>NC_071508.1:111134173-113634173 GCF_027887155.1 Malaclemys terrapin pileata
CCTGGGCCCCGGTGGTGACTAGATCAAGGTGCCTGAGCAGCCCCATCCTGGATGAGCCGCCAGCCTCGCCCTCTGCTCCAGCATTTGCAGCAGACACACCTGGGTGTACTTGCGGAAGAACACTCCTTGGACCTTCCCAAAGACTTCATAGTCCACAGAGATGAGGCTGTCGCCCTCAGTCATAGTCACGCGCGCCTGGTACAAAAACAAAGCGGCGACTATTAGCAGAGATCCAGGGGGATGCCACCACCCTCCTCCCCCACGCAGGCCAGACGGGCTTCCCGCGGGGCCCCACTGCGGCTGCATTGCGGGGCTCGGGGGAGAGGGAGTGACCGGGGCAGAGGAGGAGTGGGGAGGTGAGGGGGGAGACAGGCAGGCCGGAACCGCACCTTATTTGGTGCCTAACGTCCCAGGACCCGTGCCCAAGGAGCCACTGAGCAGCCACCCGGCCCTCCCAGCAGGCAGAGGGAGCTGCCTCTGCTCCCCGCCGTGCCCTGGAGGCGGGATCACGCCTCCGCCAGCCCCCCGGGCAGGCGTCCCGGCTCCGCCCACGACCTGTCCCCTTCCTCAACTTCACGAATAAGCAGCAGGGCGCGGAGACGGGTCCGGCCGGACTCACCAGCCAGGGACCCGCAGCCAGAGCGAGAACTCGCGCTGCCCAACGGCTGTGGCGCGCTCCGGGTTTTACCGCCGTCCGGTCATAGAGCCGGGAACAGAGCAGCCCCAGACCATAGAGCCGAGCGCCAGAGCGGCCGACTCAGCTGGAGGCTAGAGCGACCCTGGAGATTGCGTTGGCGTGCTGGTTTCCAGGCAACTAGTAAACAGACAGTGCGCGGCGCCCAGCGCGGCCGGAGGCCCAGGTGAGGATGGCGGTGACGGGGCGTTTGTTTCCCTGGGGGTGCGTGAGGGCAGCACCTCGCCCGGGGGAACCTTTCCCGGGGCGGGAGTCAGGGGTTGGCTGCTGGGGTGTCGGAGCGTGTCTGGGCAGCCTCGCTCGCCAGAGGGCGTTTTCTGTGGTGCCGAGCACCTCCCGATCCCCCTTCGCTGACATGGGATAACGGGTCCCGAGCGGGGCCGGGCCTTCCCCACGCGGAAAGGAGGAAGGGTGCTTTACTTAAGGGCCTGGTTCAAGTCCCAGCTCAGCAGCCACCTCTCGCGGAGCAAGCCGTGCCTTGTCTCCGTCTGACAACGCTGCCTGTCTCAGCGTCTGGGACACGGAAATATCCCACCAAGGAACGTGACCTCATTGATTTTCACTGTCTGGGCTGAGAGACGGGCAATGAAGGAAACAATCATCAGCATCAACTGCACTTTGCAGGTCCTGTCAAAATTCATTCAGCTTTAGCAACCTCAGGGGCTGTTGGTTAATATAAGGGAAAGTGTGTGTGTGTGTGTGTGTCATAACAATAAATGCTGTTTAGTTTGACAGAGTCCCTGCAAACCTGCCCCATTCTCAGCCTTGTTTGCAATGTGTCACTGAGAGGGTTTGGTGAGTTCTAATATCAGCAGAAGGCTGTAGCCTGTTTCCTGGTCTCAGTGGAATAGACTTCCCTGCTGGCTGAGCACATTCCTGCTGCTTTCATAGCAAGACATTGCACGGGCAGGGAAAGAAGCATTTTATTTCCAACTGCATTAGAGAATTCAACAGCTCCATTAATGTCCTTTGGGCTGGTCCCCCCCAACCCAATTTTGTGAGTATTCATGGCCTGCCATACAATTTCTATTCCCAGATGTGGCCCTCAGGCCAAAACGTTTGCCCACCCCTGCTCTAGAGTATAGATTTTTGGGGAGGAAGCCCCATCTTGGGAACAAATATGTCTGTAATGTCTTTGTTTTTGCCCCAATGTTCTGCCGCAGGCACTGAATGGCTCAGCTGCAACTGGCTGTGTGTCCACCTGTGGATTCTATGGTGGCAGCTCCCAGTCTTCCATTAACAGGGCAGAAGAGATACCATCCCAAGGCCCTTGGGCACCAGTCCCGGCTAGAACACCTGAAGAACAACTTCCAGCAGCAGCTCTTGCGTGACAAGGAGGAGAAACTGAAGGATCTTTGCATCTGCAAAAGCCGGAGTTATTCCTGCTCTCTCTCTTCTGGGAGCAGCCAGCAGGACTCTGGACAGGGAGGCTTCTACTCTGCTGGACCCCATAGCAGGTATCTCACCAGCCAGACCAGTACTTTGCCCTCCAAGTGGGCAGCCAGACGGAGAGAAGGGGTGGACCGCTCCTACCCTCTGAAACCAGTCTTTCACCGCAAAGCTGAGAGCGTTCCAGTGGTCAGCACAAGTCAGCTCAGGAGCTCGCCACCCATGGCTGAATCTCCCAGCAATAGTTCTAGCTCAAAGAAGAGAGGGAAGTTGCCAGCAGCCAGGGCCCAGCCAGCTGTATTGCCATCTTCTTTGGCAGCAGAGCAGCGTAAGCAGTCAGCCACCCATCCAAGCAGGGCAGAGTTGGGTTACATCCAAAGGCTGGAGGCAGCTGGGCAGAGCCTGGAGGAGGAGATCCGGAGGAAAGAGGCCCTCCTCAGAGAGAAGCTGAGGAGAACAGAGGAGGAACTCAGGAGGATCCAGAGAGAGAAGCAGCAGGTGGAGGTGGAAGAGAGAAAGGAGAGAGAGGGTCTGAGGATGCAAGAGAAGAAAGCAGCAGGGCTTTCTGGGGGGAACATTTTCAGGGCTACAGCCAGGCCCAGTGAGGGGGACTGTGGTTGGGAGCAGTGTCCAGAGGGTGCCATGCCCATGCCAAACAATACCCACCTTCCCTATGTGCAGGGCATAGAGAGACTCAAGAGGGGGCGGCTGGTGGCCAGCAACAGCAAAATTCAAGAGCACATGGCTTTGGAGAGCATGGCCTCCTGTTCAAAGTTGGTCATGAAACACAGCCAGGGTCCACCTGCAGCAGCCCCCTCCGAACAAGACCCTGCAGCAGAAATGTTGCATTCACAGGATCCCATTGGCAGGGAGCAGGGGGAGCTAGGAGAATGTGGCTTCTGTGGGCGTCGGTTTCTCCATCTCCGGCTGGAGAAGCACATGAATGTTTGCAGCAAGAGCCAAGGCTCCAAGAGGAAAGTATTTGACTCAAGCATGGCGAGAGCCAGGGGAACCGAGCTGGAGCAATATCAGCACTGGAAGGGCAAAAACCCCACCCAGGTAACATGCACTTCCAGGCAACTGGCTGGCCTGGCGGTGTGTCAGTCCTTCCCTCTTTAAGAAGCATGGAATTATAGCTGTTTTAATACCTACTATGCCCCTGACACTCCATTCAGGCCCACTAGAATATCGCCACCTTTAGGGGATAGGCCAGCAATGAGCCCGTACACAGGACCCAGCATTAGAAGGTTTTAGGGGCTTGGTTTAGGACACCGACGCTGCCTGGAGATAGTCACCTGATCTCCAAAATAATGAAGGGGTATGAAAGAACTTGCTTATAAGTAGGGCCCTACTAATTTCACAGCTGTGAAAAACGTGTCATGGGCTGTGAAATAAGCCCTTCCCAGTGAAATCAGATCTCAGCGTGCTGTTGGGAGTGCCCCAGCTGGGGGCTGCTAGTCCAGGCTGGGCTGGGGAGGGATGGGATTTGTCCTTCCCCTGCACAGCTGCTCTTGGTGGTAGGGCCGGCTCCAGCTTTTTTGCCGCCCCAAGCAGCAAAGAAAAAAAAAAAGATAAAGCCACGATCGCGGCACTTTGGCGGCAGCTCTACCACGCCGCTTCATTCTTCTGTGGCAATTCGGCGGCCGGTCCTTCCCTCCGAGACTGAGAGACTTGCCGCCGAAGACCCAGACATGCTGCCCCTTTCCATTGGCCGCCCCAAGCACCTGCTTCCTGTGCTGGTGCCTGGAGCCGGCCGTGCTTGGTGGGGAGATCAGACCCACCTCCAGAGGCCACACAGAAATAACGGTGGTACACCCTCACTTCTCTACTGCAGCAGCCCCAGAGCTGGGCTTGGGGCTCCTACTAGGGTAACCATGGCTTCTGCTTGGGGTACCCCCAAATTGACCTGGGCTCCTGGACACAATTAATCTACCATGGACCAAGGCTCGCAACTAGGAGATCCCCTTGCTGCTGGGAGTGGCCCAGTCAGGGAGATCAGACCCACCTCCACTTCCCATAGGTGCTGGAACAGGGGTGCTGCACCTCCTGGTTTGAAGTGGTTTCCATCATTTACAGGGTTTACAGTTTTGCGTAATGGCTCTCAGCACCTCCACTATAAAAATTGTTCCAGCACCTATGCCACTTTCGGTCCTTTTACACTGTGCAAGGGGTAGAACCCACTCTTACCAGGCCAGGATGCTCCCATCAAGGGGCAACCTCTTAGTGTTGGGAGGTCTGCTGTGCTTAGGTTGAGGGAGCTGCAATATAATCGCAGGGTCCCTTTAGGTGGCTACTTTCCCCTGCTCCTCCTGATGACTGATGCCTTCCCTTGGCAACCACCATCTATCTCCACTGTCTCAGCTGCCGTAAAGGGGTAGTACCAATCTGGGGCTTTGCTGCACTGGAGGTGGGTTCAGGGCTGAGTATGCGGTTGGGCCCTCTATGAGAAGATGGTGAGTAAAGGCAGGACCTGGAGCCAGCCCAGTTATAGCTCCTGCCATCTATACTAACCACTTTTCCCCCTCTGTGCAGAATGAGCCACCCAAGAACAACTGGAGACAAAAGCATGAGTCTTTCATCCGGACCCTGCGCCAGGCCCGTGAGATACAGCATGTGATCTCCAAAGGGGGGAAGCTCTCAGACCTGCCCCCACTGCCCCCTGTAGAGAACCCAGACTATATCTCCTGCCCCCACTGCAACCGCCGCTTTGCACCCAAGGTGGCTGAGAGGCATATTCCCAAGTGCAAGACCATCAAGAACCGACCCCCGCCACCACCACAAAGGAGACGTTAAGGATGACACACTGCAGTGAATCCCAGCTCTCTCTCTCTCAAACTGTCTAGAGGAAGCTTTGTGTCCTCACCATCCCCCAAGCAGGCTGCTAACTTTTGAGATATTCCCCTGTAAAGTGAGTAAGGAGCTCAGGCCCCATGAACAGAACACTAAAGTGCTTGTACTTTGAGCTGCAGCCAGTGGTTCCTGAGTGTTTGCAGATAGGTCCGGGAGAGTTTAGGCCACTACCCTACTGCTGCTGGTTCCCATCTCTTCCCCTTCTACAGCTCTTCACAAGGAGTTCAAGTTCTCTTGCTTGAAGAGATTGCTGGGTCTTGGTGTGAGTGGGAGGAGATTACCATGATGTCCCTTGTGTAAGGAATGGGGTTGTTGGTGGGACAGCAGCAAGGGAAGAACCACCATGGGTGGCTGGTCCTCAGAATCATGATTAGCTGCTATGGTCAGGTGGTGGGGATGGAAGGCTGAGGGCTCTTTCCTCTGACATGTAGTAGTACAGTGTGGGGCAGAGGTCATCCAGAGCTCACAGATGGAAAGAAGCCCTTTAGTTAAGCACCAACAATGTGCTCAGCCTTGAAACAGCCACACAAAAATACCCCTATGCTGCTGAGATCAAACTGATATTTGTATGTTAGCACCCTGACTGTGCTGAAGGAAGCACCTGTCTGCAGAACAGCTGGGGAGTGGGCTAGAATTCTCCTCTGTTTAGCTGCAGATGCTGGCACACGAAAGCCCCCAAAGATCAATTCTCCAGCTTCATCTGCCAAGCCTATGTGTGGCGATCTCTGGGAAGAGGGGGTGGGAGGGAGTTCTCAGCTCCTGCAGTGAGAGGCCTTGTGTGGGATGATACAGTAGTTTGGATAAGTCAGGAAAGGTGGTTTCTTTGCAGAGAGAGGGAAGATAAGACATTAGCATGTTAGAACAATGTACAAACTACAGCTTTCCTTCCCTCTGTTTCTAACAGCCCCTGGAGGCAGAATCCAGAACTGCTTCCCTCTCGCAGCTGCCTTTTTGTGCTCAGTCCTGTTTATTTTCCGCATTGGTTTTGAGCTGAACAATGAAAACGGAGCAGGCAGGCTCATTCCATGCTTCTCCTGCAATAGCCCACGGGAGGATTTATTTAACTTGTTTCCACAGGAATTCATGAAAATCCTGGGACTGTTTCTATTGGACTTTGGGTCAGTAACATTTTGCTTTTCAACATCCAAAAACCTTAATTTTGGGCCATGTTTGACATAGCATCTCTTTCATCAGAAGAGCAGATTGGGGAGGAGGACCCATAAAATGCTGCTTCAGCACAAGAATTCCTTGGGGCAGAAGGCTTGCAGAGGGGCCTCATAGTAGCAGAGAAGCTATGTACGACCAGCCACTTATTGAGTATTTGGAGAGGCACCTTTCAGCCCAAGTTCCAGCATCAACTGTGGAATGGTAAAGACTCCTAGAGCTGGGTCAGGGCCTTTAGGCAACAGGGTGACTGTTACAAAGGGATTACTTACCAGGTGCACAAACTTGGACTCAGATGCAAGGTTCTTTCCAGCCTCAGTTTTCCATGGAGAGCATTCAGGCTGGCAGATGTCTTTAGGCCCCATGTAAGTAGCAGGTTGTTCAATACTAACGAAGTCCTAGCAGGTGGGTCACAAGCAGTGTAGGGATACCAGTGGAAGAACAAGTAATTCACGAGAGGAGAAAATGAACAAAAAAAGCCCAGTAGCTTTTTCTTCAAGGCCCATAGTGATCCTGCCCCAACTCAGCACAGCCTGGGGAAGATACACGGGCCAGATTTAACTAGGCTTAGTCAGAGGCTGGATATGTGGAAATAGTCCTTGATTGTGAGGTGTGTAATAGTCTCCCAAGGAAGTAGGAGACCTCCTGTCCCCAAGATAAGTGAGCAAAGCCCCCTCTCTTGGGACACTATGGTAGTTCTCAAAGACCCCAATTAGGGTTAAAGCTGCATGGTGCTGGGCACTGTACAAGTATTGAAGAGCTTACAGCCTAGGAAGAAATATTAAAATCCAGACACGGGGTCTGAAATGGGTTCAACATACATGCAGAGTGATCATGGGAGGCTGGGTACATGACTTAGTAACTCCATTTCTGCTTTTATTATTATGGGATAGCAGTGAGGTCACAGGAAGGCAGGAGAGGAGTAAATAGCAAGAAAATGGTGGGGGGGAGAGTGGAAATTCATCTGAACTGATGGATAAATGAATGTTTAAAATGAACTAAACATGAAACGAGTTTAAGAAAATCAGTACAGTAAGCCCTGTGATGTGTTTATATTAAATCCAATTTTACACCGTCCTCACCCTGTTCTCAATGTGCCAAAGGCTGTTGGTGTCAGCAATGCTGATCTGCATCACAGAAGTCAGCAGGGGAAGTTGGTGAGGACAATGGAGCTTTTAACTCTTGGGAAGTTGTGGGAGGCAGTTGAGATTGTGGGATAAACACATTCACTGCAAATTTCTGCTAAAATAATGAGCAGATTAAATAGCTAATGTTGACATTGAAGTTGTAAGCCAAATTGTCTGCTGGGGTTTCACTACTGAAGTCAATGAAATTATGCCAGGAGATAATTGGCTTGCCATCTTTATGTTTCAGAGTCAACAATGGGCAGTTCACTGCTCTTGTTGAGCTATTGTTTCAGTTCATCTGCAGACTCAGGCAGGCACACCGACACCACAGAATACAGGAGGCCCTGATTAAAACCTCCAGAGACGTAAGGGAGAATCAGAGTTTTTATGTTCTCTGTTTGTACAGCACCCAGCACAATGGGACCTTGATCCATGACTGATGCTCTGGTAATGCAAATATATCATCAGAACAGGCAGCAGTGCCGCTTATTAAAACTGCTGAATAGGTGACTGTGGGAGACTTTTAACACTCCAGTAAAAGCTGTTCTAAGAGAACCAAGATTTTGTTCCGTTGGAGCCCATCTCTTCCTGCTGCTCATACCCCATGTGGTACCACTGGAGCTGTGGTAAAACGGTATCCTCATCAGGAAAAGAAGCAGCATCAAGAGATCAGGTCTCTCGTGGAACACACAGCCTCTTTTCATGTAGATGACCCTCGTAATGCAAAACTTGCCACTTTTTCACAGCAATAAACCTTCCCCTAAGCTGAGTGCGTGCACACTTTCCCCACACCTCTTGGTGAAATGAGAACACAGGAGACCCTGCTCCAACAGGAACCTGCCCTGAGTCAAGATTCTGCCTGGAGGAGAGGTGGGAATATGCACAGAGACAGGACGCACTGGAGAATTAGTTTAAACATTTATTTAAACAAACTACAAACCACTCCATTCTTTATTCTTTCAAAGAAAGACAATGACAAACTAGTTATTCTGCCAGTGTCAGAGCAGGCATAAGTCGTGTTCCACTATAACAACTCAATAGCAAAACTAGCAAAAGACTTGACATATGGAGCTAGCAATGCAAAAAGGGGAGAAGTAGAAAGGGGTTTGAAACTGTTCAAAGGCACTTCTGCCCACTTGCCCTTCACTTTCCATCCCAAAACATGGTGCTGGGTTTAAACTGCTTTTTTGGTTGCATAGCTAGCTGGTGTGAAAATCAGTGGTCTTTAATAGGCACAACTTGGATAGCATGAATCCTCTAAGGCACATATGTGGTTGTGGAGCACAGGACACCCTCTGCCAGGGATCTGAATCCTCTACTAGATCCCAAGGGGAATCCAGTCTTCCCAACTGCAAAGCATTGAGAAATGAGGATAGCAGTGCACTGCAGAAGAGCAACTCCCAGCAGCTTGGTGCTCGCTTATTGGACATGGCTTAGGCTTAGCACTTCACTCCTTCTCAAAGCCACTGCTGCAACATGACAGACTCCATCTCCACTGCAGCAACAGAATTCTTATGCTGAAACTCCTAACCTGAGAACTAGCTCCAATACATATGGGAGAAGAGAGGGCACGGTCCCCAACAGTAACCAAGCAACCCTTGAACTCCTGGCATTCAAGACCCTACATTGAGGCTGTCTCCCTCCTTCCCTCCCTACAATGATAAGGGCAGCCAGATTGAGGTCTAACTGCCCAGGTTGCTGACCAGAACAGACTGCATTTGATTCAGCTCTAGAATACTACAGTGATAGGCACTAGAGAAGATCCTAAAAGACAGGACGCTTTGGCATCTGTCCCCAGACAGAGAATTTCATCAAGAAAAATGTTAGCACCCTTAAACAGTCCCCACAAGGGAAGAAAAGTCTAAGGCAGGTGAAACAGCTCTCATTGAAAGATTCAAGGCAACACTAGACACACCCTGGTGATGGGGACAGTTTTAGGGATAATGAAATCACAGTCCCACCCCACTGCATGGGAGGAGAGGACTCTGCTCCCTTGAAGCCCCACCTTGGGGAAGGGGTGAGGGACTAGCTTCCCCCTAGAGGCCCTTCCCAACCCAAAAATCCACCCCAAGTCAATTAGCTAAACAATTTAGAAAAATCTCTCTCATTCCCTACTAGAGATATGGGAAAGGCCACTTCAAGTTCCTTGGGGGAGAGAACCTGGTGCAGCTAGAGAAGGGGTGAGCTTTAGACTGAGGCCTAACCATATACTGCCCTTGGGAAAGATACATTCTGTGTGCACTGCAGTAAAGACCCATGCTGAGAGGGCAGCTGTGCTCCCACTTTGTCAAAATAATGGAGGGGGAAAAAATACTGACGATGCTGACACCAGTATGGAGACTGTGTGCCAGCCTATTGTGAGGGATAAGTAGAAGCAAAGCCAGGAGCAGCAATGGACTCGCTCTGAGAAACCAGACATGACAAGAGCAGCTCTGGCACCCAAAACTATCTGAACAGATGGAGTAATGAGTGTGCAACAGCCTGAGATCCAGATACACCTTTTCTGGTTAGGAAGCAGCTGGTCTGAACTCAACAACCCTATCTCAAGCAGTTCCCTCTGCTACAACTGGAAACTACATCCAATTCTCCTGTTTGTGCAGTGCTTGGAGGGCGAAAAGCACTAGCTGAGTGCTAGGCCCTCAGAATAAAGCATTTAAACTTCATCTGTAGGACTAGGGCACACAGCTGTATGGCCAAAGCCTGCACCTCAAGTCAGGGGCATGCTTTCTATCACCATCTCCCCACTGCCTCCAGAGTAAAACACATTCAAAGCTCTGTTTGCCCGTAAGCAGGATGGAGCTGTCCCACGGGCTAGGGCCCTGTCCATTGCCATAACGGCTGGGAGCAGCTCAGAGTTCACCGCTCTAAAGTGAAGGTGGGGAGTTAGGGTTCAGCCAATTTCCGTTCTCAATGATTCTCTCTCTCCCTCTCTCTCTCTCTCTCATCTAGAGGTGCAGTGACTAATGCTGGGGTCCCAAGGGCAGCTCTCAGGAAGCAGTGAAACAAAAAGGGCCACAAGCTGCTACCGGAGCCATCAACATGATGGGTCCAGGGTTGTCTTGCTTCAAGGGCAGGATTGATGGATGAGGTACAGAGAAGAGCTGCTGCTGCCATAATCACTGAGCTGACCATGACCCGGAGCTCAGGGCCCTGCCCCTCTGAAAACTCACTCCTAGATCATATCTAAAAGGAGGTGTCTCCCACCGAACGTACATGGGTGCTGCTCTGGAGCCTCCGCCCTCGCTCCTTATCTGTGAGTGACCTGAAGCCAGGAAAGCCGCTCTCTGCATTCAGTTAGTGTGTTGTGAAGTTGGATGGACCCCAGCAAGCTCAAGAGACTAGAGGCTGGAGCGGCATGAGTCCGTTCCCAAGAGACACCAGGAATCTGAATCCAAGTCAGTTTTTGGATCCGTTTCCATCTCTTCTTTGGCTGTCTGGGTTCCTTTGGAATGAGCCTGCAGCTGTCCAGACAAATAGTCAGTCACTCCCAGAACTCAGCTGCTGGCCATACACAATTTGCTGGCTACTCCAGATGCAAGTTTCTACCATCACAGAGAGAGCTACTATGGCAATCCCAGCCAGGACACACTACATCTAACTGCTCCCCTCTTCTTGGACAGGAGAAATACAAGTTGCCCAAAGCCCTTTAGGCACTGAAGTGCCTGCCTCATGGCTGTATTACTATTAAATTATTGCCATAGAGTAAACCAGAGTGTCTTTGCAGTTGACAAAGAGCAACAGGCACAAGGAATTTCTACCCTACACCCCTCTGTTCTGTTCCATCTCCTCCTGGCTTAAGAGATTTGAGTTTGATTAAAAGCTCTTCCTCTTCTCCTCCCCTCCCCCAAATCCAGCCAGAGCTAGGATCAAAATTCTCTACCCCCACACACAACTTCCAAAGGGTGTGGGGATTCTCAGCCTGAATGCCCCACCCAAGGAATGTCCTCACCTGCTGCATTCCCTCTGTCCCCCTGCAGAACCTCTGGAGCTGGGCACTGAGACGACTGGTTTCCTGCTGCAGCTTCTGTTGATCAGCCAGACACTGTAACACCAAGCCCTGCAACCGCTCCACCTCAGTTTGCAAAGTGTTGCACACACAGGCTGAAACTGGAGACGCTGCCTTTCCCTCCATATAAGGCAGGGCTGGAGCTGAACACATTTGCTGCAAAGAGAGATGGGGAAGTGAGTCTGTATGTGTGTGGAACATGTGAAACCTCCCAGGCCAGTGGCTGCCTGTGCCATGGTGAGAGAATGAGGATGAAAGATGGCACCACAGCTGCTGAAGTTGCAGATTTTCAAGCACTAAGTGCTGGATCCTTGGGCAGCCAGGTCTCCCCTGACTCCAAATTTGGACACACCTTCCTCCCTCTTTGCAGCTGTTGTCCCTACCTGCTTGTCATTCTGAAATCCTCGTTGATGCCTCCCCACCTCAGCTTGATTTCCCAGGTGAGTCGGGAATTAGCACCTCATCTAGAGATGGCAGCACTATAAACTCTTGTATAATTTCCTGCCCTGTCCATGCTTCCCAGGTTCCTCCCTCCCACTGGAGTCTCCCAGCATGGAGTTAATATTTCCCCAGATGTGTTAGCTGCATTTTTCCTAAACCAAAACTCCTTTTATTTCCTGCCCATATGTCTAGTGTCTCTTGGATTTCTCTCTCCTCACTGGTATTCACAACTCCTCCCAAGTTAGCATCAACTGTGAACATCACTAACATGCCCCTTTCCACTCTCATCCAGACCATTAATTAGCCTGATCCAATAGCCCCCACTAGACCTCCCCACATCTCAAATGTTGCCATTTATGCTCCCATCAGCTCTTAATCAACCATCATTCATTGTGGGAGATGTGATCTTAAGATATATGTTACCTGGGGCTCTATCTTGGGCTTGAATTCAGCAGGAGCATCAGAGGCCACTTTGAGTCCTTGCAGTTCCTGATAGGGAAGAGTCTCCTTTTCAGGCTCTGAAGAGTCTGTGCTCATAGGAAATGGGCTGTCAGGCATAGGTATGAATTCAGCATTCTCCAGTTCCTGGACACACACAGAAGCAACATTGTGTCAGAGATTCCTCATGCTCTCAAACACCCTGCATCTCTTCAGCCAGGACACCAGCACCCTCTTGTGGTGGAAAACAAGACTATGGCTTAAGGGCTACTCACGCAGCAGACCCCTTGCTTGAAGTCAGACTAGCAGCAACACTCTCCTCTGGATAGTAGCCTGGCACTGCACTAGGCTCTCAGATCATCATCGGGGTGAACTCCACACCATTTCCTGGTGTAGGGTGGTTGGCCAACAGGTCCCGTTTGTGTGACCATTTAGGCGTGTGACAATTCTCCAAAAAGGACCATACTAATGTACTCACCCTACACACACCCACACCATATATAACTTGAAAACTTATGTATGTTTATATGAGGCATAAAATGGAGTAGTCAAGTGGTGCCGTAAGCCTGTAGACAAGGTGAAACACTGGTACCTAAAAACAAAAAAGTGTCATTTTCTGCACAGTTCCAGAAACACTGCAACAGGACCATGAGTACAGTTTTTACTGTTTAAGTTAATTTCAGCACCTTAGTGTGGTACTTCTTGGTCAAAGCTACCAAACAACAGTGTATTAAAAGATTTTTTAGTTTTGCATGGGCAAGTATTTTTTTCAGAAATGAAGCTGTTTAGAATGTGGCAAAAAATGGTGAATATCAATATGCATCTGACGAAGTGGGTATTCACCCACGAAAGCTTATGCTCCAATAAGTCTGTTAGTTTATAAGGTGCCACAGGACTTTTTGTTGCTTTTTACAGATCCAGACTAACACGACTACCCCTCTGATACTATCAATATCAAAGTATCTTACACGTGATAATAGTTTTCTATACCTTCAATTGAAATTTGCTGACCAGATCAGTCTCATACTGAAGGTTTTGCACCAGTAGAAGCAGATTGTGTGCCTACAGTTTGTGCTGCATAGTGGGTACATATAAACGTATGTGAATTCCTAATATAGTGCTTCTCCATCTGTAAGCTATTGTACATATAATGTAGCATCTAGTCTGCCTGGTAAAAGATTTTAATTTGTAATTGCCTATGCATGCAGTACTTGCATTTGAAATATTCTAGAAACTAGCTTTTTAATTCAGTGACACTTATGCAGAGCTCTGTGTTAGAGATAATACATAGCACCATAATATAAATATGCAAAAGCTATGGGAGAAAGAAGTGGCCTAATGAGAAGTAATGAAGACTTCTGCACTGAAGGGTGAAGAGCATGTTACAACTCTTATCAACAATGTCATCAACAATATGACAAACCCATTTGACCTGAATCACATCCAGAGGAGTTTAACAACATATTTGCTAGACTGCATGTAAAACCAGGTGTACACGAGTCTACTGAAAACAGCAGATGTTGGTGAAGAACAAATAGATTTATGAGAAGGGCACTTGATTCTGACAGGACATATCTTCTTCAGCTCAGTCAAGAAATCTGGCATCAAAACATTTGCTGACATGGCCAAGACCACCAAATTTAAGTCAGGCAAAGGAGGGAAACTTGCAGCAGCTATTAGTCCTGAAATTGTTTTCTGCAGAGCCCCGTCCTTAGCAAGATGCAGAGATGATGTTTCAATGGCAACTCTTCTTAGTTAACCAATAGGACCTGTGCCTGTGCCCCTCTTCCATGCTGATGGAACAATGAGAAGAACAGATAAAACTGAATTAAGGCATCAGCTGGAAGCTCAAACTGAAAGACTCCATGAGCAAAGAGCATACAACCAAGAAGCCAGAGATGCCACGGCTGTCATACAACTGATGGCTGGAGACTAATTCTACGCATTCGATGAATTATCTGCTGAGTACTTAAGGCAGGTCCTAAAAGGATTTGACAAAGCCAATTCTGTAATCAAAGTCTTTGACAGATATGGCAGAAACTTTGTGAAAACTGCTGACAGACTGTGCTGGACAGGATATAAGGTTGGATGCAAGAAATACCAGATGATTGGTGGATGCCCTGTGCCTCCATGGAAAAAGTTTCTAAATGTGATATCCAACAGGCAGTCACTTCTAAAATTCCTCTATGAATATAGGGTTAAAAATGCACCTAAGTGTGTAGGAGCACACCCAACACAAAAATTCCTTTTTGCTGGAGGCTTTTCGGATGGTGAAATAAGCAAAACCAGTAGAGGGTTTTGAAGTAGTCCCAAGACTTATACAGAACTCAAGAGGAAGAAGACATAAGGATACTTTTGCATGCTGTATGTACCAATATGGATTTTGGCTCTCTGTGTGTCAAAGGAACCATAATAAGGTCACCTGATACACAAGTTTTGATCCTTGCTGTTCATTGCTTTCCAAAACTGGAACACATAGGTAACATGTAGGCACCATCACCATTACCAGCACAATGGACAAGCACTGCTTCGTATCTGTGCATGCAATTTGTGATGCATTCACCCTGACTTCTGCAACACACTTCCTGCTGTACATGTATTCACAGGATGCGACTCTGTATCAGCCCTATTTAATATTTAGAAAAAATTGTGTTTAATGTTGTCAAAACAAAGGTACCGTACCACTTCCGACATCTTGCCAAATTGGGAAAGAGTGATGGACAAGCAGCAATTTCTGCACCAAATAAGTTGGCAGCGGTGCTGTCTGACCAGCATGAGAAAGAAAAAAAAGAGACCCATAGAGACGCCTCAATCTAGACCTGAGGACAGTTCTGAAAAGCACATCAAAAGAGCATCTTGGCAAACAAATATTTGAATGTCTCCACAAATCGGTAAACCAGCTATTGGATCACTATTGCAGTGTAGAGGATGAACTACTGCCTGTACTCTTCAAGGGCCCAATAGCAGCTGAGCTTCTACAAGACCTTATTTGTGCCTGTACCAGTAGAGGTTGTTGCACAATCTACTGTGTCTGTAGTCAGAACAATCTTCCCTGCACAGAACTGTGTATAAGCCAAGGCAATGAAGACTATGTTATCCCATGCACTCCTGACAGAGATCATAATGATGAACAAGATGTTGACTAGGGATGTTACCAGAGCTATTACATTTCAATGATACCTGTAAAAATGTGTTATTAGCTTTTGTTTCACCCTTTAGATTGTTGTTGTGATGCTTTGGGTCACAAAGAAATTGAATTTTATGTCTTGCAACAATACCTAGAGTCATTAAACTAACAAATGTATGCAAATATTTCAAAGTGGTCTGTAGAGGGGTGGTCACCCACTCCCTAATCTGGAAAGGGTTACAGACAACCCTGGGAGAGGGCTGGGGCTGCGAGCTAAAAGCTAGGCTGATTAGGGAAGCAGCCATAGCTGGGCCACGCCCCAATCAGACCTCAGCTGGACCTAATAAAAGGGTTATGAGTCAGGAGCTAGGCACTCTCCCTCCAGCTTCAGGGGGAGAAGGACCTAGCTGCCTGGGAGCTGAGGGTGCAGGCAACAGAGGAGGACTGGGGAAAGGCGAGAGGAGCTCCTGCCTGGCAACTCCCCAGGTTGCAGGCCCCTGTGCAAGGCCAAATGAGGTACTGGCGTTGCAGAGGCTACAGCCCGGGGTTAGGCAAAGGCAGCAGGTCCAAACCCCCCCTTTGCCAAAGATGAATGCCTTGTACACTGCAGTCTGCCCCAGTGAGCGGGGGCTAGATGGAGACTGGCAGTAGCCATAGACTGAGGCGAGGTGGGGATAGAGGGTTGCGGGTTCCCTGGGGAAGGGAGACCCAGATCTGTGGAGGTACTGCCAGGGGGCAGCACCCAAGGTAAAGGGGCACCGGGGTCCGGGAGGGACACGGGGGCCAACGGCAGGCGGGGCACCGGCCAGCAGAGGGCACTCCAAGGCTGGAAAAGCTAATTCCCTGGATGACTAGCAGGAGCTGCCGCGCCAGTGAGTTGTCGCATTGCTACATGGTCATTTTGGAGACACTGTTCATCCCATTTCTATGGTAATGGCACCACTTGACAGCTCCACATTGTACCGCATCTTAAAGCGGACGTGATGAGCTTTCTAATGATGTATGAAGTGTGTGAGTGTAGATAGGGTACATTAAGTTGACCAAACCAGTGGTGTTGGCTGCGTGTCTAATTCCAGGTACTACCACAGAACAAGCAGAGAAATGCCAATCTGGTGAAGAGGAGGTCTCCTGTGCCTTCTGGTGGGGAAGAAAGACTGCAGACAGTTTAGAGAGAAGCCTCTTGGAGCTCTTCTTCCTGGACTCTTTGAGGAAGAAGGGGCAGCTTGTTCTCCCTTAACCGTGATCCCTGGGATTTTAGATAAATTCATGAGGCAGTTTGTTACCTTACGCAGCCAGCCAGGGCAGGAGCTGCTGTCAGCATTGCTGTCCCCCATGGCCTCTGTTGCACTGATCCAGCCCCCCATTCCACGATCTGCTTCCATGGTTCCCCGAAAGCCTCCACTTGGATCAGGGGTTTCAAATTCCCGTTCATTTTCCTCCTCCTCTCCACCAGTTGTGGAACTCTGAGCCACTGGCAGACAAGAAAGAGAAGCAGCAACCTTACACATTTCACTGGCTCTGCCTGTTCAGGGAATGCAGCAGGTGCTGGATCCCAGATGAGGCAGAAAAAAGAGAAGGGGAGGTTATCCCCCTGGAAGCTACTTTAACTGCAGAACCCTGAGGGTGAATGTATTTGCCTGGACTGTGTCTCCTTCCAGTTATGTAATTCATAAAACACCATGCAACCCTCCCCAAAAGTGACCCTCTGCCACACAATCTTGCTTCCTGGCCCTATCTCTCCCAACCCAAAAGTCCCTGGAGTGACTCCAAGATACGTAACCACCTCCTCATCCACCAAGCTGCCTCCTGTTACATAAAGGGACACTGATGACAAATGCCTAGACTGATCAGAAAGAAGAGTTGACTGTTTCCCCTCCTCCCCCCACCCCCACACACTATCTCCTTGTCTTCATATCTGTAGATACCCATCCAGTCCCACCACCTCCACAAGCATCCAGTCCAATCCTATCAGCCTGCCCTGCCATCCTAGCCCTCGTAACACAGTCTGTTTGAAAGTTAATGAGGTCATTGCCACTTTGGTGAGAGTTATTGAACCACTGGCACCCCAAGCTAAGCTAACTAGACACAGACCCCACAATGTCCAGCTCTCCCGCCAACAAGCCTCTGACCTTGCCCTGCTTCAGTCCATCCAAAATGTTTCTGCCAAAGGTGCCCCCTCCAGCAGCTGTCATCATATCACCTCCCCACTCACCTCCCTCTATTGATTTCCTCTTGCCTTCCACATCAAGTTCAAGCGTCTCATGTTAAAGGCCCCACACAGCTCAGCTCCTGCCTCCATCTCTTCCTACTCCTCTCCCATGCTGTTCGGATCCTTTCCCTTAGGCTTGGCCCTTCCTCATCTTGTGCACTAGTTGGCCTCCCTCTTTTTATTCAAAGCCCCTCACATTCTTCTTTGAGGCCTTTCAAAGACAGAACTGAAACCCTGTGATAGGACTAACTGCATCCACTCTCACGGTGCATTGGTGCAAGGGCCATGTCTGAAAAAATACAGAGGCCTGAGCCAGCTGGACACCGATACCATAATTCACACCTAGATACCATGGTGACTGGATAAAATAATAGAACCACCCTGCACAGACCATGAGCTTCCTTGTCTGCACTCAATCTGCAAGCCCCCTGATGGGCGGGGACTTCAACATGGAGTATACAGATGAGGTTTACATTTCAGGTGCTTGGCTCTCACATTTGTTATCTCCAGGGCCTCCTGCAAGGACCTGAGGTCTTTGCACCTCAGAAATTTCAGGTGTTCTAGTTTTCTCAGATCTCACACTTCTAGGGGGTTTGAGTGGGCTGAAACCTGGTTTGGTTAATAAGGACTGGTTTTGCTTGCACCTAAGCAGACAAAAGGGTGTCACTGTGCTAATTGGAGGCAAATAACCTCCTATCATGCTCCTCACAGATACTACAATACTGGAGAGGGAGGCAGTCAGCTGGCCCCAGTAGGGAAGGAGACCAGGAAGCCCAGTGCAGACAGGAAGCAGTGACAGTGGGATGGGTAATGACTGGCTCTGAAAGCCCTTTGAAATGACTCTGCACATGTCTGAACCTTTCCAATGTGCATCAAAGCTGCTGCTGCCCAGGAACCCCAGCTGTGGAGTGACCCGCATGGCTTTTACCCAGGGCTGATTACTCACCAGTACCGATGGACAAGCCACTACTGTTGGATCGGATGGTTTTGGAATTCAGCACCTTTTCTATGGAAAGAAAGAATATCCCTTCGGTAAAGGGGCTCTCACAAAGGTGGTACAAATCAAAACAGGACAAAACCAGTGTTCCAGTACTGGGACTGATATGGACTTGCCAGTGAGTTCCCTCAGAATGATCTTGACCCTCTCTCCCAGGAAGCCCATGTTAGTGAGTACTGAGTTATCACCACAAATGTCCTTGAAACAGCCTCTGTCCCTGAATCACACTCACCAACAATGAGAATGGTGTGCCAGCCGCGGCAGGACAGATCTGGAACGTGATGCAGAGACCCAAAAATGGGCCGAGGCCATGAAGTACAAATATCAGAGCCATGAGCTCTCTCTGTCGGTGTCATTGCCAGACGTCCATTCCCACCATTGCCCCAGGCAAAGATATGGTTATCTAGGAAAAAACTGATCCATCAGCCTGAACTTAGAAACACCTCATTACCCTTCCAGGGGCCCCACCACACCTCACTTCTTTCCCATAGCTACTCCGGTTCAAGACAGACAGGGCGTCTAGTCCACCTGCTACCAACTAGCCATTGGAAGGCTACAATTGTGTGTAGTGAAGTCTAGCAGCCAGTCTCCAGCCCACCACTTGGTACCCTATGGACAGCATTAGCTAAAGCTTTGTGCTGCCCTGCCCCACTGATATGGCACCAATCTGGGAAAATTTCCCTTTTCCAGTCACAGCCTTTTAAAGCCTGACTGTGCCAGGGCTAACTGCAAAGACGGCAGCCTTTCTGTGCTGCCCTGAATGGCACAAGATACAGGAAATGCTTCCATTGCTAGATGGAAGCCAAATGTCTGAAACTATTCTGCAGACCCAGCCCACAGGAGGAGTCCACTGCAGCCCCACAAATGCCCACTCACCATCAGTAGCAGCTATGGTGAATTCATCTCCACATGAAACCCTGATCACCTGCTTACCCCCAAGGGGGCCTCCCAGCAGGTTAATTCCCAGATGCTTCTTATAGTCACCAACACCCAGCTGTCCACACTTGTTGGAGCCGAAGGTCAGCAAGCGTCCCCGCTCTGAGAGGAGGAATGAGGAGAGTCATGGTAGGTACCCAAGACAGGAAGCAGCCATGCACGCAGAGAGAATTACTAGCAATAACCCATGACCAAAAAGGAATCTGCTAGGAACTTGGTCATGCTGGAAGGGGGCTATTAGCCAGTGAGAATTGCTTCAACCCAAGAAAATCCCCCAGCCATTCAAATATCATTTGCTTCCCACCTCTGACTCTGGATCCCGTGACTCCTCCCAGTCCCGTAACTGAGGTGCTCTGGCAGGGGGAACCTGATCAGGTTCTAAAGCTGAACGTCAGCCTTTCCCAAGGTATTGTCCTTTCCATGCACGAGCCTCTCCTCCCTTTAGGAGGGCTGAACCGAGCTCTGATATTGCTGCTGCTGAACAACGTGAAATTCATGCCTGCTCCAGGAACTGACAGCCAGTGGCAAAGGGAGCTGAGACCCTATCTAAAACCTTCAGTGCCCAAGGGTCAGTACTCGGCTCACAATCACTGGATGGGGCTTCATGAGCTTCTACTTTGCTCAGTGGAGCTGAAATGAAATGGAATAGAGCTGATTTAAAGGACCAGCACAAATGGTATCCTACTAACTCCGAACACAGCATACAAGCCAGTGACATGTACAGTGAAAGCCTATCCCTGGGGACTACAACTAGCTCCTCTAACTGGGAGTGGGGAAGTGGAGCCATTCCCCAACACCACTTGAACTGTGAGTAGGTCTCACCATCTATGGAAGCTGTGTGCGTCTTTCCTGGGGCAATGGTGCGGATCTTGTAGAAGGAGAGCTGCTTAGCCAGAGTAAGGGAAGTGGTGTAGGGAACTTCATAGTAGGTCTGAAGGAAGAGACCAGACATAATCATGTAAAGCCCAGAGCCAGTACCCCAGGGGCACACACATCATGCACATTCACCAGCCAAGATCTATCTATGCAAGTCTTGGGTAGAGGACAGTGCTGGGTCTACCAGCCCTGCAAGAAGGCAGGCAATTCCTGCCAGGCTCAGATTCCACTTACGTTATATGAGTGCCCCAGATGCAGCTAACATGCTGTTTTAGCACCACAGAAGTGAACTGAACCCACTGGCAGATGTGAGGCTGGGGAATGATTTGCCTCTCATCATACTAGCAGGTGCGTTAGGATTTCCCTTCCCCCTGCAGTTCTGAGCTGGGATCCAGCGGATGGACGTATCCCATGTGATGGATTCCTTGCCATTGTTGGGGGACCTCTGCTTCCCCATCTTCTAGGAAACCCTGGGAGCAGGCACAGGAGCACCAGATGCACTCACATCATGGTTGATGATCCCAGACGTGCATTGGTTCAGGCCCAGTTTGTTGAACTCGTTGAGTCCACATGCCAGCACTTTGCCCGTCTGGGTCAGCAGGAAAGTTCCATCACAGCCACACTGGACTGAGACAATGTTCAAGGTCTTTGGAACATCCACCTAGATTGAAAACACAAATGCCAGGAATCAAGTCCTCACAGATATGGAGCAGAAGCCAGGGACCAAACCTAGAACACAGGAAATACCTGACTGGATCAAAGAAGTGGTTCATCTAGTCTAGGTCCTATTCCTGACAATGTAGTGAGTGGGGGAAAATGATCACAGTAAACATTTTAGCCATGCAAACTTGCTGATTCCATGTGAGGTTCCAGAGTGCCTCACAGTCTTCTCTACTATTGACTAACCTACATAATTTTGTGTAATCTGCAAAATTTAACCCCCCTCTGTTCATCCACCTGTTCTGATCATTAATAAATACATCAAGTAACACTTGGAGCCTCCAAGTAAACTTCTTGCCATGAAGAAAATTGATAAATTATCCTATCCTTTGTTTTCCGTCTCTTAGCTGGTTTCTAACCCATGATAGAACTTTACCTCTCACTCCTTTTGGGAGGGATTTTATATGGCTTTCCAATAATCTTTGGCAAGTTATATCAACTCATTTTCCTTTTGCCATTATTTTGTGAAACACTCAAAGAATTCCAGTAGGTTAGAGAAGTGCAATTTTCCTCTGTAGATCTGGGGCATGGAATTTGGTACTGACTAATAGTTCAGGAAGCTCTTCTCCTACGGGACTTTCTTGTCAAGTTCATCACTTGCCATTGTCTCTGCAAGGAAGTCTCAGAGCAGTGAAGTTGGAAGTCACAAGGCACAGGGAGCACCCTAGCTTGGCCATTTTGAGAGCTATATTTCCCGTCTCAGACAGACTGATAGCTGCCATTAGATCTAGTGCCAGTGATTGGTGAAGGGAATAAGTGAATATGGAATCATCAAAACTCTGCAGTGCCCTGGGAAAAACAAACTCAGGCAGCAAATTTTTGAAAACAGTGACTCATTTGGGCCCAGATTAATGCCCGAGAGGTGTTTCGGAAGGAGGCAGCTGGAGTTTTACCTTCTGAGGGGTGTAGTGATCCTCTTCCGAATCCAAACCCAGACGCCCTGTGTCAGCAGAGAGACTATGGTGAGAAACAGGCATGCACAATCTTCCCATGGCTGAGAGGCCTGTCCCTGGGACGTGCTCTTGTCCTTCCCCACTCCTAGCAGAATCCCCCAAAGACAGGAACCCTGCTTCTGGGAAAACAGTGCTGCTTTCCAGTCATCAGGGTAACCCCTTCAAGGACAAAGTGCACTGCTCCAGTTCACAGGGAAATCTCCGTCCCAAAGGCAGAGTACCTGGGGAAACCACCCTACCTCCTAATTTCCTAGTAAAATCCCAAAGGTTCATTCCTCATCTCTCAATCTAAGTTGGAAAGAAAACCCCATGAACGACTAGGTGATTTTTGGCCTCCAAAGGCTGGTCCACACTAACCCCCCACTTCGAACTAAAATACACAACTTCAGCTACATGAATAACGTAGCTGAAGTCGAAGTATCTTAGTTCGAACTTACCGCGGGTCCACACGCGGCAGGCAGACTCCCCCGTCAACTCTGTGTACTCCTCTCGCGGAGCAGGAGTAGCGGCGTCGACGGTGAGCACTTCCGGGATCAATCCGGGATCGATTTATCGCGTCTAGACAAGACGCGATAAATCGATCCCAGAAGATCGATTGCTTACTGCCGGACCCGGAGGTAAGTATAGACGTACCCTAAGATGCCCTAGGCAGCCCTCATCCATTTTCTGCTTTATAACACTGCATCGTAGCCACCATCCTGCCAGTTGCGAGTAAGAGTGGATGCGTTTCCATTCCCTCTCAGGGTCATACTGTGTCTGACCTCCCTAGGCCTCCAAAGCTTGGAACAGGTTCCAGAAAGAGGACGTGGCATGACTGCACATACCATATTCCCCACAGCCCCACGAGTAGACCTCTCTGTTTCTGGTCAGAACAGCCACGTGATTATCTCCACAGGAGACCTGCTCCACAGGGTTGCTGAGGAAGAAGTTCAGCTGCAGGGGGTCCAGGACCTCAGAGCCAAATGCCTTGTCAACACCCATGCAGCCATAATAATCCGAGCCAAAGGCATACATCTGGCCTTCATCTGCATGGAAGAAGGAGCAAACTCAGTCGCACACGGAACTTGCATCAGGCTGCCTATTAGCCTCCCATGGAGTGGCCAAAAGAGCCTGATGCCTCATCCCTCATCTTTAATACAAAGGAGTGGCCCCAGGAGACTATAAAGTCTTTGCCTGAAATGTAACCTAGTTGTTCATATTAAGATGGATCATTGCACGCTGGGACCTGCAGGCCTCTTGTTTGAGAAGCTCAGAGAAAGCCAAAGTGTAGCCTTTCCCCTGGTAAAGCTGCTCTGCTGATCTGGTCTTGGAGGCAGACTGGTCCACTGTGCAGCAGACCCAGGTCTCTCCTCATGCCACCCAGTCTCTCACCTGTGATGCAAACGGTAAAGTCATCCCCACAGGACACCTGGTGGATAGCCTTCCCCTGCAACTTCTCCACACGCTTTGGCTGCCGGTATGAAGCTCTGTCTCCATGCCCCAGCTGGCCATGCAGCTTTGTGCCCCCCTGCATATTCTGTAATACATAGAAGCCTGGTAAAGATGCATGTCCAGAGCTCAGGGGGATACTGTCAGTATCCTTGAAGCCTGAGACTGAGGAGGTAAGGAGAAAACAGCAAGGGAAAGCGTTTTAGTACCCTATCCTAGGGAAGGGGCTGGTCTCTCAGTGCGGTATGATACCAAACACCACTTAAATGCCACGTTGGGCTTTCAGTTAGTTTTAATTATGCCCTTAGGAGGAACAATCATAGGTTTCAAGCCACCAGCTGATGGCCAGAGGAGTTAGGAAGGAATGCCTCTCCTTTCCCATGCCTACCCAAATGGACAGATGCATTATATGGCTAAGGCCCTGTGTAATCTGTGATGCTGCAGAACTGTGTGCAAGGATCTTAGCTTTCATTATTAGATACACTGCTAATGCTTATAGGTGCAAAGAAATCCTTAAGCATGTGAAACAAGTGTCACAGATGCAGCAATGTCTGCCTGAGTCTGCAGACAGACTGAAACAATAGCTCTGAGAATCTTGAACTTCCCCTTTCATCTTGATGGATTGTTGATGCTGAAACCTAAATATGACAATTAGTGTCAACAATGTTAATGATCTCACTGATGGTTTTAGTAGTGAATGTGTTTGTTCCACAATCACCAGCTGCCTCCCTCCCCAAGAGACCTATCCCCTACTCAATGATCAACATTTCCTGCTCCTCCTCTTCCCCTCTGAACAGGTTCTATGCTGCAGTTGTGTGTGGTCAATACAAAAATCTGCAGAACGCTGAAAATGTAGGTGTAGGATACATTTGTTTAGTTTAATACCAAAGCAACAGAGGAAACAAAAGTGAATTATTTTAAAATTCACTATAAAACTCAATTTTTCCATTCACCTTAAGCTGCTGCAGTCTCCAGCTTGGTCACTGAAAGAAGGGGCCCTTGCTGCAGAATTTGGAAACAGCCTGCTGCAGAGTACTCAGAGTCCTACCTATATCCAGCCAGGCCATAGTTCCTGCACTCAGCACATGACTCCTGCATTCTCATTCCATGTGGTCTCTGTAAACCTTTCTCTAAAAATAGATACAGGCCAATGGAATAGTACAAGACTGACACTGCACTTCCAGATAGGGGAGGGAAAGAAAGGGTACTTGGCTCAGGGCATCATGCCACAGTCCCTAACTTACCACCCTTTGGTGTGCTGCAATTCTGGGTAACATCAGCAGCACTTCAACACCTGACTCCACAGCAGATCACTTCCCCCCACCCCCTCCCCATCATAAAAAAAAAATATATTTGAGAGGTTTAGGTTAGCACCCAAAGGGGCTGCCTCCAACCATTTCCGCTACTTCAACCAATCCCCAAACTTGCCTACATTTCATCTCTCTCTTTCCTGAGCTTCCATTCTCCTGTTTCTAACAGACTGATAAACTGACCTATGGCTGGATACTCTAACTTTTACATCTTCTATCCCTGGCCTCCTTGCCTTCCCAAGTTCTTTCTGCTTGGCTCACTTACCACCCAGGTGTAGAGCTCCTTCTCCACTGTCACCACAGCAAAGTGAGTGTTTCCGGCACACACCTGGCGCGCACTGCAGCCACTTTTGATGACATCCAGCTTCTGGGGGGTGGACTTCCCACCCCCCCAAACATACACTTCACTAGTGCGCGAAGTCACCACTGCAATTGGTGTCTCACTGACAGTGCTCGACCTGTATAAGACCCCCCAGAACACAAATGCTCTTAGTATGAAGCTATGAGCACTGTCAACACTGTTCAACCCAAATCCTTTCTTCTGGTCCCCACACAGGAGAAGCTAAAAGAGAATTGGACTGCTTGCGTCTGAGCTGCAGCTCTTCACAAACATTAATGGATTTTTCTTTATAAAAATTCTTCTCTCTTCAGAGACTGTGATGTCTGGAGTATTCTAAATATGCTCAGAAGCACAGCTGGGTGAGCACTACAGAAAAAGGAGCCTCCAACAATCATTCAAATAAAAACCAGAATCCAATCGGATGACATTTAGAATACTGACATGACAGTTGGTATTTGTCAAATGTGAAGGTCTCATGAGTACTCATGAAAAAATGCTCAAAAAGCGAAAGATTCACAAATAATCACGCAAACATACACAAAGGAACACATGGCCATCTCAATCTCCAGTTTCCCTTCAACAGAATTTCAGACATCCAATCAGGGAACAAAAACACGCTACATAACTTAGGTGACCAGTCACTCCACAAACAACACAACACAAAACGGAAGCCGCAGTCAAAGCAAGTAGTTTGTGAACAGCACGTGGACTGAAACAGGATCAAACACAGAGCTGAGCCAATGCTTTCAAATAATCAATTTGTGAAAATCAAACTGTTTGATAATTCGCCAGCAGAAAAACAGCTACATTTATTGCAGAAACTATTTGCTACAAATTAGCTCATTAGCTGCGATTAAAGGAGAATTTATACACATACTGTTTTATGAAAAACAGTCACAAAATTCAAATGAATAGCCCAATTCCTCACTCGCAGCCTGGTGCCTGTGAGCAGTGATTATGATGTCGTGGCGTGCCCGAAGACTGTTATGAATACCACCACACCTCACCTCTTTTTTTAAAAAAATAAATAAATAAAAATATCTAGTCCTCCTCATTTTCAAAAGCCTCAAAGTGGAAACTAGTCTCTAGAAATGTGAGTCTGTCATGGGATTTAACTTAAAAACTATGGGTTATTTGTTGTAATTTTCACTGTTCCACCACTCCTCAATTAATTGAGCTCATCTCCGCACCTCAACCATAGCTAACTTGAGTTACCGCTCCAGTACTGTTTTTGAGTTATCTGAGCATAAGACACTCTCCTTCACCCAAACTTCACACACACAAAGAATTCTGCAACAAAAACTTCATTAGGGCTGAGTTAGGGTTCAGAATTTATCACCCTCAAAAGGCTGCTAACAGAACTTTTATAGAAAATTGCACACTTCAAAGATCAGAAAATACCAACGTTAGCTTTGCCCCCTTATCAACACTCACTCAGTGTCAGTTAGCTGCATGTTATCTGCCAATAATTATGGGGCCCCTTCAAGCAAATGACTTATCTCAGAGACAGAATGATCCACCTAACACTCTCCCCACATGTAGTAGAAACTCCCACCTTTGCACTTGAGACGAGCCTGAAAAGAAGGGGTCAGATTATAGCCTCATACACTGATGAGCATACAATTGCCCCCTCCCTGAGTTTCTAGCATTTAAAGTTTTTCTAACTATAACACTCCATTAAGGATGTCACAGCCTCATCTCTAACATTCTCAGCAAAATTTCTAGGTAGGGAGCTATTCTCTACAAATTTCTCTTTAAATACATGCTCAAATCATTACCTTGGTCGTTTGGTTGGCCCATTAAGCAGAGTGACTTTCTCCTCCATCTCCCTGCCACAGGGGGGAAAAAAGGAAAAAGAAAAAAAAGAAACACATTATAGAAAATAGTAACTACATATTACTACAGCCCAAACACCTTACAGACTCGACAAACTGACAAGCCATACACAGGGATTACTTTCCCTTCAAATGAAATGCTGCTCCTTCTGGGGTGGACCACGGCAGCTATTTACACATCCTACAGCAATACATATGATTAGTGCAGAAGTAACGCACCACAGAGCTAACAAACTCTCGTGGGAATTAAGGGACACAAAAGGAATATACCAGAGCCAGAATTTGGCGATGATGATGAAGCTTACACCCCAACTTTTGTGAAAAGTACCACTGGATCTTTAATGACCACAAGTGAACAGGATCTGGATTTTAAATCTCATCCTAAGATGGAATGTTCAGCAAGACAACAGCCAGGAGCATCATTCTGGGGGTTGCATACCAACGAAAAGCACCTTTAAGCAAGGAAATAAATCTACCACCAGGGTGGCCAAAGGGTAACTCAAACAGTCTAACAGCATGGCCCACAGCCACCCTCATCTTACATGAAGGAGTAGGTAGGTTACGTCTCTGCCAGGCCACTTAGAACACCATGAAGCAGCACATCTTGGGACTTGACTTGCAGTCTCTGTGGGCTGCCCCGCTGCACTGAAGATGAGGGTGGGCAAATAGTCAAGCACAGTCCTCAGGCTCCTGGTAAGTTGCCAACATGGTCTTTAGTGCAGCTAAGTGTGGGCACTCACTGAAATAGGGCATTTTCATCACAACTCTGCAGGGAAGGCTAAGGGGAAAAGTGCTGGACTGGGCTTATTACATGAGATACAGGAGATAAAAGGGCTTTTATAATGATCTTACAAGTGCCTGAGTGCTGCTATGTGTTCCCAAAGGTCTAACTTGAATGTCAGTAGCTAGGATCCCTCTAAGGAGTCTCAGAGAAACGCACAAGAGTTCTCAGCATATCAGCTGTTAGGCCGAAGAGGCAGATGGGCACTCCCCAGCCCCCATGCTCCCACCGGTACGCAGGTTAATTAAAAGGCACCAGCAAGGCTTTCTCTTGCCTGAATAGCAGCAATCCACTCCCCTCTCTTGAAAAAGGTAGAGTCTATTTCAAGGTGTGCCTCCTAGCAGCCAGAAATCAATCTAAGGGCTGAATTCGGGAAGCATCAGAATTATTAGTTTGCTCTAAGGTCCCTCCTGACCCCTACAGCCCATCTATGTCCAAGGTGAGAACATTTGGCTACCTCCTGCGTTTGCTGAGAAGAACATGTTCAAGCAGCTCATCGGCAGTTGGCCTCTTCTCAGGATCCTGAAAGAGGTGAGCAAGAGGTCACTCCTAAGGAAAGTCTACAGTGAAATCTTGGGATAGAATAGCTCATTCCAGCCCCCACTGGTCTCCTTCTCTCATGCCCTGCTTGCCTTCAGAAAGGCAAGCGGTCAAACAGAAATGAACCAAAGGGCCATCATGTCTCTGGACAGCACAGGGTTAAATGCCCGATATTCAAACTGGGGGCTCCCACACTCCAAAGATGTGTGCAATTTAACTGCCTCCAAGAAGCACGTGCTCTGAGGGCAACAAGAACATTAAGCCAAAAGGCATAGCCCAGAGAGCTGGAGCCAGAGGTGGAGCCAGGACAGATCATGCTGGGAAGATGCTTCCATATCTATCATGCTGATAGGCCTGCTGATAAATGTGAAAACCTCAGCCTCTAACCATCCCCCAACATACAGCATCAGAAAAAAATCCAGCACCCCCCCCAAATCCCATGGAGCTGGAAAGGCATCCAGATAGGAAGTTTTCAGAGAACAAGAGGAAGCAGATGTCACTCTCACTGACACACCAGGCTGCACAGGTAGCTGCATGTGGGAATCTGTCTGCACCTACATACCCCACTCTGAAATACACATCTCAGCAGTCACCCACTGCTCTGGAGCTGCAGGACTTAGGCAATGGGCAGAAGATCTGAAGAGAAAATTAATCTTCCCAACCTGATCGAGGCAGGAGTGCACCATCTGGATCAGCTCCAGGGAATAGACACTGGAATCAACCTCCATAGCCCGATTTCCCTGTACAATCTTCACACACAGGTTTAGGGGATTCTAGGGAGAAAACAATGACCAGTTGTAAAGGAGCTGAGCTGAATTGGACTGTGGGCCCAATGGGGAGGCATGCTGCAGGCCTCTGATGTTTATCATCTCTTTCTCTGACTGGGTACTCAACATGTCCCCACTCCTCTCAGCTGCTACTAGGTGCTGCAGCAACCTAGTCACCTCCCCTGCAGAATGCTACCTCTTCCAGACAGCCTTTCCAAGCTAGGGTTTGGTGGCAACACCAAGCTTCTCTCCAAATGAGGCAATGAGGGAGAGGATGGGCTCCTCCCTGTATGTCAGGCTCCATCAGTGTACAGAAGCTCCCCAGCTCTGAAGATACCACGCAGGCACTCATGTACTGGATTCTAGGCACCACTGACAATGTAAAGTCAGAAAAGGACAGTGATTTGACATGGCCCCATAGCTGGTACAGAACATATCACAGCCATACCATGCCAGTTGGCTGCCTGGCTGCATTCCCCACATGGCCACACTACACTAGCTGGGAGCTTTATTCACCCACCCACAAGTGCCAGCCAGCCAGCCATGCTCCCCACATAGCTGAGTGGTAACTCCCAGCTGTGCCAGTCAGCCACAATCCTCACATAATTAAGCCGTGGAACAAGACAACATAATTAAATCCTAGGAGGTTCAGAGATTACAAACTCTCACAAGAGGATGCTGTATTGTGAAACTCCCAACTACCAGCATAAGATTTATGAAAGTGGGGGGAGAGAAGAGAGATGGGACTTGGTTGCACAGCCAATTAATGAAGTCCTGCTTTGGTCAAAAGGGAATGTTTCCCTTCAAACATTGCTACATATCAGGACCGTCTGCATTCCCTGTGTGTGCGAGGTCTCAGGTTGCGGGGAGGATCAAAGAGTATCAGCAAAGCTGGGCAGGAAAAGTTTGCCCATATTACTTCCAGCTCTCGGTTGTACTCTCAGACCCTCATGTTCATAAATACTCAAATTATTAGCCGCCATGAAGGAATAAAAATAAAAGTTAGAAAAGCTACAGGACAAGCAGAGACACTGTGACAATAACAGACAGCATATTCAATTTATCCCACAGTCTATGGACTTACTGTAGCATCAAAGGTTCTCTTCAGGGTGAGAAGTTCAAAGACAACACAGCCCACAGCCCAGATATCAGATTTGAAGTTGTATTTCACCCCCTGGCAGAGCTCTGGGGACATGTAGTATGGAGTTCCCACCAGCTGAACAACAAAAGCAGAAAATCTTCACACACATTCCACCCAGACCCACCATAATTACTACGGGCCCATCAGTGTTTCCATTGCAAACCCTAATTTTCTAATGTTTACAGAAAACCCAAGGTACCCAAGCTGCTCAGACTCTGATGTAGCACATAGTGGAAGTTAGGACTTCAGGAGAGGGACCTATAGCCCCACCTCACCATTCACCACCTTGCAGATGAGAGCAAACAGGACTACAAAGCAGGTGATGACAACATATCAGGCCCAGCCATCCATTTCTCCTCACCCTCCAAGTAGTCTTGGGAAGGTGAGGGGCAAGGAATCTGACAAAGCATGTGAAAGCAGCTGCCAGCTCACAGCTGGTGAGCAGTTCTGTCTGACTGTGGGATGTTAGCAGACAAAAGCTGCTCTGTTTCAGAACGAAGAGGAAAGTTTTCAGGATGAGGAAGCCAAAAAGCCGGCCTGAGTCCCATCTGGAAGACTTCCGCTGCAGGACTGGACTTTCCTCAACAATGGAACCTATATTTTGGTTAAGTGCAGAAGCCATCATGAACACCACATGAAAGATGAACAGCTCAAAATCACAATGAGAAACTGAGAACGAACATGACAAGTGGTGTAAGTGGGAAGAAGCTTCCAGCTGAATAGGCTCTTCCCCTTAGCAATGAGTCAGACTAACCACTGTGGAATGAAATTGAAAGAAATGAGAATAGATCATGTCTTTAGGAAGAGGGGGATATTTATAATCCTCTTTATGCAAACTGTCTCAGCAACAGACCCTGGGACTGGTAGGCTAGGCTGGGAGAATGGGCAGTTATGTCACAAATGAGGTAGGCTTTCATTAGTCTTTGCTAGAATCTTACCAGAGGCCTGTGAGAACATTCACAGGGCTATTTCAATCCCTTCTTACTCTATCATCCACTATCCATTTTCCCTTAAGCTGGGTGGTAGTTATACAACTCCACGAACTCTAGTCACACAGTCAAATACCAACTTCAGCACAGTCAGCATGTATTTATTGTCACCCTCAGAGACCTCAAAAGTGTCAGAATGAATTTTGCTCAAACTATCCACCAGCCAAAAAGGAGGGGGCAAGAAAAAGAGAGAGACACTCCTTTGAACAAAAAAATCAAGCATGGAAATTCTCAGTACAAAAGATGAATTTCTAAATGTTATGTGAGGAAAATGGGTTATAACTGAAATGGTTTTGCTATAGCAGGAGCTACTAGGGCAAACTACAGTAACCCTAAGTTCCCATTTGTTATGGAGCTCTGTAATAGTAGTGCTGATGTTCTGGAAGGAAGTTTTCAAAGGAATGAAGCATCCTAGCAAAACACCAACAGCTGCATTAAATTTAACAATCAAGCCTTAGGGGGAAAAAGTGTGTGTTGGCAGGTGTCCTAACCTATAAAATCCTTAACAGGTTGGTATTCAGAGCAGTCTCCAATTCCAAGCCTACTAATCACCACAGGAACAATGGAGCTGGGAGATCGTATACTGGAGGGAGAAGAGGAGAGCTTCTTCAACAGAACTGTATTGGATGTTCCAGGACAATGTGCTCCAAACACCTGTGCTACATCGAAGTCTGAGCAGCTTGGTGCTTTGAGTTTTGTGAGAGAAGACTGATGTGTCTCTCTCCTCCCGACCACCCCCACTATTCCCTGCAACACATAGCTCCCGTTCACCCTCCCCCTCCTGTCCCATTAAACCATTAGTATTGCAGAAGCCCGGTGTGCCCCAAAAATGCTGGAAGAACCTGTGAACTTTAAAGAAAAGCTTTTTTCCTGGGGGGAGGGTCATATCCAGGGAACCCCTTGGTCAAATGACCCCAAATGTGGATCACAAACCCTACCCTGCATCCCCATAAGACACAGCAAATTTCAAGACAATATGGACAGGCATGCAGATTTTGGAACACATAGGAAAATCATCCTTTAAACAGAATAATCTTCTCAATCCTAACTGTAGCAGAGCTGCTGCTCCACTATAATATTTATGTAATTAATCATCAGCAACTGCTTTTCTATATGCAGAGCCCCAACGCAGGATAATCCTAAAAGCACAGGAGGTGCAGAGAGGTGTGATGATCTCAGATGAATGAGAACACCCTATGGAGATTAACACAGCCTGAAACAATAACTCAGAGATGTGTTAATTGCTCCATTCATCAGTGAGTGTTTCCATCTCCTGCCCTAGCACTGGAGAGCCTGTCATACGCATCAAGCATGACTGTTCTCAACTCCTCACCTGTGTCAGCAGAGTCGTCTTAGTTCTGTTCCCAGCTCCCCCCAAAAGCGTAGGGCTTCTCCAGATCCTGGCTCACATAGGGTATGTCTACACAGCAAAGAAAAAGCTGTGGCTGGCCTGTGCCAGCTGACTCAGGCTCATGGGGCTCAGGCTGTTTCATTGCTGTGCAGAATTCCAGGCTCAAGTTGGAGCCCAGGCTCTAGGACCCTCAGAGCCTGGAAATCTACACAGCAATGAAACAGCCTTGCAGCCCAAGTTGGCTGGCATGGGCCAGCTGAAGATTTGTCTTTGCTATATAGACATACCCATTGGCGTCAGAGAGATGGACTCAGATTCACTCCCCCACTAGAGGAGCGGGCACCTCCAGCTCACATGAAAAGGTAGGGAGGGGCTCAGGGACTGCCAGAAAGGCAAGCCCCCTCCAGAACCTGACTCAAGAGTGGATCAGGGAAGCAGGATCAGACCTGAAAGGTGGGCAGAGTCTTCCAAGGACCCTGGCACATCCCCAGAGGCAAGGCCCTCCATATCCTAGCTCCTGTGAAGGGTGCATACATACAGAAGGGGAGAATGTAGTATAGGCACTGACTCCGTGGGTGCTCCAGGGCTGGAGCACCCATGGGGCCACCGGCAGCCAAGCTCCCCGCCCCACCTCACCTCCGCCTCCTCCCGAGCGCACCACGTCCCCGCGTTTCCTCCCAGCGCTTGCTGCCACAAAACAGCTGTTTCGTGGTGTAACAAGCTCTGGGAGGGAGGGAGGAGGAGCAGGAACATGGTGCATGCAGGGGAGGAGGCAGGGAAGAGGCGGGACCGGGATTTGAGGAAGGGGTTGGAAGAGGGGCAGGGACTTTGGGAAAGGGGTTGGAAGGGGGGCAGGGTATGGGTGGAGTTGAGGCAGAGGCGGGTCAAGCACCCAGAAGCGCCAGCAGAAGTCAGCGCCTATGGAATGTAGGACTGACCAGAGTTGCTGACCAGCGCCCCTGCCTCTGTTCTCCTCTAGTCCTCCTGCCATTTATCCCCATGTCTCCTTCCCAGAGTCCCTCCCCCTCACCTGAGTACCCAAGTCCCTCTCTACTCCCCTACCACCCAGCTTCATTTATCCCTTCTCCATAATCCCCTTCCATTTGATGCAGCCTCACATCCCTATTCCTCCACCCACTAAAAAGCACTACCCCTGCCAGCAAGCATTCACATGTCTAATTTTTTTTCTTTAAAACAAAAATCCTTTGATTACGTTGCCCCAAAATTGCTCTGCTACAATATACTCACAGTCTCAGCCATGGAGTACTCAGAGTTCAGCTTCTTTGCCAACCCATAGTCTCCCAACTTAATCAGGTTTGCCTTGGTGAGGAAGATATTTAATGTCTTTATATCTCTGGTGAGAAAAAGCGAGAGAAGTGTCATATGAAGCTGAAGTACTTGAGTGTGTTTCTGCTCATCAGGATTTGGAGTGAACTTGTTGCCTTCCTTTTTCTGTTAGCCCTGAATGGCGTCTCTCACTGTACCAGACTTGATTAGCATTTCTTCAGGCATGGAAAGCCTAGTGTTGCAATCACTGACAGAGCTTCTCATCCCCTAGTCCCAGGGCAGTAATCACCTTAGCTGCCTTTGATCATATATGCACAAACAGAAAGAGTCAGGAACATTCGTCCTTCAGAGCCCAATGTACAGACTATGGTTCTTTCTCCTGTGAACCACAGTGAAGACCATTAAAGACAGTTTTATTTTTCCATTTTCAGAAATGGGCCAATCCCAAGCATATGAACCCATGGAAAATTCTTAACAAAATAAAACACAGTGTTAAACCAACCCAATCCTAGAACTTAGCTGTTAAATATAACAGCCCTCTGCCTCACTCTTAGGCAGAGGTGCTGGAACTAGGGGTGCTGCCACATCCCCTGGCTTGAAGTGGTTTCCATTATATACAGGGTTTACAGTTTGGTTCAATGTCTCTAAGCACCTGCACTATACAAATTGTTCCAGCACCCCTGGCCTTAGGCAAAGGCCTTTGGGAAGAGATGAGCTTTACACTAAACTCTTAAGGTTAGGAGACTTAAGTATGAAAGAATGTGAATCCAGAGCTTTAAGCCCCTCACTGAAAACATAGTCCCCCAGACACATTATTTTATATTTAGAGTTCTACAGATCAACATCAGCACCTGGAATTGTGAAGAAGCCGCCACTGCAGTCCATGGAGCACTGGTGTGATGTGGTTAGCCCACATGAGTAATGATGCAGATTCACACACTGATCTGATGCTGGGATATTATTGCAGATGGGGACAGTGTTCTCCACTAGTGATTACCTCCAACCTGCCTGATTTAGGAAATAAATTTGTTTTGTGCTTCAAGTCAGAGGTTGGTTTATTCCCTTATTGATATTTACCTTTTCACTCAATCAGTAGGCTCCAATGGCTGCAGCACGGGCTACATAGAGCAATTCTTTTCTAGTTCATTGTGCAAAATCAGCAATGCAGTTTCTAACCTAAACTTGTGAGATGAGCTAGCATTTAATGCCAAAGCACCCAGATAAGCCCTGAGCAGGGAAGCTTCCCAAAGGAACACCAAACAAGTATGACAGATTTCCCCTCTCCCCATGCCTCCTGCTAGCCTGGGGTATGCTGCTTCAGAAGTAGGAGCGCAGAAATTTTCAAATGGGTTTGGCCCTCAGACACATGAATCCACTTTCACCCGAGCTTTGTTACATTAGACACCTACCTGTGAAGGATTCCAGCTCTATGGATACAGCTCACGGCTGATGCAATCTGAAATAGGTACCACACTACCATCTGTAGAGGAAGGAACAAAGGTCACATGAGGTCCAAAAATTACACACACCATTGTCCTGGCAAGCTACAGTAAGAGAACCTGGTGACCATCAGCAAGGAATATCCTGGCTGGAGGCTCCTTTAGGGAGAGGTCTTCTTCATTCCCCTGGAAATCTCCCAATTTGGGGATCCTTATAAGAGGGAACCTCCATAAGATAATTTTGTGTCAGTGATCTTCAAAGTGCACTGTGACACGTGCTATAGGAATTGGTAACTTACCAGTAAAAAATAATTAGGAGTGGCAGCTAATGATCTTCTGAGGGAATTTGGGGTGGGGTGGGGTGAGTCTTTGCAACCGCCAACTTGGACCATTTTATCTTCACAAGACTCACAAATTCTTCAAGTTTATTTTATGAGCTGCGCAAATGTGAGAATCTTAATACAAAGTGGGAGAAGGAAGCAGTGAGAATGTGGGAGCTAATGAGAAAAGAACAGTACAAATTAACAGGTATGGCCCAGGAAAAAGGTCCAGTCAGACAGGTTCATTAAGTAATCAGTGAATGAGTCGTATTTGGACTAGATCCCATGGAAGGCCAAAACAGAGAAATGAGCAGAGTGATAGTCAGACGGGAATGCAGAAAAGGAAATCTTAGAGCAAAATCTCAGCTGAGACTGTAAAGCAGCCACAGCCACTGATTCTCCCTCCATTATTCCACGCATGATATAAAAGGCTTCCTGATGCCTCATAACTGCTTATGATGCCCAAAAGGAGAGGCAGGACTAAAGCCCAAAGGATACAAGGAGAGACCCCTGACAAGAATAGAGGTGAGCTAACGCTACGGGAAGGAGCATGGTATAAACACCCAGATAACTATATAAGTTCAAGTAGTGCTGAAACCAGCACCACTGCTATCCTCAAACAGCCCAAATTACCTCTTCCTCAAACAACTTGTCTTTCTGCCGCAGGATCTTATCGTAGAGGTTCCCCCCTGCAATTAAAAGTGAGAGAGAGAAGCACATCTTAGTTAGTGATGGTAAACGTTCTGCAGATGTATCATCGGCAACCCAGTTAGGAATCTCCTGGACTGTTGCAGCCTGTTCAGAAGTAGCTCTCCCTTTGTAATCTTCACTTACACTCTGCAGTGTCTCACACAAACAAGTTCTTCTTCAGAATGCAAACCCCTTTCCTCTAACAGGGAAATTGGCACATCTAAGGCGAGAAAGGGATTATTCTCTCTCAGCACCACCTTCAATTTGTTCTAAAAGATGTATATGAAAGAACAGCCAGTCCCTTATGTAACAGTGTTTCCTAGAATGGGCAGACCTTTATACCCTGTACAGGAAATCAGACTAGACTGCCCAGCAGAGCACAGCAAAAAACTCAACACAAAATAAAAAGAATTACAACCATTGCAGAAAAATCCCCAAGAGCAGCAGTGATTACATCCCCATCTTCTCTGTCCATGCAAGCCCCATTATCTAAGTTTGTGATCATCAAATGCCCTGATGAAAGATATACCGTGTGAAATGGACAATCCAACAAGAGCAGAAGCCTTAATCAGTAATCACAATCTCTGTCTTCAGGCTGCCTAGCAATTCCAGTAGGGTGAGTTGAAGATCTAGGAAAGCTAAAAGGAATGAACAAATGGACTGCAGCAAGCAGTGAGCAAGAAAATACTCCCTACCAAGCCAGCAGCTTACTGTCAAGTCCCAAGTCTCCTCTGATTACACCCTGCACCATTTTAGTCCTCAACAATCATCTACTCATGTTCCAGTGGTGATTATCATAGATGTAAGGGATGAAGGGACCCATTAGGCCCTCTTTTTCATTCCCATGGAGACAGCACAGCACATCCTGCAGTACATTCTCCAAGGCTTTGTCAAGTCTTAGGTGTTCCAAGTGCTGGTGATGGAATTCCTTTATATCCCTTGAGAGAGGGTTCTACAGATCTCCTTATAAGGAAGATTTTCCTAATATTCAATCTAAATTTCCCTTTGCTTAATTTCTTCCCATTCTTCCTAGTCATATGCAGGCTGCACGCAAACCTTTCCTCACTTTGCATTCACATCTTCTAAAATATTTTAAAACAATTTATCTTCCCCTTTAGTAATTTAAAAGACAAGCTTTTATATTTAGCTCTTTTCTTTCTTCACAAATCAAACTTCCTTTCCCCCCATCCCGCCTACCCCAAGACCTTTAATAATTTTTGTTGTTTTTTTTCTGAACTCCTTCCAATGTACCTGCATCTTTTTGGCACAGAACTGCCCAAGTATGAATGCTGTATCTCAGGTACAATATCTCCATGGTCATATGTAGGGAGACACTTTACCTCCCCACTTGGTTATGTGATGCCGCTGTGTGTATGCGAGCCAAAAAAAATCACATTAGCTTTTTTCTTTTCATATCAAATCATTGCAAACTCATGTCTAACTTGCTGCCAACTAACACACTGGGGTCTTTCTTGTTCATTCTTGTTCCCAGGTTTTTTCCCCTCCCATCAATTATGCTTGAGGTTATTTTCAACAAATGTATTAATTGGCATTCTTCCATGATGAATCCGGGTCTAGTTCCAGCTCTGCCACTATTGCTGTGTGACCTTATGCAAGTCACAACTTCCCTGTGTGTTAGCATCCCCCTCTGTAAAATGGGGATAATATTTAACTACGTTTGTAAATCCCTTCAGGATCCCTGGAAGAGAGGGGTTATATACTAATATTATTTTCTGTCCATATCATGGTTTTGGATCTCCATAGTATATTTGATAGTGTCTAGTTAAATCTTGCTTGAAAAATGAATATAAATTATTTTGGACTGAAACCTGGCTGAAAAACTGCAAACACAGAGCAACAATAAACTTCAAAAGCATCCTATTTTCAGAAGATGTCTAGTAGGGTTGTGAGTAACTGAAGTAGGCATGGTCTTATCTAACATATTCATTAGTTATCTGGAAGGAGGCAATGCATAAACATCTAATTACTGAAATTCACAGTTTATACTAAACTGAAACCCACCGCCAACACCAGAAATAAAACAAAGGGGCCTAGAGAAATGAGCAACATCTGATGCATTTCATTTTCCCACTATTGCGGTCTTCAGGGCTTATAATATTTTTCCAACACTGACTAGCCCAAACACTAAGCCCATTTGTTAGGTCAAAATTCAGCTGTGTCTTAAGACACACACCCTCCTCCTGGTCACCCCTAGTTGGTCCCTAATACTCCTGTCTACTGCAGGGTGAATTCTGAGCTCTCAACTCATACTGCCCCTTCCTACACCAAATAAATCAATTAATGCTGGTCTGCCCTCAAATAAAACAACTTAGAGAGAGTGTGCATGTGCACGCATGCGTGCACATGCATGTACATGGGGGGATGTAACCATTAATACCAGCCAGCCCTTCTCTGGCCCCTCAAATCAATTTATACTGGCCCCAAACCAGAGCCTCTGTCAGAGTGGCAAGAGGACTCACACAGTGGTGTCAGGGGGCTGTTTCCCTCCTCCTAGACCAGGGGTGGGCAAACTTTTTGGCCTGAGGGCCACATCGGGGTTCCGAAACTGTATGGTGGGCCGGGTAGGGAAGGCTGTGCCTCCCCAAACAACCTGGCCCCCGCCCCCTATCCGCCACCTCCCACTTTCTACTCCCCTCAGAACCCTCGACCCATTCAACCCCCCTCCCCGCTCCTTTTCCCCTGACCGCCCCCCCCGGGACCCCATCCCCTATCCAACCTCCCCTGCTCCCTGTCCCCTGACTGCCCCGCCCCCTATCCACACCCCCGCCCCCTGACAGGCCTCCCACTCCTGTCCAACCCTCCCTTTTCCCCATCCCCTGACCCCCCCCCCCAGAACCTCCACCCCATCCAACCGCCCCCTGACTGCCCCCTGGGATCCCCTGCCCCTTATCCAGTCCCCCCCGCTCCCCGCCCCCTTACCATGTTGCTCAGAGCACCAGGACTAGCAGCCGCACCGCCTGGCCAGAGCCAGCCACGCTACCGCGCAGTCTAAAAAACCAGGGCAGGCCGGCGACTCTCGCAGCCGCGCTGCCTGGCAGGAGCACGCAGCCCCGCCACCCAGAGCACTGGCGGCACAGCAAGCTGAGGCTGCGAGGGAGGGTGGACAGCAGGGGAGAGACCGAAGGCTAGCCTCCCTGGCTAGGAGATCAAGAGCCAGGCAGGAGGGTCCTGCGGGCACCGCAGTTTGCCCACCTCTGTCCTAGACTGACACCTCATCTCACCTAAAAACAAGGGCAGCGGACCTGAGGAGCAGCGAGGCCCTGGCCAGCATGAGAGCCAGTGATTATACACCCTCTGCCTGTCACCCTACCAAAGGGCTCTTGTACAAGTGCCTCCTCCTGCCAATATCCCCACAAGCAGAGAGCCCTGTGTGTGAGGCACCTTCAAAAAGCTGTGCATATGTGGAGTCCTCACCCTTCCTGTGGTGATGGTGGCAGCATGAGGGACCTTGCTCCCATACAAAATAATCTTCTGCTTGTGTGGCAGGTAGCGTTAGTGGAAGGCCCCAAGCACACACAGTCAACTGCTCAGGTGATTGGACTCCCCCACCACAGTGCCCCCTACTCCAGAGAGTGGAGGTAGTAGCTCCATCCAAAGCTCTCTGCTCCTAACAGCAGCAGCTGCACATTCTCTCTTCTCCCAACTGCCTTAACAGCAGTGATAGCCTGGGCCCTCCCCCCCCGTTGCCCCAACAGTGGTATCCACTGACCACCCCACCCCCAAAATGGGATCAATCTCTCTTCAGACTTCGGAAGTTATCATTGCATTGGTTTAAACTTGGCTCATGTTTGAAAGGTTCTCTCCACAACCATAATGGCTAGAAACATTTTTTTTCCAATGGAAGATGCAGATTCTACAAAAGCTGATGGCACTTGCCTAGAAAAGATTCCTGCTTACCCTGGACAGGAGGATTTTCAAGCCCCGGTTGTAACTCTAGCTAAAGAAAGGACTCATTTAAAAAGGTGCTGTGTCTTCTGGCCATATCCCTAAAACAGGGACATGTCCTGTACTGGCAGGAAGATGGAGCAGATGACCCGATAGGAGAACTGTGCAGAAAGACCTATGTACATGCTCAAATGTGGGAGATATATTTAGAGCTCTGTATTAACAATACCTCCACTTCTTTCAATGCTCCATCTGCTCACAATTCTCCAGAAACTGGTCAGTCTCTGGAACTACCTAGATTGATCACTTAGCTTCTCTTTTTGGCACCCTGCAACAGACCCACAATATCCCCTTCTCTAGCTATACTAGAAGATTTGGCTTTATGCCTCTTCTCTCTAGAAGATACTCAAGAAATACAGTTAATGCTCCAGCAGATTCTGCTCCAGAGCTGCACGGGACCTTCCCTTTTGCAGGTGGAACTGGAGATCTCACCATTACAGTATTCCAGCTCGATCAGCAGTGTGGTGTTATCCATGAAATGATTGTAGTAGGCAATGATGTTGTCATGCTGCAACAGAGCAAGGATAACTATTTCATTCAAAGCATCACGACGCTCTTTTTCTGACAGTCGGGTCAGATCCACCTCCTTCCACACCACAAGCGAGTCATCCTGAAACACAAAGACTCTTAATTAAAACATATTGCTGGGAAGGGTAAAGAACAACATGTACCCTTGAGTCAGGAAATTAAACCTCCATGCAAGGTAAACACACTTTCTCCCTCTTACAGATTTCAGTCAAAGCTTTTGCACAGAATTACTTTAAAGTTTCTCTATTTCTGAGGCTAAAAATCACTATATGTAGCTGTTTTTTCTAACTGGCCAGCATTCTCGTGTTTTAAAATAAATTAGGAACTTATCAAGGAAAGTGTTATAGGGGAATGGGAGGTTTTTGTTGCTTTTTGGTTATTGTTTTTTCTTGCAAAAACTCAAACACATTGTGCATTCCCCAGTAAAACAACAATTCTGCTATAATCCATTATTTTCCCAACAAGCATTAATATAGGGTATGGTGAAAGAGCATTGGCCCTCAGAAGCTCCTCGCTACTCCAGAGCCAGTTTATCCAGAGACTTGAAGAGCTACAGAGAATTGTAACAGTCTGCCCTTATACACCGACCCAATTGTAAAATTATACTGTCCATTCATTGGGTCATTCTGTCAATGCCTGGTGAAACATCATTGTTTGTCCCCAGCCATCCATGCTAGAATACCTAGTTGTCCCCTTCTTCCAGCAGAAGTAATAAATCCTAAAGACAATTTGATAATTGGAGTCAAGTGTTTCTCTCTGCCAGCAACAACAACAAAAAAATGGAATTTGGATGGATTTAATTGAAAGGGGAGAAGAGAGAGCTCTGGCTTCTGTGACTGAGTTTCCTCTGTTTTCACTGAGATTGTGAACATACTAAGAGCTTCAGTCAGCTCTGCTAGATGGCCTCATTTGTTATAACTGGTGAAAGCAGCAGAAAAGTTTGAGGTACATTAGTGGCAGGGATTCTTAATGCCACACTTTGAAAATCTGAGAGGGCAAAAGGTCAACGATACTCTAAGCAGCACTAGCCAGACTCCAGCTCAAAAAACCATCGCTTGACATTAGCATCTTCAGTAATCACTTGGGCTGCCAGCACCTCAATTCCTCTGCTTTCCTTTTCCAAACAATCAGCTTTCAGGCCTGGGTATGGCACAGAAATTGTACTGATATCTATGACAGAAGATATCTGCCTTACAATGGTACACATCCATAATAATTAGATCAATGATACCACTGACCAGGCGATGTGGCTGATGTGCATGCAGGCCCCTGCAGAAGCATATGGCACAACTTTGCAGTGGTTTAGCTCCTCTCTCTCAGGGATAACTCAGAGGCCGTTGTTAGAGAACTACTCTTTTCCCAAGGCCTCTCTCTGGAGTACCACAGTGGACTATCCTGCGATTCCTCCTGTTCAATGCCTATAGGAGACTTCTGCAGGAGTTGGATGCTTTGGGCGGTAATATCACACATTATACTGAAAATACTCAGCTCTATGGTTATTTCAACATACATCAGGCCACAGTTTCTCTGCCTTCCTAGTGCTCTACAGAGATTGGAAGTGAACTGGCCGAGGCTCACTGCGATGCCAGTTAGCAGAAGGGGTGTGGCCGGGGCCCATGCTGGTCCCCTGTCTAGGAGGCAGGCCCTGGCTTGGGCAAGACGGCTTGCAGTAGCGGGGCTTTATCAGCGGAGGCAGGGCGCGCAGGGTCCCTATCTCCAGCCACAGCTGATGGAGAGGCCGAAACCTCTCCCGCCGGTAGCAGCCTGGCCCAAGCCCACCATGCCCGCGTCGCCTCCATAGCGCAATGGGCTGGCGTGGGCCGCCGCTGTCTCTGCACGCGGCCCTGGCGGACTGGCCGCCTGCTGCCCGCGGACTCAGGGCCGCACCGGGGGAGCGCCCAGGCGCAGCCGGGGGCCGGATACGCCCTCAGGCCTGGGATCCTCGTGCCGGGGAGCCGCGGGCCGGGCGCAGCCGCTGGCGGTACCTCGGTCCGGCGGTAGAGCGTGGCCTCCCCGAAGGCGCCGCGGCCCAGGATGCGGATGGGGGCGTAGTGCAGCTCCTCCTGCTCGGCGCTCAGGCTGGGGCCCGCGCGGGGCCCGCCCCGGCCCGAGGACTCGCTGCCGAAGTCGGAGTTGATGGAGTCGCAGTGCCGCTCGTACTCGCCCAGGGACATGGTCCGGGCGGCTCGGCCCGCCGCAGGGCCGGGCACTCGCAGGAGAGGGGCGGCCCCGCTCGGGCAGGAGAGACCTGGAGCGTCCCTGGCTCCGCGCCCGCTCTATGTCGGACCCCTCCCTCACCGGCCTCCCCCAGGTCCCGCAGCCCCGACAGGCTCCATGTTGGCTCCCGCACGTCCCGGAACCGCTTCCGGCCGCCGCCGTGACCTGCGCGCTCCTGCTGCCCGGCGGGCACCCGCACGAGGGGGAGCCTGCGGGGGAGGGGGGTCCTGGGCAGGGCTCAGAGGGCGAGGGGCTGGGCAGGACTCCGAAGGGGGCTGTGTGGGGGAGCGCTCGGAGGGGGGCTCTGTAGGGGATCACTCGGGGGGACTGGGGCGTGGTCAGGGCTCTGTGAGGGAGCGCTCAGAGGGGGCTCTGTGGGGGATCACTCGGGGGCACTGGGGAGTGCTCAGAGGGGGCTCTGTGGGGGATCAGTCGCGGGGACTGGGGAGTGCTCAGAGGGGGCTCTGTGGGGGATCACTCGGGGGCACTGGGGAGTGCTCAGAGGGGGCTCTGTGGGGGATCAGTCGCGGGGACTGGGGAGTGCTCAGAGGGGGCTCTGTGGGGCTGGGCTGGGGGAGCATCGAGGGAGGCTCTGTGGGGGGAGCACTCGGGGCTCGGGAGCGCTCAGAGGGGGCTTTGTGGGGCTGGGGGAGCACTCCGGGGGGCTCTGCGATTGGGAAGCGAAGACAGCTGGGCCTGGTAGGGGATCTCTGTGGCCCGTGGGTAGTTTGGGGGTGGAGGGTTGCTGGAGTCCCGCTCTAGTTGGGGCTGTTTCTTTCTCCATCATTGCTTGTTCCTAGGCCCCGGGGGTTCTGCACCGGTCTCATTGAGGAGCCGCCTTCTTGCGAGGGAGCCTAGCCAGGCACCAGTGGTGTTGTGGGGAGGCCTGGCCAGGCAGGTGCTTCTCCACAAATCTTCCACGTGGTTAAATAAGCCTCCACCAGGCCTGAATGTCAGTAGTGGCCTTAATGCCAGAAATAACCAGCTTCAAGCTCTTGCTGGAGAGAGGGCCAGTGATCGGATAGGCTGCAGAGAAGCCTAGATGAAGAGGCAGCCTTTAAAGGTAACTTGGATCAAAGGTATTCAGGGCTTTGCAAATAGCGACCAGCAGAGGGAGCCAGTGCAGAAGCACAGCCCAGTTCAATATGCTTCTGCCAGACCACCCCAATCAGAAATACATGGCTGCATTCTGGACTAGCTAGAGCTTCTGAGTGACTTTCCTGGTTAGTGAAAATTAAAACTGGGCATAGAATGGAAGAAGGGAGGACCGAGGCATGGTCTGTATCTGAGAGGAGGGGGCATAATAATATTTCTGATTAGGTGATTTGTGATGGGCTTAATATCATTTAAACAGATCAAACATAATTTAGTAATAAATAATGTGTTACACTATTTTGTGCCACTTGATCCAATACCCATGTCTAATCTTTCTCTACCCAAGTCAAAGTAAACTTACCGTGAGCAGCCCCATAAATAATATTTAGACCTAGGGCTGCAATAGCCCCTCTGTCATAAGAAGTACTAATGACTTTAACCCTAGAGTTTATCTGCCCATAAAAATGTAAACAGTCTATCATACTGATACTTTGTTCTGAGATAATTACAGTTAAATATAAGAAAATGTGGATTAATGCCAGGAATATGTTCATTTTTAGGATATTTTACCTTAACCACACAAAAGACTTTGGGAGTTCAAATATAAATCTCCCCAAAATAAATGAGGCAACTAAAGTCTGGTTAGTATTGTCTCTGTCACTCAGTTTGAAAATAGAGAGGCTTTTTTTTTGTGATTAGAATGTGACATGATTATGGTGCTGGCTAATGCAGCTAGGGCTAAAGAGCTACTCAGCATTTCCATTATAAACACTTTTTTTAAAGAGCAATAATTTGCCCATCAAAATTCATTTGCTGTGTGACATAACTTTTCACACATAAAGATCTTCTCTTCTGTCTGTCCTGTCTTCCAAAGCTAGGGTCTTCTAGAAAGAAAAAATTGTAGTGCCACATTTTCAACTTCATAAATAAATGATTTTGACAGGAGTGCGTAAAAGCTCAGATATACAGTACTCTGTTGAATAGGTCACTATCCTGCACTCCTTGTCCCTGCATCATGAAGAAGGGATCTGGCAAAATGAAGACATTATAAGTGAGAGTAATGGGTCTGGAGTGAGGAGCAGCATACTGGAAGACAAGTGGAAAATCAGTGTATCCCTTTTCAAACAAAAAAAGAGTAATCCTGTCCAATATTGTCCTGTAAATTTAACTTCTGTCCATAAAATGATGAACAAATAGAGAATAAAATCACAAAACCTCTACTACCCTTACATTGAGCATTGCCCTACTCCACAAGTAGTCCTACTCAAATCAGTGGGACCACTTGCATAGTAAGAAAGATATTAATCAATGCAAGTAAGAATGGCAGAATCTGGTCTCTGGACACTGGAGAGTAATGGAACTATGATTAATAAGAAGCATTGGCAGTGAATACAGAATAAGTCTTGTCAGACAGACCTGTTTGCTTTAAAAAAAAGTGAATAACAGGAATTATTTACATTAGAATATATTTGGGTTTTGGTGAAGAATAGTATTCTATGCTATGTCCCACAAAATCTTAATTGAAAGATTAATTCAAATTGATTTGGATAGGAAGACTCATATGGATGGATCCATTGATAGGAACAGTCTTATTTAATTTCATCATTGATGATCTTCAGAAGGGACAAGACACCATGTTAATGACATTTGTAAAGGTTACTAAATTGAGGGAACTGCAGATGGTACCAATGACAGAGAAATGAAAAGTATCTAGAAATACAGAAACAGAATGAAATCCAACTTGGGAAAATGTAGCTGATATAATACACCTGGTGGAAAATTATCCTAAAACGAGACACTGAATGGGAAGAAGAAATCTGGGAAGCAGGAATGGGTGAAAGAGACCAAGATGGTGAGGGTTTACAGAAAAGCAGACAGGAGTTGCAATGTGATATGGCTGCAAAGGTTTTGTGCTGCACCTATTGAGGCACCACATCCCAAAGCAGGGAGAAATTAGTTCCTCTCTATAAAGCTGTAATGCAACATGAAACCCCCCTGATGCTGTTTATACAAAATCACACAGGTTAGTTTGTACATGATTCAACAGCTCAAGGACAAAGATACCTCAAGATGATGAACTATAGAAAGAAAAAAAGAGAGAGAGAAAACTACCAAGGAGATGAGATTACATTTTGTGAGAAGTGTTCAGTAGCAGCTCTTTCCGTGTAACAATTCCCAGGAGGAAGTTATCCAACATCTAAATCACTAGTATCAGAAAATGAAATAATACAAATCAAATGAGGCCTCAAGGAAACAACAGCTCTCGCAGGCATCAGCTCTGTGTGTGACCCTAGCAGCCATGAGCATTGGGAATGCTACCCAGCTACCATCAGTCCCATGACAGAGACTGTTTGGGCAACATTGAAAATACAGGGGTAAGCCAATGAACAGTTTAAGATGAAAGATGACAGACCATGCTGACCACTTGCAACACAAATGAATACAACCATTTTATTGTTGCAACAAAATCTCAGGATCAGCTGTTTCAAAGGTCATGGAACAGGCCAACACAAAGCATAAGACAAAACACCACTCATTTGTCATTTGAGAGCCACACAGCTCATCTGTTATAAACCGAATGAAAAACATTCTTCACAATGTAATAATTCACTCGGATGCAAACTCTCATAATCCTGTAAAACACGTGTTTCAAATGACAAAATGTAACAGACATCTAGCCACCCCAGCTGGCAAAAGGAGATGCACCAAAAGATAAGCAAATAGCTGTGCAAGCCTTAGGCCTGGTCTACACTTAAAAATTAGACCAAACAAGCTATGTCACTGAGTTCTGTGAAAAATTTTGCACCCTGTCTGTTGTAGTTAAGTCAACCTATTTTCCCCTGTAGATATGGCTAGGTCAAGGGGAGAATTCTTCTGTCAACCTAGCTACTGCCTCTCAGAGAGGTGGATTAATTACTTTGACAGAAAACCCCCTTCTGTCAATGTAGGAAGTGTCTACACTACAGCAGCACAGCTGCAGCACCATAGTTGTGCTGCTTTAGCAGTTGTATTGTAGACATACCCACTGTGTGGCTCGGGGGCTTGTCTCTCTCACCAACAGAAGTTGGTCCAATAAAAGATATTACTTCACCCACCTTGTCTTTTTAATATTCTCAAGAGTCAGATAACCCCAGCTACTATGCAATCCTCAGAGGCTATGTCTTCACTACTAAAAGGTGTGGTTTTGTATTGAGAATAGCTGTTGTGATGTAAAATCCTAGCGAAGGCAAGTTGAGTTATACCTTGATATAGCTAGTGCAGGTTAGCCCCATGCCCCTCTCCCTGCCTGGGCTTGATCTCCACTAGCTACATCAAGGCAAAAACTACAGTGCTTTATCTTCACTAGGATTTTACATTGAGATGGCTATGTAAATGGATGAGCATCATGGTACCTAACTTTTAGGTGCCTAGAAAATCACAGGCACACTACTGTGATCCACAAAGCCTGAATTAGGCACCTAGGTTTCTGTACAATGAATGGGGAGATAGATGCCTTAGAATGTGATCCACAAAGCCACCACAGTAGGCAGGGAGCTGCTTAAGCTAACCAATGGGAGACACTGACAAGGAGAGTATGCTAAGCCCTGACCCTCTCTCAGAGAGGGGTGCTTAAGTACAGGTTGCAGGGAAGTGCTCTCTGTGATCCATGAACCAGGGGAAGATAGGTGTTTAGCTCCCTAAGTTGTATTCTAGTATAGTAGGTGTACTGGGAGGCCATTTACTGGATTGGGCCCTTCAGGCAAGTTCACATACAAGTGGGGAGGGAGACCCCCTCTCTTATAACATTTAGTCAAGTGAAGAAGGTATTCATTCTGAATGTGTGAGGCCCCTCATTCAACTACCCCCCCACCTCCAGAGCAGGAGAAAGGATTTGAACAGGGATCTGCTCCCTGTCAGGTGAATGCCATAACCACTAGGCTATGGAGTCATTCTAACTCTTTAGCCCAGTTAACGTGTCACACTGGCTGGAGTGTCTCATGACCATGAGTGCCAATCTCAGGACAGACTATCAAAAGGCAGGGCAGAAACCCCAGACTGGTTGTTTGTTCTATAATTGTTTCACCAATCCAGTAAAAAATGTGAACTCCAAAAGCACTATAGCAGTTTTATCATAGAGTCACAGACAGTCTCCTTGGACATTCCAGTTTATCTTGCCACCCGGGTAAGTGATAGATGGTCACTTTACATCAAAAATCACATATATTTTTATAGTTACAGAGCAACCATTTATAACATGGGATACAGACATTATAAGTGGGATTAGTACATGAAGCATCCTACAAGTGTTCCATAAAATCTAAACACATTGTTTTAACTCTAATATCTGTTTTGATAATGCTAACACACAGGTAAGCAACACTGGTTTCCAGCTATGTATTTGTAAGGGTTCAGTGAGGCCGAAGGACCGTGGCCTGAGCTGGTACTTGGTCTGCCAGCATCACATAATTATAATTATTCTATTATTTAAATGAACTTGAACTTAAATAAGAGCAATTGAGGGAGACCCACAGCAGAATATGCCATAGCAAAGAGCTCTGGCCACACCAGCTGGCTGGGTCCTAGAGTGCACTTAGAGCTCAAAGATGCTTCACATCAGGGCTGAGGTCCAGGCTCCATTAATACTTCTGAAAGTTTGGGGGGAGGACACTTGTGTTGAGAGTTTCATGGTGTACTTTTTCAACAGAAAACTCCATTCCCTTATACTGTGGCTCCCATCCTCCACCCCAGCACTGGGATTTGTGGAGAGGCTGAGGGACAAATCTCCCAAAATGCATGAGCCTGACTTAGGTGTGTAAATACCTCATTGTGCATGTGCATGGCAGAGTTTGCATGCATATGTGCTCATGTGCTTTTGTAAACTGCAATATATGCACACATCAGGGTTAGTGTATGAACTGTGGAGGGCTCCTGGCCCCAGTGACTTTGCCTGTGTATTTCAGTAGAGCCAGGATTTCACTTTGGGGCTTTAGTCTCTTCATAGTTACGGTTCTAGTCTAGGCCTCATTTTCACATACTGACCTAGAACTCTGGAAACATTCTTGGCCTTAACATTTTTGCCACCACTCACAGACTATAGTAGATATTATTTCCCTTTTTACTTTTAATGCATTTCATTATTATTAGTTTTAAATTACAGGACTTTAAAAATTAGCCTTTTAAAAAATCTGGATAAATTACTAATGTTTTATGTCTAACATAAACTGGCTTCTGTGCCTTGTCAGTAGCAAAAGCTGACAAAAATGGCATTTTCACACATTAAACATTCTGTACATTTCTATCTATAAAAACAAAAATAGCCAACTTTTAATAAGAAAATATTAACAAGTTTATTAGCATCCTTAATCAATACAATTTAAAAAAAAAGAGATAAGAGAACAAGTGAAACTAAAGAATCACCAACAGGCCTTTAATGATCCTTGATATCTATATCTCTCTCTCTGTCTATCTACATACACACTCCAAATTGTAAACTTAAGTAAGTTATGCAACCCATATTCCTATTATTGGCAACTTTATCATTCCCCTTAATTTGTGGTTTGTTCCACACCCTCCCACTACATCTTGTTCCAATTTAGACGGGAAGTGATTCAGAGCAAGGACAGATATGTTTGTGCAATTACAAGCAAAATGGCACTCCAATCCTGACTAGCACCTCTGGCCATTACTGTCATATAAACAAACCAGTTTCTCCTCAGAAAGGCCAACATGTAACATTTTCAACATGGTGCCACTCCATTCTTTAAAAGTGTAGATGTGAGAGGGGTTTGATGGGAAACACTCTATTAACATGTTCATAAGGCTCCTCCAGAGTTTTAAGTTTTCTGTGTGAGTCGTTCACGTTTGTGACATCTTGTGGTATAGGGTCATTGCTATGTTGTGACAATTTGTGATTTAGGGTCACTTACTGGTTAGAGGCTTATGTCTAATATTTAGGTCATACTTAGTTTAGTTAAGTGGTTGTTTTACAGGCCTTGGGCCTCTGTTACAACATTAATTCTTATATTTCACATCTATATACTAAATATACCTGGTATCTTTTATCCTTAGCTACACAGGGAAAGCTGCTAATCAAATGGACTCTGGCAAACATTGGACATAAAATTGCATGCGCTGAGCGAGCCCCCTGTTCCTTATTGCCCCTTATTGTTCCTTATCTTCTCCTGTGACCTATAACTCTGGCGCTCCTAGTCTGTGCATTCCCAGTCTATGCAGAGCATTTTTGCTCTGTATCTGTCCATGGTTAGCTTAGCAGCACTGCTGGCAGCAGAGCTGATGTAAAGAGCAAAGACTTTGGACCTCAGAAGTCATTTTAGATAGTGAAGGTGGGAAACCAGGCAGGCCGCATGATGATCAGAATGGCTTAATGTGTAAGTTATGTAATGACATCTTTAATCACGTACATTATACAGACAAGCCTCTACCCTTATGCAATAAAAAATACTTGTGTATGAAGACTCACACAGATAATATTTTATACAAAAGACAATCAACTGCAAGGTGGTTGGTTTTCCTCCCTGTAAGCTGCCACAAATATCCTCAGCCAAAATAAAATTTGAAATGTTGAGTCCTCACCATCTACCAGGATTTGAGTCTGGTGCAGGTTAAAGCTCCATGCCTTTCACTTCATGTGCAGAAACTACTGCATGTACTGGATTCACTAGGATAAGCACATTACATTGGACCTGAAGAAAGGAATGTCCACTTAAAATGAGGGAAAAGCTAAGACCCTCCAACACAAAGGTTTAGGTCCAGTATTTCATAGGCTCATAGAGGTTAAGTCCACAAAGTACTATTACATCATCTAGTCTAACCTCCTGTATAACACAGGCCATTACATTTCACCCAGTTACCCCTGTATTGAGAACAATAACTTATGTTTGGCTAAAGTATATCTAGCAGTCACAGGAATCCAAGCACAAATTGTAAATTCAGCAGGAAAATATAGGCACTTTTAACATCTACAACCCATCTATGTGGAATTAGCAAACAGGGCAGAAATCCAAGAGGCCTTTTCAGCAGGAGGTTTTATTCACATTTATTCTTTTTATTTATTATTTGTATAGTGGTAGCACCCAATGACCCCAACTGGAATCACTCTACCATTCTACAAGCACACAGGAGGACGGACATCAACCATGCCCTGAAGAGTTTGCAATTGCATCAAAATTTATACACCAAATTCTTTTCAGTACATAAAGACTTACACATACCCCTTTACACACTGAAAATAATTCATCTGAAATCTCTTTCTGACCCAAAGTTTTAACCACATATAACTTTATAACTGAAATCAGCTTAAGCTCCTAAAGTATCTTCTGCTTCTTTCTTCCTCTCTCTCCCTCTCCCCATCTCCGTCCTCCAAAAGGAAATTTTCAGCTAAAAACTTTAGCTCAAAGTTAAGGTTGCCAGATAACCTAAATATTGCTTAAGCTATATGCCACGTATGTTAGTTAATTAAACAAAGTATGGAGATAATCTGTCACTGTAGTGCAGATATAGGATGTAATCTTTAGGTATTTCTAATTTGCATCTCACTATAATGTCCAGTTATAATATGAAAATTCATATTAAACCATCCAAATATCATACATACGTTGATCCTTTTTTCTCATTACTCGTTCTTTCTGTGCTAGGTGACTAATACCAGTTTAATATTTTTGGTATGGCAGGGAACTCAAGTATTCCATGCTTCTACAGTGCGTTTTGCTTTCTGCCCCCCTTCTCCCCTTTCCATCTCCCCTCTAAGGGGGAGTGTAACAATGCTGTTCTGGCGGGACCCAACTGAGAGTGCCAATTCAGGACAAATTGCTTAAACAGGGCAGTTACAGCCCAAGGCTGGGGTTTTTCCACCTCTAAGGCAAACCAAACCAGACAGACTAAGAGGACTTTGGTCTCATCCCACTGGCTAACCACAAGTCACACAAGCAATTCCCTTAGACACTCCAGTTTCCCAGTATCACCACCAGTGCCCCTCGTTATGGGGACAAATGGTTATGAAAACCAATACCCCAATAAAAGAAAAAAGGTTCTCCTGACCCCAAAGGATCAAGCCCCAGACCCAGGTCAATGTACAAATCAGAACCCACAAATCACGCTGTTGCCAATCCTTTAGAACTAAAATCTAAAGGTTTATTCATAAAAGGAAAAAGATAGAGATGACTGCTAGAATTGGTTATATGGAATCAATTACATACAGTAATGGCAAAGTTCTTGGTTCAGGCTTGTAGCAGTGATGAAATAAACTGCAGGTTCAAAATCAAGTTACTGGAGTACATCCACAGCTGGGATGGGTCATCAGTCTTTTGTGTAGAGCTTCCATTCATAGCAAAGTCCCTCCAGAGGTAGGAAGCAGGATTGGAGACAAGATGGAGGAGAGGCATCAGCCTTTTATAGTCTTTTCCAGGTGTAAGAACATCCCTTTGTCCTTACTGTGGAAAATTACAGCAAAATGGAGTCTGGAGTTACATGGGCCAGTCCCTGCATACTTTGCTGAGTTGCAAGGCGTATTCGCCTTCTCTCAATGGGTCAATTGTATAGCTGATGGTCCTTAATAGGCCATCAAGCAGGCTAGGCAGAGCTAACACTAACTTGTCTGGGAAGTTTCCCAGAAGCATAGCATAAGTTTGAAATACAGACAGTATAGAGCCAATATTCATAACTTTACTACAAAATTGATACAGACATATAGACAGCATAATTATAACTAGCAAACCATAACCTTGTCTTAGACACCTCATTTGACCCCCCTTTATACAAGATTTGGTGCCACTACAGGACTTTGGTTGCAACCATGTTCTATATGGTCCCAGTTCAAATCAATAACATGACAAGAAGAGGCCTCTAAGGAAACGAGCCCAGAAGGATGCCCATGGTTGTTTTTGGGTAGGCAGAAGGGGGAGAGCAGCTGGGTATGATGATACATTTTTACAGGGGGAGGCGGAGGGGAAAAGGCAGAGAGCAGAGCAGAACCTGAATTGCTGTGCTCTTCACAGGCTAATAAGCGCCATGCTCTCCTTTTTACTCCCTGCTCCCCTCCTGTGAAAGATGCATCAGTCCGAAGTTTGCATGCCCTCCTTCCCCAACAGCAACTATCAGCTCCAGGGCAGTTAAGTTCCCACACTCAGAGGCTTCTCTCTACTCATTAAGGGTAGAGGGAGAGAGGAGCAGAGCCTGAGGGCCTTGTGGGCCTTAGGAAGGCAAGTGCTGGTGGAGGCAGTAACAAAGGAAGCTAGAGATAGGGCCAGCCTAAACCAAGTGATTGGGAAGGGGAGTCCACCAACATTAAGTGAATTTGGGGAACCTTCGCAGGGACGATCCCTCTTTTTCCAAACCCTTATCTTTCCATGAGACGCCCAGGTAGGGACCTACTATCCTTGTCTCTAACAGATTGGTTTATTTGATTCACACAGCAAGAAAATGTCTTTAACATGTTTTAATTAAAAACCATTATCTACCTCAGTTATGGCACAGCACACAACAAAACACAGGTGTTCCACATTGTGGTTATTTGTTACACATTTTGATGTCTTCTGGGAGATGTGTGATATGGTGTAGGATGTTAATTTCATAACAACAAATAGAGCAGCTGCAGTAGGTGTTCTGAACGGAGCATAGAATTTGCCCTGACATAGGAAGAGAGATGGAATGTATGAGGCTATATCTGAGTTAAAGCAGTTCTAGGTAAAATGTTTATGTACTGTCTAAATAATGTTAGTCATGTTCAATTAGAATGGGTGGGTGGAAGATGCCTGGCAATGTCTGTCTGATGCAGTTTGCTTCAATAATTACATCTACTGGTGATGTGTTTGTCACAAGTAGAGATGGACCAAGACCCAATTATCTGAACAGCTCAGCTTCAGCCCATTGCTCAGACTTGGGACAGAATTAACAAACCACATCAACTCCCTAAGAACTTCGAGGAGATCCAGACCCAAATCCAAACTATCCAGATGAGAGAACAGCTCTATCTAGTGATTATATACTTAAATGTATGCAGAGAGACTACACACCTCATCTGACAGGGCTGAGAATTTCCCTTCCTGACATGTTGAATGGCAGTGCTGTCTACTGAGAGTTATTATTCCAATAGCAGCCACAGGCGTGAGCCCCATTGTGCCAGGCACTGTATAAATATAACAAATATGGTTGCAAGAGTACAGGATGAGAGGTCGTAGACTAGGTCACCTGGAGCTAACTCTTCTGGAGATGTCTGTAGCATGCACACCAGAAAGTAAGCTGCCATAGAAGTATAGATTTTTTTTGACTGCAACACCACTTAACAGGAGAGAATGAAAGCTCTCCTGAAAACACTAGTCTGAAATCCTTTCCTCTACTCCTGCAATGCCAGGGGGGTTCTCATGACCTGTGCTGCTGCATCATTCTTTAGGAGAGTTAGCAATTACCCATCTCACCATATGGGGCACCTAGAGAAATGGTGCAGGAATGGGTGCTCGCTTCCAGTACTACAGTTCCAGCGTCTCCCAGCAAGAGGTACAGGAGCACAACAGGGGACACTGCCTGCATACAATAAGGAAATTGCCTAGTAGTCACTCCAATCAGTGCATATTTGTCACTCACATGGGGCAAACCCATGTTTGAGATTTAAAGTTCCCTCTGTAGAACAGACCTAAAGCTACCCCATTTCTCTTAATGAATAGGAATTAACTTGGACTGTATGTCACGGGGAACCGACAATGAGATATGGAGCCTTTCATCTCCAGAGCACCAGCCCGTGTCAGTTACCAGCTGAGAGTTATTTGGTGAAATCATTTGATGATCTCAGTCCAGTTGCTTCACAAAAGATGGCCCCTACATGATCAGATGGCATAGTTAGCAGAGAGGGCAAGGATTTACTGAACCAGAGACACTCTCCCTGTTAGAGGTGGTCCTTCTAGGTCAGTCTGAGTGCTGTTTGTCCTGCTGATGCCTGTGCTGTACCTGTTCTGCAAACTGAAGTCCTGCAATCTCCAGGCCTATCAACATAACTCCTTTCAGCAGCCCAGAATTCACTTACATTCTTTAGAATTTACAAATTTAATTTACAAGCAGTTACTGAGGTTAGAGTGGAGGAAATTACAAATCTCCTTTAAGTGCTGAGATTTCCCTGGTTAGCGTGCCTGCAGTCAGGAGTGCAAGGAGAAGCAGTTAGTGGGAATATGGCCTGAAGAGGACAAGAGTCACACAATTCAGGAGGGTTATTTTTCCAAAGGAAACTTTATTTGAGAAAAATGACAAAATCCCCAGACCAGTAATTACAGGCAATTCTATACAAGTTCCCCAGGTCTGTTCCCCAGTCCCCATACAAGAACTAAGAGCAGAGACAGAGGCCGAGCAACTTCAATGTAACTACAGAGCAACAGTCACCCGGATGTAATGCTAGCCTCACAACCTCATTTATGTAAGAGATCTCAGTGTGCCAACTTAGCGAAGGGGTGAGCAAAAGCAGAGACAGGAGAAGCGCCTCCAAACATTCTTTTCATTCTCAACTTTTTTAAGCCTTAGCAGATCTGCTACAGGCTTCAGACTGTGGGAAGCTAAATTACCTGTAACTATCTCTTCTAGCTCAGTCCCATCCTGAGACATCGCTGCTGTGGTGTTGTAACAGCTTCCCAGTGCTTAAAGGGATAAAGCAGGTGGGCCCTGGGTTCTGAACAGAGCTGTTAAAAAAGCAGAAATTAAAAGCAGCTTGGGCACTTGCAGGTAGAACTAACGAGGTCAGGATCTTGTAGGTGGGGAAGGGGGAGGAGGGCTAGTGAGGAAAGAGCAAAAAACCTAAAAAGATACAAAATTTCAGGATAAATGATACAAAACTCCGACTTGTCTAATGGATTTAGAAAACAATGGAGGGTCTTGCTTTCAATTTTCTCCTCTTCCTTCCTGGCTGCCTCTGGGCTTTTTTTTTTTTTTTTTAATAGCAGGATAAATTCAGACTAGAAAAACATTTCCCAACGTAATTTCAGAAAACACAAATGCTGCTTTGTCTGAATGGCAGGGAGACCTCTGGGCTGGAAGGACGAGGGATGTGTGACCAGGGGCTAGGCCCTGATGGTCTTTTTGCTCTAAGGGAAGGTGAAAGAATTTTCATCATTCTGCCCAGAAACCCTTGTGGGATAAGTCCAGAAAATGAACCTACCTGGCCTGTTTAATCCAACAGCGTGCTAGAGGCAGTAGGACTACAGAGGGCCTCTCACTACATACAGCACAGCTACTCTCACCAGTTTAGGGGAGTCCCCAAGACATTTCTGCAATTGTCACATGCGCTCGTCAACTCAGAGACCTCAGAAGGGGCACATCCGTGTTCCCACTGTGTACTGTACTCCACTTCATCTGCACTCCCTCGGCTCCTCTGAATGCCAGCCTGTAGGGGGCCCCACACATCCCCAGAACACAAAGCAGGGCATGTCATGTACAGGGAATGAGGGTCCAGCCAGCTACACTTGGCATTAACTCTAACAGAGTCAGATGAGAAGAGGCCCTCACAAAGTTCCCAACCTACCATGCTCCCATTCCAAAGATGGGCCCAAGCATGCACTGAAAATCTGAATCTGAGCAAGGCCTTCTGCCTCCACACAAAGGTCCCTCAGTGACCACAGCACTTTCAGGGAACTGCTGCATCGTTTCAGAAAGAGAAGCAAATCCAAGACAAACATGTGGGGACAGGGTGGGGCTGACTCTCAACAGCTTGTTTGAGTCAGGCAGGTTTCTCTTCAGGCTCAGCAACATCTTGCAGAGCCTGTTAGCCCCCCATCCTCCAAACTCAACTCTTATCTGCCTGAATGCATTGACCCATCATCGCAAAGATTCCATCTCCCACAGGGAGAAACACCAAGGTCTATGACAGAGGCTAAAATTCAGTGCCCCCTCCCTGCTAGCACTGCAACCCGTCACTTTGCACCAAGTTCTGTTTGCATTGGGTTGGGTTCCAGAACTTCGGAGTTCCCCCTCCCCAAATTCTAGCTGCATGGCACCTAATGAGCATAGCCGGTTCAAGTTGCTCAGAGTAACGCAATGGTCACAGACAGATGGGAGACACCAAGCTTAGAATATAAAAGGAGAAAAGACAGCCTGCAAAACCAACTGCAGCTGTCACAGAAACAAATTTTATTTCATCACTGCTTTAGGAGTCCCCAAACCCACCACAACCTCCCCCGCCCCCACCAGGAGGTCACAAGCCCCTTTGTAGTCTCCAGTGCTTATACTCCCCTCCCCTCTTAAGGGACAGTTCCTGAAGAAAACCTCCACTCAGCATGTATCATCTGCAAGATGGCTCTGGAGGGCCATGGCTGGGTCCCAGCGGTGTCCAGCTGGGTTTGAGAGGAGGGGAAGGGGAATTACCCCTTTACTCAATCAGCTTCTTGGCCTTGAAGAAGCGACGCAGATAGAAGACCTGCCAGGTAGCCAGTCCGATGAGACAGAACATGGAGAAGATGCTGAAGTACAGGACCCGGATGTTGGTTGACTCTGAAACAGACAAACCCATACAAAGAAGCTCTGATGCCCAGAGTCAGGATAGAGGATCCTCTTGAGGGGAAGGTCTCCCAGAAATCATCTTCCCTCAGCCCTGCAGAACTTCAATGGTGAAATTTTAGGAGATTTGAGGGTGAGGAGGAGGGAACTGGGGGCTGAGCAGATGCAGCACCAACATGAGGCTATTTTCCCATGGCAGAATCATGAGTATTGTGTGGGAGGAAAGGAACTGACTTCTAGAAAGGGCTGGTTGAGCGTCCCCCTCCCAGAAGTTTAAAGGTCTCTTGACAGTGTACAGAACAGACAGTGACAGCTGTAATTGCCTAATCTCCAAATTCTGTCCCATTAACCCAGATGTAGTGAGAATATAGATCTTACAGCTGCAGTCCTCCCTGGGAGTATATGAACTCTTACCATTGGTGTCCCGCATCTCCTCCTCTCGCTTCTTCATGTAAGCAAAGTCATTAACAATGGACTCTGAGAGGTCCTCCAGGCGCCGCAGTTCCACTTCCAGGGGCTTCAACTTCTCCACTTTAGCAATCTGTTAAGGGGATAATCAGTGAGTCACTGAGCTAGAAGCAGCAGCTCTTACATGGGCCTAGGCAACCAGCCTGAGCCCATTATTCATCCCCACATGGCCAGATCTGGGGCATCTCTCCCTTAGGACAGTGCCCTCTGCAGGCCAGAAAACCAAAGGTAACTCCACAATAGCGAGGTTCTCCACACTGTTACTCCATCTACCCCACCCACTCCTAGCAAGACATCTATAGCTGCTCCTGCTCACAGCAGGAACATAGAATGCGTGCTCATGCGTTCACGTATTTAAACACATTCCCTTCTGATTCTCCCTAGTTCTCGTTCATTCAGAATTGGTTTCTGGGGTTTGGGCTGGAGGAGTCTGCCACGTGGCTGAAAGTTACAACAAAAGTTACATGTTCTTGTGTGGGTGGTATGATAACTCCATGCCAAAGGCCTGCACTCAGGCCCTCCCCACATGCCACAGGAAAGGTAGAGGAAAAAAAAAAAAAAAAAAAACACAGGAAATTCAGTTACAAAGCCCACTCTGGTACTGCAACAACTTCTGGGTTGAAAATGTAAACACACCAAGTCAGAAAGTTCCCCTTCCCAGAAGCACCATAACTTGACTACATTGCATTTAAATCTAAGGCATAAACACGAGCACACACAATATGTGAACATGACGTAGACAGGGGCTGCTAGGAACAGGGGTGGATAAAAAATTGTTTATTTTTTTTTTAATAAAAAAATTCAGATTTTTAAAATTTAAATCTGATGAAAAAAAAGTAAATACAGGTTTATTTTTAAAAATACACCTATTTAAAATTAAATTATAAGTTATGATAACCTATATTAAGGCCTGAAGTTATTATAATCTATTAAAATAATATTATTTATTTATTTTAAATTAAGTAATATGTCTGGTGCCAACTTTAAAAAAAAAAAATCAAACCACTGAACTTATTGAAGTTACTGGCTAAGCACCTGGAGTCAGCTTTTGACAGCAGTAGCCTCTTCTGCAGGTACAGAGAGAATATTTTCTTCATTTCAGTTCATTCACCTAGTTCAGGTGAATGACTAACTCATTAAAAGTTAAGAAACCAATAGGAGTCAAAAGAGCAGAAAAACTAGTTTCCCCTCTTTCATCTATAGGCATGAGAGGTGAGATCTACTAGTTCTAAAATCCTGAAGGACACGGTGACCAGAAAAAATCACCTCAATTTATTAACTACAGATATTTCCTTACATAAGAACGGCCATACTGGGTCAGACCAAAGGTCCATCAAGTCAGTATCCTGTCCTCTGACAGTGGCCAATGGCAGGTGCCCCAAAAGGAATGAACAGACAGGTTATCATCAAGTGATACACGCCCTGTCACCCAATCCCAGCTTCTGGCAAACAGAGGCTCGGGACACCATTCCTGCCCATCCAGGCTAATAGCCATTGATGTACCTTTCTTCCATGAATCTATCTAGCTCCCTTTTGAACCCCATTGTAGTATTGGCCTTCACAACACCCTCTGGGCAAGGAGATCCAGAGGTTGACAGTGTGTTGCATGAAAAAATACTTTCTTGTGTTTGTTTTAAACCTGCTACATATTAATTTCATTTGGTGGCCCCTTGTTCTTGTATTATGAGAAGAAGTAAATAACACTTCCTTATTTAATTTCTCTTTACCACTCATGATTTTATAGACCTCTATCATATCCCCCCTTAGTCGCCTCTTTTCCAAGCTGAAAAGTCCCAATCTTGTTAATCTCCCCTCATACGGAAGCCGTTCCATACCCCTCATCATTTTTGTTGCTCTTTTCTGAACCTTTTCCAATTCCAATATATCTTTTTTGAGATGGGGCAACCACATCTGCATGCAGTGTTCAAGGTGTGGGCGTAAAAGGCAATAGATCATATATCATATAGAGGCAATATGATATTTTCTGTCTTATTATATATCCCTTTCTTGATGATTCCCAATATTCTGTTCCCTTTTTTGACTGCCGCTGCATATTGAGTGGATGATTTCAGAGAACTATCCACAATGACTCCAAAATCTCTTTCTTGAGTGGTAACAGCTAATTTAGACCCCATCATTGTATATGTATAGTTAGGATTATGTTTTCCAATGTGCATTACTTTGCATTTATCAATATTGAATTTAATCTGCCATTTTGTTGAATTTCATCTGCCTTTGTTTAATAAATTAGTTACCGTATATACTCGTTCATAAGCCGAATTTTTTTAGTAAAAAAGGGAAGCACCATAGAAGGGGGTCGGCTTATGAACGGGTATAGAGAGGGAGAGGTGGGACACAGCCCCTCCCCCCAACAGAGGGAACAAGGAGAGGCAGCACAGCCAGCAGAGCCAGAAGGGAAGAGGCGGGGCCAGAGTCTCTCCGCTTCTGGCCACGCTGCTCTCCCCCCAGCCTCCGAAGCAGCTGCAGCTCCAGGGCTGGCAGGCTGCAGCTATGCTGCTCGGTCCTTTCCCCCAGAGTAGGCTGTGGCCGCGCCGCCCGGCCCAGCCCAGCCCACTGGAACATGCTGTGGCCGCACCGCCCGGCCCAGCCCAGCCCGCTGGAACATGCTGTGGCCGCGCCGCCCGGCCCAGCCTGCCAGAGCAGGCTGCTGCTGTGCTGCCCAGCCTGCCAGAGCAGCTCCAGCCAGGTCAGAGACATCCTCCCCTGGCCCTCCCCAGATAAGGTAGGAAGGGATGGATGGGGAGAGTGTGGGGGTCCTGGACTAGGGGTGGGGTCATGTGGGGGGTGGTCACAGGGGTTACTCCCCTGACCCCCAGCTTCTCCCCTGATAAAAATTTCCCCACCAGTTGCTGTCCCGGCCCGTCAAGGTAAGCAGCTGGCGCACTGGGACACTTTGTTTACTTAGGTTTACCTTCGTGCCTGCGGACACTCGAGGTAAACAAACCACCTCGGCCTGCCAGCAGCTTATCCTGATGGCCCGAGAGCCAAAGTTTGTTGACCCCTGAATTATAGTGTCGGCTTATGAACGGGTCATAAACATTTTCCATTTTTACTTATCCATCTTGGGGGGAGGTTGGCTTATAAACGAACCGGCTTATGATCGAGTATATACGGTAGATTTAAATGCAACACATATCTTGATAAACTTTTTTCTTATGTACTCAGCGTATTTAAAATATTTTTAGTTAAATAAAAAAATATGCTGTCTGTGCATTTTTAACTGAATTTGAATTTTTATCCAAATAAAGCTGGACAGAAATTAGAAATAAAAAATTAATCATCATCTAGGAAATCAGAAATGCATCATTCATTTTCTAACATAATAAAAATGTAAAAATCAAGAATCCAAATAAATATAAGTTCAGCTATAAAATAATTGCTTAAACCCATGTATAAATACAATGTATCCTTCCTGATTAGCAAAAAGAAGTACCAAATTTAGTGTAAAGTCTATATTTATTGGAAAACCAACATGTTCTAATGGTTATCAATCAATGAGAATCAACCTTTCTTTAGGAAAAATCACTAAAAAGTAAAAATGCAAAACATGATTAAAATTGATGATTTAAATCAAGGTTTCCTGCTAATTTAAATAATGATTAAAATCAGTGATTTAAATCAATCAGCTCTGGCTTGAAAGCAGATTACATTTCTTGCCATTGCTACATTTAAATTCTCCACCCTAGTGTAGCAGTAACACAGGTTCCTGCCCCGAATTCACCATTATTAGTATTGCCATCTGCTCTGTGGCGCCATATAGATGTGATAATATATCTAGTAAGGAATCGATTTGTCAAAAAAATGTCCGTGAATCTTTTTTGTTGTCTGTATTGTTACAAGTATCAGGGGGTAGCCGTGTTAGTCTGTATCTACAAAAACAACAAAGAGTCTGGTAGCACCTTAAAGACTAACAGATTTATTTGGGCATAAGCTTTCGTGAGTATAAACCTCACTTCTTCGGATGCATTAATCTGTTAGTCTTTAAGGTGCTACCAGACTCTTTGTTGTTTTTGTATTGTTACAGACATACTTGCTGACAGGTATTTTGAAATACATTACCAAAATAATTGAAATGGCGTGATTATATTGTGTTATTTTGACAAAATAAAATATGCAGAATTTTGCAGAATTCTTGATTTTTTGGCACAGAATTCCCTCATGAATACTATTTGTTTCTGCAAGTAATTGAGTCACTGTGTGATGAACACTCCACAGCGTGAGTATCCCCATTGAAACAAATGCTTTGCCAGACTGGGGCGTTAGTGAATGGCATAGTTAATATCTAGCATAGTACTCAGCATGTCATTGTACAATCACTGGACTAGAAATGAAGACAATAGATTAGAAGTGCAATGGGAGTGGAGGCTACAGCATGGCAGTGGGGAGCGCACCCCACTGGCTGCAGAGGTAGGAGATCACCCTGCCACCCGCGCCCCCTTTGGGACATGGACTTGGCAGTGGGGCTGCACCCTAACATAACGCAAGGGCCAGGGCTGCCCCACCCCAGGGCCCTGTCCCTCTGGGCCAGGTGCATGCATTAGCAAGTGAGAGGGACACTCTCTCACGCACACCCAGATCTGCCCCCACAAACCAGGTGTGGGGCAAGCCAGCTCAGCCTGCCAGGAGCCAAGCGTGGAAGGGTTAGTGTGGGGGAACCAGGTGTGGGGTCAGAGTGTTCTGTGGGGAGCAATCTGAGTGTGGCCGGCTCCATGGGAGGTGGGGGGGGAGGAGATTCCAGGTGCAATCTTGATACACAGGGACTCAGTGGGGGGTTCCAGGTGCAGGGAGAACAGGACTCGGGGGGGGGGGGGTGAGGGTGGTTGGGGCTCAGCAAGGAATGTCTGGGAGTGGGGAGCATGGGGCTTGGCAGGGGGAAGGGTGGGGTTAGGTGCAGGGAGGTCCATCAGCGGGGTGGTGCAGGCAGGTGGGGGGTTCAAGTGCGAGGGGCTCAGCAGGGGATGGTCTGGGTGTCTGGATGCAGAAGGGTGGGGCTTGATGGGAAGGTAGGGGTGTGTGTGTGGGGGGGGGGGGGGGGGGGGTTCTGGATGCCCTGGAGGTGGGTCTGACCCAACCCTGGCTCCACAAAGGCCCATGCAAGGGAAAGGGAAGTCCTTTCTCTCTCCTCCAGCCCAACTGGACCCCAATACATGGTAGGACCCACTGGCTGGGGCATCCTCAGCCCTGCCACTCCCTCACTCTGGGCACACCACGATACCGAGCAAGAGGGACAGAGTCTTGCACTCACACCCAGCCCCCTGAAGCAGTGTTTTGTGTCTCCCCCAGCTGCTCCCGACGCCCAAGCCAGATGCACCCATGTAGGACCGCTGCCTGGGACGGGTGCATGAATTAACTACTCTGCAGGAAGAAAGTAAAATCTGCAGGGAACAATAATTCTGTGCTTGCGCAGGGGTGCAGAATTCCCCCGGGAGTAAAACAGACAGCACAGAGTATTCTGCTCAAGCTGTTTTTTGTGCAGCCAACAGGGGGAGCTCAAACCTGGGAATTCTATAAACAGTGACTTTAAAAAAAAGTAGCAGCAAGAGAGAATGGGTTTAAAAAGATATTTAGAATCAGACCAACATTAGCTAATTGATCATTTCAGTAAAGGGCTTTACGCATACCATGCCGCCACCTCCTCAATTAATCCCCTTCCCATTCAGGGGCCCACAGCACACAACCTTTCCTAGTAGCTTTGGGCACGTTTACACTGCAATAAAAAACCTGCGGCACCAGGCGCCAAGAGCTCTGGTTAATTGACTCTGGCACGGACTGCGGGGCTAAAAATTGCAATGGAGAGTTTCAAGCTCAGGCTAGAGCCCGAGCTCTAAAACCCCACAAGGAAGGTGAGTCTCAGAGCCCCGGCTCCAGTCCAAGCATGAACCTCTCCACGGCAGGTTTTAGCCCCGCAGCTGGAGCCCTGAGACAACTGACCCAGGCTCTGAGACTGAGTGCCACAGGTTTTTTACTGCAGTGTAAACATACCCTCAGTGACTAAATCTCTGGTCAGGCACCTGATGAAACAAGTCTAGAAGTGAGAGAGACTCAAGATGACTTCCTCTAAGATGTTGCTCTCCACATCCAGAACTGAAGGATGCCGAGTGGGAAGGCTCTGCTGGGAAAAGCCTAAGCTTCTCACTGGGCCAAGCCCTGAACACCCCTTTGCATACTTGCAGGACTGAAGGGGGTTAACAGGTCTCCTTTAGCTGCACTAAAGGGAGATCTGTTAATCCGCTGCAAATATACCCAGGGCTTCCAGGGCACCCACCTGTCTGTCATCATGCCACTATTCCATTATTAACGAGCATGGATGTTCTGAGGGCTTGTCTACCGTGGGATTTTTGCAATGGCGCAGTTACACTGGTGCAAACTCCTACCTAGTTGTGCTGTGAAAATGACTTGTACAGGTGCAGCTTACCTGGTTTGAAATTGGGGTAAGCCACACCAATGCCAATCACTTTTTACACTGGTGCTACCCATCTATAACAGGAACTTGCATCTGTCTGCACGACCTCAGCCCCACCCCCACCCCTGCCCATCCATCCTTCTCTCTCCCCCTAAAACTTAATCAGCCACTTGTCTTTGGGGTAAGAATTTAATTTGATTCACACTTAGAGGGATACTGAAAGCTGAAGTTCTGCAGAAGGCCTCGACTGGCAGCATATTTCCACATGAGGGGCAGTAGCACAGTCCTTTGAATCCAGCTCTATGTAATTCACAGACTGTACACTAGGGGGCAATCCTTCCTCTGCCAGCTATGACCGAGCCCTTCATCTCCTTATGTTGTGAATACTTGGAGGTAATGTGCAGTGCCAAGAAAGGAAAGACCTTTTCTGCAGAAGGGGCCCCAGAAATGTGTGTAGGTACTGGACACCCAGCTTCTTCACTGGCCCTTTCTCTGGGCCAAGGAAAGTCAATAGGGCATAGGAGCTGCTGAATCAGGGAGTTTCCCATGTCTGGAGGTCCTGTTTTCACATATTAGAATCGTAGGACTGGAAGGGACCTCAACAGGTCTTCTAGTCCAGTCCCCTGCACTCATGGTAGGACTAAGTACTACCTAGACCATCCGTGACAGATATTTGTCTAACGTATTCTTAAAGGCCACCAATGATGGGGATTCCACAGCATCGCTAAGTAACTTGTTTCAATGTTTAGCTACTCTTACAGTTAGGGAGTTTTCCTAATGTCTAATCTAAATCTCCCTTGCTGCAATTTAAGCTCGTTATTTCTTGTCCTGTTCTCCGTGGATAAGGTAGAAGAATTTATCACCCTCCTCTTTATAACAATCTTTGATGTACTTGAAGACTGTTATGTCCCCCTCAGTCTTCTCTTCGCCAGACTAAACAAAAACATTTATTTTTTAATCTTTCCTCTTAGGTCATGTTTTTTAGACCTTTAATCATTTTTGTTGCTCTTCTCTGGACTTCTCCAATTCGTCCACATCTTTCCTGAAGTGTAGTGCCGTAACTGCACACAATACTCCAGCTGAGGCCATAGCAATGCTAGTCAAGTGGAATAATTTTTTCTCATGTCTTGCTTACAACGCTCCTACTAATATTATGGGAATGCTGCCTCAAGTTCTATTTCAGCCTGACTGTGTGGACTGAGCAAGAGCCTTCTCCCCTGCCCACTCCAGCTGCTAGCACCTCTCCTTGTCTCTTTTCCTTTGGTTACTCTCCTAAAACAAGTGAGGGACACAGAGTGGCAGGAGGATTCTGTATACTGAGTAAACACAGGACAGTTGCACGGTTCCCTCTTGCCTTAATGCTAAGCTTTGCCCGTGGGAATGATTAGGAATGCTGGCCCACCCACACTCTGCCTAGCAGACACCATGGGGTGGAAACACTGGGGCAGACTCTTAGCCTGAGTCTATTTCTCGATGCCTAATCTCTGGAAGCAGAACCTGACCTGTAGGCAGATAAAGCGAGTCAGCACTGTCCACTGTGGACAGAAAGGAGGGGCAGTGACTTCTGCTTGTGGAAGAAGGGGAGCCCGCAGGGTAACTTGACAAAAAGCTTCTTGGAGAGCAACTCCTTCAGCTTTCTCTGTAGGTGCTGCCTCGGCTCAGCTCTGCACATCAGGTTCACGGCCTAACTCACTTCCCAGCAGGGAAAAGGATGGTCTTTACTTGAGGTACTAGGCTGAGACTTGGGAGATCAAGATTCTTTTCTTGGCTCAGCTATAGGCTTCCTAAATGACCTTTGGAAAGTCCCTTCCCCCCTCTGTGCCTCCACTCTTCATCTGTAAAATGGGAATAATACTTAATCTTTCAAATACACACACACACAATTATAGTCCTGTTATAGTCCCCACCTAGACACATTTACCACCAATGCCTATTTTCTCTTCTCTGAGCTCAGTATAATTTGTTAATATCCGGATGCTAGATGCCCAGAACTGGCTGTAGTGTCCCAAGTGCAGTCAGCCCAGAGCACAGAGAGGGCCTGTCCCCTCCCTGTTCCAGGATGTGAGGTCTTTACCTACCTACTTCAGAACTGCACTGACCCTTTTTGCTGCCATCTAACACTGCAAACTCCTGCCTAATTTGCTGCCCACTCTACTCCCTGAACCATTCCTGTTTCCCGGGTACATCCTTTCATGTGGCTTTCAGTTATTATTCCCACTGAACACATACAAGAGCTTTCCCCAGCTTGCGACTGATCTTCCCAGGCACCAGCCCTGCAGGGGTCAAAAGCCAGAAAATACAAGCTTAGAAAAAACCTGGTTAACAGTTTGCAAGAGAGCTACCAAACTTCACTTCCCTCTCCCTCCCCAAACCAGCTAGTGACTGTCCCAGGTAATTGGTATCCCATGTCCAGGCCCAACAACTGGGCCCCATCTGCAGAAAGGACAGCGAGACACAATCCTCCTCCCTGCATACTGCTCAGCATGCCTCAGCACTTCAAGCCAACACTGCAATTGTCCCTGGAAAGGCAGCTGCCCCCTCCGGGGAGGCTGTGGATCAGCATCTCTCGTGGCTGTGAATGGAAATTATAAAGCTTCACATTTAGGAGGCTTTGCCTTTTCCTTGCATTCCCCCTGCTGTTGGGGCAGCAGAAACTACTGGTGTCAGCCTGTTATTGACTCCAATACCTAAACCCCAAAACCAAGTCATGCTGGCTGGCTGAGAAACTTACCTCTTGGGCCTCGGCCCACCCAGAATTAGAGCAGCCGGTTTTTTTTTACATCTCTACCACATGAGACGCTAATGGAAGCTCCCAGCTGCAGATAGGCTGTCATCACGGCTGGGAAAGCAGTTTCCCCTCGCAAGCCCCAGATCCAAACACAGCATCACGTGATTGCTAGGAAGGAGCTCTGAGGTACCGGCAGCAGGCAAGGGACATACCTCCTCATAGTTCTTTGCTTCCACTCCATGCTTCATGTCCAGGATCACGAGCTGGTCCGGCATCCGCCCCGTTCCTGGAAGTGCATTGAAAGGATTCATTGTGTGCAGCTGTCAGGCTGCCAGGAACTCACCAACCCCCCCATTGGAGAGAGATTCACAACACTCCTCCCCCAGCGAGTCTCCAGCCAGATGCAGAGGCAGCACAGTCCTGCTTAAAATCACAGGACCTTCTGAATGAACCCTGGCTGATGGAAGGGCTCCCGGAGATAATGAGAACAAACTGTAGCTAAGAGCACTAAGCGCACAGGACACAAGCCGCTGCCAGGCACCAAGACTGTTAAAGTGTGCCCAGACTTTGAATAGGGCTTCTCAAGGCAGGAGACACAGCCACCTCCACTCGGCAGACAGGATAGAGACACACATGAGTAGAGCAAGCGCTAGAGACAACAGCCACCCCAGGGTGCAGGTCATTGCAAATATGAAGGGTGACAGCCAAAAAACAAGCTGGGGGAGAACAGGGGAGCCTAAAGCCAACAGGCATACAGGGCTACAGCCAACTACCACATATGGGTGAGGGCAGGGGAAAAAGATCACAAGTACACAGGATTTGCCAGGGCATCTCATATTTCAGCCACAGCACGCTGCCTGTTCCACCACATCACTCAACTAGGAAGTGTTCGCAGATGAGAGATCCAAATACCCTGTAGCCTAAAGGAAGGTGCCTGGACACCACCAGTTCTAATCTCACCTCTACTGATTATGCACTTCAGAGTCCTTATCAGGAAGCACAGTCAAGGATTCCTTAGGAGATACTCACATATCATTCCCCCAATTTACAAATAAGTTAAATGCAGAGTTACACAAGGTCACTTCAGGCAGAGCTGGGAAAATATCCCAGATCTCTAATATAACAGAGGGCACACGCTTTATTCTCCTCAGCTACACAGGCTTTCAGAATGAATGTGTCAAAGCGAGGTGTTTGGCTATCCTGCCTCTAACCAACCACTGCTCTAACCATTAGATAACACTTCCCTCCCAGAGCTGAGAACAAAATCCACGATTCCTATTCTCCAACATTCTACTGCTGTCTACAAAAAAGTTGTATAACCCACTGGCAACATGTGTGTCTTGCACCCTCTTCTAGCGGCTGTTCCACGCTGAGTATAATGTATTCCTTTAGCTCAAGCGAGAGATGTCTCTGCTGTGGATCTGAAAGCCCGGGGTTCAAATTTGGGGAGCGGGGGGGGAAGGTCTTTATGATTGCACAGGATGGAATTTTTTTTGTCTAGTTCTTGTTTAAAAAACTGGTCAATATAATTCACACAGAGAGGAAAGATCCTTAAAACAGAATTAAAAACCATTATAATCTGCCAGTGACACCATGATACGCAGCAAATCCTGGTGGTTTCACATTTCAGCAATTTGCCATACATTTTGTTTATGTCATGCAGACAGATTTGGAGGCTGAGAGGGAGGGTGGGGAGCTACAGCCAACAGCCACACAAGGGCCTTCAACGCACGCAAATCAGTGGGGGATTTTTTGCATATTATGTAAATTACAGAAGTTGGGGGGGGGGGGGTTGGGACCCTCAGGCTGAGGTGAGGAGAACGAGAAGCCTGGTGGACAGGACAACAAACCTTGAAGCATGAGATGAGGGGAGAGCCACCAAATAGCAGGAAGAGTGAGAGAGCTGGTGAGTGCAATAGGGGTGGGGAGCAGGCACTGTGAGGGGTTAACATTTTCAGGGGCTTCCAGATGGTGATCCCCTGGGAGGCTGCTGGGCCTGGGGCCCAGGGTGGTTTCCATTGGGTCCCAAGGACCTTCAATAAACTCCCTGCTCCCTCTTGTAGCTGAGGAATTGGTGGTGTCAAGACGTGAAGCAAAATCAGTGATCCTGGGGTTTTAGAGACTGGGAGTCCTGATTCACTCTGCCCAGGTCCTGCAAAGCCCTTTGTGAAGATGGGGCCTTTCACAGGCCACTTCAGAAGAGCTGGTGGAGTTACCCTGAAGTGGGGAGAGAGTAGCTGGGTTTGGGGCAACTTCACCGGGGTCCACACAACTACTAATGTGCCAGCTCAAAGGGGAAACATGCAAGTTAACCTGTGTCTCTCAGACGAAGCTGTTAAAGGTCTGTTCTCCCCAAAAGGAAGGTAGGAAGAGAACAGGCTGCTCCAGACAGACAGGGTCTCTGTGCTCCTAACGCGGGGTGCCAGGCAGAGAGGGAAGGTGCTGCCCCAGGCTTTGGTGGTGAAGTGATTCTCCAGTCCCCCAGAGAATCCAGCTCCTGCTATTCTATTGCTGGAGGGAATGTGGCTAGTACTCCACACTGGCCTTAATAGCAATTCTGACCTGAGCCTTGTAACGCAGCAATTGTCAGAGCAGGGCAAATGGATAAAGGAGGAGGGAAACAGCCTGATGTACACCACCCACACTCAGAGGAGTTGCTAGGAGAGATCCCCATGTCTGGCAAGCTGCCCTGTCCCAGATCCTGGGGCCCTGCACAAGGAGCTGATCTGCCACCTTTCACTTCCTCTTCCCCATTTCTGTGGCTGGGGGTTGAGAAATCCCAGTTGTTCAGAACCCACCTGGCCAAACGGCTCTGCGTTTTCTCCACCAACAGTTCCTGCTGCCCAGCTTGCCCTCCCAGGAAAGCCACAGCTCTGCTAGTGATGAGCTCCTCCCTGGCTGCAACTGCTCTGCTCACAGATGCCAAAGGGGTCCAGTAGGAAACCCCTTAACAGGGCTGCAGGGAGAATTAGCCAACTGAATTAGCTCAGCAAAATTCAATCAATTCCCCCAGGGCTGACATTCCAGAGGAGCCAGGACCTTCCACTCCAAGAGACTCAAGCCTCCAAAGCGATGGGGGACTGTGCTCCTGGAGGAGCCATCTCCTGAATGAGAAGTAAAATCAAAGCCCTAATTTGGTCAGGATTTTGGTTATAACACCCTGATTCTAATGCAACATGGCACAGGATCTTCAGCATTGCACAAGAATCAGAGTTTTACAACCTACAGCCTGACCAAACCCCAAGCTAGGTTAGCGTCTGCCATTTCAGCTAGTCCTAAACCTGGCGCAGAACAGCTCCTCCATCCTACGCCAAAGTGCCTGCATTTAGGTCGGGGGTGGGAGTGAAGCAAAGCTCTCTGGGATCCTATAGGATAAGGCATAAGAGGAATGGGATCACAAAAGGGGAACCGTTGCAGAGACTGTGAGAAGAGCTGAGCACCCCAAGTCGAAGTAAGGCTACACCAGGGATCAGATCAGCCTTCCCCACATTGGGGTTGGAACCCACATGCCTGTGGTTTTTAGGGTGAACTTGATCCCAGCTACTCAGCAGAGAGAGTGGCAAATGCGTCACACTCACAGGAAATGGCAGCCCCAGTGCTCATTAGGCAACTGTCCCTACAGCACAAGGACAGGACTGACGTCCGGCTCACTTCCTCTTCCCTCTGTCAAAGGATCACTCAAAGGAAGGGACACCCTGTGCAACCACAGGCAACTATCGCAGGGTGCTGCAACCACTCTGGGAAGGGGCTCCCAGCCCAGCCCAGGGCTGCTGCCACAGGGTGCACCCAAGAAAGGGACCACACTCTACCACCAAAGAGGAGGAGGAGGAAGTGGGCAAATGGGGAGGACAAAAGGGTATCAGCCTACTCTGTGCTGCCAGAATTGGGATGTGAGGAGAGGCAGCATGGGAACAGCACTTCTGGGATGCCCACCTGCTCCTATAGTCACCATCACAATTCCCTGTCGGTGACCCCATTCCTCTTGTGCCTGGGCCTGAAGCATCCCATAGTGCTCTGCAGATGAGCCACAAGGATCGTTTCACCCCCAACCCTAATGCAAGCGACAGCTGTTCTGCACCAGTAACATGAAACTCCTCATCCCAGAGGAGCCCATTCCTCTCAGCATGAAGAATCCCAAAGTGCTTTGCAAACTGGACATTGAAATTGCTTCACCCCGACCCCTCACCCAACATACTCCATCGAGAGCAAGGAAGAGGGAGGGCTGGGAGCAGCTTTCTGCACTCACCCACAGGGAGTTTGCTCTCGAAGCAAGCCTCGAACATATCATAGTCTTCAGTGGTGAAGGCGAACTTGCCCTTAGTGGCATCCTCCTTGGAGTAGAGGATGTGTCCAGCTGAGTCAGTTATCTGTAGGAGAGACAGACAGCGAGAGTGGCTCAAGCACAGTCGCAGGCAGGAGCACAGTCCCTCAATGACACATGGACAAACTTAACAGGCTCTTCCTGGGCCCTCTTTAGGGTTTGCTACAGTTTGTGTCCATCTGCCCCATTTCAATTCCTCTCCTCCCCCAGGCTGGCAAAAACAGCAGGCCTCTAAGATCTGATTTCACTGGTTTTTTAGTTAAAACATCCTGGACACAGACTAATTTAAGTTGTCTAATTCCCTGAATCCTTGTTCATTGCCTCCTTAGTTTCTCCTTACATGCTAGGATTGTAAATTCCCAAAGCAACGCTTAGCAAAGCATGGAGATTCTCTGGCTCCTACAGCGAGAGGTAACGAGGGACAAACAGAATGGACTCTCCAGCAGCAGAACTGCAGAAGGGGCATATGTGCGCCATTAGATCCAAATGCCAATATGCCCTGAACTGGGCAATGTTTGGGTGCCAAGGTCTGTAGAAGTGGCACTTCACAGCACAGCTCAGAGGCAGGACTGCAGATCAGACTGACTATATACGTAGAAGGAGTAACTGCTAATTTGTGCACTATCACAAAATTATTTAGATTAGTCAAATCTAGAGATGGTTCTAACAAAGTTACATTAATTGACAGCACAATGGCAGGTGCCACTCAGGAAAGACATCACCGTGTACAGCTTAACTAAAACCTCTTCTCAGTGTGCAGCAGTGCTAAAAAAAAGGCAGCAAACAAATATGCCAACTGATATAGTGAAGGTTTTAACACCACTGTATAAATCAATGGTATGCCCTTATGTGGAATGCTATTCAGATATGATGATTCTCCCATCTCAAAAGACATAGCAGAAATAAAGGGGTGCTGAGGTGATGAGAGGTCTAGAAAGTATTCCAAATGAAGACATTGAGACTTTCGGGACTACTTATAGAGGAGATAAGAAAACACAACAAAGACACACAAAACAGTCAATGAAATGGAAAGGCAACATATTTACAACTGAAAGGAAATACTTTTTCTATTAACACAATACCTAATTAACTCCCTGCCAGAGAATATCATTGAGCTTAGTAGGATTCACAAGAGGTTCAGATATTTATATGGATAATGAGAACAACCAGGTTCATTAGACAAGTTAAAAATAATAAGGGACATAAACTCTCATGCTAAAGAGTATAAGCCATAACTGGCAGGAGGTTAGGAAGAAACTTCCTCTGTGGGCAGGTTATTTCATAATTGTCTATTATGGGGTTTTTTGCACCTTCCATGGAACTATGTGGTACTTGTCAGTTTCAGAGACAGGAGGCTGGACTAGGTGAATCACTGCTTTGGTACTGCAGTTCCTATTCAGAGCTTCATCTTAATCCAGGCAGCAGAGAGACTACAAGGTACACTCGGTCAGCTTCTTGCTTAGCCTACCCTGCATACCATTCACAGAACAACTATGATTAACCAAATTCAAATTATTCAGGATGATACTGTATTGAGTCTGCACATTGGAGTCCGGTGAAGGAAACAAAGAAAAGGACCTACTTTAAAGGGTCCCTTGTATTTGGAGTACTGCCTTTTAAAGTTGACTGGGATTCTCACTGCTGTACTCTGGGGAAAGCTCTGAGTGCTATCTTTCCACAGAAGAGGTTGTGTGGTACACAGGCCTGATCCCTTTTTGCCTTGTCTCTAACACTAGGAGCAGAATGCCGGGGTGGGGTGGATAAGCATTCAAATCGCACTCCCCACATCAGTAACCAATCAGGGCCGGGGAAGCTAATGATCTGACCAGCGGACCAAATTCGGTGATGAATCCTGATCATGTGTCACCTGAGACACGTTGCGCATACGCTAAGAAGAAGCAGAGTGCCCAGAAGTAGCATTTTAGACAGTGGCAGCTCTGCTGTCTGCTTCCATCGGTATTGGATACCCGTTATTCAGACTTAGCCAGACACATTACCCATCTAGCTGGGTGTGGGGGGGAAGCAGCTTATAGCCCAGCCAACACTCTTGTGGAAGGACAGGCTAACCCAAAAAGGATTCTTCTTAATGTTCAAACGTTATTTACAGTAATGCCATCCCTTACAGACAAAGCATTGTTCTCTGTCTTGACAAACAGCCCATCAATTCCCCACACTGCCGGCTTAAACAATGAGACAGCCACATGTGACCAGGCCCAAGCGGGACGTCATCCACCCAAGAGCATCCACTCTGCAGCCAGCTGGCGCATTGTGCAGATTCCTCAGGAACAGAGGGTACCACTGTTAGTGTTGGGATTTCACAAACACATAGGGCTCAGCTCGGTGATAGGAACCATCTTCAATACAACACACAGTAACTACCAACTTCCTACACCCTGGTGACCTAGTGCTGGGAGGCTGCTCTGACAACCTGACCTTCCAGGCTGTGGGGAAGGTGCCATCTGGAGACATCCTGTCCTAAGCAAATCCCCCTGCCCCCACTGCACAAACACACCCCATAGAAAAGGAGCCCAAACCTAGCATCTTTAGAACACAAGTGTTGGCCACAGCAGTCCTGCATGACAAGGGAAGGGAACAAGAAATGTTACAGACTATTACCAAGCCTGAAGTGCTACAAGGAGGTGGGGACAATTTTCAACCCAAGCTTGTTTAACATTCTAATAAAATAAATCACATTTTCCTCTTCCAGTGATACTAACCTCAATGCCCCATAAGGCAGCAAAGCCAGAATGCAACCCTGGCACAAGAGTAATGCTGCATCAGGGACCTGGCTTTCTGTGGCAGACATAAGTCTCAGAAGAGGAAATGGAATCAGATGAACAAAGGACGGGCAAGCAAAGAACCAGGAGACACTGGATCACTGAGTGAGAACAGAGGAGAGAGCACAGTTCTGAAAAGGCTGCAAAGCACAAACTCTGCTCGTACGGGGCTCTATAATCCACCACACCACCATGAGCTTTATATATGCCACGTGTTATCAGAAAAACAACTGCAGAAATATTTGAGTGCTTAAGCCACTGTGTATCCATCCTTCTTACAATGAATCCAGAATGCAATGAATGTACAGAGCTGAGGCAGAGAGGGAGAGCGAGCTTAGGCCAGACCTACACTAAGGATATGTCCAGACTACCCGCCGAGAGTAGTAATCGATCTATCGGGGATCGATCTATCGTGTCTTGTCTAGACGTGATATATTGATCCCCGAACGCACTCCCATCGATTCCAGAACTCTACCAGGGTGAGCGGCGGTAGCGGAGTCGACGGGGGAGCCGCGGCCGTCGATCCCGCGCCGTGAGGACCCGAGGTAAGTCGAAATAAGATAAGTCGACTTCAGCTACGCTATTCCTGTAGCTGAAGTTGCGTATCTTACAGCGACCCCGCTCCCCCCCCCAGTGTAGACCAGCCCTAAAAAGAGAGGTTGAACCAGCTAGTCACTCATGAGTGTGAAAAACCCTGAGGGACGTAGTCAAGCTGAACTGTGGACCTCGCTACCGCCTCTCAGGGAGGTGGATTAATTAAAGCGACTTGAAAACCCCTCCCATCATTGTAGTGAGCATCTACACGGAAGTACTACAGCGGTGCAGTTCCTGTAGTTTAAGTCTAGACATAGCCTAACATTTAATAAAATTAAAAATGATGTAAAAGAGCCTTTCTAGACATAAAAGTAGCATAAGGGCTGATATCCTGGGACCTTCCTGGGTTCAAGGCAGATGTTGTGTCCCTCACTGTGAAGCTGGGAATCTTCCCTTTCCACTGGGATAATGCTTCTTTTTCTGGCCCTGACGATTCATAAGATATTGTACTTAAGTTTATCACAAATTCTCAAGCCTTCTGGACCTCAGGCAGGGACAATTAGGGGGAAAAATTCCACATTTAAGAAGAAGCGTGTCTCTGACAAACTGATTCACAAGGTGACACCACTGCTCGGGTGGGTGGGAGGTGACAGTGAAGTTAGAAGGGGCCACCAGAGAGGACATGTTATTGGGTGGGATGCAAGCAATACTGTCAAAGCTGCATTAGAATGGCAGTTTGTCACGTGGATGGTGTATGTGTATTATTCGTGCACACACTGCTTGGCCTTAATCTCAGCTCCAACAACCCTTTCACGTCCTCTCGTGTCCTCCTTGTGCTCCCACTCTGTGCTTTCTTCCTCACATGGAATGCCCTCCAAGCGCCAGTGCGCCAAACTGCCACCCTCCCCTCAGTAAACCTGCCACTAACACCCTGGCAACAGCAAGAAAGAAAGAGTCTCCACATAATGCTATCTCCATGACCTTCTCCTCAATACCGCCACACTGTGCCACATGCAGAGAGCGAGCCCTGGTGTGGCCCTGTTACTGTAACCCTCTTTCCATCTGTATTCCCACTGTGCAATGTGAAGAGTGAACCCCAGCATCACTGTTGCTGTCACTCTCCTCCCAGTGCACAGAGATCAAGCTGCACGTGGCCCTGTGGGTGTGACCAATCCTCCCAGTGTGCCATTTCCACAGAGTGAACCTCGGTATGTCCCTACGGCTGTCACCCATCCCCCAGTGTGCCACGTGCACAGAGTGAACCCCAGTGTGGCTCTACGGCTGTGGCCCATCCCCCAGCGTGCCATGTGTACAGAGTGAACCTGAACGTGGCTCTATGGCTGTGACACATCCCCCCAGTGTGCCATGTGCAGACTGAACCCCTAAAGCTGTCAGCCTTTCCCCAGTATGGCCATGTGCACTGAGTGAACCTCAATGTGGCCCTATGGCTGTGACACATTCTCCAAACATACCATGTGCACTGAGTGAACCCCAATGTGGCCCTATGGCTGTGGCCCATTCCCCCAGCGTGCCATGTGCACAGAGTGAACCTCGACATGGTTCCATGGCTGTGACACATCCACATCAGGGTTCACTCTGTGCCCTATGGCTGTGATACATTCCCCCCACCCTCAAAAAAAAAACAACCCATGCCATGTGCACAGAGTGAACCGCAATGGGCCCTGTGCCTGGTCCCCTCCCGGCGTGGCTGTGGCAATGGGGTCGCGGGGGGAGGGGGGGGCACTTCCTTCCGTGGGTCCCGCAGAAGTCGCGCCGCTTCCCGACCCGAGCAGGCCCGGCCTGACCCGGGGAACCGCTCCCCCGCCGGGACTCTGTCCACGGGGACGGGTTGGGGCTGCCCCTCGGCCCCGCCGGGCCCCGGCCGCCCCCCGCACCTTGAGATTGGCGGACGGGCCGCTGGCCGCCCCCGGCGGGACCCCGATCTCGTACTCGCCGGTGACCAGCGTGTCGCGGTGGATCTCCTCGCGCAGGCACTTGCGGGCCTTGCCCGGCAGCTGGAAGGAGATGGGCCGCGCCGGACCCAGGAGCAGCAGGAGCAGGCCCAGGGCTGGGCCGAGCCGAGGACAGCCGGGTACAGGCAGCGGCATGGCGGCGGATCCGGGTCCCACAGGCCGCGCTCCCTCCCCCCGCACCATGTGACCCGCCGCCGCCTGCCTGCGTGAGAGGGAGGGGGCGACCATGGCACAGGAGGAATGGGGGGGGGGGTAATGTTTTGGGGGATTCGGGGGGAGGGCAAAGCCGTGGGGCTGAGGGCTTGTCGGGGAGAGCAGGGGCGGGTATGGGAGAAAGCAGGGGAAAGGAAGCAGGGCATTTGGGGGGAGGGATAGCTCAGTGGTTTGAGCATTGGCCTGCTAAACCCAGGGTTGTGAGTTCAATCCTTGAGGGGGCCACTTAGGGATCTGGGGAAAAATCAGTACTTGGTCCTGCTAGTGAAGGCAGGGGCTGGACTCAATGACCTTTCAAGGTCCCTTCCAGTTCTAGGAGATGGGATATCTCCATTAATTTATTTATTAGGGAGAGACTCTGGGTGGAGGACGGGATTGGAGACTTTGTGGTGGAGGGCGGCATTATCTGTGTGGTAATGTTAAAAGTTGAAGATGACCAGGTGATAAAATAGAGCAATGAGCCCCCTAGACGACAACTGACTGACCCTAGGAGAGAGACAGACAGAATCAGAGAAATGTGGGGCTGGAAAAGCCCTGGAGCGCTCAGCAAGTCCAACCCCTGCACTGTGGCAGGACCACATAGCCCATCCCTGACAGGTGTCTGGCCAACCTGTTTTTAAAAACCTCCAGTGATGGGGGTTCCATGTCCTCTCTTGGAAACCTCTTCCAGAGCTTTTAAACTGCCCTTGTAGTTAGAAAGTTTTTCCTAATATTTGATCTAAATCGTCCTTGCTGCAGATGAAGCCCATTACTTGTCTCACATATCATGGCCATTGAGAACCCAGTTGATCACAGTCCTCTTTATAACAGCCCTTAACATATTTGAAGACTATCAGGTCCTCCCCCAGGTCATTTTTTCTTAAGACTAAACATGCCTATTTTTTTTAACCTTTCCTTATAGGTCAGGTTTTTTAAACCTTTTATCTTTTAGGTTCCTCTGCTATGGACTCTCACCAATTTGTCTGTATCTTTCCTAAAGTGTGGCGCCCAGAACTAGACACAGTACTCCAGCTGAGGCCTCACCAATGCAGTGCTTAATTTTAATGAAAGAGGTGCCAAGGCACAAGCAATTAGGTGCTGGGGCTCAAGCAATTTTTTTACATTCATAACTGATGCAGCCAGCCCAGAGGTACCGGAGCTATGAACTGCCAAGCTTAGAGGTGCCGGTGCTCAGCCCTGGCAAGCCCTGGCACAAATTAAGCACTGCGGCAATGACAAGTAGAACAGGACAATTACCTCCTGTGTCTCAGGCTATATCTACACTTAAACGCCAGTAGCACTTCAGTGTAGACCAGGGATGGGCAAAGTACGGCCTGGGAGCTGCATCCGGCCCTCAGACATTTTAATCTGGCCCTCAAGCTCCAGCCGGGGAGCAGAGTCTGGGCTTTCCCCGCTCCACCTGGGGAGTGGGGTCGGGGCCTTGCCCCGCTCCGTGTGTACCATGGCTCCGTGCGGCTCCCGAAATAGCAGCATGCTCCCCCTCTGGCTCCTACACATAGGGACAGCCAAGGGGCTCTGCACGCTGCCCATGCCCCAAGCACCACCCCCGCAGCTCCCATTGGCCGGGAACCATGGCCAATGGGAGCTGCAGGGGCAGCACCTGTGGATGGGGCAGCATGTGGAGCTGCCTGGCTGTGCCTCCGCATAGGAGCCAGAGTGGGGACATGCTGCTGCTTCTGGGAGCTCCTTGAGGTAAGCACCACCCTGACCTCCTCCCCAACTCCCTGCCTCAGCCCTGAACCCCTTCCTTCCCTCTGAACCCCTTGGTCCCAGCCCAGAGCACCCTCCTACACCCCAAACCCTCATCCCCAGCCACACTCCAGAGACCACACTCCCAGCTGGAGCCCTGACCCCCCCTGCACACCAACCCCCTGCCCCAGCCCGAACCCCCCCCCACACACTTTCAACTCTTCATTTCTGGCCCCACCACAGAGCCCACACCCCGAGCCAGAGCCCTTACCCCCTCCCACACCTCAGCCCCCAATTTCGTCAGCATTCATGGCCCACCATACAATTTCTGTACCCAGATGGACCCTCGGGCCAAAAAGTTTTCCCGCCCCTGCTGTCGACACTACAGCGATGGGAGGGGTTCTTTCATCATTGTAATAAATTCACCTCCCCGAGAGGCAGTAGCTAGATTGATGGAAGAATTCATCTGTTGACCTAGCACTGTCTACATGGGGATTTAAATCAGCTTAACTATGTCCCTCAGGGGTGTCGATTTTTAACACTCCTGAGCAACATAGCTTGGTCAATCTAATTTTCTAGTGTAGCTCAGATCTTACATATATGACACTCCTGTTAATGCTATATCTAACTTATCTAAATATTCTTTAACCTGTCCTTTTCCTGTTTTGGCTTGCATTCCTTCCCCCTGTTGTTAATATTAATTGTGCTGCATAACTGGTCACCATTAACCTTTTCAGTGAAAACTGAAACCAAATAGGCATGAAATCCCTCAGCTTTCTTCCTGTTATCAGTTATTAGCTCTCCTTCCCACCTACATAGAGGGCCTACACTTTCCTTTATCTTTCTATTGCTCCAAATGTATTTAAAGAACCTCTTCTTATTTCCTTTTGTCCCTTGCTAGATGTAACTCATTTTACTTAGCCTTTCTGATTTTGTCCCTGCATGCTTGTACTATTCTTTTGTATTCCTCCTTACTAATTCATCCATGTTGTTGAAGGATTCCCTTTTTGTTTTTCAGGTCATTAAAGAGCTGCTGATGCATCCATATTGGCCTTTTGCTATTCTTCCTATTTTTCCTTTGCATCAGGATAATTTGCAGTTTTGCCTTTAATGTTGTCTCCTTGAGAAACTGCCAGCTCTTCTGAATTCCTTTATCCCTTAGATTTTCTTCCCACAGGACCTTAACTACCAGCTCTCTCAATTTGTTAAAGTCTGCTTTTTTTAATTCCGTTGTCCTTATTCTGCTGCTTCTCTCACTTCTTCCTTTCTTTACCATCATGAAATCTATCTATTTCATGATCACTTTCACCCAAATTGCCTTCCACCTTCAGATTGGCTACTAATTCCTCCTTTTTGGTAAGAATCAAGTCTAGAATGGCTGTCCCTCTGGTTACTTCTTCCACTTTCTGAAACAAAAAATTGTCCCCAATACATTCCAAGAACTTACTGGAAATTTTGTGTTTTGCCATATTACTTTTTTAATGGATATGTAGCTAATTAAAGTCCTCCATTACTATTAGCTCTTGTGTTTTGGATATTTCTGTTATTTGTTCTAGAAATGCCTCATCCACCTCCTCTTCCTGATTTGGTGAGCTATAGTAGACCTCTACCATGTTGTCATCCCTATTTTTTGCCACTTTTATCATTACCCAGAGACTTTCAACTGGTCTGCCTCTCACATCCTTCTGGACCTCAGAACAAGTGTATACATTCTTGATGTATAGTGTACCACCTCCTTCCTTTTTATCCTGTCTGTCCTTCCTGACCAAGTTGTTCCCCCAATACCTATAGTCCAGTTATGAGACCTATCCCACCAAGATGGCAGAGATGGCATTGTGCTGTGTAGCTGCCTGCTACTGGATCTGGAATGACACAAATGGACACAGGCCATGAAATGCTGAACAATGTGTATATCCCAATTCTGAGCTGGTCTTACCTAGCTCTGACAGATTCCTGTGGGTTTGAAGCAACAGAGGGTCCTGTGGCACCTTTGAGACTAACAGAAGTATTGGGAGCATAAGCTTTCGTGGGTAAGAACCTCACTTCTTCAGATGCAAGTAATGGAAATCTCCAGAAATCTCTTCTGGAGATTTCCATTACTTGCATCTGAAGAAGTGAGGTTCTTACCCACGAAAGCTTATGCTCCCAATACTTCTGTTAGTCTCAAAGGTGCCACAGGACCCTCTGTTGCTTTTTTAGAGATTCAGACTAACACGGCTACCCCTCTGATACCTGAGGGTTTGAGTTTTTTATACTTTGGCAATATTTGCCTACTTTGTTCTGCCTCATTGAATTGATTGTGTTAACAGTATGATCACTGTTACATAACCAAACAGATTAAAGATCCAAAAGATTTGAAATAGGATACTGAAAGCAGGAGCTATCCCATGAGCAGGGCCGGCTCCAGGCACCAGCTTAGCAAGCAGGTGCTTGGGGCGGCCAAGGGGAAGGGGTGGCACGTCCGGCTCTTCGGCAGCAATTTGTCGGCGGGTCCCTCAGTCCCTCTCGGAGGGAAGGACCTGCTGCCAAATTGCCGCCAAAGAAGAAAGTGGCACGGTTGAGCTGCCGCCGATCACGATCGCGGCTTTTTTTTTCCCCCCCCGCTGCTTGGGGTGGCAAAAACCCTGGAACCGGCCCTGCCCATGAGAACAACTGCAAGAACATTTTCAGATGCAAATTAAGGGTTTAGGCAGGTCTGCGGAAAGTGCAAAATTTTGTACCTCCACCTTCCCTTTTGTTAGCTGCATGTTTAAGTGACTTCCTTTTGGGACTGCTTACAGCATAGAAAGTGTGCCAAAGCATTACATCCCATGTCTTTGAGGAGCTGGATGGAATGGAATTAAGTAATTTTAATCTACTATGGGATGAAAATGATCAACACCACAATGTGAAACTGCATATGCAGTCTGCGAAAGAAAAGGCCCTTAAACAGAAATTTGAAAAGAAAATTGAACAAGATGAAGTGTTAGATTGGACTGAATGAGATTTGTTCTGCAGGACATAGGATCAGTGGCAAAGAATTCCCCCAAAAGGAGACCTTACAGAGGTAACAAATGAGTGGTCCACTCAAAATGCTGCTTGAGGACATTACAGCATGGCACTGGGATGATTGACAAGAGCTTTTAGGAATTCAAAAAAGTTGTCACTGAAACACCTGTAGTGAGATATTTTGAGATTAGCAAAGAATCTAAGACTGAAATTGATGCACATGCATGTGGGTTGGATGCTGTCCTGCAACACACTTGTTCAGTGACAGATGACTAAAACACAACAGATCTATGTTCAGGGCCGGCTCCAGGGTTTTTGCTGCCCCAAGCGGTGCAAAAAAAAAAAAAAAAAAGCCGCGATCTGAGGCGGCAATTCGGCGGGAGGTCCTTCGCTCCGAGCGGGAGTGAGGGACCGTCCGCCAAATTGCCACCGAATAGCTGGACATGCCGCCCCTCTCCGGAGTGGCCGTCCCAAGCACCTGCTTGGCAAGCTGGTGCCTGGAGCTGGCCCTGTCTATGTTCAGGTTGAAGAATAAATGCTAGCAATTATTTCTGGTAGTTAGAAGGGTTTACAGCTGAGACAGAAACAGAACATAAACCATTGCAGTGTAACCCATTGCCTAGGCTTCAGAAAATGATAATGAAATTCCAAAAGTACTCATTAAATGTGGAATTCAGGCTTATTGAGGGCATTATAGTTGAGCTTGGCAGAATTAGATTTTTATTTTTTTATAATTTTGACAGATAATATGAATGTTTCTTTTTAAGCTTTTTTATTATGGATTTAAATGTTCACAGTTGCACAAAATTATGGGGTTTTAGCATTTTTCCAATGTCTTTTTAAATTTTCATGTGTCCAAGAAATTATGGGGGGGGTGCAGACAATAATTATTTAATGACAGTAAGTGTTGAGATTCAAAAAGTTGAAGCTTTATAACGATTAAAACACAAATTGTCAACATCACATCAAAATATACCAAGTAAATATCCCTAAATCAAACTCTATGTTCTCAAGCAGCATTTGGCTTACTTTGCCTCTCTGTAAATTTCTGTTATTGATGGAAACATTTTTTCATGGTTTTGTATGTGTATGCTGAAATTGACGTTTACTGACATTTACCAATAAAAATCTAATTCTTCCAGATCTAATTATAGTGGATCTGCTTTCAAGAGAACGTATAAATACTGAAAGCAAGGTGCTGTAGGAAGGAGAGGTTGAAGTAAACATGACTCAAGTACTATCCATTTTTTAGACAAAATTTGACAAGCTCAAACAACAAACACAAAATCAGCCACTGTTGTAAAAGTCTGAGAAAGTAATTCTAGATGGATGGCCAATAGAAAAAGTCCAGGCACCTCCAACCTTAGAGTCCTTTTGGAACTATAGAGATGGAATTGCTGCATATGATGAGATTCTGTACAAAGGATATTATGTTATAATACCGCACAGCATGGGGGATGAGAACACTAAACATAACCCAAAATGAGAAATGTAAAAACGAAGCCTGAGGTGGTGTATTCCGGCCAGGCATGAATGCAACAATCTAAGATAAGGTATCTGCAAATGAGATCTACAACAATAAAAACAGATACCAATGCAAAAGAACCGCATGAGATTCCTCGATTGCCTTTAGTCTGAGGTTGGAGTAGGCCTATTTAAATTAAGCAGGAAAGATTAGTTCTTATTAGTGGGCTATTATTTTTTTTTAATTATCTGTTGCATACCATATTAAGTAACAATGTAACACCATATTGTAAAACACAGTTTGTTCACTATGGGATTGCAGATTGCAATACAACCTTAAGTATCAGGGGTAGCCATGTTAGTCTGTATCCACAAAAACAATGAGTCTGGTGGCACCTTAAAGACTAACATATTTATTTTGGCATAAGCTTTCATGGGTAAAAAACCTCACTTCTTCAGATGCATGGAGTGAAAGTTACAGATGCAGGCATTATATAATGACACATGAAGAGAAGGGAGTACCTCACAATTGTTGACAGGGCCAATTCAATCAGGGTGGATGTAGTCCACTCCCAATAATAGATGAAGGGGTGTCAATTCCAGGAGAGGCAAAGCTGCTTTTGTAATGAGCCAGCCACTCCCAGTCCCTATTCAAGCCCAAATTAATTGTGTTAAATTTGCAAATGAATTTTAGTTCTGCTGTTTCTCTTTGAAGTCTGTTTCTGAAGGTTTTTTGTTCAAGAATAGTGACTTTTACATCTGTTATAAAGTGTCCAGGGAGATTGAAGTGTTCACCTACTGGCTTTTATATGTTACCATTCCTGATGTCCGATTTGTGTCCATTTATTCTTTTACATGGGGACTGTCCGGTTTGGCCAATGTACATGGCAGAGGGGCTTTGCTGACACATGATGGCATATATAACATTAGTAGATGTGCAGGTGAATGAGCCCTTGATGGTATGGCTGATGTGGTTGGGTCCTCTGATGGTGTCACCAGAGTAGATATGGGGACAGAGTAGGCAACGAGGTTTGCTACAGGGACTGGTTCCTGGGTTAGTGTTTCTGTGGTGTGGTTTGTAGTTGCTGGTGAGTATTTGCATCAGGTTGGGGGGTTGTGTGTAAGCGAGGACTGGCCTGTCTCCCAAGGTCTGTGAGAGTGAGGGATCATTAACTTTGCCTTGTCACAGGCTCTTCCAACTTCCTTTATAGTTAAAACTCACTGAAATCTTGTGGTTGGACTACACTGTCTTTTTAAAAAAAAATTAGGATTAATATTTTTTTCCATTATTCTACATAGCTGAAAGTTTCTTCTTCAGGAGAAACCTTATGCTATGTAATTCTGGTTAAGATACAATAGTGTTTGTGGAGCCAGATTAGACTAAACTGATTTTTAAAGGCACACTAGATTTTTAATTTTTTTTCACCAGGAGTTGACCAAGGAGGCAGGAAACCCCTTCAGTTTTGTTTTTAGGATCACAGCCTGAAAGACTACAGCAAGTGCATTTAATGCCATTGTGTTGGAACAATGCTTGCTTTTGACTATCCCAGTCACACCGACTGTTGGCTTTCATCATTTCTCAGGGCATCTATCCTCTCTATTTATGTACAGTATTGCCGTGCTTCTAGAATGATGCAGAGAAAGGCACTGATTGCAGGAATATGCACAGGAGGTAGAGGAAAAATCCACCAAATTACAGAATATTAAACAAAATATCCGGAGTCCCCAGTGTTTTAGCTTGGAACAGGTGTGTCACTTTATTGTCCATATTTCTTAAAGGACCTATTTTTAATTCCTCTGCTAATTAACAGAGGCACTTTATCAATTCTCAGAAAGTTCATTCTGTACCCAAAGAGTGAATGCTGTAATTTTGGGGAGGGTACATGCTATTTTTCATATACATCTCTACCCCGATATAACGCGACCCGATATAACACAAATTTGGATATAACGTGGTAAAGCGGTACTCTGGGAAGGCGGGGCTGCGCACTCCGGCAGATCAAAGCAAGTTCACTATAACGTGGTTTCACCTATAACGCGGTAAGAGTTTTTGGCTCCCGAGGACAGTGTTCTATCGAGGTAGAGGTGTACAATAAAGAAGTTGAATCCCTACTTTAAATGCAAAACTTTGTAAATATGGAGTCACTACTGATGCCTTCATAATAATATCCCCATATCACTGTGGGAACAAGTTGTATTAAACTTACTGTATATGGAGTGCAAGGACACCATGTATTTCAAAGAAATCTGTATGCCAGGGACAAACACAGATGCAGTAAATAGTACCAAGCTGAGCTTTGCATAGAAGGCCATGCTGAATGGATCTATCCAGATTGCAGCCACATCTGTGCTACTCAAAAATGCCTTGCTGGTTATTTCCAGACCTATATTAGGCACAGCTCTCTAACAACCTCCTAAGAGTGGGCAGCATCTAACTGGTGGGCTGCAAAAAATTCCCAGTACATTTAACAGCAGGGCAGTTGCATACTACACAGCTGTAGGATGCTTGGAAGTAGAGGAGGCAATTAAATGGCATGTTCGTTGGATGTCATCCAAAAGCTGCACTCTGTGGTGACTTGAGTGTTAGATTATCAATATTCCCCCTTAAGAAAAGGGGAAGTTGGCCTAGTGAGGACTGAATCAGCAGGACACATTCATACCCTCTGCAGAGATCAATGTGCAAGAAGGCAGGAATGGGAAGCAGTGAATGAGCACTGGGAAGTCCCTTTTCTCCATAGGCACATGAGGGGTGCACTTGTCCCTGGCAGAAAGTTAGCATGGCACGTGGAGATGGAGTATTAATAACCTTTCTAAAGAGAGACTTCTCCCGGGCTTGGTGTCTCATCCAGACCACAACAGATGTTGAGACTGTGCAAATGTGCAACTTCTGCATTCTGGAGTTCCCTAGGCAGGGACAGGCTCAGCAACTGGGCTGGGTTTAGGACCTGGAAGAGAGAAATAGAAGTCTCAGAGACACTGATTTTATCCATGTCAGTCAGTGGCAAAAAGGCATCCCTAATTGTAGCCATCAAAGACAAATGGCTCTGGTGAGGTCTAAAGCGATGTTGAGAAGAATGTGGTTAACAGTTTCACACTCATTAATGTCTGATATGGACGTGGAGACAAAAGCAGCAGTAGCCTTGTAGCTGCAGTAAGGGTGGAAACAAGGGTGTAGGGATGGATAAGCAGGTAAAGCAATGGAGGCACGTTTGTCCTGCCATGGGACTAGGAGGAGCTGATTAAGTGTGAAGAGATAGGAGCAGCATGGAAGATAGTTTTGCCCTTCAGTGGGAATGGAAAGGCTCCAGAGACCCTCCTTAATGTCAGCTGGGCATGGGGAACAGGTGCCTGGTGCCTCCGTATTGGGGAAGGTGATGAAGTTCATTCCAGTGCCAGCTTTGTACCTGAGTCAGCTCTGAGTCAGGAAGGCAGCTTTGGGGCTGGGGGATTTCCAGGGGGCTGTCAAGGCTGAAATCCCCTGGGATGTCAGACTAGACAGGGTGCTCTTCCCTCTGACCTCACTGGGAGCCTCTGCTTCCTCTTTGTGCAGGGAGCTCCAGCTGCCAGTGCAGGTTATTTCTGGGTGTAGGGACAATTGTGAATGAGCAACGTTTGAGGCACTCCTGTTGCCAAAATCCCCATTAGACCACACGAGTGCCAGGGCTCCTTGCCACTGTTCAAAGGAAGAGTATTCATTCCCGAGATCTTCCTAATGAATTAAATATCCTGTGGGAGCCTGGCTGCAGTGCAAAGCTCATATGTGTAGCCTGCTCCCCAGGGGCATTCTCAGGAGAATCCCAGCCACTAAACTGTAGCAGAGGTTGCAGATTATCTCTGCCCCCTGTCCATCTGATCAGCACAGATACTATTGGTGTGCACTACCCCCTTGGACAATCCCAGGGGAATTTGAGCCTGAAATTTAGTTCCCACTAGCAATAGATAGTAATTATGCTACTCTCCATAATAAGTGTTCATAATAGTCTCTGTTCAATTATTACTTCTTCCAGCACTAACTGTTGTTGTGCAGTTAATCCCCCAGGAGATGGATCAAGGAGCAGAGGTTCTGGGAGTGCAGGGTGTTTTCTGGTCCTCTCAGGCTTGCTGCTGGAGGCACAAAGGTTACATGTCTTTGGAGCTGTGCTACCCTCACCTCAGTTACAGCAGGTAGTTCAAAGCCTCTTACCTGCTTTCAGCTTCCCTTGACTAGGCCCCGCCCATATAAAGCAATGATGGCGCTGCATGGTGAGGACACAGTATAACCAGGTGGTGTGGATAGGACACAAGAGGTGTGATGGGGATGGTGCATAGCTGGGATGTGCGGAGCCGTTACCCTCCTTCTTAAAGGATTTTTCCCTCAGTAATGGAAGTGGAGATTTTAATAAAATGGGGAAATGCAGTATACGAGTCCCTAACAGCATGGTAACCTGAGCAACCTAGGTAACTGGATGGTTCAGAACCCTCCCTGCCCAGTCTGCTGGCTCCTTTAACTTAGCCTGTATTCAAATGCAGGTAGTGCAGGTAGCATTCAGGCAGATGCCCTGCACTGGGCTCGTTAATGGAATCACATTATGTTAAGCTGCAGCAAGTCTAGTTACTGTAGGTGGCAGCAGTTACGTTGCCTCAGGGCATCACACAGGTTCCCACAACAACAGAAAGATCTGGACCTCGGAGTGAAATTATTTAAAGTTCTTTGATTCCCAGACACAACTTTTGGAGAACGCTTCCCATGAGTATTGCCCCTGGGAACACATAACAACAACATATTTAACTTCACATGCATACTGCTGAACAGCCAACCTGTACACAGGAGAGAACAGAGAGAAGTAACAGCTGATACTGTTACATGCTTATTATTACTATTAGTATTATTTATTATTTGTATTACCATAGAGCAGTGGTGGGCAACCTGTGGCCCGCAGGCCACATGCGGCCTGTCAGAATAATCCACTGGTGGGCCACCACGCAGTTTATTTACATTTGCACGGCTGCCCGCAGCTCCCACTGACCGCGGTTCGCCATTCCCAGCCAATGAGAGTTGTGGGAAGCGGTGGCCAGCATGTCCCTGCAGCCCGTGCTGCTTCCCGCAGCTCCCATTGGCCGGGAACAGAGAACCATGGTCACTGGGAGCTGTGGGCAGCCATGCAAATGTAAACAGACTGTCTGGTGGTCCACCAGCGGATTACCCTGACGGGCTGCATGCAGCCCATGGGCCACATGCGTCCCGCAGGTTGCCCACCACTGCCATAGAGCCTAGGAGACCTAGTCATGAACCAGGACCCCACTGAGCTAGGTGCTTTACAAACACAGAACAGAAAGATGGTCCCTACCCCAGAGAGCTCACAATCTAAGTACGACAGGTTTCAGAGTAGCAGCCATGTTAGTCTGTATCCGCAAAAAGAACAGGAGTACTTGTGGCACCTTAGGGTATGTCTACACTACGGGGATTAATCCGAATTTATATAATTCGAATTTTGGAAACAGATTGTATAAAGTCGAATGTATGCGGCCATACTAAGTACATTAATTTGGCGGTGTGCGTCCATGTACCGGGGCTAGCATCAATTTCCAGAGTGTTGCACTGTGGGTAGCTATCCCATAGTTCCCGCAGTCTCCTCCGCCCATTGGAATTCTGAGTTGAGATCCCAATGCCTGATGGGGCCAAAAACATTGTTGCGGGTGGTTCTGGGTACATCCTCCCCCCTCAGACAACCGTTTTGCGCCTTTTTCCTGGGTGAACAGTGCAGACGCCATACCACGGCAAGCATGGAGCCTGCTCAGCTCAAGACAGCAGTCATGAACATTGTAAACACCTCGCGCGTAATCGTGCAGTTTATGCTGAACCAGAACCTGCAAAACCAAGCGGCAAGGAGTAGGCTACGGCAGCGCGGCGGCGAGAGTGATGAGGACATGGACATGGAATTCTATCAAACCGCGGGACCCGGTGCTTTGGAGATCATGCTGTTAATGGGGCAGGTTATAGCCGTGGAACGCTGATTCTGGGCCCGGGAAACAAGCACAGACTGGTGGGACCGCATAGTGTTGCAGGTGTGGGACGATTCCCAGTGGCTGCGAAACTTTCGCATGCGTAAGAGCACTTTCATGGAACTTTGTGACTTGCTTTCCCCTGCCCTGAAGTGCCAGAATACCAAGATGAGAGCAGCCCTCACAGTTGAGAAGTGAGTGGCGATAGCCCTGTGGAAGCTTGCAACATCAGACAGCTACCGGTCAGTCGGGAATCAATTCGGAGTGGGCAAATCTACTGTGGGGGCTGCTGTGATGCAAGTAGCCAAAGCAATCACTGAGCTGCTGCTACGAAAGGTAGTGACTCTGGGAAATGTGCAGGTCATAGTGGATGACTTTGCTGCAATGGGATTCCTTAACTGTGGTGGGGCGATAGACGGAACCCATATCCCTATCTTGGCACCGGAGCACCAGGGTACCCAGTACATAAACCGCAAGGGGTACTTTTCAATGGTGCTGCAAGCACTTGTGGATCACAAGGGACGTTTCACCAACATCAACGTGGGCTGGCTGGGAAGGGTTCATGACACTCGCGTCTTCAGGAACACTACTCTGTTTAAATGGCTGCAGCAAGGGACTTACTTCCCGGACCAGAAAATAACCGTTGGGGATGTTGAAATGCCTATAGTTATCCTTGGGGACCCAGCCTACCCCTTAATGCCATGGCTCATGAAGCCATACACAGGCAGCCTGGACAGGAGTCAGGAGCTGTTCAACTACAGGCTGAGCAAGTGCAGAATGGAGGTAGAATGTGCATTTGGACGTTTAAAAGGTCGCTGGCGCTCGTTACTGACTCAGTCAGACCTCAGCCAAACCAATATTCCTATTGTTATTGCTGCTTGCTGTGTGCTCCACAATCTCTGTGAGAGTAAGGGGGAGACCTTTATGGCGGGGTGGGAGGCTGAGGCAAATTGCCTGGCTGCTGATTATGCGCAGCCAGACACCAGGGCGATTAGAAGATCACACCAGGAAGCGCGGCGCAACAGAGAAGCTTTGAAAACCAGTTTCATGACTGGCCAGGCTACGGTGTGAAAATTCTGTTTGTTGAAAACCCGCCCCCTTGATTGACTCATTCCCTGTTAGCAAACCACCCTCCCTCCTTAAATCACAGCTTGCTTTTAAAGGAAATAAAGTCACTATCGTTTAAAAATCATGTATTCTTTATTAATTGATTATAAACATAGAGAGAACACACAAGGTAACCTGGATGAGGTTTGGGAGGAGGATAGGAGGAAAGTAAAAGGCCACTGAAAAAATTCAATATAATGACAGCCTTTTGGTTGGGCTGTCCATTGGGGTGGAGTGGGAGGGTGCATGGAGCCTCCCCCCCGCCGCGTTCTTACACGTCTGGGTGAGGAGGCTATGGAACATGGTGAGGGGGGAGGGAGGTTATACAGCGGCTGCAGCGGCACTCTGTTATCCTGCTGCAGTTCCTGAAGCTCCACCAGACGCCAGAGCATGTCCGTTTGATCACGCAGCAGCCCCAGCGTTGCAGCCTGCCACCTCTCATTTCGAGCGTCCCTCATGACCTCACGTTCACTGGCATCTTTCTTGTACTTAGATACCGTGTCCTTCCACTCATTCAAATGAGCTTTTTCATTGCGGGTGCATTCCATTATTTCCGAGAACATCTCGTCTCGCATCCTCTTTCTCCGCCGCCTTATCTGAGATAGCCTTCGGGATGGAGGAGGGAGGCTTGAAAAATTTGCAGCCCCTGGAGGGATGGAAAAAAGGAGAGAAGTTTTTAAAAAGATACATTTTACAGAACAATGCTTATACTCTTTCACGGTGAAAAACACTATTCACATTACGTAGCACATGTGATTTCAGTACAAGGTCGCATTTTCCATCTTAATATTGAGTGCCTGTGGCTTTGGTGTTAGAGATCACAGACGCAGGTCCGGGCAACAGAATTCGGCTTGCATGCGGCCATGGTAAGTCATTGTCTTTCAGCTTCTGCACCCTCCTTTCCCATATACCAAGCAAAGCCTGTTGACTGCTGCGGTTTTCCTGTTAACCTTCAGCAGCAGAAAACAAACGAACCCCCTCGCCCATCCAATTCCCTGGGATGATCACTTTATCCCTCCCCCCACCGCGTGGCTGGTATCAGGGAAGATCCCTGCAGAAACCAAACTAATCCCCCGCCCCCCCCCACCCGCCATGAATTCTCTGGGATGATTGCTGTACCCCTCCCCCCACCGCATGGCTGGTATCAGGAAAGATCCCTGCTAGCCAAAGGCAAAAAGCTCAGCGCCAATTCTCCCCCCCCCCCCCCCCCCGCCGCGCTTGGCTAACTGCAGGGAAGGATTTCTTTTCAGTCACAGGCAAACAGCCCAGTAGGAACGGCCACCTCTGTCCCTTTAATTAAATTCCCGTATTTCAACCAGGTTACCATGAGCGATATCACTCTCCTGAGGATTACACAGCGAGATAAAGAACGGATGTTGCTTGAATGCCAGCAAACACCGGGACCATACGTTGCCAGGCTTTGTCATGCAATGATACCAGATTACTTGCTACTAGCATGGCGTGGTCAAGTGTCCTACCATGGAGGACGGAATAAGGCTGCACTGCCCAGAAACCTTCTGCAAAGGCTTTTGGAGTACATCCAGGAGAGCTTCATGGAGATGTCCCTGGAGGATTTCCGCTCCATCCCCAGACACGTTAACAGACTTTTCCAGTAGCTGTACTGGCCGCGAATGCATCCCAAGTCCTCAGGGCAAATTAATCATTAAAAAACGCTTGCTTTTAAACCATGTTTTATATTTTAAAAGGTAAACTCATCTGAGGTCCCTTCCATGGGGTCATGGTCTTGGGTACTGGCTTGGGAGGGTACTTCAGTCAGGCTGAGAAAAAGATCCTGGCTATTGGGGAGAACGGAGTGCTGTGTGCTCTCCGCAAGCTCGTCCTCGTCCTCGTCCTCCTCCTCCTCCTCCTCCTCTTCCCCGTCCACAGAATCCTCGGGTGTAGCTGATGAGATTACCCCCGCCTCGGAATCCACGGTCAGAGGTGGGGTAGTGGTGGCGGCCCTCCCTAGAATTGCATGCAGCTCAGCGTAGAAGCGGCATGTCTGCGGCTCTGACCCGGAGTGACCGTTTGCCTCCTTTGTTTTCTGATAGACTTGTCTGAGCTCCTTGACTTTCACGCGGCACTGCTCTGAGTCCCTATTGTGGCCTCTCTCCATCATGCCCTTGGAGATTTTTTCAAAAGTTTTGGCATTTTGTCTTTTCGAACGAAGTTCTGCTAGCACTGAATCCTCTCCCTATATAGCGATCAGATCCAGTACCTCCCATATGGTCCATGCTGGTGCTCTTTTTCAATTATCGGCCTGCATGGTTATCTGTGCTGATGAGTTCTCTGTGCTCACCTATGCTCTCCTGTGCTGGGCAAACAGGAAATGAAATTCAAATGTTCGCGCAGCTTTTCCTGTCTACCTGGCCAGTGCATCCGAGTTCAGATTGCTGTCCAGAGCGGTCACAATGGTGCACTGTGGGATAGCTCCCGGAGGCCAATACCATCGAATTGCAGCCACACTAACCCTAATTCGAAATGACAATATCGATTTTGGCGCTACTACATTCGTCGGGGAGGAGTACAGAAATCGATTTTAAGAGCCCTTTATTTCGAAATAAATGGCTTCATTGTGTGGACGGGTGCAGGGTTAATTCAATTAACGCTGCTAAATTCTAATTAAACTCATAGTGTAGACCAGGCCATAGAGAGACTAACAAATTTATTTGAGCATAAGCTTCCGTGAGCTATATACAGAATGTATATGTATCTCCTCACTATATATTCCATTCTATGCATCCGATGAAGTGGACCGTAGCCCATGAAAGCTTATGCTCAAATAAATTTGTTAGTCTCTAAGGTGCCACAAGTACTCCTGTTCTTTAATCTAAGTACGAGACAGACGGATACAAATAGACCAACAAGGGAGTACAAGTAAACAATGAGACAGTATTAATCAGCATGGCAGGCAGTGATGTCAGTACACCAGCACCCTAACCATTGTCAAGTATTTTGTAGGTATCACAGCAAAGGAGAGTTATAAGGAGGGATTTGAAGGTGGATAATGAGGTAGCTTTGTGGGTGTTTACAGGGAGCTCCTCTGAAGTGCGAGGGGCAGCATGGGGGAAAGCATGAAGGTGCTTATTTGCAAATTGAACTAATTAAAGTCATAGTGTAGACCAGGCCTTTGACACTTGGATTCCAAGGGTATGGTGCCTTAAAATACCATAGATAGATTAGTTAAGGACATGATAGGGAGAGATGGATCCTTACTAATGAATGGCCCCCAGAGGAAGTGTGTGACTCCCTCTGCCCTTGGCAAAGTGGAAACATTTTCCTTCTCTCCCATTTCCAGCCAGTCAGGGTGGTTTCAGGACAGGGTTGAGCCCTGATGGATGTGGAGCACTCACCAGTCAAGCCTCACTTGGCTATTTCTCACCTTTCCTTTTCTGGGCCGCTAAGCCTCAGGGACTCATGGGGGAAATGAACAGAGATTTCTTTCCTTCTCTTTGACTTTTCAAGTCCAGAGTGAGAAGCTGCTGCTGTGATTGCCTAGCTTTATTCTTACTGCGCTGCTATTTATACCTCTGATTCCTGCCTAGAGCAACCAGCTGAGTTCTGAGCCATCTCTCCAAGGCCAGAGGCTTCCAGCACGGTCGCAAGGTGGGGGTGGAAGGCAGAACCCCCGCGGATGGAGGCATAAATTATTTTCATTAATGGATATATGTGTCTCAGACCAGAAAAGCATTTTTAAACCTTATGTCCCTTTTTTGTGTCTCTGTAGCTAATAATTAGCACTTAGATTTTCCCTAGGGCTTTTGTCCTTTTCAAAGTGCTTTACAAATATTAACTCCATCAGTCTTCACAAACTTCCGTCCCAGCACCAGAACATGGGTGAAGAGCATTATTCTCAGGTAAAGGAAAGGGAAACTAAGACACACACTGGGGAAAGGACTTGTCCAAGGTCACAGAGCAAGTAAGCGTCAGAGCTGGGGTTAAAACTCATTGCCTGGCTTCCTATCCTGTGCTCAAACCACTAGATCTGACACCTAAAGCTGAGGCCAAAATGTTCAGAGTTGGCGCCTGAAGTTAGACACCTATATCAGGTTTAGGCACCTAAAATAAGATTTGACCTGCTTTTTAAATGTATTGAGCGTTTCCAGCTTCCATTGCAAGCAATGCAAGTTGTGTTCAAGCACCTCTGAAAACTGAGCCAAAGTTCCCTGAGGTGCCTCAGTATGGATGTAGGTGCCTATCGTGGGACTGTGAGTGTGACCATTGGCCTCAGCTCTGTTTGAGGGGGTTCAGTCTCCACATATAGCATTTTCTGATTCTGTTTTTCTGCCACTTTCAAAGTAACATGTAATTTGTGTCCCCACAAAGTTGCAAGGATCTGGGGGGGGTCACCTCCAACTCTGTGGGGCATCTCTCCAAGACAACTACTGCAAGGATCACCCCACTGCAGCACAACTGCTCTACAGGTCACCCCTCTGAAGCATGCCTGCTCTGAGTCTCATCTGCTCAAGAGATCACCCCTCGAGGCATACCCTCTGAGCTTCACCTGCTCCAAGGCTCACCAGGTGTCTCCAAAGCAGACTGGCTGGAGTTCAGAGCAGTGGGTGATTAGCTGGGAAATGCCAGCTTGTGTGTGAATATGCAGGCTTCTTTTCCAAGAGGCAGGGGCTCGGTTTGAAACATTCTCCATGAGCATCTAACAGCAGTGTTCCCAGCCCCCTCCCCTCACTCTCTTCCCCACCCTGCCCCTCAGCTCACATACTATCCCTAGTGACAGATTCTATTTGAAAGCTCTGGCAGAATGTGCAGCTGATGGCAGAGCCCTGAGCCTGGCTCCCTCTGTCTCCCTGGAGTCCCTGTGCAGACGTAGGTGAACGTCACTGCTTGCTCTAATTTTATCCATGTTTGATGGAGGAGACTAACTGAGCAGCAGGGAGGCAGCTATTTTGGTTTTCTCTGTGGCTCTGGGTTATATAAAGCATTCTGCCATGACCTGCATTGCTTTGGAGCTCTCTCACTCTCTCTCTCTCTCAGACACAGCATGTCATCAGCTCAGATTTTTACACCCTTAGTTCCTGGAGGCTAAGGTGTGTGTGCATTCATGGAGCCTGTGTCATGCAGGTGCGTTGTATGTATGTGCACATGGGGCTTGGATGTCATCAGCGTATTGTGTGGAAAGCACGTGAGCATTTGCAGAGGGACTCTGAGTCCTGTCCGTTTCTTGCATGTGTGTTTGTATGTGTGTGTAGCATGTGTTTGTGGAGCTTTAGATCTTTTAACACCACCATATGGGAGTGGGGGGCCACGTGCCAGGCATAAATGCATGCATGTATAACAGCACCTCTCACAGATTGTCAGCAGGGTTTGAATCCAGGACCTCAAGCACCAAAGCACAGACCTCTACACTACCACTTAAGCTAAGGGAGTAACTCCATTAACTGGCAGCAGTAGCAGGCTGTTATCCTCTGTGTGGACTATCTGCTATACGGAAATGAGACATACACTTTACAAGTGCATCTGTATGCATATGGTCATGAAGCTTGGATCCTGTTCCTCAACTATATATGAGCATGGGTGCTGCTCAGGTTCCATCCCTGGCACAGTGCAATCCTGTCCTAGCCAGGGTTCCAGTAAGTTCCCTGGAAGAACCATCTGTTCCTTCACAAGATATTTAAAGGTGCATGAGGCAACACAATGTGGCCTGACTCCTCTTAAAAGGACAGCACCCACAGCATCACCTTCCCCTCTCTCCTACAACTCAAAGGCAAATTTTGAAGAGAGAAGGCACTTAAGTTATCACCCCTTTATGAGAGACAGAGGGAAGAGTGAATATTGGAGATGAAAATTCTGTAAGAAAAATGGCAGATGGGGAGAGAAGAGATGAGATGAGGGGAGCAAGGAGGGGAGATGAAGGAAAAAGTGATGGCAGCAGACCAGGGAATGGGGAAAGGAAGATGAGGATCAGAGTAAGGAGAAGGGAGGAAGAGCAGAGAGATGGGAGCAGGGCAGGGTGCTCTCTTGCTGGGTTGGAAGCCCCCAATACATCCCCTTAGCATAGATGTAGTTAGGGTTGCCAGTTTTGGTTGGATGTATTCCTGGAGATTTCATCACATGACATAATCTTTAATTAAAGATTAATCTTTAATTTCTGGAGATTCCAGGCCAATCCTGGAGGGTTGGCAACACGAGGTGTAGTTTGACTTCTATATTTGGAGGGGCAGAGGCAATGTGTGGGGGGGCTCCTTTGGGGAAGAGGCAAGAGCGTGTTAGGGGCACAGCTCAGAGCCTGCATGGGGAGTGCTTGCCCATGCAGAGGTGGTTCAGCTCAGGGAACAGGGCAAGGAGGGCTGCTAGGCAGCCAGAGAGTGCCCTGGCTCCCATGACATGGAGAGCCAGGGGCCTGAATGGGCCGGGTGGCTCCCACCAGCTTCTGAGCTGCTGGCTCCTGGCAGGAGGCAACGGTTTTCAAATAGTGGGGCACATCCCCCCACTCTCCCCTCTCCCTTCCCCACATTAAATCCAGCCCTGCCCCTACCCTGATGCCATCTCTCATCTCAAACACTCCAGCACTTGCCTCCATCCCCAAGATCGGTAGCTTCCTCCTTGGCAGGAGCAAAACTCTGAGTCATGTGTCTCTCTTTGAGCTCCCTTTCTCCTCGACAAGTCTTCCTTGAGCCCACCTCCCTGAATCACCACTGTAGCGTCCTATTGAATAGCTCCCTAGAAGGCTCACAACCCAATCCCAGTCTGCTCAGATCATCTTCTCCCCCCACCACACACAAACACAATCACATTCCCTCTCTCTCACCCCCTCCCCACCCCCCCAATTCCTGACAGGGCTCCCGCCTCCTGACCTTCATCAGCCACATATAGCACTTGAGTTCCTAGGTGCAGAAGAAGACACACCCCTTCTGAAAGAGCTGGCACACAGTCTGTGGTTCAGCTCCAAGAAAGGCACATGCATTCTCAGAGCCTCCTTTGGGCACATGCATTCTCAGAGCCTGCCTCTCACTTCCTCTGGGCACATGCATTCTCCTCTGGGCAGATGCATTCTCAGAGCCTCCCTCCCACTTCCTGTTTCTCCTCATGGTCTGAATGCCCAGTGTACCCTCTGTTCTCTAAACCCATAACAATAATTCTTTCATTTGGAAACCACACCTTGCCCCTATTGTCTCTTCTTACATCCCTACTCCTTCTGCTTGGCCAACTCTGACTGACCTCAGTTCACCCCTTCCTCCTCTGTCAGAGGCTGACCCTTTGCACATAAAAAAAATTAAGCTTGGGACTTTTCAAAGGTCCACAACCCTTGTGTGGGTTTGGACAAACAACTTCATTTGGGAAAAAAACCATTAGCAGACATCACTCCTGAATCAACAAGTAGCATCTTGACCAGTCAGCTTGTTGTGGTCCACATTCCAATCTCAGCCAGACACAGGGAAAAGTCTAGGGACAGACTGCCCAGGTAGGTTGCAAAGGAGACACACAGCTGCCCTAGCCATTTCTCAGCATTATGTCCAGCAGCCTAATATACACAGCAATTAGGAAGGGCAACATGACAGAGCCCTGCGGTATACTGAATGAGAAAGCACTTGGGGCAGATAAGCAATTACTCAGCATCACTCTCAGGGATCCCTGAGGGAGAAAAGTGTGGAGCCACACAAACTCAGCTCCATCCACCCTTGCCTGTGTCTGTCAACAGGAATATCATCTCACAGCCAGCAGTAGCAAACCTGAGGATCAGGGCCAGCTCTGGCTTTTTGGCTGCCCCAAGCAAAAAAAAAAAAAAAACGGGGCGGCCAGAACGGCAAAAAAAAAAACAACAACCCTGCGGCGTGGCCGGAGCGCGGGTGCAGGGGGACCGTCTGGGGTGGGGAGGGGGAGGAGGAGGGAGCAGGTGGGAGAGAGAGAGAAGGGGGCGGCCAGGGCTCCTCCCGCTGCGCCGCCTCCTGCCGCCTGCCACGAGGGCTCCGCTCCGGTTGGCGGGGAGGGAAGGAAGAGGACTGCCCTGCAGGACGCTCTGGTTCTCTGTGCCGCCGCCCCCTACAGCGGGCCGGAGCAGAACAAGAACAAAAAAACCAAACCAAAACAAAAAAGTAGCCGTGCCACCCTAGGATTGTGCAGAATGCCGCCTCCAACAATCTGCCACCCCAAGCACCAGCTTGCTCAGCTGGTGCCTGGAGCCGGCCCTGCTGAGGATTCAGACTATTGCCAGGACGGCCTTAACCTTTTCCACAACCTGCCTTGAAAAAAAGGAGGGGAGCCTGGGGATAAATGGCAAGATTCCCACACCAAGATGGTTTGTTACTTCAGTGAGAAATGCTGAAAGGAGAGAACACAGTCACTAGTGGACTCAGCTCCCTCACTAGGATATATGAGATGAGAGGGACAAGGTCCATCTCACAGGTTGTAACTCAATGCTCCCCCATTACTTTAGGGGTCAAAAATTGCCAAAATCTCATAGGGGAGGGCCCATGCCAGAGAGACATAAGCCTCAGCTAGAAAAGACTGTGTTTATCTCCCCAGCTCCAACATGGATCTGACACTCTGGAGGCAGCCAATCCCCAGCCCCCAAGAGAAAAGTACCCCCTTACACATGGGGTGAAATGTTCCCCCTTCCACTAAACATAAGAATGGCCATACTGGGTCAGAACAAAGGTCCATCTAGCCCAGTATACTGTCTTCTGATAGTGGCCAATGCCAGGTGCCCCAGAGGGCATGAACAGAACAGGTAATCATCAAGTGATCCCTCCCGTCGCTCATTCCCAGCTTCTGGCAAACAGAGGCTAGGGACATCATCCCTGCCCATCGTGGTTAATAGCCATTGATGGACCTATCCTCCATGAACTTATCTAGTTCTTTTTTGAACCCTGTTATAGTCTTGGTCTTCACAACATCCTCTGGCAAAGAGTTCCACACATTGACTGTGTGTTGTGTGAAAAAATACTTCTATTTGTTTGTTTTAAATCTGCTGCCTATTAATTTAATTTGGTGACCCCTAGTTCTTGTGTTATGAGAAGGAGTAAATAACACTTCCTTATTTACTTTCTCCATAGCAGTCATGATTTTATAGACCTCCTTAGTCGTCTCTTTTCCAAGCTGAAAAGTCGCAGTTTTATTAATCTCTCCTCATATGACAGCCGTTCCATACCCCTATTCATTTTTGTTGACCTTTTCTGAACCTTTTCCAATATCAATATATCTTTTTTGAGATGGGGCAATCACATCTGCATGAAGTATTCAAGATGTAATCGTACCATAGATTTATATAGAGGCAATATGATATTTTCTGTCTTATTATCTATCCCTTTCTTAATGATTCCCACCATTCTGTTTGCTTTTTTGACTGCTGCTGCACATTGAGTGGATGTTTTCAGAGAACTATCCACAATGACTCCATGTGCTCTCTCTTGAGGGCAACAGCTAATTTAGGCCCCATCATATTATATGTATAGTTGGGATTATGTTTTCCAATGTGTATAAGGGGAAATACACTCCACAACCCCTTCCGACATAAATTTGATGCTGCAGATACAGCCAAATGAGTTTGAATCTGAGTGCAGACTTAGAGGGACCTCAGAAGGTCATCTAGTCTAACCCCCAGCTCAAAGCAGGACCAATCCCCAAATCCCTCCCTCAAGGATTAAGCTCACAACCCTGGGTTTAGCAGGCTAATGCTCAAACCACTGAGCTATCTCTGCCCCCACCTTAGCAACAAAGTAACTGGAAAAGCCAGGACCTTGGGGGCACTGTGGGGAGAAGAGGAAATTGTCTTTGCCTTCATCACACTCCTGGCAGAGGACTTCAAATGTTCTCTGTAGTTCAACTGGTAAGAGTCAGAGTATGATTCCTGCTTCTGGCACTCTAGCCTCCTCTAAGCACCTTCCTTGCTTGCAGGTAGTCATATGCCATGGTGACTGCACACCTTCCCACATGTTGCTATCCCTGAGGCACACAGGGAGCTGCAGAATGCTTCCTGGCACACATTCATTCATTACCTATGACATGCAGACAGCTTGTGGCTTGTCCATGAAAAGTAAATGGTAATTCTCATCCCGCCCTTTGCCTGCCCAGGGCTCTAGGGTGAGGGTATCCCCAGACGTAAGTTCTGTTCATGGGTGTGGTGCAGAACCAGCCCTTAAAAACCAGTGTGAACTGAACCTGCCGCCCTTTGCCTGCCAAGTCAAATAGTGCTGACGTAAAACAACTAATGATAATAACAGCCTGGCTGTTAGAGAGGGGTGGGAAAGAAGCTGACTTCTAGTTTGCTGACCTCAGCAGGATGAGGTGCTGGGTATTCCCACCCTGCAGGTGTCTGATGTACCATATGTGCTTCTAGACAGAGTCTCCAGGTTTTGTCCTTTCTCATCTATCAGCTGTACTTGCACAGTTTGTCATGCCAATACAGTATTTTCATTTTTAGGAAACCTCCTGGCCTGTTTGACCCACCCACCTGATGGCATCATATGGAGAACTACCTGTAGGTGGGTCTCCCCAGCCTTATTAAACAGGAAAATCTCCTTGCCGTGTGTGTCACACACAAGGGATTTATCTGCTGCATATTGCACAGCAGGAAGCTGATGTGAGAAGAAAAAATAAACACCCCCAGCACACAGAACTCTGCAAACAGGAAGCATGTTGTGGGTCGGGGGTGGCTGATGAACAAAAGCTGTGCAGGAACACCTCAGGTACTTGAGGATCCCAGCTAGCCAGCTCTGGCCCTTCAGTGCTGTCTCCCCTTTTGGGGGTCAGGGGGCTATGAGGGGTTATCACAGGGGACAGGGCCTGCCCCAGATATTTTCTACAAGGGTCAGGTCCTTCTCAAGGTACTTAAAAGCCAAGAGCAAGATGGACCTTTTGGCTTCTTCTTGGCGAAGAAAAAGCCCAGAAAGGTCTGGATTTTTTAGGTTACATTGTCCAGTGCTTGGGTCTTTTTAGACATCTCAGGCTAGGGGGTCCCCTGGTTTGGCATTGGGTGGGGGTGGTGGGTGGGTCTCCCCTGGTTTTGCGGGCGTGTGGCCAGGTGCTCTCCCAACCCTGGGGAAGGGCGCCAGGTGCGAGCAGATTTGACACTAGCAGGGGCCCGATGGGGCTGGGAACTGAGCAGCACGCAGCAGACAGAGTCCACGGCTGCGGAACAGACACACCCGCGACTCCCCGCCCGTCTAATCACAGCTACAAACAAACAAACAACAGCCACTCCCGCTGCCATAGTGACTAAGCCCTACCCTCGCGCTGCCATGGTAACTAGGCTCCACCCCCTCCTGTTCCCACAGGGACCGGGCTCTATCTCCTCCCCTGCCCTCCCCGCGACAGGTGACGCCGCGTCTGCGTCGCCCGCGAGGGCTGCAGAAGGAGGGAAGGGGCGATGACGTCTCCCGGCCAGTTGCCATGGGAACCACGCACCTACGTCAACTTCTTTGTATGTTTTCAACGTTCCGTCGTCTCCAGGGCAACGTCAGGCGGCCGGCCTGGCCCCAGCAACAGCGCGAGGATTGGCCGGAAGGGGCCAGGCCTGCGCGGGGCACTCCCTCTGGAAGGTCGGGATCCTAGCAGATCGGACGGGTTTGCTCCGGGAACGACCCCAAGTGTCCGGGCCGCGTGTGTAGAACCTCCGGGGATGCCTTACCCGGCCCTGACCGGGGTCCCGGAGGGAGAGGGGGCTGGGCCTCGCCCTGAATCGGCCTTTCCTCTTCTCGGAGCAAAGAATGAGACAGCCCCTTCCCCAGCCCTGGCCTCCATCAGCTGTGGGCCTCAAGGGGTCCCCTCGGAGACTCCACGGTCTCCTGCTCATAGGTGCCCGTGCCCCACACCTCCTCGTGGTGTGTATGTATACAGGTGTGTGTGCTTGTGCACTGAGCGTTGTTGGCCATGCACCTGTCTGTGTGATTGTGGTTGGCCAGGCACCTGTGTGTTAGGGGGGAGTGCTCATGCCTGCCCACCTGTGTGTTGAGTGGGGTTGGCCATGTACCTGTGTGTGTGCTTGAGCATTAAGTGTGGTTGGCTGTGCACCTGTGTCTGTGTGCTAAGTGGTTGTCAATGTACCCATATGTGTGTGTGCATGAGTGCACATCCATATGAATGTTCATGCTCCTGTACATGTGCCTTGTGTGTGTGCATGTCCAATGGGCTAATGTGTGGCCATGCACATGCTCATTCCCTAGTAAGCAAGCAATACCATTTTCCTCATGAATTGTAGGTACTGGAGCTGTCTATACAGCAAAGGCTTTTCTCTTTCTCCCAGTTGCCTTCTCCTAACCTGCCATTCACACTCCTTTTTTTGTTCTGACTCAGTCCATACTTCCTCTCAGCAGCAGCCTTTCATTATTTCCTTTGCCCCTTGTGTAATAACAATAATCAGTATAGACTCCAGCAGGCGGCACGTGCAGATAATACCCCAGTCCAGAGGGACTAATACCATTTATTGGGACAGATCACTTTTGGGGGGCGGTTGTGTTTCCTGTTCCCTCCCTGTGTGCCTCCCACTCTCTAGAAAGGGGGAGCCTAAATATTTCCAGCCAGGCCCAGAGATGGGCACTGACCTGTGTTTGATTCAGGTTGGAAGGCAGCCAGCAAAGGTGGGAAGGAATAGGATGGCATCTGCTCCACGGGGTGAGCTCTCAACTAGAGGGCGGAGTGGCAGAGCAGGTTTAATTTGGCACACACAAGACTTGACCTTGATTTTTACATGCAAATATCCTTCACCTGAAATTAAATCACTAGGAACATCCAGCACATGGGAGAATCAGAGAACAACACGTGTGAATACTATTAGCTCCCACCTCAGGGTGCAGTCAGCAGGCAGGGGATGTATATTTAGACAATGAATGCACACAGGAAGTTGGTTTTGCCATGCAGTTGGGTGAGAACACCCTTCTTCCCTCTTGGTTCATCTTCCAGTTAGCTCCAGTCTCTTGATTCCAATCCCCAGTTCATATCCCTCTGCCCCCACTCTCAAACTGCATCGGACACTCCACAGCATTGGCTGTGGGATATCTGGTAGAAGCAGGATTTTTCTACGGAAAAGAATGGCAGAATTTCTATTTACAGAAAATCACCACAGCAAACAGTTTAAGAGGGTAGGTGTGACACTTTTGGGAGTTACCTGAGAGGTGTCCGGGGTGAATCACTACCTTGCTGCAGGAGGGAGCCCTGTGTGAGCTCAGCAGGGGAAATACTCCCTGCTACTGGCAACACAGGCTCTGCTCTGGGCTCTGTGAGCCCTGCTCATTCTTCTGTCAGGCTACCAGTTTATGCCCTACTTTGTTAGATTTGAGTGCCCACTCCCTTATCTTCTGGATACCTGCAATGTACACCATTCTGCTATCTCCATGCAAGTAGTGTGCCCCAGTTCCCTGCTTTCACTTCAGTTTAACACTCTACTGAGCACAAGGCAGTTAGATGTGTCTATGGTAAAACCAAAGTGAAGTTTATTTAACAGAGTTTGAGACTGAGATTCAAACAAAAGCAATTAATAGGGTTTGGAAACATAAGGTTACAGGGAAAAGAAAAACATAAAATGCAAGCTATAGCTTATACTTATTAAGCAATTACTTTCCCATCTAATAAGGTATTTCTCACAAAAAGGTAAATTCTTACTGGGCTTGTCCAGTTCAGAAAGCTGGGATCCACCTTTCATGAGACACCCTTGCTGTCAGAGTCTCTCCGAGTAATGGATAACAATTTGTGCCATTTCTTCTGCTTTTATAGGTTCAGACTGTTTTCTCAGCCCAGCAGGCCTCACTCTTTGGAGAGCTCTGCTGGGGTTCATTTATCTTTGCAAATGCTCAAGTCTCCACCTGGCCAGACATAATAAAGTGCTATCTCCACAAATGTCCATTGTTTTCAGCATTTACTGAGTTAGGCCTATGACCCCACCTCACTTCAGGTGACAAGTCTCACTTCAACAGTTTTGCAACATAATACTGTATTCTACATTTTACAGCTTTCTTAAACTAGTTTCTATACAAACATCTTGCAATAACCATGATGATCTTAATTTTCAGTAGAAACTACACATGACCCCCTTCGGTGAAGTATTAAGAAGATGCTCAGACACAAGGGTAACATACCTGCCTGGTTTCAGAGTAGTAGCCGTGTTAGTCTGTATCCGCAAAAAGAAGAACAGGAGTACTTGTGGCACCTTAGAGACTAACAAATTTATTAGAGCATAAGCTTTCGTGGACTACAGCCCACTTCTTCGGATGCATATAGAATGGGTATGTCTGTGTCACAGTAGGCAGCTGTGGGGAGCCCTCCAGTTTTCCTAGCTGCTCCAGGCCGGTGCCTGTTTAGTCACAAAGCCCCAAAAGTTTAGGCTGTTGTCTCCCCACAGAAGTTGGCAAGATGACGGTGTACTTCACGCAGGTGAATTAGGTAGCAGATTCACAACCCTGGAATCTGATGGGCTGTTTATCCCCAAACCAGGCAGCAGGATATTGAGATTGCCAATCTCAGGAGACCAAAAATTTTGACTCGGACCCCAGAAATCCTGATTTTTTTGTAAAGATTATATTGTGGTTTTAGTCTATCTTTTGGTTTTTGAACTCCCCCTGCCCATCCCCAGTGTCGGTGTGAAAATTAGTGTCGCCTGTTCTCCAAAATGTATTGGGTACGGTGATTTTGGTACCTGCTGAAGGAGTTCTCACCCCCACACCTCTCCATCCCCTGCCCAGCAATTTATTCTGCCCTCCAACCTTCAAATAAATCCTGCCCCCCCATGTCCCACATCAGTTCTGCCCCCTCAGCCCCCCCAGCCCTGTCATGAGTTCTGATCCCACATTTGTTCTGCCCATCCCCCTGTTCCCACACGTGCCTAGCCTGCCACCAGCCTCCATCAGCCCCCTAAACTCCCAGCTGTTCAGCCCTATCACAGTTCTGCTTCCCAGCCTCACCTCTGCTCCTCCTGGGGCTCTTCACTCCCCTCTTCCAGGCCTAGGGGAAGGCTGCAGTGGGGATCCCCTCACACCCTTCCAGGCTGGAGAGGAGGCAGCTCCAGGGTCTCTTAAGCTGCCCTTTGCCCCTTCCCAGGCCAAGTGCTGCAGGGAGGGGTAAGAGCAGAAGAACTGTCCTGTCCCCATTGCTCACAGGGGAGGAGCAAGCAGAGCCCCCCTGAGTTACTGGGCTCTTCAACTCTCTCCTCTCCCTGACCCCTGTGAGAATGGCTTGGGGTTGCTAAGGAGAAAACAAAGAACTCTGCCTGGAGCAGTTCAGATTAGTTGTTCAGCCTCAGGATGTGGGCAGACAACTCAAATTAACTGGGGCTCCCATTCACTAGGGGTCTGGATCTTCTGTCATCATTGCAAGAGTAGGGTCCTGCCCACCCAAAAATCTGTCACTCGCAAAAGAATCTGGAGTAGGGTGTCCAGACAGCAAATGTGAAAAATGGGGACAGAAGGGGGGGGGGGGTAATAGGAGCCTATATAAGAAAAAGACCCAAAAATCGGGACTGTCCCTATAAAATCGGGACATCTGGTCACCCTAGTTGGCAGTCCTACAGCAGTGAAAAGGCAAACTTTCCTACACATTGCCCTACCACTGTGCCTCACCCTGGCCCTGGAGGGGCCACCTCCAAAGTGAGAGAGGAGTTCAGCCTCTAGGGCCCATGCCCGTTCAGTCCTTGGCCTTCAGCTGAGGCTTTCCAAAAAGGGGCCAGTGAGGAGTTTGTGGGTGAGATGAACAGCTGTCAGCTAGAAAGAGGAGTCAGACCCTCAATCATTTCACATTCAGATGAGCTACTAAGTAGCCATGAAATAGTAAAGAATTTAAATCCCTACCAACTAGTCCAGCCATTCTGTCTACCCAACAAGAGACTGGCTTGGAAATGATAAAGTAGACTAGAAAGGCTTTGTTGTCCCTGTCCTGGTCCCTGGCGCCACCCAGGCCTCTTACAATAGGATTTTCTTTCTTTTTCAAACATTTTTATTCTTCGCTATACTAACTGCAAAGCTGAATGGGTTCATAGAGACACTGCAGGCAGGGAGCTGAACACAGGACTGGATGCAGCTGGGTATCAGGAACACAGAAGAAATTGGGCCTTTGTGACAGAAAAGTCCTTAGAGTTGCAACTGTCCTTAGCTCTACAATGGTGGTGGGGTCTAGATCTGGTGCAGTCTGAGAGACTTGTACTTTGGGCGATTCCTTACAGTGGAGCAAGCACTCAGATCTGCTTGTTTTTGTCATTGTATTGACACTTTAGTGTAGTACATAGTTTGCTGATTTGAGGCCATTATTTTACACCCCTGTTAACTCCCTCTCCCCCATCACAAAGGCTGTGGGATCACTGAGGACAGATTTTTTTACAGCCCATGATGTCAAATAAGTCTAATCCTTGGTTTGCTGTCAGGCGATTAGCCTCTGTGTCTGGGTTGTGGGGTCAGGTTGTGCAGTAACTTGAGTTTCTAGCTCTGTGCTCTTTGGTTTTCTTATTGTGTGCATGGTCTCCTCTTTTAAGTTAGCTGAGTAGGAAATGACTATTCCTTCTTGGGTGATCTTATGGGCCTCCTATCTAATTTGTGAGGCATGTGTTGCCTGCTTTGTTGTCTTTGAAGAGGCTAAGGACCAATGGAGATAATTAGCCTTTAGGGCAGTTTGAGACTCTGTTCTGTATCTTGTTTACAGTGGGGAAGCCGAGATGAACACTTGTCAGGGATGGTCTAATACTTAGTCCTGCCTTGAATGCAGGAGACTGGACTATTAGACCTCTCGAGGTCCCTTCCAGTCCTACGATTCTATGAAGTAATGTACCCAGGGCTGATTGCTTTGAGCTTCCCCTGGTTTGAGGTTTGCAGTCAGATATGTTGTATTGATATTTCTGGGGTATTTCCTGTGTGAGCACATGCTTTGCACTGTGGAGTAATGGGAGAGCTGTACTGGGAGCAGCTGGTTGGCCATTTGACTATCAAATTCTACATGTTTTGTTGGGAGGATAAGAGCCTCAACTCCTCTCGGAAAATTAAAATTGGGGAGGGTCAGTAGCCACAGTCTAGGGTTAGGTCGATTGGGTTCCAGTTGCCCCTTTGTATCAGTAAATGGCTTTTCTAGATTTTGTTATCGCTGACGAGCTAATTTTGGATGAGACAAAACAAAAGATGCCTCCCCTCCCCCAACAAAACAAAAGTGCCCTGCATTGTCCAGTGAATATCAAAGCCAACGGGCTGGGATGGCTGCATCACTCAGTGTCTCTTGCGCAAGTATATTTCTTCACAATAAAGTTAGCCATAAATTATTTAAAAAGTTTCATCCATATTTATTTCAGTTCAGAAATACTTTTTAACAAATTTCAGTTTCCTCATGGTGATTTTCCACTGTTCGTTCCTAGAGGAGGGACATTCACTCTAGCTGCGGCTGTGTCTCATCCTTTATTCTCTTGTTGCTTTGCTGAGGCCGTTATTACTGCAGTGGCAGCATCTTTCCACACTGCTGATGATTGCCTCTGGGTCTGTATAATATTCTGTCTTGCTGTCCAGTGTGATCTGCAGTTCATCTGGAACAAGCAGCAAACATCAAATCTCCCCATTCTTTTTAGCTCCAACAAATTTGTGTAATCCCCACTGAAGGTCCATATTGTAACCTGGAATTAATGAGATTGAATCTCTTCAAGTCTTATGGCTTGGTCACTACTATGTGAGCTGAGTGATGGCAGAATTCAAAAAAGATTTTTTTGTCTGGATTAAACACTAAATTCTTCCTCCTGTGCAGCCAGTTCAGTAACTTGGTATCTAAATATAAAACTGCATAGAAAGGAGCAGGGAAAAGGGTTTGGGGCTTGTTCAAGTGTGGTAGGGTTGTTTCCCTAGTCAGGGCCAAAGCCTTGGAATTTTTTTCCCCCCAGGAGATCTTCAGCTTTGTGGCCCTTTGTGCATTCTGAAAGGACTATGATTCTCCTCTGGAGCAGTTCTCCAGGGCACTTTGTAGTCTCAGCATTCAGGATTCATTTTTTCACGTTTCATTGGAAGGATAAGAGCCTCAACCTCTTTGGGAAATTTAAGGTTGGGGAGGGTCAGTAGCCACAGTCTAGGTTTAGGTCGATTGGGTTCCAGTTGCCCCTTTGTATCAGTAAATGGCTTTTCTAGATTTTGATAGTGCTGAAGAGCTAATTTTGGATGAGGCAAAACAAAAGATGCCTCTCCCCCCCCCCCCCCCAACAAAACAAAAGTGCCAAACAAAAGTGTCAACAATCTTTGACATCCTGTCCCTTTCTTTGGCTTCTCCCACTTTGTTCCCCTCTTGCAGGAAGATCCCCTCAACCAAGCTGAGCTGCCTCAGTCTCTTCTTGATTTCAAGATTTCTTACCTTTATAGCTTAAGAATATTTTGCCATATTGTTGCTAGAGGGCCACACCTAATTGGCAACAAATAAAGAAGGGTGTTGCTTCCCTCATATCTAATATAGATGGAGGACTTCCTGAGAGTACAGAGTTCAGCATACAATGTAGCATTATTTTAGTAGCCTGGCCCTATTGCGCAAGCACCCTACTTCTGCTTAAAGATCACGGCAACTATGGGACTTCATTACAGAAGTGCATAGGCTGTGCTTTGGCTGGTCTTGTAAGATGTCTTGATTGGGGGTTTAAAGAAAAGCTCACGGTGTGAAGATCTTCTGGCAAGCACATGCAGTGGCCCTGGGAACATCCAGTCCATCACCTCATAGCCAGTGCCATAAAGTGCTTTGAGACCTTTGGATGAAATAAAGGCTAAGTCTTACTATTTGAGTCCACAGGGTTTTGCTGTATGCTCGTCTTGTGATCCAGAGAAGAGGGTGCAGCTGTAGTTTCCCAGCTTTGGATCATGACCTTGTTTGTTTAGCTGAAAATAAAGTTATCTATCTGTTTATCTGCCTGTCACTGGAGTATGTGAGCACCTTCTTTCTCTCTCCGTCTAATCTCTCTGGTGCTGACTGATTCTATAAGTTTTGGGAGCATTTTATTTCAGATATTTTAGGCCTGTCTCACTGGTGAATTGATTCTAATTCCCTAGGGCTATGCGTGGTTATTATCTGCAGCATCATGAGTGTGCATGTCACGCTAGAGACAAATAAAAGATATGAGGCCAGATTGTCCATTCTGCTCCCGCTGCCTTGCATCACCATTGATGGCATAAAAGGGCCAAAAATCTAGCAGAAAAAAACCCTGTGAAAGTCCCCTGCACAAGGAGCTAACCAGATGGCATAGAGCCATCAGAATGTCTCTACACTACCTCCCCTTGCAGCCCCCATGGCAGGGGATGTGTTAGGGGAAGAAGGAGGTATGGTTAGAGCACACTGTGTTCCAGCGGCCAGCGGCTGTAGAACAGCACCCGGGATCATGGTAGCTAAGTGTAGGTTAGAGGTCTAAGGCTAGATGATCCCACAGCAGGATAGAGAATACAGGAAACTCCAGAGTAGGTTAAACTGCCCGACCACTTCCCAGCACCCAATAGGACTTGCTCCCTGACATTCCTCTGCCAAGCACAGCTTTGCAAGAATGGAGAATTGGGTCCATGATGCCTGCCCCAGGAGCTGAAATTCTAAGTTAGTTAAGATACAGTATGGCACAGAGGAGGATGACAACAGGCAAAGGGGAGGGTGGGAATAGGAGGGAGGTTTACACAGTGTAATTGTTGGGTAATTGACTAGTGCCATTTAAATGTTTAATCAAAAGATGCCAAGCTGTGTCCATGTGCAGCAGTTTACTCCTTAGAGAATCAATCACATGCAGCTGCTACCCTGTTTCCCCGAAAATAAGACATCCTCCGAAAATAAGGCCTACTTACAGTTTTGCCTCTCGTTGTAATATAAGGCATCCCCCCGATAATAAGACCTCCCCGATAATAAGGCATCCACCGATAATAAGGCATTTTTCATTTCTGAAAAATAAGACATCCCCTGAAAATAAGACCTAGCGCATCTTTGGGAGCAAAAATTAATATAAGACACTGTCTTATTTTCGGGGAAACAGGGTATTATTATTAATTATTATTTAGACAGTGCCATAGGTGTGCCCAATATTTGAAAGAAAAATAAAAGACATGGTTCCAGCCCTGATAAGCTTTCAGTGTAGGTTACCACTGTTACAATCTGTAGCACCATAGGATCTTCCAATCAGATAGAGAGGGAGCTTGGTAATTCAGTAACTGGTTTCTCAGTCTGCATGTTTCAGTCCTGCAGAGTATTTTAATTCTGGCAGTCTTTTTTAGTTCCAGCAAGCAAAGTGTCCCCTTGTCACATAGTGACAGCCTGGAACACCCCCAAAATCAACAGCTCATATTTAGCTACAGGCGCATTAGTGTCACCATATTGATGTGGAAAGTGAAACATGGTTCCATTCTGTGTGGTTAGTTGACAGAGGAATAGCACCAGGGTTATTCCTGTCAAGTGCCAGGAGAAACACTACAGTACTGGGGTGAACTTTCCCCCAGTGAGCAGCAAAAACTGGGCTTAACTGTCTCCAGCCCCAGAGGCTGACTTACACTGTGCATTACATTGTACTACATTCCTCGGGTGTTTTTCTGCTGTGGCCTTTAAGGCCTTAACAAACTCATATATGAACTAAAAATAAGAAAAGGATTGAAAACAGACCACACAATAAAAGTTCCAGTGCTAAATTCTGCACTTTGTAGTCTGAGGAGATGGGATTCAGCTGCAGCAGTTTAAAGTAGGATCTGGTCTTAACCTCCCCTACAATACCTTTGAACCACTAATCTCCTCACTCCTTCTGCCCTTCACTTTGGGTGTGCATGGTCCAGGCTGCCATTGGGGGCTGCTTCCACCTTTTATAGACTCTGGGCCTTTATCTTGTATAAATGTAGATGTAAATGATGGCCAAGCTAAAGATGGCCTGGCCACATGGACAGCCTGGTGCTGTGTTGCCCCGTCCACAGAGATGGCACAAAAGTGTTTGTTGTCCCAGCTGTGTAAAGAGGCAGTTTGATCCAGCAGACAGAGCACTGGACTGGCACTCAGGATATGTGTGTTCTACTCCTGGTTGGTTCTACCATCAATCTTCTGTGTACTGTGTGGCCATGTAAGCTCTTTAGGGCAGGGACTGTCTCCTGGTATATGTATGTACAACACCTAGCACAGTGGTGGCACCATCTCATTTGGGGAGCCTCTAGGCACTGCTATGCTAATACAGATTGTGTGGTGGTGAGCTGAGGATGTCATAGCAGAAAGAACAATCTTGGTCATGCAAGCAGTGAGCTCAGGCCCAGCCATGTGGACAGTGTGGTTTTATGCTATGACTATATTTTGTCTCCATGGTGGTGCTTGTTGACAGGAGTTGCCTTTCTCCTTTGTCTCTCACATGCTGTGGTATAAATGTATGCGCACCACGCTCGGAGGAAACAACAAACCCACGTCATGTGTTTCGGTTTCCCTGTTTCCTTGTCTTCATAGACACATGCTAGATATGTGCAGCGTCTGAGTACTTTCCATTTGATACAAATAGAGTACACACAATAGCTGTTGGAGGTGGGAAGAACCAGCATCCATCTGCAGGCACCAAACACATGTCTTGTCAACAAATATTTTGTGATCTCAGCTAAGTGAACCCTCCTCCCCTTCCCCCCTTCTAGGCCCTTCTTTGATGGTTTGTTTTGTCTAGTGAGCATCTCTTGGTACTTTACAGCAAGGATACATCTCAGAAAGTAGTTGGGCTGATAGAAAGACTCCTCTAAATACACAGAAGCTGAACTTGGATTTCAAAGTATCTACATTAGAGGCATTCAGATACCATGGGGATTAGTCTGATATAAACACCAGAATAGAATACAATTCTCCTTGGCAATAGAGGGGGAGTCAGACTGGGAGCCCAATAGAGGAAAGACCCAGCAGCAAATATTTATCCTGGCTGCTCAGTTTTGTGCTAATGAAGCCAAGGTTTGGGTGTGATGATCTTTCACGGGCCTGTTGTTTTTATGGCTGTTTTACAGACAAGAATGAAGATCAAGCTCCTTGCCCCGCAGAGCTTAGTCTGCCGCGATGTTCAGCCCCACTTTGCTTGGCCCAGTTCTGCCCAGAGCCCCTGTCATACACTAAATGGGAGTGGGACTAAAATTTAAGGGGCTTTTCCAGCTCTGCCCTCTGCCTGAAAGAAGCCAGGTCAGCTGCGAACATTGCCGGGGTAGTAATCCGGGGTTGCATCAGGTCTCTGGCTACCTTGTCGCTGGGGCAGAATTGGAGGAGCCCAGCCCCCAGGGACAGAGCAAAGATTATCCAGGGGCAGGGGTTGCAGAAGAGGACAGAGCAGCTCCCCTCCACCCGCGGGAAGAATCGATGTAATGGGGCCGCCAGTACTGCTGCTCTGACATAGCCGCTGGCCCGGTTCCCCCGCCCCCGTGGCCCAGATCTCTAAGAATGGAGGTGACCGCGCCGCAGCAACAGGCGCTGCTTTTAGCCCATGAGCTCAGACAGCAGGAGCTGCTGCCAGCAGGATCATCCCAGCCTGGCTCTTGTGACGTTCCCTGCTTGGAGACTGCGCCCGAGGCTCTGTTTGTTGCTGTAAACAGACTCAGCGCTGCAGCTTCTCTGTTACTATGTTTAGCCGCGATCTCTTGGCTCCCGTGCGAGGCGAGTCTGCGGTCTGGCTCCTGGCTTGGCCTGACCTGAGCCAGGGCTGCCTGACATCCCCGCCGTGGGTGGGTGTCTCTGAACTTCACTGCCACAAAGATTATATCAGACCCAAACTCTGGGAAAGGAGAAACCTCCGCTGCCTAACACCGCCGCTGTTTGGCGGTCTCCCAGGCCAGCAGCCCCCTGTCTGCACACCATGGCACAGGGCACATCCCAGCAACTCCCTCACCCTTCTCTTGTATGCAGCTTTTCTGGGAAGTTCAATGTACAATAAATAACAATAACCTCCCGGGTAGCACCTTACTCCTTCATAGCACTGGATAGACTTTAACTCCTAACACTTCTACCTGTGCTCATTATTAACCCTATTCTCAGTTTTTATTCTGCATATTTAATAACAACATGAATAATAATTACACATGAGTGTAACATTTTCCTCTCTGCAGGAAGTGGAGGAGGTTATATTTTCCACATGTACATTCTGTAATATTCCAATCCCAAAGTATAGACAGATATAATTCTGAGCCAGGGAGAGGGATTTACTTACAATGAAACGTGTGTGTTCTTTTAGTGAGTAACTGCTCCATAACACCAACTGGGATACACAGCATTTGATTTACTTTGTAACTAAGTTTGTTGGGTTTTGTTGTATAATAAATATTGTTTTTAAGAAATAATTTAATATGGATATGATCTAAAGTATTCTATGTTCACATATCAGGTATAACTTGCACCATTGTCTGCTTGGATACAAACAGATGCTATTCAAATCTTTGCAAGAGATATGGTATTTTCGTGGATGGATTAGAAACCTGGACCATGGTATGGGTTGGATCCAAAGCCCAGTAAAGTCAATGGGAGTCTTACTGTTGACTTCAATGGGTTTTGGATAAGGCCCATTGCACAGGTAATCACTAGATAACAACTCTTTTTATAGTGCTCATAAAACTAAATGCAGAAAATGTGTGAGATATGTATTAAACATAGTTCCGCCAGTTGCAAGTTTTGTTATATAAAAGCATTTTAAAGATGAACAAAAATGTGATAACGTTTCCCCAAATACTTTAAAATGTTATAAAAGTGAAAGGCACAGTATCAGGCTCCCTGTAATGGCAGTACCACACAACAAAGAAAATTGTTATACAGGTGTGAAGAAATCTACTTAGTTTATGACACTTTGTATACCATTAACAGACTTATTATATGGAATGCACATATTAACTTAGAAACTCAAACTTGGACTCCAACATGAAATGTTAGATAAATTGTAACTAAGACAACACCAGATCCTTAAATATGTTGGATAAAAATACAACACAAAATATGGGCTTGTCACCTAAAAAAACAAAACAACGCTCCCAACTCAACTATTCCTTTCTTCATCATCAATAACTCTTTAACCTCTAAACTATAATTTAAAAGTTCCCCTAACAAGCAACAAAACACAACAAACCTTCTTCCCTAAATAATAGTAAAGACAATTGTTTTCCATCCACCTTAAAAAAGCATCAAGAAAGCTACCTAGCTTACCTTGTGATATTAAAACAAACGTTAACAATAAAATAAAGATAATGGAACTAACAAGACTGGCCTCATATCCCTGCTCACTCACATTGCTTTCATGCCTCATTTCCCCTTTCCCAGCCTTCCTCTGTATTTTGTCTATTAAGACAGCTGAGTCCCTCGGGGCAGGGACCTTGTCTTCAGACTTGTCTGTAAAGTGACAAGCAAGTTTAATACCATGTGATCATAGCAACAGCCGAACTTGTTTAGAAATATTTGAATGGGGGTGGGAGGAAGCAGGTGCAGATGGCAGGAGCTGGTCTGTAAAAGTCACCTCTGGAAAGGTGAATAAACTCAGCGGAGGCTTCTGTAACTAACCTAACACGATTCTCCTTGTGGGAGGGAGGGGCGCTATTGCAGCAACTTATGCGTGGCCCGCCGCCTCATCAAGAGGACCTGTTGCTGCAGTGTATTCAGTGCTGAACAATCTGCCCACTCTCTCTCTCTCACACACACACAGTCGCGCGCGCGCGCGCCGCACTTGGCTGCAGCCTGGAGCGGTTCCCGTCAGTCACACCCCCTTGCACAGGATGTATCCCATATAAGGATATCTGCGTCAGTGGGTTCCCGAGCTGGGACTGTACCATTGTGGAAGGGGGGACACCAACAGCCTTCCCTGCCCCTGAGCGGCTCAGGCCCCCTGAAGACCCTCAGTGTAACCACCTTGACATGGCGTGGGGGGCAATGGAGTACGTAAAAGATGGAGGAGGGAGGCGGGAGTTGTGGGGAAAGCTTAGAGGCGGCGTATCCCCGCCATCCCCCCCCGAGGCTTTGGATGTGCCAGTGGTGACATAGGATGCATTCAGAAAAGGACAGTTTAAAAGGCTGGGGCGCCGCACTCTACTCTAGCAGCAGAGCTAATCTGAGTGACTGAGACGGGAAAGAGACGAGAGATACGGCTGGGGACAGAGAAACCCGTCTGCACGGACAGAGGGACAGTCAGCCCGGACAGACACACAGACAATCAACCGGGACAGCCTCACCGCCCAGACGGGGTTTGGACAATCCTAGCCTAGCCGACATGATGTACCAGGGCTTCACCACCGACTATGACGCGTCTTCTTCCCGCTGCAGCAGTGCTTCTCCGGCCGGGGATAGCCTCACCTACTACACTTCCCCGGCTGATTCCTTTTCCAGCATGGGCTCGCCTGTCAACCAGCAGGTGAGGGACCGGGACTCTGGCTGGTGATTGCCTACGGGGCAGTGACGCCTGAGGGGTGGGAGAGTCGCAGAGGGGAATTGTCTGCGCCTCCAACCATCGCACACGGATAGACAGGGCAGCTCAAGTGCAGAGATGACCCCCCACGTCAGGAAGGGTCTGTCCTGCACGGGGTGCACCTCTTCTCCTGGCTGCCTGTGCATGAGGGGGGAAGGAGACCGCAGTCTAGTCCCCTGTCCTGGGGAATTAGTGGGGGCTGGGTTACCCTGGGATGTGGGGGAAACCGCAGTGTGGCCACGGGCCCTGCCCAGGGAAGGGGGATTGTGGCCCAGATTCAGCTCTGCAGCGGGTGTGTAAAGCCGTTTCATTGATAAAACGAGAGTTCATTGAGGAGACTCCGGAGCGGCGCCTGCGTCAGTGCAGACGTCAGGGATATTTATAACAAACCCCCTTTTCATGTGGAGTCTGATGATGGTAGCGCAGCGCCTGAGCCAGCCTGGCTCCGGGGGCTGCAGGCCTGGCTTAAAATAGCACAGAATTAAGCCTCTGGGGCACTGTGTCGGATACAGCCTGCTGAGGGGGTGCAGAGCAGGGGGTTCCCCCTTATCTAGTTCTATATGTCTCTCCCTAATATCAGTTCCCTTGTGTTTTCAGGATTTCTGCACGGATCTCACTGTCTCCAGTGCCAACTTCGTACCGACAGTGACTGCCATCTCCACAAGTCCAGATCTGCAATGGCTGGTGCAGCCCACCTTAATCTCTTCAGTGGCACCATCCCAGAACCGGGCCCATCCCTACGGGGTCCCTACTTCTCCAGCCAGCGCCTATTCGAGGGCTGGCATTGTCAAAAGTACAGGAGGCAGAGGGCAAAGCATTGGCAGAAGGGGCAAAATCGAACAGGTGAATACACAGCTCTCTGCGATCACCCCAAAGTAGCATCTGGGCAGGGGGAATAGAGGAGGGGCTAGTTCTGCTTAGTGGCTCTTAAAGAGCTGTCAGCAGACACTGCCCCAACAGTTGCATTGAATTGGGAGGGGAGAGTGACAACCAGGGATAACCCGGATCAGCTCCAATAGGACTGTCCGAGGGACCGGAGTTCGCTTTGTTCTCCTGCTCAGGACCTAACTTGACATGCAAGTCTCACGCAGTCTGTGAGAGCACGTTCAATATGGCTCCAGCGGCGGACACCCGGAGAGGGAGCTCGGTCTGGGGGTGGTGGGGCTGCCAGGGATCATCGGCGAGGGGTGGCAGTGGATACTAACGGTGCTCGTTCTCCCTCCGCAGCTGTCCCCAGAGGAAGAGGAAAAGAGAAGGATCAGGAGGGAAAGGAACAAGATGGCAGCAGCTAAGTGCCGCAACCGGAGGCGAGAACTGACAGACACGCTGCAAACGGTAAGTTCTCCCCCCACGTCTCTTAGCCCCCACCTCGCTCAGACCCCTACCCCAAGCCGGGCACGAAGTACCTGTCGTCCACCCCCTCCCCCCAGGGGCACTGGGCATGGCTGATGCTCTGTGTCTCACTCCCCTCTCGTTGTGCCCGCAGGAGACAGATCAGCTGGAGGAGGAGAAGTCCACGCTGCAGACCGAGATCGCTAACCTGCTGAAGGAGAAGGAGAAGCTCGAGTTCATCCTGGCTGCGCACCGGCCAGCTTGCAAGATCCCCGAGGAGCTGCAGTTCTCCGAGGAGCTCGCTGTCTCCTCGCTGGACCTCAGCGGCCTGGGCGAGGCGCCTGTGCCCAGCCCCCCGGAGTCTGAGGAGGCCGCCTTCGCCCTGCCCATGCTGCCGGAGGCCGCTCAGCCCGAGCCCCTCCCTGAGCCTCCCAAAGCAAGCAGCAGCCTGGAGCTGAAGCCCGAGCCCTTCGATGAATTTCTCTTCCCGCACTCGTCCCGGGAGACTGCCCGCTCCGTGCCCGACATGGACCTGTCCGGCTCTTCATCCTTCTACACGGCGGACTGGGAGCCCCTGGCGGCCGGGGCGTGCGGGGAGCTGGAGCCGCTCTGCACCCCGGTGGTGACCTGCACCCCCTGCCCCAGCACTTACACCTCTACTTTCGTCTTCACCTACCCCGAAGCCGACTCCTTCCCCAGCTGTGCAGCCGCGCACAGGAAGGGCAGTAGCAGCAACGAGCCCTCCTCCGACTCGCTCAGCTCCCCGACCCTGCTGGCCTTGTGAGGGGCCGCAGCTCCAGGGCACTGACTGCAGGGCGAGGGGCGAACACGGCGGAACCCGAGCCTCCTAGCTGCTGCTGCTGTGTGTGGGGGGGGCCTTTCACTGCAAAAGATCCACCTTCTTCCTGGGGGGGTTCCCGGAGCGCTATACCCCAGACCTGGGGAGGGCAAAGCGTCTTTCTCCCCCTGGGCGAGCGTAGGCCGGTCCGGCTCTAAAGGACCCTGCGAAGTGATCCGCAGCCAGGCCTCAGACCTCTTCCAGAGATGTAGCAAATAGCATGGAGTTTGTCTTGTCCCCAGTGACCCATCCATGAGAGCTGGTAGTCTGTAGCATGTCCAACATGGCTGGGTTGGTGACTCCCCTTCCCTACTTAGTATTCACTAGCATTAATTAATCTCTTGGTTTAATGATTGGAATTTAACCTGGTGCTGGGTCTCTCCAACTCGTATCTAGTGCAGCTGATTTAACAATAACTACTGTGTTCCTGGCAATATCGTGTTCTGATGACTTTAGCAATGACCCATCTTAACTGGGAAAAGAGACTATATCTTATTTTCTAGTAGATAGAGATAAATAGCTATATCCATGTACTGTAGTTCTCCTACATCAATGTTCATTGTAACTGTACTGATCATGCGTTGTTGAGGTGATCTGGATGTTCTGACATAAGTTTTCCATGAAAACGTTTTTATTGTGTCTTTAATTTATTTATTAAGATGGATTCTCAGATATTTATATTTTTATTTTATTTTTTTCTACCTTAAGGTCTTTTTGACATGTGGAAAGTGAATTTGGATGAAACTTAAGCATTGTTTGCTTATTATTGTTCAGAGACATTGTCAATAAAAGCATTAAGTTGAATGCTATACCTGCTTTGGGGTCTTTAATGGAACTTCTGTAACAGCCAAGTGCTGTAAAATGTGACACTCACTACTTAATAGTGAAGATACTAATTACCCTGGGGTTCAAATGTACTACTTCCTAATTTCCATATACAAACACTTCAATCTCCCTCTCATCTGCTGGCTGTCCCCTCACTTTGCAGGCAGGCATAAATTCTGCTGGCCTTCAACTGTGGTCTAGGTCAATGAAAATCTAAGATGGCTAGTAGCCACCTTCCAATTTCAGAGGGAAGCAAGGTCAAGGCTAGATTGATTATGGAATAGCTGAATTTAAATGATTCAACATTTTGGGGGGAGGGAATGTAGCCTCACTTTCTAGGGTGCTGTTTTTCACACTGATTCTCATCTTGTCTGTCTGGAAGGACATTGTTCTTCCCCCTGCAGCAACTCTTTCTCCTTCCTGTTTTCCTCATCTTTTTCCCCCAGTATGGCCTTCTCCCATTCCTTCTATCAAAAATGATCAGCAATACCACAGTATGTATTTAACAGTGACCTCATCACTGTGTCAGAGTAAATATTCCAAACAGATGGAGGAGGGAAGCTGACACCTCAAGTCAATATTTTGAGGCAGTCAGAAACAACACACTCTAGTTTGTGTTCAGTAAACACTTGTCATATTTCCTTTGCAACCAGGGGGGCTGGAAACTCACTCTTACAAGGCAGTCTAGGTTCTGCAGAATCTAATACTACAGAAACCATTAACTCCTGTCTGCTCCTCTTCTGTAACAAATACTGCTGTAGCAAAATCTGAGCATGTGCCTAAAGTGTCTCCTATACCACAGTTCTAATGGCAGTAAATGTTTGTATATTAAAGCAATTTTGGCACTTCCCTTTTACTTTGTTCCCTCCCTCACTTCCCATTAGCCTTATTTATATCCCTGCTAAGATGGATATGATTATATATTTTCTATCAGGTGGGAGAGCCCAACTACCGTGTGGATTTGTTTCCCTCCAGGTGGGCCTGTCTTAAAATAGACTTTCCCCTTTACTTAAGGTGCCTTTCTCTCCTCTCCCCTTCCCACCCCTTGCTTGGACATAGAAACTCAGCTCTTCTGAAGGGGAATATCCAACCTATTAAAAGTAATTTGGAATTAAGCAGATTTCAGCACTGACTATGGGCTTGGATGCAGGAAGGCTATTCTACTGTATCCCTAAAATCCAGTGATAAGATGGTAAAAACCTGATGGCAATGATGAATGAGCAAGGGCAACAAAGAAGGCTCTGGTGTAGACTAATCTCAGAAACTGTGTCAATGTCTTAAGAGGCACAGATTTAGCTAGAAGGGTCACGGTCACCTGTTTAAAACAAACCAAAAAAACCCCTTTTTCTTTAAGGAATCAATTCCCCCACCCAGCAGTTACTTTCACATAAGAAACCATTGCTATTTCTAAATGAGTGTGAAGCCCAATCAGGGGCCACCCATGTCCCTTAGGTAGCTCTAGAAATTCTGCAGAGAAAGAAGCCTGACATGCTCCCCAGATGCTGCATTTGTCCTGGGCAGTGATGAGTGAAACCAACTAAATCATCTATAGCTTCCAGCCCAAGGTAACTGGTGATTCTTCTAGAGATAGCACTAGGAAAGCTCCTGAGGCAGGAATGTCTTGCTGGCCCCAGTAGCATTTGGTTACCTGTACTGAAAATGCTGGACTTTTTTTAGTATGCACTGAACTCAGCACCTGCAGGAATGCTTTAAATGTTGGAAGCCACTATGGCCATTCTGGGTTTAGTTAATTTAACTCCCATGTTCTCTGGCTTCCACAGTATGCTCTGCCTCTTCCCCCAAACTGTAATACAAGGGCAGGCATGTACAGAGTGCACCATACTTTGTATCCATATTGCAGCTTCACATCCTCTCAACATGAAGTAACTTCCCGCTTTACAACATTAAACAGGAATCTACCATTATCAGAATATGATAGATCTCAAGCACTGATCCTAGGTCAGGGGTCAGCAACCTTTCAGAAGTGGTGTGCCAAGTCTTCATTTATTCACTCTAATTTAAGGTTTCGTATGCCAGTAAAACACTTTAACATTTTTAGGTCTCTCTCTGTAAGTCTATAATATATAACTAAACTATTGTTGTATGTAAAGTAAATAAGGTTTTTAAAATGTTTAAGAAGCTTCATTTAAAATTAAATTAAAATGCAGAGCCGCCAGGACCCAGGCAGTTTGAGTGCCACTGAAAATCAGCTTGCGTGCCGCCTTTGGCACACGTGCCATAGGTTGCCTACCCCTGTCCTAGGTCCTACTCTCAGATATCAAACACTTAGAAACTGGTACTTTCATATTGCCAATCTATTTTACATGAAAAGTGCCCCACCACTATGGTAATGGGCAGCAGTACCAAACCATGAGGTGACACATAGATATAGCTCTAATATTCTGCTAGTTGTTTGACAAACAAGTATCAAGGTGAGGTCCATGCATCAGTTTACAATCTAAACTCTCCTAAAAGGTGAGGTGCTGGATTTTGGCAAAGTACCTAACAAAGCATAGATCAAAGGTTCTCAAACTATGGGGTGGGCCTCCCCAAGAGAGGCAAGAGCTGTTTTTTTTTTTTTTTTTTTTAAAAAGAGCTCCAGCTGCTAGCTCTGGGTGACTAGGGCTTATGCAGAAGGGCCATGCACACCTGACAGGGACAAAGGGGACAGCCAGGCCCCTACCTGGGTTTGGGCTCTCCTTCCCCACCCTCCAATCCCTCACTGGAAGGAAGCCCAGGCTCAGATTCTTTCCCCCCATTCCTCACCTGGAGGCAGCGGGGCTCCAGCTGTCAGCCCTGGGGTGACAGCAGCAGCACAGAAGGATGGCAATGGGGTGCTAAGTCTGCTGTGAAAAGTGATATTGATAAATATCACATTTCACATTGCCACCCTTACTTCTGTGCTGCTGCTGGTGTGGCATGGCACTGCCTTCAGAGCTGGGTGCTCGGCCAGCAGCCACTCTCCACTCTGCCTCAGAACTGGGTGGTGGAATATGTACTTGGGAGGGATGTAAATGACTACAGGCATAAAGAAGCGGGACCCGATCAAATAAGTTTGAAAACCACTGGCGTAGATGTTATACAAAATGCACAGTCCTTAGAGCAGTACGGGGAAGGAGGTGGAGCCCTCCTCAAAGTGTGGAGTCTGATCAGATTTCTTAACACATAATTGATGATCACAATAGAAAGCAACAGAAGTCAGTGTTTAATTCATACTGTGGTGAAAAAGAAAAGCCCAGCAGTATGAATTGGGGATGTGACATTTGCCTAAACACAGTGGAAACAGCAGACAATATCTTGAATTTTATTTATGACATATTAGCTAACATGATTATAAACTGTAGGATTGACAATACCCAAAAATGTGTTCCCGTGTCATGTTTAACCCTAGGTTGCAGCCCCAGCAATTGCTCTAATTTATGCCAGGGGCAGCCCAGAATTCAGAAGGTGCAAAGGGGGCTTAAAGCTCTGGATCCTCTAGATTTTGCTTCCTGAAAGACACTGCACAGACTCAACCCTTTGTCTTGTTATATGCACATATAGAGGTATGCATACTAGTTGTGCAATATAAATAAAAATAATACTTCCCCCATGCACACCTTGGGTCTGATTTATCTGCCATGTACTACCTGCAAAACGGATTTCACCCAGGATGAGTAGCTAATTGAGGGCACTTCTTCACTACCCGTCGATTTGGCGGGTAGCAATCGATCTATTGGGGATCGACTTATCGCGTCTAGTGAAGACGCGACAAAATCGATCCCCAATGGCTCTGCCGTCGACTCCGGAAATCCACCGCGGCAAGAGGCGGAAGCGGAGTCGACGGCAGCGGTCGACTTGCCGCCGTCCTCACAGCCAGGTAAGTCGACCTAAAATACGCAACTTCAGCTACGCTATTCACGTAGCTGAAGTTGCGTATCTTAGGACGACCCCCCCCTGTAGCGTAGACCTAGCCTGAGATAAACCAGACAGTGTTCCCTACCAATCTGTTCGTTCTGATTCTCTGGTTTATAGTATAGACATAGGTGCCTGTCTTGCAATTAGATCTGCAAGCGGATTCTTGAACTACAGTGGGGGGTCTTTGTGGGCACAAGAGTACGCCCACAAAGATCCAACAGCAGGATCACAGCCATAGTCTGATCTCATTTACTGTACATAAGGACATAAGAATGATCGTCCCGGGTCAGACCAAAGGTCCATCTAGCCTAGTATCCTGTCTACCGATAGTGGCCAATGCCAGGTGCCCCAGAGGGAGTGGACCTAATAGGCAATGATCAAGTGATCTCTCTCCTGCCATCCATCTCCATCCTCTGACAAACAGAGGCTAGGGACACCATTCCTTACCCATCCTGGCTAATAGCCATTAATGGACTTAACCACCATGAATTTATCCAGTTCTCTTTTAAATGCTGTTGTAGTCCTAGCCTTCACAACCTGCTCAGGTAAGGAGTTCCACAAGTTGACTGTGCGCTCTGTGAAGAAGAACTTCCTTGTATTAGTTTTAAACCTGCTGCCTATTCCATGGGACTACATGGTCATATGTGACTTACTGCACAAGGAAGAACTATTTCTGTTTGAATATTTCCACAGGAGGATGTCATGTAGCATACAAATCTACACTTGGAATAAATACATATTCCTCAATTATCAATCATATTTTGGTGCTCACATTACACAGATATTGGTAAAAATAAAACAGAATATTATTGAAAAATGGCCTATTGTGAATCTTTCTTCGCTCTTGAATTATTGGTGCTACAGACTGTAATACTTCTAGTTAATTCTTAGGGGGGAAACTGCATAGCAGTATAAGAAAAAGTCTAATCACCATATTGAATTACAAACAATAAATCACAAACAGTTCAAAGAGTTTTAAATATATTTAAATCAGAATAATTAACAGTAAAATATGAATTAGTTATCCTAACAATCTGGTATATAGATTAGGAATGCACAGATGCAGATTCTATTTTAATGTAGAAGAAACTACAATTTTGAGACTTGCATTTAAATGAGATCAATTCCTTAGCCCTATCCTATATCATCAGACTAGACCTGCTGCTAGAGCAGAGGTGGGCAAACTTTTTGGCGCGAGGACCAAATCGGGGTTCCGAAACTGTATGGAGGGCCGGGTAGCGAAAGCTGTGCTTCCCCAAACAGTCTGGCCCCTGCCCCCATCTTAGGGTGACCAGACAGGAAGTGTGAAAAATCAGGATGGGGGTGAGGTGTAATAGGCGCCTATATAAGATGCAGCCCCAAATATCGGGACTGTGCCTATAAAATTGGGACATCTGGTCACCCTACCCCATCTGCCCCTCCCACTTCCCACCCCCTGACTGCCCCCTTCAGAACTCCTGACCCATCCAACCCCCCCGCTCCTTGTCCCCAGACCACCCCCTCCTGGGCTTTGCCCACCTCTGTGCTAGAGTATGGGTACAATGGCAGTCTCTGATGGTAGAAACATCAGCATCATTCACCATCAAAGAAGAGTGATAGATATTTCTAAATACAGTTTTGAAAATTAATTATCCATAAGTCTATTTTTATTTTATGTAATTACTGAGCAGCTTGAGGTAATCACAGAGGTTTCCAGTATTAGTCAATTCCAAACATTGGGAAAACGTAGCAATCGTTTATTCATCAAAAATTTCATGCGACTTTTGTGCTTATGAAAAACAGAAGGATTTGACAGTTTTAATCTTCCTCTGCGCCCCGCTTTACCTTACAGAAGAAACCAACAGGAGCAGAGACTTTTCAGTGTCAGCAACTTTACTGCCATGACAAGAAGTTACCACTGCCAAAAAGTTAACTCCCAAGTATCAGTCTGAGACGGGGAGCTTTCCCAGTGGCAACGGGGCCATTGATCACACAAGATGGTTCATGGACACACAATAACCTGGCGCAGCAGGGGAGGTTCGAGCCCGGCCCCACTCCTTCTCCTAAGGAACCTTTCCTCACAGGGTAATCAGGCAGCGCCGCTGTCCCCGCTCTCCTTTCAAAGCAAACACAGGAGGCGTGCGCGGCTGCAGCTGCCGGAGCTACTCTTTACTCCGTGCGTGCGGCCGGGCACAGGCAGAGGGGGATTAGCAGGGGCCCGCGGGTACAGGCCGCAGGCACAGGACGCTAGGCCCGGGGGGATCGCTCCCTGGCGCTGGCCTCGGGTCACAGCGGGGAGGGGCGGTCCGCAAAAAGGTTTAGAGACCTGGGCGCGCCCCTCTGCGCTGCTGCCTGGCACGGAGGGTTGTTCGCAGAGGCCAGGCCTGGCCTGCCCTGCCCTGCTGGGGACGCTTCTGACCAGAGACCCGCAGCTCACCCGACCCTGGCCCCGGCCCCGGCCCGGCTCACGTGCCGCGCCTGGCAGCTGGCTCCTGAACCCCTCCCAGGCGGCACCCGTCTTCTCGCCAGAGGGCTTCACAGCTCTCTCTCGGCGACAAGCTTCCCGTGCGCCTGCGCACTGAGCCGCCCCTCCCCCGCGAGCTGTTTACTGTTTGGTTTCCAGGGCGCTGTGCAGGGCACAACGCTGTCACGTTCCGCTCACTGCCCGCAGAGACGCTACGGGGCGACGCCATGACGTAAATGCTTCCGGCGCTGCCCATATATGGGAGGCTCTGGTCTTTTTCTTGTCCTTCCTCTCCTTCTTCGTCTGGGGGAAGGTTCCAGAACGGAGTGGCGCACGTACGGGGCGTGTGACGCAGCGCGGCTACCAGGCCGCACCCCTGAGAATGGAACACCCGCTGTACTACCTGGCAAGCCGCTGTGCCCCTCCCTAGCCGGAGAATCTCCTCCGCAACGGGGCTTGTGTGTTCCACTGGGGGAACCCCTGCTCCCCTCCCGGCGGGGCGGGGCGCGGCGCGGCGCGAACGGGCTGCCCCAAGGAGCTCGCCTGCGGGCGGCTGACGGGAGAGCGCCGAGTCCCTGGGCTGCTGGCAGCGATTGTGCCCCGCTCCCGGCTCGGGACTCCCGCGGCTCTGCGCTCCCCTGCGGCGCGAGCTGGGCTGGCGGGCGCGTTCGGCCCGCGGGGAACGCGGAGCAGACCCCGATTATGTATACGTGGACCTCGGCGTTGCCGCTGCAGGCAGGCGGGCGCGTTGCGGAGATTGCGGCGCGATGGAGGGGGAGGGGGCAGTGGACACCCCCCAGGGTATGGCTGTACAGCAGTTAGGCGCCTGTGCCAGCGGGGCTGGGGGTAAGGGGCTCTTTAATTGTGGTGTAGATGCTCAGGCTGGAGCCGGGGCCCCAGAGCTCGGGGGTCTACACTCAGAATTAAACAGCGCCTTAGCCTGGGGACCACTAGCTCAAGTCAGCTGGCACAGGAGTTTGTTCTGCCTCCTGGGGCAGACCTGTGATTTAATCAGGTTGGTATCTTGTTCCTTTTGAAACTTCCAGGGGGCTTGTTTTTCTGTTTGTTTTAGTCATTATTGTGTGAAGGTGAATTGTATACAGTAGAACCACAGCGTTACAAACTGACTGGTCAACCACACACCTCATTTAGAACCGGAAGTTTGTAGTCAGGCAGCAGCAGAGGCGCGGCCCCCCCCCCCCAAACGGGGGGGCAAATAGAGTACTATACTGTGTTAAGCATACTAAAAAAATAGAGGGAAAGTTAAAAATTTGATAAGGTAAGGAAATTGTTTCTGTGTTTGTTTCATATAAATAAAGATAGTTAAAAGCAGCATTTTCTTCTGCTTAGTAAAGATATCAATCGATTAAAAAATGATTAATCGCACTGTTAAAATAGAATACCACCTATTTAAATATTTTGGGTGTTTTTATACATTTTCAAATATATTGATTTCAGTTACAACACAGAATACAAAGTGTATAGTGCTCACTTAATATTTTTAATTACAGGTATTGCACTGTTAAAAAAAAAATAGTATTTTTCAATTCACCTCATACAAGTATTGTCCTGCTATTGGTTGTGAAAGTGCAACTTACAAATGTAGATTTTTTTTTTTGGTTACATAACTGCACTCAGAAACTGAACAATGTAAAATCTTAGCGCCTGCAAGTCCACTCAGTCCTGCTTCTTGTTCAGCCAATTGCTCAGACAAACAAGTTTGTTTGCATTTGCAGAAGATAATGCTGCCTGCTTCTTGTTTTCATCAGCTGAAAGCGAGAACAGATGTCCTCGTGGCACTGTTGTAGCCGGCGTTGCGAGATATTTACGTGCCAGATGCACTAAAGATTCATATGTCCCTTCATGCTTCAATCACCATTCCAGGGGACATGCGTTCATGCTGATGACTGGTTCCGCTTGATAACAATCCAAAGCAGTGCAGACCGACGCATGTTCGTTTTCATTATCTGAGTCAGATGCCATCAGCAGATTTTCTTTTTTGGTGGTTGGGGTTCTGTAGTTTCTGCATTGGAGTATTGATCTTTTAAGATGTCTGAAGGCATTCTCCACACCTTGTCCCTCTCAGATTTTGGAAGGCATTTCAGATTCTTAAGCCTTGGGTTGAGTGCTCTAGCGATCTTTAGAAAACTCACATTGGTACTTTCTTGGTGAAATTTGTAGTGAAAGTGTTCTTAAAATGAACAACATGCGCTGAGTCATTATCTGAGACCTGCCATATATTTCATGTTATAGCAAATTTGGGTAAAACAGCAGGGGACATACAATTTTCCCACAAGGAGTTCAGTCACAAATTAAACACTTTTTTTTTTTTTTTTAAACAAATGTCATCAGAATGGAAGCATGTCCTATGGAATGGTAGCCACAGCATGACTGAGGGGATTTGTAGGCACTAAAGTTTTACATTGTTTTGTTTGAGTGCAGTCATGTACCAAAAAAATTTACATTTGTAAGTTGCACTTTCACAACCAATTGCATGACTGTACTTGTATGAGGTGAATTGAAAAATACTATTTCTTTTGTTTCATTTTTACAGTGAAAGTATTTGATTTGTTACAACACAGAATACAATATATATGAAAATGTAGAAAAACATCCAAAATATTTAATAAATTTCAGTTATTGTTTAACAGTATGATTAAAGCTACAATTAATCGCGATTAATTTGTTTGAGTTAATCACATGAGTTAACTGCGATTAATGGACAGTCCTACTGCATAGTAAAGTTTCAAAACTGTATTAAGTCAATGTTCAGTTGCAGACTTTTGAAAGACCAACCATAACGTTTTGTTCAGAGTTACAAACAATCTCTATTTCTGAGGTGTTCATAACTGAGATTCTACTGTCTTTTATAAGAAAGTAGTTCCTTGTAGCTGAGAATCTCTGGCCAAGTTCTAACTATAAGAGTACTAGAATCATATATGCTAAACTTTGCAGCAGCTAATAACTGCAGCCTGGGTATTCTGCAGCTGCAGAGTTTATGCCGTATCCACCCCTAGAAAGAGGGTGTGATATGAACCTAGTTTAATAAAGATGAATCCATTCCCAGTCCAAAAACACTCAATTGTCTTAAGTGTAAAAACCCCAAACCATTTTCTGCTCCTTTGTGGCAGTGTAAAGCTCCATATGTCCCACCCAAAACCTCTAGGTTCCCCCTAGAAATTTGTACAATGCAATTACTCATTTGAAGAACAAAATTTTATGTCACAGTGAAAATTTGTACCAAAAATAAGGTGAATTTAATGTAAAAGTAGATCAGGTTACTGATTATATTGTCATCTAAGAGAATGAAAACCATCAATTTTCTAATTTAACTCTGCAGCATCAGAGTGTGTTAAAAAGCAGAGGTCTTTTTTTCCCCCCAGATTTTATTTCTAGCTTGCCACAAGAAATATGTGATCGTGACTCTAAACATTTCTTACTCTGTTGGATGGTTCCACTCATTTCGTCTGTGGCTGCCTCATTGGTAACCTGTCTTCTTTCCCTTTTTTTTTTTTTTTTTTTTCCTGCCACAATGAAGCTTTTGACTCTCTTGCATATAAGGCAGAACAATACAACTTGATAGTATTATCTGCTTTATATTGATTCTCAGAGAAGCGGAGTTGATAGGAGATGCCAAAGAATTATTGTCTTTGCCATATGTTATTGCTCAGATTCTTCAGTTGCCCTATATGCCCTGGTGGAACTCTGTCAAAAAGCATACCAGCCTATCCAGTGACAAATGTGATGTGCAGTGGACATATCCATGCTTATGAAGAGCTCCTATCCTTAAACATGATGTGGTCTAGGTCAGGGTCTGATTCTTAAGAAGCTCCATTGACTTTTCATCTGCTGCCCCCTATTACTACTTGTGGTGTATCTCAGCTTCCTCCTATGCTCTAGGTTTCTTCTCTACTCTTTTCTAGAGTGCCTGCCTTCTTTGGAATCTTTTGGTCTTGGTTAGCATGCATCAGCTCTATCATACTCACTGTCTATGGAGTTTGGGCCAATTTCATTAGTAGGGCACCAATAGGACTGTATTTGTTCTCCATCACTGCTATGATTGGCACCTTAAGATGGACTGCTAGCTCTTCATCCTTCTGGGCTTTCCCTCAGGTGGTCATTTTGTTCCTGAGCAATTGTTAAGGGGCGAATTTTCTAGAATTACCAGTTGTCTTCACCACCAGTAGTGCCACTCATTCATCATTCTCTTGGGTTGTAAGCAAGTGATGTCCAAGAGGGATCTGGATGTTGTATGATTAAATTTACATAATCTATATGGGATCTTTACTGTTTCCAGTTCTGGAGATTTTAAGCTTAACCCCCCCCCCCCCCATCCCTGGCCCTCAGCAAGGTGGACATTTGGTCCTCTTTTTGCTAAGAACTCCCTGCTTTCTCGTTGTCTGACCAGCTGAGAACCCTGCTTTTATACAAACCTTTTGAACACAGTCTCTGGTAGCTGCCATTTACACTGGGCAGAGAGAAGCAGCTGCAGCGCTAAGAGTCATTTTAATTCTCACTACAACTTATTTTTCAGCTATTAAGGACTGTTTTCCCTTTCCCTTATTTCAGGGGAAGTGTTACATTCTCACAACGTAGTATTTACTTTACTTTTATTTGCACTGATTACTTGTTTTAAGTTAGCAACATACTCAGCACTGTACAGGACAAAAATAAAGACAATGCCTGTACTGAAGAGTATAATCTAAAATATATTGGGCTACAATGTGGGGAATTTTTAAATAAAAAGTTTGATCATAATCATTTTGATCGTGCCGCAAAATGTAGTGGGTACTTTGCTGTACGAACAGCCCTTGTCCTTGCTCCTAAGAATAGTGATGCAATGAGTGCATGTATCAAATAGTAGGATGATGTGGGGTAAGGAAGGAGAAGCAAAAAGATCCTGATTACACAGGTGAGGCACATGCCTTGGTGGGTCAATTAAGAAGAAATGTAACCTAATGATCTTGTGCTCACCTGTACCACACAGGCTACAAAGGAATCTAATAAAGATGAACTGATGTCACTCACCACTGACTCACAATATAAGAATTGTGCACAAAGCCTGAGAAACAGATTGGGAATGGAAGGGGGAATAGGGATAAAACAGCCAATCCTGCATTGCCAGAGACAACACTTTCAGCCTTCGACTGTCACAAAGTTGCAGCCCAGCACAACCACTCAGTCAAAACCCAAGAAAACTTTCTGATCTGCCTTCCTCACGTGTTACCAGATTCCACGTTCTGCCATCCTCCCAGTCTACATTCTCACTTGTTGCTGTAACACCTGACATTCCCTGTTGCTAGAGGCCTGAACTGTCACATGCATGTGACAACAATTAACAGCTAATTTTAGTCTCTTGTGGCACATGTGGTTGCACAAGGAGAACCTTTGTAGCCTTCAGTCTTGTCATAAATATGGTGTAGTTCCTGCTTAGTTTGATTACAAATGGTGCCCTTTAAGCAGCCTTGCATGTTCTCGGAAATATGGCGATGATCAACTCTGACTATTAACAGGTTTGTATTTGCTTTTTAAAACCATATCATACATTGAAATAATCACATGAATTTAAAATAAATACTTTGCCCTTGTCTCTTGCTTTCTGTTTGAGACTGAGTACTTGAATTAAGCTTCTATTCTGTTCTATACAGGTTCTTACTCTGAGTTCATCACCATAGCATCCAAGCACCCTGTAACAAGACATCTTAAAGGCTTCTGTGCTCCAACCTCTGGCATCTCATTGACTACATTATCATTAGGAGAAGAGACAGACAGGATGTTTGAATGACAAAGGCCATGAGAAGTGCAGAATGTTGAGGTGATCACAGGCTTATAGTCTCAAAGATGAATATCCAGCTACATCCTAGTAGGCAACCACCAGGTGGTAAAGCATCCAAAAAGCTTAATGTCTCCTCTAGACTGAAACAGAAGAATGTGCAACAGACTTTTCTTCAACTGCGCAGCCAACTTGTAACAATTGATGCGAACTCTAATAACAAGGAATATTGGACATCCTTTAGAGATACTGTACTTGGCTGCATCCAATACCCTCGGTTCCATCACATGTGAACATCAAACTTGGCTTGATGAAAATGATACTGACGTAGTGAGACTGTTGAATGAGAAACATTTGACTCCAGAAGGCCTGTTTAGGAGACGCACTTCAACATCTAAGAAGGTAGCCTTCAACAACATCAAGAGGACTGTCCAACGTAAACTTAAAGAGATGCAAAACTCATGGCTGAGCAACAAGGCAGATGAGATTCAATCCTACACAGACAGGAATGACGTGAAATACTTCTATGATGCTCTGAGGACAATCTACGGGCCATGGTCATTGGGAACATCTCCAGTACTCATTGCTGATGGTGCCACACTAATCACTGATAAAGAAAAGATGCTGCAAAGGTGGGCAGAACACTTTAACCACATCCTCTCTAAATAATAATCTATTAGTTAGGAGGCAATTGATTGCCCCAGATCAATATCCGCATACCTCTTGCTGATCTCCCAATGCTGATTAAAACTGAAAGTGATTGAGCAGATGCTATACCAGCAGAAGTCTAAAAGGCCAGAGGCTCACACATGACTCTGAAATTGACTGAATTTTTCCAATCAATGTGGAGTCAAGGAACTATATCCCAGGAGTACAAGGATGCATCCATCGTCCACTTGTATAAACAGAAAGACAATAGACAATCCTATAACAACTAGTGGGACAACTCACTGTTGTCAGTAGCCAGCAAAATTCTCTTCAGAATTCTGCTGAATTGCCTTGTGCAATACATTGAACAAGTGTTCCTGCCTGAGAGTCAGCATGGCTTCAGGAAAGGATGCAGGACTATAAATATGGTATTTGCAGCTTCTCAACTTCAGGAGAGATGCCAGGAACAGAACTCCAACCTGTACATGACTTTCATTGACCTGACAAAAGCATTTGATACAGTCAGTCAGGAGGGCCTTTGGAAGATCATGGCAAAATTTGGTTGCCCAGAGAAATTCATCGCAGTGGTTTGGCAATTCAATGATGGCATTCTCGCTCGCATTGTGAACGGCGGTGAGTCATCTGAACCATTCCCAGTCCACCAATTCAGTCAAGTAGGGCTGCGTGTTGGCCTCAACTGTCTTCAGTATGATGCTTTCTGCCATGCTTACAGATGCCTTTCATGACTGTAAAAAGAACAGGAGTACTTGTGGCACCTTAGAGACTAACAAATTTATTAGAGCATAAGCTTCCGTGGACTACAGCCCACTTCTTCGGATGCATCCGAAGAAGTGGGCTGTAGTCCACGGAAGCTTATGCTCTAATAAATTTGTTAGTCTCTAAGGTGCCACAAGTACTCCTGTTCTTTTTGCGGATACAGACTAACACGGCTGCTACTGAAACCTTTCATGACTGTGACACTAGGATTAGCATCAGATACCGGACTAATGGCAAGCTATTCAATTTGAGGAGACTACAGGCAAAGACAAATGTAGAGGAAGTGACTGTTTGTTTGCTGATGACTGTTCCCTGAATGCCAAATCTGAGTCCAGCCTGCAGTGGAGTATGGACTATTTCTCCAACTTGTGACAACTTTGGTCTCTCAATTATCAGGAAGCCAGAAGTGATGTGTTTTGGCCTGCACCAGGAAAGCCTTACGTAGAGCCTACTATCACTGTGAATGGTCAAACCTTCCAGGCAGTGAAATAGGTGAACTTGTCCAACAGTACACAGTCATGTGCAGTTCACAATGATGATGAAACCAATGCCAGAATTGCCAAAGCAAGTGTGGCCTTTGGCAGACTACGTGTAATTGTGTGGGAGTGTAGAGGCAATAGTCAACAAACAAATCTGAAAGTCTACAAAGACATTGCATTGCCAACTCTGATGTAAAACCTGGATGGTGTACAGATGCCAGTCCTGTGAAGCTGAATCACTTTCACATGGTCTGTTTGAGGAAACTGATGAGGATAAGACTGCAAGACAAGGCTCTAGATACTGAGGTTTTCATATGAGCATGCATTCCAAGCATCCATACTCTGATGAAATCACAGATGAGATGGTGAGGTCATGTCACCAGAATGTCAGATGAGTGACTGCCAAAGAAGGTGTGTGTGGTGTGTGTGTGTTTTTTTTTTTTTTTTTTTTTTTTTTTTTAAAGGGGGGGGCAAGCTAAAGGAGGAAAATCACTTTCAGGGAGGCAAGAAGAAACATTTCAGGGACTCCTTCAAGTTATCCTTGGGGCATTTCCGCATTGACCCAGAGCTTTGGGAAGATCTCGCTCATGATTGTTCTATCTGGCAAAGCCTCATCCATACTGGAGCTAGTCTGTGAGTGGAGAAGACCTGTTGAGGTAGAGCAGAAGCGCAAGCAGTGTGAATCTCACAACAGCAGCACGTCACTATTAATCAGGTGACCCATAGTGGCATCTCTTGTTCAGTGTCCCACAGACAGTTCAAAGCTCAAATTGGCCTGATCAGCCACTCTGTTTTACAGAAACCAAACCAAACCAGCCAGTGATGTCATGATCATAGTCAAACTCGAAGGACAAACACTCTAAGCACCTTTCAGTAGTGCATTAATCAGTAGTGTTCTTTTGCAACCCACCTAGGGTCCAAATTCATGGAGTTCCTGAGAAGGGCAGCTGGGCCAAATTTGAGTGATTGGCATTGTACCCTGGCATATGGGGCTGCAAAGCCACTCAGGTTTGGCCCAGCTGCCCTCTGATGCTGCCAATAGGTGTGCCAGGTTGCAATACCCAGTGGCATATTGGCCAATGGGGTCTGTGCCCAGGGCCCCCCAGAAAAATGGGTGCCCAAGCAGACATCCATTGCAGGCAGTGGAAGCCCGAAGCCCTGGCAGAAGAGCTGAGTGGCTGGGGGAAGTCCCAGCAGCCGGACCCTGGCTGCAACCCCGGGACTGGAGGAGTTCTTGCTCCCTGCCACGGCCTCAGGGCTGGGGGAGCTCTTAGTCCCATCTGTGGCCCAGGGGTGTGGTGGTGCAGGGACAGAGCTGCTCTGGTCTTGGGTCTGTAGGGGTGGGGAGAAAGGAGCAAACAGATTACAGTGCTGTGGGGGGTGGGGTGAGGTGGAATAGACTCATAGACTCATAGACATTAAGGTCAGAAGGGACCATTATGATCATCTGGTCTGACCCCCTGCATGCTGCAGGCCGCAAGACCCTTCCCTGTACTCTACCGTTGAAGTCCCCAGTCCTGTGTTTTAGTGACTTCAATCGGCTGAGACCCTCCTGCTAGTGATCCCTGCCCCATGCTGCGGAGGAAGGCGAAAAACCTCCAAAGGCTCAGCCAATCTACCCTGGAGGAAAATTCCTTCCCGACCCCAAATATGGCGATCAGTAATACCCCGAGCATATAGGCAAGAGTCTCTAGCCTGACCCTTGTTGGCCATTATGTTGTTCATGTACCATTGCTTGGTTTTCCTTGGCTACTATGTTTTATCATTAAACCATTCCCTCCATAAACTTATCCAACTTAATCTTAAAACCAGACAGGTCCGTCGCCCCCACCGTTTCCCTCGGAAGGCCGTTCCAATATTTCACCCCTCTGACGGTCAGAAACCTTCGTCTAATTTCTAGCCTAAACTTCCCCCCGGCCAGTTTGTATCCATTCGTTCTCGTGTCCACATTAGTACTAAACTGGAATAATTCCTCTCCCTCCCTTGTATTAACCCCTCTGATATATTTAAAGATAGCAATCATATCCCCCCTCAGCCTTCGCTTTGTCAGACTAAACAACCCAAGCTCCTCTAATCTCTTTTCATACGACAGGTTTTCCATTCCTCTGATCATCTTAGTCGCCCTTCTCTGCACCCGTTCCAGTTTGAATGGGGTGGAGCAGGGGAAGGGGCAGAACAGGGTGGGGCCATAGGTGGAAGGGGTGGAACTTGGGCGGGATTGCAGGTAGAAGGGGTGGACTTGCTCTGGCCCATGCCCCCCGAAACCTTAATTCATCTCTGGCAACACTTGGAGCAGGGAGCTGGCCTAGCCCCATATGACAGGAGCCACTGCTGCAGCATGAGTGCAGGGTGGGCTTGCTCTCCCACCAACCCCCTCCCCACACTAGGCCCAGAGTCCACCATTTAGGAAACACTGCGTTAAGTGAGCTAACACCAATTATATGGTTTGTTCTTTCATCCTCTGCCCAGGGTGTGCAGTGGAGTGTTTTAGTAGGGTTGTTTTTTGCAACATTTATTTTAACATCTTTCTTAGAGAAGGTAGGTCAAAGACATGCTTTGCATGTGAAGCAGAAGGTGATGAGGTCTGTGATGGTCCTTACTTTCAGTGGGAGTTCATGCCACAATCTTGGCAAAGCTGCCTTCTGCACTGACTATTGTGGAGAGTTCCATTGTGTCAGAGGAGTGGAGTTGTGGGCCATGGTTTTCATCTCAACTTTAGGGGCATCTTTTAGATATGCTGGCCCTAGGCCATTGAGCACCTTAAAGATAAGCACCAATACCTTGTACTTGACTTGATACTTCACAGAGCTGTAGGGAGACATAAGTGAAGATTCTGATCACATTTTAACAGAGGGAACATCAAGGTACAGAGAGGGGAAATGATTTGTCTAAGGTCATATAATAAGCTGTGGCAGAGCTGGGGATACAGCTTAGAAAGTCTGACTCCTAGTTCCTTATTCTAATGTTTAGGACATGCTCCCTGAGATCAATGTGTTGTCATGTGGGTAAAAGCTGTTGCAGAGTAACTTGAGGGGGATAAACAGCACATTAGTAAAATATGTAGGTTGTGGTAACAAAGGGCTTTCAGATATTTGTGCACTATAGTGTACCCTGACTTTGAAAACAAGTTCTGTGGACACTCCAAACACTAGGCCCTCTAGGCTCAAGCCCTAGTTGGGTTTCCTCTGTATCTATATATAGAGGAATCTTTCTCTTTTTAAGCAGGCACTTATCTCCTTGATATACAAGTGCTGTATCTTTACCTACTTCCTCCCTGCCTGTTCTAGTAAAGATATTAGGAAAGTGTGGAAATACCCTAGGTACAAGTCTTATTGGTTAGTTACAAAATAAAAGTACAAAATAAGCCTAAGCCCCTAGGAGAGCAATCCAACAAGAGGGCACAAGGCTATCTTTGCTTCCCAGAGTTCATCAGATATAGTACCCGGTATGCCCCCTCAGTCTAAACCTTTTGGGCAAGGAGGCAATCTTAGTCGCTCAGACTCACAGGGCTGGACTTGGTGCAACCTCTAAGAGGTTGCTAACTCTTATGATTTTATCAAGTCTTACGATATTTGGTATTTTTCTTAAAGCTCCAGTTTCTGGAGTCATGTGGCTACATGAGGATCTTAATTTTATTTTTTTGTAAAGTAAGTTTTTAGCCCTCATGATTAGGGGAAAAGCGAGGAAATGTGACCACAAGGCAAATAACACTACTTATTGCTTATTTTAATTTTGTGATTTTTCTTTTTAAGCTGGTCATGATTTGGGGGAGGGGTTGTGATTTTTGAATGCATAGCGTTGGCAATACTGCCTCTGGTGTTGTGGGTGTCACTTGGTGGTCAGTGTGGGAGCCTTTGTGTTTTGTTTCCCTGCCCCCATAGCTGTGTTGGAGACATGGACCATCATTGCTGCTGTGAGTAGCAGACTATATTTGTCTCCTCCTATTACTTTTTCCTGCTTTCCCTCATTTGCTCAGCTCCCCACCCAACTGTTACAACCAGTCTTTTCCCCAGCACTAGCCCTACTGATTACAGTAAACTCTTCTTGAGGGCTCCCCTGGGCCTTTCTAACCAGCATTATCTGACTGCTTGTACTGCCTTCCTTCGGGTGTGCTTCCCTTTTCTCAGTCTTGCTCTGTGACCAGCTACTGGCCACTTCCCCCCAGTTCTTTGGGGTTGCTTCTGACACCAGTGCTTCTGTGCTGTCCTGTGGCCACACATCAGGCCCTGCTACCTCAAATATTTTATGTGCCGCATCCTGTCTGCAACTCAGTGCCTTCTGTCAAGATCCACTGATAGTAGACCTTGCAGTGCCCTTTATTGGCCAGCTGCTGATTTAGGGCCCTACCCTGCTCTCCTGGTAGGGCAGCCAAGTATAACACACATTTCACAGACTCATTATGCCCCTGCTGCTCCACAGGAATGTCACTCAGCGGAGAGACAAGGTGGGTGAGATCTTTTACTGGACCAGTGTCTGTTGGTGAGATAAACGAGCCTGAGAGCTACATAGAGCTCTTCTACAGTTTTCACCTGATCAGCAATTCCTCTTGTCCGCCACGGGCTGCTGTAGTGCCTGCACTGCATGTTGCCTCCTCTCTGCTCCCTGCTTCCCCTGAGGGCTCCCAGACTAGGGCAGTTGGGGAGAGCTGGGAGGAGATGATGGAATGCAAAGGGGGGGAGGGGGAGGGTAGAGCATTCGTACCTGATCTTGTTAGAGCTAAACTTACCTTGACCCCAGCCAGCTGTCTTGGGCACCCCCATGCCACCAACCCACCTAGCCTACCACACCACCAAACTATCTCCAGGCATTCTCTTCCTACCACACCACCCTCAGCCAGCTGCTTTAGGTAGTCTCTTCCTATCACTCCACCAACCAACTCCCAGCTCTTTCCCACAGGCAGCCTCTTCCTGCCACCCTACCAGACAATCCCCAAGTAGCCCCCTCCCCTCTGACAGCCCTAGCTAAGGTGACCAGGTGTCCGGTTTTCAACTGGAACACCCAGTTGAAAAGGGATCCTGGCAGCTACGGTCAGCACTGCTGACTGGGCCATTGACTGTCCAGTTGGCGGCACCATGCAGCGGGACTCGCAGGCTCCCTACTAACCCCTGTGCTGTGCGGCTCCTGGGAAGCAGCTGGCATATCCTCCCTCTGGGTCGTATGGGTAGGGGCAGCCAGGGGGCTTAGCGCAGTGGCCCTGCCCAAAGTGCCGCCCCCACGGCTCCCATTGGCTGGCCATGGTGCTGCTTTTGGGAGCTGTTTGAGGTAAGCAAAGCCAGGCGCCTGCACTCCTAACCCCCTGCCTTGATCCTCCTGCCCTCCAAACCCATTGATCTCAGCCTGGAGCACCCTCCTGAACCCCAAACTCCTTAGTCCCACCCCAGAGCCCACACCCCTATCTGGAGCCCTCACTTCCCAGCCCACCGCCCCCAGTCTCCTGCACTTTGAAGCCCTCAGCCCAGAGCCTGCACCCCCAGCTGGAGCTCTCACTCGCTCTTGCACCCCAGCTCCCTGAGCCAGCCCAGTGAAAATGAGTGAGTGAGGGTGATAAGTGATCACAAACTCAGTTTTGGCCATGTTTAAGTTGGCAGCTGGACATTCCTGAGGAGATGTCAGAATGACAGGCTGAGATATGGTTTTGAATGTAAGAAGATAAAATTTTAATGAGACTCTTGACATAGATCTGAAGGATTCCAAATGCAATGCATCCAATCCTGGGGGCTGTGACTAGTGTACAGGCCTGCACATTGGTGAGATTGACACTGTTAGGGGTTGGGAAATTTACAGGAGCTCTGTTTATTTTGGCCTTAGAGGTCACACACTACCTCCATATTGATGCACATAATAAAATTCATTCCACATGTGTGGGGAAAAATTAGAGGGAACACTGCTCATAATGCATACCTTGTACAAAGATTATTGCATTAGTGTATAGGGTGTGAAAATAGGTGTGCTCTGTCCCACATTTTCTGTGTCTTTGCCATTCCCTTCTGGGATTAAAGAATATTTCATTTTACTACAGGTTACACTATTAACTGCCTTAGATATAGTTAAGACCTTTCCCAACAGCATTTCTGTTGGAATACAACCCAGCACCCCAACGCTTGAAGGTCTGAACCTTTCCACTCCAAATGCACCTTCACCAAAGACACGCATTTTATATCTTCCCAGTGCCAGGAGTTCTACTTCCTGGCCAGGTGACATCTCTGTTTCTTTGGCCATGCTTTCCCTGACCAGAGAAAATTGGGCATCAGTGTCCCTCCTTCCTATGCATTCTTTGTCATTCACTGTGGCAACTTTAATAAATTCCACATCCACCTCCTCTGGGTCAGATCTCTCAAACTTAATCAGGGGCCCTGCAGACACCTCTAGGTTAATGAAAGGTGTGTTAAACTGGGTTGGATGGCATGAGGATTTATATTGTTTTAGTTTAGGGCAGTGTCTCTTCACCTTTACAGACTACTGTACCCCTTTCAGGAGTACTTCCTATTTTGTATTGTGTACCTAAAGTTTCACTTCACTTAAAAACTACTTCCTTACAAAATCAGACATAAGAATACAAAAGTGTCACAGCACACTAGTACTGAAAAACTGCTGACTTTCTCATTTTTACCATATAATTATAAAATACATTGATTTGGAATATAAATATTGTAGTGACATTTCAGTGTATAGTGTATATAGAGCAATATAAACAAGTCATTGTATGAAATTGTAGTTTGTACTGACTTAGCTAGTGCTTTTTATGTAGCCTGTTGTAAAAGTAGGTAAATGTCTAGATGAGTTGATGTACCCTCTGGAAGACCTCTGAGTCCCCCCAAGCATACACACTCCTGGTTGAGAACCACTGGTTTAGGGCAATTATTTCTTATGTGCTCAATGGAGTCACACAGATAACACCTTCTTGCACTGTTGTCTTGTGGGGCGGGGCGGTCTGTGAGTGTGATTTCTAGGAAGGGATTAATTCTGGGGAGGTAAATGCCTGTGCTCCCAACTACCCTCCTTTTTCCCCTTTACCCTTCTGCCCCTCTTTCTTTATCTTGCACTCATTAGACACTCTGGCCTGCACAAAGGAATCAGCCAGATCTGCTACTTCCTGCACAGAACCCAAAGATTTATCCCGGATGACATCTCTGATCTCCTCAGAGCATGTGCTCAGGAAATGTTCTTGAGCAAAGAGATCAAATAATTGGTCGTAAGTCTCAGCCTTTTCCCCCTTTGCCCATTTCCTCTTCAGGTCACATGTTTTATAAACATATTCCCCATGACTCAGATTAGCACTTTTCCTGAGGTTTCTGAATTTCAACATGTACGCATTAGGGATAATTTGAAACCTTTGCAATACAATGTTTTCAAAATTCACATTTCACTAAATACATTCAAGCTTTGCAATCAGCTTTGCAATGGGGGGAGGGGACTGTGACTTCTGGGACTCTGCAATTCACAAATCTCTTGAAAAGTGGTGAAATATTCTTTGATGCAGTCCAATTCTCTGTACATGGGACACAGTTTGTCCTAGCTGGGTGTCCCTTGGGGTGAGAGAGTAGCTGTGGGTTGTGAGATCTATGCATGTCCTTCCATTATGTCCAGGTTATACAGTCTCTCCTTCTCTTTTTCTAGGGCTTCTTTGTCTTTCCGCTCCATGACTCTTTGGTGGGCAGCTGGTTCTGCTTCCAGGGCCTGCCTGTCTGCTGCTTCTTGCTCTTTAGCTCTTCTGTCCACTTCCCGTTTCTGATATTCATGATCTTTCTCTCGTTCTGCTTCCCATTTTTGCTCCTTTTCCAATTTAGCTAGCTCTAGCTTAGCTGTTGTTTCACTGGCATTCATTTTAAACTTCCTTTGCTCTATTTCCCCTGCTCAACATAAACAGAAAATAATAAAATGAGTCTTTCTTTGACTGTTCCCAGCCTTATCACTTAAAACTATTTTACTAATGCTTGAGATATAAATCTCAGTAAAAGTAGGAAGCTGTGTATAAATCTTGTCTGACTAGGCCAGGGTGACATTTTGGGGTTCAAACCCGACCAGTAAGAGGTTGTTACCTCCTGCCTTGCAGCTCTGGGTACCTTAAATGCAATGCAGCCATGGCTCGCAGCCCTGACCCCCACAGCCAGCCTACAAGTCATGCCCTGGCTTCCACCGCCCAGTTACTGTTTGCAGAGTGACCCCAACACCCTCCCAATCCTGATTTTCCCCAAAACTGTCTTCCTGAAATATCCAGCCCTCTCTTCCATGCAGAAGTGAAGTTCACTGCTCCTTTAAAGAGACAAAAACAGCAGCTTATTATCTTGACTGGAGATAACAATCACTTCAGTTCAATCAAAGCACTGGGTTGGTATAGATTGAAAATAAAATATGTTTATTCAGTCAATAAGAGAGGTTTTATGTGACTTCAAGCATAAGGGATAAAGATAGAAAGCGTTATCGTTGTTTGTTGTAAGAATATGCTTTCTGATAGACAAGAGCGTGCACAGGAATTTAAATCTGACTACTTTTGAAGGGGCATTTTAAACACACGCATTATACATTTTAAACCATATCAACATGTGCGACTACATCATATACATAGAACTAAACAGCAGTACAATCATAATTTCAATGAAAATCCATGCACCATGGAGCCATCTGAATACATGTATCCAAAGCCTCTTCTATGTTCACACTATTGGATAAGTTAGTCTCTACTGCAAGAATTAACAGTTGCTGAAGATGAGCTTCTGTCAGACTGCTGCAACGTCTACTAAGGACACGCTTTTTAGCACTAAAACATCTTTCTCAAGTTGCAACTGTAGTAGGTAGTGTTGCCAAAAGCACCAATAGGTCAAATACATCAGGATACAAAAGTTCCAGGTCATGATCTTTACAGACCTTCATAAGTTCCAGAAAAGATATTGCACTCTGGGATCCCTGAGCGTTTAAAATAGGGTCAAGGTGGTGCACAAATAAATCGTACTGCATTTCAGGAACTCTGCACTGAAATTCTTCATTTGGTTGCACATGTGCTTCATTTCCTTTTAGTATATTAATAGTTTTCAGGTTTTTTTGCAGTGAGATAGGACACAGCTTTGAGTATTACTGTACTTTTCTGCTTAAATCGCCTGTCCATTTCACTTACTGCAGCATCAAGTGCAGAGAAAAAGAAATCAATTTATATTTCTTTTCTAAAGATTAAAAATGGTAGCATTCTGTGTGACTCCCATAAAAATGATCCAGAGTTTTTGCTGGTCGCCTTTTCCTGTAAGTTCGTGTAGTGAGGCCGCCTGGCTCCCAGCCGCCCCTGTGAGGGACGAGCCAGAACAGCTGCCAGAATGGGCGGAGTCACCACCTGTCACCGCCCCCCCGGAAGTCAAGGGGCGGGACAGGAAGTATAAAGGCCCGGCCCCAGCATGCAGTTGTGGCCTGACTGTAGGAGAGGACAGATGCTGGTGCCCGAGCTCTTGCTGGGCCATGCCTGCCCCGAGCCCGGTACCCTGAGGAGGACTGGCTGTGCCTGCCCCGAGCCTGGTATCCTGAGGAGCGGACTGAACTTCCCCTCACCGAGGGTCTGGAGGAGCCGCCCAACCTACCCCGTGCTCGCTGCCCTGAGGAGCCCATGATCTGGGACACGGCAAACAAAGCTCAGGACGTGCAGGTACTCATGGAGGAGGAGATGGGAAGTGGCCCGGGGATAGCCAACCCCGAACCAATGTCAGTGTGTTGCGGTCAGGATCCCCACTGACCCAGCAGCAGATGGATTGCTGCTGATAGGGCCCCGGGCTGGAACAAAGTGGAGTGGGTGGGCCTGTGTTCCCCCCTGCCACCCCACGCCGGGTGGCAGTCTCTCCTCCTCCTCCCTGCCTGAGGGCCTGAGCCCTATACTAAGGTTGGCTGCCCGCCCGACCTAGGCCTAGGCATGCAAGACTGAACTGCTCCCCCTGCCTTGTGTAGTGAGGTGGCCTGGCTCCCAGCTGCCCCTGTGAGGGACGAGCCCCACTCCAGGACGTCTACAGTTGGCATTTGCAGATTCAGTTCAGTAGCCCAATGTTCAGCTTTTATGAAGTATTCATGGAACTTTTCGTCCATTCTCAGGTTGCTTAAGACTTTGAAACAACTCTCCCTTACATTTACTGCACAGGCAAAATCAATGTTTTCCCACTGCAGGAAAGTGATAGCATAATGCATGTAGTTTAACATATCCAAAAATACTAAAAGGCAGATTGTGAATTTGAAATCAAGCTGTGCTTACATGTGCTTACATATCATAAGCCCCTTTGCTTCTGCTGACACACTTACTGTGGTGGCATTCTGCAGAATATTGACTAAAGTTTCTCTAAAAATAGAAAACTCTGCATTTATGACCTGCAAAGCTTGGCAGTGTGAATACCAGTGTGCCTCTTGAAGAGCCTGACAAGATCTCTCTCAACCACCACATTCATTGCCACTGACACTTGAAGTCCCTTCTGTCTGTGTCATGCTGTCCTTTTGTATTTTTTTTAAAGGCGATGCTGCGATGACTGATGTGGATGAATGTATACAGGTTCTGAACAAGTCCAATAAAATTCTTTGAAAGGGTATTAGAGCTCATAATATCAACCATGACTAAATATAAACTGTGCATAGCAATACATATAAACAGCCCTGGGTTGGTTTTTCTGAACGAGAGTTTGTAACCCTGCTGTGTGCCCACTTATATTTTTTGCCCCATCATAGCATTGTCTTCTAACTTGTTAAAAGGTTCATTTTAATAAGCGTATTCTTTAAAATATGAAAAAGTTCTTCAGCTGTTGTACTTGCTGTGCCTTGCAGATTTATGATCCTCAATAATTTCACAGTCATTATGGCTTACATGTCGAAATGCAACTGCTACTTCTTCTCTACCTGCAAAATCAAGAGTTTTGTCTAGTTTCACACTGAAATATCTGGCAGTGGCTAATTCATTTCTGATCTTATTCTGTATAGCATAGTTAAAGGAGATAACGTGTCCTTTTGAGACCGGTTTGATAAGTAAGTGGCACTTTGCTGCACACAAGTCATTCTTTCCTGCATGAAGGGATCTCGGCGACTGAGATAATCAACAATCTCCAAGAAAAGCCCCCTAATCTCCAAAGTTGCATGTTCATCATGTACCCGAAGTGGTAAGCTGAGCTTCCTCTTTTTGGTACTGTGCTTACATTGCTTTGCTTAACATCAAATCCACATGTACCTTTTCACATTTAAAATGGCCAATATGTTCAACTGCCATTCTATGCTGATTAGGCTTTGCACGCTTTTTAATTTTTTCAGGTCCTTTTTTCCAGTTGCAACAGACAGATGATATCTCAGCTGGCTCATGTTTGCTTGTTAGATTGCATGAAAACAATCTACATGCGAAACAAAATAGTCTGTCCTTTTTCCCCCCCCCCTGAATATTCAAGCCAAGACATTGCTGCTGGTATTTCATACCATGCTGCATTAAATAGGCGTTATTTATTTCCAAACATTTGTTGGGGATACCCATTCAGCACAGGTGGATGTGGCCGTTGTTCTATAGTGCATAAGAGTTCTATTCCCTTATATAGGGCAGGCCAATAATGCAAATTAGTAGAGTACTCACTTTTAGAGAAGCCCTCAGCTCCTGTAATTAATGTTGTGGTTCTCTCGCTGATACTATCTGTTGAAACACCCATCCATAGTCTTGTGTGACGTATGTATGAGGGGGTATGTGTATGACCTAGATGAGTTTGCTCATAACTGCATGTTATGAGGAAATACTTGTACTTCAGTTTGTGAGTGCCGGTGATAGAAAACACCAAATTCAGTGAATTGATCTGCAGAAATATTTATTCTTTTAGATGAATAGTGTGTGTGGGGGGGGGGCGTGCCCCGGGGGCATGCCCCGGGGGCATGCCCCTGATATTAGCTAAGACCTAATTTAACAAACTACAGTCTTTGTTCAAGCTAGTTTCCTCATCAGTCTTCCTCTAGCAGGAATGGCTAACTAGCTCTTAGTTAGGAACCCCGCAGAATACAAGGTCCTGGTTTTTCTTGCCATCTCAAGTGAAGGATAACTAGGGGTTCTCTGTCCCTTCCTTTATAGTATAATAAACCTTTGCAAAGTCTGTCTCCCAGAGTTCATTGACCCTGCTTTAAGTGGCAGGAAGGCTTTCGGGGGCTGCAGTCTCCACCTACCGTTGAAATTAAGTGATCGCTTTTCCCCCACTTGCTGTGCTGATAGCTTTGTTTGCTTGGCATGCAACTGTGTTTTTCTTTCTTTGGTCACACCTTGCTCAATTTCCATGGGAGATGCATTCAAGCAGGTGGAACCACATCCTGGGGAAAAAACCTGTTTGTCAACACCTGCTGACATGCCTGGTTTAAACACATTTTAGTTATAATTCCAGCACATCTGTGGGATCCTTCGTGGGTTGACTGGACATATGTCACACAAGAATATTAATGATCGAGTTATTAGTTTTCCGATGACATTGGACACCTTTTAGACACAGATTAGAACAGCGAGTTGGGGCACACTGAGGTGGTCAGTGTGACCCTAACTGCTAGATACCAGGGTACCCCTTGCTTTCTGACACAGGGTTGCTCTCAGGGTCACAGTGACAGGGAATCACTCATGAAGTGATGGTAGGCATAGTGATGAGTCATCTCTGGTGGCCCTAGCCATGTAAATGGGATCACATCATGGAGGCTCTCCTGTGCCGTTGGCTACTGAGTTAGAAGTGTGCTAGGGCTGATTTCCAGCAGCACTGGCTGTCCTGTTACACAGAAAGAGGAGCATAGCTTTGAGCTGTGATGATGGGATGTGTGGCTCGTAGGCAGTGATAGGGAGACATGTACAGCAGGGAGAGAGGAATGGGGCTCACAGGCAGCGATGAGGGGACACGTGGTACAGCAGAGATAAAGGGGCTAGTTCAGTATTGGGCACAATATGTCCTTCAGTGTTTTCAGTTTTAATAATTAAAAGCTGCTTAATTCCCACTGGGGCAATTTTTGCTGTGAATGGCTTGGGGAACAGGGACAGGAGCAGAGAGAATTAGAGGGGGATGGACATAGGGGCAAGGGAAGGGGACCTAGCACTTTCAGGGCGGTCTCTTGGGAGCCCTCACTTACCATTCCTCCCAAAGGCCCTTTGCGAGGAGCACTGCGTTCAGCTGTCTTTGGAGTCCATCAAAGCTGCTCTGGCAGGTGAGCAGAGGTGGTGATGGGGCCTCTGGGATAGTGAGTCAAGGAGCCTCAAGAGCCTGTCTACTATTTCTGCAGCGCACACTGCCCCTAACTGCCAGGGGAGCGAGCAACCAAGTCAGCCATCTGGACTCAGGTTGCTGCCTGTCCGTGTGCTGCTCTGCTACTTGATGGCCTAGCTGAGCACCTGCTAATGCCCATGGCACCCTGGATTCTCATGCATGCACCCTATTTTCTTCTCCTGTCAGAGCTCCCTGAGGGACAATGGCACTTCCTGATTCTGCATGATGGGGAGCGAGGAGCTATGCATCTGGCTTCTCAATCCACCACCACCAACCTCCCCTGTCCCCCAATAGCCTTTCCTGATCCCTGGGGCGGTTCTGGGAGGCTGGTGAAGTAGAGACTTATCTAGAGATCCAAGGCAAAGATATATTAGTAGGAGTGATATTTCAGTAGCACCTAGAGGTTCTACCCAAGATGGGGGGGCCCCACCGTGCTAGGTGCTGTACATACAGGTAGTAAGAGAGAATCCCTGCCCTGAAGAGCTTACACTCTAAATAGGCAAGACAGACAAAGGGTGGGAGGCAAAACAAAGGAAGTGATTTGCCTGCAGTTAGGCAGCTGGTCAGTGGCAGAGCCAGGGATAGTTTGCTCTCCTGATTCCCAGTCCTGTGCCATCGCCAGTGGAACACCATGCCTTTCAGCTCAGTGTGTTTCTCAAGTATTAGTGCCATGTAGTCCTTGATATTTACTAGCCACTTCCTAAGTACATGCATAGGCTGAACTAGTGCCACTAGTTTTTGCTCACAGCTTAATGAGGAACTGGGATTTCCTTTGCTCTCCAATACATTTAAGTCCCTCTGTGGAAAGGGAATTGGTTAAAAATGGTTTAATATCCACCTATCAATTCCACTCCAGGCCATTTCCCATGGTGCAGGGACCACAGTCTCCCACAGTACTGAAGAGATCACTGCCCTGAGCCCCCTACAGCACAGACTCCAGCTAGAATCCTGCAAAGACCAGCTGCAGAATCCGAGGAGGTATTTTCTCCTGGCATCAGATTGAACTGGAGTCTGAAAGAAAAGGACAAGGGACAGACATCAACTTTCCTGGCATCTCTGGGATTGCAATTCCTTCTGCCTCTCCAGCCTTCAGAAATGTACTCTGCAAAACGCCACCCGCTTCCAGAAACAAATACAGCCTAAGCCAAAACAAATAGACTTGGGTGTTTGTAGTGAATAGGCCAAGGTTCCATGTGCTGGCGTCATCTCTGCCTGCTGCCAGTGTGTTGTCATAGGAACAGCTGGATTATTTTACAGTCCAGCTGTGCAGCCAGTTCTCCAAAGGAGTAATCTAAAGGGAGGGGAGAGGGGCGGGCAGAAAAGTGATGCTGCATTTCTTCCAGTAAGGAAGGGGAAGAGAGACGACTCCATCTGCCAAAACCCAGAAACCCAAGTCCATCATTTCCAGGTACCTAGATGTTCTCCTTTTAGCTGAGATCTGCTGCCTTGGGGGGGAAGGGGCAAATCAAGACAACGGTAGATTATCATATTAATAGTTAAGCATTTATTGTTCTATATTGCGCCCCAACGAGTCTGATTCTTCAGTCATGTGGCAGGCACAGCACAATGTGTGTAGCTATGCTGAGCCGCCACAAAAAGGCCAAGTTGATATAATTAGCTTTATCTCACAAGAATTGAGTTTATATAATTAATTCCCTCTCCCACTAAGTTCTCCTCCTCTCTGGGCTTCTTGGTGAGTTCCCTCTTCTCCATGATGGCAAGCTCTTTGGGGGAAGGGACTGTCTTTATTTTGTGTCTATGCAGCATTGAGCACACTGTTGCACATAAATAATCTTCTACATTGTGGGAACCCTTGTATCTGAACTATAACACATGGCTGTTGGTCCACTAGAAGGTTTTGCCTTCCAAAGTGGCCCTGGTGTGAGTAGGGTCTGAATGAGCTCTCTCCTGACATCTAGTGACAGCACTGGGGAAAAAGCCTTCAGGAGCAGACAGTATTTGCATAGGTACACCTACACTCCCTTAGGTGTTCAGCAGACAGACCTGCTTTGCTAAAGTGACCAATTTTGATTGGTTTGTTTTACGATTCACTTTAATGCAGGGATAACTAAATGTTATCCTTGTTGTATGAGTAAAGGGCAGCAGAACTGCATTTAGCATGCCCTGATTAAGGGAGTTACCTACTGAAAACTCACATGCTAAGCAGAGGACAGGGATGCCAAATCCCACTGAAGATGAGGGGAGGGGCAGGCATGGGTGTTTTTGTTTGGTGGTGTGGATTCCTCTTAAAGAGGCATAGACACCATTTGGCCCTGCCCTACCAAACCCAATCCAGAATTTAAAGACAGAGCTGGTTGAACTCAATTCAGATTCCTTGTTTCTGTTCAGTGATTACTAGAGCTGAAATCAGAGATGAGCAGATCCTAAACCTTAGTTCTAGTTTGGGGACAATGTTGCTGTGAAAGACAATAAGAATACAGTAGTACAGAGGTTCCTTGCTACCCAGTGAAATCACTAAGTGCTGGGTTAAATGGGTGTGGGGAACCTCAGAATGTGGCATCTCAGAAGTGGCTGTGTTAACAATGGCAGAGAGAGCAGCAGCAGAGGTAACAGTGGTAGCAATAGTGAGCTAATTGCAGAAGCAGTAGCAGAGGCATAATTGCTTGATGCCCACCCCCCTTTTCAGGAGTGCAAGGGGGACCCATGCAAATGCACCTCTGAACTCTGGTCTTCACTGACTAAGGACAACCAACCGTGAGTGGGGCACAGCAGAGGGAGTGGGGCGTGACATGTTAAAGGTGTCAGACTTTCACACCACAAGGTGGAAAACTCAGGCAAAGGACACTGCCCAATGCACTGTGGGGTGTGTATTTGCTTATCGTCAAGTATCAGGGGGTAGCCGTGTTAGTCTGGTTTTTACTCACGAAAGCTTATGCCCAAATAAATCTGTTAGTCTTTAAGGTGCCACCAGACTCCTTGTTTGCTTATGGTTACCTTCTTTTGAATGGTGGTTGTGGATGATCTCCCAGATCAGTGCTGGGTTCCCTTTCCCTTTTAATGAAAGTTTTCTTTTGTTATACAGACTCAGTGCTTGTGAGGTGGGGAAATATTGTCTCTTAAGGTATGTCTACACAGCAATTAAAAACCTGCAGCTGTCCCATGCCAGGTGACTTGGGCTTGCAGGGCTCTGGCTAAGGGACTGATGAATTGTGGTGTGGATGATTGGGCTCGGGCTGCAGCCTGAGATCTGGGACCCTCACAAGATCCTAGAGCCTGGGCTCCAGCCTGAGCATCTACACCACAATTAAACAGCCCCTTAGCCCAAGCCCACACCATCTGTCAGGGAACAGCTGTAAGTTTTTAATTGCAGTGTGCAGACATACCCTTAGAGGCACCCAAAGGTGGTGCTTAGTTTCCCCAGATTACTGAGTGAGGGCTTGAGCTGGTTCTGTTTTGTATTGTTAAGAGGAACCACTAGATATTGAACCTCACTCTTGTTGCTGCCAACTCCACCAGGCAGAAAGGTTATACTAGTTAAATAAGGCAATTCATGAGACTGGAAAAATTAGCTGCCTTTGCAGCCTGGTCAAAGGGCCAATTTGTGCTACATCTTGATTGGATAACAGACTGGTCGTTTGTTTTGTTTAACTTTAAAACCAGCTATACAAAGGGCTGGGGTATCTTATCCTATGTTTGTTTGGAAATTTTTCTAGCACAGCAAGTATCGGAGGGTAGCCATGTTAGTCTGTATCCACAAAAACAACGAGGAGTCCGGTGGCACCTTAAAGACAGATTTATTTGGGCATAAGCTTTCGTGGGTAAAAAACCCACTTCAGATGCATGGAGTGAATAGATGGTGCAGTGTCTGGAAATGACCAATAGATGGCGCAATGGGCTGAATCTGAGATCTTGACAGCAGAGTTCAATATTGAGCACAGACACTGTTAGACTTTGTTTTTCAAATTTCCCACTGCTGCTCCCACCAATGCAGCTCCTCCTGTGCTAATTTTGTTGGCAGGGCTCAAGTATTTTTAGTCATGATATTGTCTAATCTGATCATGCCAAATTTGGATGATGCAGCAATTAAGGTGCCCGTGGTTGATCTACCCGAGCACTGCCACCATTGCTACCTGTAGTGGGGCTACATCTGAGTTACTGGCACCCTTGGAGCATTGCCCACAATTCCCAGTATGGACTAGCCAAAGGCTTCAGATCACATGTGCTCAGTTTACAGGTAACAATGTTTTCTCTGTTAGCCCTACAGTTATACCCTGGGCTCTGAAGCCTGCTCTGCACGTGGAGAATTACCTGTTGTTGACAATGCATATCAGCAAGAGGGGCATCAGAGCTGTTGCTGATCATAGCTTAAGTTCAAGTGTAGACAAGCACATTTCTGAAACCAGTGTCTTGCTTCCTTCTTCATCTGGTGATCTAGACTCCAGCCCTGTCCACATTAGAAAACAGGGACTCCTGTCCGGTGGTACCATGCTGACATCTTGCCCTTTAGGCTTGCTGCTGCCAAGAGCGAGAGTTGGCTTATGTACTTCCACTTTTCATGGCTGTAAAGTGATCAACAATCTTGTGTAAAAATCTGGGATGTAAGTTACAAATGGATAGACACTCAGCTTCCATGATACCTGGCTATTCAGATTCCATTAGCCCCTGGGGACTCCAGAGACCTCCCTTCAAGACAGCTGCCTTGAATACAATGTTGATGGACAATGTGCCCCAAGGTTCATTCTGTGTAACTGGGAAGACATGGCTGATTTTGTTAAGCCTGATTTATAAAAGTGAGCATGTGACAGCAGAAAACAATTGGTTGTCAGGGTCACTGATTGAGAGAGAACCATAGTGAGTTTTAACCCTTTGTCATGTGAGTAATAAGATCTCTCAGCATCTCACTTTGTTAGATAATCAATAAAAAACATAAACATTTGTTCTGTGTTGTGGGGTGAGTAGGTGAATAGTGATGGATGTGACAGGAAGGGTGGTATTTGTTGCATGTAATTTTTGTTCTTGCCTGCAAATAAATCCACATGCTGCCCAATTTTCAAACATGGGCTTCTTAACAGCTTGTCTTCAAATCTGCATTGGGAGGTGTGTCAGAGTCATCGGGGAGATGCTCTGGAAGTACTCCATACGAAGCCAGCCAGGACTCTGGGGGAGCATGTTTCCTCTCTCTGAGCATACTGTCTCCAGGGCAAGAAGTTTACAGAGCTTCGACCTGCCTGGGTCTGACCTCGGAGCATTCAGCATCCTCTTCCACACCGTGCGCTTCCTGCAGCGAGTCCACCTGGGCAAGGCTCCTGGGGAAGCCAGATGTCCCTGCACCCCAACTCCACAGTCAGAGGTGACTCTCAGCCAGATGGTAAAACAGAAGGTTTATTAGTCAACAGGAACACAGCGTAGGACAGAACTTGTTAACAAAAAAATCAGTGACTTTCAGCCAAGTCAATCTTGGGGGGAGGGGAGCCCAGAACCAGGGCCCCGGCCCTCCCCCTGTACCCCAAGCTAGCTGAGACTGACTCACTTCCAGCTGCCTGGCCCCTGGTCTGCCTGTTGCTCCTCCAGCCTTTGTCTCGCTTCCTAGTCCAAGAGTAACCTGGTTGTATCCCCCTCCTGGGTCTCAGGTTATGAAGGGGTAGCCATAGTATCCGTGCAGGCAGCTGCAGCAGCCCCTGCACTGTTATTCCCACCACCTAGACATTGGTGCAATACACAGGGAAAGTGAGGCACACATAGCATTCATGCAAAATAGTAAGACTCACATACAACACAACAAGGGAAAATCCCCACTTGTCACAAGAGGCTCCAATGCCAAACAGATTTGAATGCCCAAATGCGTGATTTAGACATCCTATTGAGGAACCTAGGTCTTAATATAGTTTAGAAGCTGTTCTAGGACCAGCCCACATTTCTGCAATTGATTGTAGTTGGCTACAGCTGGCAGCGTGCACACACATCGGGGGTAGAATTTGGCCCTTAGTGAATAAATGGATTCTCTTTGCCAGAAGCTCAAAGTGCTTCTGACATTAACTTCCATGGCAGTTGCATGGAGATGCTGAGATTCCTCTTCTTTTGATATTTTCTGTCGTGGCACATTGGGGACATCTTTGAGGACACTTAGTTGCAGCCCATGACTAATTATGTCTCTGAGGCATTGTTCCCTGATGACACAGCTATCAGGATGGAAAATGCTGCTCCTTCTCCAGGGGGATTTTGCCTCTTGCTGTCTGGAGTTAGCCACAGGAAACCCACTTTCCTGTTCCTCTTATTTTAACCCTTAGAATACTGACTGGTTCTATGCATATGCAGGCAAGTCAAGCAGGGGATCCTAGTCTGGGACTTTGGGCAGGTTTCCAGCAGTGAGAGAATAAATTGGGTTAGAATTTGTTCCAGGTAAAAGTCCCAACCTACCCTCTTAGTTGCCACAAACTCTCATTGATCCTTTAGCATGTATTCTTTACACAGCCCATCTCTCTGATACAAGTCCTTAGGTCAGTAACTGGCATGGTGGAGGTGGGACAGCTGGGAGACAGCAGGGCTGCAGGAAGGGAGAGTAAAAGAATGAAAAACAGGGTATTTGTGGGAGAGTAAGAGAGCTGGGATGGTGGGACTGGCATTGGTGGAGAACACTGGAGTGATTTCAATGGGGATAGTGAGGGACAAGATGCTGAGGACTCATATCTTCCGTTGGAGTTACTGAGGCTGAACCTAGTCCTATTCAGCACTCTAAGGATTCAAGATAAACAACAAAAGTTAGTAATCCTGTGTAACAGTACTAGCTAATATGTGCACTGGTGTGCTTTACTGGCTAGAATCCATATAGTGCAATGGTCACATAGGCACTACACTAACAGATTCTCCTTCAGCTCATGTTGTTGTTTGTGTACTGGGATAACACCTACGGGGCCCCAGTCAGGGATCAAGGCCCCACTGTGCTAGGTGTTGTAAGCACACATAATGACAAGACAGACCCTGTCCCAAAGAGCTTACATCTAAATAAATGGTAGACCCTGGAGTTGTTAGAGAAGGAGGCTCTGAATTCTGTCCCTGCTGCCGTGTGGCCAGACTGTAGCACTGTGACAGCCAGGAATTCCTGGGGGCCATATGTTAGTTATGAGGATGATATTTAGCCCGTTACGTTTCTTTTTTGTCCTTAGAGCACTTCACAAATGTTAGCCTGCTGCCTTAAATAAAGGGGAAAGCCTGGAAGTGTTTCCCAGTGGACATAGATGAGGGAATGCATTGAAAAATCCAGGGTCTCTTTTTATTTTAAATATCACCATAGGAGTTTCTGCGTGTCTGACATGGATTTTTCCCCAATGATATCTGAGACTCTGACAGCCAGAATGTGGAGACTGCAAACCAGTTCTGATATGAGATTAATAGAAATTAGTGCTTGAAAAGGCCAGTTAGATCATTGATCTGTCTCCCTGGGCCAGTGCAAACTTGCTCCCTATTGTACTAGAGCGCCTCATTTAAAGTACTCTATCACCTCTAAGCATTAACATTTTCCTTGGAGTGGTCAAGGGGTGATTATTATGTGCAGTAGTATGGGGACTTCTCTACACACTTTGATATGGGGCTGCTCATACCCTTCTTGTGAGGACCAAATTTACACACACACACACACACACACACACCCACCCACCCACACACACCACCCCCTAAATTGAATCCACAAAGCCTGAGCCTGGGTGCGCCAACAGGAGACTGCAAATCCAAATGAGAGTTACATGGACAAGTGTCTCTACCCCTCTTGTGCACAAATGCATTGCTCGCACCTGTACACATGTGCAGCCCGGGCTCCAGTGTTTGAAAATTTGTCCCTCAGTGTCAGAAATGCTTTTATGCTTTCCGCAATAGGGTCATTGGCAGCAAGAGGTTCAGAGACACCAGTTGTACCTATTAATTAGATTGGGGCAGGGCCCTGGCCTTCAGCACTCTTGGCTATGTAGAAATAATACATATAATAGTAATTAAAATGTTAATTTTGAAACATGTCAGTCTATTCCTGCTGAGAAGAACTTCCCTATTTATGAACTTTCAGTCTTCTAGGCAGAGCACATGGTTGTAGCTTTTCTAATAGAGATGCTATCAGGTCAGATTTGAGGCCAAATGTAGGTATTTTAAAAAAATCAAATAGACACAGTTTTTTTAAAAGTAAGAACACCTCCCCCTGCTGCATATGTAACCCAACATTCCAGCATTGTGCCAGTGCATGAGACCAGAAAGGGAAATTGACTAGAAACCAACTAAAGACAAACGTGAAACTAATTAGTGTGCTGTCATTATCCAAGCTGAATGAAGTGCTGAAAGAAAATAAACATTAACGGTGAAAAGCAGATTGGATTTAAACAAATTCCTTCAGCTTTAGTAATCTAAAGAGCTCTTAGTAACATAAGGAGGAAGGGAGAATAGTTTGTTTTTTAATATATGATTTTGTCCTGACACCATCCCGTTAAGTCTGCACATCTATTCTATGAAGACCTGTTTTTCCAAAGGACAGAAGCCTAAGGCCACACACATGCAGTTATCTAACTGGCCCTTTGTATGCACAAATACCTGTTTTGTGCAAGTAGTCATGATAATTGTGTGTGCTAAATAGGCATGCAGTTGCATGCATGTTTTATCATGCAGCGCTGGACTCCTGCCTTTTGAAAATCAGGCCCTGGATAATTAAGGTTTTTGGATTCACTTTCAAGTTCCCTGTTAGTGTAATCCCTGAGACCCTCCTTCCTCCATTTTCAGAGGCAGCTGGTGAACGGATTTGTCTATAGATTATGCATTTTATACTCATGCTTCTACAAAGCTCTCTGGGTGCAGAGAGAATTCTAGCTGCAGTTATGTCTGTTGTGGAATTCTCAAGATTCTCACCACCACTCTCCTTTAAACATCCACCAACCTTGCTATAAACAACTGAAAGAAGGTCGCCTTGTATCTTGGCTGACAGCCAGGGATAGAGGCAGCTCTGGTGAGTGGTGTGAGACAGAAAGTAAGCAAAAAGTAGTGTCAAACCATGAATAATCTCAGTGAGGACTGACAGTAACCAAGCCAGACAACCATGGTGCTAGATTCTTAATATATAATTTATTTCACTGTGAAGATACAAAATGCGCTGCAGTCACAGCCAAACTGAAAATGGGGAAACATGATAGTGGCAGGCAACTCATTTTGCACAGCCATATGATTATGTCCCCACCTTTTGTCCTTTTAGAACAAGGTGCATGCAACTCTTGAAGGGCTGTACAAATGTAGAATCTGCCCATTAGATGTTTCTCTGGTCTAGGATTCTCATGGATACTGGAGTTAAAACAGGAAGCACTGATTGTATCTTGTTAGTGCTGGAAAGAAAGCTGGACAGTCTGACTAGGGTTACCATACGTCCGGATTTTCCCGGACATGTCCGGCTTTTGGGGGCTCAAATCCCCGTCCGGGGGGAAATCCCCAAAAGCCGGGCATGTCCGGGAAAATCGGGAGGGCTGGGTGGTGCTCGGCCGGGGCCGGGGGCATGGTGCCGGGCCGGGAACCAGGGGCGCGGGGCCGGACGGGGAGCCGGGGGCGCGGGGCCGGGCCGGGGTCCGGGCTGGGAGCCGGTCAGCCGGGCCGGCGGGGAGCCGGGCCCGCGGGGAGCCGGGGCGGGAACCAGGGGCGCAGGGCCGGACGGGGAGCCGGGGGCGCGGGGCCGGGCCGGGGTCCGGGCTGGGAGCCGGTCAGCCGGGCCCGCGGGGAGCCGGTCAGCCGGGCCCGCGGGGAGCCGGAGCCGGGCCGGCGGGGAGCCGGGCCGGCGGGGAGCCCGGGGGTGCGCCAGGCCGCCGGGGGCCGGCAGTGCTGGGCGGGCCGGGGGTGGTCGGCCGGGGCCGGCACCCCAGGGCCCGAGCCGACCCAGGCTGGAGCCGCCGGGGGCCAGCCTGGGCCGCGCCTCCTCCCCCCACACCCCCCTTACCTGCTTCAGGCTTCCCGCGACTCAAATGTTCGCGGGAAGCAGGGGAGGGGGCGGAGACTTTGGGGAGGGGGCGGGGTATGGGCGGGGGTATGGGCGGGGCCGTGGGCCGTGGAGTGTCCTCCATTTGGAGGCACAGAATATGGTAACCCTAGACAGTCTCTGCTTGTGAACAGGACCTAGGCCCCAGACTAAAGGACTGGATCAAACTAACCCGACAATAAGCACTAATGCAGCAAGTAACATACTATCTGAGACAGGATCCTGATGGTTTTGAGGATCAGTGGGCTCCATTCTTGGCTACGTGGACAAACACTGGTTGCATCGCCACCCCACCCTATGACCAGATCTGACCCCAGGAAAGTGATATACCTGGTGATGCTCCCCAATGTCCCACTGCCCCGTCTCCACTGGCTGGTGTTATCAAACCCCATCTTTGTTATTCTAGTCAATAGTAAAATAGAGTTTTTAAAAAACACTAATATCCCTAGCTTAATACATTTCTCTAGCCCCCAACTGGATTAAGGGGCTGTCACCGTGCAGAGCCCTCTCGCACTGCAACATACAGTAGCTGTTAGCACCAGGCATATGATCAGTCACATGGATGTTATCCCAGCTAACGGGCCCTACAGTGTAGGGAAGAGAGATTGCAGCTGCAGGGCCCTCCTGGCTGCAACAGCCGCACAGCTGCCAAACTGAGGGCCACATTGGCAACAGGTGAGGAGCCCAAGGGCTGCACCTAACTTCATTAAGATCAAACAGAGTGAAGCCGTCTTTTGTAGTTCTGTAGAGCTGGAGCATTCAGAGCTGTGGCACACAAAGCTGAAGTACGCAGTCTGCACCCAGGTAGCCTGCGGGGGCAGCCCATTCTTAGGGCAATTCACCAGTGGGGAGCGCAGTAGGTGATACCATTTTGCTCTCTGCCAGGTAGCTTTAAGTTCCAACCAGGGCTAACAGTGGCTGCTTGGGAGATGGACTGAGTCAACGCATCTTCACATACCCTGGCAATGTCCTCTCTGATCCCGGCCCACTTGGGAAGCTGAACTGCTCAGCTCTGGGACCCTGGCAGAACAGGGGTTTGCAAGTGGTTTGCACCTCTGTGCTGCTCTGAAGGCAGACTATCCACTGCCGGTTGAGCTCAAGCAGGGAATTTGGCCTTCACAGTCCCAACGTGCAATGTGTCAGCTTGATCTGAGTGGCCTGGAGGCTCTGTAGGGGCCACATTTCTGTATTAAAGGTGAGGATGGATGTGGGCTTCAATGTTGAAATACCTGGGTCACGTGCTGGGCCATCCCTAAGTCTCCTAGGGGAATAATACAGAAATGATGGAGATGCTGTGGGATCAAAGGACCATGTGGGGCTGTGGAGTGGCTGAGCAGAAACATGTGCTGTCCCAGTGCCAGTCCTTTGCAGTTCATCACCACCTCCCTTGGAATGAAAGCTTTTCCTTAGAACTTGTCGACACCGGAACATGGCTTGTGGGCACCTTTTGGTTTTTCAGGATAAGCGGCTTTCATCCACACTGTGACGTTGTGCAGTCTATATGGTTTTATAAAAACTTGATAATAAGTCAATATAATGTAACTGAGATAGTTTTAGAGAAAATACGGTAATAAGTGAATGTAAGTAACTGGGATATGCCTCATGCAAAAGGTCTCTTGTAAGGTATCATTCCAAAGCTTATAATCTACTGAGTGTGATCATCTGATTTGTATAAATGTACCACTCTTGTATCCAAAACTAGAAATATAAAATGTAACTCTGAGGGCCTATTGTAATTGTGTAAAGTGTGGACCATTAATGATGGTTTGGAATCTTGATGACTCCCATTGTCTGCAGATGGCTGTATTTACCTGTGAGTCTTCCTGTATATGTGTGTGCTGGCAAGTGAGTAATGAAGTCTTGCAGTGACATGTGATCATGTCACCTGAACTGGAATCCATCTTTAACCTGGTGCTTTTCCAGTGAGGGGGGGTGGAAACCCAGAGAGACAAAGAGTTCCCGCCTTATGCAAAAGATATATAAAGGGGGGAAGAGAACAGAGAGGGAGAGAAGCCATCATGAAGAATCCCCTAGCTACCACCTGAGCTGCAACAAGAGCTGTACTAGGGGAAAGAATTGTGCCCAGGCCTGGAAGGTGTCCAGTCTGAGAAAAACTTACTGAAACATCTCTGAGGGTGAGATTATCTGTATTTAGTTTGATTAGGCATAGATTTGCGCATTTTATTTTATTTTGCTTGGTGACTTACTTTGTTCTGTCTGTTACTACTTTGAACCACTTAAATCCTACTGTCTGTATTTAATAAAATCACTTTTTATTTAGTAATTCACTCAGAGTATGTATTAATACCTGGGGGAGCAAACAACTGTGCATATCTCTCTATCAGTGTTATAGAGGGCGAACAATTTATGAGTTTGCCCTGCATAAGCTTTATGCAGGGTAAAACGGATTTATCTGGGTTTAGACCCCATTGGGAGTTGGGCATCTGAGTGCTAAAGACAAGCACACTACTGCGAGCTGTTTTCAGGTAAACTTGCAGCTTTGGGACAGGAGATTCTGACCCTGGATCTGTGTCTGGAGCCAGACGGGAGTGTCTGGCTCAGCAAGACAGGGTGCTGGAGTCCTGAGCTGGCAGGGAAAACAGAAGCAGGGGTAGTCTTTGCACATTGGGTGGCAGCTCCCAGGGGGGTTTCTGTGATCCAACCCGTCACACACACACACATTCTTTTTTCTTTATGTTGCATCTTTATCTCACTATAATGAATCCACTTAGGAAGTGCCATAGCTCTATTTCAGACTCACTTATGCTGCAATGTTTGTGTGGACACATCCCCATGATGAATTAACTATACCTCTTCAGCTAGTCCTCCGACTTCTATCCCACTCCATTGTTTCACATCTGAATTGGCCTGTCAGGTTACCTGCACACTATCTGCTGCTCCAGGGTCATCTTCACAGCATGTCCCATTCTCTTTTTTTAAATGCCAGCATACATCCAAGTGCATCTATTTGTGGCTCCAGCTGACATCAAGTTCATAGACCTCTAGTCCATTACAGCCACCGTGCCCCAGGTTTCCCTGTGGTTGTGACAGGAGATCCTAGGCTTCCTTGCCAGAGGGAGGCAAGTTCAGTCTTATCTTTCTACTAGTCCCTGGAATGCAAAGTCCTACAAGCTACTAGCAGAGCAGAAGCAGAAGAAGAGGTTCTCCTGGGACATGTGCCAGGCCAAAGCCAAGGAGCTGTGGCAGAAGTATGAAAATGCCAAAGACAAAAACAAGAGTTCCAGGAATGCTCCCAGTACCTCGAGTAAGACTCCCAGTCCACATGTACACTATGAGGACCCCGACCAGATTTTTGCCCGATGCTGTACACTTATTTTGGAAAATTACAGTGCTGAGTGGATGCTGTCATTCCCAAGGGAAATAGCTTGAGACATTATAGATAAAGATGTGTGAACACATGATTTAGGAAAATTATAGAAAACCACCACCCCCCCAAAAAAAACAAACAAAAAAACAACCCACAAACAAACAAACCAACCCCTCCAATGCCAAAACAGCTTTCCCTTTTAGATCAGGTCTTTAAAGAAAGGAGTCAACAGGGAATCAGTCCTTGCAGGAGAACAGGGTCTGTGGCCGAGACAGAGGGAGAGAGGCCCTAGAAGTATCAGTTGGTGAGTGTCTCTCTCAGCACTCAGCTGAGTCACTCATAAAAAAGAGGAAATCAGGAGCAGCAAAAAGCTGTCAGACTAATGGCAAAGCAGAGCCATCTAGGAGGAAGGCTATGTAGGACAAAGGGCTGCCAGCCATGGAGTTTTGTGGTTAATCTGCTTTGGTGGAATCCGCATCCCCTGGCATGTACTTTGTCTTTCTCATCAATGTTCTGCTCACTGAATGGGACCATCAGCCCCAGGCAGCAGGCAGAATGGTGGTGCTTAGACCAGTATCCTAGCAGGAACGTGACTGAGTTGTTCATTGAAATGCTGGACTCAAACCAAAACCAGTCCTGTTTTGGAACAGCTACAATATCCTCTGGATTGGAAAACAACACTGGGGGCACCGTGACCAAGGTTTCTGGAGAGCAAATACCAGGGAGTTTCCATCCAAGAAAGATCCAGGCAACATCTCCTTACTGTAAACAGAACAAAAGTGTTACAGTTCTCTGATTCTTAAGCACAGGAGGGTGTTGAAAAGGCTGTTGAATAGGAGCGCTGAGCACCTTGTGGGGTTTTATGCTGACTGAGGGAGTTGTGAGTGCATCTGTAGGCTGAGCTGCCAGTCTGTGTCATAATCACCAGCTCTGAGCCCCCCTCTGCTCCTGAGTTCTAAAAATCTCCAGAGGCTCATAGCATCTTCGTGGACACCCCTGCACGCCGGGAAGCAGACCAAAACATCAGCAGTATTAGCAACAAATCTGCCATCTGGCCCTAGGCAGCAGAGCAACTCAGGAGTTTGGCTTTATTTATTTTTCTTTTGCCTTTGGAGCCTTCACTCTTCATAGAAGAGGGTCTGAGTCTGTCACTAACACACATTGTGAGCTAAGAGATGCATAAAACTCTGACTATTCTAAGGAACCCAGCTCAGGCATGTTTAAAAATAATTGTTTCTCATAATTCTTCGACAAACTGAAGCTAAAATCTCATTCCCCATGGCCTTGTTTTGTCCGTTGTGCAAGAGTGCTGCTTTGTGGCTGCAGACCTTTGATATATCTAAACACTCTGAGTCTGTTCTTGCTCACCCTGACTTTACACCCATATGAAACCTCATTGATACAAGTAGAGCTGTTCCTTGTTTACCTTGGTATAAAATAGGGGCCTGATTCTGATCATACAGTACATATATAGCATAGCTATATCTCTCCTTCTGCACCAAATAACAAGATCCAGGCAATAGAGATGAGCTTGATGGAGTGCAGAAACTGAGCATGTAACAGTCAGATTGTAGTGCAAACAGTGGTCCTTGCTCAGGCCTGTAAGCAGCTTCACTGAAAGGCAGATTTTCATAGGGGCATGTGACTCGCCCAGCGATTGCTCTGCAGTCCCAGGGAAATGGTCTTTGGTTTGAGCATTATCCTTCAGGAGAAGTTCTTCAGAGCCACCCAACCTTCCTTTTCCTCCTATATGTTCTGGTGCCTGGGTCATGAGTCTCTGCTCCTATGAGCTGAAAGACAGTGGAACGTTCAGAGCTTTAAAACCTTTGGAACAATTTGTCTATCTTTTTAGCAGAGCTGCTTTTGAAGGCAGTTGAGCAGGTGCAGGTATTGCATCCAGGGATGAAGTCACTGTGGCTTCATGGCTTCCTAGATAATAAGCGGCACTTTGGTGAGTTCAGCAGTGGGAGGTTCACTAATCCCAGGGGATGTTTCTGGGAGAAGGAGGAGGGAGGAGAGGGTGTAACTGGTAAAATCTGCAGGCAGCCAAAACCCGGTGTTGTAATGTCTGAGTCCGTCTGAGTTTGGAAAGAGCCCCGCTGATATCACCCTGTGGAACTGTTAAGAGGCAAAATGCAAGAAAGGAAATGAAGTCCTTTCCAAACACTGCAAATGAGAGAAATTAATACCCACTCCTCCCACCCTATAACTGAGCTTGAAAACTTCTTTCACAGCAAGCCAGACATCCAATAGAGCAATCCTTCATCCTCCCCTCTCCCTGCAACTTCTCTCTAGCTATCCTTACTTATATTTGTGACAGAGGCCATACCACTGTATCTGAGCTCTTCCCAAGTAATTAAAAATAGACTTTTTAATTGCAAGACCTTTCACACTCATGGTGCATCAAACCAGGATAACACACAGTTCTGTTGCTTAATGAAGAGCCTTTATGGAAATGAAGTCAGGCTAAACACTGATTATTAATCTTCAGTGTGCGTTGTTTTGCTGATATGGTCCATCTTCTGTCACAGGATCCTAGGGAAGAGATGAACATGTTCAAAACAGGAACCAGTTAATCTGGAATATATGTTCAATACTTCATGGCACTAGCAGTGTAAACAGTGACATCACCCAGTGAACATTTGAACCAAGTGATTATTGCCTTGATTTTTCTCAGCTAGAATGTGGAGAACATGAGCATTAAATATTTTCCCCTTAGTGCTTTCTGCTGCAGTAACTGAGGGCTGGTGTGCCTTGCTGAGAACAAGTAAAAACAATGCACCCTAGTTTGCTTTGGAGAGACGCGCATTCTCTTTTAACAGGTTGCTGGCTGTGCCTAGAATTCCTACTCAGCTCCTCAGACTGTGCTTAGGAGAGTTGGCTGATCCTCCCCCCCCACCCCCAACATCTGTGATGGGGAGGGATATTATTCCGAGTTTGGCATGGTTCCTGTAACAGGGTGGCCTGCCCCTTTAAGGGCCAAGAGGCCTTGGGCCAGTCAGCCCTGTTCAATCAGCTGTGCCCTGCTACACCTGTGCAGGGTTGGATTTAAGAGGAAGGAACTTGGAAGGCCAACAGTGGAGGGCTGGCTGGAAAGCAAAGCAGAAGGCTGTGAAGAGCTAGAGGAGAGCACAAGGGACATAGAGGCCAGTGGAAGACTCCAGGCAGGAAGGCCTGGGAATGAGGCTGAGGGGAGATGTGGAAAGGAGCGCAGGAAGGGCAAAGGATGAGTGCAAAGGGTAAGTAGAGGAGTGTTTGAGTCAGAGGAGTGAAGACTGACCTCTGAGGAAGGAGTAGTGTTACCACCTGGCTGGTCTTTTTGTGGAGTTGCCAGAAAAATAATTTAATCTGCCATTTTTTTTATGTGGATCTAAAGGTTTGCGTTATTATCACAATACACTGGGATATCTAATGTTAAATGTTTCTGTGTCCAGCTAAAGATGCTACAATGTTGCTGTTAAAAATAAGAAATTGCTGGAATTGGCAAAATCAAATGGCAAATACAAATTCAAGAAATAGACTCAATGGATTTTCTTTATGTATAATGTTCCAAAACATTCACATTCAAGCATGTAGTTTAAATTATAGAATTAATGCTGCTTGGGGGAAAAAATAATCTCAGTGAAGACGGACACAAACAAAGCAGTTTGGAGAAACATGACCAAGGTAAGAAAATGATGTTATCAATATGTGTTCTCTCTCTAGATATAAGTGGCTGTTGAAGGGGGGCGGGGCGGACTGCCTTTGTGGTTGAGTGTTGGGGTTGCAGCAGGCTTTCCTTGTGTGTTTGGGGCATTTTTTGCATTTCAAAGGTGGTAACCCTAGGAAGGAGGAGCTGGGCCCAATTTGAGGCTTGGGCAAAGACTCTGTTTTGTGTTTGGTTTTGGATTTGTATAACCTGGAAGGAGTGGGTTTTTGTTAACGACTTAGCAGGAGGGTCAAGTTGCTGAGGGGAAACTGCAGGCCCACCCCATGCCACCAGAGGGTGCTCTGAAGGCAGCAACCCTGTTAGCCCCGACCTGGTCTCCTATTCTCATGCCTGTTAGATGGGGAATGTCCCATAACCTCAGTAAGGCAATCTGGGAAACAATGGATATGATGACTACCAGGGAACAATTTGTATAGTAGGGGTGCTGAGAGCCATTGAACCAAACTGTAAACCCTGTATATGATGGAAACCACTTCAAGCCAGGGGGTGCGGCAGCACCCCTAGTTCCAGCACCTATGATGACTACAAAAAGAACAGGAGTCTTTGTGGCACCTTAGAGACTAACAAATGTATTTGAGCATAACTTTTGTGGGCTACAGCTCAACGAGAAACTGCTGAACTCGAATTAATATGCAAACTAGATACCATCAATTTAGGCTTGAATAGAGACTGGGAATGGCTGACCCATTACACACATTGAATCTATTTCCCCATGTTAAGTATCCTCACACTTCCTTGTCAAACTGTCTGAAATGGGCTATCTTGATTATCCCTACAAAAGTTTTTTCTCTTAATTAATTAGCCTCTTAGAGTTGGTAGGGCAACTCCCACCTTTTCATGGTTTTTGTGTGTGTGTGTGTGTGTGTGTGTATGTATGTGTATATATATATATATATATATATATCTCCTCACTATATGTTCCATTCTATGCATCCAATGAAGTGGGCTGTAGCCCACAAAAGCTTATGCTCAAATAAATTTGTTAGTCTCTAAGGTGCCACAAGTACTCCTGTTCTTTTTGCGGATACAGACTAACACGGCTGCTACTCTGAAACCTATGATGACTACAAGCCACTTTCCTGGATGTTCCATGGCATGTTGTCCTCCAGGCCTCACAGACCTCAGCAAGACAGACCACAGAGCTTCACATACAGTCTTCAGCCCTCCGTAGATCCTAGGCTCATCTTGTCTGATGTAGACACATGGATGTAGATACCAGCTGGAGGTGGAGGAGGAGAGCAGATGTGATGTTTATACTCCAGCCTACTAGCAGCACTGTGCTAGTTAGTATAATACTGTCCCTGAGGAGATAAAAGTAGCCAATTGAAATTAACTTTCTAAAATCCCTCACTACTTCTTCTTTTTTTTTTTTTTTAAACATCTAAGGATGGTGGACAGTAAATTAGACGGGGGTCTGCACTGTGTTATGGCTGCAGAAAAGGCCACTAGGATTGTGCAGAGTAGTCCAGAGAAGGGAAGTGATAATCCCTGTCTATACAGCTCTGGGGCAGTCTCACATAGAATACTGTGTTTTGTAGTGGAGAGAGAGATTAGATCTGAGTCTTAGCTAAATGATAACCAAGGTGGAAACCTGCAAATAACTGCAAGAGGGGCTCGGGGGTTATTTAGGGTGGAGCATGAGTTGTGAGTATGAGTAATGGAATGACATTAATAAAAGAGAAAATTTAAAGTGAAGAAGTACAAGATTTCTGCAAATAAGAGGTATGGGACTGTGGGATTATCTCCTAGGGGATGGAAGCCCAATATCTGTCAAGATGTTCATAGCAATCATTAATAATTATAATTAATAATAACCAATAATGTAAAACTCGACTTGACAAAGTGCCAGGGCTGTATAATAGAGAGAACAAGTACAAACTAGAGTAATAGACCAGATGGGAGCTAATGGGTTTTTCTGATTCTAACTGAGGATTGGACCTGGGGGTTGGACTGAAGAAGCTGCGACATGCAAGTGAGTTCTAATTACCTCCCTGCTGTAATGAAATCTAGGCTGAGTCAGTTAAGTCCCTTGGGCTGAGAGATGAATTTGCCTCTCAGGCCCCTTGGCTGAGGCTGCTCAGTTGCAGAAGGTGAGAGTCTTCTGGTGTCAGTTTTGACTGTATTTGATGGAAGCGGATCTCCAAGACCCTTGAGCTGGTTTATTACACGATCATACCATAGTTGCCATCCTCTCTTCCTCAGCCCTTTGGTACCACTGTGATAGGGGCTGTGTAAAAATGCATGAGAGAGCATTAAGAATAAATAAATTTCCCACTAAAGAATGGCTGCAGAGCGTGTGAGCGGCAGCTCCTCCAGGTGCCCAGGAGAAGCCTCCCTCTGGGACAGGGCTCAAGTCCACTGAAGCCCAGGACTGAATTAGCACTTCTTGTGGAATGGTCACTGACTAACCTGGACTTGAGAGTGAGCTCTGTGAGCAGGAATGTGTCAATGATATGCTAGACTGTGGGAAGTGAAACCTGGCTCTTCTTGCTCCCTGTCCCGACAGGCTCCAGCCCCATGGTGGCATCACACCAGCCAGCGGGGATTGCTCAGAGTAAAACAGGAACTGTCTGCTTTATGTTTGAGTCCCAAGCCCATCTGAGGTCTCAGCCTGCAGTGAGTTAAACTGCTAGGCCATGAGGCAGGCAGGGGAGGATGTAAAGGACACAGCAGCAGGTGTGTGGGAAACAATTGGAATCTGTGACCCAGGGGAACAGCTTGGCACCTGCCTTCTCCAACCAACCTTCATGTCTCATACTGTTGCTATGACTAATCACTACCTCTTAGAATCATAGAAGATTAGGGTTAGAAGAGATCTCAGGAGGCCAGCCAGTCCAACCCCCTGCTCAAAGCAGGACCAACACCAACTAAATCATCCCAGCCAGGGCTTTGTCAAGCCAGGCCTTAAAAACCTCTGAGGATGGAGATTCCACCACCTCCCTTGGTAACCCATTCCAGTGCTTCACCATCCTCCTAGTGAAATAGTGTTTCCTAATATCAAACCTAGACTTCCTGCACTGCAACTTGAGACCATTGCTCCTTGTTCTGTCATCTGCCACCACTGAGAACAGCCTAGCTCCATCCTCTTTGGAACCACCCTTCAGGTAGTTGAAGGCTGCTATCAAATCCCCCCTCACTCTTCTCTTCTGGAGACTAAACAAGCCCAGTTCCCTCAGCCTCTCCTCGTAAGTCATGTGCCCCAGCCCCTGATAATTTTTGTTGCCCTCTGCTGCTGGACTCTCTCCAATTTGTCCATATCCTTTCTGTAGTGGGGGGGGGGGGAGGGGGGCCAAAACTGGACTCAGTACTCCAGATGTAGCCTCAACAGTGCCGAATAGAGGGGAATAATCACTTCCCTCGATCTGCTGGCAATGCTCCTACTAATGCAGCCCAATATGCCATTAGCCTTCTTGGCGACAAGGGCACACTGCTGACTCATATCCAGCTTCTCGTCCACTGTAATCCCCAGGTCCTTTTCTGCAGAACTGCTGCTTAGCCAGTCGGTCCCCAGCCTGTAGCAGTGCATGGGATTCTTCCGTCCTATGTACAGTGATCATGTATGTTTAATTCCTGTCCTGTCTCTGTGAGGTTCTTAAAAAGAAGCCAGAGAGCTTCACAACAGTCCCCATCCCCAGCACCAGAGTTAGGGTCTGAGTGAGAATCTCTACCTGAGCACTGATTGACAGCTACCCCAGCATCAGACATCCTGGGTATGTCCTGGCCTGGCCCACTAGTTCAGTTGATGATTATCTCATTCTAATGGGAAGTCATAAGATCAGAGGGAAAATGTGAATGAGAGGGTGACGGAGGACTGACTGTGCCCTGAATGCAACTTGTCTGATTCGGGAGAGGGAACTGGTGATTCAGGATCTGAGGAGACCAGCACAGATTGAACAACTGTAGCTGTTTTGCAGGTCCCCGACCCAGACCCACTGAGCTCCACTCATGGGCAATTGGCCATGGCACAAGGGAAACCCTGTAGCTGGAGGAACCAACTAGGGGCAAAGCTTTTCTTGACCTGCTGCTCACAAACAGGGAAGAACTAGTAGGGGAAGCAAAAGTGGATGGGAACCTGGGAGGCAGTGACCATGAGATGGTCGAGTTCAGGATCCTGACACAAGGAAGAAAGGAGAGCAGCAGAATACGGACCCTGGACTTCAGAAAAGCAGACTTTGACTCCCTCAGGGAACAGATGGGCAGGATCCCCTGGGAGAATAACATGAAGGGCAAAGGGGTCCAGGAGAGCTGGCTGTATTTTAAAGAATCCTTATTGAGGTTGCAGGAACAAACCATCCCGATGTGTAGAAAGAATAGTAAATATGGCAGGCGACCAGCTTGGCTAAACAGTGTAATCCTTGCTGATCTTAAACGCAAAAAAGAGGCTTATAAGGAGTGGAAGATTGGACAAATGACCAGGGAGGAGTATAAAAATATTGCTCAGGCGTGCAGGAGTGAAATCAGGAAGGCCAAATCACACTTGGAGTTGCAGTTAGCAAGAGATGTTAAGAGTAACAAGAAGGGTTTCTTCAGGTATGTTAGCAACAAGAAGAAAATCAAGGAAAGTGTGGGCCCCTTACTCCATGAGGGAGGCAACCTAGTGACCGAGGATGTGGAAAAAGCTAATGTACTCAATGATTTTTTTGCCTTTGTCTTCACGCACAAGGTCAGCTCCCAGATTGCTGCACTGGGCAGTACAGCATGGGGAGAAGGTGGCCAACCCTCTGTGGAGAAAGAAGTGGTTCGGGACTATTTAGAAAAACTGGACGTGCACAAGTCCATGGGGCCGGATGCGCTGCATCCGAGGGTGCTAAAGGAGTTGGTGGGTGAGATTGCAGAGCCATTAGCCATTATTTTTGAAAACTCATGGCGATCGGGGGAGGTCCCAGATGACTGGAAAAAGGCTAATGTAGTGCCCATCTTTAAAAAAGGGAAGAAGGAGGATCCGGGGAACTACAGGCCAGTCAGCCTCACCTCAGTCCCTGGAAAAATCATGGAGCAGGTCCTCAAGGAATCAATTATGAAACATTTAGAGGAGAGGAAAGTGATCAGGAACAGTCAGCATGGATTCACGAAGGGGAAGTCGTGCCTGACTAACCTAATTGCCTTCTATGATGAGATAACTGGCTCTGTGGATGAGGGGAAAGCAGTGGATGTGTTATTTCTTGACTTTAGCAAAGCTTTTGATACTGTCTCCCACAGTATTCTTGCCACCAAGTTAAAGAAGTATGGGCTGGATGAATGGACTGTAAGGTGGATAGAAAGCTGGCTAGATCGTCGGGCTCAACGGGTAGTGATCAATGGCTCCATGTCTAGTTGGCAGCCGGTTTCAAGTGGAGTGCCCCAAGGGTCGGTCCTGGGGCCGGTTTTGTTTAATATCTTTATTAATGATCTGGAGGATGGTGTGGACTGCACTCTCAGCAAGTTTGCAGATGACACTAAACTAGGAGGCATGGTAGATACACTAGAGGGTAGGGATCGGATACAGAGGGACCTAGACAAATTAGAGGATTGGGCAGAAAAAAACCTGATGAGGTTCAACAAGGACAAGTGCAGAGTCCTGCACTTAGGACGGAAGAATCCCATGCACTGCTACAGACTAGGGACCGAATGGCTAGGTAGCAGTTCTGCTGAAAAGGACCTAGGGGTTACAGTGGACAAGAAGCTGGATATGAGTCAACAGTGTGCTCTTGTTGCCAAGAAGGCTAACGGCATTTTGGGCTGTATAAGTAGGGGCATTGCCAGCAGATCGAGGAACGTGATCGTTCCCCTTTATTCGACATTGGTGAGGCCTCATCTGGAATACTGTGTCCAGTTTTGGTCCCCACACTACAAGAAGGATGTGGAAAAATTGGAAAGAGTCCAGCGGAGGGCAACAAAAATGATTAGGGGTCTGGAGCACATGACTTATGAGGAGAGGCTGAGAGAACTGGGATTGTTTAGTCTCCAGAAGAGAAGAATGAGGGGGGATTTGATAGCAGCCTTCAACTACCTGAAGGGGGGTTCCAAAGAGGATGGAGCTCGGCTGTTCTCAGTGGTGGCAGATGACAGAACAAGGAGCAATGGTCTCAAGTTGCAGTGGGGGAGGTCCAGGTTGGATATCAGGAAAAACTATTTCACTAGGAGGGTGGTGAAACACTGGAATGCGTTACCTAGGGAGGTGGTGGAGTCTCCTTCCTTGGAGGTTTTTAAGGCCCGGCTTGACAAAGCCCTGGCTGGGATGATTTAGCTGGGAATTGGTCCTGCTTTGAGCAGGGGGTTGGACTAGATGACCTCTTGAGGTCCCTTCCAACTCTGATATTCTATGATTCTATGATTCTAGTGATTGTAAGGATGAGGGTAGGATTTTCAGCAGTCTATGTGGAATCCCCTTCTGTTGTTTGGTCTCTGCCTCACAGACTTTCATTCTAAATTCTACTTGACACAGAGGGACAAAGATAGGCAAAAATGGGGGAAAGGAGAGGAAGGATTGGGGGGAATGAGAGGTCCCCTTGTGACCCAGCTCAAGGCAGCATGTGCGCATCTTGGTGGGTCTGTTAAACTATTTTTGGCTTTTTGTTACCTTTCCTCCCTCTTCATGTTTCTTTGTCATAGCAGGAGGGAGCTTGAGGAAGGGGTTTTAATAAGGTGAGGGAAGTATCTTGGTGAACATGTCTGAAGAATGTTGCAAGTATAAGGGGTAGCATGGAAGGAGACATGGAGAAACCTATGAGATAAGAATGGAGGCTGGCATCATTGGTGGAGCAGAGAGTACATGGGGAATACAAATGGAGCCTAGGCCTAAGATGTAGGGGTTGCATGATATTGGGCCTTGAAATCAACAGGGAAGTGATAACACAGCAAGATGAGATCTGCGATGTCAGCCAGAGCAAGTTAATGGAGGACCTAATCTGCTCCTACACATGTCTGCTGCTCCACTTCACCACTTGCATTCTCCTGACTTTGGCTTCCTCTGGTTACAAGCCCTCCTTAGCCTTTTTCACCATGGGGCAGTAGAAGCCTGTGCCCAGCAGCTTTCTCTAGATATGTGTAGCTTCTACTGCTGCTGTGAAGGGATCAGTTCATGGGACGTCTTTGTCAAGAATCTCTGGAACTGAATGAACAGATGACACTTCAAGTGCAATTTTACATAGTGTGCACCTTTTTAGGTCACCGAAATCCTGGTCTGCAACATTCAGAGGCTCATTAGGCACTTGAGAGCCAGCCTGAGCATCCCACTGCCAGATATGGACCTCCTTTTAATGTGCCCATGCTGGAAAATGGGGTCGTCCTTCATGTTCCTCCCCCATTTCTTTACCATCATTGCAGTTTACTCAATACTAAAGCAGCTTCCACTCCTGGTGTCTTTATATAATAATAAAATGACTGTTGAATGAATGGGGAGTCCCATGAGGCCAGGGCTGCTCTAGAGTGTAGATTTTCCCTAGAAAAGACCTGCCCTGGGAAGAATGCTGGAGGAAGAGAATCTCATGCCGCAGCTGTGGAGATGTCTGTGATCTGGTGGGTTTAGGTTCTTTCCACAGAGGCTGCTATTTCTGCACTATCTGATCTGGGTGCGATGATTCCTTGCTCTGTGAATCACCATGCATTGCATCCCTTGTTTTCTGTGGACAGTCCATTGTGCTTTGTGATGACATTTTGCTCAGCAGAGAGTGACCGATTGTGATGACTTTGTGGTGGTTAGTACATTTCCACTTACTCTTAATAAAAAGCCTGTAAAATATGTGATCTATGAAATGGTACTTGTCATAGTAAAACATTCTCAGGGTTGGTAGCAGTGACTGTAATACAGGGATCCCACATATTGCCCAGCCAAGGGCCACACTGGCAGTTGGCCAGGTTGACTAATTCCCCTAAAGTAGAGCCAGTTGCATCCACCTTCATCTCTAATCTGGCAGGGAAGGCTGCATGATGCATCAGCCAATGGGACGTGGTTGATCACATCAACACTAAACATGGCTAGCTGGGAAATAGACTGTACAGGCTTCATGTCTGTATTAACAATGAAGACCGATACAGGCTGCACAGTAGAACTCCTCTCAGGAATCTATATTTTATTGTCTTCTAAAAGGCTCTTGGAGGTCTGCAAGGCTCATAGGAAGCCCCTCTTCTGCCAGCCAGAGGGAAAAATCTTTGCCTAAAAATAAATCAAAGGCTGGTCATCCATGACCATGCAGTTGCTGCCTTCCTCGCTAGTGTGGGCAGCACCCCATGGAAAAATCATGTGTGATCATTTTGCCTAGCCCCTTGCTCTGGGACTGGTGTTCTTAACCCACACAGCATCTGATCTGATGGCTAAAACCTGAGAAGCTGCAGATTCCTGAGCTGAAGGCACTGGGCCCTGGTACCAGATTAGCTTTTTTTTTTTTATTTCCTTTCATTTAGCAGGATCCTGCAGAGCTGGGCAACTTCCAGTCCGTCTGTCAAGAAGGGAACTATTTTGGGAATTTTTATGATGGAACAATATTTTTTTGGTAAACAAACGGAAAGCTGTTAAACAGGGACCTTCACCTCTCAGCTCTCGGTTCACCTCCCTCACTGCTGAGATGCCACAGTGACTGCACTGTCCAACTCGAAGAGCTCCCTTCGCCGCTGTGGCAGGGGCAAAACAAATAGCAGAGTTTTTTCCTTCCTTTCATTAACTGCTCAACAAAAAATGTGGGGAAGAAAGAGGTGTTTTGGTTCATGTGATGGAAGCATTTACAGAGGGTGTTAACGCCTCAGGTGCCTGAGGGCACACTGGGTATATATCCAAAGATCAGGGGCTCTGTGGACTTGCCCACACTGCATCAGTGAGAACATCTGACCCCTTAATTGAAAGCACTAGAGTTGTTGCAGTTTGGGACATATTACAGCCTCTTTGTGTATCAGTCTTGGAATGAGTAGAGTTCTGCTTCTCTTCTACACTGTTAAATGGGTAGGGATGTATTGGGAGAATGAGCTTATTAATCTATTTCGCCCTCCTGTCTGACATGTTCTCTGAGCCTTTAACAGACTTGGAGAAATAGTAGGTAAGGTCAGAAAATCTAAGGGGAAAAGGAGTTCTGGAGAGCTGGCAGTTTCTCGAAGTTTGCAGTTGTGCCTTTAATACTGTCTATCTGATGCAAAGGAAAGATGAAAAGAATAGTAAAGATGACTGCGTCAGGAGCTCTTTAATTTTGAAAATCAAAAAGGAATCCTATAAAAAGTGAAAACATGCATGAATTGCTTAGGAGTTCAAAAGAAGGACACAAGCATGTAGAGACAATCAGAAAGACTAAGGGATAAAATAAGTTACATCTAGCAAGAGACATAAAAGAAAATAAGAGGCTCTATAAATACAGTAGGAGCAAAGAAAAAGACAAAGGAAAGTGTTCTTCCTCTGTTTAGTGGGGAAGAAGAACTAATAACTGACATCAAGATAGCTGAGGTGTTTAATGCCTGTTTTGCTTCAATCTTTCACTAAAAAGGTTAATGGTGACTAGGTACTTAACACAATTAATATCAACAAGGGGGAAGTAACACAAGCCAAAATAGGGAAAGAACAGGTTAAAGAATATTTAGATAAAGCCCTGCCAACTCGAATACTTCTAATTTATTAAATTCATCCTATGGTACTTAAGGAACTAGCTGAAGAAATCTCAGAACTGTCAGAATCTTTGAGAACTCAGAGAGAGGATGGGGGAGGTCCTAGACAACTGGAGAAAGGCAAACCTAGTATGTCCTTAAAAAGAGGAACAAAGAGGATCCAGGGAATTATAGACCTGTCAGCCTCACTTTGATACCTGGAAGGTTACTGGAATAAATTATTAAACAAATGTGTAAGCACCTGGAGGTTAATAGGGTTATAAGGACTAGCCAGCATGAATTTTAAAAGACAAATCATGCCAAACCAACCCAATTTCCTTCTTTGGCAGGGTTACTGCCTAGTGGATAGGGGAGAAGCATTAGATGTGATATATCTTGATTATAGTAAGGCTTTTGGTACAGTCCCACATGACCGTCTCATAATCAAATTAGGGAACTGTGGTCTAGATTAATTTACGATAAGGTGGGTGCACAACTAGTTGAAAGACTGTACTCAAAGACTAGTTTTCAATGGTTTGTCAAATTGGGCGGTCCCACAGGGATCAGTCCTGAGTCCACTACTATTCAATATTTTCATTAATAACTTGGATGATGGAGTGGAGAGTATGCTTAAAAAATTTGCAGATGATACCAAGTTGGGAGGGGTTGCAAGCCCTTTGGAGGACAGAATTAAAATTCAAAATGACTTTGACAAATTGGAGAATTGGTCCAAAATTAAAAGATGAAATTCAGTAAATGTAAGTGCAAAGTACTCCACTTAAAAAGGGAAAATCAAATCCACAACTACAAAATGGGGAATAGCTGGCTAGCTGGTAGTACTGCAGAAAAGGATCTGGGGGCTATGGTGTATCACAAATTGAATATGGGTCAACAATGTGATAGTTTCAAAAAAGGCTAATATCATTCTGGAGTGTCATGTAAGACATGGGAGGTAATTGTCCAACTCTACTCAGCACTGGTGAGGCCTCAGCTGGAGTACTGTGTCCAGTTCTGGGTGCCACACTTTAAGAAAGATGTGAACAAATTGGAGGAGTCCAGAGGAGAGCGACAGAAATTGTAAAAGGTTTAGAAAACCTGACCTATGAGGAAAGGTTAAAAAAACTGGGCATGTTTAGTCTTGAGAAAAGCAGACTGATGGGGGAGCTGATAAGTCTGCAAATATGTTAAGGGGTGCTATAAAGAAGACCGTGATCAACTGTTCTCCATTTCCACAGAATGTAGGACAAGAAGTAATGGTCTTAAGCTGCAGCAAGGGAGACTTAGGTTAGACATTAGGAAAAACTTTCTAACTACCAGGGTAGTTATGCTCTGGAATGGGCTTCCAAAGGATGTTGTGGAATCCCCATCACTGGAGGTTTTAAAGAACAGTTTGGACCAACACCTGTTAGTGATGGTCTAGGTTGACTTGGTCCTGCCTCAGTGCAGAGGGCTGGACTTGGGTGACATCTGGAGGTCCCTTCCAGCCCTACATTTCTATGATTCAATGATACTATGTAGATTGTGAACTGTCTGTGGCAGGGACTGTCATCTTTGTTACTTGTCTGTACAGCATTTATCACAATAAGCCCCTGATACTTGATTGGGTTTATTAGTCACTATTGTAATACAAATAAAAAATGAGACCGCTGACTTGCCACCCGAAAGAAAGCCTTCCACCTTTGAAGTGTCCATTAGTAGGAAATGTTAATGTAGTCAGGAGCTGGCAGGGTCAGGACAGGCAGCATATGGGCAATTGAGGAGTTAGAGGGTGTGTTGAGGGAGATATAGGATTGGGTGTTTGTCTAAAAGACTGAAGCTAGCAATGAGAAGGGCAGAGTCTTGCAGCATTTCATAGTGGTGGGACCATAAAATAATTTGTCTTTGAAGGAACCTTTAGTGGGTCAAGAAGTCCATCTTCCTATACTGAGCTAGGTTTGATTTAATGGAGCATCCAGTCTCACTTTGGATACGTGTGCACTGGAATCTTTTTAACTGGAATCGGTTGCCAATTAAATTGAGTGAGCCAACACATTTGTACATGCTAGCCTGGATACTCCACAAACATCTGTTCCGGGGCACAAATGTTTGGACTGTCCAGACGAGCTTGTACAGACATGTTGGCTAACTCAGTTAAACTGACAGTCAGTTAACTGGAGTTAATACACTCTAGTGTAGACAGCCCTTTCAATTCTCTCCAGTGATGGTGATTCTCTTCCTTACCTACCACCTTGTTTCATTGTCAAACTGTTCTGATAGTGGTCAAGTCTTCCCTACCGTTTAACTTCTGCTTGCTTTTCTGCAGGCTCATCCTGTGCTCTCCTCATTGACTAGCAAGAATTGCTGGTGTGAACACACGTTATGGGATCTTTCACCTGTCCTGTCCTGCTTCTGCCTTGGGATCTCTCCCTGACCTCATTAACTGTTCTTGCATTGAAACTTTTGTTACTAAAGGCTTTTTTTTTTTTTTTTTTTTTTTTTTTTTTAATGAAGCAAAATAGCCTTCTCCCCTTCCTGGGCAGTAGCAGCCCCTCACTTTCCTTTGTCATCCTGTGGCTTCTCCTGTTTCTTTTGTTCCCTTCTGCAGCATGCTCAGCAGGATTGTTGGAGCTTTTGCCTGTTTGCACCCTCCTCCTGTACGCGGCCCCTGGCATGTCTCCTTTGCCTGGTTTTTTAATTTGATCCCAATTTCACTTTCAGGTCTTTAAAAATCTCCTGGTGCTGCCTCTTTATCCCAATGCAAAGGGTAAGTAGAAGTAACATTGGGATGGTTTTCTGCCCTGCTGTGGTATTCTGCTCCTCACCATGGAGGGTAGTATCTAGGCACCTCACATATTAATGTAGTGAGGGAAGATGAAGAGGAAGGATGGCCCAATGGTTAAGACACTAATGTAGGACGTGGGAGACCTGAGTGCAAGTCCCAGCTCTGCCATGGATTTCCTGTGTGATGCTGAGCAAGTCACTTAGCCTCCCTGTGCCTGAGGAGTAATTATGCGGCTAATAGTGCTATCCTACTTCACTGGTGGGTTGGGAGGATAAATACATTAAAGACTGAGGTGCTCAGCTGCTATAATAACAGGGACCATATAAGACAGACCTATGGTCACACTGCTCCTGGGAGGTATGACAGTATGATTACCCTGTTTTGCACAGGGGGAACTGAGGCACAGAGAGAGACTTGCCCAAGGTCACACGGCAAATCTTGTGATCCGAGATCCTCTTGTTCCCAGTGCTATGCCCTTAAACAGATACCTGGGAAGTTTGTCCATGTAAGATGATAAACTACAGAAGGGCATGAGCATGTCCCTACTTCACTGGTGGGTTGGGAGGATAAATACATTCCATGTGACTCCCATTTCCCGTGATTGCAACACTTACCAACTGTTTAGGAACCTCTCTTCTATCTCCTCTTCCTGCTTTGGGATCTGTAGCATCCACTCTCCCCTACTGCCGACTTCCCCTCTCTTCTTTTCTCCCTTGGTTTTAACCCAGAGGTATTCAGCATGCGTATCTCTCATGCCCATCTGCCCCTCTGAGCATGTGTTATATCCCTGATAACTAACCCAGCTCCATTCCTCTTTATCTCTCATTACTGACATGCTCATGCCCTTCTGTAGTTTATCATCTTACTAGGTCTCTGTGATGCACCCAAATCAGTGGTGGTCATGCATGACACCCTCAGTTCCTCCTGTCAACTCCTATTCATGCCATAAAGATGGCTACAGTTTTGTTTTACATTATGTGCTTCTGCAATTTTGTTCTTTCTCCTTTGTCCATCTCCATATCCCCCATTTCAATCTGGAATTTTACCCTTATGTGCCAGTTTGGAGCCTTGTATTCCAGACGTGCAACCACATTTAAAAAAAAAAAACACCTGGGCTGGGAGCTGGTGATTATCATCTTTGATATTCAAGATGATTAAATAGGGAGGTTTAAAAACAGAAACGTGCTCATTTTCTAGCTCCAGACCTAGCCCTAGTGGCCCTAGTGCTGGCATTGGGAACCCACCCTGCTGAGCCTTCTCAGCATCACAGGTCCTCAGACTCGATAAAGCTCCCACAATTGGAAGTGAGCTGGCCCTTTTGTTGCTGATGCATGAGGCAGAGTGGAATCCAGGATGGGTTTTCTGCAGCTAGAAGGGCTCCACAGGGTAGAAAAGCCTTGCTGGGTCTGAGTTGAGGGGGATGTAGGGAGCACGTGTAGGTGGTAGCAAGGGCCCATTTTTACAGTGTTCCTTTCCTCATCTTAAAACCTCTGTTGCTACCTGACCCCTTCACCTTGAGCCTGTATAAATACACCCATTAGGTTGGAATAGAATCTGGTACCTACTGCTGCCTCCCTTCCCCCTGTTACCATGGCTACCCATACAACTGGGAATGATATCACTCTGGTCAGCAGCACATCCAATGGCTGCAGCGTCCTCAGGAAGCAGCTTTCAAGGGGACTCTCCCGTGGAGGGAGGTATGAGGGAAAGCCCTAGGATGGTGGCATAGGAAACCAGTCCCCTCCACCAGGAGTCTTTGGGATCCTCTTTGTTGTTACTGTAGCTCATTGTGGGCTAGACTTTCTCCTTCCCAGCCTCCAGCCCATGGGCACCTCCTTGTCCTGTGTTTATGACATTATAATCTGTTGTCTTGGAAATAATGGATGTTCTATCCCAAGTGTAGCCTATGACTTCACTGCAGGATAAGGCAGGAGATGCAGACGGTTCTGTTCATCTATTATATTGCATTTCCCTTATCCTACTATCTCATTGGAAAACAGGGATCCATGATTCAGCACAAATATCTCTGGAGGATCTTTCTAACTATTTAAGATATGTCTCTGTTGGGTTAGGATATGGCTGATGTCACTACTTTAGTGGCTTATACATTGAAATTGATCAAAACTAGAAGAATCACAAGTTACCAAATTACATGGCCCCATGACCTCTCCCCCCCACCAGCACCATTTCTTGCTGTCCTCATTGGTGTATTTGAGTGCTGAGAGGATGGGGAGGCTTTACTCCTCAATCCCTATTGGCTGTGTCTCTTCAAAAACCCTCAGGCTTCTGCTGGGTTACTTTATTGTTTCACCCATTGAACCTGTGAACCTGAATTGTTTCTCCTTCTCCATGCAGCCACCATGTGGTCCCTGGCCTACAAATCTCCTAGACTGGAACCCTGCTAGTTGGGGCCAGTTTGGCTGCAGTCATGCCATGTACAGCCTAGGCTGTCAGGGAACCAGATGGAATCTGCCGCTTCCTGCAGATGATCTGTCCCTAGAATTTGTGTTCAGAAGAACTGATGGTGAAGAGGCTTGGTAAGCACACAGGGATTAGTAGGCTCTTGGGTGAATAAAGAGCTGTAGGGGCTTGGTAGAACAAAGGATAGAGGGGGACCAGAAGTGGCATGGGGGAATTGGACCTTCCAAATTTAAAGATGGATCTGATTTGCCTACAGATTTCATTTTTTTGTTTCTACAGACTGTTCTGCTCTGTGCCAGTCTATTCTGTTCCATTTAGGTTTGTATACTGTACCCATTGCTGGGACAGCTGAATGCTTTAACTAGCCAGAAAACTACATTTAAAAATGAGTTTTGAAATTTGCTTTTCCTGAGGGATTGCCACTTTGTAGCTCCTTTAGGCTGAGATCCCTGCATACAGCAGGGACCCCTTACCTCCCATCCCTCCATTCCCCCCACAAGCTCCCTGTGGGCTACCCTCCTATCCCCTGCCAGAGTTTCTGTGTGCCTTCTATTCTCCCCTTGTCCCATAGTAGATTCCCCCAACCATGCTCCCCTCAGGGCTCCTCCCATGGTAGGGACTCTGTCTGATCCCCCATTCTCACCTTTCCCCCATGCTAGAGGCTGTATGTGCCTCCCTTTTCCCCTCCCTCCCACGTCAGGGGCTGTGTGCATAGCCACCCGCTACTATTATTCCTTCTGAGTGATAAGTTTAACATGTTGACACCCTGAATAAGTACTGTGAGGATGAGCAGAGATGAGATGGGATTGGTTATGCTGAAAGGCATTAATGGGTGCCATCCATCAGTCTATAGGCGAGTCTCATCTTATGCGGGGGTTCCGTTCCGCGGTTAGCGCATAAAGCGAAAACTGCGTATAGTCAAAACTACATTGAGTTGAATGGCAGGCGAAATCGCCTACAGGTACAGTATTAAAATTGTTTTTTCTCTTTTTTTTGGCTGACTGCGTAAAGTTGAAATTGCGCATGTTAAGATGCGACAGACCTGTATAGACAATGGCTGTGGTTTTGCTTAAGAGCTGGCAGAGGCTTCATGTGGCCCCCGTTTCCCACCTTTTGGTTTTCCCATTTCCCCCCAAATCAATGGGGTTCTACCAACTAATGTCTAGAACATTCCCTGAAATTTTGGAATTGATTCTACGAAGCATTTGAAAGTTTTTGCATTACATGCAGCCAGACAAACCAAGAAATGCCGTTGAATAGAGCGTGAGAGGCCTTCACAAGCACAGCCAGTAAACTGGATAATTCTCCTTTATGATTTAAAACTCAGAAATGGAAAAGTGGATTAAAAGCAGGTTCCCTTTAGTTGATCTATGGGATTCGTTTGCTGTGAGTTCATAGAAAAATGGTAAAATTGGATTATGGAAAGGGGTAAAACTCCTGTAATTTGGGATTGAGGTGAAAGGATGGAGCTGGGCGAGGGGAGGTTGGGATTGAGGTGCATGGGTGGATCTGTAGTTGAGGACGGAGGTGGGCTTGAGATGCCTGAGCTGTGGTAAGGAGGATGCACTGTGCTGCTCACACTATTGCCTAGTTCAGGGCTTCTCAACCTTTGTCTTTCTGAGGCTCCCCCATGATATAAAAAATTCCACATTCCACCTGTGCCACAACAACTGTTTTTCTGCATATCCAGTAGACTAAAAGCCAGGGCTGGTGTTAAGGGGTAGCCAGCAGGGCAATTGCCCCAGGGCCCCATGCCACAAGGGGCCCTGCGAAGCTGAGTTGTTCAGGCTTTGGCATCAGCCCCGGGCGGTGGGGCTAGGGCTTCGGCTTTTTACTCTGGGCCCCAGTGAGTCTAACGCTAGCCCTGTTCTCTGGCTTATTTTAGCGGATCCCCTGAATCCTGCTCATGGCCCCCATGGTTGAGAACCGCTGTTTACATCTAAAAGTTGGGTTGACCTACCTACATTGTTCAAGACTGTGAAAAATGTCATGCCCTGTGCGATGTAGTTAGGTTGATCTAACTCCCACTGTGGATGCAGCTAGGTCAACTGAGGAAATTCTTCCATCAACCTAGCTACCATCTCTTGGAGAGGTGGATTAACTACCTTGATAGAAAACCCCTATCTTCTGCTGATATAAGAATCATCTACACTACGGCAGCACGGCTGCAGTCACAGTGCTGTAACTGTGCTGCTGTACTACAGACACACCCTCTATCTAGCTCTGGTGTTGTACGCCCTCATTTTCAAGCATACTGAAGTTACCCTTTTTGTAATGGGTAACTTACTAAGTTGTCTCCTGCTGCCCTGTTAACCTGAGGCTTTACATTAACAGGAACCTACATACTGGCACTCCAGGAACCCCCATGCTGAGCACGAGGGATTCCTGACACCAGGCGCTATGGAGTTAAGTACTAGGACTGGAGAGTTTGCATACAAAACCTGTACTAACAACCCCCTTTGTGTCACAGGCTCCTGAGTCTTCCGATTTCTCACCTGTCCAGACAGGTTCAGAGAGAAAATGTCTTCTTAGAGTTGAAAAGAAAACCACACCTATTTACAGTGGGATTCCCCAGTGCCCACCCCTGGAGTATTAACCCTTCACCCTCAGGCAGGGAGATTACAGTGTGTGCTCCCCTGGGCCATTGACCCTTCCCCCTCTAATATAGCAATTGCCCTGAGATCTCAGCTTTTTCTCACCATCTATACAGAGATTCCCTTCTCTTTACATCATCATGTATTAGGGTGACCATATTTCCCAAAGGGAAAATGGGACATAGTGTGGGACTGGCCCTCACTCTCACCCGCCCCCTCAGGGCTCTCCCGTGCCACTTGCCAGAGTCCCCTTCCTCGCATGGGGAGCAGGCAGGGCTCGGGCATGCACATACTAGATATGGTGAACATATTTCCCACAGGCTGGGGCTGGCATCACTGCTCACTCAAGCCCTCTCTGCCCCCTACCTGAGTCCTGCCTACAGGCTTAAAAAAGTGATTGTCTCTGCCAAAATGGGATGTATGGTCACCCTATCATATATAAAAGTTTTGGGTCCTGTTAGACTTTTCCAACCAGTAAGCCTTTTTCTAAGGGAGCAGAACTCTCACTGATATGTTTAGGTGGGAGCCTCCATCACTTCTGTGTTTTGTCTCTGACCCTAGCAGGTTTCCCCTAGATATTAACTCATTTTCCCCCCTTGAAACATCCTTGCTTTCTTCCCGGCCTGCCTCCCTTTTTGCTTTCTCTCTTTCCCCTGACTTCTGAGTTTTCTCAGAAGGAATCCCAATCTCTGGCCTCCCTCAGCCTGGAGTGTTGTTGTTTTTTCCTTTGGTCGCTATGGGCAGGGATTTCAAATACTGAGCCAGAGAGGAGGGGGAGTAAAGGGGAGGGACAAAGAGTAAAAAAAGTGAGAAAACTAAGTGTTGGGGCAAGTGTGTGACAGTGAGGTGGTGGGGGTGTGAAGAGCTTTATGGGGGAAGGTGTTCTGAACAAGAAATTAAAACTACTTTTTCTTACCCTTTCATTAATAGCATTCTACTAAAGAGCACAAAGGAAGGCAAAAAACCCAGTCTGAATAAATGCAAGTGCAAGAGGTTATTCAAACCAAAGAGGTATCATTCAGAAAATGAAAATCCAACCCTAGCAAAGCTACTAGAAGAATAAACTACAGCGGGTAAAACATAAGAGGGATGCAGGAAGCCAGAGAGGGAATTTTAAGAGCAAACAGACACAAATAACAAGACATTCTTTAGAGAGACAAGGTGGTGAGGTAATATTTTTTATTGGACCAGCTTGTGATGGTGAGAGAGAAGAGCTTACACCAAGAAGAGCTCTGTGTAAGATCGAAAGCTTGTCTCTCTCACCAACAGAAGCTGGTCCAATAAAAGATATTACCTCACCCACCTTCTATCTCTAATATGCTGGAACCAACCCAGCTCCAACAACACTGCATACAAGACATTCTTTAAATATAGTGGAAGCAGGAACCCTGCAAGAGATTTAGTGGATCTGCTGGACTACAAGGGCAAAGGGGAACAATTAAGGAGAATAAGGACAGTGCAGAGACCCTAAATGATTTTGTCAGCAGAGGATGTTGGGGAGATACATGCCCCAGAATTACTCTTTTCAGGTAACAGAGATGAAGCACTGTCGGACAGTGAGGTGTCACAAAGGAGATGCTGAATGAACTGATTATAGAACCAGAAATCCCCAGGACCAGACAATATTTATGCTAGCATACTGCAAGAGATTAAGAAAGAAGTGTTTGAACGACTAATGAAAATACACAATCTCATTAAAATCAGTTACTATACTAGTGGAAGGCAGGTAGCAAATGTTATGCTACTTTGGGGGGAAAAAAGTGCTAGGGGTAATCCAAGGAATCACAGGACAGTGAGTCTTACTTCAGTCCAGGTAGATTGATTGAAAGTATAATTAAACCCAGGATTATAAAACATCTACATGACCATACTATCATAGAAACATAGGGCTGAAAGGGACCTTGAGAGGTCATCTAGTCCAGCCCTCTGCGCCGAGGCAGAAGCAAGTATACTTTGACCATCCCTGACAGATGTAAAGGAAAATTGCACCTTTCTAATCTATTAGAATTATTTGAGTGTGTCAATAGAATAGGGAATGAAGAGAGAGATGGAAACCAAATTGATTTGGAGTTTCAAAAAGCCTTTGACAGAGTCCATCACAAGTGTCTATTAAGGAAATTAAGTAGCCATGAGGTGAGCAGTTAGATACTGTAATTGATTAAATACTGGCTAAGAGACAGAAAACATAGGTCCCAAGCATTCGGAGCAATTCGTGTGTGTGTTTGTGCATATGAGGGTCCAAGCAAAGTTAGTTTTGTGCTTCCTCAATCCAGCCACTCTGTGCTGGATCACTGCCTCAATGCAAGGTGGAGCAGCCCAGGATGTGTTCTATGTGCAGAAGCAGCCAAAAAGCAAACAAAATGTTAGGATGCATAAGTAGTAGGATGGAAAATAATACAGAAAATATAATGCCACTGTATAAATCAGTGGTATGCCCTCACCTGGAACACTGTGTTCAGTTCAGGTCACCCCTATATGGAAAAAAAATACAGAGACAACACAATGAAAATGATTTAAAAGTATGAATGTAGTGGTGTTGAAGCCATGTCAGTCCCAGTATATTAGAGAGACAAGGTGGGTGAGGACCCATTATTGGACCAACTTATGTTGTGTGAGAGCTCTGTGTTCCATAACTGACTGTCCATTATAAGGTTTCTTCCTCTAAAGCATCTCATTCTGTGCACCCTCAGAGACAGGATAATAGACTAGGTGAACTAGTGGTCTGATCTATTATTTCATTATTCCTATGTTCATAAAGAACACTACTCTACAGCCAAAATGCTTCTGAAATAAATGTAGTCAAACTTTACTAATTCTGGGTCACTGAGAACGAAAATGATGCTTAAAATTGTTGATTGGCTCTAGTTTTCAAGATATGCTATTGGGTCAGTATATACGACCCTTGACTTGGGAATGGCGGAGGATACGTGAGTTATAAAGGGAAGGGATCTCAATTTAAACCAGAAATGACTAAAATACATCTTTGACTGGATCTATGAATAAATCTATGACTGGGTTTGAACAGTACTTGCTTTTTAGGCAAAACAATGAATGATGCAATGATGCTGGTATTGCGTCATACATGATATGAATTGCATCATGTTATTCCTTTAGAAGTCATGGATGATGCAATCATAATGAAGCTTACATCACTCTGCTGAACAAATTGCCCTATATCAGCTCTAGAAATCATACAGTGTCGTGCTCTCTTATTTGTCAGTGTTTGATTTAGCAAAGGGACACATTTCTGTTTAGCCAAAGTGAGCAGAGATGCCTTGTACTTGTGTGAACAGTGCAGATAACTTCTGCTATGTTTGTGGTGAAGTGACTTTTGCATCACAAAAGCGCAGTATAACCACTATGGTTAAGAGAGCCTATCACCTTTCTTTTGGCTGCAAAATTGGAGATCATAACAAGAGGTGGGCCCCACACATATGCTGCAACACTTGTGCAATAAATCTTCGCCAGTGGTTGAACAGGAAAAGGAAATCTATGCCTTTTGCAGTGCCAATGATTTGGAGAGAGCCAACCGATCATACCAGCAATTGTTATTTCTGCATGGTGCCTCCAGTTGGGAAAGGTGTGTCAACGAAGAAAAAGTGGACAGTGCATTATCCAAACATTCCATCAGCTATACGCCCAGTACCCCACGGAGAAGGACTGCCGGTTCCTGATGCACCAGAATCATTCTCACTTGAGTCAGACAAGGAAGAGGATGAAACTTCTGGTCCTGAACCATCAATGTCACAGGACCCACATTTTCTCCCATCCTCCTTCTCTGAACCACACCTCATAACAGAAGGTGAACTGAATGACCTTGTCAGGGATTTGGAACTACCCAAGAGTAAGGCAGAGCTGTTGGGCTCCAGACTACAGCAGTGGAATCTCCTGGCAGGTGATGTTAGGGTTTCCATGTTCTGTGACTGTCAAAAGGATCTTGTCCCATTCTTCTTCACGGAAGGTGATCTTGTAGCCTGCAACAACATCGATGGTGTGATGGCAGCCCTCAACATCGTTCACGATCCAGATGAGTGGAGACTGTTCATTGATTCATCGAAGATGAGTCTTAAAGCTGTTTCACTGCATAATGGCAATGTATTGCCATCAATTCCAGTTGGTCATGCAGTCCATATGAAGGAAACCTATGACAACATGAAACAACTTTTGAGGTGCATAAACTGACCAACATCAGTGGCAGCTTTGTGACGATTTGAAGGTTGTTGCTCTCTTGCTTGGTCTGCAGACTGGATACACAAAGTACTGCTGTTTTCTCTGCGAATGGGATAGTCATGCAAGAGATTCCCACTACATCAAGAAAGATTGGCCACTCCGACAATCATTTGGAGCCTGGGAGGAAAAGTGTTCAACATCCACCACTTGTTGAATCAAGGAAGATTTTGTTACCGCCCTTACACATCAAGCTGGGTCTGATGAAGAACTTTGTCAAGGCCATTGACAAAACACAAGCAGCTTTCAAGTACCTCCGTGGAAAATTTCCAAGGTTAAGTGAAGCTAAGATAAAGGAAGGTGTCTTTGTTGGTCCTCAGATTCGTGAACTTCTTCGAGATGATGCATTTGACCATGCACTGCGTGGCAAGGAAAAGACAGCATGGAAAGCCTTCCAGTTAGTGGCAATAAATTTTCTCAGAAACAACAAAGCAGACAACTACAGGTTGTTGGTGGAAAACCTCCTCAAGGCATACAAAAGCCTTGGTTGCAACATGTCACTAAAGATACATTTTTTGCACTCTCATCTAGATTTTTTTTTTTCCCACCGAAGTGCAGAGCAGTGAGCGACGAGCACGGCGAGCGATTTCACCGGGACATTGCAACAATGGAGAAATGCTATCAGGGCAAATGGAGCCCATCAATGCTTGCAGACTATTGCTGGACAGTGACAAGAAATGCTCCATTTAATGAATACAAGAGCCAAGAAGCACCGAGTAGACACTGAATAGGACTAAACTATGTACATAGTTTTTTGCCTTTGTTTCATAATAAATTTTATTTATATAACCCTTTTGCTGATTTTTAAAGTGTTGCATAAACAGGACAGGTGAAATATTATCATGTAAAGCAACCATAAACACATGAAAAGACCTAGGTTTACAAAATTTATGATTAAAACTCTATCTACACAATATACATAGACATAAAATGTAAAAACTTAAATGTCTTAAACTGAAGCCAATCAGTTGTTTTACTTGTCATATTTGAATTCAGCACATCAAAATACATAATAAATAGCACATTTTATCTCTGAAGCAGACGACTTCTCCAAAATTGTAGACCAGTGTAAGTGGTCTGGACTTCAGTCACTCCCTCTGTTGTGTGTAAGTCATTGAGAGCTGTGGGTGTTCAGTACCTTGCAAAATCAATTTAAAAACTTTGCTCATGTTTGAAAATTTTGACTTAAATGACTTGACCAAGGTCACACAGCACATCAGTGGCAGAGGAGGGAATAGACTTTGGAAGTCCTGAGTCCCATTCCTGTGCCTTAGCTCATGGAATAGGCTTGATGTTAGGAGGCTAGGATACTGAATAGAAAACTGGCTTAAGTGAGAAGCAAAGGGAAGTGACAGATAGAAACATTTCTGTTGGAAAAGGGTAACTATTGGCAAACTCTAGGGGTCAGTTTTAGTGACAGTGTTGCTCATAATAAACAAGTTATTTGGATGAGGGTTTTGGAAATAAGATCTCCAGGTTTTCAAATGCTGGAGGCAGAGCAAATGAGGAGGAGCATTTGAACTGTATTCCAGAGGATTTGGATGGTTTAGTGATTGGGCAACAGATGGCAAATACCACTTAATGTAGAAAGATATTAGATAATTAGTCTGGAAGCTAGGAGCCAATCTGGGGAATCTGAGCTAAATGGAGCAATCACACTGCCTGCTGATCCCAAGTGGGCAGAGAGAAAATCATTAACCCCATCAACTCTGTGCAGAGCAGCAATGAAAAGCCACATACAGGATGTGCGTGCATGCATGTCTGTTTAGGCATTTCTAGATACATATCACTGTGCTACCCAGCTGTAATAAAGAGGGGTGAGGTTGCAATGCACAAGACCCTTGTTGTAGTAATTAACTACTCAGAATTGTGCTAGATGTTGCAAATAGATCTATGTCTAATCTACACTTGACTTTTGCCAAATGTTTTCCACTGATGCCCCCGCCCCCAGTTCACCTCCACCAGTTCATCTCCCTAGGGCAGTGGTTCCCAAACTTAACAACCTGTGAGCCCCTTTCACAAAAATGTCAAGTTTCACGAACCCCCTCCTAAAAATGAATATTTCCAGGGATTTTCTCCTTTACCTGAGTATAAATTATAAGAGCAGTGATCTTGGAAATATAAAATTTGTTTTTATGACATGCTTATTACACTCTTTATTATTAATTATTATTTATCATTACAGTATTACATTATGAAAATGGCAACACTCTTCCAAGATCTCACTTTCATAGCTTGTATCACTTTGAATAAGTCTGTTATAAGACAAGGCTCCTATGTTTCATCAAGGAGTATCAGATGTGAAACAGCATGAAGGTATTTAAGAAGCCAACTCAAAGAGTTCCTCCTACACAAGCATTCAGGTCTTGAGCAGTCCAGGCAAACAACGCACATTACAACAAAGCTTAAACTTGTTCATAATAATTTTAAAAATAATACTAGCTGACTTTAAAAAAAAAACAAACAAACAAACAGCAAATATAATCCACCTCCCTTTCCATTTCTTATAAGGAGTCTTGAAGTTTAAATCTCCTCAGTGTGATAGAGATGCTTGCTTTGATCTGCTTAGCTCTTGGAAGTCCAGGGGCTCCAGGCTGCTGGCCCCGTGCTGTCTGGGGTCCCTAGGGACAGCTCTGTCCACCATTAGGGAATTTTTTCCCCAAGAACCCCCTGTAACATTTTGTGAACCCCCAGGGGTTCACGAACCCCAGTTTGGGAACCACTGCCCTCGGATATACAAAGTGCTGGCATAGGCAGCATTTTAAGTACTGTGGGCTGTAGATCTGCTCTGATCAGGATTGGATGAGATGGTGCTTAAAATGCCAGTGGCCATTAGGAACACTGTCTACATTGTTGTCCTACCATTTGTGGAGCTAGAACAGCAGTAGCAAAGTTGAGAATTTTTTGGCCAAAAAGGCTAGTGTAAACACACCGATAGAAGAGCCCTGCCCCTGCCCCAGGGAGCATACAATCTAAATGTGAGATGTGTCACGAGTAAAGGTGACAGTCAAAAGGAACAGGGTGAGAAAGGACAAAGTTCACAGCAATTCAGTCATACTATCACTAGTTCTTGGCACATGCACAGCTTAGGGTTCTGTAAATGTACATATAAGGAAGATGGAAAAAATGTGAAAATAATTGATTCCCTTATTGAAGGCCTGGCAGACAACGTGAATTAACTGCTTTACCTTTCCGCAAAACTGAGATCAAATTGTCTTCAGTTAAAACTGCTTTGATTGTAGATTCTCTCTGTTTATAGAGCTTTCCATACGTACTTCATATTTTTTTTTCCTCCTGTGTCTATTGTATTGCTTCATTTTCATACCCACTTCCTTTATCCTTCCATATACTCTTCATTGCACAAAAATACATAATTTATGTGGACACAAATAAAAATGTAGTGTTGAGGTATCATCTGTTTATTATATTTTGTGTTCTAGTATTTTTGGTGGTTCCCAACCTCCCATGCAGCTATCACACTTTAGCAAATGTTCAGTTTGTCCATATAAGTGTTTCCCTTGCAATTGCATAGAAAAATATGGTTGTGTGCATAGGAAGAAGTTACTCCTTTTTTAGGCTCTCTGCTTTAGAGACTAGTAGACTAAAGGACTGAGATGAGGCAGAAGGTAGGGATGAAGGTAAGAGTGACCTCCCAGGGTTACAAAAGTCCAATTATATAGTCAAACCAAAATATCCCCAAACAAATACTACTGCTGCTCTTCTTGGATTAATCTGACCATTCCCCACAGTTTCTTCACAGGGATCCCTCACTGCATTCTCTGCACAAGGATCCCAGAAACTGCTCCTAGCCATATCCTTGTTTTCTCCAAGCCCCAACCCAGGATATCCTCTAAGAATCTGCTTTACTTACTCTATACAGGAGAGACCTACCTTCATCATACTTCACCCCTCTAGTGAGTGTCCTCAGCCTACATATAAGGCCCAGGTAGCTAATGGATTCATCATTCTCCACTAACTCCATCCCCTCTGTCCAGAAGACAAACATTCAATTACCAACAGGTGTGGAGCTTTTCTCTAATTGGGTTTCCCTTCCATGTCTTCGCTAATAGGTGATGGGGGGGGGGGGGGGGGAAGAGAGAGAAACCCTATCACAGAGTCAGATTCTCCCATCAGTTTCAATAGGATGATTTGCAGAGGCTGGAAGAATGAAGCCCATAATGAATACAAGAGTTCCTGAGGATTGAATTGTCGCAAGTGTCCCAGCCACTGTCATCTCTCATGGAGCTCTAGACGAAGAAGAGGAGGATGGGAATGAAGATGCTTGTGAAGAACAGTTCAGGCTTTCTCTTTTGCTTCCCTTCTATGGATGATGAAAAGAAGAAGTGAATGATAAGGAATCAAAAGGAAAAGAAGAATGAGGATGACAGTATCTATCTATCTAGCTAACTAGCATTTATTACTGTAGTCTCTGGACATGGATTATTAGTTACAGTGAGCTCTGCCCATATGGGACTACTAATTCTCCATCCTACTCTTTGAGTTAGCCATTAGGTTCTTGAGCAGATATCAAGGTTTTCTTGTGCTCAGAGTATCTGGCAAATAATTTTGGTGAAGAGGTGAGTTTAGCAGCACACTACGAGCGGGGCAAGGGTTGGACTCATGTCAATCTTCTTTGGGAAGGAGTCTAGAGATTTGTACCTGCTGTTCAGAAGGCTCTGCCTCTGGTTCCCTACCCAGACTCAGTGAGTTATAGTGTGCCAAAGCATTGCAACCGCTATGATAGATTTAAGGAGTGTTGATTCTTGAGATAGCATGGGCCTTTCTCAGCAGTTCTGAAAATGTGATCCATGGACCACATGCTGGAAGTCTAAGGAGAATCTGCATAGTGCTGGCTCCTTATTACAGTTTCCTGCTGTTAAAACACATTAAAGGGAACTAAAAATACTTAATGTGACTTCTCCAAGAGAGTGATTGCTGTAGTTGTCCCAAGGCTGTTGTGATCAAGGACAGGAAATCATCCGTGTGAATGAGAAGGGATGTGGGCTGGGTGATAGTTAATGTGGGAGTGTGTGCATGAGACAATCTTTCACTTGAGACATTGTACCCATTATGAAAAATTCTGAGAACCCTAATGTGTGTCAATAAAAGATCAGTACCAGAAAGTGGACATGAATGCTCATCCAGTCTAGTTTATGGAGCACTGGTGTAATATGATCTCTGCAGTTTGTCCTGCTTAGAGGACAGGTGTAATGTATTACCTGCACCTTCCTGATGATCTCATAAGAACGGCCATACTGGGTCAGATCAAAAGTCCATCCAGCCCAGTATCCTGTCTGCCGACAGTGGCCAATGTCAGGTCCCCAGAGGGAGTGAACCTAACAGGTAATGATCAAGTGATCTCTCTCCTGCCATCCATCTCCACCCTCTGACAAACAGACTAGGGACACCATTCCTTACCCATCCTGGCTAATAGTCATTAATGGACTTAACTAGATACATTCATGGAGGTTATCTTTTAACCCCCCTCTCCCCACCGCCTTCACAACCTCCTCAGGCAAGGAGTTCCTTTCATTTGTTTTAAACCTGCTGCCCATTAATTTCATTGGGTAGCCCCTAGTTCTTATATTATGGGAACAAGTAGGTAACTTTTCCTTATTCACTTTCTCCACACCACTCATGATTTTATCTCTCTATCATATACCCCCTTAGTCTCCTCTTTTCCAAGCTGAAAAGTCCTAGCTTCTTTAATCTCTCCTCATATGGGACTCATTCCAAACCCCTAATCATTTTAGTTGCCCTTCTCTGAACCTTTTCTAATGCCAGTATATCTTTTTTGAGATGAGGAGACCACAGCTGTACACAGTATTCAAGATGTGGGTGTACCATGGATTTATATAAGGGCAATAAGATATTCTCCATCTTATTCTCTATTCCTTTTTTTAAATGATTCACACAATGCACACTGTGTGGACGTCTTCAGAGAACTATCCACGATGACTCCAAGATCTCTTTCCTGATTACTTGTAGATAAATATTTCTATCTTTAGTCGGGGGGGGGGGAGGAGGAGGAGGGATTACATACTGCAGGCTGAAGGGATGAACTCATTAACCACTGGAGCCAGGAGGTCCTCATCAGAGAAAAAGGTGTAGAATATTCTTACCACTCTAAGGTGGAAAATGGTACTTTTGGCAAGTAGAGCTGTTTGAGTATCTAGAAAATCAGTGACAAGTCCACTATGATCCTGAAGGCTGGGCATTGTGGCCTTGAAAACCCTGTATGATCTGGCAAATGTGGGTGAGATAGGTGACAAATATGTTAGGGGAGGAAGATGAAGGTGAGTCAAATCATTGCATATAAATTATCCAGAAGGCCTCAGTCTTCTTTTCTGCCTGCTACCTTGTCTGCTTTTGATATTGTGGTGTAAGAGGAGTAGGAGAAGTATAAGTGTGGCTATGTACATATGGAGGATTTGAAGAGAGCCTAGTCTCCCATTAGATCCAGATGATAGAGAAGGGGAGGTGACCTGTTGATGTCCCTTCCTGTCCTACATTGATATGATATACAGCTGCTGTATGGAGGTAGCCTTAAAAGTCCTGCTTTCTGTTTGCCTCTCTGCACCCTTCTCAGAATTCTGGGTGGAGAGAAGGACACAAAACTGGGAGCAAGAAGGTTGATGACCCTTTGTATGTTTATGGTGAAGGAGCCAGCCCGGGCTGGACCTCCCAGATGTGAGTGAGGGTGAAGATCGAGAGCAAGATGAAGCTCAGTGGGTGCCTAGATGTGTGTGCGGACTCATTGCAGCCCCCTCCCTCCTTCCAACTTTCTCTGCTCATTGTCTGGCCCTCACACGTAGGTGGGATGCAGTCTGTTCAGCAGTTCCATGTGATTCTCTCAATTCTTCCCTCCCCCTCCCCGTTTCCAACCAGTAGGAATGAGAAGTGGGAGATCTGGAACAGCCACCCTCAAGGTCTCGCCTCCAAGCCCCGCCGCCCCCCAAAACGGAGCATTGATGTGGTGGAGAGGCTGGAACACGATGCAACTCCTTCCTGCCCTGGCGGAGATGTGGATAATGCAGAAGAGGGGGCGAGGCAGGCACTGAAGGCCAGGGAGCCTGGCAATTCCACCCTCTTCGCCTTCCGTTCTCCCAAAATGTGGGCGGTGAAGAGGGCGATGCACGGGGAGAGCCGTGCGCGCCTGTCTCACGTTGTGTAGCTGACTCCCCAGACCCCCTCTGATCTACAGTGCGAGGGGCGGCCGCGGCGGTTTGCATGCAGCCGGCTCCTCCATTCCCCCCAGCCTGCTCGCTGGGATGCACGGAGTGAGAAAGAGGAGGAGGAGGAGGTATGTGTCATGCCATGTAGCCACTGCCCCCCACCTCCCGGATGTAGGGCGCGAAGAAGAGGAGTTCATGTGTAGCTGATCCGCCCTTCCCGGGTGTGCAGGGCGAAGGAGGGCCGCAGTGGGTGTGCAGCGCGCTCTGGCTCCCGGGGATGTGCGGAGGGGAGGAGGGGGGTGGAGGTCACTGTCTCTGTAGAGCTGGTCCCACCCCCGGCCTGCGCTCTCCTCCCCTGCGGTCCCCTCTTCTCCACCCTCCCTGACGTCTGGAGCTGGCAGCCCGGCCGGTTCCGCATTCCCGACCCCTCCCCGCAGCCCAGGGGCCGCTATATAACCGGGGCTGATGCAACCCACCCAGCCGCCCGCCACAGCTTGTGGGAGGGACGCACCGGGGCAGCGACGGGGGGCGGCGGCTGTGGTGGCGGTGGCTGCTGGCCAGGCGCCCCGGGGGCGGCAGCTGCTCCGGCTCCTCCCGGGACCAGACTCGGCAGGACGGGCCTGGGGACGGGGGCAGAGCACCGGAGCCAGGCGGCAGCGGAGGGGCTGAGCGTGCAGCCTGTCTCCGGCTCCTGCAGCCGGGCCCCGGGGGCACCTCGGCCGCCTTCTCCTTCTGCACGGTGGGTCTGGGCGGAGCGGGGAGAGTGGGGGGCGGCTCGGTGCGGGGCTGGGAGCGGCACCGGGCAGAACAGGGATCGAGACGTGGGGGGTCGGGAAGCTCCGGGCTCCCTCCCGGGGGTAGCAGCTGGGACTGGCCTGGCCGGGACCCGGGAGAGCTACAGGCTAGCTGCAAAGCCCGGACCGGGACCTACACCAGCCGGGGTCAGGGGGAAGCGTCGGGGGCTCTGGGCCTCTCCCCACATCCTTGGAGCGATCGGCCAGAGGGGGACGATGCTGCCTGTTGCCCCAGGGCTGGGCTGTGCTCTGGGGTCTGCCGTGCTGCCCCCGTCCCCACACGCATGGGGGCGCTCAGGAGTCCAGGGTCTCCTTGTGGTTTCCCATGGGCTGGGGGCTGCCGCGTTCCAACCCGTGGCCAGAGCAGGGCCGCTGCGTGTCCCCCTATTGACCCCAGGGACCGCCTACCCTCTGCCCGTCCTGCCCCCGGAATGTGTGCTGGTCCTGGGCGCTGCTGAGCCGGGTCCGGCCCCTTCTCACCCCCCTGCTGCCGCCCGGGAACGCGCGCAGGGGGCGCCGACTTTCTCTTTTGGAAGGGAAGCTCAGCCTAGAGTTTAGGCAAAGCCTGGTCGCTATCCCTGTCCCTGCTAGTTGGTGTGAAGACTCCCTGGAGTGTGTAGGGCCTGGTGCCAGGTACCGATCGCTTTTATTTCTGTGAAGCCACTGGTGTGTTAGGGGCTTTATAAGGCCTTGCCCTCAGCAGCTTACAGTCCAGCTAGACAAGGGAAGGGAAACAACAAAAGGGAGGTGAAGCCTGGGGCACCCATGGGTGCTGGAATAATTTGTATGTTGGGGTTCTGTGAGCCACTGAATCAAACTGTAAACCCTGTATATGATGGAAATCACTTCAAGCCAGGGTCTGGCAACACCCCTAGTTCCAGCACCTATCACCTGGGGCTTTGGTTGCTAGAACTTTATGCATGTTTGGGGGTCCGCACAGCTTCTGGTAGGATAAGGATGGTGGGCTAATAGGGTAGGGCTAAGGCTGACAGACTTTCTTAAAATGCAAAGATAGAAGCTTCCTGTAGGGCTGGCTCCAGAGCCTGTCCTCTACTGTGTCTACAAGCAAAATTCTCCTCTTAGGTGCACCTGGACATTCTGTTCTCCTTCTGTACAAGGAACTTTCACTGATGTCCCTGGTATCTAGATACTGCACAGATGGGCGCATCACAAAGGGAAAAGGGTATGCCTACACTTGACCCATGGCATTGCTGCAGCTTGGGCTCACGGGGCTAAAAATTGCAGTGGACGTTCAGGCTTGGGCTGGAGCTCAGGCTCTGAAACCCTGCGCCAGGGGTGGGTTTTGAAGCCCAGGCCACAGGCTGAGCCTAAATGGCTCTATGCTGCAATTTTTAGGCCTGTAGCCAGAGTCAGTTGACCCAAGCGCTGAGACTTAGTGCTGTAGAGTTCTTTACTGTAGTGTAGAGGTACCCAAATGAGACCTGCACATGCATGGAGAGTAGAGTCAAGGTTCACAGATGCAGTATTTTGCCCTAACTCTAGCCATATGTTTTGGTTAATGCTTGGTTTTGATAGATTCTGGTAATGCAATTCATTTCAGTTTGGTGCCACAGTGGGGAGTGGGTTTTAGCATCTCTGTAGATTTTGTTTTTTAATTCACCTGTCCACACAGTGAATGTGTGGGTTAAGAATAAGAGAATCTGAATTCCGAAAGTCCCACTTTAGTTTAGTTACAAGGAGAGTTTCAATGTGTTCTGCTATCCCATGAGTGTACTTCCTCTTACTTGCTCTCTATGCCCTTGAAAGGGAGGGAGCCCCTAGAGATTCCCTCTGCTCACTCAGTCCCAAGTCCATTTTAGTAGCCAGGCATAGAACTGAATGGAAGTCGCATTCTTTTGTGCTTTCTGCTCCAGAAGGCATTCTTCTATTTCAGTGGTAGCGAAATAGCTTTGAGAGCAAATTGGGGGAAAGGGAGAAATATCGAGAGAGAGAGAGAGAGAGACACACACACACATTATGTTTCCATTTTCCTTTAATGAAGGCCCTGTGGAGGTGTATTTGAAAACACAGGGTCTCCTATGCCTTCAAGGAGGGTGAGAACACTCTCTTGGCTGGTTCCAGGGCCATATGCAGTGTATGGTGGGCCAATGAAATGGGGCCTGGCTCATTCTTTTGCTTGTCTTGGCAGCCTGCTTCATGGCTTGTATTACCAGCTCTGGAACGGAACCACTGCCAAACTCTGTGTGTGTGTTTCTGTGCGCGTGCATGTGCACGATCACTGAGAGCACAGAAGAGACAAATGCTTCAGCAACTCAGATAGAAATTTTTATGCAAGTTTCAAGAAACATGCTAAAAATTCTGATCTGGAGGCCTTTGCCAGAAGTCTGCCTTGGGAATTTGCTAGTTAGTTCTTACATGGGGATGTCTAGGAATGCCACTTGTTTGAGAGCAAATTCTTAGTCTAACTCCCACAAATTAAAAGAGAAATACCCATTTATAGGGTGGGTAGGTGTTGTGCAGGGGCTGCAGTCCAAATCAGCCCTGTTCAGAGCAGCAATTGGCTGTCCCAGGTTTACTTGCAGTGTAGTTGTAGCTGTATTGGTCCCAGGATGTTAGAGAGACAAGGTGCGTGAGGTAATATCTTGTATGGGGCCAACTTTTGAAAGTTATCACCTTACCCACCTTGTCTCCTGGGGTTATTTGGCTGTTTGGGGATTTAACAGAATCCCAAGAAATGAAGTGCAAACTGCTGTCTCTTTCTGTGGCTCGTCGCCTTGTGCCCTTAAAGCCCCTATGGATATATCTGCGCCTTTCACACAATCTAGTATTCCCCTCCTCACAGTGTTTTGAGGTCCTGTGTTATGGCCCCTGCTAAAGAGGAGTAAATAGCAAAACTGATGGATTTGGGGGGCGGTCCTAACTAGCCAATATCAGAATGGGCAGCTTTGAGCCTGTACAATTGTTCCTCTCACCTCCTTTCTCCCCCACACTCTGGGCTGAGTTCGCTGCTCCTGCTGCACTTCAGTGGCTGGATATCCAGAAGAGTTCAGTATGGTGCTAAGCTCTTTTGAGATTCTGGCCCTTAGTATAACCATGAGAGGTGTGCAGGATGTTGAGTACTTTTGGAAAATCTGGCCCCAAATTTGCTGTCCTGGAGAGTGAGACCTGTAGTGCACAGCACTAGCCACTGTGTTCGGCTACATGGTTCATCCTTTGGCACTAGAGCAACCCACAGAGGAAAAAGGGGGTGTGGAGTTCCATCTATCACTGACTGGTCTAATGGATTTCCCAGTTGTCTTTAGTGTTCAGAATATTGATCCAAACATTGAAGGATAATTAACCTGCAGCCAGACAACCTAAGGGTATGAATGGGCTTGTCTGCTGAGCAGGTTTAGTATAAACTGACTAGTTCTGGTCATTATTTGGATGGGAGACTTTTAAGGAACACCCCAGGGTTGCAGGAAGTGTTTTGAAGAATATGTACAGGGCATTCTCCTCTCTAGTCAGTGCTGATCCTAGGTCCTCAGTGCAGTGCTAGATGGGGCTGGGCTGCTGGAAGTGCCAGCCTTTCTGATGAAATGTCTTTTAAAAATAAACTCCAGTTCTGACCACTTGTGGTCGTTAAATGTTCCAGGGGATTTTTCACAAGAGTCAGGTTGTTAGCCTCAGTGTCCAGACCTAATTCCAGCTGAGATCATTACACTTTCCCTCCCTAAATTCCCCCAGCTGTTTCAGTTGGAAATAAGATGGTTCTTATCTTCATGTCCTAAACTGCTTGTAGCTGTGCATTGTGGTGTTAAACATCTGTCCTGTTCCACTCCAGAGATGATGATGGTTTGTATGTGGTAGAGCCTAGGTGCCCTAGTCACTGACCAGAACCCTGTAGTGCTAGACATTGTACAAACACAAAACAGAAAGACAGCCCCTGCCCCAAAGAACTCACAAGCTAACTAGACGGCTGCGTAGCAATGGTGGAAGAGTGTGATCTTGATGTATAACTTGTTTGGCAGTTTAAAGCTTGGGAATCATTGGGATGGAAGTTGCTAGAGAAATAGGAGGAACAAGAGCTGATTGTTTAGCTCATGGCAGTTAAGGGTTTACTTTCAGATTAGTACATGTGATGGACACGGTAGGGAAGAATCCTTGCGGGGGGAGGCAAGGAGGAGCCATATGATATGATCTGTATCCAGAGCAAGGGATGCCACATGAAGGGGACTGATAACTACCAAGTTAGAAAGCAGTAGGGATGGTTGCTGTGGGAGGGCTTGTGCTTTTGGAGAGCTCTAATGCAGCAACCCTGAGCTGTAGTTGGGGGTTTAGTGTTGGACTGGGCATGTCTGACAGGTGGAGGGCTGATGGGTCACTCCCAGGGGATGGCTGCTCCAGTGGGCTCTGCTGATGGCTGAGCTTTACCTCTGTGGATTTGTAACAAATGTTCTCTTTTAAAAGGTCCTGTTTGCAGCAGCATTGGAGATAACATTCCCAAGTGCAGCCCAGGGGCACTGGAACAATTTGTATAGTGCGGGTGCTGAGAGCCATTGAACCAAACAGTAAACCCTGTATATAATGGAAACCACTTCAAGTCAGGGGCTGCTGCAGCACCCCCCGCACCCCTAGTTCCAGCACGTACTGCAGCCCAAGAGGCTGGGCAGGGCAGCATGGCCAAGCAGTGGGGCTTTCTGCTGAGGGGTGGGACTGGGGAATAGCACTTTCTCTGCTGGGGAGTCTCTCTCTGATAGGGAGGAAGGGATGGAGCTGTCTCTCTGATGGGGTTTGAGGGCAGCCAGTGGATCTCTCACTCACACATCAGGGAATGGAGGCAGACAGCAAGGCTGTTTGCTTGGATTCGTGCTCTAGTAAAGCCTTCATAAAAAGCCCAAAGGCAGAGCTGTCTCTCTGTGAGACTCTTGTGGTATTTCTGCCATCTGTGTGAAAATAAACAGAAGTTCAAGGCAGAGCCAGACCCTTCCCACACCGGAAATGGGCTCTGGCTTCTATCTCCTGGGGAGCAATCCCCCTCAGCTACTTTGTCTCACTGCCACAGTCATCAGGGCAATGAGGGTCTATTCCTTGGGGCCCAAGAATTCTTGAACAAGGCTTTGCAGGGAAGGGTGTTTATAAAGTCTGCTGCATATGACTATTCACATCCTATCCTCTTGCAAGGGCATCTGCGTGGGTGTCTCTGGGAAGGGCATTGATGTTGCTTCTTAAGCCAGCACAGATCCAGGGTCTGACTCTAGGAGTTGCTTTTCTGACTCTTGCTGGAAAGTCTGTTGCCCTTATAGGTAACTTGTGCAATATTAGGCATACAGAGGCTGCCATATTGCAGCAGACTCCTGGTTCAGCTACCTGGCAGCCTGTCTCTGACAGTGACTTATAGCGCTTGTACTATATCCTTGGTAGAGAGAGGGGGATTATTTCCTGAGCTGTCCCAGCTGGTGACTACCCTGAGAGCCCAGAGCGCCTTTGCAGTTTTGTCTTAGCTGATGTCACTACAGCTGATTTCTTTGATGCACTAAACATACTTGATTCCTTTTCATCAGGAAGATCCACTGATTTAATACAGAGTACACAAAAGGTCAGTGGCTTCCATTAAAATTCGCATTTGCCAGTACCTAGCACACCATAGGATGCAACTGCAGGTCTTGGAGACTGCTGTGTTTTGGTTACTGGCAAATAATTTAATGATGGCCACTGTCTGTCATTTTACCAATTTAGACTGCATTTCTGTGGCATTCTTCTGAGCATTCATTACCCTGCAGTCCACAAGAGATCTAAGGTTTAAAGTTATTGCTTTTTAAAGTAACGTGCCTTCTTGTGCTTGTATTGCATGACTAGGTAAATAATACCGGGCCTTCTATAAACCATTTATTTGAAATATATAATATACTGCATTCATGATGAACAAAGTGAGGAACAGTTGCATGGGAATATCGGCTAACAGAAGGAAAACTCTATTGCATGCTAAGGCACTCAGCGTATTGAAAGCTTAGTTTTTGCTTAATTTCTATAAATTAATAACATTTAACATAGCAATTCCCTGGGGCCTATCCTTGATGGGGTGGGAAGGCTTGTATGCTCCTGTGACCCTGAGAGCTATGCCATTGGGAGTTTTCACTCCCTGTCAGGATCACCCAAGCAGATTGGTCAAAAAATAGGGACCAGATGAAAAGGAATCCACTGGTCCTCCAGATTAGGAGTTGAGTGATAGGCCAACAACCTATTGTTTAAAAAAAAAAAAAAGTTGAGTTGTGGAAACACAACAAGGTAGCCATTCAGACAAACAACATGCCAAAATAATGGACTCTGTCTTGGCAGAAATGACAAGGGAAGCCATCAGGAACCCAAGATTCTGACAGGTTCTTTATTGAAGGTAAAATGAACTAGGAAAGTAGGTTTCTGCAACACTTGAACAACAACCAAAGTAACGCAAACAACCAAACAGATAGACAAATATAATCTCAAAATCAGTGTTTAAGCAACTGTCAATGGTCTGGAGCTGACAAAAAACACTTAAAAATTAAAATATAGCCATTATAAATTCAGGGAGGTAAGATCGGTGCCACTCAGAGGGTACAGCATTAATTATGACTTCCAATATTGACAGACATGGGTTGCCAAAATCAGAATGATGAAAGATAGGTAGAACTGTACCTGGTATCAGGGATCATAATTGGTGGAACACTGTTCCGCTACAAATATATCCACAAGGTAATTTGGAATTCCCCAGCTGGAGTTACCAGGAACAAGACTGACTATCTGTGTTTTGGAATGAAATTTAGATCTACTATCTAGGATGTCCGAGCATACAGAGGAACTAGTATCTGAAGCGACTACAATTTGTGTGGCAACATTGAAGATCTAATTCTTCTGTACTTTCCTTCATCTTTCTCTCGCTCCTAATATATTTACAGAACCTCTTCTTACTGTTTATGTCCCTTGCTAGGTATAACTCATTTTGTGCCTTAGCCTTTTTTATTTTGTTCCTACATGATTTTTTTTTTATTCATCCATAGCAATTTGTTAATGTTTCCACTTTTTGTAGGATTCCTTTTTGATATTCACATCATTAAAGAGCTCCTGATGGAACCATTTTGACTTCTTACTACCTTTTTATCTTTCCTTTGCATCGGGATAGTCTGCTGTTTTGTCTTTAATATTGTCTCTTTAATTGCCCTGCATTCTCGTGAACTCCTTTTTCCCTTAGATTTGCTTACCGGGAGAGGTTGCCTACTAGTTGTCTTTAGAAACCATGTCTCGGAAATGTCTAACTTGTAGATACATATAGAAATCCCAAAAAGGGTTGTGTGCCCTGGAAAAAGTCTCCAAAGGTCAACTGTTCTTTGGCAGCCCACGTTTTTGAAATTAGTATCTTTCTAACCTAGAGGGACAGTTTATTCAGGAACTCATTGAGAATTTTGGGATGGTACCAGGGCACTTGACTGCACTTTTCAAAGTGGTGCCTCGGACAGGACATTGTCTGATCTCTTGAGGCAGCAAAGTGTTGTAGCCATAAATCAGGCTAGAAAGAATAAAAGGAGAGTGATCTGCTGCATCACTGGTCTGCTGTGTGTGAGGTATTGTTTTGAATTTCTGTAAAATGTAGCCAGTTCCAAATGTGGAATTTAGAGCTGACCAGTGATAGAATTTCCAGGTGGGGAGGTTACTATCTTATTTTGTTTTCTGTCTTTGCAGCCTCAACCAGGCCAACTGATAATCTGTCTCTTCTCAGGCCATGTAAAATTGCTACATATTTTCTCTCTAGTTCTCTTTTATACCCAGTAGGTAGGAGTACTGGAAAAACATTCATTTTTATCAAGTAGCATCAGCCCAACAAGCCTATTCATTAGTTGAGATTCTGCATCTTTTATTTATTTATTCATTTTCTCCTTTCCAAACTAAAATGTCCTAGTCTCTGAGGTCATTTTGTATTGAACACTCCCTTCCCCAGTGCCTTACCTTTTTCTTTCTGCTCTCTGCTCCTGTGGAGTTGATGGCCAAAGCTGAGTGCTGGATTCCTGGTGAGGACACACCCTGATTTACAATAATGCCCTTATCAGGTTTCCCCTACTACTTTGTTCCTTGACATTGTTGCTTTTGTTACTGTTGCTGTGTGGTGAGCAGATGCCCTTCTGTGAACTGCTCACTGTGACCTCTCGCATTAGAGGTTGCCACCAGTTCGGAGCCCATTAGGGAGCATAAAGATTTAAAATTGTTCTTTACAATGTGAGCCACATTATCACCTGCCACCATGCTGTCCGTTTCCCTAGTGGTGTTGGTATTGTACTCTGGCAGCTGCCAAGGCTGGCTTCATATAACTAGCTTTAAAATTATTGCTAGGGTGTGCAGAATGAGAGCCTCTAACTCTCCTTGTTTAGCTGGTCCTCCTTCCTCCCAGCTCTCTGGATAACAGGACAACCCAAAGTGCATTGCCCCACATTCTCCTGCACTGTGTACATGGTTCTGTGTACACTCTCCCTTGCTGAGGAAGTGTGGGATAGAAGCCCTGACTTTCCCAGAGTTCATTGATGAAAATCCAGTTAGGCACAGTCATGAGTGCATGGATTAACATGGTGACATGGTTGTGTTGTGAAAAAAGCTGTTGCATGGACACAACTGAACCATGTATGTTGTAACTGGGTCATTTGCGAGTGTCAGCCTTGTTACACAAACATAGATGTAGTTACAGTGTAGATGGTACCCAGCTGTTCTCTGTGCACTCAGTTGGTCTCACAGCCCCATTCACTCTTCCATGGGCTTCCTGCTTCTCAGCTAATTAAAGAACTTATTATTATTTTTCATAGCTTGGCTACTTCTTCATATTTTCTCTTAGCTCCCCTCATTCTCCAGCTTGTAACTGACCTGCCAGAGTTTGCCCCAGTCTATTTGCCTTATTTGGCCTGGATTTCTTCCCTCCCCTCTCTTTTTGTATTTGTTGTTGGCCAAAATAAACTATTGTACCTGTGGATTTTTCCTTCCCTTTTTCCTTCCTTTTATTTGTTCTGGAGGATGGATCCCATCTGTGATTTTTAAGTTAGTCTTATGCAGCCTCCATGCTGATTCTGTGTTCTTTAAGTTCCTAGCATTTTTCTTTATCTTCACTCATGCAAAGTTTCCCTGCTTGAATTTCAGTGTCAGACTTGGCTGTCAGTCTGATCCTCTGGAGAGGATGTCGGAGCCAGTGCACATTATGGTCATTGTTGATGGCTCCACTGTCCTTCCTGCACCAACACCTGAAAATTATTCAGAACCATGTTTAGAGTAGTCTCTGATCTTGTCAGATCCAGAACAAGATGTTCCAAGAAACAGTCACCCATAGTATCAAGAAATTGTTTCTTCAGGCCACATCCTGAAGGGACCATTGATCAGTTGACCTCCTAAGTAGCTGAAGTTGCCCCTTATCACTCTTGTAGTACTTTGTTGCCCCTGTCTGATTTCTCTCCTCATCCTGTTCTGCAGGTATGTCATTCCTACTAGAATTAATTTCTTTTGACCTAGGGATTTTATCCACATGGATTCTGTCTGATGCTCCCCCTCTTGTTGGCATTCTCTCTCAAGGAGGCTGTGGAATCCTGTGTGGGCAACACTGGTGGCTCCCCAGCCTCTGTGACCAAACCTAACTTTGCTCTGTCATTCATAATCAGGATCTGCAATATCCCAACCGAGTCTTACTTGTGAGCTTCATGCACTGGTACGTATAGTTGTTCTTGTGCCTCTTTTCCTGCACTGCCTCCCTCCCCTGCAGCCTTCCTTGGGAACAACTAATTACTGATTGATATTGGTGTCCCCAAAGCCCCTTATCTGCAGCTCTTTCCTTTCTACCCTAGGCTCCCTGGAATATGCACGATTACTGTTCAGGCAATGTGTTTAATCTGCCCGACGCGGCCACAGAGCTGGGGAGTGGGAGGTCCCATGGCATAGCTGGGCCTGTTCATCTACTTGATAGTGTAGCCCTCTGCAGACATCTGTCAGATGTGGTCGTGACTCTGAGCTCTTATGGGAGGACTCTCAAATGTTGGGAGATTTCATGTCCTTGCTGCTCTCCTGCTGGGACTTGAGTGTCCATCACCAATTACAATATGCAAGGAGTGTTAGAGCTGGGGAATGGTTCCTCTTCCTCAAATAACTTTGCCTGTTGTAGGGAACAGGAGAGTACAATGGCCTTGCTGGTGTTTGTGTGTGCTGGGAAGGGTGGGATGAGATGCAGTGCTTCTGCCACAGGCTCAAATTGCAGCGTCAGAGCAGAGACCTGGGGGAATTGGCTCCTCATTGCTCTGAGCAGTATATGTCTCTTCACCCCCTCAGTGGCACCAGAAAGATGTGGGTAGGGATCCTCATAACAGATTAGGTGAGCGGCCCTGGTACCTGTTCCAGAGGTTTGGGAGTGAGGGCAGAAAGGGAGAGAGCTGCTGCTTCCCTTGGTTCATACCCTGTTGGGTTTTGGAGTAAGCTGTGCTTGCTCCCACTTGTGGGACTCCCTGGCTGAATCCCTGTAACAGCCTGTGTCTCGGTCTCGGTCTCTCCCTAGAGCGAGGAGCTGCTTGCCCTGCTATGATGCCAGGGCAGATTCCGGATCCATCCCTGACAGCTGGAGCTCTACCTGGGCTTGGCCCCTTGACAGGACTCCCGGGCACCACCCTGACGGTGGAAGAGCTGAAGTACGCTGACATCCGCAACATTGGGGCTATGATCTCACCACTGCATTTCTTGGAGGTCAAACTTGGGAAAAGACCCCAGCCTGTGAAAAGTGAGGTGAGTTCTGAGGGGAATTCCCCAAGCCCTGCTTGCCTCCGGGGGGCTGCTCTAAAGGCACTGTAAACCGATGTCCTCTCTATCCATGGGTAATAGCAGGACAAGCTTTCCCCTCTCATGCTACCTCCGCCTCTTCTCCCCCCCCCCCCCCCCCCCCCGCCATGTCCATCCCCAGACAATTCCATTTTGATAGGCTGTTCAGTCACTGGTCTGTCTGCCAGGATGGCCCAAAAAGTTTTTAATGAGCTAAGCATGCTGAAAACTGGACTGAGATGACCCTCCTCCCCTTCATCTCCTGCCACTCTGGCCTGGGGTGGGTGTGAACCACTGACCCAGCAGCAAAAGGCTCCATATCCCAGTCCAGCCCTCATGATACATGAGTAAATTCAGACTCTGGCTCAGAGGAGAGAGGCCTCGGTCACCCACCCACTTTACAACTTGAGGAGCCAGTCAGGAACTGAAGCCATGTGGCCTTTTGTCTATTGAGCTGTTACGGTAAATCTTCTCATCTGCTGTGAGAATGAGCCTTTGGTCACATAAGAGTTGGCATTCGGGCTCCTTGCTCCCTGGATGGCTCCCTCCATGGCCTTAGGCACCTCTCTTAATCTCTTTGTGCCTCTGCTTTCTCATCTGTACAATGGTGGTCATGCTCTACTCCTCTCCCTGGGCCAGTGGGTTCTGTGCGACTACTCCATTAATGTCCATGACTCACTCAACAGCAGAGAGTCCTCTAGCCAGCTTTTGGATGCTCTTTGCATGTCTTGTTTACCGTGTCTGTGGTGGGAGTGGGGAGAGGAGATGCATTCTGCCCGGCTCTGCTCTAACATAGAGCAAGTACTGAAAGAGTTTTCTTAGAACTCTGTCAGCAAACATCATGCAACAAAAAAGGGGCAATCCAAATGGCACATGCCAGAACCCAGGTGCATTGCTGTAACATGTTCCTCAGCTGCACTAGTCCTAAAGGCAGCAAGTTGAGGATAGTAAATGAAGCTGTTCAAAGCAGAGGTTTTGCAGCTGCAGCCTGGGTAAGCCAAAACTGTGTATCCCAGGAGTGGCCAAAGAACAGCCTACGCACTCGTTACAATGCAGTCCAAAGCTGCCTTCATCTCTAGGGGAGGTGCAACTCAGACCCTACAGACATCAGCATGCCTGGCTCCCCTGGCACTAGGATGAATAGACTGCTTCCTAAACCTTACTGAACGGAGCAGCCCTACCTGGGGTGTCTATACTTCTGGAAAGCTCAGCATGGAGGTGGGAAGGCACTTGGATTGGCTGCACAGGGACGTTCAAAACAGTCACTGCTGGGCTCTGGAAATCTTCCCCTCCAAACCAGAGCAGGGATCTCCCCAGACTGAAGCCCTTCTCCTGAGGCCGCTATCTGTAGGGAAATTCATGTTAGTCGTAGTCTGCACTGTGAAGAAGGCAACTCCAGCCTCCTCCTGAATTGGAGGGAATGGGAGGACCTTAACCATGAAATAAAATTCTTTAGCCCCTCTCCCCACAGGGAATCTCTTCTTCTCTCTTCTTCTCACCCCCCCCTGCCCCGCCCACTGTGTCTTGTTTAACCCTTTAGCTACTTAAATTCTTTCCTGTATGATAACCCAATGCCCCCTCTAGAGAGCCTCCTATATATAGATTTCACTGAGCTTTAGAAACATGAATTAAGTCTCGACCCCTGGCAGAGAAGGCCAGTGCCAGTATCCCCATTTTATTAATGGGAAAACACGAGGCGCCCTCCTTTGTCAGGCCATGGCACAAGAAGTGGGCCTGCCTCAGTATCCCCTTGGAATCCACCCATGCAAAGGAATAGTGTCTCTGCAGCACATTGAAATCCTTTTAGTTATGTAAAATGCCACAGTCTGCAGATCCCTCACAGTAAAAACAGCTCCTCTCAAACCCCTCAAGGGTTTTACTCACAGCACCTCTTCAGTCCCATTCCCACATCACTCACCCTGACACAAGTCATTAACTGCTCTGTCCCACTCCTGTGGCCCCTGTTTGAGGTCCCCACTCTCCAGGCCTCCTACCTTAGCATCCCAAGACCCACATTTCTCCCACAAGCCTTCTCCTGGAGCCCCAAGACAGAATGCCGGTGGCATTCCATGTAGCTACCCCTGCTCTGGGATCAACCTCCCCTGTGTTTTGGGCTCAGCTTCTCCTAACCAGGATACTTCTTCCCCTTCTTCACAAAGGCCTCCACATGAGCTCTTCTGTAACTCAGCTGGGGTTCCCCAGCTTTGGCCAGTCCTCACAATCAACCTCTTGCTCTTGCCAATGGCTCTCTCTCTACTAACTTTGCTCTCCTCTCCTATTGCTGCTCTCTGGATCTCCCTTTCCTCTTCAGGAGTCCCACCTGCCCTTCTCTCAGTGCACTCAGGCCTCTTGCCCTTCTAGGGCCCCGGTGCCTTCTTTTAAGTCCAATTTGAGTCATCTGACCAGTCCTAGGTACACTTTTTTCCCTCTTAAAAGGGCTAGTGTCACCCTATGTTAGGCAGAAAGAGGGAAAGTGACTTGCCTGAGGCCACAGTATCTGTGAAGAAATCACAACGAGACCCCAGGAGTCCCAACGCCCACTCTCTTGTTGTCCCTGCTAAGCCACATGCCCAGAGCTTCTGTAACCTGTCTAGGAGATGTGACCCTTCTCTGTACTGTGTTCTCTGAACTGTTAGGATGGATGGGGTAGTTTCTGTTTGACTGATCAGTGAGATGAGGACAGGGGAAGGATCAATCACTCCCTTTTCTGTGCCTGAACTGGCCAGAGCAGACCACAAAAATGTGTCAATCAGCTGAGAATCACGGACAGCCTGTATTGTCCCACCAATGGTATTGCTCCCTATTGCTGCCACAATTAACCATCTGCTTTGCAGCAAATATGGGGGAATGTTTTTGCATGTTAAAAAGCAAGTGGGTTGTGACAAGTGGGGAGTTGAGAGCACATGTCCTCTCTTCTCTGTGCTCTTTCTTGCACTCAGCAGGCTGCTTTTAATAGCTCCTCTCGGCTCGGAGACAAATCAGTAGCTGGTGGAAGCTATGCTAATGAGAGCGGAATGGTAATTACACTGACCTCTAAAACGCTGCTTAATTTTGCACAGATTTGTTAGTTGCTTGTGCCCTTAACTCTGAAATTCTTACTCTTTCAAGAATCCAAAAGGAAGAATCTGGGGGCTACTGGCCAAGTGAGGGGTCAAAAGCCTCTTTCCATTCACCTCCCTGCAAATGTTAGAAACACAGGAGTTTAACTGTGTATAGAAAGACTTGGCAACCTTATTTACATTAACGTGTACTGTGAGATCTAAATCTGTTCTCCTTGCCTGACACCTTACACTGTCACTTGCACTTCTGCAAAGCGAGTGTAAGACATTCTGTCTGATTTGATGCCCCCTTTGCACAGGAGTGAATGACATGCAGAGCAGGGGAGAGTTGGCCCTTCTGTGGATATTTTAATGGAAAATGCTCTTATTGAAACTGGCCTTGTTTAATATTTTATTCCTAGACAAAATAGTTCCCTAAACTGGAACTAGGAATGTAAGTGTATCAGTTATTTAAGGGGGGAAAAGCCTTGAAGAGAACTCTGTAACTGTCTGAAATGTTGGGAAGTCAATGTCTTGGTTACCCTTAAAACCCAAACATTAGAGATGCCCAGTGAATTTCATCCAGTCACCTTAACTTGGACCCATCCCTGTGACCATCCCGTCTCACGTGTGTGTCACATGGAGACATTTTGATTAAAGGGGTGTGAGCTTTATAAAGTTGGCAACTTGTATAGTTTCCCTAGGTAGGAGACCAGGAGCCCTGGAACGTGTGGGTTTGGTTTCATAGACATGTCTGTGGTACTCAGTTGGTTAACCCAATATTGCACTGCTGGTGGATAAACTACCAAACATTCCCTCTAGTTCATAAGAGGTTCCTAATCCTAGTCACAGTAGCTACATGTCACTGCTGAGCTTCATAGAACAACAATGTTTAGAACACCCTGTACTTGGAGGGAATTGTCCTTAGTGTGGTCCATTTTGGCTTAGAGATGTACAAATCTGTCTTGTCAATGACTGCAGTTGGCTATAGAGAAGGCAGGAGTAGTTTGCTGAAGTGATGACAAGACGTGCCACTGCAGCATTTAAACAGAAACCATGTGACTTGACCATGCACGAGTGAGAGGCAGTTTAGTTTGATAACTTCTCAGAGTCCCTGATGTGATGGAGATGGGGAGTATATGTGGCTAAGGGCATGTCTAATCTTCAGTCATGGGGGTGATTGCAGCACATGTAGACCTACTTGAGCTAGGTTTGATCTACCTAGCTCAGGTACCAATACCAGTAAAGCCATGGCAGCATGGGCTTCAGCTTGGGCTATACAAGCCTGCCAAGGAGCATGGGTACTTACTTGGGCAGCTAGTCCCTGGTGCTGTGGCTTCACTGCTATTGGTACCCAAGCTAGGTAGATTAAAGCATAGCTTGTGTATGTTTACATGTGCTGCATTCACACCTCCAGCTGGAGTGTAGACCGATCTTAAGACTGGTTCCTGGTTTTCGTTGTGTTGCAGGCATTGGCACAGAGGCAATTAAGGCTGCTTGAGTGACTTTCTCTTGCAGTTCCAGATTCCCTGATTTTAAAGTGTAACCTGAATGTTCAATTTCCAGGCATTGTAAGGCTTGTAATTTTCTCAAAAGATACAATGTTTGCTTAAAGGTAAAAGGCCCACTTCCTCCAAAGGTATGTAGGTACCTGCTTCCATTTATTTCAATGGGAGTTAGGCAGCTAAATATCTTTGAGGATTTGAGTCAGCATCCTTAAGTAATAGATGAACTGTACCATAACACAGGGCTTGGGGTGGGTTTTTTGATGGGTTACTGCCCTAGGTTTTTGAAGTAATGCCCCTGATACTTTGATGGTGGCTTTCTGACTGTGTGATGTAGGGTTAACACAGCAAGTTTGAGTCCGTTAGCATAGAACACTGGAGTCCTGAAGTAAAATGCAGAAACGTATGTCTTTGCTCAATGCTACAATGGGATCTGGGTATCTTGCTGCACCCTCCCTATACACCACACTCTGTACTAGGGCCTTTTATTACTCACTATGCTCCAAGCAGGACTGGCTCTAGGGTTTTTTTTTTGCTGCCCCAAGCAAAAAACCAAACCAAAACAAAAAACACCCACCTCCGAGAGCGCAACTGCCGAAGCGCAAAAAAAAAAAGCCGGAATGCCACCCCTGGAATTGTGCCGCCCCAAGCACGTGCTTGGTTTGCTGGTGCCTAGAGCCGGTCCTGGCTCCAAGGAAACGGGTCTGAGCACTCTGAGCCCAGAATGCTGAACATGTTGCATGAGCAGGAAATGAATGGAACCAATCAGGGAATGGCTCATTCAGGTCTTCAAGGCTCTCTTGGGCCTGGCTAGTTGTTTGATACTCCTGGAATGAGACCACTCCCTTCAGCTGCCCCAAGCCCTTACTAACTGTCAGTGTAGACTTCACACATCTACAGCTGTAGACTGAACTGTCTCTTGCACTGAGATCCCTGCTTAGAACACTCTGATCTGATCAAGCCACCCATGTGCTTTGAACAGCCACTAAAGAAAATACTTTCCTTGCAATACTGTATCTGCCTGTTACAGTATCAGCTCAGGGTAAGTTAACATGAGATAGGGAAGAGAGTAGAAGTCTCTCTCCCATTTGCTTTTGCCTCCCCCCGCCCCCCCCCACACACAGGGCTGCACTGGACTAATCGCAGAGCTAAGGTCTGTGCATGTGGCTGGGCTGAGTGTAGCAGGGGAACTTGGCAGCATGAGGAGAGGCCCCCTCTCTGGGGGGCTGTTCTTGCTCTCAGCCATGGGAAGGTCAGCGTTGCTCCTAGCACATGAGACCACTACTATACTCCCACACATCCGTGTTAGGGGCAGGGGAATCTCTGCTGTTGCACAAGACCCTTCTCTTCATGGATTACACATTTCTGTGGTGAAATTAGTTTGCCTCACTCTAGAGTCCACATTACAGAAACGGAGTAATTTATCACAAGTGGGAGTGATCAGCAATCTGTGCTCCAAAGAGCCCAGAACTGGACCTAGCAGGTGGAGTTGCAGGGCAGGACTGAGCTGCACTGATAGCAGCGTGCGAGGCAGGGAAGGGGAGGACAGACCAAAGTAGCCAGGGATACTGCAGATCGGGACTGAGGAGAATCAGCTGAGGTGTGGGGGGGAGGCTTGCACAGCCACTGCTGCCAGTGAGACCTAGCAAGGGGGCTATTGCCAGCTGCATCACTCCCCAGTCTGGCTGTTCTAACATGGGGCCTGTGTCCTGTTCCAGCTGGATGAGGAAGAGGAGAGGAGGAAAAGGCGCCGTGAGAAAAACAAAGTAGCAGCAGCTCGATGTCGCAACAAGAAGAAGGAGAGGACAGAGTTCCTGCAGCGGGTGAGTGCCCCGTGCCCTTTCCCCAGCAGGCTTGGTATAGCCTCCCTCTCCAGCTATGCTTCACTGCAGTAGGCACCCCTCTGTCCTCTCCAAGTGGGGAGGACAAAGGTGGATTGTACACCCACTCCCAAGGCTATTAAAGTCTCTTCAGCAATTGACCAGAGGGGCTGTTCATTCTGCTGAATCTCACTTCTTGCCCAACTGCAAGGTTCAAAGAGTTCCCTCCTCCAGTCAAAAGAAGAACAGGAGTACTTGTGGCACCTTAGAGACTAACAAATTTATTAGAGCATAAGCTTTCGTGGACTACAGCCCACTTCTTCGGATGCAGTGGGCTGTAGTCCACGAAAGCTTATGCTCTAATAAATTTGTTAGTCTCTAAGGTGCCACAAGTACTCCTGTTCTTCTTTTTGCGGATACAGACTAACACGGCTGTTACTCTGAAACTCCTCCAGTCAGTCACCTCCTCTCCCTGCATCTGGGAGCCCAGCAGCTGCCCACAGATCCTGAGGCCTGGTGCCTGGCAGATGCAATCTCTCATTTGGCAGTTGCATGGGAGGACATAAGGCCACTCTCCCATTTTTCCCCGGCTGGTCCTGCAGGGTAAATGGACCGTGACCTCATGTGTCTGTTACCAGCTAGAGCAGGTAGTTAGCTGAACCCACTCTCATAGCATGGGGTGTGCTGGGGCAGGAAGGCATCTGACACATTTACCTTGGGTATGTGAGCTGAATTCCATGTCCTAGCACTATGTGCAGCCCTGCACAGAGTGCATATCTCACCCAAATAACCATAAGGAGCCACAAGCCCAACCAGTACAACACAAACAGGTGCCCAGAGGATACACGGTGAGTACCAGGATAGACTCTAGAGACTTGTCAGCCCCTGACATGCAGTAGTAGAATGCCCATGGGCTGGTCACTTCTCCCAAAGCCTGGAGATTCCTAGTCTGTACACTAAAGACACATGAAACTCTCTCCCAGAGTGATTCCCATACAGTACACACATGTACTCTTCCTCCTACAGTGCATGGTGCCACCCCAAAGATATCTCTCTCTCACTCACACACACCATTGCACTCCCACCCCCTCCACAGGGATGCACCTCACATTCCCACACAGTCATGTGCAGCGAGGGGCACCTCTTGGACATGGGGCTCTTGGACACAAGAATCTTTTTAAAGCAAATTCTCTCAATAAGACAAGCCAGTAAAATATGAACCATAAAAAGATCAGAAATCCTTGTTGCTGCTTTTCTCCCTGAGAAGCTGGGTCTCCCTTAGTTACTGGTTCCTCTTTACTTCAGGGCAGAAAAATACTTCTAGTGCAAAACATCTTTTCTGTAGTGTTCAGTTCAGTTTTATTAGATTGCATATGACGTGTCTTTTGTGAACATGAGAAAAACATACACAATCTAAAACAGCAACATCCCTATAATACATTCAAATGTCATTCAGAACTCTCTTCTCTGCACAGTGCTAAAAGGCCAAAAATTGCCACTGATTTAATTACTACTGGGGATTAAGAAAATACTAAAAACCATTGTCCTTTGAGGTGGTGGTAAAGAATTTATTTATTTTTAATAAAAAGAGGTATAATCCAGCGTGTTCTCAGAAGCTGGGATATTCTACAGGCCAAAAGATAATGAGGTAGATCTTCCAACACTCTAGATTTACATGGGCAAATCTGAAGATGTGAAGGAACTTTTTCCATATCTACCTTTTAAGGGCAGCAGTTTAGGGTATGTCTACACTACGGGATTACTCCGAATTTACAGGTTTCAGAGTAGCAGCCGTGTTAGTCTGTATCCGCAAAAAGAACAGGAGTACTTGTGGCACCTTAGAGACTAACAAATTTATTAGAGCATAAGCTTTCGTGGACTACAGCCCACTTCTTCAGATGCATCCGAAGAAGTGGGCTGTAGTCCACGAAAGCTTATGCTCTAATAAATTTGTTAGTCTCTAAGGTGCCACAAGTACTCCTGTTCTTTTTCCGAATTTACAGAATTCGATTTTTGGCAACCGATTGTATAAAGTAGAGTGCATGCGGCCACACTAAGCACATTAATTCGGCGGTGTGCGTCCATGTACTGAGAGTAGCGTCGACTTCCGGAGCGTTGCACTGTGGGTAGCTATCCCATAGTTCCTGCAGTCTCCCCCGCCCATTGGAATTCTGGGTTGAGATCCCAATGCCTGATGGGGCAAAAAATTTGTCGTGGGTGGTTATGGGTAAATGTCGTCAGTCAATCCTCCCTCCGTGAAAGCAACGGCAGACAACCATTTAGTGCCCTTTTCCCTGGATTGCCCGGGCAGACGCCATAGCACGGCAACCATGGAACCCATTCAGCCTTTTTTCACTGTCACCGTATGTCTACTGGATGCTGCTGACAGACGCGGTACTGCAGTGCTACACAGCAGCATCCCCTTGCCTTTGCAAGTTAGCAAAGATGGTTACCAGCCATACTGTACCGTCTGCTGCTGTCCTGGACGGCCTCGGTGAGGTCAGTCGGGGGCACCTAGACAAAAATGGGAATGACTCCCCAGGTCATTCTCTTCTTTAAGTTTTGTCTACTGGAGAGTCAGTCCTGAATATCAGGCAAGCCTACTAAAGAACCAGAGAGACAAACGGCCGCTCCGGGTCAGAGCCCCAGGCATCCCGCAGAAATGATGAGCTGCATGCCATTCTAGGGGGTGCCCCTACAACAAGCCCACCCGTTGCTTCCCTCGTCCCCCACCCCTCCCGGGCTACCTTGGCAGTTATCCCCCCGTTTGTGTGATGAAGTAATAAAGAATGCATGAATTTGAAACAACACATACTTTATTGCCTCTGCAAGCAGAGATCAAAGGGGGGAGGGGAGGGTGGTTGGCTTATAGCGAAGTCGAGTGAACCACCATTCTGCACTTGCTCAGCCTAGCTGAAAATGGGAATCTGTGATAAGCACTAGGATAGAAGCACAGGCAGGACTGAATCCCCATTTGTGTGTGGGCCTTTGGTTGACACTGGTAAAATACAAAATGTCCCAGGATATGTATGTTGGGGGACAGTTCTAAACGGCAGCTTTATTTTTATATTTGCGGCAAAAAATATCTGATTGTGAGCCCTGGGAACAAGGGGTAGGCTGGGGTAGGTGCGACCGCGCGGTGCTGCTGACTTGGAGAGCAGCCTGAGGCAGAAGCCTCCAGCTGGCATGATATTCCAGGCAGGACTGAATCTCCATTACACAAAACTTAAAGAAGAGAATGACCTGGGGAGTCATTCCCATTTTTGTCCATGTGCCCCTGACCAACCTCACCAAGGCCAGCCAGGAGCACCCATGTCTGCTTAGGCGCCCCCGACCAACCTCACTGAGGCCAGCCAGGAGCACCCACGGGACGACTATGACTGTTACCAGTCATACTGTACCGTCTGCCGTCCGCAAGGCAAGGGGCTGCTGCTGTGTAGCGCTGCAGCACCACGTGTGCCAGCAGCATCCAGTAGACCTACGGTGACAGTGAAAAAAGGTGAGAAACGATTTTTTTTCCCTTCGCTTTCACGGTGGGGGGCTGACGACATATACCCTGAACCACCCGTGACAATGTTTTTGACCCTTCAGGCATTGGGAGCTCAACCGAGAATTCAAATGGTTTTCGGAGAGTGCGGGAACTGTGGGATAGCTACAGTTGTCAGTCGCCCCTCCCTCTGTGAGCGTCCATTTGATTCCTTGGCTTTCTGGTACGCTTGTCTCAGCTCCTTAAGTTTCACGCAGCACTGTGTTGAGTGCCTGTTGTGGCCTCTGTCCATCATGGCCTTGGAGATTTTTTTCAAATGTTTTGGCATTTTGTCTTTTGGAACAGAGTTCTGATAGAACAGATTCATCTCTCCCTACAGAGATCAGATTCAGTATTTCCCGTTCAGTCCATGCTGGAGCTCTTTTTTGATTCCGGGACTGCATGGTCACCTGTGCTGATCAGCGCTCCACGCTAGGCAAACAGGAAAGGAAAGTCAAAAGTTCGTGGGGCTTTTCCTGTCTACCTGGCCAGTGCATCCGAGTTCAGATTGCTGTCCAGAGTGGTCACAATGATGCACTGTGGGATAGCTCCCAGAGGCCAATACTGCCGAATTGCAGCCACACTAACCCTAATTCGAAATGGCAATCTCGATTTCGGCACTACTCCCCTCGTCAGGGAGGAGTACAGAAATCAATTTTAAGAGCCTTTATGTCAAAGTAAATGGCTTCATTGTGTGGACGGGTGCAGGGTTAATTCGATTTAACACTGCTAAATTCTAACTAAACTCGTAGTTTAGACCAGGCCTGTGGTTTGGAATCTTCGCCGAATATATGCCTTAAGTAAATGCAGATTGGACAACTTTTTCAAATATGGTTCAAAACCATGGGCCATCTTCAGAGTAGAAAAATCAAATGACTAACATAGAATCATGAATCCTAGCCAGATCTTCTTGTTGAGGAATATCGATCACTCTGTGTGAGTCGTTGATTTAAAGATACTGACAATAAGCAAGTAGTAGAAAAACTCAACTTAGCTAAACTCAGTTGGAGGGTGTCACACCAGGAAAATAAGGAGTACACAGGTTGTTCCTCCATCTCCTGAAGGCAAAGACAGAGCGATCTATAATCTGGAAGAGTACAATTCTTAGACCAAAATTTAAGAAAAGCAGTACAAGCTCTGCTGCTTACAGAAAACACCCACCTCTGCATTTAAAAATGAGGCAGGGAGAATTAAGTCTCCTCAAAGTTATTTTGAACTATCTCTAAGGCCAGAGTTGTCTGTAGAGATTGATGGGGACATAATTTCTGAGTAACTCAACAGCACAAACGAAGACCTGATATGATTTACACCTGTTAACGATCACAAAAGCATTGTTAGTTGTAGATTTAAGCCATTTGCCCCCAAGACGGGTGTATATACCCAATAAAGGTGCCGATTAATCTTCATCCTACTGGAACACCAGTCTACTTCGCTTGGATCATTGGGCACTAACCAGGACAAAACATTTAGTAAATGTGCGGTAGGGAACAGTCTTGCTTTGGGTCCCAGGGAATGGCCAGGAGGGAAAGTCCCATTTGATCCCAGCACTAGATTCTACTCACCAATAGGAATAAAGTCTGGCCAGAAGAGTTGGCTGTCACTGAAAGTTTTCTTGCGGCTCCCTGTGCTGTATGGCCATCAGTTTCACACTGGGGTGGTTTGCAAACAGACCTTTGTTTGGTCGAGGGCCAGGTGTGAAAGTAACTTAAAGGACTTACTGGTATGCCAGAGTTCTGAGCAGGGGGTGTGGCCTCAACCAGAAGAGGCGGGGCCTTTTAAAGGGCCTGGGTATTTAATCAAGATTTAAAGGCCTAGGGGCTCTGGCTGCAGAGGCAGCTGGGAGCTCAGGGGCAATTTCAAGGGCCCAGGGCTCCGGCCGCCACTACCGCAGCTGAGCCCCTTGCCCTTTAAATCACTACCAGAGCCCTGCCGCCGCTACCCCAGGGCTCTGGCAGCGGGGCTCGGGTGGAGATTTAAAAGGCCCGGGGCTCCCCACAGTGGCTGGAGCCCCGGGCCCTTTAAATCGCCAGTCTGGGGAAGCCGGTTCGGTCTGGCACAGCGTACTGGCCCGGACTGGCTTACTTTCACCTCTGTCGAGGGCAGTTTCTCTTTGTGTATTGTGCATGCAGGAGAGGGAGATTCAATGTGGGCACTGGGTACCGTAGAGCAGGTTATTCTTTCCCCCACACCTATGAGCTGACAGATTAAAGCTGTATCCGTGTCTCTGGCCCTGCTAGGAGTCCGAGCGTCTGGAGCTCATGAATGCCGAGCTGAAAGCCCAGATAGAGGAGCTGAAGCAGGAGAGGCAGCAGCTGATTCTAATGCTGAACAGACACCGTCCCACTTGCATTGTGCGGACAGACAGCATCAAGACACCGGAGAGTGAAGCCAACCCACTGCTTGAACAACTAGAGAAAAAGTGAAGGTGGCACTGGCCAGGACAAGGAGGAGACAACAAATTGGGGTCTCCAAAAAGTCGCCTATGTACTGTATGAAGAACTGTGCACCGAGGCCTTGTCCAGCCAGAACCCAGTGGGCTTTCTTGGGGATTACAGGCCAACCAAATAAGAGGAAGTAGAAGATCAGGAACCTGCCATTCATCCCACTCTGAGGCTGAAGCTGGGATGGGTCTAGCAGCTGTGGTGAGGGCAACCCCTTGCAATACCTCTTCATGGCCCTTCAGCCTGCTCATCAGCCCCAGGGATCAAGCAAGCAGCCCGTTTCAGGGCATCCTGAAGCTGGATCACGTTGAGATACGGGGAGGGGAAGTTGCAGCTTCTTCTCTTCCCACACCTACTGGTATGCACCTAGCTGGGAGTGGAGGCTTGACCCAGGAGAAATGAACATGTGTGGGAGATGGATGGCAGGCAAAGACATGCTGGCTATATCTCCCAGGACTGTCCTATCTCCATCCCTCTGGATCCTGCCACTGCTCCTTGCGCACACTCCGGAATGGAATACGAAACAAAGAATTGCAAACACTTGACACAAGCCCCGCCTTGCGGCTGGGCCTGTCCATGGCACTGTGGCGCAGGCGCCCCACAAGCACACTCAGTATAATGTTTACAGCCCAGCTGTCCCTGTCGGCCGTGCTTTTGAATGCACATTTTTACACTTTTTTATATTTTTTACAAAGTTTTTATACAGCTGTCTCTATATGGATTTATATAATCACTAGACGTGATCCCATAGAAATGTATGATATAATGGCCCGTTTGTTACAAATGCATATGCCACAGTTATCTCATTGTGTTACTTGTTAGGTGGTGTCTGGCTCCTTTCCCCTCGGCATGCTGGAAAAGGGGCCCATGCAGCCCTCCACACTGGCTCCGCTACCATCTCCATCCATGTACGTTTTTCGTAATACGCAGTCCTGTATCTCTCAGTAAATGTTACTTTGACTTATTCCCCTGCCTCCTTTGCTTTGTCTGGATTGTGTCCCGGTGCTCACTGGGCTGGGCACAGACTGCGGTCAGCCCTTTGCACCAGCGCAGCAACTGTCAGCTTCCCTCCCATGCTGACTACAGTTCTGGCTGGCGGACACTGGCTGAGTGGGCAAGTTCCTGACCCATGACGATGGGTGTATGCATTAGTAATGGTGGCATAGGCCTAAAAGTGGTTCACTCCTTGGCTGAGCAGGAGGCAAATGCCTAGATGTAAGGTGGTGTAACTCAGGCCCATGTACACGTGGGGTGTAACTTACCCCAGAGCCAGCAGGTGAGAGTTAGAAGCCATCCCATTTTGAGCCCTCCTCTGAGTTGCTCCACTCCTGTCCCCATCCTGTGAGGTGCACAGAAGCATTGGTGACCACCTTCGGGGAGGTGAAGTGGGCAAGCGTCATGTGCACATGGAAGAAGGTGATGTAAGACTTCTCTGATCCTGTTCCCAGGTCCCTAACATGCCTCCTTCTGCCAGCCATAGGATGAGCCCAAGCCCCTCTCTAGCCTCTGAACATGCTGCTGTGGAGGGTGAAGGGATAAAGGTCAAACCATGACTCCTCTATTTCCAGTGTGCAGGTGGGTGCCCCAGCTGAGGTCTTACTGGTATAAACATTTCTGTAACAACAAGGCTAGTAACTCTGTCCACATGTGTTTGGGTCAGAGCCTCCAATACAAGTGTCCTTTACAGCACACCATTGAGAAATGGGGCCCAAACCCAACACATTGTCCCTGCTCCAAGCAGGGGTAGAACCGTTGGAAAAACATCTGCCCTTAGTCTACGCCAGTGCTCTAACACATCACGAACGTGAGTGGAGCTGCATTGGTGCCAGATCCATGAGGAGAGAACTGCTAGGAGTTCTGTGCAGATGCACTATTAGGGCTACCCTGGCTCCTAGCATCCATTCACCCTCCATTCTGGAAAGCTGAAGTGGGCAGAAGGGAAACAAGGCTGACTTAAACTCAATCATCATTAAAGGGGGAAAGCCTTGTCTGAATGTGGCTGTGCAAAAAGTCAGTCCTGCTAGGGAGCACCCTCCGGCAGCAGGTCACAGCATGATAGGCACACCTGCCTCAGTTTCCCTCTTAGGTAACCCTAGGACTCCAGGCCAGGCTCTCTTGCTTCAACAACACCCCTCCTAGGAGCCAGTTTGTTACAAAATATAGTGCAAGTGAACCCATAACAAAAGTCCCAAAACTGCATATTACCCCCACACCAGCCTCTCTGCGGGGAGTGCATCCTTATCATAATCCGGTGTTTCCTGCCACATCTAGGCTCCTTGCTGGTCCACTTCCATCCTTCTGCCAGGACAGTCACTCCAGCCCTTGCAGCTGGAGTGCAACACTGTTCTTCCCAGCAGGAACCTGCACAGATTTTCTGCTAGGAGGTGATCTTTACCAGGGAGCATCCCTCGCTCCCCCTGATCCTCTCACTGTTCCCTTGGGTCTAGCTCTCCTGTGTGGAGACATTAGTGGGTAAGCCCATCCGCTGCTTCCCTGCCTTCAGCCCTCACCAAGGCCTTTGGCTTCAGCTCTGTGGTTTAGACCCAGCAAGTATCGCTCCTCCTGCCTTCAGCCCCTTGACCCGGGCTTGGGAAGTCAGACAGTAAAGCTGTCTTGCTGCTCTCCTGCCACCAGTCTCCCTCCAGAGAACCACTTTCTGCGTCCTTGCAGGATTTCTCCAGTCCCCAGTAGCTCTTCTCAACTGCCCTTCTCCTGACTGACCCAGTCTGCTCTGACTCACTGGGACTCTCCCACTCACTGGGTCTCTTTTCCATCGGGTCTCTCCCAGCAGGTTCTCTCTGACCAGGCTGTTAAAAGTCCGGTTGGCAGCGCAGCAGGGGGCCAGGGCTAAGGCAGGCTTTCTACCTGCCCTGGCTCCGCACTGCTTCCGGAAGCAGCTGCAAGGTCCCTGCAGCCCCTAGGTGCTAGGGCAGCCAGGGACTGAGAGGCTCCGTGCGCTACTCCTGCCCCGAGTACCAGCTCCGTAGCTCCCATTGGCAGGGAACCATGACTAATGGGAGCTGCAGGAGGCAGTGCCTACATGCGTGAAGGCAGCACCCACTGTGCAGAGCTACTTAGCCACGCCTCAGCCTAGAGGCCACAGGGACCTGGTAGCCGCTTACTCCGAGCCGCGGTAAGTGCCAGCAGGATGCCGCACATGCCCTGCGCCCCAAATCCCCGGCCCAGCCCAGAGTCCCCATCTGCACTTCAAACCCCTCATCCCCAGCCAGAGCCCTCACTGCACCCCAACCCCCTCATCCCTGATCCCACCCCAGAGCCCTCACCCCCCACTGCACCCCAACACCCTAGCCCAGCCCATACCCCCTCCTGTACCCTACCCCCCTCCCCCAGCCTGGTGAAAGTGAGTGAAGGTGGGGAATAGTGAGCAAGGGAGGGAGAGGGGATGGAGCGAGTGGAGGGTGGGACCTCAGAGAAGGGGTGGGGCATGGGTAGGGCCTCAGAGAAGGGGCAGGGGTGTTCGGTTTTGTGTGATTAGAAAGTTGGCGACCCTATTCCTGCTTCTGGCCTGTCTCCCCATATCTGCACACTCTGTCCCTTAGGCCCAATTCATCCAGGCTTCCTCTCCCTGGGTCTCTTTCCTCCCTGTTTTAGGCCCAGCTGCCCTCTTTAAAGCCCTTTTATTTGCCTTATGAGCACACTCTGATTTGATCACAGATACACTGGCCCTGCTCCCTCTGAAAGAGCCAGTGTCACTCTGTGACTGGCTGCATCTCTAGTTCATGCATATAATTTCTCTATATCACCCTGCATCCCCCTTGGTGTTTGGTATCAGCCATAGCCCACTACCTCTCCACTCAGACGTTCTCCCTGGCTTGCCCTTCCCTCTCTTCAATCTTTCTGTTAGGGGCTTCCCAGAAATATTGCTCCTAGACCAATCACTTATCTAGCACCAAAGTGTGCCTGGTATTTTACAGATGAGCTCCTTGCCCTGAGAGGCTCACAAAGTGAAAAGCTACAAATGCATGTGAGAGAAGATACAATATAAAATTAAAATGACTGAGCTGTGTCATTCTCTCCACCATCCCTTTGCCAGCTCCCTCCCACCCCCACACATAACTCCCAGTGCATTGCCTTCTGCACAGGATCTGCTGTAGCAGAGCAGACCTGCTCCATCTTGTCTATTAACTTGCCTCTGGCAGTAGCCAACACTTGATGCTCCAGAGGAATATGACCCCTTCTCTTCCCATATGGCACTTGCCCATTGTGCTGCATCAAGGGGGTTGAGAACACTTTTTCCTGACTCCTAGGGGATCATGTTCTGGCCTATGGAACTGAGTCCCTCAGCAGAGCTTACATGCCTGTCTAGGTTATTGTAGTGAATCTGCAGGGTCCCTACCAGCATCCCCCGTCATGAAGGGCCTGAAGTTTACATGTTATTGGACGGGGAATGGAGAGTCTGGCAGGTCTACTCTAACAACCATAGCTTTGCCATGAGCTGAAGGTGTTCCCTGCAGGCGTTAAGATGGTTCAGTCTCAGGTTCCTTCTAGCTTCCTCGTGCTCAGACATCCTGGCCTCAGCAACCAGAAATGCCTTCTACTTGCACCACCTCCACCTGGCAGGAAACTGCCCCTCTCCCAGTCTGATGCAGACCTGGACCCAGTGAGCTATCTGACTCTCACTTCCAGGTTTAGCTATTGCAACACACAATACCATGGACTGAAGGGGCTGACTATAAAGAAGCTCCAGATATTACAATGTGCACCAGCCTGTGTTCCATCCAGCAAGGGACACTGACAACACATCACCCCAGTGCTCTACAAGCTGCACTGAATCCCTGGCCAGTACAGACCCCAGTTATCTGAGAGGTCACCTCCCTTGCTGTGACCCTCTCCTACTCTGCCCATTGCATTTTCAAGGTTTCTAGAGCTAACAATGCTAAAGGTGACACAGCTGCAGGGAGTGGGCCTTCTTTGGCAAATTACCATTGTGATGGGGCATCCACTCCACACAAGGCCTGAAGGGGTTAAAGTGGCCAGGTGGGCCAATTAACTGCCTAGGCTGCACCTGGAAGAGTCAGGGAACAAGGACTAATTAGAGAGGAGGCTCAGCTGGGCAGGAACAGGAGGGGCCTGTATAAAGCCCAGTAGCTAAGCAGAGAAGAGGACTGCAGTTATTCTCAGGGTGAGAAAAGGTAAGGTAGGAAGAAGCCCAGGGATACAGCAATACGGTTCAGGACTGTGTGGACCTTGATTTCTTGTTGTAGGCTCCTTGGGCTGGAACCAGTGTAGAGGGCAGGCCTGGGTCCCCCTACCAGTCACTGGGGAAGTGGCACCGTTAAGGGGCAGAGAAAGAGAAGACTGTCTCGGACAGCAGGCCTGGAGAGACTGAGATGTGGGTTTCCCCTTCCAGGAAAACTGCATACAGTGACCAAGCCACAAAGCAGGAGCAGCTGAGTCCTGGATGAGAGAGAGGTTGAGAGTGACAAAGTTCAACTGCAGGAAGGGGTGTCGGCCTTGCAGAGCTAATCCTCAGATATGGCCAAAAGGAGGTGCTCTAGCAGTGAGCAGAGCACCCTGTGACAGCCAGACAGCCATGAAGCTTCCCTGTCACACAAGGCTATAAGGGCAACAGCGCTTACTACCTTTAGGTAAAAATATAAGACCCAGCCATTCCCATGTTAAAAAACCAATCATGCCACATGCAGCTGCCACTAGGCGAGAGGGGCGGGGGGGACATAAACTTTGGACTGTTTATATGTTGCAATGCTCAGCCACCATGGCGTGGGGTGCCAATAAATGCCTACACAGACAAAGTGGCTATTCAGGACTGATCCATCAGCTCCTCCCTGAGTGGGCTGGCTGTGCAGGGGATTCTGGGTAAAGCCCATTCTTTCTAATTCACCTCAGAACATGGTCCCTTTGCTGCTCTTCAGTTAATGCCTAGTTGGCTGCAATTCAGCTTAGGTCATTTTGTCAGTCATACTTGGCTAGGTCTCAGCTATGAGCAAATGAGACTAATGAAGAGAGTTGGGCTGTGTAGAAAAGTGAGTACAGGCAGATCTGATCCACAGAAAATAGCGCACACAGCCAATCAGATCACACAAGGGAGGCAGGTGCAGCCCCAGAACAGGCCCCAGGCTCGTGTAACCTCCAGAAAAAGCCAGAGGTGACCACAAAGTGAGAGGCTCATGGGGCCTGCCTCGATACCCAGGTAGTATAGCACATTTATTTCTGTAGCAGCTGAGTACGTGGTGTGGCTGGAAGATGGAGACTCGTTAGCCATCCACGGAGACTTGGTGTATGTAACAAGTGGAAAACATCATAAATAGATGTAATCTAGGTAGAGGGGAGGTAAGTCAGTCTACTTAGCCATTCTATGCTATGGAATTCCTCTCTCTGACTTAAGGTATTTGCACAGACCATGCAAGAGACTACAGATGGATTTCTATAGGAACCTTTTCAATACTAAAAATGGAAATTGTAATAGGATTCACTTTCTTTCTCTTCTTAGGAACCAAGGACCAGTCTTTGCCACAAGACAGTTACACACACACATAATAATTTCACACTCTTTTTTCATGAATAACACTCCAAAGATACATCATTACAGTGCAGCAGTTACAGTGCACCCACATCACTAACTAGAGATTTGTTACTTTCCTTTAAATGAAGATTATAACACAGGACCTCAACCCCAATACATATATATAATACCTTACAAAGTAAATACAGGGATTAGGACTTCTGATGATGGAAGATCTGCTGCTTTCATGTAGCCTCACCCTGGGTATTATATTGACAAGTAGATGAAACATTTAGTTGTACCACATAACCAGTCATTTCAGCATCCATGCTACTGAGCATGTACACAACTTCAAATAACAAAGAAAGAAAACTTGACAATTAATGCAGCTGTTAGGCTCACATGTTGTCTCCATTCAGTGATGTAGTAGTTCACCTCCTGAAGATATTTGGCCTCCAGTCTGCGATTCCTCCTTCAGGGTGTTTCCCAGTCCAAATCTCATTGACTTCTGTAAAATTACAGATAACTGCATTGACATCCAACCCCCCAGATTTCAGTCTGAGTTATCCTGGACAGCTCTATCTTTTCCCTGCAGGGCTGGGCTGGGCTGAACAGGTGCTGTACCAGTCAAGGCAGGGCCATGTCTTGGGTCTCAACAATATATATATATATATTCACACAAATACAATTGCCCTACTTACTTAATTCTAAGTTTGTGTCTTAGAATAACAAGAGGAAGACACCAGCCTTTTAGGCAAGTTGCAAACTTCCCTAGTCCTTTAACTATAACCCACTGCTATGTAAAAAAATACTTATTTCCCCCCTTGGGACTAAGGACTGTACTGTTATCTTAACATATAACTGCTGCAGATCAATACTATCCAATTAACCAGTACAATTATAGGAAACTGCATTGAGATCCAACCAACCCACAGATCAGTCTGGGTTCCCCTTGGCAGCTCGAGCTTCCCCTGCAGGACTGAGCTGGATCTGACTGGTGCTCAAAAGGGCTGACAGTTTTGTACCCCTGACAGAACTCCGTACTGACTGGCGAGGGGCTTCCAGCTTCTAACTAAGAGGGTATGTGTGTACATGCAGGAATGTCTGCTCTCAATGAAGTTTTCCACAGGAGCTTCAGAACAGCTACTGAGTGTAGTTAACAACTTCCTGCACTCCCTCTAGTGTGTTGAAATAGCAATTACTACTTTGCAGTTACTCAAGGCTCTGCCACCTTCACTGGGAATGTTTCCGTATCGACTTAGAGCAAGTAGAAACAGCAGCTGTAATTACAGTACTAAGTGTCTTTGGGTGAACACCCTGAAATGAGAAAAAGAAATAGGGGTTACATAGCGAACTAGACACTATGAGATGGTGAATTTAAGAACATAACATAAGAACGGCCATACTGGGTCAGACCAAAGGTCCATCTAGCCCAGTATCCTGTCTTCCGACAGTGGCCAATGCCAAGTGCCCCAGAGCAAATGAACAGAACAGGTAATCATCCAGTGATCCATCCCCTGTTGCCCAGTCCCAGGTTCTGGCAAACAGAGGCTAGGGACGCCATCCCTTTCCATCCTGGCTAATAGCCATTGAGGGACCTATCCTCCAGGAATTTATCTAGTTATTTTTTGCACTCTGTTATAGTCTTGGCCTTCACAACATCCTCTGGCAAAGAGTTCCACAGATTGACTGTGCATTGTTTGAAGAAATACTTCCTTTTGTTTGTTTTAAATCTGCTGACTATTAATTTCAGTTGGTGACCCCTAGTTCTTGTGGTACGAGAAGGAGTAAATAACACTTCCTTATTTACTTTCTCCACCAGTCATGATTTTATAGACTGCAATCATATCCCTCCTTAGTCGTCTCTTTTCCAAGCTGAAAAGTCCAAGTCTTATTAATCTCGCCTCATATGGAAGCTGTTCCATACCTCTAATCATTTTTGTTTCCTTTTTCTGAATCTTTTCCAATTCTAATATATCTTTTTTTTGAGATGGGGCGACCACATCTGCACGCAGTATTCAAGATGTGGGCGTACCATGGGTTTATATAGAGACAATATGATATTTTCTGTCATATTATCTAGCTCTTTCCTAATGATTCCTAATATTCTGTTAGCTTTTTTGACTGCTGTTGCACACTGGTAGGGAGGAGCTGGTGCTAGGGGGACAGCGTCTCAGCATGGCTTGACTCTGGTGGGGAGACCGGCAGCTCAGCCCAGCCTGGTGCTGGGGAGGGGAGGGGGCGTCAGGGGCGCAGGTCCGGGGGCTTGGCCTGGCACTCGGGGTGGGGGGTGGGGGCTGGCAGCAGCGGCTTGGCCCGATGTGGTTGGGGACTGCGGACTGGGGATCCTCCGGTCACAGGGGGCCCTCAGAGTCAGGGCTTCTCCTAGCCTCCCCAAAGCAGGGGTTCACCCACGACCCATGGATATAGTGTACTTAGATTTTCAGAAAGCCTTTGACAAGGTCCCTCACCAAAGGCTCTTAAACAAAGTAAGATTCATGGGATAAGAGGGAAGGTCCTCTCATGGATTGGTAACTGGTTAAAAGATCAGAAACAAAGGATAGGAATAAATGGTCAGTTTTCAGAATGGAGAGAGGTAAATAGTGGTGTCCCCCAGGGGTCTGTACTGGGACCAGTACTATTCAATATATTCATAAATGATCTGGAAAAAAGGGGTAACCATCTAGAGAGAGAACAAAGCCGTCTGAGCTGGTGAGACAGCAAAACCTAGAGCAACTTAACAAATTTGAAAAACCCGAAACTAGAAACTGTAAACAGACACTTGAGTGTTTAAAGTCATTATCATAAAAACCCTGAGTCAAGGAGAGAGGACTCCCAGGCTAAGAGGGACAAATTCCAGCCTATCTGCACAAAGTGTGGAAAAACTCTTATCTCAAGAGAGGATACATGGCCAGCTAAAGGCATATGGTGTAATAAATGCATGAAATATGAACATTTTGCAGCTGTTTGCCACACCAAAGCAGGCAGGGAGTTGACTTATATTACAGACAATCAAGAGCCATTGATTCTGGGATCTAGCACATGTGATGACATAGAGCCTGCGTGGAGAGTGAAAATGAATATTCATGGCAAATAAAACTGACTCAGAAGCTGATGTGACAATCATCTCAAAAGGGACTTCCAATCATCTATAACCCCTCCCAAAGCTGAAGTCAGCTGCCACAGCTCTGACTAGCCCTGGAGGTATTTTGGACTGCACGGGCCAGTTCACCACAGAAACAACTTACAAAGACAAAAGCTATGTGTTCAGAGTGTATGTTATCAAAGGACCACAGACCAACAACTTTCTCAGCTGCAGCCACGATAGGCCTAGTGAGGAAGGTGGAAGAACTCAATGGACTATTTGGTAATATTGGACTGTTGAAGGGAGATCCAGTGCAAATGACCTTAAGAGGCAATGCTGAACCATATAGTGTACATGCACCTCACAGGATTCCTATTCCATTATTTCATAAAGTGGAAACTGAGTTATAGAATGGAATGGATTGGCATAATTGAGGAAAATCTGAGCCAACAGCATGGTGTGCCCCTTGGTACCCGTTATAAAGAAAAATGGAAAAATATGAATCTGTCTGGATCTTAAAATACTTAATGAAGCAGTTGTGAGAGAACGCAAGAACAGCCATACTGGATCAGACCAATGGTCCATCTAGCCCAGTGGTGGGCAACCTGTGGCCTGCGGACCGCACGCGGCTCATCAAGGTAATCCGCTGGCGGGCCATGAAACAGTGTTTACATTGACCATCCGCAGACATGGCCGCCCCAGCTCCCAGTGACTGTGGTTCACCATTCCCGGCCAATGGGAGCTGCAGGAAGCAGCAGCGAGCATGTCCCTGCAGCCCGCGCCGCTTTCTGCAGTCCCATTGGCTGGGAACGGCAAACCGCAGCCACTAGGAGCTGCGGGTGGCCGTGCCTGCAGATGGTCAATGTAACCACTGTCTCGTGGCCCGCCAGCAGATTACCCTGATGGGCCACGGGTTGCCCACCACTGATCTAGCCCACTATCCTGTCTTCCAACAGTAGCCAATGCTAGATGCTTCAGAGGGAATGAACAGACCAGGCAATCATCAAGTGATCCATCCCTGTCATCTGCTCCCAGCTTCTGGCAATCAGAGGCTAAGGACACGCAGAGCATGGGGTTGCATCCCTGGGCATCTTGGCTAATAGCCATTGATGGACCTATCCTCGAGGAACTTATTTAGTTCCTTTTGGAACCCTGTTATAATTTTGGCCTTCACAACATCCCCTGGCAATGAGTTTTACAGGCTGACTGTGTTGTGTAAAGGAGTACTTCCTTATGTTTGTTTTAAACCTGCTGACAAGTAATTTCATTGGGTGACCCCTGGTTCTTGTGTTATGTGACAGAGTAAATAACACTTCCTTATTCATTTTCTCCACACCAGTCAAGATTTTTACAGACCTCTATAATATCCCCTCTTAATTGTCTCTTTTCCAAGCTGAAAAGTCCCAGTCATTTTAATCTCTCCTCATACAAGTTGTTCCATACCCCTAATCATTTTTCTTGCCCTTCTCTGTACCTTTTGCAGTTCAAATATATCTCTCTTGCACTGGGATGACCAGAATTGCATGCAATATTCAAGGTGTGGGCGTACCATGGATTTATATAGAGGCAATATGATATTTTCTGTCTTATCTATCCCTTTCCTAATGGTTCCTAACATTCTGTTAGCTTTCTGACTGCTGCTGCACATAGAATGGATGGTTTCAGAGAACTATCCACAATGGCTCCAAGATCTCTTTTTTGAGTTGTAAAAGCTAATTTAGACCCCATCATTTTATATGTATAATTGGGATTAAGTTTTCCAATGTGCATTACTTTACATTTATCAACATTGAATTTCATCTGCCATTTTGTTGCTCAATCACCCAGTTTTGTGAGATCCCTTTGTAGCTCTTTGCAGTCTGCTTTGGACTTAACTGTCTTGAGTAGTAGTGTATCATCTGCAGATTTTGCCACCTCACTGTTTACTCCTTTTTTCCAGATCATTTATGAATATGTTGAACTGGTCCCTGGGTGACACCCTATTTACTTTTCTCTATTCTGAAAACTGACCATTTATTCCTACCTTTTGTTTCCTGTCTTTTAACCAGTTACTGATCCATGAGAGGACCTTCCCTCTTATCCTATGACTGCTTACTTTGCTTAAGAGCCTTTGCTGAGGGACCTCGTCAAAGACTTTCTGAAAGTCTAAATACTCTATATCCACTGGATCACCATTGTCCACGTTTGTTGACCTCCTCAAAGAATTCTAATAGATCAATGAGGCATGATTTCCCTTTACAAAAGCCATGATGACTCTTCCCCATTTGTGTTCATCTATGTGTCTGACAGTTCTGTTCTTTAATAGTTTCAACCAATTTGCCTGGTACTGAAGTTAGGCTTACCAGTCTAAAAAAAAAACAACCTCCCAACACTGGATGATTTCCTCTCCAAAGTGAAAGGAGATATAGTATTCTTCAAGCTGGATGCCTCAATAAGATTCTGGCAAATTCCTTTAGCCAAAGAGTGGTGCTGAGATGACTACATTTATAACACCCTTTTGAAGATTACCTTTTGAGATTACCAGTCCCCATGAAATTTTCCAAAGAAAGATGGCAGAACTGTTAAGGAACACAAACGGAGTTACCGTTTTCACGGACAATGTTCTGATTTATGGATCTTTCCAAATTCCAAAATAAATTCCAAAGATGGAATCAGCCCTAGCCTCGAGAAAGGTAAAAACAATTCAAGAATTGAATGCACCAATTAATGTACCAGAATCGAGATGTATACTGGGGATGGTAAATTCCCTTGGTTGATACCTACAAGATCTTTTTACAATGACAAAACCACTGAATGAACTATTAAAATTCAACATATCTTGGCTATTGGGACTAAATCAAGAAGTCGCCTGCAAAATGATAAAGGAAATGATCTCAACAGCTCCAGTTCTCAAGTACTACAATGTGCACAAGCCCACAAGGGTCAGTGCAGATGAAAGCAGCTGTAGCCTAGGTGGTGTATTGTTGCAACAACTTGGCTCTGAGAGGAAGTCAGCTGCATTTCACTCTCGCACACTCAGAATCAGAAAAATGACATGCACAGATTGAAAAGGAGTGCCTGGCAAGTGTATGGGCATGTGAGAACTTTTCCAGTTACCTTTGGGAACTGGATTTGTTTACACTGATCACAGACCATAAAATGCTTGTAGCCCTCATCAACAGAAAAGACCCAGATCAAACACTGCTGAGATGCCAACATCTATTGATAAGGTTAATGCGATTTAACCCAGTTATGTTCCTGGGAAAAATCTGGTAATAGCAGACACTCTGTCATGGAGCCCAGCATTGCACTAAACTAACTGTGAGCTTGAAGATGACAAAAAGGCATATGTGGATGCTGTGGACACATACAGACCAGTGCCTGTATATACAGACCATCCAGGCACTAAGGGAACCCCCCTGGGGACCTGCCACGACTGGGGGAGGAGCGCAGCTGGGGTGGTCTGGTGACTGTGTTCATGTCAAATTGGATGGAGAAAAGGGATGGACAGCTCCAGCTGCCGGATAAAAAAAAGAATTCAGCACCCAGATCCTATGTGATCAAGACAGATAGTGGAGAGTTCAACAGAAACCGTTGGCATCTACAGTTTGTTCCTCAGAAAGAACAATCAACAGAGCACACTCTACAGATGGCAGATGCAGAACAAGAAGACGACGACTTAAGAGTTTCAGACTGACCGCAGCCAGTTGTTGCAACTAATGGATAGCCAGATCACCTAGCTGTTAAGCATTCAGGTTGTGTAATTAGAAAAGCAGTGCGATTCAGAGACACGTCTCAGACTGATCCATACTGAATTTCAAAGATAGTGTGATTGTATTTTGTAAATAGTAGGAATGTAGAACTTATACCGTTCTGTATTATATAGTTTAGCCACTAGGTGGTGCTGTGTGTAAAACACCATATTTAAAGCTAACCTTAGCCATACCTGGCAGAGCATTAAAGGATCTGATGAAGAACACATCTGGTGTGTATAAGCAAGCTCTGTAGCCAGTCCACATCTGGTACAGAGGAACATGACAATAGCTTTATCATTCCTGTTCTTGGCCATCACCATGCTTTCCTTTTCCCTTCATACATCTACTCAGAAAGGTGTTGCTCTTGGATTTTGCATACATGGTTATCACAAGGTCCCCTAACTCTCCCAAATAACTGGGGCTCCATTCTCCCCTGCCCTCATCTGCTGGCAGTATTTCACGTGTGTAAATGGGTCAAACGCTTCCCACCCAAGAACTTCAGTCCTCCTCACTTTGCTCAGGTATAAATGATGACACAAAACGAGAGGCAGGTGGAGGAGAGCCAGGCCCATAGACTGACTCCCTCCAACAATGCAATATTTGAGTAATTGCATCACCATCTGTTGGCGACCTGAATAACTGCATGATATCCCCATGCAAATCACTTCGCAGGTAAGGAATGTGTGGGTTTGGGATTTCTTTTTTCAGTTCTTCGTGGGGAAGAGGCTATTCTCCAGCCTCTGGTGCTAGGGCAGCTCAGGGCTTATTGGTTTATGGAGATTATTTCTCACTGTCATTAGGAGGAGTTTCTGGGCTGACTAGCAGGGTTGGCACCCAGAGGTTGTGATGAGTGGGATTTTTTTTGCTATTAGTTCTCGGTAGTACTCCTGCCTCTGGCTGTTCTAATGCCTCTGGTTTGGGGTGGGCAGAGAGAGCTTTGCCCTGGGGGCCCTGTAGGGGCTGTGTTTTACAGCGGGCAAAGTGGAGGGTGTCTGCAGCTGATCCCATCTCTCAGTGATATGGTCAGGACACTCTGATTTTCTTTGGTGCATTTTTCTCCCTTTGGCTTTTTGTGCTTCTAATTTTGGGACTATTTTGATCAAGTTTGTTTGCCTCCCAGCTCTAGAGTTTGTGTTCTCTTTAGACCGTGTCCATACTAGATAATTTGGGCACTGCCAGCATGGTTGCAACTAGCTAAAATGTCTGCAACATACCACATATCTGCACACAGAACTACTCAACTATCTGTCCAGATTCTAACACCGGCAGTAACAGAGCTGTGTCTGCACTTGCTCTGAGCATGGCAGAGCACCATGTCAGCCACCGCCCCGACACTCTGCAGCAGTGCAGTGCTAGCTGAGCAGCAACAATGCTGTCCTCCCAGCTCAATCCCACAGTGTTCTTACCCACAAAGAGTTAAGCACAGTTGTGTAGCCAGCTGACACACAGATCCAGCACCCCCACCCAGGCACTTTACTGGGGAACCCTGCGACAGCCAGGAGAGCAGAATAGTGAAGCAGAGAGGATCATTCTGCTCAAAAAGCAGCTGCCATGGGGGAAGCCAGGGATAGCATTAGAGTTCCAGGAGCTCTGAGCTTTTGTGACAGGCCTCAGTCCCTCTGCCCTCCCCATTCTCTCCCCTTCATCTCAGATGGGAACATCGACTGCGATGGCTCCTAACTATCTTCACTCTTCCATGTGGTCCCAAGGAAGAAGCACAGAGGAAGCACTGACATGGGCTGCTAGCCCCACAATATCTCACAGGCCCCCCTGACCTTCTCACCACAATTGTTTGGATGGAAACAAGGTGGTTAGAGTGTGGGAGAGATTTTCATTTCAATGATGGCAGCAGCACAATGGAAATTGTGAGCACGGGGGCTGGCTGCCCACCCACCTCCATCTGCAAATGCGGGTCCCGAGCAGGGACCGCTGCCTTGCCTCTAACAGACAGCCTTATCCGCATCCGGACCACGCTCACGTCCCTCTCAGCATGGCAAAGCCAGCTTCCCTCCTCCATCTCTATCTACTACAGGGGTATCATTTCAGAAAAATTCAGGGGGAAGAGTTGTGTCAGCGTTTCCACTTCCTCCTCCCCACTGAAGCTGCAGTGGCCATGGAGGGTTAGTAGGTCAATCCCATCCCAGAGGGCGGTGGTAAACTGGTCCTGTCCTGGGGAGTGTGGTGGGTGGGGAGCGTGGACCGGCGGGGAGATATTTCACCTATCGCCAGAGCAAGAGCAGGGCAGGGATCGGAGCCCAGATTGCTCCTCAGCTCTGGCCCAGATTGCTACAGATGCTGCTGCCTATGCTAATGGGTGGGGTGAGGGGGTGGCACCAGAGGCTGCTCAAGACAATCTGCCGCCCCCTTCCTCATCAGCCTATGGTGGCAGATTTGGCCCAGCTGCCCCTCCATAATGGAGGGGTCAAGTTTGAGTGAGTGCCATTGCGACCTGGTGCATGGGGTCATAATGCCATTCAAATTTGGCTCCCCGCTCCCCAGTCATAACAGAGAGGGGAGCTGGGTCAAATATGCCACCCTAGGCAGCTGCTTAAAATTCATAGGGGGAAAACCAACGTGTGGGGAGCAATTTCCCCCTTTCCCCATAGCAAATAATACCTTTGATCTATTAGTTTTGGTACCGGGGCCCATCCTAGGTCAAGCCTGCAGGGAGAAAAACACCTTTCTTCCCAACTCTTGGTAATATCTCCTGCAGCCCTAGCCTTTCCCAGCAGGGGGAGCTGTGAGGATACGGTGGAAAGCTCTGCTTCTGGAGGTGTTCCCAGCGGGGGTGATGAGCAGTGTCTCTTGTTCCTTGCCTGGAGTCCAGAGAATTGTGGTGAGGCCAGGGACTGTGCCGGGCAGGTGCTCAGTGATTTCCCCACTGCAGTCTCTCTGCTCACACTGAAAACAATGAGCCAAGTTCAGCCAGGTCCAGGTCTTGTTGTCCACCTCTCCAACCGGACCTGCACTGCCACTTCCGTACTGGCTCCCTAGCGGCCTTCAGCCACCTTCTCCTGTTCTCCCCATGGAGACACTCTCACCTCCTCCTCCGACGGCAGCCCTGTGAGTAAAGACCAGTGCAGCTCTGGCCTGGGACCCAGGGACAGGGGAGGAGGGACAGTCTTCTAAAAAACCTGACTACTTAGCCTCCGGTGCCCTGCCTTCCTTCCAGACTCCAGGGCCCCCACCAGCAACTGAGCTCTAGTTAATGGTAGTCTCTTGCATCTTCCTTGACTCCGTGCAGATGCCTTCTCATCAGGGCCGGCTCCAAGTTTTTTGCTGCCCTAAGCAAAAAAAAATTCCTGTGCCTCCCCCGGCCCAGCTCCAACTCCGCCCTTTCCCCGCCTCATTCCAACCCCTTCCCCAAATCCCCGGCCCCGTCTCCTCCCCCGGGCGTGCCACATTTCCCCTTCTACCCCTCCCTCCCAGCCCAGGCTTGCCTGGGAGGGAGGGGGGAGAAGCAGAGCGGCAGCGCGCTCTGGGGAGGAGGCGGAGGTGGAACGGAGGTGAGCTGGGGGGGACGGTTCCTCTGCCCTCCCCAGGGTTACTTCCTGCAGCCCTCCCCGCGTCCCCCACTGCCCCAGCTCACCTCTGCTCCACTGCCGTCTGCTCCCCTGAGCACACCGCCGCCCCGCTTCTCCCCCCTCCCTCCCAGGCTTGCCGCAAAACAGCTGATTCGCGCGGCAAGCCTGGGAGGGAGGGGGGAGAAGCGGGGTGGCGGCGCGCTGGGGGGAGCAGGCAGCAGTGGAGCTGGGGGGAGCGGTTCCTCTTCCCCCCCCCAGGGTTACTTCCTGCAGCTCACCTCCGCTCAGGGACGGCTCCCCGCTTTTTGGGCCCCAAACAAAAAAAAACAAAAACAAAAAAGGAGCCGGAGTGCCGCCCCTTGGAAAGTGCCGCCCCAAGCACATGTTTGGAGCGCTGGTGCCTAGAGCCGGCCCTGCCCCTCATCTCCCTACTGTCAGACTCCTAACCCTCTCCCTTAGTAAGCAATTAATTCCCACTGCCTCCCTATGAGTTGAGCCATTTTTGCTCATCACACATCCTTCCCCTTGGCCACTTGCTCCCTCGAGGGCCTGTTGTATGCTGCACAGTTTCCTTGTCCTTCCTGGTGCAGGTTGGATGGGAGTCTGTGGTACTGTGGAAAATGGCATTAATTAACTTTTGAGAGGTAACCTGCCCTTTGCCTCCCTGTTTCACTTTGTGTCAAGGCCCAAGGCCAATGGGTGTGAATTTTTCTTGCTTCTTTCTACTTATCTCACTGGAAAAAAAATAACCCAAAAAATCCCCAGCCTGATATTTACCAAGAGATTCAGAAACTGCTCTGAGAAAAGCTGGTGCCAGTGCTGCCACCTTTGTGGTCTGGGACCAGGCAGAAATGTGAGCAGGGCACAGTCCAGACAGAGAGGGGGCCCTGGTGAGAGGAAAGGGGCTAAGGGGAGGGGGAGAGAAAAACACCAATAACTGCAACACCATAATGATGAGCACAGCAGGATATAATAGTAACACAGACACAACCCCCCAGGCAGAAGGGCTGGTCTCTGGAGTAAGGGAGCATAGATTCATTTTTTTCTGGTCTTAGAAAGAGGAGCAGCTGCTAGCTCAGGTTTTTTGCTTTTGTTGTGTCTGTTTTAATTTACGGCGAAGGCACCTAGAGCCTACGCTAGGCTCTATTTCTCTGAGTCTCTTCTCTCCTGGCAGCTCAATGGCTTCCTCCCTGCTCCCAGCTGTTTCTCTTCTCCCAGCAGAAGTAGTAGCCACAGCTCAGCTGGTCACAACACAGAGAGAGAGGCCGTGGGCAGGGCGTGTGCAGCAGGCTCTGCGTCTGAGGTAAGTTGGTCTTGTAGCTAAAGCACTAGCCTCAGCAACTAAAAGACCTGAGTTCAGTTCCTAGCTCTGCTACAGATTTACTGCGTGACCCTGGGGGAGTGATTCAATCTCTCTGAGCCTCACCTTCCCTCCTGTAAAATCAGAACGGTCTTCCTTGGTCTATCTTTGCCCATTTAGACTGTGACCCTAGTGCAATGGGGTTCATGGCAAGGGGTCAGGCTGCCCTGGGCGGGAGGGAAGGAAGCAGCCTTTGTGGGAGGCCGAAGGAGGAAAGTAGCCATGGAGGTTGGCAGCCTCCAAGTTAGTTGGAAAACTGCCACTAGCAAAAATGTTCAAATGCTGTAAACTCTGCCAATACTGGCTCCTTTCCATTCCTGACTCCTGTGAGTGGGAGTGATAGGGCTCTGGAGTCAGTGCTGTGAGATGAAGAGAGACTGTGGCTGAGACATAGAGCGGGATCAGTCACAACTAGGAAAGCCTGCTGACCAGAGAGGTTGCATGGGTGTGACTGAAGCAGAGCTTGGTCTTGTGTGACAGAGAGGTTTTTCTAAGAGTTTCACATCTCAGATGAAGCTTCTAGGGCAGGATCCTTTGCCAGTAACCTCCACTTTACTTTGATGATATCTGATTTCTGCAGAATGAACTTGCTGAGCTGTGTTATTTGTGGTGCTGTCAGGGGAAGTCCTGAGTCCTGACGCTGCAGTCCCTGCTTGTACTTGTTCCAGAGACACGATTCCAGCAAAGTCAGAGCAGACATGCTCTTAGATTTGTTGGAAATTGGCTTATTCTGAAAGGTCTGGATGTGGTCAAAGGAAATTTGGCAATAATGCTTTTCTGGCAAATGTAGGGATCCCCAGTCCAATGGAACATGTATCCAGGATACATTTGGTTTTGGTTTTGAGGGATAAGCTGAAAACTGATCAATTCCTTACTGTGGGATATGGACTTGTCATTGTTCCCTAAGCTAGAAAATGAAGGTTGTTGCCAGACCCAGTTAGTGGATTTCTGGTAAGTACCTTCCATTCTGGGTTTGGGCCCCAGGGTTCTCACCACTGATCAGCAGCTGCAGGAGAACCTGTGGGTCCACCATGCAGTCAGTGCTCCTGTTGTGGAGACACTTGCTGAGAACAAGGAATCTTCTTTCTGCTGTGGAGACTGTCTTTGGAAACAAAGTGACCTGTTAGAGATTCATTCCTTAACTCTCACTTGCAGATGACACAAAATGATTTAGGTTAGTTGAGAATGGAGGAGACTGTGATGAAGAACTTCAGAGGGAACCTAGCAAAGCTGGGTGACTAGGCAGCATGATGGCAGATGGGATTCAATATTGGCAAATGCAAAGTAATGCACATTGGAAGGAGCACTTAATCTATTGACTCCCATTGTTGAATTCATCATACCTGCTGTAACCACTTAGGAAAATGACCCAGGCACCACTATGGATAGCTCAATGAAAACCATTGCTCAATGTGCAGTCAAGAAAAGCAAAGAAAATAGTAGAATGCATAAAGAATGAGAGGGAAAATAATATGGAAAATATTGTAATGCCATCAATTGTATGCCCTCCCCTGGAGTATTGTATTGAGCTCTTGTCACGCTACCTCAAAAGGCTATTGCAGAAATAGGAGGGGTTCAGTGATGGGTGAGGACAATGATTACAGATATGGAAGATGTCCCTAAAAAGAGACTAAAAAGATTGGACTGCTTAGCTTAGAGATGAGACTGATAAAATGGGACATAATAGATATGCAAAATAGTGCATGGTCTAGAAGAGACAGGAGACTGGGTACTTCTGTTCACCCCCTCTCCTAATACATGAACAAGGGGTTGTTCAATTACATTGAAAGGCAGTTCATTTAAATGGATACAAGGAAATACTTTTCATCTATTGAACAATTAGCTTTGGAATGCACTACCACAAGATACCTTGTAGGCCAAGAACATAGCAGGGTTTGTAAAAAATAAAACAAAACAGAGGTTTATATGGATAATAGGAACATTCAGAATGGCAATCACAAGAATGAAAAACATAGAGATGGCTTATAAAGCCTCCTGCTTCAGGATATAAACCATCCATATGGGGGTTAGGAAGGAATTTTCCCTATAGACATGGCTGAGTCATTACAAACATTGAATCTATCTCCCCTTGTAAGTATTCTCACACTTCTTAACTGTCTGTACTGGGCTAGCTTGATTATCACTTCAAAAGTTTTTTTTCTCTTAATTAATTGGCCTCTCAGAGTTGGTAAGACAACTCCCAACTGTTTATGCTCTCTGTATGTGTGTATATATATCTCCTCAATATATGTTCCATTCTATATGCATCCGAAGAAGTGGGCTGTAGTCCACGAAAGCTTATGCTCTAATAAATTTGTTAGTCTCTAAGGTGCCACAAGTACTCCTGTTCTTCTTTTTGCGGATACAGACTAACACGGCTGCTACTCAGAAACCTATAGACATGTTAGCCCAGAACTGCCAACAGCAGTGCTTCTCAAAGTCGGGCCGCCGCTTGTGCAGGGAAAGCCTCTGGCAGTCCGGGCCAGTTTGTTTACCTGCTGCGTCCGCAGGTTCGGCCGATCGTGGCTCCCACTGGCTGCGGTTCGCCGCTCCAGGCAGATGGGGGCTGCGGGAAGCGGCGCGAGCCAAGGGACGTGCTGGCCGCTGTTCCCGCAGCCCCCATCGGCCTGGAGCGGCAAACCGCGGCCAGTGGGAGTCGCGATCGGCCGAACTTGCGGACGCGGCAGATAAACAAACCGGCCCGGACTGCCAGGGGCTTTCCCTGAGCAAGCGGCGGACCGGCTTTGAGAAGCACTGGCCTATAGCACATTCTCCTATGTGTGAGTTCACAGCAGTTTCTAGCTACACCAACAGCATGGAAGCTACATCTCAGATCCATGTGCTGCCCATAAAACTCTAAATATTAATGACGTGGTTGCAATGTAAATGGAAATAACTCCCTTTTAGTTGTCAGCACTAACGACAGAGCTGTCCATTATTCCCATTTTAATTGGTGAGTATTGGGTCACAAATTACTAAACAATGAAGTGTTCAGACTGGTAGGGAAAAGATGTTTGTAACCTTTTCCCTACTATTTTCTTTTAGCTGTCTGCCCTCATGCCATCCTTCCGTCCTGCTACATCAGAATGATATAATCCCAGCCATGCCTCCATGGTCATCTATTGACTGGTGGATTTCTTGTGCCTCACAGCACATCTGTAGTGTGCATCAATCACGACAGACCCATGACAGACACTGCTGCTGCTCCTGGCACAGCAGATTGTTACTATAATACAGCTCATGCAGTTAAAATTTCATTTTTTGAAGTTATTCCCTGGAAAGAGATTCTGGCTTATGAAGGCTGACACCATTCAGACCTATTCATGCCACAGGTATGTATTGTTTTGTGTGTGGAGCAGGGTTACATACATACCAACATTTGAAAGCATAAACCCAGTAGATTCTGTTTTACACACATTTGCGTAAGTGGGCAGACACATGGCATGTTTGTCTTGCATGTGCCACTCGATGCATTCATTCTATACATCTCAACAGGCATTTCTTCCGCACCCACTTCACACCATCCTGTCTTCCCACCCATCCACTCCTTATGCACGTACTCCCCAGACACAACTTACTCCACCACCTACCTCCCTTCATTCCACACTCCCCCAAGCGTTCATTCAGCATACACACACTGAACCCATTCCCATGCTACACACGCACCCATGGATTGGGGCGGGGCCATAGGTGCTGGAACTAAGGGGGCTGCTGCACCCCCTGGCTTGAAGTGGATTCCATTATATACAGGGTTTACAGTTTGGTTCAGTGACTCTCAGCACCCCCACTATACAAATTATTCCAGCACCCCTGGGCAGGGCACTGCTTTGATGGCCCCTCGAAGACTGATATGAGGAGGCAGTCATGCATCTCCTGAGCCAGGAGGGGAGTGGAGCCCAATGCAGGCAGGTATAGCACTATTATTCATATATTATTCACAATAATCCCCTGGTGGTAGAGTGTCTTGGAGCCCAGCTGGACATCCGCAAGCATGTGCGCCGCATAAAGGATGCTGAGCCCATTCCCATCCATAATGGTATCCAGTCCTTGGGGGATGGTGACGGGTACATACAAAGGGCTGAGCACTTCACCACGGTTCAGACCTCTGCTTCACCTTCAGGGAAATGAAAGGCAGAGGTCTGTCCATTAGCCTGTGTAGCAGCTCTGGTTAGCTCTCCTCCCCTAAGGGGCAGGTGAATGGGAAATGACAGCCAAGCAGAGGGTATTTCCCCTTTGATTTGTAGAAGGATCTGAAAATATGTAGTCTACAGGGAACACACAGAGTTGGCAGTTCTGGGCATAGCTTAGATGACAGAGTGGGGTGGAAAAGCTTTGCCTGGTCTGTACTCCTGCCATTGTTAGTACTGGTGGAGCTGCACTGGTGTGCAGACTGGTGGAGTTGCACTGGTGTGCAGACTAGGAGAACTGATGAATATTCTCAGTGCAAATGCAGCCTTTGAGGTCTCAGGCTTTTCTTTTTGCTACAGCCTGAAGCTCATCCCAGCTTAAGACCCAGTCCCAAGTAAAAATCAATGAGGACAAATATTAAACAACACTTGTCTAATAGAGGCTGTGCATTATAGGAAGGGCTGTCAGCACTGCCTACTCTGAAGGTTGCTCAACACTTCCCATTGTACAACCCTGTTTTCAGTTGCTTATAACTTTGCCAAACTTCTTGGAATTGTAAGCCAGAACGGTCCAGCCATTTCTGAGAATGAGGCATGGGGAAAATACCTTGTTCTGTCCATGTTAAAATATTCTGTCAGCCTTTTCTTTGAGAAGCTCTGTTGTCCCCGGGCTTTGGAGCAGCAACTTGAAATTTGGCAGGGGGGTGGCCTTTGTGTCAGGGATGTTCCTTTTGTCATTCTGGTGAACATCTGCTGAAATCTGGCCAATTTACAAGCCTTAGAAAAATTGCAGTTCGCACGTGCTCAGTAGAGACTTCTCAGAGTTTAGCCCCTAAATTTCCTGATGATCACATTGCACTGGGTATGCTCTAGACCGGGCTGAGCAGGACTTTCCCTACAATTGCAGCTTTGGGCTGCTGCATGTGATGCCAGGTCTAGGCATGTGAACTGAGAATAGGGAGCTTCTGCTCTCAGTGACCACCAGCTGGGCCCAGGCAGCAAGGAGGAGGAAGCTGCTTGATTAATGCAGAAGGACAATAGCCGGATCTGCAGCAGAGAGTGAGGGAGGTAGATTGGAATAAGGAGCCTGAGAGGTGGAAACTGGGACTGGGGGCTGGCAGGGGGAGGAGAATAACTAGGACTGGAAGTTGGGGTGGGGAGAGGAACTGGGAGCTAGGAGGGAATTGGAGGGGCAGCCAGTAGGTGGGGAGGGAAACTGTAGTCAGATGAGGAGGATTGAGCTGAGAGGGGAGGAGGGACAGGGACTGGCTGGGCAAGGAGACAGGGGACAAGGAATGGGGAATGGCTGGGCAAAGAGCCTAGAGCATGGGAGGGAGACATTGGGACTCAGTTTAGCTCCCATGTCCCAAACTCACCACCTACCTTTGTACTAATTGGCAAACACAACAGAGAGATCAAAAGTCATGTGGCTGTGGAGACTGAGCTACCTTTGTTACCCCTATAGATAGTTGCTCCTACTTCAGTCAGGGTTGAGGCCTGCTGGCAGGAGAGTGCGTGACGGGAGGAAGAGTGCTAAGAAAACAGTCCCTTATTTTTGAAATACAATGTTGGCAACCTAGCATGATAGAGAAGACTTCATCCACCACAGCTTTTAATCTAATGAAGAGTCCTTGTTGCACCTTAGAAACTAATACATTTATTTGGGCATAAGCTTTTGTGGGCTACAGCCCACTTCATCAGATGCATGGAGTGAAAAATACGGTAGGGAGCTATAAATATACAGCACATGAAAAGATGGGAGTTACCTTACCAAGTGGGGGTCAGTGCTAACGAGGCCAATTCAATTAGAGTGGATGTGGCCCATTCCCAGCAGTTGACAAGAAAGTGTGTCAACAGAGGGATCACCAACAACCAATCACACCCAGTTTTTGTTAAATTGATGTAGCACATTATTTGCAAAGAAACTTGGTTCCGAAATAATTTCGATAAAGTATTACACATGAAGCTGAAAAATATTGGCAGCTACAGAATGGTGATGCCAGTAACTTCTTTGGCTCTGTGATTTGTTGTTAAATAGTAATTCTTGTGAAATGTTGGTTGTACAGAAAACCAGGGGTTTTTTGGGGGGAGAGAGATGTACAAAAGTGTGTACTGTTCCTTTAAATCTGCAGCAGGCTAGAGAGGGTTGGATCAGGCTCTAGGCAGAAGCTTTAGTGTTTTCCTGTCCCAATAAAGTTCCTTGTCCAGTTAGGAAACAGTGAATCTTTCTGGGCTTTATGTAGCATTACCACATGGCAGAGGAGACTGCAGTGGAGATGCTGCAGTCCTGCAGCCTCCTGGATTGTCCCTTGTGGCCCCGGTGAAGATATTCCAGGGGGTTCCCCCTCTGGCTGGGCTGCTCTGAAGTGGTCATTGTTATTCAGAAGAGAAAAGGAACCAGAACAATGCTGCCTGCCTGCCTCCCACTCCTTGAACGCCAGTCTCCACTGAGAAGTATCTTCACTCCCCAGAGCTGAGCAGGTACAATAGTGGCAGAAACCTGACTTTTGGTTTTAGTCCCTTCAACACCGCAGATAACTGCCTCCCTGCTGCTGTGATTAAGTTCAAGAAACTCAAAAGGTCCCAGGGGAGAGTTTGTGGCCCCAGCTGGGTCCCTGAACTGCTCTCAGCCAAGTACAAGCAGCTGTTAATGGAGCCACTGCCAGATGGTTTCTTCTGCTCTTGCTCTCCTGGGTATGAAGAAAGTGACTGGGCTGCTGAGAACCAAACAACCTTGCAACTGTGTCAGATAGCCACCAAACCATCCAGTCCCAGATTCCAGCTCCAAAGGCTATGGTGTCCTCCTAGCCAGGAGACTGGAGTCAGCATCTCACTTATCCTGTGTTCAGTCACAGCTGACATAGTTTTGCTAGCATCCATTGTCCATTTACTTGTCCAGCCTTAAGCAGAGGTGGGTGGTCAACTGGCCATAGAGAGAACTAGCACTGTCGCCTAGTCCTGAAGTGCAGGCTTCTGCTAAGGGCAGGCAGGCTACCCAAGATAGCCAACTTCCTCATTGCCTGCATCCAGCACAACCTCTTCAGAGTAGAGGTGCTGCCTGTATTGAGGTCCCACACAGTACAGGATGTGCTGGCTTCTAACCACACACAGCCTTGGCAATGCACATTTCCAGCCCCCCCCCCTCCCCCCTACATCTGGATCACGATTTAATATCTGTTCCTCCAAAGTGTTTGTGATTCTCTCCCAACTTGTTATCGCTGCCCAGCAGAGTCTACACTCCATCCCCCAAGCTGTTAATGAAAATATTGACCAGGGCTGGACAGAGAGTAGCTCCCTTCTGGATGGATCACACTCGATACCTCCTCCCCTGGAACAATGGATAATTATTCTCTCAAATCAGTGTTTAACTCATTTTGTATTGCTCATTCCAGGGAATCCCCATCCCTCTAGTTACCCTCAAAGAACATCAGATGCTTTCCTGAGGTCAGACTGCACCATGACCCCTGCATTTCCTGTATCCACTGGGCTTATTAGCCTGTTGAAGAAAGGAATTCGGCACATTTGCCCTATAGCATGGTTAGAGATGTTTTTACCTAAGGAAGGAGTGCTCTTAGTACTGCTATGGTCTGAAGGGCTTGTAGATCCTGTGTCTGTCTCTGTGTAAGAGGTTGTGCAGCTTTAGAGAAGAACAAAGCTGTTAGTCACCAGCTGTAGTCAAGTAGAAACTTATAATTTAATCTTTGTATTATAGTAACACCCCAGGCTCAACCCAGGATCGGGGTGCAGTTGTGCTGGGCACTGTGCAAACACATGACAACTTGGTCCATGCCCCAAAGAGTTTACCATCTAAGCAGACCAATGACATATGGGATGAGAGAGACAATTGAACTCTGATACCATTTGTACAGACATTGGCAATATTAGTATTCTTATAAATATATAAAGTGACAACTCTCCCCAGCTGGCCCTTGAGCCCTCATCAGTGGGCTGAGCCCCATGGCATCACAGCAGAGGAGGGATTCGACGGAGGGGAAGGGAGTAGCTTTGAGGATCAGATCAGGGAGGCTGGATGGTGATGAACTTTTTAGAGCTGAAGTGAGCGGGAGGATTAGTTACCTCCGTCTCACTTCAGAATTTGTGAGTGTTAGACTAGATGACCCTTGTGGCCCCTTCTAACCCTGTGGTTCTATGAAGGCATGGTGGGAATGGGGATGAAGTTGGTGAGGGAGAGCAGGAAAAGGAATCAATTAAATAGGCTTTTGAGCACATTACTGTGGAGCCTCAGGGTTCTTGTCTGTGTGCAGAGGGCAGAGAAGAACCTCCATTTTCATTCTCCACTCCTCAGTGCTCCCCGGCCAGGTGGAGAGCTCAGAAAATCACTGGGGCCAAGTGTGCTGTCACCTAGGCTAGTGTATGTTCAGGGAGCAGGCACGGAGATGGTTCTGGACTCACACCGTGGTGTAACCGAGAGCAGAATCTGCCTGTCAGCTATGCAAAGGACAGAGCTCACTCAAGCTTTTCATGCTTTGTCTCAGTTTTACTCTTGCTCATTGAATCTTTCAGACCAGTTTATATACTTCCCCCTTCCCCCCCCTTCTGTCGCCTTGGTGGCTGGCTTGACTGTGAGATACACTTACCAGCTGTGGAAGTGGGGGCCCCTTTGGCACATTAGGAATCCAGGGCTCCACTCTGGGGAAAACAGCAGCCCATGGAGACAGAAGCATCACAGGGAGGGAGAGAGGCAGGCACTGGAAAGGATGGGTGCTTCAGTTATTTGGACACTAGCCTGGGACTTAAAAGACTTGGGTTCTGTTCCCTGCGTTGCCACAGGTTGCCTCTATGATGCTGGGTAAATCCCATAGGCCTACCTCTTCAAAAGTGATTGGGTGGGTGGGCCCCAGTTTGTAGGAGCCCAACATAAGATGCTTTTTAAGGTCCTGATTTTGAAAGGGCTCAGCACTTTCTGAAAATCAGGCCACTTCCAGGTGCTTCTGGTTGAGCAAACGAAAAACAAGGCTTCCCACTAGCCACTTGGGAAGCTGTAGGCCAGGGGTTCTCAAACTGGGGGCCAGGACCCCTAAGGGGGTCGTGAGGTTATCACGAGCTGTCAGCCTCCACCCCAAACCCCGCTTTGCCTCCAGCATTTATAATGGTGTTAAATATATAAAAACACATTTTTAATGTATAAGGGGGTCGCACTCAGAGGCTTGCTGTGTGAAAGGGGTCACCAGTACAGAAGTCTGAGAACCCTGCTGTAGGCCTTCGTCTTTCAGGGTACGTCTACACTGCAAAAAAACCCTGTGGCAATGAGTCTCAGAGCCTGGGTCCACGGACTCAGGCTCGTGGGGATCACGTGATGGGGCTAAAAACAGCATGGAGACATTCCCACTCAGGCTAGAGTCTGGGCTCTGAAACCCGGCTGGTGGCGGAGGTGGTCACAGAACCTGAGCTCCAGCCTGAGCAAGAGCATCCACACTGCTGATTGTAGCCCCGTGAGCCCGAGTCGGTTGAGCTGGGTTTTGAGACTCACTGCAATGGGTTTTTTTGCAGTGTAGACATTCAGTGCCTCCACTCCCTGTCTGTAAGCTGCACTGGCACTTCTCTACCACACCAGGGTGTTGGGAGGGTGAATACGTTAAAGACTGTAAGGTGCTCAGACACTCTGATGGTGGGGCCCATACAAATTAGCAAGGGCTTGTCTACACAAGGAAATTGACTGCCACAGCCATGGGGAATAATTATTCAGCTATAGCCATGCCAGTCAATATCCTTATGTAGACAAACCCATAAAGAGTGCCACACATTTGTTTTCATTCACCGGTACCTGCCCATGAGAGGATGCATGTTGTGTCTATGAATGACCAAAGCAGGGAGTAACCACCTTGAGTTGTGCAGCCTTCTGTGCCAGCCACCAGCATGTGCTCTCTACTGCCCTGTTGGTTTGCTTTGCCGCTGGAAATAAAAATTAATCTGCAAACCCAAAGCTCACAACATCGCTGCATTACTGACTAGTTTCTATCCAGGCGCTCAGGTTGGAACCCCACAGCTGTGACCTGCCTTGCTAGGGGGATTCTCAGCATGTCCCAAACTAAAGAAAGCAAAGGGAACTCAGTGCTCAGAAGTGTGGCCAGCTGCTGTTCTAGCATCCCCAGGGCTCTGCTAATGCAGCGCAGTCCTGAGCTGCATCACCGCCTGCTAGTCCAGTCCTGACCCCCAGTCAACTCTTCCCATGCCCCTTAGGCTGGAGTTGCAGGATCCCCACTATCCATATGCACCCCTCCCATCCCAGCTCCCCCATTAATCTCAATGCTTCCCTGCTGCCTCTTCTATTCTAACCCTGGCCTTCCTGCTTTCTTCCCACTTTCTCTGCTACCCATTCAGGTAGCTTGACATTGCCCTGGGCCGACTGACGGGGGAGAGAATGGTGGGGAGAGATTTGGACAGACTGAGTAGTGGAGAAGAGTTTGGTGGGGCCGGGGAGGCAGACACTAATGGAGAGGAGGAAAAGAAGGGGAGGGGAGAGAGGGCAAATCAGAAAAGACAAATGGGCCCAGCTCATCCCAGTGTTTTGTCCCTCTGGGTCTGAAGGCATAAAAGAATCATAAAACTAGGTGATCCGCCCTTTTGGTAATTCCTTTGGCTAAGGAGCCACCCCCTCAGGAGCCCCTACTGCAAGAGGTATTTGGGGGGCATCCTGGGGGGCATTGCTGCACGCCACCTATTCCCAGCTGTCACAATAGCCCTTGGGGGCCCTCAGGCTATGCCAAATGGCACCAGGGACTGAAGTATCCCCTGGCCAGCCTGGGGTAGAGGAGATACAAAGGTGACACAAACACCCTGAGCCCTGCCGCACCTCAGGGCTGGTGAAGGGATGGATGGGGGGCCAATGGTGAATTTATGCTTTAATAGTGTTTTTAGTGGAAAACAACAAAACCAAGACACAATCAACAATCACAATGCAAAACGTTCCCATCTTAGGCTGGTAAAATGGCCCACATGTGAGTAAACAAGGAGTGCGGGGACTGTGTCCTTCCAGGGCATGTATCCCTACATGAGATACTGGTCAGGTATCCTTCATTGGCTCTGGCCCCTTCTACTACACCAGTGGTTATAGCAGGGAGTTGGGAGTCAGGACTCCTGTGTTCCATTCCTAGCTCTGGCAGGGAGTATGGTTTAATGGTTAGGGCAGGGGAGACTGGGCATCAGGACTCCTGGGATCTAATCACAGCTCTGCAAGGGGCTGAAGTCTAGTGGTTGGTTGGGGTGGGAACTGGGAGTCAGGACTCCTGGGTTTGATTCCTGGCTCTGCTATTGACAGCAACTTCCCATCTATGTGCCTCAGTCTCCCTGCATACGTAACAGGGATAATAATATGTTCCTCCCAGGCTGGTGGTGGGGAGTTGAAGCTTAATTAATTAATGTTTTAAACTGCTTGGAGAGCTTTGACTAACAGAAATTATTAATATTGTCAAAGGTAGTCTCCACCCTGCTCCCAATGTTCCTCCTTCTGGGGGGTTTGGCACTCTCAGAAGCCTGTGTACCAAAGATGCAGAACAATCTGCACAAAAAGATCTCCTGTGCGTGCACTTGCCAATGGCCCTGGTCTCCTCTCCAGGACCCCTGCAAACCACATCACTTCTGGGGACCTCAGCTGTTTGGTGGGTGGGTGGATGGCTGGGAAGGTGGGAGGTCTGCAACTCAGTCTGTCAGGGAACTTCCCAAACTGGGCTTGGCAGATGGGGTGGGGAGCCCAGGGTACCTGGCACGTGATCAAACTCCTTGCTTGCTACATTTACAAATGAGCGGCTTTGGCATTTTCTGTGTCTCCATGCGCCGCCTCCTACTCTCTGAGGGGCTGAGTTTTGCAGCTTGTGCTAGGTTTTTTTCTCTCCGGTTGTTTGTCTCATTTGAAACTTTGTCGCTGTTTCTCAAACCGCCTGAAGGTGTCGGGGGTTTTTCAAGCTATTTTGAAGCTCGTTTTTCCCAGATGTGTGTGTTTTTTTTCTCAATGTAACTTTTTTTCTTCTTCGTAAAGTTTCCGCCCATGTGACTTTCAGCTTACGTCCCTCGCAGCTTCCGAGAAACCACAGGAGCCTAAGACCTAGACATCACTGCAAGGTGCAGTGACAGAGAGGAGAGAGGTGCAGGGAGGGACTGGGGCAGAGTGGCAGAGAAAGTGACACGGGGAGAGCAACAACGTGACAAAGAGAGGGACAGGGAAAGAGGCAAAGAAAGTAACCAAGGGAGAGAGGGAAAGACGGCAGGGGAAGGGAGGGGTGAGTAAAAGCCAAAGGAAACCAAGATCACCAAGGACACAGAGGAAGCAGAAGAGGCCCTGGGCAGAGGGACGCGAGCCATGCCCCATAGCTCTGACAGCAGCGACTCCAGCAGCTTCAGCCAGTCACCCCCACCTAGCAAACAGGTAACACTTTGAATTCTTTGTACCCATGCTCCCATCCTGGGGTGTTTTCACAGCGCAGAATGACAGGGCTTTCTAGGAATCAGCCTGGGGAGAGACACGCTAACTCAGTCCACTGTGCACTTACTCCACTTTGCTGCAAATTCTGTACTCTACTTTCAAACAGGGAGTTACTGCGCTTTAAAGATTTGCATTGTGTCCATGCAGGCGTTTTCAATGCAACCTGGCTTGAGTTAGTGCGAACTAAACCCCCCATGTAAACCAGGCCACAGAGAGCTAAGCAGGAAGCCCCCATGCAGGAACAAGCTTAAAACCAAAGGACAGAGTGAGGAGTGTTTTTGCAGAGGAAGCACATTAGCACAGGCCCCATGAGGGGCGGCACCTGAAACGCTTGGTTCTGACTGCGGGGGCCACCCCACAAACTCCAGGCATCCAGCAGGCTGGGAGCTTGGTAAAGTGAGAGTACAAGTGTCTCTGCAGAGACCCTGTTGTGGGCTCTGAGCCCTCCCCCAGCATGTGGTCAGGATCTCATTCTGAATCCAAATCCTTCCCATGCCATCATACATCACTTAGGGCATGAACGAGGCTCCACTATCCTTGTCTATCCTGAGCTGCTCTCTGCATCTTTTCTATTTAAGTCCCATAAGTTTCCCTGTCTAAGTGCTGTTGTATGGAGGGATTCTTTGAGTGGACCCCTTTTGTGTGTTCTTCCGGCTGTCCGGTGGCATGCCTGCCACGGGGTTATTCTTAAGACGTGTCCCGGGTGATTCCATCTTCTTTTCTGGATACCTGTATTGGTAATTTTATTCTTTGCTAGCTGTTAACCACATGGTGCTGCGCAGGACACCAGATATGAGGGATCTTTCCCCCAAGGAGCTTACAGACAAACACTGAGTAGATGGTGCTGGCTGGGCAAACAGGGATTGGGAGAGCACTCTGTCTAGAAGGGAATGAAGCTTAACAGCAGTCAAGGGGGATGTAGACAAATGGGGTACCCAGACTGGGATCTTCACTGTGCAAGGCTGGGGGCAATAAGGTAAGAGGCTAGGCTGGATATGTTGGCTGGGGTGGGTTGAGGAAGGAAATTGAAGGTAAGGATGTGAGGTTTAAATTTGAGGAAATGGAGAGATCACAAAGTTGGGGGAGGGAGAAAAGGGACAGACCGATGGTTCAGGAAGATAACTCTAGAGGCTGCATTTTGCAAGCAGAGGAGGGAGGTGGTGTACGTGTCAGAGAGTCCAGAGAGGCAGCAGTTACAGTGGAAGACAGAAAATGATAGGATCTGATGAGGGTTTTAGCTGCCACAGAGTGTGGGAGGATCAGTTCTCAGTAGAGAACCTTCCATAATAATAATAAATAATAAAAATAAGAATGAATAACAATTAATGCCAGAATGGCTGCTGAATGACGCTGAGGAGTGAGATCTTCAAGCAAAGAGACCTCACATCCCAGAGCTGGGAGAGCATAGCCCCTCTCTGCATAACTCTGGTGAAAATGTGATCCGGAATATTGCCGCCAATTCTGGATACCAAATTAGCAGCAAGACATTAAAACGCAGGGAGTTCAGAGAAGAGCAAACAAAGCGATCAGGGGTCTGTAGTGACTGAGTCGGGGGAAAGATAAAAAAAGCTGAGCCTGGAGCTGAGCTAAGCAGGGACGTAAGTGCAAATGTATGAAACAGATAAACCCCAGAATAGAAGGGCAATTATTTAGGGTGACATATGGGAACTAGGAGTAATAGGATGAAATGAAGAAAGGTAAAAAGCAAGCTGAATGCCAGGATTGACTCCTTGGCAGTGAGATAAGTCAGGCAGTGAAATCATCTCCCAGGGGAAGGGCGGGAGTCCCATTGGCATGGGACACTGGAAACTCTACTGCACAAAGAATAAAAAAGTGCTGTATAGGGGACAGTCCTGCCCTGGCCCTTGGGGAGGTTGGACTGGGTGATCCAACAGGTTTATTTTTTTTCATCTTTGACTCCTGTGGTTCTGCGGGTTACAACCCAAGCCTGTACCATGGAGACAGAGTTCACTTCCCAGTTCTACCAGCATGTCCAGATTACAGAATTACATCTCAGAGGTGGCTGTTAAGTGCCTCACACATCCTTGTAGTAGGAGAGCACCTCTACCCTGGTTTTGCACTGATGCTGTGTGTCAGACGGGGATATGTGGCCTATGTGGCCAGAAGAGTGGGTGTGGTGATCTTTGCTGAGAGGAATGTTCGCTTGGGGCTGTTCTGCCCTGTACCCCTGACCTCATGCCTCTCTATGGTAGTGGAGGTGATATCTCTGTCATTCCCAGGCCCTGTATTTTTCAGGATTCTTCTGATGACATGAGGAAAGTTCAGAGGAGGGAGAAGAATCGCATCGCAGCTCAGAAGAGCAGGCAGAGGCAGACCCAGAAGGCAGACACCCTGCACTTGGTAAGAGCTTCCATTCTCTCCCCATCTGGATCACTGGGGCCTTGCACACATCAGGGGACATGTTCTAGCACAGATGAACACATAGCACAGCCATTCAATTCAGGCAGGGGCAGGAAGAGCATGGGCCAGCATAGCGTGTGACGGCAGCTCTAGCAGCAGCTGGATGGTGAAGGTGAAGGGTGCTCCTTCCAGGAGCAGCCAGATGTTCCCTTCAAAATGGAACAGGTGTACTCTGTTGAAAGTCACCTCTGCTGAAGCCTCTCCTCTTGGTTCCTCCTCATATTCTCTGGACCTTTTGTTTCTGCTCTTTCTGTCCTTTTGGAGATGAGATGGCTGAAGCTGTGTGCAGGATCCTGGGTTGGGTGGGAGGAATGAGGAATGTACCTCTCTTCGTTAGAGGTATATTCTTTCCCATATTATTCTCCATTCCGCAATAACACGTTGGGTCTGATCCTGATCCATGCATGTGAATGGAAATTTTGCCACTTGCTGCAATGGGAGTGGGGTGAGGCCCCTTTATTTGCAGTTCTGATTGCTGTTGTGCACACAGCAGATGCCTTCTCTGGCTGGCGACATCCGCCTGTATTTCAGACCCAGCAGTGTGCACCTTCCCCTTGCACTTATCCACAACGAATTTCCTCTGCCCAGTCACCTAGTGTTATGGGGTCCCTCAGGAATTCCTACCTACTCTTGATCAGTCTTATTAATTCTGTGTCATCAGCAAATGTTACCACCCTTCCAGCTCATTGATTAAAAACAATGAATAACCATGCCGCTAGGACTAATTTCTGAGGGACCCCATTCTCAACCTCTCTCTGAGCTGTAAATTGCCCACATAGTCCTACTTTTTGCACCCAGGTTTTAATCTGTGGCAAGACTTTACCTCTTGCCCTGAATTTATCGTTACCTTTTTAGTTTCTTCTGACTGTCTCAAAAATCCTTTAAAAGCCTGAATACACAAGGACAGACACTCCCTCGCCTCGCACTTCTTGTCACCTCTCATATCCATGCAAAGAGCATGTAAAACGCTGCCATTCTGACTTGGTAGCATTTTATGTTTGCTGTGCATAGGTTTAAATGATGATACAATGTGCAAAGCCAGGAGAATCAAGCCCTAGAGCTGGAAAAGCCCCACTAGGTCTCCGTCAGTCCATTGCCTGCCATCTATGCAGGATAATTCCCCATTGTATGATTACTAGTGTTTTGTCCAGTTTAATTTTAAATGTCCCCAGTGGTGAGGCTCCTACCCCTTCCCTTGGGAGAGAGCTCCACAGCTGAATACTTTGCACGGTCCTGATATCCGGCATACATCTTGCCTCTCTTAGTTTCACCCTGTTTCTTTGCCATATTGCCACACTGGGACTGTGCAGTGGGGTTGGGGGAGGTGGGATGGGGTGTCAGGCTGTCGACTCCCACTTACTGCCCAAAGCCACTTTTCTCAGTGTAAGGAATTTGGCATCTACTTTACCAGGGACCCTAAGTATTTGGCTGCAGTTAGCAGGCATGGGAGTGGTGTCAGAACAGGAGGGTATGACTCCTGAGTTTGTGTAATTAAATCTTAGACTTCCCTTTAAACAGGGAGTGGTCAGGCTTCTGCTCAAGACGCTGTCCCTTGATCTTAGAAGCCTCCACACCCCCATCTATCCCCACTATGGGGAGGATTATTGAGCAAGTGGTGTTAGAGCAGCTTCTGCCACAGCCTGACTGCACAGGTGTCCTCAATGCTTCTTTAGTAGTGGGTTCATTACAGGGAAGGTGTTCCTCACTCTCCATGGCTGATGATCCTTTTAGAGGTGGACACTGATCCATGCTGATTTGGTTAGCTCTGTCAGTGTCATGTGATACCACAATCGCGGGGTTAGTCACTAATCTGCTGCAGCTCACAACAGCAGATTGGAAAGCCTTTCAGTGGGTTTGTTATTTTCTCTCCCAGAGACTCCAGAGAGCAGGAATGACTACTGACTTTTCCTCTCCTCGGGCCCTCCCTTGCTGTGTCCCAAGGCATTCCCCTTGCTGGAGGAGACAGTGAGGCATGTGGCTTGCAGTTTTACCATGGTGCAGATGACACTGATACTACAATCTCTTTGTTTTCTTAGGCTAGGTCTACACTGGGGGGGGGGGGTCGATTTAAGATACGCAAATTCAGCTACGCGAATAGTTGAATTCGATGTATCTGATCTGACTTACCCCGCTGTGAGGACGGCAGCAAATTGACCGCCGCGGCTCCCCTGTCGACGGCACTTACTCCTACCTGGGCTGGTGGAGTATGCATGTCGATTCGGGGATCGATTGTCGCGTCCCGACGAGATGCGATAATTTGATCCCGATCCAGGCGGGTAGTGAAGACAAGCCCCTAGTACCTGGCAAAGGTGGGAATGTGGATGGGAGCAAAGTAATTTAAGATCAACCTGGATAAGACAAAACTGACGCTAATGGGTAGGGGAGACAGCTGGAGGAATGGGACAGAGACGTGGTTTCACCTTTTTGCTGGAGATGCCTGTCAAACCTTGGCCAATATAGTTTCCAGTCTCTGGATTATAATGGATCCCCAAACACTTTTCATCTCTGATAGGCATAGTGACTGTGAAAGTGCCTCTTGGATGCAGGACTTTTCAGTGTCAATGGTCAGTTCAGGCCACTGTAATCACTTTAAAAGGATCCAGAAGTTTTAACTGGTGCAGAACAGAGTGGCTTGTTGCTTGAGTGGAGTGAGTCATTAAGAGCCTATAACTCCCAAACTGGCTTCTTGTCAGCTTCTGAGTGTGGAGTTGGTTAAGATCTGTGAAGCATTAGGCTGTGTGGGACCCAGTGATCTGAGAGATCCCTTCTCCCTTCTGCAAGGTCCAGCTGTGGCAGTTAATATCTGATGGTGCGTTTGTTTTAACTAGTGCAAAGTGCCCCAATACTGAGGCAATAGGGACCTTTATATATCAGGTTCCTGCCACTAGCAATCCCAGCGGGGTGATCAGAGATGTGGCAGGCGGCTTTGTTTTGGATGAGTGGCTAGCAGGGTAGCTATTTAGCCCTTGGGGCCCATAGGGCATGGTAAACAGTCATTCAAGATCTCATAGCACTGTCCATAGAGTCTCAGTGCCCCAGTAGCCTGGCTAAATTTCAACCTAGGTTCCAACATTCTGTCTCTCCAAATCCCCACTGTGGTTTCAACTGGACAAAGGATTCTTCAGCTCCTGTCTCAAACTGCTGAGTAGCATTGCGGGGTGCTGTTCAGTGGCTGAGGTGTTCCATGCTAGTGACGGCTGCTTTTCAGGAGCGGTGCATACAGTCTGTCATGCGTTTTGAGTACCATTAGGCAGGACTGTACATCATCACTACCATTATTATTCATTTTTTTCTTCTGAGGCCTCAGTTTCCCTCTTTCTTTCTGTCACATCAATGTCCCTCCCCCTCCCTGCCATACGTCTGGTTTCCCCGGGCGCTGGCAGGAAGCAGTGAGTCTTGTCTTACCATGGCAATGACAGGTTTCCTGTGACAGGTGGTTTTCTGGTTATTTCTGATTATAACGGCGGTTATTTATCATCCCCTCCCCCCAGGCCAATCTGCCTCAGGTCGGGATGTGGCCTGGGAGGTGTGTGCGTGAGAGGGAGCTGTGAGCGCCTGGGCGGGGAACGTGCTGGTGCTGCTGTCACTTCTCGTAAGCAGCTGCTGGGGAGAGAGTGCGGCTGAGGGCTGAGAATGTCACTGGCTCCGTGGCAGGACCCCTGGCTGGCTGGGGGTGGGGTGGGAGTTGCCCAGACACAGCGCTGCTTTGAATTTACAGGAAATGTGTCACTGTGGAAACTCTCCGGGGTAGTCAGATGAAGGGCTCAGACCTCTCTCCCCCTACCCAGATACCCCCAGTCCCTTCCCTGAGGCATAGGGTGACCAGATAATAAGTGTGAAAAATCAGGACAGGGGTGGGGTGGGGGGTAATAGGAGCCCATATTAAAAAAAGCCCCAAATATCAGGACTGTCCCTATAAAATCGGGACATCTGGTCACCCCATTGAGGCAGTTCTATCTGCTCCCAGCAGCACTGAGATACTGCAGTGACAGCCAGACACTTGAAAGGTGCTGATAGACAGAGACAGATAGATCAGAAAAGCCATCCCCTTATCTTCTTTCAAGTCCCTCCTCAGACTTGTCTCTTCTGTAAAGCACAAAGGAAACTGCAACCTGTGAATTGTTAGGCAGGGGGCGAATTGTGATCACTGCTCCTGACTGGCTGAGAGGTGTGTACATCCTACCCTGTTCCCCTCATCCGCACCCCTGCTTATTTGTCTTCTCCACTGTTATGTTGGTCTCCTGGACTGTAAATTCTTTGGGGCAAGGGATTGTCATTTTCCTATATGTGTGTACAGTGCCTGGCATAATGGGGTCCTCAGCTGGTTGCTTTAGGCACCAGAGCAATATCAATGTATAATAATAACATCGATGGGAGCCAGCTCCCCCTGCAGTTTGAGCACTAATCCAGCTGTCCTCCCGCTGCTGCTCTGCAGAGATACCATCGCCCTCTACCACCCACCCCCTCTGGCCACACTGCTCAGCCAGTTTTCCTCCCAGAATTCCCCCCACCCCTTTGATGGCTCTGCAGGCAGAACGCTAATCTAGTCCCTGCTGCTTTTGTGCCCTCAGGAGAGCGAGGACCTGGAGAGGCAGAACGCTGCCCTGCGCAGGGAGATCAAGCAGCTGACAGAAGAAATGAAGCATTTCACCTCAATGCTGAGTTCCCATGAGCCCCTCTGCTCCATCCTGACCACGGTGCCCCAACCGCCCCCGGAGGTGCTGTATGCCACACACTCCTTCCACCAGCCCCACATCAGCTCCCCACGCTTCCAGCACTGAGCCTGGCCACAAGGACACGCAGCCTGCAGGTTCCACAAATGGAAATCAGAGACCCCACGGGGCTCACTCTTTGGTTCGCAGGAGGGACATGGACTGTTACAGCTATTCCTGCCCCTCCTTCAAGCGTCTACTGAGCCAGGCCCAGGGTCACATGTCTAGGAGTTGGCCCCGGTGCAGATATGGCAGAACACCAGGAGGCATCTTCAGGGAGGTTAAATCTCAGATCAACAGAGAAGGGAAGCGTTTGCAAATTGGCACCAATCCCTGTTCTGTTGTTTGCACTGGGACCCTCGCATGGGTCTATGTGACACAGGAACCCTGTCTCCATGTGAGCAGTCAGCTGGAGACTTCACCAGTGAGTGCTCCTAGGAGAGGAGCGCTGGGAATGAGGGGCCATGGGGTAGCGGGGGAGACTGTTTTTTTTTTTTTTTTAATAAAGAGTAAAATGTTTAACGCTTTCTATAAAAACCTGGCATGGCCTCCCCTGAGATTCCACATTACACACTGAGCATGGCGGAAAACGGGGAAGACAACACTAGAAATTCTGGGGAACGGCCCTATATGGAGCAGCGGAGACCTGGGGCTGGAGAAGCTGTGCTAATGTCTAATCCAGACAACAGCAGCCTGTCGTCAATGTGTAACAGAGGGGCTGGCATGTCTCTGCCCTCTCTCTGGGCCAGGAAGGATGAGGAAGGGCCATTTATGTGTTTGTTGTGTCCTTTGGCCTTTCCTGTGGGACATCTATTCCCCAGCGCTGCAGGGATGAGGCTGGCTGCTAACACTGGTACCTGTACATACACAGTTACAACTCACTTCTCTGCTGGCTCCCCCAGCTCTCAGCTGCCTGCAGACCAAATTCTTTCATTAAAGATCCCTGCTGGCTCTGTCATGACAGAAACACAAAGGTACAGATAACAATATGGACTGTATCTGCAGCAGACACACACACCAGTCACGGAGCTGGCCACCCATGTGCCCCAGACCTATGCACAGATTTGTGTGCATCCTGCCTCCACAAACCCTGTTGCTGCCGTAGATTAGTGTTTGGCCATTCTCAAAATTACTGCCTACTTTAAGGAATAACAGCAGCAGTGTTCTCCCAGCAAGGGGCACTGTCTGCAGCTTTGCTAGAGGGGTAAGAAATAGACATTGTGCTGAAGCTCTGGAATTAAGTGATCTGAGCTATGGGTGCCCTCCTTGCTCACAGGAGGTTGTTTCCAGTCTCTCTGGTGTGTCAGAGAACAAACCCAAAAGTGACAGGCAGAAGAGCAGGAAACTCCCTGAAGTCCACTAGTAACCTCACTGTACACCTGGGAAGTTCCAGTGATGGGTGCTATCCTCCTCTTCCCCCATGTGAAGTTGCCGCAGGAGGGGCCCAGGAAACACTGTGAGGTTTCTCACTAACCCTCCTTCAAAGGACATGGCCTCCCAACCTTGCTGTTCCTGCTGGGAAGGGAAGCCCTGCTCCCTTGGATGCAGGGGTGTCTCTGTGGAAGTTTGGGCTCCTCTGCCAAGGGGAGGGGCACGCACAGGGGCAAGATGATGGTGATTCTAGCAGAACCATTTTAGAATCTGGAGAGAAGTAGGCCATGGAAGGCAGCCTCCTGCTCCCAGCTCCCCTCTCATCTCTGCAGAGGCAGGATGCCAGGGCTTCCACTGGCAAGCATGGCTGGCCCAGTGCACATCCCAGGCAGGCAGCAGAGGAATCTGGATTTTGTTTGTATGCAATATGCCAAAGCAGAAGACACTAAAAGGCAGTTGTAAATATCCCAGCCATATAAAATCTAGCAGGCTTTGATTGGGGCAGTCTCAGGGCATCTTACAAATCCCTGGATCTCACACAGGTAGGAATTTCATTATATCCAGTCACACAGCAACCAGAACTACTCACCCCCCAATGAATGCTCTACTTTGAGATCCCCATTTTATAGGTTCTTTCCCAGAATGTGCTCATCTTGTATCTGGCCCTTTAAATCTGGGAAAAACAACTAGCTGTAGCCCCAAAGTGATCATTTAGTGTGAGTGCTGCAGACTGCACTTCCTCTCCTTCCAGCTGGTAAGTGCTTCGGGTCCTGCTGAGTGTTCTACTGGCTTTTTCATTCTGTCATCTCTAGAGATGACCTTGCATGTTGGTCTAGAAGAGATTGGGGAGCATACAGTGGGTCTATTGCTCCCATATTTGTTCTTTCCCATGCAGGGATCCATTAGGCTCTGTCTCCTTACTGGGGGAGAGACAGGCCCCATAGCAGGAGTCTCCACTGATTTAAAATACCTCCTGGCTTATGGGGAATCTCTGTCCATGTTCACAACTTTAGTGCTTTTTCACTGCTTTGAAATTCCACGCCTGTTTTACCTCTAGGCCAGTGGTTCTTAAACTGTGGGTTGGGACTCCAAGTTGGGTCGTGACCCCATTTTAATTGGGTCACCAGGGCTGGTGTTAGACTTGCTGGGGTCTGGAGTCGAAGCCCAAGCGCCCCTGACTGGGATCAAAGCTGAAGCCTGAGCCCCACCACCTTCAGCCCTGGGTGGCAAGGTTCCAGTTACAGGTCCCCTACCTGGAGCTGAAGCCCTTGGGCTTCAGCTTTGGCCCCACTGCTTGGGTGGTGGGACTTGGGGTAAGGGGTAAGGCTGGGAGATGGCTTCACAGCAAACTCCTCTACAGGGACGTGACAAAGGCTATCAGAGCTCACTCTCTTTCTAAACAAACACTAGTCCCTTCATGATGGGACCTTCAACCCTAGCGCTTGCCTCTAGTGTGGCTGGCTGCAAGCAGGAAGAATTCCTTCAAGCAGCTCTGTATGCAGCAAGATCTACCAAATACCACCAGGTTCTTTTATGTTTGTGCCAGAAGAAATGTCTTCCAATCTGAACTGCTGTCACGATGACACTAGCAGCCAATCAGTCGCTGGTCCCAATGGGTATTTTCTATATTTCTTTTCCCCTTATTTGTATTCCTGAGGATTTTTGCATAAGAGCAGCATCTTGCCTTTCTTAAAGCCCCTTAGGTATTGTCTCCCCACACCCAGCCCTGAGCCACAGTCTGCTGTCAGAGATCACAGTGCAGTGGTGTGAAGATGATTATGATGTCACAATTGGAGAATTTTGATGTCATCTGGGGACATGCCAGTTTGCCCCTGTTTTAATCAAAATTGCTAATGGTTATTCCTCTCTGTCCCTCTGAAAGATTCTCCTAGTCCCATCTGTTCAGTAGAGGTATGTTCTGATTTTTCTCCTTTATAACAGATCTAGAGGTTCTCCCCTTATAACAGATTTCTCTGAGCAGCAATGGATGGAAGGATACTTAATACACACAGAGAAATCCTGTTTTCATTCAGAGGTCAGTGATGAAGAACTGAGGGGCAGAAATATAGAGAATAGCTGCTATTTAAGGAATTAAGGATCCGGGGACTTAAGCACTGGTATTGTGCTGACATCTTCTGGATGTAAGAAGAACTGTTCAGATATTAATGGCTTCATCGGGATGTTCATGTTGTAAAACGTTTGGGGGAAGCTTTTTTGCATTCTGATAAATCAGAGCTGATTTAAAGCTCAGCCATTGACTAGATACCATGGAAGGAATCTGAATGATTAAAGCTACTACCTGTTAAAATGAGGCTTGGGCTGCAGCCTTTCCCCAGCTGATTGAATCTCACCTGGAATGATGCTGTGGTGATGGGAGCCCATCTAAATGCCTCGACAGAAACAAGAAGCTTTGTTTGCTTATTATTTCAGAACCAAGGATTCAGTGAGTGAATGGGGGGTTGGGTGTGGGATTCTACTGAATCATCCCAGCAAGTTTCTATCGCATCTGAAAAGTTTGGTGAGCTCTCCTCAGCATTTTGTTCCCCACAACAACTTCCCTTCGTTCCTGTATGTCACCTGCACAGTGGTGTGCAGCAAATGCACATACCAGATGTGGAAGGGACTAAGTGTCTAAGTGAATTGCAGTTGGAGGGGTAGTAGCTCTATGCTTAGAATTTTTTTTTAAAAGGTCTTATTAATCTGATTAGGCCTGATCCTGTCTAAAGGTAAAACCTGGCATCCTAGGTTGCTTGTTTCTCTGTAATATCTGAGTAATGGCTGATCTTAATGATTGGCTACCCAGCCAGATAAGTTGTGTAGTGTGTGGGGTTGTTGTTTTTTAATATTTGAGTGTGCAGGAGAATCTGGGTTTGATTCCTGTAATTGCTATCTTGTCTCCTGGGACTTGGGTGATACCATAGCAAAAGTTACTGCCATGGGCTGTGCTCTGGGCAGATCTCTGACTAGGCAGGCTGAAGCCTGGTCAACCTTTGAGTGGGAGACCTCCAAGTTCAGAGAATTGGTGGAACACAGGTATCTATTGTGCACTGGGCTGCAGCTGTGCTTGCTATTCCTGCAGTCCTGGTCATTGCTGTCCTCACAATAATGTATTCATTTATTTGTTGTTATAGATTTTCCTCCACTAAAACAAAGTGAAGGAAATTGCTGTGTTTGCCAAATGTCCATCAGTGATCAGGTGAAGCTGTGACATTGGGGGAACTCTGAGGTATGCTTTTCTCAGCAGCCTTCCCCAAGCCCATTCCCATATACAACCCACACTAGGCTTTTTTTGGCATGCTCATGCAGCAGTTTGGCATTAAGCCTCTGGAATGTCAAGGATGGAGGTGCCCCCACCACACCCATGCACAAACTCACTGTTTTGCAGCACGGCAAATGCTTGCTATCCGCATTTCAATGCTGCTCCTCCAGTCAGGTGTGTACAGATAATGAAGCTCAACTGCTGAGTTATGTTTAAAGCATCTCCTTGCTGCCTTGACTTTGCTCTGTGCAGTCCTACTTCCTCTTATCACATTCCTTCTTGTCTCTTTCACCATATACATCAAATAACTTCCCACATTGTATCCTTCCTTTCCTCCGCTCTTAATGAGCCCTTTCCATCCTGCCTTCCCTGTGCTTGGAATGCCTTGCTTGGCCCAGTGTACCTAGAGTGACCAGATAGCAAGTGTGAAAAATCAGGATTGGGGGGTAATATGTATGTTGCCTATATAAGACAAAACCCCTAATATGGGGACAGTCTCAATAATATTGGTTACCCTAACTGTTACCAGATACACACACTCTTCTTTCAAATCCCTCTTCAGAACTCACTTCTGCCAAGCCTAGCAATGCTGCCAACCGATGGCAGGAAAAGTATCATCACCTCCCCGCGCCACCCATTTCATTAAAGCAACAAGCTTTAAGAGAGACTCAGCCTCTGGGTCTCACAGCGGTGTGCACTGTTAAATCTGGGGCTTGTTTACACAGGAAAGTTACACTGATGGTAGACTCTTGTGAGGCTACTAAAGAAGCTAACTAGTCATGGAGTAAGAGGCAGAGTACTGTATTGTCATGGATCAAACACTGGCAAGGCTGGTATAGCTTAAGGGGTTCAACTTCTCTAGTGTGGACACAGTTACGCAGGTATAAAGGTGTTTATACCAGAAAAGTTTATTCCCATAAGGAAAGGGAAAAAAGCAATATTGGGGTAAGGCATCTTAATATCGATGTATCTGTGTCCACACTGGAGGGGTAGTACCACTGTAACTGTACAATTTTGGAGTTAGGGGGTTGTCCCCAGGAGAGAGTTGCACTGGTCTAACTTACTGTATTAATTGAAACCAATAAAGGTATAGGTGAAATTGTCTTGTAAAAAATCACACCCCGATTGACCTAGTTTTACTCGTGCATAACCTGTTTAGAGACCAGGCCTCAGTCCTGGTTTACCCAGGAAAGTTGTTTTTCGGTATGAACTAAGGTGTGATTTTAAACAGATAAAGTTCTCCCATTATCACACGCACACACCCCTCCATTGTGGACGTTCTTATTCTAGTATAAGGGTGTTTACACAGTGGTGGGATATGCTGATAAAACTTTCCCAAGTAGCGAAGGTCTGAGTGCCTCAGAGCAGAAACCATATCTTCTGTGTATTTACAGAGCTGAGCCTATGGTCAGTGCTTAACAAGTAATAATTAATAAGCTGCATCTCTTACTCTGGCCATAGATGCATGTACAGACTGTGGAATGTTATACAGCTGTACACAGTTGTTGCATGATCATGTAATGAAACAACTTGTAACGTAGATAGGAGAAGGCCTGTCAAGTCCCCTCTGGTCCATCTACCAGGGCTAGCACAGGTTTGGTCCCCACAGGAAATTTTCTAGGGGTTTGTAGCGACCCTTCCGCTTAGCTGTTAACAACCTTTTTTCTCTTTCTCCTCCCTTTTGTTGGTCTTTTAGTTACTTTAAACTTAAATTATCCCACAATGTAAGTTATTATTTCTGGTCATTTCATTTCAGGGTAGGGAAGGAGAAAAATTAACCCAAACAATTTGATACATTGATACTTTTTGTCAGATGTGTTTTCCTTGGGTGGGGCTGACTTTGGATTGATTTGTATACTTCCTCTGTTGATTTGCATATGTGAATGTTAGGGGGTTTGGTTTGGGAGAGGAAAGCAGTTGCATATTTATTCCTTCTGGATCCAGTGTACTCAAGTTACATGTCAGAAGACAGTTTCTCTCTCTGCTGATTCTGCAAACTCTGTCTGAGAGCTGAGATTCCAGCAGGGCTTTTACTGCCTCTTAAACAAGAATATAGCTGTTGATTCTGTCAATGCTGTGTGAGACAAAATCGAAGGCACCTTCTGCCCACTACCTGTCACCAATCCTCCTCACTCTGCTTAGACCCCTTTTCTTCCATGAATCCTTCCTTCACCCATCTCAATAACGATGGTTCCATATGCTCTTGTGCCCAACTTTTGATCCACGACTGTTTTTGTGCTTCAATTCAGGCTCTCCAGGGAGGGATATTGTCTTAGTATTTGTTTAATAAAGTGTTGGGCACATTTCTGGCACTCTGTTATTATTAACAGCTTCAGGCCTGATAGGAGCAAAAATTTGTTTGTGTCATTGTAGTCAACCAATATGACTCAGTGACATATAGGGAGTGGAGATGGTGAGTAAGAAGAGCCTGTTTTTACATAGTCACTTTTCTGACCACAGTTTAAAGGTGACTGTGAGAATCTGTGTTAACTGACTTTGGGTTTTTTAAGCTTCTCAACTTTGTTATTTAAAATAACAATTACCTGCCAGAGAGATGGGGGACCGATAACAAGTCCTAGTCCACATAGCTGACGTTCCTGCCAGTGCAATTTTGTGTAAGCAAACTGTATGTTTAAAATCGACAGACTTGCACACTTAGACATCAGGGTGTTTGGGATTAATCTAGGACTCTGATCTAGATTTTGACGTGGATCAAGACTGTGGATGAGATTTGGATTTAGCGGACTCTTTCTTCAGTTTTTGTTGTTGTTTCCCCCCACTCCCCATCCCCACCCAGACCCTTTGGTTGTGGGCCAATTTTGGAGGCAGGCATATTCTTCAGCCTGTTTTAAGAACTGTTAATTTCCGGCAGTTAATGATCACTACTCTCTCTGGACTGAGACATCCCCCTAGTTAGAACATATCCCAGGAGGGTCAGAAGCTGGTATTTCTTGAGGCCTTTAGGGAAATTCAAGAGACTGATTAGTTGATCCTTTATTGAGATGTCTGTCTCAGTAGCTAGGGCCCTGGTTTATGACCCATATCGTTTGACAGCACTGTTGCCTACAGAATTTTGTAGCCATTTAGTAGCTGGGTCAGGCTATGTATAAGAGAGAGAACCCCATTTCCCTCTGGCTTTAATGCTGGGTTAACGGCACAACTCTGCTGTGTAATCAGTCAATGGTGGTTTTGTTACTAAACCTGAGAGAAATTCGTGGGCTGGTTAGAGATGCTGTAATTGTGACTTGCAGGGAAATTCAAGGACAGCCTCACTGGTGATGCAGGAAGTAACAAGGGCCATGAGAGCAGCTAGTGTGAGGAGGCCGTGGCAACAGGCATGGAGACAGCCCTGACCCAAAAGGGGGAAATGAAAAAGGCAGAGTTTTATCTTTAGAAATGATTCAGAGTGATAGATGATGAAAGTGGATGTCACACATTGTACACAGAGCCTGAAATAAATCTAATGGGAGACTGGGAAGGTTAGAGAAGGGAAATGCTAGGAAGTAGGGGCCAGTGCACATGAAAAACACAGCACCATTTCAGTGTCTGTTAGAGTGGATGGAAATCTTTCCATTTATTTCAGACCAGATCAGGCCCACTTTGAGAACATTCTCACTGGCCCTTGTGGATCCAGAGTTGTTTTTCCCGTCTCCTGAATGTTCTTTTGACTGACAAGTCACTGGGTTTCCATTGGCCACTCATATCTACCTATATTTGCAATATTTTAAGCATATTAATGGGCATGTACTTGATTTGGGGGTCACTTTGTGAGGGTGCTTGTCGTTTGTGTTCCCATGGAGAGATTGGTGCCCTGGGTGCTTTATTAGATTAGTGTGAGCAAGGATCTCATTAACTGAAGATACATAGGTTTGATTATTGGATCTTGGTTGGTTATGGGTAGGATAGAGGGGCTTTAGCAGAGTGATTGAGGACCCAGGACCAGAGGCCACTCAAGACAATGTACCACCCTAGGCAAAACTTCAGTGTGCCATCCTGCATCCTACACCCTAGAACAGAGGTTCTTAGCTAAGGGGACACGGACTTTCTATGGGGGTGCAGTGAGCCTTCTGATGGTTCAATGGTTATGGCAGAAGTGGAGGGCCCAAGCACCAGGTCGCAGTGCCACTCACTCAGGTTTGGCCTGGCCACCCCATCACGGTGGGAGGACGGCTGAGTGAAATTTGAGTGGGTGGCATTGCAACCTGGTGCATGTGGTCATAGGACCACTCAGGTTTGGCCCTGCTGCCCTAGGCAGAATCTGCTGCTTTGTTACCTGTTACCTGCACACATTAGGGCACCCCACCTTTTCCCAGTCTGTAGGGCTTCAGGCCTAACCTGGTTAATTTAGGCACCCTCACCTTTTCCCAATTCATAGGGCTCCAGGCGAAAAGCATCTACCCTTACCCAATTCGTAGGGCTCAGGGACACCCATACCAAATTCGTAGGGCTCAGGGTGTTCCTAACCTGGTCAATTTAAGTACTCACAACCTTTCCCAATACCTAGGGCTCCAGTTGTATACTGCTTCTGCAGGTGTGCAGGACCTTTTACCAGTGAAAGAACCTTACACAGTAATATCCTTAACCTCTATTAACAATCACCAAAAAACAGAATGCACATGCTATACATACAGTGCTCACCACTCCCAATAAGACAGATGAACTTTTCTTGATGGCCAGTCAGGATCAGGTCCATCTGGGGGACTCCAGTTTCTGCACAGCGTCTTTGGCAGAGTGCTGAGGTCTGGCAGCTCTGATCGTTGGGGTTGTGTCCTAGAGTTGGTTCCAAAGAACTTCCTTTTGGACCCCAGTTTATATAGTGAAATTTGAGTCCTTTTTAGCTATACTTTAACCAATCGTTATACTAAAATTTTATTAACCAATCCCAACATAGTGTAACAAAATTCTTTAACCAATCCTACCCCACCACCTTAATTAATTTACACCTAGCGAAATTAATTATGTAACAGAGAGAAACAATTAATGAACCAGACAGAGACCGTACAGATAAACAATAGGAAAGTGGGGACCATAATGACAAAACAATAAAGAAATGAGGATTTCACAACTACAGCTATTGATAAGTGATTACTTGAGAGATAGTTTGATAGCATTCTAAGTTTTCTTTAACCATCTTAAGATCTGTTTCTTTATCTGGAGATAGTGGGGCCCATTAGGACGGGGTCTCCTTCTAAACAGCCTCATATTACATTGTTTTAATATAATTTAGATGGAATGTGAGGATGTGACTTCCTGCTTCTTAGCTAATGGCTGCTGCTTGGCTGCTCTTTTAATCTGGCTGAAGATGAAGGCCTTATCCTTACAGCCTAGGCAGCTGCTTTGTTTGCCTATAGAGTGGCCCCTGCCCAGGACTGGAATAGAAGGGAGTGTTTCAGGGGAGGACTGAAGGGCACTGACAGAGCAGTATATGACCCGACTGTAACAACAGAGGGTTCTTTCCAACAGGGCTTTGGAGTGGAGCACAGAGCAGCTCTGGAGCAGTGGAGCTGCAGGTTTTTGCCTGGAGCTGGAGCGGAGCCGGAGCACAGCTCCAAAGCCCTGCTTTCCAAAGTGTACTTCCTACTCCCCCCACATTTCCAAAGATGCTGGAAACTTCCACTCTCGTTTCTACCTACTCTGCTCACACTTGCCTCAGAGCCAGATGCCTCCCTCTCCATTTAATTCTAATTCTCTTGTCATCCCTGGGCATTTCTGACATTCACCCCTTAAGAAAACAACTTCTTCTCTTGACTTCCTTTCCTATGGCTTGACCCCATTTTCCCTGCCCTTTTCTCCCTGTTCTCACCACCTACTGCATGAGGTGGGCATGCGTCTTTGCCTCTAGTAACTTGCGTAACTCTCTCAAATCTGCCACGGTCTATCCCTTCCCTGACATGCTTCCCTTCTGCCCATCCCCCATGCAAGAGTATCTCAAGCACTTTGGTAAGAGTCAACTAGAAGGCTTTAGCCTTCTAGTTGACTCTTACCAAAGTGCTTGAGATACTCTTGCCTCATCTCTCCAGTCACAGCTCAACCAGCAATATGCTTGAATGTTTTCCATCTGGATTTTGCTCTAGCCAGAGCATAGGAGCAGCTCTGATTCATGTAGTCATTGACTTCCTCCTTTCTACTGTTGATGGCTCCTTGTCTTCAGTGCAGCCTTCAACATTGTAGACAACTCCATCATCCTGTAGCTGTTGTAGTTTATGGATTAATTAGATGTTTCTTTGTCCATGGAATGCACTGGGCTAAAACCTTCAATCAAGGGTGCCTAAAGTTAGGCTCTTAAATTCATATTTAGGTACCTAAATACAAAATTTAGGTCAGCTTTCTTTAGATACCTAAAGAAAGCTTTAGGAGCTTAACAGTAGACTCTCCGTTTTGAAAACTCTGGGTTTAGGATTCTTGTTAATGCTTTTAAGCCGGAACTTATTTGAGCTGGTCACAATGATGCCCTGGTCTTTTTTTTTTTTATTATTATTTTTATTTTTTTAGTTGTTACAGTTAATTTATAACTCAATGTCTATGAATACATCAAATTATTTCTTATTGTACAGTACCTTGTATTCGTGAACACTGGCAAAATAAGTAAAGTATTTAATGCCACTTTTGCTTCATTCATCGCTAAAAAGGTTAATTGTGGCCAGATGCTTCACACAATTAATATTAACAAGGGGGAAAGAACAGAGGGCAGAATCGGGAAGGTACAAGTTAAATAATATTTAGATGTACCCAGTTGAAAAGGCCTGATAACATTTTCCCTACAGTACTTAAAAAAAATCCAAAGTAATCTCTGAACCATCAGCAATTATCTTTGAGAATTCACGGAGGATGGGTTAGGTTCCAGAGAACTGGAGAAGGGCAAACATAGTACCTATCTTTAAAAAGGGGAACAGAGAGGATAGACTTGTCAGCCTAATTTTGATACCTGGAAAGATACTGGAACAAATTATTAAACAATCAGTTTGTGAGCACCTAGAGGATAACAAGATGATAAGTAATAGCCAATATGGATTTGTCAAGAACAAATCATGCCAAACCAAACTAATTTCTTCTTCGAAAAGGTAACAAGACTAGAAGATGGGGGTGGGGGGAGGGCGGAGGGATGGGGAGAGAAGCAGTAGACATGGTATATCTTGACTTTAGTAAGGCTTTTGACATAGTCTCACATGACATTCTCATAAGCAAACTAAGGAAATATGGTCTAGATGAAATTACTATAAGGTGGGTGTACAACTGATTGTAAAACAATACTCAAAGAGTAGTTATCAATGGTTTGCTGTCAAACTGGAAAGACACATCAAGTCAGATCCTGCAGAGGTCTGTCCAGGGTGATGGAGTGGAAGTACACTTATAAAATTTGTGGATCACACCACTCTGGGAGGGGTTGCAAGCACTTTGGAGGACAGAATTAGAAGTCAAAATTACCTTGATAAACTGGAGAATTGGTCTAAAATCAGTAGGATAAAATTCAATAAAGGCAAGTGCAAAATACTACACTTAGGAAAATCAAATGCACAAAACCAGATTGGGAATAACTGGCTGGGCAGCAGCACTGCAGAAAAGGATCTGGGGATTATAGTGAATCACAAATTGAATATGAGTCAACAATGCAATGCTGTTGTGAAAAAGGGAAATGTAATTCTGGGGATGTATTATCAGGACAGTCATATGTAAAATATGGGAGGTAATTGTCCCACTCTACTGTGCACTGGTAAGGCCTCATGGAGTATTATGTCCAATTCTGAGCACCACACTTTAAGAAAGATGTGGACAAATTCGAGAGAGTCCAGAATAGAGCAACAAAAGTAGGAGGTTGGAAAACATGACTTATGAGGAAAGATTGAAAGAACTGGGCATGTTTAGTCTAAAGGAAAGAAGGCTGATGGGTAAGATAAGTCTTCACATATGTAAAAGGTTGTTGTAAAGAGGACGGTGATCAATTGTTCTCCATGTCCACCAATGATAGGACAAGAATTGGCTTTGTTTGCAGCAAGGGAGACTTAAGCTGTATATTAGGATTTAGGCTGTAAATTAGGAAAAATGTTATAAGTATAAGGATAGTTAAGCGTAAGCACTGGAACAGGCTGCTTAGGGAGGCTGTGGAATCCCCATCATTAGACGTTTTAAAGAAGAGATTAGACAAGCATCTGCCAGGAATGGTCTATGTATACTTGGTCCTGCCTCAGTGTAGGGGGGTGGACTAGATGACCTCTTGAGTTTCCTCCCATCCCTACATTGCTGCAATTATATGACTAAATTTTATCTGCCATCATGTGGCCCATTTTTCTAGCTTTCTGAGGTCCCTCTGATGTTGCTCATGTCTTTTCTGGCCTTGATTAACCTAAATAATTTTATGTCATTTGCAAATTTTGCTATGTGAATGCACATCTCCTCTTCAGGATCATTAATAATAAAATCTTATGTTGCCCCACTGTTTATCTTTTGCCATGCTACAAATTGGCCATTTATTTCTATTCTTTGTCTTCTCTCTCTTAACTCATCTTTAATCCATCACAGTGCTTTACCTCCCACTCCACGACTTAGTTTTCTTAATAGTCATGTGGGGGACTTTGCCAAAGGCTTTTTGAAAGTCCAGATAACCTATATTGACTTGTTCTCCCTTTAATTAATATTTTGCTGACATGTTAGAAGAATTTGAATAGAACTGCAATAGAGTAGATAATAATGTAATCACAAGGTGATCTATTATCCTTGCCATACTCCACCTCACTCCAAACCCTCCTTGCAGTTTATTACCCATTGCATCACTGGTAAATGCAGACTGTAAATGTGGTGGGGCAGGTTCCCTTGTCCTTTTTGTCTCTGTTCAGAGTTTAGCATAGCTTTAGACACTTTAAAAATAATCTGAATTTCAATCTCCTCTACAAACCATTGTTTTCTCCCTTACCTTTGCTCCTGCATTTTTTCTCTCCCTTGGCTGTTATTTAACTTCGGTAAAGCATTTTGAAATACTTTTGTATCAAAGATACTAACATTATATTGTATCATCATTATAGGAACTGCAGACCAGCCATTTGAGATGCACTGGCAAAGTTGTGTGGGGCTGAAGACTGGGGCAGCAGGTGGAGCTGCAAGTCAGGAACAAGGTGCTTTGGCAGAGCTGTGTTGTAGAAAGGTCTGCACCATTTTTGCCTGGCTTAGGGAGCATTGTTTGTCCTTCCCTTACATAGGGTGACCAGATGTCCCAATTTTATAGGGACAGTCCTGATTTTTGGGTCTTTTTCTTATATAGGTTCCTATTTACCCCCCCCCCCCATCCCTGTCCCAATTTTTCACACTTGCTGTCTGGTGACCCTACCCTTACATGAGAATCAAACTTCGGCCCAATCATCTGAAGAGAAAGCTAAATCTAGAGTAAAAAAAGACAAACATACGTGGTAGGAATTGAGCTGTGTCAGAGTCATACGATTAAGATGGATTTTCTTCTCTCTTGAGGAGTGTTTGTCAATGAGGATATAATGGAGCCAAAGAACCAATGCCAAGTACTCTGCTGTGCTTGTGAGTGACAGGGCTGGATTCCAAAGAGAAGTTGGACTCTCAGGTAGAGCACTATTAACCTCTAAGAGCATGTTCCACAGGGAAAATTCAAGCCCAAGAAATCTTACCCTCTGATACTGCTGCTTGACTCCTTTGCTCAGGAATGTGCTCCCTGAAAGATAGGCCATTACTTCCTTATACGTCAGGTGAACTTTGAGCTGCTTGTTCAATATTGGAAGGGAATTAAACCAACATATAGCCAAGTCCACGTTGGAGGGTTTATGATGTTTAATGTTTATACAATACAGATAACACAATATCATTAAAATCAGCTGTAGGTCATAAACCAGCTATAGACAATAAACTATCAACAACTTGTTCCTAGTGCTGGTGGTTATTAGTCTCCAGTGATGACAGCTGACAATATTGACTGCAAATCCTTTTTAAAAGAAGCCAACCCTGAAGAAATCCACTTGCCTCCACTTGTGCACTATGGCAGAACAATGTTTGTAAATACCATAGGAATAGAGCTGTATGGAGGACAAAAATTCTGTTTCATGGAGGATTTCAAGATTTTGAAATATGACTTTATTCTCAATCAGAATGAAAACCCAAAACTTAGAAATTCTCCCTGAAGGAAAACTCAGAAAGAAATCATTTTGGGTTGATCAAAATGTTTTGTTTGGACAAGATTGAAAAGTTTTGATTTTGACTTTTAAAATATATAAAGTAAAAAAATTCAAAATCAAAAAGTTGTTTCAAAACAAAAAATATCAAAATGTTTCATTCAGAAAATGTCAAAACCGGACACTGTGACATTGTTGGAACTCAGGTTCCGTCCAAAAACAAATTCGGGTGAAATTGGGTAAATTGGACAAAGTATTTTGAATCAAGGAACTGCGCATTCTGACAAAATATGGTTCCATAGATGTTTCTCCAACATCTCTGCATTGGAACTTAGCCTCAGGAGGGCAGGATCTTCACTCCAAAACCCTGCATGCACTGGTATTGAATAGGATAAAGCTTCTGGCTAGTGACTTGTTGCATGATGTCTTGAGGATTAGAAGAGCTAGCCTGCATCAGCAGCATCAAGGCAGTGGGGCAGCCATCACACAAGGGATTCCAGCTCTGTTGTATGGTGTCCCAGATTGCACTGCATTAGGATGTCACAATTTGGAGTAAGGAAAGTGGAAGCTCAAATGCCACAGGTTTGCTGTTGCAGAGCTGAGCCAAGACAGAGTTATTGTTATGACTGGGCAGCCCTTCCTGTACTGATGTTCTTCCATCAACATAAATAAAGGAATCCATCCAACCTACATTAAGCCACATTCATGCTTTGTTTTTTATCCTTTCTTCTTTCACACATGAGACAGACAGAGGATGTTTTCCTGGCACTTGTGCTGAGTTTGGTCTGATATTCATGGACTTGCCTCAAGAGAAGTTCTGTTTCCTTCAGCAGTAGGAAGCCAGAGTCTGCTCTAAACAGGCCTTCCCTCCCCAATCTATTATTCAGAGTGGGATGGGGGAGGTTCTCTTGGCCTAATCTTCCTATCCCTATTTAACTTTTCTCTTTTGGGGGTAGGGCCTGGACTAGGAGAATCTGCCCTCCTAATTCCCTTTCTTTGTGCTCCCCTTCTGCACAGTCAGGAGGTAGCTTTGTCCAGGAGAGGTTGCAACCTCTAGCTTATCTCCTTCAGTAAATTCCAATTCAATAATACTTTTTGTCATGATACCTATGATGAATGTGACAAATATGTAAGAGAGCCAACCCTCTGAGAGCTCTGTTAAAGGTGGATACAGTATCTCAAGCATCTGCCAAGATGAGGCTTCAGTGTATTTGGATTTCCATGTGACTTCGTGTCATTATTGCCCATACCTGATTCAGTTTGCTACATAGTGTAATTCTATCTCTCTGTGTTTCTTCACTTATTCCTCATTGCTTTTAATTTAAAAGCCTTTTAAATTTCCTGACAGTCTGAAACATCTTTCTTGCACTGGGTATTAGAATAGAAGATGTGTGTGTGCCTCAGTTTTTCTTATCTCACTTTGTTTGCAGTCATTATTGTCTTGAGTTATGCCTTGTGTCTTCCACTTTCCACTCCTAGTTTATGGTCTTTGATACTGTATTTGGTGAAAGTCTGTCTTATGTCACCATAGCATAATATGCAGAAGTATCTACTAGTGTGATCATTCTGCGTAAGGCTCTCCTGTGCAGGTGTAGGCAATTTTTTTGTCAAGGTCCAAATTTCTTGGTCAAGGTATAGTCAAGGGCCAGACTCCAGAGAAAATAATAAAAAAAATTAACAATAATAATAATAATAAGTAAATCAAAAAAACATGTTGAGGTCCGTTCAAAAGCATCTGGTGGTCCAGATTTGGCCTGCGGTCTGCCTATTGACTATCGCTGGTCTACTGTGTTTAAGTGTTAGAGTATCTTGAAAAAAGAACAGGAGTACTTGTGGCACCTTAGAGACTAACAAATCTTGAGCATCAGTTGGCTTTGGACAAGGTTATTTGCGCCTACTGATCAGGAGCTTAGAAGTGCCCAGACCTAAGAGCAATGTATGTTTGCCTTTGGATTTAGTTTGAATCGCTGGTGCTCAGCAGTGGCTTTAGTTGAGATGGCAGCAGATGGATGGGGAGGTGACCCAGTTCGGCTATGTAGCCATTGTTGCTGGTGTTCCTCTGCAGGCAGAGTGATTATTTTCTGAACTGCAGGAGGGAGGATTTTATAGGATTTTTTTTTTTATCACAATCAGTGTAAGTAGCTGGTAAAGCTGAGCCCCAGGCTTCACTGCCCTGCACTGCAATGGGTCGGGTTGTGCTGCCCATTGCTGTAGAAATAGTTTTATTGGTGGGTTGTGTATCTCTAGCAGTGTCTTTCCAGAGCTTTCCTTTCACCTGCCCCCTTAGCCAGCCTGCAGCCCCCGATGGGTTTATTATGGACCCCAGGATGTGTGACCCTTGGGGCGTGCGCAATTTCCCCACGTCTCCGGGACCAACGGTCAGGTCCTTTAGGTTCTTTGGACTTTTCCCGGGAGTGTCCGGTGGGGCCCGGCTGGGGGAGTGAGGGGACCCTGTAGAGCCCGGTGCGGCAGAGGCAGCCTCCGCTGCAGAAGCCCCGGTCTGGCCAACGCATCCGCGGGTCACCAGCACAGAGCCAATGGCGCCCGGGAAGGCGTGGCATGGTTTCCATGCCAAACGAGGGGCGGAGCGCAGCAGGGATCATCTCAGCCAGTCAGCGTGGAGGGGCGAGGTCCCATTGGCCGGGTCCAATCACAGCGCTGGTCTGTGAGCTAATTAGCATGACGTTCCCGGTAGGACTAGCGTTCTGCTGACAGTGACAGTTTCAGAGGAGTGAGGGAGAGGGAAGCAGCCGGGCGCGGGCCAGAGACCGGCGACCCCATAAGGAGCGGGGTGGGGGCAGGCAGGGGCCGGGCACAGATGCGGGACAGCGCTGCCCAGGGGATGGGGAGCCCGTGTTGCCCGGCGTTTTCCCCGGGGGCCGTGGTGAGCGGGGGGCCGGAGCCAGGCGAGAAGGGGCTGGTGTATCAAGAGACGCCTGAGCTCTTGCAGGGGGTGAAGCCGGTGCCTGGGTCAGTGGAAGCCGAGACCCCCAATGGGCCTGCCCCCCGGGGGCCCCCCGAGGTGCGCCTGTCCCTGCGCCGCTGGGCCGTGGTGCTGCTGTTCAGCTGCTACTCGCTCTGCAATGCCTTCCAGTGGATCCAGTACGGCAGCATCAACAACATCTTCGTGCACTTCTACGGCGTGAGCACCTTCGACATAGACTGGCTCTCCATGTGCTACATGCTCACCTACATCCCGCTTCTTTTCCCTGTGGCCTGGCTGCTGGACAAGAGGGGCCTGCGCCTCATCGCCCTCGCCGGTTCAGCCTTCAACTGTCTAGGTGCCTGGGTGAAGCTGGGCAGCATGAAGCCGCACCTCTTCCCTGTCACCGTCCTAGGGCAAGTCATCTGCTCAGTGGCACAGGTCTTCATTCTGGGCATGCCCTCGCGCATCGCCTCCGTCTGGTTTGGGTCCCATGAGGTCTCTACTGCCTGCTCCATCGCTGTCTTTGGGAACCAGGTAACCTGGGAACCAGGCCTCTCATCCCCAAATGCTTGGAACCTATGGTGTCCCCATTAAAGTTGTGGGATGGAGAAGTAATGAAACTCACAGGTGACACTAAATTGGGAAGAGCTGCATCCTCCACTGAGGACAGAGATATACAGAGAGACCTGGTGCCATTAGAAATAACAGGCAGAGATTCATCTGGGGAAAATATTGTTTGTATATTTGCCAGGAAATGTACTTAGCTTGGCTATGATATTGCTTAGAGAGAAACATAGCTCTACTAATCGTAAAGAGGGAGAGGGATTATTGAGCATGGTACATGCAAGAACAGGATGATATTGAAGGACAATTTAGGCTGAAATATCAGGAAAATCTCAGATTCTGGGCTGTATTGGGCTGTGATATTGTTTCCCAGGGAAAGAAATGGGAGTCCTATTGCTTGGGATATTTAAAATTAGAGTGGAAAAAAAGCTAGAAAATGTGTCAAAGGGCGCAATCATGTGTTGGGCCTTATCTCATAGCTCTGCCTCTGATTTTTCTACCTCTGGTTTTGTTGATCCATAGTAAGGCAATGAGCTTCCCCAATAAGACATGTTTGACAGAGACTTTGCTTCTTTGCATAAGGATGGAGCAGACTCTTCTAAGCACTTTAATGCCAAGGCAGGTCAATGAGGTGGTTGTGATTGACATTCCTGCAAGCTGTAACATTCTTCACCTGCAGCCAGTTTACACTTGAAAAGAAAATAATTTTTTTCTAACTTCTGAAACCAGATCAGGGAAATCACTTATTGACGCTTGCACCCGAATGCCTCACTGATGCACATTGCATGAAATAAATGCACTAGCAACAGTACAACATAGCTTTGGAAGGCAATTCATGCTGTATGAATGTTAAAAGCAGAGGATCACTAAAACCAAACACTAACTATTGGACTGGCACATGTCTTCGGTGACTAGGTAGTGTCCCAGATTTTACATAGTTCAGACCATGGGTGTGGTGCAATATGCATGGTTTGACATTCAGTCTGCTTTGAATATATATATATATATATATATATATTGCAACTGCCTCATACACCGAACTATATAATGTCCTTCCTGCCCAGTAGGAGTGTGTCATGGGTTTGAGAAGGAAGCTGGGTGTGTGGGTGACTCCGGTCTAGCTGGCACACCACGTAGTGCCACAGAAGCATGTAGAGCATTAGATGATGAATTCTACCCCCGTAACCTGATTTACTGCCTCTGCTGGAATTGCGTCCAGTCTGGATACTACTAAGATTTAGTCATCCCTGCTGAATATGCCTTATTCCTGTGATTCAATGTTACTTCTGAAGAGCAAATCAGTGAATGAATCTGATTGTACCATATTTCAGGTATAATTTAAAAAAAAGTTCCAGCAGAGAGAATTGAATTCTCCTCCCTTGGTCCCATTCACAGGGTCTCACCTGACTTTTCACTTCAAATGTCATGATCTGATCACTGTTAAATCAAATACTGTCAATAGACTCAGGGGAGTTTCCAGAAGCAAAGTGTAATCACTTCCAGCAAAGGCCCATCAGATTCATTTGTTTGCCCAGTGCTGCTTTCTCCCACTTTACTTTTCAAAAAGCATTTTTGTCCAAATGGAGAAATGAAAAGATTTCCCCATTCTTTCCCCTGCAAATACACACACTCCTGGGACATGGCATGGGGCTTATTTCAGAAGGATCTTTATGGGAGTCCCTTATTAAAATATTGGTGGCACTTCACTGGCTATAAGCCCAAAAGATCAGCATGTAATGATTTTTCCTGAGGCTCTATGTCCCAGAGGAAGAAGATAGGGAGAGCAGAGTCTGCAGAGGGCTTCTTAATAGCCTTCTACTGAATTCTTCAAGCAGTGTAAAAACAATGAACATGCTTCAGAACTGCCATGCTCTGTGGAGGGATCTCTGCTGAGATCCTGACAACGTCACCTGTAATCTGTAGCTGACTTGATACGTGGAGTTCCACAGTGACCCTCGCTCAGCTGAGCTGTGTGTGTGCCGGGGCACCCAGCCAGGATTTGTCATTTCCCCTGCAGTATATTTATTTATCAACTGATCAAAGATCAGGCTGGTTGTTCTGACCCAGCATGTGTGACAGGTGCTCCAAGTCGGCTTTGGTCTTTTTACACCAAGAGGAAAATCTCAGTCTCACTCTTCATTCCAGCTGGGAACACATGCTCTGGCAAAAAAGAATAATAGTAGGAGCATTGTTCTAAGAGTTCAGAGACTGAAGGAATAGGGGGCTGCTGGAACAGGGACCCATGTCCTGTGTATTTGAAAAATCTGTTTTGCACACTTTAAGGGCTGAACAAACTTATTCCTTGAGACCCAGGGGACTGAGCCATTGGACGGAGTCTTTCTCTAAATACCATTAGCGTCCAGATACCACAGTGGTGAGCACAGGAGAAATATTTAGCTTGCTAGTGAGATTGTTTCCTTGTAAGTTTTGAAAGTCCTCCGGGGTTACACTGATCGTTGGTCAGGAGCCATAGAAAGAAATCTGATAACCAACTGTTCTTCCTGATAATCTGGGCTGTTCATTTTCACCCTTGGTTAAACCACTGAACTACTGAGCTGTGACCAGGTTTATTTGCTCCCATTGGGCTTGCTGGCAGCTTCATTTATTTTATCTGTTTGTTATGTGGAGTGCAAGGGGCACAAGATGACCTGTTGCCAAGAGGGAGGGTATAATCGGAGCTCTGTGTTTTTTTGTTAATGCGAAATAAAATGAAAAAACATTAAAATACCCATAACATGAAATACCCCACAGCAGCAGCTCCTGTCTCGAGGGGCTGGGCCTGTCTCCCTGCTCTGGCTGTTGCATTCTGGTACACGGTCATAGTGTTTCTCGGGTTTGTCTGGCCCCCTGATGAGGTAGCTCACTGGTCCAAATATGAGTGAGTGGCATTGTGACCTGGTGCATGGGGTCACAGTCCCACTCACTCAAATTTGTCCTGCCCAGTCCCCCCATCATCACTGCAGAGGAGCAACCGGGCCAAACCTGAGCAGCACTGTGACCCCGAGGTGGGAAGCTGGGCCCAGCACCCAGGACAGGAGACACTGCTGCTGGATGAGCGTGGGATGGGCTTGCTTTGCAACCTACCCCCAGGGTCTCCCCCTTTCCTGGGGCAGGACCCAAAACCCTCGACCATTCCTCCTGGGGTCTCCCCCCTCCCTGGGGGCAGGACCTGACACCCCCTCCTCACTCCCTGGGTCTCCCACCTCCCCAGGGGCTGGACTTGACACCTGCTCCCTAGGTCTCCCACCTCCCTGGCGGTGGACTCAAGCTGTGGGGCGGGGGGAATAGATAAGATGAAATAACAAGAAATTCCTGAAAACAAAACAATTGTAGAAAATCAAAAGAATTTCAGGAGGTTCTAATGTACGATCCTCTCTTTTGCTGTTAGCGTAAGGTGAGAGCATCTGTGTTTCTATGATTCCTCTTTCCTTCTGCCACCTCTGGAGGCTGCGTCTATATCAGACTGAGGTTGGTCCCTGCTTCTGGTTCTTGCCCTGCCACTCAGGTCATGCATGTTCTGACACCAGGGAAAGACACAACTGATGGGTCTGGAGTAAGGACACTGCAGGAGAAGAGTGTGTGTCTATCTGAGGGAAGATTTTCCCTCTGCCTTTATTCTGTCCCTTATGAGTAGTTGAAGACATTGATCTGGATGGGTAGGTGTGATGCTTTGTACCTCGAGAGAACACCCAGCACTCCTATGTTCATCCTTGTAAAATGATTGTGTGGTATTCAATGCAAAGTTTGTCAGGTTGGGTGTCTTCGGAAGGCTTATGATGCACTGAGCATTGTTTTTATAGTGATGTTATAGTAATTGTTGTTACAATAATGTTATAGGTTGTAATTTCATGTATATAGTTATGAGGCTGAAAATGTGTCTTCATGGCTTAAAATAACTCAAGCAAAAACTCTCCAGAAGCAGAGGGGCAGTTCATACCTCATCAGGGCATGTATGGGACAAACCCAGCCCATCCTCACAGGAACAAAGGACACTGGCCTAGGCAACAACAAAGGGTCTGTTGGACTCTTGAGTGAGTCACCCTCCTTCCCTTGGTCAGTTTGGGACTGCGATGAGGTAATGACCACCTGAAGGGCAGGGGCAAAGCCAAGAGGGAAGAAAGGACATGATAAAAGGGAGAGACATTTGCCATGCTCTTCCTCTCTCCTCCACCTCCATCTACAAACATCACTACCAAGCGACTGAAGCGCTGATCAAAGGGGAGAGCCTGGCTGTAGGGCAACCAGCCAGCCTGAGGTGAGAAGCATCTAAGTTTGTAAGGGGATTAAAAGTGTTAAGATCAGCTTAGAATGCGGTTTGGTTTTGTTTCATTTGACCAAATCCGACTTACTGTGCTTTGATTTATAATCACTTAAAATCTATCTTTGTAGTTAATAAGTCTGTTTGTTTGTTCTACCTGAAGCAGTGCATTTGGTTTGAAGCATGTCGGAGACTCCCTTGGGTTAACAAGCCTGGTGCATATCAATTTCTTTGTTAAATTGACAAACTCATATAAGTTTGCAGCGTCCAGCGGGCATAACTGGACACTGCAAGACGGAGGTTCCTAGGGTTGTATCTGGGACCAGAGATATTGGTTAGTGTAATTTGGTTGCACAATCCAAGGAGCAGCTTACATGCCAGAGGCTGTGCGCGAACAGCCCAGGAGTGGAGGTTCTCACAGCAGAGCAGGGAAAGGCTGGCTCCCAGAGTCAAGGATTGGAGTGACCTAGCAGATTACCGGTCCGGATAACACCAGGGGAACATCACAGTAGGAAGGAGCGTTTTTGGCTCTGGGGAGAATGCAGCCACTTGATGTGTTCTTAGGTGGAGTCACTGTGCTGGTTCTGAGGAGGCTGGACTGCACTGCAGCTGGTGATCTAAGGCTTCCGAGGTGGAAGCTGCCTGGGGAAAAGCAGGATTGTTGTGTATTAGGGAAGAATCCCAGCCCCACTCTGATTAGCTGGGCTGTAACATCCCAATCTCACAGATCAGTTGCTTCTATACAGGGTAACTTCACAGCACTGTTTGTACCATGCCTACAACTCTGCTTAACATCTCACTGCACAGGTGCATCTTGCCTGAAGAGTTTTCACTGCAGAATAGTACTTTCCACTAAAAGCCTGATAAATGGCCAGGATCCCATGCTGTGGGTTTCTGCTCCTTCAAGCAACCTACTAGTCGTCATTATTTTCCTCTACCAGCTCAGCAGCTTCCGCCTTCTAAATGAGGTCTGATTTGATGTGGGCAGAATAGGGGGATGGTTAATTGGGAAGTGAGGCAGACTTCCCTTCCCTCCAGAGCACTGGCGCTAACTTTTATTTTTCCTGGTGGGTGGTCCACCCCTGCTCCACTCTGAGGCCCCACCCCCACTCTGTCCCTTTCCCTGAGGCCCCGCCCCCACTCCACCTCTTCCTGCCCCCACTCTACCCCCTCCCCCGAAGCCCCCCCTCCGCTCGCTGTTCTCCACCCTCCCCCAAGTGCTTCCTGCCAGCTGCCGAACAGCTGTCAGGGAGTGCTCAGCACCCACCAATTTTTTTTTTTTGGTGGGTGCTTGAGCCCCGGAGCACCCCAGAGTCAGCACCTATGTTCCAGAGTCTGTGCCAGACATCATCATGGCTTGCAACCATTAGAGCAGGTATGGCTTTAATATGGGACCACGAAGGGGCAGGAGGTGGCCTGAGTGACATACCCAACCCTCTCTGGCAGCCACGCTTCCAGTTTCTGCAGGAGGGTGTGGGGTCAGAGCACTCGGATTAGAGAACATTCTAATGAGCACTTGTACATTCTGGTCTCTAATTTGCAGGGAGTGTCTGGGCCCACATTGGAGGATGTGTCAGGGCCAGGCAAAGATGTGGCTTTTCCAGGAATGTTTAGATTTCTATAAACAGTCTAGGCATTGGAGCCTGAGATGAACCTTCCTTTGTATTTGATCTGACTTCCTACTCCCAGTCACACACCAACCTCAGACAGAGCCACAGCGTAGGCTCAGAGCAGCTGACTTTCTGGTCTGCGGAGGAGCTCTCTGAATGGCTGCAGTATTTCTTTTGGGGAGTGGAGGGGCTGCCCCAAGCCTCTTAGACATTAGTACTGTTTGCTCCCTGTGTAGTTGTAGTGAGTCCTTGAAAGTGATGCATTCCTCATTCCTTCCCCAAAGAGTGAGCTGACCCTCTCAGCACCCACTGCCTAGCCAAAAACTGCTCTCAGATCTAGGAACCCCCTTCTTGCCCCCTCCCCACATCCCCATTCGCTGGCTCTGCTCTCATGCTGGGATGTTGCTGCGTGATGTTGCTGCTGTTATAAACTGGGAGAAGGGAAGGTGCATCCCTGACTCAGTTGGGTCAAAGGCAAATACAGCAGGAGTGGAACTGGGAGGCCCAGAGTGACTGGCACAGAGCAAGGCGCTTTCTTCTATGATGTCAACAAGGTCACAAGAAGCAGAAGTGTGATGGAGCAGGAGCCAGGGAGTTTATTCTGTTCCCAGGACAGCTCTGGCTATTGAGATATAAGGCTTGAAGTTTCTTTTCCAGTGATGGTGGAGATACACAAGACCTGTGAGCCCTAGCTTTTCATCTCATGGGGCCTGAGTTCAAGTGCTGTCTTGGTTCATAAAAATGAAAGGAAATTGGTTCAATTTTGTTTCTGTTTTTCCTCCTCATAAACCACCACACAATGTAGATGATTATTGGTCACTCTGTGAGAAGTCTAGCAGGGGAGTGCCATGGGACAGAGATGAGGTGTGTTGGCAGAGGAGTATAAGGGCCCAGATCTAGAATAACAGACATGGACCGAGTTGTACCAGAAGAACTTTTGGATGCATCTTGCACCTGGCCTGCATGTACTTACTATGCTTGGATCTGGCAAGTGCTCCACACTCCTATTCAAATCTCAAGCCTATTGTCAAACTCTGGGATCCCAGCAGGCAGCTGGGACTCCTTTCTCTACTTGAAATGATTCAGCTACTGGAACTGAAGTTTGTAATGCAGGTGAATCTTTCTATGGAGTGAGTCAATGAAACTTGGCAAAGCCAGAGATGTTTTTCTGCTCTAGGATGCAGCATTCAGTTGGCCTGTAAACTCTGAAACCCTAGAGAGGCCACCAGACCTTTTCCATCTGTGCTTACTGAGTGTTTTGGATGATTTAACTATAGGGACCATTTGTTGCACCATCTTACAGCTTTCTGTTAATTCAGAGGGATTTAACTGGAATTTGTCTGGCTCATTTGTGGTAAATTTGCCAAGCTTGAGAGTCCATGGCCTTTTGCTGCTGTGGTGATACGTGCACTGGAAACACACAGAGAGATCTGGGAGGTGACTGTCTGGATATGTGCCTTAATGAAGGTGCAGAAGAGTAAAGCAGCACTATGCCTGCTTGGAATGAGTCCCAGACAAGGCATGAAGGAAGCTGCAGAGCATTCTGGGATGCCAGTTTCTCTGCTCTGGACTAATCTCCCTACAATAGGAAAACATTCATCTGGGAGTAGCTCTCAACCAACCTTGCTCAAGAAACTTTCTTTGGCAAGAGGCGTTTGCAAGCTAACAGCCCATCTTGGGGGCATGATTATCTTTGGTGTCTTTTAGGGAGTGGGGCTTGGTGCCCCTTTTTAACTAGGTGATGCCTATCTATCTAATCTATATCTATTTCTTTGGTCTGTGGCACCCGCATCCCTCCAAAATATCAGAATCTTTCAAACATGTATCTTACCAACACCCTGAAGTGCTAGTTAAATACCATTGTCCCCATTTTACAAATGGAGGGACTGAGACACAGAGAGACTTGCCCAAGATCATGAAGTGAATCTAGGGTAGATCTGGGAACAGAACCCAGCTCTGAGTCACAGTCCAGTATCTAACCACAACAACCTCTTCCTCCCCTCCTGCTCCCTGGACACAGTCAAGTGCTGTTTTGCTTTTTGCTTTTAATCCTGCTTTTCTCCCCAGCAATGTGCAGGCCATGATCTGGATTTGCATTTGTGAAGAAGCTGTAGCTATTGTGTGTTGTGTGCTTGAGCTGGGGATCCTAGGAACTGACGGTAGGTGTGATTTGCTTAGAACATAGTGCTGACTCCCAGCCTGTGGAACTGTCCATATGTGGCTCGGCAGCATTCCTCAACCGCTTCTGCTTTCGCCTTCAGGACTGAACCTTTCTCAGGAGACTCCTGAGAGTTAGCTCCTCTCGGTTTTGTCACAATGGGAGTGAAATGGCTCTTTCCTCTCCTCTGTGGTGGTTGTAATTTGGGAGATGGTGGTGGTGAAAGGATCGGTTGCCCAAATACATTCTATTTTCCGCTCCACTAGGCAACACGTTCGCCTGAGCAAAGGTTGGGTAGTACTCTTACTTCAGGCAATCCAAGCACAGCCTGTCTACGCAGCCAAAACAATAGAGCTTAGCAGTGGTGGTGGAACTTGCATGTGGTTGAAACAGGTCACAACCAGGCTGAGAAACTGTTTTAGCTTCCATCTCTACCAGGGCTAAAGCAAAGTGTCTTAGCAGGGCACTGGGCTGAACTGTGTTACAACCTGGTTGGCCCACTTCAGAATTTAGCAACAATTGTAACCTTCTGTTATTTCTGTCCTGCATATAGGGCAGAATTTGTGGGGGTTGGGAGGCTGCTGGGCTGTCTTGCATGTGATCATGTTTCCTCTAACCATGCAGTTCCTATAATGTATTTGCATTATATCCACCTTCACATAGCCCAACCTACATGTGGTGCTCCTGGAGCCCTGCCCTTTTCCATCTGTTACTTTAGGGAGCTGCAGAACTCTGTTTGTAAGGGTTTGACTGGTGTTGACTCCAGCAAGTGTCTGGGTATTGAAATGTAGTCCTGAGCCACATACTCCACATGCAGGGGCTCCTCTCTCACTAAATCAGCCTTTTGTGATCCTAGATCAATGCTTCCCAGAATGGGTCACATGTGTCCCCGGGGGGGAGTGGGGGCAAGAGGGAGGTGGATTCCCAGATCAATGAAACTACATTTTCCCTGTTGTAAAATGTAACTGGTAATGATGAAACAATGTATTTTACACTGGCTTATATGGGCTGGTATAGAGCTACATTTCATTCGGATTGTAAAAGGGTTGTACCCTCAGCCCATAATTGAACAGACCAGATGCCCCTGGATGAGGTACTCCGTTGTGCCTTTAGACTGTAAGCTGTTTGGAGCAGGACTCTGTTATTTGGCCAACTTGTGCTCCACAGGTCTGAGAAATTATAGTTATCTGTCTCCTGATAACTAACAGTTACTGTATTCAGACTTGAAACTTGGTGGATTCTTTAATGTCTTGCCAGTTCTCCATATTTTATTAAGAATCCTGTGCCAGTTGGTAATTTTCTTTAATCCCCAGTTTCTGAAGCCAAGGGAGTATGAGAATCTCACCTTTCCCCCCTCTAAAATGAAACTAAGTTTCTAAACTGCTTGGCTGTGGAGAAAAGCTTGAAAATGTGACCACTTAAGAGCTGGTAATCCAGAAGGCAAATAAAGACCCAAAATATGTTCATTTTAAAAAATCATGATTATCTCATTTTTATGGGATCTGATTGATGATTTTTAAATGTATTTGAACATTCCCCTGGCCCCCCTCCAAAACTGGGATAATCTGGGTTTTTCCCCCCCCAGCAGTTGCTACTCTTATCTATAAGTTCCTTGGGGAAAATGTTAGCATTCTGGGTTAAATGTGAGGCCTTCAACTACTCTTATTGCTGGATAAATGGCTCAGATCTGGTGTTGTCTGCAACCTGTTCCCAGCAGTTGCATGTATGCTCCTTGTTGTGCTGCTCTGTCTGTTCCAGTGCAGAGGCTCTGCCCGAAATTTCATGGTACCTGCTGGAAGTTACTAGTCTGCCTGTAGGATAGTGACAGGTACTTCTCCCCAGAGAGTGGACAGAGTGCAGCTTTGTTTGACTTCTGAAAGACTTCAGTTTGAGGTACTATTGTGCTCGGTTGGCTGAAATGCTGGGCTAACATACAATGTTATCTTGGTATAAGGCATTGGCTCTATCCAACTCAATGGTTTAAAAATGAATGGAGTTTAACAACCCACCAAGAGAAGCCTGCTGGTGCCCCCTGTAGTTATAAGGCAATAGGCAGCCCTTCTGCCAGTGAGTGGGATGGGAGGAGTGGGAGGGCCTAGCAAGTCTCTTTGTCAGTGGCCAACCCAAAGGCAGGGGATGAGGGCAAGACACTGGAACGATTAGTATAGTGGGGGTGCTGAAAGCCATTGAACCAAACTGTAAACCCTGTATATGAGGGAAGCCATGCATTTGGTTGCTATTACTATTTCAAGCTGGGGGGGATGCTGTACCCCCAGCAGCCATTGTTCCAGCACTCCCGGAAGAGAATGTGTGTGTTAGTGGCTGATGTATTTCCAGCCCCTGGGGGAAGCTGGGTGGGAATCAGGCCATGTCTTTAATCCCTCACCTGGGAGCAGAGAGGTGGCAGGATTGCTGCCTGGCTGGTGTTATGGAAACCAGAGCCTGTATCTGTAGCTGGCTTAGAAATTCCCATTCAGAGCAACAGACATTTAAAACAGTAAAACAACAGAGCAATGTTTGCTGAACGGTGGCAACTGTGGTGTAAGGAGAGGATTTAGGGAGGGCACTGAGGGAGTGGCAATGCTCAGCTCTCTATGTGAGGGCAACAGCTGGAGAAATAACCCATATCTGACACCTGTGTAATCAGGGCTCTGGTACCTGCTTGAAGGCTGAACAAACTGAGTCATAGTGCTACTTCTAGTGATGCTGGAGCTCCTGATGCAGGGAGCCATCTTGGGGAAACCTGCCTTAATGGTGGGGTTGGAGTTCTACATTCCTTGCTTGGGGTGGCTGGAGCAGGCCCTCTGTGCTGGGGTATCAGTCACTGGGCACCTTACCCTGTCTCTCAGGCCAGAGGCTAGTTCCCATTGTGCAGGACATATTTGGCTCTGAGCTCTCACTGCCTATGTAAAGTTCAAAGCATTCATATGAATTTTGTGCTGGTGAAAGGGGCAGCACTGTGAACCCTACACTCTAAAGTTCTCTGTCCCCATAATGAGGACAGCATTTGTTGGTCTGCCAGCTTTCCCCTCCCCTCCCCTCCCCTGCCTTGCCAATGTGTCCCTTAACCCTGATGAGGAGGGATGGATGGGGTGAGGAGGAGAGGGACATTCATTCTCCACAATCCATTCAGTCCTTGGTCTTTCTAATGAGACTGCCAATAAGGTTGGCTAATTGGTGTCCACTGGGAACCAGATTGAGAACCCATTAACCCACTGCATGCTAGGCTTGAGAGGTTAAGCACACGACATAACACTCTTCTTGCCACATCATCTCACTATTTCAAAGGGGGATTGCATGGATTTTATTTTCTCTTTCCTTCTAGCTCTCTCCCCAGGTTTATAGTGCCCTTAAGTGAGCAAGTTTGAGTATCTGGGGTGTTGGGAGAAACATCTTGTTTATGTTTGGAGATAATTTAATGGTGCTCTGAGAAGACACCAGTGGGAAGTATGGTGGGGAGCTGAGTATCTATATGCACCTCCTTGTGGGGAGAGGTGAGGATCCCAATGCCTTCCAGAGAAGGCTTCTCCCAATGCTTTGCAAACAATCTCAGCACCACACCCTGTCAGGTAGATCAGTCCCATCATCCCTATTTTTGCAGGAAGAGAAACTGAGGCACAGAGGCAAAGAGTCTTGTCCAAGATCTTGCAGGAAGCCTGTGGCAGAGCCAGGAATAACATAGATTTCCTGACTCTTGTTCTGTACTTTAGTCATGGAACCATCCTTCCCGGTGAGACACTGCAAATGGAACATGCTTGCTAACTTGTAAAATATATTTGCCCTTACTCATAAACTGGGCCCTTTGCTAATACAGGGGTTAAATCTGTAAAATGGGAATAATAATGCTTCTGGTGAGAGAAAGCGTCTTGAACAAAGCCTGTATCTGGCTAGATTATGTTTTAGACTTTTAGCAGCATATTTTGTTTTGTTGTAACTCTTTCTCTCGTCATTTCTTATGCCGGAACTCACTTAATCCTATGTATATTTTGTTAATAAATTTATTTCATTTTTACCATAAACCAACTCAGTGCTGTGTTTGAAGGGAACAGTGTATTTACCCCCAGGTAAATTTATAATCTGTGATCTGGTTTTGTCTCTTTACAGGAGAAACAAACCTTATTATTTCTCTGAGCTCTTCACAAGAGGGCTTGACACTTCAGGAGACACGATTTGAGGAAAATTTGGGACTGGGAGTGTGTGGGGTCACCCTGGAAGTAATAAACAGGGCAGGTGTAAGCCACTGTGGGGCTGTACACAGGCTGCTGGGGTCAGACCTACTGAACCAGAGCTTTCTAGCATACAGAAATTCAGGGTGTGACCTGCATGCTTGGAGGCTAGCTGTGAATGGCCTAGGGTGGGAGCTCCAGAAGCAAACCAAGGCTCCCACAGTTATAGGGCAAGTGGTGACCCTCGGTGGTCTGGATTTGAACCCCCATACTGTGTGTCCTGCATACACATCCACATCCTATGTTTCAGATACAAGGGTAGCAGAAGAAACGCTTACTGGAAGTTAAGTGCCTGATGTTCAGGTATTTGAATATGTTCTTTATGCTCTCATCTTTACCAAATTACAATCTCAGTTTTCTCTTCATTAACTGAAATCACCGTAGGGCATCCCTGACTGAGCAAGCGAGGTGGTTACACCAAATCTCACTGATTTCATGGAGAACAGGCCATTGTGGAGAGACCTATCAATCCCTACAATCAGTATATTTTGTGCTTTTTATGGCTAACGACTCTAGCTTCATAGACTCCAACCTGCCCCCTCAGCACAATAACATGCCACATAGCTACAATATTTCATGAGATTCAGAAAAATTCTAGTGTAATGACACTGTCTCTGCACCACGCTCCTGCCCCTCCTCAAGATGTACACCCAAACCAACCTAGCGCCTAGTCCTACAAGTCCCTTCACAGGGGCAGGCAAGTTCTCTTTGGGCCCCCACCCCTTCCCAGACGGTATCTGCGAGCCCCCTCCTAGAGACAGCTCCTTTGTTTTATCTCAGATTCGAGGGAAGGAAAAAAAAGATAAGGGGCTAAAGCTGCATCATTCTCTCATCACCACTTTATTCTCACTTGTATTTCTGGTAGAGGAAGATAAGCTACAGCCAACCCAGCTCTGCCCATTCACAGAAGAGGGGGGAAAGCAATGCTCCTAAACTTAGTTATAGCCCAGCCCTTGTGGTGGGCTGTAGACCCACACACAGACACAAAAGTCCTCATGCCTCAGCTGGCGGTTAAACACCAATTACTGGCTGCTTCAAAAAGCTCCAGGTTTTCCTTTGTTTCAAATAAACTCGTGTGAAAAGATACAAGTGTCATTTTTTTTTTTAAAGCTAAAACATTTCCAGCCAGACAGGAGGGACTGCCAGCATAGACACATCAACAGGTGACTACATGGCTGCCAGGAGAACCAGGAATTGACACACTTAAAAACAAAAGCATGGGAGCTGCCCATCTTTCCAGACCAGGTCCTGTCCTTCCCCTCTTCTCTCAGCCCTGTCACTGCAACTGCTGGAGGGGTCACTAGATCTCCCATTCTTCTCTGGGGATGGATTGAATTCCATGGACCTCTTGGCTTAATAAATTACTCCTGGGGGAATTCTGCACCAGTCATCATTCTTAGTCAGCAATGGCTGACCTTCTCTCAGTCATGACCTTCCACAAAAGTAAAGATGCTGGCTTACCTTGTCTTAGATGAAAGATCTTTGCCTAAACAGGCTTCTCACCTGTATTCAGTTTCAGAGACTTCAACCACCACTTGGTTAAAGAACCCATCTTTTTTGGTTTGCAAGAACTCTAGCCCCTTGTGTCTGTCTAGTGATGGATGCCTAAAATGGCTTTCTATCCTTGCTTATATCTCTCAAAGTTCAATGACTTTGTTCAAGAGACAAGGTGAGTGAGGTAATATCTTTTATTGAACCAATAAGTTAATTCAGTTGCTTATCACTTAAGGTTCAGCACCCTGTATTTCTAGATCTGTAAACCTTTGAATGGATTCTTCTGACAAGTAAAACCCAGGCCAGGCTTCTCTCTCCTGCTGGGTGTAGACACCATGCTGTCCTCTCCCCCACTTGTTAGTGTGAGGCTTGCCTCCACACCTTGTTAGCTTGATGGATCTGTTTACTGCTTATATGTGAACTGAGGTAAATACACACTTTTGTTATAATTCCAGCATATATTCATAACTCTTAATAGCTATTGCATACATACATCACACAAGAATATTAATGATTAGTGAGTTATTAGTTTTCAAATGATACCTCACAAAGCATATTTTGTGCAATGATTATTACAGTACTATGTAGGGTGTGAATACAAGAGTGCTTAGTGTCACAGTGATTTGTTTTTGACTAAATGTGGGAAGGTAGGAATTGCCACTCCAGATAGGACCAGGGGTCCATCTAGTGCAGTGTCCTGTTTCTGATAGTGGTAATACCAGATGTTTCAGGTTCAAGAAATCCCACTGATGGACACAGCTTACTCATAGAAGTTTCCTCCTAACTCCTTTTTAGTGGTTGAGTTGTGCTCTGAAACATGACATTTGTGCCCCTTGTGTGTGTATTGTTTTAATCCTGCCTAATGCAACAGAATGGCAGAATTGGTCCCTTTTTATTAGTCATTCCCACTGGTTTACCTTGATTGGCATCTCTGAAGTAAAAGTGAACCCCAAAGTGATGCCTGTTGGGAGTCCCGACCCTGGTTTACCGCAGTGCCCCATAATAAAGATAAATTCCAGGTCAGTGACTGACACATGAGGAGCTTGGTCAGAGATTGTGAGGGTTAATAATTTGTAAGTTAAATGTGTTTCTGGCTCCAGCACTGAAGTGAGATAATGTCTGAAGGACAGAGCATTCTTCCCTGACCCAGGTCTCTTCATTGTTGCATGGAGGAGGGAGAGTGCAGATAAATGGTTTGGTGTATAAAGGGCAGAGACCTTTCCTTTCCCAACTGCAAGTGATGGCAGATCAGACGTTTATTTGGAAACCTTGATGCTGCCGACACACTGTTTAAAGAAAACATATCCCCAAACACACTGATAATCATTAAAGGAATGTGAAACCTTGATGGTGAACCTTCAAAGTCTGATTAGCATGAATTACTGGGGAGTTTTATTTGTTGTCCAAGATCACACAATTGTCCACTCTGTCTTCCAAGTCCCTTTCCCTTCCCTCTCTGTGCATCTCCTTCATTGCCTGTAAAATGGGGATACTGATACTAGCTGACCCTCTCAATGGAGGACTGATAAGATATTGAGGTCTATAGAAATGCTCACTGTTGTTACAGTGGAAGCTAAAACTTTACAGCAAAACTAATAGGTGTGTTGTGATTATCTTTCTGTGATCGGGGTGGGGAAGGTCAACACTTCATAAGGTTCCCTTCACTGGGACAAGGGACTATCTGATGATGATGATAAATGCATCTCTCTATAACAAGGAAGTTGCCCTAGCTTGAATGCCCCCTCGTTTCCATATTTTTCATAGCTTCTACTTCCTCTCCCACTGTGAGGATGGGTTTGTGGATGCTCTGTTGGTGATGGTGAAGCATGAATAACTGGGGTTGAGTAGGAAGAAGGTGGCACAATTTTCATTGCTTCTACCATTCTGGTTAATTTGATGCTGCTAAGTCACATTCAAATGCTTCAGGCTTCAGAAGAGATTTGGAAATGTGTCAGGCAAGTGAGACAATTGCTTAAGGTGCTGCTTTGCAGCTATCTTTCTGCAGCTCCTAGAAAGCCTTGTGTGTGCTTGGTTGAGCCTGTCACTGCCTGGACAATTTTTTAGCTTGAAAACTAGATAACGGAGGAACTTAGTGCAACATTGAAGTGAGTAACCACTTCTGCGCCATACAGGGAAGTGTGTGTAAATAACCTCTCTCTGGGAACTGGCAAGAGTTGGGCTGTCCCCAGGCACTCTTTTATGATGGTGGGGGAGATGAAGGGGTGAAGAGCACTGGCACACAAAGCTGGAGGAGTGGGTAAAGTAAATATTCTTGTTGGGAGCTGAGCCTTGGTTGCAACATAGCTGCACGCAATGAAATGTGGACAAAAGAGCAGCTTTTGTAGGCAGCCACGAACATGTTGAGTGCATTTTGACTCCCCCTTTATTAGACAAGGGCTCAGGCATTTGGATCAAAACAGCAAAGCTCTCTCTGCTCTTTGAGGAGGGCATTTTAGGCTGGTGTCACTATTAGTCCCAGATACTTGTGAGTACTTGGTCTACTGGTGTAAGCCTGATCTGCTGTAAGGGTAAGAGTGTCTCAGCCCTTTCCAGAAGGGGTCGCTATTGGATGTGTCATAGCCCTAGTCAAGCTCCCCTTTCTGGACCTACCAGGCTGCTGTGTTTGGATCCCAACACACTGGGCCCATGCGCTTTTAAGCCTCCCTTGGTCTAAGTAGGCTCCAGCACTGTGTCTTTCCTTGGCCTCTCTGGCACACTTCCTGGACACAGCCTGTCTGTTACCCATTCACAGAAATGGGATCTCACCTAGAGTTACCATCTTTTCAAAAAGCAAAACCGAGACACATGCAGGAGCACTGGATCCCCTGCTCCTCCTCTTCCCCCAGAGACCCCACCCCCGGCCAGGCCAGAAGCTGGAGCTGGACAGTGCTAAGAGCTGCCCAGGGAGCCCAAGCTGCTATGGGGAGTCCTGGACCTAACCTAGGCGGGATGCCCAAGAGCAGCCCCCAGTCTGTGTCCCTACCCATCCCCAACCCCCCGGTGATCAGTCTCCTACCAGGTGATCTGTTGCTTAATTACCAGTAGGGTGACCAGAGAGCAAGTGTGAAAAATTAGGACGGGGTGGAGGGTAATAGGAGCCTATATAAGAAAAAGACCCCAAAATCGGGATTGTCCCTGTAAATTTGGGACATCTGGTCACCCTAGTTACCAGCCTGGAACAGAATTTGTAAATTGTGCATCGTCCGTTTCCCCAAATTGTCACAAGGTGAAAAAGGAAATGCCACCCTCTCCCCCCGAGACTGACAAATTGGCAACTTATGAGCCAGTGTATGCCATGGGGCTGCATACAATTTTCATGGTGATGTCAATGCCGCCAATTAAAAAAAAAAGTATATCTCCATATATATCTCATAGAGCTGGAAGGGACCCCAAAGGGTCATCTAGTCCAGTCCCCTGCCTTCACTAGCAGGACCAATTACTGATTTTGCGCCAGATCACTAAGTAGCCCCTCAAGGATTGAACTCACAACCCTGGGTTTAGCAGGCTAATGATCAAACCACTGAGCTATCCCTCCCCCTCTCCATGGTCACAGGTGCTGTGCTTGTTGGACACTGAGTGTAGCCAGGCCAAAGAAGCAGATGCCTCTACTCACAGCCTTTCAAAGTAGGACATCTCCGAATGGAAACAGGTGCTGAGCCTCAGCAAATACATTTTTGGATTTAGGATCTTACCGGTCTTAAGGATTTCAAACCCTTTGTGTGGCTTTTGTTGCTCACTTTCCTCTTGGACTTAAACTTCTTAGACTGATGTGAGCCAGTGGAGAAGTTGACAGAGTTAGCAAGGCAGCTGGGGTTGGTTAGTGTCACTGCTACAGCTGTGGAGCCAGTAGGGTACACTTTCACACTTGTTATTTGTTGTGGATTCTGCTCAGACAGTAGTTAGTTTCTATTTCATTTTGATTGTTGGATGACTGAGTAGAGGATTTTTGGTTTGAAGACAAACTTGGACTGGCCCTGGCGAGCCTCTGACCATGCAAACGCAGGTCACATCTTGGAGCTGAGTCCCTTGATGGTGGTCCTAGCCTGGGGATCGGGGAGGAGATCCCCCTCACTCTCCATCTAATTCTCTCTCTCTCTCCTGATCTCTCTGCTCAGCTTGGAATTGCAGTGGGCTTTGTTCTCCCTCCCGTTCTGGTTCCCAACTTGGAGGACACAGAACAGCTGGCCTACCACATCAGCATCATGTTCTTCATCACTGCAGCCGTGGCAACGGTGCTCTTCATCCTTGTCATCATTGGTAAGGAGGTGAATGTAAATGTGTGGGAGGGATCATGCCGAGAGGACCAGATTGTGTTTATGGGTCTCTGTATCAGGGAGGGAATGGGGCAGCCCACTTGGTTTGGTTTGGGGCAGTGCCCCAGCATAGCACCTGCTTCTGTTCACATACCGGGTTACTTCTTCTGTTAATGTTAAAGCCCATAGCTTCCCATCCCCTGAAGAGGAGTGAGACTGATGCGCATTCTGGAAGTCTTCTTAAATAGCATGGATCAGTTACTTCTGTACTCATCACCCAACAGCCAATCTCCATTCCCAAAGTTCAGTACATTGACACATCAAGAAGTTCTGGATACCCTAAAGGAATCTCGACCCAAGACTTTGGAATCTGACCCATGCCCATCCTGGTTAGTGAAAGAGAATCATGAACAACAGGGTCCACCCATTACCAAAATAGACAATGCATCATTCAGAAATGGAATCTTCCCTTCCTCTTTCAAACATGCAGTAGTTCAACCAGCATTGCAGAAACCCAGCCTGGATACATGGGTTCTAGCCAACAAACCTTCCACTCCTCACTCATAGAGGAACTAGCTCTAGGCCAACTACAAGCTCATCTAATTGAAGCTAACTTTCTAGACCTAGCACAATTTGGATTCAGGCAAGCACATGAAACTGAAACTCCTTTAGTGACAATGATGGATAATCTGCTATCAGTGGATAGAGGGCAGACCTCCATTCTCATCCTCTTGAATCCCTGCAGCATTCGACTCTGTTGACCATGAGATATTGCTGTATCATCTGAGAGAGATGGCCGGAGTCCAAGTAATGTGTTTAAAATGGTTTGAATCCTTCCTGGAAGGATGCACCCAACAAGCAGTGTTGGGAAACTGCACCTCCACCACTAGACCTCCTCATAATTGGAGCCCCACAAGGATTAATTCTCTCTCCGGTCCTTTTTAACATCTACATACAATCACTGGGAGAAATAGCCAGACGACATGGACTCAAGTACCAGCTGTATGCAGAAGATCCACAGCTCTACCTGTCCTTCACCACATGTGATCACACCACTAGCACCAAAATGTCCCAATGTTTGGACAAGATCAGCCCATGGATGGAAAACAGCTGGTTAAAGCTGAACCTGAGAAGGGCAGAGGTGATGCCAGTGGACAGAGCAAAGCACTTTGAAGAGTTTGCAGCCATGGTGCAGTTGTTATGCTCATACTAAGCACAGTTAGCATATGTTTACACACACACACACACACACACACACTCACTCACTCACTCACTCCTGCAGTGATGTTTATAGTTACCAGTCCAGAGTCTGGATCAATCTAGTGGCCAGCCAGATTGGTCGCAGAGGGGAGCAGGGCTCTATCGGTCGTGATCCAATGCTCCTGGAGTGTGGTAAGATGAAGCACCCTGTTCTTATAGGTTTTTTTTCCTCTGTTGAAGCCTATGGATTTTGCTGTATCAGTTTGTGACTGGTTACTTCTTAATTGGTATAAACATTCCAATACACCTCCTTTCCGATTTAATCAATTGTCCTTGGGGTGCCAGCCTTTACCTCAGGGCCGTCAATCTGCCCTTCATTATGGATGCGCGTTGATGATTCTTTGATGTCCTTTAAGTCTCTTCACTCCTTCCTTGACTCTGGCTATAACAATGGCCTTCACACCTTACCTTTCCTGATGCATACATTCCTCATTCACGCAAACAGATTGAGAATACAAACAGTAGTATTTTATATCGAGCAAAAAGGCATTGCAAATTAAACCTTGCTAAGTTTTACAATCAATAACCAAGACAATTTACATTGAGACCCAGGCCTTCAATGTTCCTCTAATCTACTTAATATAGACACAATAGAGAATCCTGTCTCTTACTTACTAAAACTTTAAGACAAAGAAATGTATATTTAACTAGAGTGCCTATATTGTAATTCATATAGGAAACCATAGTAGACATTATAATTTATCCTAAAACAAAAGGGTGACCATAATCAGTCATAAGGATTGTTCTGGTCTGTCATTCCTTTCTGCTATTCAAAAAGGGTGGCTGACAGGATGAAATCAAATAATACATTAATTCTCATAGTACATTATAAAATCCAGCTCCTACACAGTCTCCTTTGAACGCACACACCCACAATTGGTCAGTTTGTTCAAAAGTTTAGGAATGTTCTTAGATTCCTCGCTGAAACACTTAGTTCTCACATAGCATCTGCAAGTAATGCTTTCTAATCTCTCAGTTGGCGAGGAGACTCTGTCCCATCCTGGTAGATGATGACCTGGCCTCAGTTATTCACACCTTTACTTCTCAGGTGGACTACAGCAATGCGATATACCTGGGAATGAAGTCTTCAGCACCTAGGAAACTCCAACTAGTACAGAACACTGCAGCATGTCTCCTCAGCAGGACAAGCCAACATGAGAAAACCTGTCCTCTACTCTCCCATGGAATTTCAGATCAAATTCAAGATCTTGGTCCTTATCTTGGAGGCACTTCATGGCCTGGGTCTAGCATGTCTAAAAAGATCACATAAAGTTCTGAGATGAAGACTGTGGTTGACAGCTCTGCTCCTTTGGTACAATGTAACTCTCTATAATAAAGGTCTTCTCATCTGGGCAGGAGACAGAACTTTATTGGGGGGCTGGTCTGTGGAATGAACTCCCCCAAGAACTAAGGACAATAGAATCATAGAAATGTAGGGCTGGAAAGAACCTTGAGAGGTCATCTCATCCATTCTGCCATGTTGAGGCGGGATTAAGTATACTTAGGCCATGCCTAATGGGTGTTTGTCTAACCTGTTCTTAAAAACCTCCAATGAGTGGCATTCCACAACCTCCCTTGGAAGCCTGTTCCAGAACTTAACTACCCTTATAGTTAGAAAGTTTTTTTCCTAATATCTAACCTAAATCTCTCTTGCTTCTGATTTGCTTGTTGTCCTGCCGTCCTCAGTGAGTAAGGAAGAACAACTGGCCACCCTCATCTTTATAACAGCCCTTAACATATTTGAAGACTGTTAGCAGTCTACCAGACCATCACAAACCTCCCTCGCCCTCCATTCTAAGTGCAAGGCATACTTCTTCGACCAGCCTTCTCTAATATATATACAGAGCAACACATATATTTTATAAAACAACAACAAACAAGCCCTAAAGTCCTACTAAAACAAAACACTCCATTGCACATGCTTCTTCCTGTGGGGAAAGGATAAGAGAAGAAACAACATGTGACAGATGTTAGTCATGTTACTTAATGTGCTACTGGAAGGTGCTCAGGTGATAAGCACAGTGCAAAAATCTAAATGGAATCAAGTTATCCCCTGCAGCCTTTGTCAGCCTGTCTGAAACCCCTGGAATGAGCAGAACCTGTCAGAGCCAGCGTAGAAATTGCACCAGCAGGCAGGGTGCTGGGATCAGTCCCTGGAGAGCTGGAAATGCCCTGGAGCTGCTCCCCTCTCAGGGGAGAACAGAGGGCAATGCCATGGTACAGGAACACACTGTGCCCCGCTGGCAGGGGAGAAGCCAGTGATGGGTGGGAGGGAGAAGGGATTAAGGACAGAGAGTGGTGTAATGAAACCTGATAAACCATTAGATTAGAGGTGAGAGACCCCTCTCCAGCCATAAAGCCATCCAGGGGAGTGAATGGAAGCCAGGTCTCTAGCCTGGCAAAGCAGAGCATTAATCTGAGACCTGTTGAGTTCTATTTTATTGTAACCTCATCGCCCCCCATCCCATTCATCTTTCATCCACCTGTTGTGCCCTGCTTGACATGCAGATTGGGAGAGACATGAACTCTCTGGGGCGGGGACTGTTATCTTTTTTCTATGTCTATACAGCACCTAGCACAGAGGGAACCTGTTCCTTGGTTGGGGTTCCTAGGTGCTCCCCTAATATAAATAGCCACCTCTAGGGAGGTTGGCCAGACGAGCCTGGGTCCTGGAATGAAAACCAGGTCTCTGACCTAGCAGAGCAGAACACTATTCCCTAAGGCACCAAGCCTGGCCAGGGAGTGAGGGCCTGGAGTGCAATCTGGCACAGCACAGGGCCGGCCATGTTTTTCATTTCCAACATCCCTCTCACTCTGTCACCCCCAACTGCATATTTTGAAGTTGGCAGCTTATTGCCTTGTGTAGACAGGGATGTTAATAGGCCTGTTAGCCTTCTGTGGCTGGCACCACTGCTGAGTAGGGTTGCCAAGCCTCCTGGATTGGCTTGGAATCTCTCAGAATCGATATCCCAGTGGCTACTGAAATCAATCCAGGAGATTTTAACAGGCTGCTAAAAGTCAAGTCGGCGGTGCAGTGGGGCTAAGGCAGGCTCCCTACCTGCCCCGGCTCCACATGGCTCCTGGAAGTGACTGGCACGTCCCTCTGGCTCCTAGGCTCAAAAGATGCCAGGGGGGTCTCTGCATGCTGGTTTCACCCCGAGCGACGACTCTGCAGCTCCCATTGGCTGGGACCCATGGTCAATGGGAGCTGCGGGGGCGGTGACTGCAAGCAGGGGCAGCGCGCAGAGCTGCCCGGCTGCCCCTGAGCCTAGGAGCTGGACACGCTGGTCGCTTCTGGGAGCCGCCCAAGGTAAGCGCTGCCAGGCTGGAGCCCACACCCCAAACCCCCTCTCACACCCCAACCACCTGCCCTAGCCCTGAGCCCCCTCCCACACCCAAATTCCCTCCTGGATCCTGCACCCTGTCAACCTGCTGCCCTAGTCCTGAGCCCCCTCCTGCACCCCAAACTCCTCCCGTACCCCAAACCCTTCCTGGAGCCTGTACCCCAACCCTCTGCCCCAGCCCTGAGCCCCCTCCTGCACCCAAACTGCCTCCCAGAGTCCTCACCCCCCACACTCCAACCACCTGCCCCAGCTGGGTGAAAGTGAGTGAGGGTGGGGGAGAGCAAGCGACATAGGGATGGGGAATGGAGTGAGTGGGGGACAGGGCCTTGGAGAAGGGGCAGGGTAGGGGCGGGGCCTTGAGGTGGGGCAAGGGTGTTTGGGTTTGTGCCAAGCCTACTGCTGAGCACTGAACAGCTATAAAATTTCAACTGACAGGCAGTGACTTTCTCAGCTGCTTCCTCTGAGGGTAGGGGCTGGTAGTGCTGGAGTTTCCTTTATCTTAGGGTTACCATATCTCATAAATAAAAAAAGAGGACCCTCCATGGGCCCTGGCCCCGCCCATTTCCTCACCCTAGCCCTGCCCCAACTCCGCCCATTCCCCGCCCTAACTCCGCCCCTCCTCCCTCCCACTCCCAGCCAGGGGGAAAGGGCTGCCCCAGCGCTACCGGCTTCAGGGTTTGCCAGGCAGCCCCCAGACCCTGCGCCCCCAGCCGGCGCTTCCCCAGCGCAGCTGGAGCCCGGGAGGGGAAGCGCCCAGCCGGGGGCGCAGGGTCTGGAGGCTGCCCGGCAAACCGTGAAGCCGGTAGCGCTCGGGCTTTGGGCAGCCCCTATGCCTCCGGACCCTGCGCCCCCAGCCGGGCACTTCCCCTCCTGGGCTCCGGCAGCACAGGGTCCGGAGGCACGGGGGGCTGCCCGAAGCCGGTAGCTCTCGGGCAGCCCGGCTCTTAAACAGAGCCGAAGAGGAGCAGAGCCTCCAGCCGCGGCGGCTCTGCTCCTCCCCGACTCTTCGGCTCTGTTTAAGAGCCAGGCTGCCCGAGCGCTACCGGCTTCGGGCAGCCCCCGTGCCTCCGGACCCTGTGCCGCCGGAGCCCAGGCGGGGAAGTGCCCGGCTGGAGGCGCAGGGTCTGGAGGCACGGGGGCTGCCCGAAGCCGGTAGCTCTCGGGCAGCCCGGCTCTTAAACAGAGCCGAAGAGTCGGGGAGGAGCAGAGCCGCCATTTTCCCGGATATGTTCAGCTTTTTGGCAATTCCCCCCGGACGGGGGTTTGACTGCCGAAAAGCCGGACATGTCCGGGAAAAAGAGGACGTATAGTAACCCTACTTTATCTTAGATTTCAGAGTGATAGCCGTGTTAGTCTGTATCAGCAAAAACAATGAGGAGTCCTTGTGGCACCTCAAGGATTCCTCACTGTTTTGTTTTTGCTTTATTTTAGAGAAACTCCTTCCCTTTGTGTCCCTAAGGAAGCTCACAGGAAGGTTAGAACACCAGGGAGGACTGTGTTTTTTATAAACTTTGGTTTCCCTGCCTCACCCCACAACATCTCCCCCACTCTCTGGGCCCAGACTCCCTGAGGCCCTGTAACTGACAGGTCCATTCTGTTTGTTTCCAGTGTTCCAGGAGAAGCCCCTGTTTCCCCCAAGCCGGGCCCAGGCCTTGATCCAGTTGAAGCCACCTGAGGAATATTCCTACGTGCAGTCCATCCTCAGGCTGCTCCGCAATACCAATTTCGTCCTGTTGATAGTCGCTTATGGTAAGGTCCAGTCTCAGCTCTGCAAAGTGACAGGTGAAGGCGGAGATCTTCCTGCTACTGTGTGTGCCAGGATGGGTCCTCCCTTGGCAGTGCTGACCAGTATCTGGCCTGGGCTGCTAGCAGGAGAAAGATCTTCCTTGCTCACAGTCCCTCCCCCAGGCAGCTCTGGGAGCAAGTAATTATCTGGAATAACCTGTTCACTTATAATATGGGCAAAGAGCTGCTAAACTTACACAGCCAATGGCAAGTGTGTGGCCTCCAACAGACCCTGTGGAATCAGCAAGGGGGTGGGATTGTGGAGGACTAGAGTGGGTATGGACATAGCTGTGGTCTCCAGGAAACCCCCACCCCCAAGAAGCCAGAGGGAGGGAGTTTAAGGTCTCCTCTGCTTGTGTCTGTCCTGCTAAGTCTGGGTCAGCTGCTCACTTCTCCCTCTGCAGCACTCTCGGAAATGGGCCCCTTGATTTGTTTGAATGGGTATGGTGGGGGAGTGAGGTGCAGGTTCTTCTTTTGACACTGTAATTTTGTAATCTGAGGAAGCACTTCCCCTAGTAAGAAGGGGAGGATGACTTTGCTATGGTCTATTGGCTGCGCTCAGTGCCTTAAGTGACCCACCCAAGCCCTGAACAGCAGCCTCTGTACCCCAGTAGGATGTATTCTAGCCAGCTGCACGGAACTCTAGGAAGTTGTTCTGTGTGTGAATGTGTCACACTTGGTTCTAGGTAAAAATGGTTTTTGGCATAGGCTGGCTCTGTTCTCAGTGCCTGGCAACAGAAAACTCCTTGTTGGAGAAGCCCCTCAGGAGAAGGTAAGAATGGGATACACAGTACATAGGGAAAGCTTCTGGTTGGGTCTGTAGCAGTCTGGGTTCTCCAGCCCCCTCACAGGTTGTTCTGCCAACACAAGTGGCTAATGGAACATCTGAGTGATTAACAAGGCCTGGGGACAGTGTGATGTTTGCTTTGGAGCTGCAAAAGGCCTATTAGGTCATTTCGTCCTTTCTCCTTGGGGAGTGCAGTAGAGCTTTCTAAAAGTGACCCTCAGATCTCCCAGGTTACTCCTGCCTTGCCATTACATTTCCCAGATCACTCAGTCCTGTACTGCACCTTCTCTTCCCCTCTCCCATCTGTCTGCCCCTGAGCTTCATAGCGAGGAGCTGGAGACAGTCCCAGGATTGTTCTGTGTCTGCTGCCCTCTGAGAAAATCAGATACAGACGCTGGCTGAAAGTCTATCCTCGATGTGCCCATCAAACTGTGTGGGTGTAAGTGTGAAGAAGGGGAAGGGATTAGTTACTAATTAGAGTGACCCAGTGCTAGTGATGAGAAGGGCCTCAGAGTTTCTTTAGAATCTGATCTTCCTGGGATAATTCCTCCCTTTAGAGTCACTGGGGGATTTGAAAGGCTGTTTAGTGGCTTCGACACTTCAACTTCTCTTCCTCCTGGCTTGTGTTTTTTTTTCTCCTCTGCTCACTTGGCTCTGCCTGACTCACCCTTGACTTTCAGTTCCCTAACAACAAAGATAAAGTGACTGAGACGGCCCCAAAGCAGTGACGTGCTTTGTGCGTGTCTGAGGGCTTGTCTGCACTTACAGCGCTGCAGCAGTGCATGTAGCGCTTAGTGAAGACGCTACCTATGCTGATCAGAGAGTACTCCACCTCCCTGAGAGGAGGTAGCTATGTTGATAGGTGAAGCCCTCCTGTTAAGATAGTGCTGTCTACCCCAGGGGTTAGATTGGTATAATTGCATGTATTGTTTGACATGCAGCTTTGAGCTGAAACAACAGTAGGTAGAGGACATGTGCTGACCTTTCATGCTCCTTCTTCCTATCTCTGAAGCTACCGGTGAAGTGAAGTGTCCCTGCACGTCCACCAATGTTATATATGCCATCATGTGCCAGCAGTGCCCCTCTGCTATGTACATTGGCCAAACTGGACAGTCACTACGTAAGAGGATAAATAGACACAAGTCAGATATCAGGAATGGCAATATACAAAAACCTGTAGGAGAACACTTCAATCTCCCTAGCCACACAATAGCAGATGTAAAGGTAGCCATCTTACAGCAAAAAAACTACATGACCAGACTCCAAAGAGAAACTGCTGAGTTCCAGTTTATTTGCAAATTTGACCCCCATCAGATCAGGATTAAACAAAGTCTGTGAATGGCTATCCAACTACAGAAGCAGTTTCTCCTCCCTTGGTGTTCACACCTCAACTGCTAGCAGAGCACCTCACCCTCCCTGATTGAACTAACCTTGTTATCTCCATACTGATTTATACCTGACTCTGGAAATTTCCATTACTTGCATCTGATGAAGTGGGCATTCACCCACGAAAGCTTATACTCCAATACTTCTGTTAGTCTTAAAGGTGCCACAGGACGCTCTGTTGCTTTTTAGTAAACTCTGTGTTCCAGAGTGGGGGGGTGAAGTGGGACAACAGCCTCGCCAGGTTCCTCTGCCCATTCCTGCCAGGGCCAAATCTTGTGAAGATCAAGGTTCAACACTGGGGGGTGTGTTCCTCCTACCGGCTCCCATTGAAGAGTTTTCCCTGGTGTCCCTCCTATCTTATCTCTCTGGAGGTTACTGACCCACCTGGAACTCACTATTGTACTAGGTGGCTTTTGGTGTGAATGGGATAGGTTTTTCCTGTCCGGAGAACATGTCAGGAACTGATAACCTGCTGATCCCCTCCTTTGCTACTGCGCCTCTCAGGAGTTCGTGACATTCAATCTGGCTCAGTCTCCCTTGGGGCCATGTGTGTCTGTCTGCTGGATATATTCTACTCTAGCTAGATCCCTGTATCACACTCATCACCATGGCCTAGTTGAATGTGTTGGCAGAGGCTGGACATGAGGGAGGTGTGAACTCCCCTCCAGCTGCTGCTTCTGTACCACTCAAGGCTTTTCACTGTCAAAGAGCTTCATAAACGTTGATGTGTGCGGTGAGGGTGTTGCCACTCTACTGTTGGGGGAAACTGAAGCACGGGGCGGGGAAGTGACTTGCTGCAGGTTGCAGAGGCGGAGTCAGTGTCAGAGCTGGGATTAGCCTGTCTCCCCATCCTGTGCTCGGGCTACTGTATTGCTCCTTTCTACTGTACCCTGGGGTGCTTCCTGCTGTTCACTCAGGCTTTGGGAGAAAGAGAGAGAGGATGGGGATGTGGGAATTTTGCACTTTACTGGGCTTTAAGGATTGCAGATGTCTCAACACAGGGACTTTAAACTTTGTTTATCCTGAGCATGGGGATGTGTGGGCTGACTGGTGAAACCTATGATCCCCACCCACCATCACAGTGATCACTGAAGCCTTAAAGAGAAACCAGCTGCAAATGTGAATCTCTTTCTGAGAAGAGGATTGAATTGACCATTATGGGTCTTGTCCACATGGGAAAGCTTTTTCAGCATAACGTTTATGGTGAGAATTTAAATCAGTAGAGTAATACTACTATGACCCCCGTGTGGACACTTTTATTCTGGTGTAAGGGTGGCTTTTTTGGTGTAGCTTGTGTTCCTTGGGAAGGGGTTTAAGCTAACGCAAAGTGACCCTTATAGTGGAATAAAGTGTCCACACAGGGGTAGGGTTATACTGGCATTACCATCTCTTTGATGGGTCTCTTCCGCGTCTCTGGATTAGAACATCCACACTCAGTGGCGCCTTCTCTAAGTCCCCAACCTTTCTTCACCCAGCAGGAGAATGGCAGGCTGTGAATGTGCTGTGTTTTTATCCACCTCTCAGGTTTGAACACTGGTTGCTTCTACGCCCTGTCCACTCTGCTGAACCGCATGGTGATCCAGCACTATCCAGTAAGTACCTGCAATGTGCTCTCCTACATCATTGCTGTCAAAAGAACACGTGTATAGAACATCGTGTATAGAACACGATGCAACAGCACCTCCTGCTGGGAGAGTCTGGTATTGGAGCTACTGTGCGCTTCCTCTGCAGCAGCCAGCACTCCTATCCCTGTTCCTTACAGCATTTTCTGCTGGAAAAGAATTGGGCTGGTGAGCTCCACCAAGGGCTATGCCCTATACCATAATCAGTTGTGTTTTCTTCTGTTAACTCATTCAGTCACTGCTTGTGCCCCATTCCCCACAGCAGTGATTCTCAACCTTTTTCTTTCTGAGCACCCCCTCCAACATGCTATAGGAACTTCAGGGCATGAAATGTGGGGGGGTGTCTGGGCTTCAGCCACTGGGCCGAGGGGGAGGAGCTTGGGGCTCCTGCCCTGAGGGGTGCCTGAGCTCGGGACTCCGGCTGCTGGGCAGGCCTCAGGCATAGGCATAATTTGACTTGTGTTGCAGGGGCAGGACCCAGCGGGACTTGGGCCAGCTCCGCACAGTGGGATCAGGGGAAGGGAGCACCAACTCCAACCCCTGACTCACCTCAGCAGGCCAGCCAGGATTGCAGAGAGGTGCACCCAAAAATTATAACTCAAAGTGGGTGGGTCTCAGCTCAAAAAGTTTGAGAACTGCTCAGGGTGTGAGGAGGGGATAGCTAGGAGCTGTGTGCAGAGGGGAGTGTAGCTGAGGGTGCAGGTAGAGGGGTAGCTAGGGGTTGTGTGGTTGCTGCTCCCTGAAGGTTGTGTTGGCCCTGGAGCTGGGTCCCCCCGACAGGGCCGGCTCATACCGGCTGCAGGAGCAATCAAAGGGGGCTGAGAGCTGAGGAGCAGCCGCAGCCCCAGGCACTAGCAGCAGCAGGAGATGGGGGAGCACCGGGGCCCACCGCTTCATGGCACCAACCAGAGCAGCAGCTGCCCCGCACTGCCCGGCTCCAGCTTCCCGCCTCCGACCTGGCCAGGGGGAGAGTAGAAAGTGGGAGTGTGGAGCCACTCCCAGGCTGCCCCAGTCTGGTTACGGCACTGCAGTTTGGGGGGGCAAAGCCCCTCATACCCTCCCATACTGCGCCCATAGGTTCTGGGCTTTGCCCTTTGGGGCGTTCGGGCTCACAGACCCCCCGAAATTGGCTCATGGACCCCCAGAAGGCCATGGACCACCGATTGAGAACCACTGCCCTACAGCACTACCAGCTGGGAGCCTCCTGACAGTCATTGCTCCTGCACCTTTCACTATATTGCCTTCCCATGGAGGAGAGGGGAGTGCTCCATAGCTAGGGCTTCTGTAACATTCCCTAAAGCATCTCCTGTGGGGAAAGGCCAGGACTGGGATACCTAGGAGCATCTTTTCCCTGGGGTTACCCTACATTCCTAGTAAATCCTGAACAAGCTGACCCAAAGACCAGAACTGGACAGCAAGCTTTGAAAGGCCTTTAGTATCTCCTCCTCTGAGGCCCTTTTAGCCATCCCCACTTGCTTTTGGTCACTAACTAGTTCCTGTGTTGATGTGTGTCTTCCCATAGGGGGAGGAGGTGAATGCTGGAAGAATTGGACTCACCATTGTAGTGTCTGGCATGGCTGGAGCTCTACTCTCTGGCATCTGGTTGGATAAAACCAAAACCTACAAGTAAGTCTCTTGCACTCGTTTCTCCACAACTCCATCCTACTCTCTGCCACATGGAAGGCAAACCCCAGGGGAGGCAGCTCTGCCTTCCAATGGCTTGACAAGGTGGGTGAAGTAATATCTTTTATTGGGCCGACTTCTGTAAGCGAGACAAGCTTTCAAGCTTGTTACAGAGCTCTTCCTCAGGTCTGGGGCAGCGGGGTCGGGGAGAACAACTATGTTCCCACAAATCCAATCACCCTCCAGTAAAAGCATGAATTTGGAGCAGTATATTAGCTCATTTGGGAGTTTCCTGAGCCCAGGAGATACCAGCCACACTTTTTGGTTCTGGAGCTACTCATTCCTTCTTTGATGCACAAGAACTGGTACTGGAGCTACTTCTCCAGGATTCCTGTGTGCCTCTGGTTTATTTATGGTGTTTGTGTTTAGGGATTAATGGGTTTGGGTCTGGCCTATCATGAGGGTAGAGATTATTTGTGTGTGGAGAGACAAACACCCGCTTCCACCAGATAAGAACTTACCACAGAGCTGTCTTGTCAAGGGCTGTACAGAAGGAGCTGAAAGGAGGTGAGCTGCTTTTTGGGAGCTGGAGCAGGGCCAGAGCAACCTGCATAGGCAGGGAAGGCTAGGGTTAGGGTATGAATTGTGGGTGTGTGGGGGATTTCTTTGGGGAAGGGTAGGTGGGAGAGCAGGGGTCTGGAGCCCCTCCTCTTTGGGAGGAAGGGGGTGAGTTGAGGGTGCATTTCTCTTAGGGAAACAGAGTGAGGCAGACTTCCATGTCTGACTTCTTTCTTGCTGTCTTGTCTTGTGTCCGGAAGCTAAAAGATAGCAGTGTGGTGTTCAGCCCCTTCATGGCTCTGGCAGGTTCCCAGCACCCTGGGAAGGAAGGAGCAGAAATGGCCCAGGGCTACTTTGTCAAGGCTGAGATAGTTCCCAGTGTTGGAGGAATCCTACAGTACCAGACCTTTTCTCTGCCTCACAAACCAGCATCTGAGAGGCTCTGTTCTACTTAGTAAAAGGTCCATTGAGTCCTGTGCCCAGAGGCACTTTGTGTGCGCGTGTGTGACACTTTATTGAAGGCAGAGGCAGATGGAGTGATGTGTGTGGGGGTAGGAGCTGGGGTCAGATTAGGGTTTGGTACTTATGGGGACACTTGGCAGCACATGCTGCCATCTGTGAATGTGCAGCTAAAGGCCCCTGTATTGCCTGCAGCTTTAGACTGGGAGCTTTCCCAGGGGCCAAATCTTTCTTGGTGGGAGTCTCTGCTGCCCTAGTTCACTCAATCTTTATGCAGTGAGCCTTAACTGGCCTGGTTACAGTGAGCCCCTGTATGCCAGCCAGGGATCTGGGTGATCAACTTCCCCGCACCAGCTGACTTTGTTAAGGTGGTGCTAACCTGCTTTCCTTGCATGCCAGAGTAGACAGGGCTTTATTCTAGGAGTAGGAGATGGGAAGAAGGCTGCTTCCATGACCTTTCCCTTCCAGGACCCACCACAGCATTTATTCTGGCTTTGGTAGCATGGGCTATCCACAGCAAGGGAAAGCTTCCCAGGACCAGCTACCCCTAGGTGGGTATGTTTAGGGCCCACAGCTTGTTTGGGTATCCCCAGCTGTAGCTCCAGCCATTGGTACTAGCAGGTCCAGGGACCAAGTCTAGAGAAGAAACTGACCTTTTGGGCCAACCCTGAGATGGCAGATGAGGACTCATGGGGGAATTGGGGAGCAGGGAGAAAAGCAGGAGCAAATGATCACTAGACGTGCCGGCCAGTCACTTCCTGCTGTTTCTGGTGGCTGTGTGCAGCTGGGCTGGGTTAATGTGCATTTCTTTTGGCAGCTGTGGCTACTGTAGCCCTAGGAGGTGGGAACACACGCTGTCACTAACTGCATTTTTGCTGCTCTGTAATTTGCAGCCCCTAACAACTCTGTCATGCTGGCAACATGGCCCAGACTGGCACAGCTATGGCATGTGACATTCCCGACTCTCCCAAATGGAGCTATGTTGCTGCACAGAGATCACAGTGTAAGGGATTTGTGGTTGCACAGTAGGAGCTGGGAGCCCGCTCTCAGCAGTGTGAAAACAATCCCCCATTTGTTCGGAGGGCTGTGATCGCATGGAAGGGGCAGAATGAGCGTGTTTTGGCAGTGCTGGGATTGGCAGCATGTGTGCACTGAATGGGATAAATTAATCTCTGGTGCAACCCTGCTGACTAACTTTAGGGAGATGGTAGGATAAACATAGCCTAGTGTGAGGAGGGCACTGCCAGGAAATTGGGCTGGTTCAGGCTGTTCTTAGGGGTTTCTGTAAAACAGCAAATATTAACAGAACCTTTCCACTGAGAATACATTTAAAATTCTGAAAAAGCCTGTTGTTTTTTAAATTACCAGTCCCAAGAGGTCAAATGCTACGGTGATGGGGAGTTTGGGGGTCATACAGTGTCACGGACCCAAAGGCTGGGCCATGAGAATCGGGTAACAAAACTACCAAATCCTGTTACTTGCCAAGCTGAGTGAAAAGAGTGAACCTCTCCCTCCTCTTATCAACGTAGGGAAGTGCAGCACTCAAAGTGTGTTATTTACCTTTGAATTTGCATGAAAGACTAATGCCACTAGGTCCACTTCCCTGTCTCCCTTAGCTAGGAATGGAATGGCCATGCATTCTCTCCTCCTGTCTGTCAGGGGGGTCTGTGAGTTAGCCACAGGGTTGTGCTCTCATTGAATGTGGTCTGTCAGCAATGAAAAGCGAGTGCAGAGAGAGCATGCCAGCTCTCAAAATAACACGTTTTGGCCTCTAGCTTGGTTCCAAAGGTGGGTCAGTGGGGTATGTGTTCACTGTGTTGTGTGTAATTTCATCTGTAGTCAGATACAGTCTGTGGTGGAAACCAGAAAACTCCCTGCACCCTCAAGTTTCTGGTTGGGGGGACTTAGATAGTGGGAGGCCAGTGGCTTACTCCTGGGGGAATTCTGCCCCACTGTGTGTGTGCAGAATTCACAGATTTCTTTGCTACCCTGCAGAAAAATGACTTTCTAACAGGGAAGCAAAGGGAAGCTGCAAGAGTGGTCATGTGCCCCTCCCCAACAGCAGGGTCCTGTGTTTCAGGTGCCTGGAGCAGCAGGGGAAGAGGTAGATCACTGCAAGGGTTGGGGGTGTGGAAATGCCCTGCGCCAGTGCTGGGTCAGACCCCCCATGCCCAGCCAGAATCCCACACCCGACACCCCACCGTGCTGAGCCTTACCCCCTGCACCAGCCCTCTCCAGCCCCACCTGGTGGTTCCTACCCTGCAGCGGGCTCAGCTGCTAGTTCCAGCTGGGCTGGGGGTGGAGAAGAGTGCACTTCCCCTGCACAGATTGACAAGGGCAGGGTAAGACCCACCCCCAGAAATCTTCCCTGGCTCTGCACCTTCCCCCCTTCCCGCCCCCACGGCTCTTCAGCCGCGGGGGGGAGGGGTCACTATATGGGGAGCTGCTTCCCTGTCCATCCAACCCCCATGCATCCAGACGCCCCCATACACAGACACCGTCCCCGCACCCAGCCCTCCCTGCTGAGCCCCATCCCCCCTGCATCCAGACCCCGTCAAGCCCTTCCCCACCCTGCACCCTCATCCCTGCACCCAGACTCCCCCCGCTAAGCTCCCTGCACTCAAACCCCCACCCTGATGAGCCCCACCCCCATGTACCTGCACCACCCTGATGAGGCCCCTGCACCTGGGCCCCTACCCCACTGAGCCCCAACCAGCTGCACCCAGACTCCCATCCCACCAAGCCCCACTCTCCCTGCACCCAGACCCCCCCACTAATTCCCCCACACCCAGACTCTACCTGCTGAGTCCCATTCCCCCCCACTTTTAATTTTTAATCTAAAGTTAGGATTAACTGAATTATAAATGCTGTTTTGTTTTTAAATGCCCCTACTGGCAGGGGTCTTACTTAAATTTTACAAAACCAATATATGCAAAACCCCAAATTCTGAAAATGAAGGCCCTGATCCTGCAGATACTTAAGCAGGTGCGTAACTTGACTCACGTGAACAGTCCCATTGACTTTAATAATGGTTAGTGCTTACAGTTAAACATGCACATAAGTGTTTGGAGCATCAGGAGCTAAAATTGTAATTTTAATAAAAAAAAATCTCTTTGAGACATTAAATCTTTATCACTTCAAAACAAAATTGCTTCAGTGTTAGACTAAATAACTTTTCATTGTTTTCTGCACATTAAACAAAGATATTGTGAACTTTTTTATACATACCAGCCAAAACTTTCAAAACTAGGAGCTTAAAGTTCCATAGCCTGTATTTAGGCACTTAAGTGAGGTAGGAGCATAAGTCCCACTGACTTCAAAGTGTTCAAACCCCAATGGAGTATAGACTAGTCAAAGCATTTCACCTTTCTTGACTTGTGGCAGTTCAGTATATCAGAATGTGGGTGTTGGTTGCAAATATAGTAAAGGCGATTTGCTTATCAGTTTTGTGTTTTGAGCATGAGGTGTTCTTACAGTAAGGGTTTTGATGAGGCCCTGGGCTTGGTTTTTCAGCAAAGATTAGCATTTTAAACATGAAGCTTTTTATTAGAAAAAAATCTCTATGCAAAATGAGAACTAACAATGAGGATACTATAGAAGCAAGTACAGAGCATCTACTGTAGCAATTTTAAGCTATAAAATGGGAAGAAGGTAAAAAAATAGCAACATGTGAATAAAAAATCTGATTTAAAATAAAAATAGAGTTTTTTGAATGTTTGTTTTGTAAATCCAAGGGATTTTTTTTTAATTAACCCTGATAATTGTTTTACTTCCATCAGTTTCAGTTGGATACAGAATTCACCTTCGCTCCCTATCCCCACGATTGTGCTGTGCTGCTCTGTGCTGCTAAGCAGCTGCTAGGTGGGGGAAGTGATCTCTGTGTATAGGCTGGTAGAACCTAGGCTTATCCCTCGTCTTCCAGGTTGCCTCAATTTCCTTCACTACAGAAGAGATGTTCTTCCCAAACAAGGGAATCCTCCATTTGGTCTTGCACCATTGGGATACAGGGGAGTCAGGACTCCTGGGTTCCATTCTTGGTTCTGCCACTGACCTACTGAGTGACCTTGGGCGGAATCCCTTTCCGCTCAGTTGGCTCAGTTTTCCCTGTTGATGCGACAGGGATGCTGTTGTTCCTCTTCCTCCCAGAGAGATGGAGGGTTTTGAAGCTTCCCTTGCTAGCATGTGTAAAGTGCATTGAGATCCTTGGATGGGAAGGACTAGAGAAGAGTGTTGAATGAAAGCTAAAAGGCCTGTTCCTGACTGTGCCTTGTCTTGCAGGAAGACAACGCTGGTGGTTTACATCATGTCTCTGGGGGGTTTGGTAGCCTATACCTTCACCCTGAGCCTAGGCCACCTCTGGGTGGTCTTTGTGACCGCAGGCGTGCTGGGGTAAGTTCACATGCAGTCTGCTTTCCTCAGGATTTATTCTCCCTCCTAAGTGGGAGCCAACCCTAGGAAGGCATAGAGACTGCCCAATTTAGCCCAGGCTTTCTGCTGCCTCCCTCATTAATCTGGAAACACTCCTTCCCTCTGGCCCCTGCAGTGGCATAGAAGGGAAGGCAGAGGTGTCACAGCCCAGAAGCAGCAGGGGCCAGGGTGGGGCAGGCTCTATATAGCTCTTTCCTGGGAGGAGGAGAAGGTGTTGTATTCTCCCCAACTCTCTCCTGGATCCTCTGACTGGGAGAGCTGAGGGACGGGACGGGTGTAGCAGCCCCTACTACTCCTCCCTGTCCCAGCTGGCTCTGAACACTCTGCCAGGCTCCTTCCAGACATTGGAGAGAAGGATTGAGAACCATGGTGACAGCTGGGTTTCTAAAATAACCCTCGGCCGGGCAGCATCCCATCTAAATCACTTCCAGGCTTTTACTTTCCAAACTAGCATTAACATTCTGACTCCGATGCCACTGGCTGACCCCGCTTCCTGGCAGCAGTAGGTGGCTCCCTCCCCCCCATGCCTCTCTTCTCCCTGCCCCTGCAGGCCTGGCCCTCTGCACTACGGCTGCAGGCACAAACATTTGTGGGTTGGGACTAGAGTCCCGACCATGGCTGTGTGGTCAGTGAGTCAGGTGGCTGGAGGGACGGGATGTTGTTGGGGGACCAGTCTTGTGCAGTCACTGAGTTAGGAGGAAACAGGGATCAGAGCCACATAGTCCTTTCCCCACTTCTCCCTCCACCAGCTGCTGACTTTTTCCTTTTCTGTGTACTGCTGTGCAGATTCTTCATGACCGGGTACCTACCGCTGGGTTTTGAGTTTGCGGCAGAGTTAACCTACCCAGAGTCAGAAGGAACGTCTTCAGGCCTACTTAATGTATCGGCACAGGTATGTTCTCCCCCCACCTCGCCCAGCACTGCTAGAATGCCCTGCTAGGCCCAGGAGGATTCCTGTTCCACAGGGATATAGTTCATACCATTGGTCAATCCAGTGCAGTATCCTGCTCTGTCACAGAGAGCGTCTGATGCTCCAGAGAGAGGCCATGCTTCAGCCCCAGGCCTTTGCTTTCTTGTTTTATTGCTGTCAAAACTGGAATTTAATCTTCAACTTCAGTGGCCTCCACCCCCTCCCTTGCCCCAGAAAGTCCTTCAGGATGCTGGAGCTCCTTGCCCCTCTGCACTGTCACTCCCAGCAGTCTAGGATCCCCCTCTCCTTGGGTGACGGGGGATTCCAGCCAGCAGGCTCTATTGTCCTCCCCCTAGCCAGAAAGCAGCACATCATCCAAATTCAGCCCTTGTTTCTAACCCAGCTTCAGCTGAATGGACGAACGGCTGCAAGTCTGCGGGGGTTCTAAGTCCTTATTAGACCTGGCAAGCTGTTTAGTAAGCTGCCTTTCCCTGGTGAATCAGGGGCAAAGGGTGGGGGGGAGGGGGGAGAGGAGAGGCTGAGGGATGGTGGCCAGGCAAGGACAGTACAGTAGCTCCATTCCATTCCTTACTTTTGTGTTAAAGGTTTTCGGGATCATTTTCACCATTGCCCAAGGGAAGATCATCGATCGCTTTGGGACGCAGGCGGGAAACCTCTTTCTTTGCTCCTTCCTACTCCTGGGGACTTTCATAACTGGTAAACCAGCTTCCCCAGAGATTCCCCACCTGACTGTGACCCATGGGACTCGGCATGTGGAGTGAAGGCAGCGCTCCCACTGCAGCGCCTGCAGGGCTGTGCTGCTGATGCTTCCTTGTTGTGGCAGCTGGTCTGCGTCACTGGCTGAAGGTTCCAGTGGTGTGAGCTTTCCCAATGCTGTCCCCTATCCATGCTCCTGGCTGGGGACTCAGCCAGATGAGGCCACCACATGGCTGGGCCAGGATCTCCCTCTGCTGCCTGACTGCTATAGAAGTCCTATCTTCCTCATTCAGAACGGTGGATCCCCTGCTGGCCCCCAGTGTCTCCTTGAACCCTTTGCTGCCCCTGTGTAACCCCTGAGTTCTGTGAGACTTGCTTGTGTCCTTATGGCTCTCCTCTTCCCTCTACCTCTCAGTGTTCATTAAGGCCGATCTCCGGAGACAGCGGGCCAATATGGACGGTGAACAGACAGTGAGTAAATCCCCTTTGACCTCTGGCTCTGTCCCTACTATTAGCTTAGGGTGACCCCTGCTCTGTCCTCTCCCCATCTGTTGGAATCTCCGTCTCTGGGTCATTACCATAACAATCATGACTCTCTTCTGTTGTCCCCATGATTGGTTGTCGACCTGGCCAGGGGATGTTCCTTGCTGGAATTTGCAGCCCCGTGGCTGTGATCTCAGCCCTGCCAGGTATGGGGGTTTGTGGATACTCTAAGCTGCTCTCATTGGGTGTCACTGAACATTGGCCCCCAGGGAGCCTGCAGAGGTAGGCACGTGTCCTGTTTTTTACATTAATGGCTAGGGATAAATGGGGGAGGTGGGGGAAGAGAGATGCACAACCCCCGCTGCTTCTGCTGAGAGGGAGTTAAAACTTAGCATTGCCTTAGATAGGTCCATGTTTAGAGCATTGTGCAAACATCCTCACAGCCCCCTGAAAAGGTGGGTAATTGCTTGTAGCCCCATTTTGCTGTTGAGGAAAGTGAGTCACAGAAAGATGGTGTCTTATCCCAGGCTGCAGCAGGGATCAGTGGCATAGCTAGAATCAAACTCTGGTCATCCTGGCTCCCAGCCCTTTGCTCGGCCCACTAGATGCGGCTGCAAAGCACCTGTCTATGCTCCTAAATGCTGGGCACAGTGCTCCCATGCTCTGTGCAGTTAATGCAGCTCCATGTGTAAGAGAAGAGGCCTTTGGTGAATTAACCACTGTTGGATAATCTCAATGTTTCCCCCTTAGAGGGGTTGGTTGTTGTCCTTACTGGCTCTGGGCTCCTCTTCCAGGACGTAAGCAGAGACGTCCACCCAGCGCTCCTGAAGCAGTCAGTGTCCAAGGCTGGCAAAATGCATAAGATAAACTCCCTGCTGTATCGAATTTTACCTTTTTGGAAGACAGTGCCACCTTCCACCAGTTAATCTCTAACAGCGCCAATCTGGAGAGACCAGCGGCTCCAAGAGACCTCGTGGCCACCCTGCTCCAACCGTCAGCCCAGGAAGGTGTATTTTAAATAAAATATCTTTTATAGAAATAGCTTGGCACAAGCATAAAACATACTGGACAAAATATGCAAGGAGAGTTGATCCCCATGCAGCCCTCCAAATGTAATCCCGGAGCAGGGGTAAAAAACGGCCACCAAATCCATCCCATGTGGGGCCCTCCAGTGTATTCACCTAGGGGCCCCTTGTTTAACCTGTACTATAGCAGGTAACCTCCCCTGTTTGTTGAATCCAATAAGCGTCCTGGGGAGATGAGCCCCAATGTGGCAAACCGCATGGATTAAGGGACTGTGAAGCATTGAGCTCCCCAGCATAGTAATGCACACAGGAAAGCCTGGAAAATCACTAGCACTGTTTAGCTTGGTTGTAGAATACAGCTGGTCGCTACAGATACAAAATTGTCTGAATTGCTCCTGCCCCATGGCTTTCTTAAACCTCCCTTGGTCACTGAGGAGGGAATGCTGGATTAGCAGAGACCAGGTCTCCGAGGAAATGGATCTTCCAGCTCTAGTGCCAAAGATGTATTAATCTTGTGCCAAATTTCATCTGTAAGTCCATAATGCAACTGGGCTGCAGTGAAAGGTGCTAGTGCTGCTGCCTCTTGCTCAAAAAGAAGCTGTGGCAAGAGCCTGAAATATCCAATCTTTTAGGCAGCAGATGTAAAGACTACTGATAAGGCCCCTTTCTTTTATTAGCCACAAGGTCTCTTTCCAAATGAATTGCGGGCCTGTGCTCAGGTCAGATAAACTAATGGAACATTTTGTGAAAACCACAATTTTATTTTAGAGCCCTCATTTGGGAGGTGTTAAAACAAAGAGAAGGAGGCATAGCTGCTATTTCAATAGGACTCATCCTCCCCTCCTGTGGAACTGTCAGGCAGACCCAGGAACTAAACCCATTAAGAACTGGAGGGATATGCTGGTGGTGAAGGGTCTTCAAACATGGAATAATTCAGGGTAAATATCAAAACCGTCCAGGAGCTGCTCTCATTGGAGGCCTCCAAGAGACTCTCCTACAGCTCTGACCTCTGTCTGGCTTCTTTGCATGAAATTTATGACCCAGGTATTTCCCAAGCAAGCAAGTGGAGCAGGGCAGGACTAAGAGGCTGGGTCTATAACATACAGTGTCATAACGAAGAGAAGTTTTATGCACAGATTGAATAACTCCCAGTCCATAAACTTCCTCCTGTTGGTTGTATAGCCTGGGCTAGCTGGTCTCACAGTAAAATAAATGGACTAAATGGGAGTCTGGTCAAATATGCAAATACTTTAAGTCCCCACTTGAGCAGATTTTGATCTGTCTAACTCACACTTGATGGGTTAAAATGGACGCATCCATCAGAAGAGGAGAGGCTGAAATGTTGCTCACATTTATTGCCTCCTGGGGAGCTTTGAGCTAAAGATTTTCCAACAGAAGATTCTGTAGTATTTTCAGGAGGTTTGCCAAGTACCCCACTTGCTCTCCAGGCAACTGGGTGTTTCATTGGTTTCCTCCTTCTCCAGGAATGGATGACTTTTCTGTCTCTCTCTCTCTCTCTCTCTCTCTTGCTCATGTCCCCTTTTCTGGGAGCATGACCTGTGGCTGTTGTTACAGAGACTCCAGGACAGCAGTCACATCACGGATTATGGAATGTAGCTTGTAGCCTTAACCCCATCACTTCCCATCCCCGCTCAGTAGCTCTCATACAAAGGTAGGAGAATCACACTAATCTGCTTATCTAATTGCTCACAGGAATGGCACTGGCACCAAACCAATGGCACTAGCTGATGCTGCTCCCGAAGGCAGTGCAACAGCTGGAGTGATTGGGGTACAGAGACAGGGTGGGGAGGAGGAGAGAAGAGATGGGGCTTGAGCTTGTGGGGTCCTGAGAAGAATGAAGACTGAAGCTGAGGCTGCTTGGGTAACTGGAGCTTAGGGACTGGTGGGGCGGGTGTTCCAAGGCAAAACTCTAATCTTGTCAGAGCAAATAGCAAATTCTACTGTGAGTAAATGTGCTGGGGAGAGGAATATTGTACAGCCTCTTGGGGATAGCTCAGTGGTTTGAGCATTGGCCTGCTAAACCCAGGGTTGTGAGTTCAATCCTTGAGGGGGCCACTTGGGGATCTGGGGCAAAATCAGTACTTGGTCCTGCTAGTGAAGGCAGGGGGCTGGACTCGATGACCTTTCAAGGTCCCTTCCAGTTCTAGGAGATGGGATTATTATTAAAGTCACTGTCCAGCCTCCCCAGCAGGAGGTGCTGTCTGGGATTGGGTCGGAGAGCTGGTCCTGACAATGTAGCGAAATGATGCCAATCAAATGAAGTATTAAAGAGTTTGGCAATAATGGAGCCATTGGGTTGGTGCCTTTTGTTAGAAGAGTAACTGTAAATCATAAAGCTCTCTGCTTTTTTCTCTGTAATTCCAGCCCTTTGCTAGAAGTGGCTTCTCAGCTGCTGCTTAGGAATGTTTAATGCTTTGCTGCTCTCATGCTGTTTGAACCCTCTGCTGTGCCTGGCTGCCCTCCCCAAAACATTATCTGTCCTGCTCATGATGTCTGAAGGTGTTTTGTGCATGTATTTGCTCAGTGGTGTGCAGCAAACAAACCGAGCTGGCAAGGACCATTGTTCAGGCCTGAGATAGTATATTGGCAACATTGAGTTGTTGCATGGTGTGCAGCAGGGAGCATCAGGTGGTTGTGCTCCAGTGCAAGTGTAGGCAGAGACCATAGGTGGGTGCAGGTGAGGGTAAGCCGTCAGCCCAGGGTGACCAGATGTCCCAATTTTATAGGGACAGTCCCAATATTTGGGGCTTTGTCTTATATAGGTGCCTATTACCCTCACCCTTTGTCCTGATTTTTCACCCTTGCTATCTGGTCACCCTATTTCAGCCTGAGTGCTTGTGAGACTCAAGTCCCCTGCATGCCTGGTCCCTTCCCTGCAAGAGCACAGGATAGAAAAGGGGTGGGGTAAAACACTGGTGAGTCTAAGGAGATGTGGGTTAAGTACGTCCTCTTCATGCTAATGGAGTGCTGAGCTGCACACTCCCATCATAGGCCTCATTCCTGACACTAGGTACCAGTAACCTTGCAGCTGTGCAGCAGTATCTCATCAATGCAGGATAGGGGTTCCCCACATATTCCCTGTCCTATGCAGCACTGGGCACTCTGCACCTCAGCTGCACAGGGCCAAGTCCAAGAAAATTCTGTTGCAAGGTTGGAAGTGCCAATGTTCCTAAAGCTCTGATGCCCAGAGCAGTACAAAGCCTGGTTCTCCTGCCTGGTGGTGGGGTCTGTCTTCTGGGACAGTTCCAAAAAAGAGGCTGGAGGTGGGTGTACAAACCCCTCATGGGACTATTTTCAGTCGAAGCTTGATCTCATGTATTTGGGAAGTTTGCAGTAAGGTCTGTGGCTGGGATTTTAAATTGAATTTGGGCATAGAGGGCTTGCAGCCTTGTATCTGCAGCTTGGCAGCCTAGAATAGAAGAGGGTGAATGAATGGCATGGGGGAGGGAGGTTGGGGGAATGATGCTTAAGAACCTGGTTACTTCAGATGGGCTACAGAATTGGAGCAAGCAACAATTATTCAATGGTTAAATAAAGTGTGAGCTGCTGTATTGGCCCCACATTACAGTCACACTTATGAATGTGCATGTCAGGAAATGCATAAGTTAAACTGTGGCTCCACTCTGCCAGGTCGCCTGGTGGAGGGTTCATGGTTGTCATGTCTTTGTGAGGCCTGTACCAAACGGGCTCACTTTGCAACTAAAATGTTTTTTTTCTAACTGCCAGTTCAGCAAACTGCATTTGGGCTCTTTCTTTTTCACATGGCATCCCTAAAGAAAGGTGCTGCAGGCCCAATGCTGCCCTCCCTGATCCCTGTGTAACCCCATTGTGACCTACAGGTTTGCACAGGTTAACAGATTGGCCTCCTCTGTGAGAGAGTGGGAAGCTGGCAGAGTGTTTTTGGTGAGGTTTGCTCACCTTTGGGGCTCACTCCCCCACATCTGGGATAGACCTCATGTATTGACCCAGCAGAGCTCCATTTGTTTTTTTTGTCTGGGCGGCGCTGGGCATGGGTGTACTCCGGTGGGAAATGGAAAGATGTTGTCTATTTCCAGCTGGTGGGTGACTGCATGTTAATTGTGGGGCAAAGAGGGGTTGCTGGAGTGGTCTATTTTTAAAATGTGCCCGGGAGTATCTAGAGCAAAGACCAGACGGCTCCTTTTCATGGAAGGAGGAGATCGATTAATTTCAATGGAGTAAAGGATTCTATTGAAGAAAGAGGACTAGAAGCCAGATCCTCTGCGATAGCTCTCTTGGCTCCGCGGTGGTCATAGGAACATAAAGTGTGTGTGTGTGGGCTTATTCCTTCACCCTCTCACTTCTCTGGTCCTTCTCGCATGAACAAAGAGCAACAATACCCAAAGTACGAAGGTGCAAACAATTCAATGTTTATTGGGGTGAACTTCCAGCAAGCATGATTCCAGTTTCCTTCCTCAGTGTCCCCCTTCCCAGAGTCTTGCCTGTTCCCATTTTCCCCCCCCCTTAGCAAAACATGATTCCAATTCCCTGTTCCCATTCCCCCCCTTACTTACTGATTGACTGGTAAAACTTGAGTTCTGATTAGCTATACCTTAATCAATGATTTTACTGAAATTTACCTAACCAATCCTAACATATTGTAACATGATTAGCTAACCAATTATATCCTACCACCTTAATTAGTTTACAACCAGCAAAATTAATTATACAGCAGACAGAAACAATCACAGAACCAGACAGAGACCATGCAAATAAACATACAAAACAATACAGAAATGAGGATTTCACAACTACGTCTATAAAGACATAAGGGTTTCCCAGCTGTGTCTATTGATAAGTGAGTTCTTACCAGACAGAAAACTATCAAACTAAATTTTCTTTTACATCTTTTAGGCTTTTCCCTGTCTCTGGAGGTGATAGATCGGATCACCTTCCTAACCGCCCCAGTTTGCCTTATTTCAGTATGACTAAACAGAGCCTCAGACTGTCACAGTAAGAGAAGGCCCTTACACAGACACAGTGATTTTGATTCTTTCTTTTATACCCCTATAACTAGGTAAGTGATAAGAATACACCTAAATTCTTAAAGTATAGGCTTTGCAGACAGGCCTGAAAGTGTGTGTGTGTGAGAGAGAGAGAGAGTGTGTGTGTGTGTGTGTTTTGAAATAATCATCTCTGACTCTGCTACCCACAGAGGAGGGGCTCTGTGGAGTGAGAAGGGGCCATCTGTACATAGTTGCTTTTCAGAGCCGAACCACACTCCTACCAGTGGTCTATCCAAGAGCTGTACGGTGTGTCTTTGCTTATTCCAGCAAGAACTGCCTTGTGGCCACACACAAATCATCTTCTATCAATGCACCTTGCCACTTACATGGAATGGCTTTGCAACTGGAAGCTCTTTTTCAGTGGGAGTTAAATTGATGGGCAGTGTGAATGCTTCACCCTCCAGAATAACTATGCCATACTGTTAGTCCTTTCACTGCTTTCCCACCCAGCATCAATTCACATCTGAAGTTAGCTGTTTGTTTAGCTTTCTGTATTCCACTGCTCTTGAGACATTTGGACCAAATATCCCCTTCTCTTTAAACGCTATGTGCAGATGTCCAGATCTCTATTTGTGACTTGCTTTCATTACAAGCACATCACAATCATCTTGCGTTAGGGTCCCAGAGCAGTGTCAACTAGCTAATATTACCCAGGCCATATTCTAGTGGGTGCAGGTAGCACTCCAGTGTATAGCTGAGGCTGGCTTCCAGCATCCATTCTAACCCTTCTTTTATAGTTTGCTTGCACTCTATTTTCTTTTTTTTTTCTGAAACAAGTGCCTTTTATGGGTAAAATTTTCCATGCTGGGTCTCGACTCCGCAATGAAATTTTCAACAAAGTTTTTAAGCAACATCTGTTCAGAAGTATGTTAAGAATTTTTTTCATCAAACAAAAATGCCTACCTAGAATTTTGAAGATGCATGATTCCAAAATAGTAGAACTGATTTCGTTCAAACTTGGCTTGTTTTGTATAGCTCTTTGAAACTTACAATTCATGCCAAATCTAAAGACTATGTGGAGTGCATTGAAATTTACTCTACAGCAGGTTTTGTAAAAAAAAATTTCAATTTCTTCTATTGTATGACAAATAAAAATATGGTCTATTGATATAAACTAAGTATGAGCACAAGGATGCTTCAGCTTTCAAACACAATTCTTTCTCAACCATCATGCTAGTTTTTTTTTTCACCATGGAACATGGTCCCGTTGTACTTGAAAATGCTACATGTGTAATACAGGTGAGTCAGGATTGCTGCGAGGAAACAACTGTATTTCCTGACTTAGGGTGTTTAAAGGTCCTGCTTTCCTGATATAGCCATGTTGGCAGGCTTGGCTGAAACATGGTTCTATCTTGCAGTGAGATGACACCTTCATTGTGTCCTCAATGGCACTGGAACCCTGTTAAGGTCCCATTTACACTGCATGATAGAACCTTGTTTTGGCTGCTTGTTGGTGACAACTTTGTGTTTTATTGTGCGCGCATGTGCCTGGGTGTGGAGGTATATTTGACAGTGTGCTGAGGTCTAGCCAAAATCCTCTTAGCTCTGGTGAGGTGTCCTGACTCAGGGTTGAGATACTTGCTTAATGGAAAGCTTGGATTCCATCATCTCCCTGGCTCACCAGGGCTTCACAACTTCAGCTATAACTATCTGGCTCTAGTGAAATATTGCAGCTAGCAAAGCTCCTTGAATTTTACTGGATGGGCATGGACAGGGCATGGGAAGAATATTCCTAAGCACATTCTCTCCCTCCTGCCACTCCCTGGAGATCACGTGCCTCTTTGCTCTGCTGACCTTTCATGTTAGCAATGTGGCAAATAGCCAGCATCCCCTGCCCCAAATCTGTGCAGGCAGTTTCCACACCTCATTCCCAGTGGTGGTGTCTCCATCTATCCCCACTGCATGTGCCTGCTTGTGTGCGTTGCCTTTTCCCTTTCCCAAGATTGTGTAGCCATGTGTGTTTGCAGGTTTCTAACCCTTTGTTCCTATAGCTCAAGAAGAGGTGAAAGGTAAGTGGGGATGAAGCTGTGATGGGTTTGGTTTCAGACTCTACTGGCTCCCTGTTCATTTAAAGCCCCAGTTCAAAATCACCAAAGGCCTCCCTGGCCAAGCTCCCAGAGCTCGACTCTGCTGACCTCCCAGCATATCTGACTTTGGCCTCTTCTCTCCCTGCCAACACTCTTCTCACTGCTGGTGTGAGAGCTTTCCCCTCTGAAGCTCCTGCTGTCTAGAAAAGCATCCTTCCATCCCTCTGCCTTTCTGAAGCTCTCCTGATCTCTCTCCTCCTCTTGAGCTATTATTATTTAACTCTGTAAAATCTTCTGGGCTGCAGTTTGTATGAAAAATACTACACAAAATAAAGCTATGTTTGTATCCCTTGCTTCTAAGCTGCCTGGTTTTCTCTTGAACTGAGGGGAGATACAAACCTCTTTCCTGTGTGTTTCTGACTATGGCTCCTGGCTTGGACTTGTCTCACTCCACAGGAAGATAACTGCTTAGCGCTACCACACTCTGCCTGTACCTGCTGTGTCCTGAGGCCACCAAGGTCTCTTTGGTTTGTTTTTGCTTCAGTGAGCCTTGTAGAGCCTGCCTTAAATGGTGCAGAGGGGGGTGCCTAGAAGGAAATCCTGGGGTAGCTCTCAGTGGAACATCCTGGGATCTCTTACTAGCAGGGCTGCAGTAAAGGGCTCCTGGGGCAGCTGCCTTTCTGACTCCTGAATGGGGAGAAGGTGGGTTCCACTTTTGCCCCTAGGTCTAATATGCTGGCCTAGCAAACACACCTATTTGGGGAGAGAAGGGAGGGTCCAGACCTATATGCCGCTCTAAAGGGCAGCAGCCTACAGTACCTGCCTGTCTCTCTCTTCCCCTGAGCCCTCCAAACAATGAAAGAAGAGACCTCCTTTCAGACAGGCCCAGGAGGGCTCTCCAGGATAAAGTCCTGTCCAGCGCTTGTGGGATGTTGAAGTGTCCGGTGTACTTGGGTAGGATGACGCAGCAGTGTCTCCATGCAGCCCTTTACCCTGCAAGCCAGGCCTAGGTTAGCAGTAGCCCCTCTGAAGCAGGGTCAGCTCTACAGCAGGAAGCTTTGTTCCAGGGATTATGCATAGTGCTGAATGCCAGTCTGTTGAACAGGGTCCCTTCTCTTGGGTTCTGTTCTCTGTCCAGAGCGCAGGCCCATTGAAGGCTCCACTCCCAGCCAGTAAAATTCAGTGAGTGGCCTTATGTGACGATGGTGGTTAAGTTCTTGTTGTAACTGAAGGGCTGACACCAGGACCACAGGCAGCAGCAAGGGCCACAGCAGTAAGGAGAGGTGCCTACCATTCTGTTACAGCAATCCTGAAGGGTCAGGGTGGCATAGGAAGACTGCTTCTGGGCCGGGGGCAGGATTTTCCTTTAGGCCTGTGTGGGGTTGTCTTATAAGGGCTGAGTTCTGGCTCTCCCAGTCATTCCCTAGGGAAATAGGAACATAAGACTGGAAAGGACTTCCTGGGTCAAGTCCAGTCCCCTGCTATTGCAGGCTGGCAACCCTGTCCTACAATCCCATTCATAAATGTATAAAGCACTATTTTAAAACTAGTTGGGTGGTTTGTTCCCAGCACCCCTTCCATCTCATGGCCGGGGACCTTTTCTAATTAAGCCGCCTAAATTTTTCTTCTAAAAGGCTTAATATAGTTGTTTTCTTTCTTCTGGTGAATCAATATAGTATTTAAGCACTGAGCCTTGAAGACAGGCTGGAGGTGTCAGCCCTGAGGCCTGAATGGGGGTAGGGTGGGGAGAGGGTGAGCAGTGTTAGCACTCAGCTTTGAGTTGGCCAGGGGGAGACCATAGCACCAGTGCTGAAGTTCCTGTCCTGTTTAAATACACCGGGATGCACCTTATGCCGCTTCATTAGTGGTTCTCCCCACCACATGGCGCATTTTGCCTCCCTTTCCCCCAAGTCCTGCTCTGCACTTCTCCACTTGGAAGCTCCATTTGCAGTGGAGGCGGAGTCCTTTCTCTAGCTGAGCTGGCTGTGTGGGGCTGCCATGACTATGTATTTACAATAGCCCAGGGGGGTTGCCCAAGAGGAAAGGGGCCCCTGCTCTGCCTGTTCCAACACCCCTCACCAGAGCAGTGGAGCTGTCGGGTGAGGGAGCTGGTGCAATCTTAGCTGAGCTCTAAAGAGGATGGTCTTAGCTATTATTCCTTGGGGCCTTTCCTTTCCTCTGCAGATGTCTGATCCTCATGCATGATTTGTTGAGGATCTCAGGAGTATCCCAGCCTTTGGGCTCCAAGGCCTGCACTAAAGCCCAGCCCTAGCCACCTGGTGCTCTAACCATGCCCCTTTTCTCTGATTTTGCAGAAAGCGCTGGAAGAGGTGCCTGGGGACAGCCTTGCTCCTGTGGTCCTTGATGAATCAAAGCTGTGAAGGGGCGGGGTGGCAGAGCTGGGAGAGACTGCCTACCACACCCCCCTTCCCATCTTTGTCACTTGCAGTATCCTTCTGGTACCCACACAGCATGGCATTGGGGGCAGCATCAGGGCTGGAGTCCAGAAAGCTGCTCATGGAGCCATCGGAAGGAACAGATCAGCCAGGGTTTCTCTCATCAGTCTGCTTTCACCTCTGTGTCCTGCTGTGGGAGAACCTATTGCTCAGCAGGAAAGCTTCATGGAGCCACAAGCCCCAAATCTGTCTGCTTGGGGCTCAGAGGAGCAGGGGCTGTGAGTCCAACGCAGCACTCAGTATTTGGAGCCCACAGTGGCATTCTTCAAGTGGCCCTCATCTCCCCTTCCAGAGAAGTGTATGATGGGTGGCCAAGTGCATCCTTTGAAGGAACCTCTTGGTGGAGAGAGAACTAGACAGCACTTGCTTTGTGACCAGCCCTCCTCTGAGTTGTGACCCTTGCTTTGAAAGTGATGGGTCTGCCCTGTATTCATAGTGACTGGAGCAGGTGGTTCACCTGGCCCTAGTGTGGGGGTGATGGCTCAGGCCCCCACGCTTCCCCAGGCTCTGCAAAGTGCATGACAACTGTGGTCAGTTCCCATTTTTGTACAGGGACCTCCTAGCCCAGCAGATTTTTAGTCTGTGGACTAATGTGATTTTCTATTTTAATCAAACTTCCCTGATGGTTTTTGAAATTTTGTAGAGTAAAAAATTGTAAGAGGACTGGGGAAATACTAATACGTGCCCTCGACAGAGCCCAACTGTCAGTCACAAGGCCTGGTGCTGGGGCATGTGTTCAAAGTGCACCAGGGTCTAGCCCCCCTTATACTTGACACCAGCCTTCAGGGCTACTGTGACAACACTACTGAGTTAGACTGTGAGCTCCTTTGGCCAGGGACCACGTCCCCTTCCTTGGCTGGAAAGCACTTTACACAAGCACAAGGTTGGTGCTATAAAAATAATACACATTTTATAGGAGCCCTCTGCTGGTACAGACAGGAGGAATTGTGCTCCCGCTTCCCCTCCTCTCACCCAACTAGCTGTAGGAGGCAGGCTAAGGTTGCTCTAGCACAGGGCATCCCAAACTTTTTTTCATAACAAGGAACCACATCACCTGAGTATTTTATGGATACTCCCCTCCCACTCACCATCAGCCCCACCATTTGCTGTTGCCTGCTCCTCCACTCATGAGCACTGACCTCATCTCTCTTCCCAGCTGCAATCATGTAGTTTGCCTCCCTTTTATTATCAATGCCCCCCTCTCCTCATTGAGTGAGAGCCACCTATCAATTCTAGCAGTCACATTGAAAAGATTAGGAAAACAGTGATAAGTATTTTGAAGTGTCCTGAAAAAGTTAATCATGCTTGCTGCCTTTGCTCTCCATTTTATCTCCCCTCCCATCTGTTTTGTTCCTCTGCCCCTTCCCCCCCCAACTGCATGTTTCCTAGCCACCTAGTCCTCCAGGTCCCCTGCTCCCCTGAATATATTTTTGGGCATCCTATCTTGCTGGTGGCTGGCAGCTCAGGCCCCTGGCTTGGTGGAAGCAGTTCCTGTTTCCTCTCCTCAGTAGCTGAGGCCTCTAGAAGCAGCAATTAGGCTGGCACCTCCTCATGTCCATCTACTTCTGCAGGCCTCCAGGTGCCTCTGTTCAATAAAGAGCCTGGACACAAGGAGAGCTCTCAGCACATGACTGGTCATCTCTAAGGACCACTAGTAAATGCTGTGCAGGCTCTAGTTTTGGAGCCATTAGACTGATGCTTGATAATGCAGAGTGTGCCCCTGGACCAGTATTGTCTTCCCGCTATCTCTAAGTGGCCTTCCTCCACTGGATTTCTCTGATTTATTATAATACAATTTTGGGGATTGTGGGAGTGGCTCAGGCCTGTGTGATCTCAAAAGGCCTTGGGAAAATATTCACTGGATTCCTTGTATTTTTAAATATAATTTGTATTTAATAGCTGTATTGGTGCAGCTGTCTGACAGTTGTCCATAAGTAATCTACCCCCAGGGAGCCTACCATTGGCAGAGCTGTAAAGATGGCACATACCATGCAGCTGTGTGAGCCCACTAATGGAAATGCAGAGGGACAGGCCCAGTCCCATAGTACACAATGGGCATTATGTGGTTAACACATCTCCCTACACAATCCCCTCTCACTGGAACTGCTGTGGTGGTTACACTGAATAGGGCAGGGGCTCCTGGCCCAGAGAGCAGAAGCAAGTGTCTGTTTACTAGTGTCTATTCTCCCCCCACATCCTCTAATATCCTCACTCCCTCTTCTGCACAGCCCCCCCCTCCCCTGCCCATCCTGATAACTCCCACCACCTACTTTCCCCATCTTAGACCTGGCCCAGACCCTCTCTGCTTTCACAAGCAGCACATTATGCACAAAGTCTCTGCTGGGAGCTGGATCACAGCCACAGTCGAGGAAGTAAAGGAACAGCTGGGATCACTTCATTGTCCCTCATAAGCTAGGGAAAGGGGAGGAAGCAGCAATAGATTGCCACTGCACTTCACGTCCATACAGTGTGAACAATCAGGCTGTGGAGCAGGAGATTGGAAGGAGGCCTTGGCTGGGTAGGAGGGCTGACTTACCCTCCAGGGTGAGGTGGGCTAAAGGTGCTGCTCCTTGTCACTCAGGCTGGGTCTCCCTTCCTCCCTCCTTCTCTCTAGTAGAAGGCAACACTCTGCAGCCTCCACATTTTTCTATTGTTTATTACAAACTGCCCCATGAACATAGACACATACAAAACACAGCAACACCAGGGGCTGGACTTGGTGTCTCCTCCTCCACAGATCTCCAGCAGATCATGGGTGGCTCTACTCCTCCTCCCTGCAGGTGCCCTGCAGTAGGGGGAGAACAGTGCTGGGCATGGCTGGGAAGTGGTCCCCTTGCCAGCCTAGGAGCTGAGGATGTCTTAGGCAATGCCTACAGTGGGACAGCCCCCACAGGCTTGGGGCTGGGCTTTTATCACTGGTCACCATTAAAACACTGCCTGTACAGGTGAAATCAATTGCTAATGAAGAATGATTAACAAGAAGTCAAACTATGATCTGACTGCAGGGGGCCAGGGGCTAGAGAAGCAGAGAGGGGGCCAGGGAGGTAAGATGGCAGGAGTTTGGCAGGGAAGAAGCGGAGGCAGCAGGCAGGTGATTCTAACATACGTGGGACCCTTGGCTTCAATTTTTCTTCTTGTTTCGTGACACTGCATCCACATCCAGGTATTGCAGCCCAATCAACATGCCCAGGATGGAGAAACCTGAGACACAGATGGAAGGCAAGTGGGTGCCAGAAACACTGCCCAGAGGAAGGGAACTTTACCTCTCCCCACCCCCTCATCTGAGCTCAACCCCAGCCTCCTAGCTCCCAGGGGAATCACGGAGTAAGCTGTACTTACTTGCCACCATCAGGGGTGCCAGGACACCAATCGTCGGGGCTGCTGTGCCGTAAACAAACACTTCAGAGAGGAAGTGGGCCAGGGCTATGAGGAAGGTCAAGAGTGTGATGTGATAGAGGCTGCCAAGAGCGGAGAGAAAGAGAGCGGTTAGTGGGTAGTGTGGAGTGGGGGCACAAGCCTGCCAGGGAGAGGAAAAGAGCAGGATGGGGAGAGCCAGCCCAGTCCATCCTCACACTGTGGAGTGAGATCCAATTCCAGCCTAGCAGCGGCAGGATGGGGAAAACCACAGACAGGTCCCTTCCCAGCCTCTTTGGTGCCTGAGGCATTTTCTCTCAAGATCTTCCTTGCGCCCACAAAAGTGTTAGAGCCTTTTTTACATGGTGAAAGTTACCTGTTGTTGACAATACATTGTCCTGGCCAATCAGGGCTAAAATGGCAGCTGCAAGTGCAAACATTACTGTCAAGGAAGGGGCCTAGAGATGAGTGTAGGATGCTTTCAGTAATGAGGGCTTAAAGGCTTGGTCCTGTCTACACTAAACCCAAACAGTTATCAACTCCAGTTGAGGAACTCTGGGAAGATCTGCTAATTTCCTAATGTAGACCCTTCCTTATTCTGTAAAGTGACTATGTACCGATGGCCCCTTCTCATTTTGCTGGGCCCTTCCTATCAGGGTAGTGGAGTCAGAGCTGCCAACTTCTGTGACCAGTGGTGCTGGAACTAGGGGTGCTGCCACACCGCTGACTTGAAGCAGTAATAACAAACACCAAATACATGGTTTCCATCATCAGCACTGCCACTATAAAATTGTTCCAGCACCCCTGTCTGTGAATGAAATAAGCCTTTGCAGCTTTTACTCCTGTTAGGCCAGCTGAGAGAGAATGAGCTGGATTCTTTTCCAGCCAAAGCATCATAGTAAAGGATTCTGCTAAAGTTCCAATCTGTTACATCAAACGGCTAGAATGGGGCAGCACAGGTGGCACTGAGGACAGAATCTGTCCTGATGAGCCTTCTCTACTGATGGTGTGCAAAAAGGAAAGCATCCCGCTTGACTCTCACAGCCCAGAGTGAGTTTTGAGAAGAAATGAGAAGAAAAAAAACATCTTTTTATTTGTAAACAGCAAATGTGATATGGACCTCATAGCGACACAAACATGGGGCCCAGAAGGCATTTAGAGCTTTTTGCAGGACAATGGCACTTTAAAAGAAAATCTGAGTTGATCTGGGAGTACTGAGCAGGGTAGGCAGGCAGGATAGGAGCTGCGGTGGAGTCACTGGGGAGGGGCAGGATTACTCAGTGCACTGGAAAGAGAAAGTGGTCAGTCTGAGGCACAGAGCTGTACTGGGCTGAGAAGGAGATAGGGGAGGCAGTGTCCTTATCCCTGCGGGTATGGGAGTGGGAGGCAACTCCAGGAGGCCAGTGCTTAGGGTGGTGTCCAGCCCCCTGGGACTTTTGGGAAGAAAACACAGCCCATCTGTACGGAGGAGGAGATGATGAGAGAATGTCTCAGAGGAGAGCAGGGGCACTGGGAACTTGTCCTTTAAGGACAAGCATCACCTCCTTGTCCCAGAGCTGTTCAATGAGGGGGCACCACAGGAACCATCTTCTGATGTTGCAGGAATGGGTCCAGCTGCAGGCAGGTTTCAGTGAAGCAGAGGAGTTCAAGCGCATCATCAAGCAGATGTGCACGGATTACCATTGTAGGAGCAGAGGCGGATAAGGGGAGTGTGTGTGCACAAGGGGAGTGGTAAGAACATGAGGGGACACAGGATTGGGGAATGGTGGAGGCACCCCATGATACAAGAAGAGAAGCTGATTTGGGCCTGGAGCTGTCTACAAATCCAGCACCTAAGCTGATGTAATACCTGAGCTCTGCTGCCCTCTAGCAACTACATTGCTGCAGACTATTAGAACACAAAACCCTTCCAAGAAACAACCAGTTGGTCAGGATGTGCCCCTCCCATGGCAACTGCCAGCAGTCCCTTAACCCACAGACATAACCAACTGGCCTGAGTTCACCCCCTCTACAAATATACCCAGCAGAGAGAACCACCAGCCTCCCATCTCCATCACACAGTCATTCATCCAGTGTGTACTAGAGATACATATAGAAGTCATCCTGCTCTGGCACTACTGACAGACAGAAGTTCCCCTATTACCAGAGGAATAAACAGCCAGCCTCAGTGCCCATCCCCTCTAGTTACAAAGACAACCACCAGCTTATGCTGGCCCCAATCAAGACAGCCCATGTGCATGTGCTCCCTTCAGACCCACAGCAGGGTGCATGACACGTCACTTGGGATGAGTTTCCATGCAATCCTTAACAGAGCAGCCACTGGCAAAACAGGCGCCATGCACCAGTATGATGGCAGTGTTGCTAAGCACCCAGTATCACCAGGGTAATGAGGCCACCGGGCTGAGGGTTCCAGAATGAAGATCAGAAACACTATAGCAGCAGTTCTCAACCGGGGGTCTGTGGCCCCCCAGGGGGCCTGTGAGCCCTTTCAAGGGGGCTGCAGGGCCCCGTGGCTGAAGCCCTGATCCCCGGTGCCCCCCTGTGAGGCTGAAGCCCAGATTCCCGGCGTCTCCCTGTGGGGCTGAGGCAGGGAGGCCCAGGGCTGAATCCCAGAGCCCCGATGCTCCCTGTGGGGCAGAAGCCCTGAGTGCATGGACAGAATTAGGGACATGGAGGGCATTGCCCCCCCACTGCAGCGCAAGATCACGGCAGTTCCCGGGGACAGCTCCACACCTCTCCTGCCCCTCCTTTTCTCGCCCCCTGGCCAGGTCGGAAGTGGGAAGCCAAAGCCAGAGCCAGGCAGTGTGGGACCGCTACTGTTCTGGCTGGTGCATGGCACAGGCAGCAGCAGCATTTCTTCCACTCGTGCTGGTGCCCCACATTGAAGCTGTCCCTCAGCTCTCAGACACCTTTGCTCCCGTAGAGACAGCTGGTAAGAGCCCCCCAGTTGGGGAGACCCAGCTCCGTGGCTGGCAGACCCCTCCGGGAACAGGGACTGCAGGGGAATCCTCCCAGCACACAGCCCCTAATACCCATCTCCCTACACCCTGAGCTATGCCCTCCCTGCACCCTGAGCTACCCCCTGCCCACACACAGCCCCTAGTACCCACCTCCCTGCACCCTGAGCTACCCCCTGCCCACACACAGCCCCTAGTACCCACCTCCCTGCACCCTGAGCTACTCCCCTTCCCGCACACAGCCCCTAGCCACCCCCCATGCAAGTTGAGCTACCCTGTCTGCACACTGCCCCAAGTGATGCCCTCCCTCCACCCTGAGCTGCCCTCCCACAACCCCTAGCAACCCCTCCCTCCTCCCTGAGTTACCCCCCGCCTGCACACAGCCCCTAGCTACCCCCTCCCTGCACCCTAAGCTGTTTTCAAACGTTTTGAGCGAAACCCCCCACCTTTGAGTTATAATTTTTGGTTGCGCCTTCCCCCCCAACCCAGACAGTCTGGGTGGCCTGCTGAGGTGAGTCAGGGAGTGGAGGTGGCGCTACCTCGCTGGACTCCACCATGCGGAGGTGACTCGAGCCCCACTGGCCCCTATCCCCCCCCAAATAGAAGTCAAACTATGCCTATGCCCAAGGTCCCTGCCCTGAGGCCTCCCCACCCCTGCTGAACCCTTAGAGAGAAAAAGGTTGAGAAGCCCTGCACTATAGGGCTTAAAAGGCCATGTCAGATCTGGTAATTATTAGCTTGATCTGAGAATTGGGTTCAAATGAGTGGCCTTTCCTCCTGTGATTCAGTGGGCAGTAGTTAAACCTCTTATTCCAAGAGCTGCCCCATAAAGGATATTGAGAGAGCAGCGATTAATCCCCCATCTTGAGCTACCTGTTAAGATGTTTCAAGGGAAGACTGTCTACCCCTACCCCAAGAGGGGCCCAATAAGGGGATTTCAGGAAGCAGCTATTGACAACCCCCAGAGCTGCCCCATAAAAGGACAGGAGAGAGCTGTTATAGCAGTGACAAGTGAACACTATGGGGAAAAAGGGACACCCCTTCTCTGGTGTTTCCCTTACATACGTCTTGTTGCGGATGTCAATGGCACAGGAGCAGCGAATCACTGATGAGAGCAGAGTCCAGATGCCAAAGGTCCGAGCTTGGAGACCATTCACTGTGCAGAGAAGAAGAGACAGATGAGGAAAATGAATGCTCCCTCCCATGAATTACCATCTCTGCAGGTTGGGCAAAGTAGTGGAGGGAAGGAAGAACATGGGATCTTCTCCCAGCTAGTGCAGTTACACCCACAGCAAGTAGGAGAGAATAACAAGGTTTCCTAGATGATTAAAGGGCAGCTGAGTGGGTGTTTCTGTAGCTGTTGAACCATGCACCCTTTCCAGAAACCACAGACCTCAAGGGGGAAAGGAACCACGGCTTGTTCCAGCACTGAAGAAGCCGTACTAAGATCACGGAGTTAAAAGTGCATTGCTGTGGATGCTGAACAATGCTGTCTGCTGCCTGAAACTGCTGAATAGCAGCATTTGCAGGCTTGGTGAGAGGGTCATATCTAGGGTGACCAGATGTCCCGATTTTATAGGGACAGTCCTGATTTTGGGGTCTTTTTCTTATATAGGCTCCTATTACCCCCCACCCCCGTCCTGATTTTTCACACTTGCTGTCTGGTCACCCTAGTCATATCTACTGCCAACCCTTCTGGAGAAAGGGTTCCAGATCTTGGCCAGCAGGTGACTTAAGGCTGTAGAAGATGGTACAGTGGAGACAGGTTGGCACTCTCCAGAGAAGATGAGGGCTCATTGCTGAAGAAGGGACGGTGCTGGTTGCCCTTGTGAGTTTGGGCTAGCATATGGCTCACAGGAGGTTAAGACCTGAATTGTGGATCACTTCTGAGATGTGGACAAAAGTCCTCCAGGACCTGGGGCAGGATGTTGATACATGAGGTATAGCTGATATGGTAATGCCTCCTTATGGGCAGGAAGGGCAACCTGGGCTCCTTACCAAGGGTGGGTGTGCCCGTGTACAGCTTCTCGGAGAGGAAGCTGTGATCACGAAAGCTCTGCAATGTGTTCCCCATTGCAATGATGGACACCATGACCAGCCAGCTGCGCAACACATTCAGAAAACGGCTCATCATGCTCTGGTACCTGCTCCTGGGGACAAAGGCAGGAGATCAGCATCACAAAAGGAAACCACATGGATTCCACCCCCTAGAACGCTTCCACTTAAACCAGGATCCAGGCTTTTCTACAGAAAGTCACCTTCTCTTCCCACAGATTCCCATAAAGAGACCCACCCCTACCAGATGAGGCCTACACTACACCCCTCATAATGCAAAGGTAGAAATCGGTAGGTCCATCAAAAGGGGATGGAAAAGCATGATGCTGCCTCACTGTGGGAGGTCACTAATCGTCTGGGTCCTGGGCCAAACTTGACCAAGTAGGTCCTGTTCAGAAACCTTTGTTGCAGCCTCTCCACCTTCCTCTCTCCCCCGATTGGCAGCAGCAGCTTGCCACATCACCCCAAACAGAGACGTCTGCAAAACCGATAGTGTATTGAGCTCCCTGTATGGCAAAGCTGGGCACTGACCATCACGATATCAAGGCTTGGACTCCCCCGTTAATGCATCCTACTCGCCACTGCCAGTATAGGGATTTGCACTCCCCGCTCCACTGTCCCAGGGCTGCACCCCACTTCGCTTCCTCCTGTCCCAAATCTCTCCCACAAGTCCCCCACCCCCTTTCCGCCCCGCCTCCCATCACCTCCCTGTCGCCCTTCCCCAACAGAGCCCCCAGCCCAGTCCTCCCACGATCTCCCTTGAGCCCCTGCACCGCATCCTCCGACCAGCCCTCATGCCACTGCACACCTGCTCCCAGCCCCGCAGCCCCAGCGACTCCCCACCGCTATACAGCAGCACCCCCGCCCCTGGATGCTCTGCGTATTGATTGGTTCCATGTTAGCCCTGCCCCTACTCTGATTGGCTGTTAGAACCATCTCTATTCACACGCCATGTGGATTGATAGGTCACTACACGAATCAAAGACAATAAGGGAGCTCCACCCCTGAGGCGCGGTGACGTAAAATATAGGCCCAGCCTATACGTCGGGTTCTTCGGTCGCTATGTTAGAGGAGGCGGAAGCTGCAAGCGGCGCAGGCAAGGCGTGTGCTTGTGCCTTGCCGAGTAGGGAGCGCAATGTAGCGTTTGCGCCTGCGCGGCTGGAAGAGCGAAGGGAGGGTGCCGCTGGCGCCTGCGCAGCAGGGAGTTGGGGCGGTTGCCTGCCTGTTGGTTGTTGTAGTAACCGGGGAAGCGTCGGGAGCGGCGGCCGCCGGGGCTGAGTTGCCCGGAGCTCAGCCCCCCCGGGAAGACGAGGCTGTAAGTACGGGAGGAAGGCGGGCGGGCGGGGCCCGGCGCGATCCCAGGGAATCCTGGAACTCACCAGGGTTCCCAGCGGCGGGCGCCGCCTGGCAGCACGGCGGGAAGCCTGGTGTCCCGGGCTCGCTAGCCCCGAGGCGGCTGCTTTCGGCGGGGCCGGCTGGCTGTGTGGCGGCGCCAGGTGCCTCCCCGGAGCGCGGCCGGGCCCCTTGGTGGCAGGTGGGGTCGGATGAGCGGGCGGCGTGGGGAGGGGCCGCTGCCTTGGGAAGCCCCTTATCCCAGGCAGCCTGTGGTGCCCACTGACCCCCTAGCCGTCACCGGGGTGCTGGGCTCTCCGCGCATCCCGGACCGACCCTTCTGGCCGGGCTAACCGGGGAGTCGGAGGCTCCTGCACGGGCAGTGACCAGAGGGCCTGGGCCAGCGCGGGTCGGCACCAGGCCGCGTGGCGGTCCAGTCCCTCCTTCATAGGCGGTAAAGCCCGAAGTGACTGAGCTCCTGTGTAACCCAGGCCAGAGACCTTCCCCCAGTTACCCGTGTGCGGAGCCCCCGGGCTTGTTTGACTAAAGCATGTCCCTAGCAGGAAAGAAAGCCTTTGAGGAAGAAAGTGCTGAAGTAGCCAGACCCTTTCCAGCTAGTCTCGGAGTCAGGCGCACAGGAAAGTAACTGCCTCCTCTGGGGTGCTGAGTCAGCCCAACTACACTTGGGCAACTAGTCTGGGACTTCCTGCACTGGACCTGTTAGACCCAGGGAGGGTCTCTCAGGGGATTCTTCATGATGGTTGAAGGCCCCAAAAGAGTATCACTGTGACTAAAAAATAGCAGTGCTATCTATCTCCTGTCTGTGCAGTCAAGTGTCCTGGACTAGTGGCCAGAACCTGATGGTTCAGAGGAAAGTGCAAGAACCGACAGTTAAGGAAGTTTCTTTCTGCCCTCTGGCAGCAAGTAGGTTGGTTTACGCCCCAGCAGGTTTATATCACATGTAGATTTGTGTACTGGAAACAGTTGAGGTAGTGTTGAGTTGACATCTGTCTCTAGGCTATTCTGCTCAGTCATATACTCATACTTCTGATGATTATTGCAGGTAGCTGCACTGGCTAGATCCACTGATTCTATATGAAAGGGTCTAAGAGACCACTGTGACTGGGCTGCATGAACACTCCCATAGGAGATGCCAGTTGGGATGGCTCGGGACCTGGAGGAAACTGGCTCGTCCTCGGAGGAGGAAGAAGTGGAAGAAGGGCCAGAGTAAGTAAAAACATACACTGTGCCTAACCTTAGTTATGCTTCACCTGGAATGTACTCGGGTCTTTGGAGGATATTTACTTCTCTAGTGTGACAGCTGCATTCTCTCTCTCCCCACATGCTTCAAGTCTGTGTGGTGAGGGGGGAAATAGATGGGGTGGGTCTTGGGCTTTTAATAATAAAGATCAGGTCACCTGGTGTGTTGGTAGGTGCAGAACTCTTTGGGAAGCATAAAAGGTCCCCCTTTCCTGTAGAGAGGAAGCCTCTGGAAGGGGATGAGGCCTTAGCTGTGGAGAGGGATAGCTCAGTGGTTTGAGCATTGGCCTGCTAAACCCAGGGTTGTGAGTTCAGTCCTTGAGGGGGCATTTAGCGATTTGGGGCAAAAATCTTTCTGTGGATTGGTCCTGCTTTGAGCAGGGGGTTGGACTAGATGACCTCCTGAGGTCCCTTCCAGCCCTAATATTCTATGATTTCTCTTGCTCCACTCATTTTCTGGCTTCCTATCTATTGGTACATTCTTTCATGACTCACTGGCATCCCCTTCTCACCTAGGGTGGATTCTCTTTGCTGCCATTCAGGGAAATATGGGTGGCCCCCAGTTCTGCTGGCTGCATTTGTTTTGGTTTTCACCTGTGGCAGCACAAGGAATTGCAGAGCAGCCTGTGTTATGTAGGGCATTTGAGTGCTCTTGCCCCCCATGTTCTATTTAAGCTTAATAGGAACTATGTTACTTCCACTCATCTTTGAGTTCTTGTCAGCCCTAACCCCCGGCTTTGTCTAGCACCTCCTTCCATCTCTGCTGCTTCAGGGTTGTCCATTTCCAGAATGGTGTCCTGCTCCCACATTATCTGAGTTTGCTTTAATAAGCTGGGTTCCCTTCTTTCTCAAAGATCACTCTCAGCATAGCAGGGACTTGGAGGCAAAGGCTTCCCCAAGCTGACCATGCAGAGGGCCTCTACCTATTACTTCAGACAAAATTGAGCTGGCCAGTTGTCTTCCAACATCCAGGGAAGCGGTAGCAGGGCCCAAGTTTGTGTCCTTCAGTCAGACCACAGTTTGTCACAATGTCTGCACCAAGTGACCAAGGTCATGCTACGGATGAATGTGAACAGTCGCTTGGAGGATAGTCTGAGCCCTAGTGGTCTCACTGCAAATCCTCAGGGCAGAGCTTAACCTAAAGCCTCTTCCTGCTGTCTTGGCTCTGTTCCCACTTATGTAAGGTGCTAGCCTGTGCTCAGACTTGGTGCTGCTGCACAGTGGCCCTGGGTGAGCAATTGAATTCAACTAAGGGTGGGTGGAAGGATTCTGGGGCCAGATAGGAGGGCTCAGGTGCGAATGGTCTGGTCTGGTGCTGGGAGGGAGCATGGATGGGGCTTGCCTTTATTTAGGGAAAGGAAATATTTGTTTCCCTTTCAAATGCAGCACATTTGGTCTGATACATTGGATGGTCTATGGGGAAAAATGATCTTTTCTATCCCATGTGGGGAGGGGGCCCATGCAGATTACTACTTTACCTCAGTCTTGAGAAGGTGCCCATATAGGAGCCTTCTTGTGCATCTCTGTCTAGAAATGCAGAAAGGAAGGGTACACAGGTACTTCTCTGTGCATTTGTAACCCAAGGGTACAGACAAGTATATTACTGAATGACTTTTTTTAAAGAGTTTATCACTGGTGAAAAGTGGCAGCCTATTTTAATACTGGGTTGGTGGACAGGTGAGGGAGGGACCACTAAGCCCAGAACTCAACAGATTCAAAGAATGATAAAAACAGGGATGGGGCAGTGTGTATAGGTCACAGGGATCTAGCTGGGGCACAAGCAGAGAATCATGTATAATGCCCACTGCTCTAAAAAGGAGCCCTTGGAGACTGAATCCTTTGTGCCTCACCCAGTGTGCCTTCCTCTGCCCTGGACAGAATTCAGATTTTATGGTTCTTTCAATTATCGGCCTTTCTCCTGAGATTGTAAAGGTGGATGGGGGACAGTTGTGTTGGTGGTTTTGTAGACACCTGTTTGGTGGGAATTGCATTGAAGACACGGATTTATTTCATATTGGCTGAACCATCTTCTATTGGTCAGAGAAGCTTTTGAGCTTACACAGAGCTCTTCCTCAGGTCCGATCTGAAGAAGACGTGTAAGTTCAAAAGCTTGTCTTTCGTCAATAGAAGTCTGTCAAATAAAAGATATTACATCACCCATCTTGTCCCTCTAATACCTTGGGACCGACACAGCTATGATAACACTGCATATTGTCTGAACAGATTTTTGAGGTCCAATATCCACTTGGGTGGGATTTGAAGCAAGAATTGGAGGTCAGAGGCTCTATATCCTACCCAATACACTGAGTCATCATGTATCCTGGAATGAGTTCTATGGTGACCCAGGGTAAACACTTCCAGGGACAAAGCTACATTAGGAACTTTAAATATTCTCTTCCTAGCACACAGTCTGATGATGCAGGCCTAGCAAACTAGCCGGTATCAGTTGCAGTGTTGTCAGCTCAGACCCTGATTTTAGCCTCACCTAATAGGGATGTTGGTCAGGCAAAACAAGCAACATTGCTCTGGCATGCATCTGAAGAAGCTACAAATAATGCCAAAAATATTACATGCTCTGCATATCCACCCGTCTATATGTGTCTTTCTCTTCTGATTGATCCATGTAGATCTAGAAGATGTTCCACACCCTCCCAGGGTGTTTGCTTTTCTGTAACTATTCATATTTGATTTCCCTTAGCAGTGAGTTATGACGACTGAGCTTTATCCACTTAAACAGAATGACAAATTTGCCTTCTGTGCCTTTATATTTACATAATAGCTTTCAGTGTTTTGTGCTGTATTTCTCTTCAGCTGCTTCGTCTTGTCACAGCTCCAGGGGAGTGCCCCCTCTTGGTCAGTCACCAGACTGCTGAATCCGTGGATATTTTAATTACTCACTCTGAATGGAGATCTGCCATTGCCACTGTCTTAGGATCTCTGGGCACACTCTTAGGGTGCAGATCTTCTTTCTAGCACTCCCACCTGAAAGGTGCAGTCAGGTGGTCTCTTGCCCAGTCTCTAGACTCAGTGCTGGCCCCTCAGACTTGCCCTCTCCCAGAACTCCAGTTGGGTGGGTGCTCTGGGCCCACAGTTTTTCTTCAAGGCACATGTGGTAGGTATAACATGTTAAATGCAGACACTGTGTACAAGATTCTAAAACACAAGTTTTCCTCTCCACTTTCCCACTCCTTGCAGACAAGTTGGAGAATTACTTTCTCCCAGTCCCAGCTAACCTGCTGAGCATATCTGTTGTCTGGTCAGAGTACAGTAGTTAAAGTACATACCATTGTCCTTAGTCTGGTGTGGACATTCTATAGGTTCAGTCCATGCTGGATCTGGATAGAGGAGCATTCCGTGATAAAGCAGTTTCACCACTTCAGTATCAAACAGGATTCATAATTTGTACAGACACATTCACCAGACTGGCAACTCTTGTTGCAGGCTTTTCCCTTCCATGTTCTGGAAGTGGCTACCTCAGTGCAGGTAAAGCAGGCCCTGATCTGCTGATAGATATGGTGCTCCTTCCTGATGCTGAGCCTTTGAACACATACAAACGTCAGTGTTTTTGCACTGTGATAGTCTGAGGCTTTGACACTGCATAGTGAGATGTGGCCAGTGCTAGGCAACAACAGGGCACTGTCAGTTTAGCCAATCTTAAAGTTACTGTTTGGTACAATACAGTTTCTGCTTCCATTCCTGTTGCCAGGCTTGTCTTGTAGTGTTGTGTTTAGGTACCTTAACAAAAAGCTTTAAAAAAAAAAAAAAAAAATCTGCAAAACCAAAGAACAGAAGCAAGACTGAGGTGCAAAAGGGCTATGCCCAAACTACCTAGCTGAGGGTTGGACTGAACTGGGATCAAATTGAACAGATTGCAACTGTTCTCCCTTTTAATAGAGGCTACCGTTCCCAGTATGCAATGTGGCCTGGCTGCTTGGCTCAAAATAGATTATTGGATTCTGGCACCTATAGCCTCCATAGGCTGCTGAGTGGCCATGGACAACCCTGTAGAATTCTGGGCTGCAATCTTATTGTCTTTGACATAAGTTAAAAAGGGTGCAGATAGCGTCACCCATTGTGTAGAACAATGTGTGATTCCTGTTGCTTGTTTAATTTCTGAGCCCAGGATGCCAGCACAGTGGCCACTTAGTGCACTTGGGAGTACAGATCTGAAGCAAGGCAGCAGTGCACTAGTATGCAATCCTTATACAGTGGAGTGGCTCCTGCTTTGCTTGGGTTGGTGGGGCTAGGAGTGTGGATATAATGCTAGTGCTGTATTCCTCTGTCCTTGGGTGTGGCTCTTGCTTTGTGTAGAGATGTGATTCCTGAGTTCTTTAGTGGAGAAGTGTGAGGCTCCTCTTGGGGAAGTTGTGCAAGTTACTTAACCAGTTAAACTCATATCAATTAAATATAAAAGCCCAAGGTAAAATGAAGGAGGGAAAGAAGAGATGTCAGGAGGAGCTGTCTGGATTGGTTGTGTTTTGGGATTGGTCACGGTTTGTTCTTGTTCTTGGTCAAGCCAATGTTGTCTGAAAAACATCCCCAACTAGAAGCCTGTGTTATGGAGGGTGACTGTTCTCCCTTGAATGAGACCTGCTTTGTTCTGGATTGGACCAAAGCAAAAAAAGGTTTTAGGTTAGGATTTACTCATACTTTAAGCTAGCCCACTTGTGCCTGCATATCACACTTGCAGGCTGGTGTGCAAGCCTGGGAATGTATGACACTGCTGTGGGGGGACTAACCAGGACCCCTTCATAGTGAGTAATCCCCTGTGTATGCATGAGGCTCAGTTGCTCTCATGTTAACCATCTTTCTGTTGCAGGGATCACCCATGCATCATGTGGACTGGTGGCTGCAGGAGGATCCCCATATTGGTGTTTCATGCAGAAGCCATTCTGACCAAGGACAGTTACATCCGCCTGATTGGAGGTCGGTGCAATTACCTGTGCCAACTCTAGGTCTGCTGCAGTGAGGAGAGGGGCTGGGTAGCCTCCAAGCAGGTGCCTTCCTCCTTTCTGAGGTGGGGAAAAAAGATGTCAGGAGGGACTGTCTGGATTGGCCATGTTTTGGGATTGGTCACGATATTTTCTTGTTCAAGGCAGTGTTGGGAGCCACCTGTTTGGAAAACATTCTGAAACTAGAACAGGAGTACTCGTGGCACCTTAGAGACTAACAAATTTATTAGAGCATAAGCTTTCGTGGACTACAGCATATGCATCCGAAGAAGTGAGCTGTAGTCCACGAAATCTTATGCTCTAATAAATTTGTTGGTCTCTAAGGTGCCACGAGTACTCCTGTTCTTTTTGCAGATATAGACTAACACGGCTGCTACTCTGAAATTCTGCAACTAGAGGCCTGAGTTGTGAAGAGTGGCTATTCTCCCTTGAATGAGACATACTTGGTTCTGGAATGGACCTAGTTGCCTCTAAATGGTTCATTGACCTGTGTTTGTATTAGAATCTAGATCAGGGTGGGCAAACTATGGCCCATGGGATTGCCACCCCCATGGCGCTTGGGGCTAAGGCAGGTTCCCTGCCTGCCTTGGCCCCGCATTGCTCCCAGAAGTGGCCGGTACCACATCCCTGCAGCCCCTAGGGGGATGGGGGCAGAGGGCTCAGTTTGCTGCGCTTGTCCAGGTTTAAATGTTTTGAGTGATGAGGCACCTACCCTTTCCCTCTGGAGACCAGTTCTCAGCAGTATGAACAAGTTCCCTGAGATTCAATCTACTTTTCTGCACTTGGTTTACTTCCTTATTCCTGGCTTGAACCAGCCTATGCAATTCCTCAGCCTTATGTGAATTCTTCTGTACCTTGGTTTGTCAATCCATTGTTCCAGCCCCATGAGAATTTATTTTCTGTCTCTGAACTCCCTTAAATTAATAGGTCCACATAAATGACATTTTTTGTCTCCTCTATTCACTAATCTTTTAATTCTGTTAGTTCTTTATAATGCTTCCAATGCTGCTTTACCACTCTTGGTTCTGTGATTCTCTGTAGATATTGATTTTTTTTTTCTCTCAAAATTTGTACTGTTTTACTTCCTCCTGCTCCTTGCATTTGTACAGACTCATTAAAGTCCGATGCTGCTCCCTGTGCTCATGTCTCATTCATTAGATGACTGTATAGTATGGGCATTAGATGACTGCTATGGTGTGAGCATTCAAATTCTGGGACCAGGGCCACATCCACAGCCGTGCATGTTAGTGTGGGGCCTGTGGCATGAACCAAACAGTCTTGGCTGCATGGACCTATTTTGAGGTGTGCAGAAGATATTGGGATAACACTCTGGAGTGTTGCAAAAGAGCCTATGAAGAGACCTGTAAAGAAATCAGGGGTTTGTTGGGAATCAAATATCTGAAAAGTCTGAGAACAAATAGTACCTCTTGTGTCATAAGAGACTGGACTGACTAAAGGTAGAAATTTGGCCACTGGGGGATTGGTATAATCCAATGCTGCATCACCGTGTGCTGTTCCACTCAGAGTTGCACAGGGATCTTGTGTAACCCTGTGCTTTGCCAAGTGCTATTGCATCTAGAGACTCATCAGGGATGTCCTATAACTGCAGTGTGCAAAATGCGGCTACTCCAACAAGACCCTACCTCACATCCTGTGTGGATGTCAACATCACTCTGGAGTCTGGCAGCACCGCCACAACGCCATCCAAAACCAGCTGGTGAAAGCCATCCCGCCGTCCCTGGGGAAGATCACTATAGACTCTGCCATCCCAGGGACAGACAGCCGACTGTGACCCAAAATCGTCATGACCAATGTGGAAAAGAAGGTCCTCGTGGTGAACGTAACGATGCCATTTGAAAACAGGTCACAGGCCTTCCGCGAGGCCCGAGCTCGGAAGGTGCTGAAATACACCCTGCTGGTCAATGCCCTGAGAGCCCAGGGCTACGAGGTCCAGATTCAAGCCCTAGTCATGGAGGCCTTGGAGGGCATGGGACCCCCCCACAACGAGCCAGTGCTAAGAGCCTGCGGAGTCAGTCGGCGCTACGCCCAGCTCATGAGACCGCTCATGGTGCCCAACACTATCAGGTGGTCCAGAGACATCTACACAGAGCACATCACAGGACGCTTTCTGTATCTGGTCGAGTAATCGAGAAATAACCCACTTCCTCCCCTGACAAACCAAGGGATGCATCCCACCCATGTACTTATTCACTACACCAGGGGTAGGCAACTTATGGCACGCATGCCGAAGGCGGCATGCAAGCTGATTTTCAGTGGCACTCACACTGCTCGGGTCCTGGCCACTGGTCTGGGGGAGCTCTGCATTTTAATTTAACTTTAAATGAAGTTTCTTAAACATTCTAAAAACCTTATTTACTTTACATACAACAATAGTTTAGTTATATATTAGACTTTTATAGAAAGAGACCTAAAAACATTAAAATGTATGACTGACACGCGAAACCTTAAATTAGAGTGAATAAATGAAGACTTGGCACACCACGTTTGAAAGGTTGCCGAACCCTGCACTACACCAATACTGACTTGGACTCTAAATACATTCTATGGGTGGCGTATCTGAGATCACTTATCCACTGACGTTTTAAAAACTCCCACACCCCAGTCTGGGTCTATGCTGGCTGTTATATGTATGGATCCTGTGAACCTTGTAACCGATGCTTGTAATCACTCATAACTTGAGCCTGACCCCAGATGTACAGTACCTTCCCTCTTAACTTGTGTAAATTTGATTTTAAACATTAGCTTTAATATAATTTATAACTTCAGTGTGCAAAGTGCAATGGCACTCTTCTCCCTTTTGAAGCGGTGCAGGGTTCATGTATCTTGCTTTGCTATTATTGGGTGCTCAGGCTGTCGGTACCTCAGCTACTGTCACTAACTCCATCTCTTGCCTTCTTCACAGAGCGCTATCGCTTGTCTTATAAGATTGTGAAAACAGACAGCCGCCTGGTGCGCAGCATTCTGACTGCCCATGGATTCCACGAGGTGTGTGCACCAGATCTCAAGGATATTGAGAGCCACTGAGTTTGGACACGTGCTGCGAAGGTTGAAATTCTGGGCTTCTTTCTGAATCAGGATATAGCACATGATCCTGGGCCTGTGGTGCTTTTAACCTTCAGCCAATCTATCGGGGAGCACTGCACAATTCTGCCATCTGCAAGGGTGCTCTTTGTTCTCTCATTGTAAACCCAGTTTTTGAAGTATCCTTAGCTGGAAGAATACAGGTTGATTTGTTTGTTTTTAATTTCTCTCTCCCCTCCCCCCCCCCCCCTTTTGGAGCCTCATTTCACACCCTAAGATAGCAGGCAGGAGCGTGTGTGTTGATGTCTTTTAATGCTTCTTATTCTCTAGCACCTATCTGGTTCTATATCAGCACCCTGTGTACAGTCAAGGATATTTCAGTAGGTACATGTGAGTGTTGAGTTCTTTTGTTTAAGAGACGGATTAGGGTTCAGTCTCCCAGGACTGAGGGACTTCAGAATGCTTTATAAATGGATTTAGACTGCCTATGAAAATAGCTTTTTCCTAACAGCTGTGTCTAGGGTTGGGATGTGACAGCTATTTAATAGCTCCTAGCAAAACTGTGTGCAACATCTTGGGTTAAGAATATCACAAACTGTAGTGGGACCAATCCATGAGGCTAGAAACTTCCCAGGTCCCTCAAAGTAAAGGGCAGAGTGCTTAGTTACTAGTGGTAATATGGTCTGGCTCATCTGCTCCTTGGCTTTGTCCCATCCCCAGGTACACCCCAACAGTAGTGATTATAACCTCATGTGGACAGGATCCCACCTGAAGCCCTACCTGCTGCGCACCCTCTCAGATATTCAGAAAGTCAACCACTTCCCCAGGTAAGAGCTTTGCTGAACAAATTCACTAGTGTCTGGAGGGGACTGAAGTTCAATGTCTAACGTGTGGGGTGGGTGATGCATAGGTCCCAGAACATCAGGACTGAGCTACACATTCGATCTCCCATTCCTATCTGGTAATAGGAAGATGGTACTTAAGTTTAGTGCCCTTGCCTTTCTAGCCCAGGTACCGGGGCATCTCATTTTATTTGGTGCACAATTGAAGGGTGTTGCATGGCTTCTTTGTAGGTCCTGGTAGATGTTTGTCCATGTCACTAAAACTACAGTTCTGGCCAATCTCTGTGTTGGGAGGCCTATGACAGGAATAGCATGAGGTGCTGGAGATGAGGATTGAGGGGTATTGGCAAAGCTAAAGAGAGACCCTGGACTGGAATAGAAGGGGATGTTGCAGGTTGGAATTGAGGTTTCTCTGGTAGAGCTGCGAGCCCTAGTAACTAAACCCTCAGTGTTAGGACACTTGTGTGAGTTGCTGAGGGATGCTTCATGGAGAAGACAAAGCTGCTGCTTTTGTAATTTCAGGTCCTATGAACTGACCCGGAAAGACAGGTTGTACAAGAATGTTAGTCGCATGCAGTACACCCACGGGTTCAAGACATTCCACATCTTACCTCAGACCTTCATCCTGCCAGCAGAGTACCAGGAGTTCTGCAGTAAGTGACTGGCTGGCAATGCCCAGCCCCTGAACAGCAGCCAGGGAGTAAGTAGGTGTATGTGGGGGATTGTGCTTATCCAGTTTTTTCCTTGGGCCCCTGAGAGAAACAACTCAGCTTGTGATCTGAACAACAAAATTGCAGGGAAGGGAGGCTAGAATAACACTATTGGAAACAGGTTTTTTTTTTTGGCTTGTTTATATCATCCCTGTCCTATGAGTGTTGCTTACCCCATGCCTAGGTGAGTCCATAGCCTCAATGTGAGAGCTGAGCCCTTCAGCATCATCAGCTGCAGATGAAAGAAATCCTAGTGCCTGAGGGCTAATGGGTCTGGGCATCAGAAGGCTTATCCTTAAGAATTGCTGTAGGCCAACACCATAGCATCTCTGGCCAACATCTGGGAATGCTAGTGGGAGGGGGAAGCACCAGGAGGAATATCAGACTGAGAAGAGAAGCCAGTGTCTAGTTTAAGTGATAAGACTTACTGAGGGCATTTGGGCTTTCTGACACCATAGGGAAAAGCAGGACAAGTGAAGGAATTGTCCACATTTATGCTAGAACTGTTAGACGCTCTGTAAGAGTACCCATTGTGGGGAGCGCCCTGGCAGCCCTTGCAAAAAGTTGGAAGACTTTTCAGTTTCATGTTTCTCTCTTGACTAGGTTCTTATTCAAAGGACAGGGGTCCCTGGATAGTGAAACCTGTGGCCTCTTCCAGGGGGCGAGGTGTCTACCTGATCAACAATGTAAGTGTTCAGCAGAATGCTGACCTTCCCCAGATAATGCTGCATTCCATTCCCTCCCATTTTCACCCTTTGGCAAGTGCCATGGTAATCTCACCAGCAGGTGGCACTGCTGTCAGTTTCAGCACCATTATGTATCTGGTAGGTGATCAGTACCCCCAAGCAGCTGGCATGCCCCACAGCATCCTATTTTTCCATGATTCATGTCCTGCAACACATGCCTTTTAAGTCTCAGATGCAGCAATAACCAGAAGACTGTTCCGGATGCAATATGAATAGCTGTGCAGCTGCATCCTGGGCTTCCCTAATGGTGAAGGTTGCCATGGGGGGAAAAAGCTGTAGGAGTGGGGCTCCCAGGCTGTCCGTCTGACATGGAGAGCTGGATCCTATATTCATCATTGTACATCTTACCTTCACTGGCTCTGAGTTGTCTTCTCCCATGGCTATTTGATTGCCCCAATTAGTTGAGTAACTTTCAACAAAGTGAAATCCCCTAGTGGTAGGGAGAGGCCTTTGTTCTGTGCTCTGGATACAGAGGGATCTGGGGTTCATGGTGCCAGGCCTCTCTTGAGGGCTGATGCTCTGAGCACAATGTGCTGGCTGCAATAGTTGCCCTGCCCTTTGCATGCCGTGCAGAGAATCCGTTTCTCGCTAGTGGCAATTGAGACTCCTCAATTGGAGCCAAGAGGGGTTGAGGGGATTCTGAGCCTTAGGAACTAATGGGACAAACGTTCCTGGCATACTACCAAGCTGGTTGCTGAGTCACTGTGTTCATTTACTCCCTCCTCTGTCCCTGCAGCGAAGGGGCCAGGTTGCGTCATCTGTCCTCTACCTGGATTCTTTCCCATGGAATAAGGGAGCAGCTAGCCAAGTGCATGAAGTAACTCTTTCCAGAGCTGCACTCAGCAGCTCTTTGTTTGAAGGAGAGGGAGTGCATGCTCAAGTGATGGGCAGGTAGCCATGAACTGAGGAAAGGGCCCTCCTGGGATCTCTCTCTGTGTATCTATTCCAGCAGTATGTCAGCTAGTTTGGCCCAAAGATTTCCCTTTTCTTAGTGTGACCTCCACACAGGGAGTGTTTTCTAGAATCTATTCATGGAAAGTGTTTTTAAAAAAATAAAAACCCTCAACTATTTCTCTGATTCAGAGTAAAACACGCTGCCATTTTTGTGTCATACCAAGAGAGCCTGAGCTCTCTCTGATTCTTTAGTTAGCCTAGAGTTCCCTTGGCCTGAACAGGAGCAATGTGGATCTCCAGACACAAGTGAATGAAAGACAGGGAGGTGGATTGGATTTGGCTCCTTCACAAACTGGGACAAGAATCTGTTAACCAATCTGAACCATCTTTAGTGGCAAGGGGCAGAAAGAGGGATTTACAGACTGAAGAGTAAGTCTCCTGAAGAGGTTGCTTCCTGCAAGCTACACCGCTTCCCTCCCCAATCAGTGACCTGTGCCTATGATGCTGAAAAGCGTATCTGGTTGCCCAGGGCTTTATGCATTTGTCATAGAGCTATAATGGGGAGCTTCCTATCGTGAGTTCCATGTCAATACAGCAGCCTCACTGCTGTCTGACACTGGGATAAGGGGAGCTCAGCTAGGCAGGGTGAGTAGTTGGGTAACAGCCCTGGAGCTGGCCACAGAGATTGAAGATGTGAGGAGGTCATCTCCCCCACTCTTGGCTCTCTCCTTCCATATGCTGGAGACACTCAAAATTAAGATCTTGGCACAGGATTTAGTCCTTCTATTCCTGGATCTGCCTCCACCAATAGCCAGTCCTGGATGCCTGAGAAGAAAGCAAGCCCCCTAATCCTGTGCTTGGTCAATATAACTAACCTCAATCACAGTAGTAGGAAGTCAATGTGACTGTCATTTCTGAGACTTCCAGCCCCTAGCCTGTTGTGCATAATTGCTGTGTAGCTGTTAAACAGCTTTTGAGACCAATTCAGGAGGACGCTTACGTGTGTGATTTTTAAATTTATATATTATGTGTAAAGCACTTTGGGATCTCTGGGGTGGCAGGTTCTTTGGAAATGTAATAACACCCTGATTAAGTTTCTGATCAGGGTCTAATTACCCTAAATACCCTGTTACTGGCCAGGCTTTCCCCCAGCAGCAGCTGCAATAGCACAGAGTGACTTTACAATGGAAAGGTTCTTGGTAAAATCAGCCCTTGGATTCATGGTTTCTTCACTCTTGGACTGATGCTGTGTCTTGTTCTGTAGCCAAACCAGATTTCCCTGGAAGAGAATATCCTGGTGTCCCGCTACATCAACAACCCCCTGCTCATAGATGGTGAGTGTGTAGGAATTGACTTCTTCCTCTGAGTTTCCTGACCGGATGGTCTCAGCAGCCTATGTATAGCTATTTGGGCTGCCACACCGCCTTTGATAGGTAAATCTCTCCAGCGCCCTAGAACTATGGTTGGGGGGTGGGGGTGGAAGAGATTCTTCAAACCCAGGCTCTGAACATCAAGTCAGCAGAAGACTCTGCTGTCTATTTTATACCTCCATCGCTCTCAGAAGGACCTGTTGCTCCCCCCCTCAAGGGGGTTCAGATTCTAGTGGCTCTTGGGAAGTATTTGTGGTCACTGATTCCTGCTAATCCTCTTCCAGATTTCAAATTCGATGTGCGCCTGTATGTACTGGTGACGTCCTATGATCCACTTGTTGCCTACCTCTACGAGGAAGGACTAGCCAGGTAGGATGCACACCCTTTCCCTCAAGGCAGTTGAACCTGAAACTCTAGGATCAAGAGAGCTTCTCCTTACCCTTGCCATGTTCATCTTTGATTCAGAGGCATGCCTCAAAGTTTTAGTTGTAGGTATTTAGTGATGCTGGTGTGTTTTGTTCCCCCGTGCTCCCATGCCTTAGACTGCATTAGAGTAACTGATTTTAATGACGTGGTTATAGGAGGGAAAAAGCCTTAAAGCGAATTCTTGGAGTGATTGTCCACACAGATTCCATTTTTGGTGCACCTGCACCCCATGCAATTGAGATCAGATTCTTTTTGGCTAGTGTCAATTGGGGCCATGCCTGGTCCCTAAGTACCCTTCCCCCAACTACCCCCAGGCAAAGTGGACCCAACCATCTCTCAGTTCCTTCTTGCTATCCATGGAGCCCCAGCACTGTCTGCTTCTCTTGAGCAGTCTGATTCACCTTTGATTTTAGGATTAGCTCATTTGTGAGCAAGAATTAGTTGTTTCCTTTTGCCAGTTGGTGCATGTAAGAATATAAGAGGCCATACTGGGTCAGATCAAAGGTCCATCCAGCCAAGTATCTGTCTACCGACAGTGGCCAATGCCAGGTGCCCCAGAGGGAGTGAACCTAACAGGTAATGATCAAGTGATCTCTCTCCTGCCATCTATCTCCACCCTCTGACAGAGGCTAGGGACACCATTCCTTACCCATCCTGGCTAATAGCCATTAATGGACTTAACCTCCATGAATTTATCTAGTTCTCCTTTAAACCCTGTTATAATCCTAGCCTTCACTGTGTGAAGATGAACTTCCTTTTACTTGTTTTAAACCTACTGCCAATTAATTTCATTTGGTGGCCCTAGTTCTTATTATGGGAACAAGTAAATAACTTTTCCTTACTCAATTTCTCCACACCACTCATGATTTTATATACCTCTATCATATCTCTCCTTAGTCTCCTCTTTTCCCAGCTGAAAAGTCCTAGCCTCTTTAATCTCTCCTCATATGGGACCCATTCCAAACTCCTAATCATTTTAGTTGCCCTTCTCTGAACCTTTTCTAATGCCAGTATATCTTTTTTGAGATGAGGAGACCACATCTGTACACAGTATTCAAGATGTGGGTGTACCATGGAGTTATATAAGGTCAATAAGATATTCTCAGTCTTATTCTCTATCCTTTTTTTAATGATTCCTAATATCCTGTTTGCTTTTTTGACTGCTGCTGCACACTGCATGGACATCTTCAGAGAACTATCCACGATGACTCCAAGATCTCTTTCCTGATTCGTTGTAACTAAATTAGCCCCCATCATGTATGTATAGTTGGGGTTATTTTTTCCAATGTGCATTACTTTACATTTATCCACATTAAATTTCATTTGCCATTTTGTTGCCCAATCACTTAGTTTTGCGAGATCTTTTTGAAGTTCTTCAGTCTGCTTTGGTCTTAACTATCTTGAGCAGTTTAGTATCCTCTGCAAACTTTGTCACCTCACAGTTTACCCCTTTCTTGAGATCATTTATGAATAAGTTGAATAGGATTGGTCCTAGGGCTGACCCTTGGGAAACACCACTAGTTGCCCCTCTCCATTCTGAAAATTTACTATTTATTCCTACCCTTTGTTCCCTGTCTTTTAACCAGTTCTCAATCCATGAAAGGATCTTCCCTCTTATCCCATGACAACTTAATTTATGTAAGAGCCTTTGGTGAGGGACCTTGTCAAAGGCTTTCTGGAAAGTTCACTATGTCCACTGGATCCCCCGTGTCCACGTGTTTGTTGACCTCTTCAAAGAACTCTAATAGATTAGTAAGACATGATTTCCCTTTACAGAAGCCAGGCTGACTTTTGCCCAACAATTTGTTCTTGTATGTGTCTGACAATTTTATTCTTTACTATTGTTTCAACTAATTTGCCCGGTACTGACGTTAGATTTACTGGTCTGTAATTGCCGGGATCACCTCTAGAGCCCTTTTTAAATATTGGCGTTACATGAGCTATCTTCCAGTCATTGGGTACAGAAGCTGATTTTAAAGGACAGGTTACAAACCATAGTTAATAGTTCTGCAATTTCACATTTGAGTTCTTTCAGAACTCTTGGATGAATGCCATCTGGTCCTGGTGACTTGTTACTATTAAGTTTATCAATTAATTCCAAAACCTCCTCTAGTGACACTTCAGTCTGTGACAATTCCTCAGGTTTGTCACCTACAAAGGACGGCTCAGGTTTGGGAATCTCCCTAACATCCTCAGCCGTGAAGACTGAAGCAAAGAATTCATGTAGTTTCTCCGCAATGACTTTATCGTTTTTAAGTACTCCTTTTGTATCTCAATCATTCAGGAGCCCCACTGGTTGTTTACAGGCTTCCTGCTTCTAATGTACTTAAACATTTTGTTATTACCTTTTGAGTTTTTGGCTAGCTGTTCTTCAAACTCCTTTTTGGCTTTTCTTATTACATTTTTACACTTACTTTGGCAGTGTTTATGCTCTTTTCCATTTATCTCACTAGGATTTGACTTCCACTTTTAAAAAGATGCCTTTTTATCTCACTGCATCCTTTACATGGTTGTTAAGCCATGGTGGCTCTTTTTTTGGTTCTTTTACTGTGGGTTTTTTTTTAATTTGGGGTATACATTGAAGTTGGGCCTCTATTATGGTGTCTTTAAAAAGTGTCCATGCAGCTTGCAGGGATTTCACTCTAGTCACTGTACCTTTTTAATTTGTTTAACTAACCTCATTTTTTGCATAGTTCTCCTTTCTGAAATTAAACGCCACAGTGTTGGGCTGTTGAGGTGTTCTTCCCACCACAGGAATGTTAAATGTTATATTATGGTCATGATTTCCAAGTGGTCCTGTTACAGTTACCTCTTGGACCAGATCCTGCACTCCACTCAGGACTAAATCGATAATTGCCTCTCCCCTTGTGGGTTCCTGTACCAGCTGCTCCAAGAAGCAGTCATTTAAATTACAGAGAAATTTTGTCTCTGCTCTTCTTCCTGAGGTGATGTACCCGGTCAATATGGGGACAGACTAACATGGCTGCTACTCTGAAACCCACTATTATTGAGTTCTTTATTTTGATAGCTTCTCTAATCTCCCTTATCATTTCATTGTCACTATCACTGTCCTGGTCAGGTGGTTGCTAATAGATCCCTACTATTATATTCTTATAAGAGTATGGAATTGCTGTCCATAGAGATTCTATGGAACATGTGGATTCATATAAGATTTACTTCATTTGATTTCTACATTTTCTTTCACATGTAGTGCCACCTTTCCCCCCGCACAATCTGTTCTGTCCTTCTGATATTATTTTGTACCCCAGAATGATTGTGCCCCATTGATTTGTTCTCACTCCACCAGGTCTCTGTGATGCCTATTCTATCAATATCCTCCTTTAACACGAGGTACCCTAGTTCACCCATCTTATTATTTAGACTTCTAGCATTTGTGTACAAGCACTTTAAAAACTTGTCACTGTTTGTTTGCCCTCTTCTAATGTGTCAGATTCTTTTTTATGTGAATGTTTCTTGTCTGATCTGGCCCATACTTTATCCTCTTCCATCCTCTCCTCCTGACTAAAACCTAGAGAATCTCTTATCAATAGACTCTCCTCTAAGAGAAGTCTCTGTCCGATCCACGTGCTCCTTTGCAGCAATCGGCTGTATGTGTATATTTAAAAAAGGCAACAAGAAATATTGTGGATTTTGTCACTTATGCTTAATTCCCCCCCCCCAGCTGCTCTTAATGCCTACCCCATTTAGGGTTTTTTAGATGGTGGCAAAGGCTAACGTCGACAAGGTTTAAGACCTGTCCTTTGTGTGACAGTCGATCAGTGATAGATGCTGTCCGTTCCCGATGTGCCTTAGGGAAAGACACATTGTTGAATGTTGTTCTGTGTTGTGTTTACTTCTCCAGGTGTACCCAGACAGTGAGTGACTGAGGTGAGGCTGAAGTTTTTCCTGCTGGAGAAGTCAGTGCAGGCTTCCTCAGACTCTGGAATACCTTCGGAGAAGCCTCAATGTGTGGGTCTGTCCATCTCCCTCAGTTGCACTCCCAGGCCACTTCCTCTGAAAGGCCTCATTTGTCTACCAGTACATCAGTGTTGATGTCTGGTAGAGGCAGGAAAGAGCATTGTTCTAGCAATGACCCCAGACACAGGTTGGGCCTCCTGCTGGTGCCAGGGAAGGGAAATCATCCCCTCATCTTCCTTCTCCCCTCTGGATTGCTCAGGGGAAGTCAGAGAAAATCTAGATGATAGTCAGATAGAGACACTAAGAACACATCGTCACAGGGAGCTCTCATCCTGGTATCATTGATGTGCCCTCTTCCCCACTCTCCTTCCTGCACTGATCATACTGGATCCCCTGGGATATTCAGCCCTATTTCTGAAAGCCAGCATTCCCCACTGTATCCAGAGCTAGGTCTCCCTCACTGAAGAGACAAATTCAGTTTCCACAGATGAGTTGAGTTCTACATCTGCTGGAGAGGCAAGAGGAGAAGAATGGAGAAGAACCGCATTCTCCTGAGCAGGAGCATCAAATCCCAGCTCCAATGTTGTCCTGCCCTGATGAGGCAGTGACTGTACCTTCACTGGCTTCAGAGGATTAATTCATTGTCTTCCAGGACCTGATAAAAACAGATGGCTGATACCCTGTATGTCGCTCTAGAGACTGTAGAAGAGAATCATAGAAATGTAAGCCTATAAGGATCTCGATAGGTCCTAGTCAAGTCACCTGCCCTGAGGCAGGACTAAGTAAACTCTTGGATATACTTGATCTAACTTGAGGAAAGTTGGCTGTGCCAGTCAGCAGTGGTCTGCTGTAACATGCCAGATGGATATTGCAGACACCAGCTTTTGTCTACTAATTTCAAGAAAGCAGACAGAAGATATGCCTCTGAATATTTGTATTAACATCCCATACCTGGCACTCTTGTGGTACAAGCTGTATTGGAGAGAACAAAACAGTAAGTCCTACAAAATAACCATGTGAGAGGACCCCACAAAAGCTCAACCTTGTTGGTTGAAAGCCTACAAATGCAAGAAGCAAACTACCAAGCACTACTCCCACAATAAGATTATTTTTGAACTTGGACAACTATCCAATTTGATGGATAAATTACCCAAGAAGTATTAGGAGGAACCACAATCTCTTATGGCTGATGGCCAATTAACTGCTCAAACATCTCTGCAGGCTGCATTAAATGTGTCTGACAAGAGGTGCAAACAATGGCCATCCTAATATCCATGAAGAGCTCATCATAGCTTCAGCCCTCAAGGATCCCAAGGGAGGTCTAAGCAGTAATAGAGAGCTTCCTTCAAATGGGAGGTCATCTATTTAGCAGTGGCACTGATAAGGCACTAAATACTTGGAAGGATTCCAGGCAACTCTGTGCTCTTTGGGGGTCTGTCCCATCCCCTAAAACAGTGTCTCTTAACCTTTCCAGACTAATGGATCCCTTTCAGGAGTCTGATTTTTGTCTTGCATACACCAAGTTTCACCTCACTTAAACTACTTGCTTATAAAATCTCTTATAAAAAGACAAGTTTCACAGCACACTATTACTGAAAAATTGCTTACTTCTCATTTATACCATATAATTATAAAATAAACCAATTGGACTATAAAATATTGTATATACTTTTCACTGTATAGTGTATATAGAGCCAGTATAAATAAGCCATTGTCTGCATGAAATTTTAGTTTGTACTGACTTTGCTAGTGTTTTCTATGTAGCCTGTTGTAAAACTAGGCAAATATCTAGAGGAGGCGTTGTACTCCCTGGGAAAACCTCTGCATACACCCAGGCATATGCATACCCTGGTTGAGAACCACTGCCCTAAAAGAAAGCAATGCAAGCAACAGCCATATCTCAGGAAGTGTTTCTCAATGCAGTATTATTGCCAATCTCCATGATTTGTCTGAGCCTCCAAGGAAGATGTAGAGATTTCATTGGTGGTAACCCATTGGCTCCTACTCAGCTGCCCTGAAGTCTGGGGCTTTGAATGGGCAGCAGGTCTAACGCCATCATTGGGAGCCTGGTTGGACCACCACAAGATCTATTTTACCCCTCTTTTTTCTTTTCTCTCCCCCCCGCCCCCTTGGCAACCACATTTTCAAGAAGCTTGGGCTGGAATTACCTTGGACCACTGGGTCCTTCAGATCATAAGGAAGAGATGTCCCATGCATTTTCAGTCTCTTCCAAACCTCTTCTCCCCTTCTGGTCTCTTTCCAGGGACACATATCGCAAGAGATTACTGTGAGAAGAGGTAGACTGCCTCTTACAACTGGGAGCAGGAACCAGGGGAGGAACTGCCCTTGAAGTTCAGGAGCAAGTGATTTTATTCCCACTATTTCTGAATCCTAAAGAAGAAAGGAGGCTGTAGACCCACCCTTGATCTTTGTCTCAACCTCTTTGCCCACTATTTCAGTTGCAAAATGGTGGACCCTGACTTCTAATGAAAAGAATTTAGCTTTCATGGACTAGTTCATGGCTCTCAACCTGCAGCATGCCTATTTTCATATCTCCATATATCTGGTTCACAAAAAACCCTTTGATTCCTGATAGGAACTTCCCACTACCAATAGAGAGTTCTGACCTTTTGGCCTCTCCACAGCTCTAAGGGTTTTTACTAAATGCCTGTCATTAGTGGCACTTCATCTAAGGAGACAAGAATCCAGGTACGCCTTTACCTGGACAATTGGCTAATTCAAGGAAGATCACCACCACAGGTGACTTAGCAAAGACAATCCTGAAATTCTCCATCTCTCCAGGTTTCAAAATTAACAGAGTGAAATCCTCAGATTCCAACTCAGACCGTAAACTTCACATGAGCAATGTTGGACTCCAAATGAGTGAGGGCTTACCTTCCATAGCAAAGATTTCATAAAATATTAGACCACCCGATCAGATTTAGCGCCCCCCAACACCACAGATGAGGATGTCTGAGGCTTCTAGGGCACATAGCCATTTACACTTATAATCACACAGTATGCCAGACTACAGCATCTGTCATAAACGCATAGCTAAGGGTAGCATAAAATCCCTTCTTACCCTTTTAAAGGGTTAATCTCTCCTTTACCTGTAAAGGGTTAAGAAGCTCAAATAACCTGGTTGGCACCTGACCAAAAGAACCAATAAGGGGAGAAGATACTTTCAAATCTGTAGGGAAAGGTTTTTGTTTTGGGTTCCTTTGTTCTCTCTGGGTCAGCGAGGAACCAAGGCAGGGAAAATATATCTCCCTAAGCCATATCTGAAAATAAGCATCTAATATACAAAAATAGTAAGTAATAGCAAGGAAATGCATTAGATTATCTTTTTTTTTAGCTTGTGAATTTTCCCTATGCTAGGAGGGAGGTTTATCCCTGTTTTTGTAACTTTAAAGTTTTTCCTAGAGGGGAAATCCTCTGTGTTTTGAATCTGATTACCCTGTAAATTACCTTCCATCCTGATTTTACAGAAGTCCTTCTTTTACTTTTCTTTATTATAAAGTTCTGTTTTTAAGAATCCGATTGGGTTTTTAGAGTCCTAAAAACCCAAGGATCAGGTCTGTGCTCACCTTGGTCACTCTAAAGCCTTTCCAGGAAAGGAGGTGAAGGGGCTTGGGGATATTTTGGGGGAAACAGGAACTCCAAGTGGTTCTTTTCTTGAATCTTTGTCTAACTCACTTGGTGGTGGTGGCAGCAGTACTCATCCAAGGACAAGGAAGGATTTGTGCCTTGGGGAAGCTTTTAACCTAAGCTGGTAGAAATAAGCTTAGGGGAGTCTTTCATGTGGATCCCCACATCTGTACCCCAGAGTTCAAAGTGGGGAGTGAACCCTGATAGCATCGATCTAGGCAGGAAATGGCTGAGATCCGTAGCTCTCCAGCAGACACCGCATGGACATGATCATCGTGGTCCCACAAGAATTGTCAAACTGATGAACCACTTTAGATATGCAGTGGAGTTCCATTATCTCTCTCTTCCAACAAAGATGTTGGTAACTGATGCCTTCATTCAGGAAGGCCTCCTCTTGAGCCATTGAAAAGTCAAGGACTATGGTCTCCTCAGGAAGCAAGTCTGCACACAAACAGTTTAGAGGTCAGGGCAATCTCCCTGGCATGCAGCTTTTTCTGTCCCTTCTTAATGTCTGTCAGCACTTGAATTGCTGATTTTAACACCACAGCAATATCCTATATCAGTGGCTCTCAACCTTTTGAGACTACTGTACCCCTTTCAGGAGTCTCATTTGTCTTGCATACCCCCACGTTTCACCTCACTTAAAATACTTGCTTACAAAATCAGACATAAAAATACAAAAGTGTCACAGCACACTATTACTGAAACTGCGTACTCTCATTTTTACCATATAATTATAAAATCAATTGGAATATAAATATTGTACTTAATCTGTGTATACTATATAGAGCAGTATAAACAAGTCATTGTCTCGTATGCAATTTTAGTTTGTACTGACTTCGCTAATGCTTTCTATGTAGCCTATTGTAAAATGAGGCAAATATCTAGAGGAGTTGATGTACCCTCAGAAGACCCGTGTACCCCCTGGGGTACACATACCCTAGCTTGAGAACCACTGCCTTTTATCAGGTGGGTTAGGGGATAGCAAGATTATCCCCTACTCTTTCAAGAAGCCATATTACTATGGGGAGTGGTGCATTCTGTGTCAGATCTCATTAGTAGTTCTGCATCTTTTGGGTCTTCAGAACACCCTGGAAGACCAGCTCAGCAGGGTCCTTTCCAAAAAACCACAATTGGTCTTTCAAAGACTCAGTTCTGCATAACATCTTTTGCAAATGGGGTGTCCTAGAAGTATACCTATTGTGGCTTGCTGCAAACAAATGTCAAATTGTGTTGGGGGACGGGAGAGAGAAACTCCACAGATGCCTTCCTCAACTTGTGGACAGCAGGCTACTGTGTGCCTTTCCACCAATTCCAATGATACTAAGGATCTTGAAAAAACTGAGGCAGGATGCTGCTTGCATCATAACCCCAGCATGGCCCAAACAATTCTCGTACTGAGATCTGGTGAATCTGTCAACACAACCACAGAACCTGTTTACCATCATCCATAGTCTTCCAGAGCAATGGTTGGATTCTGCACCCATATCCAGTATCCGTACACCTGACTACCTGGATACTGGGTGAAGGAATCCTGCTGAGAGAAGCTGTTCTGCTCAGATTCAGAATGTTCTGCTGAGCAGGAAATCTTTGACCAGACATAATCTTTCATTTAGCTGTATATTTTTCTATATGAGCTTCTCAGTACCAGCTTTCTCCCTGAAGGCACTAGTCTTTGCTTCAGGGCTAGCAGCTAGTCCAGAATTGCTATCTGGACTTTCCATCAGCTCCATAAGAGTCCCTCTGACAGCAGTATCTGCAAATTGCTCTTTCTGTGGCCACACTGTTTTCCGCACTCTCCGTTACTGAAGGTTCTCATGCATGTTTTTCCCAGGTTTGAGAGCCCTGTCCTCCATGGGACCTTAATATGGCATGGCAGGGTTGATGTGTCCCCTCTGAGTCTTTAGCAAGCTTTTAACAGCTGGCTGCTAGGAAAATGGTTTTCATTAACATTACCTCAGCTAGGAGGGATGGGGAGATTCAGGCTTGTATGTCAGATCTCCTGTATGAAGTATTTTGCAAGGCAGGGTTCTCCTTAGACCTTACTCTGTTTCTGCCCAGTGTTGTCTGAGTTCTGTGTAAATCAGTCCATTCACCTCTTTATTCTTCCTTAAGCCTTACTCTAACCTGAGTAAAGCAAAGCTTCACCCACTAGATGTACTGAGGGCATTGTCTTTCTATTTGGATAGAACTAAGACACTTGGCAACACATACACGCTACCTGTTGCATTTGCTGACAATCAAAGGGTGACCTTTATCTACTCAGAGGTCATCCAAGTGGGTCTTGCAGTGTAAGAACTTGATGTGGGTTAGCCAGGCTATATCAGAGCTCTTTCCACTAGGGCTCAGGCAGCTTAAATTGCTTGTTTGAGTAATATTCCCATACCTGATCTAGTATGGGTCTCCAGACTGAATGCCAATTTTGGTAGGATTGTCTTGCAGTCACTATTCAAGCAGGACTCCTACCCGCCTCTAAGCAAATAGACAGTTGCTTGTTAATCACCATGAGTGGAATCTGTTGGCAATTGCTCAAAGAAGGGCTACTTATCGCACAGCAACTGTGGCTCTTTGAGATGTGTTGTCCATACAGATTTCTCAGCTCGCCCTCATCTGCTAATGGGGAGTTCTATCCTCAATATATTGGTGAAGAATTGAGGCAGTTGGGTCCATTCAGCCATTTGTGTCCCGAGATGGGGAGGTTGCACTAGCACAGGCATGACCACCAGATGGACACCACTGGCCAAAAAAAAAATCTGACTAGAGCACATGTGGTGCATGGGCACCAGGAGTGGAATCTGTGCAGACAGCACATCTTAAACTAGCTACTGTAGGGTAAGCAACTGTACTTTCTCTGCCCCCACAGCCACACCTCGTATTCTTTTTTAGAAGGGGCTAATGTAAGTGGAGGCCAATCTGTCTGGTGTCGGTCATTGTGGAGGGTCTGCATGCTACTCTCAAAGGCCAGGTCTCTTGTAAACATATACACCTCTACCCTGATATAATGCGACCCAATATAACACGAATTCAGTTATAATGCAGTAAAGCAGTGCGGGGGGGGGGCGGGGCTCCGCACTCCGGTGGATTCAAAGCAAGTTCGATATAACGCAGTTTCACCTATAACGCGGTAAGATTTTTTTTTTTGGCTCCCGAGGACAGCGTTATATCGAGGTAGAGGTGTAGTTCCATCAGCTATAGGATACCTGATGCATGATTACGGAACTGGTGCCAAAGGTCAAATCAGAAGCACATCCCTAGGAGTGTCGCCTGAGGTCAGGGAATTAGCCCGACCCCTGGTAGTGACCCATAGCTCTGCTGCTGCCCCACAGTTGATAGCTGACAGTGGGGCTTATGTGCAGTTCTTTTAAATCACAAGAATAAGCCTACTCCTATCAGCTTCCTCAATGAATCTTCAACCTCCTCCTCCCCCCACAAATCTCCAGGGCTGGTGAGTAGGTGGAGCAGGTGATGGCAATCCCCCCAGGATATATCTAGCCATTGGATGGAGCAGAAACAGTGTCAGTCACATAATGGGGGTTAAGGGTCGGGGAATGTGAGAGATTAGATCAGGGGTAGGCAACCTATGGCACACGTGCCAAAGGTGGCACACGAGCTGATTTTTAGTGGCACTCGCACTGCCCGGGTCCTGGCCTCCGGTCTGGGGAGCTCTGCATTTTAATTTAATTTTAAATGAAGCTTCTTAAACATTTTAAAAACCTTATTTACTTTACATACAACAATAGTTTAGTTATATATTATAGACTTATAGAAAGAGACCTTCTAAAAACATTAAAATGTATTACTGGCACGCAAAATCTTAGAGTGAATAAATGAAGACTTGGCACACCACTCCTGAAAGGTTGCCGACCCCTGGTTAGATGTGGCCTCCAGGTGGCACTAGCAACCTTTGTTTTCAGTGTCTTGTGATGTTTTTCCCCCTTGCCCTGGATTTGTGTGCCTGGACACAGAGGATCCTGTAGCTCCAGGTTCTTGTTTGTCTCTCTGGTGTCGTATAAATGCCTAGAGAGACCCATTTAAGGGCTTACAGACTATTGGTGCCTCAGACTGTGAAGGAGAAGGGTTCAACACTTGTGGCAATGAATGGAGGCTGGTTTTCCTCCCCCATTGTAGAAGCTGCAGTGTTTAGGGGTGGAAACGGGGGGTGGCAGGGCTCCTGGGAGGTCTGGGGAGTGATATGTGGTGAAAGCATAGAGTGGCACAGTGGACATGGCATAGATGTAGTGGGGGTGAGGGCTTTGTGCATGTGGAGGCCAGGTTTAGGGACCTCCCTTGCTGATCGGAGTACTGACATTGCACCTGTATTCTGCACTTGTATTCCCAAAACCTGGCTAGTCTCCAAAATGTGACTTTTGTATTTACCTGTATTTGCTCCCTTGCCAGCTTCTGCTGTATCCCACTGAAAGCTAGTGTGCAGCTCATGCCATGCCTCAGGGAGCCCCAGTGGCTGGTGCCTTGGTCATTCAGTAGAGCTGATGCCTCTTGGCAGAGAAGAGGTACTGATAATAGAACATGTGGAGGCCCCATAGATCATAGGACATGATGATTTTTCTTGACGTGAGGAGGGACTAAATAGCATGCATCAGCTGATGCCTGTTTGCCTGAGTAGAAACCTCCCTGCGTCTGGCTTCCAGGGTACACCCTGACTTGACATGAGGTGATCTGGGTTTGGAAGTGAGGTTCTGGAACAGAGGAAATAGGTTTAGGCTCTGATGCATTGTTGTGTGTTCCCATCTATGTGGAATGGCAGGAGGTGGGGCATAGGAAAGCTCCTTCAGGCAGCAGTGATGAAGCAGAGATCCAATGATGAAGCCTTTTGGGTTATTCAGGCTTTTGAACCTTCTCAGAAGTTCTGAATGCAGCTGTTCCATTTGCACTGTTGAAGTCCTGTTTTCTTACTTTGAGAAGTGTGTGTTGGGCAGAATTCAGGATGCCCTGAACTGAGGTGCCAGACACAAGAGCAGGCTCTATTGTGGTTTGCTCTTTCCTCAGAGGAAGTTTTTGTGGGGTGTAACCTTAGGCCATCGAAGCTGAGAGTCCAACTTTCAGAGCAGCACCAGGACTAACAGCGTCAAACAGCTCTGTCACTGCATCTTATCTTGCCTTGTAGTACCCCCTGCTATTCTGGTCTTGCCCAGCTCCCAACTCTGTCAATGTTCCTAATCCATAGTAGTCCACTATTTCAGTCCTGTGTCCCTTCATTTTGAATTGGTGATGATCTTTCAGTTATCTGTTGGTGCCTGAAACAAGAACAGGGCTTCTCTAGTGTGAGACAGACAGGGATATGATATGCTGTCCTTTAGGACCTTGTCCAGATTTGATTGAAAGGTGTATCATTAGAACATATTAGCTAATACATTTAAAAAACCTAATGTAGTCAAAGCACATTGCTTTTAATATGTGCTAAACTGGTCAGGATTAAGATTTAAGACCAGAAGGGATCATTATGATCTAGTCTAATCTTCTACATAACATTGGCATAGAATTTCACCCAGTGATTTCTGCATCAAGATTATGACTTCTGGATGAGCTAGAGCAGGGGTGGGCGAACTTTTTGGCCGGGGGCCCCATCGGGGTTGCGAAACGGTATGGAGGGCCAGCTAGTGAAGTCTGTGCCTCCCCAAACAGCCTGCCTTCTGCCCCCTCCCACTTCCCGCCCCCCTGGTTACCCCCTCAGAACCCCTGACCCATCCAATCCGCCCCGCTCCTTGTCCCCTGACCACCTCCTCCTGGGACCCCCTGCCTGGCCCCAGCCCCTTTCAGAATGTGGCCCTGTGAACATGGGCGGAGGACACAGGAGGAGTAGGGGCAGCTGTGCAGCCGGCGGTGCAGTTAAGTGAGGCTGCAGGGGAGGGGGAACAGCAGGGGACGGGCTGGGGGCGAGCCTCCCCGGCTGGGAGCTCAGGGGCCGGGCAGGACGGTCCTGCGGGCCGGATGTGGCCCACGGGCCGTACTTTGTCCACCTCTGAGCTAGAGCATATCTTCTAGAAAAACTTCCAATCTTGGATAATTAAAGCTTAGGGGGAGCCTAGGTCTGCTGCAGACTTCTGAATTATGTTAGCTAACTTATTCAAATACACACTTTTCAATCTTAGTCTAGATAAGACCAAAAAGATAACCCATGGGGGGCGGGTATTCAAAGAGGCATCAAACTGATTTTGAATGCCTCCTTATATCTCATGGGACTGCATAGCCATGTACTAGCAGGTAGAGGTCTCCTCTGACCTGCTGTGAAATTGGCTGGTAGTTTTAATTTTTGTGTTTTGTTTTCTGTTTCTGATCCCCCTTCAGAGAGCCTTGTGCTTGGAATGCAAGGGGGGAGGGTCACAGTTAAGGATTGAATGGTTTCTACTGCCCATATCCTGCAAAGTGGGGAAGTTTCATTCTGTCCCTCCCAGTTTTTTCCCTCTGTTTAGCTTATTATGAAATGGAAATGAGCCTGAATCTTTTTCAGGGACTTCCCCTTTGTGTGTGTGCCCCATCCTGCATGGTGGCTTTGGGAAATGTGTGCCTTGCTGCTGTGACCATCAGGGGGTGTTCATGCACAATGGTTGTTTTTGATATTCTAGAAAAATGTCTTTTCTCTTCAGTTTTGTTTTACACTTGGTCTTTACTACCTGAATTTTCTGTTTAGTCAGCTCCATTTCTGGTCCTGAACCACTGGAAGGGTTCCAGCCCAGCAGGAACTTTGTAGCCTGACTTTCACTGAAATGGAGAAATTTTTTTGTAAAGCAACAAATTGAGCTGAAAACCAAATGTGCTTGTGAAGGGCTGAAGGAGCAGTAGCTGAGGGGGAGGTGAATGTGTACTTTAGAATGACACGAGAGTTCCAGTAATGCCTGAGCTGGCAGCTGAGCCTCATAATGTCTGACAGTGGGCTGCCTTCCTGCCATCTGAGCTCACTGAACTCCAGTCTGCAGTGCCCCCTCCTTCAGTAGCCCTGCTTGCTAATTAGCACTGGCTCCGCTGGGATATTTACCTTTTCTCTGCTGGATTCCTGTGGTTTCCAAAGAATTCAGGTGCTCTCTGCGAGCCAAGGAATTCACATTACCTCACAGGATGTGCTGTGGCCAGAGTCTGCTGCAGCAGCCCAGTCCCCCCCACTCCTAGTAACCCCTGCCTAGCAGGCCCTGGCTGTTTGGGGAGCATAATGAATTCCTGCAATGGAGGGCAGGGGATCATTCTCATGATCCTTTCACAGGCACCTCCATCCAGCATAAACAACAAGGAGTCTGGTGGCACCTTAAAGACTAACAGATTTATTTGGGCATAGGCTTTCTTGGGTAAAAACCTCACTTCTTCAGGATGCAGCCGAAGAAGTGAGGTTTTTACCCACGAAAGCCTATGCCCAAATAAATCTGTTAGTCTTTAAGGTGCCACCAGACTCCTTGTTGTTTTTGTAGATACAGACTAACACGGCTACCCCCTGATACTTGACACCATCCAGCATAGTGGCCATGGACAAGCACATCCACCTGGGGGTCAAGCTAGGATTATCACCACTGGCTCATCACTTCTCTTACATTAGACTGGGGTTTTGAGCTTATAGAGAGGAAGGATGGTCTTGTGGTAAAGCATAGTATTTTGAGTCAGGTGGCTTGGATTCTACTGCCAGTTTAGCCATTTGCTGTGTCTCTTGGGCAGCTCACTTCCCCAATTTTGCCTGAGTTTCCCCCTTATGTAAATAAAGAGGAGATGAGGCCTAGTTCCATACTATCTATGTGGTGTTTGGGTAGGGAAGCCAAATGTTCTTGAATCCAGGCCAGATGATGCCCTTGGCTACATCCATACAGCTCCCATGGGAATTAGAGAGGCACTGTGATGATAGGGTTTGGTTCTTAATAGGTGACCATGGGCTGGGACTCCACAGTTAGAGCTGCATATTCCCACAGACAACAGTAGCAGCTCTGCTGAAGCTCAGGAGAAATTTTGTCAAAGAATGAGAGCAGAAAATGGCTCTTACTATAGCATATGCAGTTACTGTGTGATTGTTCCTTTAGCATTTCACTATTGGGCAGTAAGGAGCCTGAGGGGTCCCACTAAGTCTAACTGTGTGACCTTGGTTTCTTCTTTTGTCTCCTTCTGCCTTTGGCACTTGGAGAACCTTAAAGGAAAGGAGCTATCAGACTGTCTTGCTGTACCCATTGGACTCTGCTCTGTTTTCTCTCCTTTTGCTTACTCTACTGTGTGTTTTTTTTTTTTCCTCCCCCCCTTTCTTCTTGCATCATTCTCCCTTCCTCCTACCCCACCTTTTTGGGTTCCTCTTGGGCAGCAGCAGATGCCTTATGCATGGAAGAGGCTGCAGAAGGAAATTGATTAAGATTGCATTACCCTATTCCCTTTCCAGCAGGCTTCTTGTGTTGAATTGTCAGAAAAGGAGCTGGACTAGTCTTAGGTTAGCTTCTCTTCACTGCAGATGTTCATTATACCCACAACCCAGCAAAGCTGCAAAATACTCTTAATGGTAGAATGTGGGTTTGAAACCCATGTATTAGCTTGTTCCTGCATCTTTTCACAAGAGACCCTATTTCCTGCACCTGTTGGTCTCTCAAAGTTCTGCCCCAGTTTTTGCATTTCTTGCACTGTGGCTTTTCCTATTGCTCTTTAGCACTAGAGCATTTGAATAGATTCATCTGGCTTTGGGCATAGGAGCTCCACCATACAGTGTTACCAGCACCAATGTGCTAATCGGGTTAACAGCTCAACTTCTACTGCTGCTCCTACCTGGTGTACTGCTCCACTACTTGTTCTGCTGTGGAGATAATTGATATCACAGGCAGGGGAACTGTGGTGTGTGATTGAGGAGCATGAGCTGGAACAGAGGCAAGACCCAGGACCACTGTTGTGCTCCCATTCTGTAGGGGAAAGATTCCTAGCTGCACTTTGGGGCTGCAGCCTTTGTATTGTAGAAGGGTGGAAATATCTGTAACCCCTTTCCACCAGTTCTAGCCTATGGAGCAGCTTTCTCGGGGCATCATGTTGATGTCCATCTGTCTGTCCTAGTTTAGCAGCAGCTTATGGCAACTGATTTAAGCCAAGAGTTCCCAGGCGTCCAGTTTTCAACCGAGCACTGGCTCCGCAGCTCCCATTGGCCAGGAACCATGGCCAATGGGAGCTTCAGGGCTGGTGCCGGTGGGGGACGGGCAACGCGCAGAGTCCTCTGGCTCCTGCACCTAGGAGTTGGACATGCTGACCACTTCCAGGAGCAATGCGAAGCCAGGGCAGGCAGGGAGCCTGCCTTAGCCTCGCTGTGCTGCTGACTGGGAGCTGCCTGAGGTAAGTGCCACCCGGCTGAGCCTGCACTCCACAACCCCTCCTGCACCCCAACCCCCTGCCCCAGCCCTGAGCCCTCTCCCAATCCCCAAACCCCTCGCCCCCAGCCTCATCCCAGAGCCCACACCCCCAGCCAGAGCCCTGATCCCCCTCCTGCACCCCAATCCCCTGCCCCAGCCTAGTGAAAGTGAGTGAAGGTTGGGGAGAGCAAGCGATGGAGGGAGCGGGGAATTGAATGAGTGGGGGAAAGGGTGGGGTAAGGATATTCTGTTTTGTGCGATTAGGAAGTTGGCAACCCTAGTTGAGACATTTGCCTTAAACAGCAAGTCTTGAAAGAGCAAAGACTAGGGAAGGTGCAAATGGCTTTCCGTTTAGTCTTAGTGCCCTAAGCAGGGAGCCCTTGACAGTCCACTGGAGCCAAGAGCAGCTGTGAAGGGTAAAGAGGGAGAGTCCAGAATTAGAGGTAGGGATACTTAGATTCAGAGAGTTGGTTTAGATCAATGGTTCTCAACCAGGAGTCCAGTGCCCTCTGGGGGGGTTGCAAGCAGGTTTCACGGGGTCCCCCAAGCAGGGCCAGCATTAGTCTTGCTGGGGCACAGGGCAGAAAGCCAAAGCCTGGGGCTCCAAGCCCTGCCACTCTGACTTGGGGCTGAAGCTGAAACCTGAGCAACTTAGGGGGCCCTGCAAAGCTGTGGTGGGGGCCCCGGGCAGTTGCCCTCCTTGCTACCCTCTAATGCTGGTCCTGGCTTTTATATGCAGAAAAACAGTTGTGGCACAGCTGGGCCATGGAGTTTTTGTAGCATAATTGGGAGTGGGAGCTCAGAAAGAGAGGTTGAGAACCCCTGTTTTAGATGGCTTTTGTGTACAGTCAAGGAAAGAACATTGCTCAGTTGTCTCTTGTGCTTTTCTATAGCACCCATGCAGTAAGAGGAATTAGCAGACGTGGGGGAAGCAGTATAGTTAACAGGCCTTTTGGCCTCTCCTCCATCTCTCCCAGACTCTCCTTAGTGTCCTGATTAATTACCCCATAGTCATCAAGTTTACATATGACCATAAACTTGACCTTATGGTTAATATACCCTTCCCTAAGCAGTGGGGGGTATAAGACCTGGACCTGTATAAAACCTGAAAGCTATGAGGCTAAGGCAGGTAGGGAGATAGGTGGATGTTTGGGAGTGCTGGTATAGGCAGTTGGAAAGTGCAGGTGGATTCTGGGGGTGCTTGAGCTAGAGGTGCTAAGGTGGCTGGGTGCTCTTCTGGGAGTGACTAGGGGGTGACGGGTGCTGTGATGCCTGGGATAGGTGGTGGGTCCTGGGGTGGGGGAGGAAATGAGGTCTGTTTGGGTGCTGGTAGATGAAGTCTTTTTCAAGAGCAGAGGTTTGGTGTCTGGCAGGGTTTCTTGGATGGGAGAGTAGGGTCTGGTTGGAGCATCTCTGGTGAATTGGGAGTTTGAAGGTTTACAGGTCTCTGGGCTGGCTGGAGATTAGAGGGTCTCTTTGGGGTCTGATTGGGGAATTTGTAACGAGTTCTGAGCCCCTCACTTTCTATACCTGGCAGCAGGTGGGTTGGCTGGCCACACCACCAAACTTGCTGCTGCTGCTTCCCCACTAGGATCCAACAGAGGATGCAGCCAGAGGGGAGGGAGACATGTGGCCTGGTTAGATAAGACTAAAGTTGGGCTCTATGGTGGGATTCTAGTGACCTGAATGGGGAACGGCAAGGTCTCTGCTCACAGCTAAGCCAGATGTGTAACATTCAGGCTGAGATTGCAAGCAGGCATGACAAGGCTGTGGAATGTCTGAGCATCACCCTTCACTTACAGAGTTTGGGTTCAGAGTTGGAGTGTATGTAGTCCCTGGCTATTCTCATGCTGAGAAAAGGGAAGCTGGTATGGGAGAAGAGGAAGCTGTCAGGGAGCACCTCCAGCTTGGCGGCTGCCATGTCTGTTTCATAAGCTTTGGTGTTTGCTGCTAGTAGTCAAACTGCACCTATGTACATAGTCTGCTTCAGCTGGACCTTTCCCATCCCTTAATTGTATTTTAGGGTGGGATGTACTAGTTCTGTTGAGGGCGGGGGTAGGCTAGTATAAATAGTCTCTTGTACATTTGGGTAATGGGTTCCATTAACTTCACTCACTTACTGTCCTCTTAAAAAAAAAAAAAAAAAAAATATGCTAAGGGATAGGATTCCTTGGAAGGACAGGGTTTTGGACTGATATCTGCAGGAGTGGGGGTTAGGGCTGCACAGCGACAAGCCCTGGAAATGGGAGTAAGTTATTGGGAACTATGACTTTGTGTTTCTCTGTCTCTGATACAAGCAGTGGGTAGCACTAAGTATGGGAAGGGGATTTTACAGCCATGCTATTTCAGGCTGTGATTCTGTCACATTTCACAAGTACAGTTGACCCCAGATTCCTATTGGATGAATGACCTCTCTTGAAAACTCATGGCTCTGCATGGAATAGTGTTGATGATTTTTGGAGGATGCTTTTCCTCCCGAGTCAGTACTAAACTCAATGCACCAGTGTGGTACGAAGGAGTGCTGTGCTATTGGAGTTAATGTCTCTTTGCTTTGTCACCTTTCTTGCTTTTAGAGACTGTTGATGAATGCCCTAGAAATTTCTATTGTGAATTTGGGGGAAAAATAGATATAGTCATGTCATAAGGTCATAACACTCTATTCCACTAGTCCCTTAGGAGGCTGTTAAGCAGCAGCTACTGAAGTTAGACATTTTTAAATAAGCATGTCCAGATAACTTGCATCCAAGAGTTTTATAAGAGTTGGTTGAGGAGCTCACTGGAGCATTAATGCTGATTTTAAATAAGACTTGAAGTTCCAGAAGACAAAGAAAGTTAATGTTGTGCCAATATTTCAAAAGGGTTAACAGAGTGACTTGACTAATTATAAGCCTGTCAGTCTGATATTGATCCTGGACAAGATAATGGTGCAGCAAATATGGGGATCCTTTTAATAAAGAATTAAAGGAGGGTAATATAATACCAATCAATATGGGTTTATGGAAAATAGGTCCTATCAAACTAGCTTGAGGTATGTTTTTATGAGATTACAAGTTTGATCAAAGTAAACAGTGTTGATCTAATATACTTTTAAACTTCTGTATGGCATTTGGCATGATATTGCAAGACCGTTTGATTAGAACACCAGAGAGAGAGAGAGAGAGAATCTACATGACACAGATTAAATGGATTAAAAGCTAGCTGGTCGGTCTCGATGTAATTATAAATGGGGAGTTATCAGATGGATGTGTTTCTAAAGGGGTCCCGCAGGGATCTGTTCTTGGCCCTACAGTATTTAACATTTTTTATCAATGACTTGGAAGAAAACATAAAATCATCACTGAAAGTTTTCAGATGACCCCAAAATTGGGAGAGGGGTAAATAATGCAGAGGACGGGTCACTAATACAGAGCAATCTGGGTCGCTTGATAAACTGGGTATGAGCAAACAATATACCTTTTAATATAGCTAAATAGAAATGTATATATCTAGGAACAAAGAATGTAGGCCATACTTACAAGATGGAGGAGACACTATCCTGGGAAGCAGTGACTCTCGGAAAAAGATCTGAGTGTTGTGGTGGTGAATCAGCTAACTGTGAGCTCCCAGTGCAACACTTTGGCCAAAAGGGCCAGTGCAATCCGACATGCACAAATAGGGGAATCTCAAATCAGAGTGGAGGTAATTTTATCTCTGTATTTGGCACTCGTGCTACCGCTCCTGGAGTACTGTGTCTAGTTCAGGCATCCACAATTCAAGAACAATGTTGATAAGTCAGAAGAGCTACAAGAATGATCTAAAGGATTAGAAAACATGCCTTAGTCGATGACTCAGGTAGCTCATTCTGTTTAGCTTAACAAAGAGAAGGTTAAGGGGTGACTTGATTATGCTCTGTAAGTATCTACATGGGGAAGAAATATTTGATATTAGGCTCTTCAGTGTAGCAGAGAAAGGTATAACATGGAAGCTGAAACTAGACAAATTTAGACAGGAAAGAAGGCGTAAATGTTTAATATTGATGGTAACTAGCAATTGGAACAATTTACCCAATATCATGGTTGATTCTCCATCACTAGCAATTTTTAAATCAAAATTGGTTTTCTAAATATACTTCTAAAAGGTATGATCTAAGAATTATTTTTGGAGAAGTTTTATGGTCTGTTATACAGGAGTTCAGACTAGATCACAATGATCTCTTCTGGTCTTATCTATGAATCTATACCTTGGATCTTTCATTTGTGAACTCAGGTCACTTAGTACAAAAGTCGGTATAATGACCTTTGTGTCCTGGCCATATTCCAGCCAGGGAAATTGCATTCTATTTAAATCCTCCTTCATTTTCAGGTGAATAGATTGATTTCACCTACTGTTGTGCAGTGCTGCTATGTGCTGTTAAACTGCCACCACATTCTATCCTCAACGTGTCTGCATTTCAGTGGTGGAGAGAGATTTTTTGTATGTACAGAGTTGTAGTGCACTTTGAGATCCCTCTGAGTGAAAGACACTACTAGAATGTAAGTTTTCTATCACAAAATTGTGCTTGGAATCTGGAACTGGGGCTATCCAGTAAATGGTGAAGCTCTCTAGGGAAGAGAGAAGTTGCAAGAGTGGGAGATAAAAATGCTTGGGGTTGGAAGTAGTGAGAATGCAGTAATCTCTGTGACCAGCAGTGGTTAGTATCACATAGCTGATTGTGGGCAGTGTGGGAACTGAATTACTCTCCTCCGTGGCAGGTGGCAGTTTCAAGTCCCTGGGGAAAAATAGAGCAGTGTTTTTTTCAAAAATTGGTTTGTCTCTATTTACAAGTCATGGGATGGCCTAGTTGCCAGCACACTACATTTGTACCCCCATTCCCATTTGTATTACTGTCCTATTTCTCGCCTCTTTTCCCCATATAATTGTCTTGATTTTCTGATTTCTCTGTGCTACTTATGTGATGCCTCAGGTTCTGGATACACTCATGAGTGAGGTTTTTTTTTACAGTGATGTGGCTACAAAAATGGTCAGTGAGATGTTTTGAATGGGCTTCATGCACAGAGGCATCACAGCCAGAGAAGGGAGAATAGTTATACTCTGACTCTAGGGCAGAGGTGGGCAAACTATGGCCCACGGGCCACATGTGGCCCGTGGGACCGTTCTCCCTGGTCCCTGAGCTCCTGCCCCGGGAGGCTAGCCCCCAGCCCCTCCCCTGCTGTTTCCCCTCCCCCCCCAGCCTCAGCTCACTGCGCCACCGGCGCAAAGCTCTGGGTGGTGTGGCGGCGAGCAGGGCCGGCTTTAGCAAGAGCGGGGCCCGATTCCTGGGGGCGGGGCTTGCTGCAAGCCCCGCCCCCAGGACCTGAGCCGAGCCGCGCCGCCGGGGGGGGGGCCCCGAGCCGAGCCGCGCCGCCGGGGGGGGGGGCCCCGAGCCGCCGGGGGGGGGGCCGGAGCCGGGCCACGGGGGCCGTGCTGGGGCCTGCGGGAACGGGCCGCGCCTCCCCGGAGCCCTTCTCCCGCCCCCACCCCAGCTTACCTCATGCTGCCGGCCGGCCCGCCCCTGCTGCTTAGTCTTAGACTTCCCGCGAATCTCTGATTCGAGCTCCTGGGGCAGCGCAGTTGCAGAGCCCGGCCTGACATGGTGCTCTGTGATGTGCAGTGCATGGCTGGCTCCAGCCGGGCGGCACGGCTGCCTGTCATGGTGCAGCCGCGCTGCCAGCCACCGGTGCTCCAGGCAGCATGGTAAGGGGGCAGGGGAGTTCGGGGGGTGGTTAAGGGTTGGGACGGTCAGAGGGCAGGTTACAGGGGTGTTGAACGGTGGCAGGGGTTCCGGGGGCAGTCAGGAAGGATAGGGGGTGTTGGATGGGGCAGTGGGGGGCAGTTAGGGGCAGGGGAAAGTTAGGGGCCAGGAATCTGGGGGCAGTCAGGGAGAAGGGGTGGTTGGATGGGGCAGGGGTCCAGGGGGGCCATTAGGGAACAAGGGGGGTTGGATGGGGCAGGATTCCTGGGGGGCCGTCAGGGGTGAGAAGCAGGGGGGGTTGGATAGGGGGCGGGGGCTGGGCCACGCCTGCCTGTTTGGGGAGGCACAGCTTCCCCTAACCAGCCCTCCATACAATTTCTGAAACCCGATACGGCTCTCAGGCCAAAAAGTTTGCCCGCCCCTGCTCTAGGGCCACCATCCTGATAATACTACTGTTATCACTCTGGTAATGAGATACCTAGTTCTACTTGGACACAAGCTACAGAAATGATCAAGGGGTTGGAGGAAAGAATGAACTCTGTCCAAGATGGTTAAGATGGCAAAGCTGAGAATGTCATAACCAACGAACATTTGAGGTATATTCCTAGACAGAAACTGTTAAAATGGAAGTAAGGCAGAGAGTACATATCCATCATTTAGGGTAAAATACATTCAAGATGTTGTAATGATCCCAAATGTGTTAACCCAGGGAAATCCATAGTCAGGGTTAAATGTATGAAATTCAGTCATGTTAAAATATGGAAATATACAGTGAGGATATCCAACCAGTCTTAACTCTGCCTTACTACAGGCTCTTCCAACTTCCTCTGTAGCTAAAGCTAACTGGAATCTTCTACATGGATTAAATCTAAACTTTTTATTATTAATGGTAACTTCGCCCCTTGCTATTCTTTATAACTAAATGTTTATCCTTCAGCAGGAACTTTAACTCTGCCCTGGAATGACACCATGAGCATCAAAAAAATGAAAAAAAAATCTGTTTTTAATAAATTAGTTTAAACTAAATCTGTGTCCACAAACACTAAAATGCCTTAATCACAACCATATAGTTTTTATTTAGTGTCAATACTCCGTCCCATTGACCATGAGACTCTTCTCAAAATGGCCACCAACTGAGGGCAGTCACACTGAGAACAATGGGAGATGGCAGCCATTTTGAAAGAGGGCAGCTCTGTGAGAATTCTCTTCAGTAGACACTGGTATCCTTCAGCCTCTGTGAAAGAAGCTTTCACTTATGAAAAATAAGAGGGGGAATGACCATTTAATAAAACTGAAGGGTGGCACACTTTGTTGCTTCTTTAGGCAGAGTTCATTGAACACATACCAGGGGTTCATTGCATTCCCCCATTCCCCAGCCAAAGGCTCCCTGTGTGACCTGCCCATTCCCTTGTATTTCAGGAACTTCCCTCTTTCCCCTGATCCTTGGGCTCTGTGTGCTTCCCTTTTACCCCCACCTTTCTTAGGGTATGTCTTCACTAGGAAGGCTGCAGCTGTGCTGCTATAGTGCTTCACTGTAACCATTCACTACAGCAGCAGAATCCCATTTTTTAGTTAATCCATCTCCACGAGAGGTGGTAGCTAGGTTGACAGAAAAATTCTTTCATTGATCTAGCACTGTCTACACCGGGGGTTAGGTCAGCTTAACTCTGTTGCTCAGAGATGTGAGTTTTTCACATGCTGAGCGATGAAGCTGGGTCGACTTAACTTTTTAGTGTAGACCTGGCCATATTCTTCCACTTTCTTCATGCCTTTCTCGCTCATGGTGTCAACATTTTCAAACTATTGGAGGGGACGGGAAGAGCTAAAATGATGGGTATTATGCTGGAATGTGTTAATGGTTGCCATCAATCAACAATTACAGAGGCAGTTGAATCTGGTAGCTCTGCTAACCAGTGGCACATTGTGTCCCCCATTACCCCCTTTTGGTTTTTCCAGTTTTCATCAAAATCAACAGGGTTTCCTGAAATTTGGAATTGATCAGATGGAGTGTTCAAAGTTTATTATATTGCATCCACACTGAGATATGCTATCAAGTTGCATGTGTGACGTTATTGACATAAACTGGGACCATATAGATCATTGTTGCAACCAAAGTCCTGTAGTGGCACCCAAATCTTGTATAAAGGGGGTCAAATGGGGTGTCTAAGACAAGGTTATGGTTTACTGGTTATGATTATGCTGTCTATATGTGTGTATCAATTTTGTAGTTGAAGTTATGAATATTGGCTCTATACTATCTGTATGGCAAACTTATGCTATGCTTCTGGGTAACATCCCAGACAAGCTGAGATTAGCTCTGCCTAGCCTGCTTGATGGCCCATTAAGAACCATCAGCTATACACTGGACTCATTGAGAGAAGGCAAATATGCCTTCAGACTCAGCAAAGTATGCAGGAACTTGCCCATGTGACTCCAGACTCCATTTTGCTGTAATTTTCCACAGTAAGAACAAAGAGGTGTTCTTACACCTGGAAAAGACTATATAAGGCTGATGCCTCATCTCCATCTTGTCTTCAATCCTGCTTCTTACCTCTGGAGGAATTTTGCTACACTGAAGCTCTGAACAAAGGACTGAGGACCCATCCCAGCGGGGGATGTATTCCAGAGACTTGACTTGAACCTGCAGTTTATTCCATCACTGCTGCAAGCCTGAACCAAGAACTTTGCCATTACTATATGTAATTGATTTCATTTAACCAATTCTATCTCTCATCTCTATCTTTTTCCTTTTATAAATAAACCTTTAGATTTTAGATTCTAAAGAATTGGCAACAGCGTGATTTGTGGGCAAGATCTGATTTGTATATTGACCTGGGTCTGGGGCTTGGTTCTTTGGGATCAGGAGAACCTTTTTTCTTTTATTTGGGTATTGGTTTTCATAACCATTTGTCCCCATAATGAGTGATACTGGTGGTGATACTGGGAAACTGGAGTGTCTAAGGAGATTGCTTGTGAGACCGAAGTCCTCTTAGTCTGGCTGGTTTGGTTTGCCTTAGTGGTGGAAGAACCCCAGCCTTGGGCTGTAACTGCCCTATTTGAGCAATTTGTCCTGAGTTGGCACTCTCAGTCGGGTTCCGCCAGAACCGCATTGTCACAGCATGTAAGGCCTTGCAAGCTTCACAAGAACAACCTCCTAACCAATCTAACACAGACAAGGTTTCAGTGTGTTTAGGGAATCTGTTCAGATTAGAGGTCTGGCAAAAATCTGACAGAGTGCTACATTTCTTAAATGGCCCATTTTAATTAATTTTAAGTCCTAAATAAACCGTTTTAGGGCTTGTCTACACTTACAATGCTGCAGTGGTGTAGCTCCACCACTGTAGCACTTAGTGAAGACACTATGCCAACAGGAGAGCTTCTCCCATCGGTGTAGGTACTCCACCTCACCGAGAGGCGGTAGCTATCTTGATGGGAGAAGCTCTCCCATAAACATAGTGCTGTCTACACCGGAGTTAGGTTGGTATAACTACATTGCTTAGGGGTATGGATATTCTACACCTCTGAGAAACCTAGTTTTAATGACAAGTTGGTAGTGTAGACCAAGCCTTAGTTGTAAACTCGTATAGAAAAGTAATTCTGTGCTCAGTATTAGTGCTCTCACTTTGGGAGGATACATTATTTTTTATGCATAAGAGATTGGATCCCTACTTTAAGTGCACACCTTAAATATAGACTTGCTACCAATGTAGAACTAATGAATGAAATTGTTTTTAATTGTTCACTTTACTTATAAAGTTTTATGAATGAAACAATATTCATTCATAAAACCGGTTACCCCAATAACTGGCTAATTAACAATTAAAATGCTTGTTAAGAGCCGTAGCTGTTCAGTCAGCTGCCTTTGTAAGTTTCACTATCAATCCAATTCCTGCTTAAATCACTGAGACTTGCACTGTTTCAGTATTGTAACTTCTGTTCACCATTTATTACACTTGCCTACAGTGTAACTTCTGTTCACTGTTTGCCATATTGTAATTCAAACTCCATTTTAAAACGCTTACTCCATATTGTAAGGGCTTGCTGCAACCTTCATTTTTGTAAACCCTGCTGTAATCTTATTAGTTTAGTTTAGATGTGTGAATGAGGTATGTATGGATGATGAAATCAACCTCCAGCCCCAGCCTGTCCTGATAGAGTTCAAACACCAATGTCTGAAGATACAGACAAGAGCCCTAACAAAGTAAAAAGAATCCACCCTAAAAAGAAAGGTTTCAGAGTAACAGCCGTGTTAGTCTGTATCCGCAAAAAGAACAGGAGTACTTGTGGCACCTTAGAGACTAACAAATTTATTAGAGCATAAGCTTTCGTGGACTACAGCCCACTTCTTCGGATGCATATAGAATGGAACATATATGCATCCGAAGAAGTGGGCTGTAGTCCACGAAAGCTTATGCTCTAATAAATTTGTTAGTCTCTGAGGTGCCACAAGTACTCCTGTTCTTCTTTTTCCTAAAAAGAAAAGGTACAATAAAAGGAAGATCAAAGCCCGGTCCAAGGCTGAAAGTCATGTCTGCAATTGACGGGTGATCAATCATCTAACCTGAAGGCAGCGTGACACAGCAAGACTTATAGACTCTGGATTCAAACTAAAGCCTACAAAAAGGATGGGTGAGATGAAAAACTTTGGAGGAGGGTAACATTCTGCTACCAACATGGAAGGGCATTGGTGCATGCCCAACAGAGACCCAGCTCGTCCTTGTGCCCGGCTTTCCTGGCCAGTTAGCCGCCACAAGCTACGAACCCAAGCTGCAAACTCAAGCCACAGACTCAAGCAGGACTGGTAACTATGCATCAGCTGCAGAACATCTGATGGATGTGTGTGTATGTGTGTATAGGTATTAGGTATAATGTGTGTGTGTGTGTGTGTGTGTGTGTGTGTGTATAAGGATTAAGGTATTTAGTTATTGGTCACAAATTAAATTATCATAATAAATGTGGCATCTTTATCTTGTCCCCTTTAATAAGATCCTACTAGTTTTTATTGGTATAACACCAACACTTCCCCTCCATAATAAATCCATGGGTGGGAAGGAGAGGGTTAGGAGCAGTATCTCTGTAACTAGGAGGAATGGGATGAGATTTGCTTATAGTCAGTTTAAACTAACTACTACTTAAACTTCTTGACAGTGGGATATATGGTGTTGGGCTGTGAAATAATCTCTTGGAGGAAGGATTGGGAGCCCCTTCCTTTGGAACATTGGAAACCAGACTGGACACAGCTCTGGGAAATGGTCTTTGAAGGTTTGCATTAGATGGTACCTAATTTAGCTCTTTTTACATCTGTAATTGCAGCGATTTGAGTTGTCTGCCTAACAAGTCCCATCTAGCAAGCTGCTTGCCTTCCCCAGAAAGTGTAGCTTGAGTTTTTTGTCCTTGTTCTTAGGTTTGCGACTGTGAGATATGACCAGGGAACCAAGAACATTAAAAACCAGTTCATGCATCTGACCAACTACAGTGTCAACAAGAAGAGCGGAGACTATGTCAGGTACTTAGAATTGCCAAAGAGATGAGAGGATGGGCTTTGGTTCTTGGAGGCGGAACCAAATTCACACCAGGGTGGGGAAGCAAATTTGTATGACTGCATCTAAGTATGGCTTTCAAAGGTCAGGGTGGTGATCCTGAGGCACAGGCCAGTTATGTGAGCCCTGCTTCCTTGGTTTGTTTTAGCTGTGATGACCCTGAAGTGGAGGATTATGGGAACAAGTGGAGTATGAGTGCGATGCTGAGGTACCTGAAACAAGAAGGGAGAGACACAACAAGTGAGTAGAGACACCCCCCCCCCCCCCTTTGGTTCCTTCCTTGTGTCCTCAGCAGTGTCCACCAGCAAGAAATCCTAGGAAGAACCCTACTAGGATCCAACTCAGGCCGGAGGAGTTTCCCTTTCTTAATGTCATCCCGTTCCTCCTAGTTATACCTGCTGGTACACCCTAAATGCTTCCCCTCCCTCCACGGCTCCCATGGTTTGTTCAGTCTGGTGAGTCATCAACCTCTCAAACCCTGCAATTTAGCCAACGAAAGGCTGGTTACCTGTGTCATTTTGAATGACTCATGGATGTATCATCACCTTTCCATGCCCCAGGTTTTAGCTGAGTTTTGTTGTCCATCTGAGTGCTTATGTTCTGTAGAACAGCTCTCTTCATACCTTTACCAGGTCTGCTTTGATGCATCTGCATAGCAGAATCCAAGTAATTTTTCTCTTAAGGGACAACTTGCCTGATATTGAGTCCTTAGTAACACTATTTGGCAGCTACTGTACTCATCCTATAAGTATTACCAGGGAACTTAGAGGATGGAGGAAGGGATTTGAATCAGGCTTCTAAGTGGAACTAAGCCTTTCCCAATTTTATGTGCATGGTTATGCAGTCACTCATGCTCACTTGCACCAATTAATGTTCTCTCAATTGCACACGTGATTAGAAATTGATACAGATCATTAGAACATTGTTACACTTTATAATATCCAGTGTAAAGCGATAAATTCTCCTAAATAAGCCAACCACTGAGAGAAATTAGTAAGACATTCCAATGAATTGGTTATTCCATAATTGTACAGTTAGGGGTTTTTTGCATCTTGCTCTGATGCTGGTGTCACAGACAGAATACTGGGCTAAGAACGCCAGTCTGATCTGGGACAGCAGTTTCTGTATTCTTATGCACATGCAGGAACACTTGTGTACACATGCCCACCCACTCATGTACACACATTCATGCTTCCTCTTGTACAGATGCTCAAACTTTGCATACCTAGGAATATGCACACATGTATTCCCCTATGTATGGAAAATAGTAATTGCAGTACTAAATTAGACCAGAGGTTTATCTAGTTCAGTGGCCAGTATCAAAAAGGAGCTGCCAACAAAGGGTTTTTTTTGTTTCCTAACCCTCATTAGTTTGGCTTGTGCCCTTGAGCATGAGTTTCTCTAACACTCTTGATTAGTTAATCCTTAAAACTGTGTGTGGGGGAGGGGGGTGATCACTCATGCTAAATTGTGCTGTCATGCATGCTACATGCTCCTGCTTATGCTTGCTTACATTTGTTCTTGCACTCCTGTGAGAATTCACTTGAGTGCTCCTGCCCTGGGGTATTCATGTATGCACTCATGGTCTCTTGCTCCTCTGGGTGTCCACATATGCTCTCATTTGCTTGATGTTACCTACAGAGTCACCCATACTCAGATTCACATGCAAACCCAGGAGAGCATTTGCACATGAGTGCAATCCCTGCTTCACATTCTGTTTTGTTTTTTTTTCCCCCCTCACAGCACTGATGGCCAATGTGGAGGACTTGATTATTAAGACCATTATTTCTGCTGAGCTGGCAATTGCCACAGCCTGTAAAACCTTTCTTCCACACCGTGGCAGCTGCTTTGGTAAGGAGCCCAGGGGTTATCTTAACATATGGGGCTGTTGCAGGTTCCCTTTTCTCCTGGGTGTCTGTTACCTGCTGCTTCCAGCCCAGGTGTTGTGTGGAAAAGCTTGGACTCCATATTGGGCTAGCAACAGAGGGAAATGTGGGTTTGGCTCTCTGTGCAGACATCCCAAACTGCAGGATTGACCCCAGAGTCACTGTCACACATAGGGGGTCCTATGATGGGAGGAGTGCTGGATTCTAAGATGAGCAGAACAGTTCAGAGGGGACCTACAGGGTGTTGGGCATACTGGAGTTGCTGGCCCATTAGTGGTTCTGGAAAGGGTGATGGGTTGAGCACACATTTCTGTGAGATTGGTCCCTAGAAGGAAGGCTTGTTGCATATGAGTGTTGGTGATGCCTGTTGGGCTTGCTTTTGTGTGACTGTACCACATGGCGGCGGCAGAGCCTACCTCTGGCTGAGGCTATATACAGAGCTATGTGTTGGCAATGGGAAGGGGAAGTTTGGAACAATTCCAAAAAGCGGCGGCTGGTACCAGTGCATGCCTCCTCCTGCTTTCCAATGGCAGCTCCTCAGCCTTCCCTGAGGCGGCCTCCTCCTGCTTCCAGCTGCTCTGCAAACACAGAAGGCAGGAGTCCCAAAGTAGAAGATTGCTGAGTGCAGAATCAGTCTTATGCTCAGTCAGTGCTTGCACTAAAGGCTACTAGTAGCTTAGGCTGCCCTGAGTTCAGGGACCACGGGGAATAGGCTGTCTGAACACAGCCATGACAGGCAAATCCCTTCTGCTGTGGGATTCTTGAAGGTTGGCAGCATTACATACATCTCCATGAGTGTAATGTTAATGCTGTCCAGTTTGGGTTTTGGGAGCTGACAGGATAGAGTGAGGGACCCAGGGAGGAGGTATGCCTGGGCATGTATGGTATCAGGTGGCAGGCTACCTCTGAAAGCTGGCCAACTTGCAGGGCCTTTGCTTTTCTGTGTAGCCTTGATCCCTTCTTTCAGAGTCACTGGAACTCTTGGAAATGATTGGAAACTTAGCAGTCAGATGGAATTGTTTTTAGTGAAGTAGCAGTTTAGCACCTACTCCAAAAATATCAACAGCCCAATAGAGACCTGGCCATCTCCCCTGTGTTCTCCCTCCTCCTCCCCCTCTCAGCCCTTTGTCTTAAGTTTACTATGACAAGCTTGTGGAGAGGCTCTAATACTCTGTATGTCCTCTGTGCTGGGTCTGGCTTTAAGGTTATCCCACTTCCTGTTGCCTCCCCAGAATTGGACTTAAATCACCCTCTTAGTTGCTTCCCTCTCCCCCCCCCCCCCTCCGCCGCCGCCTCCTCCCTCGGGGCTACCGTCCCACAAACCAACTTCCATTCCATTTGTTTGAGTATAAACATGAATTAAGAGCTTCCCAGGAAAGAGAGCTTAAGCAGGAGCCATGCTGCTTCCCAAGGGAGTCAGAGGCATTCCTGGAGTTCTGTACTTGCTGCCACCTTCCCTCCCCCTCTCAGCCAAGTGGTTGGCCATGGTCCTGAGGACTCTGAGCTGTTCCTTGCCTTCCTCCATTGCCCAATATTCATCCTAGTGCCCTGTTCTCACCCTTTGATGCCTTGCCCCTGCCGTTTCCGTTTACAAGGACACTTGCCAGCTGGGGATGTTCAAGATGGCTGACTCTGCAGTTACAAATGTTCATGAGAAAACTGAGACATGAATGGCAGAAGGTGGAATCCCTTTGGAGGCCACTTTCTCTGTTCCTTCCTCTCTTTTGATAGCAAACAATGTAGCCTGGAAATGACACAGTGGGAGGGATGGACCATCTAAAAGACCAGGTCAGTCAGGCCTATTTGATCTTCGTAGCTTACTGGAGTTTCTCCTTGATCTCTCTAGTCAGGTCATACTACAGAACCTTGTTCTCTCCTCCGTTGGGATACGAGTGGAGGCTGGCCTACCCTGCGCTCCTGGCCCAATCTTCCATGGTGCTGGAGAGAAGTCTTCCCCCATGCCATCCTGCTTTTCACATATGCTCTTTCTTTAAGTTAGACACTCACTATCTCTCCTCTTCTACCTGGTTGGGGTACTGCTGGGGACTTTGGGAGAATGTTGGCAGTAGCTGGCCAGCCTGCCAAGTCCTAACAGCAACCAGTCCTACAGATCTTCTGCCTACAGATCTTTCACTGGCAGGTCTGCAGTTCAGCATAGAAGAACATTGTAGGGGGCTGTATTGCAGCCATGTTTGTGCATGGGGGTGGGGGAGCACAAAGCTGTGAGAACTTGTTGCTTTGATCTGCGCAGCTACCAGTTGATGCTCCTGCTGGCTGTGGCTTGTGGTTCTAAATGGCTTTTAACTCCTCATTAAAGTTAGGTTGCAAGTGAAATTCTTAACTTGTGGCTCTCAGGGAGACTGAGTTGTGGGGCTCAGAACTGATACAGCTGCCTGAACTTGTTCACCAGCTAAGCTATGAAGCCTGAGCCCATGTCATTGGCTGCCCCAGATTGTTCCCTAAGAAGACTTCTCCTGTAATGGAATTGGTCTGACTTTAGAAACATGCTTATAAAAGGAATCTCGTCTTTTGGGGCATTTGCGCCTTCTGACTGCACCGACTCTAGAAAGACCCACACAAGGTGGCAAGCTTGGTTTCCTTCTGAAGCCCTTTCCCTGGTGGTGAGGACTCCTCTGCCTAATCAAGTTCTCTGTTTTCTAGCCCCTTCATCCTGAAGGATCCCAAAACACTACACAAACAATTGCTTTCCCTAACACTAAAATGCATCCCTGTCTGTGATGGGATGTGACAGCTGTTTAACAGTGCTCCAAAACTTCAAGGCAGGAAGTGAAGAAAAAAATGTTATATCCAATCAAAATTGCAGGTGGAATTTAGGGGCAGAAGTAATTACTTGAGTTAGAATTTGGCCAGAATCCCAGGACTAACTGAACTACAGTTAAAAGAATCACAGGATCCTTAATGACCACAAATGGTCAGGCCCTTGATTTTGTCTCATTCCAAAGTCGGCATTTATAAGTGTAAATATAGTGACCCCTGTCATCCCCTTGGGGCACTGCTTTGATTTTTGAACCAGCAGGGAGAATGCCACCTACTTAAATCACCAGCACCATTTTTTGAAGCACCCTGAGTTTTTTCTGTGTGGGGTCTCTCATTGAAGCAATGACCTGGTTTGACCCTACATAGCTTGAGAAATGTGACTGAATCACAGGCCTAGGTGGTCTGGCTGCAGACATTATATATACATTCTCACTAAGCATTCATTTGGCAGGCAGTCTGGAAAATGCCAGTATTCTAAGGTCAAAGCAATACAGTCTCTGCATTCAGGGAGAAGATCATAGAATATTAGGGCTGGAAGAGTCCTCAGGAGGTCATCTAGTCCAGTCCCTTGCTCAAAGCAGGACCAACACCAACTAAATCATCCCAGCCAGGGCTTTGTGAAGCCAGGCCTTAAAAACCTCTAAGGATGGAGATTCCCCCACCTCCCTAGGTAACCCATTCCAGTGCTTCAGCACCCTGCTAGTGAAAGTGTTTCCTACTTTCCAACCTAGACCTCCCCCACTGCAACTTGAGACTATTGCTTCTTGTTTTGTCATCTGCCACCACTGAGAACAGCCTAACTCCATCCTCTTTGGAACGCTGCTTTCAGGTAGTTGAAGGCTGCTATCAAATCCCCCCTCACTTTTTTTCTCTTTTGCAGACTAAATAACCCCAGTTCCCTCAGCCTCTCCTCGTAAGTCATGTGCCCCAGGTCCCTAATCATTTTCATTGCCCTCTGCTGGACTCTCTCCAATTTGTCCACATTCCTTCTGTAGTGGGGGGGACCAAAACTGAATGCAATACTCCAGGTGTGGCCTCACCAGTGCCGAATAGAAGGAAATAATCACTTCCCTCAATCTGCTGGCAATGCTCCTACTAATACAGCCCAATATGCCGTTGGCCTTCTTGGCAACAAGGGCACACTGCTGATTTATATAGAGTTTCTCATCCCCAGGACCTTTTCTGCAGAACTGCTGCTTAGCCAGTCAGTCCTCAGCCTGTAGCAGTGCATGGGATTCTTGTGGAGAGGCTCTAATACTCCGTATGTCCTCTGTGCAGGAAAGAATGTTCTGCTCATTGGAGGTAATAGGGGAAATGGACACACCCTCCCTTCCCAATTCCTAACAGGCGGAGGAGCAAAGTCAAACTAGCATCACATGGAAGCAGATGTAGTCTGGAGATAAGGGGTGAAGGTGTTAGTTTCCTCCAAACAGAGAATCTAACAAGTTGACCTGTTTTGTGCAGGCTCTGGGAAAGCTGCAGGATACAGGCTCTGACAGCAACAGGTTAACTTTGAGGGAGGATGGGATAGTACTTTGGGTAGGCCTTTGCAGAGGTGATTCAGTATGAGGAGGCAGTGGCTTTGGAGTGCCTGGATTCAAGCCAATTAAAGGCTTCATTGTTTGTTTGTTTTTGCCTCCTGGAGTCTGGGCTTCTGAGTGGGCTAAGAAAGGCCCCACTATTGTGTTGAGGCCCACTTTGAAGCAAACCTCAACCTTTCCTAAGGGAGGTTGGTGGGGAATGGTGTGAAGGCAGCAAGGCTCCATTGCTACAACCCTTCTCTGCACTCATTGAAACAGCCTGAAGAAGAGGCAATATAATGGGCCGCCGCTCACTATTGGCAGAGATCAATCCAGCAGCTAGGATGTTGCACTTTTTCCACCCTCAAAGGGGAAGACCAGAATACTCAGGATATTACTTGATCTTGGCAGGACAATGATAGGGTGTCTTAAGCAAGAACAGCTTTGAGAGGATGTCCTAGGGCTGAATTGCTCAGAACGGTGCTGCTAGCAAGCTTTCATGGGACTGTCAAAGTGTGGTGTAGTAGAAACAGACACTCATGCGTGCTCTGTGATGCCACTCTAGAGCCATGCACTACTGGTTGGCTCTACTGCGACTTAATCTTATCATGATCTCTCAGTGGTTTATTGCAGCTCTCTTGTCCATTGTTGTGAGCATTACCTCTCCCCGGATAGTAGTGTAGATTCTGTTGGACATAATGGGTTTTCTTGCTTGTGAGAACTAGTTACATAGATTCTCCTGGAATTTACTCCTGTTTGTTTCATACTTGAACCTAGAGAATTCTGGGTAGCTGAATGGTCCACTTGACCATCCCACTGTGACTAAATGGCATGAATACAGGCTTTTGAAGTGGAACCTAGTGGACTGGTCCCAGGTTTGAATGGAAGTGCAGGAGCTCCTGCGCCTCTCCCACAGATAACTTGGTTCTTTTGTAGCAACTACACCTCTACCCTGATATAACGCAACCCGATATAACACGAATTCGGATATAATGCGATAAAGCAGTGCTCCAGGGGGGCAGGGCTGCGCACTCCAGTGGATCAAAGCAAGTTCGATATAACGCAGTTTCACCTATAACGTGGTAAGATTTTTTTGGCTCCCGAGGACAACGTTGTATCAAGGTAGAGGTGTAGTGCTGCTCTGAATGTCCTCAATCATTTTGGATGTAATACAGGACAGCGGAGCATGTCCTTTGAAGTCTCCTGGCCATTTCTCATCCTTTGCCATCCAATGACTTTCCAGGGATGCTATATGGAGATGGAGAAACTTTCTCTTTACACAGAACTTAAGAACAACCGTTTCTTGGAAGAAAGAAAATGACATATCCTAATAGTGGGTATGTAGAATTAATGTGATGTAATGAGACACAATCCTTCCCCTAAGCCAGGGGTTCCCAAACTTTTCAGTTATGCCCCCCCCCGTCTGCACCCTCCTCCCCCACCAGGAGCCAGGGCTGTGCCGCAGCTCCCAGTGGGGGGGGGGGGGGGGAGACACGGAAAGGGGTAAAGGGACCACAGGTCTTGGGCCAGGAATGGGATCTCCCCCTGTGGGGTGGGGGAGCAAGGCTGGAGGCAGGGTTAGGGTAGAGTGGGACTGGGTGGCACTGGCCTAGGCCTACTGTGCCCCCACAAGTGTTCCTCTATGCCCCCCCAGTTTGGGGACTACTGCTCTGAGCACTGGATCACACCACCGATGATCTTATTGCGGATAAATTGTCCTTCCATGGTCTGTATCACAGGAATCCTGGTTGGTACTGCAGAACTAGTATATGTTCACCTTGCCCCCTAGAATACTCTGTCCATCACCAGTCTACATACATGATGAGTAAACTGAAGGTGGTGTAGCCTCTTTTTCTCGGCTCAAATGCAGGCAGAGTTCACTCTAGTCAAAATCCTTTGCATTAATCCACTTAGTGTTGTGTCTGGATTTACAAATTAACCTGGAATTCTGCTGATCTTCCTCGATCTTCAGATACCAAAGGCTTCCTGGAGATTGGAAAAAAAAAATCTGTCGAAATGAAGTTTACAAACCTCTGTGTTGGCTTGTGTCAATATCCAAGCAGATGATACCTCTAATATGAGATGGTATTAGGCTATATTTTGAGCCCTTAACCTGTGAAAAAGTTAAGGTAATCTCCAGCCTCTTACAGCCTGCCAGCCATACCCTGGACTGGATCTTCTGGCTGGATGTGCAAGAACTGTCTCCATATCAGTTATTTATACAGTAGTAGCACAGAGGAGCTCGAGTCATGGAGCAGGTTCCCTGTTGTGGTAGATTCTGTACACCAGGGTTCTCCATTCCAGGCCAATGGGGGCTGTGGGAAGTGGCATGGGCTGAGGGATGTACTGTCCACCCCTTCTCGCAGCCCCCATTGGCCTGGAACAACAAACCGCAGCCAGTGGGATCTGCGATTGGTCAAACCTCCGCATGCTGCAGGTAAACAAACCGGCCCAGCCCACCAGCAGACTTCCTTGATGGGCCATGTGCCAAAAGTTGCTGATCCCTGCTGTACACAAACAGAACAAAAGGGCAGCCCCAGTACTAAGGAATTTGTAGACCAAGTCTAAGACAAAGGACAACAGATGGATACAGACAAACAAAGGAGTGCAAGGAAACAATATTGGTCAGCATTAGTGACTAGTCTTAGTACACCACCAGCCTAACGCTTTGTCATGCTGTCTCAAGTGGCTCTTGACCATGAGTTCCTGTTACAGTGAAGACTGTCAAAAGCAGGGTAGACACCCTGAACCAGTGGTGTGTTCTATACTTTCACCAAGCCAGTACCAAATGTGAACTCTTGGATCACTCTAATAGCCTTACCATAGAGTCATAGACAATACCCTTACCCTCTCTCTCTCTCCACCCAGACAAACTGAACTTATAAATGGTCACTTATACCAACAATCACACACAATCCAGGTCACTTGCAGCCCTAGAGACCAGTCACTCACCCAGGTCAAGTTGCATTCTAGACCTCATACCGAAGAGGACGGTGGTAGCCAGTTCTATAGTAAACTAACTATAGATTTATTAGCTAAGAAAAGGAAATAAATTATTGAGAGATTAAAATATATGTACAGGTTAAGAAGTCTGTAATTCCAAAATGGTGGCAAATATAATAAATGGCCTGTTTTCCAAAAGTCTTTTCAGGGTACCTAGAGTGTCTGGGGGGATCTTTGCTTTGCATTTGGTCCCCTTCCCTGTAAGAGTTCAAACAAGCCAGAGATACAGGATCTTTACCTGAATCCATACTTGTAGCAGCTTGGATTCTTTCTTTGACTGGAGAGAGAGAGGACTACATTTAGTGTCTTTGATCTCTGATCATCACACACAATGATCACTTGCCTTCATATGTGCAGGAATTAGTACTTTCCTGTTAAAATTCTTCACTTTCTTTATGCAAGGTTTCTTTCTCATTTGATGGGTTATTTATTTAGGGGTGTATATATAATGTAAATGTTTGTTATTACACTATAACAGGCTACAGATACATTATTTTCATTTATTTAATATCCCATTAGTTTTCATGAAGTTTAAACACTAAATACATTCTTATACAATTAACCACTTTAATCTATATTAATACACAAGTGAAATGACCTGGAGTTTTGGCATGAGCTGGTACCTAGTCTGCCAGCATGTCACTGTTTTCAAGTTTTTTGTATGCTTTATGGCAGAGGAGTGTTTTAAGAAGAGAATGAATTAATTATGCCCTTATAGTGATTTAGACTGGTGACTCTTAACCTTTCCAGACTATTGTACTGCTTTCAAGAGTCTGATTTGTATCTCATAGCCCCACGTTTCACCTCACTTAAAAATGACTTGCTTACAAAATCCAACATAAAAATACAAGTGTCACAGCATACTATTACTGAAAAAATTGCTTACTCTAATTTTTACCTATAATTATAAAATCAATTAAGTGGTGTGTGTGTATAATACTTACATTTCACTGTATAGTATATGGAGCAATATAGACAAGTTATAGTCTGAATGAAATTTTAGTTTATACTGACTTTGCTAGTGCTTTTTATGTAGCCTGTTGTAAAAAGAGGCAAATATCTAGATGAGTTGTTGTACCCCCAGAGCTACATGTACCCCTGGTTGAGAGCCACTGATTTAGACCACTTCCTTCTCCAAGCAGAAATAAGAGCTCTCCTTTCACAGCAGGAAGAAACTAGCACTATGGTCTGTGCTCTAACTTAATTATTTTTGGAAAACTCTGCCCTAAGCCAAGGATACCCTTGATGAACTAATATTCCTACACCACCTCTAAGAAGGTGTTGGGATGAAGGGGAAGGCCCTGAAATGACTCATATCTTTCTCAGATGTGGCCCCAGCTGGTTGTCTTGAGCAATGGTCCTTCACCTTTCGAAGTCCTCACCTGTAGAGTCTCCTAAAGCTCAATGCTCTCCCTTATGTTATTCAACATCTCTATGAGCCATTGTGGGAGCTGATGAGACACCATGGACTGGAGTGCCAAAATATGCAAATAGCACTCAGCTCTACTTTTTACATACAATGAAAACTGAACCATCTCAGAGCACTTGCAGGCCCTACCTGAAATTGACACCTGGATGAGAGCAGCTGGCTAATGCTGAACCCAAGCAAGATTGAGGTGATGCTGATAGGGATTGGGAAATGCTCTTGAAGCCTTAAGCCAGGGGTTCTCAATCTTTTTCTTTCTGAGGCTTCCCCCCCCCAACATACTATAAAAATGCCAGGGGCTAGCAGAGGGGCCTCTGGGTTCCTGGCTTCAGCCATGGGGGGTGAGGGCGGCTTGAAGCTTTAGCCATGCAGGGCTCAGGGCTTCTGGGCTTCAGCCACCAGACAGAGGAGAGCTGGGGCTTTAGCTGTGCAGGGGGCGGTTCTGCCCTGCAAGGGCATCAGGGCTTTAGACCCCTGGCTCTGCTCCTGGCTTCAGGGGGGGCTGGGGGTTTCAATCCTGTGCCTCTGCTCCTGGCTTCACCCCTCCTCCCCCCAGGGGACATCTGGTCTCAGAGCTCCCCATGGGTTCTGCTCCACTTTCAGCCCCAAAGTGTACTGGGCTTTGGGGGTCCCACACTTCAGCTGCAGGGCCCCGTGGCCCCGTGTAATGAGCTTGCGGCATCATGGGGGGCAATAGATCCCTGGTTGACAACTGCTGCTTTAAGCATCAAGAGTCTGAATGGAATCCAGACCCTGCCTGTAACGGGGATCTCTAGGCACACATATGGGGTGTGGGTCATCTGCCTAGAACTTCCCCTGACAGCTGAGACTTCTTGGTCCAGCAGTCCAGCCCCTGGGACCAATGCTAACCCCCCAGATATCCCCAGATCTTAAATTCCAGCTCTGAGAATGGTCTAGATTTACAATTTATGTCTTCCAAGGCACGTGATAGATGTAGCATATAACACACACATGTGACACTGGATTTTAAAACACCATTGCTCTTTACATAGAAAGCACAAGAGTGTATAGATCATTTAGAAAACAACAAACACCTGCTCACAATGCCCGCCATTCTAGCTCACTCTTCTCTTGCAGAACTGTGTAGAAGCATTTGTGGTACTGTCTCCTTGGTCCAGTGCATGCCCTGTAAAAGTAAAAGGGATCAATCTTGGTCCCATTTAGCACATGTGCCCTATGCTCTCTATAAGTGTAAGAGCATCGTATAAATCAGCAACAGCAATGTACAAAAACACTTAAGACATGGTTCCTGCCCCAGAGAACTTAGTATGTCAATAGATAAGACAAAGGGTGGGGAAAGGAATGCTATACAAGCAGAATGATCGGGGTGCTGACTAGCAAGTATCTTCTTAGTTTCACATATATAGGAGTGGAGGAAAGGAGGGATGGGATATTGAGAGGGTGGGGGAAAAGGGGGAAAAAAGAGTGGGAGAGAATGATGGAGAGAGGAGCATGGAAGGTGAAGTTGGTAGCTAAAGTGGGGCCAGCCAGGGGGCTCCGCACACTGCCCCCGCCCCACGCATCACCCCTGCAGTTCCCATTGGCCGTTAGCTGTGGCCAATGGGAGCTGCAGGGGCAGCACCTGCGGACGGGGCAGCATGCAGAGCTGCCTGGCCATGCCTCCGCGTAGGAGCCAGAGGGAGGACATGCTGCTGCTTCCAGGAGCTGCTTGAGATAAGCGCCACCCAGAGCCTGCACTCCAGACCCCCTGCAGTGCCCCAACCCCCTGTCCCAGCCCTGATCCCCCACCCGCCCTCCAAACCCCTCAGTCCCACTCCTACACCCCAGAGCCAGCATCCCGGCCAGAGCCCTCACACGTGCACCCCAACTCCCTGCCCCAGCCCAGAGCCCCCTCCTGCACCCTGAACTCCTCATTTCTGGCCCTATCCCAGAGCCTGTACCCCCAGCCGGAGACCTCACCCCCTCCTGCACCCCAATCCCCAATTTCGTCAGCATTCATGGCCTGCCATACAATTTCCATACCTAGATGTGGCCCTCGGGCCAAAAAGTTTGGCCGCCCCTGGCTTAGGGGGTGGGAGGTTGCAGACCAGCAGTTGCTATTGACCCACTCACCTTTTCCATCTAGCTGTTTGGTTGTCCCTCAGGTTTTATTGTACACTAGGAACTACAGAGTCCTCACTGTAGCTTAGACTGTCTTTTGGAAGAATGTGCTTGCCTATCCATGAGATTTTTTTTCTTGTTCAAAACCCTTAAATGTTCACACTCACAACCTCCTACTCCTTCCCTCTCCCTTGCCAGAGCCTTCCCAACCTGGGAAACAAGAAACCGCAATGCAGATCAGTCTCACTTCCTTGGGCTGGACCAACTGATTAGTTCTGTGATGTTTTGCTTCCCACTCAGTGTCTGGCTACAGAGCCCAGAAAAACATGCAGGCAACATTCACAAATTGTGATGCCGTTTCCTTCTCCTCCAAGCCCCCCAATAGCTCATTAACTTACTAGCGCAAGCTACATGAGCTCTTGAACAGCTGCCTGCAAAGGAGGATCTTGTCAAACAGTCTAGCTCACCAGAGCCCGCATGAATGTCAAGCAAGTGACAAAATGCTGGGGCCAGAATTCGAGGAGAGCAGCATGGCACAGTAATTCTATTGCTCTCGTTCCAGGCATTAGGGAACTGATCAATTCAATGGAAATCCTTCTGTGCCAATCCCAGGTTCTGCAATATTTAAAAAGAATGTGCATAAGTTGCACTGATGTTAACTGTCTCCAACACTTAGTACTGTGTCAGGAAATTGCTTTGGTGCCAGTTTATTTACAGTCATATTTGTGTACCATCTTTCTTGTAAGTTGTGTCCCAAAATGAGAGGATGTGCTTTATAGAAGGAAATAAAATCAGTCCTGGAATGGGAAGCTGGCTTCAGTCTGACCAATTAAAGAGGAGTCCATCTAGCACATGTGATACATTCTGAGTGAGAGAGGATTTTAGAGGATAGGGCGAGAGGCTTTTTTTTTTAACAGTGATTTGCAAAGTGGAGGAGCATCAGTAAAGTGAAGTTACTGGGAGGCTGTCAAAGTGGCAGGAGCTGCAGAGAAGAAGGATCTTGCACCCACCTGGGGATTATGTGGGAGTACAGAGGGAAAGCTAGTGCTAGATGAGTAGATGGAAAGATTGTGATGGTAAAAAGAATGGAGGTCCATGTGGCAGACTAGGGAAGACATGAAGGGTTTTAAAAGCAAAGAGGGTGAATTTTTGTTTTAAACAGGATCCTGGAAACAAAGTAAAGTTAATGGAAATGTTGGAAGATGGGACGATTTGGTTGCATTGCTTTATGCCTCTGTGTGTGAAAATGTAGGTAACATAATTCTGCACATGCAGGGTCTGGACAGCTAGGTCTTGGGGAGGCAAGTGTTTCTAATTCTTCCTCTCTCTTCTTCTCTCTTCTACCTTTGTTTGCTGTTCCTGCCTGTGCCCCTCCCTTTTCTCATCCTTCTTTCTCCAGGTTTTCCTGGGGCTAGTTTTCTGGACTCCCCCAGAGCTGGTAGTGTCTTTAGCCCCCATTCTAGGGAAGCCAGACTCCCATCTGAGAGGGTATCTGAGCTAGAGGGATCAGTAAGCCTCAGATGAGTCAGCTAGTGGGAGTGCCCCAACAGAGGCTCAAATTGGGCATTTTCTGGGCTCTCTGGGGCATTATTGTGTATGAAAGTGACACATTTGTGTTTTCAGAGCTGTATGGTTTTGATGTCCTTATTGATGCTACTCTCAAGCCCTGGCTACTGGAGGTGAACTTATCCCCATCCCTGGCCTGGTAAGTGATTCCCAGCTTCAAGAAATGGAAGGGCTGGGACTTCAATAAAGATGGTGGAATCTCTGGCCACACCAGGTGCAGCACACCAAGTGCATGCCCTGGGCAGGCATGCCTGAATGAAATCCTTGGAATATTGTTCCATTATTAATGGGCTTACAGAGTGGATCTTCTTTGCTGTTCCTTTTCATAGTGACCTGGGTGCATCAGGCATTCTGAAGGAGTCCAACTGGGGTTCTATTTGCTTTCTGACTATTTCTTTGTTACTGTTGCTAATATCGCATAACCTAGGGTCCTATTTGACTACTCATTTTTCTTCTCCTCTCACACAAGTTGTTTCCAAATCCACAATGCATCAGAGATCTGTCCCTTCCTCCCTGTCCACACAGCTATGAACTGTTGTCCATACAGTTTCTTGTCTGTTACTGGAACATCCTCCTTTCTAGCCTCCCCAATAGCCATTTAGCCCATGTCTTAAGTCCATTGAGATTGTGGCCACTGAAATTATTTTTCTGATCCAATGTTCCATACAAACATGCCTGCATACCTGACCTACTATTATTGCATTCCCTCCTCTTTCCTTTTACTTTGCCACTGATGCCAGCCTCTGTACCCCATTCATCTTCCACAGAACTGCAGAGCATAGTGTCCTTATGGTCCTACAATAAAGAACTCTTGGCTGCCAGGGCCTTAACCTGTCTTTCAGTCCAGATTAATTTCAGTTTAGCTCTGTGTACATACATGCTTTGTATTTCCCCTATCTGACCCCTGCATCTGTCTGACCCTTTCAGGGTCCATCTACTTTCTGTGATCATTTGTTCACTGCTTCCTAGCATCCATTGATCTGTCATTTTATATGGAGGGGGGGTTACTGTTTTAACATTTGTATTGCAATAACACCCATTCTGCTATGTGTTGTAGAGATACATGGAAACCCAGTCTCTTCCCAAGAAGAGCTAACAACCCTCCCCAAATGATGCCCAAAGGGAATGTGGGAGCGGATTATAATTGAACAGATACAGTGTTTAGAGGCAGGCATAATTCATCCACTATTTTTGTGATACAAAGATAATCAACTAGACTTTCCCCATATCTTCCATTCTGTTTGTGCTCTCTGAGAACTGATCCACCAGGAATATGATGAAAGGGAATCTGTGTTGGGCATTGATGCTTTCCATGAACTGCCAAATAACTGACTCCTCCTGTCTCTTGTTGCATATGGGGACAGTGATGCTCCTTTGGACCTGAAGATCAAAGCCAGCATGATTTCGGACATGTTTACCCTTGTAGGTGAGTGCAATAGAAACTTCAACATGACTCTTTACTGCATGTTAACGTGCAGTTTTGTGTGGTCTATTGTATTAGGCTTGGGTAGATGTGTCAGGTTTTGATGTTCGTGTATGTATTATAATGGATGGGGGTATTTGAGTTAAGACGAGTGGGTGCATTGAGTTATGGGGACGGTGTGTGTCTTGAGTTGCATGGATGGAATTGTAGGTGGGTGGATGTGGTGTATTGGATAGTTATACTATGTTCAGGGTGTGTGGGTAAGTGTTCTGGCTTGTCAGATGTATTTGGATAGGGGGTGAGTTAGTGTGTTGGATTGTAGAACAAGATGGTGTGTGGAGGTGTGTTGTGATGAGTGTTCAGTAGTGGGTTAGGGTGTAATAAGTTGTGGGAATGGTGGTGAATGTATTAGATGTGAAGGGGACCAGAAGAAATGCTACCCAGTGGACTGCTGTTGTGCAGGCTGAGCAATTCCTTCTCTTAAATGTGTTGAAATCTCTGGTTTGGTTTGTGAAGCTGTCTGTTTCCTTGACTCCCCAAAATGAGTGACTGCATTTTACAGCCTACTCAAGGGAGTTAAAGAGAAATGAAAAAACATTTATAGGGTTGAGTGCTCCAAAGTGAAGGCAGTGTTAGTAAGTTGTGATTAGGCTGTACAAATGTGGAGTTGTGGGTGTGAAAATCTGCATAATTGTAATGTGTAGAAGTGTTTAGCTAGCAGAGTACCCTACGACTAATATTTTACATTACTTGTTGAGAGGTTGTTTCGGTTTTTGGTGTCTTACTTTTTGGGCCCGAAAAGAGGTAGAAAAATGCTACCAACACAGCATGCTTAGCCACTGAATGGAAGAGGGCACTCCTCTATGTTCTTTAGCAACCCTTCTTTTTAAATGCTGGCTTTTCAAGGGCATGCTTTCTGGTTCTAAGGCAGAAATATTATGCAATGGGGGCAGGGACGGGAGAGGACTCGAGAGTTAAATAAACCAAGGCATACTGAGGAAAAAAACCTTTTTGGGCCTTGTTCGGGGAAACACACACCTGGGTTTGTGGTTGATAAAACTGTTGGTAGGAATGCTAGGTTGTGTTTCAGGGACCGCCCAACTCTCCCAGAAATTAAAGGTGGTTTATGGAATAGTGTCCCTGTAGGTGCTCCACTTCAGGTGTGCATGCATCCCACACACCTTCAACTCGGAGATTTTCATTAGCAGTGTCTGTTCGACCCATGCATGTGCCCTACACACCCTCATGCCCCAAACCAATGCTATGTAGGGCTTCATGGATGAACTGCCCTCAGTTTCTTCTTAACTGTCGCAGCCTGAGATGGCGCTTTAGCGTGTCTGCCCTGAATGGGCTTCAAATAAAAGTTTGTTTTTCCTCCTAGTAGTGAGTTTAGTTTTTAGATAATTTGATAGTTAGTTTAGTAGTTGAGAGAATTAGTTTTGTTCCTGTCCCCTCCCTCTGGGAAGGCTTGTCTTCCTTGGGAAAGGCATGGCCAGCTCACCAACGTTCAGATGTTGCTGGGTGGCCATTCTGATTAGCAGCAACCACTCCAAATGTGTTTGCTGCATTGGAGATTTGCACGTCCCTCAGAAGTGTAACTTCTGACTGATCCTTAAATTCAGAGCAAGCAAGAACCGGGAGATAAAGTTGAAGCTACTAATGATAGAGTTTTCCCTTTGCCCTGCTTCAGAGCCAGATCAGGAAACACTCCCTTCCGCCGGTACATCAGTCTCTGGGCAGATCCAGCACCCCTTTGATCTTGGTTCAGCTATCCCCAGAAAGGGGACAACTCCAGAGACTTCCTTGAATGGTCCCAGGAAGAGGAGCTCCAATTTCCTTCTTAAGGAGCTTGCTCCTAAATGACTTCTGTCTCCCAGTTGTTCAACTGTTTCAGAAGCTTAAACTTTTTGGCTTAGTACTGTAGAGCAATGGACTCTTTTGGTAGCAGCGGGGCTGGATAGCCCTGAAGCTCTTCCAAGAGCAAACACTGCTCTGACCAACCGTCAGTACTGTTCAGACAAGAGGGCAAGGAGAACCATTCCTCTAGGCCAGTATTGTTGGACGCACAGCTTTACTGTCAGCACCTTCCCCAATGGGTTCCTCTGTACTGAGCAAGCCTAAGTGTCTAACTCCATTGGCACCCACCTCGGAGCACTCTAAATCTTCGGTACTATCTATCTCTACAGACACAAACACCAACATATCTGTACTGTCTCTCCATTTGGTACCACAAACATTTTGGTACTTGAAGGGTGATTTATCAGTGTCAGATGAACAGGAGTCTCCAGTGCTCATGGATACTGAGTGCCTCTTGTAACCAAAACCCATTCGGTCAGCAGACTTCTATCTATCTCCAACACTGCCTGATTCACCACCTTTTACTGTTGGGATCCTCCACTGGATGATGTTGAGGATGATGATGCAGGCCTCCTTTTCAGTCTCTTTTCTCTGAGTGCAGGGCTCTCTTATCTGTCTGCATAGGAACCCACTCTTCGACACTCACAGAGAGAGAGGAATTTTGGGAAAGTCATCATGGGTGGTGGGAACAGCCTTGGATGCTACCCCCTCTCCTATATGGACCTCCTCAATGACCATAATGGGACCCCTGGGTGGCATAATGATGACAGTTTTCCAAGGTATTGAGTTTTGCTCACTGGGATAAGAGAGATATACAGTTACCTCCACCCCAGCCCATTCGTCAACAGGAGGAGACATTCAAAGAACAGGAAGCTAGGTCAGACGAGAAGGGTACCCCTCAAATCACCATCTCCTTGTCTCCAGATGAGGTGGTTGTGCCTCCATCACCATCTGTGGCTGATGATAGCCAGCAATTTCAGGAACTCATAAAACGGGTGGTGGATGCTCTCCCAATACCACTTGAAGAGGTCAAAGAATCACAACACAAGTTGATGGACATTCTGCGGTCAGCAACACCAACCAGATTTGCACTATCAATGAGGCACTTTTGGATCCGGTGAAGATGGTTTGGCAGACTCCAGCAACAGTACCATCTTGCAAATGAGCAGATAAAAATACTATATCCCCACCAAGGACTCCAAATTTTTACTCTCCCACTCCGCACCTAATTCTCTAGTGGTGGATGTGGTGAATGAGCAGGGAAAACACCACCATACCAAATCGATCCTGTGTGACAAACTAGAACCACCTGGAAGTCCTACTCATCTGCGACCCTGCAATTTCAGATTGAGAATTACTGGGCATTCATGGCAAAATATTATTACACAAACTACAGGAAATGTACTGCTTTTATCAAGCACCTTCCACCAGACCAAAAAGAATGATTTCAGACCATCACCGCTAAGGGACAATTACTGGTCAGGACATCTCTTCAAGTGTCCTGAGATGTGGTAGACACCATGGCACATTCCATTTCTGTGGTGGTAGTTATGCGCAGGGCATCCTGGCTCCAACTGTCCAGCTTTCCCTGAGAAGTCCAGAGCATTGTAGAGGACCTCACCTCTGAAGTTGTTTTCAGAAAACACAGAGAAGTCCCTGGACACTTTGAAAGACTCCAGAGCCAAATTACGATCTCTGTGAATTTACACCCCTATGAACAAAAGAAAACTTAGTAGGTCACAAAGCACCCAGAGATACTGGCCAATCCAATTTTGTGGTTCCAGAGGCACGTTGGATCCACGAGGAAGAAATATAGATTGCAGAGGAAAAGAATTGTTCATCTATGTGGCCCAAGTACTCAACCAGAAGCAAAACACCAATTTGATGGGTTGGTCAAGGGTTCGAATCATCACGAACTTTAGTTCACATTTGCAACAATTTGCCCATCTCCCCCATTTGGACCCTGATTTACCCATTTTCAACATGCATGGGAACAGATTATCGTATAAAAATGGGTCTTGAAGATTGTAACATTGGGCTACACCATTCACTTTTCCTCCCTCCCTCCTTTCCACCCCCCCCACCCATCCCTTTTCAGGGACCCCTCTCACAAGTTCTTGTTGAGACAGGAGATAAGCTCACTTCTTCATTTAGGAGTGATAGAGCCTGTTCATGCTCAACATAAAGGGAAAGGGTTTCTCCTCAAGGTACTTTTCCTATACTAAAGAAAATTGGAGAGTTAAGACTGATTTGAGATTTAAGACTACTAAACAAATTTGTAAAGTCTCAGAAGTTCAGGATGGTAACTCTGACAGCTATAATTCCTTCACTAAATTCAGGGGGTTGGTTTTCAGCCATCAATCTACAGGACACTTATTTCCATAAAGTGATACATCCATCTCACAGAAGATACCTGTGTTTTTGATTTAGGCCAGGATAATTTTCAATACTAAATGCTCCCCCTCAGACTCTTCTCAGCTCTAAGAGTGTTTTTCAAAAGTATTTGCAGTGGCACTTAGCTTTGTTGAGAGGCAATTTTAGTATTCCTGTACCTCGATGATTGGTCGTTCAAGGATTGGTCTTACAAAGCAGTGCAGTCAGCCATGCAGAGTGCTCTTTTGCTGTTCCTGGAATTAGGTCTTCAACTCAATGTAAAAAAATCCACGTTGACCTCAGTACAGAAAATACAGTTCATAGGGGCATCCTTCGATTCATTGAAGATCAGGGCGTACCTTCATATGGACAGATTCATAATGTTGTTAGATCTAGCCAAGACTGTTTGATCACCTTCAAACCTCAGTGAGAAACTGCCTCCAACTCCTAGATCACATGGCAGTTTGTACTTTTGTAAAAGATTATTCAAGGTTGTGCCTTCATTCTTCAAGGGGTGGCTCAGAGCAGTGTAGTTACCAAAGAGATGCAGCTTAGACAAACAGGTTTCAGTTCCCTGGTAGGTGAAAGATTCCCTAGACTGGTAGAAAGATCATCAAAATATTGGTGCAGGCATTCCTTTTTTCTGACGGTCACCATAATGATGGACGTATCCTTTTGGGATGGGGAGTTCATCTCGATGCTCATACAATCCAGGGCAGATGGTTGCCTCAAGAAACCAGTTTCCACATCACCTGTTGGAACTCAGGGCAGTCAGAAATGCCTGTCCTTATTTTCTGCCTCTCATCAGGGTCATGATGGACAATGTGGCCTGCATGTTTTATGTAATCCAGTAAGGAGGAAGGAGATCTACCCCCCACACTCCCTACGGATGGTGAAGCAGTAATGTTGCGGAACTAGCACATGAGCCATTGCATACGCATTTCAGCAATCTACCTCCCTGATATTCAAAACACTATGGTTGATGCTCTCAGCAGGTGCTTCTCTCAGGCCTACAAATGGGAGTTGGACTCTCAGGCCCTCCAAGGCATATTTCAGACTCGGAGTTTTCCAGAAGTGGACCTCTTTGCCACCTCTATAAACAGGAAGCATGGTCTTTTCTGTTCAAGAGGCGGTCTAGGTGGCCGTTCTCTGGGGCACACCTTCCTCCTACCATGGACAATATTTCCCCCAACGCCTCTAATACTGAGCATGATGAACAGAATCAGACAGGACAAAGCCAGGTTATTCTAAGATTCCCAGTGTGGTTGAGGCAAGCTTGGCATCCTTACCTGTTTTACCTGTCCCTCTGTCCAGTGATCAAACTTCTGATCATCCCTTATTTCCTCTCCCAAGACATAGGTTAATTGCTTCATCCCAACCCAGGAGTTTTCCACCTCGGGGCATGGCACCTCAATGGTTTATGGGGCTAGAGTCTGCCTGTTCTGTGGAGGTACAACAGGTGTTATTAAAAAGTAGTTAAGAGTCTACCCAAAATACTCACCTTCAAATATGGAAAAGATTAGCCATTGGAGTGAACTCCAATGACTTACACCCGCATCTTCCTCATTCTTGATTATCCTAGATTACCTGCTGGAACTGAAGAAAACAGGATTATCAACCAGATTGGTCCAGGTTCACTTGGCAGCCATAACAGCCTTTCATTCCCCAATGGAAGTGTTCTCAGTGTTCACTCACCCAATAACTCTGAGTTTCATCAAAAGTTTTGGAAACCTTTTCCCTCAAATGAAAGACCCCACTCTGACTTGGGATCACAATCTAGTTCTTAGATGTCTCAACTAGACCTTCATTTGAACCAATGGCGACCGGTTCCTTTCTTCTCCTGCCTATGACAATGGTGTTTTTTGGTAGCCATCACGTCAGCCTGAAGAGTTGGAGAAACTGGGGCCTTAATGACAGACCATCCTTTCACGGTATTCTTCAAAGACCAGGTTTCCTTACGTTCACACCCTAAATTCCTACCTAAAGTGTCATCTGAGTTGCATCTTAGTCAGTGCATTCATTTTACGGAGTTTTCCCCCAAAACCACATAATTCTCAGCAGAAGGCTTCCTTTCATACTTTACATGTTAGAAGAACATTGGCCTTCTATCTGGATAGGGCCAAAAAATGTCAGTTGTCTCCTAGACTACTTACTTCCATTGAAGTCAGTTCTAAAGGATCTACAGTCTTCACCCAGTAGGCTATTGAGGTGGATCTCTGGGTGTATTCTTGTATGTTATGATGCGGCTAGCATTCAACCTAAAATTCAAGGGTGTTAGTGCACTCTACAAAGTTGCAATCAGCATCTATGGCATTACTTACGGATGTTCCAGTATCTGAGATTTGCAGAACTGCTATGTGGTCTTCAATATATAACTTCTCCAAATATTAAGCCTTGGTCCATGCCTTTAGATCTGATGCAGCAGTTGGCAGTGTGGTTTTGTCTTCAGTGCTGCACCTGATGCTGGAGCTCCCTCCTGCCTGTGGGGATACTGCTCTGGAGTCACCTGAAGTGGAGCACCCATAGGGACACTTCTCGAAGAAGGAGTACAGTATCTGGTTCTTCAAGGTGTATCCCCTTACAGTTGCTCCATTCCCTGCCCTCCTTCCTCTCTGTTTCAGAGTTTCCTTTGTGAGACTTTGCAGTAGAAAAGGAACTGAGCATAGTTCATCTGCACAGCTCAATATAGCCATGGTATTGTGAGCACAAGGGCATGTATGGTCCTTGCTTGGGTCTCCAGTCAAAGGTGCATGGGGTGCACATGCGTGTGAAGTGGAATGCCCATGGGGGGGGGAATGCATCTTAAAGAATCACAGTTGTTGCACCAGGTGAGTAACCTCTTCTTCTTACATGTCTCCCTACTCCCACAGGCTTTGTGTGCCAGGATCCGGGCCAGCGGTCAAGCCGGGTAGTCCATCACTCATCTGAGTCTGCCAGAAGAAATCCCTTTCAGAAGCCTCAGGTAAGCAAGTTCAGCAACCCAGGACTTCGTGTTGCAGCTCTGTGGAGAATACCAGGATAGCAGCTTTAGTCAGTTTTGCCCAAAGGTGAAAGAGCCTGCAAGTGAGTGTAGTGAGGCCTCTGGAATCCTAGCACAATTGTAGAAGAGGAGGCTCATGGGATGTGACTGCACTATGTGTGTCCCAATCAGCTTCACTGTGGGTGACTAGCTTCAAGAATCCCACAGCTTTTTGAGTATTTGTGAGAACAAATTTGAGGCAGAAAGAGCTTTCATATTTGAAATGAGAACCTTCTTTCCCCTTTGCCCCTGGTTTCTTTCATCTCCTTTCCCTTTGGACTGCGGCCTCATATGGCTCATGATGAATGTCCAGTGTCCCTTCTGCTGTTAAAATGCTGGATCTCTGAAAGGCTGCTCTTCCCTCATCTCTCTCTGTCAGCCAGATGGATCCCACAAATGTTGGTGGGGGGGGAAGCTTCCAGCCCATTTGTTTTCTCAGAGGCATTTTTCACCTCACAGGCATTGTGCACTGAATTTTAAATCAAAGGGTTTTAATTTCAATGAGAGTTTGTGAGCTGCCTGCAGTTGGCCACTGTGCACCTTTCCTGTGGCATAGTGACTGGAGCCCAGGTGGATGGAAATCTTTCTCTGTTCAGATTTCTATCTACCTGGAAACAGATTCAGAACATGGAAGACTCTATATGAATTGAGGTAAAGTACATCTCACAAAACTCAGATCTGCCAAAATCTGGATCTGGATTTATCTTGTGGGGTGAGAATAACTGGTGAGGTGAGATTTCATTGGACATAAGGACACCTGGCGGAGGCTCCAGTTCCCATATCCAATTCAACAAGTGGGAATCAATACAGATCTCCATGACTTTCAAGACCACATTTTGAGGCATAAGGAAGGAGTGGAGTGCTGTGCCTTCTCCTCCTTGACCTAGACTTTCTTGGACCTGTGGGAGCCACTTAATAGGGCACATGTCTCTACAAGTGGCGATTTATTCAGGAAACAAGTTAAATGGTAAGTAACCACTTTTTGCTAGGGCAGACCCCACTGGTCATTGAATTCCTGCTTGAATGCACACACACAGCTCAGGGTGAAGAGATTAGGAAAGCGGAGATGTATTTGAAGCATTTGATTTTTGATGTTATGAATTTACAGAATGGATTTCTCATAAAAGCTGTAAATGGTGAGTAAATTCTGGGCCAGCTGAAAAGTACAGAGATTCACAGTGCTGAGTGCTGGCCATGAAGTGGACTGTCCCCTCTTTGCAATGGTACCTCAGCCTGCACTTCTCTTACCAGGAAGACCCTTGTAGGATAATAAGTAAGGATATGCAACAGAGGTTCCTGGGCTCTACAGAGGATCCCATGAGTAGAGGTGGGCACAGGCCTTTCTCCAATACCCAAGAATTTTGGCGGGGGCTGCTCTTTTCTGGATGCCTTTTGATTTGGTTCCTGTTTCATCATCTGTTCCTCTTCCACTTCTGGTCTCAACTGCAAAGGGAATTTTGGGTCATTCTCAGCTCCTCCATGATCTTAGAAATTTGAATAGTTTGTGATCTTAATCAGGGGAAGTTTCGTTTGTAGGAAACAAATGAGGTTAGGATTGGTGACTCTTAAGTGATAACATGGGTCTCGCCATAATGCACTGCCAGTCCCTTGTGTGATTTCTTTGGGTTGACTCTCTGAGCACTGGTACCCTCCAGAGAAATGGAGCAATTACTTGCTTTCTTTGTAATTGACCATTGGTTTGGGCTAGAGTTCTTTCAATGAATCCTAAGCAGTAAAGGGGGAGCTGTAGCTTCTTGTGCATAGACCAATCTAAGGGAGGTATTTGGCTGTAGTATTGCTTGAAATGACAGATCCCTTGAAGATAATGTCTTAAGCCCTTTGCTGTTCTTGTGTGTCAGTAAGGAGGGAGGCAGCCTGGACACCACCACAGGCAAGAAGAATTTCTGCTCCTATGTGAATGCTTATTCTCCATCACTTTCTTAGTGAGCTGGACTAGGGTATTATCCCAGTGCCAAGTGGAGGCTTATTTGTTCTCAGACTGCTTTGCAAAGTGCTGCTATTTTCTCATTTCTGTCCTTGTAATGGAATGTTGGACAGCATCCCGTTTCTCCCTCGGAACTGGAATATCTTGGATATTCAATGAAATGGCTCCTGGGACTCCCAGGGTTTTCCCTTTTGGGATTTTTCCTCTCTGCTCTGCACAGTTCAGCTGAACAGCATCACTTATCTCTTTCCTTTAATGGCTAGTAGGTGTTAATGCAAATGAAAAATATCCAGTACAAAAAAGATAACTTTGGTCTTGACAGTTGAGATAGGTTGGTTACTTGCTTCTGTCATGTGGAGTTGTTTTTTCTGTTGTTGCGGATTGTGCATGTACTCAGAAGGTCTAAACATTTGAGCATTTGCCTGAAGGTTATTATTATGATTGCTGGGGGTGGAGGTGATGCAGAATGCATTTGTGCAGGACATAGGCAAAATCGGAAAAGGAGGTGGTGGGACCACCTAGCCATTCACCTGGACTTTTTAGCTGTGGCCTCTCACTACAGGGCATGTCACACCTTGTCAGAGGTGAAGGTGTCTTGGCAGAACATGAGATTTTTATTCCAATTGTCTGTCTCTTGTAGTGCCCTGTCTCTGCGCAGTCTTGGTTAACAAACACAAAGTTGGTAAGGCTTCATTCAACTTAATTTACTGATGTGAATACCTTTGTAATACCTTTGATACAGATTATCCCAGAATGTATTGCAGAACTAAATAGCCCAGGTAAAGAGATTCAGAGGTAAAGGAGAAAGGATGTTTCATCTGAGATTTGAATGGAGATGGAGAGATACAGGAAGATTATTCCAGATGGCAGGAGCTGCAGGGAAAAGGTTCTCAGCAGTGGCAAGATTGTTTTAAAAAGTCAAGCTGGTGTGATCATCTATCCACAAAGGTGCAAGATGATGGCACCAACATTTGCATGCTGGAGCCTGGAGACTAGGGATTCGGGGAGGCCATAGAGAAGGAAACTGCAGTAGTCAGGGTGGAGTAGCAGTAGCAAATAGGAGTAATATCACAGTTGTGGGTGGAGAAGAGTGTAGGATTTTGCCTAGTTCATGGAGGCTAGAGACAAAAGAGGTCTGGGTAAAGGAGAAGGGCTTCTCTTGCCCAAGAGAAGAAATAATTATTGTCCTTGAGACAGCCATCTGAAACAAGTGTTGAAGAAGTCACAAATGCACTAGAGCAAGATGAGCTGAGAGGGTGACAAGAAAGGATTTGTTTAAAGGTGTTAGAAGATATTTTGAGTTGTATGTCCTTAGCATAAGTCAAAGCTAAGGTTAAGGGTAAAAGTAAGATTGAAAGAAAAGAGTGGTACCGAATCATAAAGTTCCATAGTATGAGTGATCTTGTAGTAACTGCCATGGGTGGTTAGGTCAGGGTAGGACCATGGTGTGGGACTCAGAGGCATGTGCCCATCTTTGGAAGCAGATCCAGGAGGTGATCTTGTCCACAGTTTTTCACAAGATGCACTGTGGTCAAGGAGGGAGCAAGAACCTTCTGAAGTCATTATCTACTCAGAGGAGAGAGGTTTCTCTGCTATGATCAGAATGAACCTTATACCGAAATATTAGAAGATATTGTTGGACAAGAGGTAAAGAAGATTAGAGAGAGCTTCTTTCTCCAGCACTTAGACAACAGTACAGTCTCTGTAGAATTGAGCACGTGGGTGAGAGCCAGAAACGGCTGAGTTCTACGTTCAGCCTTGACCCTGAATAACTGATTTCCCCTCTCTGCTTATTTTCCCCATCTGCAGTGAAGAGACTGACTTACCTCCAGGGATAGGGCCATGGAAAGCCTTTAAAATGAAAAACTCTCTCCTAATGTTTTCTTTAAGAATCATTTTTGACGTGGTGTGTATAATGTTGGAGTCAAGGAAAGGTTTTTAGGAAGTGGATGGATGGTGGAAGATTTTAGAGAGGCAAAGGAGTTGATAGTGGTGACATAGGGGAGCGACTGCAGGGAGAAAGGATATGGAATAACCAACATGCTCAGGGTCTGACTGATCACCATTTTTGGGCTCAGGAAGGAATTTTTCACTAGGTCAGATTGGCAGTGATCTTGGTGTTTTTTGCCTTCCTTTGTAAACCTATGTGTGTGGGTCACTTTCCAGGATCATCTGGGTATATTTCATTTAATCATTTCTCTGCCATTGCAGGAGCCTGGGGCACTGATGCACCTTGGTCTCTCCTAGTCTATGCCTGTGGCACATAGTAGTCTAGTTTCCTGTGGGTTGTAATACTTTGGTCTAATTGTGGTTGTTGGGTTTAGTGGGTGGTATTGGTGGCCTGTGATATACAGGAGGTCAGACTAGATGATCGAGTGGTCCATTCTGGCTTTAAATTCAATGAGTATAGTGCCTCCTGTTTACTCATTCATTTATTTTTTTCCCCCAGCCAGACCTCTTTGGGGTCCTTCCTATCTAATCACTTTTCAATAGGCTGTAATGAAACATTTTCAGTTGGCACCTGCTATGTCAGCTTTCCCTCTGGTTCTTACCACAGGAATTGCCTCTGAGTAGCTTGACCCAGCCTGCTCCAGTGCAACATCCATTCCTGTTGCAACTGCTTCATCCTCAGCTTCTGTCGTGCTTGTGGTTTTGTGGAGGTTGCCACAATGAAATTCTATTGTTTTAGTTACTAGCTCAGATGATCCTTACAAATAAGAATACAACTGGATTCTGCATTCATCTTAATTTCAGTATGTGTTCTGTGGGGTTAATCCCAAGGTTTAATCAATTTGAGGTTACTTCCTCATTCTTCTTTCACTTCTGTGCTAAGAGGGGGTTTGAATGCCATCTGGAGGAATGATTGGGCTCAGTCTTTTTTGTGTCTTTCTACAGAGGAAGCCTATCTGAGCTGTGCCTAGGGCCCAGTTAAACTGTTCCACTATACCAGGGCTGGTGCAAGGATGTTTTGCGCCCTAGGCGAAACTTCCACCTTGCGCCCTTCCCCCTCCCCGAGCCCTGCGGCAGCTCTCCACCCCCCTCCCCGCTCTGAGGTGCCCCCCCTGCGGCAGCTCCCCACCCCCCCGGCCCGGGGAGCCGTGCGGCAGCTCCCCACCCCAGCTCACCTCTGCTCCGCCCCCTCCCCGAGCTCTGCGGCAGCGCCCCCCGCCCCGCCCTGAGGCACTCCCCCGCCTGCGGCAGCTCCCCACCCCCCCCTCCGCCCTGAGGCGCCTCCCCCGTGGCAGCTCCCCCCTGTGGCAGCTCCCCACCCCAGCTCACCTCTGCTCCGCCTCCTACTCGAGCATGCCGTCTCTGCTCCACTTCTCCCGCCTCCCAGGCTTGCAGCGCCAATCAGCTGTTTGGCGCCGCAAGCCTGGGAGGGAGAGAAGCAGAGTGGGGCGGCATGCTCAGGGGAGGAGGCGGAGCAGAGGTGAGCTGGGGCGGGGAGTTCACCTGCGTGCCGCCCCCCCCCCCCACTTGCTGCAGGCGGCCCTCCCCGCGCCCCCCTGCAGCAGCTCCCTCCGCCTAAATGACGACAACGACCGGGGCGGCCGAAGATCCGGCCGCTGCGGTTGCCGCCGAAGAAAATGCCACCCCCCAAATGCTAGTGCCCTAGGCGACCACCTAGGTCGTCTAATAGGTTGCAGCGGCCCTGCACTATCCTGTCAGATTGTGTTCGGTCACACTGATCTAAGTTTTTGTCAGTTTCTTAGGACCTGACAGTTCTGCTGCTTTTCAAATACTTCTGATTCCAGGCTCATCATTTGATCTATTGTGACTTACCAGGCACTGACTTCAGGTTAAGACTTTGTTTGCTAGAATTTCTGCAAACCCTTCCTTTTTTAGGTTCTTGCTTTTCTAGTCTTCCTTTGCCTTCTGTGCTTATCTGTGATAATACTGATAGCCACTTGGCTGTGGAGTATGGCTGTATGAAGAGAAAAGGTCTTTCTATTGAGTCCCAGAAGCATCAGATTGTGGTCTTTCAGATTTGTGAGCTGAGAAGAGAGCATTATGGATATTGAACTGAATGTCTCACCTTTTTCTCCCACAACTTCATCTCACTAATTAATTATTAGAGTCCTTGCAGCCTGACTCGGAGGGTGAATCCTGACTCTGGTGCCCCTGGGATGTGGATCCCACTTTGCCTGGGACCTGGGACTGTTAATGTTAATCACCTGGGTTCTGATGCCCATTGGCCATGAATCTTTTTGTGCTTGGGGGCTGGGAGTGAAAATCCTGGCTGCAGGGCCTCTGGGGTATGTGTCATGGTTTTCTCAAAGGGGTTAGGTGTGTGAATGTTGGCACTAATGCCTGGGGTCCTACTGTTCTCAAAAACTGGTAGTGTGAATCCTGACATTAGTGCCCAATGGGGTGCGCATCCTGCTGTAGTTGGAGGCTGAGAGTGTGAATCCTGGCTCTGGTTCCCTGGAATGTGGATTCTGCTGAGCATGGGGGCTTGGAATTTGAATTTAGCTATTAATTTTTAAAATAAGTTTAGAGAGGGGAAAAGAGTAGCATCTGGATTCAGTCTATGTCTCTACAGCGTGCCCGCCCTCTGTCTGCCAGTGATGCTGAGGTGAAAAACGTGATGCCCTCAGGCAGGGAAAAGGTAGCCAGAAAGCAAAGTGGCTCCATGCTGGGCCTGTCCATGGAGGAGGTAAGGACTGTTAAATATCTGATATTGTATGTACCTTGGCTTTGGGACAACATGTGGGGATGAGGGGAACACAAGTAAATTAATAATCCAATGTAATTTTGGATTAACAGTTGCTGCTGCCAAGTATCCACTGTCTCATGAGAGGGCTGTCTGCCCCCAGAGTGGGACAAACAAAAGTGATAAGGGAGACCTTTTAGAAAATGGTTTATTCTCAGAGTGAGACTGCTGAATTTTACTGATAATAGTGGCTCCATCCCAGAAGGGCCCCTCCCCCTGCTATGACAAGAGTGCATATATGCTCTAAAACAGTGGTGGACAAACTTTTTGGCCGAGGGCCACATCTGGGTATGGAAATTGTATGGCAGGCCATGAATGCTCACAAAATTGGGGGTTAGGATGCGGGAGGGGGTGAGGACTCCGGCTGGGGGTGCGGGCTTTGGGCTGGGACCAGAAATGAGCAGTTCAGGTGTGGGAGTTGGGATGCAGGTGTAGGGGGGTGAGGGCTCTGGCTGGGGGTGCAGGCTCTGGGGTGCAGGAGGGTGATCCGGGCTGGGACTGAGGGGTTCGGAGGGTGAGACGGGGATCAGGGCTGGGGCAGGGGGTTGGGGCACAGGAGAGGGTCAGGAGTGCAGGCTCCTGGCGGCGCTTACCTCAAGCAGCTCCTGGAAGCAGCAGCATGTCCCCCCCTCCAGCTCCTATGTGGAGGCGCTGCCCCTGCAGCTCCCATTGCTGTCCAATGGGAGCTGTGGAGGCAGCGCTTGGGGCGGGGGCAGCGTACAGAGCCCCCTGGCTGCCCCTCCACGTAGGAGCTGGAGGGGGGACATGCTGCTGCTTCCAGGAGCCGTGCAGAGCCACAGCATGCATGGAGTGGGGCAAGCCCCCGACCCCACTCCTCAGCTGGAGCGCCGGAGCCGGGCAAGCCCTGGACCCCATTCCCCAGCGGGAGCTCAAGAGCTGGATTCAAACATCTGAAGGGCCGGATGCAGCCCCCGGGCTGTAATTTGCCCACCCCTGCTCTAAAAAGCTTTAGGATCCTTCAGTGCCTACATGTAGGATGACATTATTGTATAATTATGTCAAATTTACACTAGTCACTCCCACAACTGTAGGGTTAATGGGAGCCTCATCCTCTGGAACCGAGGCCCTGCACTGAGGATAATTTTCAGTCCTACTATCTGTTTTACTAGGCTCTTGTTTCTTTCTCCAATCCCAGATAAAAGTTCTGCGTCGAGTGAAGGAGGAGAATGAGCGGAGAGGGGGTTTCATCCGGATATTCCCAACGCCACTAACATGGGATCTTTATGGGTGAGGAGAAATCCCCAGTGTGTTGGCTCAGTGTCTCCCTCGTGCTCTGGTTTTGGTTATAGGACGTGTATGTGAATTAAAACCAGGTTAGTGGTTGGGGATGGGGGACACAACTGTCAACTCCCTCTCTCTCCTCTGGTTACCTTGACGCATGCTGTTTATCCCACCCTCAGAGCCACAGGTACGGAATGGGCCTCACCCCTGGGTGACACTAGGTTCTGCTTTTCCTTTTCCCTTATGTCCTGGTTTCCTTTTTTCACCACACACTGTGCCTGCCTCCCGCAATGTTTAGGTGCCAGGCAGTGACTGCCTTTCTCCTCTCCCATTGCCTGTCCAATTGCACCATATTGTTTCAGTGCCTTTCTGTTAGGGGTGTATTTTATGAATGTCTTCATTCTGTGTAAGGCCTCCTTCACCTTTTCATTGTGTTGGCCTGAACTTTAATCAGTCCCCTCCACCTGCCTTTCCAGATCCTACTTAGAGCACAAGACAACAATGAATTATATGCTGGCCATACGTCTCTTCCAGGACAGGTAGGAAACAGGAGAACTGGCTCTGGCAGCCTGTACTGTAGGGGGAACACCTTCTGGGAGAGGGACAGAGGGGACTGAAATAGAGCAAAGAGGAGTAGCTCTAAATAGCTACAATATTGTTGGCCACTATGCTGTGACCTATAAAGGTGGGAATAGCCACACATTATTTCCTCAGTACACCAGTGAATACAAAGCTACCTGTCCCTCCAGACAAAGTCTTCAGGGGGTCCCTAAAGCTTGGAGAGGCCCATCTTTGGACACTTTCAGGAGGAGAAGGAGATGCACAGTATAGTGTGCAAAGGGCATGGGAAAGCAACCACGGGGCAGGGGAGGAAAGAGGAGGAGGGTGCACTGAATGAGTAATGCTCAGTGGCATTGTATAATGAGGAATAACAGGCTTAGAAGCCACTGAGGGTTGTGCAGAGGTTGCAGCAGTTCCTTATCCCCCTTGCTTTGAATTTAGCTTCACACCACAGAATACTCCCTCTTGTAGGGTAGGCACTGAAGCCTTTTCCAAAGCTCCAGTGCTGCCACCTGTACCACCAGCTGTGCAAGCACTGTTGGAAGCCCTGCCTCTCCACTCAGCACTCTGAAAGACACAGCAATGCATGCTGCTGTGTGGACCTCCACTAAAAGCTGCACCCAACATCAGTGGTCCTGTGTCTGGGCCTGCCATAGTTTTCTCTCCCTGGTCTGGGCTCCACAGGAAGCCCATTTGGGAGTGAGAAGTAATGTTGCTGATGAAGATGGGGCATCATAATTGGAGGCCCTTATAGCTGGCATCCTGGCAACAGGAATATAATTTTAGTCATACATCCAAGTCTCACTTGCATTCGTGCTTTGGGGGATGTTTGTTGGCCCTTTGGCTCCAGCTGGCAGATCCTTCAATATGAGCTAAAGGAAAACAAATTCCTATTGAAAGACAGCTGCTTGGACTTCCTGTGTCAGGGCCTTTTTATCCTTCTTTGGGGTGGGGTTTTCAAGGAACTCTGCAAACTTGGGTGGCCTCCCTTTGTATGCCAAGGACTTGGAGAGCTTGGCAAATCTTCCAGTGATATAGAATGAGTTTGTGGTGCTACCCTGTAACCTGCTGCCCTATCTTCCTCTATAGGGCCAGGATGAGAAGAGGCCCAGTTTCTGGAAGAGCCCGGTAAGTCGCTATTTAAAAAAAGAATGTCTGCATTTGTAGGGCTTTACTATTAGTTCATACTGCTCTGGCATCAGCTCACAGAACCCAGGTCAGTAGCTAGGAGTCCCAGCACTCATCCTGCTATCAGTAGGTGGATTCTGTGGGAAGACCTGACAGACTGAAGTTGCCCCCCTTCTCGTAACCAGCTCTGTAAAATGAGCCCTGTGAACAACCCATTGTCCTGCTCTTAGAGAGGTAAGTTTTTAGGGGACAGGTTATTGAGGCTTTTCATCTCATGCTTGCTGGTGTGATACTCATAGAACGTTGGAGGGTCTCTATTGTTCATGATCGGACCCTCCCAGATGATACAGAATGGTACGGACTGTTTCGTCTATAAGGGATGAGATTCACAGACCTCAGGTGTCCATCTCTCTTTTTTGGTAGATCCCAAGGGCGGGGGAAGCAGAGGGGAAGGCAGTAGGAAGCTCTGTGGATGCTCTAGTTACACTCAGAGGTGCTTTCTGCTGGAGCTCTTTGCTCTGGCTCAGTTGTCATGTTCCTGTCTCCCCACAGAGCAGTGCAATGCCTCAGAGTTTTTGCTTAGATTGGGACAGGATTGCACAAGAGCTGGTACTTTGTCCACCTGAATCATGTTAAAATTCTGGGTTCTGACTTAACCACACTTATGAACAAGCTATCTGAATAAGAGATTGTGTCAGGTGGAATTTGGGTTAAGGATCCTCCACCTCAGTCTCTTGCATAACTTTATATTCCTAGTGCCCCTCTCAAGGCTCCCTACCGTTCTGCTTGGAGTTGCTGCCATCTGAGAAGGAGTTTCCTAAAGTGTGACTAGCTCACATGGGCTGCAGAGTCAATAGGGGCATGGTGATGGAGACATGAGCTTTGTTGGGTCATGCCTTGAGTCTGTATCCCCACCATGGTGGTTTGGGGAGATGCTATCCCACAGTCTGTGCAAGTCTCTGAAAGAGCCCTTCCTTCTAACATGATGTGGGCTTAACCGAGAGCAAGATTAGGTTGGGCTTCATTGTTTTTCTAATGTAACAGGAAGACCCTAAGATGTAGGCCATAATGGGGGAGACAAGGTGATTGAGGCTGCTGTCTGTATTGTGCTTCCCAGAGCTGCTCTTAATGGGGGAGTGGATCTGGGGCTGGAAGCCATGGATTCTAATGCTAAACTTCGTGCTGCGCTGTATGAGAGGAAGCTCCTGTCGCTGGAGGTACGGAAGCGCAGACAATGTCATAGCAAGATGAGAGCAGCACGGGCAAGACCACCAGGTATTTATGGCTAGGATTCTAGATGGCAAGAGGGTAAAGCCAGGCTAATGAGGGGTGTATGTGATTGAGTCCCCAGGGGACAGGGCTGCAAGAGATCTAATGCAGGTCTTAGTGGGCTCTTTTGGCCCTGGGGATCATGCTCAGAAGGTAGAGATTCAGTGGTCAGCATTGATTTTTCACTCCATTCTAGTTCTGAATGGCCTTCTTCTGATATGCCATTCCCTCCTCTGAAGGTGTAGTCACAGCCTTTTTCTGGGGACAAGAAATGTCCGTGAAAGCAGGTGTGTGCTTATGCTTTCCTGTCACCCTCCACAAGAGGCTGAAAGTCAGAGGTGTTCCAGGCTGGATCTCCAACGTGGCACCAGCTAAGCCCAGGGAGCAAGGGGCAAACTTGCTCATTGGAGCTTACGTTGGAAAGACTGAGGGCATGTCTACACTAGCACTTATATCGGCAAAACTTTTGTCGCTTAGGGGTGTGAATCATCCCCCGTCCCCAAGTGACATAAGTTTTTCTGGCATAAGCGCTTGTGCACACCTCTATGTCAGTGGGAGACACTCTATCAATAGTATATTGGTGTACATGAGAGTAAACAAAGGCAAGGAAATCCAGACTAACATAAGAACCAGAGATCAGGTAATGTATTAACCCTGACTTTGCCATGGAGTCAGGATATGATCCTGGACAAGTCATTTTATCTGTTCTTACTTTACAGAGGAGGAAATGGAGGATAGTAGCCTTCAGTTATCTCCTGGTGTTGGGAGGAGGGATTTATAAGCTGCTTTGAGATCCTAGGTGGACAGCTCTAGTGAAGAATAAAGTACAGTGGTGAAGACTTGGCTGTTAGAGCGGGTTCTTGGACTTCCAGCAGCAAAGAGTGTGGGCATAAACAAAAGGGTGATGGGTAACAGGAAAGATTTTTTTGTTGTTCATCACCATTGTTGGTTTCCTTCTCATTTTAGGGACTTCCAAGCTAAAGGAAATGCCTCTCAAGTCAGACGCAGAGAGTGAGGAAGAAGAGGAGGCACATGAGGACGAAGAAATAGAGGTAACTCAGGATGAAACTGCTGCCTCTCTTACGGACATGCAGGTGAAATGCAAGCCAGACCTGGCGGAGATGATGGAAGCTGTCTGCCGAGAGAACGTGCTGAAGGAGCCTGAACAGAAAGCTGGAGGTGGAGGGGCAGAGCTGCTTCTCCAGGAAGTGGATCCAGAGCCTCGATTTAACTTGCTGCAGATTCTGCAGGAGAATGGGAATCTAAGGTAAGGGTCATTAGGCAGATTATTTTGGTAAGCATAGCAACTAGTATCAATGAATATATGGAGCCTGGGGACATTCAATAAGTTGTGAACCTCCCCGCCCCCCAGAGACAGGAAGGTGGGAGACCCTATAACAAACATGCCTAGATTTTGCTCAGCTGCAGGCTGCATTGGCATCTAAATGGGGACAAATGCAGGAGCCTTCACCTTATCAGTCCTAGAATGTGAGACCCCCAGCATTGCACCCAGGGACCTAAAGTCTCCATGGGCTGTACTTTTCTTACGTGAGCTGCACTTTGGCTACCCCAGCCTTCAAAATTCCTCTGATTTGATGCAAGGGGGTCTCTTGTTGAACTGTAAACCTTTGTGTTCATTATCTCTTCTGTTTTTTATTGTACTGTATTTTTATTGTACATTAAGCCAACAAATGAAGGCTGAGAATGGAATTCCCCTGTCTTTCCCACCTCCCATAAAAGCAAACTTCCCATTCTTGTGCTTTTGTTCTTGAAGTGAATTTTTCTAAGGGCTTGTCCACATGGTGAGCTACTGCACAGCAAGCCAGTGTGTGAATATACAGCACACCAGCTTGCTGTGCAGTAACATCCCATTGGACACTGTTATAGCACAGTGACATACTAGTGAGCTGCACTCCGGGACTTTCAGTGCACTTTAACAGTGTCCACATGTGATGTAACTGTGCGGCAAGCTGGTGTGCCATAGGTTCACTCTGTAGCTTGCTGTGCAAACAAGCCCTAACTCTGGCAATAGCCACTGAAATGCCAGATTGCAGTGTCCTGAAAGCAAGACAGAAGTGTTTTGAGGGTGATGAGGCATTGAGAGATCTGATTGTCCAGTGTTGGGAAGGGTGGGTGGAGTGTGCTCCGGTGCTTGGCTGGACTGTTTGCAAAAAGGGTGGGGTGGAAGAAAAGTTTGGGAACTCTCCAGCTTGTGGCCTGCTAGATAGGAAGGTAATTTGTCTCCCCAACTTATCAAGAAGAGTGAGTACCTACCTGCTGGGGGGGCACATTATATAAGGGATGGGGGGGGGGGGAGAGTATCCCCTTGCTGAATAGGGGAGGGGGATGGGAGCATTATGGGGATAGGGATGACGATCCCTCTTCTGGATAAAAGGTGTTTTCATTGTTTGTCAAATCTTATACAAAATTGTCCAAGCTTATAGAAAACAAGATTTCATTGACCCCTATGTGACCTGCCTCTTCTTTCCCAAATTAGTTTCCGTGAGGCTGGGAGGCCTCAGGAAACATCAGGAGGAATTTGGGTTGCGCTATTATCTTGTTATGGCTGAGACATGTGCTGCTGTGGTGTCTGTAGAGGGGAAAATTTGGAAACAGGTTTTCAAAGCAGACACAGCAGTACTGACCTCACCCACTCACACACAGGGCAGCCAAGTCCTGCTAAGAATGCAGGCTTCTGTCAAAAGTTGCTGGCAGATTCCTACTCAGCACCCAGCCCCATTGGGATTCCCCTGGAGCAGCTAAGGAGCTCCACACAGCGTAAGGCGTGCAGTGACTTCATATGCAAGGATTGTGCTGGACTTGGCCCCGTCTGATTTGTCACTGATGGAAAGCTTGGCTGCAGGGTCAGCGGGCTGAGGAGCTGAATTTATGAAAATCTCATCTGAAAGAAACCAGGCCTGTCCCATGCAGCCCTTCTGAGAGGCAGGATGTTCCTCAGTCCTCCAGCTGGGCCTGGCCAGCCAGCTTCTCTGCCTCTCATCCTTCTAGCAGTATTGATGAGTGGTGACAATTATTGGGGATGAGTTATATTCCCCACTATGCGATCCCCAGGGGAATCACCAATAGAGGAAGCTGTGTCTGCCCCTACTTTTGAGGCCAATGTTGAATGCTTTTTTCTTCTTCTGGGTCTCAAGTGCAAGACAAAGATTGCAGGAGCCAAGGTAACATTCTATCTCCAGGGCCCATTCTGAAGGGCCTCCTCTGATTCCATGTTGGTATTAAGAGCAGGTCCAAGTTCTGTGTTTTAAAACCGAGATACAGGCAAGGAGCTGTCAATGAGTTGTTCTCTCATCCTAGCAGCAAGGAATCTTAGAGACTTTATCACAAGATATTTTGATGCTCCTGGAAGGGATCTGCAACCCTAGGGAGGGAGGGAGCCCCTAGGAGAGAGTTGCCATGGAGTTACAGTGGCCTGGTATTCTGGGAGTTAATTCCTAGTCAGAGTTCAGAGTCTGCTCATGGCTGGGTTTGTCCCATGTGGGGGGAAAAGGATTTGTTGTCTAGAAGCTAGGATAGGGAGGTCTGAGGAGCCATAGGGGTTGTTCTGTGTTGTGGAGTTCATTGCAGGGCAGAGACCAAGATTGAGTTTTAGTTAAAACAAACCCTTGAGATAACCCAGTAGAGATGTCAGTCTGAGCCTCCTATGAACTCATTTTCTCAGATCCTCCCAAGCTCTGTGACAGGGCTTCAGAAATTTGAAGAACTAATGAGTAAGCAGAGGCATAACTCCAGACAGTGCATGACATTTAAACTTCCATGGTCATCTCCCCATATCAGCTTTAGGCGGATGCAGTGGTCCATAGTGGTGCCATTGCTATTTTGTATGATTTCCATAGTTCTATGTATCACTGCACTTTGTAGATATGTGTGGTAGGGAGGCCAGGCTCCTGAACTGAGGAGCCTGATAAAGGATCAGAGACCCCGATGGGACCAGGTGCTGACCTACTACAGGGGTGAGGGCCATATGAGTACTTAGACAGAAATAGAGAGCAGGAGGTAGAAGACCATGTCTGGCATAGTGGGGACATACCTTGTCCTGAGTACAAGGAAGTGTAAAAAATAAAAATAAAATAAAAAAAGCCACAAAGTGTGAAGTGGGTGAAAGAGGAGCTGAGAGTCCTTGGGAGTAACTGGAGGCAGGAAGCTGGGCCCACTCAGAGCTGGAGGAGGGTTTGAAGGCTGGGCCGCAGATGGGTGGAGCTGAGCAGTCTTGTGTAGTTGTCTGTCTTAACATGTTTGTTCATTAAAATGACTATAATTGTAGAGGAGTGAGAATGAAACTGTATATCCCACCCAACTCCTGTACCATCTGGTGACCTTGATTCACTTCCACAGCGCCCTTATGTGTTCGGCCAGCTGCATGGTGTACTTTGCTTACTGTGCTCATTGAAACCTGGCCTATAACTCTGGGGTGTCTGGGGAAGAGCTCATCTTCACAAATGTTATTCCTTTGTTTTACAGAGGTTTCATCTAGATGGGGAGAGGTCCCCTCACTCACCCAATAAGAACTGCAGGGCCTCCTTTAGAAGCTCTGTCATTGGGACAGAGCTTTTCAGTTTAATTTGTGATTGCTAGTGCTGTGTTCAAAATTGTCATAAAGAGACAGCACCACAGAGCTTCAGAGTGGGCTAGGAATATTCTGCTTGGCTGGTGCGCACATGGTTGACCTCCTGACTGGGCTGCTAAGGATGTGGGAAGGGAAGGAGGGCACCCCACCCCCAGAGGTTGTCTTTGCTCAGAGAATGCTTGCCTGTTCCCTGTAGTATCCTCTGGAGCCCCTGCCCCAACCTGGTGGAATGAAGGTACATTAAGAATAAATTAGGGACAAAGAAGCCCTCTTTCTCCTTATCCCTAGATGCTTTTACATATTGGAGGATTTGGGTAACTGTAATTAGGTTCATAAGTAGTCCAGACAGAGGCTGTTCGCTCTGTGGTGCTGTATATCTGACCACTGTCTTGGCTTCCACAGCAAAGTGCAGGCTCGCAGAGCTTTCTCTGCCTACCTGCATCGTGTTCAGCTGCGTCTGATGAAGGAGGCCGGTGACCAGATCCACAATGCTGCCTGGGCTGCTAAGGAGGATGAGCAAATGGTAAGAAGCTGTGTTGGGCAAGAGGAACCTATTGGGGAACTGTCCTGAGAGAGTGGAGGCCAGTTCCCACCCTCAGAAAGAACGAGATTAGAAAGCTCCCGGTTCCTGAAATTGTGCACATATCTCCTCCTCTGTCGAGGAACTGGTGCCAGATACTGATTGACTTCCGAGTAAGATCAGCACAGACAGCTCTTAGTGAACTGGGCATGGTTGACACTCCATCCAGCTCAGCCTCCTCTTCCTGCATTCCTACCTCTGAATGTACCTGCTGTTGAATTCCTGTTTCCTGGCAGGATTTTCTCTGAGATGTCTTGCCAGCTGGATTTTCCAGTCGAATCATAAAGGGACCTGAAGCTTCTTATAGAAACAGAATGCTTGAATCCGCTCAAGTTGAGTGGGTGCCTGGCTTAGGCTTCTTCCCCATCCACACTCTTACTCTTTGCAGGTAGCTGAACCTTATAGGATCTTCCCTTTTTTCTCTGCAGAGACAGAGGGGGAAAAAAAAAGGTTTCTCTCTTATGCTGTTGTTGAATGTCCCTGGATTTCCTCAGACAATACAATGAAGTCTCCCTATCTGAATCAGCCACTTTAAAGAGTTCAGCAAGCCCAGTATCCTCTCTCTAACACTCGTGAAAGACAGCATCAGATGATATGCTGGGCTTTTTGCAAACCCAAATGGGCTCTTGCTAAAAGCAGGCTGTGGGGAAACAGCCAGTTTAGCTTGAAGATAAAACCAAGTGTCAGAAATAATCAGTCGGCTCAGTGGAAAATGTTACCCCTGCTTTCCAAGTGGAAAATTGAAACTGGCTTTTTTAGATTCACTTTGTCTGCTGTGCTGCGAAAAATGTTTAAAATAACAGATCAAACCAGCCTAGTGTAATGGCAGTGAGAAGCGAGCTGTGAAATCCAATGCCCTGGCTGTGAGGCAGCTCATTTATGCACTAGCAGGGCATCTAACCAAAAACAAATCCAGAGGGGAGACAAAAAGGGTTCAGAACTGAACATCCACAGCAGGCGCCTTGCCTTGGGGCCTGACTTGCTGTATTCCCTCCCCATTGGAGGTGGCATGAGGGGGCTGACATGGCGGGAGGTTGGAGTGGGTATGTGGCCAGAGGTCATACAGGGGACATGATGATGCAGGGAGCAGGAATTCATTTCTGACCAGAGGTTGTATCTGATCATGTGGTGGGCCAAAAGAACCCCAAGATCCTTCCCCATTATGGTGGGGAGGAGAGGAGTGTGTCTTGGAGGGGTTTTGTCATATTATCCCTGGGCTCCTTCTACATGATACTTTTGACAATGCTCTCTATAAAATGTTTCTCTGGATAGAGACACTCCATTATCGATGTTGCTTGATTTTCCACATCTCCTCAGCTACACTTTCCTCAGACAGATATTCCCGAAGTACTCCCATCACTGTCCCAGTCTAGGAAGTGATGCACAGTTCTTTTTCCCCTTATCTTGGAAATTTGTGAGTGTAGGTTAAAAAGCATCCACCACCATGTCCATTCTGGGTTGTACTCTTACCTGCTACATGTCATACCACATCCACAGAACAGCATTTCTTCTCTATCCATCATGGGCTGATCTAGCCACCCCTGTGCCCTCCACTCCACACCTTGCACCTGCCCATCTAAACTCTCTTGTTAATGCTGTCTCCCTTGGCGGCAGGAGCTGGTGGTACGCTTTCTGAAACGAGCAGCCAGCAATCTTCAGCAGTCTTTGAGGATGCTACTCCCCAGTCGACGTCTGGCCCTGAATGATCGTAGGCGCATCCTGGCTCACCAGCTTGGTGAATTCATAGTCTGTTATAACAAGGTGAGTGGCTTCATCTCAAATCCTCTTCCTATGGCAGCTCAGACCACTTGGATCCAGATGAGTGCATGATCCAGATCAGTGCCGAGTTTCCTTGTTTCTGTTACTTCCAGAGTAACACAACAACCCAGTGCCAAATCCCACCTCCCCTCCATCCTCTACAGCAGCAGCTCCTTGATTTTCTAATCCATTGAACATTTAAGGACAACCAGTTCCATAGAGGTCACCCAGACACAGATAAGACAGATGTCTACCAGATTATTTAGGACTTCTAAGACTCATGAACCCTTGGAAATGTTTATGGCTTAAATGAAGATTTTTGTTTGTAAACTCTGCATACATTTATCATGAGGCAGAGCTGTTCATGACTGTGTTTCTGACATTTTCCTCTGTAGTATCTGTCATTGGCCACTATCAAAGAAGAAACACCAGTCTAGGCAGATTATTGGTCTGCTCCAATATTCAAGTTCCTATACCTCATTGTGGTTGCATGTTCAATCATAGTAATTGTCTATGGAAATTATCAGATGACACTGTGACTGCAATTGTATATGTAGCACAGTAACTAGGCGCTCAACTGCACATGGAAGTTTCTGGAATTACTCCATATAAATCTAGGCTACAGACATACTGTATTGATCTGTGACAAACTCAAGATGACAAAACTGTTTACTTTTCAAATAAAATAAACTCCTGTCTGTAGACATCAGGAAAGAGAGATACCCAGTAAAGAAACATGTAACTGACTCAGCTTTTTCTGTAGGGTACCTCAGTCTCTAGTGCATTATTGTGGTGCACCTGCAGAGAACAGCTTTGAGATACAAATATATGCAATATTTTACCATCAGCTTAATATACTGAAAAGAGAAAAATTATGTAATAGTCTGCATGATCTCCACCCACTTAACTGAGAGAAATTAAAATAGTAACCCTGTCTGAGGGGCTGCTGTGCATGGTGCCTCTGCAGCACACCCAGCTCCCACTGGTTAGGGGAGGACATCCACTCACAGTAGTTTGTGTCTGGACTGACATCTGACAGCCTGACCTGTCAGAGCAAAGTAGGGAGTGAACCAAATCAGTTCCTGGGTGTGCCCTGTGTGCCTAGTGCTACCTGACTTACTGTGTGAGGAGTAAACACAAAACACCCAAGCAGCTTTGTTGGTGGTCCAAGAACATGGCTACTTTGGATATAATTTCCACTCAATGATTCTGTTCAAACACCAGGATTTTCTGCTAACTCTCAAGTAAATTTACAAAATAAAACTGTAAAACTGGTAATAAATCAGTTTAGAATTACATTTTCTTATTTTAGAACAAGTGAGAACACTCACTTGGGGTTTTAGAACATAAACAATTTCTTCAAGTAGTGTCCTGTGGGTGCTCCACTTTAGTTGCACATGTGCCCTGCACCTTTGATCAGAGATTTCTGGTAGCAGTGTCCGTTCAGCCTATGCTTGTGCCCTACACTTCCTCATGCCCTGTACCAAGGCTATATAGGGCTGCATGAGCAAACTGATATCAGTTCCTTTTGAACTGCCTTTGGCCAGAGACGGAGTCTAGCAGTGTGCCTCATTGCTGTGTGCCTGTTTCCTCTTGTATTTGTGTTGTAGCTTTTATAGTTAGGTCTCAGTAGTAGTAGATTTAGTAACCTTATAGTTGTTGGAACATTTCCCCCCTTTTTCCCCTTTCTTAAAAAAACCCCAACACATTCCCTCCCCCCTCCCCCGCATTGAGGGGCTTGAACAAATTTTCTTGTACAGGGATGCTGGGCTCTAAAAGGTGCTTGTCTTGTTGAGAAGCAATCCGTGTTAGTGGTGGACATTCCCAATGCATTTGTTGGTTGGGAGATTCTCATATTCCCAGCAAGTGTAAGATCTGGTCTTCTTTCAAAGGAAGATCCCAGAGTAACAGGGAAATAAAGTATAGGCTCTTAATGGTGAAGCAAGCCTTGAGACCAGATGCTGACCTGGTGGAAGAGAATGCCGCATATAGGGACTCTCCACTTCTGTCAGTGCCTCATTGTCAAGGTCATGGTCACCAAAAGGAAGACAGCATAGAAAACACAGTCTCCATCAATATCCATGAGTGAGGTACCAATAACTGCACTGCCAGTACCGAGAGCTTCTCACTCAAAGTATAAGGAAAAGGATAAGAGGAGCAGACTAGAGAGTTCTTCATCAAAGAAGATCTGGTCACTGGAGACTTCAGATCCCGAGAGGAGTGCTAGTGATACTCCAAGTACTTCAGGTACCATGAAGCATGCTAACACTTCAACTAAGTCCCATACCACAGTGGTAAAGGGGTCAGTACCGAATGCTGTTACTACCAAGAGACTGGCTTTAATGGAATTCTAGACCCCCTTGATACCAACAACATCATTAGTGCCAGTACCAAGTTCTGTTGTGCTCTTGGAACTGCAGGAATTCCAGTACCCACAAGACCTTTTGGTACCTAAGGAGCAGGGATCCTAGAAATCCGTTTGCCACGGAAAAATGCAGAATTTGCCTTTTTACAGAGAATCTTTAGTTTTTACATTTTGTGAAAAAATAAAAACACATATTAACTAAATTTTACTGAAAGTACTATATCACTTATTCAGTTAATGCAACCTCCCCCTCTTGTAGTTGATTTTTGAATGCCTTTACATTTACAGAGGAGCACCATTTATCTGATCTAATTGGGACCGAGGCCAGATTGAATAATCAAAAATTTGGATAATCTGGAGAATTGGCAAAGAGCTTTTCATCTCTTATTTTAAGATCGTGGCTCAAGTGATTATCCCCAGGCGGCTGGTGGTTCGGTTAATATGAAGAGTTGGATAATGGAGGTTCGGATAAATGGGGTTCTACTGTCTATTGTGGTTAGGGAAACTAAAGTTCAGCATCTCATTTTAATAATGGAAACACATGGATTTTCATGTTTTGTTTTATTGGAGAATTTTGGTTTTTTATCACTGAAAACTAGAGTCCCTGCTAATGAGCCTGAGTCTCTGCTCTTTGCGACTTCTGGACATTTTTCAGTACTGGGGTCAGCTGGGTCACCAACTGCTCATGTTTCCATGAGACCTACCTCTTTTCCATCTTCCACTATCCATGAGGAGTTGCCACCTCTGACACAATATGTGGATGAGCATTCTGACTCAGACTCTGAACTTTCTGTTCAAAGCTCTCCAATTTATTCCAGATGTTATTCCACATTGCAAATGCAACAAAGGCAGAGCACCAGACCCCTGCCTACAAATGCTCGGGATGACAAGTGTTGGATACCTCCCGCCATGCCTTCTGGCCTCATTAGCCTTGCTGGGATTCATGGTCAATGTACTGCCAGCAGTGTCAAGGGACCTCAGCTCAGTCTCTCAGGGCACACAGAAGACCTTGTTCACCGGTACTGTCCATCCTTCCTCCCCATTCTGAGCCCGAGGAGACCTTTGAGGAGCAGGAGGCAAAGGTGAACAAAGAGGTTGCCCCCATTACAAACATCTCATCATTGTCACCTGATAAGGCAGTAAGGCCACCACCACCATCATTAGCTGATGACTTTAGGCAATTCCAGGACATGATGAAGTGGGTTGCTGACATAGATGCTGGAACTAGGGGTGCTGCTGCACCCACTGGCTTGAAGTGGTTTCCATCATATACAAGGTTTACAGTTTGGTTCAGTGGCTCTCAGCATCCCCACTATAAAAATTGTTCCAGCACCTCTGGCTGCTGACACCCTGCAAATTCCCGGGAAGAAGTCCAGGATTCCCATCACAAGCTCCTGGACATATTGCACACCTCTACCTCAGCACAGATGGCACTGCCAATTAACGAAATCTTCCTTGAGCCAGCCAGGTCCATCTGGCAAACTCCAGCAATGCCCCTCCCTCTCCATCTTCCCCCTCCCCCCGCCCCAATGTAAGAGGGCTGGTTAAAAAAACAAAAATTATGTCCCGGAATTGTGAGTTTTAATTTGCTCATTGAACACCAAATTCTTTAGTTGTGGATGCAGTCAATGAAAGGGGCAGACAACAGACCCAACAAGGCACCCCTTATAATAAGGACCAGGAATATCAAGACCTCTTTGGTCATGAGAGCTACTCGTCTGCAACACTTCAGTTCAGGATAGCTAACCACCAGGTGCTGATATTAAAATATGACTGCCTAGACTACAAGAAGTGTAATGCTTTTATTGATCGTTTACCATAGGAACATTGAGAACATTTCAATACCATAATAAAGGAGGGTCAGCTCTTAGCAATATCTTCACTGCAGCTTTCGCTCAATGCTGCAGACACTGCAGGTAAGTCTGTTTCCACCGCAATAGTAATGAGGTGAGCATCCTGGTTTCATTTGTCTGGGTTTCTGTAGGAGGTACAGTAGACCATGGAAGATTAACTTTTCGATGGCCAGAAGTTTTTCAGATTCCACAGATGACTCCTTCATACCCTGAAGGACTTTAGAGCCACACTTAGCTCTTTGAGGATATACACATCTGCAAATAAAAGACAGTTTAGCAGGTCTCAGTCGACACAAAGATCCAACCCTCCTCAATTTTCCAGGACCAAACAGCTAAGAGGTTGTGGTTTTCAAAGAAAAAACCTGCAACTACCTCATCCCAGTCTTAAATACTGTATCATCCAAATGCCAGTTTTGATGGTTTGGTCATGAGTCCAGACTACCCAGTGATGAGGTTCTCTCAGCTACACTACAACCCCCTTCTTTCTCAATTTGGACACCATCTCTTTATTTCATCAAGCATGGGGGGCTATAACATTGGACAAATGGGTATTAGAGTCCATTATTTCGGGTTATGAGATCCAGTTTACTGCCATCCTGTCCTTCCAACCCCCTTCTCTGTCCCTCTTCAGCGATCTTCTCGCAATCAGTTGCTGGCACAGGAGACTCCCAAGTCTAGGAACCATAGAACCAGCCCCACTTCAACACAGGGAAAAGAGTTCTATTCAAAATATTTTCTGATACCCACGAAAAACAGGGGTTGGAGGCAGATACTAGATCTCAGACAACTGAACAAGCATGTCAGACATCTGAAATTCAGGATTGTGTCCCTAGCAGCTATTATTCCCTCCCTAGAATTAGGGCACTGGTTTGTGACCCTCAATTTCAGAGATGCCTACTTTCACATAGCGATTTATTCCTCTCACAAAAGATTTCTTTGTTTCACATTCAACCACAATCATTACAAGTACCAGGTCCTACTCTTTGGCCTGTCATCAACCCTAAGGATGTTCTCACAAATTATGGTAGCTGCCTACTTCCATTGTTTAGGAGGATTGGCTCCTCAAGGGGTGGTCTTATCCGGAGGTTTGGTCAGCAGTTCAAACAATAATTTTACTATTCCAAAGTCTAGGCCTGCAGATAAATCTTGAGGAAATCAATCTTGACCCCTCCACAATGAATTCTATTTATTGGAGTATTTCTGGATTCGAGAACAGGTAGAGCTTATTTCCCTCTCAACAGATCCTTTTCTCTGAAGGACCTTATCCAAAGAGTGCAGCTCAGCCCTCAAGCTCCAACAAGAACATGTCTGCAACTGCTGGGACACATGGCAGCTTGTGTTTTTGTGACGCAAAAAGCCAGCTTGTATCTTTGATGTCGGCAGGGGTGGCTCAGGACAATTTATTACCCAACAGTCACAGTGTTCCTGCAGTCCAAGGCAAATAGTCACAACAGGAATAGTGCTTGCATGTCAATCTGTTGGGGTTAAAAAAGTTCAGAAATGCTTCCCTACATTTTTTTCCCCCTACTCAAAAACAAGTCCATCAAGATCTTGACAGACAACATAGCGTGCATGTATTATATTAATCATCAGGGTTGAGCACATTCCCAACTCACTCTGCACTGAAGCAATAAAGCTCTGAAACTGCTGCATAGCCAATCAGATAGTCATATCAGCTTCTTATCTCCCAGTTAAACAAAACACCATCATCGACACCCTCAGCAGATATTTCTCCCTAAATTACTAATGGGAATTGGAATCTTGAGTCCTTCACAAAATTTTCCTAGCTTGGGGATTCTCAGAAGTCAACCCCTTTGCCATGGCAGCCAACACAAAGAGCAGGAAATTCTGTTTCAGAGGGGCACTCAGTTCTCAATCTCTAAGTGACATTTTCCTCATTATATGGACAAATGGTCTTTTTTTATGCATAGCCTCCAACTCCGTTGCTCTTAAAGATCCGTATCAAGATCAGACAGGACCAAGCCAAAGTCATTTTGATTGCACCAACTTGGCCAAGACAAGTTTGGTTTCCTTACCTCATCAAACTCACTTCCTGTCCTCTATGGTGGTTCCCCATCAAACCTTAACCGTTGTCTCAGGATGTTGGTCAGACACTTCACCCCAATGTGAATGTTCTGCAACTGCAAGTTTAGTTCCTCAATGGTTCTTGGGACTAGGGGCTGCCTTTTTCATCGGGAGTACAAAATACACTTTTAAATAGGAGAACGGAATCTACGAGACATACTTACCTTTAGAAATGGAGACTATGTAATCTTTGGTGTAACTTTTGGATTTTTCTCCTATCCAGTCATCTCTTTCCTTAGTCTTGGATTACTTGTTGGAACTGAAAAATTCAGGCCTTTCTAGGAGTTCCATCAAGATACATTTAGCAGCAATAACAGCTTTACATGTGCTAGTAGAAGGTTTCTTGGTATTCATTCATCTTACCACAGTGAGATTCCTAAATATTTTTCCACAGATTAGAGCACCTACACTGCTCTGGGATCTCAGTCTGGTTCTTAACCATCTCATGAAAAAGCCCTTTGAGCCATTGGCTATGTGCTCACTGCTGCATTTGTCTATGAAGACAGCCTTTTTAGTGGCCATCACTTCTGCTTGAATGTTTGGGGAAATGGGGGCTCTAATGGCAGACCCTCCTTTTACTTTGTTCTCCAAGGAGAATATATCTTTACAACCCCACCCAAAGTTTTTACTTAAGGTGTCTTCTGAATTTCACATCTACCAAATTATTCACCTTTCATATATTTTTTTCGAAAGTCACATCAGTCTACACAGGAGTCTTCCTTTCATACACAGATGTTAAGAGGGCATTAGTCTTTTAGTTGGACAAAACTAGGCCATTCAGGAGGACCCCTAGACTTCATTTCTATTGCATTTAGGTGCTTCCCTAGAACTATCTTCAGTCAGAGGCTTTCTAAATAGATCTCTGGATGCTTTATTGCCTGTTATGGTTTCACTGAGATTACACCTCCCCTAAGAGTGGCCACACGCTCTATTAGATTACAAGTCTACAACTGTAGCCCTACTCAAACATTCTGCAGGGTTGCAACATGGTCCTCAGTGCATCCATTTGCCAACCACTGTGCCTTAGTTCATGCTGCAAGATCAGATGCTACAGTAGGCACCACAGTTTTTTCTTCTGTGATGAACTCCCATGTCCTTAAAGGGTTACTGCAAGGGAGTCACCTAAAGTGGAGCACCCACAGGGACACTACTCGAAGAAGAAGGAGAAGTTATTCACCTTGTACAGTAACTGGAGTTCTTTGAGATGTGTGTCCCTGTGTGGGCTCCACTACCTGCCCTCCTCCCCTCTGCTTTGAAGCTGCCTCTGTGGGCTTTGCAGTAGAGAAAGAACGGAGGGAGGTTTGTCTGCGCAGCCCTATGAGCCTCGATACATGGCACAAGGAAGTGTAGGGCACATGAGCGACCCAAATGGGCACTGCTACCAAAAATCTTTGATCAAAGGTACAGGGGTGCATGTGCACCTAAAGTGGAGCACCCACAGCAACACGCATCTCAAAGAACTCCAGTTACTACAGCAAGGTGAGTAACCTCTCATTTTAACCTATTGTAAGTCTGTTTTGGCTACATATTTTTTCCTGTTTGGTCCCAATATATAAACCCCTCTTTCTCACTGACACAAGCCAAGAGACAAATCTAGAGGTGAGTTCTCGGAGTGAGGGAGTCCCCTGTAGACCCACTTGATTAAGCCCCTCCAATATAATTTTGTTCTTGCTCTCCCCCTGCCATGCTTCAGTTGGGGATAAGTAGGTTGGAACAAAAGCTGCTAGGAGGAACCCTCCACTAGGGGCAGGAGCAGCAGAAATGGAGGGGACCCATAGTTAGCAAAGGAGGACACCCTCCACCCCCATGTCTTAATAAGGAGGTGGCATCCTTAGGAAAAGCACTCACTTGATCAGGCTAGACGGGGCTGTTCAGCATATCACTTTTAATAATGTGTGTAGAGTGAAGAGATTAACATGTGTCTCTGTGGGCCCTCTGCAATTACAGGTTCAGCAGCTTGTCCAAACCAGTACTGCTGGAAGGCAAGCACATATACAGAGTGAAATGCACTATCAATTTGGCTGTTATGGAATCAGACAATCCCCTTTGTTCTAGATACCATGAAATTGCTCTGGAATCTCTTCCCCTTGGGCAATACCTGTGTCCTAGCACTTGAAGCTGCATAGAGAGGCAGAGTGATAGGTAACTAATATACTTATTTGCAGGAAACTGAGCAGATGGTTCAGACAAGATCAAAAAGGAAACAGGAAGAAGAGGAAGAGGAGGGTGTGAATGCTGAAGGTTTTCAGGACTTTGTTACTAAGGCAAGGTAGGAATGGACTTTTACCCCTTGTAATAAAGTAGCACATTGCATCCCTTCTGCTCTTATACTGCCCCATCCTACCTCCCCAAACTGCTGCGGTGTTATCAGTATCTGCTGCATAGGGTGTATGATGGATGTTTTTGCCATTAGGCCCAAAGGACAATATGGGTTCCCATCCAGGCCCCGTAAATGCTCATAGTCTGTAATATCCACTCTCTATCATATTGGAGCAAATGCAGTCACACCTTAGAAGGAAAACAAGGCCAGGGCTGCTGCTGAGATTGCCCTGATCTTCTGTGGTTAAGCTTCCGTCATGGCTCTGCTTCTCATATTCCTGTCTTCACAAGCACATCCGACCCTTGCCATCTTCCCTGAATTCCAGGTACCTCTAGGACTGTGCCTCCTAAGGCATGGAGGGAGGTGAAGCACACTGCTTGCCATGACCATGGCTTCTTTCCCTTTCTGCTAAAACAATTAACTGTGAGCGGTTCATTAATGTTAAAGGACCAGCATTCTGCGGTTTTGTAAGTCCCAGATTTGACCTGCCTTAAATTTCCTAGAATCTGGTAGGAAATGTGTATTGCATACAAGGTAAATCCTCAGTGTTAGTTGGGGTGGTATGAAAAACAATATTATGCAATATTACATCCGTGTGATTATATTCAATTCTTCTTGAAGACAGCCAATGATGAGGAATTTCTTCTCCAAGGCCTCTCAGATCCTCTGGGAAAATCTTATACTGTTTTTTCTTTGTTCCTTATTTAACCTATGGATGATGTGACCATATTGAGAGACTTCTCGCAACTTCATGGGGGCCAGGGGCTACAGAGGAGAACACTTTTCAATTGACTCTTAACACACTCATCTAAGAGAGCTAAGGCGCAATCTTCACCTCCTTTGTTACAACCAGTTGTGGAACTTTTCTCTCCTTTATGTCTGATCAACATTGACAGTGATTTACTGGATTTGGATGAGGAGAAAGCAGGGGTGATGTCAGCTAGACCTCTGCTACTGATCCGGAAGCTTCAGTGTCTTCTCCATCTCCTGATGATATCATGATGACTGTATCCGTTTTACTTTCTGACGACGATAATTTGTTTCAAGAGTTGCTGATTTGGATGTTAGACTCTTTAGAGTAGGAGATTACTGTGGTCCAAGGAAATATTCATCACCATAGTGCAGAGGAAGAAAAGTGGCTCAGAATATGTGGCTGACCTTAGCATCTATTTTGCTGTTACCAAGAAGGCAGATTGCTTGTTCCTGGTCCCACAGCAGGGATTCTCATTTCTTCATACCAGACTTTTGGTTCTCTGATGGTCTCTGTGGGCAGTAAAAAGACTTACTCTGGAGTTGGTCAGTCTGCAGCCTACTCCGTTGGACAGAGATACTAAGAAGATTGATGTCTTGGGCAGAAATGTTTACTCTTTAGGAATATTGGGAGTCCATGTTGCAGTTACCAGGCCATTGTGGCCAGATATTATCTCCAGCTTGGAATTGGACACTTCTTTTGCTGGGACCATCTGCCTGAGGTACAAAAGAAGGTGGCAAAAGACATTGCTGCTGAGGGTTGAACAGTTTCTAAACATGTTCTCTGCTTCATATGATGCATCAGGTACATCTGAAAACTATGGTGTCAGACATTACTGTGCATCGGTACTTCTGATTTAAACCATCTGGTCTGTTTCCAGCAGCTCAAGCCATCCCTTTTGATAATGAGTGCTTGTTCTGCAACATAATCTGAGAGACCCTGGAGAAGATGGAATCTAAGAGTTACCGCTTGATAACTAGAGTTTATCCAACTGCCCCTTCATAAACTTGGTGCCATGATGTGGTCCTTTATTTATGTATGTATTTGTTTTATTTAAATGTATATGCATGCTCAGAGAGTGCCTAGTCATAGGCTTTTGACACCCTTGACAGAACTCAAAAATACAACAAAATTAATATCCAACCATAATTGTTCAGTACAACTCACTGTAACCCACTACCAACAAATCAGGCAACCCAAAAGCTTAAATAACCCTTCTATCCAACAGTTCTTCACCCTTACATATTCCTACTCTTCAAATGCCTGAGGGCTTGTCTATACTTACGCGCTGGTTCAGCGGCAGGCAATCAAACTTCTGCGTTCGATTTATTGCGTCTTGTCTGGACGCAATAAATCGAACCCAGAAGTGCTCCCCGTCAACTCTGGTAATCCTGCTCGGCGCGAGGAGTACGCGGAGTCGACGGGGGAGCCTGCCTGCCGCGTCTGGACCGCAGTAAGTTCGAACTAAGGTACATCGACTTCAGCTACGTTATTCACGTAGCTGAAGTTACGTACCTTAGTTCGAATTGGGGGGTTAGTGTAGACCAGGCCTGAGAGAGAAAAATGAGCTTTGCAGTGTGCCCTGAAGGTTGAAAGACTTGTCTGAATAGGTGCTGCTTTCACCAAAGCTCCGAGGCACCAGAGGCACATCCCATAAGTGTGAATATGCAAAGGGTATCTTGCAGAATTGTGACTGCTGGCAATTAATTTACTTTACCTTGCTGGACTGTCATGTGTTGTGACTGTTGCTGGCAGTAACCCTCTGCTGGCTTGCTTACCCTGTCACATTCCGGGGTACAATCCAGACCACTGAGGGTTTGTCACTGTCTGCTGTGCAATCTTTGGTGCCGCGCAGTGCTTTGCTGTTGTATGTCCCAACCTGGACTGCTCACAAAGAGCCAAACAGCATGCAGGTCATATCCTGAGTGACTGTATATAGCTACAGCCCTGGTCCAACAACTCTTGACCCCAGCAGCCTGTCAGCAACCCACCAGTCACACTCTGGCTTCCAGCAGCCTTCATTACTACCTGCAGTGTGACCCCAACACATTCACAGTCCTAAATTTCCCCCAAAACATGTGTTCTGCATTGTCCAGCCCTCTCCTGGGCAGCTCAGATGTTAGAGGTCTGTTGCCCCTGTAAGGGGTCAATGTGCAACAGTTTGCTACTTTAACTGGAGTTACCCAAACAGTTCAGTTTATACACAGTACTAGATTAGTTTTGATTAAAAAATAAAACAAGTTTATTTAACTACAAAGAGAGAGATTTTTAAGGGATTACAAGTACAAAGTATTAAAGTCAGAAATGGTTACAAGAGAAATAAAGATAAAATGCTTTCCAGTAGCTAAAATTTAACAATCTGGATTTGGTTCAGGGTAAAATCCTTGCCATATGCTCCCAGCCACATTTCTGACCAAAATTCCAAAAGAGGATCATCCCCCAAAGTCAAAGGCCTTGTTCTCTTGTCTTCTTAGGTGAAAGAAAGGGAGAGAGGGAAAGAAAGAGCGATCCTGGGGTGGTTTTGCCCCTCCCTTTTACAGGCCAGTCAACCTTTGAAATGCATTTTTTTGAGGGTTATACCTAGATAAAGTTCCTTCCTGCTGTGAGGACAGAGATATGGAATCTCCTGGTGAAAGAGGTTCCATGTTGTCGCTTGCTAAAATGCAGATGGATCTGTTCCTGCCCCACTTGGTTGCCAAAGAATGGCCACTTGACAGGTGATTGCCAATCAACTTTGACACCTGGATAGATGCATTAGCTTGTCCTTTGTCTTTTAGGAACAGGTTTACCCCGTCCCCAGATGTGTCTGGTAAACACATTACAGTCATAATTTCAGCTTGTGTTCATAACTATACATATAGTGTTCCTACACACGTTTCACCATGATCTTATTCACCAGCAAGTTGCTAGTTTTCAAATGATACCTCACAAGGTATATTTTGTACAAAAATTATTACAATAGTGTGTCAGGTTTGAATACAGGGTTGCATTTGGCCTCCACCATACTACTTGATCACGAGATGATGCTAAAGCAGCATCAAAGAGCAGGAAAGGAAAGGAAAACAGCTATTCATGATACTAGAAATACAGCTCAAAATTGCTATGAATTGAAAGCTGAGTGACTGGCACTTGTCCCAGATGTGACAGAGGCCTAGGACGTTGGGGTGGGATTTTACTATATAATTCTGTAACCAAGAAAATGATAAAAAGAAATGTGAAATATTTTTGTGGGACCCACAAAAATGTTGACTGCTCCCCTTACTGACTCTCTGGCAGTGGTTAATTACTAGGTCCTCCCCTTACTCTTGGGATGAAGCCATTAATGATGAATATAAAACAGAGGCCATGCTGAATTTTGTTACAGTGTTGATGGCCCTAGGTTTGATGAGCACCTGAGTGAGCACTTGTGGAGTCTTGCTGATGACCGCTGCTCAGAGCTGAACCCCTCCTATCAAACAGAACTCCCCAAAATAGTATATAAGGTTTGCATTGGCTCTCTGTTTAGCCTTGGGAGGTTCCTGAAGTCCCTGAATTTTCCCTCCCACATCCTGGGAGTGGCACCTGGGAGTTCTTCTGAGCTGTTCTCCTTCACAATACAGACCAGAGCATGTTCCAGGTCCAGGCATTCCTTCCCTGGAAGGCTGAGGAGACCAATAATTTCTCTGGCTTGTTCCTCTTCAGCCTCATGATCTGTTTCCATTGTGACTGTCATGCAATGGCAGAAGCTCCTGGAATCCTCACTTAAGCCCTTTCTTTTCCTCTCTGTCTCAGTGAGAGTGACCTGGAGGAGGTGCTGACATTTTACACACACAAGAATAAGTCAGCAAGTGTATTTCTGGGAACAAACCCCAGGACCACAAAGCCTAGCAGCAGCATCAACCAGTCAGAAAGCAGGACCCAAGGAGGTAAGTGTATTGTGCAGTACTGAGACACAGAGCTTATAAGAAACAAGGGTTGGCTATGGTGACCCAGTATAGAGTTGGGGAGAATATAGAATCCCAAAGGGGCATTATATCTAGGTCTAAGTAGAAAGCCCAATAAAGATATGGGGAGTCTGGGGGTGATGAGCGTGACACTGTCGTGATAGGGTGTCCTTGCACAGGGTAAAGGTGCAGAGTCCAGAGAGGGTGGGTCTGATAGCTGAGTGATTAGTGATCCCAGCATAAGGAAAGGGTAGGTTTCTAGCTTGGGGTCTGCATTAGCTAATGCTATGAATCAAGCCAACAGACAGTGAGATAGAAAAGGGGAGGGGGATAGGCCACAATAAATATTGGGAAGAATCCAGCATCTCTGCAATATTCATACCCTGCAGCCCATTTCTCATGGTACAAGTAGCTTAAACTGTTCTGCTTCCTAACTTTCAAAACTCATTTAAGATCTTCCTGAGATGGTGGAACAAGTGCAAAGGAATCAGTCCCAACATTCAGTGGCAGACTCAAGTGGAGAAGGAGAGCTGAGAGACTACAAGCCCAAAGAAGCCAGGCCATCCCGTAAGTGAACCCACGCAAATCAGGGCAGAGTTAGCTTTCCAGTGAATGACTGAGGTAGAAGCCACACTTGCTTAGTAGATTTAGAACTATCTTGAGAAACCACAGTGGTCAGAATCTAGATGCAGAACAAGCTGAGAGAATCCCAGTCCCAACTCTGGGGGAAGATTACTGGGCGAAGATATAAACTGTCTTTTGTGGTAAAAGGGCCCTGCAAGATATTTTGAGCCTGGGGAAAGGATATGTCTGAATCAGAGCTTGGTTCTTGCCAGCCCTTGCTGGTGGTTGAGTTTTTTCTTGACTTCATCAGGCCAATAAGTACAGGCCCCTTGGCCACATTGCTGTTGTCTTTGGGGTTCTGGAAAGCTGCTTAACTTATGAAACATTCTGATTGGCTTGTTTGTATTGTTTTAACAGGGCCCCTGTCTTCCACAGAAGATGAGTCAAAATTACTCCGGTGCAACCACTCTCGTGCTTCCTCCTCTGTTCCTGGTGCCACGCTCCAGAAAAGCATCAGTTCCCAGTTGTCATCTCATGCCACAGCCTCTAAAAACACACAGGTGCCTGGTCACCACTCCTCCCTGGCTTCTGTAGCTGGTCCCAAACTGACTCAGTCCCCACCCTCCCCACCTTCTTTCCAGAGCCAGAGTACAATCCCTGACAACTGGTCTGTCTCCACAAACCCAGTGTCCCACCAGTCGTCTAACCATGCAGGGTTGCATCGTTGTCGGTCTGGCAGCTACACCATTGGCCCCTTCTCGTCATTTCAAAGTGCTACTCAGATCTACAGCCAAAGACTGTCCCGACCATCCTCTGCTAAAGCAGGTGAGTGTGCTGGGCAGTCAGGATGTGTGAACATGTCATTGGGTAAATCCCATCTTTTGTCAGTCAAGGTTCCTCCTAGAATTGGAGAATTCTTCATACTGTCCAAGCTGGGCTTCTGTCCCTATGGCTGCAGTGATCAATCTCAAATTTGCTAATCCAGTTGCCATGAAGAGTAGAGTAGAGGCAGCGTAATAACCCCTAAGGCTGCTTGGTCAAGGCAAAGTGTACATAGCCTTTACCTGCTCAGTGATAGCCAGAAATGTTTAATTTTCAGGGTTGTGAATCTAGCTCCTTTCATCAGCACTAAATTCCCTTTTGGGATAAAACAGCCTCTCCCTACTAATAATTCCTGTTTTCTGTGCTGATAAACGGGGAATTGAACTGGTTCATTCAGCGTGGAATGAAAGGGTCTCGCCTGAATGGCAGAGGTGGGAAATGATGCATGTGAGAAGGGGTAGTTGTGTTCAACTGCACAACTGACACAGCATTGATACATGATGATCTGTTATTAACAGTTTCAGGGCAGTTTCAGTAGTATAAAAGTCCTCTATGGGGCTATGCAGGGTTCTTGTTGCTGGGGATTCCTATCTGATCTGCAGGAGACTCATCCAGTAGAAGTGGCAGTTAGTCTCAGGTTCAGAGAATGGTCAAGGCCTCCAAGTAAAATCTGAATGGGGCAGTGTTTAAGGGAATGTTAATAACAACATAACTTCATATTTCCCTAGGCCCTTTCATCTTGGCATACCTCAAAACATCTTACAAATTACATGTATGCTCATGTATACAGGCTTTAACTGTGAGTGGGTTTCCCTCTGCAATAACCCTGCAGAGCTGGGTTTGAAGTGGACAACAAACTCTGTCACATGTTCACTGAGACTGCTTTATACAATGTGGTGAGCTTTCTGGCATTAAAATAAACCTGATCCACCTGCTCAGTAGCTTATTTAAAGGGATCCATTTGCTTTTAAGCAAAGTCATTGTAGCTTTTGTATGAAAAATACCAGACATGCTTTTCATCCCATAGGCAGATTCCATGCTCTTTTGGTGAGGCCATCCTGGATATAGTGTCTGCTAGAGGTGTCTCATAGAGAGGATCAGGGAGTATGCCTACTACCTCTGGAATCCTGAAACTAAATAAAATTGTCTGAATGGTCTACTTTCTGGAATTCAGAGAAGCCTAGAAACCAGAGCTGATAAAGTCCCATTAGGTGCCTTCCAAGGAGCCAATGCAGATTATTTCCTACTATGCATTTTCCACTGTTTTGTCTGGTCTAGTTTTAAAAGTTCCTAGTGCTGGGGCTTCTTCTCCCATTTACCATGAGGTGATTTGAGAGACTCACTTCCAGGAAAGGTTTCCCGATAATTCAGCCAAAAATTTACCCTTTTAACTTCATCCCATTGCTCTTAGTTTTACTTTGTTTTACCTTTCTCTAAATAATTCCTCTCCTCTCCTGGTATTCACAGACATTAAGTACTTGAAGACTGTTACCATGTCCCGCTTCTGTTATCTTTCCTCATAACCCAGTCTCTCAAGCTCCCTGATAATTTTTGTAGCTATTCTCTAAATTCCCACCGATTTGTCAAGTATCAGAGGGGTAGCCGTGTTAGTCTGAATCTGTAAAAAGCAACAGAGGGTCCTGTGGCACCTTTAAGACTTAACATCTGAAGAAGTGAGGTTCTTACCCACAAAAGCTTATGCTCCCAATACTTCTGTTAGTCTTAAAGGTGCCACAGGCCCCTCTGTTGCTTTTTACCAATTTGTCAGCATCTTTCTAGAAATGGTGTAGTGTTCCAGGTCAGATCATGTTAAAGAAGGGAAAGACCATAATTCTCTGATCTGTGACGTGATGCCACTGTTTGTGCAGCTGCAAACTGTACTGACTTTTTTTACAAGCGTATCACATTACAGACTCCTTTTCAATTTGCTGCTCACTCTCTCTCATCTGTTCCTGCTTTATAAGTTTTTCTTCCTTCCATAGAGTATCTGGCTTTTGTGTTATCTTCCCAGATGTATTTCCTGCATCTTTTTCAAATAGAATCTCATTTTGTTACTTCCTTCCCATGTTTCTGATCTCTCTAGGCCCCTTCATTTTATTTCTTTGTCCTCATTGGTGTTTACAGCTTCTCCTAATTCACCTATGAATCTCATCAATATTCCCATCTTCCCAATCATTAATGAAAATATTAAATCCAGATCTAACACTATCGACCTGCCGCCTCATTGCTTTGCTGTCTATCATAACCTTCTGTTTATGACCCTCCAACCAGATTTCAATCTATGAATGTCTTCTAATTATTTTTCTGTATTGATTTTTTCTTCATAAGAAGGTTGTGATGTCTGTGTTCAACCTGTTACTGATCCTATTTGAATAGGGAGCCAAGTGTCCATGCTTTAAATTGTTTTAGGTCCAACTAACATAAGAAAGAGGTATGTTTCTTCAGAGGTAACTTCCTTCTACACACTTGGCTTCCTAACATCCCCTCACTTTCTAGGATGAGTGCAAAAATATCTTTTGTCTTTCAAATCCCCACACCTCAGCTGCTTCAATTCCATTCCCTGCTCTAATACAGATAATTAATACATGAGAACAAACAGCCAATGCCCATTAGAACTGGGTGCCATTAGCTGTTCTATCCTGAGGTGAATGAGGGTTCAGTGTTGGTATGGAGAAGCTCAGATGTGGATAATGGAGCCTGTTGCAGAAGTTTCCTGCTGGCTTTTATTTCTATTGTTGCAAATGTACAAGTCTCTCCTATTTAATTCAGTGTCTTAGCTCCCTCCTCAGAGGGCATGAGGAGTTCTCTGCAGCCCGAAACATTGCTTTACTTTTCTAAGTGGATGAAAACTGTGTGTTTGGCAGGTTCGTGCCATCGCAGTCCAAGTGGGCAGCGTGTGGGCTCAGCCAGGGTGCACAAGGATGCAGAAAACAGTTCTTCCCAGAGCAGACGCTACAACCACAGTATTGTAGCAGCAGAGCTGCAGCGGCTGGCGGAAAAACAAGCAACCAGGCAATATTCCCCACCCAGCCACATCAGCCTCCTTACACAGCAGGTATGTGGGCAGTATGGTTTCCCTGGTGACAATAGAAAAGACGGGCACATTCTCCTAAGTCAGAGCCAAGGACTGGGACAGACCATTCTGGGAAGAGAGAATCTCATGAAAGTGGATTTCCTTCCCTTTTGCTGCTGTGGGATTAAGGAATAAAGCTCTCCTAGATTATAGTTAAATTGCATAGGGAAGTGCTTGAAGCCCCGTTGGTCAAATGGTTAGACTGGACAAAGTACTAAAAAATACATTCTAAGGAAGAAATCTGCCCCAGCTGTCAGTGGAGAAGATTGATGGGGAAGTAGGTCTTTCCCAAATCTTATTTCTTAATTTTTTACTCCCTTAAAGTCAGCTGTCTCATTCCTCCATTGACTTGTCAAATGCTGGACTATGGCATTGTAAGGGGAGATTTTAACAGCCCAGCAAAGTGCCTAGGCCACTGCCAGTAACTGGACTATCAATTATTATGCTTATTGCCAAGAGCAGCTGTAAGGCCTTTGTAGCAGTCTTAGCATAACTAGGCCATGAGAATTGAGCATGACTCTGCACCATCCTGTTGGGCTTTCTTTTAAACTGTGAAGCATGCAGTTTTGAAAGACAGGAAGTTTGTTTATATTTGATTTCTGGTGTGTTTTTGTCGGGGCCCATGAGACTGCAGACTCTGCAAAAACACATCCGTATAACTAATGGCTTGAAACGTCTTGCTTAACAAATTGCTTGCTCAGTGGCTATTGGTGATTGACAAGCTATGTGATACTTTGAGCGTAAAAAGGGGAAAGAGGTTGGGCCAAGTGAACTCTGGTGTGAATCCATCTTAAGGTCCCCAGCGGCAGACCATCAAAAGGCTGTTGACTACTCCAGACCTTTGGGGTAACTATTAATTTGGGGTGCTCTCTAACCTGTTGCATTTGCATGTGCTTGAGACTAAATAAAGTAAAGACTTTAAGTGAAAGCACTCTTGTCTTGTACTGCTTGTGCCAACTATCTATCAGATGGATGTGCTGTACTACCATTGATTTATTTCCTGACAATGCCTCTTAAAGAGTAAAGTTACCAAGAGCTTTGGGTGTAGATGACCCTGTGTAACAGCATCATATGGGAATCAGGAAACAGTATCAGACCGATGAGCACAGCAGAAGGTGTGTCTGTTTCTGTTGAAATGCCTGGGCAAGCAGTATGATAGCACTGGAAGTCTAGACAGAACACGTGGCAGGTTAATGGGGTTTTGATAAAACATATTCCATTCAAATCCTAACTCCATTCTGAAATTCAAGCTAGTGTAGAATGCGGCAGCCCTTTTGCTAAAAAGGACATCTTTCCAGGAACATATGACATTGTACTTCATGGTCTGTACTAGCTGCCTGTGGCTTTCCAGCTAGTGTTTTAAGGGCTGGTTTTGAGTTACAGTGTCCTAAATAACCTGGACTCTACCTACATGAAAGACTACCTCTCCCGATGAAACACCTGAGCTGAGACACTCAAGCTAGATCTCCCTCAGTTAATAAGAGATGGGCTGCTAGCAGTGTGTTTTTTCCAAGTTGGATCCTCCACTTTGGAAATAACACTTTCCCACCCCGCACCTGGTATAAAATAGTCCAAATCAGCTGACTATCAGGAACACGGCAAAGCCCATCTACTTGAAAGGCTATTTGGAGAGAGCTGAGGTGGGTTTTGGATGGAGATGTTTTGCTATGTTTTCTGATGAATAGCTGTTTGTTGTAGTGAGTTGTATATACTGCTGTTCCTGTTTTTATTTTATTGTTTTATTGGGTGTTTTTGAATGTCTGTTGTGAAGCCTAGCACTGGGATAGATGTGACTTATTTTGTTTTAGCATTAAAAAAAACTTTTAGGCATCTGTCTGACTCTGAGGGGTAGAATAGATTATGGACTCTTCTGCCTCTGGCTAATGGTCCCAGTTCAGTCCTAGTAGCTCTGACTGAATCTGACAGCTGTTCAGTGACCCTTGCGTGAAGTTCATTGATGGTCTTAGTTGGTCCCTAATGGACAGATAGCCATGGTACCAAAACCCCTTTAGAATTTGGCCCTCTTGTTGGCAGACTCAATAGAGAAGACAAGGACTGAGTCAGTCATGGAACCTGAACTGATGTCTTGCCCCTAGAGAAGATAGTCCCTCTAAGTCTGGATGGACATTGGAGTGAACGATGAGAGAAGCTTGAATTGCTGCTGCCCATAGTGTTCAATCCCCAAAGCTATCAATCTGGCACTTTGCATCAGCTCTAAATATACTTGGAATAGAATATAGACTTTTCTTTTATTTCAAAAGCTTGTCAGTAGAGTTGTTCAGAAATTTTTTGGTGGAACATTTTTCTGTCAGACAGTGCTAATTCATCAAAAGTAAAACATGTCATGGAAATACATTGCCTTTGACAAAAATTTGTTTCTAAATGAAAATTGAAAAAAAAGGTTTTGATAAGATTGAAATGTTTCATTTCAGCATTTTTGGAGCAGATTATTTTGATTTTCCATTTTGAAATTACTTTGTTTCAGTTGTTTTATATTATAAAATATATAATGAAAAAGTCAACAAAATCTAAATATTTTAGTCTAATTTTGAAACACAATGTTTTGATTGACCTGAAACCATCCCCCCCATCCCTCCACCCCCACTGTTTGGAATGGAAGAAATTTCAAAATCGTAAAGCTTCCCTGAAGTGAAAAATCTAATTCCCACACAGGTCTACTTTTTAGTGTCTCCTAGTCTTTGCATAGAAAGCTCCAGCTGCCCTTTGGCCACTATTTATAACAAATGGCTGATGGGATTCTCATGGCTTTGTCTGGCTTCCCTTTTCCATCACTACTGATGAGACAAATTTGCATGGAGATAGTAATAGCTTTCGCCATCTTACAAAGGCCTAAATGCTTTCCTAGTAATTAATTGTGATGCAGAGTACACATACATTTTTATGTTATGACTGACTGAATTGGGAATGGGGAGGAAGATGAGAGAACTGGTTTGAAGGAAATGCTTCTATCCCCATAATCAGTAGGGACCGCAAGGGAGAGCCAGGCAGTAGTCATGAATGATTGAATCTGAGGGCATTCCAGTATTTTGTAAAAGGCAGTTGTAAGTCTGGAAATATGTTGTTTGTATAAGGAGAGTGGCTAGTGTTGCTTTTCATTCTTCCAGGGTCTCCCAAGTTATGTACTCATAGAGGGACAGGAGTACTTGTGGCACCTTAGAGACTAACAAATTTATTAGAGCATAAGCTTTCGTGGACTACAGCCCACTTCTTCGGATGCATATAGAATGGAACATATATTGATATAAGTGATAATCAAGCTAGCCCAGTATTCTCACACTTATTATCAAACTGTCTGTACTGGGCTAGCTTGATTATCACTTCAAAAGTTTTTTTTTTCTCTTAATTAATTGGCCTCTCAGAGTTGGTAAGACAACTCCCACCTGTTTATGCTCTCTGTATGTGTGTATATATATCTCCTCAATATATGTTCCATTCTATATGCATCCGAAGAAGTGGGCTGTAGTCCACGAAAGCTTATACTCCTGTTCTTCTTTTTGTGGATACAGACTAACACGGCTGTTACTCTGAAACTCATAGAGGGGTTAGGTTTAGGATGGTTCCAGGGTCCTCTATAGAAGGAAACTCACACTGGTGGGGGAGGAGGGGGGGAGATCTCATTTGAAGGCCACACTGCAATTAGTTAGGATCCCAGACCTTCCCTCACTTTCCTGCTGATTGCAGTTCCTCATTTTTTATATGGAAATACAGTCTTCAGAGATGACAGGTTTCAGCATGCAATGCTCCATTTTGACCTGAACAACTGGGACACAATGTATTTTGGGATATACAGTTTCTAAAAGCTTTGCTTTTGTATTGAAGATGAATATGGCCATGGTTGGTGTTTTAGAACTCTGTGACTGAACTTTGACAATCCCGACACGGATCTATGTGTAGAGGTGTGAGGTAGTGCCAAAGACAAAGCTGAAATAGATGTTCACAACTTGGGATAAGAAAGGAAATTCAGCCTAATGCCTGGGCTCTCTCATTCTAGGGAGAGGGGAAGGGTGACCAGAGTATAAACACTTGGGTACTTGTCTTTGGTGATATAAGGGTGAATGACTGGAGTGCAGCCTGGTGGCATGTATTGCTAGGCATCCTCTCAAGTGAGGCTTCAGAGTGATTGCCCAGCCAGCAGTACCTTGAGTTATAGAATGCCAAGGCAGAAAAGCCCAAGCAGAGGGCCTGCAGATGAACTCAACTCTTCCTCTCCAGCTGCTGCAAGGGGCAACTTCTCAGTTCTGTGTCTGTCCCCATCTAGAGACGTCCTATGTCTTGAGTGCCTGGGTAGCTGAAGGCTGTACTTAAGACATACACAGTCTTCTTGTCCTAGAAATGTATACGAAATACCTTGAAAGGTGATGGTTTGGAGGAATCAGAACATAACTGCAAAGCCCAATGGGACGTGGCTGAAGTAGGGACATTCTAAAAGGGCATGTTACATAGAAGGCACCTAGATAAGAATATTACACCTCTACCCCGATATAACGCGACCCGATATAACACGAATTCGGCTATAACGCGGTAAAGCAGTGCTCCGGGAGGGTGGGGCTGCGCGCTCCGGCGGATTAAAGCAAGTTCGATATAACGTGGTTTGACCTATAACGCGGTAAGATTTTTTGGCTCCAGGGGACAGTGTTATATTGGGGTAGAGGTGTACTTATCTTATTAATAAAATTGTTTGAAGTCACTTCCACAGGCATGGAGCCCATGCAGCTTAGTTGTGAGGAGGCTGGCTTGTACGACAGGGATTTGCAATTTGGATTTCATCATCGTTAATTCATTATTTGTTGCTTTAGGCTAGTAATTCTCAATAAGTGGCCTGCAAGCCAAATGTGGCCTGCCACGGCTTCCTGTGTGGCCCAACAGCTCACCTTAAAAAGAGTTTATAATTAAATTCACGAACAGTGGTGTGCTCCCTATCATTTGCCTATGACTTCCTTAGTAAGTAACTTACTGGCAGTGATTAATTTGTAATGAAAGAGGTGCTGGGGCTCAGCCCTGGCACAAATTAAGCACTGGCTGGCCGGCTGGAGAGCGGCGGCTGTTGGTTGGGTGCCCAGCTCTGAAGGCAGCACCACTGCCAGCAGCAGCACAGAAGTAAGGGTGGCATGATATGGCATGGCCACCCTTACTTCTATGCTGCTGCTGACCATGGCCCTGCCTTCAGAGCTGGACAGCCGGAGACTGGTGGCTGCTGGTCAGGAGCCCAGAGGTGCCAGGGCTATGAACTGCCAAGCCTAGAGGTGCCCGGGTTCAGCCCTGGCAAGTCCTGGCACAAATTATGCCCTGCTTACTGGATCTTAAATTCTCATGATAGCATCGGCTCTGATTGAGCTAGAATGCGAGCCATTTTTTCATTAGTGATGGAAATGGAATGAAAAATGAATGTGTGAGAGTAAATGTCACAAAGTCAACAGCGAAAACCGAACTCTCAACCCAAACTGGCAGAAAATTTTCTTTTTATTATGTCACCTCATTTAAACACAAAACCTATATAGCAAAAATAGAAGGGATTCAGAGATGGGTAATTGAAATGATTAGAGGCAGGGAAAGATTTCTGTATAAAGAGAGATTGAAAAGATTAAGACTTTTAGTTTAGGGAGGAGATGTGTTAGAGGGGACATGATGGAGATATACAGAACAATGAATGGCACAGGGAACATAAATCATGTAAACTTTATTTACACTTTCTCATGATAGAACAAGGGAACATTCAAATACATTGTAAGGCAACCAATTTAAAACCGATAAAAGAAAATACTTATTTACGCAGAACACGCTTAACCTGTGGAATGCACTGCCACAATGTATTATAAGGCCAAGAGCTTAACAGGATTCAAAACCATATCAGACGTACTTATATACAATAAGAACAGGCACAGTTACATTAGACAGGATAACAAAAATTATATAAGGAATAGACCCTCAGACTTTGGGGCATAAGCCAACCACTGATAGACAGAGATTAGAAAGAAACTTCCCCTTTAAGCAGGTTATTTCACAATTGTCCACTATGGAGTTTCTTGCACCTTCCTCTGAAGCACTGATCAGAAAGAATACTGGATTTGCTGGACCGCTGCTCTGAACTGATCTGGCAATTTTTATGTTCCTATGCTAATGTGAGTCCTTAACTCTATGAGGAATCTGCATGCTCTGCTGCTTCTCCCACCTCTGTGACCCTTTCTCCTTTCCCATGTTTTTTGCATTCTAGACAAGATAATCTTTATTTTATGTGTAAGGTTATTGAGATGATTGTGGTGAAGTAGTACTAGGAATATCTGGATTTCTTGTGTTTCCCTGGCTCTTTTCAGTGTTAGGCCTAGTCATGGCATTGAGTCTATACTGGTTTTGTTGGTTGAGTTCCTGGTGATGGACAAGATTGTGTTCATATCTTGATGAATATGTGCAGTGGTTTAGGCTGCAGTGCTGTCAGTAGGCTGACACACAGCTCCAGGTCTTTGTTTCTCTGGGTCCTGACACTTCAATTGCTCAGTTTGCCTGGCTGAGTTTAGGGTATGGATGAAAAAGCTGTTTGAGGCTCATGACACATGAACTAGAAGCAGTGTTGGGGGGTGCAGCCTGAAGAAAGGACTGAATCAATATACTCCCCCTCACTGTGAGGGGTTTTTCCTACTTTTTGGTAACTTGGTTAATAAACTAGGGGTCTTACTGGATCCTCTACTGCTTCTGGAGGGCCAAGCCAAGAAGCAGTAGTCAAAACAGCTTTTTTTTCCATCCTTGGCTATGGCCTTCCCTGTTAGATGAGGATCTGGCAACAGTAATCCAGGCCTTTTGACCTGCTGATTTAGTTACAACAATGTTCTTTACAGTGTGTTACTTCTGAAGTCCACTCATAAAATGGATCTAGAGCACAAAGTGGCTGCTTGTTTTCATGCTTGGCAGAGCTTTCTGCAGGGAGCATGTTATGATTGTGTTTTGCCGGTGTGCACAGGGACAGGGGGCACATGGATGTGTATATGCCTCTTTCTGTGGGTGCTGTACACCTTTTTCTCTGAAATATGCTGTAAGGTAAAAAGAGGGTCTCTCCTCAAGCACTGGATCTGTGTGAGGTCTCATATCACAGGGGCGCGGGGTCTGCTGCTGATATCAACCACGCTGTAGCACTTTGTGGTTATTAATGTCAGTGAACAGAAGAATGTGTTGAATTGGCCCAGCTTTGCAGGGAGGAGTAGGAGGGGAAACCTGATGGGAGCACTGCCCCTCTCCATGAAGGAGAGTGTGAGGTTTCAGGACCCAGCTATCGTTAGGAACAGCTCCAGCTCTTCCAGCCAAGGAGTTTAATCAAAGGGATAACATCAGACCACCCAGGCGAGAGCTAGAATGAGCTGTCTCCTTCTCCGCTATACAGCCAGCCAATGCCCAAGGTCCAGCAAACGTGCTGACAGATCCCCAGGAGAATGTGGCATTTTTCTTGCTCTACATTTTTCATTTGGACAAAAAGTGGATTTTAGCAGAAACCAGACAAGTTTGCTAAACCTTGGGGGGAGGGGGAGAAGAGCTTTGGTATGGCCAGTATACAGTGCCTCAGGGTGACCTTGTAGGAATAGTCTGACACAGGAACCCCAGAATAAGGACCTTCCACTAGGTATCGGTGATCAAACCCAAACCTGTGCAGCTACTTTCCATGCTGCCTTATCTGTCTCTTACTGTGCAGCTTGAAGTCCCCTTAGCCGTAGTTTGCTAAGGCTATGTCTACACTAGCACTTCTGTCGCTATAACTTATGTTGTTCAGGGGTGTGAAAAAACACCCCTCTGAATGACATAAGTTACAGTGACAGAAGCGCAGATGTGGACAGTACTATGTTGGTGGGAGATGCTCTCCTGCTGACATAGCTACCACCGCTCATTGGGGGTGATTTAATTATGTCAGCGGGAGAGCTCTCTCCTGTCGGCAAAGAGCAGCTACACGGGAGATCGTACAGCAGCATCAGTACAGCTGTGAAGTTGTAAGATCACAAGTGTAGACATGGCCTAAACGTGCCACACAAAGCAAAGCGCATGTGTAAATACACAGCTCAACTCCTTTTATCCTGGACCTGAGAACTGTGTGTTTGGGCAGCTAAGTAGAGATTAGACTAAGACCACAAAACTCAGGACAGGAATAAAAATCCATGTACAGCAGGGTTATCATCAGTGTTTAGTCCCTTGTAGAGTGACCAGATGAGAATTCCAAAATATCAGGACCGGGGGGTGGGGGTGGGGGGGGGTGGCGGGGCGGCGCCTTTTTAATTGTTATGCTCACCCGTCCGAGTCTTCGGCGGCATGTCGCCGGCGGCATTTCGGTGGCGAGTTATAAACCTTGCCACCAAAGAAGGAAGTACCCTCCACCGAAATGCCGCCGAATACCATCGGCGACTGAGAGACCCGCCGCCAAAGTGCTGGGTGAGTGTAACAATTGAAAAGGCGCTCCCCCTGCCGGTCACTGCCACCTAAGCAACAACGGAGAGAAGGAAGGAAAAAAAAGCACCTGAAACAAAATATCGGAACAAACGGTGTCCCTACCATACTTTGGTCGGGACGCGGGATAAACTGCTCGATATCGGGACAGTCCCGATTTTATCGAGACGTCTGATCCCCTAGTCCCTTGCTGTGGCTCAGTCTATCTCTTGGACGGCTCAAGCTGCTTTGTTTTCCTTCTGTTGCTCTTTGGTTTGCTGTATGTGGCTTTCTCCCTCTGCTTCGTTGTAGGGCCACTGTTCCTCACCCCTTAGCTGTTCTTCACACACTGCTTGTTCTCAGGCATGGGTGTTACTTCTGACCGTGCTGACTTGTGCAAATCAGTAATAACATGAAGGGTCTCAGCAGAGGCTGTAGGAGGAGAAAATGTCAGTGTGGTTTCTGCAGTACAGGAATTGTGCCCCTCCTACTGCTCTGAGGCTCCAGAGGGAATGGAAGCAGAGTCTTTTGTTACGGTGAAGTGGCCCCTGTAATCTGCAGAGTTGCCAAGCTGCCAAATGGGGCAGGCTGTGCAGCTAGGAACTCACGTTTGAGGAAGATTGTGCCCTGATCATCAATCATTTGACACATCCCTGCCCCCTCGAAATCACTCCCAGTGGGAAGTTTTGTGGTAGAGTGCTTAAATGAGAACCTAACTCTGAGAAGAAGCAAAAGGCGAATTTAGCCATCCGCGGCGGCAGCACTAACTTGTTTTTTTTTTTATTGTTAAATGGATGCATACGCTGGAGCCACTACAAAGAAATCTCTAAGTTTGTCAGGTTTCCCAGGAATGTCTCTGGCAGGTCTTTGTCTGGAACGTTTTCTGGAGACTGGAACACTTGTGCTCTGTATGCATATGTATATCCTGTAAGCTGGTAAGCTCAGCAAGCAGGAAGGAATGTCACAGGCCTTTGGCCAGATCAGCCTTGGTGCGCACACAGATTTCACACCTCCCATCCCGTTAGCCCCAGTTCTCATTTCTTCTGGCTGGTCTTCTCAGCAAATGCAAATCTGTGCATGAAATGAAACTGTCTTGAAGTGGATTTGTACTGGTTGGGTGTGGCCAGAAAGCTGACCTGGGTCATGAGAAGGTGACCCTGGAGTAGTGAGTGTGTACTGTGTGGTTTCTCCGAAGGCCCCTTAATGGGTGTATTTTGTCCCACTATTCAAACAGTGAATTGTGGGTTTAATAAGAGGCTGGTGGTTTGGGGTTTCCTTTTGCTGTCCAGAAAAGAGACAAGTTAAGATCCAGCAATGTTTCCCACATTGGGAAGGCCTGTTACATTCTGGCAGCTCAAAACACGGAGGAAAGCAGGGCAGACGGGCCGGCTCCAGTGCTCCCAGTTCCTCCAGCACTATTGTTGGACTCACTCAGTCAGGTTTGGCCTAGAACAGTGATGCATGTGGCATCTCTGCAAAAAGCAACACACCGGTCTAGAGTGTGGAGTAAATTATTAATAATAATTAATATTTGTATTACAGTAGCACTCAGAGGCTCCAGCAAGAACAGGGCTCCATTGTGCTAGCTGACATACAGAAACATACAAAGACAGTCGCTGCCCCAAATGGCTTACTGTTCATGAAAAGTAACTCATGAAGAGTGGAGGAAGAGAGACACCATCAAAAAGTAATTTTTTTCTTAAATTAAGAAAATAAGGTGACCCCTCTCCCCCTTCAGATATAATTGACTGATCTCATAGGCAAGACTACAGAGGAGGGTCTTGGGGAGAGTTTTGAAGGAGGCAGTTTAGTTACCGTACTGGTCGGTTCACAGAGGGCATGCCATATGTAAGGGGCAGCGTGGAAGAAAGCACAGAACCATTTGTTTGAGAAGCAGACAAATGTGTGGATGATGAGTGACAAGAATGGATAAGCAGAGAGCAGCAAAATTATGAAGATCCTTGAGTGTGGGGTGGTTTGGAGGCTTGTCAGGATAATTACTGTTGAGTACTAATTTTAATTTTATCAGTCAGCTTCTACAGGAAAATATGTTCCAAGCAAAACTTGGGAACTTAGTTCATAAAACTTATCTTAGCGAGGCATCCTCCCCTCACTACAACTCTGCTGCTGCCTCTCGATCCTAAATAACAGCCGCTAGCTATTCCAGCTCTGCCCATCTGTGCTGGAGAAGGAGGCGTCCATGAGAAGATGTGTGGGAATGTGCACTCCACAAAGAGAAGTCGGAGTCATTCCATCAACTCCAGTGGTGCATAACAGCTGCCCAATGTTCTGTCCTACAGAACCCCAGTGGGAATTGAATGGAACGTGCCTATTTGTCCTTACTCACTATTCACTAGCAAAGGTGGCAGTGTCAAGTCCTGTGGCCTTTCAAATAGCACGTCCGTATGGTAATGTCTTAGCTTTCCTGGTATGACTAGAAGAAGCCCTAGTGAGGTGGTGTAAAATTTGACAGCCTCTGATTTTGCTAGTGGAATGATCCTCTGTCCGAGCCCAGAAATGGTGCTGTAATCTTGTTCCTTATGAGGCACCAGAGACTAAAGGGACTGATCCTGGACACAAGGAAGAGGAACTTTAGGCTGTGCCTGCCCTACAGTAATCTGTCTGAAAGGGAAAAGTTATCTCACTAGTGTGCTCTTAAAAGGGATGGGGTTGTAGGATGCATAGTGCTGCCAAAGAATGATGTGGCATTGGGGTGCCATGCTCCAAGGCAGCAGGACTTTTCATTCCCTCTTTGGGGTTGAGGAGGGTCCTTGGAGGAGACAGTAGAGCAGGCCATGTTGTGGAGTGATGAGAGGCTGTACTCTTTAAACTGACTCCCAGCTCTATTTCTAGAACACCTTTTCTTCCTGATCTAATTTAAAATGATCCACACTGAAAGCTGGGGCAAGTGCACAAAAAGAGCTATAGTGAGTACAAGTGGTTCCTTGAGCAGGGGAAATGGTCTGCTGGGGTCCCTCTGGACTCCCTAGACAGTACCAATGGAGTCCTGCACTGATGCAGAAACCAGCAGTAGGACCAGGCTGATGCAGCACTTGGGTTTAAGGGTCCAGCCTGATAAGGTCAATGTGTGAATTCAGCTCAGTATAGAAATCAGGCAAAAGTTTTGCTTTAGTTCCAAACTAATCACCAGTTCCCTATTTCGGCTCCACTAGTCCTACTGTTCTGTTTGCTCCATTTTCCATCCCTCAAGCAGCAGATTTTTCTGTAAGTAGTCTCTGCTGCAGCCTTTGGGCTGGGTACTACAAACTGTGCTCTTCCAGGTCCAAACTCATCTGTTGCTAAACACTTCCCTGTGTCTGAAACAGAGTGGGCAGTTTATCAGCTAACCAGTAATGACAGTCATCGCTAGGCAAATCAAGGTCAAGCTGTTTGGCACAGACACTGTGGTGCGGGGGTACCCAGGAATCTGCCATGCCAAGACTCTGGCAGGCTAATTTTAGCAACTGAAACTTACTAGAGCATGGAGCAGTAAAAACAAGCCCTTGCACCCAGCGGGTGGGCTGGCTGTAAGTAAGCTTTACGCTCTCTCTGGTTCTGTCTGAATCCATTGCCTGTATTTGATCCTGCTGTAATTTAAACACCTGTCTAGCTGGAATGTGTGAAATATCCTTACCCTTCACACTCGGCTTTTTTCTCACCTGCTTTGCCTGGAAAGGCAGCTTTAAAATAAACAATATTTGGATATCAGAGAGAAAAATGCACCAAAGTATCAGATGGGGGGTGGAGAATTGTACACATCCTATAGTGTTTGCCTCATCCACCTGTTCTCTCTTGTCTTTATAGACTGTAAGCTGTTTATGGGCCGTTACTGTAATTTATTAGATGTTTGTACAGCACCTAGTAAAATGAGGCCCAATCTGGTTTGTGATATTTAGCGGCTACCATAATATAAATGCTTCATATTTATACAGAGCTACAGAATGGCTCAGTGTTTGTTCTCTCAGAAGAAAATCATCAAAATAACACTCTTTGTTGTTATTGGTATAGGCAGAGCTGGTACACCAACTAAGTTGCATAAGACTTCCCATAGAAAGACCATGTTTTCAGTTGCTTATAACTTTGCCAAACTTTAATCATTTGGGCTGAAATATTCCATGGCAGGCATCTGCCTCAGGCTGAATTTTTGGGGGAAATTTTCAGTGAAAATGCTTATGTTTTCAAAGAAATGAAGCTAGGAGAAATATGTTGCTTTGTGCATGTTTAAAAAATCTGGCAATTTTTTATTTGAGATGCTCTAGTTTCCCCATGCTTTGGAGCAGGGACTTGAAATTTGGCAGGTGGGTGGCTGGCCTTTGCATCATCCCTATGAAAATCTGCCCAAATTTGGCCAAATTATAAGCCTTTGAAAAACTACAGTTTGAATATATTCATTAGAGATTTCATAGATTCTAGCAGCTATATTCCCTGAAGATTCCATCCATACTGAAAATGCTCCATCTTGGCGCTTAACAGGACTTTCTCTGTAATTGCAGCTCTGGGCTGCTGTGGGTTAGGCCAGGGCTGGGCACTGTAACAGAAAGTGGGGAGCTTGTCTCTCCTGTGTTCCATGACCACCTGCTAGGCCCAGGCAGCATGGAGGAGGAAACTGCGTGACTCAAATGCAGAAAAATGAAAGTTAAAGTTGGGGATGGGGAGTAAATAAATACAAGGAGACTGGAGGCTCATGGAGGGAAGAGGAGAAAGTGGGACTGGAAGATGGGATGATCAGGAGACTAGGATTGATTGGGCAAGGAGACTGGGTTTGGGAACCAGTGGGAAGGAGGGAAAACAGATCTGATGAGGAGCTAGGATGCAGGGAGAGAACTGGGACTGAACCAGCAAAGAGGGTGGGACAAGGAGCTGGGAATGGACAGTTAGGTTGGGTGAGGAGCCTGGAGAGGTGATGTCCTGGAGGAGACAAGCGACTGGAGACAAGAAGTGGAGAAAAAGAGACCAATCGAATGAGAAGCCAGGGGCAAGGGGAGCTGGGGCTGACTGAGCAAGGAGAGGTGGGGTTGGGAGTCTGGAGCAGAGATTGGGACTCTGGAAGGATGAGACTAGGTATTCTTGCATAAGGAGACTGGGACTGAAATGACAAGCCTGAATAATGGAGACGGGGACTGGCTAAAGTAAGGAGCTGGGGTGGGGAAGAGACAAGACCGAGAGGGAATGGGGTCAACTAGGGGGTATGGGCAGAAGTGTATGTGCCCACTAGTGCCCTGTCCCCCTCTAGTGCTGGTCCACATAGAGGATGACATCCTACTACTGCTCTCAGTTACTCCAGTATCTCAAGTGACAGAGATCTGGGCAGTGGATGTAAAGGTACCAACCCTGCTGATGATCCATGTGATTTTTAATATGGTGCCATATGATGGAATTTGTGGGGGAAGGGAGGGTGTCAATTTGTTTTTTAAAAACCTAGGAAATTACACACAAAAAACTACATTAAAATAACACATTTACAGTTGCAGTGTCAAGCACTCAAAAGTTAGAAAATGCCAGAAGGAAGGCTGCCTTTGCAGCCTTAATTTGGCCCACTTGTGTGTATGCATTATGATGGTTTTTAATTACATGATCACATGCTGTTTTTTCCAGAGGACCCATCTCATTCAGTGCACAGAACAGATGGTGCTTACTTAATGAGCTACTATTCAATATTTTGTCCTCTCCTCATTGTTCAATGTGTGGCCCCAGGCCTTATTTACTGTACACTGTTCAAACCCTGCTCTGAAGACAGAATTATTACTTTTCTCAAAATGGGCTTTTCTCAGTGCTCTCACCATAGTATCTGAGTTCTTAATTAATCAATCTTCATAACCACTATGAAGTGAAGTGAGGTGGTGGTATTATCATCCCCATTTTACAGATGGCAAACTGAGGCACAGAGAGAGTAAGGTCAAAAATATCCACTCATTTTGAATGTCCAATTTGAGACACCTACGATCTCATTTTTCAGAATACTTAGCATTGTACAGCACTTTATATATTCAAACCACAGATCACATTGACTTCAGTTGCAGCTGGGAGCATTCAGCACATCTACAAATCAGACCCCAAGGCCTCAAGTAGGCACCCAGAAAATGAGAAACACACAATCAGTGACCACCTATGAAAAGTTTGGTTTAAGTGATTTGACTAGCATCACACAAGAACCCTGTGGCAGAGGCAGGGATAGAATTCAGTTCTCCAGGTCAGCATTCAGCTGCCTTAACCTAGGTGCATACAACAGTCTCCTTCAATACAAACCCTGATTCATCCCCAGAGCAGGTCCATTCTGTGCACTGAATGAGGCAGAGGTCCTGTGGAAAAAATAGCATGTGATCATGTAATTAAAGACTATATCATAATGCATATACACAAGGGATCTGAATTAAGATTGCCTGGACAACCTAAATTCTAGTATTCCCTAACTTATGAGTACTTGACTTAGCAACCTTAATAATGGTCTTTTAACATAGATTTTTGTCTGCAAATTAATACTTACATTGCAGTAGTTAGGATCAGTGCCCCGTTGTTGCTGGGTGCTCTTCAAATATAGTAAGCCAGTGCCTGCTCAGAGTTTGCACTCTCAAGAAGATGAGTGGCCCAAGAAGGGTAATGGGAGAAGGATACAGTCGAACAAGTAATATTTGTGTTACTAAATATGTATGCAATTTTCTTATAAATTGATAAAGCAAATGAACAACCCCTGCCTCACTTCAGAGCTGACATTAATTGACTGGTTACCTAACTGGGTGAACAGCTTCAAGGGGAGTGGAAAATTTCTCCCATTTGGGACAGAATTTGGTGGAAATCTTATGTAAGTAAAATGGTAATTGGTCAATTATAAATATATAGAGTGATCTGGCTCAGTGATCTGGGGAAGTGGGGGGCAAGGAGGAGCATCTGACTTTTGTAAATGCTTGCAGCTGGTTTATGACTTTCATGGTTTCATTGTTCTGAATTATAATCAGTGGTGCAGGGGTCCAGTGCTGCTTTCCTTTGTGAATTCTGCCCCTACCCCTGCCCTTGCCCTTTTCTTCCCCAGTGCTCCACTGCATGGGTGTGTTACAATGAAGTGTGGATGCTGGAAGCCATTCAGAGTGGGGTGGCTTTGACAATGGCCCTCCCCACTGCTTCATGCAGCCAGCACAGCTTTGCTCCAGTCTAAGAGAGTCTTTCTCCAGGGAGGAGGGGAAGGTTTCTACAGGAGTCTTCCTTCCATTATCAGACTGTCTAACCAATAGTTTGTATCTTTCTCCAAGCCACCTACTGTTACTTTCTTGGGTCTTTGTAGTGTCTGATGTATTTTTGTCTGTCTTTTTAGTTAACAAACCTGAACCTGGCAAGTGGAGCCATAAGCAGAGGGAGCACAGCCTCCCCTATCAGCCACCGGTCAGCACTTAACACAGTAGGGTCAATGTGGGCTGTTCAGCCAGATATTTCCACAACTGACAGCAAGCCTACCTCCTCAGCAGTCAGGTAAGTTAATCCGGCTGCTTCTGGCTTTTTAAGGGAGATGGATGTAATGCACAGGGGCCAGGAGTTTGTTCACTTTCCTCATTAGCTTCTTGCTCAGGAGATCTTTTTTCCAGGTGTAAAGAAACACAGTTCCCAGCATCTCCCAGATCCATCAGAAACACAGCCCATGATCCCAGGTGGTGGCAGGGCCATGGTGAAGGGAGGAGGAGAGGCTGGGCAGGTTGGATGATTAGGAGATATCTCTCTAAGTAGTTTCCCTCCAAGCACTTATCCAGGGCACTATTTCCTACTTGATGGCATAGAAAACTCCATCAGGGCCTGAGTTTGGTTAGGCTTTTCCCTGGATGCAAAGCTGGGGGGTTTGAAGACAAAGGAATAATCAGCAGAGACCTTCTTTCCTGGGAGTCTCCCTTTGAGTGGTTTCCTTCTGTTCTCTCCTCATTTTTTCTAATCAAAGTAGAGCATAGGAATTTGCATTAGTGGTTAATATACCCTTTGGACTCTGAACAGGGGACTGTATGTGATTCTGATGGGGATAACTGCCCGAGGGTGGTAGAGGGGGGATGTGCCCAAAGGATTCTGAATGGGGCTTTGACTGGCTTTACTGAGGCTAGGAGCTAAGTGGGGCTGCCGTTTTGTACAAGACTGAGTACAGGACTAGGATCCAGGTACTCCTGAGTTCTATTCCTTGTTAAGCCCTGACTACCTGTGGGAAAGTTGCTTCTCTTCCTCCCTTTCTGCCTCAGTTTTTGCCCTGTAAAATAGGGATAATGAGCCTAACACTCTTAAGTGCTTGAGTTCTATGGATTGAAAGTGCCATGTTAAGTGCAAATAATTAGTAGTGCTTGTTACTAAAAGCAGGAAAGCTGCTGGGTGGTGGCTGATAAAACTTGAGGGGCACAGGGGAAAGAGTGTGCTCTGGGTGGTCCCCCCAAATGGACCCTGCAACAGGAGGATTGAAATCTGTACTGGAAAGCTCAGGCTAAGCGGCTCTTGTTTCACCAGTCAGTGCCTTTCCTCCTGCCTGTAGAAGAGGAATGTGAGAAATGAATTCCTGGCCTGTGCCTGCCCTAGCACAGTGTTTGCCTGTGGGGTTTAGAATTATTGAGAGAGGCAGCAATTCTGTTCTTGGAACCCAGCCAAGGGAATTATTACCTAATCCAAATAAAGAACCTATCCAACAGGTGTACAGCCTCCTTCCTCTCCTGTGTAGCCTGCGAGAGCAGCAGAGTGCAGGCAACCCTGTATTGCTTCCATCTCCTCCTCCACGCTGCCTGTACCAATGGGAATGGGACCCAGTTTTAACAGGGCAAAGGGCTACTCAGTAGGACTCTTCCTTCCTTTGCAGATCTCTGCTGTAGGCCTCATGATCATGGTATCACTCTAAATCAGTTTCACTGTTAGAGGCTGCACATGCATCAGCTGCAGATCTGACAATCCATCCATGGTTATAAAATCTTCTCCACCCCCATAATGCCCTGCTCTATTCTGGCACAAGCAGCCCCAGAACTATTGCCTCACTCTAATTGTGTAGCTTAGTGCCTGTAAGTATTTTTTGTATATAATATATGTAAAACCCCCAAAATAATTCATACCATAGTGTTTTGCCAGTGTTAGTCATGATGCCTTTGATGAGGCACTTACAATGCCTGTGAGTGGTACATTCCTCCAAAGGGTGTTTGACCTGCTTGCTGTGTGCTCTGGGATAAAGGCACCACAGGAGAGATGTCTCAAGAGACTCTTCATTTGGAGGGGGGGGTGTCTTGTCTGCATGGCTGTCTGCATCAAAAGGCCAGAATAATGGAAGCCAAAACCTTTAGATCTGCTTACAAATTAAAAGGGGAATTTTTGAGAGCTGCTGGACAATTCAGAGTGCAAAGTTCTGAGTACTGTTATCCACTTCTCTGAAGAAAGACTTGGAGTCATTGGAACTCTCTCTGAAGAAGAGGTCTTGAAGGACTACTCAGAATCAAAGCACATGGAGTTGACCATCTTGTTGTTCAGAGAAATCATAGAAATATAGGACTGGAAGGAAACTCAAGAGGTCATCAAGTCCATCCCCCTTCTGTGCTGGGGCAGGACCAAGTAAACCCAGACAGGTACTGTCTAACCTGTTCTTAAAAACCTCCATTGTTGAGGATTTCACAACCTTCTTTGGAAGCCTATTCCGGTGCATAACTATCGCTATAGTTAGAAAGTTTTTCCTAATATCTAAATCTCTTTTGCTGCAAGTTAAGATTACTTCTTGTCAGCCCTCAGTGGACATGAAGAACAACTGATTGCTGTTCTCTTTCTAACAGCCCTTAACATATTTTCATACTATTATCAGGTCCATCCTCAGTTGTCTTTTCTCAAGACTAAACGCCCAGTTTTTTAACTTTTCCTCAGGTCAGGTTTTTTAAACCTTCTGTAACTTTTGTTGCTCTCCTCTGGATCCTCCAGTTTGTCTGCATCTTTCTTTAAGTGTAGTGCCGAGAACTGGACACAGTAGTACAGCTGAGGCCTCACCACTGCCGAATAGAACAGAACAATTACCTCCCATGTCTTACATATGAGACTCCTGTTAATACACTGAAGAATATTAGCCCTTTTTGCAACTGCATCATGTTATTGACTCCTGTTTAACTTGTGATCCACTATAATCCCCATATCCTTTTCAGCAGTATTACTGCCCAGCCAGTTATTCCCCATTTTGTAATTGTGCATTTGATTTTTCTTTCCTAAGTGTGGCACTTTGCAGTTATCTTTACTGAATTTCATTCATCTTATTGATTACAGACTAGTTCTCCAATTTGTCAAGGTCATTTTGAATTCTAATCCTGTCCTCCAAAGTGCTTGCAACACCTCTTAGCTTGGTGTCATCCACAAACTTTATAAGCATTCTTTCCACTCCATTATCCAAGTCATTCATGAGAACATTGAATGGTATCTGACCCAAGACAGGCTTCTGTGAAACTCCCGTAGATATGTTCTCCCAGTTTGATGGTGAGTCATTGATAACTACTCTTGACTACAGTTTTTCAGCCAGTTGTGCATCCATTTTATAGTAATGTAATCTAGACCACATTTCCCTAGTTTGCTTATGAGACTGTCTTGTGGGACAGTGTTAAAAGCTTTATTAAAGTCAAGATATATCATGTCTACTGCTTCCCCCTATCCATGAGGCCAGTAATCTTGTCAAAGAAGGAAATGTAGGTTGATTTAGCAGGATTTGTTCTTGACAAATCCATGTTGGCTATTCTTATTACCCTCTAGGTTATATTCTTGTATTGTCAATGAATAAGCAACCTGGCAACAATTGTCAAAGGAAAAGCTGGAAGTTTGGCAGTGGTTGTCAAAATTGGTCCCAGGAATTCCCTAATCTTTAAAGGCATGGGAGGAGTGGCTTTGATTCTTGGTATCCAGGAGGCACTTGTAGCTTTTGTTATGAGGAAGGGGGATGCATCTCCTCTTTTCCCATTTTGGGTAGGGTCTAAAATTATTTAAATTTTGGAGATGTGGGGTTTTAAATTACTGTTTGCTTTCCCAGCAATCTTTGACAGCAACTGGCTGCCTCACTGAATCCCCACCCCCCAATCTCTGACTACACCCAAAAATGACAGATAAGCACAATACGTTCTTGAGAGACAGAGTGGATGCCAACAATAGGCAAGCTAAGCACAGATGGGATCAGCTCAGAGTCAATGAAAGATTATAAAAACAAGGACAATCTTCAACTGGATCCTGAGAAGAATTAAAATATGATGAAACTGGGGGCTCTAGTGGTGATGGGAGGAAAGGCAGGTAATGGGGCTGTATTGCTGTGTACAGCTGACCGAAGTAGTAGCATTCTACACAGGGTGGTGTAATGAGCTGAGATTTGGGGAATCCAAAGTATTAAGGCAAGATATGATGACAACCTGGATGGGGATTGAAGCAGGGTTGGGGTCAAGTTGGCTTGGGCAGCATCGCAGAGGCAGGGCGGAGGCGGCAACAGGGAGCCATGGGATAGAGTTTGCTATAGGGAGGCTTCCAGTTATGAGAAAGGGGAGAGTTCTGGGTATCTTAGGAGCCAAGGGCAGAGACTCGGGGTGGAGGCAGGGGCTGTCTTTTGTCATCTGAGACCTGCTCTTTCCTGTATCCCTGTGTCTCAAGGATGAATGTGGAGTTGCTGTCTTTGAGCTACTTGCTTTAGGTGCCCCACAGTCCTGTGTGAGGAGCAGACAACTTCCCCATGGCCCCATGCCCTGTTTTGCCACATGAGCAGGGCCTGACTGTTTTCACACAAACTGGATGCAGACTAACTTGAAGGCTGAGGAGCTTGAACTGCAGTGATCCCTCCCAGAGGAAATGCAGGGCAAGAGCAGCAGCTACTGAGTGCTACACAATAGTCCCTCAGTTCAGCCTTAGCAAACTCAGCACTGACCTTCGCACCTCCCTGGTGAGGCAGCACAGAAGTGCCAGAACAGGAGCAGCCAGGTCCACTGACTCCAACACTGCATCATCTTAACCACCCATCTGTCAAGTTCCCCTGACCCTGTCTGTGCCTTTCCCCTTCCTGGTCTCCTCCCACCCACTCTCTGAGGGCCAGAGTAACAATGGGCTCTGTCTCTCTGCATTGCACAGCACATTCTATCTGCTTCGCACCGCAGTCCCCACACAATTCCCTTTCTTTACACCCCGATCTTATGTTCTTATGATCTCTCCACTCCCACCTACATTGTGCTTCCCTCTTGTGCCTGCCAGTAGCAGGCTGTGCTACCTCATGCCTAGGATGGGGAAGGAAGAGTCTTTAGCACAAGGTAAATCTGGCCCAGGTTATCCTGGTGCTGCTGTCTGTGATTACCATCTATGAAGTCATTGGGAGTGGCCCCAGCTTGGTGTCCTCTGTGGATGCCTTTGTCTTGCTGCCTGCAATGGCCAGCACTGTGTTAGGAAAAATATCTCTTAGAAAAAACAACGGGGAGTCCTTGTGGCACCTTAGAGACTAACAAATTTATTTGGGCATAAGCTTTCGTGGGCTAGAACCCACTTCATTGGATGCATTAAGTGAAAAATACAGGAGCAATATCTACCAATGTGATATATGCCATCATGTGCCAGCAATGCCCCTCTGCCATGTACGTTGGCCAAACCGGACAGTCTCTGTGCAAAAGAAAAATGGACATAAATCTGACATCAGGAATCATAACATTCAAAAACCAGTAGGAGAACACTTCAGTCTCTCTGGTCACTCAGTAACAGACCTAAAAGTGGCAATTCTTCAACAACAAAAACTTCAAAACCAGACTCCAACGTGAAGCTGCAGAACTGGAATTAATTTGCAAACTGGATACCATCAGATTAGGCCTGAATAAAGACTGGGAGTGGTTGGGTCATTACAAAACCTAAACTTAATTTCCCCAATACTAATTTCTCCCTACTGTTCCCTCACACTTTCTTGTCAACGATCTGTAATGGGCCACTCTCTTACCACTTCAAAAGTTGTTTTTCCTCCTTTGGTATCCTGTTGTTAATTGATTTATCTCGTTAGATTGACGTCACACTTGGTAAAGCAACCCCCATCCTTTTATGTATTTATACCTGCTCCTGTATTTTTCACTTCATGCATCTGATGAAGTGGGTTCTAGCCCACAAAAGCTTATACCCAAATAAATTTGTTAGGCTCTAAGGTGCCACAAGGACTCCTCATTGTTTTTGCTGATGCAGACTATCACGGCTACCACTCTGAAACCTATCTCATAGAGTCCCTGTCAGACAGAGAAATGTCTTGTATTAGGACAGGCACATTGTGAGCCTATAGGAATGTAGGGATAGAAGGGACCTCAAGAGGTCATCTAGTCCACCACTTGCATCAAGGCAGCCCTTGAACTCTGATCACACTAGAGGCCTCTCTTTCTTGGAGACTTGGATCAATTAACTTTATTGACTGGGGGAGACTAGAAGTGGACGGTAGTTACTGTTTGTTACTGGGCTCCTGCTAGCTTCCCCTTGGCAGTACCTTGGCACCTCAGCCCTCGGCTTTGGCATCGGAAGAGCAGTGTGTGTCTGAGAAACCTAGGTTTTTGAACTGAACTTTCACCTTCTGTTCTCACCACACTAGGTTGGGGGGATACTGCCTGGGCATCTGTAAACTAGAGGCAGGATGAGTTTAAGTTGGTACGTGCAGCTACTCCATCTCTACACCATTTATGCATACATCTGCCTCCCCTACCACCACAGACAGCCACTCACCCATATCTTATCCTGCCCCCATGCACACTGATGACAACCTAACTGTGGGAGCAAACCAGGTTAGTCAAACTTGGAGATGCATGACCAGCCTTGATAGTTTGTATATTGGATAAATCACACTAGAGAAGCCCGTGATGGTAGGTCCTCTGGGAGAGGAAAGGCAGAAAGCTCATGACTTGCCCAGACAGTCTGAGGCCTGGCCCTGCAGTCTCGGCTCCCCAGACGTTGTTTGAGTCGGACTTGGCTGGCAGCTGCTGTGCTGTTATTTTTCCGAGGTTATGAGTGAGATTAATCTCAGGACCCTTTCCAGAGGCGAAGGGGGTTTTGGGCCGAGTGCAGTGAGCATATAGAGTCAGTGCTGGGGCTGTGAGCTGGAGGCAAGAGCTGGGGCTTCATGGCAAGGCAGAGTGGCGCACAAGTCAGATTGTGTGAGTGGGGGCCTTTGCTCTCAGCTGCTTCTGGGAGGGCTTTATAGTATTGGGAACTTGGGGGGCCTCTTGTTTTATGAAGAATTGTCTCCCGTTTACCCTGCTTTCTCTGCTTAGCCCTGAGCAGTTATAGTCCCCTTTTGCAGTGTTGTTTGAGATAATGTGGTGGGATCTCTTTCAGTATGCAGCCTTCACCTCTTTGTGTCCTTCAGTGGAGGTGTTCTCATTCCCATGTCCCAGGGCTTAACCCTCCTGGTCACCAAGCTCTATCATGGTGGAAGCTATCAGGAGGATGAAGTGGGAGATGAAGATTTGCCATCTGCTCACAATCCCTTCCTACTTATTAAGGGCCTGGGCTAGCTCACTTAGTTACCTCCACAAACCATCTTCCACCCATTCTAAACACTGGAACTGCCATCTTGGATCAAACAACTGATCCTTCTCTTTCAATATCCTGTATGTGGAATGACCGGTACTGATGTTTCAGAGGAAGATACGAGAACCTTTTTAATGGGCAATAATAGAATAACTTATCCATAGGGGAAGCTCTTTCCTAATCCCCATCAGCTAATGGTTGGCTTATGTCTGGAAGCAGAATGGGTTAATAGTTCTTACAATATTTTCTGTTCCAACTGTGGACATCCTCATTACTCATAAGTGTCTGGTCCTTTGTTTGAATCCTGGTAAGATCTTGACTTTAATTATATGCTGTAACAGTGAGTTCCACAGATTAATTATGCATTATGTGAAGGTTTTCTTTTATCAGTTTTAAAGCGGTTGCCTTTCAATTTCATTGAATGTCCCCTTGTTCTTGTATTATACAAGAGAGTAAATAGGAGTACTCAATTTATGTTCTCTATACCTTTCATAGCAATGTCTCTCTGATGCCCACTCTTATTTGTCTTCTCCTAAACTAAACAGTCTCAACCGTTTCAGTATCCATATGGAGGCTTTACAGGCCTCTAATTTTTGTCCGACTCTATTTTTCTATAGCAGTGACTAGAACTGATGACACTACTCCAAGTGAGGGTGTACCATTGAATTATATAATGACATTATTATATTTTTCAGCATTATTTTCCATCCCATTGCTTATGCATCCTAACATCTTGTTGGCTTTTTTCTCCATTGCTACACACTGAGCTGCCCACAATGATATCCAGGTCTTTATCTTTGGTGGTTGCAGTTAATATAAAACTCAGCAACATGTATGGACTTTTCATTCTGAAATAGGTACATCCTATTTCTCTTACTCCTCCAATCATCTCCTGTCCATGTATCTCGGCTACCATCCCTGGGTATGTTTCTCTGGCTACGTGGCTAACTTCACAGGTACTGTTATTTTTTTGCTCCCTCGTATTTAACTTGACATGGGGGTATTTGAATAGTGCTAGTGTCTGACAGTAGCTATCTTATAGCTCCTTTCTCTCTTCTTGCTCTCCCTGGGTTTTATTCAAATGTCCTGTGGGGTTGCAGAAATTGCACATTACAAAGTGGCATCTGGGTCTCTCTTTTTCCTTCCACATGACTAATCCTCTCCTTCAGTACAATGTGGTGCTTGTAGGGTTAATGTCCTGAGCTCCCATCTGAGTTTCACTGTTGTGGGGGAGCCCAGCTCTTCTGTTTAATGCTCTTGAGGAAGGAGAGGGCCTTAGCATTTGGCATTCAGTGGTTTAATGTCCAGAGCAGCCTTTCGTCCCGGGTGAGTGCTGAAAGGGTTACGAGGGAGCCTTGGCTGTTTCTTTGAGCGTTTTGGAAAGGACGGGCCTCAGACAGCTTGGCAGGAACCTGGGTCCTGTTTTTTCCAGCCCAGCCCTTCCTTCTGCATGGAGCTGTCAGGGAATCCCACGAATGTCTGACTTCTCCCCTGTCCTCTGGTTTTTGTTTTTTGTTTTTTTTTTGTTTTGTTTCTTTCCCCCAGCAGTATTTTTATCCATCCTTGGCTCTTCCCCACACAGGGACCTGGAGTCTTGTATGTTGCTCAGCCTTGCAGGTAGTAAGATGGGAATGAAAGCCATGCTGCTGTGCTATAACTGGTGGAATTAATTTGGAGCTAATTTGAGCTGTGAAAGTGAGAAAGGTACCGGGAAGTTTCCCAGAGGAGAGTCCTTTCTGCATCACTTTCAGGGCAGAACCACCTAGCTCAAAAACAAAAATATTCAGGGGCTCATCTCTGAACTGTGCCATTCCTACAGGTCAAAAAGAGGCACTGAAATATTAGAGCTGCATTTTCTGCATTTCCCCACCCTTTTGTAGAAATGGAGACACTTCTCTATAACCTAGGCTTGGAGGGATGAGGCAGGTCAGCTACTTTCCCTCCGTTGGCCTGAGGCTCTCCAGGACTGTCCTGAGATGGAATTCAGTGTGAACATTTTGGAGATTTCCAAAATCTGCACTGTCTCAAGAAAGAATGAGGGAGCCTTCTGGGGAAAGGAACAGATGGCTCAGTGCTGAGTGTGTTTTGAAATGCAAGAGAAGGGGGTGCAGTTACGGCAGGAGACAGACGTATGAGCAGCTATGCTCAAGGCCCCCAGTGTTTTACAGATGAAAACCTAGTTGAAGATGGATTGAGATAGGATTATCTTCGGTCTCCCAGCAAATATCTCTCTCAGGAGAATGTGGAGAATCCAGAGGTTCTATGTAGGGTGGCACAATATAAGACAGCCCTCATGAGGGACAGTCCCTCACACAACTGCCCCTGAAGTCCGCTGCCAATGAAGCTGGACAGAGGGGCCCTGGAGTCTGGCTGAGATGAGTGGAGAGATCTCATCCAAATAGGACTTCAGTAACCAAGCAAGAGTGCCATATCAGGAGGTAGCACAAAGGGCCTCCAACTCCCCTGACTGAGGGAAATCCCCCCCCCCCCTTCCCATCAGGCCTCTCCTCTGGACTACCTCCTCTTGGACAGTGAAGTTTCCACCACAGCCTGCCTGCTAAGCCAGTTCATGCTCACATTTTCCATCCAGCCCAGGGTCATGCTTTGGCTTGGCTTTTCCCAGGATGAGCACGGCATTCGCAGTTTGGTGTTTTATCCTGTGATATAAACAAGAATCCCCTGCCAAAAGCATGAATTGTAGAAAGAAACATATTTCCTGTCCCTGAAAGCCCCCAGCCCCCTTTTTGAGGGTTTCCCCAGAGCCCTGCACCAGGGAATCAGGCTTTGCTGCTTTACTTTCCCAAGTGCTGTATCTCCAGGGGAGTTTTGCAGCTGACGCTGGAGTTTGTGAGTTGTATGTTGTTGGCACCATGACAGCCTGTTATTCTCCAGGGCTTCTCTGGGCTGCAGGTATCAATCAGCAGCTGTTTGTGAGCCACGCAAGGCTCCAGCATTTAACAAAAACCTCTTTTAAAAAGGGTTTTTTTTTTTTAAAGGCCAGGGAGTATTTCAGTTTTCCCAACCTGTGGTGGCAGCTTTGCCGATAGACCCTCTTCAGAAAGCTGTTGGCCCAAGCTCATGAAACCTAAGCATGCTGTGTAATATGGGGGAGATAGGAAGGCTAGTGCCCTCCTCAGACAGCCAGGTTTTTTTTAGGGAGTGTTAAGAGTTGTTATGGTTAGTAACACTGGTGCTAAATACTGTTTTCAATATTTCCCAGGTAGTTTCTGGTGCTGTCCTGAAACTAAGAATAGATGGCCACTTTGCGCAAAGTGCAAAGGGCCAGGGTATTTAGGCAGTGGGTAGAGTGAGGAGTCTAGTGAGGCCAAGTTACTTGGGCTGTATGCCAGATGGCTTGGGTGGTCTGCCAAGGGCCCATTAAGGTGACTCCGATATAGTGTGGAAGCAGCATAGTCCCTGTAATGTGTCAAGGGTAGGGTAAGGGTAATGGGGAAATATTGGTCTCCAGAACCCCATATTAAGTGCAGATGGCTCTGTGATACTAGTCCCACACAACTGTGGATTCATGAAAGCAAGGTGCGAGGTAAAGTTGAGGTGTTACAATTTCCACTCATCATTGCACTGGATTCACAGAACTTGAATTAATAATCTTTTTGCCCTCTGAGTCCATAGTAAGCCAAGCTGGCAGATGCCATGCTGGCCAAACTGCTACATGTCTACTGAAGTTCAAGAACTGTAGTTGAGCAGCTAAGGATATGTCTACACTACAGATGCTACAGTGGCACAGCTACGGCACTCCAGTGACACTAGAGTGCCGTAGTGTTAACATTTGTGACAGCAACAGAAGGGGTTTTTCTGTCACTGTAGTTAATCCACCCCCTCAAGAGGCAGTAGCTAGGTTGATGCTTGACTTCTTCCGTCGACCTAGGGGTATCTATAGCAGGGATTAGGTCAGTTTGACTACATCTCTCAGGAGTGTGAATTTTTCACATCCCTGAGCAACATACCTAGATTGACCTAAGATTTAGGTGTAGATCAGACCTAAGTAACAGTGGCTACAACACAGAGAAGTTCAACCTTCTTGAGGGAGGAATTGTACCAGATACTAGCCCTATGACATTGACCTTTAGAAAGGGGGATTTTAGGATGAGAGAGCTGCTAAACACATTATAGAGTTAGTGTTAACTGTTAATGTCCATGATGTTGCATGGCTTTTATAGCTGAATCTGAGTTCTTTGCTACTGAGCCAGTTATCTTCTCCTGTCCTCTCCCACTCTTGCCATCTGACTTGGTGGACCTAAATAGAAGGTGGGGATTTAAACAGTTCATATCTGGCAATACATAGATGTAATTCATTGATTGTGATGTTCAGAATCTGGATGAGGGTCACCACTTGGAATAGGGACATGGCTTATGTGGCCTTTACCCCCAGTACTCAGAGAGAGCAGGAGTCTCTGCATAGTTTCCTGCTTCTGGAAAAAGCTTTGCAGGGTAATCTGCCTCTCTGTGAAGAGTGCAGCATGTCTGAGCTATGAACATCTTCAAAGCTGGTAATGAAGGTTGCTTCAAAATCCATCTGTGAGAAGTCCTGGTCTCTAGAATATCTGAGGAGAAGACCGCCTCATGTGTGGACTAATCTACTTCCTCCTTAATATAGAGAATAAAGGGGAAGAAGAGTAAGAGAAGACATGTCTGCTCCCTTTCATTTCATTCAGGATCCTAAAAGAAATTGAAGATGCTCAGGTTTGAATATGGATCAACTTTGAAGGACTCGTTGGAGTCACTGGAGGTTGGTGCAGGTGATGTCTGTGCTTTAATTGTCATGAGGACTGAGGACAAATCATGAGAAATGCACATTCACTCTGATGCAGACTTGGAGTTCATAGGAGCTGTTTGAGATTCCAAGTGCTCAACTAATCAAACAGATATCAAGAGATTCAGAGATCATTCACCTTTGAGATTTCAAGTGTGAAACAGTTTAAAATGGGTGAGAGTCTTTGGCTTGTGCTATACAGGACAGCAGGTGAGTCATAATGGGCTCTTCATATCTAAACTAATTTGTGAATAAGGATCTTTCTGAAATTTATGGCTTCTTGCCCCTATGACACCATTTGCTGGACTTAAAATGAGACCTTCGCAGTGCTGGTTAAAGACAACGTACTAGTCATAGCATGATGATTTGGTTTCCCTTGGCTGTCTCTGGAAAGGTGTAGGACAGTGGTGGGCAACGTGCTGGCCACCGCTTCCCGCAGCTCCCATTGACTGGAAACGGCAAACTGTGGTCACTAGGAGCTGCGGGGAGCCAGGCCTGTGGACGGTCAACGTCAGCAAAATGTCTTCCGGCTCACAATCAGATTACCCTGATGGACTGCATGCAGGCCGCAGTTTGCCCACCATTGGTCTAGGACTATCTGTTTTGTGTTGGGCAAAACCTATATATACAGTACAGTAGAACCTCTGAGTTACGATCACCAGAGTTACAAACTGACCAGTCAACCACACACCTCAATTGGAACTGGAAGTACACAATCAGGCAGCAGCAGAGACAAAAAAAAAAAAAGCAAATACAGTATAGTACTGTTAAATGGAAACTACTAAAAAAAAAAAAAAAAAAAAAAAGGAAAGAAGCATTTTTTTCTTCAGCATAGTAAACTTCCAAAGCTTTATTAAGTCACTGTTCAGTTGTATACTTTTGAAAGGACAACCATAATGTTTTGTTCAAAGTTATGAACAACCTCCATTCCCAAGGTGTTCATAACTCTGAGGTTCTAGAGTAGAACCTTTCAAAAGTTTACAGCTGAAAGCTGAAGCTTGACTTAATACAACTTTTAAACTTTACTATGCAGAAGAAAAATGCTGCTTTTAACCATCTTAAGTTTAAATGAAACAAGCACAAAAACAATTTCCTTACCTTATCAAATCTTTTTTTAAACTTTTCCTTTATTTTTTTTTTGTAGTTTACATTTAACACAGTACTGTACTGTACAGTATTTGTGTTTTTTGTCTCTGCTGCCTGATTGCATACTTCCATTTCCAAATGAGGTGTGTGGTTGACCAGTCAGTTTGTATTTCCGGTGTTCGTAACTTTGAGGTTTTACTATACGTGCTGTGCATTGGGTGGCGTTTCATGCAGTCTATTTCTATCAGCTGTGATAGTAACATGCTTTGGGCACTGGTTGGGGAGTTCAATTTGGCCATCTCACAATTGAGACTCTTTTGGCTCCTCTGATTTACAATCTGTGCATAAATTTGTTGGAGCTGAGGGTGATTTGAATGGCCTTTGAAAGCTTTCCTCCCACAATCAGGAACAAATTGGCCAACGACAACAAAGCCAGGTATTAGGTGACCTGGTGCAGAGAATTACTTTTATTCACTGTTGGGAAAAGTGTATTTAGCAGATCTAATCAAGCACTTCAAATTCTCAGAGAGAGCGCACTTGAACAGATGATTTTAACTGGAAGTTCACAACCCCACGTGGTTTCTTCAAGGACTCTGATCACCTCATTCTCTTTTTTACAGATGATGTGCACTATAAATAGACCCGTTTGTAATGGTAGGAGGTGCAGTATCTTCTTTATGTTCCAGGAGAGGGTGAGATCTGGCTCTCTGATAGATGCTTTCCTCCTAGACCTGAGTCAAGAGTTCCTATATACATTCTTTTCCATCTGTTTCCAAAAGTCATCAGAAAGGTCAAATGTGACAGAGCTTATCTGCTATTAATAGCTCCAACTTGAGGTCATCAGTTGGAGTTTTCAGATCACCTGACCATAATATCAAACCCTTTCCTATTATAAGCTTGCAGTTGGGTTCGCCATCTAAATCTGAAATTGCTGATTGTATGTGCAGGGACTTGTTGATCACTGATGGTTTTTACTGCTCTCCATAAGTTCAACTTATCTTTCTGCAGCCTTCAGGAAAGATCTATGGTTTAAAGTGGAAGAGGTATTCAGTGAGTAACTCTTGGCAGGGTAATGCTCCATTACTATCCAAAAAATTTTCAATTTTGGATTATTTGGCTCTATCTCAAGCAGTTTGGATTTTTTTTTACTGTTAGTCCATCTGACAGTCATTTCAACTTTTCTTTCTCTCTTTCAAGGATCTTCTCTCTTTGAACATCCTGTTTTGAAAAGGCTTTTGTAAGGGAGTCATTTTTCCAGTTGTTTGTGAAACTCCATCTTCCTGCCACTGGATTACATAGTTTAAATATGAAAAGGACCTGTAGTCGTTATTTAAAGAGAACTAAACATATACACAAATCTCTTTGATTATGAAGCATAAGGGGCATAAGTCATGGATCAGTGTTCACGTTACATTCCCCATCAATACTCTGCCCAAACCAGGGACGCTAATGATCCAATCCACAAATCAAATTTGGTGATGAATCCTAGACACATGCCACCTGAGGCACTTTACGCATATACTAAGAAAAAGAAGAGACATGGAGTAAGCAGCACTGTAATATGGGAGTCTTTATCTGTTAGTGCCTCTTGAGACATGATGGGGAGCTACACCAACCTGGCTCCATTTACCTTGCCATCCTCCCGTATGCCATCACACCCAACTCTGCATTTGTGAAGTTCTGTCGCGGACTGACCCCACTTCCAGCTGGGTCTTCAGTAGTCTGTCTTTAGGATAATGGGGAAGCGGAAGTTCTGTGGATCCCATATGGGCTAATCAGCTCTAGTTCTCCTGGGTTTAGGAGCTCCTTCTCAGAGAGTATGTCTACACTGCAATAAAAGACCAGCAGCTTGCCTGGGTCAGCAGACTCGGGCTGCAGGGCTAAAAACTGCAGTGTAGATGTTCTGGTTCAGGCTGGAGACTGGGCTCTGAAACCTGTCTCCCACCTTGCAGGGTTTCTGAGCCCAGGCTCCAACCTGAGCTCAAACATCTACACAGCAGTTTATAGTCTGCAGCCTGAGCCCTGTGAGCCCAAGTCATTTGACCCAGGTTCTGAAACTCAGTGTTTGTGAGGGTTTTTTTTATCGCAGTGTAGACATACCTTAAGAGTCCCAGGCTGGGGTACGTAGGGGAATCCAGGCCTACCAACTCCACTGGTTTGTATCCCGGGGTCCTTATTTGGAACTGCCAGAATCAGTCCTTCTCAGTCCCTTGCTGTTCTCTGAGCTACTTCCTACCTTTGTAATCTTCCCCATCTTCTTTAATGTTATGACTTGTCTGGCAGTTCCTCACCAGTTTACTGGAGGGATCCTCTCTCTGCTATCCCTCTGTCTCTCTGGCAGCCACCCCATCCTCCTGTCTTGCAACCCTTTTATATTTTTATGCTGTGGGTCTGCCAATTAGCTTTGGCTAAGAAAGCAGTCAGTTGGTTTGTTAACCCTGTGGCTGCTGAACCAGCATGGGATAGAGAGACCCCATGACAGGTAGGAAGACCATCTGTGCTCGGAGACCATCCTAGTGGATCAAATTACATATGTAAATTTATTGAGATTTTTTGGGCATGTCAGTACCTGAAAATATCAACAGATTCACCAGGTCTGGTATTTCAGAGGGATATCTCTATTATGGAAAATTAGAAGACTGTTATTTGGAGCTTGATTCATTGTTCACATGCAACTCTGGAGTATCCTGAGCAGCTTTCACTGGACAAGTTTTACGTTATGGTCAGCATCCTTTAGCTCAATAAACTCAAGGTTAAGTTGCTCTACTTGGTTCCTTGGTGCCCCAGATTGTTTGCATATCATTTATCAACATCCCACTTGGCCTTGAGGCATGTAATTGTATGTTATACAGTGCACATGGAGCAGTAATCTAGATAGCTCCTGCCACAGTGAACTGCTGCTGGCCTTCTAACCCCATTACTCACCTTTTCTCTATTTTAGATCCTACCTCTTGTCACTATGTGACTGTTAGGATCTGTAGAAAGTCACAAGCATGGCACATGTTACCAAGCTTCTCCTTTTAGCAAACGGCACCGCCTTCTGCTGAAGTCACCTACAAACCATCTTCCAGTCGCCAGCTCCATACTTCCTCATTACACTCCCTGGACAATCCTAGTCAGTAATAGTGTCACTCCTAGCCTTTGATAGAAATCTGTTAACAGACTTTAGGAGCTTTGCTGAAGCATGTTTTCAGGGGTCTGTATAGATGTGGCCTTTGTGAATGCATCTCAGACAAACACTCAACATCAAGAAAGAGCTCTCCAACCTGGAGACTTTCATAAATAACCATCCCTCCACACAAATGGACTTTACTAAAATAAGACAGGAGACCTACATTACACACTTCACCTCTTTACAAAGGAAAAAGGACCGTAAGCTGTCTAAAATCCTACCTGCCACATGGGGTCACAGCAGGGGTACCCCTAACTCACCCAGCAATATCGTCCAATTTATCCAGCTACACACTCAACCCAGCAGAAGAGTCTGTCCTATCTCGGGGACTCTCTTTTTGCCCCAGCACCCCCACGAACATGATACAGTTCTGCGGTGATCTGGAAGCCTACTTTCGCCGCCTCCGACTCAAAGAATACTTTCAGGATAACACTGAACAGCGCACTGATACACAGATACCCTCCCACCAACAACACAGGAAGAAGAACTCCACATGGACTCCTCCTGAGGGTCGAAATGACAGTCTGGACCTATACATAGAATGCTTCCGCCGACGTGCACAGGCAGAAATTGTGGAAAAACAACATCGCTTGCCTCATAACCTAAGTCGTGCAGAACGCAACGCCATCCACAGCCTCAGAAACCACCCTGACATTGTCATCATGAACAGGTCTGACTACCAGAAGGAGGCTGCCAGACAACTCTCCAATACCAAATTCTACAGGCCACTTTCCTCAGATCCCACTGAGGTATACACTAAGAAACTGCACCATCTACTCAGGACGCTCCCTACACTAACACAGGAACAAATCAACATACCCTTAGAATAACCCCGGTCGGGGCTCTATCTACTACCCAAGATCCACAAACCTGGAAATCCTGGTCGCCCCATCATCTCGGGCATTGGCACTCTCACTGAAGGACTGTCTGGATATGTGGACTCCCTACTCAGACCCTACGCCACCAGCACTCCCAGCTATCTCTGTGACACCACTGATTTCCTGAGAAAACTACAATGCATTGGTGACCTCCCAGAAAACACCATCCTAGCCACCATGGATGTAGAGTCTCTCTACACAAACATCCCACACACAGATGGAATACAAGCTATCAGGAACAGTATCCCTGATGATGACACAGCACAACTTGTTGCTGAGCTCTGTGACTTTATCCTCACGCACAATTATTTCAAATTTGGTGACAATATATACCTCCAAACCAGTGGCACCACTATGGGCAACCGCATGGCCCCACAATATGCCAACACTTTTATGGCTGACCTGGAACAACACTTCCTCAGCTCTCGTCCACTCACGCCCCTTCTCTGCCTATGCTACATTGATGACATCTTCATCATCTGGACCCATGGGAAGGAGACCCTGGAAGAATTCCACCATGATTTCAACAGCTTCCACCCCACCATCAACCTCAGCCTGGACCAATCTACACGGGAGGTCCATGTTAACACCACCCTATATCGAAAACCCACCGACCGCTATGCCTACCTTCATGCTTCCAGCTTCCACCCCGGACACACCACACGATCCATTGTCTACAGCCAAGCGCTGAGATACAATCGCATCTGCTCCAACCCCTCAGACAGAGACCAACACCTACAAGATCTTCACCAAGCATTCTCAAAACTATGATACCCACACAAGGAAATAAAGAAACAAATCAACAGAGTCAGACGTGTACCCAGAAACCTCCTGCTACAAGACAGGCCCAAAAAAGAAACCAACAGAACTCCACTGGCCATCACCTACAGTCCTCAGCTTAAACCTCTCCAACGCATCATCAGTGATCTACAACCCATCCTGGACAATGATCCCTCACTTCCACAAACCTTGGGAGGCAGGCCAGTCCTCCCCCACAGACAACCCGCCAACCTTAAGCATATTCTCACCAGCAACCACACACTGCACCATAACAACTCTAACTCAGGAACCAACCCATGCAACAAATCTCAATGCCAACTCTGCCCACATATCTACACCAGCAACACCATCACAGGACCTAACCAGATCAGCTACAACATCACCGGCTCATTCACCTGCATGTCCACCAATGTTATATATGCCATCACGTGCCAGCAATGCCCCTCTGCTATGTACATTGGCCAAACTGGACAGTCACTACGCAAGAGGATAAATGGACACAAGTCAGATATCAGGAATGGCAATATACAAAAACCTGTAGGAGAACACTTCAACCTCCCTGGCCACACAATAGCAGATGTTAAGGTAGCCATCTTACAGCAAAAAAACTTCAGGACCAGACTCCAAAGAGAAACTGCTGAGCTCCAGTTCATTTTGCAAATTTTGACACCATCAGATCAGGATTAAACAAAGACTGAATGGCTATCCAACTACAGAAGCAGTTTCTCCTCCCTTGGTGTTCATACCTCAACTGCTAGCAGAGCACCTCACCCTCCCTGATTGAACTAACCTCGTTATCTCCATACTGATTTATACCTGCCTCTGGAAATTTCCATTACTTGCATCTGAAGAAGTGAGGTTCTTACTCATGAAAGCTTATTGCTCCCAATACTTCTGTTAGTCTTAAAGATGCCACAGGACCCTCTGTTGCTTTTTACAGATTCAGACTAACACGGCTACCCCTCTGATACTCAACACATTGTTATAATCCCTGTCTGATGCACTGTAGATGTATCTACATTGAGAGGAAACGTCTGGAGTGTTATAACTATAAAAATGGGTGGGTTTGCAAGGATTTAGCATCTCCAACCACAACTATGCTGTATCCGCACACAGCACAGCACTGTTGCTGTATCAGTGCTTGCTGGGATTCCTGCAACACCTATCCTATAGTGCCCATCTCTGCTTCTGGATGCAGGAGCTTCTGCCTTACTAAGCAATTTCCTTTAAGTGTTGGCCCTAGGAAGGGGGATTGAGTATCTTGAATAAGACTTTCTTTTACAACGATTGATTCCAATGAGAAATGCTGCCTTGATTCCTACAGTACCTGGCCATAGTTGTAGTTGCTGCTCAATCATTAAAAAGTACAAAATCCATATAAAATTAAAAAATACAAACAAGTGAAGGCCTGATCCAAACTCATTCAATCTGGAAACAATCAAATGTACACCTCTAATCGAGCAGCCTTAACTCCATCTACTCCACAGTCCTCAGTCCTTTGTCCTTATCACATTCTGGAGGAAAAGCTGGACACAGTGGCATGGAGCCGGGATGACTAGCTGAACTGTGGCAACAACTCTTGCCCTCCTGCCCACATTAGAGAGAGACCGTTGTAAATAATGTGATGCCAGTTCAGCTGTACTGAAACTAAAACCTTATCTCTAGGTGTTATGAATTAAACCCAGTGCTTGCACTCCCCATCTCCTGGCTGGCAGTTGTGTGTGGAGGCACTGGTATTGTACAAGCAGCTGGAAGTTCAGGATGTTCCAAGCAACAGTTTTGGTGCACCTCTATCATCTAGCGTAGAGAGGGCCTAAGAGGGGGACCTTTAATCAAGATAATCCTGGACAAGTAAGGCTGGGACCTGAGCGTGTCCTAGCTCATGCTAGTTCTCCATGTCATTCTGGGTACTAGCTGAGGATTCACCCCCTCCTCCTCATTCTGTAGTGACAGGTCATCTTTGTTGTCAGACCCAACAGTTTGGTAGAGGACACTGGCTGCCACCCAACTCATTGTGACAGTTCTGGGCCTTCGCATCTCATTTTTGCAGAAACATGAACCCAGAACCTGCAATGAGTATGCACTACTTTGGTCTGTCACTAGGGCTGCTTGGTCAGCATGCACATTGTTGCCTGCTAGGAGAAGTGAGGAAGAGGGAGACAGAGTGATTTGGGGCTCTCTCACAATTTTTCACTTCACCACCTGCTCTGGAACTGGCTGCAGGGCTGCCAAACATGCTGAAATGGTTAAGTGTACCAACTCGTAGGGAAGCTGAAGGGGAGGAGTGGCTCCTGCCTGATGGGTTTTCAAAGGGAACTGGGTCTTTTGAAGTTTTGTTTTAGCAGCTGCCAGATATGTTGCCTCAGCCTCGTGCAGTGCTTCTGCCCCCAGCCTTCCTGTGTCACATACTTCAGTGCACGTGCTTGGAGGGAGGGGGAATAGGAGAAAACAATTAACCAAAGGTTTTGGTGCTAGAACTAGCGTTTGCTATTACATTTGCACACTTTGGCTCAGGGCCTCTTACGCCACTCTTGTCTGTGAAGCACCTTGCACACAGTTGACCCTATAAAAGTAGTAGACAATTTAATTTTCTTTGGTGTTTTTAATGCTTTCTACCCAGTGTCCCCCCTTCTCTGTTGCCTCCCCCAAATCGGTGTAGTAATTTTAATAATTTACATTGCTATAGCCACCTGAGTGGGAAAGGGACTTACAACTACTAAGCCTTACAACCCCATGTGATGATGGATACAGAAAGGTGCAGTGACTTGCTCAAGACCACGCACTGAGTCTGTCAGAGCAGGGTATAGAAAACTGGAGTATTGACTCCCCATCCTCTGGTCTAACCAACAGAGGTACTCAGTTAAATAGAGTACTGGTGCTTTTCCCTCCTCCACCCAGCAAATTAAGTGTCTTCAAAGTGTCTTCAATGAAACACTGTAGATGCCACCCACTTTCCTCAGTCTATTTCAGTGGGCCCAGTCAGTCCTCCACATCGCCTTCTAGTTTTCCACAGGAGCATTGGCTCTCTGGAAATGCCATATGCCATGCTGGGTATTGCAAGGAAAAGAAGAAGATAGAACTAGAGTGGGAGGTTGGATATTTGCAGAGCAGCCCTGGAGTGGAGTGGGGATTGGTTTCTGTATAGTCCTAAAATGAAGTAAGGGCAAGCAGACCTAAGGCATCAGTAATCAAGGGAGTCTCCTCTGGCAAAAGGCCAGGCCTCTAGTTATGATCCCTAAGGACAAGGTGCCAGAAACTGTAGCGATTTCTGCTCTGCTGCTCTTGGAGACCATGCTCTGTTCAAATGGGTCTTTAAAATAAATAGAACCACTTTTCCACTCCCTCCTCAGTTCCCTGTGGTCCAGTCCAGACATGTCACCACCAGCCTCAGATGCTTCTGGGAATGGAGGGGACAGATGCTTGGAAAGTACCAACAGATTGAGGAAGCGGGAGGGTGGCAGTTCTAGCCTCTGATGTACATTGAGGAGGATTTTTAATATGGTTTTCTCTTCTGGCACCAAGGGCTATTTAGCAGGAAGCCACCATGGCAATGCCGTAGTTCAGATTGAACTTCCCATTCCATTTTAATGCCTTTTTTGTTTGTTTGGATCCTACATCCCTAATTTCACCAAAATGTAATCAGTCTGCCCTGCAGGTTTGTTTCTCTCTAAAGTGTGATTTTCTTCAAATGAGATGCTTTCTAGCTCTGGGGGCCTTCCTAGAAGGATCTGTACTGACTTTGAAAATTTTACTCATAGTATTCTACTGCTTCTAGCTTGAAAACATCTAAACTGGGAAACTGTTGAAATGGCTTCCTCCAGGCAAAGTATTTTCCAATTGCTCTGGGGAAGTTGGTAGCTAGTTAGAGAGAGGGGGATGTAATTCCTTATGTGGGATGAAGTTTGTGTTATAAATGGTGCAATACCCATGTAGACTCCAAGAGATCTTCTAGCCTCAGAGCAGCCAGCATGGCAACCCAAGGCTCCCCTCAACTTAGTCATGGTTATCTTGCATCGGCTCCCTCCACACTGGTCCATGTGCTCCCTCTCTCCCTAGCCTATCCCTCTATGTGGTTCCCCTGCCTGACCTTTTCCAATAATGGTTGTGAATTGGCAAGGTCAGACTACTTTAGAAAATCTTCAACTGTGTCATGAAATAAAACAGAGTGGGGAAAATGTTGGTCTCAGTTCCACAACCAAAATATAGAGGAAAGGTACTGGTATTTACTAAGACCAGAATTTGACCCAGTAACTTTGTGTAATGCTGCTGTCTGAAGTTTTGACCTGCTCAGGAACAGCCCAATGACATAAGTCACAACCACACAATGCAAAGATTATAAGACATGTGGCACATGTATCTACAGCCACCCTAAGGAATGCATAACCAAAGCTTCTCCAGTGTGAGCCTTCACTATGATTTTAATATGTGTGAGGTGATGCAAAAATTTAAGGACATGCTCCCTCAAGAGGCCAGACAGGTGTTCTCTTCAGTAGTCGAAAAAGGGAAGACAGTAGCCCGGACCTCCCTGCAGGCAGCCTTGGATGCTGCCGATTCTGCAGCCAGATCGATTGCTGTTACCATGCACAGAAGGTCATGGTTACAGTCTTCAGGGTTTCCTGAAGAGGAACAACAAACCCTCTAGGATTTCCCATTTGAAAGGCTCTCATTCTTCTCAAACAGACGCCAAACTCCACGGACTTAAGGACTCTAAGATGACCTTAAAAATCTCTGGATCTGTATACACCAGCAGTGTCCAGAAAACACTATGGGCCTCAACATACTGGACACTATTTCGCACAGCCTGCCAGGGAGGACCAGCCGAGGAGGAAGAACCAAGGGTTTGGGCATAGCCCCCCTCCACCAACTTCCTCCTCAGAGTCAATGTAATCTGCCCCTAGATACTTGGGCAGCTTGGAGCACTTGTTTTGACGAGATGTTCGAGGACGACATCTCAATCCCCTCAGGTCTGGATCTAGTTATCCCTTTGTTTGCCAACCGACTCTCCCGTTTCCTCAGTGCCTGGACCCACATTGCCTTGGACCTTTGGGTTCTAAGCACAATAGACTAGGTTATACCCTCCAATTTTTATCAACTCCACCTTCCCACCACCCTTCCCCATCCCTCTTCAGGGACTCTTCTCATGAGCAGCTATGGAAGGGGGGGGGGCGGGGGGGGAGGAGTCCAATACCTCCTTCGAGTGGGTGCCATGGAAGAGGTTCCACACTATCTAAGAGGAAAGGGGTTTTATTCTCATTCTTCTTAATTCTGAAAGCCAAGAGGGATCTCACACCAATTCTAGACCTACGTCATCTCAACCACTGTCTCAAGAGCTTGAAGTTCTGCATGGTCGTCTTGTTTTTTGTCATTCCTTTGCTGGATTGGTATGCTGCCCATGATCTAAAGGATGCATACTTCCACATATATTTTTTTTTTCAAGGCCACAGAAGGTTCCTAAAATTTGTTGTGAACCGAGACTCATTACCAGTTCTCGGTTCTCCTGCTTCACCTGTGGGCAGTCCCACAGATCTTCACTATATATGGCAGTAGTAGTGGCTCTCTTTAGGAGAAAGGGAGTCCATGTATTTCTGTGTCTCAATGACTGGCTAATCAAAGGCTAGACCAGAGCTCAGGTGGAATCCAACATCCATCTCATCCGGTTGACCTTCCGAGCCTTAGACCTGCTAATAAATTATCAGAAATCCACCCTTATCCCTGTACAAAGGATAGAGTTCATATGGGCAGTTCTCAACTTCGTATGGGTGAAGGCCTTACTTCCGGAGGATTATTTTCACTCAATCTTGACCCTGATAAGTTCCCTTTAGACACATCCGGTCATCACTTTATGGATATTGCCTGAGCCTCCAGGGCCACATGGCATCATGCACATACATGGTGCAACACGCGAGGCAATATCTTAGACCTCTCCATGCCTGGCTGGCTACAATATTTTCACCTTCGCAACATCACCTGGACATGGTACTCACCATCCCACTCCAGGTCCTCGATTCTCTGACTTGGTGGTTGAACCAACGCACAGTCTGTGCAGGAGTACCTTTTTTGAGGCCCCAATCGTCTGTGACCCTGGTCTCTGACGCCTTGGCACTGGGTTGGGGAGCTCACCTATGGTGCCTCAGGATTCAAGGCCTATGGTCCCAAGAAGAGCTCTCTCTTCATATTAATATCAGGGAACCCAGGGCAGTCCACCTAACCTGCCAAGTGTTCCTGCCCCACATTACAGACAATGTGGTTTCGGTTCTCACAGACAATACAACTGCCATGTACTACATCAACAGGCAGGGCAGAATGCATTTCTCCCCCCCATGTCAGGATGCAATCCAGCTGTGGGAGTTCTGCATCACACACTCAATTTATCTAGAAGCATCTTACCATCGGGTACACAGAACCAACTTGCAGATCACTTCAGCAGGTCCTTCTCCACTCACCAAAAGTGGTCCCTTCAACCAGTCATCTCAAGGGATATCCCCCAGTACTGGGGGGACTCCCCTTATAGACCTGTTTGCTGCTCGCAACAACAGAAAATGCCATCAGTTCTGCTTCCTGTGTGGCCACAGCCCAGGGTCTCTTACAGACACCTTCCTGTTAGCATGGACAACTCATCTGTATTACACCTTTCCCCCCATTCAATTGATACACAAGATTCTGATGAAGATCAAGCAGGACCGAGGACAGGCCATCCTCATAGTCCCCTGGTGGCCCAGACAGCACTGGTTCATCACCCTGTCTTTCAGCGGACACCCCAATCCGGCTTCCGCTACACTCGGACCTGATCTTCCAAGACAACAGTTGGCTGCTCCACCCGAACCTCAGCTCTCTTCATTTAATGGCCTGGAACCTCCATGGCTGAATCCTGAAGAGCAGCTTGCTCAGAGCAGGTCGGTAGAATCCTAGTGGGCAGTAGAAAACCCACCACCAGGGCAACTTACCTGGTAGAGTGGAAACGATTCTCCACCTGGTCTTCCTAACTCGATGTTCCACCTGCATAGTCTTCATTGCAACTTATTTTGGAGTACCTTCTGTTCTTGAAGCAGCAAGGTCTGGCCTTTTCTTCAAACAAGGTCTACCTGGCAGCCATTTCAGCCTTCCATCCTGTGTCGACAGCAGATCAGTCTTTTTCGCACAAAATGGTAATCCTTTTTCTCAAAGGCCTGGACAGGGTGTACTCTCTACATAAAGGAACTGATCCCTCCTTGGGGCCTAAACCTCGTCTATTCAAAGCTTACAGGGCCCACTTTTTGAGCCACTGGTAACATGCTTGTTGTTGCACCTCTCCTGGAAAGTCGTCTTCTTAGTGCCCATCACTTTGGCCAGGATGGTTTTGGAGATCCAAGCCCTCACATTGGAACCCCCAACTATGATCTTCAAATGATAAAGTACAGCTGCACCCACATCCAAAATTCCTCCCAAAAGTGGTTTCACAATTCCACTGCAGCCAAGCAATTTTTCTACCAGTATTCTACCCTAAGCCACATGCGAACAAGGAGGAACAGCATCTATGGTCTTTGGAAGTTAGACAGGCTCTGACACTTTATATTAAAGGGACCAAACCGTTCCGCAGATCGACTCAGATGTTCATAGCAATCCAGAGAGAATGAGGAGACTCCCCATCTCTGCCCAGAGGATTTTATCTTGGATTACCTCATGTATCCGGGCATGTTATGAACTCATGGGAGTCCCTCCTCCGGCTAACCTGACTGCTCACTCAACAAGATCTCAGGCCCCTTCAGCTGCTTTCCTAGAGCAAGTTCCTATTCAAGATATCTGCAAGGCAGCAACCTGGTCCTCAGTGCACACATTCTCAGCACACTATGCCATTGCCCAGCAGGCCAGAGATGATGCCAATTTCCGCCATGCAGTATTGCAATCAGCTTGTACTTGAACTCCAAAGCCGCCTCCTGTGCAACTGCTTGAGAGTCATGTACATGGGAATGGACATGTGCAAGCACTTGAAGAAGAAGGTTATTAACATTTCTGTAACAATTGTTCTTTGAGATGTGTTGCACATGTCCATTCCAAGAACCACACTCCATCCCCTCTTACCTGATTCAGTCGGTAAGAAGAAACTGAAGGGACGCGGGGTTGGCGGGACCCTTTATACTGGTGCTATAGGCGCGCAGCATCAGAGGGCAGCGGAGCCGACCCAACGGATATCACTAGGAAAAAATTCCAGCAACTGTAACTGGGACGCTCATACATCTACACTGGAATGGATATGTGCAACACATCTTGAAGAACAGCAGTTACAGAAAGGTTAGTAACTGTTTTTTTTAAGCAGGTTGGAGGGGGCTCCCAAATAATTCCACTTTGCACATTTCCACACCCTCTGTCACCCTATCAAAATCCAGTCTGGGGAGCAGGATGGAGGAATCTACTCAAGGAAACATGTAATGTGGGGAGGAGCTAGGTTCATCCTTGTGCAGCTTGCAAGTTCATCATATTTGTGACATTATGTAATGTTTAAATATTTTTAAAAGAGGGAAATTCCCCCAGCACTTCATAAAATGGAGTTCAGGAGTTGACTGTCTATCAGTTACTCAAGGGAAAAGCCATTTAAGGAAGTGGTGTGTTTTTTTGAGAAAACTATGAACATTAGAAAACCTGCAAATGCAAAGTTGAGGTTACCCAAACTACCTTAACTCTGCCCTTGTATCATTGCCTGCCAAACAACCAAAAACATCTTAGGGCTTGTCTACGCTTACAACGTATCAGCAGTGCAGCTGCAGCACTTCAATGAAGATGCTATCTATGCTGCAGGGGTACTCTTCCCCGTGTAGGTACTCCACCTCCCCAAGGAGGCGGTAGCTAAGTTGATGGAAGAATTCTCGTGTGACCTAGCACTGTCTACACCGGGAGTTAGGTTGGTTTAACTGCATCACTCAGGGGTGTGGATTTTTCACTCCCCTGAGTGATGTAGTTATACCAACCTAATTTCCTAGCATAGAGTAGGCTTTAGCCATAAACACCTATTCTCATCACATTAGATTGACAGATCACCTTAACTTTTTTGTTTTCTTCTCTTATATTACTGTATTTTAGCAGTTAGATATTATGGCCCTTGATGCCTAAGCTAAATTATGTTTACAGAGCACCTTTCTCTTGCTGCATGTGTGTTACTCCACCTGTTATGGCGATGGGCACCTCTTTTTAGATCACTATAGTCGACTACTCCTACGTTCTTTAAGGCCATCTGCAATCACCAACAAGATAGAATTTTTTTTTCCATCTGTACACCAAAACTGGATCACCTTTCAAGACCATTCCCTCACCGTATACAGGCTTTCACATGTAAAAGTGTTGTCAGGCTCAGCAGTAGCCTATACCTTCCTTACCGAACGCTGTGAACCTCTTAGGGTATGTCTACAGTTTTGGAGCTCACAGGAGTGAGTCTCCCACACCAGGTCATTAGACTTGAGCTTGTGGGACTCATTCTAGTGCTCTTAAAAATAGCTGTGCAGACAGCACTTCGATGTTGCAGCTTGGGCTGGAGCTTGGGCTCAAAAGCTTTGTGGTGGTGGTATGTGCAGACATGCCCTTAAGAGCTGGATTATAAATTAGGTACTTAATATGCTGTGGGCACTGGGGGTAGAGAATTGATGAGTTGCCAAAGACATATGTGCATGAAACCAAAGCTTCATTTTCCAGTGGTCCTAGCCTCTATTGGCACATTTTGCAAGCTGCTAACTTGATCAAGTCTTTCTCTAAAGAACTTTCAATCAGAGTGTGTCTGTCTCACACACAAGGAGTGACATGAATGGGATGGAAGGTCATGCAAATGGAACAGAGCTGGAGGCATGAGCTTCACTGGGCATTTCCTTATATGCATGGGTTTTTTTTAGAAAATTGTCAGTGTGACATGAAACCACCAGCCCAGGTCAGGGGCAGTATTGAGCCGCTGCAGGAGCCATTGGGCCTAAGGCAGAATAATGCCTGGGCAGCACCCCTTGAAGCAGCATAGTGCCAGCTTGACCTTCCCCTTATAGGAAAGCTAGTGGGGTCAGTGGCACTAGGTCTGTGGAATCATTCTGCTTCTGCTTAATTGTGGCCTTTCCCTGTACTGTGGATGCAGGGAGACAGGGAGAGATGTGGGGGAGGCTCTTTGTCTCCCCTCCTCCCCCAGTCCTTTAGGCACACATGCAGCAGCCAAGCACAATCTGGTCTGGGTTTTTTTGGTGGGAATGCTCTAGGCTGCACCAGTTTAGCCCAACAGTTACTTCTCCCTTGCCTCCTGGGAGAGGGGCTGGGCTTCAGCCATTCCCTCCATCCCCAGTTTCTTTACTCAGTGGGATCTTCCAGATGTTGCTAGTGCACAAACAGCAAGGAGTATGGTGCTCTGGGAAAGCCAATGCAGGAGGAAATTTAATGGAAAATATTAAAGAGAAAAAAATGTGTTTGATGGGCTTTTAATATAAAAAGAAAAGGGGAAGGGGGAGATTTATTCGCTGTAATATGAACCAAATGTTGGCTGGGATGGCAGCTGCACTCTCACTCTCTCCCTGTAAACTGTGTAAGAGCTTTTCAAAGGAGGCACTACAGGGTGCAAGGCTTGCTTACTGGCTGTGCCTTAACCCTTCCATTGCTGGAGAGGAGAGAAAGCATCTCTCTATGCAGGTATTAGCTCAGCAGGGCTTAATTACTGAGCCACAGTCAGAAGCATGTTCTAGATAAATAGAGAGATGTCCTCCTATAGTGTTGTCCTCCCCACCTGCTCCTGCTATTCTCCATCCCCTTAATATGTAAAAATAGAATGGACAAACCACTTATACATGTACAATAGGGAAGGATTCTGCACTTGCCCTTGGGGAGGAGGACCGGGTGAGACAGTGTGGGTTTTGGAGGCAGGAAGTCAGTGCAAATCACATTTTATGCCAGTGCTGTGCACTTATGCTATGGGTTTTCACTGGAACAGTTACAGTGGGATAACTCTACCAATGCCCTGTGGTTACTGGGATCCCTGTGTGTTGAGCTGTTCGAAAGGTGCTTTCCCTGCACACCTATGTGAGGAACAGAGACTTTGTATTGATTAGGAAGCGTGGCTTAGTTTGGGTCAGGCCTAGCTAACATGTATTGGCTAAGTCTGACATCAGTGTGATCACTTTTCCTAGTCAAGGCAAAACCGGCCAGTGCAGTGGTGTGACTCACTCTCCATAAATGGTCCAGCTGCTCTACTTGAGCTTCACATCTGTTTAATGCTTTGAAATTGGCGTGAGAGGCCAGTTCACGCAACTGCATGTCAGATTTAAGTAAGCCCTCTCCCCAACACCCTTTCATGAAGTGGGGGAATAGTAGCACACTCCCTTTCCATCACTGCTAATCCCATCACATCTGTGCCATGCTGTTAAAATGTTCCAGCAGACTGGGCCTGTGTATGCAGGTGTGGGAGCATGTGCAGGCAACTAGAGGCCAGGACCACCTCCTTCCCCTCCACTTGCACTAACTGAGAGTAAAGCTGCCGTGTACTGTGTGATCTTGTTAATCTGGATCACATGGAGGAGACATGCTCGGCTGCCTTCACTGAATCTCCAGTGACCTGATGAGCAGCAATGGGATGGAGGCATTGAACTTTCCAGCCAGCTGGCTGCTACTTTCTTCTTGATTTAGTCTTTATACTAGTGAATTTTCAAAGCTGCCCTGTGTAAGGAGAAAAAATCCAAAGCTACTTACCTGCCAAGTATTCCCCAGATCAGAGAGACTGGCAACACAGTGTGCTTGGCATGGAGCCAAGGATGCTGCTAAGGGCCCAACAAAAACTGGCTCCACTGAAAACTAAACATTTCATTTCATTTCACAAGACTGGCAGGTTTAGTGCTTCTGAAAGTGAGAGGCTGATAATGCCAGCTAAATCCAGGAATAGTTTAGGTAAATTCTCTTCAGGCTTCCCCTGCACAGCTGTGCCAGTGCCCCTCAATTCTGCTCTGCAGTACCTTCTGTTATTACAGTGCTGGGCTATCACAGAGCTGTCCTCAGGCACCTCAGTCCTGACCTGCAGCACTCCTAGCTATTCCATTCCTGGGCCTTCATGTCCAGTTCTGCCAACACCCTTCCTTCCTAAGCTGCAGCAACAGGTGGTAGATGTCATATTGCCTTTGCTCCAAGAAAATTGTCTTTGTTCCAAAAGCCAGATACTCAGTGGCAGAGAGAAACAGGAAGATCTAACAGAGACTGAGGGACAGAAGTGGACAGCAAATTAGATGCGAGTTTGCAATGGTATAAGGCTTTAAAAAAAGCCCAGTGTGATTTTTTTTATTTTGGGGGGGGGGGGGCAGCATTTGTAGAATCATCAAGTTAAGGAACAAGGGAGAATGCCATTTCTCTCTACAGCTCCAGCACATTCACATCTGGAATATTGCATTCAGTTCTAGACACCTCATTATCAAAAACATTGACAAATAGGAGAGAGTTCAAAAGAAGAGCAATAAATGATCATATGGCTGGAGGGACTGAGTTATAGGGAAAGATTAAAGGCACTAAATATGTCTACTTTGATTGCATTGTAACTGAGGGGACATAAGTACAAGTAACTGAAGGGTTAGGCCCTAAGCAGGTAAAAGGATATAGCGATGGGTGATGTGATGAAACTGAGAAAAGGCAAATGTAGGCTAGATTCTCAGGGAAAACCCCCTGATGTTGAGGTGTATCAACCTGTGGAGCTCTCTCCTACATTCCATCACTGTGGACACTGATCACTAGACTGCGCAAAGCGCTGGCGAATGTCCTAAGCTTGCACTGGGAGGAGAAGGGCTGGATGCCCTCCATAATTCTTATGATTATAATTAGCTTATTGTAACATTATCAGGGCTCCCAACAGAAAGGGGGAAATAGCCAAAGGGGGCTCCTGATGATTGCTGCATATTGAGGTGTCTCATTATGCTTGAATTGTTGCCTGTCATAGATAGTTTATTTGGGCAGTGAAATACTCTAGGGATTGGCAACAGGAGCCGGTTTGCAAAACCACTCCTGTTCATGTCGTTTTCCTCTCCCGCCTTTCTAACACTCCTGTCAATTCTGAGTCTGTCCTTTATGTTTCCCTTGTACCTCTCCTATTCTGTCATGGGACTTAGTGAATGGCTGCTTCTTTCACCTGTTTCTATAACTGACTGCTGAAAAGGGGCAGGTAGGATGCTGGAGAGGCTGGAGAACTGGACTGTTTCAAGTTGCCCACAGCTGCACCTCATCACAGTAAGGAGGGAGAGGCTGATTGATGCAGGGGGACAGGAACTCTCCTACAGCTCTGCAACACCTTCGGATATCACTGGAGATTGTATTTGTCACTGTGAACTGGATTTGAACCCAGGCTGCAGTTCCACTAGCCTTGCCAAGCCAGCCTGGACAGTCTGCTCATTAACTTGAAAAATTTTTCCTTGGCTTCTTGCTGCAGTGTTTTTTTGAAAGCAGATTGCAGGCCAGGTGATGGCATCCCAGTTTTATATGGGCCAGCTGCAGCCTGCCCCTTATCCATCTGCATGTACCTGGGCTGTTGAAAACGGGCTCTGGTAAAGCTCCCTTTGTTACAGAGAATCCCCAATATACTGACAGTAACTAACTCAGGAATGTCAAAAGCACTTTGTTCTCCTCTGGGATTTGGAGAGTCATCTCTGTTCCCAGCACATTCACAGCTGAGTGTTAGGGGCTCCCATGATACACCAGCCATACTACAGAGCAGGCCATTGCTGGCCACCCTGGATCAAAGTCACTGATTCTTAGACATCCCCAGTAACATCAGGGCCTGGGAACAACAGCTGCAGAGGCTCATTATTCTATTTAAAAAAAATAAGAGCAAGAGAGAAGAGGACCGGAAGGCAAGTGGCACTGCCCTGCACCCTAGCCAGGACCCCAGTGTTCTGGGCTGTGTCCCACCAGGTTTATCATCACTTCACAGCCAGCATGAGTCAAGGGCCTGTTGTTAGGGATGGAGGCGGTACAGACTGTGCCAAAGAAAATGTTCTGTGTTCTCTGAATGCTTGAGCACAAGTCACCAGGATGCTGGGAGCTGCCACACCAGACAGACTCATTTATTAGACTATTAACTGCTTTGTGCCAGCTAGTGCCTGCGCGGGCTTTGCTCTGAAAGCTTCTTGGCTTTGTCGCAGCACCTGATGCCCCATGGGCAAAGAGCTGTTGCCCAAGGTTGTCTTGCATTCCTTGGCAAGGTGGGAGCACTGATTTCTAAACCGGCACTGGGCTCCCTTGTTGCTTCTTGGCACAGTGACCCTTGTTCCTCCTTAACTTCAGGCATTACAGAACAGGATGTGAAATGCTTTCATTGTCCGTTTGTTTCCTCAAAGGGAGGATAAATTCTTTTTTAGTTTGGTAGCCATGCAGCCATCCCACCTTTTGCTGTGATCCTATCAGCTCTCACAGGTTAGACTGGGGGTAATGTTTTCAAAAACGCTGAAGTCCCATTTTCAAAAGTAACTGAAGTTCACTTAGGAGCCTAAATTCCATTGACTTTCAGTGAGACTTAGGATCCTGAATTACTTACTTTTGAAAATGATACATAAGTCTGTAGTTGCATAGGCAACCCTCAAGGAACACCAAGGTACTGCAGGAAATGTTGTTGGTGCCTGAGGTCGGTACTGAACCAGGGCCCAGATGCAGGGACTGAGGGGACTGAAATTGAGGCCTTTGTCCCTTGGTGATTCTTAAAGATCCCTTGTCACTTGTCATATGAGTGGAAGCTTGAGCCCCAGTTTCATGGCTAAATTCCAGTTTGAGTGATTACATTCTGTGTTCTGGCTTTCTCCATGCAGCTTCAATTGGATAAAGATTTGTCTTTACTTCTTTCTGCTGTCCACTGTTAAACAACTCTCATGTCCCATCCTAGAGTTAACTGCATTGTAAAGTGGGTGAAATGACCTTTACTCCAAGTTAGTAAAATGATTTTACCTACTTTGGAATAAAAGGTGCTATAGCTATGCAAGCTGTTATTATTTACTAATGTTATTCTTTCAGCAGGCACTAGCTTCAAAGGGAGATGGTTCTAATCAATACAGCATTCATAGAGCCTGATCTGCTGTGAGCGTATACTCTCTGCAGGTTTAGATTTTTAATCTTCATTTCTTTAAGAGGGTCTCTCTACCTCCATTCCAGCTAGGCATAGAAATCCAATTCAGGTTCTTCTCACAAAGGCTGCACCCCATATCCCTTCCATTGGGTGCAGGGATCCAGCTGGGCTTTTTCTCCTCCTTCCCAGTCAATGAACAGACCCACCTCTAATATCTGGCCTCAGCACAGTCAGAGTCCACTGGCTCCAAGGGTGTTGCCTGTGTCTCCATCCACAAGGTGGTGTATCAGTGAAGAGGTCCTTATAGATGAAAGGGAATTTAGAAGCAGAAGTCTAGGAAATGGTGCAAAGTGCTCAAGCAGTGTTGGATTGAGTTTGAGCCACAATAATCTAGAGCTCTATTAGAATTGTACCCAAATGCAAGGATATTTATGTACCCTCTGCTGAGGAGAAGGTAGGGTTGCCAACTTTCTACTTGCACAAAACCAAACACCTTTGCCCTGACCTATCTCTCCTTTGAGGTCACACCTATGCCCCACTCCTTATCCGAGGCCCCGCTCCCCACTCACTCCATCCTCCCCTCCCTCTGTCACTTGCTCTCTCCACCCTCACTCACTCACTCCGGGCTGAGGCAAGGGGTTGGGATGTGGGAGGAGGTACGGGCTCTGGGCTGGTTGTGTGGGTTCCGGGGTGGGTCCAGAAATGAGGGATTCAAGGTGTGGGAAGGGGCTCCGGGCTGGGGTAGGGAGTTGGGGAAAGGGGAGGGGGAGGGCTCTGGCTGCAGGCTCTGATGTGGGGCTGGGGATGGGGGATTTGGGATGCAGGAGAGGCTCCGGGCTGGGGTAGGGAGTTGGGGGGGGGGCTCTGGCTGCAGGCTGTGATGTGGAGCTGGGGATGAGGGATTTGGGGTGCAGGAGGGGCTCCAGGTTGGTGCTGAGGGGGTTGGAGTGCAGGTGGGGGATCAGGGCTGGCAGGGGGGGGAGTGAGGGCTCTGGCTGGGAGTGCAGCCTCTGTGGTGGGGCTGGGGATGAGGGGTTTGGAGTATAGGAGGGTGCTCTGGGCTGGGATTCAGGAGTTTGGAGTGGGGGCGGAGGATCAGGGCTGGGGCAGGGGGTTGAGGCGCAGGGAGGAGACCAGGGGTGCAGGCTCCGGGCAGCGCTTACCTGAAGCAGCTCCTGAAAGCAGCGGCACGTCCCCTCTCAAGCTCCTACACGGAGGCACGTCCAGGCAACTCTGGGCACCGCCCCGTCTGCAGGTGCCGCCCCTGCAGCTCTCATTGGCTGCAGTTCCCAGCCAATGGGAGCTGCAGGAACAGCGTGCGGTGCCCCCTGGCTGCCCCTACACATAGGGGTCAAAGTGGGGATATGCAGGCTGCTTCCTGAGAGCCGCACTGTGCGGAGGCTAGCAGGGAGCCTGCCAGCCCCGCTGCATGGTGCTGCCAACGAGACAGTCAACAGCCCGGTCAGCGGTGCTGACTGGAGCCACCAGGATCCCTTTTCGACTGTGTGTTGAGTTCGAAAACCGGACACCTAGTCACTTTAGGAGGAGGTAGAATTATTACTCAGGGTCTCTGGAATAAACAGGTCAAAGAAAGGAACGCAATGGTTCTCTTGCCAGAAATACCACGTTGTCCTAAGAGCTGCTGGAAGGACAGAAGTTCTAGCTTGTGAAGGATGGGCCATAGCGCCCAGGCTGAGATTGGCAGCACATACTGAAGGCCTGAATCCTGGCCAACCCTCTACTAAGCAATCCATCAATAATTCCAAGTGAGCTGGGAGAAGATTGCTCACAACCCGCCTGACTGACAGAATGAAACACAATTTCCTCTGGTGGCACAGGCAGGAGTGTTTGTTTCCCATTTGTGGGTGTGGATGTGCACGTGCACATGTGCATGCATGCAAGAGGGAGAGAGAGAATATGCAAGTGAGTCTCTAGGCAAACAGCAGGCCTTATCATACCAGTGACAATCCCAAGCTGGAAAAAAGGAGGACTCAACCCTATGTGGCTTAAGAGGAGGAGGAAGAGGGAGAAACATAGATCATCTAAGTGAAAGCATTCCCTTGAAAATTAGTAGTGCAGGTGTCAGTTACTGTCCTGAGCCTCCTGCAAGATGCATGAGACAAGAGTGTTGGCTACAGGCATAGCTCAAGGGAGACTCTCTTTGATAAACCAGCTGTCAGACAGAGTTTGAGAGTAGGGAACTAGAGCACTAAGCTGCCCTGTTAGCATGGCAGACAAGGAAAGGAGGTTGGATGTTTAGATCATGTAGCTGGCAATAGCACCATGATGCAGAGAGACTAACCCCAATCCCCATCTAATCCACGTGGGCAGGCATTGCCATGTATGGGTCATAGCTGATTTTATAATATACTATATGTAGTGATGCAGAGCTGAGAGACAGGCACCCTTGTCTGTGTATGATCCCAAGTCCTGCACTGGGAGCTCCATGGCCTCTGCCAGGAAGGCCACACTGCCATCTATTGAAGTTGTAGTTAGATGAAATGTAACTGTGTTAATTTCAGCTCAATTTAGAAGGAAACAAAAGCCATGAAGCCTAATGGAAAAAAATATCCCCATCCCATCATAAACAGTTTTGCAAACCATCAAAGTGAAACATAGGCTGAAAGCAACTTGCATTGACGTGGTCTCTGTAAATGGGCACTGCTGGGATTCCCTGGGTGTAGTGTAGCATCGTGGACAGTGGAGCACAGGTGAGTTGTATATAAAACTGTGTCTACACTACAGGAAAACGAGTTAGCCAGAATTGATTAAAGTCCTGTCTCTCCCCAAAATAGTGATAACATGATTTCCATGTTTTTCCTGGCCAGGAACAACCAAGCTGAACTGTGCTAGAGTCGACCCTATAAATCTCACTGTAGCCTATAGATCATATAGAGTCAGGTTAAATAAGGAGAAGAGCTCAGCCTAGAGACCAAAGGCAAACACGTGCTTTAGAGAGGCATTTGGAGAGGGTGAACCCAAAATCACACCAACAATCCCATTGCATTCATTGAAACTTGGACCAGCAACCCCCAATCTGTGCATTTCCATGATAGTTAATGTCCATCACCAGAAAGCTGGAAGAGAAAGGAATGCAGTACCTTTGTGGTATGGAACCTCTGGGAAATAGTCCTCTGAAGCATTCAGTTCTGTGACTCAGCTAGTGGCCTTCACTCCACCATAGGCCACAGCCCCTGAGCATCATCTGTAAGGCACAGAGCAAATGCTGGCTGTAAAATGGGCAATGTCATTGTCAGGCTGTCTGGAGTGGCTCACAAAAGTGCATGCCAACAACCTCAGGGCAGATTGTTACAAACCCCAAACTGGTTGTATGTTCTATAATTAGATTTGACCAACCAAGTATTAAATGTGAACGACTCAAGCATAATGACAGCCTTAACATGGAGTCACAGACTGTCCCCTTGCGCGTTCCAGTCTATCTTGCCACCCAGGCAATCCTTCCTTTGTGATAAATGTTCCCTTACACCAAAAATCACACCAATATTCAGGTTACTCCCAGCCCCGAAGGACCAGTCACCCCAGGTAAGTTGTACCTTAGATCCGTCACCAAAAGCAATGCTTGTAGCCAATCCTGTAGTAAACTATTTAAAGATTTATTAACTGGGGAAAAGAAATAGTTATTTTTAGGGCTGTCAAGCGATTAAAAAAATTAATCGTGTGATTAATCGCGCTGTTAAAAACAATAATAGAATACCATTTATTTAAATATTTTGGGATGTTTTCTATATTTTCAAATATATTGATTTCAATTACAACACAGAATACAAAGTGTATAGTGCTCACTTTATATTTCTTTTTGATTACAGTAACTCCTAACTTAACGTCGTCCCGGTTAATGTTGTTTTGTTGTTACGTCGCTGATTAATTAGAGAACATGCTCGTTTAAAGTTGTGCAATGCTCCCTCATAATGTTGTTTGGCAGCCGCCTGCTTTGTTCACTGCTTGCAGAAAGAGCAGCCCATTGGAGCGAGATGGTGGTGCCTTAGAATCAGGGTGGGCCGGCAGCCCCCCATCAGCTCCCTGCTCCCCTAAGTTCCCTGTGCGGCAGCCATCCAGCAGGCTAGCAATTGCCAGCAGTTCAGCTGTCCCTCCCTCCACTGCCATGTGCTGCTCCTGCCCTCTGCCTTGGAGCTGCTCCCAGGAGCCTCCTGCTTGCTGTGCAGGGGGTGGGGGAGAAGAGGGGTGCTGATGTCAGGGCATCCCCCTCCCCCTGCTCCTGTACCCCATCTCCACAGAGCAAGTGGGGACATGATAGGGCTCAGCAGGTGGGGAATTTACTGTCAACAGCTGCTGCCTCAACTTGCTGATCTACTTAAAAAGGCAGTGTACTTAGAGTGGGGTCAGCATATTTAAAGATGCAATGCATGTCTCTCTCTCTGTCTCACACACACACACACACACACACACACACACACACACACACACACACGGTGTGTGTCTCTGTCTCACACACACATGCACCCTCCAGCACTTTGGAAAGTGGAGGGAGTGGTGCACTCCAGTGGAATAGCATGGGTTCATCATCACGTTCAGTTTCCACAGGGAATGTTTGCAGCCACTGCCATGTGTCTATTGTGTCTCCTACCACCATTAGTGCTGCCTTGTAGAGTGTGAGGCTACATTAACAACAATGTGTTAACCCTTGAGGGCTCAGCCGAGTGCGAAAAAAATTTCCCTGGAACCTAACCCCCCCTATTTACATTAATTCTTATGAGGAAATTGGATTCGCCTAACATGGTTTCGCTTAAAGTAACATTTTTCAGGAACATAACGACAACGTTAAGCGAGGTGTTACTGTACAAGTATTTACACTGTATAAAAACAAAAGAAATAGTATTTTTCAATTCACCTAATACAAGTACTGTATTGCAATCTCTTTATCATGAAAGTTGAATTCACAAATGTAGAATTATGTACAAAAAAACCTGCATTCAAAAATAAAACAATGTAAAATTTTAGAGCCTGCAAGTCCACTCAGTCCTACTTCTTGTTCAGCCAATCACTCAGACAAACAAGTTTGTTTACATTTGCAGAAGATAATATTGCCCACTTCTTGTTTAGGATATCACCTGAAAGTGAAAACAAGCGTTCTGGTAGCACTGTTGTAGCCGGTGTTGCAAGATATTTACGTGCCATATACGCTAAAGATTCATATGTCCCTTCATGCTTCAACCACCATTTCAGGGGACATACGTCCATGCTGATGATGGGTTCTGCTGAATAACAGTCCAAAGCAGTGCGGACTGATGCATGTTCATTTTCATTATCTGAATCAGACGCCACCAGCAGAAGGTTGATTTTCTTTTTTGGTGGTTCGGGTTCTGTAGTTTCCGCATCAGAGTGTTGCTCTTTTAAGACTTCTGAATGCATGCTGTACACCTCGTCCATCTCAGATTTTAGAAGGCACTTCAGATTCTTAAACCTTGGGTCGAGTACTGTAGCTATTTTTAGAAATCTCACATTGGTACTTTCTTTTCGTTTTGTCAAATCTGCAGTGAAAATGTTCTTAAAATGAACAACGTGTGCTGTATCCGAGATTGCTATAACATGAAATATATGGCAGAATGTGGGTAAAACAGAACAAGGGATGTACAATTCTCTCCCAAGGAGTTCAGACACATATTTAATTAACGCATTATTTTTTTAATGAGCATCATCAGCATGGAAGTGTGTCCTCTGGAATGGTGGCCAAAGCATGAAGGGGCCTACGAATGTTTAGCATATCTGGAACTTAAATACCCTGCAATGCCAGCTACAAAAGTTCCATGCAAATGCTTGTTCTCACTTTCTGGTGACATTGTAAATAATAAGTGAGCAGCATTATCTCCCATAAATGTAAATAAACTTGTTTGTCTTAGCGATTGGCTGAACAAGAAGTAGGACTGAGTGGACTTGTAGGCTATGAAGTTTTACATTGTTTTGTTTTTGAGTGCAGTTATGTAACAAAAAAAATCTACATTTGTAAGTTGCACTTTCATGACAAAGATATTGCATTACAGTACTTGTATAAAGTGAATTGAAAAATACTATTTTAAAATCATTTTTATAGTGCAACTATTTGTAATAAAAATAATATCCACATTGATTTCAATTACAACACAGAATACTATATGAAAATGTAGAAAAACATCCAAAATATTTTAAAATTTTCAATTGGTATTCTATTGTTTAACAGTGCGATTAAAACTGCGATGAATCGCAGTTAATTTTTTTGAGTTAACCGCATAAGTTACCTGCGTTTAATTGGCAGCCCTAGTTATTTTACAAGGTTAAAGAAGGGAAACACACACACAAATGAGTTACAGTCTTAGATTTCAAAAGGTGATAATAGCTGCTATATATGCAAGTGCTCTATATCCCTTAGGGCTTAAACAAACTAAGCAGCTTAGGGATCCTTTGCTAATTCTTAGAAATATTGCCCCCTCCGAATTCCAAGTAGCATAGTGGTGATAATTTCTCTTTAACCAGGATTTTTATTCTCTTCCCCTAGCATTCAAGCTGTGATGGGACAAGGGCTCGTGCATGACCAGCTTCATGGGGAAACAATCATCAGTCTTTTGTCCACTGATGTTCCACAATGTTTTCTCTGGTGTCTATAGGCCTTACTTTGTTGGGGAGGAGATGACACCTCTTGTGGTAAACTAGTATTTCACACTTGGTGATGCTTCTCCCCAGCTGTGGGGGTTTACAGTCTTAGCAAACATTTTTATATTTACAGAACAAACACTTAAATAATACCTTATAACATGGGATACAGGCCTCTACTAAGTAAGTAAGATTATATAAGTAAGATTAATACATGCAGTATTCTACAAGCATTTCATAAAGTCTAAACACATTCTTATAACTCTAATACCTATTTTAACAATCCTAACACACAGGTGAGCCAGACTGGTTTCCAGCTATGCATTTGTCAGTGTTTGGTGTGGCCCAGGGGCGTTGGCACGAGCTGGCACCTGGTCTACAAGTGTCTCAGTCATCCCTTACAGCATCAAATGTGTAGGTTAAATGTGATCCCTTCAGCTTTTTGGTATGACTCCTGCCGAAAGATATCTGCCGCTGCTCACCGTGACTTTAGCTCAGTGAATATGTCTCTATTGCCTTCATATCTGACTCCTGCAAGATGTGCACCTTTTTCCTGAAACACAGATATGGGCCTCCTTTGTGTTTCATCCGTTCAACAGCAAGTCTTGCTGGTTAGACTGGGGGCAATTTAAAGCTATCTTCAAAGGTGTTCACATCACATCAGTGTCTCTCTTTCACTTCATCATGGCTTGCGTAAGTTCAAGAAAGATCCCTATTCAGCAACCCTATCTTTAGCTTCTCAGGCATTCGTATTCATTGAAGGATAGAATTTATGCTGTGCAGCTTCTTAACTGGAGGAAGATCTCTGGGAGATTTGGGCGCTGAGCTCCAGGATCAATTGGGTACCTTGTCTGAGTGTCCTGAGAACTGCTTGACTCGCTTCACCCTCACAAGCCTTAGTTCTGTATTATGTCTTGATTCTCAGTCAGGATGGGATGCACTTTAGAACCATAGGTGCCTGTCCCAAAGAGCTTACAGAAAGCAGCCATGATCAGCAGGACTCTTACTCTTTATTGAGTACTGTTAGGAAGGGTGATCCAGGTACATACACCAAGGAGATGGAGGATGCTTAATGTCAATCAGACAGTTCAGACCACTAACATATTGATGACCAGAGGAATGTCCAGTCTCTAAATGGGGTGAGCATTGCTTGTTTTCCCTTGTGCTTGGTGGATTGTTAGTGGGACGCTCCAGGGATAGAATGGGGTTTAAAGACAGATGTAACCATGAAAATTACTAGTCAGGTACAAAATCCACTCACCACCTTTTACCGTGACAATAAGGAGGAGAAATTGAAGGTGTGAGAGAAATTACACACCACAGGCAAATAGAATGTAGTGTGGGTAGTTTGTAATTGAGAGACCACAGCTCAAGATCCCTCCTTGCCATTGATGAGAGGGTCCTCCTCAGGCTGCCTGCTGAGTGCCAGACTAATTCCAGCTTTGCTTTTGAGTGACCTTCATATCTACTGGGGCCAGTGGGCATTGCTGTTTTGTTTTTTGGTTCTTCAAAGGATGGTCTGCAGTAATTCCATCTGTCCCCAGAGGAGTGTGTTCCAGTCCCAGCAAAATCTCCTCTGTTTCTCAACTGTGAGCATGACCCCCAATTTCACTGGGAGGAGCACAGCTGCTGCAGCTGTTTCACATGCTGTCAGAAGAGTCCAGGGGCTTTACCACATGGAAGTGGGGATAGAGTCAGGATCAGTGCAGTGGGAGAGCCAGTGTTACCCCAAGGATATGGGGAAAGGACCAGATGATAACCTGATAATAACCAGTTTTGGGGGGAAGCATGGCTGATGAGGCACCAGATTGGAGATCATTTCCAAGTTTCTAAATATGCCTTGTGATTGTGATACATTTCTTTGTATTTACACTTCTGGCATCTTGTGCCCAGTAGGGGGCAGTGTTGAGGGGCTTGCAACACTTCCCCTGCTCAGCCTGTGGCATATGCATGATGCACTGAGCTGAGCAATTGCGGGCAGAGCTGCAGGACAGGATCCAGCCATGTTGGAGAGCAAGGACTACACTGTTCACCTGTGGAAAAGAGGGGTCATGCACTCCTAGGCACTAGACACCCCAGAGTTTGGCTCTCCCTCATTTTGTCTGGGAAGGAGAGAAGTGACCAAGGAGCTGCAACAGAAACAACAGGAAAGGGAATATCTGAGAGGAGATAGATGGAAGGAAGGGGACTGGGGAGAAATAAAGCAGGTACTGTAAGAGGGGGAAACTGAAGAACAGTGAAATGCCAAAGACAGAGGACATTTAAAAGATATACATATATATATGTTGTGTTGTGTTAGGTACAGTACAAACACATAGTGAAAGACCGTCCCTGCCCCCAAAGAGTTACAGTCTGTTTAGAAAAGAAAGACAAAGGGCAGGATGGGAAACCGAGGCACAGAGTGGTGAAGTGACTTGCCCAAGGTAACCCACTGAGTCAATGGGAGAGCCAGGATTAGAATCCTGATTTTCTGAGTCCCAGGTCTGTATTCATTAGACCACACTTCCTCTCAAGCACTTGGAAAAGAGGCAGAGAGGACAATTTAAGACTCAGTGAGGTGGGGTCAAAATCATTTGTACAGGATTCTAATTAGTTTTTTATATGATGATGAAGGGTGGCCTGTGGTATGGGGTCCCCTGCAGACAGCACAATGGAGGGGCCTGGAAAGTGCCTGAGATAGGACAGAGTGGCGTGGGTGCCCCACAGGAAGCAGGATGAAGATGCTGACAACCAATGTCCCTTGCTAGGCAGGGCTGCTTTGTTCCATTGCTGCTGAGAGGTTGGGTGTGAGGATGGATCCACTTGAACCTCTTGCGGTGTCCTGCCCTCTCCTAGTGGTTCAGCAGCAGAAAGTGTGTGTTGGGGGCTGGGTAACTGAGTTTGGCTTTTTTAAGATCAACCTCAAGATGTTACTCTGGATCAGTTTGGTGGCCAGGATTGCAGGGGAGACCGTACCAGGTTCAGGGAAGTCTGTGGTTTATACATTCATAGATTCCAAGGCCAGAAGGGATGACTGATCATCTGGTCAGACCTCCTACATAATACTGGCCATAGAACGTCTCCAAAATAATTCCTAGAGTGGATCTTTTCATCCAATCTGGATTTAAAAATGACTGTTGGTAAATTGGCCGATTGCTTAATTGTTCCAACGGTTAATTGAGGGGCTTTGGGTTTTTTGTTTTGTTTTGTTTTTTGGAACTCTATGAAGTGAAGAAACTGGGGTGACATTCCCACACCCAGAAACACTACCCCTTCTCTGCACTCGTGGTAGGATGCAGCAGATACAAGCATCATCTGTATCCCAGTCAATTACAGTGTGCACAGGAAATTTAAGGAAAGTCTGTACTTCACTGCACATGAGATCCAAAGGGAATATCTAGACATGGGGCACAATGGGAGAGAAGAATGAGCTCAGTGGGGACATAGGTGGCTCAAGCAATGGGACTTAAAGGTTTTATTGGGCAGACTCAGTGGACCATGTGGCATCTGGTCAGTGAGCACAGGGAATCTGGATTGCTCGGCTATCCCAGGTTCTCCAGGACATCTTGTGACCCTGTCACTCTGTCACCTGCTCTCCACAAAACCCATGGGCCTAGTAGAAAAGAGTGTAGTTCCCCCATTACAATAATCCTTAGCTCGGCCACTTAACTCTGGATCCATGACTCTGGGTGCTGCAAGGCTGACTGTCTCCCCTCAGTGTTAGCTAGACAGCCATGGTCATGTCCTAATGTCACTCTTGGATTTTCCCTCTTGTTTCTCTACAATTGTTCACCTTAGGCTTGGTAACAAGGATAGTAACAGGCCCAATCCAGACTTCCAGACACTCTCCCTGTTGGAGGCAGGTCCTCCTTACCAGGCCTACAGCTGACATGCAACATTTGTATCGTGTATTCTACTTGCCAGTGCCACCCACTTGTTGCTAATTGCATGCCTGTCAAGCTACTAGTGACTCCTTGGGGAGCAGTGATGCCCTGTGGGCAGCAGCTCCCCTGGCCTCGCATGCAGGGTAATGGAGATGGATAACGTGTGTGATGGCTCTTCTCTTCCCAGGGCTCTAAAGAATGACAGCTTTGCCTGGGAAGGAGAATTAGAGAACTGTGTCTACAGCAAGGTGACAGGAAGCCAGCTGGCACATCCCAAGTATCAGCCAACTGCTGGCAGCTATCAGCTCCATTTTGCCGTGCAGCAACTCCAGCAGCAGAAGCTTCAGTCCCGACAGCTCTTGGAGCAGAGTCGAGCCCGGCACCAGGTAACTGAGACAAAAGTCGGCCTGAGAGTGACCACTGCCGGTTTCTACACCTGTGGGCCGGCATGGGACAGTTTCACACCCAGGACATAGCACAAGGTTTTGTGGGGAGGAAGCACCACTTGTGGGTTATGAGGACAGGACTGAACTTATATTCAGTGATTCTGATAGCAGCCTAATGCTGCTGTCCCTCTTGGCCTCCCTGCTGGGTCAGGATCCCTCTCTAATTGTCTATCTGAGTGCTGCTGCTCACTATCCTACCTAGTGCCTGAGTCAGAGCCCAGCCTCACTGGGCCCAGAGATTCTTTGTCTGTAAATCCCATAGTTGTGGTGGCATGTGTTTGTGTCCACCAAGGGCACATGTGGTTCACCTACACGGGTGTCATTGTTACATTTGTGTGTCTCCATTCCCCAGAGTCTCATAGCTGTGTTGGCATGTGTCTCGGCCCTGTCACGTTGGTACCAGTGGTCTCTGTTTCAGCTACAGCTTGACCAAGTCCTCTCCCACACAGTGCAGTACCCATGCACCAAACAATGAAGACTGATAGGAAAAGGACTTCACCACAAAGACCACCAAACATTACCTGGATTGTTTCATTCCTGGGGAAGTCTCCACCCTTCCTGTGAGGGAGTAAGGTTCATCTCTGCCAGGAATATTCTAAGACCCTTAGATACACAATAGACACAGGTATAGAGCCTGAGCCCAGGTGTGAGCTTCTCCCACACCTCCCAGGGCCTGCTAAACACCATCAATATCAGTCAGTGCATCTAATGTTTTCTTTACTTGCTAGGCACTCAGCCATTTGGCACAGAGTCATTCCCTTGACACCATTGTAAGGGACAGAGGGAGACACAGTGCTGTCAAGGCAGGAAGAAAACGAAATGGGATCAAGATCCTTGTGTCCTGTATGATTCCCATGTAATGAATGGCAGTGTTTTGGCAGCTGGTCTGGAGCAGCATCTCCACACCCTAGATGGAGACCCTGCAGGGTTTTATAAAGCACCAGATACCCCATTTGTCATGGAGGGCAGGGTTTCCTTCATTTTGATTGGTGTCTGGAACAGCAGTGGGGTTCTTCATGTGCATGAACCTCCACTCAGCATAGATTGTTTGACCCAGGTTGGGGGAGCTATTGGTATTTGCTGGGCAGTCTGGCAGAGATGGCTTCAAACACAAGCAAGAACTAAATATGTGGGGACCCCACCCCCATATCAGGGGCATGAATTACTAGTTACTGCAGGTCTCTAACAAACAGCTTAAGGCTCAATTCCCACCATTCTGGGAGGGAAATCAGAGGGGGAGGCAACTTCTGTCTGTACTGTGTTCTTTCCTTCCCCAAACTCCTCCTCCCCTCTCCCTCCCCCCCCCCCCCCGCTTGCTACCCCTCTGAGCAGGAGCAGAAGGCTCTTCTTTCATCTCTGTCCAAGGGGCTCTGGGTGGGCAGCCGTGGCTGCTGCCGAGCATAGGGTAGCACTGCAAGATGAGCTGGGCTGTGCCTGTGAGGAGGCTGGAGCTGACCATGGGGGCCTGTCTGAGCCCTCTTCTAATTGCCGACATTGAGCTGATGTTATTTTTGGCCTAGGGCAGAGCCATTACTCAGAAGTTTCTGTTAAAGTGATTCTTTGTTAAGCCTCCACTCCTCCCTCCCGCCCCCGTTGAGCCGAACAGTTCAGAGCTGCAGTATCGAGGCCATTGCCATGCTACGGGCTCAGGCAGCTCTGAAATTGCCATTAATGAAGAAAGAGATTTGCTTAACACTCTCAGGGTATGTCTACACTGCAATTAGACACCCACATCTGGCCCATGCCAGCTGACTAAGGCTGACGTTCCTAAGCTAAGGGGCTGTTTAATTGCTGCATAGAGGTTCAGGCTGCAGCCTGAGCTCTGGGACTCTCCCACCTTGCAGGTCCTAGAGCCTGGGCTTCAGCTCGAACCCGAACATCTACAGTGCAATTAAGCAGCCCCGCAAGCCTGAGTCAGCTGGCACAGGCCAGCTGCACGTTTTTAATTGCAGTGTAGACATACCCTCAGACTTCCTTATATTGGAAGCCAAGTCTTAATAGAGAGAGTGTCTCTTGGATACATCTCCTCCCATTTGTCTTTGGCTGGTGCCAGACAGATCTCCCACCCCAGGCACAATTGCACTGACCTCTGCTGCTTAGTTGCCAGAGCACCCGTTCCCATCCCAACAGACTCACCATCGCCTACCCTACCACCACCTCCCTCTCCTGTTCACTGTTGCCTGCCCTGTCCCTGTCACTCACCACGGTTTGGCTCTCCGCAGCTACCCTTACAACTCCCCAATCCCATTACCTTCTCCCACTCACTTTGGCCCAAGCCCCATCCCTCACTCCCTTCCACGCACCACTGCCTGGTCACCATCCTGCTCATTTTCACTGTGGCCTCCTGCCTTCCCCTCTCACTCACCATTATCTGTGCCTCCCCACTTCCTCTCCACTCACTGCACCTGGACATCCACCCACCTGCTCACTATCACTTGGGCTTTACCCATCTCCCACTCATTGTCACCTAGGCCTCCTACCCCCCTACCTGCTCACCACTGTCCAAGCCCCATCCCATTCCACTCATTTTTGTCTGCCCTCCTCCCCCCCCCCCCCCCCCCCACTGTCCTGCTTGCTGCACCCAGGTCCTCCTTGCTTTTTTCCCATTTCACAATACCTGGGCCTCAACCCCTTGCAATGATAAAACATCCTTATGCCAATGACACCAATGGCTTGTGTTTGACACCAATGGCTTGTGTGGCAAAAGCACATCAGGAAAGTATTTAATCACTGTAGCAGCTGGACATAAGGGGAGGAGCCAGGAGCAGGTGACCAGCCCACTCTGCGCACAACACAGTTTGGGAACCTCTGGCTTAAAACTTTTCCTTCCATCTCTCTCTCTTTGTCTCCTTCCTTCCCCCATTCCTCACTTCCTTCCACTTGCTTTCTCCCTCTGTCCTCCCTTGCCATACCTTAAATCTGCACTCACAAAAAGCCCTTTTCTGAGGTGGCATCTCATGCTGATGAGTTTTCGTCCATTCCTTTTCTCAAGCAGTCTGGCTTGGAGGTTGGGAATGAGAAGTGTTTATTGGCATCCTGAGGTAGGGCCCACAGAAACCATGTGTTCTCGCAGGCAGGGTGCCTGGGGTTGGGGGAGGTCAGTGGGTAGCATCAATGGGTCTTTCACAGCCTTCCTCACCTTGCTGAGGGCTCCCTATGTACTATACACTCGCAGTGCTGGGAGGGCAGCCTGGACACAACCAACTCTTGTTGCTCTGATCCAAGAAAATTCATTGCACAAAGCCAGAAAAATTCTGCATTCATCTGGGAGTTGCTCCTGCTTCTCAGAGCACTTAGCGCACTGTGTGTAATGTGGGGGAGGGGAGAGAAGACTGGCAGGAGAATTTGGAGACTCCATCAGCACAGCCCTGGGGAATGGTACAGAGCAGAATAAGACCTTCACCTCAGACCTCTGGGTTTAGAGAAGTGCAGCACACCAGCCTCCAGGTTCCCTGGCTTTGGGTTCACCTCTTCTAATGGATCCTGAGTTCTTCCCTCAGAACCTTAATCAGGGTTGAGAAGTTGTACTAAATCTAATTTTATTCATTTTCCAGACTGTCCAGTTCCTGCTCCCTGGCACCCTTGATTCTGTGGTCCTGTCAATGGAACACTGGACTGGGACTCAGGAGACCTGGTTTCTATTCCTAGCTCTGTCAGGTCACTTGGGGACCCTAAGCAAGTTACTTCATTGCTTTGTGCATAGGCGCTGACTCTGTGGGTGCGCCAGGGCTGGAGCACCCATGAAAAAAATGAGTGGGTGCTCAGGACCCACCAGCCACAGCTGTTTGGCAGCGCCCCAATCAGCTGTTTGGCAGCTCCGGGAAGCATTTGGGGGAGGGTGGAGAGCAGCAAGTGTGTGGGGGCCTCGGGGAGGGGGTGGAGTGGGGGCAGGAAGAGGCGGAGCGAGGGTGGGGCCTTGGGGGAAGGGGCAGAGTGGTGGGGGGGTTTCAGGGTAGAGCATGGGTGGAACACCACTGGGGAAAAATAAAAGTTGGCGCCTATGGCTTTGTGCCTTGGTTTCCGATCTGATACTGACACACTTGTGTGAATTGCTCTGGGAGCTGTGAATGAAAAGAATTATAGTAGTGCTGAGAACTTGATACTGTTAGCAGCAGGAAAAATGAAGCCCAAGTTTAAAAGGCCTATCATTTGCAGGGAGCATCACACTATCTGTTACTGTGAGTGCTTTGGACCCTGCATTCTGTGTATCTCCATGCCACAAAGAGGGTATTTCCATATGATGTTGCAATTCCAGTCATGGCTTGGGAATTGCCTTGGTGAGGCAACCCAGCCATTTCCCAGCAGCCTAGGAGCTCATGCCACAACTTCAGTGGTCACCTCACTGATATGTCATGTCCTTGAAAGGTGCCTTGCCTTACTGAAAGCAGTTTCTATTTTCCCCTTCTCTATATGATGTGTGATTTGGATGTGTCTGTCCACAGGCAGTGTGTAAGTGAGTAACAGCAGCACCATGGTGCATGGTGCAAGGAAGAGCCCGGTCTCTGTGCTGCTAACAGCCTGATATGCTGGAAGTGAGCTGTATGCATAGAAGGACATGGGTGGCATATTTAAAGCCATACATATATGTGCAAAGGGAAGGCATGCTCTGTGCTGTACAAACTCTGAGGAGCGCACGATCTAAGGAGAAGTAGTTAGGGGAAGGGGAATAACAATATAGGCAATTTATATACAAGTCAACTTGATTCACTATAGGCAACATGGCAAAAATGAGTCTTAAAGAACCATTTAAATTTGGAAAAGATTGGTCCTTTTTGGAGGAGCTCAGGGATATTGTACCATTCAGAGGGCGCTGCCCGGGAGAAGGCACAAGGATGATTGTGTGAGAATCTGACAGACAGATGGAGGAGGTTGGGAGCACTGGCTGAGTGAAGGGGACAGAGACCCAACATGAAGCTTGACAAGGAAGGATAAGTAGGGATGGGCACAGTTATGTAGAGCTTTGAAGGTGATGACAAGAAGTTTAAATCTGATACTGGAGTGGTTCAAGGAACAGGAGTTACATGATCAAACCAACAGGAAAGGAAGAAAGTTTATCAGCAGCAGCATTTTGTATGAACTGGAGGGAGCGATGAGTGACATGATCTGGCCTGGATGTTGTTACCAGAGGTGCCCTTGCCTAGGAAATTAAACAATCAGTGTTTACTTTCTAATTGTTCCCTCTACTGGGGAGATGCCACTAATTGTCATGGAGGCTTCTCCTCCCCTATATAGGATTGTTCTGTCTGCTTAGCCTGTATCTATTGTATGTGTGTGGGCAGCTACTAGATCTAGAGCTTTATCCCAAACATTGCATATGGGAAATGGGAAATATGCTAAATTAAAACAACCCTAGTTCAGTCATATAGTGAAATGATCCATATCAATGCAGCCTTGTGTCAAAAAGGGTCAGATAAAACATTCAACAAATGATAATGAGTATTGGGGTCACTCCTGGTTACAGTTTCAATCAATAGTTTAAATAATTTTCTGATATAAATACTGTGTCCAGTTCATCCCCAGTTGCTAAATAATTCCTCTCTCCCTTTATACCTTTCAGAAAGTTGCATGGTCCCAAGTTAGTCAGCGCTTCGCTAAGCTAAGGAGATTTAACTTTCCCCATAACTAATTTCTTTTATTCTTTTCTGGATGTCCTCCAATTTGTCAGTGTCTCACTGGGAATGTGGGGCATTCAAAGCAGATGTGGCTGCACTAGCACTCCCCCCCTCCTTGCTCTGGGTTGCAAGGCCTCTCTGAGAGCAGCCTAACCTGCTTTGACCATTTTTGCTACCGTGTTGCATTAAAGAATAATTAGCTCTCCCCCCTCCATCTTCATTCATTTCTTTTTCCCAGCTTTCTCACTTGGATTATTTTTCTGCAAATGTGTTAACTGCAGTTTTCCAAGGTGAATCAAATTTTTATTTGCTACCTATGGGGTCATATCTTTAGTTTATGTACAGTAGAACCTCAGAGTTATGAACACCAAAGTTACAAAATCACCAGTCAACCACCCACCTCATTTGCAACCGGACGTATGCAATCAGGCAGCAGAGACAAAAAAAAAAAAAGCAAATACTGTACAGTACAAATACTGTGTTAAACATAAACTACTAAAAAAAGGGGAAAGTTTTAAAAAAAAGTTTTGACAAGGTAAAGAAACTGGTTTTGTGTTTGTTTCACTTAAATTAAGATGGTTAAAAGCAGCATTTTTCTTCTGCATAGTAAAGTTTCAAAGCTGCATTAAGTCAATATTTAGTTGTAAACTTTTGAAAGAACAGCCATAATGTTTTGTTCAGAATTACAAACATTTCAGAGCTCTGAACAGCCTCCATTCCCAAGGTGTTTGTAACTCTGAGGTTCTACTGTAAAATAAAATAACTCCACTGAAGTCAGTGACAGTATGTTGATTTATACCACCTGAAGTTCTGCCCCCATGTTTCTAATCTTGTTATATTTATTTATTTATTTATTTATTTATGGCAGCACACACAATGTGCTGAATGCTTTGCAAATATATAATAAAACCCAGTTTGTGTCCCAAAAAGCTCACAGTTTAAGAAAACAAACTTCGTACAAAGGGTTGGGTAGAAGGAGAAAGCATACAGTCAGTTTATTTTAACATATATCAAGACAGTCCGTCTCCTGAATAGTTTACAAAGTAGGACCCACTGTACTGTAATTTGTGAATTCTATTAATGTGCTCTCCTTTTCTAGATCATTAATGAAGTCCTTACATCAGATTGGCCCTTACACTGTCCACCCTGGTTCCACACTAGATTTCCCTTCCCACAACTCATTATTTTGCCAGTTATCATTACTTTTTGCTCTTTTGTTTAGTCACTCAGCCAGTTTTCTACCATATCCACGCTGATTTGACTGAAGTTTGTGAATAGATTTAATAGAAAACTGTAGCAAATGCTTTACGAACATCTAAAACCCCACCAAATTTTACACACTTATTTTGTAATTCTGTCCCAAAAGGCAATTATGTTTGTCTGATGAGCTAATCTTTATAAATCCTCATTTCTGCTTATTGCTTGTGATTCTGTCATTCTCAGGTTTAGTGATTATTTATTGATCTTATTTGCGGCATTTGTTCCATTACTTTGCTAGGGATAGATGTTGGATATATGGGAGGGTAAGTGGCAGGATCCTTCTTATTTCTATTTTTGAAGATCATTAGCATAACTGCTTTAGTTAAAACTTCTGGTACCTCCTCACTTTAATTGTGAGTAGGTACAGGAAGCTTGGTTTCTGCTTGCTGATACCTTACCATGTGCCTCACCGTGACTGGCAGATTGTATTTGTGACATTTTCTAATTAAAAAGCATTCTTTTTGTGCACCTATCATTCTGTCTGTACTTTGTTTCTGTATAAAATGAGGAGAGGTGTGATCTACTGGTGTGAGCACAGGACTGAGACCCAGGAACTCCTGAGTTCTGACTCTAGCTCTGAGGGTGACTCCATCTGTGGCAGGTCACTTGCCCTCTCTATGGCCCAGAGTGCCCACCTACAAAATGGGGTTAATAGTTCAGGCCTGTCTGCCAGGAGTGTTGTGGGGATTAATTAGCTAATGTTTTTGCAGTGTTTTAAAGATGCAAAGTCCTGTATTGTGCTAAATATTATGCCGATTTGTGCCCCTTGGAACCTTCCACAGGGGAGGGCATGAGTCTCCTCAGCAGCCAGTCCAAATCTCCAGCATTGTGAGCCCTGTTCAGGATGTTTCCCTTAATAAAGTAATAACTGTTGGGTACTGGATGCTCCTGGGCTGTTTATATCAGAGCTTCTTCTATGCTTCAGTTCTCCCTAGAGCTGGACTCTGTGGATCCTGAATGATGAGGGCTCTCCTTCATGTGTGTATGTGCTGAAATCTCTTCCCATCCCTTTCTCTGTCTGGCCTCCCCTGCTGCCCTTTGTTTGCACAGTAGCTTCTTCTGGTTTCCCGCCCTGCCCCCATAAGGTTCACAGCAGGGCAGCATGCTTTGTAGCTGGATCCAGAAGCCATGGTCAGTGTCAACCCTCAGTCTCTACACCCTGGCTGTGGTGGAAGGCAGCCAGGATCTCAGCACAGTGTGGAGACAGAGGCCCTTCAGAAGTCTGTTGTCCCCAAGCAAAACAGCCCTGACCTTCCCTTAGGCAGGTCTCGGCCCTGTCTCTGATGATCAGCCTGTGTTATAAGAATTCTTGTTTATTCTTCCTCCTGGGTGACTGACCTTCTTGCCTGATCATGTTTGGGGAGGTGACATAGACTGTACAGAGCAAGAAGTTGGCAAACTTTAGGTGTCAGGATTTTAGTAACAAGGGAAAAGCACTTTTGAAAAAAAATTATTGTGCATGGCATCAAATGAGATGCAGTGAGGAGCGGTCTCTGGGTCAGGGAGGAAAGCACGGTGAGTGGGGAGACTCCATCCCTTCCCTGATAATATGATGGGCTCTCAGCTGTACTGGACTAAGCCAAGAGTGTGGTATTTACTGCCTTCCTCCTGACATGTCATTTATAGTTATGCCTGCTCAGTAATCCAGGATCAAAATGGAGCTGCAGGACATGGAGAGGTTAACGAGGAGTAGAAAGCTCAGCAGAGCTTGTCAGTGAATTGTAGTGGAAAAGGCCTGGTTTGGCTCTCACATTCCCCTTTCTCCCCCAGGCTCTGCCTGTCAGAAACTCCCTCCCACACGAGTGCCCTGCCATTTGCCAGAGAATTGTGGGGGAGAGGGGCTTTTCCTGTCTTTATGCTGGGACTCTGCCAACCCTCAGATTGTGGCTTTCTCTGGAGCCTGGAGCCCACTCACTGTGCCTCTGTGTGTTCCTCACCAGAGAAAGAAACTCAGGACAAATGCAACCAAGTGCACTGAAGCCCCAGCGTTTCCCAGGAGACTGGCTAGTGCTCACCCTTTCCCCTCATCTTTCATAACTGACTCTTCATCACTAAGCCACATGGCTACAGTTCACTGCTCTGAGTTGGGGATCTAACTAAGCAGCTTGGAAGAAGGATAAGGCAGAGTTCCAGGCAGGCTGCAACTTCCTAAAGAGAAGTGAGTGCGGCTTTGAATCTCAGCTGAGCTGGTGCAGAGAGCCGTTCCCCTGCTCTGCCACCTGTGTCCTTGTTCTTCAGTGCCTGGCAGTGCACAGGCTATTTTGCCCCATCTCCCAAACCTTCAGCATATCTCTCCCTTCATGACTGGGAACTTTCCTCTCTCCCCAAAGCATCCCCAGAGCCTGAGTCAGGGGGAAATCCTCTTTATTAGTTGCCCTCTTAGTGCCCCTTGCTTCTGTGAGGGTAATTTTGGGCTTCCTATTAGCTCAAAGACTAGGAGGAGGTTGGATATGGGAGTCAGTGTTGTAGCACCTGCTGTGTTGTGCCACAGTAGCAGGGTTTGTGGGCATTTCTAGAACTAATCCTGACTTTCCAAGGCTATAGAATTCTGCTATAAAACTCCTTCATGGAGTCAGTCACCCTCAGTTTGTATCTATCTCTGAGACTGTCCGGGAGCCTTCTAGTCGGGTGGTCCCCTTCACCAGGTTGGGGCTCTCTCTTCCCAGGCAAGGCTCCTCACCACATGGGTTCTCCCAGTGGAGTTGCAAAGGGAAAATAACCAATCCCTGTATCTTGTTTTCTACCAGGCTCTCTTTGCCAACCACCCGCCACCCAGCTCCACCAATATATCCATGCCAGCTGATTCTGGTGCCCGCAAGACATCAAGTGCCACTTCCAGCATCCAGAAGGCAACCAGTTCGCACAAAGTGATGCCATCCCAGAGTACATCCTCTCACCTGGTCCCCAAGCCTCCAGCCAACCATAGGCAGGCAGTGGTCAGAAAAGTGGCAGCCCAGAGGATTTCCAAGTAAGTTTTTCCCATGCCAAAGAAATCTGTGAGGAACACATTGCCAGCAATTGTCTTTGATACAGATCCTTTGGGGCTTTCTTCCTGAATTGAGACCTTGGAAGAGTCTGGCCTTGATACACTGGAGTAGTTGTACCCTAAAATGGAGCTTTACCTCAGAGTGTAAGCAGGGCCATAGCTTCATACAAATGTGGGGACATAGGAATTGCCATACAGGATCAGAGAAGTGGGCTACCTAGGCCTCTATTCTGTCTCTGACAATGGTGAGTGGCAGGTGCTTCTTGGGGGAGCAAGACTGCAGTATCAAGTTTTGTTGGAAGTGCATGGGCAGAGCTGTGCTGGAGAAGCTGGTACATTTCCTGCCTGCACTATGCCTGTCTTTAGATCATGCACTAAATTCATACCCCAGAACTATCCATAATGGGCTCACCTGCCTATAGGAGAAGTTTCTTCCTAACCCCATCAGCTAGTGGTTGGTTTGTCTCAAAGTATGAGGGTTTGTATCCCCATGTATGCTCTATGTATATTTATGTCATTTCCCATATAAATGTCCAATGCTATTTGAACCCTACTAAGCTTTTGGCCTCAGACCTATCCTGTGGCAGTGAGTTCCACAGGTTAGTTATATGCTGTGTAAAAACAAAAAAAATCCTTTTATCAGTTTCAAGTTTGTTGCCTTTTAATTTCCTTGAGCATCCCCTGGTTCCTGTGTTATGAGAGGGTAATTTTATCTGTACAATTCATTGTTATATCTCTCTGTATTATGCCCCCTTTCATTCTTTTTCTCTGTAGACTGAAAAATCCCCATCTTTACAATGTGTCCTCATATTGAAGTCTCTCCAACCCTTTTCCTTACCCATCTTTGGGCTTGTTTTAATCTCTAAAACACTGATTTTGGGAAAACCACATTTATAACCACCTCCCTTCAGTTCTGTTTGATTCCTGCCAGATTCTCTGACTCCTCGCATCCCCTTCCCTATTTAAGAGAGAAGCTTTAATAAAAAATAGTCCTTTTTCCAAAAGCCCCCCTGAGAAAGTGCTCAGATGCAGAATAGAGGTGCATTGGCAATGCTGTGGTTGGGGGGCTGAGGGAGCAGGACTGGAGTAGCAAGGTGTTTTGGAGGAACATGGGCAGAGGTGCTGGAGAAGCTGGTATATTTCCTGCCTGCACAATGCCTATGTTGAGATAAAATTCATCCCCCAAAACTATTTAAAAAGAAAACAAGACATTAGCAGGATTGGTTGACTCAGTGAGGGCGGCTGTGATCATGAGGTCTGGCAGGTCTGTGCTGGTGAATTCACCATCTGATTCTCTTTGTGCTGGTGTGGCTCATGTTAGTACAGGTGACAGACTGTGTCAGTGGGTTCCTTTGCTGGGCAGCAGAGATGTGTATTTGAAGATGCCGGTGTGCTGTGCTCACTTGTTGGCAGAGAGAATGTTTATCCTTGTGAGATGGAATTGCAGCTTCTTGGACAGATTTTACTTTGCTGCATTTTTGTGGTTTCTGCTCTGTGACAGGCAGGAGTGTGGGAAAACCGGAAAAAGCTCAGCACCAAAAATGCACAGAAGGTGGGGGGAAAGCAGAAGATTCCTGCAAAATTTCTGAAACGTAATCCAAGTATCGAAGGCTGCAAGGAGCCACTCCGGAAATACTTTCTGAGTTGCCTTTCGGACTCCAGGACAAGGCTCCAAACCCATTCTTGCCATTCACGTGATCTCACAATAATATTTTTTCACTTACATGGAAAGAAGCAGGGTGAATGGAGGAAATTTTTCCTCAAAGAATCACAGAGATTAGAGATGAAAAAGATGTCTTCCATGCTTCAGTCCATTCTCTCCATTCTCCAGCTCTTCTGTACAGAGCATTCTCTGATGCTATGTTCAGCCTGCTTTTAAATAACTCCAGTAGCAGGAATTCTGTCACTTCGCCTGGGAGACAATACAAGAGTCTAATCAACCTTATTGCTAGGAAATTTCTCCTGATGTGCAGCCCGAATTTCTCCTTTGGTTTGTTTCATCCTGCTGCTCACAGATACTCCTTCCAGAACAACCCTCTCCCTCCTAAATACAGTGCTTGACATCCTTTGAATCCTCTCCTCCACATCTTCAAGGTTCCTAGTTATAGTTATCCTTACTGAGGTTTCTTTAACCTCTCCTCACATAGTAGTCCTACTCACCAAGGTGTCAGTCATCTCATTTTACTTATTGGACCCTCTCCTATTTGTCAGTGTTACGCTTGTGTTGAGGTGGATTTGTAATATTCCAAAAGTGGCTATATCCGAAAGTAGAACTATCACATCCCTAGTCAATGACATGATACTGTGCCTCTTTACATAAAACACAGTGTATCATTTGCTTTTTGGCTGCCATATGGGATTTCCAGCACATCCCTAATTTGCTGTCCACCATCTCCCTTAACTCTGTCTTGGCTACTTTCCAGGCCTCCTTCCTCCCAAGAGATCTCAGCCCTGCCTATTTCTTTTAATGGAACATACTGACTTTCATTAATTGAGGGAAAGTCTCATTTTAATCATTCTAATGATTCTGTGATTCATTTTTCTAATTTCTCTAAGACCATTTTATTCTCTGTCTCTGCTGTTTGTAGCTTAATATAATCACATTTTCTTTTCAAAGCTGTTTTTAGAATTTCCTCCAGGCTGTGTAGACAATTTTGTCTCCCTGAACCATCTCTTCCTTGCAAATATTATCATCTCACTCAGCCTGCACATATGGTGTCCAGAAGAGCAGGAGAAGCATGAGAGCGGGAAACCTCAGCTACAAACAAGATAGAGATTCTAAAGATGAACATTACTGATTCATTTAGTAACTCAGGACACAAAAGAAAAAAGTAATGGAACAATCAGACAAGCAAGGCTTGTCTTTTCTATTTCTGTTCCCTTTTGTTTTCTCAGTCTCCCAGTTTGGGAAAGAGGAAGGGTGTCCTTGTTGTGGATTGTGTCTAAAGCAGACTCCTTACTAAGGTAATGGAGCAGAAAACTGGGGCCTACATTAAGGTATGGGAAAAGACCATAGCACTGAAAGGAAGTTTAAAGTGTAGCTTTGTTAGAAATGTGACTCCATAAAATGGTCTCATGGGTTCCATGTTTGTCTCTCAATAATTTCCAGATTAAATGTGCTCAGATTACAAATAGAAAGATAGCTTTTCTAACTGCTAGCACCGCAAACTCGTCCTGGATTCCAGGAGTCAAGCTGGGTTCTTTCCACCCTGTGCGCTATCATCAGTAATAATGGTTCTGCAGGCCAAAATTATATCCTTTGTTGGGGTCATCCAGGTGTTACCAAGGGCAGAATTTGGAGACAATGAGATCACACTGTCATTGAAGTAGCATCTATAAACAGTGGGGTCAAGCAGATGTCACTGAGGGCAGCATTTGGTCTGCAGAACCTTCATTACAGATGATGATGTGCAAAGCAGAAATAAATCTGCTTGACTTTCAGAGCCTGAAGTGAGTTGGCATGGTTGGTAGATAGAAAAAAACATTTTTCCACTTTTAATCTCAGAACATTTGTTTTGGAATGACTGAGATACAATAAATATGAAATGCTACGATGCTATTTTTAACAGTTGCTATTCAGAGAACTGCTTTTTAAAACCAGAACTGTGACAGCACGAGGTAAAACAGGGCCTTGAAAAGCTGGTGAGCAGACCCATCATTCGAAGAAAAGAACACTGCAGACAAGGGAGAGAAAGCGCCAAGTGGAGAAAAGAAACCGTACAATTCATGGCACCAGCATTCATAGAGAAACTCGTGGGCCGGTCTTTGGCCAGCTGTTGACTGACAGAACCTGATGGTGACGTTGATCAGTGTAGCACAGTCTCTTGTATTGAGCTTTTGTGTTAATGCTATTTCCCAATATTCCCATTCAGGCACCTGCTCTGACTGATTGTTCCCTGTAACCAGTAGTACTGTGGCTCAGAGGGAATGAAGTTGATGTCAAATTCCCATTCCCAAAAAGAATCCTTCTGCACTATTATTCTTTTACATACTTTGTGTGGCACCAGCATTATCTGCGAAAGGTCCAAGAGTTCTGCACTATCATAACCAACACAGGAGCAGGGAGGAGATGATGCTTTTCTTCAGGCTTCTGCAAATCCACCTCAGAATTGGGTGGAGTCCTGACTGCAATCTGATATTGGCTATAGCCAGCTGCCTTAGCAAGGACTGGCCAACCCTGGCATATATGCAGAAAACAGAGGAGGTGGCTGCAGAGAGAGCTCTGCAAATCGCTTTAGTTCTGGTTTGAACCCTATCCTTCCCATGTTTGTTTATTCCTTGGCAGACATGAAGTGTCTAAAGTGTGCTGGGTGTATCTCACACAAAAGCAGAGTGCCCACCGTGGAGAGGATAGACAGCAACAGAGGATGCATGCGGCTGTTATTGGGACCCCTTTCACTTTCTGCTACTGCTGCACAGAGGCATGCTTGTTGTTTTAGCTCCTGAGTGCCTGGGTTAATCAGGCAGCTTGACCCTTAGACATTTTTGGCAGCTGTAGCAGTGCATCTGAGAGAAGTGCCTTGATTTAACATACTGACACAGCTGGGCTCACTAGGCCTGCAGCTCTTAGCCCCTGGCCAGCCTCACATCATACACACAGACACACATGCAGAGACACCCAATCCAAGAACAACAAAGAGGAACAAGCCCTACTGGCACTGGCTCTTCACATCTGGTGCTGTCCTCTGGTCGAACCTCAGTTCTTGTATTATGTGAATTTGCTGGGATCAATTCTGTTCCCCTTACCCCATTAGTTTCCCAGGAATAAGTAGTAACAGTAAAGAGGGTCAACATTTAGATCCCCCGTAACCTGTAGAAGAGCAGCTCCCTCCAAATCTGCAGTCTGTGCCAGACAGCTTAGAAGAAAGTGGTGTTATGTCAAAGTGAAGGATGTGAGCTCCCATTCCAAGGCAGTCATCAGGCTAAGAGAGAATCAAGGCACTGATGAAAATGTATGCAAAGGTGAGAATGGAGAAAGGACAGTTTGGGAGACATTAAACAGGAAGAAATAACACAACTTAGTGAGAGATGGACTGTTGGGGAGAAGAACCAAAGTTGACAGACACTGAAGCCTGGAAAATGGGAAAGACAGAGAAGTTGTCAGGCAACCCAGGAGTGGAGAAGAGAGGAATTGGAAGGAAAGATAATCAGTTCAGTTTGGGAAATATGAACTGGCAGTGGGACTTCTAAGAGGATATGAGAGAATTTGAGATGTGAGAATAAATAGATGGCAAGGGATTGGGGCAAAGATGTAGATCTGAGAATCATCTGCATAGAGGTGATATTTGAAACTACAGGAGTAGATGAGTTTACAGAGAGAAAGAGTATGTAGAAAAAGAAGATGGTGGGCAGGTGTGTGGGATGCCACCAGAGAGAAAGAGAGTGTTCTGTTTAAATGCAGTTATGGATAGAAGCATGATCCTCCTGCCCTCGGCTCTCCACGTGTCTTAGTGTCACACCTGCTGACTTTACTGACACAACATGTTTTTATCTGTTAGTCCTGCAGACTTCACACACCTACAATGAGTGAGCTGGATTCGACTCTGACTCATGCAGCACTGACAGAATCGGCAGCTAAATTTCGAGTGCTGAATCTTTATGTAAGAGGCAGAAAGAGCGCAGCTGGACTTTCAGGTCCTGGTTGAAGTTTGCTGCATTGGCAGTAAGAAACCATGAGCACAGTGGATCCAGAACTGTCCATGAAAAACAATAAACATGGAATCCAGCATGTCATTTGACAATAGCATTTCAGACTATGACTAAGCTAAGGCAAAGGTTGTTCCATGCAAATGTCATATCAGACCCCTCTCCCCAGGATCCCAATTTACTCCATGCAACCCAGCTGAGAAAAATACAGGTGCCCTTGCCTGGCCATACAGCTGTCAGGAGCACCTTTCTGGCAACTTGCTGACTGAAATCTGAAGGCAAAAGGTGTCAGTCAACAGTTCAGAAGTTGCTCACATGTGCCTGAGTCTGTTAGTCATCAGCACATCACATGGGGATTGGAGACTACTATTCTTATCACTGAGGAGAGCTGAGAGTTATTCTGAACTTGTGCAACAGAGGGGAGTCAGGGGAGGAGGAGGAAGAATTGTGAAAGGCACAGGAGTACTGAGCAGGGGAGTCTGGACTGACCAGAATAGAAAGTCAGGAAGGCCATGAAGTAGTCAGAAAGGATAGAGCCAGAGAGCCAGGAGAGGGAGTCAGGAGGGATCAGGGAGAGAGGGAGGAGCAATGAGAAGGGAATAGATTCATAGATTTTAAGGCCAGAATGGACGATTATGATCATCTAGTTTGACCTAGAGTCCTCAGTGAGTTAATCCATTTTCAAGCAGGAGAAAGTGCTAATCTCACTATGAGAGTGATACTCCCCTGATAAAGGAAACACAGTTGAACTGCACAAAGCCCAAGGAGGATTTATTCTCTTTTTGCCCCAAACTTTTGTACTAACTGCAGATGGGCCTGCAGAGGCATCTGCTTTATGAAGTGAGGAAGGATTGGATTCTTCTTGTGTGTGGCTCTCAGCTTACAGCTCAGTGACTCTGTGTGCTTCTCCAGCTGGGGTCAGCGTGTGAGATCCTGAGCTTAGCTTTGAACACAGTCCTCTCTGCAACCTCCCTCCCTGTGTGCAGTAGTGTCCTACTAAATGGCTTAACAAAGATGTTCTTCTTCAAGTGCTTGTTCACGTCGATTCCAATCAGGTGTGTCCGCGCCGTGTGCACGGTTGTCAGAAACTTTTCCCTTAGCAGCTCCCGTCGGGTCGGCTATGAAGCCCCATGGAGTGGCGCCTTCATGGCGCTCAATATATGATCCTGCCGACCCAACCCCCCTTCAGTTCCTTCGTACCATTCGTGGCAGTGTTAGAACTGCGTTCACTTGCTTGCAAGTGCTCCCTTAGCCTAGTGCCTAGTTCTTTGTAGTTTTAGTGGTTAGTGTTGTTAGTATAGGTAGTAGTAGTGATTGGTAACTGGGATCATTTGTATCCCATCACCCCGCCTTGGGCTGCAAGGCATGCTGCAAGCCCAGGGGTTTAAATCTTGCGGTGTTTGCTGGAAGCCTATGCCCAATAGTGATCCCCATGACTCGTGCCTTAGGTGCTTAGAGGAGGCGTATCAGTCAGAGCACTCTAAGATTTGTAAGGATTTCAAACCTAGAACCAAGAAGGAGCGGGACTTCTGTTTAAAACAACTATTGATGGAAGCCGCACTCTATCCTGCAGCACCAGACCGCCCAGCCCCAGGCCCAAGTTCGTCGGTGCAGAGTGCCCCGGCATCGGTCTGCAACTTGGTGCCAATGAAGGACTCTGGCGAGAGAGACCCTCGGAACCAGAAATCCCCGGCACCGCTCCACATCTCTGGGGCCACACAAGAGGCATAAGAAGACAGACAGAGGGCGCTCTCCTCAGGGGGCTGCGAGATCATCAGGGGATGCTCTGCTGCTCCAAAGGAAAGACTCAGCCACCAAGCAGCAGGCACCGTTGAGTCCGGCACTTAGTGGCTCTTCTGCGGGGCAGTGCCTGGTGGAGGTGTTGGAGCCACTCTGCACCCCGGACACTTTTTGAGGCTGCTAAGGACCTCATTGAAATTATGGTGCCTCAACCATCAGAGAGAAGCCTCTGGCACCACCTAGATTGGTACCATCTAGAGACAAGCCTGCGTTGATGTGCTGCTCCTTGTCCCCAGACCTGCACCATTCCCAGCACCGTTCCTGATCCGCATCCCCACAACACCACTCCCCAGCACCACCCACGGTACAAGTTTGCATGGCACCAGGGGAGAGGAGATCTACATCTTCGACATTGAGGGGTCAGTGCTGATCTAGGACCCCTCAGAGGATTGGCACCATCCCACGGCACCGGGGTGCGGCACCAGTCTCATTCGAGGGACAGCCAGTTCCCATCCTTGACATGTCGTTGTGACACCGATCCCCAACCTCTTCTTCACAGCACCGGCCACCAGCACAGGGGTCGTCAGCACCACCTTGGTCGTCGCCCTCGGGTTCCTCGGACTCCAAGTCCAAATCGTTTTATTCAAGGCGCAGTAGGCATAGGTCTGGGAAGCTCTGGAGATAAGTCAAAACAGCATGGCAGCTGCAGTGGCTATCCCCCGCACAATGACCCTTCTGGACCCCCTGAGCTTACCACCAGGCCCAGGGTACCCCTTCAAGGGCTTCCAGGTCTATGGCCTCAGGACATCACCCCTCCCACTCACCGAGGAATAGACCTGTCCCTCGGGCAACGGAAGTGGCCCTCACCAGACTGCCCCCTCAAACTGCAGAGCAGTCGGGGGATGCGGGTCCAGTGCCACCTGTAGCCCAGGACACCCTGATTGGGCTGGAACAACAGGGGAACCTAGCACAGCCCAGGAACAACCAGGACAGCTGAGGGCCATGAGGACCCTGTAACCCCGATTGCCTCATCATGATCCTCGCCTGATGAGGCGGTGGCAGGAGCGTCAGCCTCAGGTCCTCCAACCATTGACCACAGGGCTCACGAGGACCTACTCCACCACATAGTCCGTAATACAGGCAGAGGAGGCAACCAAATCAGAGGACACAATGGGGGACATCTTCGCTCCAGAGAGTCCTTCCAGAGTGGCACTGCCAATAATTAAAACAATTCAGAATAACAACAAGACCCTGTGGCAGTCTCCAGCCTCCATTCCGCCCACCACCAGGGGTGTGGAGAGAAAATACTTTGTCCCCTACAAGGGATACGAGTTTTTATTCTCTCACCCACACCCATGCTCCTTGGTGGTCTCAGCGGTAAATGAAAAAGAGCGCCAGGGCAACAGGCACCAGCCCCCAAGGCTAAGGAGGCCAAACGTATAGACCTCTTTGGCAGGAAAGTGTATGCTGCTGGGGGCCTTCAGCTGAGGATAGCCAACCAGCAGGCTATCCTCAGTAGGTATAACTTTAACTCTTGGGACGCTATGTCCAAATACAAAGAGATGCTCCTTGCGGAGTCAAGAGTGGAGTTCTCAGTGTTGGTTGAGGAGGGGAAGGAGGAGGCCAGGATGTCCCTTCAGGCCTCCCTTGACGCGGCCGACTCGGCTGCACGAACCATCTCCTCAGGGGTGGTCATGAGGAGAACCTCCTGGCTCCAGGCTTCAGGTCTTCCCCCAAAGGTCTAACAGACCCTGCAGGACCTTCCCTTTGACGGCACAGGGCTGTTTTCAGACCAGACAGACTCGAGACTCCATAGCCTCAAAGATTCAAGAGCAACAATGAAGTCTCTGGGGATGCATACGTCTGCTACCCAGAGAAAACCTTTCAAACCTCAACCCCAGCAGCAGCAGAGGCAATATCAACCCCACCCAAGTCAGGACCCCTACCGCTGTAAGGGCAGGAACAATAGGCAAAGGCCATCTAACCAGTCATCAATCCAGGGCCAGGGCCTGACTAAGCCAGAGTCGGGATCCAAACAAGGGTTTTGAGGGGACGCCTGAGGACAGACTTCATACCGGAGCCTTCTCCCTGCTTTCTGAACTGTATTCCACTTCTACCGTACGTAGTCCCTTACAACATCGGACTGTTGGGTCCTTCGCACGGTAGAGGTGGGATATTCTCTCCAATTCTGCTCTTCCCCACCCTCCCAGCCCCCTTCCCCATCCCTCTTCAGGGACCCTTCTCATGAGCAACTCCTTGTACAGGAGGTGCAATCGCTTCTCGCCTTAGGGGCAGTGGAGGAGGTTCCTCAGGAGCTATGGGGCAAGGGGTTCTACACCCATTACTTCCTAATCCCCAAAACAAAGGGGGGGTCTCAGACCCATCTTAGACCTGCGAGGACTCAACCAGTTTATGGTAAAGTTGAAGTTCCGCATGGTCTCCCTGAGTTCGATCATTCCTTCCCTGGATCCGGGGGACTGGTACGCCACCCTCAACATGAAAGATGCGTATTTCCACATAGCCATTCATCCGGCCCACAGACATTTCCTGACGTTTGTGGTCAATCACAAGCACTACCAGTTCACGGTGCTCCTATTCAGTTTATCGACGGCCCCCTGAGTGTTCACCAAGTGCATGTCGGTGGTTGCGACCTTTCTCCAAAAGAGGCAGGTACAGGTGTATCCCTACCTCGATGATTGGCTGCTGAGGGCGGGTTCCAGGGAGCAGGTGGAGTCCCAAGTCCGGTTAGTCACAAATACCTTCCAGAGACTGGGTCTCCTCCTCGACATGGACAAGTCAACGCTGTCACCAACCCAAAGAATAGAATTTATTGGGGCAGTGCTGCTAGACTCGGTTCAGCGCTCCTCAGCCATCCATGACCTTGGTAATGGATGCATCAGACCTGGGTTGGGGGGGCCCACCTTGGAGATCTACAGATGCAGGGCAGGTGGTTGCAGTCCAAGATCCTGCTCCACATCAATATAAAGGCGCTCAGAGCGGTGAGACTAGCCTTCCAGACCTTCAAGGACAGACTTCAAGGTCAGTGCATGGGGGTGTTGACCTACAATACCACCGCCATGTTTTACATAAACAAAGAGGGCAGAGCCCACTCCTCCCCTTTCTGTCATGAAGCTCTCCAGCTTTGGGATTTCTGTATAGCCCACTCAGGACACCTCCAGGTAAATGATCTCCCAGGCCTGCAGAACGAGATTGCAGACTGTCTCAACAGGTTGTTTCTCAACCACGAGTGGTCAGGCCGCCTGGACGTCTCACATTCCATCTTCCAAAGGTGGGGTTTTCCCCAGGTGGACCTATTCACCACCAGGAGCAACAGGAAGTGTCCAACATTCTGCTCCTTCTAGAAACACAGTCCGGGCTCCATCTCGGACGCATTCCTGCCTCCTTGGGGGGACCACCTCATGTACGCCTTCCCACCAGTCCCACTCGTTCACAAGGTGCTGCTCAAGATCCGCAGAGACAGAGCAGACGTGATCATGCTGGCCCTGACATGGCCACGACAACATTGGTCCTCCATGCTTCTGGAGATGTCGGTGGACACCCCGATAGCACTACCACTTTACCCAGATCTGATTACACAAGACCAAGGTCGCCTCCTTCACCCAGACCTCCAATCCCTTCGTCTCATGGCTTGGAAGCTTCATAGTTAAACCCAACGGATCTCCAATGCTCAGATTCGGTGAAGGAGGTGTTGCTTGGTAGCAGGAAACCTACCACTAGGGCCACTTATCTAGCTAAGTGGAAAAGCTTCTTGTGCTGGTGTGAGCAGCGTCACACATCTCCGCTTCAGACATCTATACCACTCATCCTGGAATACCTACTACATCTGAAACAGCAAAGGCTGGCAGGATCATCCATCAGGGTACACCTTGCAGCCATCTCGGTGTTTCACCCGGGAAAGTCGGGGCGCTCTGTATTCCCCAACTCCATGGTGGGCTGTTTCCTAAAGAGTTTGGAAATACTATACCCACATTCTCGACCACCTATACCCACTTGATCTCAGTCTGGTTCTCTCCAGACTAATGGGAACCCTGTTTGAACCACTGGCTACATGCTCCCTTCTGTATCTCTCGTGGAAGGTAGCGTTCCTGGTTGCCATCACTTCAGCCAGGAGGGTGTCCGAGTTAAAAGCACTGACCTCCACCCCCCATGGTCTTCCATAAGGACAAGGTGCAGCTCAGGCCTCACCCAGCCTTCTTGCCCAAGGTAGTATCTCAATTCCATATTGGACAAGACATTTTTCTACCAGTCTTCTATCCCAAGCCGCATGTCAATTCGCGGGAGCAGAGACTTCATTCGCTAGACATCCGGAGAGCGCTAGCATTCTACATTGAGCGCACGAAACCTTTCAGGAAATCGAATCAACTGTTCATAGCAGTGACAGATAGGATAAAATGGCTTCCAGTCTCCTCACAGCACATTTCGTCATGGATCATGGACTGCATCCGTACTTGCTACGACTTCGCCAAGGTTCCAGCTCCACCTATTACAGCGCATTTGACGTGGGCTCAAGCCTCATCCACAGCTTTCCTGGCCCAGGTGCTCATCCAGGAGATCTGCAGAATGGCGACCTGGTCATCCATGCACATGTTTACTACCCACTATGCCATCACACAGCATGCCAGAGAGGACGCAGCTTTTGGCAGGGCAGTTCTCCAATCAGTGGTTCCTTAACTCCAACCTCACTTCCAGGGGAGAGCTTGGGAGTCACCTGATTGGAATCAATGTGAACAAACACTCAAAGAAGAAAAAATGGTTACTCTCCTTCTTGTAAGTGTTGTTCTTTGAGATGTGGTGTTCATGTCCATTCCAATACCCTACCTCCTTCCCCTCTGTCGGAGTAGGCGGCAAGAAGGAACTGAAGGGGGAGTCAGATCGGCAGGGTCATATATTGAGCACCATGAAGGCGCCACTCCAGGGGGCTCCCTAGCCAACCCGACGGGAGCTGCTAAGGGAAAAGTTTCCGACGACTATGCACGTGGCGCGCACACACCTGATTGGAATGGACGTGAACAACACATCTCGAAGAGCAACAATTACAAAAAGGTGAGTAACTGTTTTTTTCTTTTCTGCTTCAGAGCACTGAATAGTATGGACCCATAGTAATATTAAGTGTGTTTTGTGACTTGGCAGCTCAGAACCAAATGCTTTTTCCTTCACTTTCCATCTACTTCTCTCAGAGCCAGGCACAGGGGCACTCAGGACAAACAGCTGTTTGAGGCATATAGACGGAGTGGCTCTTGCAGGTGCCTGTGGGCTCACTTATCTCCCTTCTACCTTTTTTGAGCTTCCTGCTTGCACTGCCCATTTCGTTCCACGTTCAGGTAGTGTTTTGTGGCTCCCATCTCTGAGCCCCAGTGGCCTATATGACTTAGTGTCTCTCACTGGCCTGGCCTTTCCATGCTGATCTCGTTCTAATCCAGTGCTTTTATCTGCCAGGGTAACTTCTACAGAAGGGCAGCTGAATGGATTCCAGAACAGCCTTAGCAGTGCAGCATCCTGTGAGCCAAGCACAAAATCCACAGGTGAGTGCAGGTCCCACAGACAAGGAGAGAAGGGTAAAGGAATGGAATGATGGACTGTATTGATCTCCAGGAGTTGGCAGGGAAGGGGCCAACCCTTTGGCTAGAGAAAAAGACACAGTTTCTTACCTTGAGTGCAGTGGTTTGCAAGTAGCAGCCCTGGGGCCATCTGAGGGTGGAATTAATTCCTCCTGGGACATCGTAAGAAGGACTTACCGAGGGGGAGCTGGGGCTGAGTCTGGCAAGGAGAGTTGGAGATGAAGGATCGCTAGAAATATGGTTGAAAGGAGAGCTTGGCTAAAATGAGCCACCTTTGCTTTTAGCTTTGGCAAAGGGGACAGTCTGCTGTTTCTGTTTGGCCTTTAAAAGGCCAGGGCATTTTTTACTTTTATTTTTCTGTCTTGCAATAAAGCCTCTCTGTCCAGAAAGGGTTACTCTAGGTATGTCCTATGGATTTGCCTTCTCTAATTTTCTTACTTCTCTGGTTCATGACTGCTTAATTCAAAGAGGTTCCTCTGGGACTGGTGTCTAGGGAACAAGAACCTGATCTTTTTCCATTGCTTCAAAAGTGTCTGCAGAACAGATATGTTGTTGGTTTAGATGAACCAAAACTGTATGTGATGTTATTGCCAAGGCCCTGTGTATTCTGTGATGCTGCAGCCATGGAATTTGCAGCAGAATTGAGCTCCAGAATCTGAGCTTTAATTTTTAAAAAATTATATTTGTAGCCCTTATGGTTGCTGAGAAAACCATGAGAACATGACCTGAGTGTCTCTGATGCAGTGATTTCTGCCTGAGTCTGCACAGCCTGAAACAATAGCTCAAAAAGAAGTGACCTGCCCCATTCATCTCTAGTGGGGGGTTAGCTCTGAAATTTAAGGATGACATTTCCAATATTAACATTAACAATTTCATTGCTGATCCTTTAGCAAAAACATCCAGCTAATGCAATTCTTGTACAATTCCAAATTGCCTCCCACGCTTTACCACCTGCCAAAACCTCCAGCTTTACTACCAGCAGTTTTTACAACAGTTAACAGAAAAATCTGCAGCCCTCTCAGACCTGATAATGTGGGTGGGGACACTGTAAAATGGGATTCAACATGAAAATAAATAACACAGTTTCTCTATTTTAATGTATATGTAGTTGCTGCAGAATTTCTAGTTCAGTAGTTCTCAAACTTTTGTACTGGTGACCCCTTTCACATAGCAAGCCTCTGAGTGCGACCCCCCCTTATAAATTAAAAACACTTTTAAATATATTTAACACCATTATAAATGCTGGATGCAAAGCAGGGTTTGGGGTGGAGGCTGACAGCTTGCGACCCCATGTAATAACCTCGCGACCCCCTGAGGGGTCCTGACCCCCAGTTTGAGAACCCTGTTCTAGTTTGCACAATTCAAGACCCGTTTGCTGCAGAGTATTGGGGCCGTGATATATATAGGACTACAGATTAAAAGCCCAGTCCTCAGAATCTGACACAAGGGAAAAAAATAGTGGGTACTTCGCACCCACTAGCCACAGCTGTTCGGGCAGCTGCCACCCATCAGCTGTTGAAGCGACTGAGGGAGGCACTTGCGAGGGGTGGAAAGCAGCGAGCGGTGGGCAAGCAGGGCCTCAGGGGGGGGTTGGAGCAAGGGTGGGAAGAGGCAGAGCGAGGGCGGGGCCTTGGGAGGGGCGGAGCAGGGGCAGAAAGAGGAGGAGTGAGGGTGGAGCCTTGAGGGAGGGGCGGAGTGGGGGCAGGAAGAGGCGGGGTGAGGGTGGGGCCTCAGGGGAGGGTGGAGTGAGGGCAGGGTCTTGGGGCAAAGTAGGAGTGGAGCACCCCTAGGGAAAAAGAAAACTCAGTGCCTATGATCTGACCAAACTGATTTATGCGATCCTGAATGAACATGCCAGTCCGTTGAGCACTGTTCTTCTCTCGGTTGCTCCCTCCAGAGCTCCCGCCATTGCTACCCTACAGTCTTCAGCCTTGCAGGAAGCAAACCCTCTACCTGCAATGTATTCTCCGACTCCCCTCTGGCCACTGCTGAAAGTATCTCCTTCTGTTGATCCTGTTCGTGTCTACTGTAACTGCGGGCAGCAACCCCTTCCTATTTCTGTGAGCATCTTCCCGGAATTAATGCAGAGCACATGTGAGGGGAATTGTCAGTAGAGGGACAATAGACAGCAACAGTCTAGAACTGTAGGAAATGTAAGCTAGATAGTATGGATCCCTTGGTAATTGTGAGATTCCCTTTAAGGGAGGGATGTAACCATTCGTACTGGGAGTGTTCAAGTTGAAGTGAACACATGAGGTAGAAATCTTAGTCCTTTCCTGCAGGATGTGGCTAGCTGACCCAGGGCAAACCTGCCTCTCTGAATCTGAAATGAAGAATTTAGGCCAGAGCCTGTTGGATAAGCTCGAGCAACAGAGCTTGAGGGAGGGCTAATGGAAGCATGACTTGCTGGGTAAGCCACTTAAAGCCTTCTCCTTGCCCCGGAAGAAAGGTGTTACAGCTCCAAGAGTAGTGTGTGCTATTTCAGTGAGCAGAATAACTGGAGAGAAGTGATTGTTGCTCTTGGAAATGTGAGGGGAAGATACTTTGCCCAGTTCAACTTTAGGCCCCCCTTTTCCAGGTGCCTGAGGGACTAAGCCATTTTTCCTCCTCTCCCTCTGCAACCCAGTACCTTCTTTGTTCTGTAGCCCTTGTTTCTCTCATCATAAGGTTTGGTTATCATTTCACTTATGAGTAGTGCCCTACATGTGCCTGGCACTGACTAGAGAGACTGGAGACCTGGGCCCTGCCCTGAGGAGCATGCAGTCAAGGTCAGATACAACATGGCATGACTCTGGGCAAGAGAGAAGGGAGGTTGTTCTGAGGGACTCGTCCTAGAAGTAGAATGGATAGTAACCTGGAAAGGCAAGAGATTAAACAGGGCAGTTCCATGCACAGCCCCAGGTCAGCAAGGGAGGATGCAGGCAAAATACCCTCCCTTCCGTCTCTCAGCCTGAAAGTTCCATATGGATTCTGAAGTGTCAGAAGGAGGATTCACTCTCTGCTTGGCTCATTCAAACTCAGTTTATTAGGTCCTGACATGGAAACCTTCAGGGTAGTGAATTGGGAAGCAGCACAACCACATCCACTGGGACAAATAGGTTCAGAAGAGAATTACTTGGACAAACTCATGGAGCACCCGGGGATTGGTCCTGCTCCCTAGTGGGCAGGGCTTTGACTGACTTTTGAGTTGGAAAAGGCTATCAAAGAAGCCAGTGGAGAGATCCTTCTGCCCATTTGATTATGTGGTAGTATCTATGCAAGGTTTAGAGCTGCATCTCCCTCCTCCTTTACTGCTCGGTTGTAGAGACTGCTCCTGGATGAGTCCAGCCCTTTCTAATCTATAAGATGGGGTGAAAGAGGCACACTTGTCTGAGAAGGCCAGCCAGACACCCACATACAGAGAGTGAAATCCTGGCTCAATGGAAGTCAATGTAAAAAACTCCCATTGATGATATTGGGACCAAGATTTAAAACAGAGGCTCTAAGCCTCTTTCACGTGTCTGTCCCAATGTATGTCTCTGGGTATGTTGTAATCCCTTGGGGCAGGATGGGTCTGCAGTCACACTACCATAAACAGAGACACATGGAAAAGCTGTTTGGGTCCCTGTTGTTCCAGACATACCCACTGGGCTATTGCTGCCTTCTGATGGTTGTTAGCATAAGGGATGTGAGGGTAAAGTAGTGGGGAGGCTTCTGTGCAGAAGGAGGGAGGAACAGCCCAAGCTAAGCCATCTTTTCCATTTTCCAGGTCCTTTGGAAGTTGGCCCCCAGCTTATATTCGCCAGATCCAAATCTTTTTCCAGCCGTTCCAGATCCAGTGGCACAGTTGTAGGGCAGAGAAAGAGAAAGACAGTGCAGGCAGGGCCAGTTTAAGGTAACAGCAGCCACCTTTGGACTCCCAGCCCATACTTCTTCCTCTGTCCTCAGAGGTAACTCTGATTGCCTTGCTGGGGGTAGTAGATTTTGGGTCTCAGCAAAGAGAAGAAGAGTGAGAGAGGCAGGTAACCCAAGAGAAGGTGAGTCTGAGGTTTTGTGAAAGTGAGAAATACAGGCACTATAGAAGCTGGCAACCAATCTGCTCAGATAAGAATCCACTTGCAGGTGGTACTGCAGGTGTAAGAAAATACTAGTTCTTCTTTGAGTGCTTGCTCATGTCCATTCCATTGTAGGGATGTGTGCTCGCCACTGCACCGGTGCTGGAAGTTTTTACCCTCAGTGGTATCCATAGGGGACTGGCTCTGGCGCCCTTTGGAGTGGCGTGCATATGTGCTGGTATAAGGGTGCCGCTGGCCCCCTCCCTCCCTCCCTGAGTTCCTTCTTTCCGCCAGTGTTGGTGCTGGAACACTCCCCTTGCTCTAACAAGTGGTTTCCTTTCAGTGGTTCTTTGACCTATTTTCTTTGTAAATAGTTGTAGTTAGCTGATAGTTAGCAGTTCTCAATAGTTTAGTATACCTTAATGGTAGCTAGTCCCCTGAGGGACTTAGCCAGAGATGGGGCATGCCCTGCTCCTTGGGCATCAAGCCTTGCAATCGCTGTAAGAAGCCCATGTCAATCAGCGATCCACACAAGCTGTTTAAAATGTCTGGGTGAATCCCACATTCACGAAAAGTGTCGCATTTGCAAGGGGTTCAAGCCCCAGACCAAGCAAGAAAGAGACATTAGTCTGCACATGCTCCTCATGGAGTCAGCACTGGCACCAGCCTTGGAGCCGGCACATTCGGACTCAGTACTAAGTACCTCGGCATTGACGAGAAGTGCCCCCCGGCACTGAATTTCTCTCAGCACCAATCTCCATTGCCAATACCAGCCAAAAGGCATAAGAAACACGTGAGAAGGGGGCGCTTCCTGGGCATCCGTAAGGGCAAGGATAAAGGAGAAGTGGAGCCTAGACTGGCTCAGACTACCTTGCCATCTCTGGAACCCAGTCAGGCAGCAGCCTCACTGGTTAAACCTAGCCCGCCCCATAATCTGTCTCCTACTCTGGGGAGTGGTAGAGGCACGCGGTACCTCATGGTGCCATCCACCCCAGAAGCCTTTCAAGTGGCAAAAGACATCTTCTCCCTCCCCATGCCGCCTACTCCTTGGGAAGAGAGGCCCAAGGACCCCTTCCTCCCATCTGTTTCAAGGTGAAAGTCTTTAATGGCACCCCTACATAATTCACCCCGTGGCACCATACCCCGGCCCCATCTCACTCTCCAGTGCCATGCCAGCAACCTCCAGAGCTGCACAGACCCGCAACCAGTTGACGAATTCCCAGCACAGATCGCCGGGCTCCAGGCACCAATCCCTGGGATCCCGACGCTAGTCACCTGACCCACAATACCAGGCTGCAGAGGCACACCATCGGTTCCCGGAACTCTTGCAACAGTCACCTGGCAGGCACTGCTCACCAGAGCCTCCTTGGCGCTCTCAGGAGTTCCGGCACCGATCCTCGGAGCCTTGCCAGTTACCACTGCCCCAACACCGGTCGCCAGAGCCTCAATGCCGGTCGTCAGTCACCAGAGCATCATGGATGGTCCCCGCGCTCCCGGTGACAAAATTTGCAGATGATACAAAATTACTAAAGATAGTTAAGACCCAGGCAGACTGCGAAGAGCTACAAAAGGATTTCTCAAAACTGGGTGACTGGGCAACAAAATGGCAGATGAAATTTAATGTTGATAAATGTAAAGAAACGCACATCGGAAAGCATAATCCTAACTATACATATAAAATGATGGGGTCTAAATTAGCTGTTACCACTCAAGAAAGAGATCTTGGAGTCATTGTGGATAGTTCTCTGAAAACTTCCACTCAATGTGCAGCAACAGGCAAAAAAATGAATAGAATGCTGGGAATAATTAAGAAGGGGATAGAAAATAGGACAGAAAATATCGTGTTGCTTCTATATAAATCCATGGTACACCCACATCTTGAATACTATGTGCAGATGTGGTCACCCCATCTCAAAAAAGATATATTGGAATTGGAAAAGGTTCAGAAAAGGGCAACAAAAATTATTAGGGGTATGGAACGGCTTCCGTATGAGGAAAGATTAATAAGACTGGGACTTTTCAGCTTGGAAAAGAGACAGCTAAGGGGAGATATGATTTGAGGGCTATAAAATCATGACTGGTGTAGAGAAAGTAGATAAGGAAGTATTGTTTACTACTTCTCATAACACAAGAACTAGGGGTCACCAAATGAAATTAATAGGCAGCAGGTTTAAAACAAATAAAAGGAAGTATTTCTTCACACAATGCAGAGTCAACCTGTGGAACTCCTTGCCAGAGGATGTTGTGAAGGCCAAGACCATAACAGGGTTCAAAAAAAGAACTAGATAAATTCCTGGAGGATAGGTCCATCAATGACTGTTAGCCAGGAAGGGCAGGAATGGTGTCCCTAGTTTCTGTTTGCCAGAAACTGTGAATGAGTGACAGGGGATGGATCACTTGATGATTACCTGTTCTGTTCATTCCGTCTGGGGCACCTGGCACTGGCTACTGTCGGAAGACAGGATACTGGGCTAGATGGACCTTTGGTCTGATCCAGAAGGGCCATTCTTATGTTCTTATGAGATCCGGTTCCCCAATGGGATCTCAACCTGGTCCTCTCCAGTCTCACCAGTTCTCCTTTCGAGCCTCTCACCTTTTGCTCTCTTGCAACTGTCATGGAAGGTCACATTCCTTGTAGCCATTACCTTGGCGAGGCGACTGTTCGAGATTAAAGCCCTCACTTCAGAGCCCCCGTATACAGTATTCTACAAGGACAAGGTGCATCTGCCGCCCCATCCAGCCTTCCTGCCAAAGGTGGTGTCACAGAATGTCTTCCTCCCGGTGTTGTGTCCAAAGCCTTACACGACCAATGAGGAGAGGTGTCTGCACACTCTAGATGTCAGGCACACCCTGGCTTTCTATCTGGAGCGCACCAGGCCCTTCCGCAGATCGACTCAGCTCTTTATCACGTTAGCTGACAGGATGAAGGGCCTTCTGGTGTCCTCTCAGAGGATTTCGAATTGGATCACCATCTACATCCGTACTTGTTACGAGTTGATGCAGCCTGTGCCTCCACTGATAGTGAAGGCTCACTCTACGAGGGATCAGGCATCTTCGGCTGCCTTCCTGGCCCATGTCCCCATCCAGGACATCTGTAAAGCCGTGACGTGGTCATCGGTACACATTACCACGTATAATGCTATGCATTACGTCATCTGGGTGATGCTATGCGTTACATCATCTGGGTGATGGCAAGCCAGGGATGATGCTGGATTTGGCAGAGCTTTGCAATCGACACATCTGTGAACTCCTACCCGCCTCCGAAGGTACTGCTTGGGAGTCATCTACAATCGAATGGACATTGAGCAAGCACTCAAATCAAAAACGGTTACTCACCTTTCGTAACTGTTGTTCTTCTAGATATATTGCTCATGTCCATTCCATGATCCACCCTCCTTTCCCTCTGTCGGAGTTCCGGCAAGAAGGAACTGAGGGAGGGAGGGGGCTGGTGGTGCCCTTATACCGGCACATATGCTCACTATTCCAGAGGGCGCCAAAGCCGGTCCCCTACGGATACCACTGAGAGTATAAACTTCCGGCACTGGTGCATGTGGCGAGCACTCACACCTACAATGAAATGGACATGAGCAACACATCTCAAAGAACAGTTACAAAAGGTGAGTAACTGTTTTTTATGGATGCTGTGAGCCTGACTTGAACTCGTGATGGTGGTAGATCAGAGAGCAAGGTGAGTGTCACTTCTGCTGTGACAACACTACCCAAGGTTCTGAGCCAAGCAACAAATTCAGATTAGGAATCTTAACCTCTAGTTCATCTGATTTTCTCAGGTGTTCTACATCCGCAACTTGCTTCTCTCCCCCCTCCCCCTCCACATTGACTTTAATGGAAGTAGTGGGTGCCTCCCAACTCTGAAAATCAGACCATATGGGCAACCATTACTACATTACCAGTTCCACTGGAGAAAATCTAGTCCCTCTATATGAACCAGGTTTAGATTCACCCTGCCTTAGACTGAGGGTCCCTAGAGAAAACTATTCCTCTGCTATTTTCTCCCTAGTGGAATTTAACAACACAATATGTGCTAGCAAAGTAATCAGCCAGGATTAAGAAGAGCAATCCCACCTCCTGAGGCTGCCTGGCTGTTGCTTGCTGAGTGAATGGCCTGTGCTGAAGTTTATGGTGGGTCTGTTCAATTCCAGGAATGGCCTTTGTGGCAGGCACAGTGTTCAAGCTGGCTGTGTCCAGATGATGAAGCCACAAGGCTATTGGCTAGTCAGTTTGTTACTCAATCTGAGCCAGTCATCTCTAAGGGCCTGTTCATTCAGTAATGGTTTCCATTAAAGAAACTAACAATATCAGGCATGTGGGGCACACTCTTTGCCATATCTTAATGTTTTACTTTCCACTCCTTTGTAGAGACACAGTACTGAAATTATAAATTGTTCTGTGCCTATCTTGAGAAAAAGAGGTTTCCCTGGTGTAAAAGGTACCTCTTTTCCCCCCTGGAATTTTTAGCATCTGAATACAGGCAAGGAGGCAGGTAGCACTGCAGCACTGAGGAAAGTCTCCAGCCGGCTACAAAGTTACACACTTCTTTATTCATTATTCATCCATGCTGAAAGTGGCAACACAAGGCAGAAGTTTCAGGGAGAAGGAGAGAGGGTGAAGGGTACTATTATAAGACCATAATAGCAGTTCCTGGCCAGCTTCTCTATTACTGAGAGAGGTTTTGCAGATACTTAATCAGAAGCAAGAGTCTCAATACAGAAGAGATCTGAAAGGGCAATTTACCCTTCATTTCAACATGATGCTCAGTGTATGCCTGATGGAGGGGATGCTGCAGGGACACCTACTAAGCTGATCGGTTTTAGGGGTCAAATGGGAGTCACCCATGATCCATTTCTATCCCAGTGGGATGTTGGTGGTTTCCCCTTCATCTCTTCTCCTCATGTTTCTGTCCTGCTGCCCCCAACCTGAGAGTGTCTGAGAAAGAGAGTTTTATTTGACTTATTTTTATTGTAAAAGCTCCAAACCAAAGAACAACCATCTAGGGCTCTGAGTGTCTTGACATAAATTTATATAACACAATAATAATACGAAGAGTTACAAACAAAACTCAGTGTTGTATAAAACCAGAGCAGAGGTATGTCCAGCTCCAATTCTGACAGAAGTTGCACATTTATCAGTCAGGCTGGTTAATAACCACAGAGTATTATTCTGCTAACTCTTAGATTGGTGATGTTAGCAAGAAGTGGCTGCCAAGAGGGAATTAAAACTACATTGAGAACAGCTGGGTTGGGAGAAGTAAAGAGTAGTTGGTTTTCTGTCCTACTTTAGGGGTACTCATGGCTCCTGATTCAGGCACAAATGTCACTTCTTTCCCCTGGTCTAGGTTAAAACTTGGGCTCTGACATATAGTCTAGTTTCCTTTGATTCTGGTTCTTTGGGAAATGCTGTAGGGAAGAAGTGAGTGTTACAGTGCAGCCTGAAGTTGAAAGGGAAGGACTCTTCCTGATCTCCTTTGGGAGGGTGCCCCAGGGTCTCAGGCCAGCTGAGGAGAAAACTCTGCCTTCTGTGACTCACATCTGTATCTGGGCTTAGATAATTCTACCAGAAGGTTGTCCAATGGTGTTAATTATCTATCTACTATAGAAAATCATCTGGCTCCAGCTGTGAATATCTGTGCCCCAGAGGTATCCAGCTGCAGGGGAGGGGACTCCTGAAGGACAGTCAGTCTTTGAGATAAAATGCACCCATCTCGCTGAGGGCTTTGAATTGGATCCCTAAGTGCATGGGGAGCTAATGCTGGTTGAGGAGTACTGGCATGATATGCTGTCTTGGGCCTAATCCATTTAGGAGACAGACTGCTATCCAGTACATTATCAGTAGTTTCTTCATAAATTTCTTCTTTAGGTTGAGGAAGAGAAAAGTACAGCTGTCTAGCCTGAAGGTGAAGAATGCGTGAATCACTATGGCCAAGTGTTTTAGAAGAGTGGATGGAGTCTTCTTGCTGGCTGGTTGTGAGAGAAGGAACATTTAGTGACTATTGTTGTTTGATTCTTCAGAGTCAGTGATCAGTCTAGCTCAGCCCCAGAATTTTTCAGTTTGCAGAAAATCAATATGCAGATGGTGATTTTCTCAGGGTTTTTTTTTTTTATTATCCAGAATTATTTGATGACATTTCCCATGAATTTCATTTATGGCTTAATATATGGAGATATACCTATCTCATAGAAATGGAAGGGACCCCGACTCATCGAGTCCAGCCCCCTGCCTTCACTAGCAGGACGAAGTACTGATTTTGCCCCAGATCCCTAAGTGGCACTCTCAAGGATTGAATTCACAACCCTGGGTTTAGCAGGCCAATGCTCAAACCACTGAGCAATATGAAATTGGAGTTGAGTTGCTTAGTAGGGGTTGGCCACATAAGTCACACATGGCACTTTATCTGCTCCCTGATTGATTAAGTGTCACCTTATCATCCAGTTTCTTGTGTGCATATTCAGGGAAAATTAGTTTAAAAATTGCTTTCCTCAGGTATTCAAATGTGCAAGCTTAAAATTCACTTTACACTAGCATTTGTGCTAGTGAAAAGCTTTCAGACAAATACAAAAAGGGTGTGAACAAAACAGATGCAGATTAATTTAAAAATTATTTCACATTATGTGCCCAGGTATAGATACAGAAACTGTCCTGGAGGTGGGAGATTCTTGTATCACTAGGTAGTGGGTCCCAGTTCCTTGGGACCATAGAGGACAAGGATAGGAAATGTAGCATAAATGGTGAGGCTAGTGTGCACTAGGGTGACCAGATGAGAGGAAGAAAATATTGGGACACATGGGGGTGGGGGCGTCCACTGGTGGAGCAAAAAAAAAAAAAAAAGCCAAGTGCTGCTGGCGGAAAAGAAAAAAAAAAGGAAAAAATAAAGCCAAGTGCTGCCGGCAGAGTAAAAAAAAAAAAAAGCCGGCGGAGCGAAATATTGGTCGGGACACGGGACAAACAGCTAAAAATCGGGACAGTGTGCACAGCCTGTATCAGTCACTTGGGCATTTGCTGCAGTAAGGTGGGATTCCCAGCTGCTGCCCTTGTCCAGGATCCCTCAGCTTCTTTCAGGCTTCTCTGCAGCCTGAGGAGGCGGTGGGTTGTTGAACACCAATGTATTTATTTTTATGTTGATAACACAGCCCCCGGGGAATCTTGGCTACAGTTACAGTCAGTGTGGTGAGACCAGCTGAATCTGTCCAAATCCTTCAGCAGTAGCAGCTGGGAATAGGACTCACTCGGGTTTCCACACACTGTCGCTGATTCCTCTCCTCCATACAACTAATCCCGTTAATTCCACTCTTCATTGCCACCCTTCTAGCTCTCTCTTGTTTCTGTGACTGACTGCACATGTGGTCTTGACTTTGAAAAGTAACTTCAAATGAGCACCTCGAGTGATCTCTGCTTCAGACTGGCCTGGCTGCTCAGGGTGTGAAATACCTCATGGCACCAGCGAACTGCTTCTGATGACACCTCACCACTAACCCTAGCACAGGAATATAGTAATGCGAACACATCCCCATAAATCCTTTCAGAACAGGCTAGCTATCTGATAAACTTACTGGACTGCTTAAAGGGAGCAGTGGTCAGAACCCCAGCATCTTCCACATAGACCAAAGCTTCCCCAGCAGAACCCTCCAACCTGCGCACAGCCTGTGCCACCAATGGTTATGACATTCTGTGAGCACCTCTTTCTGCCCTGCCCATAGTGCTCCCTTCCTACAGCGCTGCCAAAGGAGGATTAGCAGGAAACATGATCTGCCCTGTATCATAGGAATTTGGAAAGAAGCAGGGCTTGATGTGGTGAAGGGAGGTGAATCCCACTGTTACGTTTCCCTTTTTGAGTAGATGGAGGACTGCTGTGATGGCAAGTATTTGGTTTCACATCTGTTCCAAGAAATATCCTCCTAAAACCATTGTCCTTTGAAGCATCCCAAAGCTATCCAGGGCCCCTCCCTCCCCTCAGTCCTCTTCCTACAATCTCAGGGCCATAGAGCAGCAGCTGACTCCCACAGGCATGAAAAGATGGCAGATGGAGAGCCAGAGTCACCGTTGATCCTGGTACAGTAGTTGTGGGATTATTGGCCCAGAGCAGTGCAGAGACTGAGCCCCTCATACCAGTGCAGAGGGACCAGAAGAGAGTGAGGTGGTAGTATAACACCTTTTCTCTTGGTCTATTTCACATTGTTGCATGGAGAAGGAGGGCAGAGTGACTCTTTGTAAGCAGACATCAGAGGCCCTAGCCATGTACATTACAATAGCTTCACAATGAACTTGGAGCTCTAAAACTAACAGCGGTGCATGATTACAATTGTTTCTGTGTTTATCCACCAATCTGAGTCGTATGGGGAACTCTCATTAATCCCAACATAATCTAAAGCTCCTTTCTGAAGGCAGCATTTTTCTAAGCCCTCCTCAGACAATGTTAACAGAATAATGTCAAACTCAGCCGTCACCTCTTGGCTAGATCTAAGGGGCTGTGCTCACGTCTAATGAAACAAAAATACACTTATTCCTAAACTCGTGAGAATGGTCTGCCTCTTGCACCTCTCGTGCCTTTGTTTTATGAGAGGAAGAAGCTGTTTCCTGTTATCTCCTGGTTGAATGCTAATGAGAGGCCAGTCCAAGCCTGGGGAGCATTTCAGGTCTTCTGAAAGCAGACATGGGGCTGGGGAAATAGGAGAGGGAGGAGGGGATGGTCTCTTAAATCAGGTCTCCTCTTTAAAGCTGACTTGGAACTTAGCCTGAATTGTAGGAGCCTAGAAGAAAACTCATAAGCCGGAGAGGTAGTGACCTCTTGTTTGAGCCTTCAGAATAAGAATGGTGTGGGGGGGCTTGTGGGGGGGAGGGTTGTCCTGCAGCTGGCTGAGCTCTGCCAGTTCTCAGTATTGAGGTGGTGGGGACTCTACCCAGGATCTCACCTTTTTGGAAATGCCCTTCAGGATCAATCGTACAAAGATTTGGAGAACTCATATGATCCCCCGGTTCTTCTTTGAGGAGTGTCCCTGTAAGTGCTCCACTTTAGGTGAATCTGCGCCCCTGTGCAGGAGCGCCACAATGGGGGGTTTGGAGACCATGGCCCCATCATTTTTAAAAGTGGGAGGGCACTTTTTACCAGTTGTGAGGGGGAGGGGAGCGGAGAGGAGCGAGCGGGGGGGCGGGGTCTTGGGAAGAAGAGGCAGCGCGTGAGCAGGGCCTCAGGGGAAGAGGCAGCACAGGGGTGGGGCCTTGGGGAATGGGTGGCACGAGGGCAGGGGCTCAGGGAGAAGGGGCAGCGTAGGAGTGGGCCTCAGAGGAAGGGATGGCATGGGGAGCAGGGCCACAGTTCAGGCACCACTGCCTCCCTCCTTTTAGGGAGCTTCCTCTGCTCCTGCCCCTGTGCTTGTAATTGGAGATTTTTGGTAGAAGTACCTGGTTGGGTCACGCATGCACTTTCCCCATCTCGCACCACTTCTGGCGGTTACATAGCATTGTGCGACCAAATCCCTGCGCCCTCCGTTCCTTCTCTGCTGCCCTCAGCTTGAGATGGAGTACTTGGCAGCGCCTCTGAACTTTCTCTTTAGTCTAGTTCTAACTTTAGGGTACCAGTTCATAACCCAGTTAATTAGTTAGTTCATAGTTAACTACTCTACCTCTTCCCCATTTATTTTTCTTTTCTTAACAAAAGATTCTTATCTTAGGAGTTTTAGTTCTAGTTATTAGTATACCCTTTAGCATAGTATAGTTACTCTCCCTCCCGGGAGAAACCCTATTCTAAGCGGCCTGGTCAGTTCCCTGGGGTTTAAATGTTATCTTACTTGCTGGCTGTCAATCACGGTCTTGGACAGGCATTCACAGTGTGTCCGCTCTCTTGGTGAGACACGGATTTCACAAAAGTGCTCCCACTGCCACAATTTAAAAGCCTATGCCAGGAAGGCAAGAGACCTACAGTTAAAACTCATCATGATGGAGAAGTCTCTGTGCCCGGCATCCAGTCCTGGATCACAGACCCTTCTTGGACAACAATCTCCAATGACAGTGTTGGAAAGAGGTTCCCCACTACCCTCTCAGAGGAAGGAGCACCTCCCCCCAAAAGGCAACAAAGAAACGGGCTCTCACATCACTATCACAAGAACCTGCCAAAAAGAGAGATTTCCCGACCTGTCAGACCACGTCAGTACCAACTGCACCGAGAGCCATCCACCTTGGAAGTAGCAGGACCATCTGGTACCATGGCTATTGCGCAAGCAAAAGATCTTAAACGGGTTGGCTCGGAAAAAGGCAAAAAGGGAAACCTACCTTCCCTACCTTGGTATTGCCGGAGCCGCTCAAACATGCGGCACTATAGTCTATGCCCGGCACTGACAACTGCGGTAAAGGCATTGGTATTGCCAACAACATCCTCCTCGGTACTGATGTTCTTGGTACTGCAGCAGTTTCTCTGCCATAAAGTTCTGGTCTCCTCAGCACCGACCTTACTCCATCACATATGGTACTGTGCCAACATATCACACCGCCCAGATCAGCTCCTCCTTTATCCAGCGATGAGGATGATGATGATGAAGGGGAAATCTACTCCTTCTATCACTCCTTGCCTATCCACACAGCTACCAGACCAGGTCCACCAGAACACCAGGAATACCACTCCAGAGCTGAAACTCAAGGATGGTATGGATGCCGCCACCTATGCCATTTCCACCACAGTGGCCTTACTGGGATCCAGTATTGCCAACAGTATCCTAAGCCTCCCAGTCCACACAGGGAGAGGTCAAGGCATGGTAATGTGCAGGACATCATGGCTGCAATCCTCAGGAATTCTGAAAGATGTCCAAATAGACAAATTCATGGAGGATAGGTCCATCAGTGGTATTAGCCAGGATTGGCAGGGATGGTGTCCCTAGCCTCTGTTTGCCAGAAGCTGGGAATGGGTGACAGGAGATGGATCACTTGATGATTACCTGTTCTGTTCATTCCTTCTGAAGCACCTGGCATTGGCCACTGTTGGAAGACAGGATACTGGGCTAGATGGACCTTTGGTCTGACCCAGTATGGCCGTTCTTATGTTATGTTCTTAAGTAAAAGTGGAAGATCTTCCATTCTACAGAGAAAAACTTTTCTCTGCCAAAACCAACGAGATCCTCCCCTTGATGAAAGATTCCCAAGTGACTCTCCATACACTCGGGATATATACACCTGCGATGAAACAGAGACATTACCAGCCATATCAACGCAGCAGAGACACCTTGTTCCCACACAAACAGCAATGACTATACGGCCCCTAAAGGCACAGACAAAGGTCACAGAGACATAGAGCATTTCAAACCCAGTCCTCTACGTCATAATCCACATCAGTCAACCAACAATTTTAAAAATTTGGTTGAGGGTCTGAATGATCTCCCTCACTTGACAGCGCGAATACTAAACAGGTCTTTGGCCACCGATTACTCCTTTTTTACCATGTCTGGGCATCAGTCACTATGAACCAATGAGTTTTAGAGATCATAAGATCAGGCTATGCCATCCCTTTCACCTCCTGCCCACACACCTTACTGCCCTCCCCATCCCTCTTCAGGGACCTTTCTCATGAGCATCTACTACAACAAAAAGTAAACCATCTTCTACAGTTAGGTGCCGTGGAACTAGTTCCTACACAAGGGGAGGGGATTCTACTCCTATTACTTCTTAACCCAGAAGAAAAACGGAGGATGGAGACCCATTCTAGATCTCAGAAAGTTCAACAAGTTTGTACGAGCCCCAGATTCAAGATGGTCACAATGACCACAGTAATACCAGCACTGGAAAGGGGGGACTGGTTCTCAACCCTACACCTACTTCCACATCACCATACATCCTGCTCACAGAAGGTTCCTCCGGTTCACAGTGGGAAGTGATCACTACCAATACAGAGTTCTACCATTTGGCCTTTCCATTGCACCGAGAATCTTCTCAAACCCTTGTGGTAGTGGCAACACATTTGCACAAACAAGGGATTATAATATTTCCATATCTGGACGACTGCCTACTCAAAGGCCCCACTTGATCAGAAACAATCGACATCATTAGGGTTACAGATAAATGAATAAAAATCAATCCTATTTCCGGTACAACAACTGGACTTCATCAGAGCCCACCTAGACGCCATAGAGGCCAGGGCATCATTACCGATTTAACAGATTCATGACACTGACCAACCTTATCTCAGTAGTCATGAACAGGCCACAGATATTGTAACATACCTGCTTAGAGCTATTGAGTCATATGGTGGCCACCACTTTCGTTGTAGGACACGCACGACTGCACTACAAGGCTGATTACATTCTGTGTATGTACCAAACAAACACAGCTTGAACAGGAGCCTCACAATGCCACCAAAAATCAAGGAATTCCTACACTGGTGGACTCAACCAGACAATGTATGTACAGGGGTCCTCTTTCACCAGGATCCAGCAGCCATGCTAATTACAACATATGCCTTGATTGGCTGGGGCACCCACCTGGATCAGCATACAATTCAAGGGAGATGGTCTTCTATGCAGACTCAATTACACATCAACCTCCTCAAACTATGCGCGGTTCACAACGCCTGTCTTCACTTCCTCCCATTGATAAAGAACGAAACACTACACATGATGACCGAAAACATCACTTGCATGTTCTATATAAATTGACAGGGAGGATCCCGCTCTCACTCCCTATGCACAAAGGCCATAAAGTTTTGGAATTGATGCATAAACCACAACATACACATTTCAGCATCCTACCTCCCCAGTTACCAGAACACGACAGTAGACATATTGAGCAGACAATTTCCCCAGTATCACGAATGGGAACTGAACAACAGAGTCTCACAATCCATATTTCAATGATGGGACTATCCAAAAGACAGTAGCTCAGTCAAAAGACACAGCTGAGTCTACAGATAAACAAACAAAAATCAACATTCACATCCATGCAGAGACTGGAATTCATCTGCAGTCCACAATATATGTTCACACCTCCTACCTTTGATCAAGGACAAGGCTATAAAAGTGCTGACAGACAATGCTACTTGTATGTTTTTTATAAAACACCAAGGAGGGGCACAGTCACACTCCCTGTGCACAGAAGCGATGCAACTATGGAATTGGTGCATCCGCTACATCGACATCTCAACCTCTTACCTACCAGGATGTCAAAACACCACAGCAGATGCACTGAGCAGAAAATTTTCCCAGGACCATGAGTGGGAAATGAACACCAGGGTACTTCAGAACATATTCAGATGCTAGGGGTTCCCAACTATAGATCTTTGCTACAAACCAGCCAAGTGCCCTTACTTCTCCTCCAGAGTGGGACTGAGACCATGATCTCTCGGTGATGCTTTTCTCCTCAGATGGGATACACATCTACTATATGCTTTCCCTCCAACCTCTCTCCTAGCCAGGATCATACACAAGATAAGAACCAACAACTCCAAAGTCATCTTGATAGCCTCCATGTGGCCAAGGCAAACATGGTTTCCTTACCTCCTGAAGATGGCTGTGTGCCACCACACACTCTTCCACTTCTACCTTATGTCCTGTCTCTGGGTGTGGTCTGGGTCTACCAGCCGAACCTAGCAAGACTCCACCTGAAGGCATGGCTACTCCATGGTTCCAAGACAATGAAATGACTGTTAGGAGGAGATAAGGGACATTCTTTTAAACAGCAGAAGGTCTACTACGTAGTATATCTACCTTCACAAATGGAAGAGATTCTATATATGATGGCAGTATAGATAAACAATGGCAACTACCTCTCCTTTAACAGTGGTATTGGATTACATAGTGGAACTCAAGAAATTGGGTTTCTCGATGAACTCCATCAGAGTACACCTTGGGCAGTCACAGCATTCCACCACAAAGTGGACGAGTTCTCAATGTTCGCCCACCCTACCATTAAACATTCTCTCTAGGGTCTTTGTAACCTCTATGCAGAAATACGAGCCCCCACTCCATCATGGGACCTCAATCTGGTGCTGCAATGCCTTATGGGGCCCCCTTTTGAACCATTAGCAACATGCTCACTTCTCTACCTCTTGATGAAGGCGGCCTTCCTTGTCACTATCACATCCACCCAACGAGTGGGAGAACTGGAGGGCTTCATGGCACATCCCCCATACACAATATTTTTCAAAAATAAAGTTACCCTATGACCACACCCCAAGTTTCTACCTAAAATAGTTTAATTGGTCATTTGACTCATCCCATTCATCTCCCATCGTTTCCCCCCAAAATTCATGGGAACAAACAAGAAGCAACACTTCATACCCTAGACACCCATAGGGCACTAGCTTTTTACACTGAGAGGACAAAGTCTTTCAGAAAGTCACCAAAGTTATTTCTTCCATCAAAGAACGATCTAAGGGAGATACCAGACCCAAACAAAGGCTGTCAAAATGGATCCCCGGCTGCATTGACTTTTGCTATTGCCATCATCAGATACAACCCCAACCAGGGACCCACACTCATTCTATCAGAACACTGTCAACCTCAATAGCCTTCCTCAATAATGTGCCTATAATGGACATCTGCAAAGCGGCCATCTGGGCAACAGTCCATACGTTCACACAACACTATGCCATAGAGCAACACTTGGCATCAGATGTTGTACTTGGACTTACAGTTTTATCAACTGCCATGCAACGCCAAAGCCCCTCCCTTCCACAGAGGGGCACTGCTGTACAGTCACCTAAAGTGGAGCACCCACAGGGACACTCCTCAATGAAGAAGAGAAGATTACTCATCTTGTGCAGTAACTGAGGTTCTTCGAGATGCTTGTTCCTGTGGGTGCTTCACTACTCTCCTTCCTCTCCTCTACTTTGGAGTTTTTTCGCACTAGAGGCTCTGCAGTAGAGAAGGAATCTAGGGAGGGTTGGTCACACAGCGCTACATAACGGTCTGAGGCGGTGCAAGATGAAGACCATGCATGTGTGACCCAACCAGGCACTGTTACTAAAAATCTACAATTACAAGTGCAGGAGCAGAGAATCACCTAAAGTGGAGTGCCCACAGGGACAACCATCTCAAAGAACCTCAGTTACTGCACAGGGTGAGTAACCTTCTCTTACTTCTACTGTATTGTACGTGGTCCTTTGGTACCTTGCTATCAATACAGGAATTGACTCTGCCCCTCCACTGGATGTCTTTTTGTGGCATTGATTTACTCTTGGTTTGCAGGAGAGAAATATAGGCCAAAAAATTAGGGTGAATAGATTGAGAGTTTGGCAAGACTCATGGAAATTGAATGGGGGGAAGGACAGAGCCAGAGCAGGGAAAAGCAACTACAGCAAACAACCTGGGGAGTGGGGAGATGAATAAGGGGAAACAGATCTGGGTTTATACAGAGCACAAGAATTTTGTAGTTGTGATAAATGAAGCGCGGGGGCTCCCTTTTATGGACACCCAGCTAGCCAGTTAGCTATAAAATCCCTGTTAGTAACTGTTCTCTACTTGCTTTACCTGTAAAAGGTTAAAAAAAGCCCATAGGTAAAAAGGAGGGAATGGGCACCTGACCAAAAGAGCCAATGGGAGGTGTAGAACTTTTTAAAATTGGGGGAAAACTTCCCCTTTCTCTGTCTGTTGCTGTTCTCTGGAGAGAGGGGACTAAGTAGGGATAGGACTGAAACTATGCTGTAAAAAGCTTTAAACCAGGTATGAAAAATCATCAAATCATACCTAGAACTACTCATGAACCCCAGATATGTAGGTAGATCAGGAATGTCTAGGAAGATGCAATTGGGGTTACAGGTCTGTCTCATCTTACGCTGGGGTTACGTTCCGCAGTCAGTGCCTAAAGCGAAAATTGCGTATAGTCAAAATTACATTGAGTGTAATGGCGGGCGGAATCGCCCGCACTACAGAAACAGTATTTAAATTGTTATTTTTCTCTTTTTTTTTGTTTTGTTTTTGCCGACCGCATAAAGCTGAATTCGCACATGTTAAATGCGCCTAAGATGCGACAGACCTGTATTTTCTTTTATTGCTTATTGGCATGTGGACTCCTCTGTGCTAACCCCCAAATGCTTTTGTTTTGCTTGTAACCTTTATGCTGAACCTCAAGAGAGCTATTTTGATGCTTAATTTTTGTAATTGTTTTTTAAGACCTAGCGAAAAGACTAAGTTCCAGATGTATTTTCTTTCTTTTTGTTTTTAATAAAATTTACCTTTTTTAAGAACAGGATTGGGTTTTTGTGTCCTAAGAGGTTTGTGCATATGTTGTTTAATTAGCTGTTGGCAACTGCAGGTTTCCTTTGTTTTCTTTCTCAGCTCTTCCCCAGAGGGGGTGTGTGTGTGAAAGAGCTTGATGGTACCTGACAGGAAGGAATTCCCAAGTGCGCCTTCCTGGGTTCTAAAAAGTGGTGGTGGCAGCATCTCTGACCATCCAAGGTCAGAGAAAAGCTATAACCTTGGGAGTTTAATACCAGCCTGGAGTGGCCAGTATTAATTTTTAGAATCCTTACAGGCCCTCACCTACTGCACTCGAAGTGCCAGAGTGGGGGTGAATAAGGGGAAACAGATCTGGGTTTATCCAGAGCACAAGGACTTGGTAGTGGTGTTGGATGGGAAGGTAAATCTCTGTCTTCTCTGTGGCATGGGGCAGACAGTAGGGGTCACACAGGCCTCCCCAAGCCTGTCTCTCCTTCCTAGTGAGGCTGCTAGGGTGACCAGACGTCCCAATTTTATCGGGACTGTCCCGATATTTCCTTGTTTGTCCCACGTCCCGACCGATGTGCAGTCGGGACACTGGACAAACAAGGAAATGCTCCAGAGCCCAGAAGTGCTCGCGCCCCCCACCCCCCGCCCCGCCCCAACTCCAGCCCCTCCTCCCCCCATTGGCTCCCTCCCCGTATCCCCGCCTCTTCCCCAGGCTCGCCCTTCCTCCTCCCTCCACAAGCGCTGGAGGGAGGCCGCGAAGACGCAGGGGAAGCGCGGGGCCGGGGTGGGTGAGAGTCCGGCCTGGCCCTGAGCAGGCAGGACTCAGTTGGGTGGTAGGTAGAGGAGGGGGCAGCCCGCGGTGTCAGGCGGCGGCTGTTCTCCCCACATGGGCAGTGGGACTTGGGAGCAGCCGCTGCTGCAGCTCCCACTGCCGCGGGGGGAGGAAGCGGCCGATGGCCAAGCTCAGTGGCTGTGGCTCTGGCGCCCGCGAACCCCCCCAAGCCCGGACCTGCTGCGGGGACCCAGCAGCGCACACGCTGAGCCCAGCCACTGGCCAGTCATGTCTGGGCTGCTGCCCAGCTGGTGCTATCCTGCGGCGGCCCTGGGGCGGAGGCATCGGCAGCCCAGCCCCATTCGTTCCCCTGCAGGACCCGAGCGGGACGGGGGGGCTGGGGCTTGCTGCCCCCACTCCGGGGCCGCCGCGGGATTGCACCAACTGGGCAGCGAGCCCAGACGTGACTGGCCAGGGGCTGAGCGCAGCGTGCGCGCTGCTGGGTCCCCACAGCAGGCCCAGGCTCGGGGGGTTCCGGCCCAGGCTCGGGGGGTTCCGGCCCAGGCGCCAGAGCCGCAGCCGCAGCCACCGAGCTTGGCCATCGGCTGCTTCCTCCCCCCCGCGGCAGTGGGAGCTGCAGCAGCGGCTGCTCCCGAGTCCCGCTGCCCAGGGGGGGAGAACAGCCGCCGCCTGGCCCCGTGGGCTGCCCCCCTACTCTCCCTACCGCCTGACTGAGTCCTGCCTGCTTGGGGCCAGGCCGGACTCTCACTCACCCCGGCCCTGCGCTTCCCCTGCATCTCCGGGGCCTCCCTCCAGCGCTTGTGGAGGAAGGGTTTTTTTGTTTGTTTGTTTGTTTGCCCCCCTCCTCCCCCCCCCGCCACGCATCACCCTCCCTCCCTCCCCCCGCGTCCCGATATTTGCTTGGGTGACCTAGAGGCTACTCACCAGCCTTTTCATGCAGGGAGATTTCATTAAAATGGTTGCAGCTGTGGGCAGCCCATTTGTGTTACACACCCAGGTAGGGTTTTGTGACATGGTGCTGTTGCTTTTTTGAGCCTACATAGTCCAAATTGGACTTGTGCCCAGAAAAGGTGGGGAAGGGGGCCAGGTTGGTCTTCATTTGTCAGCTGTCCCTGTTTGCTAATGTCATCCACTCTAGGATATATATTGTCTATCAATTTACCTCCTTTCGGACTCAAGCTGTATGTTACCAAGGGAAGCATGGGCAACACTGTAGGATTGGAAAGTCCCTCTGCATGGAGCCAAGAGAGAAGAGTTTCTAGAGTTATCAGCCCATGTAGGAAGGAGCAAGGTCTTGTGTTTAAGACTAGAATTCAAGAGATTTGTTTTCCTAGCTCTGCCACAGACTCACTGTGTTATCTCAGGCAAATCACATGGCCTTTGTGCTTCAGTGCCCTATCCGTGAAATGGAGATGCAACTTCCTTGTTGCACAGAAGTGCTCTGAGGATAAATTCATTAATATTTATGAAGTGCTCAGATGTTACAATCATGGAGAACATAGTAGTACCTGGATAGATAGCCAGACTGACATGTTCTGTGGAAGATAAGGGGATTCAGTCTATTATACATGGTGACTCAGTCCCATGAATCTTTTGAGCAAAGAGACTCAATCATCATAGTCTGGGGATTGAGACAATCTAATTCCAAGCCTATTTCTAAGGTTCCTTTGGCTAACAAGAAATCTGTCCCTCTTTGTCACCCAGCACCCATTTGAGGATGGTGAACAGACCAGCAACAGCCTGAAAGGGGTATGCCCCATGGATTTACTTAGATTGTTTAATATTTGTATTGCAGTAGTGCCCAGCGGCCACTCTGAAGAAAGGGACTCATCAATTTCCACATATGCCTAGGAATGCCCCTCCCTGCATGAGCCTTCAAGACATCCAGGAACAAAGAACTCATGAAATATGAGCTCACATTAGTGTGTGTGGAAGGGCCATCTTGTGTTACAGGGTTACGTGCGAAAAGAGAGGCAAGGGAGTCTCTGTGGAGCAGGAGGATGAGTGGCAAAGTTGGATGGATGGCTTGTGTGACTTCATTTCCCTTCCATTGCACTGACATTAATATAGCAGGTGAATACAGAGGGACAATAGGATGCTGGATGCAGATTTCTAGACCAGTAACCAGTCCAAGTGCACATGATTGGCATTCTGGTTCCAAATGCATTTATTTTTAATAAACACAGCTCCCAACAAGTGTTGTTCAAGTCTAGGAGCAAACTGATTTCCTAAATATACAGGAAAAGCTTTGCCCACCTGAATAACCAAAAAACATGACCTATTCAAAACAAACATGGTGCATTGCTAGGCCTTCTGGATTTTTTTTTTTAATGAACATCAAATAATTTTTTTTTAAGTAAAAGAAGTGAAGATGACATCAGAATGGAGTTTAGTCCTGAGCTCTGCATTTTCCCATTTTGATAGGTTTAAGGCAAAACTCTGAACAGTGGGAAGGAAAAAATCCTTTCCCATCCCCCAAATTATTCATTCAGAGAGCTCACCCCCTGTAGCAACGAGCCCCTCAGCTCCTTCTTTTGGGGGGCTAGAGGTTCCTGACCAGCAAGCAAAGAAGCAAAAGACACAGAATGGAAGAGACCAAATATACTGAAGAGGAAAAAGAAGACTCAGTAGCATGGCTGTTGAAGGATGTTGTGAGGAGCAGATGGGTCAGGCGGAGAGCCAGTCATAAGCAGCTGAAGGGGTAGTTATTATCCAGGGGATGGTGAGAAGTATTTATAGCTTTTAAGCTGTTAGCTCATTCAGACAGGCTTAGCATATTGATCTATGCATTTGTGTGTAGCTCTCGTGTGGTTTGCAGTCTAACAGGGAGTTCCAAATTTCTAGTGCTAATTACTCCTGCATCCACTGGGTCAGTGCAGTGGTGTTTTACACTCTGAATGCCCCTTTGAGGTCACTCACAGGCTTTGCTTTGTGTCTTTTCCAGCTCCTACTTGCAGTGATGGATTAACTCTGAGCACCAGGTGAGAAGCCCAGTGCACCGCTCCTGAGTGCGAGGCAAGGGATGAAGCAGCAGTGACTGCTCATCACACCACCATTCCTTTAACACCCAGATGAGGTTGACAGTGAGGCCCTGCTGCACATTCCAAAGAACTCTCTGAGGAGAGGAGAGAAGTTACGTGTCTGTGGGAACTGGTGGTAAGGCTCCGAGCTGAGGGGCACCATTCCCTCTCAGAGCTTCTGCTGCTGAGCCCCCAGGATTCCTTCTCCTCTCCCACACCTCCTTCCACCCACCAGCCATAGAGACACTCACATAAGACAGGTCCTCTAGCTGTTTGCATAGTGCTTCCCAAGGTCTAAGTTTGAACATGAAGCCTCATCCACTCAGCCATTTCAGCCCATCCTAGTTCTGTAACAGACACAGTTCTCTGTCCTCTATGAGCATTGCTCACACCACATGACAACCAATGACAGAAGACAAACAGACCATGTGATGAGAGACATCCTCATTGGCTGCCGTCTTGAATTTTGGCAGGAAGCCATGGAAATACTCAGTTTGAATAAAGTAATTTCATTTTGTTTGTATGGTTTATATTTTCAGTTATTTTAAAATCTGACTGTAATGTCATGTTGTTTCATTGCTGGAGGTTTGTATTTGGTGTGGCTTATTTTTGTATTTTGCTTTCTCCTCCCATTTATTTCTGCTTTCTAAACTTTTTCATGATTGGCTGATGTTTCTAGAACCAGACCTGAAGCCCAAGGGACAGGTGGCTTCTATCAGCTGCCGCAGTGGCTTGTTGCACCACTCCAGTCAAAGTTTGGCTAGTGCTATGAAGATAACTCTGCCTGCATTAGAGGAGTGCATCAGCAGCTGGAGATTGCATAGGGTTGAAAACCCACTGCTCCCTAAAATGCAGAGCAAATATCTTCAGGCCCTGCTCAGTCTCTAGGTTCATTAAATAACCAACAAGATTTTCACATATTTTCCATTCTTTCTCCTGTCAAACAGCCAAATGGAACAATTATAACAGACCATGTTCCCAAGCAACACACAGGCTCCTACTGTTTATATTGGACCCCACACTGAACAGGCTGCTAGGATCTGATCTCTCTTCTTCCCGGTTACATTTGCCTCCCTATCATTCCTGCGGTACACACTGCAGTTCCAGTAATCAGTGCTACTAGGGCCTCCTCAGGTGACTGGCAGACAAGTGATGGACAGGATGAAGGATATATCAGAAGAAAGAAGTCTTCCTGGTACTTGGGGTCCCTGCTGCTAGTGCTCTCAGGACCTGGTTTCCACTCTGCCTTAGTGAGGAGAGGTTGCTGATGTTCACCCCTCAGGCAATGCCTGGAAAAATGGAAAAACAAAGATAAGTAAGAGGGTCCACATCAACTGCTGTATCTGCAATGGCCACTGGCAGCAGCGGATGGCATGTGCCGGTAATGTGTGAAAACAGACTTCCAGCTCCCATATCAACTGGCTGCAGAGTCTAATAGTGCAAGTGACCCTTCCCTCCTCTGCCTGTTTAATTTCTGATTAGAAGCTAGCAGGCTACCTCAGTTAGGCCTCAGGGAAATCAGAATCTCTACAGCTTCCCTGCCACTCACCCTAACCATAGAGGTTAATCCTCTACTAAACACCACAAGAGCAAGAAGCCCTCTCACAAAGAAAGCAGAGAGCCCAGCTCTCAGGTAAGGAAGCCTGACTGATCTTCCTTCCCTGAGAAGCCAAAGAGAAATCCAAGTCCATCTCCCCTGGAGTCTCTGTGGAGGAGGAGAAAGTTCTTCATCCTTTCAGTCAGATTCTGACTTTGAAATTGCCTCTCTGAGGAGTTTTAATGCATAGTACATGAGCCACAGAACTGGAGGTGGTGGTCAAGGCTCTGAGCTGGTTATATTCAGTGACTCAGATAGACTCCCTAAGGGGAAGAGTAATATCTGGGCCTCCTCACTAAAAATCCATGCCAAGAGTGCAGTGTTCTCTAAGAAGAATGATGTTCCTTGGGAAGGGGCAACTTCTATATCTGACCTGTTCAGACAAAAAATGGAATTGGCCTTAAAGAAAGCAAAGAAAAGACAGGCTCCTAAGCTCAGTACACTTCTGCCCCAAAGCCAACAAACTTCTTTAGCGGAACATAACACCTTTACTGACCTAATTTCCACAGCTTGGATACTACAATAGCTACCAAAGGGAAGGAGTAAGTCCTTGGGCAAATCCTTATACTAACAAATCAAGTTACTGACTTCCTGCAGCCATGTCCTCAGTTTCCTTTGGAGATAGAATTAACTAGTTCCTCAGACAGGGAAAATACCAGACAAATGAGTTCCTTCCATCATTTACAGCGGTTAACAGAATTTGCCTCACTTTCCTCAGGCTCAAGAAACGTTCTGTCCTTATGCCTCTGATCTTTCAAAAAGGAGATGATGTAAGCAAATGTACCCAGCACCTCTCAGATGTTTGTGGCAATCTTCCTGTCTGTTAAGGACAGTTAAATGAAAGCATTTTCTCTCTTGTTTCTAGTACCAGAAATTCAAGATGGAATCTCTTTGGCCTAATATCAGCTGGAGAATTCTTAGCATCTACAGACATGCAAAACTCATGTCTCCATATACCTATCACAAGTATCTCATGAGAAATACCTAAGAATGAAAATAGCAGCTGGTGCTGCCATAAATTGTGGCTCTGCAAATGTTCACAAAGATTCTGATTGTAGCCAACTAATGATGCTGGGTTGAAGGCAGTTGGAATTAGTAAAAAATAAAAATTACTTTACTTTACTTTAAAATGATGTATAGTCATCACATTGTGCTTATTGCTAAGGTATGCTACAGTCAGATTTTATCACCATTTCCTTTGTCCTACCTCCCCTTCCTTTCTATTGTGTGTTACACTCATTTCCTGCTCTTCAAGACACGGGTTGTGTCTTCTTATGTGTTTGTACAACACTTAGCACAAAGGGGTCCAGATTCTAATTGAGGTCTTTGGGTGTTATTGCAATACAAATAATAAATAGTAATAATGTAGTATGGTAGCAGGTGCCCATCACTGCTAAGGGGATCAAGTTCTGTCATATTTAGATAATTGGTAAGTCAATCTCTTCCAAAGGCTCTGGTTATGGTTCAGAAAATGTTATTTTCTTTCACCCATGGGCTTTATCATAAATCCTTGAGAGCACTCTGGAACTATCAGAGGATCTTGTCCCTTTACAAGTCTGTTTCATCACTTGGAAAGCCCACAAATGTTTGTCTCATGAAAGGCTCTAGAATATTGTTTCACTAGTGACCAAGACATCCTCTAAGTACCATACTGTCCTGCAGCTCCTTGGCTCACAGCAAATCTTTACTTTCTTCTGCTCTCACAATAGGACTAATTTCATTTTCTGCAGAAGAAAACCCTTCCAGAAGAATGTCAGGAAATCTCTGCTCTGGTGAGACACGTCTGCTACTTTTCTCAAGGGATTTTCATGCTCACATCCTGCCTGGACCATTGTAATGACAGATGCCAGTTTCCCCGCAAGGAGAGTTTGTATGAACCAGATAAGTGCTCAAAGAACCAGAAGCATCTTCATAGGAGCAGACTGGAAATGAAAGCAGTTCACCTGCTACTTCTGCATCACAAGCCATTCTACTTTACACTTTTTGCATCAGTCCATTTAGACAATACTGTGGTGGTGTCTTACCACATGTATGGGGGCGGGGAAACATTGTAGTCCTTCTCCTACCCACTCTGAAGTGGGCAGAAGAGAATCTTGTGACATTCACAGCAGTCCACATAGCTGAGAAAGTCAGCATAATAGCAGTTTGGCTCGGAGTTTCAGCATACATCACAGGGAATGGAGCTTCAATCCACAAGTATTTCACCAGATGTGCAGGATGTGGGAAATTCTAATAATACACGTTTGCCACAAGCCACAGCTGTAAAGTGCCTCTGTTCTGCCGCAGATATAGGGGCCTCTTGCACTAGGGATAGACACATTCTTTGTTCCCTGAAATTGCAGCCTGCTGTGAACCTTCCCTCCTTTCCCCTTCATTCCCCAGATGCTGAGAAAAGTACAAAAGGACAAGATGAAGTGGATTCTCATAATTCCAGGTTAACCATGGAACAGCCTGTGTGTGCAACTGTCCTTAGCCAAGCCCTGGACTCTTCGTTTCATAATCAATAGGAACTGATTCACGATGATAAGAACCTTATTTTCTTATGGATATATCTTGTGAGACTGACCGTGAAGTGCCAAGTTCTCCCTGACTCAGACATCAATGTCCTTCTTAAGTCTCTAATACAAGCAACCAATGGCAAGTACAACCTAGTCTGAAAAGTTTTCTCCTTATGAGTTTCTAATACAGTTAGTTCCTTCTCTGGGTGCTAAATACCTGATTTTAAAATATTTTTTCCAGTGCAGCCTAAAGAAAAGCCCTAGTACCTGAAATGACCTGGCTGCTGTGATTTGTTCTCTTGGATCTAGTGCCACCTTCCCTGTGCAACATCCTCTAGGAGTGTTCTAAAAGCAGCCAAGCAACTGAAGTCCAAATTCCATGTAATCCACCTCCCTGGAGGAGCCCAAGGTGGTCCAGAATACAGTGCCATCCTCCTTTTAAATCTGTGGACACAGGTGGCATTTTCAATTGCAATTCCATCAGCTAGAAGATTAGGAGACATCACAACCATTTGATGCCATTTTTAATTTGCTGCCTTTCTTCCTGTGCTCAGCTGCATTCCCAAGACAAATCCCAGCTTTCACGCTGAGCAAAAGGTGTCCCTTGTCTCCTTTCCTTCAGAGCAATTCAGGATGTGACAAAGAAAGGATCCTACATTCATGCAGCATGATCTGAAGCCTCTCACATTTTACCTAGAAAAGACAAAAGTGTTTCAGATTAGCTGATTCCTTCTGTGGGTTCTGTAGCAGCACAGAAATGCAAAGCAGCTTGTGAAGTATTGACTTCTCCATGGATTTGTTCCCCTGTTCTTGAAGCATCACTCTGAGAAGGGGTCCTTTGTAAAAGTTCATTGGGCAAGGGCTCCCAGGTTGCTTCCAGGAGAGAAAGTGGAATGGATACTATAGAAGAGATTTGCAAAGCAGCCACCTGGAAGCCCAGCTGCTCCTTTACTAAGCATCATAGGGTGCATGTTAGTGACTCATTTTATTCAACTTTTTGGGTAACCCATTCTAAGGGCTCCAATTTCAAATTCTAACATGTTTTTTTGAGTCAAGGAGTATGTTTTCCCCTCCCTAATTTGTCGAATTGGTGCTACTATGTAAAGATTATTAATATGGGTTCCTTGAGCTCTTGTCAGCTAGGTGCCTTCTCAGTTACTGTTGTTCTGCATTGTGTGTGGATTGAGGATGTCACCCTCATGGGCTCCATGTGCACTAGCAGCAGTGACCTCTTGAACTTTTCTGAGCCATCCTTCTGCCTGACATCACCTGTGGAGCGGTGATGGAGAGAGGTGAGCCCCTTAATACAGATTCCAGGAGCTACATGTTGCAGATATCCTTTTAATAAGTGAGGAACCTTTTCTGTACAGTGAAACTGACCCCAGAATTGTCTCCAGCTCTCCCAGTGCTATGGAATCTGTCCTGCATTGAGAACCCAGCTCCACCATCAAAATCTGTCATCACAAACCATTGACAACAGTGAGCTGCCCTGGGAGGCCATGGCTGTTTTGGTCTGCAGTCCAAGTGATGGCTGGAGGCCCCCTTTATTCTCTGCCTCTGATGGGATGAGTACCTCAGGCAGACACAAGACAGTTTAGTGGCAGCCAGAAAGTACAGAAAGGGATTTATGAACTTGAAGACTGGAAGACGTCAAATGCAACACAGAGAAAAGTGAGAGAGCTCTGAAACTTAGTGAGTTGGAGCAAAGCTGATACTGTTTTCAGTTAAACAGACAAAGGTTTGTGTGAATGGTGTATGCCCCTTATTCCTTTTTTCTTTTAGGTAATCTCATTTCCTTTGTGCACTGAAATCTGTTGTCAGGAAACCAGAATAGGGGAAGCAGCACACTCCAATTCACACTGGGGGTGGGGATGGTCCACTGGTTTCCCATGTGCCTGTTGAATAGCTAGGGCCAGTGGAGAGCACAGAGAGCAAGGGTCTGGGACAGCATTTTATTCTGTAATGGTTCTTATATCAAACTCATTGCCATAGTAGCTGAGTGCCTTCTACTAGTGCAATAAGTTATGTAGTTCCTCTGTCTTAACAGTGGAGAACATTGCAACCAGAGTTGCATGGTACTGAGATTCAGACCTAGGTCTCTTGCATGCTACTGTAGAGCACTCCCAACCTGAGAAACAAGGAGCTGCCACATATAATCATACCAGTGGTCTCCCATATGGCAGTGCAGAATACTCCTTTCTTCCTCTCTTGTATGCTTCTGAGTGCAGAGTCTACTATATTGAGATAAGTGATTATGTTGGTTTCATTTGAGCCTACCTAGGTTTGCTCCTGGTAGGGGAGTTATCAGGTGTGTATTCAGTACAGATAGTGAGGAGCCACTGCTTCCATCTGCTTTCCTACAGTCCACACTTGCTTTCCCCATTGTAGCAGACCACACGGGGAACAGCTTTCTGCCTTTGCCCTCCTTCCCCAGCCCCAATGTTCTGAAACAACCTGCTCTTGGTACTGGGCTCAGGAATCTATTCAACCTGCCATTAACCAAAGTGCTGCTGGGTTATCTGACAGCTGATCTGTAACCAAACAGTCCTGTAAGACATCTCCTCAATCCCCATTTACAGACAGGGAAGCTGAGTCCCAGAGAGGGAAGACGACTTGCCTTTGATTGCACAGCAAATCAGTGGCAGAATACAAGCCAGTTTGTCACACTCCCAGGCCTATGATTTAACCACTAAGTCATTCATGCCACTCTTGACTCAGCCTGCCAGTCCAGGAAGCAGCTCCCCAGATAGGAGGCAGAGAGGTGAGGGTCTAGTGGACTGTGGGCCAGACTGAGAGCCGGGAACTCCTAAATTCTAATTCTTTCTCTGCCACTAGCACCCTCTGTGGCATTGGGCAAGTCATTTCCCCTCTCTGAGCCTTACACTTCTCCATTTGCCAGCATTAATTAGTGAATGTTTGTGAAGTGCTGTAAGTGTCAAGTATTAGAAGGCTTTGTGCTCTAGTTCCGCCCTTTGTAGCCCCCTTTTTTTTTTTAAGAGAAAGGGAGCCCTTCAATTGAATGGGCAGCAGGGCCAATCCCAAGGCCAAAGAGGAGTGATAACCAGAGAGCAGGCTCCAACTTGTAAATCAAAACCTCCCAGGGGGTTGCTGCTAAGAGATTAGAAGGGATTCCTTTGCCAGCTGGCATCTGGATTCCCCCATCTATCTAACCAGGCATTTACAGCATATCCATCAGCACGTTATTGTAGTCACAGTGTACTCCCTCACTCGTCTTTCAGTGGGGAAAGCACCAGCACACTCAGTAATAAGTGTGTGCTGCAAGGCTGGGCAGAGCTACTAGTTTCATCACAAGTGACTACAGGTCAAGGAGACCTGAAGAAAAATGAAAGGGATAAAGTTAGGCAGTGAGTGGGAAGGGCCCTTTTATCAGAGCCGGTGTTCCTTCGCTGCAGGCCAAAAGGGCATCCAACCACTAGTTGCCAGCTAACCATCTAGATTTTTTTCATGTCTCATTAAAATGCTTGGAATTGTGTGTTGGGGCAGTACCACAATGAGGTGAGCATCAGCTGCCTGCATTTTGAAGGAGGAGGATCAAACTGGGACCTGATGGAAGAACTAAACCTAAAGGAGAAGAGGCTCATGCAGAAGCCTGGTTGCAGGTGAGTATAGGCTACCAGCCAAGCATCATTTTGCACTGAGTTGTTGGGGATGGGGCAACATGTCCTGTGGTCTTAAGAACCTGACTAGGAGTGACTTTGGCTGTCCGAATCAGAGGGTCTGTGTGTGCATGATGCTATTGGAGTGGGTCTATTTATGGGTCCCACTCTTTCTAGAAGTGTCCAAGTGCAGGAGATAGTGTATCTTATATCTGGAATACCATGTCCTCTCTTTGGGGGGACTCTAGGTGAGGAGAGCGGTGGGTGCTATATCTTGCCTTGGGCAGGTGTCTGAGACTGTACAGTAGAACGGGGTGGCTAGGTTTGGCAAACTGAAGCTGTCTGAATGTGTCTATGGGACAATTTCTTTGGTATTTATGTGTGTGCAAGTCCATGTTTGGAAAACGATATATGTCTATGTGCCCATTTGTGACAGGCTGTAACTCTACTTGTTTTCTCACTTGGCAGACTGCAAACAAGAGCCTATCCAACTGAATGTGTGAAGTAGTTAAGCCACGGTGACTGTAGTGTACACTATGGCAGGCTATCTATAAGTGCATTGCCCTATGTGTTGGACTCTATCCATTTTGTTGTTGTTGTTGTTCAATTGACAGGGAGGTTGTGTCTGCCTGACGGCACCTAGTGGAGGTGATTGCATATCAGAGGGCCTAGGTGGGATGTGGCACATACAGAACTGGTACCATTTGGGTGGACTGCATGGATCTTGACCTGGCCTTCAGGCTGAGTGTTTTATTTGGCAATGGGAGGAAGAGGAGCTTTCTGGCATGATCTCCTCTTGTGAGTCTCTAGCTAGCCGTAGTGCTCTGTGTTCCTAGTGAGAATAGGCCAAGTGGTTCTGAGTGGGGGGCAGATCTCGCAGTCACCCTAGCCTATGTTGCAGCTAGAACAGAATTCTGATACGATAAAATCTCTACCCCCTTCAGCAAATATTGCCTCTGGTCAAAAAATTCCATTTCCCCCCAAAATATTTATTTTTTTACAATGGTTTTGAGATTAATATTTTTTTAAACCTTGGTAGGTGAGACCTGGGCTAGGTCCTTGTGCAGGAGCGATGCAGAATTCCCTAAGGCACCTCACACACCACAACAAACACAGGGTCCTTTGGGGGAACAACCCAAGACTGGATGGGTCCAAATCTAGGTACCCACAGGAGCAACGGTGCCTGCACTGACACAAAAACCATCTAGCAGGACCTCCAGGAGGGGAGAGGAGCTGCATGGCAAGGAAATGGAGACATCAAGCCTTCTGTGAATGGAGTTAGCACACCCTTCCCTTTTCTTCTCAGATCAGCCCATCCTGAGCAGCTTGAATGTGGGGCTTGTGATTTGGATTTAGACCTCAGTACTCAGGAGCTACAGAATGGACCTTTGTGATTTGCAGGATACAGTAAAAGTTGTGGGACTCCTACATCCCAGCTCTGAGGCAGCAAGAGCCTGGGTGTGTCTCTCAGATCCCCTTCTTGGTGAACTTTATTTTTTTAAGAAAACTTGTTTGTTCCTTCATAAAGAAATCCTGATTCTTCAGGACAGAGGGAGGGCTGGGGTCCTAGGATAGCTGGAACCAGAATAGGAAGGACTGTCCAGCCTCCCGTCCCCCTTTCCAACACGCTCATCACGCTCTCCTGCTTCCCATTCTCAGCTATCCCCTGCCTCCAAACACTGTGCAGTTTCTCCATTCAGTGCCCCTCTCTTCCCCACCAAATGTCCAGCCATTCTGAAGAGTGTGTTCTTCACATCACCAAAGTGACTCTCAGAGAGAAGTACATGGAGCCACCAAGACAGAGAAATGTTCCAAAAGGGATCCACAAAGTGGGTGATATGTCCTGAACTGCAGGGTTAGAAGCCCAGGCCTTAGTGTGCTCAGGTCTCTGGCCCCCTTGTTCCCTTCATGTTACACTGGGAGCCGGAGAGTAGGTGGTAACAGTTTCTCTCTCAGCGTTGGGTAAGGCTGGGTGCCTTTCAGCTGCACTTGCAGGATTTCACCACCATGTTGGAGAGCTGCTCCACTTTGGGGGTCCTCCCAACATAGTACAGGATGGTGAGGGGCTCCAGGTCCTGGGGGACACAGCAGGGCGAGGCAGACGCCTCTGGATTCAGCGTGTAATACAGGCCCAGCACCTGCAGAAACAAAACACATGTAGGAACTAGGTTGGAGATGCCTGAGGCTACTGGGGCTACCATGTGATGCTTTTCCACTCCAGTGGGATCAGCAGAGCTGGTCTCTAGGCATTTATGTCACTCAACACTATAGTACTTACTGACTAGCAGGGACAGTCTCCAGTAGGTTTGACCCAAAATAGGGCCTGTCTTTGAAAGTTTCTAATCTTCCCAGCCTTGAATGAGCCTTTATTATTTATTGCCATGTCCATTTGCTCTGATAATCAAAGCGAGTGGTCTACGGAGCGCAAATGCAGCCTGAGTAACAACTAACCCCTCTTCTCAGCTGGGCATTGGCATGGTTGATGGTGTCAAAATTTATTCTTTTAACAAAGCAGGGTGTAACTAGCCTGGGGCCATGTTGTGCTGAGCTCCATAAAAAGCAGTTGAAAAAATCAGTGTTGTTGATTTCAGCCAACTTCTCCAGATAGTACTGGATTTAATCCAGCCTTCTCAAGTATCCATGATTCCCTCCCAGCTTTGAACCATCTGATGAGCTTGCTCCACTCCATCCTCCAAGTCATTACAATATAGTATTGGCGCCAGAACAGAGTCCTCTGGGACCCCACTGGATTCCTCCTCCCAGCTGGCCCTGAACCACTGATGATTATTCATTCTAGTCACGTAACTGTTTTATAGCAGTTGCCATGTTTCTTCTCAGAGGTGGCTGCATTTCAGTGGTGGGTGACTTCTACATTTACAAGGTGAAAATCTGATCTCACCTGCCCCAGTCCGGTCCCATTGACTGCACTGGAGTTGGCCCTATTTTAAATTAAAGGAAAGTTTGGCCCATAGTCTAAGTCAGAGATGGCCCGGGGGCCACATCCGGCCCTTCAGACGTTTTAATCTGGCCCTAGAGCTCCCGCCAGGGAGAGGGGTCCAGGGCTTGCCCTGCTCTGGCACTCCAGCCGGGGAGCAGGGTCAGGGGTTTATCCCGCTCTGTGCGTGTCGTGGCTCCGCATGGCTCCCAGAAGCAGCGGCATGTCCCCCCTCTGGTTCCTACGTGTAGGGGCAGCCAGGGGGCTCCGCACACTGCCCCCACCCCAAGCACAGCTCCCCACAGTTCCCATTGGAACCACAGCCAATGGGAGCTGCAGGGGTGGCACCTGCGGATGGGGCAGCATGCAGAGCCGCCTGGCCATGTCTCCGGGTAGGAGCTGGAGGTGTGACATGCCGCTGCTTCTGGGGGCTGCTTGAGGTAAGCGCTGCCTGGATCCTGCATCCCTGACCCCCTCCTGTGCCTCAACCCCCTGCCTCAGCCTTGATCCCTCTCCCACCCTCCAAACCCCTCAGTCCCAGCCCAGAGAACCCTTCTGCACCCCCAACCCCAGAGCCCGCATGCCCAGCCGAGCCCACATCCCAACCCCCTGCCCCAGCCCGGAGTCCCCTCCCACACCCTGAATTCCTCATTTCTGGCCCCACCCGAGACCCCACACCCCAACCCCCAATTTCAGAGCATTCATGGTCTGCCATACAATTTCCATACCCAGATGTGGCCCTTGGGCCAAAAAGTTTGCCCATCCTTGGTCTAAGTGCCTTGTGATCCTTGGGGTTGTACAGTGCTATGGAAACATCCTATTTTATTATATAGATCTATCTAATCCCCATTTCTTTAGCTTCCCTCTGGGACGTCCCCCTCCCTGAAATGCTGCACACCCCTTGAGAGAGAAGTGAAGTTGGTTCAAAGTGATTATTTGTGAGGAATCTTCTGTTTCTCACAGTATTTGCCCCTAGGCACTGCTGACAAACTGCCTGACTAGAGCACCCTTCTAACAGCTGACCAAGGTTTTATAATTAATCTTGTTGCTCACTAATTTCCTGCTTTTTCCTTGTTCCTTCAAAAATATGAACCAGCCCAAATTCCCCTTACATTTACACTGATTCAGCCCCACAGACTTCCAGAAAGCCGCCTAACAGAACGTGTCCCCCTCCACACACACTTGCCCTTTTCCTGTGCCCTGGGAAGGAGATCCCATCCCCATGGAGCCATTGGTCCCACCCACTCTTTACCCTGCTTCCAGCATTTGTTCTCTAGTCATTTCCTTGGTTCTAGTACTCCCACTGCTGCTAGCCCTTCAGCTCAGTCAGGCCTTGCTGATGTGCATATGCTCAAGTCAGCACAACAGTTTTAACCTGCTTCCTGAGATCCCTCCCTTACCCACTTAGCTATCATTGCATTGAGTATCCTGTTACCAGTGGCATTTTTAATGAAGTTTGAAGCAAAGTAGCTAGTGAGCAATTCTGCCTTCTCTCTGTCCTGCTGCCATTTCCCTTCCCTAGGCGGGAGCGACCCCTGCATTCCTATTTCTTTTGTTCCCTTTTGCAGGCTCAGCAGGGCGCTGGAGTCTTTGCCGCTAAGTCTGCACCATCTTCATGCACACAGCCCCAGCATGTCTCCCTTTCCTTGTAGATATTTAACCTTTAGGACTCTGGCCAGTCCCAAGGTGATGTTCCTGTCAAGGACTGACCATGTCCTAGGGTCATCATGAGTGGATTACCTAGAAGGGTAATCCACTAGTGACCTAGAGGCATTAGCCTTCTGCAGATTTTATATGTGGATCATCCTGCTTAGTGGACTTCTCCCACAGCCCTAGGCCTTTTCTCCAGGTGGCCCATGGGTCATGCAGGTGTCCTGCAGTGAGGAAAGCTGCCTCTGCAGAGAGGGAAATTTCCCATGTAACCACTTTCTCCTGCTCCATGCAACTATCACAGCTTTTTTATGGATTTGCTCCTCTCCACAACACACAGTGGGGGGGAATATATAGTCCTAATGTTTTCACCCCTCAGCTCACAGAGATCATCTACACACAGAATCACTTCAGCCACCACTGGAATGCAGAGCATTCACTTCACCCATCACTGGGGTATTAGGCAGCAGCTGTTTACAAGTGCCCAGCAGTGTTCGGTGACAGTTTACAACAGAAAATGCAGAAGAATTCTATATCCAGTGGAAACTGCAGGAGGAGCTTAGGAAGCAGAATGTAATTACTGGAGTTGAAACTTGACCCGAGCATTTGGATTAACACCCCATCCATTACACACACACCCCCGCTGCTGCCAAAGAAATGTACCCGGGGATCTTTAATGCCCACAGGTGGTCAGCACGGCTGTTTGAAATGTCATTTGATAGACAGCCACACAAAGCTCCTGAGCAATGGGCTGGGGCATGGGCTCAGAACTGACTCCAAAGGAAGAGTGCCCCCACCTGAACCACCCCCACCATTGCCTGCAGCACCCTGAGGTTTCCTGGCACTGGCCTTGCTTGCCCCTACGTCACTTGGGAGAGTGAAATAGTTCAACCCCGAGGAGGTTACAGCTGCAAGCCACAAGCAGCCACCGCCATTAGAAGCCCCTGTCAGTATCAAATGCCTGTCGTACCGTGCTGTGGGTTGTGTCTGCGCTGCGGAGGTATGGGCAAGGGCCTGAGCAGAAGTTGGCGAAGTAGCCCTTGGGCTCATGAACCCATTTCCAACCCAGGTCCTGTCGGAAGTCGATGTAGAGAGGACGCACACAGCAGTTCTCCTCCATGTTCCTGACACAAAACATTGGCACAAAGTGAATCCAAGGACATAGGAGAGATGGGAGCTTCTGCCCCTCCCCCACATGGCTCAATGGCTTCATGCCCCATTGAAGGATACAGTCTTTTGAGCAGAAGGAGCTATTATCTCCAGTGCCAGCTCTGACTGCATGACTAGGCCCGGTGCTACTGGCAAGTGCCTCTGGGAGAAACTGAGTTTTGGGTGACCATGCTGCTTGGCTACAACAAACAGAGCTGGGAGTAGCAAGAGAGAGGGAAGTCTGCAAATATGGCAGTGCTCAACTTCTACCACCAGGGGACACCCCCATCAAGATGTGGGGAAGGGAGAGGGAAAGAGCCTGGATTCATATGAAAATTCCTTTTAAAAGCAGAAGTGGAACATCAGAAACAAACCATAATGCCCAAGAGCAGGCACACAATGTTCAGCAAGCCCCAGCCTTGGTTGGATGACATGGCAAGTTCCAGCTCAGACTGATAGCTCAAATGTGTCCTACAGGAGGCAGTTCAAGTCCCTATAGTCACACTCGCTGGCTAGCAGCTCAGCTGCAATAGCGGGGCCGCTTTTCCGATCTGTGTTAGTTTCTCCTAGGACTCCAAACACCACTGAGCTCTTGTCCTGGGATGGCCAAGCACAGCTCTGCCCTTAAAAGAGCCCTGGGGAGAACACTGATTCACAAACCGCTCAGAGGACCTGCTCATCCCAGGAGTTTCCAATGGGCTGGAAGCTTCCAGGTGTTTCCATGCCACCTGGCAGAAAAAACTATAGTACTTGTCCCAGAACTGGTGATCCTGCTGCTGCTTGACTGAGGGGGAAGGATAACGTCAGGGGTAGGTGGGGTCCTTGCTTACCGGAAGCAGTAATTGGTGTCTAGAGCTCGTTTCTTCCTGTAGCCTCCCAGAGCTGGACTCTCAAGCCGATGTGGGGGTAACATCATCAAAATCAGGTGGGGGTTGTGAAGGCCCTTCTGCTTCTTCAGCCGCCCCAAGTCCCCTCGCCCATGGTCATCCTCACTGTCGATGCCTGAGGACAGAAAAAGGCACCCTCCCGTAAAGGGTTAGCCTCAAAGCAGAAATGGGGAGTGTATGGACCAAGGAAGATGTGGAGAGAGACCCCAAAAGACCTTTCAGCGACCTGGACAGGACTGTGTAATGCTTGCTCCCAGGGCTTTGGAGCTGTGCTCCGGCTCCACTCCAGCTCCAGGCAAAAACCTGCAGATCCACTGCTCCGGAGCTGCTCCAGCTCCGGGCTCTGCTCCAAAGCCCTGCTTGCTCCCACTCCTAATCTAGGGAGAAGGGGACTCAATCTCCCCGTTACATTCCCTCCTGGACTTCTTCCCAGACTGTTCCCAAACTGGACCCTTACTTGGCCAGCATGAATTTGGTTGCCACTGGCCTGAAATAGAGGCTTGTGGGCCACTTGTTTTACTATTTGCAAACTGCTGGTCAGGCTGTTAATCAGTCCCCTTCTCTGTTGGCTTCAGTCCCAGGACAGGCAGAAAGATGAATGGTTTAACAATGTCAGATCACTGGCACTCTGCAGAAATAGCCTCAGAAATCTAGCTGGTGGGGGCTAGTGGCTACAGCCCAAGGCTCAGAGCCAAGAGATTCCTAGTTCTTAACTCAGCCAAGCCACTGTCTCTCTGTGCCACCTCAGGCAGGATGTCCAACTCCTGGTGCTTCAGCCACCCTATCTGGAACCCAGAGTGAAAAACAGATCTCACAAGAAATCTGAGAATGCAGCAGAGTTAAATTTCCCAGAGAGAGATTACAACACAAAATTACCCCTTTCTGCACACATCCATCCATGCACACATATTATATACACTCATGCACTTACTGGCACACATACTCATCTAAACACAGAATTCATGCAGTGAAACAATCCACATGCAAGCACATATCTGTTATCACTACATGCACATGGAGTTCCCTGGGTGTAAAATACTCAACATTCAGATCAAGCTGGAGATTCAGTTCTTCTGCAGCTGCTCCATGCTCCCCTCTCCCATAAGGTTCCCCCAACCCTTGCCCCTTGTCACCTTTGAACTTGACCTCCAGCACCTCGTTAAAGTTTTCCAAGATGTCCCCATTGGGCTGAAAGGTGTGACATGGACAATGGATGCTGATCTCCAGACCCAGGTTGGACTCTGCAGAGGAAGAGGTGACCCCATGAGAAACACATTCTAGCTATGTGAACTGTCCTCCAACTTATGAAGAGAGTCCCAGGGAGGCCAGAAACCCCATAGCTCCTAGGATCTGGGCTCAGCTCAAGGGCTGCTGGATGACATGGAAGGTGGAGACCAGCTGTCATCTTAAAAAAGAGAATGAGAAGGCTTCACTTGTACCAACAGCCATGCCCTTGTTTGCCCAGCCCTGATCAGCACAGCAGCTGCAGCCTCCTGTTTTTGTTGATTTTCCATCTAAGTCACACAGATTTTCCTGAGGTAATGTGTTTCTTCATATTAACAAAAACTTCCTGAGACCTGCCATACTGTGTGCTCACAAGAGAGGTTCTCATGGTAGCAGGAATCTGTTGATACAAGATTCTTACAGAAGCTTCTGTTCCATGTCTTGGTATGAATGGAAATGGCTGTCTGTCTATGGTATTTCTAAGGTACCTGTCACCTTGATATCTAAGCACCATCCACATTGTGACCACTTGCATTGCACACTATCAGCCAGCAGGACTGCCCAAAGCTAAGTGTGATACAGGCACTGAACTCAGGCCATTAAGGACAGAAGTTGGACTGCTTTAAAATAGGAGGAGCCAACAAACTCACGGCTCATCCTTCCCGAGACTGGCTTCATGCCAAGTGCCTGCATTCCAGCTTTCAGTGACAGCCAGGTTCCAGCTGTGAGGGTAATCCAGCTGTGACTCATGGTACCTGTGATCCAACTATGAGGAGTACTGAGAGTTACCCCATAACTGTTTGCTGGCTCTGCTGAATGGTAGCAGAGGCAAAACTATTAATATGTTCTCAGTCACAACTCTTTGTACACTGTAATACTGTGGCCTCTAGCTAGCTAGATGTGTCAGACAAATGCATTAGACTAAAAGCCTCTGGTATTCCCTCATCTTTACACCTGGCATGAGAATCAGGATTCTTGGTCCCACCACATTGTTTGCAGTTCAAAGGGAGCTCAGCCTCTTGAAGAGTAGGAAAATTTGCAGCTATCATATCCTGTAGAGAGTGGGAACTCCAGGGAGGGCTAGGTAGCTAAAGGAGTATGGAGGAGGCACAGCAGGGCAGCTCCTTGTGGGTAGTCTTGTCTCAAACTGGGCAGAACTGCTTTTGGTGGAACCTCACTGCCTCGGACTGAGGAAACTACCCTTTGCTAGAGGGAGATGAGGTTTTCCTCTGTATGTTATCTGAAGGAATGGCACTGGTGGCTCCCCGAGCGAACCAGACCCTCCACCCAGGCCCCTGTGAGACAGCAAGATCCCTACCTCTGCGCAGGAGCCACTCACGCACAGTCTCAGTGACATCGAAGGACAGCCACTCTGCGGAGCCCCTCGTTTGCACATTCCTGCCACTGAGATAGCGCTGCTTTGCTATGTGTTCGTCAGGCCGGAGGATCTGTGTTGGGAGGAGACACAAAGGGAATCAGCCAGTGCAGCGTGGCTGGGGAGCAGAGGCACCACACATTCTCTGTTTCCCCACAAGGGTTAGGTTTGTTATGAACTAATCCAGGAGGAGTGTGCCAGGGAGGGACAAACTGGGAATGGCCCCATCTTTCCTTCAGGAATACTCTGTCACAGGTGAGAGTGATACCCACTCTCTAGGCACAAACTGGAGCATTAGCACGGGGCCTTTACAAAGCATCCTGCTCTTAGAGGACTGGCCAGACCTTCTCCTGCTGTGTCCCAGTGGCAGGGGAGGGTTGAGGGAGTGCTAGCCTGGGCTGTAGGAGAGCCGGGTTCAATTCCTGCTCTCACCAACATCCTGTGTGACCTTGGGCATGCCCCTTAGTCGCTCTGTGCCTCAGTTCCATCTGTAAAATGAGGATAATAGCACTTACCTGCCTCACAGGGGTCTTGTGAGGATAAATTCATTAAAAATTGTGAAGTTCTCAGATGCTGTGGTGATGGGGGCCATGTAAGTACAATAAATAGGGGTGTAACTCCAGAGAGCCATGGAACACTGGAATACTGCAGCAGATGGGAACCTCTAGGAAAGGGCCCCATGCCAGGATACCCATGGTATCTGAGAATGAGTGAGCAGGAAAGAGACAGCAAAGTCCCAGGGGAGAGAAGAACCTGAAAAGGTCAGGCTGAGGTGACTGCCTGTGCTGGGGGAATTAAGAGGGTTTTAGCCCCTTCCTGTCCCCCTGCCTTTGCACACCCTAGTTCTGTTTAGCCCTGAGAGCCGCAGCCAAGCTGCCCCCTCATCCTGCCCCCTAGTGCATGGAGGTGGGGTAGAGCCACTCACCTGGAAGAGCTCGATGCGCTGCTCGCTGCGTTTGGAGCTCGGGTTGGGCACTCGCAGCACCCGGAACTCAGCCCGGAACAGACTGGTGCTGTTCTTCTCTGCTGAGGATACGTTGAAGCGGAACACGTTGGAGGTGATGCTCTTGGGGCAGATGCCCAACTCATCTAGGAGACAGAGAGGGAGGCTGAGAGCCAAGGGCCAGAGTAGGAGGGCCTGGGCAGAACAGACAGCTAACCCTGTGAGCAGCAGTGGATTGGCAAGGGGCATTCTGACCACAGTCTTCCATTCAAACTTCTGCCACGTTTACACTGCAATCTGACTGTCCTGGCTGAAGAAAACAGATGGGGGCAAATTCTCCACCCAAACCTGTTCTAAACCAGGGATTTTTCTGCAAAATTTTCCCAATGATGCTACCATTGTTTCAGCTTAACCAGCCACAGCAATAGAGGGCCCCAGGTAGACCAGTCACCAGCATTTTTTATTCCACGTCATCTAACCCAGCTCAGGGCAGGTATAATTCACACAGGTTTAAAATGCCAGTGGCCATGCAATCCTTATCTGCACTAATGCTCTCACTGTTGCTGCCATCAGGGGAGTTGAACAACATTTTTCTGGAGTAGACAAGGCTTCATGTACATGAGTCCCACCCCACTAAAGGCAAGCGAGTGCCTCTGGATTTACATCACCATTTCTGAGCACAGGACCTGGTCTAGTTGTCTTTGAATCTTAGTTTCACAAAATTCTCCTTAGAAAAAAACTATTTGGGTATGGCGCTGTCTCCTGGAATGAAAACTGGCCAGAGGCCACAAAGCATGAGGCAAGGAGGGGACTTTGGGGGTGTTGTCTAGTGGGTACTGTAGGGCTTGGCATTAAGGTAATCTTCATTGATGGACTGGATGAAGGACTGACATCTGATACTAGCTGCAGACACCAGCAAGGACAGAGAAATAATCCCAAGGGACCTAGAGAGATTAGACAAATGGACTGGAAATAACAGAATGAGGCAGCCTGCTGGGAGAAAGTATTCGGACCCCAGATACCCAACAGGAAGGGAGGGGAGGGGTCTGGATAATGGATGTGGTATGAGACAGAAGAGAGGCCCCACAGAATGAGCCTCACCTCACCTAACATATTCTATTGCCTCTGTTCTCCCCCTCCCCTTTCCTCTGCCCTGATTCCTCCTGTGCCCTAGGCTTACAGAACTGCCCAGCCATACCTGGGAGTGCAGCTCACTGAACTCATGCTTCACCTTCATCCTGGGTACAGAACAGCCCTCATGACTTCCACCTCTAAAACCAGCATCACCCTGACCCCTTCAGTCCCTGCTCCTCTCTGCCCCCATATGCTGGTTTACTGCTAACTGCATAGAGCGTTCAGCTTCTCACATGCTGCAGACCCAGCATAGTGAATGGGCCCTCAGTGGGGCCCTAAGCACTGCTCTATTGTGTCATTTGATGTGACATTTGTGTTGGTCTTAAGAAAAGAACTATCCCATGTTCCTGCTACAGTCCCAGCATGTGACGAACAGACAGGAAGCCCTGTTAATCCTGAAATAACACCCTGGTCTCAGACACTTCTCTTCACAGCACTGTCAGCTTCCAAAGGAAACAGGTCAGCAGGCTCTGAAGAGAAGGGCTAGTGTCAAACCAGCACCTTGGAGAGATGACAAACCTATCCACAAATGGACATAAGCTCCCACCACAAGTTCCCAGGGCCAAATTCTGCTCAGCATGCCATTGGTTTAATCCATAGTCACTCCAGTGAAGACAAAGGCCCTTCTCTTGATTTACACCCAGACTCAGAGAGCAGAAGTGCAAGAGTTCATGGGGATTCACCCCCTGAATGCTCTGGCTTTCCAGCCAAGCCAAGGTGTAAGACAAAATGCTGCTCCCATGAACTTGCTTGGGAGTTTTGCCATTGGCTTCTTTGGGACCATGGTTGGAACAACTTCCCTGTCAAGCAGGATTTATCTGATGCATTGTTTCCATCCAGGAGACTGATGCTTGGTGCATAATGGGTGATTATCGCAGATATGGCTCAGATCCTTACAGCAACAGCAGACAGGACTGCTCATACCCGCATCTCAGCAGCAGACAGAGGACATGCTGAGCCATGCTGTGGAAATGGGCAGGTAGGTTCTTGTAGCAAACCATGAGTTCTTAGTATCACTCCACAGAAAGGTGCAGTATCTCCAATGACACATTAAATCAAGGTGTTGGCCCATATGCTCATTAACAGTCCTAGGGCATCCTCCTGGAAGAGGCATAACTTGGGCAATTCCATTCTGCCCCTAGGACCACTCTGTGGTTCCAGGTGGATACTGTCTTCCACTTCACTTCCTGTCCTAAACTCTTTTGTAGTGTTGCTAGTCATTATTAGCCAGGTGGCCTTCCATTCCAGAAGTAGCTGCCTGTCAGTGGTGGGTGAAGTGCTTCCTATATCCATGTACATACTTTACCCTATGTGCAGTGCAGTTAAGGCTTAGTTAATTAATGTGTATAACAGACCCTGAGATCCTTGGCTAAAAAGTACTAGAGAAAGGCTATTGTTTTTATACCTTATCCCTCTCCTGCTATCATCACATCCTCTTCTTTCTGTCTAATCTTTCTTTTTAGCCCTCGTCACCATGTTATCTGAGCACTTCCCAAGTATTTACTGGTAGAAATAATCTTTCTTTTCTTTTCAGCATGTAAGAGAAATAGCGTGTTTATAGTTGTTTCCGTTTACTATGAGTGTGCTGTACAAAAAAGGCTTTGTTGAGAGAAAGCTAAGCTGATGAGTTCTGTGTTTCATTCTGAATGCAGTCAGGTCCATGCTCAGTCTTGTCTCTTGTGGTAGTCAGGGACCAACTCCCAACTCTGTCTCCAACACTCATTAGCCTTGCCCATTGGTTGCCTGTTTCATTGATCTGGTGGGATGGAGCTGTCACTGGAGGTCCTGGTCACAGAGGAAGAGGTGATCGACCTCTCAGGAAGTTAGAGCCAGTACCACCAGAGGTGCGGAGAGGGAGTTTGAATATCAGGACAGAGACTTCAAACTGGACTCTGGGCTTGATCGGACACCAGCGCAGGGATCTACCTAAGCAGACAGGCGCTTGGAACCAGCTACACCTGTTCCAGAGTCTGGTGCTTCATTTGTGGATCATGTGAGTTGCAGTAACTGAGCCTGGAGATCATGAATGCATGGATATGGTCTGTGGCCAGGTCTGTGTCTGATAGTGTGGAGTGCACGCTGATGGCCATTCATCACTGAATGGAGCATTTTTTGCCACCATTGCATATTTGGGTGTCCAGTAGCACCAAGAAGCCCAAAAGAGCTCAGGGCTGTGGGCTGACTCAACAATCTGAAAGCAGATGCCTTCGATAGTAGAGGATGCGATACAGAAGACAAGTTCTTAAAGTGCTTCCTTCTTCCAACCAATGTAACCTCAGCTTTGCCTGAGTCACTATTAGCCAGCTGCTCTTATCCAAGCGCTAATTTCAGGGAGGCTCTAAATGAGGTGGGAGATGGTGCTGTTTGTTTGATACAAAGGAGAGGTGGATCTGGGTATTGTCTGATGGCACTTCTGCCCATGTTGTCTCACCAGCTCCGCCAATGGCTCATATAGATGTTGAATAATATGAGGGAGAGGATTGAGACTTGTGGGTCTCCTGCAGTTGAGGGCTTTGGACGTGGAGGGACAGTTGGCCAAAGGACCCAGTGTGTTTGATATAACTGCACCCGTCTCCCAAGATGGCCTCTGTTTTGTGACATGAGGCCAAGCAAGGTCACTCGCTGGCAGATATGAGTCCTTCTCTCTGAGACCATCCAGTCAGCGCTCAAAACGTAGCTAGGTCTGAGTCACCTGAATCTCAGGAGACCCTGGATTCCTGGAGTAGAGGGACTTGGATGGGCAGGAGGGGATTATTCTGATTATTCTTTTAAGGTTGGTTCTTGTAGGTTTTTGTCTCCAAATTTATGTGCTTTGGAGAGACAATGGCATCCTTCTCTTCTTTAATGAATCTCATCTCTCTCACCACCCCCACTCTAATATAGCAGAGCTTCCAGACACACCCAGGAGTTGAGAGTGTGGCAGCAGGATATTTGATTATCTTTGGCTGCTGCTCCCTCACCCCATATTCCCTGTGACCGTCCCCTTGAAATCCCATCTGTGCAGTACAGTGCAGGGCAGATACAGGTAGCCTATACGCTGAATCCAGCCAACTATGTATGTGAAGGAAAACACAAAAGGCTTCATGCCTCCCACATCTGTCTCTCCTACTTTCCCCAGGTAACTATTGGTCTCTCTGGTTGTCTCTCTCTTCTGGTCTTCAGAATAGGCTGCTTGCCTTGGATGTGAGAAGTGGGCGACTCACACTTGCCCATTATTAATTGTGGCATATGGCTCTGAGTGCGGGCTGGGCTCTGACAAGGGGATAATAGTGGTTTGGGGCTCCCTACAGCCGTGGTTTTCAGACTTTTTCTGGTGAGCCAGTTGAAGAAAATGGTTGATGCCTGTGACCCAACAGAGCTGGGGATGAGGGGCTTGGGGTGTAGGAGGGGCTCTGGGCTGGGGCAGGGGGTTGGGGTGTGGGAGTGGGTTAGGGCTCTGGGCTGGGGGTGGAGGTTCTGGGGTGAGGCCAGGGATGAGGGGTTTGGGGTGCAGGAAGGAGCTCGGTTTGGGGGGCTCAGGGCTGGGGCAGGAAATTGGGGTGCAGGGTTGGGGCGTGGGCTTACCTCGGGCACCTCCCGGTCAGTGGCACAGCGGGGGTGCTAAGGCAGCCTTCCTGCCTGTCCTGGCACCGTGGATCGTGTTGTGCCTCAGGAGCAGCCAGCAGCAGGTCTGGCTCCTAGATGGAGGCATGCAAGTGCTTGGGGCGGGGGCAGTGGATCGTGTTGTGCCCCGGGAGCAGCCAGCAGCAGGTCCGGCTCCTAGATGGAGGCATGCAAGTGCTTGGGGCGGGGGCAGTGCGCAGAGCCCCGTGGCCCCCCCCACCTAGGAGCTGGACCTGCTGCTGGCCCCTTCCGAGGCGCAGTGCGGTGTCAGAACAAGTAGGGACCAGCCTGGCTTAGCCAGGCAGCGCTGCCAACGGGACTTTTAATGGCCCTTACATTCCGTGACCCAGTACTGCGTCGCAACTGGCAGTTTGAAAACCACTGCCCTACAGGCTGCTTGGTTTGGATGGCACAAGTGGGCAGGGCTGGGGAGAGGACTGTAGTGGCACCACTGTCCCTTTAGAAATAAATTAGGAGACTCTCTTAAGCCAATGGTATTCAGCTCCTCCCCCATGTACTGCTTGCAAGGCTGGGAATGGCATGGGAACAAGGACTGCCGTTTGCCCAAATACAAACGGCCTGTGTTTTGGAGGGTTTTGCTGATTACATAGGACAGAACCCTCTGCTCTCTAGGGAAGTGAGACCTTCCTTGAGCAATGGCCACCTTCCCCTGCTGTGCGCTAGTGCCCTGGGTAGCACAGCAAAAAGAGCATTCCCTCAAGTGACTGAACAGCTCTGATCATGGATAGGGCCAGAAGCCTGCTTTTCCAACATGACCAGGTTTGACCTGCTGCAAGCTCCCTCCTCAGCTTTCCTCATTGTCAAGTTGGTGTCCTGGAGAAGGATGAGGTCTCCAAGCCACTGAGTTGTTCAGCTGAAGGTTTGGCATTAGGGAAGTTTTGAGCATGGGTATGTGTACATGTGTGAGACTTGTCTGTATCAGCCCCTAAGATCACTGGAGTAAGCCTGGCTTATGGCTCAGAACTTGCTCTAAGATCACCACCTGAGAATGACAGAGTCAGGGGACAGTTGAACATTAGCCACTTTTGAAGACATAGGGCCAAATTCAACCCTGGTGTAAGTGGATTAAACTCCACTGACTTCAGTGGGGATGTGGCTGCTTAAACCAGGACTGAATTTGACACAATGTCTCCGGTGGCAGCTCAGTTCCCAAGATGTCTCTCCCCAGGACAGACACTGGCCAGTCCCAGGAATTCAGTTCAAATAGCACTTTAAACCCAGTGTTCAGTCATGAGCTGGGCATTCTGGATCTGGATGGGGAAGGTTAAATAATTTTAGTGCTAATCAAAATAAGAGATTAGCAGAATAAGACACCTGGTAGTGATGGGGGACTTTAACTATCTAGACATCTGTTGGAAGAGTAGTATGGCAAAACACAACATTTCCAATAAGTTCTTGGAATGTATTAGTGATTGCACAACAGCAAACTATCCTGATTCAAAGGAAAGATAGGAAGAATAGTAAGAGGCCAGTATGGATCCATCAGGAGCTCTTTAATGACCTGAAAATCAAAAAAGGAATCCTACAAAAAGTGGAAACATGGATGGATTGCTAAGGAGGAGTACAAAAGAATAGCACAAGCATGTATGGAGAAAAATCAGAAAGGCTAAGGCACAAAATGAGTTACACCTAGCAAGGGACATAAAAGGAAACGAGGCTTTCTGAATGCAATAGGAGCAAGAAAAAGACAAAGGAAAGTGTAGGTCCTCTGTTTAAAGGGGAAGGAAGGCTAATAACTGATGACATCAAGAGGGCTGAGGTGTTTGTCTATTTTGCTTCAGTCTTCACTAAAAAGGTTAAAGGTGACCAAGTACTTAACACAATTAATATTAACAACAAGGGGGGAAAATATGTTAAGAAATAGGGAAAGCACAGGTTAAAGAATATTTAGATAAGTTAGATGTATTAAAGTGGGCAGGGCATGATGAAATTCAACCTAAGGTACTTAAGGAACTAGCTGAAGCAATCTCAGAACCGTTAGTAATTATCTTTGAGAACTCCTGGAGGATGGGTGAGAGCCCAGAGGACTGGAAAAAGGCAAACATAGTAAAAGGGGGAACAAAGAGGACCCAGGGAATTATAGACCTGTCAGCCTGACTTTAATACCTGGAAGAATACCGGAATAAATTATTAATCAATTTATAGCCACCTATAGGATAATAGGGTTTCAAGGAATAGCCAGCATGGATTTGTCATCAAATCATGCCAGACATCTAATTTCCTTTGACAGGTTTACTGGCCTAGTGGATGTGGGGAACCAGTAGACATGATATATCTTGATTTTAATAAGTCTTTTGATACACTCCCACATGACACACTCATAAGCAAACTAGGGAAATGTGGTCCAGATAAAAAAAGACTATAAGGTGGGTGCACAACTGGTTGAAAGACTGTACTCAAAGAGCGGTTATCAATGGTTCGCTATCAGACTGGGAGAACAAATCTAGCGGGGTCCCACAGGAGTCAGTCCTGGGTCTGGTACTATTCAATATTGTCATGAATGACTTGGATGATGGAGTGGAGAGTCTGCTTATAAAATATGCAGGTGACACCAAGTTGGGTGGGGTTGCAAGCACTTTGGAGGACAGGATTAGAATTCAAAACAGCCTTGACAAATTGGAGAATTGATCTGAAATCAACAAGATTAAATGCAGTAAAAATAAGTACAAAGTACCACACTTAGGAAGGAAAAATTAAATGCACAGCTATAAAATGGGCATAACTGGCTAGATGCTTACACGCCCAGATCCTTTTCAGCAGTACATCTCAAATTGAATATGAGTCAACAATGTGATACAGTTGTGAAAAAGCCTAATATCTTTCTGGGGTGTATTAACAGGAGTGTTGTATGTAAGACATGGGAGGTAGTTGTCCCGCTCTACTTAGAACTCCAGCTGAGCCAGTGCCGTATCCAATTCTGGGTGCCACTCTTTAGGAAAGATACAGACAACTGGAGAGTGTCCCGAGGAGAGCAACAAAAATTATAAGAGGTTTAGAAAACCTGACCCATGAGGAAAGGTTGAAAGAACTGGACATATTTAGTCTTGAGAAAAGACCGGGGGGGGGGGGGGGGGGCGATAACAGCCTGCAAATAGGTTAAGGGTTGTTATAAATAGGAGGGGAATCAATTGTTCTCCATGTCCACTGAAGATAGGACAAAAAGTAATGCACTTAATCTGAAGCAAGGGAGATTTAGGTTAGATAGTAGTAGTTAAACTCTGGAATAGGCTTCTACGGGAGGTTGTAGAATCCCCCTCATTGGAGGTTTTTAAGAACAGGTTGGACAAACACCTGTCAGGGATGGTCTAAGTTGACTTGGTCCTTCGCCAGCACAGGGGACTGGACTCTATAACCTCTTGAGGTCCCTTCCAGCCCTACATTTCTATGATTCTGTGATTAAAAAGAGTCTGGCAGATAGTGGCCCAGGAATGTGGCAACTTTCCCCTTCACCCCTTCTAATGCACCTCAGTCCTGGCCTGCACCACCCCCTGCTCTTCCATTCCTGCTTTCCCCCTGCCAAGATGTGCCAATGCACCTCAAATGCCAGCCTGCAGCCTCCTTGTAGCGGGGTGGTCACCCACTTCTGCCTTAAAAGGCTTAAAACAGCCCAGGGAGAGGGCTGTGGCAGGGAAGGAAAAGCTAGGCTGATTGGGGGAAGCAGCCACAGCTGGGACCACGCCCCAATCAGGCCACAGCTGGCCCTATAAGAGGGCAGTGGGCCAGAAGGATAGATTGACTCTCTCTAGCTTTGAGAGGGAGGGACCTGGCTGCAGGGAGCTGAGAGAAGGTACCTGGAGTGGAGCAGGGCTAGGGGAAGGCCAAGGGAACTGGGGAGCTCCAGCCTGGAAACCCCCCAGGCTGTGTCCTAGTGGAAGGTCATATAGGTACTGGGGTTACAGGGGGCAGCCCATGGGTAGGCAGAGGCAGCAGGTCCAAACCCCCCTTGCCTATGATGAGTGGCTTTTACACTGCAGTCTGCCCCAGTGAGTGGGAGCTAGATGGTGACTGGCAGTAGCCTATGACTGAGGCAAGGTGGGGATAGAGGGTTGGGGGTTCCCCTGGGTGGGGAGACCCTGAGACTGTGGGGGTATTGCCAGGGGGCAGCACCCCAAAGACAAGGGGCACTGGGTCCTGGGAGGGACACAGGGGCCAGTGGCAGCGGGATGCTGGCCCGTAGAGGGCGTTCCAAGGCTGGTAGAGCTAATTCCCTGAGACAACCAGCAGGAGGCGCCACAGGGGTGAGTCCCGCACCGTCACACTCCTATTATCTTTTCTCACATTGCTCCTGCATTTGAACAGGCTCCTTCTTTCCTGGTACCAACCATCCTCCTTCTACCCCTCTAGAGATAGCATCCAAACCCTCTTCTTTCACCTCACCTTACCCTGCTGTGCTCCACTGTGGTGCTATCTGACACCATTTTCATGCCCAAAACATATTGTCTATAGTGTATCTATCTGATTTTGACTGTAAGCAGCTCAGGGTAGGGACCTGGCCTACCGACGTGTTTGCAGAGCACCATTAATGTTATTCTAGTAAGACATAAATATTGTAATAAGTGGCTAACAGCCCTTCTTCCTGCCTTGCAGTTTTCCCTGCTCCTTGAGTCCTGGTGTCTCCTGAGAAGATAGCTAATCATATAACCATATGGCATACAGTCTGCTAGAGATTAAATAAAATTAGTTGCATTACCCCATTGTATCCCTTATTCCACTTCATCATGGTAAGAGTAACGTAAATCTGGCAGTATGGCTGCAATCTGAAACTGCCACCACTGAGACGCAGCTCCTCCAGTACAACAGTGCCAGGAACCTCTGGCACAAAAACAGCATCCCCAATGCAATACTACAGCATCAGGGAACAGCCTGCATTGTGACATGACGGCATGTCCTCCATTGTCTTCCAGAACTGGGGAATCGCCAGCACTGACTGAATGGATTGCTCAGTGCCTACATCCGCTCAGCTTCCGAATCTGCAATCTGCTGAGGGTTGTGTCTGCTCAGTCTCTAGGTCTCTGTATCTGCACCTGAATCTGGTTACTGTCTGCATCTGTGTCTGCTCAATGTCTGCTCTGCACTTGCTCAACATCTGTTTTTCAGTGTCTCCTTGGTGTCTGTGTCCCATTGGGATCTCCTCTGCATCTGCATCTCCTCAGCTTCTACTTTGGTATCTGCTCTGCACCTACTCAGCATCTATGTGATCCTCTGTTCATTATCTGTCTCCTCAGCATCCCCTCAGTGTCTGCATCTGCTCAGCATTTCCTCAACATCTGGGTCTCCTATGCATGCATGCAGTGTCTTATTATCTGTGTGTCCGGAATATCTGAATTTCCTCAGCATCTTCTCTGTCTTCCCTCAGTGGCTGAATCTCCTCAGCAGTTACATCTCCTCAGTTTCGGTCTCTCCTCAGCACCTCCTTTCTGTCTCCTCAGCATCTTCTCCATGTCTGTCTGCCTTCCTCAGCACCCGTATCTCTGTCTTCTCTGCATCTGACCACACTCTACACAGAGTGAATGGGTCAAATCCATCACTGCTGTAACCACTGAAGTCAGCAGAGTTTTGCCACAGATTAATTTGGCCTGCTGCCTGGGAGTCTCTTGTCCACATGCAAGACACTCTTAGATTTCTGCTACTAGTCCTTGGGGGTAAATTCAGCCTACAAGCCTCAAACTTTTTCCTCCTCTCCCCCCCCCTCGTCTTTTTCCTTTCCTTTCTTCTTTCTCCTCTACTCTCCTCTCCTCTCTGTTCTCTCCTTGCTTCTCAGGGCTTCAGACATTGGCTGGGCTTGCTATTCCCTGGCTAGAGTCTGGGCTGATGTTATTCCAAGACACTGAAAAGCCCATCCCTTGCCTGCCCTGTTGCCAATGCTCGAACTCCTCCACCTGCTGCGGCGCTGCTCTCCAGCTAGCGCTTGGCCTTTTTAGAAAAATAATAAATCATGTTTTAAAAATTAATCTTTGTTTTTTTCGGACCCCGTCTTGTCCCGTTCCCCACGCACACACACTGCTTCTCTCCAAACTCCCCTACACGCGCTTTCTGGAACACAGCCCCCCCCCCCCAACCCCCCTGTCCATTGACTTTCTGCAGTCCCGCAATACACACACTTACTGCCCCCATCCCAATAAGCAGTAATTTCAGAGCCCAAGAGGACACCTAGTGGTAGGAAGGGGGCATGAGGCTGTTCCCAGAATTCTATCTGCCCTCAGACTGAGGGTTTGTCTGTGCAGTCTCTCAGCATTAGCCAAACTTCCTTCCCTCGTACTGCGCTTTGAAAATCTTTGTTGTAAACACATGAGTCACATTTACTGAACATATATGTTCAAAGACATGCAAAAACATACAGATCTCAACTTCCCATATGAGCAAATACACACGCCAAGAAACACTGTACATTCCAACGCTTTGACTCTTCCCAAGCATGTACAAACACACACAAAGATGCGCACATCTCACACCCACTCAGGTATACTGCAAGACACAGAAACAAACATCTCATATGTCACTCCATCCTCACACAGGCCTGAAACACACAAGTACTCATCTCACTAATAAGAAATGTAGATACCTATCTCAGACAGACACACACACACTGGTGGTACTCACACCTACTTGCACAAATGCACGTGTGCACCCATAGATATAACATATATGCAGATGTAGACTGACAATGTATCATATAGTGTGTACACACATACAAATAGGCCTGTGTCCACACATTCACCTTTGTACAGACATCTGCATGCCCATATGTACATGCATACAAACCCACACCTATGCATTGTCAAGCACACACTTTACAGCCAAGGTGGTGTGGCTCAATCACCTGAAAAAAGCAACAAAAAGGAGTTTCCCAGGACCACCACTTTTCTCTTTTCTAGAGGTGATTCAGGCCAAAGCAGACGTGGCCACAATTGTCCAGAAATCTGCCTCCTAGCTTGGAATGACCATCAGGGTCTGTGAATGCACCCACCAGGAAACTTTGTCCCTTCATGATGGAAGTCCTGAGTATTCTTCCTGTGTTCCCACTCCTCTGTCCCAACCCGAAGGCTTGGGTGTCCTTTCCTTCTTCCCCTTACCCCGCCCCCGCCCTTTTCCTCCCGTGTCTAGGAAGCCCATAGGCAGCCTTGCCTCTCAGCTTCAAGCAGTGCGTGCCTCCTGCCCAGCCTTGGATCCCTTCCAAGATGATGCCCTGAAAGCCAGGCACAGGAGCAGAGGATGACAGGGAACTTACTGTGCTCGGGGAGACCCTGGATCATGTCAAATTTGTGGATCTCCTTGGCATAGTATGCAGATTCGAGACTGTCCTGAGCGCAGGTCTCCTCCTTCTCGTCCTCCATCTCCTCCAGCAGCTCCCGGGTGCTGTTATACAGGGCCAGGATCTGGTAGGGCACATGAGCTGGTCCCACCATCTCAGGGGGGCTCGTGAGCCTCAATTTGCTCAGGATCTGTCCCCTAATGGCCTCCACCCTCTTCTTCTTGATGTGGTCAAGGTCTAGGGTGGTGCAAGAGGAGAGCGAGAGGCTGACGGTGGCAAAGCTCAGCAGGCAGAGGACCACCAGAGCCCGTTGCAAGTGCATCTTCATGTGCGAGAGTAAAGAGGGGGCCACAACGGAGAGAGACCCCAGAGGAAGCGCAAGTGGGCTAGGGAGACCAGGCAGGGCTTTCGGTGCAGCCTCCCCAGATCCTGTAGACTGAGGCTTGGCAAGAAGGTGCATGAACTCACTGCGCTGTGATCGATTCAGGACTTCCAGGAAGCGCTGGCAACACTTAGGAAGGAGAAACAGGCTCTGTGCCTCGGCGAGCCGGGATCCTTCTCCATGTGTCCAAGCAGGACCCGCTGAGCCAGGGCTCCAGGCAGACCAGGGCAGGGGAGGGGGCCTCCGCACGAAGCGCTCTGCCAGGAACAACAGCAGCGACGCTGAAGCTCAACTGTGCCGCGGGGCAGCCTGGCAGCTCCAGAGGCAGGTCCCCTGGACCAGCGACCTGCGGCGCACGTGTCAGGCAGGCAGGACAGGGCAGCCCCCCGGGGCCGGGCAGGCGCAGGCTCGGCACTTGTTGCGGGCATGCACCATCCACGCGCTCCCCTTAGCTCACATCCCCTCGGCGGGCGTGGGGGGAGGGGGGTTATTCGCTGCCGCTTGGCTCCATTGGCTGCTGACTCGGGGCTGGGCGCAATTAAGCGACTGCCGGGCTGCACATCCCTCTCCGCGGGGATCCAGGTAAGAGCCTGGGGCAGCCCTGCCTTGCCCCTCTCTTAGGGACTCTGGTGGCGGTATCCCCCAGCGCGCAGCCGGAGCCCTGTGCTCGCCGCGTCCCTTTCTCTCACCCTCTCCGGCCCCCAGACCCCCCCTCGCTCCCTCACACACACTGACTCTCTATTCCTCTCGGCTGAAATTTTATACCTCCCTCCCATGACGTCTGCGCGCCTGCAGAAGGGAGGGGGAGGGACCTGCCAGCCCAGCCTTCAGCTTCAAGCCGGCGTTAATGCGTTCCACAGGCGCGGGGCAAGCAGAGCGCGCAGGAAGGACGCGGCGGGCTCCCCTGCTCTCCGGGCTGTAGGGCCTGTTTCCCACCCTGCCTTGGGGGGCGTCGCTGTTTTGCCCCCAGACACATTCTCCCCTCCGCACAGTCCCGCTCGCTCCCCTTCTCCTGCCAGCTCCCACTTCTTCCTCGCCAGCCCCTGATCGCGTTGTTCCCGCTGCTCCGGTGAGCAGGGGTGTGGCGGGGAGTGGCAGTGGAGCAGCGCCACCCTTGTGCCTGGCCCTCCCTTCTCATTCCCTAGGGTGACCCTGCAGAGAGGGAGGGAAGCCACCGCCCAAGCCGGGCTGGCAGATCCCGAAATGGGACGTTGGCACATTCCTGGGCCTGTAACAAGAAGTCCCTGCTGCCCGGCGTGGGGGGCCAGCGCCCCCGGGCCCCGCACTGCTTTAATCGTGGTCAGGGGCAGCTTCGCAGACAAGCTCGGCACGCGTTCCCGGGGCTGGGCGGGGGTTTCGGGAAGGCCAATAGCGCTCTCTGGTGGGGAGCACATGCCGGTGGAGCGGCTCCTAGGCAACCCGCTCACCCCCGCCGTTCCCAGACTGGGTTCCTCGCAGCCCTCGCTGGTGGTCCGCAGAGAGCTGGCGGGTGACTTGGTGCTGGCGCCTCCGCCGATTTCCAGCTGCTAAATTGCATTAAAAGAAGCTAAAAATACATGACATACTTTGCTGATGTGCTTTTTTCCATGTGAGCAATTGCTGGAGTTGCTGTAGGGATGGGATACAACGGGGGAAGGGAAGGGACAGGAGGGACGGGTGGTGGTGGAGGTGAGGGATGACAGAGCTGGGCAGGTAATGGCAAATAGGAAGGGAGGTGGATCTAGGAGAGGGAAGCAGGCTCTGAGAGAGGAGGGAGATAAGAGGAGGATCCAGGCAATGGTGAATAGGTGAGGAAGGGGGGCTGTCAGATATAGTTCCTGACTGTGGGTAGGCTGGATCAAATCTTATGACCTAGATTCAGAAGGCCTGGACAAGTAGAGGTGCTATCTATTCTACATGCCTACATGGCCCCTCTCACCATAGTGTCTGAGCACCTCACAATCTTTCATAGATTCATAGATTCTAGGACTGGAAGGGACCTCGAGAGGTCATCGAGTCCAGTCCCCTGCCCGCATGGCAGGACCAAATACTGCCTAGACCATCCCTAATAGACATTTATCTAACCTACTTTTAAATATCTCCAGAGACGGAGATTCCACAACCTCCCTAGGCAATTTGTTCCAGTGTTTAACCACCCTGACAGTTAGGAACTTTTTCCTAATGTCCAACCTAGACCTCCCTTGCTGCAGTTTAAACCCATTGTTTCTGGTTCTATCCTTAGAGGCTAAGGTGAACAAGTTCTCTCCCTCCTCCTTATGACACCCTTTTAGATACCTGAAAACTGCTATCATGTCCCCTCTCAGTCTTCTCTTTTCCAAACTAAACAAACCCAGTTCTTTCAGCCTTCCTTCATAGGTCATGTTCTCAAGACCTTTAATCATTCTTGTCGCTCTTCTTTGGACCCTTTCCAATTTCTCCACATCTTTTTTAAAATGCGGCGCCCAGAACTGGACACAATACTCCAGCTGAGGCCTAACCAGAGCAGAGTAGAGCGGAAGAATGACTTCTCGTGTCTTGCTCACAACACACCTGTTAATGCACCCCAGAATCATGTTTGCTTTTTTTGCAACAGCATCACACTGTTGACTCATATTTAGCTTGTGGTCCACTATAACCCCTAGATCCCTTTCTGCCGTACTCCTTCCTAGACAGTCTTTTCCCATTCTGTATGTGTGAAATTGATTTTTCCTTCCTAAGTGGAGCACTTTGCATTTGTCTTTGTTAAACTTCATCCTGTTTAACTCAGACCATTTCTCCAATTTGTCCAGATCATTCTGAATTATGACCCTGTCCTCCAAAGTAGTTGCAATCCCTCCCAGTTTGGTATCATCCGCAAACTTAATAAGCGTACTTTCTATGCCAATATCTAAGTCGTTGATGAAGATATTGAACAGAGCCGGTCCCAAAACAGACCCCTGCGGTACCCCACTCGTTACGCCTTTCCAGCAGGATTGGGAACCATTAATAACAACTCTCTGAGTACGGTTATCCAGCCAGTTATGCACCCACCTTATAGTAGCCCCATCTAATTTGTATTTGCCTAGTTTATCGATAAGAATATCATGCGAGACCGTATCAAATGCCTTACTAAAGTCTAGGTATACCACATCCACCGCTTCACCCTTATCCACAAGGCTCGTTATCCTATCAAAGAAAGCTATCAGATTGGTTTGACATGATTTGTTCTTCACAAATCCATGCTGGCTATTCCCTATCACCTTACCACCTTCCAAGTGTTTGCAGATGATTTCCTTAATTACTTGCTCCATTATCTTCCCTGGCACAGAAGTTAAACTAACTGGTCTGTAGTTACCTGGGTTGTTTTTATTTCCCTTTTTATAGATGGGCACTATATTTGCCCTTTTCCAGTCTTCTGGAATCTCTCCCGTCTCCCATGACTTTCCAAAGATAATAGCTAGAGGCTCAGATACCTCCTCTATTAGCTCCTTGAGTATTCTAGGATGCATTTCATCAGGCCCGGGTGACTTGCAGGCATCTAACTTTTCTAAGTGATTTTTAACTTGTTCTTTTTTTATTTTATCCGCTAAACCTACCCCCTTCCCATTAGCATTCACTATGTTAGGCATTCCTTCAGACTTCTCCGTGAAGACCGAAACAAAGAAGTCATTAAGCATCTCTGCCATTTCCAAGTTTCCTGTTACTGTTTCTCCCTCTTCACTAAGCAGTGGGCCTACCCTGTCTTTGGTCTTCCTCTTGCTTCTAATGTATTGATAAATTTCATGTATTTATCCTGTGAAGTAGGGAAGTACCATTATCTCCATTTTCCAGAAGGGGAACTGAAGCACAGAGAGCCTTTGGGTATGTCTACACTGCAAAATAATCCTCACAGCAGCGAGTCTCAGGGGCCTGGTCAACTGACTTGGGTTTGCACTATGGGGCTAAAAACTAGCAGGGTGGACATTTCCACTGGAGCTGGAGTCCTGGCTCTGAGACCCTCCGCCTCTCCTCAGGTTTCAGAGCCCAGGCTCCAGCCCAAGCAGCAATCTCTACACTGCTATTTTTAGCCCCATACCACCAGCCCCCACAACCCCAAGTCAGTTGACCTGGACTCTGAGCCTCACTGCTGCAGGGTTTTTTGTTTTGTTTTGTTTTTTGGTTATGGGGTTGTTGTTGTTTTTGCAGTGTAGACGTACCTAAGTGACTTGTTCCACACAGGAAGTTTGTGGCACAGCAGGGCATTTGCTCGAGTCTCCCAAATCCCAGACTAGCACCTTGCCCACAGGACCATCCTTCCTCTCTATTCTTAGCTCTTCTATAGCACTTTTTATGTCTAGATCTCAAAGTGCTTTACAAAGGAGGTCAGTGTCATTAAACGTATCAGGGTTTCCGAACACAAGGACAATAGGGGGCCAGGGAGCAGGCTGAGTTACAGCAGCTCTGACCTGGCAGTCAGGGAGGAGAGTGGTCTGAACGGCTAAATGGGAGTAGAGCAAGAAGACTACAGCTGTCTCAGGAGTAAGGGAAAGAGAAGAGCGTGGCAGAGCTATAGAGTGGAGCTGCCAGTTAGGGTCTGTAGCCTGGGCAAGTTGTATTACCTGGTTGACGTGAACCCTAGGTTGCCTAGACAGTTCACTTCGACCAGTGATCATGTGTTAAAATACAACTTGTCCAGGCAATGCTCATGGGGGTGCCAAGGAGAAGCACACTGCTGAGCATGCCTGAGACTCTTGTGTGTTACTGTTGTCACTGGAGAGAGGGGATATTGCATCAGGGCTTTTCAGCTACAGGAAGCAGGAGCAGATTTACCATGAAACAAACCGTGTGGTGGAACGGGGTCCCCAAAGACAGCCCCCCTCAAAAAATGCAGGACAACCCTCATTTGACAACCTGCCCCCAAGTCCCGGCCGGTGGCACAGGAGGGCTCAGGCAGGCAGGCTGCCTGCATTCTGTGGCCAATGGCCCCATGCCTCTCCCGGAAGCGACCGTCTGCTGGCACATCTCTGCATTCCCCTGGTGGAGGGGCAGGGAGGTGGCTCCATGCGCTGACCCTGCCCCGAGCAGCTCACAGAGACCTGCTGCCCCCTCCCCCCAAGGGCATGCAGAGATGCTAGCAACAGGGCTAAAGTGGTCCTGGCCTGCTCTGTCTCCCTCCTTCCATGTCAGGCCACTCCCAGAAGCAGCCAGCATGTCCCTGTGGCCCCTACAGGGGGCAGTGTCTCTGCGCATGCCCCCGCCCCAAGCGCCAACTCCGCAGCTCCCATTGGCCGGGAACTGTGGGCAATGAGAGCTGTGGGGGCGGTGCCTGCAGACAGCGGTGCGCAGAGACCCTCCCCACCTCGGAGCCGCTACCAGAGGGATGTGTGTGCTGGTCGCTTTGGGAGCCACACCGCCCGAGATAAGTGCCGCCCCTCTGACCCCTTCCTACACTCAAACCTCCTGCCCCAGCCCAGAACCTGCACCCAAACTTCCTTCCAGAGCCAGCACCCCTCATCCCTCCCTCACCCCAACCCCCTGCCCCAGCCCAGAGCCCGCACCCAGCATCCAAACTCCCTCCCAGAGCCCGACCCCTGAACCCCTCCTGCACCCCAACCCTCTGCCCCAATCAAGGTACCTCACTTTATTTTCATTTACTTCCCATTACTTATAATATAGGAGGAGGAGCAAGAAAAAAAGAATGAAAAACAGGGTGGTGGGGGGATAAGAGAGAATGTTCTTTTTCTTGGCTGGGTCCTGAGGGGGGCCACCCGAAAATGAAGCTGTGCACAGGGCCCCACTAACTCTAAATCTGCCACTGACAGGAAGGTAGTTCAAAGGCAATCTTCTTTGTTGGAAAGATGATACTTTAATTTCCCAGCCAAGCCAGAGTAATATGTTGTGATGCAGTTTACAGACCCCACACTAAGGTTAAAGGAGTGGTGTAGCAGTATTGGGCTAAGAAGGCCCTGCCCCTCAGCAGCTCCTGGAGTGGCTCCCTATGGAGAACCTGTTTAAAAGAGAGCTCTGGCAGTTAATGAGGGTGGCAGAAAGAGAAGGACAGACTGCCTGCAAGAAGATAAACAGGCTGTAGGTGCTGAGGCAGAATAAGAACATAAGAAAGGCCGTACCGGGTCAGACCAAAGGTCCATCTAGCCCAGTATCCTGTCTACCGACAGTGGCCAATGCCAAGTGCCCCAGAGGGAGTGAACCTAACAGGCAATGATCAAGTGATCTCTCTCCTGCCATTCATCTCCACCCTCTGACAGAGGCTAGGGACACCATTCCTTACCCGTCCTGGCTAATAGCCATTAATGGACTTAACCACCATGAATTTATCCAGTTCTCTTTTAAACTCTGTTATAGTCCTAGCCTTCACATCCTCCTCAGGTAAGGAGTTCCACAAGTTGATTGTGCGCTGCATGAAGAAGAACTTCCTTTTATTTGTTTTAAATCTGCTGCCTATTAATTTCATTTGATGACCCCTAGTTCTTGTATTATGGGAATAAGCAAATAACTTTTCCTTATCCACTTTCTCCACATCACTCATGATTTGATATACCTCTATCATATCCCCCCTTAGTCTCCTCTTTTCCAAGCTGAAGAGTCCTAGCCTCTTTAATCTCTTCTCATATGGGACCCGTTCCAAACCCCTAATCATTTTAGTTGCCCTTTTCTGAACCTTTTCTAGTGCCAGTATATCTTTTTTGAGATGAGGAGACCACATCTGTATGCAGTATTCGAGATGAGGGCGTACCATCGATTTATATAAGGGCAATAATATACTCTCAGTCTTATTCTCTATCCCCTTTTTAATGATTCCTAACATCCTGTTTGCTTTTTTGACCACCTCTGCACACTGCGTGGACATTTTCAGAGAACTATCCACGATGACTCCAAGATCTTTTTCCTGACTTGCGTAGCTAAATTAGCCCCCATCATATTATATGTATAGTTGGGGTTATTTTTTCCAATGTGCATTACTTTACATTTATCCACATTAAATTTCATTTGCCATTTTGTTGCCCAATCACTTAGTTTTGTGAGATCTTTTTGAAGTTCTTAACAGTCTGCTTTGGACTTAACTACCTTTAGCAGTTTAGTATCATCTGCAAACTTTGCCACCTCACTGTTTACCCCTTTCTCCAGATCATTTATGAATAAGTTGAATAGGATCGGTCCAAGGACTGACCCTTGGGGAACACCACTAGTTACCCCCTCCATTCTGAGAATTTACCATTAATTCCTACCGTTTGTTCCCTGTCTTTTAACCAGTTCTCAATCCATGAAAGGACCTTCCCTTTTATCCCATGGCAGCTTAATTTACATAAGAGCCTTTGGTGAGGGACCTTGTCAAAGGCTTTCTGGAAATCTAAGTACACTATGTCCACTGGATCCCCCTTGTCCACATGTTTGTTGACCCCTTCAAAGAATTCTAATAGATTAGTAAGACACGATTTCCCTTTACAGAAACCATGCTGACTATTGCTCAACAGTTTATGTTTTTCTATGTGTCGGACAATTTTATTCTTAACTATTGTTTCGACTAATTTACCCGGTACAGATGTTAGACTTACCGGTCTGTAATTGCCGGGATCACCTCTAGAGCCCTTTTTAAATATTGGCGTTACATTAGCAAACTTCCAGTCATTGGGTACAGAAGCCGATTTAAAGGACAGGTTACAAACCTTAGTTAACAGTTCCGCAACTTCACATTTGAGTTCTTTCAGAACTCTTGGATGAATGCCATCTGGTCCCGGTGACTTGTTAATGTTAAGTTTATCAATTAATTCCAAAACCTCCTCTCGTGACACTTCAATCCGTGACAGTTCCTCAGATTTGTCACCTACAAAAGCCAGCTCAGGTTTGGGAATCTCCCTAACATCTTCAGCCGTGAAGACTGAAGCAAAGAATCCATTTAGTTTCTCCACAATGACTTTATCGTCTTTAAGCGCTCCTTTTGTATCTCGATCATCAAGGGGCCCCACTGGTTGTGGGGAAGGCTTCCTGCTTCTGATGTATTTAAAAGAATGATCTGCAGAGGAAGAACCTACCCTGTAAGACTTGGCTGGGAGCCTGAACGTCAACCCCCATCAAACCCCCCTCTCCCCCGCATCTCTCCCTGACTAGGGAGAAAAACTGGACTCTGAGAGAGAGCTGGGAAGTCTCCTGTCCCAGCTGGGAAGTCTCCTGACAGCTGAGGCTCTGAATTACTGAGACTGTGCAAGCAGAAGGCTGGGGCCATGCCCCAAACTGAAGGGAAAACTGGTAAGGTAGGATTGGGAAGCCGCCTAGGGGAGGCTGATTTAGAGTGGCAGCCAGAAGGGATTGAGCCACTCCTCGCCTTTCTCTCCTTGGGCCCTAGGCTGGGACCTGGTGGAGAGGGAGGGCCCAGCTCCCCCTACCCTTCTCTCCTCACCCAGCTGCTTGAGAGAACCCAGAGAACTCCAGGTAGCAAACTGTGACTTGGCAACTGGACCTCCCAGAAGAGCCGTTCCAAGACACAGAGAGACTGTTTGGCTGTGGCCCGACCACTAGGCCTGCTGGCCCCCAAGCAAAGCTAGATACTAAGTGGTGGAGAATGGGGACCACCTAGAAAAGAAGGAGACTGAGCTACAGATGGATTGGACAAGCTGTTTAAATGGGTTGGGGACCAACAACAACAGGAGCAGCAGACAATTGCTCCAGCAGCTGGCTGCCCAGCAACAGCAGCAAGCCTCGTAACAGCAGCAAGAGTGGCGACAGTGACACCAGAGATGGCGGAGCCACAAGCTTTAGCAGGCAAAGGCAATCAGGCAAAGGCAATCAGGAAGAAGGAACATCGGCCTCTGTGGACAATGCTTCTACTGGGGTGATGGACTTTTCCCAGGGGGCACAAACAACAGGAGAAATTAAGTGAGCCAGCAATGACCAACATATTTGCAGACAATGTGGAAGAACAGAGAAACAACATTGGGATGAGCCTATGAACAGCTCACCCAGATCAATGGTGAGGTGGTGGAACCTCGATTCCTGAATGGCCACATTTCAAGCTAGAAGGAAAGAAAATATAGAGAGCAAAGAAGGACCACCAGGCCGGGGAGGTTGAAATGCAACTGCTTGTCCCAAAGAAATACAGCAGGGAAATACTGTGCCTAGCATGTGCTGTGCCCTGTGGGGGACACCTTGGTCAGGAGAAAACACTCGACCAACTGACATTTCATTTTTATTGGCCAGGCAACCACCAAGAGGTACAAAAGTATGGCACCTCCTGCCTGGGATGCCAGTGGGCAAGTCAAGGAAAGGTACCTCAGGCCCTACCGATACTCCTTCCTGTGGTAGGGACCTCATTTGAGAGGATCGGTATGGACCAGGTAGGCCCCTTGGAAAAGAGTGCAACTGTATCTCAGCAGATACTAGTCATATTAAACTATGCCATGCAGTATCCCAAGGCAATTCCGCTCCACAAAGGCAATGGCCCTTGCCTCACAGCTCATGAAAGTATTTGTCTGGGTGGGGATCCCTCAGAAAATAATCACAGATCAGGACACGAGCTTTCTGTCCCAACCTATGAGAGAACTGTGTAGCTTGCTGAAGATAAAAGCCTTAAGAATGTTGGTGTACCACCTCCAATCTGGCAGGCTAGGCATGAGATTTAACAAGACCTTGGAAAGTATGCTGTGGAAGTTCATAGTCTTGGAACCTTACCACTGGGACCAATTACTTCAGTTACTCCTGTGTGCCATCCATAAAGTCCTTCGGGCATAGGGTGACCAGATAGCAAGTGTGAAAAATTGGGACAGGGGTTGTGGGGGGGAGGAGTAATAGGTGCCTATATAAGACACAGTCCTGAATATCGGGACTGTCCCTATAAAATCGGGACATCTGGTCACCCTACTCAGGCATTGACGGGGTATGGGAGACAGCTAAGAGGAATACTAGACCTCCTTCAGGAGACATGGGAGAAACAAAGTTCTAAGGCTATGAACTCATTACAGCATGTGCTACAGCTGAGAGAGAAGTTAAAGACCTTAGGTGAGTTTGTGAAAGAGAATCGAGTAAAGACGCAATAGGGGCAAGCACAAGCATACAACAAGGGGACCTGTGTCCAGGAGTTCCAATCAAAGGACTGGGGGTTACTCATGCATCCCACCTCGAAATCCAAATTGTTGGGCAGATGGCAGCCCCTTTGAAGTGATCAGACGAATCAGAGCAATAAACTATGAGCTCTGTTATCCCAGAAAGAGGAAAGATACTAAGGTGTATCACATCAACCTGCTAAGGCCTGGAAAGTTTGGGAAGAGCTCCTGTTAATGCAGTTTCTCCCGAATGAGAACTCACATCCCAGACCTCCGAAGCCCCCAGCTCTGACCAAGTCCTTATGGGAGAAGACCTGCAGAACAAAAGCAGCAGATCCAAACATTCATCCAGTCCTTCTCAGTGGCCTTTTCCATAGTTCCAGGGCAGATTCACTTAGTGTTCCATCATATAGAGACCGAACCAGGGGAAAAGGTGAGTGAGCGCTTTTAGCCATTGCCAAGACACATGTGGGAAACAGTACAGAAAGAACTGAAAGCTGTGTTAGACCTCAGGGTCGCCACATAGTGAGTGGCAAAGCCCTAAGGACGAGTCAACCAGATTTTGCATAGACTTCCAGAAGGTAAAAGCAGTGTTCAGATTTGACACCTACCCAATGCTGAGGGTTGACAAATTGTTAGAGAGGTTAGGGAACACTAGGTATATTGCTACCCTTGAGCAAACCAGGGATTACTGGCAGATTCCCTGGCCCTGGAGTTCTGAGAAGAGACTGCCTTCTACACACCATTTCACTTGTACCAATTTAAGATGATGCCGTTTGTCATAAATGGCATGACAGCCACCTTCCAAAGGCTGATGGATAAGGTGCTTCGGCCTCACAACCAGTATGCAGCTATGTACATCAATTATATCATCATCTATAGCAAGTCCTGGAATGAGAATTTAAAATATGGAGCAGCTGTCTTGCAGGCCCTCAAAAGTGTAGGACTTACAGCTAATTCCGCCAAGTGCCACCTAGCTAATTGAGAGGTGACCTAGCAGTGGGGAGGGGGCAGCTGCGCCTATAGGTGAGAAAGGACCAAGCTCAAGAGGAATGCCCCAAACCCACCATGAAGAGGCTTCCTGGGATTGGCAGGCTATTATAGGTGGTTCATTCTGGATTTAGCCTTTATAGTGGCAGACCTGGTGAAAGATGCAGCCCCCAAGAAGGTCTGGTCTCAGGACTGTGCCATGGCCTTCAAGAAATTGAAAGATCAGCTGACTCGGGAGCCCACCCTGATTTTTCAAAACCTTTAGTCCTGCAACAGATGCCGTTGATGTTGGCCTGGAGGCCATGTTGTCCCAAGAGGAGGAGGGAGAAGAACTCCCAATCCTTTACCTCAGCCAGAAATTGTTTCCCCGGGAAGTGCTGTTCTCAGTATAGCAAAGGAGGCCTTGGCAGTAAAATGGGCCATTGAAGGACTCTGCTATTACTTAGCAGACACCCATTCCATCTCATGATTGATCATGCGCCCCTCCCGTGACTGAACACCATGAAAGACCATAACCTGTGGACTGTGCGCTGGTACCTCTCACTACAGTAATACAAGTCTGAGGCACTATATCAAGCAGGCCATGACCACAAGTTAGCAGACTTCTTTTCATGGGAAGGAGGAGACCCAGCCATGCAGAATGACCACCCCAGCCGAAGTGGGATATGTGTGGTGGGTTTACAGACCCCACACTAAAGTTCAAAGAGTGATGAAGCAGTACTGGCCAAGAAGGCCTTGCCATTCAGCAGCTGCCAGGCATGCTCCCCATGGAGGACCTGCTTAAAGGGAACTCTGGCAGTCAGGCAGGGGGAGAGTAAGGAGAGAGAGGCTGTAGCCACAGAGGCAGAGCAAGCTACAGGAGAAGGACTGGGACTGTGAGTAAGACCCAGGCAGGTGACTGGAGGCCTAACCCTCCACCTCCTTGGTGCTTTAAAAGGGCCAATTTCACAAAGCTGAAAAAAATTAGTCGAATCAATGGGGAAAAGATTTTAAACAGAAAAATGTGAATGATAATTAAGAATTATTTAAGAATATTTTACTGCATGCTCCAAAAGCCACAATCCCACAATCAAGAAAGAAGGCTACACTGATTAAAATACCAGCCTGGCTTAGAGGGGAAGCAAAAGAATATATATATAATATATGAACAAATAGAAGAAAAGGGAATTGGATAATGATTAGTATAAATTAGAAGCTAGAAATTGTAGATAGTTGATAAGGAAGCAAAAGGACACAAGGTGAAAACAATGGCTAGCAAACACAAGGACAATAAGGAGTTTTAAAAAGTATATTAGGAACAAAAGGAATCCTAACAATGGCATTGGTCCATTACTAGATGGAAATGGTAGAACTGTCAATAATAATGCAGAAAAGGCAGAAATATTAAATAAATATTTCTGTTCTGTATTTGCAAAAAAGCCAGATGATGGGTTCATATTCATATAATAGAAATGTAGGACTGGAAGAGACCTCAATAGGTCATTTAGTCCAGTCCCCTGCACTGAGACAGGACTAAATTATCTAGAGCAACCCTGACAGGTGTTTGTCTAACCTGTTTTTAAAAACTCCAGTGACAGAGATTCCACAGCCTCACTAGGTAATTTGTTCCAGTGCTTAACTGCCCATACAGTTAGGAAGTTTTTCCTAATGTCCACCTACATCTCCCTTGCTGGAATTTAAGCCCATTACCTCTTGGCCTAGCCTCAGTGGTTAATGAATTTATCACCTTCCTCTTTATAACAACCTTTTACATACTTGAAGACTGTTATCATGTCTCCCCTCAGTCTTCTCTTCTCCAGACTAAACAAACCCAATTTTTCCAATCTTTCTCCATAGGTCATGTTTTCTAGACCTTCAGTCATTTTTGTTGCTCTCCTCTGGACTTTCTCCAATTTATCCACATCTTTCTTGAAGTGTGGTGCCCAGAACTGAACACAGTACTCCAGTTGAGACCTTATCAGTGCTGAGCAGAGTGGAATTATTACTTCTCATGTCTTGCTTACAACACTCCTGCTAATACATCCCAGAATAATGTTAGCTTTTTTGCAACTGTGTGACATTGTTGACTCATATTTAGTTTGTGATCTACTATAACCCTAGATCCTTTTCTGCAGTACTCCTTCCTAGGCAGTCATTTCCCATTTTGTATGTGTGCAATTGATTAGTCCTTCCTAAGTGTAGTACTTTGCACTTGTCCTTATTGAATGTCATCATATTGATTTTGGATCATTTCTCCAGTTTGTCAAGATCATTTTGAATTCTAATCCGGTCCTCCAAAGTGCTTGGAAACCTTCCCAGCCATCATCCACAAACTTTATCATACCATGCAGTGATGATGACATACTTACCTTTTCAACAGTTGTTCAGGAGGATGTTAAACAGCATCTATGAAAGTTAGACATTTTTAAATCAGTAGGTCTTGATAACTTGCACCTGAGAATTTTAACAGCTGGCTAAGGCGCTCTCTGGTCTGTTAATGTTGGTTTTCAATAAGTCTTTGTACACTGGGGAAGTTCTAGAGGAAGCAAGAAAGTTAATGTTGTACCAGTATTTAAAAAGGATAAATGGGATGACCCAGTTAATTGTAGACCTGTCAGCCTGACATCGATCCCAGGTAAAATAATGAAATAGCTGATACAGGACTTGATTGATAAAGAATTAAAGGAAGGTAATATCATTAATGCCAATCATCATGAGTTTACGGAAAATAGTTCTTATCAAAATAAATTGATATATTTTTTGATGAGATTACAAGTTTGGTTGATAAAGGTAATAGTGTTGATGTAATTCTTAGACTTCTGTAAGGCATTTGACTTGGTACTGATTGAGAATTTGGTTAAGAAACAAGAACAATACAAAATTAACATGGCATACAATAAATGAATTGAAATCATGCTAATTCAGATGTGATATTAGGCACGGATTTTAAACAGTGAGGGTAATTAACCATTCCAACATTTTACCAAGAATTAGGGTTAGAGCTGAATGAATAGTGCATTTTTTGGTTTGGGAGCCAAACCAAAAAATCCCAAAACACATTTTAGTTCGATTTGAATGGAACAATTTTTAAAAATGTTTCATAAAATAGAAACATTCTAAAAATTTAATTTAAAAAATCAACTGAAATGTTTTGAGTAAACTTGAAACAAATGTTTGTTTTGTTTTTCAATTTGTTTTGACTCTTTGGAATTTTTTTTCAACCAAAACCATTTGTCAACTAGGACCCAAATTCAAAGATTAGTTTCGGGCCCCCTAAAATGTATCTTTTGACAAAAAATCAGTTTGATTAAAAAAAAATGTTGCCCAGCTTTAGTGATGACAAATTCTCTATTACTAGCAATCTTTAAATCAAGACTGAAGGTTTTCTAAATGCTGGAACAGGCATTAATTCAGGGAAGTTCTATGGCATGTATAATACAGGAGGGCAGACTAGATCAGGGGTAGGCAACCTATGGCATGTGTGACGAAGGCGGCACACAAGCTGATTTTCAGTGACACTCGCACTGCCCAGGTCCTGGCCACCGGTCCGGGGTGCTCTGAATTTTAATTTAATTTTAAATGAAGCTTCTTAAACACTTTAAAAATCTTATTTACTTTACATACAACAATAGTTTAGCTATATATTATAGACTTATAGAAAGAGACCTTCTAAAAACTTTAAAATGTATTACTGGCACACAAAACCTTAAATTAGCATGAATAAATGAAGACCTGGCACACCACTTCTGAAAGGTTGCCGACCCCTGGACTAGATGATGACAGTGCTCCCTTTCTGGCCTTGTAGTCCATGAATCTATGATTCCTTACACATACATCACTGTTTTTCTTCTCAAATGAAAAGCATGGAAGCAGAAAATATCACTTTTTTCACAAGAGGCTTAGCTGCCAACTTTGGAGCCACTCCTCTGGTGACATTTGTTGCAGGAGCAAGTTCTCTTAGGGGCTGCAGTGCAGGGATGCCTCCCCGAGGAAAATTATGATTTTTCTCTCCTCCCTATCCCTCTTCTAACCTTCCTGCAGTGAAATACACTGCAGAAGCCAGTGCCAGCACTACCTCCTCTTCCTCTACTACTAGTTCTTCGGTCCTGCCATCCCGGGAGTAGAGGAAGGCAGCAGGAACCAGTGACAGAAGAAGCAGTCTGGATGCCCATCCTCCCCATAATCTCTAGAGCAGTGGTTCCCAAACTGGGGTTCGTGAACCCCTGGGGGTTTGTGAAATGTTATAGGGGGTTCTTGGGAAAAAATTCCCTAATGGTGGCCAGAGCTGTCTTTAGGGACCCCAGGCAGCACGGGGCCAGCAGCCCGGAGCCCCTGGACTTCCAAGAGCTAAGCAGATCAAAGCAAGCATCTCTATCACACTGAGGAGATTTAAACTTCAAGACTCCTTATAAGAAATGGAAAGGGAGGTGGATATTTTTTGCTTTTTTTTTTTAATTAAATAGGCAGCTAGTATTGCTTATAAAATTATTATGAAGAACAAGTTTAAGCTTTGTTGTAACGTGCGTTGTTTGCCTGGACTGCTCAAGACTGAATGCTTGTGTAGGAGGAACTCTTTGAGTTGGCTTCTTAAATACCTTCATGCTATTTCACATCTGATGCTCCTTGATGAAACATAGGCGCCTTGATACAAGCTACGAAAGTGAGATCTGGGAAGAGTGTTGCCGTTTTCATAATGATATCATGTAATGATAAATAGTGTATAATAAGCATGTCATAAAAACAAATTTTATATTTCCATGATCACTGCTTCTATAATTTATACTCAGGTAAAGGAGAAAATCTCTGGAAATATTCATTTTTAGGAGGGGGTTCACGAGACTTGACATTTTAGTGAAAGGGGTTCACAGGTTGTTAAAGTTCGGGAACCATTGCTCTAGAGGAATCCAGCTGACCCAAGCATCCACCACAGGTACCCCACCACCCTTCCACCCAGCTGCCCCAGGCATTCCAGAACCCACCCAACATCCCATCTCCAGAGACAGGAGAGGAGGCCACTGAATGGGGAGTCTGAGGCAGCTGGGTTGCCTGGAGTGGGTGCTGTGTGGGTCGGTGCTGGATTCTCTGGAGGGTGGGACATGCCTGCCAGGGCCGGTGCAAGGAAGTTTTGCGCCCTAGGCGAAACTTCCACCTTGCGCCCCCCCCAGCCCTGCAGCAGCTCCCCGCCCCCCCCCCCCGCCCTGAGGTGCCCCCCCGCGGCAGCTCCCCCCCTGCCCTGAGGCGCCTCCCCTGCGGCAGCTCCCCCCCGGGGAGCCATGTGGCAGCTCCCCACCCCAGCTCAACTCTGCTCTGCCTCCTCCCCGAGCACGCCGCCCCCGCTCTAATTCTCCTCCCCTCCCAGGCTTACGGCACCAAACAGCTGATTGGCGCCGCAAGCCTGGGAGCGGGAGAAGTGGAGCAGCGACAGCATGCTCGGGGAGGGGGCGTAGCAGAGGTGAGCTGGAGTGGGGAGCCCTGTGGCAGCTCCCCCCCCGCCCTGAGGCACCCCTGTAGCAGCTCCCCACCCCCCCGGTCCGGGGAGCTGTGCGGCAGCTCCCCACTCCAGCTCACCTCTGCTCCGCCTCCTCCCTAGCACACCGCTCCCGCTCTAATTCTCCTCCCCTCCCAGGCTTGCGGCGCCAAACAGCTGATTAGCGCCGCAAGCCTGGGAGGTGGGAGAAGTGGAGCGGCGACCGCGTGCTCAGGGAGGGGGGCATAGGAATGCTGTAAAAAAATATTGGGGGCACCGCTTTTTGGCGCCCCCAAATCTTGGCGCCCTAGGCAACCGCCTAGTTTGCCTAAATGGTAGCACCGGCCCTAATGCCTGGGGCAGATGAGGAAGGCTGGCCCCAGCGTAAGGCCACTCACTTTGTGTCTCCACTGTCATCTCTTCTGATCCTGGTCGCACCTGTTAGGCTACAATCCAACCAGTGAAGAAGCATGGAGGACACCTGGTTCAGCAAGCCCCAGGGTGGTCCCTGGTGGCTGGAGGAGCATCTGCTGGCAAGTCACAGCTCAGCTGTGTCAGAATCCAGCTGGGCTGTGAGGAAGCATGGCAGGGCTACTAAGTGTGAGTTTCACCAGAAATACTTAGCACTTGGCATCCCTGACTGCAGAATCCAAGTCAGGGGTTGATGGAGTTCCAGTCAAGGATATCCTTAAGGAGATCAAAGCAGGCAACTCAGTGGGTACATTATATTTCACTGTTGCATTTGAAGTCTCTCTGACCTTTCAAGCATGTGGCCCTCTGCCTTTCTGGATATATTGCTTTTGATGGAAATATTGTTCTCATTGTCCTGTACCATTGTAATGGTAGAATGTTGGTTTTCCACAATTAATTAAAGCAAGTGTACGCATATATATATACATGCAGTAAAGTATGCTCCAAGACAAGAAGCAGGTATGAATGTTTGACTGTAGTTAATTTCCAGACCCATCAGGCCTGAAGGAGGGCCAGGAACAAAATATAGTCATAGGCCCAATCACAGGGAGTTTTCAACTGCAGCAGTAGTGGAGGACTAGACAAGTGCTGTTCTGTACGATCAAATCTGATTCCCAAACCAGATGGATATCACCATTAATGTTAATTTACGTATGAGAATTTTTACTTGTACTTGAAATAAAATATTACATAGTTCTGACTAACTATCAGATGGATGGGGCAATGACATTTTAATTTTTATTAAAGTGGAGATGAAACTAAACAAATAAGACAAAGTGAGAGTCAGATACACTAAAAAGAAAAGAATGGTACAGAGAAACCTGGCACAATCGACCAAAACTGAACAAGTAGAATATATAATAATGCCTTTAAACAATCACACCAGCAACAATTGTTCATTGTCACTTAATTTAGAAGGAGACCACAGCCCCAAATATGGGACAACCACGTTTTCATGAAGAAACAGTGAAGTTTTAGCTACATATGGACAACAAATCAGAATTTTCCCCCTCAGCCTGCCTATGTGTAATTTGTGAAGGGAGAGGTGAAGGGGAGAGAACAGCACAGTGCTTAAAGTAATTGAGATCCATTTTAGCGCCCTTTCTCTCTCACTACCTGAAATGACAATTGTTGACTGTTTGGCCATTATGAGGACACAAGGAGGGTGTAGGATGATAACCCTCTTCACACAGGCCTATAGATATCCAGGGAAACTGTTTGATGTGTGAGCATAAAGAGAGAAAGAACCAAGACAGTGCAACATTCAGACTTTATTACTTCTTCCACATATACTGGCCTCTCTCATCAAGCACTTCTTGAAAGTAAAGTTCTCTCAGTTCCTAGACATGGCCCTATGCACAAGTATACTATAATGCCCCCTAATGGGAAGCTACTTATAACATCCCTTTAATTACATATATTTAAGATAGCAGAATTAAACATGAATACCATATCTGCTTACACAATTAACTTTCTGTTATACCCACAGAAAGTCTGTAACTTCATGTATATGACGTAACACCAATGCTTTCTTTTTCAGTAGACCAACTCTTAATTTGCTCAGCCACTAAGGTATTTTCCTCTGGGTTTGGGATGGCTGTTCTTTCATGCTTTCGTATTGCACAAAGTCTTGTGTATACCTTCCAGGTGGTTTGATGTTGGAGGAAGTTCGAGTCTTGTGGGGACAGGATACTGTCTTGCACTTGGTTCTTCTTGTGTCTTGAGAGTCTGGTCTGGATATTGATCATTTGTCAGCCTGTGTTCTTTCTGTGCTCTGCTGATTAAGTCTCAGTGGAGTGTATATTTGATCAGGAGCTTCTGTTCTCCCTGTCTCATAACACAAGAAAAAGGGGACCAGCAATGAAATTAAATGGTGGGAAATTCAAAACCGATAAAAATAAATACTCCGTTAAACAATGTGTAGTTAAACTGGCATGCATTGTCTCCGTAAGTTGTTGAGGTCAAGAACTTAAGATTCAAAAGGGATTGGATTTTTGTATGGATAGCAAGAATATTCAGAGTTATAATTAATGACAAAATTTGGGAATGGATATTAAACCTTGTGCTTCAGGGCTTAAGTCAATCTCTAACTTGGTGGTTCTCAAACTTTTTTTTTCGCGGACCACTTGAAAATTGCTGAGGGTCTCAGTGGATCACTTAATGATCTTTCCAATTGTTGTTTGTACCATTAGCTAACTATTATAAAGCGCTTTGGATAAAAGCGCTATATAAAAAAAACCTTAATTCATGGTTTTTTGTTCTACAAATAAAAGCACACAACTCATATTTTAATATCAGTAGTCTTACCTTTCTAAGTAGTCTTACCTCCGCCGCAGCAGTCCCTGAACTGGGGCTGAGAAGGAGGAGTGTCTCTCCCCCCCCCCCCCCCCGCCCCTGGCCACAGCAGCCATAGAGCTGAGGCTGGGAAGGAGGGCTGTCTCTCCCCAGCAGCCGCAAGCCTGGAGAAGGGGAAAGTCGCCTCTTTCTCTGGCCGCCGCAGCTCTGCACATCCCAAATTCCCCCCACCCCTCTTCTTACCCCACTGCCCCCTCCTGCCTACCCCCTATTGCCCCAAGGCCACCACCTCACCGTACATGTGCATCTTCTCCAGGGTCCAGGCATCTAATTAGTGAAGCCACGGCTGCGCAGCTGCACTAATTAGGTGAGTGGCCCTTCATTCTCTCATGTGCGGCTACCCAGGCACGCACCTTAAAGGGAAATATTCACGGACCACCTGAATGGAGCTTGCGGAACACTGGTGGTCCACGGACCACAGTTTGAGAACCTCTGCTCTAACTATTAGAGTTGAGGGTGAGACCTGTGTGGGGGGTAGACTGCACATCTGCCTACTGCAGGGTTTTCTTACTCCTCTGTCTGAAGCATCTGGTACTAGCCACTATCAGAGATGGGATATTGGACTGGGTGGAGCACTGGTCCGGATCCAGACGAGTAATTCCTACAGTCAAATGTTCAAATGCTTACTAATCCAAAGTATCTGAAGGTGACCAAAGAGCTTGCGGTTAAATGTTGGTGATGGACAATTCTGGGTGGGAGCGGGACTCTTAAGGATTGAGGAGACTGAGGATTTGGGGCTCAGCAGGAATGGGCCCTTGGGAATCAGGGGAGGGGGTAAACAGACCCTTGAGAATTGGGGGAGAGGAGCCCTTGGGAGCTGGGTAATGACAGGCCCTTGGGAGCAATGGGTCTGGCTTTGGAGGGGGGCAAGAAGTTCCCCAGAAGAAAAGGCTTGTGTGTCATGGGGGTAGGATTGGGGGGTGGGATGGGTGCAGTGGATTCTATGCGGTGATGAGCAGTTAGGTGGGGCTAAGCAGGAGCGAGAAGGGGCCTGGGAACCCCCAACAGGAGATGGGGTTACAGGAACCCGGGGGTAAGTATCAGAGGGGTAGCCGTGTTAGTCTGGATCTGTAAAAAGCAACAAAGAGTGCTGTGGCACCTTATAGACTAACAGACGTATTGGAGCATAAGCTTTCGTGGGGTGAATAACCACTTTGTCGGATGCATGTAATTGAAATTTCCAGAGGCAGGTATAAATATGCAGGCAAGAATCAGTCTAGAGATAATGAGGTTAGTTCAATCAGGGAGGATGAGGCCCTCTTCTAGCAGTTGAGGTGTGAACACCAAGGGAGGAGAAACTGCTTCTGTAGTTGGCTAACCATTCACAGTCTTTGTTTAATCCTGAGCTGATGGTGTCAAATTTGCAGATGAACTGAAGCTCAGCAGTTTCTCTTTGGAGTCTGGTCCTGAAGTTTTTTTGCTGCAGGATGGCTACCTTTACATCTGCTATTGTGTGTCCAAGGAGATTGAAGTGTTCTCCTACAAAAAGCAACAAAGAGTCCTGTAGCACCTTATAGACTAACAGATGTATTGGAGCATAAGCTTTCGTGGGTCATACCCACTTTGTCAGACACATGCGTCTGACGAAGTGGGTATTCACCCACGAAACCTTATGCTCCAATACATCTGTTAGTCTATAAGGTGCCACAGGACTCTTTGTTGCTTTTTACAGATCCAAACTAACACGGCTACCGCTCTGATACTGTTCTCCTACAGGTTTTTGTATATTGCCATTCCTAATAACAGAGCCCCAGAGAATGCCGGCGGGTGAGATGGGGAGGGCAGTGCGGTGCCGAGGGAGGCTGGGGGCTCTGGAAAGCCCCTTCCCGGGGTGTCAGGCCTCCCCCGCGCGGGAGGTGTCTGAGCAGCTGGAGGGCAGAGGCCTCACCCCATTGGCGCCGTCTTCGTCCCCACTCGCCGCGGCGGCCCCTTTAAGGGTGGGCGAGGTTTGGTTGTTAAGGACGCTGGAGGCGGGCCCGGCCCAGCTCTAGCGAGGCCCAGTTGCGGGATGGAGGCCGAGCTGGGGCTGGGCGAGGAGCCGCGCAAGGGGGCAGCCGGGGTAAGAGGGACCCGTCCCCGGGGGCAGCCAGCAGGGAGCGCTCAGCCCGCCCCGGGCCCGCGCGGTGGTGCAGGGCGCTGGGGATCTCTCCCCCGTCCCCGGGGGGCAGGGCTGCTTCCCGCTGCTGGGCCCAGGGCGGGCTGCGAGAGCGGGCCCCGCCGAGCCCCCTCCATCCCCTCCCCCTGCCGGGGGCTCTGCCCCCCCGCCGCCGCCCCCTCCATCCCCTCCCCCTGCCGGGGGCTCTGCCCCCCCGCCGCCGCCCCCTCCATCCCCTCTCTGCCCACCGCCCGTTCCCTCGCTGAGGGTTGTGCCCCTTACCCCGGGGCTCTGCTGTTCCGCCCTCTATGACCCCACCCGGGGCACCGCTAACCACGTGAGAAGCCCCAGTCCCTGTTTGTAATCACGCACAGTCAAAGACGACCCCTGGCATCGGGGGCTTGGGGGAGAGGAATACAATCCTCCCTATACAGCCGTTCATGTACATCTGATTGATCTTGTCCTTATACAAATCTAAGTGTTGGCTCTCCCCAGCTGCCCCGATGCTGTTGCCAATTGGCTGTTTTTTTTTAAATGCCTCTTGCTGTTGAGGTGGGTCTGGAGAAGGGACTTGGAGGAGAGTTTACTGGCCTTGTAGAACAGTTCAGGGAGTGTGTGCCGTGCAAAGGGGACCACTTGGAAAATGGTCCAGAGATGGCTGTGTGAGCAGTGAACAAATGATGGTCCTGGTGCTTGTATTGTTTTTGTCCTGTTTGTGATTCTTACAGTACAGTGCTAATGTTGCATTAGGGAAGTTATTTGGATTCTCTCTCCGTCACCATGCACTTGCTGCCCTGAAGTTGCTACTGTCAGTAACTGTGCTCTCTGCCCCCTCAGATGGCCAAGATGGGTCGACGAGCTCTCCAGGATTCCTTTCCAGAGGAGAATCGTCTCAGCAGGAAGAATTCCTCTGCCACTTCTACTGGAGAGGTGGGTACCATGGACAGGATAACATGCCTGCAGCCTAAGGTGCCACTTAAATCCGACATTGCCCATTACAGAGGATTCTGCATGTCTTGTCGGGTCCTGCTTCACCAGTGTAGGTCTACCCCGACTAAGTCTTGTTCTTACTGCTGGGGTCCACAGTGCCATTCTGTATTTCCCATTACTGTGCTGTCGAATGTCTGACTGAGTGCAAGTATCAGGGGGTAGCCGTGTTAGTCTGTATCTACAAAAACAACAAGGAGTCTGGTGGCACCTTAAAGACTAACAGACTTCGGATGCATCCGAAGAAGTGAGGTTTTTACTCACGAAAGCTTATGCCCAAATAAATCTGTTAGTCTTTAAGGTGCCACCAGACTCCTTGTTGTTTTTGACTGAGTGCAGTCCTAGTGTCTCCAACATGTGTAACTGTACTGGGTGGGGGGAGGAGGGCAGACGTGGTCTATGATGATTTTCCATGGGAGAGATGTGCATGGTGATATGGAACATGCTGGTATGGGGGAATCTGAGGATCTGCACAGGAGTGCCTCACAAAAAGCAGTGTGATGAATGTAGCTGCTTTCTTCGAGTGATCTTCTTCCACATGAATTCTACTCTTGTTGCTCATGTGCCCCATGCTCACAAGATCAGATTTTTGGCCAGCCGTGTCTGTTGGTCTTGTGTCCTAGGTGCCATCATGTTCCACCCCAGGGCGTAAAGGTCTGATGAGGCTCAACCATCCTTCTTCAATCCTTCTTACCATCCATGGCAGTGAGATGGAACCCCTGCAGTGTCTGCCCTTTCTCTGTGCACGGTGCTGGTGTTAGTTAAAACAAGAGGTAGTGACTTAATTAATATGTTTTTAGTTAGTAAAAACTATATATAATTTTTTTCTTAAATTTGTTAGACTTGAGTTCCCTCCCCTACCCAGGGTACTAGCATTATAGCAGAAGCTTAAAGTCACTAGGCTTTAAGACCCATTCTTCATGTGGCACTTGGGTGCCTATTAATGATGGACATTCCCTGTACCTACTCTGCTGTTGTACTAATTTTGATGGACTATATGGGCCCAAAGAGTTAAAGGTATTAACATGATTCTGTCACTGTACAGCATTAAACAGTTTTACACAAAGTTTGTTGTACAGAGACCTCCGCCTGCTTAGAACATGGCAAATACACCATTAAAAATCTTTAAAACCTTTTATTAAAGATACTGAAAAGAAGGAAAAACAGTTAAAGCCTTTGAAATGTAAAGTGTTAAATAAAGATTTTATTTTAACAACATCTCTTGTTCCCTTTCCATTTAGCTGGAGACAGTTTGTGGAAGGAAACCCCCTACCAGCCCCTTTGACGGTCTTTTAGATGGTATTAAAGATAGAATAAATTGCCTAGGGAGGTTGTGGAATCTCCATCTCTGGAGATATTTAAGTGTAGGTTAGATAAATGTCTATCAGGGATGGTCTAGACAGTATTTGGTCCTGCCATGCGGGCAGGGGACTGGACTCGATGACCTTTCGAGGTCCCTTCCAGTCCTAGAATCTATGAATCTATAGTAATAACTTCTTTTTGGGGGGGGAGGAAGAGATGGGCTGGAGCTGTTGTTATTGCTCTTGATGTTAAAGTCCAGTCCTCTTCGCTAGAAGACCAAACAAGACAAACCCACTCAATAGGGGAGAGAAAAGAACAGCAATGATAGAAAATGCAGCTTCTGTCTGTGGTATTGACTTTCACTTGCAACCTCACAGCTGGAAAAACACCGGCACAGCACACAATCTTATTGGCCACTCTGAGACCTGGCAACCTTGTACCAGCTTTAGGCTGCTTAGAGCATTGAATTTAGCTGCCTCTTTTTGGTCACATGCTCACAGCAGTGATATGCAGAATATACAGTCTTGGCTGGCTAAGTCAGACTCTTCTATGAGATAGAAGGCAAAAAGAGAAGGATAGGAAAAGGAAGAAATAAGATGGGGAAGAAAATGGACATATGGGAAAGTGACAGTCTCGCATCCCAGGTGGTGGTTGGGATTTAGCCAGACCCAGTGGAAGAGATTGTCATCTGGGTCCCTTTCTCTGACTAGGTCAGGTCAGGACATTTTTCAGGATCAGGACAATGAAGGCCCAATGGGTCATAGTGAATCCTGGGGTCCCAGGAGACAATGCAGATGGCAGCCATGATAGTGAAGTTCATTCCTTCTGGTCCATCCATCCAGCACCCAGCCATTGTTGTCAGACAGCTTCTGATTTTCCCCACAAAGTCTTCTATTTTAAGGACCCCAAAAGGGGAGTGATGGCCCATCCTTTCATTATTTTGTTCACCAATTAAGCTTAATTTCTTAATTTGGGTCCACTGATTTCCAGTACAACACTTTTCTTCTTTACCAGGTGTGATCTTAACACTGTCCTTGAATTATATTAGTAAGCTTTTTGGTTTGAATTAATTCAATCGGTCTTGTCTCACTTTTGCACATTATTCCCATTCACATTTGTTATAGGTTATTATGACATTTTATGAACTTTCACAATGAGGGTAGATTTGTAGGCTCAGTTATTACAGTACTGCCCTGGAAAAGGGTCCATCCCAGAGCAATGTTCCATTTGTCACTCTTTTTCTAAGCGCAATCTGTGTGAGGGAAGCCAACCTGAAGCTGTTCCTCCTTGAGAATTTGTTGTAAGCCTCCTCGCATACTGAGGAGAAGGCTTCAGCCAGACCTCAGCCATCTGCTGGTGCCCTAGTGGGCTGAGATTCCACCCCAAGCTCCTGGGTAACATCTGCTCAGAGCTTCATTTGTCCACTTCTACATCAATGTTAACTTCTGATCGGCAGAAAGGAGCACTGCTCCAGAGATGAGCCAAGGTACTGGTCACCATCCCCGGCACCTGAGTCACTAGACTCTTGTCTTGGGCTCATTTGTTTAAGGGCCGTAATCTTAGAAAGGCTCCTTCTGGTGTCCTGGTGCTGACCTCCAAAACAGCAGGTGCAGTGCCCACTCAATTGGCAGACTGCGCTGCCCTTGGTACCCACCCTGGCACTGAATGACTGAGTACCTGTAGCCTCTGCACTCAGAGCTTCAGTATCGTGCACCTCAGTACTGACTAGCTCTGTGGTACCCGCTACTTTGGCAAAGACTAAGGCCTTGGCTACACTTGCAAGTTACAGCACAATAAAGCAGCTCCGGGCGCCCTAGCTCACTCCCCGTCCACATTGGCAAGGCAAGTAGAGCACTCTGATTCCACAGCTACAGCGCTGCTGGTACTCCACCTCGGCGAGTGGAATAACGTTTGCTGCGCCCCTGTTGGAGCGCCGCGGCGCCAGTGTGAACGAGATGTTGCGTTACTGCACTGTGATCAGCCTCTGGAAACGTCCCGTAATCGTGGGCACTCTTGTCTTTGTGAAATCGGCTGCAGGAATGCGGAAATTCCCTTTCAAAGCTCCGTTTTGGAGAAGCTGGCTGCTTATCAGCTCAGAGAAAAAGCAAACATTTACTGTTTGCTTTGAGTGAGTGAGAGAGAGGTGGGGAGGGGAGAGGGGGGTCTGAACTTACAAGACAGCATGGTGTCACACTCTCAGCACCCCAAAAACTCTCTCTCTCTTCCCCCCCCCCCAACATTCACATAACACGCTCCCTGTCACACTTCACCCTCCCCATTTGAAAAGCACATTGCAGTCACTTGCATGCTGGGATAGCTGCCCATAATGCACCGCTGCAAGTGCCGCAAATGTGGCCATGCCAGTGCCCTTTAAACTGTCAGTGTGGACAGACTGCAGCACTTTCCCTACTGCGCTCTACGAAGGTGGTTTTAACTCACAGCGCTCTACATCTGCAAGTGTAGCCATGCCCTAAGTGACGGATTGCTGGGCCTGGTAACTGGTCACTTATTCTTGAGAGATTGAAAGTGGTGATATCCAAAGCATCTGCTTTGGAGTTACCAGTGTGCTAGGTTTGAGGTATGCCTTGTATCACCTCTCCTATGCTTAGACAGGGCATGTGATATAATGGCCCCTCCCTTGGAGTAGCCAGAAGTGGAATCCATGTGGACAATTGCTCGAAAAAGAAAGGTTACTTACTTTGCAGGAACTGTGGTTTTTAGATGTGATGTTCACATGTAGTCTATGACCTGCTCCCTCTTCCCATTACTATAGAGATCTATACCACTTGGATTCTGTACTGGCAAAGAAATTGAGGGGTGGTTGGGCCTGCTCAGCCTTTTATGCCCTGAGGGGAGTGGGAGGGGGGAGGGGAGGGGTTGCACGAGGGCACTTAGGACACACACATGGCCCCAATGGACACTGCCAGTTGAAATAATCCAATCTCCTGTGCATGGCGTGGTGCTCTGTCCCCTCTAGTGGCACTGAGACCACTTAGGGATTAATGAGACTGCTACAGCCTTAGCTAAGGGCCATGTGGCTTTTAGCTCATGTAGTAGAGGCTCATGCATTTAGCTCCATAAATCCCAAGTTCGATCTCACCTGCTGATGACCGGGGTCTGTCAGTGTTACATGTGCACCAAGAATGAAAACTGTGTGGGTAATATATCATGCAGAACCTCAGTTACTGTAGGGATCTGGTCATACTCAGGAGGCAGTGGCTCTAGGATACACAGCTGCAGCCTCCTGTATATGTAAATCAATTGTGTGACTTGGGACCCTTTCTGGGCTCTGGTGTTCTTGCAGGTGTATTTATTCTCTAGAACCCCCTTTTCACCACTCTAACCTGCACCTGTGTGTGGTTTGGGACCTTTCATTCTTTAGGGAGAAATGACTTTATCTACTCTCTGTTGGCCTTGTTTGTAACTTGGCTTCCTTCTTAGGCAGTCCCCGGACAAGCATCTGGTTTGTGGCAGCCTCCTGCTGCCTTTGCAGTTGAATGTGCTTGACCAAACTCTCGCCTGTCTTGGACTGTTTCACTGACACCCACACAAAGCAGATGTAAAATGTCACCATTGTGAATGGGGGGAGTTGACACTCACTCTCTCCAGGTGTGAATGATTACACGAGGTGTGTGGCAGGGGAGAATCAGGTGCACAGTGTCCTTTAGGTGTTGCTTGTATTCGTTCCAAGCTGAAATCCAGAGACTCGTGTTGGGGGCTTTTCATTGTTTTTCTTTTTTTTTTTTTTTTATAATTTCTTTCTCTTTCTTTTCCCCCTGCTGATCATTCTAGGATGAAGACACTGAGGAAAAGGTAGATCTTGTAGGACTAGAGGCTTCTGGGTACATGCTGGCTTCTCCTAGGGAAACTGGCAGAGCTAACCTGTCAATGCAAGTGGAGATTGCCTTGAAAGGGACTTTCACACAGGAGAATGAAATATAGTAGTCTCGTGCCTCCGGTTCAATGATTTGCCTGGTTTCCCTTGACTCTTACTGCTATCCTTTGTTTCATAGGGACTTCCCTCCTTCCTAGCTGATGCATCCTACACTAAGGTCACAGTCATGCATGTTGCCACAGAAATGGTGGAGACATCTGATTCCATGTTGAAGACAATGGGAGTAGAGGAGCTGGGAAGGTGCTGTGCCCTCACTGAAAAACATAGCAATTAGTGACCAGGGTGTCAAACCAGAGACTGGGTTTTGATTTTATCTATGGTATGCTTGGCAGGATGCCCTAGTGTGAAAGCTCCCCTTTAAGAGTCACAGAGTCCTTCTGGTGCCCATCAGGAGGCCAGTCAATAGACCAACTGGGTTCTAGCTAGGATGTGTGCCTGTATCCTTTCTGTGATGTTCTTCTGCCCCTGGAACTTGGTTGCACCTCTTGTATTCTCACTGCACCAGCTCCTTGGGAAATGTTATCGCCAGGAGGGAATCGGGTGAGTTTGGGTTTGTGCTGAGCTCCTGAGCTACATGAAGGGAGCTGCAATTTCACTAGTGCTCTTCTGTATGGATTTACCATAACTAAAAGGCTTTCCTGCAAATTTCACAGCATTCATTTAGAAAAGGGAGTCCTGACTGCTGTTCAGGATGTACTAGAAACTCATCAAATGGGCAATTGTTTCCTGGGGGAAAGCTTGGAAATGCTTCTTAATTTTCTGAAAAGCTTCTGGGCTACGTGTCTTGTGTAGTTTCTGCCTATGGCAGGAGTCGCTATTGCCCAGTCCTCCTGGCTAAAGCTGCTTATTGTATATATTAGATATTCAAAAGCTTCTTTTAGCTGAAGAAAGGTAGAGAAGAGAAAGCACCATCCCAATACCCTAGTGGTAGTATGGCATGTCCTAGCTGGTCTTCACTCCCCTCGCCAGAAGGAGCTGGGCGTTCTGCAAGGGCTGAGCCCTGGCGGGAAGTTGGAGTGGCCCTCCTTTCTTCTCCCTCACTGCCAGCAGTACTGCTGAGCTCCAAAGCTTGGAAGGAGTGCTTCCTGTCTTGGTCCAAAGGTGAGGGGGAAATGGGTTGCATTCTCTCCAAACAGGAATGTCTTTTTCAGAGCAGATGCTGCCTTCCTCCCAATGCTTCCCTGAGCTATCTGGTTAAATACCAGCTGATAAACCCAGTATCTTATTGGTCTGTGCCATGTGAATCTCTTCCTAAGGCCAGTGCCTCAGGGTCTGATCCTACAAGGTGCTGATTGCATTGAAATCAGTGGGAGTTGAGGGTGTTTAGCAGCTTGGTGTCAAGCCCTCTGCATGTGATGGGATCTACTGTGCATGAGGCAGCTCAACAGAGAAATGACTGTGTCTGCCACCTAACAGTCAGAACACCACCTGTTACCAGGTCCTCAGTTGGCAATTGTCTGCTGAATCAAAGCTATGGGGGATCAGCCTTTTCTTTGGGTTTTTTATTCCAATCCTAGAAAGCCTGTATGAGGTCCCATTCTGGAGGGGTTATTGTGTGTGAAGGCTAAAGTCCAGGAAGGAGACTCTGCCTCACACCTCATTACTTCTGGCCACAGGACGTTACTTTCAATTGGTCTGATGCCTGTCGTAGAGAGAGAAATAGCACTGCAATTCACAATTTTCTTTTCATAGTATTATAACAGTTAATGGTAAGAAAGATCCATCTAAGTTCACCCATTCTCATGCCAGGTCAGGGCAGGATTGTTCCCTATGTTAGAAGCCCCAGGGTTGTGTCCCAAGTAGTTTTCACTGTCTCAAGTGATGGGACTTCCCTTGGGGGATGATTCCACAGACTTTCTTCTTGCTGCTGGGAAGAGAATCAACCTAAATCTTCATAGTGTTAATTCTGTCTGGTTAGATCCAATTACATCCCCCTGTATCACCCTAGATCAGCGGTTCCCAAGCCAGGTCCTACTGAGCACTTGCTGGGAATCTGTGGAGAGCTGATTGGTCACATGGTAGTAGCTCCTCCTGGCTGCTACATTTCATTAAAATATTTTCCTGACGGGACTTTTCCATGTGAGCAGTTGTTGCTACAGAGATGTTGTGTGATGCGAGGGAGAGGCGGTGTCAAGGAGGCGATTGTTCTAGTGAGAAGTGATCATTACTATGAAATACTTTAGGACCACCTGGCCTAAATCCCTGCCTTTCCTCCCTAGGGTTTACACCCTTCAGATACCTGGTCATTCTTTATATTGAAGTTACATTTATAAATAATTCTATAACAGGAAAATAAATGGTTAATTGCTGTAGGGTCTGATGGATCAGTAAGTTGCTTATAACCATCTGTAATGCCTATTACTTGTGTCTATAAAATGTTTATAATCTCTATTAATCATTTATTAACCCTTTATAAGACCATTATAAATGGAACCTAGCTATCAAGTGTGACCACAGATTTCTGCAGCTACAATACATCCCTCCCTTAGTCATTGCTCAGCCAAGTTGAAATACTTAGCTTCTTTAATCATCTGTTTGAAGTTGGCCCCTCCATTGCCCTGATGACTCATATAGCCCTTCTCTGAACTCCCTTTGGGCTGCACTGAGTGTTTATAATCTGGGCTCTTCCTGTATTAGGTATGTTCCCCACTGGGGGTTGAAGATTATTGAACCAGCAGCATTTGTGCTCTTTGTGTGAATGTGCCTGCTGAAGTCCTGCCCTCCATCCATCTGCCTGCTCTAGGATGTGTTCTGCATCCCCTGGCTCAGATTTGAATGCCTGCCAGGTTCAACTAGTCATTGGGCTGTGCTTTCCAAGGCTGTATAGGACACATAGCAAAGGGATGAGGGGCTGGTCAACGGAATAATAAAGGGTCTATCCCTGTATCTCTGCTTTGTGGCAAGGAAGAGAACATAGTTAATCTGGAGGGGCAAAGTGTGTTGGAGGAGTGAGAAAAGGGGTGGGAACAAAAACTCCTGTGTTCTGCTCCTGCTCTGCCACAGATTTGGTGTGTGACCTTGGGGCTTGTCTATACTTACCGCGCTGGTTCGGCGGCAGGCAATCGAACTTCTGGGTTCGATTTATCGCGTCTAGTCTGGACGCGATAAATCGAACTCAGAAGTGCTCCCCGTCGACTCAGGTAATCCTGCTCGCCGCGAGGAGTACGCGGAGTCGACGGGGGAGCCTGTCTGCCGGGTCTGGACGGCGGTAAGTTCGAACTAAGGTATGTCGACTTCAGCTACGTTATTCACGTAGCTGAAGTTGCGTACCTTAGTTCGATTTGGGGGTTTAGTGTAGACCAAGCCTCAGACAAGTTCCTTCTCCAATCTGTGCCTTAATCCCTTTCTGTTAAGTGGAGATAATGTTGTGTGGAGATTGACTAATACACCTCTACCCCGATATAACGCTGTCCTCGGGAGCCAAAAAATCTTACAACCTTATAGGTGAAACCGTGTTATATTGAACTTGCTTTAATTCGCCGGAGTGCGCAGCCCCCTCCACCCCCGCCCCCGAGCACTGCTTTACCGCGTTATATCCGAATTTGTGTTATATCTCAGGGTAGAGGTGTATTTGTAAAGCAGCTGGAAAAGTGCTATTTATTATTATTATTATTATTATTATTACTTAAATTAAGCTGGTCATTATCAGGAATGCAATCATGATTAATAATGTGAGCTGTTGTTGAAAACACAGGTGAGGAGAATATAAAGCAAAGTACTTTACATATGTAATTTAGTACGGGCCTGATCATGCAGGTGAGGAGCCCCATTACAATCAATAGCGTTACTAGTGTGACTGAGGCTTGCTCACCTGGGTGAGACTTTGCAGGATCAGAGAAAGCAGAAAGTGAAACAGTGTTGTTTTCTTGCCCAGTTCTTGTTCAAGCACCTCGTTCTGTATCTGGGTCCCTAGCCCTGTTTACATGGTAAGCTCTAATCTGATTCCATTAGCCACCCCCAAACTTTCTCAGAACCTAAATATTGACCCTACAGCATTCCAGTCTGAGCGTTACAGAAGTCCAAGTAAGATGCTTTTGAGTCCACTGTTGCATATGCCTATGCAGTGGGTTTATCCCAATGGGGGATTATTTATTTATTTTGAGGAAGCATCTGCTCTGTGCTAGGTGCTTTCCCATTACCCCCTGCTCTGAGGAGTTTAGAACTGAAGGAGTCCTGTCTTGTTCCAACAAGATACTTCAATCCTTCTGATTAGTTATAATTTGTATTGTGGTAGTGCCTAGGAGCCACAGTCATAGACCAGGACCCCATTGTGTTAGGTGCTGTAAAAACAGAACAAAAAGACAGCCCCTGCTCCACAGATCTAATAGTCTAATTAAGATCTCTTGCTCTGTAGGGTTCTGCTGTCCCCCATGATACTTGACTATGGAGGAGCCCTCAGCTAAGGCTAACCCCTCTTGGTATGGGCCATGCTACCCAAAGCTTTGCCTGGTTTGGTGTGGTGCTGGGGGTGGGAGTTGATAGCTCTCACAGTGAGAGGCATTTCAACAGAGCCTGAGAGAAATAAGTGCCAGCTCCAAGGCTGTATTTCTCGGTGGTGTTTTCAGTTGTGAATGCCATCCCAGATTTGCTTGGCAAACATGTTTGTCCTGGACAGGGCTGAACTTGTCTGCCATGTCCAGGAGATTCTGCTGGCTACATGGATTCTGTTATTCTCTGCTATTAGGAGATGCATCATCCACCACAGGGGAGCCAGTGTTTCGGAAGTCATGGGCTGTTACACCTGTATACTTTTGAAGTGGACTTGCTTCTCTTTCCATGTGGTTCTCTGTTGCCTGCAGACATGCTGGACTCCCAGCCGTTCCTGGGCCTGCTCAGCTGGAAATTGGCCAGATTCTCCAGGAGGAATCTGAAAAATGCAACTAAACTCATGTTCCCTGATTAGGCCAACTTCCCCAGTGTGAGCCCCAGTATCATATGGCCTGGCGCTCCCCAAGGCCCTGTATTGCCTCTCTCCCACTCCCCCCAGCACCCCAAGTGGCCAGCCAGCAGAGCAGTTATTTTCAGCCTGTTGAGGTTATCTATTGGCCTTTCAATGACATCTTCCTTCATTCTCACCAAAATAGCTCTTCTAATCAGTCACGTTTCCCAGCCTTTTTTGTAGCATCCTCCCTGTGCAGCTCCCTGGGTGGGGAGGAGAGACAGACACTGGGAATCCCATGGGAAATAGTTTTATTAAAAGATTTTTCCACACATTTATTTCATGCTTTGAATGCTTCTATCCTGAGCCCACTAAGGGAGCTGATGGCGGGGTATAGCTGGATAAGAACATTTGCTACCAGTACGTAGCCCTAGGGAGGAGCAAGCTGATAAAGGGACTTTTTTGTATATAACCAGGATGGGTGGGAGGGGCATTACTGTGTAGCCTTGGGGTGAGGAGGGACATTGTTCTGTAACCCCAGGGTTGGAAAGGATAAGCCATTGGGGGGAGTGAATTGATGTATAGGTGTGAGGAGAGAGGGAAGGATATAAGCCATCGGAGGGCAGGGCCGGGTGCCATATGCTTCAATGTGTGTACTTTATTGAAAGGACAGAAACATGATTTACGTAGCTGGATATGAGCGTTGTTTTACGGCATGAAGTCCTGATAACTGTTGCACAACATGGGTTGCTGCTGCTTATCCCCTGTGATAGGTGGTAGGGATCTTTTGGGGCCCTAACTGAGTTCCTTGCCATCTTTATGCACCTCTGACCCTATTTTCCTAGTAAAGGGAAGTAAGTGTCTACTAGGATAAAAGGGTCCTGGAGAAGTGAAGGCCCAGTCCTCCAGGGATTTAGGATACTCCTGGGAGACTGATTTGCTAAAGGCACTTTACTGCTTTCTAAGAAAGGTCTTATAAAAGAGAGGGAGGCCCCTAGGGGGTCTAGTAGTGGGGACCACTCTCCATTATCCTAGGAAGCTAGGGGAGTTGGTTTGGGCAGACCAAGGAATCAGGCCTTCCCCATGTCTTGTTCTGTGTGATGGTTGTACAGACTGGTTTCTTTGTGTGTCTGCCCAGAGGCACTGGGGCTATTTGAGTCAGAATTCTTTTGTTTGGTGATAATTAAAAACTAATTCATGAGCCCTCTCTGAGGAGGCAGCTTTTCTTAGCTGTAGAGGAACCTTGGGTGACTTATTGTGGAGACTGAAACTGAAGCCTGGCCCTTCTTTCGCTCCACTCTGTGGTTGTTGTTAAATGAAAATAAGGCATCTACATACAATCCCCCCTGCCACCAGACCTCCACCCGCCCCCAAAGCTACTGCCTGGGGCAGGGAACTGGGTCTTGTGCTTCTATCAGATGTTGGGTATGAGGTATGAAATACATGGGATGAACCACTGCTGACCTGTCGTCATGGCCTCTCAGGTTGGGATTGAGGCCCATGTGCCCTCTGACACACACTGTTGGTGTTGTTTGAGTTCATATTTCTTGCACAGAGTGCTGATGGCTCCCAAGGGGTGTCGTGATGATGAAGGAGAATGAATCCACATCTCCAATCCCTTCTGAGAATCTGTTTATGGGAAGGATCCAGTGCATCCATAACCTGCCTCTGTAACACTAATCATCTCTCTGAAAGGATTGCTTGTTCCTCAAATTCCAAAGAGAGGCAGTTGAGGTGCTTCCAGCACCCACAAAGCTCCTTTACCTCTGCAGCTGTAGAGGCACAAGATAATAGGAGTCTGGACACCCCACCCCACCCGCCCAGTTACGTAGGGAGCAGAGGAGAAGCCACCATAGAATTACTGCTATCTGACAAGGAAGAGGAAGTAACTGAGAATAGTAGTGAGGAATAGGGGTTCACAGCTCCTAGCAAGGTATGACTAATAGGATTCAGGTAATTATGGGGGTTGGGCAGTGAGCAACATGCAATAGATTGTATTTAAACTCTACTGGTGAGGAAGGTCTGGGGAATCCTTAAAAGGCACCATCACAAAGAGACAGTAGACTGAATCCCTGTAGGAAAAAAAAATTAAAGGACCAAGCCATGACCATTGTGCAAAGGACATTTTCCAGGGACTGAAGGTGAGAGAGCTTCTGGAAATGAGTATCTGAACAAGAATATATAATTTAGTTAAAACTTGGAAAGAGCTAAGGGCATCAAGAAAACCGAAGTAGGTTATGTCTGTACTAGAAATGCTATGGCAGCACAGCTGCAGCTGTGCCACTATAGGTAGACAGCGACAGAGAGTCCTGTGGCACCTTTAAGACTAACAGATGTATTGGCGCATAAGCTTTCGTGGGTGAATACCCACTTCGTCAGACGCATGTAATGGAAATTTCAAGAGGCAGGTATAAATATGCAGGCAAGAATCAGTCTGGAGATAACGAGGTTAGTTCAATCAGGGAGGGTGAGGTCCTCTGGTAGCAGTTGAGGTGTGAACATATATTTCTTCTATCACTGTAGTAAGTCCCCCTGTCCAGGAGGCAGTAGCTGGGTTAATGGAAAAATTCTCCTGTTGACCTAACAGTGTCTACACCAGGACTTAGGTCAGCTTAATTATGTTGCAAAGGGTGTGAAATTTTTTGTAGACCCGGACAATGTATTTAAACTGACCTAACCTTTGCAGTGTAAACCAGCCCCTAATTAATGCAGCCAAAGAGGCTAAAGAGAAAAAAGTATTTTATAAGCATGCCAAGAAATGGGAAAAGCTACACTAGAAAGTTGTCCATCAATAAACCAGGGTGACACCAATTGAGAACTGCTGGGAGCTCATCATTTTGAAAGTCCATTAATTTATTTAGGCACCTAACTACGAAGTTAGGGGCACAGAGGTCTTGACCACTTTTGGTCATTAAAAATCCTACATCCCACTTCATAAAAATTGGGGTATCTAGGCTGAAATTTGGCCAATACACCAGAACTGTATCCCTAAATTCCATGTGAAGTTTCAACTGGACATTACATTCTTTTTAGTTTTGTCTTGAATTCTTATTTAGGGCTGCTTGGGGCAGCCACATCCATCTCAGAAGTGGCTGTATTTTGGTGATGTGTGACATGATGCTTACATTTTAATTTGTAGGACACTTTGTAATTTTTAGATAAATGATGCTATATAATTAATTAATGATTGCAACAAGGGATGTGGTGGATTCACCCTTACTGGAAAATTTTTAATCAAGATTAGATTTTTTTTTTTCCCTAAAAAATATGAATATTTCAATTGGGCATTTAAGTCCTATGGCCTGAGTTTTACTGGAGGTCAGACTAGATAATCACAGTGGTCCCTTCTGGTCTTAAAACCTATGAATAAATGTAAATTATTATTTTAAAAAATATATATGGTACACTAACCTAGTTATGGTACTTTACAGGCAAATAGACAAAGATACAGCCAATGATCCTCAACTGATTCTTGGCCTGGCCATCACTGTGGCTGAATATTCCTTGTAGATAATCCTGAAAGGATTACTGGGTTTATTGCAACAGAAATAAAGGAGCTGTGGGAATAGTGGAGGGTTAGTGTTCTGGACATTAAGAGCCACATGGTCTGTGTGTTCAGTGGGGAGAGGTTGTAAGGTGGGTGAAGCAGTGGGGTTAAATCCCAATTACACAGTGAAGTCATGTCTTGGTCATAGACCAGGGCATGTTTTCAGAAGTACCCTCTAAGGTTGGGTGCCTGAGCTGAAGCAACCTTGAACCTGAATGTTGACCTTAATAGTTTGGGATTAAAACCCAAGTACTCTGGGAAACACGATTTGGGGCAGAGGCTGGAGGTATTGGGTCCTCCCCTCGGTTCTGTCCCCTTGACTCTTTGGCAGCATTCATGTAACTCATCAGACACGAGGTGTTTTTGAATGTGCCTGTGCAGAGGCTGTATGTCTGGGGGACATGGGCTGTAGGCTGTCTGTGGGATTGTGTAGAGCTGTGGAGGGATCTGAGCAGGAGGGTCAAGGTTGCATGTATGGGGAAGGATAGTTGTGTGAGGAGATGTAGGGGTGGGGTATGTGTAGGGTTTTTTTGTATGTGCGCGCGCCCATATGTGGTGTGGTTTTTCCCTTTTTTTTCTGGGCTCGGGAGCACACAAATCATCTGAATTCAAAATGCTCCTTTTTTGGCACTGCAGCCTCTTCTGTAGTTTGGCATCTTAAGAATCTGGGGGAATCGTGTAAAGATCAGAAAACTCCATTCACTTGGGGCCCTGAAGGCTTTGCATTCTGTGACATGGTCATTCCAGTCGACTGAGCTCTGTCCCCTGCGGATGAACCCATATAAGGAGGCCATTTCCTGCACTTCATGTTCCCTGCCTGTCCCTCTGACCTCCCGCGCTCCCTTTGCTGAAGAAAGCCAGTATTTTGGAACTGCAGCTCCCAGCTCATTTCTGTTCCCTGTTTATTTTTGGAGAGTGCCTATTTTTGCTCCTCCCAAGGAGCTATGCAGGGTCATGCCCCCTCCTTACAGCAGGCAGCAGTTGCCCCTGGCAGGCTATGTCCATTTCCCACACTCTCAAACAATACTTCTGCTTCTAGAAACAAACAGAGGAGACCCTCTGCCTCAGGGTTACAACCAGCCTTTCCTCATTGAGAAGCTGGAGACCCTTGGCTGGCCTTGTCGCAGAGTTATCCTCCTCCCGCGCCCCTCACTCTGAGACCAGGAAATCTTCAGTATTCACTCATCCCTTCCCCCTTTCTTAACTAAAGTTCAGGAGAATGTCCCCATTCTGCTACCCCTGCCTAAGGGTTGAAGCTCCCTTGGGGTTACTATGCTGCTCTCCACATTTGGTGCTGTAGTCTTATGAATCTCTCTAGACCACCTGCTTTTTCTGGACAGCATCCTGTGGGGCTATGAAAATCTGAAATTGTTTGCTCTGCCCTGCCCCATCACACACACTACTGCGTCATGCAAACTGCTTAAGGCCTCTGCCGTATCAGGTACTTTATACTTCAGTACCCAGGGAGAGGGGAATTGAGCCCAAAGCTGCAGGTGGCATGGGCTGGACACACAGAATAGCGGCCTACTGGCTCCCCTTATGGTCTCAGAAATTCTTATCCCAATCCCTGAGCCACATCCCCACCTGCCTATTGCCATGGCCACACAGCACGTCATAGAAAGGAGCAAGATAATAGGAATAATTATCTTCTAAAAGTCTAATTCAGTCTCCTAATGTGCCTTAGTGTGTCTTGTCCTGTCCGTCTGCCTGTCTTGAACAGAGAGCTCCTCGGGGGTAGGGAATGTGTTAATTTGTTGTGCACTTATGATATGAAACAAAAATGAGTGCAGTTTAACAACACTAAACTGCAGATGCACTCTCCTGGAGAGGGCAGCACCCACAGGCTGGACTGCCACCATACCCGGCATGTTTTGGCTAGGCCACATCTGAGCCTTGTGTATGTGAACTTGAGACTCAGCTAGGTCCCTGGATACAGTGATGCATCCTGTGTTGTCTCAGACACTTTAAAACCTGCCTGGCAACATTTCTGTTCCTTTGTTTTGTAAAGTTTCAGAGTAACAGCCGTGTTAGTCTGTATCCGCAAAAAGAAGAACAGGAGTACTTGTGGCACCTTAGAGACTAACAAATTTATTAGAGCATAAGCTTTCGTGGACTACAGCCCACTTCTTCGTCCGAAGAAGTGGGCTGTAGTCCACGAAAGCTTATGCTCTAATAAATTTGTTAGTCTCTAAGGTGCCACAAGTACTCCTGTTCTTCTTTTTGTTTTGTAAAACACTGTTAAAAACAGGACCTGAGTGTTGGACTCAAACTTCTTACCAGGTAACACTCTGCAGGGGTCAATATGAGTGAATCTAGTGTGAGGTGGTCTGGTTGGAACTGGGTATAACATATCATCTTGTGTGTCTCTCTTATTCTTAAAGGGCCCCCCACCTAAACCCCCACGCCGGCAAGGAGGCTGGGCAGATGATCCTGTAATGGCACCTTCCAAGTGAGTACCAGCTTCTTTCTTTCTCAGGGTGGGCTTAGGCATAGATTGATTGAACATCATCTTTTAGGGCTTGCTGTCACAACCACTAGGGTTATCTTCCTGAACCTCGTATGCTGCCTCAGTCTCTAATGCTATTGTGACCAGCCCTCCAGACCACCCAAACCAGAGTGTCCATCCTGCTGGGGGCAGCTGACTGACTCTCCTTATGTGCTACTCTACTCAGGCCTCCAGATCTGTGGGAAACCAGTGACAGCATATCCCTTGCCTGCTGCAGTAATTGGGAAGGGGTGTGTGTGTGTGTGTGTGGGGGGGGGGGGGGGTAGGAACATGTCCAGGAAAATACTCTTCCTGGCTGAGCTCTTTCCACAAGAGGATCCCATTGGTGAATAGTGGAGTCCCACTGGCAGCCAGGGCACTCCACAGAAGGAATCAGGATTTTGTGTCCAGCCTTGGTGGAAGAGTGAAATTGATCAGTGTTTGTGTGTGTTTGGTTGCGGGAATGTACTGTCTAGGAAGAAGTCCTTATGGAGGGATCCCACATTGCTGGGGGTGGTCAGGGATGGAATTCAGGGAAGAGAGAAATCAGGGAAGGAGGTGGGACTCAGTACAGCTGGAGAGTCCAGGATAGAAGATGTAGGGACTCTAGAGGAAAGGGGAGATCAGGACATGCCAAGAGATGGGGGATCTGGACTAAGGGCAGGTGGAGTTGAGAGGTGAAAACTTCAGGCAACTCACCAAAGGCTGTAAAGTTAACTGGGCTCTGCCTCATCTGTTGATAGACCTAAAGAGTAGGAAGGGGCCACTTGTATTAGGCCCAGGTAGGATGTGGGGGAGTTGCTTGTATTTCTCAGCATACACCAGAGTGTATCTCCTGGCTTGGTCACCTTACTCTGGGGGTGCTCCAATTTGTGCAAGGACTACATATGCCTCTTCCAGCAGTATGCCGGGTTCATGGGGCCCTAAGGACAGGATTGAGCATTCAAGGATCCCCTTGGCAGGTCCTATATGGCAAAGGTCCCTCAAGGCCTAACTGGACCAAATGAAATAGATGGCCCTCTCCCCAACAGTGAGCCTACCTGGAAAAAGTAAGTTTCTGGGGACGTTACTGCTTGTTATTAGAAGAACATAGTGATGTGGATCTTCTGGGTTCTGTAGTTTGGGGGAGAGCAGAAGGAAAGTACACAGCCTGAACCCACCAGCTCAGAGGAGTGGGGTGCAGGGCACCTGTATTATTATTTCTCTAGCATTCTGAAGTATGCTGGACACTTCAGAGATTTTATATGGTAGGTTCTTGGCCAGGGAAGCTTCCAGTCTAATTAGACACAAATCTGACAAAGGAGCAAGAGAGAAGATCAAGGGGGATGGTGCATCTCGGTGGGAGACCTGGTTAGCTTGGCATCTCAGGCACCTTCTGGCATGAGTAACGCTTCAAGACTCAGTGGAAGTGGCCACTTGATGCAAGCCGTTATTGATCAGCATTAAGGGCCACAGAAGAAATTTTTTGACCATTTCTGGTAACTGTCAGTTTTAGGGGCATTATTCTGATTTTTTTGAAATCAAAGATGGGAAAGGAGGGGTTTGGATAATCCCCTGTTGTCATTTGTCTTTTCTTTGTGACTCCAGCTGTGGATTCTTCAAACACTGATTTCTCCATCTGTCTCCATTCCTTCCTTCCAAGATGCCACTGCTACTAGAGTTGTTTCTACAACATATCTCGTACTAAATTTTGCTTGTGAAGTGTCTGAGTCATAGGCTGATGTCACACATGTTGCTGCAGCTGGGTTGTCTCTATTTTCCCAAGGCTTATCTATGCACAGCTTTTGTACCAATTTGACTGACTATTTTGGTTTGGAAGGCCATCTAGTTAAATCAGTACAACACGCTTCCCCCCATCCCCTCCCTCACTGTGTGGTTGCGGTTATGCTGTTATTGATGTGCTTACATTGATACAGCTACTGCCAGTATAAGCACTGATACCAGTTTAATTCTGCCCATGCTAGGAGACTGCATCCTTTAAATATATTGGTTTCTAAACTGGTGGAGTTAAATCAGTGCACAACCAGCATGTAGACAAACCCTCAATGACTTTTACTTAGGAAGGGAGGGTTGGAGATGGGACTGTAGTTAGATTTTTCTCTGTCATGTGCAGGTGTATTGCAGATCAGCTAGTCTATGCATCTATTTATGTAATGGCCTTGTAGTTGTTGTTCTGTCCCCTTATGCAGCCTCACCTCTTCATTCCAGTTCTGACTATGTTGCCTGTTGCACTGGTAGCCTTGTTGATTTATCTGCAGTGGCACTTAGACTTCTTTCCTGCTACATTACTAGTTTCCAGGGCCTGTCAGTGTGAGCAAATCACTTGAAATTGTCCTTCCAATGTATGCTCCTTGGCAGTTGTCATGGCAGAATTTCATCTACCATTTTGTTTTTCATTGTTCCTAGTTTTGCTGGATCCTTCTGGAGCCCCTCACAACCCTCTCTGGTCTTGTCTCACCTGGATAACCTATGTCATTAGCATATATCCCACCTTACTCTTGGCTCTGTCTGCCAGATCATTACTACCTCAATCTGTTGCAAGGTGGGGGTAGGTAGCCTGTGGTTCTCTCCATACTCTATTTCATTTAAAAAATACTTTGCATGAATAGGGTCGTTCATCACAAAGGTTCCAAAAGCATCTACAAATCTGTCACTTAATTTCTAGAGGCCACCAAAGTGGCACATTTTACAAATAAGGTTACAAAGAATCAGGCATGAAAAGGTTAATTAGAACTCCCAGTAGCCCCATGAAATAGCTATTTTTCTTAGTACCCTCACTTTTATAGATGTGGAAGCTGAGACAAAGAGGTTAAGTGGCAGAGCTGGGACTCTGCTGTAACCATTACAACACTCCTCATTACTATTTGGCATCATCTATTTTTCTTCCAATGGGGTGTCCCTGAAGTTGAACTTCCTCTGTATATTTTTAATTTATCTGAAGAGAGAAAGGGAAGAAACTGTTTTTCTTAGTGTCAGCCCCAGTGCTACTTATTCCAGCCCTAGCGCTCTGATGACTATATAAGTACCTAGATAGATACTTGGGGCCTAATACTCTGCTATACAAATCAATAGTAATAACATCATCATTTTGCTGTGAATCTGCTCTTCAACCAGCAGAGGGAACCCAAGCTCTGCTATGAGAGCTGTGCTTATGCCCTTGATGGCATCATTGCTGACACTCCTGAAAAACAGTAAATGGTTTATTGCCGTGTTGGCTCATGCGTCATAAGAGGCAAAGAGGCGGAAAAGTGTTTCCCAATGGAAAAAGTCCAGGCTTCAGGCAAAGAGAATTTGTTTTTGAGCATCCATAAGAATTTTATAAGTGGAAGCATTTATATATATTTTAAAAAAAAAAGTACTTGCCAGGGTCCCTTTCAATCAAATAACTGCTGTCCTCACCTAAGACACTTTCTTTAGAGTCTCTTCCATTTCTATCTCTGCTAGCCTGTTTCTGCCCTTGCTTTGCTGTAAGGACATTTGCATGAAACCTGGGTCTGTTTCCCTTCATTCTCATCAGCCCTTGTGGTTTAGTTCCCACAAGCCTCTCCTCAGCATCTAGTGATGGTGTTGAACAAATATAGCCACTTCCTGATGAAAGCTGCTTGCGAAGGGACCTTGAAGTCACCCACAGCATGTGCACACATGAATCTGTTGTGCTCTGGTGGACACGGAGGGTCCATGATGGTGGCATTTTGGGAACAGGCGGCCTTAGGAGTAACTGAAGCTGCTTCCTTTGGAGAAATGGTGGCATGTCCTGGAGAGTAGGTGTGGGCAGGGTATGCCCTGGAGCATGGATATGTTGAAATGTCCTGGGGCAGGAGTGGCAATATAATGCCCTGGAGAGTGCATGTGATAGCAGGGAAGCATTGGTGGACATCTGAGAGAGTAGGGGCAGGTGGGATGCACCCTAGAGCATTGCAGTGGTGGTGGCATGATCTGGGTACTGAAGTTGTTTTGGGCTCTGGAGGGTGGGGAGTGGCAGCACTGGGTCCTGGAGCTGGAAGAATGTGATTTATGGGATTAAGGACTTGAATGTATTGAGGGCTCTGGAGATAAGTAAAGTTAAAGCCATCTGTTACAAGAAGATGGGACTTAAAATATGCTTTCTTGTCTGTGTGAAATGGCCCTTGAGAGCCACTGGTTTATAGAACCTCTGGCTGTCCCTGTCTAGCAAGTGGAAATAGTAAAGTGTCTGTGAGGTTCTGCATTTGGGCATGGCAAGGCGGGAGGGCGTCTCATTTCTTCCACTCTCTATTCTCAATACAGTGTTGTTGAAATAAATCTAAGTATGTGCTTCCCTGTGGTGCTGCCATGTTAGGAGCTGAGTAAGGCTCCTGGCTGTGGGGAAGCCTGTAGCAGGTTCCATCACCGTGTCTCACCGCCACCTGTAGCTGTTTTCAGCAGCGTGGCGAGAGCAGGCAGAGGAGAGCAAGGTGGCCGAGCGAGGGAGCAGAACTTAGAAGGAAAGGAAGTCTGATTAAGTTTTGTCTTGAAGTGTCTGTTTTTGGGTTTGTCCCTGCATTGATCTGCAAGGGAATGAGGCAAGTAATGGCCCCTTGGGGACCTTCAGGACTTTCCTCTCAATGTCAGCCGTCATTTTCAATCACTCTCTCCCTCCCAGCCATTAATTTTGGCCCAGGATCATGGGGACTTGTCCATCTATCACTCCTAATTGACACTAAATGATCTGTCAGTTTATTGATGAACGGCAGGAGTGGAATTGTCACAATATATTTTACTTTCTAACAACTCCTCCTGACAATTTTACCTTGTCCATCTCACTCTCCTCACATAAATCTCCATTGGCCTCTCGTTCTTTCTCTTGGGCTGTTCTGGTGCCAGCCGCCTCCATGCCATCGGCACGTGTCAAGGACATCAAGATGGCGATACAGCTGTGGTGTGCAGGCCCAGGGTGTGTGTGAAAGCTGCTTTTTTTTTTTTTTTTTTAAATAGGCTGTATGTTCCGGGAATGCTAACTGGTTCCCGTCCTCTTGTTCCTCTATGTCATTGACAGGATAGTATTCTCCTTGCCTCTAGCAACTGGTGGTTATGTTCAGCCCCAGTAAAAGGCAAAAAACAATGGGCAGAAGAGTCACCCTAAGAGACTCCCAGCAGGGCAGTAGCAAGTGGTGAGAGAAATATTTCCCATTTTAATCCAGCGTAGTTCTTGGTTACAGTGGGCTTGCCCGTGAAGGGGCGATAATTGGACTTTTGCCCTTTCCTGCTTCTTTGCAATGGGTATTGCTGGCCTGAAATGGGGTGGTGTTTTTTTTTTTTAAGTGTTGTGTTTTCTGTTTGTGTTTTTCTTTGTTAGATAGGTAGGTCTTCTCTAACCTGTTTTTCCGGATGGATACTGCTTGACTGGAGAACCAGTGCGATTATGGTATCACCTGGTGGAGTTGAGAAGGGAATATCTGAGAAAGATCGAGCATCCTAGTCTCTTCAACTGGGGGCAAAGAAAGCTCTCTCTCTAGTTTTCTGCTCCTCCAAGGAGTTCTCCAGCAAAACTAGAGTACACAAAGACCAGACTTGATGTTCCTGATATAACCTCCCTGTGGCCTGCCACTTCCCGCAGCTCCCATTGGCCGGGAATGGCAAACCGTGGTCACTGGGAGCCGCGGGGGGCCGTGCCTGCGGATGGTCAACCTAAACAAAATGTCTCACGGCCTGCCAGTGGATTACCCTGTTGGGCCGTGTGCCGAAGTTGCCAACCCCTGGTCTAGAGTGAGGCAGCAGCATATGTGCCCAGAGGCAGAGAAACAGGTGCCTAGGGAACTTCTACTGCACAACTGTAGGTGCCGAGTGAGTTCAGGCACCTACAGGTTAGGCGGCAGCTGAACGGGGCTTTTGTGGATCATAAGGGTGCCTAAAATGGGATTTAGGTGCCTAAATCTGGGGTTGAGGTGCTTAAGTACCTTTGAGGATCTGCGCTCATGTCTTTTGAGCCAGACAATCTGGCTGGGACAAACATGTTTTCAACATTTTTGTATGGATGCAGGCCAGTTTGATTAGAATTCTTCAAATGTAACCCTTCTCTCTTCTCCCTGTGATGAATCCACTTTGTTAAAATAAAATGTATCTCTGAACATCACATCTTCCCCTTTTCTTCTTTTCTTTTTTTAGCAAGAGGGCAGCTTGAAGCAGTTTTGGTTAGAGGTGATTCACAAAAAGAGAAGTGGCTTAGATGTGCCAGGAAATATATTAATATGCAGACTGAACCCTCCCTGCAAGTCTGCAAATGCTCCTGCCCTGCGTGCGTGCGCACACACGTACACGTGCACATATATCTGCCCTTGTACCTCTCCAGTGGTGAAAGTCAGGTGGAAAAATAAACTATCTGGCAGCCTTCTGCTCTCCCAATCTTTTTTTTTTTTTTTCCCATTTGGGAAGCATGGCATTCGGGGACACTTTATCTCTCCCTCTCTCTCTCAAGGCTATGAGGACTGCAGCGCCACCTGTGGAGAGACTTGGTGCAGTCCGATCTGTTTGTTTCTGCAAGATGTCTGGTCCTCGCCAATAACAGCATTATTTCTGAAAGTAGCTCCTCTGAGAGAAAGGTGGCACATGTTCATGGAGATGTATCTGATATGGTGCTGTTGTGATGTTACTGTTCTCCAGGGAGGGAACTGAGCAAAGAAAAATCAAGTGTGGTTATTAGGGCAAGTCCCCCAAGGAAGAGTAGCAGCCCCTTTAAAACTATGGTGGACAGAACCCTGGAGAATAGACATAGGGACCAATCCTGCGCTGGCCAGGAGTGAGGACCAGAGCCTTTCTATCAGAGCTGTGTTGCTTGCAGATCTGTGAGGGAGATCAGCATCTTATCTAACATCCTTTCATGGTGGGATGCCTGTCTCTTAGGCCTCTCCTTGCTTTCATCCCCCATTGCAGCCTGAGATGAGACAGCTGTTGGCACTGCTGGGAGCTCTGTAAGTTGCACATCTGCCTCACCCAGGTACTTGCCTTAGCTACGTTCTCAGCCCAAGGTTGGGTTTGGATGCAGCTGCTCACATAATTGGCATGTGGGGCTTCTAGATCTGTCATCACACTAAGCCATGTCATAGCCTTTTTGTAAGCAAACAATGAAAGTAAGCAAGAGCACAAACAGGAGCCTCAAGGTAAGAGAGAGGCGCGTGTCCTCTCCAGACAGGTTATGCTGCTTTTGTTTTTGCACATGCTCTGTCTCCACCCGCCCTTCAATAAGCACCAGCATACTTCTCCTGTTCCTTTGTCCCATGAGTCCTCTGCCTAGAGTTTCACCTTGAGCCAGACAGGGAATGTTATTGCAGGTGTGGCCAGCAGGGGGCAAACTTTACACGGGAATAGGCACACCTTCCAGTGCAACTTGAGTCTTGCCCCTGGAATAGAGCCTGCCAGCATTTTGACAAGGCTGGCTCACTTGTTCAGATCTCCTTGGAGTGCTATAAAGAATATGTGCAGATAGAAGCTGAGTGCAACATAGCTGTGACATGAGTGGGGAGCAGTCTGGGGAGGGTGTTTGCTGTCCCCAGTGGAGGGAGAGTTGGTCACCAGATATCTTGTTGCATTGGTGCTGCGATTTCCCTGCCCAGGAAGCGCTGTCCTGTGGGGATGAGCGGAAGGGTCCGTGCTCTCAGTGCAGGAGGGGAGAAGGCAGAATTGATTTTCCAACAAAAGTGCCTCTGAGCATCAGCCTTTCAGTGTAACTTCTGCTCTTACCCACCTTCACAGCTTTGTGCCTGAGACCCATAGAGGTTACAGCATAGGGGCAGTTTGGCCCCAGATCAGAATATTGATGTCTCTTCATTCCTCATCCCTGCTGCTAGCTGCTAGTGCTGGTTTCACGTTTAAGTGATGGGAGGACAGATTTATTGGACGTTGAGGCACCTGGGGCTGCGACCCTGCACACGGCCCAAGCCTTGCAAAATGACCATGGCAAACAAATCCGCCCAGGCCCACTCTTTCCTGTAAAGCTGGTGGAAACTTCCAACAAACCATATTTTACTTGCCCATCAAATTCGTACCCTGGCCACCTGCCCCCAATCATCCCCAGCAGCCTTTCCCATCAGATTCAGATCCGTTCTTTCCTGAACGATGCCTTAATATACCTGACAGGTCACCATAATCGCTTCCTTTATTCTTACTTGGCTACCCCACCCTCCTGCCTCCCCATGCTAGGATTACAATGTCTTCCTATGGTCCCTGTGTGCTGAGAGGTCACAGGCTGACCTCTGGTGCTCAGCTGTAGCTCAGGGACATGCTGTCCTGTGGCACAGAAATGTAACGAGGGCCCTCCATGAGCTGTGGACATTAAAAGATTTCAAGGACATTTCCCCCCATTCATCCCAGTTATGTCCCCGGCTAAAATAGGTTAACAGTGTCTAATTAACCACTGAACATTGTCATGCTGCATAAAGATAGCATCCTTGCTGTTCTCTGAGCCCTGCTACTTTATCTCCATTTAGATCTCCGTGGTATTCTATTAAATGAGAGAGAAACAGTTTAACAGAGATGATGTCTACATTAGAACTGCCTTTCACCCTTCAGCACATAACTTGTAAGAGGTTCCACAGCAACTCAGACACAGTTCCATGGGGGTTAAGAGTCACCCGCTCGCCCAATCCCTTGGAGACAGAGGGGTTCTTGCAGGTGATATAGAATGGCTTGGGATAACGAGATATTTACTGAATAGGAGCAGATTTGTCTCCCCTTCCACAGCAGGTGGATGGGACAGGAGGTAGATGGGATGCAGGAGTGTGTAATAAGGGGATCTCAGAACTGTAATGCAGTCCTGCCTCCACTTTCTCTTCCATCAACTCCCCTGAAACTAAGGATAGGGATTGATAGCTGTTCAGAGCTGGAGAGAATATTCCAGGGATAGTGAGTGAATGTGGGAGTAGTAGCAGCTCCGAATGTGAAGGAGTTTGAGCTGAGCTGGCCAGATGACTAGGCCAGCCCATGCCCTGGTGTCCCTGGGAAGGAATTGGTTTGATCAGGAAAAGTTAGGTGCCACAGCATTGAGCAACATGTAAATTTACCTGGCTGGACAGATAGAAATGTTGGGAGCTGGTGATTTGTGGTGGTTTAATACTCCTGAATGAGACCTAGTTCTGTCTAAATGTTGCCTCACTTGCATTGTTCTGAGTGTCTTTATCTGAATGGGTGAATCTATGGTTACCAATTCTGTATGTGTTTAATGCCTTCCTTGTGCCATGCTTGTTGCTGGAGTGAGGGGAGCTGGTAAGTGCAGATTTCTCAGTGCAGGAAGCTGCTGGGAATGCAAGATTAAAGATATCGGAATCCTCCCCAAACATGGTTGGCATGCTTAAACCCAAAGCTTGTCATTTCTCTGCCTTAGCTCATCCATGGAAGGCTGTGTTCTTGTGGTTGATAAGGAGGATGTTGTGCACCCAGAGCATTACATTTTAAGAAGGATGAAATGCTTGTCCCAGCCTGATGCAATTGGCATTGAGGCAGAACCTGTTTTCAAGAGGAGGCACTCCACAGCATCTAAAACAGAAAGATCAAATGCAAATTGCATGTGTGGCTTCCAATGGCAGCTGGAGAGCTAAAAGACAAATAGGGATAGTTTCCCTGTGTTTGCTAAGCCTCTGGTGCCAACAGGTCTGGAGGTGGGTCATCCTCTGACAAGGATCCTTGAATTGGCAACATGCTTCCCCTACTGCTCCAGCAGAGCCTGTGATTTTTTTTTTTTTTTTTTTTTAACCTCTGTAGGCCACAGTGGAAGGTTTGTCTTTTCTCTCAGGCTTTTCCTGAGGTGGCAAATGTGGGTTATGTATTTGGATAGGTCCAGTTTTGTTTTTACACATAAATAATAATAAAAGCATCACATTAGCACCCAGAGGGCCCATTGTGTGGGCACTGTACAAACATCCCCTGTCCCATAGACGGTCAATGCTTTGGGGCAGAGGCTGATTTTGTGTTGCCTGTTTGTATAGTGCCTAGCCCAATGGGGCCATAATTTCTGAATGCAGTCACCAGGTGCTATCACAGTACAAAGAATAAATAATAATGGTGCCTGATCTCTTTCTTCTGTCAGTGTAGCAAGAGACCGTTGTGATGGGCATATTTTATATAATTTCAAAAAATGCCCTTTGCTCCATTCCAAGCCCCTTCTCCACTCTTCTATATGAGGAGGTGGTCTAGTCTTGTGCATTTTCACCCACTTAATTTTCTTGCAGCCCTAAACCCTTGTTTGGGTGTTTGGAACCTACCCTGTTATCCTGGGTGTGGTTTTTTGTTTTGTTTTTTTAATTGGCACCTGATGCTTTATGTATTTAGCCCTACAAGTCCCTCTCTACAAACTGTTGTTTGTCTGCTTCTCCTGGCAGCTGCAAGGGTTTGTGGTGATTCAGTGAAGTGATAAGAGGTTAAATGAGCTAGGTCTGTAGTGAGTGGCTGAGGGGACAGAATAGCTCTGTACAAGGATCTGAAGAGTAAACCCCAAGGCCATGAAAAGGCTGTAACCAGGAGTAATGGGATGAAGCTAAGGAAAGTTTAGAATGAATATCCACATTTTCCTGCTGCCCTAGGCTGTGGTATTGTCTCCCACAGGCAAGAGATAGAAAGGCCCCTTGCTTGGGATGTTTAATCCTCGAGTGGGCAAAGCCCTGGAAGATAGGCTGGAGGGAGCAGTCCTGCCTAGCCAGAGGAGATGGATAAAATGGGACATAATTCACCTCTACTTTCTCAGATTCTTCCCTCTGAATTCAAATCCTCTAGTCTGAGCTGCTGATGGGCCCTCTGGGCTGATTCCTCGCTCTTTTTGTGTTAGCAGGGGGATGGTTGTATGTATTGGTGCATTGTCCATCTCCATCCCTCTCCCTGTAGGCAGTCACCTCCCCACCAAGAGGGCTGTCCTCTAAAATGCTATAATCCCGTTGCATTGACTGGCTGCCCTTGGTAAAGACCAAGTTCAAGTCTTACTTAAGTTGCTGCAACTCTGGTCGCATCAATGGAATTGCACCCAGTTGCTTTGGGCCCAAGGTCTCCAATTCAGCTGCAGTTCTCTCTAATGTCTCTCCGAGTGAAAGCTCCAGCAATGGCGGTGGGGGCAGCCACCCTTCCTCTCTGTCTCTCTCAGACAATAACCTTCTCTCGGCTTCCTCTTCTCAGAGATGGGAATCCTGTGTCCCCTGCTCCCCGCCCTCACAGGGGCAGATTAGGCACTCGGGGATAGAGGAGGCTCAGGACCTGTTAGAATGGAGAGCTAGGTGGTTGAAGGGAGAAGCCTTTCCCATCTCACTGACTTACTTTGATGGGGAAAGTGCGAGGGAATGGAAGTGACCGCTGCTTTGTGGTGCTTCTTGGGAGGGGGTGCATGGGAGAAGAAAGCTCCACGTATCCCTTGTCACAGTGCCCTGAGCCCAGGAAGAGGGGAGAATATTTATTCCCAGCGCACAGAGTTAAAACTTCATTCTGCAAAATGGCCAAAGCAATCAGCGAGTGATGGAGTATCTGCTAAAAAGAAACCTGGCATTTAATTAACTTCTCAAAGTGCTGGTTCAGCAACCTCCATGTTTTACATTTTGAATATTGAACAAGCATCCCTAATCGGAACTGAATTACTTCTGGGCTTGCTGGGGTGAAGAGCGAGAGAGCTGCCATTTGCCTGCGCCTCCCCCCCACGTTATTATTATGAACTCCTGTTAACTCAGCCGGATCGGCCCTGATTTGCTGCAGCGACAGCATTTCTGACCTGAACTTGCCAAGGCCTGGGTGAGGCCCCTGGCCTAGAAAGGCAACTAGACAATATTTGTCTATGGCGGAGGACAGGAGGAACCTATTGGTCTCTCAGGGATGTAGCCCTGGAACTAACATAACTTATTTTGCTCCAGTCCCTTATGTACTGGCGTTTGCCCTTGAGTTTGCCTGCAGCTCATGGGCAATGGGGACAAAAGAACTGAGGAGAAACTCAAAGAGCAGTGAGTGCTCTTGCTGGTGTTTTGCCAAGCTGCCTCTCTGGACCAAATTAACTCTAATTTAACTCTGTGTGCAGTGGGCCAGCACCCACCTGCGTGCACTTTTCAAAGGTGAGGCCTGTTATATTGTGCATGAAGTCACTTATGTCGCCAGGGATGCGTGGAGGCTGCTTTGCAGAATAAGAACAATGTATTGAAAGATGTGTGTCTGTCTCACCCTATAGCCCTTTCTCAGCGTGGGCCTCTTGTCTTACAGATCAGGACGGAAAACTGCAGAAGAAGTAGAAGAGTAAGTTCTCCTTGTTGCTAATGAAAGATTTGATTCTCTTCTGTTATGGGCCCCTAATTCCCAGTGGGAGTGTTGTGTAGTAGGGCATGTGAATGTGGGCACTGGATTTTGGATCTTGCCATGCTCCGCTTCAGGGATGTGAAGCCTTCCTGAAGGCACGTGATATGCCCATTGTCCTGAGGGAGGGGGCTGGTAATCTGACTTCTTGTTTCCCTAGAGCCAGTGCATGTAGTTGCTCTGTCACTCCATGAGGACAGAAAAAGACAAGAATTTTGGTGAAAAGTATTTCTTTTCTCAGCTGCCCTGGCCCCTGAATCCTCAGGTCCTGCTGTCCATAGAATCCAGGGGTTATGCTCTGTGTTCTGAAGAGTCCTTCCAGGTGGCTGCAGAATGAAGCCTTGTGGGAGAGGAGATGAACTGAGAAAATGTGCTTGCTCTTCCCAAGTGTTCTGCAACACGGGAAAACTGGGGAACTCCTGCCTTAGATTCTGGTGGGGACTGCAGCCCCCAGGCGGAGAGAGGGGACATGAGAATAAACGCTTCTGTCTTTGAAATTATTTTCCTATTGTGCTTTGTCATAGTCATCGCCTCAGGCAGCAGAGCCTGGAGGGATCAGACGATGGAGGAGGTAAGACTTCATCTTCTTAACTGCTAGGAAAAAAAAAAAAAGGCCTGTGCTTTCTAGGGTTCTCCAGAAGCATGGGCAGAATTGTCCTGAAAGAAGCAACAGGAGAGTGTGTCAGTTTTGTGAGAGATGCTGGGGTAAAGATCTCATTGACTCCAGAGCTGGAGAAGGTGTGATGGAGATCAGTAGGGACAGTACTCTAGGGGAAGAGGACCAGGGAGGTTACCCATGGACTTAGCCTTGGTCTTGAATAATGTAGAAATGATAAATGATAAAATACTTTTGGTAAGATGGAGAGATCCTAGAACATGTTTGAGGCTGGAAGGCCAGTAGATGGTCAGGGGAAGTGGAAAGAGTCACAAGTTGGTCCCCCATGTCAAATGGTGATAAGCTCCACTGCCAAATCCTTCCTGGGTTAACACACTCCCTCTTGTGCCCATTCAGGACTAGCACTTCTGACACCCTCCTGTGTGCCCCATACCCTGCTCTCCTCAGCTGTCAAGTCTTCTACCTCTCTCTATGACCATATGAATGAAGACTTCATGGAATTCTTCATGGAATCCCCTAATCTGGGATTGTGTGTGTATGTGGGCTCAGGACATGCACCAGTGAATTACCCCTTTCCAGCAGTGTACTGGCTGCTGTGAGGTACCCCAGAGTTTTGGGCAGGCTCTAGCTCTGCTGGACCTTATAGTTAGTGTAGCCTGCTCCTCCAGCACTGGGCAATTGTGTTATCAGCCAAGAGAAATAGCTGCAAAAATCCACAAGACCGAGTCCTAGACGGACATTAACCCCATATACCAAGAGGCCTGGCAGGCACGGACACTCACCCATGGTTCCTAGAAGCTACATCAAACTTCCAGTGGCTGAACTTTTTTACACTGTTTAATTAACCTGTAAAACTGAGGGCCACAAAATATCACAGAGTCTGAGTTTACTGAGTCAGGATTCACTAAGGGATCAGTGTCATGGAGCACAGCCCTCATTGCCAGACTGGCACGTCCTCCTGGTTGTGCTAGGAATTAGCTCGAGGCAGATGCTCATGTCTGCGATCTGTACACCAGCACTCTGTCTCTGCTCCCGCCTACAGTTCCCCTCTCAGCTCCCAGAACTACAGCATCGTCTTCTTAACTCAGCTCTCTGGCTAGGTCATCGTCTGTTTTTTCCCTCCTCTGGGGGGCGTATCATCCAACAGTCCTGCCCCTTCCCCAGTGGCAAGGGGGGGAATCTGGGCCCTCCAACTACTCCAGGTCCCAACCCAGGGACCCTGTAAATAGCAGCCTTCTACTGCTCCTCTGTCAATGTTGCTGTATTTCCCTGGGACACTTCCCCATGGCCCCAGCACCTTCTTTGCCCTCACCTTAGGGCTCTCAGCTACTCAGTTCCAGGAGCCATGCTCTGCTCTGTCCAAGGTGTTAGCAGTTCTCATAGCCCTCTGGGGACACAGTCCTTACTCCCTGGGCTCCCAGCAGTAACTGACCCTGCTCTGCCCTCCCTGTGCTCTTTTAATATGGGCCTGTGGGGCCCTGATTTTCTGTTCCTTGCAGGCTCTCACCTATTGGCTGCTTCCCACAAAGCCTCCCTGGGGCTCTATTAACCCCTTCTCTGCCAGTGTGGGGCAGATGCCCCATCACAATCAGACTTTTAGATGGGTAATGAGAATATCCACAGTTATATTTTTACCTTGTCCAATGTAAGCCTTATTCAGATATTTCAGGGAGATGATGCATTGGATATGTGGCTACCAATCCTGGCACCTTTTAAGCCCTAGTAGCTACCTCCAGCATAGTCTTAGCTTTCCCCCTGGGAGACTTCCTGAGCTTTCTGAGTTTGAGTATCACTGAGGCTGAAAGTATTAGTTCCCCATGTGTTCAAATACCTGAGATCCCTCATTTTATTCGCTTGCCTCCGAGTATTTGAAGTTTCTTCGCAGACAGCAGAAACCTCCCTTGCCAAATATTTGCACCATGTGGCATCTGGTACTCAGATACCATGTGTGGTAGATACAGTATAAGAACTGAGATAGACTGGGCTCTGGAGATATGTCAAATCACAGTATAATATATCCAAAGCCAAACTGCAACTGACAGTCATTTTTGTCCTTTGGAAGCCAGCATCCAAGACTGTGTGTGGGTGAAAGAGGAAAAAAAAGATCATGATATTCTGGCTAAGATTCCAACCCATACAGGTATCTGGTAGAACAATACAAGATGGAGTGGGTGGGACTACTTTAAACTCTGCACTGAAAACCTCTGAATTATCAATGCCCCAATATTTCTCCATCACTTTCCTATAGTCCTCCTGATGGAAGGAGATAAAGCATGGAAACGATATGTGAGAGGGCTCAGGGATCAGAGTCTCTCAGCAATTCCAGGGAAGGAAAGTGGATGATTAAAAGCAAAATCCCACCCCAAGTAAAATGACTATGTTGAATAAACAATCCGGGGAAAAATAAATAATACACAGTGTGAAAGTATAGAGCAGCACAGGTATCTAATATAGCCATGCACTGAATTGAGTTACTGCCCCAGACATATTGGGATACCTAATACAAACCTGTACTTTGGCTTGTGTCATTCAATACAGCATTATGGCTGGGTCTTTAAACACCCAAAAGTCAAAACATTGGCTTATGGTTCCCCAAGGAATGTGCTGTGGTCTTTTTATGCTGCATATGGTGTTGACTTGTTATACCTTAATGTGAATAGCTAGGGTTGCCTAATAATTGTTGCTGTCGAAGCATATATTTGAATCTCTTGTCTTTAATGTATTAGAAATCTCAGCCATAAGGTTACATTAACATTATTTATCTCCTGTGCCACCTTTTCATTAAAATAAAAAACTGCAAATTTAGAAAAAGAACATTCTGTGTTCAACAACAATTTTGATGTCTAGGCACATTTTACTTCTTCATACTGCAGCTGTGCCCAGAGACCCCAGGCAGGATCAGGGCCCCATTGCACTGGATGCCATAAACACACAATCTCTGCCACAAAGAATCTCCAATATGGCCTGGGGGAGTGGTGGTGGGGAGAAGGTGATACACTCAAATAGAAACATTTTGTATATTCGATAGGTTTTGTAATTATGTTGATGAAATAAATATGGACTTCCCCAACTGCCATTCCACCTAACTATGTAATGTTGAGAGATTTCTTATAGGTGTCATGGCTGAGTTGGATTCTTGAGGAGAGGTTTGAAATAGAAAATAGTAGCTTCACAGATTAGTTCAGGGTGGGCATACCATGTGTAAAAGGACTGAGTGGAAGGAGGCCAGAGACAGTAGTGGAAGGAAATGGATTGAATGGACATATCTGACTTCAGTGATTCCTTAGAGTTACATAAAGAAAACAGACAGTGCAGTAGAAGAGTGAAACATTACCAGGAGAGAGAGCTTGTGGAAGATGGGGACGGGTCAGACATTGCAGCTCTGACACTGTTTTGGGGTATATACAGAACTGTGCTAACAATTCATTTTCTCTAAACTGTATTTCTCCAGCCATTTTCCAGGTCTCTCTTCCTCACGGACAACTGGTCTAGGACAAGTGAGACATGATAAAAAGGAGCCTTTTTTTGAGTTATTGGAGAGCCAAGAAATGTATCTGACAAAAAGCATCATTTTCCCACTCTAACTCCAAATTTGGGGAACTTTTCAAAAAAGTTAGTCACCTGAGAATAGTGGCAGTAACTCCCCAGCTGTAACTAGTGTCTCTGTGTACCAATGTTGGGGTTTTCTAAAGCAGTGTTTCTCAAAGACGGGTCCCTGGGATCTCTCTGACATAGTTTAGGAAGGCAACAAGCCAGTCCCTGGTATTCAAAAGGTTGAGAAACACTCTTCTAAAGCACCCACCACTGAATTATCTGAGCTCTTGTGCAATGCTCTGATGTACAGCCCACACTGGCATATACACATATTTGTACATAAAGCGTGGTCTCAGTAACCAGGTACTGCTCCGTTGCTGGGTTGCAGAGTGTCTGCCTGAGCCCTGGCTTGTGGGGCTCTGATAGGAGAGCTCTGCCTCTCTGCACAATGGGAAACCTGTTTTAACAGGATTTAATACATTGACAACCTTAGGAATAATAAACCTTCACGAGCAACAAAAAAGTGTTTAATTCCTAAAGGACAGGCCTACTTGAGCCACTTTTGGCCAGGGGCGATTGGGGGTTTAATACTGTGTGTGTAGCAATCTGGGTGATCTGAGAGAGAGGAGTTTAAGGGTAATTGCTCAATTTTCTGTCCATGTCAACAGGGAAAATGGGCAGAAGTGGCTGAGCTCAGCGCAGCAGTGATGCCAGATGAGATGAGAGATGTGAGGCTGTCAGTGGAATTAGAAAAGAGCTATCTGCAGAGCACTGTCTTGTAAATGCCGGCTACTCTGTGCTGGGACTACTCAAGGGAGGAAAGGGTTATTATAAATAAATTCACAATGAAAGGGGCCCCTTCCCCTGTGTACCCCTCCCCTGCGGGACAGGCATGGGCTCTATTTTTATCCTGCCTGGTATTTCGCTTGTTCACTTGGTGCTTTCTAAACAATGCAGCATCTGTCTGACGGATGCAGCAATCAAGTGGCCATCTCCTGGATTGGGCAGCTTTTGGGTACTGAATGCCCCTGCCTCTCCTTTCAGAGATGGCACCTCCCTCAACCGTGAACTTCTTTAGACCTTCAGCTGAGAGTCCCCTCTTTGTGCCTTCCCTGCCATGCCCCATCCTGCAGTGTCTTCCCAGAAATGTCCCCTCAGTCCCACTTCATCCCTTGGAATTCCCTCCTGCTCTGTAGCTCCTCAGCCAGTGATGCAGCTTCAGCTCATTGACTGAGACTGCCGTCCCTATCCTCCTGGCCATGGCCCCCCACACATGCTGCTCCCCCACTTCAGTAATGCTTCACTCTAGTAGTTCTGCTCCCCAAGAGGAGCGCAGCTTCTGGAACAGGGCCGCTGCTGGAGGAAGGGGACAATGTATGTGGTTTTGAATGTGGGAAAAGGTGGTATGTGATTTTGGAGCAGGTGGTGCGTGTGAACAAGGGAGCTGATGGAAATGAAGGGCTGACTGTGCTGCACAGACAACCCCACACTGACCTGCAGAGGGAGAAGCTGCCAGGAGACAGTGATTAAATTAGTGCTGTCAAAGTGACACACATTTTCCCCCCTTCCGGGAAGCTTCCCCCTAGGAAGTGATGCTAAGTATGAGACTTCTGTATAAAGTGTCAAGCCTTTACAAGGGCTTCTTACCCTTCTGGTGTGTGTGGGCAGCTCCTCTTCATTAGAACAGGAGAGGAGAACATTAAAAGATGAAAAGAAGGAAGTGCCATGGTCACGGAATCTTTCTGTCTCTGTAGAGCTGGGTGTCTGTCTGTCATGTGGTAGCAACCTAGAGCCAGGACTTCACAACAATACAGTAGTGATCTCTTCTCATTAGCAGCCTCTGAATAAAAGGAATACTGAATAAAATGCCTGGTCTACAAGTGGCTTAGAGCAGACCTGGGACCACAGTGCAGACCAAGTGAGTTCTGTGCAGCAATCGTTAATGATAAAGTATCCTAGTTGCCTTCTTGGCTAGTTAATCTGTGCGGAGAAGGCAAGGAGATGGTAGGTTCCCATGTGATGTAAGTTCCAGGGAGATTTTGGTGGTGAAGAAGGTTGCAATGCCTGATCATAGGCCAGAGTGGCACAAGGGGGAAATTGAAAGATGTGGGGAGAAAGACCAGGGAAAGGGAGGAGCTAGAGGTGGGGAGATGTGGAGGGAGCTGTTTGGGGAGAACACTTACCATTGGTGAAATGGAGAGAGGAGCAGAACTGTGCCTGGCATGTAAGGAGCTGAGTGAGTGGGCTGACTGGGGAGTGATGGTCTGGGGCAGAGGGTGATGATTATGCTTGTATGTTGGTCTGTCCCACTGTGACATCATGTGTCCATGCACCTGCCAGTTGGATGGTTCTTGGAGGTGCAGGCATACAGCTCTGCAGGTGCACCTGAGTCCTGACCTGCTGCCCTTTGCTATTCCAGCCCTGGACTTCTGTTTAAGAAGGTCTCTGCATCAGGCCAAACTCCATGTGGTGGTTTTGTGACGTGGATAAAAATTCTCCAGGAACGGGGGGAGTCCATTAGCATATGTGAGGCTAGTGATGGGCAGGCTCACAAACAGCTGCTGGCTTCAGATGGGAGATTGGTCAGGGCCATCTTAACCTCACTTTGACAGCTGACATTACAAGCTGGAGTTACCTTGGTCTGGAGAAGCCTCTATCTTTTCAGTGGGAGTGGAAGGGGAGAGCAGAGTGTGTGTATCCCAAGGGATATGGTGAGAGCCCTGTTTTGAGTAATTTAAAAGTGGACAAGGCAGTGAATAATACAGCTATTAGGGAACAATCCTGGCCTGTTTGGGGATGAACTTGAGGGGTTCTGGTAAATCTCTTCCATCTCTAAATTCTGTAGTATGTTAGATACGTAGTCATATTGGGCTTATGATTGCTGAGTCCATAAGTGTAGTTGACGGACTAGGTTTACCTAAAAGACCCGTTAAGAAAAAGCTCTTGAAAGATGATTACAGAATTGAGACTCCATCATTTAAAACTGCCCGAGGCAAACTCCTTTGAACATTGCAGCAGTGGAGGGACAGAGAGAACCGCGTAGCCCTTGATTGTAGCGTCGTTCCCTCAGGACCTGTCCCCACTCCCCCCTCAGTTTCTCATCTGATATGAGAAAGCAGCAGTAAGACTCCTCATCTGTCTTATGAAAATCTGATTCGGAATGGCTGTGATCAAACCCAGCTGGCTGTCAGCAGTGGTGGCCTTGTGCGGAGGGAGGGAGGCTTCTGAGGAGTTTCTGGATGTGGAAATGTCACAGGTGCTGCCGATCAAAGAGGCATTTTTTTAATAAATATATATAAGAAAAAATAAAAAAAAACTAAGGATTTAGCATAAAAGAAATGTAGTTTGTCTTGTTTTTCCAGCGTAACATGAAGAGGATGAAATAGAATCAGATACGCTTGCTCCCAAACATACTTCCACGGGACTGCTCTGAGAAGCCACTTTCCCTGTCACATTAATGCTCTAAAGCAAAATCACTCATCTCTAGCATTATTGAGGAGGGTTTTATATTTCTGAACTCCCCCATCCCTCCCCCCCCCGTGCCTCATGCCCTTCTAGGCTGTGGCCCTGCCGGTGCCTTAATACCTTTTAGAAGGGAAAAAAAATGAGGGGGGATATGGAGAGAAGCCGTTAAAGGAGAAAAGTGGAAATCTCCAGGAACTGAGGCAGGCACAGAGTTTAGACAGGAGTGTCTGTAGGTTGGTAGCTGTTTCCTCCACAGAGATTGATCTTTGTCAGTTTGAGCCTCCCAGATCAGTGCCCTACTAATGCCAGCTGTACAGTAGCACAGTCTCAATCCTGGTCTCCAAGCTCCTGGTGCTTCTATTGCCAGTGACCAGTCTGGTTGTCCAAAGGTCATAGGTGCATAGACTATAAGGTCAGAAGGGAACATTAGATCATGTAATCTGACCTCCTGTATAACACAGGCCATAGAATTTCACCCAGCTCCCCCTGTATTCAGTCCAGTAACTTGTCGGACACTGCCTTATTAACCCCTGTTCCACAACATCGTTGTAGCACTTCTGTCCTCTCCCTCAAGCATCCCAAGGAAGATGTGTGCAATGATGATTCCAAACTGGGAAGCTACTGTATGTCAGCAGCAACAAATGCCACAACCTGGTTACAGTGGTACAGACCTGTGCTGTTCTCTGTGGCTCTCATGGTTCAAGAGCCTGAGTGGCCACTCCATCTCCTATCCAGCCCTTTGTCTAGTTGATAATCACTTTGTAGCTTGGAAGGCTGAGAAAAAACAAAACCATTTGCTCTTGTTCTCCACTAATATGGTTGTCTCTGTAAAGCTACTATTTGGCTTTTCAGTGTCAGGGAGCCACTGAGACCTTTCTATAACTTGGGGTTAGAAGGCCCCTTTATTATTGTGACTTGTCACAGCAGCTAGCCCGTGTGGTGCCACCATCATAGACTCACCATGGTTCTCAGGGAGATGGACTCTTGTGCTGTTTTTCCTTAGTTTCTTCTCTCAGCTTTCCAGAGCCACACCCCAGCAGTCATGGTAGCTACCTGATTCTCTTCAGCCCTCTGCTTTCATTCTCCCCACTGGCGACAGGCATGGCTCCTGATCAGCCATCAGATTGACAGCAGGTCAGGTACGATCCTGGGGAATGCATCCCAGTCAAATGGAGTGGCCAGGGGTCCAGAGAGCTATTCTTTGCCCTCTCTGCTTGCTTGCTGCTCTCACCTTCCAAGAGGCTTTGAGCTTGTTTGTGTGTTCAGTAGAAACTGCCTCTGCTCCTTGTGGGTTTTTTTTAAGCCTGTTGCTTTCCACTTTTTTTTTTTCTTCTTCTCCATTTTTTCCATTTAGAGGGGGAAAAAATATTTATCGGATTGAGATGCGCTAATTAAAGCCATTTTCTGGTATTTGGTTAATGGAGTGTTTGATGTCTCTCTGACAAGACCATGAAATGCACGGAGTGTCCACAGGGACGGAATTTGCTGAACACGGCGCTTTGTAAATGAGGGGACACAGTGTCGCAGCAGCTCATGAATATGAAACGCCCATGATGCTACCTCGGTGGACTTGGGAACACAGATGAATCCTGTCATGTGCTAAATGAGACCAATTTCTTTCACTTAACTTCATCTTCAATCAGACCTTCTTCCATTTGCCTGTTTAAAATTCCCCAAACGTGATGCAGAAGGTAAAAACATTCAGTAAAATAAAGTTTTGCAGCAGCAGAGAAATTATAATTATCCCTGGTTTAAGTTGCATGCTCATAAAATGTAAAATTAAGTTAGTTTCTGTCATTCTTTAAGTGAGAAGCCTGTAATTCTGCTGCACTGAGGATAAACCTGCTTTGAAGGGGTCAGCTTGCGTCCAAAGCTGCCACCCTCTGGGTAGCCTGCACTCTAATCTCAGTAGCAGCAAAGGTGTGCAGGGCATTGTGTGGTCATTGAAGACTCCTGCATCACTACTGTACGGAGCTTCCACTCTGAACTGGCCATTGAAAATGTCATGTGACCAGGGGGAGAAAATCCTCATATTAAGCATGAATGACAAGATTTTTAGTGTGACTCTCAGCATTTGGAGTTGACTCCAGAGAGAATGGTTGTGCAGCTCTAGGGGGCCTAAATTAAAAGGGGAGGGTTAGTGGCTGTAAAAGATGGACTTTACCTGAATCAGTCTTGGCACTGGAGACAGGGCTTCCAATCCTAGCTCTGCCTGACCTGCTGTCTGGCCTTGGGCAAGCCACTTCTCTCTGAATTTGTGTTCCCCCATCCACTCTGTCTTGTCAATTTAGCCTGTAAACTCTTTGGAGCAGGGACTGCCTTACTGGGTGTTTGTACAGCACCTAGCACAATGGGGCCTTGGTCTCATTTGGGGCCTCTAGGTGCTGCTGTAATCCAAATAACAAGCAGGTGTGACTTGCATGTGGAGGAGGGAGGTGCAGCAGGAAAAGCAACTGCCAAGAGTGTGGAGGCTATAAGATAAAGTGGGTTCTTACCCCTCTTAGCAGTTGCTTTTCCTGCTTCTACCTCTCCATCCATCTCCTCTGCAGATCAGTTACTTGTGTAAGAGGCAGAAAGGGAGATGGTTACAGATACCCAGCCTGGACTACCGCCATCACTAGTGTCTCTTGTTTGTTTATATCTTAAAAAGCACTGTCCCCTGCTAATTATTCAAGTACCCAGTCTGAGTAAGCATGTGTCCTCCTTCCCTTCTGACCTCCTACCACTTCTTCCTTACACCAACTTGCCTCACCATAACTTAGATGCAATGGTTTTTAGGGCATGGATTGTTTTTTATTCTTTGTGTGGCCACTGCCTAGCCCACTACAGCCCTGACCAGACTGGGGTCTTTGATGCTCTTGTCATAGAGATAATAATATACTGTCTTAGCCATTAACAAGACCATAGGCGCCAACTTCTCCTGGCGCTGGTGGGTGCTCGCGCCCCCCCGGCCCTGCCAGATTCCACCCCTGCCCTGCCCCCATTCCAACCCCTTCCCCAAAGTACTCACCCCAACTCCGCCCCCTCCCTGCCCCTATTGGACTCCTTCCCCAAATCCCCACTCCAGCCCGGCCTCTTCCGCGGAGCGCGCCGCATTCCCGCTCCTTCCCTCTCCCTCCCACAGCTTGTTACGCCACGAAACAGCTGTTTCACGGTGGCAAGTGCTAGGAGGAGAAGCGGGGACGCGGTGCGCTCAGGGGAGGAGGCAGAAGTGAGCTGGGGTGGCGGGGCGGGGAGCTTGCTGCTGGTTGGTGCAGAGCACCCACCAATTTTTCCCCTTGGGTGCTCCAGCCCCGGAGTCGGCGCCTATGAACAAGACCGCTACATTTGGTCTAGGAAATTATAACTTAGCTGTTAACTATCACTTGGGGTTTAGTGCCACAGCAGTTCTGGGTTTGATGAGCTTAGTTTGAATTGCCTCCAAGAGATAGCTCCCAGCTCCTTGGAAAACTTAAAATCAGACTAGATGTAGGTGTGGAGAATAGACCATAGGAAACAGTTCTGTAGTGGCCAGCAGGGGGCTCAAATATTTATTTTCCATCTCTGCCTTGGTTGATTCCTGGGCTCGGGCTGGCATGGTCTGAGGAAGAGGATGCCAAGGGAAAGTTTGATCCCCTTTAACCAAACTGGGGTCTGAAGAGGAGTCCCATCTAGGTTTCCTTAAGGTCACTCTGAGTATGAGGGGCCTTGAGTTGTTTTACCTGACTTACAGAAACCCATTACTTCTGTTTTCTGTCTGTAAAACATTACCCAACATACACCTCTTCCACTCCTCTTCCTCTGTCTTCACTGATTTTACCAGGAGGAAAACTGGGTGTATTTTAATTGGGGAGGAATGAGTGCTCCTTTAAGAGCTGGGTATACTCGGAACATTCTCTCCACGGTATCACAAAACTGATACCAGAGGAACTCTGGTGGAGGCTGTGGTTGAGGGTGGACCTGCATGAGTTACACTAAAGGGGCCCAGGGTCTAGTTGGGAGACCAATGCTAAGAGAAGGGAGGGAAGGGTGTGCTATAGGGGGAGGGAAATCCCCTGCTGGAGCAATTTCATGTGGGCTATAACATCGCTAGTGTGGTCTCCACCCAGCTGCAAAGACTTGTCTGCAATATTTTATTGAAATTGGCAGATGTTAGAGATGATCAGGAAACTGCCCTTCCTTCTAAAACATAGCTATGCATTGTGAATCTGTTTGTTTCCAGATTGTGGTGCCATCCTTTGTTCTCTGCTTCATTTTACAATGTGCAGGCCCTTCAGCGGCATCATTGCAATGATGATGTTTGTATGTTTGATAAGATGTTCCCAATTCCCCTATGCACATGCTGGAATGCAATTCCCAGCTGCTCTTCAATGTGTATAGACGTTATGAAGCCATGTATGAGGCTCATATGCAAGGGCCCTGAATTCAGAGAGATTATAATGTGGACAGAAAATATTACAACAAGAATCCACATGGAAAAATCAAAGTTAATTGATTGGGTGGAAAAGATCTGAAATATAGACATTCTGTAAGAGGCAGGACACAGAGAATCAGGGATAGCTGAGAGAGACCAGGGTGATATGAGCAATACACGATCTGGGAGATTTGCAGCTGCTGAAATAAGGCCAATGTAGTTTCTGGCTGTGTGCACATGGGTACTGCATTGTAGGACAGAGAGGACATAGTCCTGCAAAGATTTACTTACATGCTTAACTTAACATGTGAGTAGTTTCATTTAAGTCAATGTGAATGCTTAACGTTAGCATGTGTTTGCACCCCGTGGCTGTGCTGTGGTTGCTACTAGAATATTGAAATAACTTCTCAGCAGAGTGTTACCAGAAAGATACTGGAAAAAACTGTAATAAGATCTGAGAAGAGCAACAAAAATGATCAGGAGGGTGGATGGCTTGAGTAAAAAAGATGCTTGGCTAACTGATGGCAAAGGAAACACTGTGATGGTTTACAAGTATGCAAAGAGTGTGAACAAAAAGAAGGGAGCAGAATTATTTAGAGTGGCACAACAGGGATGGAACAGGAGAGGAAGAAATTACAAGTAGTGGGTTGAAATTTTAAAAAGAAATTTTATACTGAATAGCATTTAAATCTTCTTGCAAGTGAGATCTGTTAGCCTGGGAGCTGGGGATGCCCCATAGCATGGAATGTTCCCTAATCCATACAGTCACTCTCCAGGCCCTTGGCCAGTCCTGCTTTTAAATGACTCCAGCCATGGGAATCTCACATCTTCTGATGCGCAGTTAGTCCCCTTATTTTGTGGACTCACAGGCAAAATGGACTGTCTTTTCTTTGCTCAGCTTCATCTCCTTACTTGTAAGATAATCCCCTCAAACCAGCCTACACAATCTCTCTTCTCCCTACTCTTTGCCCCTTATCCACAATGACTCTGTTCCCCCCCCCCCCAGCTATCACTGAGCTGAGCCCCTCATACTCTGTCAGTCACTCCATCAGCTGAATCACTTTTGTTCTTTTGTCCCTTCATTGCACTTTGCCAGCAGCTGGGAGCCCCTGCTGGGAAGAATCAGTGCGATGGCAGCTTCCCCTGTGAGAGCGGTCAGGGCTCCGCAGCGAGCAGAACAGCGACAGGCCATTGACTCAATGCTATGGAATCGCCAGCCCTTGCCTTCCTCTGTCTCAGGGATGGATCAGGCCAAGTCGCTGCAGTTTCCCTGCAAAGGTCTTTATGAAGTTTGCTGTAGCCTGAAAGCTGCTCCATAGGCACCTGTTTGTTGGGCGGTTGGGGAGCTGGATGGCACGGCTCTGCTGAGATCATCCAAGCTGTCACTGCCTCTCGCCTTGGCCTGCCTCTCGCTGCAGCCTCTATCCCTTTCAGCAGGCAGCCAATTAGAGAGAAATCCCACTGTGTGGCTAGCTCCAAACAGCCACCTCGCCAAGGTTCTGGGCTGACCCAGGCTCTGCTGCAGATGGGCCAGCGCTGCCTCTTCTGGCCAGGGATGGGGGGGAAGGGGAACTGAGGGAGCCTGTGGAGATGCGGAGTGGACATGAGGCAGGAGCAATGCCATTTGGAGCTGTGGGAGGCTGCACAGCACTGACAGGAGGCAGGAGGAGGAAGCTGCTCAGGAAGGCCCTGTCTTGAGCCCCAAACTCTTCAGGTGGGACTGTCTCTCCAGCTCCTGAATATTTATCTCAGCCTGGGCTGCAAACAGGGTAGAGCCAGAAGCAACCAACTGCTGAGTTCCAACAATATAATAGCAGTGCTACAGATGGAGCCAGGAGCAGCCTGATTGCTCCAGCCCCTGGGATGCCTGCTTCATTCAGATACCAACTGGGTGAAGAATCTCCAGAGAACTGAGCCATGCAGCTCCCCTGCCGCCTAAGAAACCGGGGCCCCTGGAGCAGCCTTCTGGCAAACCTTAGGCCTTTAAAGGGACACTACACTAAAGCCTGGTCTATACTACCGCAGTAAATCGATCTAACTTATGCAACTTCAGTTACATGAATAACGTAACTGAAGTTGACATAGTTAGATCCACTTACCGCGGGGGCTATACTGCGCTGTGTCGAGGGGAGACACTCTCCCGTTGACTTTCCTTTTGCTTCTTGGGGACATGGAGTACACTTCTCTCTCCCTCCTTCCTTTCTCCTCTCCCTTCCCTCCCAGCTGAAGTAGCTGTGACCCTAGTCCAAGGAGTGGGCTGGAGACTGACCCATAGCCTAGGCCAGCTACAGCAGACTCACATTCAAAATCATAAATAGGTTCCAACTCACTTTGTCTGCCAGGTCACCTTGGGATTATTTCCTACCTGAGTTTATATAAAGCTAGGTGAACACTGCAGTGGAATATCTACAACAGGAAGTTTTCCATGCTCTTCAATCTGACCTCTTGTCCTCTTCTGTCCTCTTCCCCATTTTGCATCCAGCAGTGCAGTCTAGGTGTGGTCAGTGCTGGAGCACTTCAGTGAGGTTCAGACCTCATGTTCTGTCTTGTCTGGATTGTGGGCTCCTCGGAGCAGGAAGGGTCTGGTACAGGGCTAAACCTACTGATAGCCCTTAACTAACTGCTGTTGGCTAGGCATCTGGCAACTCTGGTATGCTTTGCTCTCTGTTCAAATTATTTTGGGCTGAGTGCATCTCTCTACCAGATTGGGGAGTGCATCTCATGGCTGGACCTGCAGCAGGATGCACCATCGTCACTGTCATCCTGGGCTACAACCAAACAAAACTTTGTCCACCTGTGGCTTCGCTGTCATGTCCTTGCCCTTGCTGGGTGGGAGAGCCCCTCCTGATGAAATAGAGAGACTGCATCCAACATGCTGACCAGCCTCCTTTGCAAATGGGAGATGGGATCTGAGGAGAGAGGGTACTGAAAATACTCAAGAGAAGGACAGAGAAACCCAGGGAAGAGCCTGAAAGTGGATACAGATGAAGGGTTAATTGCTTCTGAGAGAGAAAGGGACAAATGCCAGAAAAGTCAAGCTCCAGGGATCAGAACGAGATTTGCAGCTGCAGCGTGAGAGACATCCAGAGAATTGTGCCCTTTGGGAGGGGGAATCTGCTGTGAAACTTCTTTATTTTTGGCATTTGGGGTTTCTTTAAACATTTTCCCCCTTAATTTAAATGACAGTTTTCTGAGGGAAATCTGATATTTTTCATCTCTAATAAAATGTGAACCTGAGCTGGACAAATAGTGATTCTTCTGTGAAGGGAATTCTTTCCCTGCCTATGGGATGATGGCAAGCATGCGGCAGGTCCGTGTTTGAGGCTTGCAGCAGCCAGCCAGAATTCAAACCTCAATAAGGTTCAAGGTTATTCCAAATGGAGAATCCATGACTGTTGAGCAAGTCCTAATGCAGCACAAATTTCCTTCCCTCTTTGGATTTATTTTGCCTCCAGGTTTTAAAGTTTTATTGGCTTGTTTTATTATTAAACTACAGTATATGCTTTTTAATCATTGCAAATAACCTGCCATTGTTTTGCTGTCATGAGGGCTGTGAATGCGTTCACACCCCGGGTAGCATGGGAGGGTGGGACTTCTGACTTCTCTCTCTCCCAAGTGGGAAGAAAGCTCAGTATTCCGTCGTCTTCATGCTGCTTCTGCCTCTTCCTGTTGCAGATATTCCTGTGATCCCGGACTTGGAGGAAGTACAGGAAGAAGATCTCGCTATGCAAGTGGCGGCTCCACCCAGGTAACATCACAGCCACATGATCACAAGTCTAGAGTCACTGCCCACTGCTGGGGATCAGCGGTGAGAAATGGCTGCTGAAATTAAATCCTGCATTACCTTGTGTTCTGCAGAGATCAGTGGTTGTCCCATTCAGTAGGATTTGATGCCATGCATTATGATAGTGAGTCTCCAGGATAGTAGAGTTCCATTGTGTTGTTTCCAAATACAAAGAGAAAGTAATTACAGCATATTCTATATACATACAAAACTATATCAAAAAAACATGATTGAGCTTGCAAACTGAAACCTTCAAAAATTAGGAAATGCCCAATTTAAGGTTGCCTGTGCAACGTTAACACTGCCTTTTTGTGCATATGTATTATCACATACTCTTTACTTACATGATCATAAATTGTTTCCCCCCATATGATGTCTGCCTCATTCAAGTGCCTAGTTAATTTGTATAGTGCAAATCCTATTGGTTAAAAGTGCTAGTCAAAGTAGTTCTGGATTTATCTCAAAGGTGACTAGCAAAGGGAAAAAAAAATGAAAAAAAATGGTTAATCTTAGAAATATCAGGGAAGGGCAAGTCTGCTCTTTCCTGTTTTGTTGGAGTGATTTCTTGGATCATATGGATTGGGCGCTTTTGTGGCCCTTCATTGTACAGAAAGGGTGCCTGAATCCTGAACAAAGATGTTTTTTCTCCCAAATGTTTATTGGGCATTGAAATTAAATAGCTGTTATCAAAACCAAATTAAAAACACTTTTAACAGTTTGACTAAAAATCACTTTGTTTCTCAATCAGATTTTACTTAATTGTTTTCTATCATGTTATGATCATATCAGTTCTCTGAACATCCATGGAGTCTTTGGATATGTTACTAGCTTTTTCTTATAACTATGACTTTAAAGCAGCCATGAAAACTCAAAGACCCCAGTATGCTGGAAGCTGCATGGTAGGGCTGGTTAGGAGCCAGGAGGTAGAACAATCAGACAGCTTTTCTCCTAAACAACTAATCCAATTATTGCTGTTAGGCTTCCTACAAATACAGCATCTACCGCTCACAGGATGGCAGGTTCGGGGCTTCCCTCACATTCATGGTACATTAAATAATAATATTCCATGTCTAAATCATTGTTCTATCTGGTATGGAAACAGCACTCAAGAGGCTTGTGCCCAGATTCCTCTCCACCCATGTATTTATTTTCTCTTGGAGACATGGACACTGAAGCTGGATGCTCCCAGACTCCCATTCGTGTGCCACTGCTCCCTAGAGGAGCACGAGCTGTTCCCACGCTTAGCTAGTTTTGTTTCTTGCCCCTCCCTCTTGCAGTATCCAGGTGAACAGAGTGCTGACCTTCCGTGACCTGGACAATGACCTCATGAAGTATGCTGCCTTCCAAACCCTGGTGAGTGGGTGCCCTTATGTAGTGGCCAGCATAACCCCCTCTGCACCTCCCTCATGTCGTCCTCCAGAAAAACAGATACTTGAGTCCAGCTGATACCTAACACAACCCCTGTCCCCCAAGGTTTCAAGGACCTGTTCCCCTCTGTTATGGGGCCCTAATGTATATGGGAACACTAAGTGAACAGTGCTCATTGCTCTGGTGGGGCCTCTGATACTGGATATAAACGTCTCCCTGGCACCTTTGCTTGGCATCCACTTGGAAATCTTACTCCGATGGCCATTTATTTACATAGTCAGAACATCCTTGAGTTTTCCCTCAAGTTTTCTGTTGGTCCAATAAAAGATATTGCTTCACCCACCTTGTGTCTCTAACATCCTGGGACCAACACGGCTCCAGCAACACTACATATATCCCTAGAACACATTTCCTACCCATGTTTTACCATGCTCTGCCCCTTTCCCTTGTCCTGGGACACACACAGCATTGCTCTTTCCCCTGGCATCCGGCACTGCTCCTTCTCCCTCAGCCAGGGTCATCCATGGTGCTGCCCTTTCTTGTGGTGCCTGAGGCACATGCAACCCTGCCCCCGGTGTCTGGGCTGCTGGCTCTGGGTATAGGAGTTCTTCATGCTGCTGTAGCCCAAAGAGCCATTTTCAAGCAGGAAGGAAGTTTCCAAAGCTGTTTCTGAGAGGCACAAACCCAAATGATGACAGGCCTTGATTTCCTGTCTCCTTGGGGACTGCCATGTTGCCAACCCTAAGAATTCAAAATCATGAGTCAGGACCCCAAAATCATGAGGGTTTTTTAATTGATGTTGTTTTTGGTCTGGCTGCTGGTTTTTGAGCTCCCCCTTCTTGCCCTGCACTGTTTGTGTGACACAGACACAAAATGTGTACACATAGAAGTGCAGGCCCTGACTCCCTTGTGCATCTGCTGGACAATACTCCCCTCTCGTTCCCTCCATCTACACTCACTGGTTCACACAGCCCCTTCCCTGTGTCCCAGCAGCCTCCCCTGGCTGGTGCCTGTAGCTGGCACCTGTCTCCAGTCAGCAGCGGAGGGAGCTTCCCCACACTCTTAATTTAATTTAACTCTCCTGGGCTGCAGTGGAGGGTGGCGGGATGTTTTGTTTTTTCTGGACTCTGCCCCACTCAGAGCTCACGGGATCCCAGGGAGGTGCAGGCAGCTTTTATGGGATGGCTGCAGGCCAGCTCCCTATAGTGGCTGAAGAGGGAAACTGCAGCCAGCTCAGGTAAAATTCCTGCACCCCCAATTCAGCCAGAAATCACAGCAGTTGCGATTGCACTATGAGTGTTGCAACACTGGATTGGTCTCACGTGCTCCTTCCCCTCCCTCTGAGCTGCCCACATCCAGTCGCCACCTGCTAATCCTGTCCCATAAGAAGCCATTGGTCCCCAAAGAGGCAAGAATGCAGCTGTGTCACCAGCAACATCTGTTCCTGGCTAAGGTGCGGGATCCCTTTTCTCTGTGCCTGGTCTGTTGGAGTACGTCTGTGACCTGCTTTGTGTTCACAGGATGGAGAGATTGACCTGAAGCTTCTCACCAAGGTTCTGGCCCCGGAACAGGAAGTACGAGAGGTGAGCTTGTCCTGAGGCAGAAACTAGTAGAGCTGTTCGCGTGGACCTGCAAGTCCCTCAGTCAGTACATGATACCCATGGCCTTATTAATGGGGGGGAGGGGGAATGGGACAGACTTTTCTCAGTTGGATAAAGTCTGAAGGGATTTGGATTTCAGAGGTTTCCAGGGCCCAGAATGTGATACGTTTAGTGTGCCAGAGCTTGTGGCGCTGCTTCCAACTGTGCCCTCCCTTGCAAAATAGTTGACAAAGGAATTATTGGGGACTGTCTCTGACTGGGGACTGGGGCTCCTGACACACTCACCATTCTAATAAATTCTGCCTCTAAGAGCCACCACCAGCTCCAGCTCCATTGAGAGGCAAAGGCAGACAGGGGAATAGGGAGAACCCAAGTCTGGAACAACAGGTCAGGACAGAGGAGCACCAGCGGAACTGGGGGGAGCCCAGGACTGGAATAGCAGGGTTTCTGCAGGTTGGGACAGAGCTGAATTGGCAGAGTTGTGTAGGGGTGGAGATTTCACAGATCCTCCCTGCACTGTGCCTGGTTCAATCTATAACTTGCTATTTTAGTGAATTTTAAAAAGACAACCCAATCTGTCAAAATCTATAAATTGTGGCAGGGATTCAAACTGCCTTTTTCTTGGGATGTCTAGTTCTCCTAGTGGAATCTAGGGCCCTGCCCTAATTCCCCCTCTGTGCGCAGAGTGGTAGCTCTCTCAGCCTGTTACAGCTTCTCTCTAGGGCTGCTCGCTTGACCATTTAGCAACATTCAGAGACCTGTAGCAATTCAGTATTTTTCTTTCTTTCCTCTTGGTAGGAGGACGTCCTCTGGGACTGGGACCATCTCTACATGGAGGTGTCTTCAGAACTCGTGACTGAGTGGGACGTGGGACAGTCTGAGAGAGATGAGCCCTTGGGTCAGTCCAAGAATATCTGAGCTCTGGTCAGCTCACCACACAGGCTCAGACAGCTGCAAATAGTTAGCACTAGTTGTGTTTTTTTTAATCAACTCTTGTATTTGAGAAAATATTCCAGATCTGAAAGTAAAGGAGGTGAGAGCATGATAGGAAAGTGGGCTTGACTCCCAGGTATTTTGTAACAAGAATATTTATTTGTTCTCAAAATGCCACACTGAATAATTTCAAATACAAAAAAGCATTTGTTTAAACAATCGCTTCTATTTCGCTAGCTCTTCATCCCAAGATGTTTTACAAGTTACTGCAGGGATCTTGTCTGCTGCTGCAGCACTGCACCCTGTTCTGGGGTGGAAACATGGCAGCTGTTAAACAGTCACACTGGACAACAGGGTAGGACAGGAAATGAAGAAGAACATGGCTTCCTATTGAGGCTGCAAAGGGAGTTTAGGTTGAATTTGCCCAGGACTCTGAGGTTACCATCCTTCTCTCACAACAGATGCCACAAGTGGTCCAGACCGCAGTTTTATATCCCATCCAGAGGTAATACCTCCAGCAACCCACTGTCCTATAGCCCTGTGCTTGGAATAATAGCTCTTTATTGAGTCAGAGGGAAGAGTACCACCTACTAAACTGTCAGCATTACTTCTTGCAGCACCTGCTTTTTCCCCCTGTGGTCTCCCAGGGCTAACCCTGCTTAGTTTGTCAACACAGAGGAACACATAGCCTGAGCTGAGATGGTTTAAGATAATAGGTAGCTTGTAAAGCAAATGCTGTTTATACCACACATTTGAAAGTGCCAGGCCTGCTGCTGTGATACATACACCCTGCTCGTATCAGTGGTCATTGTTTGCAGGGAGCTAGTTACCCTCTAAAGCTTTGTGCTGATGGAGCTTTTGACTGTGATCACTCCCATGTGGAGCAAGTGTAAACACTCTTCTGTGTGGTGCAGATGGCTAGGGGAGGATGATGCTGCTGGCTTTGTTAGCAGGCTTTGTGCTTGGTTGGTATATCTTCATCGTGCTCTGTTCTTACCACTGTGCTAAGAGCACAACAGGTCCAGTTACCCCTCTGAATACAGCACATGCTAAATCATAACATCGGGGCCCACTGAGAGATGATGCTGAAGGCAAAAGAGAAGCAGGATTGAGCCCTGCACCGTGGCCTTAGGGATGAAGGGCATGGTATCATCTTGGACAATGGTGCTACTGCACCATGGGCTTGGGGTGGGAACAGCAGAATGGCTGATTCCTGAAAAATGAAGCTTGGATAAATGCTTCACTGGGCAAAGAGTCTTTTTCCAGCTCTCTGGGGTGGTTGCAATAAAATGGATCCTCAGAAACCTTGAGGCTGCAAAACTCTTCACGTGAGTAATTGGAGAGACCCCCATACACATCCTGATGGTGATTCCAGGGGGTGGAGGAGCCATTGGGCTTTAGGAAACTGAAGTATTGGTCTATGTAGAAATTGCTCCCCTTGCACTGCTGGCACACACACAACTGCAATATCCACCCACCCTGAGGCTTTGAGGCCAGCTTCCAGAATCTCTGGGCTTTTGACCATGGGCAACACAGGTGACCTTACTGTGAAAGCGACAGTGAGTAGAAAAGAGAGCTGCTTAGGCTGTGAAGATGACAGCAGTGCCCTTGCCCCTTCTCACAGACTTACTTAAACTCAGGGAGATCTTAATTTTTTTAATCAAGAAGTCCCCCAAATGACTTAGAAATTGGGGTGGGGGAAGGGAGAGAGATTGGGAGTGCCTATATGCACACAACAGGCAAATGTTTGGAGGATGAGGCCAAACTCTTTGTTGGAGTGGAGAAGCCTGTTTTATATGACTGTTCCTCACTGAGACTTCCCAGCTGTACCACCTTCTCTCTCTGTCTTTCAATATGACAAGTTTCAGAGTAACAGCCGTGTTAGTCTGTATCCGCAAAAAGAAGAACAGGAGTACTTGTGGCACCTTAGAGACTAACAAATTTATTAGAGCATAAGCTTTCGTGGACTACAGCCCACTTCTTCGGATGCATATAGAATGGAACATATAATGAGGAGATATATATACACACATACAGAGAGAGCATAAACAGGTGGGAGTTGTCTTACCAACTCTGAGAGGCCAATTAATTAAGAAAAAAAAAAAAAAAAAAAAAACTTTTGAAGTGATAATCAAGCTAGCCGAGTACAGACAGTGTGATAAGAAGTGTGAGAGTACTTACAAGGGGAGATAGTCAACGTTTGTAATGGCTCAGCCATTCCCAGTCCTTATTCAAACCGGAGTTGATTGTGTCTAGTTTGCATATCAATTCTAGCTCTGTAGTCTCTCTTTGGAGTCTGTTTTTGAAGTTTTTCTGTTGTAATATAGCCACCCGCAGGTCTGTCACTGAATGACCAGACAGGTTAAAGTGTTCTCCCACTGGTTTTTGAGTATTTTGATTCCTGATGTCAGATTTGTGTCCATTAATTCTTTTGCGTAGAGACTGTCCGGTTTGGCCAATGTACATGGCAGAGGGGCATTGCTGGCACATGATGGCATAGATCACATTGGTAGATGTGCAGGTGAACGAGCCCCTGATGGTATGGCTGATGTGATTAGGTCCTATGATGATGTCACTTGAATAGATATGTGGACAGAGTTGGCATCGGGGTTTGTTACAAGGATAGGTTCCTGGGTTAGTGGTTTTGTTCAGTGATGTGTGGTTGCTGGTGAGTATTTGCTTTAGGTTGGGGGGTTGTCTGTAAGCGAGGACAGGTCTGTCTCCCAAGATCTGTGAGAGTAAAGGATCATCTTTCAGGATAGGTTGTAGATCTCTGATGATGCGCTGGAGAGGTTTTAGTTGGGGGCTGAAGGTGACAGCTAGTGGTGTTCTGTTATTTTCTTTGTTGGGCCTGTCTTGTAGGAGGGGACTTCTGGGTACTCGTCTGGCTCTGTCAATCTGTTTTTTCACTTCAGCAGGTGGGTATTGTAGTTTTAAGAATGCTTGATAGAGATCTTGTAGGTGCTTGTCTCTATCCGAGGGATTGGAGCAAATGCGGTTATATCTTAGAGCTTGGCTGTAGACAATGGATCGTGTGGTGTGTCCTGGATGGAAGCTGGAGGCATGTAGGTAAGTGTAGCGGTCAGTAGGTTTCCGGTATAGGGTGGTATTGATGTGACCATCGCTTATTAGCACAGTAGTGTCCAGGAAATGGACCGCTTGTGTGGATTGATCTAGGCTGAGGTTGATGGTGGGATGGAAATTATTGAAATCATGGTGAAATTCCTCAAGGGCTTCTTTTCCATGGGTCCAGATGATGAAGATGTCATCAATGTAGCGCAAGTAGAGTAGGGGCGTTAGGGGACGAGAGCTAAGGAAGCGTTGTTCTAAGTCAGCCATAAAAATGTTGGCATATTGTGGGGCCATGCGGGTACCCATAGCAGTGCCGCTGACTTGAAGGTATATATTGTCCCCAAATGTGAAATAGTTGTGGGTGAGGACAAAAATCACAAAGTTCAGCCACCAGGTTAGCTGTGACATTATCAGGGATACTGTTCCTGATAGCTTGTAGTCCATCTTTGTGTGGAATATTGGTGTAGAGGGCTTCTACGTCCATAGTGGCCAGGATGGTGTTTTCTGGAAGATCACCGATGGATTGTAGTTTCCTCAGGAAGTCAGTGGTGTCTCGAAGATAGCTGGGAGTGCTGGTAGCGTAGGGTCTTAGGACAGAGTCTACATAACCAGACAAGCCTGATGTTAGGGTGCCAATGCCTGAGATGATGGGGCGTCCAGGATATCCAGGTTTATGGATCTTGGGTAGCAAATAGAATACCCCTGGTCGGGGTTCTAGGCATGTGTCTGTACAGATTTGTTCCTGTGCTTTGTCAGGGAGTTTTTTTAGCAGATGGTGTAGTTTCTTTAGGTAATCCTCAGTGGGATCAGAGGATAATGGCCTGTAGAATGTGGTGTTAGAGAGCTGTCTAGCAGCCTCCTGGTCATATTCCAATTTATTCATGATGACGACAGCACCTCCTTTGTCAGCCTTTTTGATTATGATGTCAGGGTTGTTTCTGAGGCTGTAGATGGCGTTGTGTTCAGCATGGCTGAGGTTATGTGGCAAGTGATACAGTTCTGCGGTGACCTAGAATCCTACTTTCGACGTCTCCGACTCAAAGAATATTTCCAACATACCTCTGAACAGCATACTAACCCACAGAATCCTCCCTACCAGCACTACAAAAAAAAGGATTCTGCATGGACTCCTCCGGACGGTCGAAACAACAGACTGGATTTCTACATAGATTGCTTCCGTCGACGTGCAAAGGCTGAAATTGTGGAAAAGCAACATCACTTGCCACATAACCTCAGCCATGCTGAACACAACGCCATCTACAGCCTCAGAAACAACCCTGACATCATAATCAAAAAGGCTGACAAAGGAGGTGCTGTCGTCATCATGAATAAATTGGAATATGACCAGGAGGCTGCTAGACAGCTCTCTAACACCACATTCTACAGGCCATTATCCTCTGATCCCACTGAGGATTACCTAAAGAAACTACACCATCTGCTAAAAAAACTCCCTGACAAAGCACAGGAACAAATCTGTACAGACACATGCCTAGAACCCCGACCAGGGGTATTCTATTTGCTACCCAAGATCCATAAACCTGGATATCCTGGACGCCCCATCATCTCAGGCATTGGCACCCTAACATCAGGCTTGTCTGGTTATGTAGACTCTGTCCTAAGACCCTACGCTACCAGCACTCCCAGCTATCTTCGAGACACCACTGACTTCCTGAGGAAACTACAATCCATCGGTGATCTTCCAGAAAACACCATCCTGGCCACTATGGACGTAGAAGCCCTCTACACCAATATTCCACACAAAGATGGACTACAAGCTATCAGGAACAGTATCCCTGATAATGTCACAGCTAACCTGGTGGCTGAACTTTGTGATTTTGTCCTCACCCACAACTATTTCACATTTGGGGACAATATATACCTTCAAGTCAGCGGCACTGCTATGGGTACCCGCATGGCCCCACAATATGCCAACATTTTTATGGCTGACTTAGAACAACGCTTCCTTAGCTCTCGTCCCCTAACGCCCCTACTCTACTTGCGCTACATTGATGACATCTTCATCATCTGGACCCATGGAAAAGAAGCCCTTGAGGAATTTCACCATGATTTCAATAATTTCCATCCCACCATCAACCTCAGCCTAGATCAATCCACACAAGCGGTCCATTTCCTGGACACTACTGTGCTAATAAGCGATGGTCACATCAATACCACCCTATACCGGAAACCTACTGACCGCTACACTTACCTACATGCCTCCAGCTTCCATCCAGGACACACCACACGATCCATTGTCTACAGCCAAGCTCTAAGATATAACCGCATTTGCTCCAATCCCTCAGATAGAGACAAGCACCTACACGATCTCTATCAAGCATTCTTAAAACTACAATACCCACCTGCTGAAGTGAAAAAACAGATTGACAGAGCCAGACGAGTACCCAGAAGTCCCCTCCTACAAGACAGGCCCAACAAAGAAAATAACAGAACACCACTAGCTGTCACCTTCAGCCCCCAACTAAAACCTCTCCAGCGCATCATCAGAGATCTACAACCTATCCTGAAAGATGATCCTTTACTCTCACAGATCTTGGGAGACAGACCTGTCCTCGCTTACAGACAACCCCCCAACCTAAAGCAAATACTCACCAGCAACCACACATCACTGAACAAAACCACTAACCCAGGAACCTATCCTTGTAACAAACCCCGATGCCAACTCTGTCCACATATCTATTCAAGTGACATCATCATAGGACCTAATCACATCAGCCATACCATCAGGGGCTCGTTCACCTGCACATCTACCAATGTGATCTATGCCATCATGTGCCAGCAATGCCCCTCTGCCATGTACATTGGCCAAACCGGACAGTCTCTACGCAAAAGAATTAATGGACACAAATCTGACATCAGGAATCAAAATACTCAAAAAACAGTGGGAGAACACTTTAACCTGTCTGGTCATTCAGTGACAGACCTGCGGGTGGCTATATTACAACAGAAAAACTTCAAAAACAGACTCCAAAGAGAGACTACAGAGCTAGAATTGATATGCAAACTAGACACAATCAACTCCGGTTTGAATAAGGACTGGGAATGGCTGAGCCATTACAAACGTTGACTATCTCCCCTTGTAAGTACTCTCACACTTCTTATCACACTGTCTGTACTCGGCTAGCTTGATTATCACTTCAAAAGTTTTTTTTTTTTCTTTTCTTTTCTTTTCTTAATTAATTGGCCTCTCAGAGTTGGTAAGACAACTCCCACCTGTTTATGCTCTCTCTGTATGTGTGTATATATATCTCCTCATTATATGTTCCATTCTATATGCATCCGAAGAAGTGGGCTGTAGTCCACGAAAGCTTATGCTCTAATAAATTTGTTAGTCTCTAAGGTGCCACAAGTACTCCTGTTCTTCTTTTTGTCTTTCAATGAGGTCCACACAGGCTCGTTGGCCAGAGAGAACACAGGGTGCTTCCCACATCCCACTGGAAAACTTTGCATTAAAATTCAGCAAAACAAAGCAGCTCAGAAGATCAGATATACACCTTAGAAGGTGAAGGGGGGAAGACCTGCTTCCGTCCCCCAGAGATCTACACACAGAGAAGAGTTTCTTTCCTTTTAATTATAAGCTGTAGGACTTACTGGTGTTGGGATCCTCTCTCCTGTCCAAGTAAGATCAGACTCTAGTGTACACCACTCCTCTGGTGAGCTGATAGTCCACTGCTGCTATCTGCATTCCCTGGATCCCAGCATCTCTGAAACCTGAAGGACATGTATCTATACCTCAGCCCTGGGAATGAAAGGGGAAGGTTCTGTAGCCTCCGGAATGGACTCAACGCAGGCCTCCCAGTGCCCTTCACGGAGGCATGTGGCTCTGCAACATGCAGGCTGCTGTACTCCCCTAAGTTGTCCCCCTGCGTCTCCAACCCTAAACTGCTATAGCAGAAAAACAACCCAAATTGAAAGAGAAAAATGATGAAGGGGGGAGGGGAGAACAAGCACTGTAAGGGAGTGGATATGCTGTGGTGCTGATACCTTCCACAGCTGGAAGACTGGGCCTCAGATCTTCAGACACTGTCACAAAGATCTGTGGGTCTCTCCTCCTAGCAGTTTGTTGTCCACATCACAAAACCACTCCACAGTTTGTGATGGTTGGAGTAGCTAAAATTGCCCCAAGACTAGGGCACATAGGCAGGAAGAACTGTGAATCTGAATTACCTGATTGCATGGGGTGAAGCTAGGCCTGCAATATTAGGGTATTATGCTTTGGGTGTGGGAGGACAGATGGGATCAACATCACAAGGACCTGCAAGGATTTCTGGGGATTTTGTGCTTCTGCCATATGCAAGGGCTTGAAGCAGCTGCCCAGCGGGCACAAGTCTGGGTTGATTGGTGCAGAGGTTTTTCCTCGCTCTTGCTCCCTCCCACCACAGGGGGGCACTCCCCTGACTTCAGAGTGAGAGACAGAAAGTTGCACCCAAAGCCGCATCCCTCGTGCGGTTCCCATGTTGAGTGACTGAGGATAAGCCTTTCATTTTGCTGACTATGTTGTTCCTGTGTAATATGGACTCCGCACTCACTTGGTGCAGGCCTCATTTAGGTGGGGGGAGGAACATCTCCCTCCCAGGCTGAAGGCTGGGTGGGAGAGCCAGTGCTATGTTTTTTCCTCATAATGTTCAGCCTCCAGTACTTAGTGAGGGCTGCGGTGCAGACTCCTTGAGGTTGCTCTGATCTTTCTCGGCTGGCAGCATCCTGCTTGCCAGTTCAACTCCAAGGCCAAAAAATGGGGAGCTCAGCTGGGCTGTGAGGAGCTGACAGGCCTCCAGCGAAGAGCCAGGCCTGAGAAGATTTCAGGTGGGGAGGAGAGGAGCTGGGGAGACACTGGCTAAAGGGGAACCTTGGGAGGAAGCATTGGAGAGCTCTGGAGAGGATGGGTGGTATGGGTAAGGAGGTTTGGGAACAGGGAAAAGAAAAGGTCCCTCTGGAAGGGGGGAGGAGAGGATGGGGAGGAGACTCAGGGCATTTCAAAGAAGGTTAGAGGAAGGGAGCCTTTGAGGGGGGAGTTTCTGGGGGGTCTGGAGAGGGTCCGGGGAGACTGGGTTACTTGGGTGAGGGAGAGAGTGAGGCAGGACTGGGCTGGGGATGAGAGCAGCTGGAGAGAGCCTGAAGAAAGGAAAGGCAGGCCAGAAGCGAGGTGGGGGAGGGAGGAGGGAGGTTTGGAGGCCAGGTGGGAAAGTGAGGGATGAGAGGAGGGTGACGTGGGAGAGAGATGGGAGTTTGGAGGACAGGGAGGGTCTCACTGGAGAGGTAGGAAAGAAGGGGAGGGAGGAGCGTGTGAAGGGAAAGAATGAAGGGGTTTACGGGAAAGGAGCACAGAGGTGTTTGGAGTCAGAGCCGGGAATTCAGAAGTGTGCTGTGGCCACTTTATGCCAGCAGAGCTGTGTGCACCAGCCTGAAGTTGGCCCTGTGGAATTCCCTCAGGGGAGGGAGCCTCCCTGGGAGGTACAGAGCTGTCTGCCCCCTCACCAGAGCCTCTGACACAGGCATTCTGGAGTTAGAGGGGTGGCCAGGGCCATCCTATGCCCTGGCTGCTGACTGGCCCATAGGAGTTCTGGATAGCTGGGTACAGTTTACTCTACAGCATGTTTGAAAAGTCATAGATTCACCTGTCTTAAGGCAAGAAGAGACAACCATGATCATTGACTGCCTGTGTAATACAGGCCTGCTGGAGCCCAGTGATGGGTGGTTGAGCTAGAGCATGTCTTGTACAAAGACTCCTTGTGTTGGAGAACCTACCACATCCTTAGGTAAGTTATTCCAATGGTTAATTATCCACAATGTTACTAATTTTTGCTTTATTTCACATCTGAATTTTTCTAGCTTCAACCTCCAACCATTGGGTCTTGTTATGCCTTTGTCTATCTAAGTAAAAGCATGTCCAATATCCTCTCCCTGTTTTAGATATTTATAGAGTATAGGCTGTGATCAAGTTGTCCTTCTACCCTTCTTCAGTGAGCCAAATAGATTGAGCCCTGTTTTCATACCCCTCTGATTCCCTTCCGGAGTTGGGAAAGGAAGCTGAGATTGTCTGACTGCAGGCCTTCAGTCAGCATGTTGTTCCTGTCTTTCACAATCCTATTTTGGTTGCATTGCAACACCTGAAATGTGACTGAGAACTGCTGCTTCTCCTTTCACAGGGGCGGTGCTGTCATAGGATGAACTGCTCATTACTGTATTAGACAAGTGGAAACAATGCAGTGTTTTTGCAGGCCAGGGCTGGCCAGTTCTTGGCTGGACTGGAATGTACCCAGGTATGCTGGCTGGGACAGAGCTTCATTGTGAGCTCTGATTTGTAAAACGCTCTGTGGAAAGTATCTAACCGTGTTGAAAAGTCCGGAGCAAAATGTTCTTTGTAACTGATCTGGGTGACACCATAGTTCAGCCTCAGGTGATTTCTATTTCCACTAGAGTTGAGTCCACTTCTCAGAAGCATTGGCCTAACCTACACCAGTGAGATAGAATCAGTGCCACAGATTGATGCTTAACTGAGGACACTGCAGTTGTTCTGGTAGAATAGAGCAATAATAGTTCTCTGCATTCTTCTAGCAGCTTCCCTCCAAGGAACTCAACATGCTTCATGCACATGGATGAATACAGTTGCCCAACTTTCTCAGGAGGTAGGACAGTATTGCTATCCCCATTTTACAAATGAAGAAACTGAGGCACAGAAAGGGGAAATGACATGCCCAAGGTCACACACTGACATGGTGGCAGAATTGGGATTAGAACCCAGGGTCCCTAGCTCTAAGATGGAGACTGCACACCCTCTCAGAGCTGAGAATTGAATCCAGAAGTGTTGAGTCCCAGTCCCTTATTTGACCCTAGAGATTACACTTTTAATGCAGTGGTCTGATCACTACTTGTTCTTTTCTGCTGCCTACATGACTGGAGAAGAGCTGAACACCTGTCAAAGTGTATCATAAAGAGCTAGATTAATATACTGAGCCAGTTATTGGTGCCTCATTCTACCTGGTTTTACTGGGACTCTGCCCAGGTGTAAGGATCTATCCACACATATCCACTTGCAGGATCAGAATCCAATAGACTCTACAGAGAAAACGGTGAGACTGACTGTAAACAAAGTGATTCAAATGCACAAGAAAAACTGAATTGTAATTTCTTCCACTTCTAGGGATCTTAGGTGTTATTTGTAACAGTAGCAGGTACAATATTTGTAGGCGGAAATTGGCCATTTGAGTAGATTATAATTTGCCATTGAGGAGGATCTGGTGGTAGAGACCACACACGTGGTGCCGTAAAATAAATAATCTTGATAATTAAAGCTAAAAATTAGGCATTAAAGTAGATTACCCAGAAACTTTCCATACAGAAGTCTATTTGCCAGCTAGGAGCCTCTTAAAGGGACTCTGCCCAGCTGCTTTATTAAATGAGACAAAGTGACGGCGGGAGGAAGGGGAAAACTGCTATGTTAATCAGTTGGAAAGGTACTGCTGTTCCTGTCACTGGAGTGTCTCAGGGAAAGCGGAATTAATTCATCACATATGCTCTTAGCATCTGCTGCAGTGACCTGGAGTGGCAGGATCACAGAAAGAGGGAGTAAGAGTCAAAGCTCAGCATTCCCCCAGTATTCCCTTGTCCTCACTCAGGCCTGTGTTCACCTCCTGCACAATGACTGACTGCGTGAGACAGGGAGGCACTTCCACTCCTGCTGAGTTGCATGGTACCATACAGCACAGCATGTGTTCTGTGAGAGGTGGGTGAGTATGTTACAGGGAGCGGGGTTGAGTATTTCCCTCCCCGAAGGAGATTAAAATGCTCCAGGGGAAAAATAGCGTTAAAATAAGAGAGGAAGCTCTCCCCAAACAAATCCAGCCCCCTGGACTCCCACAAAACAAGTCCCCCAGCTGTCTTGCCTGCACTACTGGTAGACATCAGACTCTGTGGCTTCTTGCCCCACCTCCCTCATTTGTCACCACCGCTGAATATCTCCCCAACAAGAGGACAAGTTTGCAGCTCGGAGCTGTTTCCCCAGGGAGTCTCTCCCCTGCACTTCTACTGTGTTTGCTCCTTGGGAAAACAGGGCGTGGAGATGCCTCAGTGTGTCTCAGCACTACATATGCTGCCTAAATCCAGCCTTTTCTTCTCTGAAAATTGGTTCCCTCAAAGCAATCCTACCCTTCCCCATCTTGCTTCCTCTTCCCCCTAAGATACACTGGAGCCCAAAGGCCATATCCAGCCCTGGCTTAAATGGGTGCAACTCATTGACTCCAGAAGGTATTGCTGGACTGGATTGGGCATGTGTCTCTGTATGCGCTCTGCTCTGTTGGAGTGTGCCTTCCTTGGATGAGGGGTTCAGGCTGTGAGCTGTGGGGCTACTTGTCTGCTGTTTCTGGCCATGACCTGAAAACCATCCCTACATTGGCTTCTCCTTCTTGGGTCATGCCATTTTACCACCTCCTTGAACAGACATATGGAAAACAGGACATCTTTCCACCAGGCTGGGAGTGTTGCTAGGAGTAGCTTCTGCTGAGGAGAATGCCAGTAGCATTTGGTGGGTCTAGTGGCCTGGGGATGGGGCAAGGTGTAGATTATTTCACAGTAATTTCTACCCTCCCTCCCTTATTATTGTTTTATTTAACATGTTTGTTAGGGTGGAACTTACGAGCCAACCAAGAATGGGGTCTCATTGTGCTAGGCGCTGTACAAACATGGAGCCCTGAAGAACTAAAACTCTAAATAGACAAGACAGACTGCAGGTGGGGGAAGGAGCAGAATACGTAAGCAGAGCGAACTATAGGATGGCAATACATGGCATGTTCGTTCCACAATGTTTGTATTTGGGGAAGGGGGTTATATAAGACTGGGTAAGCTGGAAGGGAGGTAAGAGGGAGAGGCCCTGGGAGGGCAGGAGGGGGAGGGATGGATTGAACCAGAGGTGAACAGACTCTGAGGGAGGAGGACAGAGAAAGGGAGGGTTGGAGCAAAGAGCCAATGAGCACAGAAAGTCCACTCCGAACTGTAGACAGGTCTCCAAATATCCGGAAGTCCCTGCCTTGGCTGCTTCTCCCCCTACCCGCTACAGTTTCGGGTTGGCTCCTCTTTGCAGTTTTCTCCCAAGCCCACAAGGGGGGGAGGCACTACCTGGGTCCTACTTCCCCCAGAGTGTGTGTGGGAGTTTCCCCTACATGGTTCTGTGTCCAGGAGGATGCTGGGAGGAGGAGTGGTCCTGGCTGGGTCCCATTTTACTCCTTCCTCCAGTGCAGCAGTCCCTGCTTTGGCTGCTTCTGCCCAGCTAGCCCTACCCTGAAACCAGAGCATCCTGAGAGTCAGCATGTGCCATGTCCACTCTTATGTTCCTCACAAGGTGTTGGACTCTAAATCTCCACCCTGGGGCTCCAACTCTGCTATGCCAGACTGGCCACAAGGCAGGTATCCCAGCTACAGCTGCCCCACGTGTTTCATTCACAGAATGAAGCTGCATGCAGGCTGTGTTCCCTGTTCTGCTGGTGTCAATAACAGTCCCTCCAGGAAATATGGTTCCTGGTGACTCCAGTTCCACTGATCATGACTTTTCTTCCCTATTTTACAAACATTTTAATATAAACATTAAAAATAAATAGTTGACACCCAGACCCCCACCCCATGTCCCTTTGGCCAGAGGTTGCTAGTACATAGCCAAGTTGGAGTCTTGTCTTTCCCAGAGACTCAGATGGTTACATAGTCTTTGAGATCATTTGATCTACTCAACTGACAGTGACCTACCTCTGTCTCGCTGTCATCCATCTCCAAGTCTAGCAAACTGTCTCTCTGTGGAGCCTCCTGCCTCCCTGTGAAGTTGGGCATTGGATAGTTCTCTGTTTCTCCATTCTGGGTGCTGTATCTGCTGGCTTGTGACTCTTGTTCCTTTGAATCACTTGCCCTTCTTGCATCATCATCTCATATTACCTGGGTGCCACTGCACCCCTCAGGACTCCTTTAGTCCACTCCTTTGGGTGTCTCTCTACAGGCTGGATCCTCACAGAAGAGCCTGTCTCCAGGGCCAGTGGGTCCATGGCTGACTTGTGCCTGCTTTCTCTGATTGGGGCCATCTCCATCCTTCCAGCCGCAATAGATTTCCCATCATTGGCAGCAGGGGTTTGGTCCTTTGTACCATCAGTGCCTGCTCTGCATTGTTCTGGCATCCCTGTAATGAGGTATTCCTGTGTGCCTAAAATGCTAACAAGAAGAAAAAGAAGAAACAGCCATGTATAACAGTCTTATCTGTTTCCACAGCTGATTCCACCTTACCATTACTCTGTGGTATGCTGGGGAGTAGGTGTGATGGTCAAATTTCCATTTGCATGCCAATTCCTTGAATTCTTCCAAGGCAAATTGGGGTCTGTTGTTGGTGAATACAGTGCCTGGAATGCCATATCTCACAAAGTGGGCCTTCAGTTTGCCAATCACTCACTCACTTTTTGTATCAGGCAGGGGATCAACTTCCCAAAAATTTGAGTGGTAGTCCATAGTGATCAATGATCCTTCACTGAAGGAAAATAACTCCACTTCCACCTTTTCTCATGGTCGGGTGGGCAGCTCATGTGGTAACTGTGTCTCTTTCTGCTGGCAATTATCATGTAATTTCTCTCAAGGAGTGCAGTTGTGTATTCTTTAGTGGCCAATAAACACACCCTTGAGCCCATCTAAGACAGCTTTGAATGCCCAGGTGTGAGGCATGTATTTTTCACATGGCATCCTTATGTAATGAGGTGGGGACAACAGCTCTGTGTCCTTGAAATATGATTCCATCCTGCACACTCAGCTCATCTTTCATTTGAAAATATGGTTCTGCTCCTATCGGCACTTGGCTTTTGTATCCTTGCCACCCTGCTAGTATCATTCACACGACTCCTCTGTACTTGGATGTCTTTTTCCATAGTCTTTTTGATTTCCATCTGCTTCGCTGTTGTAACTGGGAGATAATGCAGCATGTTAATGGATTCAGTGTCCTGATCCCCTTCCTCCAACTTGTTGATGCTGGGTATATATGCCCAGCTCATGGTGTCAGCTAATACTAGTAATTGTCCTGGACAATATCTGGTCTCTACCTGGTAATAATATATGGAGATATACCTATCTCATAGAACTGGAAGGGACCCTGAAGGGTCATCGAGTCTAGCCCCCTGCTTTCACTAGCAGGACCAAGTACTGATTTTGCCCCAGATTCCTAAGTGGCCCCCTCAAGGATTGAACTCACAACCTTGGGTTTAGCAGGCCAATGCTCAAGCCACTGAGCTGTCCCTCCCACCATGATGGATGTGCATCAACATGCTCTGCAATTGCTTTGGAGCACTAAAAAGGGGCTTTGCCATGATTGGCTCTAAGGATTTGTGGTCTGATTGTGCTATTACTGGGTGTCCTTAGGTGTATTGATGGAATCACTCTACTGCAAATACCATAGTCAGAAGCATTCTTTCTATTTGGGTGTACTGTTCAGTCTCTCAGGGTACGTCTGCACTACCTGCCGGATCGGCGGGTAGTGATTGATCTATCGGGGATCGATTTATCGTGTCTAGTGTAGATGCGATAAATCGATCCCCGCTCGCTCTGCCGTCGACTCCGGAACTCCACCACGGCGAGAGGTGGAAGCAGAGTCGACGGGGGAGCGGTGGCCGTCGATCCCGCGCTGCAAGGGCGCGAAGTAAGTGATTCTAAGTCAATCTAAGATACGTCGATTTCAGCTACACTATTCTCGTAGCTGAAGTTGTGTATCTTAGATCGATCCCCCTCCCTGCCCCCCCAGTTTAGACCAGGCCTAACGGGGCTCTGTTGGTATAAGCAATGATTGCTCCTAGTTTTCTCTGATGCATCATGCTGGAGTGTCAGTGGTTTTCCTGTCTGGTAGTTTTGAGGACAGAGGCAACAGTTATTATTTGTTTCAGCATGTCAAATGCTTAGTGTTGGGATCTTGCTCCATCCCATTCAACATCTTGCTTTGTAAGCTGACATATAGGCAGGTATGGACAGAACTTGGACAGAAAATGCATCATTCTTATGAAGCGCTGTACCCCTTTCACATCCATTGGAACTGGCTTGTCTCTGACTGCCTTGGTCTTGTTGGGATCTGCTTTCAATCCCTATTCTGTGAACAGAGATCCAGTGTATGTCACTTCATGCTGTTTAAGTCATTTTTTTCTGGATTGAGGTTTATGTTCTTGGTCCTGCATTGCTATAGAAGAGCTTGTAGTTTTCTCATGTTCTCATTCAGCTTCTGTATCATTACTTCCTTCACCTACAATAGGGTTACCATATTTTAATTTAAAAAAAGGAGGACACTCCACGGGGCCCCAACCCCACCCCAACTCCGCCCCTTCTCCAAAGTCCCCACCCCAACTCCACCCAAAGTCCCCGCCCCAACTCTGCCCCCTCCCCTGAACGCTCCGCCCCCCTGCTCCTCCCCCTCCCCTGCTTCCCGCTAATCAAATGTTCGCAGGAAGCCTGAAACAGGGAGGCAGCAGGTAGGCTGGGGCGGGGCGCGGCGGGGCCCAGTCTGGCCCCCCCGGCCGAGCGGCTCCCTCCGGCGGCCGGCTGGCCCAGGCCAAGAGGCTCTGGCCCTGGCGTCTCCCAGCCGGCTCAGCGCAGGCCCTGGAGCGCCGGCCCTGGTTCCGGCCAAGCAGCTCCGGCCCGCCCTGGCCCCGGTGGCTCCGGCCCCGGTTCCGGCCGAGCAGCCCCGGCCTGGCCCCCGCCCCCGGCCTGGCCCCCGCCCCCGGCCGAGCACCACCGGCCCCAGCGGCCCCGACCGAGCACCGCCGGCTCCTCCCTCCCCATTTTCCCGGACATGTCCGGCTTTTTGGGATTTCCTCCCGGACGGGGATTTGAGGCCCAAAAAGCCAGACATGTCCGGGAAAATCCGAACGTATGGTAACCCTAAGAAAGGGTCTTGCACACAGAGGACGAGCCAGTGTCAGAACCCAGGAGTTCTGGGCTCCCAGCCCAATGAGCACAATGCTCACACCCTTCTTTCATTGCTTCCTGATATTTAAAACTAATCTTCTCCCCCCCACCCTCAATTTTCTTCCCTTCCTCCCAGTTATGTCCTAGAGCTTAAATGAAGGCTCTGGGGAAAGGGGAAAGTGAAATACCAGGAGGGAGGAGAAAGGCATGAGAAGAAGCCACCAATGAAGTGTATGTGACAACTTGGGGCAGGGGTAGAGTTTCACCTTTCTTTTATTCACACTGCAGCCCCTGGCTAAAACTAACGTCTGAGAAGAGTGCCTAAGGAGAAATGGATGATTTATCCCAGGGCAAGTCTTCAAGTGATGCAAAGAGCCACAAGAGACCGTCAGTCATCTAAAGATTGGAGCTCCCTGTATATCTCTCATCAGCACCCTCATGGTATGAGGGAGAGAGAGATACTATCATTGTGGAATATGTGTCACTAGAGGCATTCTAGCATCCCCATAAATAAAGCACCTACTCTTTGAGTTATGCCACCAGTGTCTCAAAACCAGGAACTAGCATCTAACCCCAGTCTCCCTTCTCCAGACAACCCATCCATCCCTCTAGGTGTATGACATTTATGCTGATGCAGGCCCCTACCCTTTGTGCTGTGTGACTTGTGGACATGTTCTGATTCATTCATGAACCCTATGTGACTCAGAAGTCCAGAGCTCTTGAGTCCATTAATTTCTCTACTGAGGTTAGTGTGTGAGGTGAAACTCTTTCTTTCTTTCTCTTAGTCCCCTGATTTTTCTTGCCTTCCCTGCCAGCCAGTCCTGCATTAGGCCTCTCTGGTGTTGGAAGAACACAGGGCTACAGGCCCCATTATCAGGCTCCATCTTCTGTCACTTTCAGGACCACTTCATTATCCCTTGATTATCCCTCTTCTCCTGCTTATCATTATTTATAATCGCCCTGGATTGGCTGGAGTGCTGACAGCTGCCCCTTGTCTATTCTTTCTGTCTATTTTAATCCTGCATGCTTATCTGGAATAAACCTGATCCTTTTTTTTTAATTAAAGAAATCTGGTCAGCCCACTTTCCTCCCCATTCAGAGATAGGACCGATCCCGTTTTCTGATATGCAGGGAGCAGGCAAAGAGGCAGATTACTGTGGGGAACAGTATTTTGCACAGCCTGGAGATATAGAACATCATAATGGGCACCAGGAGAGGTTAGGCTGTGTGTGTGTGAGAGAGAATCCCATCTTAGTACAGTCACAGGAGCCTGCAGATGTGTGACTATTTATCCACCAGCATGAGTTGTCAACAGAAATGAAGCCAGGATCTTTAGCCCAGGACTCTAATGCTTGGAGTTTACAGTACCCTAGTGTTGCTGAGAGATTCAAGTTACAGGTTTCCAAAGCCTTCATGGTGGCTCTCTTACATCCCTGTCACTTAATAGCTGTCACACACTTCAGCACTAACATTCCTTCTGCCTCTTAAAGTGGCCATTACCCTAAATGGGAGTTTCAATTGAGTAAAAATATTAGTTTTGTCTAAACTGCCAGGTCACTGTTATGATGGTGTGTGTATGAAGTGGGGGGAGCGGGAGAGAGATTGCTGTGCTAAATCATACACTTTGGGCAAAACCATAAACCCAAATCTGTATTTGGATAAATCTGTAAAGTGACTGGAGTGGGGATTGAAGCGCATAAATTATGTTCATAAGGATTCTGTAACATAGCAAAAGGCGCAGAAATGAAGAGGGTGGGATTTGGCCATAAACAGGAGGTAGTATTCAGCATTCATAGTAAATAATACAAATTCTTTGGTCTCCAGATCTGCTTAAATGACATCAATTTCAGACACATAAGTTGTAATGTGGAATTTAGTGCATATATGCACCACTGACCTCTGCTAAGGAGCAAGGCAGAAGCTGCTCAAATACATAAGGCCATATCTTCCCCTAGTGGCTGGAGGTCCACAAAAGATATAGCAGAGATCACCTTTAGCTCAAGTGTTGGGATTTCAGAGCTGCACTATCAGAGCAAAAGGGGTTGATTGGTTCTTGCTGTCACTTGTGTGTAGTTTAACTGAGGACTAATGACAGATGTAGGTTTGCAGCTGGGATTTGTTTGTACAAACACATTTGCTTAGAGAAGCACTGTAATACAAACCCCTGTGTGCATTTTAGATGATCCCTGAAGAAGTGTGATTTCATAAAAATCACAGACTCTAATCCTGAGCTATGATAGGCCTGCCCCTGCTGCCATATGAACTTTCCTGCTATTTACAGAGCATCTCACCCCCCTTCTCCTCAGCCCAGCCTTGTGAAATGAGCACCAAACCCAGGCAATTTTTGTACTTGGTGTAACCGCATAGCTGGCCCATTACATGAAATGGGATTCAGCTTTCCTGTTCCAGTCCAATTTCTCCTAGTTGGACCAATTAAGAGGGCAGGGCAGCACCTGGGGAGCTGTAAGAGGCCTAGTGAGAGCACTCCAGAGAGTCAGAGCAGAGGGCAGGAGATGATAGCTACCACAGACAGAAGATGGTTCCTGGGAGAACGGGAAAATCAGGAGAACAAGCTGTCCCCAAGCCAGAACTAGAGGGCTGAAGGCAGGCATGGGAGTTGTCAGCGGGCTCTAAGCAGGGGAGCTGGAGTTAAGGGCTAGAGAGGGTTGAAGGAATGGAAAACAGTGGAAGGGTTTACCTGCTGCCATCTCCTCACTGGAGAGTTGGACCCAGGGGAGCTGTAAGAGAGCTAGGGAGAGGGAGGGATGCTCCCAGCAGAGAAGCTGTGGGAGTTCCTTCCCTCTGGGAAGGGCTGTGGGGGCTGTCCTGCCAGAAGGACAGTGGAGGACTGATAAAGTGTTGGTGTGGTGAAAACATGGTATGAGACCCAGATGATATGTGATTTATTTTTAAGGACTATTTGTATTGGGCTGATAAGGATTATGATGTGGAACTTCTGCACTATATCAACCAAAAGATGAGTTTTCATGGGGTTCTGGGGCCTTAAAAGAGAAACTGAGGCAAAGGGCCACTTGCAGGCCTGACCTGAAGCCACAGGGAGGAAGCTGCTTGTTTATATTTGGTCATGGATAAAAGGTAGTGAATGGCTATTATTTAATCTTGAAGAAAATATTTGAAAGATTAGAAACTATAAAGCTAGCCAAGCTGAAGCCCTGATAATTGGCCAGATCTCTTCTTTTCATGACCCTGCTCCTTCAGCAAAAATACTAACCTAATTCTGATCCAGCCAAGGAAAATCTTCAGGACAGTTTTTGGCACTGAAATGACTAGGAAATGCAGTTTTTTGAATTCTAAACCACAGTGAGACACTTTTAACAAACCAAAGAGTTGTAGCTCTAGCCCCTGCTCCAGGATGAAGTAGGTTTGTAATCATGACCCTGCTCGGGAAGCTACCGCAAAACCACACTGGGAAATCCCAAAAGAATTGGGTACAAGTTAAATAGCCTTAAAAGTGCTCAGAGATCCATAACCAAATGGAAGTTACACACATGGAGCTCTTTGGGTGTTGTGTTTCAGCCTGTGTGCACACTGTGGTGTGTACAAGTGGCTTTATGTGAGGGTGATGAACTATTTACTTCCTTCAGTGAGGGAGAATGTGAGCCTTAAAATTCTCCCAACCTTTTGTGAGGTAAATCAGAATTATTTCCATTGTGCAGAGGAGGAACTGATGCACAGATTTATCCAGTTAAACTGTCAGAGCCAGGAATTGAACCCAAATCTTGTGAGTCCCTGTCCCACTGTCTTAACCACATTAGCTAATTACTAAAATAACTAAATCCAGGTGTGTAGGCTGGTGTATGTATATATGTATTTTGACTTCTAACTAAGTGCCTACCACAGGCTCTATGCCGCTTTTACCATTCTTAAAATATACAACATAAAATTAACAATCTCAGTACAATACACACTTCAGAGTAATAACACAGTGCCCTGCTCACACAGTGACTGAATACTGATATTCACCTGTCATGGTGATAAACCATAATGACTTCATGCAGAAACAGCCTCTTGTCCTTGGCCCACTCCCTCTCTAAACACCCTCCCCCATTTTGCAGTGTGCCCAGAATTTATCAATCCAAGATCTGGGAGACCAAGAGGAAAAGCCACTTCTAAAGTCAACAGGGCACCATTGAGAACTGCCTGCAAGCAGCCCCTTCCCTATTATACCGAATCAAGCACTTCAACTGATCTCAACCACAGCTGAGTCATACAGGATCCTTTAGGGCAGGGGTCTCAAATTCAGATGACCTCAAGGGCCACATGAGGACTAGTGCATTGGCCCGAGGGCTGCATCACTGACACCCCCCACTTGCTGTACCTGGCCCCGCCCTCACTCCACCCCTTCCATGAGGCCCCGCCCCTGCCCCCATTCCAACCCCTTCCCTGAAGTCCTCACTCCAACTCTGCCCCCTCCCTGCCCCCAGGGGATGCAGGAGGGGTGTGGGGGGGTTCAGGGCAGGGAGTTGAGGTGCAGGATATGGCAGGGAATTGGGGTGTGGTGGGGGTTCAGGGCAGGGAGTTGAGGTGCAGGAGGTGTGCAGGGTATGGCAGGGAATTGGGGTATGGGGTGCAGGGTGCTGCGTGGGGCTCAGGGCAGGGAGTGCAGGAGGTGTGCAGAGTGCAGCAGGGGGCTCAGGGCAGAGAGTTGGGTTGAGGGGTGCAGCAGGGGGTTGGGGTGCAGTGTGGCAAGGGGCTCCAGGCAGGGGGTTGGGGTGCAGAAGGAGTGCAGGGTACGGGCTCTGGCCCGGCGCTACTTACCTAGAGCGGATCCAGGGTGGCAGCGCCACGCACCGCAGCCAGGGCAGGTTCCCTGCCTGCCTGCCCTATCCCTGGCCCCACTCCATTCTGCTCCGCTCCAGGAAGCAGCCGGAGTCCCTTGCGGGGTGGGGAACGGCACCAGGTGCTGCTCTTGCTGCTCCTCCAGGTACCTCCCCCAAAGCTCCCATTGGCCGCGGTTCCCAGTTCCCAGCCAATGGGACTGCAAGAGCACGGAGCCCTCTACTCGCCTCCCACCCCCCTGCCTGGGGCTGCAGGGACATACAGTAGTTCAGCCGCTTCAGGGAGCGGTGCAGGGCTCGCGGTGGCACAGGGTGGGTGGGGGCGTGGGGAGCTTGGCGGGCCGCATAAAAGAACCCCATGGGCCGCATGCGGCCCGCATGTTTGAGACCCCTGCTTTAGGGTAACCCAAACCCAAGCCCACTAAGACCTTTAAAATGCAGGACAGGCCTGTGGCAGTCTATCTCAAGGTGAGATGGGCACATAGTCCAATGTCTAATGTGGGGTGGCCGCGTGGAGGTCTGTGTATAATGCAGGTCGGTGCAGGATGTGTGAGATTTATATAGTGTCTGATACTGAATACATATGATTCTATGTATAATATGGGATATGGTTTGTGTCACATCGGATAAATGGGTCTTTCTCATGCTGACTATTGTCTATCTGTGTAATGTTGAATACAATTTGTTGGTTTTGATCATATCAGAAAAAGGCCCCTTTTTCTTTTGGGTAAGTGGATATGTCTGTCTGTATCATGTTGGATACATATGTCTTTACCATGTTGAGTATGTCTGTCTGTATATAGGACACATTTGGCTGTGTGTATTGCATCAGATAAATGAGGTTTTTTCCTGTTGGGTCCCGGGATCCATTTGTCTGTCTGTATAATGTGCATATGCATCAGCTCATGGCTGAGGTTGGAAGTATTTATGGCAATTAAAATGTTTTGCCTGGGAGCTGTTTTGGGGCTTTTTTGAAGTGAGGATTTTCAGACTTCAAGGTGTTAACAGCCCCTCTAAACGGTTTTGTTTTTTAATTGCAGCAAATGACTGAGGAGCCATTAAACATTCGCCTCTCTGCAGTTGTTTCTAAGCCCTTTCAGTCCTCCTTCTATTTATTCTGTTTAATTCAGTCAGGTAGCTTCGGGGCAGTGAAGATCAATACTTTACTTTGATAGGAAAGAGTCAGGTTTGAAACATAGAGATAAAACTGACACATTTTGTATAAATTTAATTAAAAATGCACCTTTAGTGGCTTGTTGCAAGCACAAAGCCAGCGCTCCATCTCACTATCTCTCTCTGTCTCTCCCCTTTCTTGTGCCTAACAGGAAGATCTCTGAATCTGCCTCACCAACAAAGCACCGCATTTTATGATTTTTGTCTTGAAAGTTTAGCACTGAGGGAGAAAGATGGAAGGGATATGAAATTCTAAATAGACCTTCTGCTCTCCTGTGGTCCCTCTCCTCTTGGTGGGGAGGGGTGGGGGCGGCTGGGGAAGGAGTGGGCTCCCAGGTGGGTGGGGGAGGGGGACAAAGTGGAATGATGGGTTTTTTAAAACCCAGCAGATTGGACACCCTGGGGCACTTTCCATTTGGATCTGTAGCTTCCCTCCCCCCCTTCTTGCTTTGTTAAGTGAAAATTTATTTTTCTGAATACACGTGCATCCCGGATCCCACTAGGACAGGGGTCGGCAACCTTTCAGAAGCAGTGCGCCGAGTCTTCATTTATTCACTCCAATTTAAGGTTTCGCGTGCTAGTAATATATTTTAACATTTTTAGAAGGTCTCTTTCTATAAGTCTATAATATATAACTAAACTATTGTTGTATGTAAAGTAATTAAGGTTTTTAAAATGTTTAAGAAGCTTCATTTAAAATTAAATTAAATTGCAGAGCCCCCTGGACCGGTGGCCAGGAGCTGGGCAGTGTGAGTGCCACTGAAACTCAGCTCGCGTGCCGCCTTCGGCACGAGTGCCATAGGTTGCCTACCCCTGCACTAGGATAAGTGCTGGCCACAAGGCAGTGTCTTTATTCTCTCTCTCTCTCTCATTTCATTTCTCTCCCTCTTTCCCTAATCCTGCTGCCAGTGAGGACATTTGTCTTGTGTTTTATAATCTGGCCCTGTCACCCCCTTCCCCTGCATGTCTGTCTCTCTCTCTCTTTCTCAATTCTATTTGGCTTAGTTCATTTTTCACTTGAGTGGCTTCCCTCCCAAACTCCCCTCTGCTCCGGCCTCCCTCTGCTCAACACCAATAAAACACGTACAACACAGGTAAGACAAGGTGCCAGGGCTCAGCGTGACAAACTGCTCACACACCATTCAATAACCATGGCTGTAAATCACCTCCACAAACTCTGCCTCTCTGCTCTTGCTTCAGCCTCAATGGATCTCTTGACACCTGGACTTGCTCACAGAGTGTACATAGCATGCACTTCCCCCATAATGCACACAGCAGGCTCACATGCCCGGAAGGTGTGGGAAACAAACAGTAATGGGACCTCAGCTTCAGCCAGGGCAAGGACCTTTCAAATCCCTCTCACTGCCATTGGGAGTTCTCAGGTTTAAGGTCCCATATCCCCTTGGGATTGGTGCAGCATTCTGTTTGGCCTGGCCTGAAACTGCCACAGCATCTTGCTATCTAAACTACTTGTCCACTGTATGGAATTTAATTTGCTAAATGTTACCTGAGGAGGCTGGCAGTACCTGTCTGTCTCTGAACTCTCATTGTTCTGAGTTGTTTGTTTAGTCGTGGTACTCAAAAGGTGTGAGGTGCTGTACACGCACACACAAGGAGATGCAGCCCCTGCCCCAAAGAGCTCCCAATCTAAGTAGGCAGACAGCATATGAAGGGTAGGGGGAGAGGAATAGAACAGCTTTAAAAATCAACATGAACTCTCTCCCCAACTTCCCCCCCATTGTTAGCTGGCTATGTTTGTGCTGCAGAGTTGGATCACACAGAGAGATGTGAAAGAGGGTGTTGGCTTTACGGACAACATAGGGAGAAAGTACCGTACGTTAGAGATGACGTGGAAGCCAATATGAAGACAGTACTAAGAGGAGAGACAAAAGGGTAATAAAGCAGGCATCATTAAGGCTACAATTTAGCCATGGGTATTTTTAGTAAAAGCAATAAACAAAAATTCATGGCCTGTGACCTGTCCATGACTTTTACTAAAAAAACCTGACACTAAATCTTTGGGAAGGTGCCCCGGGAGACTGCTGCTGGGGGTGGTGGGGCCATCAGTACCAGCTGCTGGGGGCCATTGAGCAGTGGCTGCTCTGGCCACCGCTGGGACCGCTGCTCGGGCGGTCCCCCGGGGCCAGCCGCACCGGCCGCTGCTCGGGCGGTCCCAGGGGCCAGCTGCTACAGGCTGCCTGAGAAGTGGCCAGTGCGGCTGGCCCCAGGGCAGCTCCAGCAGCACCAGTGTGGCTGGCTGCGGGGCTGCCCGAGTGGCTGGCTGCAGAGCCACTCCAGCAGCAGCAGTGTGGCTGTCCCTGGCACCAGCTGCTTGGGCAACCCTGGAGTCAGCCACACTGGCCGCCGCAGAAGTCACAGACAAACACAGAGTTTGACAAACACAGAGTCCCAGGCATCATTTATGGACAGAGGGATAAGACACATGACTGGATGAACAGAGAGGAGTGGAGTTAAGAAGGGCCTTGATGAGAATAAGTTTGAAACTGTGTGCTGGAGAAGGAAGAACTAGTGGAGGAATTCAAAGGACAGAGAGAAATGGCCAGAATGCTCTAGGGGCTAAATGGAAGGACTGTCCATGATCCTACCCGTCCCAGCCTCTGCTCTGCAATCCTGGCTTCACTAAGCTGTAAAAGTATTGAGAGCTTCCTCTCTAACAGGAGAAATGATGGGGTTAACTCAGTATGTTTGTCTGTCTGCAGAGGGGTGGCTGGATTATCAGTTAAAGTCCCTTTTATGAGTGTCTTGGGGAGGTTAGTGCTGAGGGATGTCTCTGTGTCAAGATTCTCCGGGGAATTGAGCGCTGAGGACTGGTTTCTCAGGGACTCTATCACTGAGGAGTGCAGACAGCACACAGTACAGTGGTGCATACAGTCAGCTCCTGTGTTTTCTGCCTTTAATCAAAGCAAATGAAAGTTTCTAAACAGAAGAAGTCAGGCTTTTGTGTTCTGCCACTGGAGCTGTTTCCATGCTGCCTTCAGTGCCGGTAATTGCCGACACAAGTCGCTTTGTGTTAAAATGGCAGAGATAATTGAAACGGAATTCAGAATCAGGACCCTGCAGGCAGCACTTGTTGAAAGAAGAAATAAAGATCGTTTGGGTCACATCTTTTGTAATTTGCGTTTAATAATCGTACCAGGAGGTACATACAAAGGCAGAGGAGACATGAGACACAGCAACCCAGCCAGCCTCCCCCCCCTCCTTCTCCCTCACGGCCTTTCAGTGGAAATTAGGGAGGCCTGAAAGAGACATCTCATTTCATGTGTGGGGTGGGACAGCACTAGCCTCAAAGCACAGAGGGTCAGTGCTCTCTGTGAAGTGGAGTCAGTGCTGTATTCTGGGAGCCAGAATGGGGGAATGGCTCCCTGGATCAGTGTTAAGCAGATGTTAGGATGAGGATTTATGGGCCCAGGAGTTGGCTTGCACCCAGTGGATCTATCTAAATGCCGAGGAGCAAAGGTCACTCTGTCTGATATAGACTGTGTGATTTTATTTGAAATTGAACTGAAATGGGCTCCCTTTTGTAACCTTCAATGGGCCTTGTTGGAGCCTTTGTTATGATCCCCCTCTCCCCCCCCCTTGGTATATTGCCTCGGAGGTCTGGGAATATAAGCAGTCCCTAGAAAACATGGATGACCCCATAAATGTCCCCTTTATAGTTTCCCAATGGCTACTCCTTTCCAATAACTGGCTGGTGGATACCATCCCGGGGTAGGGCCCAGTGCTGAATGCCATGAAGTTTGGTATATGTAGTATAGTTATAGCTGTGCCACTCCCTGACCTGAAGTAGGGCTCTGTGTGGCTCGAAAGCTTTTCTCTCTCACCAACAGAAGTTGGTCTAGTAAAAGATATTACTTCACCCACCTTGTCTCTCTAAAGTTTGGTAGCAGGACATGGAGGTGGTAGAGAAAGAGTTAACCCTTTCTTTCTGGCTAGATGGAAGAGCCCCGCTGCCTGCCCTGAGTGCAGAGGTTTGCAGAGGAGTAGAACTGGGCCATTCACCCTGGGACACTGTAAGAGATGTTTGGGGCTGATTCTGACTGAGAGCCCCAGGGAGAAGACAGGAGTAAAGACGAGAAAGGATCCTGTGCCTCCAGGGACCTTGACTGCAGTAACCTCTGCTCTTTTTGCTTTGGCTAAAGCGATGTCTTGTTTAGCCCTAAAAGGGATAGGGCATTCTTTCCACTTCCCCTGTTACAGTAAAGCGCCACAAAGGTGTTTAATCCTGTGCTCTGGGTGACCTGTCACATTGCCACAGAAGGGCCAGGAGGAAAACGTGGCGGTATGCCATGTACAGTTAGTAGGAGGCTGAAATTGAGGCTACAGAAAGGTTGGTATGAGGAACCCTGCAGCTCCAGCAGTGTCTGGGAACCTTCAGCTAGTCTTATTGCTCACTTAATTGAACAATCAAATGTCTCAGTTCCAAAGAGAGTGTTACCTTGTGCAAAGTTGCTATGGCCCTGGATTGTTCCCCTGAGCTGCTAGAACCAACCCTGGCAGGCTAGCCCCTTGGGGTGGCTGTATCTCCAGCTTCATCTCTGGAATGACCAGAACCCACCTGTGCACCCCTGCTGCCTGTGGGGCAGCATGGTCTAGCAGATAGGACCCAGGAGAGGGAGCTGAGACCTCTGTTCTAACCCCAGCTCTGCCACTTGACTTGCTATGTGACTTTTTCTGTGCCTCAGTTGCCTTCTCTTTCCTGTCTCTAAAATGGAGAAACAGTGCTGGTTTCTTCAATGGAAAAAGAACATATATATCGTATCTTATTATGGGGCACCTGGAACCCACCCATACCTAAACCATGCCCATGGAGTAGCCAGAATCCTTCCACATCCCCCATCACAGGACATCCAGAACCTATGTGTATCTTGGGGAATCCCTGTGGCTAACTTAAAACAAAACCAGGTCTGATGGAGACCAGCTTGAGTAAGAACAATCCATCCCCTCCTTGGACAGTGGAACATGCTGTCTTTGACGCTTTAGCAAATACTTGGTGGTATTCCTGTGTTGTTGTCCCATTGAAATGGCCAGGGATATGAATAGGAAGAAGCCAGTCTTAGGGGGATTGGCATACTGTCTCTCTTTCTCACTGGGGTTGCCCTGTATAGCACCTGGCCTGGTTCAAAGGTCAGTGGATCCCTTGCCACCACTTATCAGAACAGAAAACATACAACTCCCCAACCTCCTATTGCAGCTCCCTGCACACTCCACCCTGACCCTGCTGTATTTCCCCTTTTCCCTGCATCTGCCGTATCCCTTCCTTAAGCCGCTCTTGGCAGCTCATGATTTCATGCTTTTTGCCGATGGCCACAAAGAGCAGCGTCTGTTGGCTACATCTGGAGCTGCCCTCCTGGTTCCCATGGAGCCCAGGGGAGCTCTTGTCAGAAGGACAGAGCTGCTGTTGTGAGAGCAGGAATTTGGGGTGGGGTAGAGAGGTGCCTTGACTCCTAATTTCCAGAGGCTATGACAGCGAATAGTTCTGTTCAAATTAAAATTCCAACATCCTGATGTTTCCTTAACCTAGAGAAAGCGGGTGACATGATATTCTCTAGGTGTCACATTGCTCCAAAGAGTGTCAGGAAACACCCCCAGATGCATGAAGACTTGCAGGGAAGAGATCCTGGAAGAGATCATGAAAAATGGAATCTTCCACCAGGTGGAGAGGGACCAGGCACCTACACAGACCGCACCTTACAGCCACCATCTTTCTGCTTGAGAGAGCCAGTGAACAAGTTAGCCTTTGGAAGCAAGCAACTGAGCTGCTTATAATACTATGAGGCACTCTGTCCCCTTCCGTCCAGTCTACGTCTCATCTCCCACATGGCAGAAACATTGTATGAGTCACATTGGGCCAGTCCCATATGATGTTCTTGACATCTTTTCAGTGGAGTAAGAGACTGGTCATCAGAATTCCTGGGTTTTCTTTTCATTTTCTTGCTGTTTGACCTTGGATCACTGCTCTCTGTGCTTTAGATTCCCCATCTATAAAATAGGAAGATACTGATCCAGTTGCTAGGGTCCTGAGAGAGTTAGTGAGTATCTGACGAGTGCTCTGAGATCCTTGGACGGAAGGTGCTACAGGTGGGCAAAGGATTGTTTTAGACCTACGCTCATAAGGTTGCTCTAGTTCTTGGTAGGAAACCATCACCCATCTGTGCCATCACACTGGGTGTCATGATGTCCTATAACTCATTGGTCTTAAAACTCTGTGAGAATGCTTAAATACCATTGTAATGGGAGCACTATAAACTCACAGGCATGTAAAGAAACCAGCTGGGATGATGATCAGCAGGGAGCATGAGGAGAGAGGGTGAGACAGTATATCAGTGATGGACCATCCCCACTTCCATACATCGCTCCCCCTCACGCACGCATCCCCATCAATAAACACCCACCCCCCTCCTCATCCTGGTACATTCATACCCACACACCCGTGACCCTACTACATACATACACAGATGCATGCTCCATCCCCTTCTTTTCCCTTCTCTCTGCCTCCCATCTGTTTGCTGTATAACTCCTTGCTAAGTAACTTTCTCTCTGCAGCCTCCAGGGCTGGGTGCAGGGTCTTGCCCCTCCTCCTCTCCAACAGTCCAGTGGGCTTTTGAACATGTGTTTCTGGGAGGCAGATACCAGCTGGCTGGGGGGGACATTTGCATATTCAGCTAAAAGCTCCTGAGCTGGGCTGGGGACGTCTGGAGGAGCCTGTGGCAGGATGGAGGGAACAGGGAGGCTTTGGTCAGCTAAAGGTCAAGTGGAACAGATTTTCAAACGAAGGGACAGATGGTGAAAGGAGAGGAGGGGTGGGGAGTGAATTCAAACTTTTACATTAAATGAATAAATAGCTAGACATAGAAAGAGAACAAATGACCACTGAGCCAAGGGGCCTGACAGTCGTGCTACTGGCAGCTTCCTTCATATCCCTTGTGTGTGGGCTGAGGGGAAGGCTGCCCACCCCGCCAGTCACCACTTCCCCCCCCACACAGCGGAGAAGCAGGAGGGGTGGATGGAGCTGCTGTGGGGAGGGCAGAGGAGGGAGGGTCAGGTGAGGTTTATTCAGCAGGATTGTCTTATCACAGGGAGTGGCATTTGAACTCCCACACTCAACAATGTGAAATGGAAGCAATTCACCCCAAGAAGCCTGAAGTTAAAGAATTCTTGGGGCCTCCCCATTGTGACTCTGGTAAAGGTGTCTAGTCATAGTGCTGTCTCTTGCAACCCACCCTAACCTTTTCTCTCATACACAGTGCCCTCTGCTGGCAGGGGCAGCATGGAAGAGGTCCAGTCTATCTGATTTGATCTCAATGACGGGTGTGTTCTGCATGTTCCCCACTTGGTGGAAGAGTTATGTTATGTATCTAGTCCTGGATCAAGGTGTTCTGAGATTACTCCAAGGCAGCACCACGGCAGAGTTTCCGACAGCTACCAGCAGAAAAATTATCACAGCACCCACATGTGAAAATAGGAACCTCAGTGGAAGGGAATGAAGATCCCAAACCCCAAAAGGTGAAAGAGAGCAAACTTGGGAGAGGGTACAAATTCTCTGGAGGGACAATTGCTGCTCAGGGTGGCTCAAGAAAAATGGGATGAAAATGAGCCATGGAAAATTAGGCTGAATATCAAGAAATATTTCTTCATGGTGAAATCTACAGGGCTATACAATCATCTCCTTAGTGAAGCCTCATTGTTAGGGACTGGAATGGGCAAAGTTCTGGGGAACAGACTGGGGAACAAATCTGTCTTGGCTTCTGGGGATGAACTTGATGGCACTTCATAAGGCATGTCCATCTCTAACCTCTAAGCTTCTGAAGAAGCAAATGGTGATCCTTGGGAGTGGAGTCAGCATAAGTCAGATTAATGTTGTCTCTGTAGAAATGATCTGAACTCTCCCTTTTACAGGATCTGGCCTGGCATGGTCCATATCACCTTGGCTCTTCCTCAAGGCTCAGTGCCTATCTGCTTCCCTGTTGCTAGCTGTCTAGTGCAGATCTATACTCTATTCTTTATAAAACCCACAACATACAAACAACCCCTAGATCTAACAGGCTCTCCCCAACCCCAAGCTGTCCATATCACATGACTGTTTCCTTACTTTCATATAGCTATTCAGGGAAGGGTCTGTGCATATGTGCCTTGTACAGCACCCAGCACAATGGGGCTTCTACCTTGACTGCTATCACAATAGAAATATTCTCTTTTCTCCAATCCTGTCATCCTAATGGCCCATTTCCCCCTCCAATTGTTTTAAATTAATTTAATTGGAGTAAAAAATATAAAACAGTGTTTCTGTTTCTTGGTGATTTTAAGATATGCACATGACTTTTGAGAGTAACTGCATAACTTTATATTTTTAAGACCCTTCTATCCCTTTCCACTATCGCCACTGTTCCCCATTTTTGTTGGTCTCACTTGTTCCATCTCTTCTTAGATGGGGCAGAAAATATATTTTATAATTTTTTTTAAGTCAGATTCTAGGGTGCTGGGAAGAAAAATATACACCATCGAGAAGAATTGCCATGCCAGGTGAGACAACAGACCCACCTAGTGCTAGCGTCCTGTCTCTGACTGTGGCCAATACCTCATGCTTCAGAAAAAAGTGCAAGAACCACTGTAATGGATAATTATGGAGTAAATTTTCCAAAGGGGAAACATCTTCCTAACCACCACCAGTCAGTGGTTACCTTATGCCCTGAAGCAAGAGGGTTCATAAATGATATATTTTCTTTAAAAATCTTGTCTGCTGTAACTGTGGAGGTTCTCCTTATCCATACAAGTGTCTGATCCTTTCGTGAAGCCTGCTGAACTCTTGATGTATTGTCAGCAACTCCCAAAGATTAATTATGTGTTATATAAAAATGTATTTACATGTGTTACCTTTCAGTTTCATTGCATGTCCCTTTTTCTTGTATTATGAGACAGGGTAAATAAAAATGCCCACTTTTTAATCATTTAATTTATTTATTTATTTGTGGCTGTTGCTTGTTTGTGGGCACTTGCATAAAAAACAACAATGTACTAAGTGCTTTCCAGAGAGATAAAAAAAGCACATTCCCTGGGTTGAGGAGCTCAGACAGAGGTTATGGAAAACATATAGTTAGAATGATCAAGGTGATGCTTGGCTAAATCTAGGGAAAACAAACTTAATTTAATTTAAGTCTTTGAAAATATTCCCTCCATCAGGATAAATCAGGTAGATTCCTCATAAGCAGCACAAGTGAGTCTTGAAGGTAGCAGAGGAAGAGCCAGTGCAGAGATTCAAAGATGTGGGTGAGGCGACCAAAATGACAGGCAAATGTGTTAGCATTCACTCCAGTAGTGTGAATTACCTTGCATTAGCCAAAAAAAAAAACAACAACAAAAAAAAAAAACAACAACAAAAAAGGCCGGCGGAGCGAAATATCAGGACAAATTGCTAAAAATCATCTCGGGGACTCTCCTTTTGCCCCAGCCCCCTCACGAACATGATACAGTTCTGTGGTGATCTGGAAGCCTACTTTCGCCGCCTCCGACTCAAAGAATACTTTCATGATAACACTGAACAGCGCACTGATACACAGATACCCTCCCACCAACAACACAGGAAGAAGAACTCCACATGGACTCCTCCTGAGGGTCGAAATGACAGTCTGGACCTATACATAGAATGCTTCCGCCGACGTGCACAGGCAGAAATTGTGGAAAAACAACATCGCTTGCCTCATAACCTAAGTCGTGCAGAACGCAATGCCATCCACAGCCTCAGAAACCACCCTGACATTATCATCAAAGAGGCTGATAAAGGAGGTGCTGTTGTCATCATGAACAGGTCTGACTACCAGAAGGAGGCCGCCAGACAACTCTCCAATACCAAATTCTACAGGCCGCTTTCCTCAGATCCCACTGAGGAATACACTAAGAAACTGCACCATCTACTCAGGACACTCCCTACACTAACACAGGAACAAATCAACATACCCTTAGAGCCCCAACCGGGGTTATTCTATCTACTACCTAAGATCCACAAACCTGGAAATCCTGGACGCCCCATCATCTCGGGCATTGGCACTCTCACTGAAGGACTGTCTGGATATGTGGACTCCCTACTCAGACCCTACGCCACCAGCACTCCCAGCTATCTCCGTGACACCACAGATTTCCTGAGAAAACTACAATGCATTGGTGACCTCCCAGAAAACACCATCCTAGCCACCATGGATGTAGAGGCTCTCTACACAAACATCCCACATACAGATGGAATACAAGCTGTTCAGGAACAGTATCCCTGATGATGACACAGCACAACTTATTGCTGAGCTCTGTGACTTTATCCTCACGCACAATTATTTCAAATTTGGTGACAATATATACCTCCAGACCAGTGGCACCGCTATGGGCACCCGCATGGCCCCACAATATGCCAACATTTTTATGGCTGACCTGGAACAACGCTTCCTCAGCTCTCGTCCACTCATGCCCCTTCTCTACCTATGCTATATTGATGACATCTTCATCATCTGGACCCATGGGAAGGAGGCCCTGGAAGAATTCCACCATGCTTTCAACAGCTTCCACCCCACCATCAACCTCAGCCTGGACCAATCTACACGGGAGGTCCACTTCCTGGACACCACCGTACAAATAAGCGATGGCCACATTAACACCACCCTATACCGAAAACCCACCGACCGCTACGCCTACCTTCATGCCTCCAGCTTCCACCCCGGTCACACCACACGATCCATCGTCTACAGCCAAGCACTGAGGTACAATCACATCTGCTCCAACCCCTCAGACAGAGACCAACACCTACAAGATCTTCACCAAGCATTCTCAAAACTACGATACCCACACAAGGAAATAAAGAAACAAATCAACAGAGCCAGACGTGTACCCAGAAGCCTCCTGCTACAAGACAGGGCCAGAAGAGAAACCAACAGAACTCCACTGGCCATCACCTACAGTCCTCAGCTTAAACCTCTCCAACGCATCATCAGTGATCTACAACCCATCCTGGACAATGATCCCTCACTTTCACAGACCTTGGGAGGCAGGCCAGTCCTCGCCCACAGACAACCTGCCAACCTTAAGCATATTCTCACCAGCAACCACGCATCGCACCATAACAACTCTAACTCAGGAACCAACCCATGCAACAAACCTCGATGCCAACTCTGCCCACATATCTACACCAGCAACACCATCACTGGACCTAACCAGATCAGCTACAACATCACCGGCTCATTCACCTGCACGTCCACCAATGTTATATATGCCATCATATGCCAGCAATGCCCCTCTGCTATGTACATTGGCCAAACTGGACAGTCACTACGCAAGAGGATAAATGGACACAAGTCAGATATCAGGAATGGCAATATACAAAAACCTGTAGGAGAACACTTCAACCTCCCTGGCCACACAATAGCAGATGTTAAGGTAGCCATCTTACAGCAAAAAAACTTCAGGACCAGACTCCAAAGAGAAACTGCTGAGCTCCAGTTCATCTGCAAATTTGACACCATCAGATCAGGATTAAACAAAGACTGTGAATGGCTATCCAACTACAGAAACAGTTTCTCCTCCCTTGGTGTTCACACCTCAACTGCTAGCAGAGCACCTCACCCTCCCTGATTGAACTAACCTCGTTATCTCCACACTGATATATACCTGCTTCTGGAGATTTCTATTACTTGCATCTGAAGAAGTGAGGTTCTGACCCACGAAAGCTTATGCTCCCAGTACTTCTGTTAGTCTCAAAGGTGCCACAGGACCCTCTGTTGCTTTTTACAGATTCAGACTAACACGGCTACCCCTCTGATGCTAAAAATCAGGACGTCTGGTCACCCTATTGCTTACCTTGCAATTATTAACAAACATATTAAACACTGGTCTGAGTATAACATCTTCAAACACCCCACCTGTCCCATTCTGAAGATTGACGATTTATTCCTACTCTTTGTCTTAGTTTCTAATCCATGACAGAAATTAAACTCATGACGACTTAGTTTCTTTAATAATCTCTTGAAAGGGACTTTGTCAAGGGCTTTTGAAAATCCAAGTGATTGTCATCTGGTTCTCTTTTCTTCACTATTTTGCTGATGTTCTCAAAGAATTCTACTAGATGAGGGAGGCATGATTTTCCTTTACAAAGCCCTGCTAATTTGTTCCCAAATTCCATCTCTCTCGGCTGTTCCAGTTCATTATCTCTGGTCTCTAGATTCTGCATTTGGGCTCAGATGGCCATAAGCTAATTGCACTAGGTACATACGTGTGCCACTTGGCACAAGGCAAGTAGTTTTCATCTATTTTTCATTCTGTGCAATAAAATTCAGTAGCCACCTCCCCCCCATGACTAATTAAGCTAATGCAGCTTCCATAGTTAAATAAGGTATTTTACTCTGTGAGTGGGCATTAGGCTGAAATAAGTTTTATCTTTAAGTTAAAAGTTCAGGCATTTTAGTTTATTTAACAGACTTTGTTCAATAGTTCCACTATTAATTCAGCTGTCAACCCCTCACTAGTAGTCCCGTGTACTCCAGACTCACCTATGGTCTATCAGATCCCTTTGTATTCTATCTAAATATCAGTATGCTGAGCACATTAGAAATCTTCAGATAGGACATTGTCTTCTAATTTCTGTAAAGTACTAAAATTGCTAATAACGCCAAAGAAGTAATAATAGTGATTGGAGCTGCTTAAATCCTAAACAGATTGAATTCCAAATATACACCTCTACCTTGATATAACGCTGTCCTCGGGAGCCAAAAAATCTTACCATGTTATAGGTGAAACTGCGTTATATCGAACTTGCTTTGATCCACCAGAGTGTGCAGCCCCGCCCCCCCCGGAGCACGGCTTTACCGCGTTATATCCAAATTTGTGTTATATCGGGTTGCGTTATATCAGGGTAGAGGTGTATTTTCAAATAAAGATGTTGAGTTTAGCTCATGGGATCCTATTTGTCATTTTGCAAGTATTCAGATGTCTGCCAGGACCGTGTGAGAAAGCTTGGAAATCCTCAAAGTTTGCTGTATTATAGCAGGAATGGTTCTTCCTCCGAACACCTGTGCTGTTTTGTTATTCACTAGTTCAAAATGTTTGTCAGCTCATCAGGAAGCAGAAACAAAGCCATGTGATTTAGGTGACCAGTGTGGTTGTTAAATAGCTGCTAAGTTCCACCCCAGAGGTGCATCCGAAGAAGTGAGGTTTTTACTCACGAAAGCTTATGCCCAAATAAATCTGTTAGTCTTTAAAGTGCCACCAGACTCCTTGTTGTTTTTCCCAGAGGTACCTGCATTCCCACAGTGGGTGTATCATTTGTAAAGTGCTTTGGGATGCTTTCGGATGAAGGGGGGCTATAGAAATGTAAGTTGTTCTTATGCCTCCCCCTCCCCCCCCACAACTGCTGGGATTTCAGTCAGGTACATCAGTCCATCTGAATGCATCTTCATTAGGCTGAATTCTGCCCTCACTTACATCCATAAAGGCCCCATTGACCTTAGTCAGCTACACAGAGAAAAAGAAAGCAGAATGTCATTCCTACATTTTGTCAGTCTTTTCTCACCCAAAAATGAACTCTACTCCCCAAAACTCCATATTGCTCATAGGGTACAAACAGTCTGTCCAGCTCCCAACGTGACCCCCTTCCAGGGGAGCTGCTGCCCTCATATTTGTTTTCGGAATTCCCAGTTTCTATGAGGGCTTTTTGTCTGAGTAGAATGGGTCCATAACCTTGTGGGACAAGGATGTCAAGCCTTGCTGCCAGTGCATATAATCACTCTCACTCCCCTCCCCCCTTACTTTCTATTCCCCTTAGAAAATAAAACACTCCTGCAGAATAATGGCTGCCCCAGTGGAAAGCCCCTTCTCCTGACAGGGGGTTACTGGCACTTGGACTAGCTTAGGAAAAAGAGTGAAGGCAGTGATTTACATGCTGGGTGAGCCTGGGCACTGGGAGAGGTGTCTGAGTGGAAGGAGGGTAGTTACGGAGCGGCTAATTGAGTGATTATGCCTCAGCACTGCCAAGAGGAGTTAAATAAGGAAGAGCAATGAGGCCTCCTCTTCTCCAGGCCACTAGGAGCCCTTTGGCTCCCAGCACTGCTCTGGATTTGAGAGCAGAAGTGGAGATATGCCTGCATGTTCTCATACGCGTTCTCATACCTTCATGCCAGTGTCCCCAGCTGTCTCTGTCACAGTTGCAAGTAGTGACATGAGGGGGTTATGCCCACCCCCAGTTTTTGCCTACCAATGTGCCCCTCAAGCACGTGAGCAAGACTCATTTCATACCTGGGACATTTTATGTGGCTGCTCTGCTGCTGTGTGTCTGGCTGAATTTAGTAACTCTTCTCTTGGTGCTCCCTGGCATCAAGACCTATCTACTGGGGTCAGAGAGCTTGGAAGGTAGGAGATTTCAGATTCCAGAGGCTGGATTTGAAGCTAGCTAGCCTCCATGCTGGACTTGTGTGTGGGGTGTATGTACAGCCCTCTCTGAATTTGCCCTTACCCACAGTATTCACTTTAGTTTCTCTACTATCTTTACGGCAGACAAAATCCTCTTTGAGGGCATAAATGGGCAGTTAGATACCCAGTCACCTGGTTTATAGCCACGAAACAGCCTGAGTTTGGGGATTAATCCAGTAAGGACCAAAACTCTATTCCTCAAACCCCATAGCCTCTTGTAGGTGTGTCCTATCTGCTACAAGTCTCACGGTCATGCAGAGGTGATGGGAAGTTGTCCAGGCCTTCAGGAGTGACTTCAGGAGTTCTGAACCAGGAACTTTCTATACATCTTTCCTGCCTCTAACCCTGTGAAGCTGGTTATCAATCAAATTCTCTCCCCATCAAAAGACAAGCTTTTCATTCAGGAATTTAAAATTAAGATAAATTAAAAACCAAACTAACCACATGGCCCCCAGCACTGACAGTTAAGTCCCCTCTCCCCTCGCCCTCCCAGGTGCCAAACTCTAGCACCACCTTGTTATCATTGTGGTCCTTGAAGATGAGCATTGACTAGAGTCAGCCAGAGAATGGGCAGGGCCTGTATTAGCTTCACCCACATACGTTAGCTCTGCTGAGTCACTTCAGACCTGCAGCTCCCCTTGCTCCAGCCGCTGCTGGGGTCATGTTCCTGTGTCTTCATTTGCTGAGTAGGTGAAAGGCAGGCTCTTTAGATATTCTGGGGATCATCCCTCGTTTTTCTCTGGCTCAGAAAAAAGTGAGATTATTGCACTATTCAGAGCAACTTGGAGGTTGCTTTGTGGCTGTGCGGGAAGCTCAGTGGGGGAGGCAAGGCAGACACCCTTCAGCATCACTAGAGGTCTCTCTTTATCTGTGTGTGCTTGTCTGGAGGGCAACGGGAGAAAAATATGCTCCTTCAGAATAACTTCCTCATCTCGCACTTGACATGTCCCAGCCTCCTGGCCCAGCTCACCACTACCAGCTGGACTCTCAAGGCTCAGTGAGCTGGCAAAGAATGTCCCAACCTGGGATTCTTATTCTACGTATTCTGTCTTTGTAGTAGCAAGCACTTCTCTAGCACCTTACAACACTAACAGTGCCTGACAATAGGGAGGTATCATTATCTCTATCTTCCAGGTTAGGAAATTGAGGCACAGAGAGGGGAAGTGACTTGCCTAGGGTAACCAGACAGCAAATGTGAAAAATCAGGACGGAGGTGTGGGGGTAATAGAAGCCTATATAAGAAAAAGACCCAAAAATTGGGACTGTCCCTATAAAATCGGGACATCTGGTCACCCTAGACTTGCCCAAGGATACGGTCAGAGCCAGTGGCAGAAGTAGTTAGACTTTAGGCATTCCTGGCTCCCAGTCCTGTGCTCAGACTTCAATTTTCAGTCCATCCAGCTGTGCAGTTACTGTACATAAGTTGGCTGCCAAATCCTCTTTCCTTCTGCCCTTTCCACTTGTCCAGAATGGAAAGCAAACCTTTATGCTGGTGCAAATCAGAGATCCAGCTGTCCCACATCCCACAGCTGAAGGAGGAGCTACATCTTTGAAGCTGAGTACTATCTCCGCTTTCATGCAACAATGGCCATCCAGCTCCCTGAATAAATCATTCCTTGGAGAGCTGCCTGAGAATGGAGGTTGACCAAGGGAGCCGAGACTGGAGAGGAGTGGTGGGGTGGGAAACCATTTCCTGTGCATTCCATTAAGGGCACTGCAGAGACCCTCCCTCCAGCATCATTGAGTGGTGACAGGCAATGAGCCATGGCCCAGTGACTCTGAGCTATGCTGGTTCCCCTTGAAATGAAGGCCTTGGGCCCAGCATTCTGTATGGTGGATACTAACTCAGACTCTTGTCTCAATAAGGTGTAGGGGTGGAGTTCACTCCTGTATTGTGGCCACTTTCCACAGTCTGTGCTTCTGCAAAGCAGCCTTAAATGCCTCCTGAGGAATATTCCTGGCATATGGGGCCTCTCCAGCAGGCTGTCCCTGGCTGCCGAGGTGGCCCATAGAACTGCTGCACCAGAGCACATGTTAGGGCAATTCCTAAGGTTGCTGTAACTTGTGCCGAGGTTGAACTGACCCCCTGCAACCCTGGGATTGGGGAGGCATATTACTTCCCACCTTGCTCCCTCTGCTGAACTCAGAGCCAGTGCAGAGGTGAATTGGGCCCCTGAGGCTCTCTCTCCGGGGCCTGCTGAGCCTGCCTCACAACTAATGTTCTCTGCATGCACAACTAAAAGCCATGGGAGACAGTACAGCTGCGCTTCAGCACTGCAGCATCTCCCAGTGCTCTGCCTCTCATACAGGAATCCCCCTTCTGCTCCCTCCTCCTGTTTTTGTGTGTGGAATTTAACTCCTCATTAAAATTAGGAACTGATAGAAGCCAGCAGAATACAAGCAGGAGCTGTGGCATATTCTCCCACAGAGCTCAGCCAGCACACATCAAACCTCTGTGGCATCTCCTGTATTCCAGCCCTAGCCCTCTCCCCTTTCCCCCCCAATCCCACAGCTCTTCCAAGGCACCTCAGTCCTGGCCTGAAGAACACACGATCAGAGACATATTAAGTCAAGTCACATAGATCTGCGTATCCAGCTCCTGGAGAAGTCTGGGGACCTCGGAAGTACAAAATTTGGATCCATTGAGGGCACTGACAGAGGGTGCTGGGATCTTCCATGGGGACTGGAGAGAAGGAGGTAGTGCTGGCATAGAGTCAGGCCTACCATCATCATTTTGCTCTGGGGGCAGGGGATGGGATGCTCTGATTTGGCATGGGAAGCCTTTGGTTTTTTGAAAGCCCTTCAGCTGAATTAGATCCTGACCCCATTTAGTTTTAAACCACACCTGCTCCCTGCTATCCCAGCCCAGGCCCTCTCCTGAGCAGAGAAGCTGGCAATCAGGACACGGCATGTGTGTGATTTTTGGGATCTGAATAAACAAAGCTGAGCCAGCAGCTCTCGCTTGATCCACTCAGACTTTGAAGCCAGTGGTCTCCAGAGATAAAAGGCAGTTCACCAACCCATTGCTTCTCCCTCCCATCCGGCCCTACCACCTCTACAATCTCCTTTGCTGCATCGTGAGCAGATGCTGTTCTGCAGACAGACCCATGCAAACACTGAGGATAATATCCTCAGAACTGGTGCCAGGCGGCAGTTTCTGAAGGGTGAGACATACCCAGCACGTGCTAATCTCCTGACCTGGCTCTTCTTGGTTAGGCTTCACCAGTGGCTTCTCCAGGCTATGTAAGAATCGAATTACCTTCACCCTAACTTTGCTTCCATCATTGCCCATCTACCTGGCCTATCTCACAACTGGATAGGGTCCTCGCTAGGAGGAGCCCTGTGAAATCAGACAAGAATGAAGTGCTCCCAGATCTGTGGGGGCTCTTGAGGGAACAGCACAGAGTGTGCCGACAGCAAGGATGGCAGAAAGCCAGTTTGATCAATTGAAGGAGATGAGGTCATTGCTTAGCTGATAGGTGACATGCAGCGGCTGTGACAGGCACAACCTGCCATTTCACTTCAATGGGAAAGATGGAGGGGTCCAGAATGAGACTTGTCACATCTCTGCAGTCCAGAGTGAAGCGGGAGACCCAGGGGGTGGAGCCTTCTGAGATGGCACTAGAATGATGGGGAGTTCAGGTACTATGGGATATATCCCCATCACGTGGTTTCCTGTCAGATGCCCAATTCAAATAGTTTGCTTTTGAGGCAGCTCCCAAAAGAGGAAAGATCCTGCTTGAAATATCATGTGGTTCTCCTTCCAGGACTGTGTGTCCTCCAGGTCAGCAACAGAGTCACCCCAAGAATCCACTGGGTTCTAAAGAAACTAACCTGAGGAGGTGGCAGAGGAAGGAAGCCGCCTCCCTGCTCTGTGTTCCTGAGCATCTGCCCAGTTACTGCCTCTGGCCAAAGGGCCTCCACTGAGTCCACTGTATCCCTACAGCCAGAGCCCTTCAAAATCCATCAGTATTTGTTCTGAATGCATCACCAGGGTGTGCTGCTGAGCATGAGACACTCTCCCTCCACCAGCCACTGCACATCTGGCCTGTGCACAAACCCACACAAAATGTATTTTGGACTACAAAGCTTGTGGTTTGCCTAAAGCACATGGAGTGAAAGGCATAGTCAGAATATTAATTATGATGCAATGATCCTCCTGGCCCCAGACCTTGAGCTGGGCTGAATCCAGTGGTTTTGAAATGTGAATAATTTCACCCACCAACCCACTTGGCAGAGCCCAGCAAATTCACTGTGATCGGAAACCCAAGCAGCATTTGAACTCAGGACTCCATAAGTGAGAAGTCAGGGTATTCACCCTTTGGAACATTATGGCCTGTTCCAAAAAAGCTGGATACACAAATGATCTTGTGGCTGATTACAGGCTCAGGAACATGTGGGATCAGTGAAACTTGTTCTGGGTCAGTCCAGGGGATGGAGACCCTCACCTGTGCACCAAGGATTTGCCTTCAGCTTAGTTTATTTCAAGAAAATGTTAAGACACTATGTGTTCTTCATTTGTGTATTCGTGTGTCTACTGTGACAAAGTTCCTCTTCTATCTTGGTGGGTCATGCACTTATTAGCAGTTTTTCTTGCCTCAGAGATTCACCGTGTGGGTTGGGGAACAGCCCAGAGACCTTCCCCTCTGGAAGAACCCACAGTCCAGGTCAACTGGGAGGTTTGGGGGGAACCTAGGCCTGCCCTCTACTCCAGGTTCCAGCCCAGGGCCATGTGGACTGCAGCTGTCTATAGTGCCTCCTGTAACAGCTGCATGACAGCTACAACTCCCTGGGCTACTTCCCCATGGCCTCCTCCAAACACCTTCCTTATTCTCACCACAGGACCTTCCTCCTGGTGTCTGATAATGCTTGTGCTCCTCAGTCCTCCAGCGGCACACCCTCTCAGCTCCTTGCACCTCTTGCTCCCATCTCCTCACACTCACACCACAAACTGAATTGAACTCCTTTTAAAACCCAGGTGCCCTGATTAGCCTGCCTTAATTGATTCTAGCAGCTTCTTCTTAATTGGCTCCAGGTGTCCTAATTAGCCTGCCTACCTTAACTGGTTCTAGCAGGTTCCTGATTACTCTAGTGCAGCCCCTGCTCTGGTCACTCAGGGAACAGAAAACTACTCATCCAGTGACCAGTATATTTGCCCTCTACCAGACTCCTGTACCCCACTGGTCTGGGTCTGTTACACTATGCAAAAAGGCATGTGTGTATGTATGTATGAATAATAGAGCTATGCATAATGCCAGATTAATGGCACAGCTGTTGGAATGATGATTGTGCACCTCCTAAGATGGAGGGGAGCCCAGTCTTCTATAAGAGTGTCCCATCAGATGTTGGACTTTCTCACGGTGGGGTCGTGAGCATTCATTAATGAATACTTGTAAATTGTTTAGAGATCCTCAGATAGAATGAGGATGCCCTTATTACTTATTCTTTTTGGGACAAATTCTGAAGTCTTTAATTAGTTTTTGCCCAGTCCTTACTCAGTGGGAGTAAATATTAAGGCCCTCAGGATTTGGTGCATTATTATTATTAATGTTTGTGATGAGTTGGACCCTTAAATCTCTCTGACCCCAGGATGCTACTGGTCTGATTTTCAAGGGTGCTGAGCAGTGACTATTGATTTCAGTGGCATTTGTGAATGCTCAGCACTACTGAAAGTCATGCACGTTTTTATTCTGGCTATACTATATGTCAGTCCACGCATATATGTATGTGCGTGTCTGCCTTTCCCTGTGTGCAGGTGTATGTCTGCGCATGCATATCTGCGCATGCGTGTCTGTCTGAGCACACGTGGCCCTGATCTCTGTCTGTGGGGAGCCGTGCCATGACCATGAGTAGTCTGGAGCTTGAGCTGCCGTGTTACATTGGTAATTACAGCAGATAAACTGCTCTGCTTGAGAGCTGCTGTCCCCAACTGGCTGCGAGGCAGGCGGCCCGGCTCCACTGCTGAAGTCTATTCATTTTAATAAGAGGGACACCCTGTGTTATTAAGAAGAGTGTTTATTACTGTCACTGTGTGCTGACAGCAGCTTCCATCATCGTTAAATGGCAGATGGGGGGAGGGAGCTGCCTGCTCCAGTCTCAAAGGCTAAGACCCAGCTGGCAAGGAGGCAGGAGGTATGGGGCTTCCCTGCTCAGGCCCTGTAGTGAAACAATTCTGCTGAGTGAGGGATCCCTTTGGGGAAGCAGAGTTGGCATGGGGAGGTTCTGGTGGAATCTGGAAGGAAACAGCCTTTGTCAATCTCATTTCTTTAGGCTCTGGGAAAATGGTTTGGCCAATGATGCCCAACCTAGCCAAGACATTCCTTGTGCTGGATTTGGACCTGCTGGCTAAGTACCCATCTTTACAGGGGCTTTGCTGAGGTTAGGAGATTGGAGGTGACATGGTGTGGAACATAAGCTTGTTTGAGTGGGTAGGTTTGGTTCCTTCAGGTGAAGCTTCTATGGCTTTTCTGACACCCCTGACTCAAGCTGGGCCTGGCCCAAGAGCCCGTGTCAGTTCTTCACCCATCAGCCTTTGTGGGAGTGCTGCACTGTTCTGTGTTGTGCTCGCTGCACCTCCCAGATTGCAGAGCCTCCAACACCTTCCCTGTTGGTCTCGATGGTCATGAAACCTCTTCAGAAGCTGTAGTGAAATCGAGACCTGACTGAAATAGGCTATGGCCTGAGAGGACTTCACAAACCTAACTCCACCCTGTTCCCTGCTTAGGGGTGCTTCTGGTTTCAACAAACTGCCTCTGGTCACAAGTGGCATGTCTTGGGATGAGCAGAGGAGATGTTTATGCACAACACAAAAGAGCCAGTACCACACAATTTACCATGATAGCATTTTCTCTACTTGCGTGAGGCCGAGGAATAGAATAGCACGGGGTGCTGCATGTCAGGAGTGAGGTGCATCAGCAGATCTGTATGGGTGTCCAGGAACTAGAGAAGCAGGGGGTGCTATAGTCTAAGTAGGTTGGAGGAGCATTGGTAGAGCTGTGTGAGGGGAGGTTTCCACAGCCCCTGCCCACACTCTTGACCTGGCTCTCTGAGGTGCTCTCAGCTTCTCAGTTTCATGGTAAGATGTTGTTGTCTCAGACCGTGATACCTTTATGAAATATCCAAAATGAAATCTCTGCTGCTCACTGGGGTGGGGGGCTTTTGTTGCTTTCAATCAGATACCAATGGACTTCACCTAAGACCTGGAGAGGGCTGCCCACTGCCCTATTCCCCACAGCCCTAGGGAAAGTCACCAGGTTTTCAGGCTTTCATCCAAAGAGCCAAAGTTTCAGTATGGTTTTTATTTTTGGACAACTTAAAGGAAATAATAGTTTAAAAATTCCCCATGTTCCTCCCAGCTGCTCCCTTCCCCCGCTTCGCCAGCTCCCTTCTTGAACCCCCTCCTTTCCGGTCCTGCAGCCCTCATCTCTTCACCCACCCCATCCTGAGCATTTGGGTTCTTTCTTCTCTGACTTTGACTCTGATGGTTCCATGGGGAAGGGGTTACAATATTACTGGGGGCATCCTCTGGCCTCCCACAAAAAGGCAGACCCAATATACCTAGCATGTTCCTCTCCACTGCACCTGTGAAAGAAGGGCAGCCTGCAGAGACGGGGACGGGGGAGTTCCAATACTCCAATCCTAATGCCCACACCTTAGCAGCAAATGTCATAGCACGTTGTAGTAATCCCCTTTTCCTCCCCGCTGTTGGAGTAACAACACCCCCCCCCCCCCGCTGCCACCATTGGAGGAACAGCTCTGTCCCCACAACTAACAGCAGTGTTATCTGAAGGGGTTTGAACCATTCACTGTTGAAAATTATTAATGTCTTTGTCTTCATAATGGCAACTGCGAACTCACACATCAGGTGATTTATCTTACCCGGCAACAGGTGAGAAAAGTGAGGGGTGGGTCAGCACAGGAGGGTGGGGGTCTAGATAGGCTTGATGAGAGCAGAGGGTAGGCAAGGAGGATTCGAGCTCTCAGTCCTGGGGGATGTACAGAGCAGGAGGCTGAGAGGTCTCAGTAGTGCCAGAGGGGGAAGCCTGAGTTCTGTACTAAGGGCGAGTGCAGACAGGTTGTGTTCTTCATATGGAAGAGTCCTGCCCTCCCCGATCCTAGAATGAAGCTGAGAGCTGGAAGCCAAGGGCCTGACTTGACTCCCTTGTTCTGCATGTCTTGGTGCCCTGGACTAATGATAGAAGTTTCTGTTGGTTATATGCATCTGGTCTCTGAGCTGGGGTCTGCCCCCCTGGTTGCTCTGCTGGCCCTACCCCTCCTCACTGAGGCTTTCCAACCATGCATGACATTAAGACTCCTCTAGGTTTTTGTAGGTTTTGCAAGGTTGATTGGGACCAGCGCGAGTCACAGTAGGCCACTTCTTCATCACCATAACTCTGGGCTGAATAACAAGAGGCCAAGAATCTGCTAACGCAGGCCCCGGCAGAGCGCCCCATCATTCTCTTTTATTCGCCCCTGAGATTTATGCTGCCTACCTCCCTTCCCTTTGTCCACCAGCCGGGCCCTATAAGTCATGTCCCCAGCCTGACAGGTCACATGGCTTGTGCTGCTGCTCTGTCAGAGTGAGTGATGCTGGGGGGTGATTAAAAGGGAGGAGGGGTGAGAGGTCAGCAGCAGACGGCATGATGGGAGTGTGGGATGTAATTATCACTCCTGTGACATACTGCTGGGGGCTTTCATGGATCGACACATGGGCTGAGGTCTGGAAGGAAGCTCTGGGGGCGGGCAACGGGGGGAGCAGATTGACACAAGGAAATAACAGGTAGCATGGAGGCTTTCATATGAAAACTTCTGGGGAGAGATCTGAGTGTAAAGCTCCCCTCCAATTCCTGGAGACTCCATAGGGCAGGATGGCGAGAGAGGGAACTAGGGATTCCCCTGGGATTTCAGTTTTTTGGCAGTGTTTGCCATCAGATGCAGGCAGAAGGCATAGTTCTATCAGAGTTGGGGGGGAGGGATAGCTCAGTGGTTTGAGCATTGGCCTGCTAAACCCAGGGTTGTGAGTTCAATCCTTGAGGGGGCCATTTAGGGGTCTGGGGCAAAAATCAGTACTTGGTCCTGATAGTGAAGGCAGGGGGCTGGACTCGACTCAATAACCTTTCAAGCTCCCTTCCAGTTCTAGGAGATGGGATATCTCCGTTTATTATTTTGACAGGCTTCTGAAATGCAATGACCACATTTAAAGTGTTAGGAAGACCTTGACCTAGGCCGCTATCCACCAACTTCTCAGAACAGGGGTACAGGTGCAGGGAGATTTCATCTGTTGCATTGGAACATTGACATAGTCATCGTTTAGACAAGAGAAACTAAAACTTGTAAAAATGGGGAAATTGGGTGCTGCATTGGGAGTGAGAGTAGCAGGGGGTTTGCAGGCTGACCCTTGGAGGGGCCTCCCCAGTCTCTGCAATGTGTTGTCCTGCTCACTGTATCTGTATACTGGGATGTTTTGCACAGAGCTGCTTGGGTAGAACAATTCTGTCTCTTAGATGAGCTAGGTGGTCTGCATCTTTGGGTCCCCAGGAGGGTCAGTTGTATGAGAGTGAAAGGGTTTGTGTTTGAGTCCTTCTGACACTCTCTGTATGTGAATCGTTGACCAGGGCTTCTCTGATGTTCATCTCCAAGATGTTATTTCTGGAGATGCAGGAGGTCTCACTTACGCCTCTGCCTTGAAAAGGCTTTCTTGGGTCATGCAGACAGGGAGGAGACAGCTTTACCTCTTATGAATACAGTTCATCTGATATAATAAACTTTGTGCTCAGGCGTTTAAATACAGAATCTGTTGACATGAGTAAAAACAGAGCCATACTTGGAAGGGAGCAAGGACTGAGGAGAGAGAGAGCTAAATATATCTGAGAGCTAAATATATCTCTAGTCTAGAAAAGAGAAGTCCTGTGGGGCAGGACAGGATTACAGTCTAGAAATACCTATCAGGTAACTATCTAAATAAAGGAGAGCAATCAGTCTCTGGTGATGGAAAGATGAGGAGCATGGGGTTGGCACTAAGGGAGGAAAAGGTAAAGATGGAGATTAAGGAAATGCCTTTGCAATAATCAAGTATCAGAGGGGTAGCCGTGTTAGTCTGAATCTGTAAAAAGCAACAGAGGGTGCCACAGGACCCTCTGTTGCCCTTTGCAATAAGAGATTCCTGTGGAGGGTAGAGAAGACATTGGTAGGAATGGTGCAGGGAGGAGCCTTTCAGGGGATTCAAAGAGATGACCCAAGTGGTCTTTTTCTTTCTGTCAATCTCATTTGTGGCACCCTGTAAAAGCCTACAAATCAGTCAGTCTCAATGGGCTCTGTGTTTGTGCCCTCCTGGGTTCTGGCACTTAAACTTGAATTTTGGAATTTTTTGTTTTCTGTCCCCGTTATTGTAGGTAGGCTTCTGTAAATAGGGTTCACACTGGGATCTGAAAATGCTCAATCTGGAGCTGCTCCTGATCACCTCTACAGAGTGTCCTATAGGATAGGGTACAGCATTGGGAGCACCTAGCCTTCTGCTCCTGATTTTGAAGCATTTTTAGTTTTCATGTCCCTAATGCGTGCAGTTGTATTGGTGGGCCACAGATGATGAGGTTGTCTCTGAGGTAGCTTGATGCCACGCTACTGAAGACCTTGAAGTTGAGTACCATGCCCTTGAATTGGACCTGTAAGTGAATGTGGAGCCACTGAAGGGCATAGAGCCTAGTGTGATGTGCTCATGGCTACAGATTGTTGAAACTCAGGATTTCTGTTCCATGGGAAATTCTGACCTTTTGGGAAAGTTTTCATTCCAATTCCTGAGACGAGCTTTGAAGCCCTGAGGTTCTCAACTCCAAAGTAGTCCATATGGCAGGACTGCCTCGAAGCAGTAAATCCTGGAAGCACAGGCTCCCCATCATCTCCCCCTCCTGGGCAAGCTGGCTAGAAACACGGCAGATTTACAACATAATTCTTTTGCAAAGTTTGTCAAAACCGAAACATTTCCGCAAAACATTCTGGTTTCAACAAAACAGCTTTTTCCAATGAAAACCCATTTTGTAGGAAAATTCCCGACCAGCTCTTCTCATGACATCTCATTCCACTCCTAGGAACATAGACATTGCCATTCTGGATCAGATCTGTGCTCCATCTAGTTTAGTGGCTAGCACCAAACGCTTTAGAAGAAGGTGCAAGAACCCTACAACAGGCAGATGTGGCCCCCGACTAAAGTTTCCTCCTCATCCCTAGTAGTTAGAGATTGGCTATGTGGACAGCTACACATTGTCCACTTTGAGCTTTTTATTGGCCTCAACTGGCAGACAGGTGGAGGGAGGTACAGTCATCCAGTCTTGAGGGTGGGAATGTGTGGATCAAAGGTGCTACATCTTTGTCCAAGAGCAATGGGTGCAGCCTACCAGTGATCCAGAGGGGACAGAAGGTATGTCTTGCCACTGTTGCTAGCTGGTGATGGAGGAGGAGTGATTAACCTGTTGATGCCCTAAGATTAAGCTCTACTCTGTCAATCAAAGGTAGATCTAGTGAAATAACAAAACAAAACAACAAAAACCCTAATTGTGAATAATATGTATATTGATGGAAAAATTAATTGAATAAACTATTGGTGAATATTATTCAACCAGTTCTAACTGGAGGACAGATGCCTGTGAGCTGGTTGGCTTTCTCACCAGCCCAGGAAAGAACCAGTACCATGCCCAAAGCCATTTCAGCCCCTTGCTTCCGGGCACAATTTATTACTGAAACACAAAAACTCCTGAAGTTACACACAACAACACGATACTCCTGACCAAAACAGGCTGTGGTCCTCAGAGGCCTTTCTCCTTGTCTCTGTCAGCTCCGGAGAAAAGGACATGCCTCTTCCATAAATCCCCCACTGTGTCATCTGACAGGCAGGTAGCCCTTAACCTTTTCCTGTCTGTTTCATCCTGGCACACCTTCAGTGGAGGCCACAGTCAGAGTCTCAGCCAGCTCCTCAAATCATTACCATTTTACCACTAACATGGCTTCCATCTTCCCTGGGTTGAACTTCATCCAGTTGTTTCTCATCAAGGTATTTATCTCTTGCGGGAGCTATGTCAGTTCTATGAGGGTGTTCGTCATGTTAGCTGAATGTTAGCAGCATGTTGATGCAATAGAGCCAGTGTTGTTGCGTGACTTCTCCCTGGGGTCTCATATGTATGTCGAAAAGGAGAGAGAACAGGATTAAACCTTGTGGGACTTCACATAGGAAGGCTCTTGAGGATTAGGAGAGCAGCTGTCTATCACCTCTTGCTGGGATCTGATAGGATTTATTTGAGCCAATTAATTGCTTTACTCACTTTCTCCCAAGGTGTGTACATGGGTCAGCAGCATGTTATGGATGACTATAGCTAAATCCACAGTTAGGTCGAACAGTATTCGCACTGAGGTTTGGCTTCTGTCCATAAAACACAAGGAGGTTGTCCATCTGAACTGCCAAAGCTGAACTGCTGTGGCAAGTCTGAATTCTGATTGTGAAGCCTCCAGTGTGGTGGAGGAGGTTAGGTGCTGTTGAAGTCTGGCTGTTGCCACTTTGTACAGTGAAAGGCAGAGAGGGAGGGAGGGAGATAAGGCAGTATTTGACAAGAATGCTAGCATCCAGGTTTGGTTTTCTTGAGAACTGGCCAGACGATCATGTGCTTCAGAAGGGTTGAAAGGAGTCATTCATTATTTCACTCAGTAGTTGGTTCAGTTGTTCTTCACTGGCCTTCACCAGCCATGGTGGGCTCTCACCCTGTGAATCTATGATAATGGTATGTACTGTATGCCGGGAATGTTTATGTTATAATTGCACATGAAAGGAGTTCAAATCTCAAGGTTTCATATCACTCACAAAGGACAAAGACTTCCAGGGGCACAGAAAATCCCCCCTGTTTTTGTAAAGTTTGGAAACTGTCATGGTCCTTTCTGTAAATTTTCACCCAGATATACCACCCCCATGCTCACTCGCACCTGCACCTCACTTGATGGCACCGTCGCCTGTGAGCCATGCCCTCTGTCTTTGGCCTGGAATCTAAGGCACCAGGGACTCTGATTTTGTGTCCCAATAATGCTTCAGCTTTTGGGTAATGTGATTAAGTGCTGTAGACCAGTGGTTCTCAACAACGGGTACATGTACCCCTGGGGGTACGCAGAGGTCTTCTAGGGGGTACATCAACTAATTTAGATATTTGTATAGCTTTACAACAGGTTTCATAAAAAGTACTAACGAAGTCAGTACAAACTAAAATTTCATACAGACAATGACTTGTTTATACTGCTCTATGTACTGTACACTGAAGCTTTTTGGTGAATTCCAAATAACAAACAAATTCAAGAAAATTCTAAGCTGCTCATGAACAACATGTGAAGAGATGAACAGGTAAAATCCAGCACATAGAGCATTTGCTAAGAATTATCTGCTTAGCTCTAGAAGAGAAGAGAGAATGAGCAAAACCAGCTGCTCCTCGGCTTTCAAGGGGAGAGACTTGCTGGCAGAAGTGGTTAGCAATATACTACTCGGGGATGTAGGGTGTGTGTGGATGTATTAAACACAGGCCCTGGCAATGGGGATTGGGGATGGGAAATGATGGGACTTGGTGGTAAAAATAAAGGAGTTGGATCAGAATAGGCAGGGAGCATGAGAACGACAGACAGAAGTGGGAGATACGAGGGGTGGGGGGATTGGAAGGGAGGGGGGAGAGAGCGAGCGAGGAGAAGACAGCATGACTGTGTCTGATGTACACTGACGAGTACCAATGTTAACTGTCACCTCTCATCTCCAAACTAAATCACACCTGGAATTGGAGGCAGCGAGGAGCTGATAGAGTCAGCCTCAGAGAGCCGACAAGTCAATCAGAGCGGAGATGCGTGGAGAGACACCAGCTTTATAGGGCTCCATGCCTTTATTCATCCTGGGATTTACACCTGTCAACTTCCCAGCAGGGGAGCAGTGGGACTCACTTCAACACCACTTAAAATGGGACAATGGAGCCATGTCTCTCTGGGACAGAGGTGTTACTGTGCTCTGTGCTCTCCTCTTCCTCTGAGTTCGTGTTTTATATTACGGGGAGCTCAGCTTCCTTAGCCAGAGAGCCCAAAGGTTCCTGGATCGCTTCCTGGAGCTGGGGAGTGAGGGAGAGGACTGCTCAGATCTTAAACTCTGCAGGATTATTCCCAGCACAGCAGAAGTACCCCCAGATCAAAATTCTGAAGCAGAGAACTGAGCAGCTCCAAGCCCTGCCTTGTGATCTATCAGCAGTTGAGTGCGAGGTTAACCACTCATCTCACTGGCCTAAAGAAGGCATTGGGCTAGGCTGCATGAGCCCCCTCCCATCTTACCATATACCATCTTGCTTCCTGGGGTTGTCTTGGTATTCATTAGAGGAGGTCAGTAAATGCCAGACTGAGAGACCACCTCCCTCCCAAATTCCTGCAGTTATTCATAAAGACCCTCTTCCCCTTTTAAAGGAGCCCCTAGATGAGGACTCTCCCTGCTGGCTAAGTCCTGGGTACCAAAGCTGATGATACAGGCATTGAGCAGCCTGATCTCTTAATCCAGCTGTGTGTATTCATTTGAAACTGAAAGCAGCTCCTTTTTGTCGTCTGCTTCTCGGCATTAACTTCTCTTTGATGTAATTCATGCTTCCGATGCTCTCTCCCTTCATGGGGAAGATTAGTGTGAAATTGGCCTGCTCCTCCAGAGACTGCCGTGTTAAGCCTGCAATGCTTGGTCCTTATTGGAAATACTTAACCCACATCGGGGGGAGGAGAGTGTAAGATTCCCATTCTTGACTCCACAAGGGACTCCCTCTTCTCTTTTTGCTGGTTGGCGCGGAGAGAGAAGGAAATGGGAGCATGATCCTAGTGACGGAGGCATCCCATTCATTATGGATAGTTATTTCTTCAGTAGGGCTATAGAGGTGCATGGTACTTTATGGGGTTGGGATACCATCTTTATTTGTTCTCTAGAGCATAGTATCTTGCTTAGAATGAAAACAGGAGGGGATAACAACACATGGGAAAGACAGTGGGGAATGAGGTGAAAACAAGCATGTAGTGTCTTGTCATTGTGAGAGTTACAGAGTTTGTGATGAATCGATAAAGTCTCTTTTTTTTTTTTTATAAGCCTCCTTGGAGAAGAGTTTTTTGAGAGGGACTCGGAGATGGAGGCATGGCAGACAGGGTCAGGAAGGGAGTTCCACACGGACCTCTCATCCTAGCATCCCCTTCCTGACTGTCAGTCATATCTCTACCTTCCCCTCCTTTTAAGTTCCTTCTCAAAACTCCTGTCTTCAGAGAGGCCTATAAACTAAAGAGTTTGTATCGGTGAACATCACATCACCATGAATTGCATGATTTTCAGACATGTACCATTCACACAACAGACCATATATGTCTATCATGGTGATTCAATGCAGGGGAGTACTTGGGCAGATGAAGATTCACAATCACAGAGCTGTCCAGGCAAGAAAAGAGAAGGTGGTGTCGAGAGTGAACTCTAGATTAAATTCCACAACTGTAACTCCTACAGTGACTTCTCCATGCCTCCCTCCTTGATCCAAACAAGGAAGTCATAAGCACTCCTCTCCCCATGACTTGCAGAGACCTGGATCACATTTGTCTGCTTTCTTCACTCATCCTTGATCTCCACTTTTATCCCAATCTGGCACTGGTCTATATCCCCCTCCCATAGTCTTAGTCTCTGCTTTTGCCCTTTTATCCTCACCTGCCCATGTTCTGTTATACACCCATTACTTCCTCAGTCACCGCTTCCTCTCCACCATCCACTCCCTCCTCTTCTGTCTCTGTTCTCTGCTATTCCCCCTCTCTGCTCCCATCCCTAGCCCTTGTCTCCGCTCTTCCTGTCCTTCCCTCACATTTCAACCCTAGTTTCTGCTATTCTCCTCCCTGCCCCCCGTCCTGGTCTATTGCCCTCCTCTCACACACACTCAATGCCATTATTCCAGGAAGGGCCTTGAGCACCTCCCTTGGTTTAGCCTTGTGCTTCCTCTCGCTCGGACGACCCCCTCCCTCTCTCAGGTCTGCAAATCACTCCTTCCTGTGTCAGCCAGCAAATTGGTTTATCCTCCCCCCACCCCGGCTTTCATTACCTTGCCGAAATGAAGCGATATCTCCTCGATGGAGGCTTCCCGTCGCCGCAGCCAGTACCCAAATCATGAGAGCTGGCATAATAAATGAAGACAAAGTGCCGGCGGCCTGGGCCATCTCTCCCACTGCGCCACCAGCCGCTGCCAGCTTCATTATTCGCTTAAGTTGCCGGAGAAAATTACTTAACCCTGACCCGTGTATTAGGGGCCTGTATTAATGCTGCGACAGGCGTCTCTTACAGCAAAGAACAATTTATTAGAGCCGAAACAGGCTGCTTTTCTCTGTCATTTTTCCAATCTGAGCTTTGAACACACATCATTAAACTTGTCTGACTCTCTCCTCTGCTCCATCATTCCTTTTTTATTTTTTTTAAACAGAAAGCGCTGTAGAGAATGGAAATTGTTCTGAACCCGCTAACCGAGTGCCTCGGACTTTGCCCCCTTCACTCCCCACCATGTTCTTCCCCCCTCTCCCATATCTTCATCTCTCTCTGTCTAGTTCGCTCTCATTCCATTCTTTCTTTGTAGCTTTCTTTCCTATTCTGAAATTCACTCTTATTTTCTCATTCTCTCCCTATCTCTCCATTTGCTCGTCTTTCTGCCTGCCTCTCTCTGTTTAATTCACATGTTCTCGCTCTCTCTTACTCTAATTCCTGCCTCTTTTCTTTCTCTCTCCACAGGGCTGAAGCCTAGGGGAGAGATTATGAGAACTCCACTCTCTCTGTTTCTTGTAGGTTCAGAGTCCTTCTTCATGCCTTGACCCTCTGGGACACACAGACCTACTTGGAGATGATCATAGCATTTTGAAGTTGGCCTGTGAACTATTTTTTTAAGTACTCCCCCTCCATCCTGTCTCTTAAAAAAACTCTACATAACCAATTCCTGTGTATCTAGATCATGCCATTGTTCACAGGAGCAGTCTGATGAATGTGGGGAGATTCAATGGGAGAAATCTTTGGGGGGGCTCCAAACTTAAGTAGTGGGTGACGGGAATCTTCTGATTATCCCCTACCTCCTCTGCCAAAAGGAGAATGCAGGCCAGCTGCTTGTGCTGGGGTCTATGCATAAAAAAAAAAAATCAAAGGAGGATTTTCCTAATAAGCCACTGAATCTGGGCTCTGTTGAGTGCCATCTACCAAAGGATTTCTGTGTAGTTTGGTGAATTTTAGTTATTTCCTCTCTTTTTCTCCAATTATTTCATTTTAGAATTCAGAGTAGCCAGTGATGATATTATAACATAAAGGCTAAAAAGACATTCATGTCCCTTTCCCCTAAACGTAGAGAAAGAATGCCCAGACACCATGGTGATAGACGCAGAATAGATAGGCAGGCTGAGAGATTAGATACATGATTTTGGCCAAGGAAGTACAATAAAATTAAGGCGCACCGATCACTTTAATTCACTAGCCTGAAAGTTGGGTGTGTTTGCTTGTGGATCCCTCAGTAACAGTTTTTATTCCCTTTTTCCATGCACCATTCTACCTTCTCCAGGCCATTTCCTTTATCTGTCTGTCTAACTACCTGGTTTTACGTAGCACCCATCACTGTAATATTTATGTTCTATCGTCGCTCCTTCTGTTTTGTCTTTTTTTAAAGCTCTCTCCCTTCTTTCTTTGAACAGCAGCAACCCCTTTCCTCTCCTTTCTCATTTACCTGCTTGCTTTCTCCTACGTTACATTCTCCCAGTTCTTGCCTCTCCTCCTCCAGTTCTCTGTCCCCCACATTCTCATCTTTCCCTCCTGCTCTCCTTGGATTCCAGTCATTCTTCCCATCTGTCTTTCCATCTCTCTAATAATAATTAGCCCTTGTATAGCACTGTGCAAACGTTAACTGATTAGCACTCACAACCCCCTGTGAGGTCACTCATTAAGAATCATCCATATGAAGCAGAGAGGTTAAGGCCAAAGTTTTCAAAAATGTTAACTTATTTTGATGTCCAGTTTGGACACCTTGGGCCTGAATTTTTTTCCATTTGAAGGCAATTGGAGCTGTGGGTGCACAATGGCGTGGGTTGGACACCCAAAAACTGCGGAAGTCAGAATCTGTGGCCACTTCTGAAAATTTACCTATATGTGACTTGGCCAAGGTCACAGAGAGAGTAAGTGTCAAAGATGGAATTAAAATGAAGTGCTTAGTCCATTGGACCATCTTGCATCGCACACTATTGCACTCCAACTCCATTGATTGAGTTATGACAAAAGGATTCCAAAATCCAGCCCTGGGATTCTAGGGAGACAGGGACATCACATAACTGATTTGTGACTTTAAAAAAAATTACTGTGACAAACTTTCTTCCCCAGTTATCCATTTGCATTTCCAGGTGATTCATACATTGGATGTCAGCACCTTTTAAATCAGTATCTGGTGTCAGGCAGGGCTGTGTCTTGGCCCCTGCACTCATGAGGGTTCTTACCTTTAGAATGTACTTGCTTGGTTTGAAATAGCCCCAATCTGCTGACCTTCAAGGCTTTTGGAGAGGGAAATGATGTCATCATATTAAGTAGTAGGATAAGATTAGAAATGAGGCTATTTGAAATCAAACCCAGCAACTGCCTCTATCAGTACTGGTTGGGTTTCAGCAGCTTTCTTGTTATGGGCATATTATTAGGACAGAAAACCAATGAATCCTGAGGAGTGTTTACCAAGGAATACCAGTAGACAGCTGGTGATCATGTGGTTGCCAAAAACTTAAGGACATAAGAATGGCCATACTGGGTCAGAATAATGGCCCATCTATCCCAGTATCCTGTGGCCAGTGCCAGATGCTTCAGAGGGAGTGAAAGGAACAGGGCAATTTATCCTCCCAGTCCCAGCTTCTACCGGTAGCAGTCAGAGGTTTATGGTAACTCAGAGCATGGGGTTGTATCCCTGACCATCTTGGCTAATTCTTATCTAATTCTTCTTTTAATCCAGTTATATTTTTGGCCTTCCCAATATCCCCTGGCAATGAGTTTCACAGGTTGACTGTGTGTAGTGTGAAGAAGTATTTCCTTATGTTTTGTTTTAACACTGATGTCTGTTAATTTCATTGGGTAACCCCTGGTTTGAGTGTTATGTGAAGGGATAAATAACACTTCCTTATTCATGTCTTCACAGCATTAATGATTTTATGGACCTTTGTTATATCGCCCTTAAATCATCTCTCTTCCAAGATGAACAATCCCAGTTTTTTTAAATCTCTCATCATATGGAAGTTGTTCCATACAGCTAATCATTTTTGTTGCCCTTCTCTGCACTTTTTCCAATTCTAATTTATCTTTTTTGAGATGGGGCAACCAAATTTCATGCAGTAGTCAAGGGGTGGGTGTACCAGGGATATATATAGAGGCATTATGATATTTTCTGTTTTATCTATCCTTTCCTAATGACTCCTAACATTCTGTTAGTTCTTTTGATTGCTGCTGCACATGTTTTCAGAGAAATATTCACAATGATTCCAAGATCTCTTTCTTGATTGCTAATTTAGCTAATTTAGACCTCATCATTTTGTATATACAATTGGGGTTATGTTTTCCAGTGTGCATTACTTTGCATTTATCAACATTGAATTTCATTTGCCATTTTCTTGACCAGTCACTCACTTTTGTGAGATCCTTTTGTAACTCTTTGCAGTCAGCTTTGCGATTAACTATCTTGAGTAATTTTGTATCATCTGCAAATTTTGCCACCTCACCGTTTACCCCTTTTTCCAGATCATTTATGAATATGTTGAATAGGACTGGGCCCAATACAGACCCCTGGGAGACTCCTCTATTTACCCATCTCCATTGTGAAAGCTGACCATTTATTCCTGCTCTTGGTTTCCTATCTTTTAACCAGTTACTGATCCATGAGAGACCTTCTCTCTTATCCCATGACTGCTTAGTTTGCATAAGAGTCTTTGGAGAGAGACCTTGTTAAAGGCTTTCTGAAAGTCCAAGTATAATACCTCCATTGGATCACCCTTGTCCACATGCTTGTTGACACCCTCAGAGAATTCTAATGCATTGGTTATGCATGATTTCCCTTTACAAAAAGCCGTGTTGACTTTTCCCCAACATACTGGGGTTATCTATGTCTGATAATTCTGTACTTTACTATAGTTTAATCCAATTTACCTGGTACTGAAGTTAGGTTTACTGGGCTGTAATTGCCAAGATCACCTTTCAGGGCCGCCCAGAGGGCGGGGCAAGTGGGGCAATTTGCCCCAGGCCCTGGGCCCCGCAGAGGCCCCCACGAGAATATAGTATTCTATAGTATTGCAACTTTTTTTTATGGAAGGGGCCCCTGAAATTGCTTTGCCTCAGACCCCCTGAATCCCCTGGGTGGCGCTGTCATCTTTGGAGCCTTTTTCAAAAATCAGCATCACATTAGCTATCTGCCCATCATCTGGTTCAGAGGCTGATTTAAATGATAGGCTACATACCACAGCTAGTAGTTCTGCAGTTTCTGAGTTCCTTCAGAATCCTTGGGTAAATACCATCTGGTCCTGGTGACTTATTAGGGTTTAATTTATCAATTTGTTCCAAAACTTCCTCTACTGACATCTCAATCTGGGACAGTTCCTCAGATTTGTCACCTAAAAAGAATGGCTCAGGTGTGGGAATCTCCCCCACGTCCTCTGCAGTGAAGACTGATGAAAAGAATTCATTTAGTTTCTCTCCAATGGCCTAGTCTTCCCTGAGTGCTCCTTTAGCACCTTGATTGTCCAGTGGCCCCACTGATTGTTTGGCAGGCTTTCTGCTTCTGGTGTACTTAAAAAAAAGTTGATGTTAGTTTTTGTGTCTTTTGCCAGTTGCTCTTCAAATTCTTTTTTGGCCTGCCTAATTATGTTTTTACACTTGATTTACCAGAGTTTATGTTCCTTTCTATTTTCCTCAGTAGGATTTGACATCCAATTTGTAAAGGATGTCTTTTGTCTCTAACTGCCTCTTTTACTCTGTTGTTTAGCCTAGGGTTGCCAATTTTCTAATTGCCCAAAACTGAACACCCTTGCCCTGTCCCTTCCCTGAGGCCTTTCCCAAGGCCCCGCCCCAACTCGCTCCAGCCCCCCACCCTCAGTCACTCACTCTCCCCCACCCTCCCTCGCTTTCACTGGGATTGGGTAGGGGGTTGGAGTGTGTGTGTGTGTGGGGGGGTGAGGACTCCAGCTAGGGTGCGATCTTCAGGGTGAGGCCAGAAATGAGAAGTTTACGGTGCAGGAGGGGGTTCTAGGCTGGGGCAGGGGGTTGGGGTATGGAAGGGGACTCAGAGTTGGGTCAGGGGGTTGGGTCCTGTGGGAGGAGGTTTGGGGTACAGGCTCCAGGAGGGAGTTAGGGTGTGGGAGAGGGCTCAGGGCTGGGGCAAGGGGATGGGGTGCAGGAGAGGGTGTGAGGTGCAGGCTCCAGGAGGGAGTTTGGGTGTGGGAGGGGGCTCAGGGCTGGGGCAGGGGGTTCGGGTGGGGGAGGGGGTGCAAGGTCTGGGAGGGAGTTAGGGTGTGGGAGGGGGTTCCGACCTGGGGCAGAGGATTGGGGTGCAGGAGGGAGTTTGGGGTGCGGGCTCCAGCCAGGCGGCGCTTATCTCAGGCGGCTCCTGGTTGGCAGCACAGTGGGGCTAAGGCAGGCTCCCTGCCTGCACTGGCTCCGCATTGCTCCCAGAAGCGGCAGGTATGGCTCGTAGGTGGAGAGGCCAGGGGGCTCTGCGTGCTGCCCGCACCCACCGACCCCGCAGCTCCCATTAGCCAATGGGAGCTGTAGAGCCAGCACTAGGGGCCGGGGCAGCACGTGGAGTTTCCCTGATAGCCCTGAGCCTAGGGGCTGCAGGGACATGCCAGCGACTTCCAGGAGCTGTGTGGTGCCACCGTAGGCAGGGAGCCTGCCTTTAGTCTTGCTGCGCCGCCAAACGGACTTTTAACGGCCCGGTCGGCAGTGCTGATCGGATAAGGTTGCCAGGCGTCCGGTTTTCGACCAAAACACCTAGTCAAAAAGGGACCCTGGCGGCTGTGGTCGGCACAGCTGACTGGGCCGTTAAAAGTCCAGTCAGTGGCACAGTGCGGGCCCGGGACTAAGGCTAGCTCCTAGCTCCATATGGCTCCCAGAAGCAGCCACCAGGTCCTAGCGACCCCTAGGCGCATGGGCGGCCAGGGAGGTTCCATGTGCTGCCCCCACCCCCAGTGCCGGCTCCGCAGCACCCATTGGGCGGGAACCGTAACCAATGGGAGCTGCAGGGGCAGCTCTTGTGGGCCCAAGGGCAGAGTGTGGAGCCTCCCTGGCCATCCATGCACCTAGGGGCTGCAGGGACCTGGCGGTCGATTCCTGGGAGCCATGGTAAGCACTGCTGTGACCCCGCACACCAAACGCCCTACAAACACACCAAACCCCTCATACTCGGCCCCACCCCAGAGCCTGCACCCCCAGTCAGAGTCCTTACCCCCCTGTACCCCAACTGCCCGAGCCCAGAGCCACATCCTGCACCCCAAAGCCCTCATCCCTGGCCCACCCCAGAGCCTGTACCCCCAGCCAGAGTTCTCACCCTCCTGTACGCCAACTCCCTGTCCCAGCCCAGAGCCCTCTCCTGCACCCCAAACCCCTCATCCCCCGCTGCACCCCAAACCCCTCATCCCCCGCTGCACCCCAGAGCCCGCACCCCCAGCCGGAGCCCTCAACCCCACCCCCCCGCACCCCAACCCCCTGCCTCAGCCCAATGAAAGTGAGTGAGGGTGGAGGAGAGCAAGCAATGGAGGGGAGGGATGGAGCAAGTGGGGCGGAGCCTCTGAGAAGGGGCGGAGCAAGGGTGTTCAGTTTTGTGCAATTAGAAAGTTGGCAACCCTATGACCAGAGCTGCCAGGGTCCCTTTTCGACCAGGCATTCTGGTCCAAAACTGGACACCTGGCAACCCTAATTTAGCCATGGTGGTGTTTTTGGACCTATTACTGTTTCTTTTATTTGGATTATACATATAGTTTGAGCCTGTATTATGGTGTTTTTTAAAAGTTTCCATGCAGCTTGCAGGCATTTCAGTCTTGTGACTGTGCCTTTTTATTTCCATTTAGCTAGCCTCCTCATTTTTGTGTAGTTCCCCTTTTTGATGGGTTTCTTTGGTATTTTCTCCCCTACAAGGATGTTATTTTAATTACATTATGGTTGTTATTACTGAGTGATTCAGTAGTGGACCTTTTTGGACCAGATCCTATGCACCATTTAGGACTAAATCAAGAATTGCCCCTCCCCTTGCGGGTTCCAGGACTAGCTGCTCCAAGAAGCAGTCATTAATGGCGTCTAGAAATTTTATCTCTGCATCCTGTCCTGAGATGGCATGTCCCCAGTCAATATGGAGATTGTTGAAGTCCCCTGTTATTATTGGGGTTTCTGTTTTTTGTAGCCTCTCTAATCTCCCTGAGCATTTCACAATCACTGCCACCATCCTGATCAGCAGTATATTCCTACTGCTATACTCTTATTATTCAAACATGGAATTTCTGTCCACTGAAATTCTATGGCACTGTTTGATTCATTTAAGATTTTTACTATATTTGATTCTATGCTTTCTTTCACATATTATAGTGCCACTCCCGCACCAGTGCGACCTATTCTGTCATTCCTATATATTTTGTACCCTGGTACTACCATGTCCCATTGATTATCATAATACCATCAAGTTTCTGTGATGCCTATTATATCAATATCCTCATTTAATACCAAGCTCTGAAGTTCACCCATATAGACTTCTTGGCACTTTGGTGTCATGAGAACCGATGGACATAAACTGAATATCCACCCAGACTGCTTTAAAGACCTAGCTAGAGATCGATCCAGGTGGTGCTCGATCTGCAAGGAGGTTATGTTCCTTTGGAATTTGCCATGATGGTGATGATGTTACTTGAGGATTGACATTTTGGGAGGGGAGTGGTTCTTACTATTGTGTCTATGCTGGGTGGTTTCTGTAGTTATTGCTATATGTTGTGGGATTGCTTCTGTTTTTTCTATTTATATTTATTGTTTTTAAATAATTATGGGGGCAACTGGAGTATGAAAGGCACTTTTCACTACTTCTTATACATCTAAATAAATAAAATAAACAAGGGGGGAAATTAGTGGCAATTGTACTAGGGTTTTGTGTGTGAGATGTGGACACTGATGGAGTTAGGCAGAAACTTCCCTTATGGGAAAGTTACTCCATAATTATTCATTAGCATCAGGTACTGTCCACTGCTAGAGACTAGAGTAGTTGACTAGATGGAATACTGGTCCAGTCAGGTGTTGTAATTGCTACGTTCCGATCTACTGGGAACTGGACTGAGAAGCCACTAAATTTAGAAAAAAAATTAAACGCAATAAAAGTGGCAATGCTTTCTTGTATTATCTATATGCTGTATGTGGGAAGCTCAACTTCTCATTTTATTTCCCACCACTGTTATTGTAACTTATATGTGCATTGGCTGAACTTCCAAGGGAGCTCACTGTCCTGAAAGGAAATAAAGGTATTTCTTGCAGTGGCAGGAATCAAGGAGATTTTCTAGTTCCTTGTCAGAGGAGTAGGTGTGGGCTGAGTGTCTCATGTGGGGGAAGTCAGTGCCTGACAGCTAGAGGTTTGGTGTGGGAGAATGTGCTATCTCAGATGTCTCATGAGGAAGGAGAATATGTGGAGGTCTGAGTGTGTCAGAGATAGGGGTTGACAGAGATCAGGTACCTCTCAGCTGTGTGTGTGTGTGTGTGTTTGGGAATCTTGTGGAAGAGAGCTATGTATTTCATAGCAAAGAGAGGTTCAGGATGGAGCAGAAACTGGAGTGGCTAATCACACAAGGCCGACATATCCTTATGGAGAGAGCAGACAGCCTGTGGTTTCTTCTCATCCCACTCCATGATTTGAAAGATTCTGTGGTGGGAAGGACATGGGATAGGGTGTCTCCCCCAAAGCTCTCAGCTGGAGCAGAGCGGAGCATCGTGTGTTCTCCCTGTACTTTTATTTAGTTTCTATGACTGAGTGGAGAATATGTATTTTTAAATAACTGCTGAGTGGCCAGCCTGCTGGAAAAGCTCTGTATGGCCATATATGAGAGACTCAGATAGGTGGGGGGAAGCCCCTGGTGTGGCTGTTGAGTGCCATTTGTGGCCATCAGGTGAAAGGCTTTGAAGGGGTTCACATCCAAGCTTGTTGATCCTGTAGATCCCATTTGCCCTCAGTTCTACTGGCAAAGCCTGGCCAGGGTTAGATATCAGTAGGATGGAGAGCTGGGGAACGGATCCCTTTCAGAAGCCAGGAGGGTGTGGGCGCTGACTGAGGGCTTGTCTGCACTGGCACTTTACAGCGCTGCAACTGTCTCACTCAGGGGTGTGAAAAAACACCCCCCTGAGCGCTGCGAGTTTCAGCGCTGGAAAGCACCAGTAGAGACAGTGCACCAGCTGCGCTCCCAGCGCTGGTAGCCATGCCCCTTGTGGAGGTGTTTTTTTAGAGCGCTGGGAGAGACTACACAAGCCACGTTAAAGCGCTGCCATTAAAGCCACGTTAAAGTGCAGCGCTTTAACGTTGCCAGTGAAGACGTGCCCTGAGTCAGAGATGGGGAGGGAATGGGGCTGACTGGTTTCAGGTACTTGCAAACCAGGCAACCTCCTCTTGGACCATTTGTGAGGCACCTGGGATGGTTCCATGTGATTTCCTGACCAGCACATTCCTAAGCAGCCCACTCCCTCCAGGACTTCTAGCTCTTCCCTGTGGACTCTAGCCCTCCCTGGGGCTCTCAGCAAAGCAAGGGCAGACTCCTGTCCCATCTCGCACACATCTGCTATTCCCGTGGAGGAGGGGTGGGCAAACTTTTTGACCTGAGGGCCACAACTGGGTATGGAAATTGTATGGTGGGCCATGAATGCCCAGTGGGGGAGAGGGACTCTATGGGGTGTACCATGGGGGGGCTATATAAGGTATGTTACTGAGGTGGGGGGGGGCTCTACAGGAGCGGTATTGGGGACAGGCGGAGTCACCCTAGCTGGGACAGGTGTGGCCCCTGGGCAATTTCAAAGCTCTCGAGGGTGGGGCCATGGGAGACAGGGAGGGGACTGAGCACGCTGCTGTGTGGGGGGGGGAGGCTGCTGCACAGGGATGTGGTTCCAATCCCAGAAACAGCATGGTGAAGTCGCGCCTGCACAGTGTGGCTCTGCGTGTGCTGGAAGATGGTGGAATTGTGAGTTGGGGGCTGGGGAGCACCAGGTGGGTGGAGTGGGGCAAGACCCCGCTCCCCAGATGGAGTGCCGGAATGGGACAAGCCCCCGACCCCGCTCCATGGTGGGAGCTCAAGGGCCAGATAAAAACATCTGATAGGCCGGAAGTGGCCTGCAGGCTGTAGTTTGCCCACTCCTGCCCTGGAGCCTCCAACCCTCTCCTGGGCAACCAGCAATGAACAGATAAGCTCCTCAGTCAGACGGGATGAATTCTTTCAGCCTCCCATTTCTGCAGATCTCCCAGCTGCTTCTTCCAAGGCCTTCCCAGCTCATCTCCACTGAGGCTGTGGGCAGCTGGTGCAGAGGGAAGAGCCAGGAGGACACTGATGCGAGGGTGAGAGCGAATAGTTGGTGTGGCAGCTTTTCTGCTGGGAGTCCCTCCCAAATTCCCTGTCACTCTCCTGCTCAGCCTGATAGCTCTTCCAAGTTCTCTAATCACCTTCCTGCTATAATGAGCCTCTCATGCTGCTGATGGAAATCAGGGTATTTGGTTATGAAAGGGACACTGTTAATAACACGATCTCTCCCCACTCCATCCCCCTCCTTTCAGCCCCCCCTCCCAGCTCTCCACACAATTCTCTCAATTAACGATAGGCAGAAATTAATTTTTCCCCCAGACTGAAACAATTGCCTGGCAGAGGATTGCCAGCTCGGCTCCAGATAGGGACCTTTCCCAGCAGGGCGCAGAGAAAGGAGGAGAGACCGAGGCGATAAGGAGGGCCCTATCAGCAGCCACAGGACACCGTAATACAAATGTTATCCTTAGAAATGTACTTAAAGAGGATATGTTTATAATTCGAAGGGGATTGTCAAGCCGCTTCCCTCCCCCTCCCAGCAGCTCAATGCTGCCGCCTCTTCCTTGCCTTGGAGCTCTGTGATGCCTGCAAAGGGCTTAGCCGTGGTGGCACCAAACAAACATGTCCCATTTGCTCCCCTGGCTGTAGTGCAGGGGAGGTTGGGGATATGCAGGCGCAATCTTCCTGGAAACTGCCAAAGCCTCATCACCCCACTACCTGCCAATCAGCAAAGGCTGGATAAGGAGGAACAGAGCGCTAGCAGGATATGTTGGAGGGGGAGGGGCTTGCAGCTGGTCCAGAATCTAGTTCAGTCTCATGCAAAGGGGTTAGAACCAGTCTAGTACATTGTGTTGGGGAGAGATGGTGGCAAGGATCGCTAGAGTCCCATCTAATACAGTGGGGAGGGGAATGGAGCACAGGATTCAGCCTGGCCTAGAGGGCAGGAGCCAGTTAGATCCAATCCAGGGGAAGAATCCAGGCTTGTCTGGTTCAAGGGTGCATGTTCCAGTAAAATGTATGTGTTAGGATGCTCTCTGCTCTGGGGGGAGGGGTCCAGTCTAGGTGCCCAGGTATGTATATTTTTTCCCATGTAATAAATCTCTAGGGTAAAAGGGCAGCTTCTCTGTCACAGCTCTAGCTGGGGACTCAGCCCAAGCCACCCATGCCAGCTAGAGGGGCCAAGCCTGCTGTCAGTTAGACAAATCAAGGCATTCTGTGGATGCCATCTTTAAGTGTCTCTTTCTTTGCACCCAATGTTGCCTTTTCCTGTAAGGAGCACATTTGCAAAGCCAGGGTACAGCACAGTCTGACGCATGCCATCAGATCCCTGTAAGATGGCCCGATCAATGGTCTGGGCCTTTCCAACAAGCCATTCGCAACTCAGCAACCCAAGTCTTCAGAAACTCCTCCAAGAAGGAAAAAGCTTCCCTTTCAGAAGGGAAAAGCTACAGAGTTGCCTCGTCCACTGTGCACTCCTTCACTCCTTCTCCCTTTCAACCCTGTCCTTCTCAATACCCAAGAAAGATTAACTCCTCTCCGCGTGGCAGAGAAAGTTATTATCATTAATGAAGAATTAAAAGAGAGCGATTAATAAAGAGCCCTTATCTGGTAGCGAGGAGGAGGCTGGACAATGGGAGGAAGATGGAGAAAATGAAAAACAATAAATATGAAGCGTAAAAGGAGGCGAGTGCTGCTCCCACTTGTTAGATCGCAGCTGCATCTCCTGAGGGGGGAAGGCTCCAAATTGCTAATTACTGCCTCTGAAAAGACCTCGCTCTGATATGTTTGCCGCTGAAAGGCTCCCATTAATGAAGCAGCGATGATGCCGTTTCCCTTTGACTTGCCTTCAATTCCCTCTCTGAGCTTCCTCCCAAGCCGGGAACAATGAGGCCCTGGGAGCTGGCGGCTCCCACAGGCCTTGCAGAGACTAGGCCGGGGGCAGTGGAGTGAGGGGAGCCGAGCCGTCTGTGAAATATGGAGGGGGGAGATAAGGCAAAGACAGAGGAAAGAGGCTCACTCCCAGGAGCCCAGGGAAAATTTGCAGTTATTATGAAGGAGATGAGACAGATTAAAAGCCCTTGTGTTCTGCGCTGCCCTTTTATTTAGTGGCTTCATCTCCGAGATGAAAGAAGTTGGAAATGACTTTCTCCGCATTTTGCTGCAAGAAGCTTCATGGCACATTTTTTGACTTTATTCCTCCCTTTGTCTCTTGTCCCCTTTCCCTCTCTTTCCTTTTAACCCCTGGAAGGTTTTGCCGAGAAGCATCAGGGGGCCTTGCAGAGCATTCACTGAGGGAGAGTGATAACCCCCTTCTACACCTGTCCTGTCATCTAGGGCTGGACCTCTCTGTATACCCAGTGGAAAGCTTGCTGGGCATAAGGATAGCAATGACTTGGCTGGTATGATCCAGTGGGCTCCCTCTCTTGCTCACCTTGGCAATACCCCCAGCAATTCATGCCCTCTCTTCCCTGCCCACGCCCAACAATATTGCCGCTAACAAAGATGGAAGGGGGGGTGTCAAAGTAAAACTATCTCTGGACTGTATAAAATATTTGCATATACAGAGTCCAGAAGATGGTACCTGTCCTGTCAGGATAATAGTTCTGAGCATACATCTGCATAGCACTTCACAAACATTAATAGATGAAGGCTCACAATGGCCCTGGAAGCAGGGGTCAATACCATTATTCGCACTGTTTAGATGGGGAAACTGAGACATAGAGGGATTAAGTAATTTGCCAGGAATATGGATGGAATCAGGGGCACAACTGGGATTAGAACTCTTGGTTCCTAGTCCTGTGCACAGTTTTTCTCTCTCTCTGCCTCTCTACAGAGGTACTTGGTGTAAAGCAGTACAGACATATTGCAAACTGACCAGCAAATAGGTTATGTCAGCAGGTTCTGCTATGTTCATCCCAATTCTTATTCCCACTTTTCCTGCCTTCTTCTCATAGAATCATAGAAGATTAGGGTTAGAAGAGATCTCAGAGATCTAGTCCAACCCCCTGCTTAAAGCAGGACCAACCACAACTAAATCATCCCAGCCAGGGCTTTGTCAAGCTGAGCCTTAAAAACCTCTAAGGATGGAGATTCCACCACCTCCCTAAGTAACCCATTCCAGTGCTTCACCACCCGCCTAGTGAAATAGTTTTCCCTAATATCCAACCTAGACCTCCCCCACTGCAACTTGAGACCATTGCTCCTTGTTTTGTTGTCTGCCACCACTGAGAACAGCCTAGCTCCATCCTCTTTGGACCCCCCCTTCAGGTAGTTGAAGGCTGCTATCAAATCCCCCTCACTCTTCTCTTCTGCAGACTAAATAAGCCCAGTTCCCTCAGCCTCTCCTCATAAGTCATGTGCCACAGTCCCGCTGCTGGACTCTCTCCAATTTGTCCACACCCTTTCTGTAGCGGGGGCCCCAAAACTGGACTCATTACTTCAGATATGGCCTCACCAGTGCCGAATAGAGGGGAATAATCACTTCCCTCAATCTGCTGGCAGTGCTCCTACTAAAACAGCCCAATATGCTGTTGGCCTTCTTGGCAACAAGGGCACACTGTTGACTCATATCCAGCTTCTCATCCACTGTAATCCCCAGGTTCTTTTCTGCAGAACTGCTGCTTAGCCAGTCAGTCCCGAGTCTGTAGTAGTGCATGGGATTCTTCTGTCCTAAGTGCGGGACTCTGCACTTGTCCTTGTTGAACCTCATCAGATTTATTTTGGCCCAATCCTCCAATTTGTCTAGGTCTCTATGGACTCTATCCCTACCCTCCAGCATATCTACCTCTCCCCCGAGTTTAGTGTCATCCACAAACTTGCTGAGGGTGCAATCCATCCCATCATCCAGATCATTAGTGAAGATGTCGAACAAAACCGGCCCTAGGTCTGACCCCAAGGGCACTCCGCTTGATACCGTCTGCCAACTAGACATTGAGATATTGATCGCTATCCGTTGAGCCTGACAGTCTAGGCCAGTGGTGGGCACCTTGTGGCCTGCAGACTGCATGCGGCCCATCAGGGTAATCCACTGACAGGCCGTGAGACAGTTTGTTTACATTGAACATCTGCAAGCGTGGTCGCAGTTCACCATTCCTGGCCAATGGGAGCTGCAGGAAGTGGTGGCCAGCCTGCACTGCTTCCCGCAGCTCCCATTGACCGGGAACGATGAATCGCGGCCACTGGGAGCTGCGGGCGGCCGTGCTTGCAGACGGTCAATGTAAACAAACTGTCTCGCAGCCCGCCAGCGCATTACCCTGACGGGCCGCAGGTTGCCCACCGCTGATCTAGCCAGCTTTCTATCCACCTTGTAGTCCATTCATCCAATCCATACTTTTTTAACTTGTTGGCAAGAATACTGTGGGAGACTATATCAAAAGCTTTGCTAAAGTCAAGGTATTTCATGTCCACCACTTTCCTCATATCCACAGAGCCAGCTATCTCATCATAGAAGGCAATCAGGTTGGTCAGGCATGTCTTACCCTTGGTGAATCCATGTTGACTGTTCCTGATCACCTTCCTCTCCTCCAAGTGCTTCAAATTCCTTGAGGACCTGCTCCATGATTTTTCTGGGGAGTGAGGTGAGGCTGACCGGTCTGTAGTTCCCTGGATTCTCCTTCTTCCCTTTTTAAAAGATGGGCACTATGTTTGCCTTTTTCCAATCGTCCGGAACCTCCCCCGATCGCCATGAGCTTTCAAAGATAATGGCTAATGGCTCTGCAATCACATCAGCTAACTCCCTCAGCACCCTCGGATGCATTGCACTTGGCCCCATGGACTTGTGCATGTCCAGTTTTTCTAAATAGGCCTTAACCTGTTCTTTCACCACTGAGGGCTGCCCACCTGCTCCCCATACTGTGCTGCCCAGTGCAGCAGTCTGGGAGCCGACCTTGTCTGTGAAGACCGAGGCAAAAAAAGCATTGAGTATTTCAGCTTTTTCCACATCATCTGTCACTAGATTGCCTGCCCCATTCAGTAAGGGTCCCACACTTTCCCTGACCTTCTTCTTGTTGCTAACATACCTGTAGAAACCCTTCTTGTTACCCTTCACATCCCTTGCTAGCTGCAACTCCAATTGTGCTTTGGCCTTCCTGATTACATCCCTCCATTCCCGAGCAATATTTTTATACTTCTCCCTAGTCATCTGCATGGCTGTCCCTAGCCATTTGGGTGCCCTACGCAGCCCCCCTGTGGGGGGAAGGGGCTGTGTGGGGCCCCAGATCTCCCTTGTCCCCCAGGGTCTGGGAGGCAGGAGCTGTGGGGGCCACTTTTGGGGGCCCCACAGGCCCAGAGTGGCCCGGGGGATTAGTGCGGGGCCAGGAGCAGCCCGCTCTGCTTCCCTCGCCCCGTCCCCAGCCGTGTCACTCAGGGGAGAGGGTTTGGGGGAAGGGATCCCCCACTCACCGGCAGCGGCGGGAAGCAGAGCAGCCCAGCCCCAGCCCGCTCTAGTCCGCCAGCTCCCAGCCATGGCGTTCCGCTTCCCAACGCCAGTGAGAGCTGGGGGCAGTCCTTTTCCCACCCAAGCGACATGGCTGGGGCTTGGGGCAAGGGAAGCGGAGCAGGCTGGGGCTGCGTCTCTCCGCTTCCCGCCGCTGGTGAGTGCAGGGGGCGATCCTTTCCCCGCACTCACTGGCAGCAGGAAGCGGAGCGCCGCTGCTGGGAGCTGGCAGAGTAGAGTGGGCTGGGGCCGGGTTGCTCCACCTCCTGCCGCTGCCGGTGAGTGTGGGGTCGCTGGGGGAAGAGGTGGAATGGGGGTGGGCTGGGGGCAGAGCAGAGGGGAAGGGTAAGAGGCAGGGCAGAGGGAGTTGTCCGGGGCCCCACACCCCCGTAGGGACGGTCCTGCCCCTTGCAGGGGTGGGCCGGCTGAGGGATAGGGCTGGTCACCGGGGCTGGTGCTGCTGCGTATGCAGCACGCAGCTGCCTAGGGCACCATGCAATGTGGGGCAATTTTGTGCCCCACATACCAGATACTTCAGAGGAAGGAGCAAGAAACTCTGAAGTGGATACTGATGGAATTTTGTGCCCCACATTTCATGGTGCCCTACGCAGCTGTGTATGCTGCGTATGCCTAAGGACAGCCCTGGTCATCTGTCCAAGTTTCCACTTCTTGTAAGCTTCCTTTTTGTGTTTAAGCTCACTGATTTCTCTGTTAAGCCAAGCTGGTCGCCTGCCATATTTGCCATTTTTTCTGCATATCATGATGGTTTGTTCCTACGCCCTCAATAAGGCTTCTTTAAAATACAGCCAGCTATCCTGGACTCCTTTCCTCCTCATATTAGCCTCCCAGGGGATCCGGCCCATCAATTCCCTGAGGGAATTAAAATCTGCTTTTCTGAAGTTCAGGGTCTGTGTTCAGAGGGGGGGGAAGGATAGCTCGGTGGTTTGAGCATTGGCCTACTAAACTCAGGGTTGTGAGTTCAATCCTTGAAAGGGACATTTAGGGATCTGGGGCAAAAAATCTGTCTGGGGATTGGTCCTGCTTTGAGCAGGGGGTTGGACTAGATGACCTCCTAAGGTCCCTTTCAATTCTGATTCTGCTGCTTTCCTTTCTTCCTTTTGTCAGGATCCTGAACTCAAGCATCTGCCAGCCTGTTCCCTGGGGCAAACAACCAAGTCAGCTCCTGCTACCACTGCTTTTTTCTCTTGCAAACTGTGCCAGAATTTGCCATTCATACTCAGGCAAAACTCCACAAGGAATCTGATTTAAATGATGCTTCACAATTTGGCCTGCTATATCCAAAATTTATGCCCCTAATGAAATAGTTTGTTCATGAAGAGAGTGGCAGTGAAATACTTGGGGGGAAAAGGTACAAGGAATGGAAAACATAAGAGAAACTACAGCAGGCATCTGCTATAGACTTTAACACCTCTAGGACATATGAACATAGGAATGGCTACATAATTGTCTATCTAATCCAGCATCACATCTATAACAGCAGCCAAGACCAGATACTTCAGAGGAAGGAGCAAGAAACTCTGAAGTGGATACTGACGGAATAACCTGCCCATAAGGGAGGTTTCTTCCAAAACCTCAGCATTTAGTAGCTGTCTTACATCCTGAAGTATGAAGGTTGATTGCAGTAGCAGAAAGGGATTAGATTTTAGGAGGGATCTAAGATTTTAGGGTAAAAAACCCTGTACGGGAAATGGAAAAGTGGAAGGGAAAGCAATATACTGTGATAAAGCGGAATTAGTTACTGCCATCAAAAGGGTTAAAAAAGAGAGTAAGAAGGAAATTTACAATTAAATTAGTGCAACAAAAGTACCAGAAAGTATGTCCATTGATAAATGAGGGGGGTGGGTGGGTGGAATCAATAACTAAAAAATTGTCCTGATAGTGATTTACTTAAAAAAAAATCTTTCTTCAACAAGAAAAAAAAAAGGTAAAGAGCCTCACAGTTAGGAAGTAATGAAAACTTTGTCACTGAAATGACTGGTGAAAAACAAGTAAGGGAATACTTAGGAAAATAGCTTGTATAGAAATCAGCATTCTGTGGTGGTGTGGGGATCAGCTAACAAACTCAATGAACTGTCTGAACTTTCTGGAACATCATAACAAACTAGAAAAGGTGCCAGAGGACTTTAAAAAAGCAAATGTAGTGCCATACTTAAAAAAAAAAAAAAAAAAAGTGATCCTGGAAAATTATCACTCTTTGAGTCTAACTTTTGTTCCTGGTAAATTAATGGAATAAATAGTAAAAGAAAAGAAAAATGTAAACATCTAGACGATAACAGAACTATGAGTAATAAGAAGCAGCATAGATTTATAAAGAACAAATCACGTCAGTCAAACCTGATTACTTTCTCTGATTAAATTTACAAAATTAATGGATGAAGAGAATGCCACAGATGTAATATATCTGGACTTAAGCAAAGCATTTGATACAGTGCCTTGTAAAACGTTACTTGAAAAATGAATTGATATTGGCTTGAATATGAGCACTGCCGCATGGATAAAAAACTAGCAGAAGGACTATAAACAAAAGGAAATACAAAATGGCAAAGAACTAGGTTGTGGGGGTTAGGCTTGTTTTTATTTAATGTCTTTATTGATGATCTGGATGAGAGACATGTTAAAGAAATTTGCAGTTGATACTAAACTGGGAGGAGCTGCAAACCCTAATGAGGACAGAGAACACAAAGGATCTGCCTTTAGAAATATGGGCAGGAAATAGCAAAATTAAGTTTGACTTGGATATATGTAGTCAGTGGTAGAGCCAGAAATAGAACCCAGGAGTCCTCTTGCCCAACTCACTAGATGCATGTTTCCCATGACTAAAAACCAAAAGAAAACAAACAACAAAAGAATAAGCACCTGGTGCAAGCTGTGAACACACAGCTTCCATTAGCAGCTAATGATCTGTAGAAACAGGAGCTGAAACTCCAGCAATGGGACCTACCAAAGCACAAATCTTCAGAAAATCAATACAGGAATGTCAGGCTTTCAATAGGGAAGATGTAACTTTCATTCAAACCAGGGCCAGAGGTCAGACAAGCTAGTTGCTGATATTTCCATAAATAAGAACTTCATAAACAACCTGTGGTGACTGATAATATACACCCACTAAATCAGAAAATGACTGAAGATTAGACACTGAGTCAAGCACAGGGAGATACAGGCCCTTTTCCAGCTGGGTTTGAGAGACCACATATGCAGCCACAGTTCCTCTGACAACCTTCGGTCAGGCTGGGGCACAGAACCATCAACTAGAAGAGGTTAAAATGAAGACTAACTGGTGCTCTCTGTGGGAAGAGCAGTGGCTCTCTGTGACACAAGAACTATGCCATTCCCTGACAGCTATGTATATTGGTCTAACGTGCCCGCCTTCCAGGCAATGTGGGGACACGTGTTGTGGCATGAGAGTGTGCTAAATGGTTGTAAGCATAGGTGGTGCGTGAGCCTTCTTTTTGGGGAGGCTCACATGTGAGCACTGGAAGCTCCCTAGAAGTGGTGGGGGGGCACCAGTTCCTGGACTATGACTCCATCCTCCTGAGGCCCTGCCTTCACTCCGCCTCTTCCCTCCCCCAACCTGCTCTTCTCCACTGCCTCCCACAAGCCCCCCTTTGCCTGCCTGCTCCTCTCTTCCTCTTTCCCCATGCCCCCCACTCACAAGCCACTTGCTCCTCTGTGCGGCAGATAAGAGTGAGTGGCGGGCGGAGGGGGCTTAATGAGAAGAGGCGGAGCAAGGGCAGGACCTCAGTGGAAGAGGCTGAATAGGGGTGGGGCCTCGGGGCCAAGCATGGGTGGGGCCACAGTCTGGGCACCAGTGGCCCACTCACTTCTAGGGAGTTTCATTTCTGGTGCTCCAAAGGCAGCGGATAGGAATTTCTAATCACATAAAACTGAACACCCTAGCCCCAACCCTTCCCCAAGGCCCCATCCCCGCTCACTACATCCCCATTTCTCAGTGGCTCGCTCTCCCCAACCCTCACTCACTTTCACTGGACTGGGGCAGGAGGGGATGAGGGCTCTAAATGGGGTGCAGGCTCTGAGGTGGGGCTAGAAATGAAGGGTTCAGGGTGCAGGAGGGGGCTTCAGGCTGGGGCAGGGAGTTGGGGTGCAGGAGGGGGTGAGGGCTCTGGGGTGGGACTGGGGATGAGGGGCTTGGGGGCAGGAGGAAGCTCTAGGCTGGGTGGTGGAGCCGAGGGATTCGAAATGTGGGAAGGGGCTGCGGGTTGAGGCAGGTGGTTGGGGTGTGGAAGGGGTGAGGGCTCTGGACTGGGGGTGCCAACTCTGGGGTAGGGATGGGGATAAGGGGTTTGGGGTGCAGGAAGGGGCTCCAGGTTTGGGGGGCTCAGTGCTGGGGCAGGAGGTTGGGGTGCAGGCTTACCTTGGGCGGCTCTCAGTCAGTGGCACAGCAAAGCTAAGGCAGGCTGCCTGCCTGTCCTGGCTCCGTGCTGCGCCCCAGAAGCAGCCAGCAAGTCCGGCTCCTAAGTGGGTGGTGGCAGGAGCTCCGTGGTGCGCGCTGATCTCACCCACAAGCACAACCCCCCCCAGCTCCCATTGGCTGGTTCCCGACCAATGGGAGTGTGGAGCCAGTGCTCAGGCCGCGCATGGAGCCCTGTGGCCCCTCTGCCTAGGAGCTGGATTTAGTAATGGGCGGGTGAGCCCGCCCACTTCCCGGTTCGCCAATACGGCCTAGGAGCTGGACCCGCTGGCCGCTTCCGGAGCACAGCGTGGTGCCCCAGGACAGATAGGGACTTGCCTACTTTTGCACTGCAGCACCATCGACTGGGCTTTTAACGGCCTAGTCGGCGGTGCTGGCTGGAGCCGCTAGGGTCCCTTTTCAACCGGGTGTTCCGGTCAAAAACTGGCATGCCTCCAAAGGGAGGTGACTTGCGCCGCATCTGCAGCATTTGCCCTCCTGCATGGCCAGCCTTTTTTGGAGAGGCTTAGCCTCCCCCAGCCTCTTATACATGCCACCGCCCATGGTTGTAAGGAATGTGCCAACGAGCAGACAACTGGGCAAGACACCAAAAGTCAACCAGGGGTGAGAAAGTTATTTCTATCTCATAACCTTCAACCGCAGAATCACAGAATAAATCAATGTCCTGCTTATTCTGGAGCACCCCCAGATACCCCGTTTTTCTCTGCCTTTTACTTTCAGTTTAACTTCCTCAAGATTCTGTGATACCACACTCCAGCTGATACTGCCGGATGCAGCTCCATCCAGTTTGTCTCTATTGTCAACCTGGGAGTGGGGGGAGGGGTGTTGCTCTGTCCCTCTCCAATAGGATATCAAGTGGGCTGTAGTCCACGAAAGCTTATGCTCTAATAAATTTGTTAGTCTCTAAGGTGCCACAAGTACTCCTGTTCTTCTTTTTAATAGGATAAAGACGCAATCCTACACCCATTGAAGTCAGTGGAAAGACACTCATTGACTTTGCTGGGCATTGGAGTGGTCTCTAAATGCATTGTCTCCACACTGCTCTGAAGTGAGTAAGCAAGGAAGGAGATTTGTTTACCGTGTCCAAAGAATGAACTAAAGAATGAGGGGATGAAGTTAAGAAAAGGAAAATTTAGGCTGTACATGGAGAGACATTTCCTAATGATGAGGTTTATTTGAGTTACTGGGCTAGAAGTTTTATGCTTTCCTCTGAAGCATCTGGTATTGGCCACTTTTTGGGACAGAATAGCAACTAGACAGGCCACTAATCTGATCAGTCTGGCAATTCCTGTGTTAGTTTCCCAAGAGAAATGGTGGAAGCCCCTCACTTGGAATATTTAAAACTAAACTGGACAAAATCCTGGAAAAATCAATATAGAGAACAATCCTGAAGTCATCTCCAAAGGAAGGGCTAGATGTTTTCTAGTAAATGCCAAAATAAATGCAACATTACCTCTGACCCTTGTGCTTATGCAGTATAATACAGTGTGATGGCATCTACAGGTCCCACTCTGAACCAGGACTGGGAGTACAGCAATACTGGGCTAGAGAGGTGCAGGGCATGTTCTCAGTGGAGGAACAGTTTAAAAGGACACTGGTAGCCCAGGAAAAGGGGGGAAATGAGTTGCATGTGGCATCAGGAAGCAAGGCTGTGGCTGTGGCAGGAGTGGCAAAAGCTTTGTGATGGCTGCTCTAGTAGCAGGGACTAGGCTCGCTCCCCCTCTCTGGATGCTGAAAAACCTTAAAGAGATTGATTGAACAGGGCTGTCAGAGACTGGGGAGAGTCTGCTAAGTCAGACACCATGCCCCAAATTGAGGAGCTCTAGTGTGGTAGGAAGTACTCAAGGGAAAACCTAATTTGGAGTAGCTCAATAAGTGGGCTGGGTACTTTGATAAACCCTAGGGCCCTGTGTTGGGACCTGTGGGTGTGGGTCCCCCTGTCTTCCCCTCCCCTGCTCCACTGTAGTGACAGAATCTCTGAGGGAAGTTTGGAGTATATGGGGGTGATTGTGGCCCCAGTCAGCCTTCTCTGGGATGACTAGGCTGACAAAAGATATAAGGCCATGAGCTGACCACTAGACCAGGGTGGTCATTGGACATGCAGTCTGTAATTACATGATTACATACACCTCTACCCCAATATAACGCAACCTGATATAACACGAATTCGGATATAACGCGGTAAAGCAGCGCTGCAGGGGGGAGGGGCTGCGCACTCCGGCAGATCAAAGCAAGTTCAATATAACGCAGTTTCACCTATAACACGGTAAGATTTTTTGGCTCCCGAGGACAGTGTTATATCGAGGTAGAGGTGTACTATTTTTTTCTGCAGGACCCCCATTCATTCAGTGTACAGGATGGATAGTGCATGAGGCAGGAGTGTGCAGAGGTTGAATGGTGTACATGGGACCGTATGTTCCTATTGGATTCTGAGAAGTGGCAGGCTTATGCCAACCCACTGCTAAAGGATCCTCCCCCAGCCTTAGGGGAGGATCCACAAGGTCCAGGTACTCAATTACAGGGGACAACCAAAAATGTAACAGGCTGGTTTGAAGGTCAAAGGGTCAAACAAAGGGAACCTGAAGGGGACACCGAGCAGAGTGGGACCATATGTTGGTAGGCATCTGCCTTATTCACTGTCACTGTTCAACATGTGCATTGAATGTAGTAGAGAAAACAGTCCATTGACATGTAATTGAATGCTGTATGGTAATATGTGAACAACCTGAACATTGCCACTCCCTGACTTTTGAGTGCTGCACTCTCCCCTGTAACAAACAGCCTTTTTGTATGTAACATATGTTTGCAATACTGCTATGTGAGGTATCCACTGCCTGTTGTGTTTGGGGGCCATCTGTAAACACAGACAATAATGACAACTGGGCATAGAGGATATAAGCCCATTTGGTAGGATAAAGACTGATGTAATCCCATCTGTCCACTTCAGGCCAAACACAACATTCTGTAGATGTAGCATACCTTGGGGGCAGGTACTAGCTGGGTCACATCCACCTCTGATAGAGACCCAAGCCCTCAATCTCCTCACACTTTAGTAACACACACAGATTTTATCATGCCAAGAACGATTTTGGCTTGTGTCTCGCTTGCCTATCATCTTGTCCTGTGGTGAGCTCCTTGGGGCAGGAGCCTTGTGCTCACACCTGTACAGAAGCAAGGATGAAGCTCAACAAATAATCTGAGCAGGGTAAGAGAGTCCCACCCAGCCCTGAGAGTCCTCCACTGCAGCCTGCTTAAAGCTAGTTCCTCGTCTAGGGCTCTTGGTGGGGGCATAGTAGAGTCCCCTGAAGCTCAATGCCTTGGGAGGGAAGGAGGCAGTGGTTCCAGTTCCCTGGGAGAGAATGGACAGGCTGGGTCACACCAAGCCCCCCCTCTCTGTTTAGGCAGCACAGCAGCGGGGTCGGCCCCCTGCCTGACAAGCTGTTGCTGCTGCAAAGACAGAGTCCGACGGGAGCAGAGAGCGCAGGCATCGTCCTGCCCCTCTCGCCTGAGCTGCGCAGCCCTCAGGCGGCCCCCCGCGGCTCCGCGCCATGTGCCTCTCACAGCTGCTCATCATTCGTACACCTCCCGCCTCGCGGGGCGGAAGTGTGCACGATGAGGGGGCGTGGCGCTGTGCGGGGCGGAAGTGACCCCCGCGACCGGAAGTCCTGTTCCGAGAGGAGGCTGAGGACCCCGGAGAGGCCGAGGCGGGCGCTGGGTGAGTGAGTGAGACCCGCCTTGACCTGGCCCGGCTCGAGTCTCGGGGGGTTGGTTAGTGCGAAGGTCTGACATAGGTCGGGAGATGATGCCAGTGCTGGGGTGGTGCCAGACAGGGCCGGGGGCAGCTGGGGCCCGTGTGGGGGGTAGGGCCGGGGTATGGCGCCCAGGCAGGGAGGGCGCCGCGGGCGGGGCGAGGGTGGTTCCGGCCGAAGGGTGACAGCCGGCGGTGGGGAGATGACCTGGGGGAGTAGCTGAGGAAATGGAGCACGAGTCGTGGCATCGGTCTGTGCTGGGGTTGGGTGAGGGAGGATTTTACCTACTTCTCCGACTCCTGGGTTAGAAAGGTGCCCAGAGCTTCAGTCCTGTGTGTTTCCCTGAGGCTTCTCAGTCCCCAGGTCCTGGCCCCATCAGGTCCTCTATTTCCTGAGGCAGTTCTGCCCCAGTGTACACAAATCTACTGTAAATATTCCCATAAGGTGTTTTCCGTTTTCTGTGTTGTGGGTGCAGTTTGTTGCTGTGGTTAGAAAGTGTCAGCATCTTAGTAGGAGTGAAATATCAGAGGGGTAGCCGTGTCAGTCTGGATCTGTAAAAAACAACAGTGTCCTATGGCACTGTTAGTCTTAAAGGTGCCACAGGAGACTGTTGCTTTTTAGTAGGAATGGATTTATTGTTTTTGTAGTATCTCACTCCAAAGTGCATTACATTAAAGACCCACTGTGTATCAAGTGAGCAGTCATTTGTGGGGTGGGGAACCACAGCTGTTTGATAGGGCACAGCAACACTACACAACAGTTTGGGTGAGAGATGAAGAACAATCCCATGTAGAACTGCAATCGCTGGGGAGATGTAACAAACTAGATTATAATTACACAGACTGAAATTTGATCAGTACTCCAGGAGTTAATATCTGATTCCCCCACCTCAAAAAAAAAAAGGGGGGGGCATCATGGAATCTTTGTGACTGCATTAGTATGAGACTTAAGCTTTATTCCTCTTTGGAAAGACTGACCCTCATGCAGCATAGAGTCTTTAATACCCACTGTGCCATTGGTCTGAGCCAAGTGTGCCACCTATTAAGTCACTCAGTCCCTACGTGACTGGTAGAGGCCTCCAATCCATGTACTGAACAGGCCCAATCTCGTTTTTTGGTTATAACAGCTGATGGTATGACATCACATGGTGTTCTGAATGCAGGCCATTTCACTTTTAGGCTGGATATTGGGACATAGTACTTCAAGGAAGAAAATGCAATCTCATGTCCGTATCAGGCATAAACTTGTCTCTAATTGCTATAGCATGAGGCACTCTTGGCTGGAAAGGGGAAGTGGTAGCTGTAATTTTAAAGGGAAGACTGAGCTGTAGCACAAGAAGAACAGTTTGCCTGCATTAGTCCTATTGGGCAGGTCCAAGGTGAGTGTCTAACCAAGTTGCTGATGTGAAGAAGGCTCTAGTTTATGCTGGTCTAGTGATGTGCTCTTACAGTGACATTAGTGGCTGGTGCTAATTGTTTGTTTTCGTGTTTAGTAGACATTTCCCATGGATGAGCTGGTGCATGACTTGGCCTCGGCCTTGGAGCAGACCTCAGAACAAAACAAGCTGGATGAGCTGTGGGAAGAGATGGCCCTGAGCCCACGGCAGCAGCGGCGGCAGCTTCGCAAGAGGAGGGGTCGTAAGCGGCGCTCAGACTTCACGCACCAGGCGGAGCATGCCTGCTGCTACAGTGAGGCTTCGGAATCAAGCTTGGATGAAGCCATGAAGGACTGTCGTGAGGTGTTGACTGCCAACTTCAGTGACTCAGATGACATGGCTGTGGCCAAACGCCACCCAGCTCTGAGTGCCACCCTAAAGAGCAAGCAGCATTCTTGGCATGAGTCGGACTCCTTCACGGAAAATGGACCCTGCCGACCCCTCAGGCGTCGCCGGAAGGTGAAACGTGTGACCTCAGAGGTAGCTGCTAGCCTCCAGCAGAAACTCAAGGTGTCAGAGTGGAACTATGAGAGAGGCTATAGGTTCAAGTCAGCCAAGAAGCAGCGTCTGTCACGCTGGAAGGAGAATGCCCCTTGGACTTCATCCAATCATGGCCTGTGTGAGTCAGTAGAGAACAGGCCCTTCCTAAGTAAAGGCGGGAGGAAGGAGAGGATGGAGTGTGAAGCGGATGAACAAAAACAGGGTTCTGATGAAAACATGTCTGAATGGTGAGCTCTCCAGGCCTTTCCTTCCCCTACCACAATCAGATTTTCAACTTCCTTTACAGCTGCTTGCAAAGACTGTGCCTGCTCTAGGTAATTCTCTCTCAAACAAAAGTGCTACTTTTCCCTTAAAGATACAAGAAAAAAAATCCCCAAACCCTTCACAAGGTGCAAACCCTTGCCTGCAGTCCTTGCGAGCAATCCTACGGTGCTAAATCAATGTGCATGTTGTCCTCATGACCCAGTAGTGACGGGTATGTTGTATTCATAACAAACTGGTGCACTTCTGGCTCCAATGAGAAGTCTATTGTCTCTGTCTTCACAGTGACAACCAGCATGCTAGTGGCTCTAGTCTTTGCAAGTAAAACCATGTTGACAAGTCTGTGAGTGATGGATGAGACTGATTTCAGTTTCATGATGCCAAGGGTTTATGAGAAACAGCAAAGGAAAACAGAACAAATTTCCTGTAGTGACCAGTTAGGCTTGTTTGCAGTTACTGTATGTACCTTGATCAAAACATTGTTCTGTTTACAAGTTAGTGCATGTTAGTTGCCTAGTGTAGTTGTAACAAAGGCATAGATCAAGGTGAGGCCTTCCTTACTGAAGAGAGGATGCTATTTTTGCCATCTAAAAATGGGAAAAGACATTTTTATCTAGTAGTACCAGAGAGGAGATATCGAGTAGCACCTTGAGAATGTACATCAATGACAATGGGCAGATAGATTCCTTCACTTGATGGAGCAGTAATAGATATTGCTAGCCCTCTCGAGGTACTTTCTACACCAATCAGTATCTCTTCCATCATGTTCAACTGAACTTAAACCAGCTGGCTTTCATCCAGCCTTATCTATGCCAGCCATTGAGAAAGCAAACACACAGCTTTGTTTTGGTCCATCACCTGAGGAATGCGCTGGGTGATTGTTTTGTTTTCCCTCAGTTGGTTCCTTTCCCTCAGACTAATAAGGGTATGTCTACACTACGAAATCATGTTGACCTAAGTTACCATGACATACAGCCACTGCATTAATTAAATCGCTTTTGCATGTCCAAACTATGCTCCTAGTGTCAGCGGTGCACATCCTCACCAGGAGTGCTTGTACTGATTTAACTGTCAGTGTGGGGCGGCTTCAGAAAATCAGCAACTGTCGATGTAAGCAACATCTATGCTGATGCTGCGTCGACCTAACGAAATCAATCTAAGCACTACACCTCTCACAGAAGTGGAGTTACTAAGGGTATGTCTACACTGGAAACTTCAAAGAACTGCTGCGGGAACGCTCCCGTGGCAGCGCTTTGAAGTGCGTGTGTGGTTGTGCATGAGTGCTGGGAGAGAGCTCTCCCAGCGCTCCTGGTAATTCACCTCCACGAGGGGATTAGCTCTGAGCGCTGGGAGTGCGGCTCCCAGCGCTTGGAGCCTGTCTACACTACTGCTTTAAAGCGCTCAGACTTGCTGCACTCGGGGGTGATTTTTCACCCCCCCTCTCCCCCCCCGAGCCAGCAAGTTACAGCGCTATAAAACATAAATGTAGACAAGCCCTAAGTTGCAGTAGTTGGCGAGTTACATCGGTGGGAGCTACATTTTAGTGTAGATGCTTACAGAGTTAGGTCGATGTAAGCTGCCTTGCATTGACCTAATTCTGTAATGCAGACCAGGGCTTATTGTGCATATGTTTGCATCAAATGACACTTGCCATCTGCTGCCAAATTGTTGGGATTCTCTTTGGAAATCCAGAGGTCAAAAGGTTTGACCATCTCACCTCCACATGTATGGTCTGGGCTGTGGCTTGGTGAGGGGAGGGGAGTTAGAGGAAGAATACATAGGGCAGATCAAACCAGAATAGTCCAAGGGCGGTCTGAGAACATCCTTGAGTAACACATGTGCTACCTCAAGTTCATGGATGACGCATTGTCTGTCTAATCTTTCACATAGAACAAAATCTATCTATACTTCTTTTGTATCGCTCAGTTTCAAATTGGATGTTGTATTAAGTTTACCAGCCAGTGATAAGGTGAGCCCTTGTTTTATCTTGATGTTTTCTGGGCTCATAGAATGACCAGTTACTCCCCAGTTTGTAGTTTAGTTCCCTGTAAATAGTAGCAGGTTTGGTGACAGCCTGTAGTGGCAGTCATGAGCCTGGCTCAGCTGATGTATTAGAGGCTTATCTCTCAGGAAAGAAAAAATCCCCTTCTCCTGGAAGGCAAGTGACAGAGACAGAGTGCTCAGCCTCCCCCTCCTTCTCCAGCCCGGCCTGACCTTCTGCAGCCCCTTGGTGCTTCTTGTTTTCTTATTTTTATAGAAAATCAATATCCCTCCTGACACAAACAATAGCTCAGGAGCAGGAATAAACGTCGGAAAGCTGAGATCTCTGTCCATCACCTCTCACTTTAACTCCCCCAAACTATTTAATTATAAGCGTGCTTTGCTCCAGGTGTTTGCGACAGTGAAATTGCTAAATGAGGACCATTTTAACCAAAGATTGGGCGATCAATAACACTCTATAGCAGTAGCTTGTCGGATCAATAGCATTCATTATTTCATGGTTAAGGTAAGTAGCCTCCTTTGCAAGTGGAGGTCATTAATCAGTGCTTACTGGACCTGAGGAAAGGCTTGTGTACAGGATACTCAGTTTTCCAGGCCTGAAATATAAAGGGGGTGTAGGTAAGGATATCTTTCCATGAACCTTTGTGCTGATACTGCAGGTAGAATGCTGGGCATAGTATGCATCTATAAGGCACTGCAGGGTTTTCTAGTACTTTTAGGTGCCTGCTATGCTGTTAATTTGATTAGGAACTTGGTTTAATAATCCTTTCCCTTTCTTATGTTTCCTGGTCCTATGCTTTAAGTACTGTCCCTTTCTCATACAGCATGTCAGGAGATGGATGGCACAAACTTTATAAGAGGCTGGCTTAGAACTTGGTGTTAAGTTGCATGCTAGAATATGGGAGGTAAACATCTGTATGTTTAAAACTACCAATGGAAAAATGGACTCTAATGCATTGATGAAGGTTCAGACTTTCAGGTATCCAGTGTAATGGATTGTCTTAGCTAGTTTACAGAACATGTTTTAAAAAAAGCAATAATATGCTTCGCAGCATGTGGTTTTAGTGAGTACTTACAGTTAATTGTGGATGGGGTGACACTCACTGTCCGTTTGCCTTGTGTCCCATAAAGTTCCCTGAGGATATTAGTGGCTGGTATAACCGCACACCATGCTGTGTGATGTTGCTCTTACAGGGTACATGGGGATCTTATCTAACCACACTGTTGAGATTGTTTCAGATGCTAAGTCACAGCTAGCATTCACTTCTCCCATAAGGCCCTGTAACCCATGTGCGGGGTGTTGCTTTTGCTGAGAGATCTCAGAACAATGGAGGTATTGTATAATATGTCCTAGAAAAGAAAATCCTAGCATTAAACCATCAAATACCTAGGATTGACAGCACAATGTTCAACCTTTTCAAAACTTTTTACAGACAGTTAGCAGTTTTCTACTCAGATTATTTTCCAAATAAATTCCTTGATAAACTGTCTTCTGGAGCAGCTGCAGTGGCCAAGTTTAAAACTCAGTGTAACTGGTGGTTACCTACAGCAGCAGGCGATGTAGTACTAGTTTATTTGGATGAGTAGTTAGGGACTTGAGGCCTGGTCTACATCTAAACTTAGGTTGACCTAGCTACGTTGCTCAGTCAGGGCTGTGAAAAATGTCATGCCCTGGGTGATGTAATTAGGTCATCCTAGCCCCTACTGTAGATGCAGGTAGGCTGAGGGAATAATTCTTCCATTAACCTAGGTACTGCCTCTTGAGGGGGTGAACTTACAACAACAACCACCAAAAAACCCCTTCTGTTGCTGTAGTATCTATGCTACAGTGGCACAGCTGTGCTGCTGTAGTGCTTGAAGTGTAGACCCTTACAGTCCCTTATCCAGCCAAAGAGAGGAGAAAGCATTTGTTTCATTTATGTTGGAAAATGGGAGTCTAAAAAGAAAAAGTTGTGGTACAATTGCCAGTGGCCATCGGGTGACCTACAAAGGGAGCATTTAGCTTAATTTCTGTTGCCTGATCGTTACCAGAGAAGGGGATATCTGCAGAGAGTGTCATAAATATGATTGTTAGCCGTGGCGCCTTGGCCTAATCCCATTTTTGATAATTATGTTCTGATAACCTAAAATTTCCGTTTTTAACTGGATACAGGATTCTTCCTAAACTGCATAATGTTATAGTGAGCTGTTAGACAGCTGTCCTGTTCCATGCCAGAGGCAGTCATGTGTCAGTGATGAATTGATTCCCATTTTGTGTGGTGTATATAAAGCACTTTGGGATCCTTTTGGGATGAAAGGCACTGGCAAAATGTAAGATGGTTACTGCATACCCTTCAGCGGTTACCTGTTTGTTCTTTGCAGTGAAACCAGCAGCGTATGCAGCAGCAGTGACACTGGCCTCTTCACCAATGACGAAGGCCGTCAAGGTAACTACTGTCTCGTGGTTTCCCTCCTGCACAATTTGGGAATTTCTCTTTTACTATGCTTGTAAATGCAAATTCCAAGGCAGTGCAGGACTAGAGATTGGAGGGGATCAGGATGTGCGGAGGAGGGATAGTGGCTGGGGAAAGGGCTAGGAGTCAGAGGAATTGGCTCAGATCACAAAGGTGTTCCATGTGACTTCAATAAAAATCATGCTTTTCTTATGGAAATGCTGTGATATTTATTAAATGTATAAAATCCAAATACTGGAAAGTGCGATATAAGGCAATATGTATATATGGGTTCTTGGGGACGACCACTCAGACTTTGCTGCTACACTTGGTACACTTGGCTACACTTGCGAGTTCCAGCGCTGTAAAGGCTCCCCCAGCGCTGTAACTCACTCCCCGTCCACACTGGCAAGGCATTTGCAGCGCTGTATCTCCGTGGTTGCAGCGCTGCATGTACTCCACCTCTCCGAGAGGAATAGCGAGTATTGCGCTGCTGCTGCAGCACTGCGGCGCCAGTGTGGCTGCCCAATGCGCTGTGAATGGCCTCCAGAATTATTCGGCAGTATCCCACAATGCCTGTTCTAGCCACTCTGGTTATCAGTTCAAACTCTACTGCCCTGGCCTCAGGTAACCAACCATGTGACCGACCCTTTACATTCCCCGGGAATTTTAAAAATCCCCTTCCTGTTTGCTCAGCCCGGGGTGGTGTGGAGTGCTATCAGCGAATCTTTCCAGGTGACCATGGCTCCACGCGCCAAGCGAGCCCCAGCATGGAGCAATGGCGAGTTGCTGGACCTCATCAGTGTTTGGGGGGAGAAAGCTGTACAGTCCCAGCTGCGCTCCAGCCGTGGGAATTACAATACCTTCGGGAAGGTATCAAAGGACATGATGGAAAGGGGCCATGACCGGGACGCCCTGCAGTGCAGGATTAAAGTGAAGGAGCTGCGGAGTGCCTACCACAAAGCCCGCAACGCAAACGGCCGCTCGGGTGCTCCCCCCGCGACCTGCCAATTCTACAAAGAGCTGGATGCGATACTTGGGGTTAACCCCACCTCCACTTCGAGCACCACCATGGACGCTTCAGAGCCGGGGGGAGGAGAAAAACGGGAGCGATGGTGGTGGGTCGGATGGAGACACCCCAGAATCCCTGGAGCCATGCAGCCAGGAGCTCTCCTCGAGCTAGGAGGAAGGTAGCCAGTCGCAGCAGCCGGTACTTGGTGGAGGACAAACAGAAGAACAGGTTCCCAGTAAGCGTTTTTTTTTTTTTTCGGGAAGGAACTTTTTCGGTGCGGGCTCTTTGGGAGAGGAGGGTTAGACATGCATGCCTAGATGTGGAATAGTGCATTGATGTGGTTTATCACATCGCGGTAATCGGCCTTGGTAATCTCCTCGAATGTCTCATCCAGAACGTGTGCAATGCGCTTGCGCAGGTTTATCGGGAGAGCCACCGTGGTCCTTGTCCCAGCCAGGCTAACGTGTCCGCGCCACTGTGCCGCGAGAGGCGGGGGGACCATTGCTGCACACAGGCAAGCTGCATATGGGCCGGGGCGGAAGCCGCATTGCAGTAGAAGACCCTCCCTTGCTTCCCAGGTCACCCTCAGCAGCGAGATATCGTCCAGGACGAACTCCTGTGGAAAATGTTGGGACAGTATTCAGTGTAGGTGCCCCCTGAAGCTGTTGGCTCTCCCCAAGGCACAGAAACCCAGAGGACAGTGCAGCCCTGAAACAATCAGTCCCCCTTACTCACCATTTTGAGGCTCCCGTGGGATGTGTGCTCTGTTTCCGACAGGAAAATTATGCTATTGTGTAGACCCTGTTGTTTTCTACTCCTTAAGTGCGGGGGGAATCATTACTCTGTCTAGTATAAACAATGCTGCCTCTGTTAAAGGTTGCATTTTGCCTATACAGCTGCATCAACCTTGAGACCTCAGCCGTCCCTCTTGTCGCCTGCTCAGAGACTGCAAAGACTCAGAAAGAGACCGCGAAAAAGCAAAGAAGACATGCTGCAAGAAGTGATGCGGCAATCTATTAAAGAGAATGAGAAAGCACAGAACTGGAGGGAGAGAGAAAGCAGGATCCGCCAGAAAAACGCAGCGCACCGGCGGCAAAGCACTGATAGGCTCATAAGCATCCTGGAGCGCCAAGCAGATGCTATCCAGGAGCTGGTAGCCATGCAGAAAGAGGAGCAGTACCGCAAACGCCCCCCCCCCCCAGCCCTTGTCCCAAAACTCTTTCCGTTGTGCCCCACTGTCACCTCCAACCCACTTTCCCCAACTTCTGTGTTCTTCACGCCACCCGCTGCCTCCAACGCCAGTATCTTCACCAGCCAGCCTTGAAAACCACGACTCTTACCCTCTGCACTCAACCCCCATCACCATGCAGTATAGCTATCCTGAAGTGCAGCACTCACTGCACAGCACACCAGACAGGACATATGCGAATCTGTGATTGTACTGTTCCCCACTCCACCCCCTTGTTTCTTTTCAATAAATTTTTTTTTCTTTTCAATAAATGGATTCTTTGGCTTTGAAAACATTCTTTATTATTGCATAAAGTAAAAGACACCTTAGCCCAGGAAATAAACAGGCACTGCAAGTCTGCTTGTCTGCTAAGCAGACACTGATTCCTAAAGATTGGAACTACTGCACTTCACTCCCGTGCAGGGCACCAGATATCACTGCTGGTTTTCAGCCTCAAATTGCTCCCTCAAGGCATCCCTAATCCTTGCAGCCCCACGCTGGGCTCCTGTAATAGCCCTACTCTCTGGCTGTGCAAATTCAGTCTCCAGGTGTTGAACCTCAGAGGTCCATGCCTGAGTGAAGCTTTCACCCTTCCCCTCACAAATATTATGGAGGGCACAGCACGTGGATATAACTGCGGGGATGCTGTTTTCGGCCAAGTCCAGCTTCCCATTCAGAGATTGCCAGCGGCCCTTTAAACAGCCAAAGGCACACTCCACAGTCATTCAGCACCGGCTCAGCCTGTAGTTGAACCGTTCCTTGTTGCTGTCAAGGCTCCCTGTGTAGGGTTTCATGAGCCACGGCATTAACGGGTAAGCAGGATCTCCAAAGATCACAATGGGCATTTCAACTTCCCCTACCGTGATCTTCACGCTCTGGGAAAAAAGTCCCGGCCTGCATCTTCCTGAACAGCCAAGTGTTCCGAAAGATGCGTGCATCATGCACCTTTCTGGGCCAGCCTGTGTTAATTTCAATGAAACGCCCACGGTGATCCACAAGCGCCTGGAGAACCATAGAGAAATACCCCTTCCGATTAACGTACTCTGATCCTAGATGGGGTGGTGCCAGAATAGGAATGTGCGTCCCATCTATCGCCCCTCCACAGTTAGGGAACCCCATTTGTTCAAAGCCATCCACTATTTTCTGCACGTTACCCAGAGTCACAATTCTTCTGAGTAGGATGCGATTAATGGCCTTGCAAACTTGCATCAACACTATTCCAACTGTCGACTTTCCCACTCCAAACTGGTTTGCGACCGACCGGTAGCTGTCTGGAGTTGCCAGCTTCCAACTTGCAATAGCCACCTGCTTCTCCACTGGCAGGTCAGCTCTCAATCTCATGTCCTTGCGCTGCAGGGTGGGGGCAAGCTCCTCACACAGTCCCATGAAAGTGGCTTTTCTCATCCGAAAGTTCTGCAGCCACTGCTCGTTATCCCAGACTTCCATGACAATGTGATCCCACCACTCTGTGCTTGTTTCCCGAGCCCAAAAGTGGCGTTCCACGGTGCTGAGTATGTCCGTGAATGCCACAAGCAATTTTGTGTCGTACGCGTTACGCAGCTCGATAGCATCGTCGGACTCCTCACCCTCACTGTCACTTTGGATCTTAAGGAATAGTTCGACAGCCAAACGTGACGTGCATACGCCTCAGCAGTTCGGACTTCATTTCCTGCAGACAGATCGCACTGCACAGAAACCGTTGAAAGATGGGGCCAAAGGTGGACTGAAACAAAGGGATTTCTGGGATGCGAAGTGATGCATCACGGGGCATTGGGACAGAACCCGGAACCCCCCGTACCCACGCCCCCTTCCCACAACCCACGGCGCCAGAATGGGAAAAGGTGCTCTGTGGGATAGCTGCCCATAATGCACCGCTCCCAATAGCGCTGCAAATGTGGCCACGACAGTGTGCTGGGCAGCTGTCAGTGTGGACAGACTGCAGCGCTTTCCCTACTCAGCTGCACAATATCAGGTTTAACTCACAGCGCCGTACATCTGCAAGTGTAGCCAAGGCCTTAGTTACAGTGCGGTCATCAGAACTCCATGATGTCTCTATCAGTAGAGGTCAATTGTTTGTATATTATATTGCAAAAGTTCCCACAATCTGCTTGTCATACTTGGTCCATTCAGAAACATACTGGTCCAGAGAGCTCACAATCTAAGATGACAAGCAACATACTAAGCCTGGTGGAGGTGCAACAATCAAAATGTGTGTATTGGGCAGGGGAGAAGCAGTTCTCAGAAGTTTGTGGACTCTCACACTTCAACTGGTGTTGGTGTTGAATTTGTAACATATACATTCTTTGTCCAAGATTATTATTAGGTACTGGAGTTAAATAGATGTCAACCAAAGAAACAAACACAAATGTTTAAACAGTGACTAAAAATCCCTTCCCCTCTCTGTTGCTCAAATTCCAATCTCTTAAATCTTGTGATGTCATAATTTCATTAATTCTCCAGTCTTTGGCTGTGTCTACATTGGGAAAATGCTTTGTTAGAAAATATGTTAATTAGTACGTTTTGGCTAATATGTCAAATGTGCCATAGTACCTACTGTAGACAGGAACAGTTGCGTTAAAAATTATTTTTTTTTAAACATGACTGTCTCTGTCTACACTAGTTGCCACTTCATGTTTGACATCATTTTAGCTAAAACATTTTAACACATTTTCTTACATGATGCTTTTTCCCAACATAGACAAAGCCTTAAATGTTCTGATGCTGTTTACACTCTAATGTGAAAAACAAGCAAGGAAAAAATACCCTTTTTGGACAAACTCCTTCCAAAGCTTCTTTATCAATCATAAAGAAGCAAAAGAAAGGGTACAAACCCAATTGTTTTACTTTGCAAGTCACCTTTAAACTTAATGTTCTGGCCCAATCCCAACTTAGTTAATTACATTCTGCTTCACTAAATTTCCCATGTAGTTTCAACTGGATACAGGTTTCTTCCCTTTTTGTCCTTTAACTATTATGTTATTGGAACAGTTGGTATTATCCATCCCAGCAGCAGATGCATGTCACTGGTGGAGGAGTGGTCCCTGTGTAGAGTTTGAACATAAGTTTATAAAATGCTTTGGGATCTTTCAGGGTGAAAGGCACTGTAGGAGCAGTGGATGCATATCTTTATTGTCTGTCTAATGTAGCAAGTGACTTTGAAGGAAATTGCTTGAGATATGAGTTACTGAGCTTATGCTCTAGTGTCCAAAGTAGCTGACCTGTTTATACACATGATCCGTTTTCCAGTGTTTGGGGGAACAGTCCCTATTTAATTTTTTAACACATCTGAAGCCTCTGTCTAGAGTGTATGTATCAAATATATATAAGAATAAATATCTGAATGAATTATCCTGATTCCAGGCACTTGCCTGTTATTGTGGGTAGTTTCGGGGGCTGCTGATGTGATCGGGGCTGCTTGCTTCGTTTGTTTAATGATTGGTTTTCAGAGTGGATGCAGGACTGGATTATTGTCTCAGGATGAGGTCTGACACCAGTGCTGCATGGAGCTGCCTGCTTTTTCTCAGCCTGCTCACTTGTTACTTTTCCAAGGAGAATTCTAACCAGGCAGCTTTAACAGAATATTATCTAGTGCAGTTCAGTTACCAGGACACAGCTGTGTTAATTGCACTGGCTCTGCTTGTTGGAGACTTTTGAGGTGGTTAGTTGTTGCTATCCCAGGCATGAGTGGGTTGTGGTCTTGACCGGTCCTGAGGAGTTTTCAAAGAGCCAGATGTATGGCACAATTAATACTCATTGACCCTTTCTGTGCTCTAAGCCACCAGCCATTCCTAATGGCGTGATGAGTGCTTTTCCTTGAAGCTCCTGTCCTCTGAGTGTGGCTCATTCTTCCTGATGTACAGGTTGGTAGCATGTGCAGCATTTGCTCCTCTTCCCCCCTCCCCCCCATTTTGAGGGCTCCTTTGTAGTAGCCGATAATGCTTGTGCCAGGCCACTACACTTCCACCTCCCCTGCAGTAATTACATTGGAGAAAGAGCTGCACCTGTACATCAGACACCACACAGCACTGAAATAATGTAAGTGAGACGCAGCCACAAAAGAGCAATAAAGCTGCCTCAGCCTCCTAAACACGTCAGTAAAGAGGACCCATCCAACAAAGAGGCCTTCATGCTGGGCGATCTACTTTCTATGGGAAATGCTGCTTATGCCACTGTAGACTGAGCACAAGAATAATTGGAGCACTTGTTGAATTCCCCATAATTATAGTACTATCAATTAAACTTAACATAAAACTGCTATTAAATGTAGGAGTAACTCCCAAAGAGTCTTCAAGTGACTTTGGTAGTTTTTTGATGTGGAATATGTAACATTTTGATGGTCACTCAGAGGAGATGTTGGAGTAACTCTGTGCTGCTTCTCTAGGGGATGATGAGCAGAGTGATTGGTTCTATGAGGGAGAATGTGTCCCAGGATTCACCGTCCCCAACCTACTGCCCAAGTGGGGAGCAGATCACCGGTCTGAGGTGGAGCGAATGGACTCTGGCCTGGAAAAACTCTCCGACTCTACGTTCCTTTTGCCCTCCCGGCCTGCTCAGAGGGGTGAGCTCCACAGGGAATGGGATGGGTTCAGAAGTGTGTTTGTGAACCTTTAAATGGCAGAGGGAGCAGATTTTATTCACAGAGATGCTGAACTTAAGCTGATATTAAAGTTGACCTGTTTATAGATTTTTAAAATATGCTTGCTTTGGATTATTTTGTCGTGCCCTATCTTTAGACTGGTGTGATGTGGACACTCTGCATGTACCTCTACAGGAAATGGAATTTGGATATTGTGTTTGCTGTTATCTGTAAAGCAAACAGAAGTCTAGATTAAAGATGGCTGCACCAGCCAAAAGAGAACACTGTGAAACGGTGTGTGATCCTTCATTTCAGCTGCCTACATTCTTCAGTCTCCCTTTTATAATGTATAGATTTTTATCTGTAGCTCTTGGGTAAGTCTTCTCGTGGAGAAACTGAGGCACAGAGGTTCTGATTTGTCCAAGGTCACACAAAGCAGAGTATAAAACCCAGTTCTCATGACTCTGAATTCCATACTCTTCTAGGCACTGGAGCACAAGGCCTCTCATCACTGTATTGCCAGGAGCAACCTTCTGCCTTCAGTGCTCAGCCTTTTCCTTTTTTTTGGTTTTCAGGGTTTCATGCTCGTCTGAACCGCCTTCCAGGAGCTGCTGCCCGCTGTCTCAGAAAGGGACGTAGGAGACTCGTTGGCAAGGTATTGCCTCTTCCAAGAGGGTAATTCTGTGTCTGCTCTGCTGGTCAGTTTGGAGCTGCTGCTCTAAGGCAGAAAGTGGATTATTTTGTGCAGAAGGACCCTGTGTGGTGGTCTGTCACATACTACTTGCTTTGAAAAATAACTATTTGGTTTTCAGCCGGCTGTTAAGACTCTATAGACAAGCAGCCAAAGAAGGTGGGAAGATGGAGGGTGAATACAGAGGGAGCTATATGGCAGGAAGCTTGGCTGAGCATAAGGGGAAATGACAGCATTGATGTATCTGGGAGAACTGAGCAGATTCAAACCCTGGGAGGCAAAGACTGTGAGCTTAAACTTGATGTTGAAGGTGAAGAGAAGCCAGAGTTTTGAACAGAGAAACAACACGGTCTGATTGGCACCAGAGAATTATGATTTTAGCTGCATCATTTTGGATGGCTGAAAGGACAGGAGGTCAGAGAGAAGGTTCCACTAATGAATGCAAGAAATGACCAAAACCCTTGGCCAGGATTACAGCAGTTGGCATAGAGAGAAAAGAACATATCTTATATCTGTTACAAAAGGAGAGACAGGATTTACCACAAGCCTGCATGTGGTGGGAAAGAGGAAAGCCACGTCAATGTTGGGATGATGGGGCGGAGAGCAGAGTTATCAACTATGATGGAGTAAGGAGGCTTTTGGGGATAAAGTAAGGTGAGGGATTGGGTGTTTATTGGTGGGACTTACTCTGCGTTCTTGGAGACTCTGGTTTATATTCACTGGTGAAGGTCCAGTTTCCCTGCCAGCCTCCTGCCTAAGGATTGGGGGGAAAGAGTAAGACCTCTCAGCTGCAGAGAGGAAGCCCTCCCACTTTGTGAGGACAGCGTCTCCAATGATTCAGAGTTTGGGGGAGGGTATGTGTCAGGGGTGTAGTTCCTCTCCCTTCTCTATTAGTCACACTCAACAGCTCCTGTTCTTTCCTTCTTCAGCCCATTCACCTTTAGTTGTAGCCAGCATTTAAAATAAGAGTCCTCAGCTGATGTGAAATCTGCTTTGAGCAGAGCTCTTCAGGCCACCTGAAAGGGCCTGTGCCTGTTGGAGGCTCCTCTAACGATCCCAAATGAGAAGGATAATATTTACTTGTTTAATTCATCTTCATCACCTTAAAGGGATCTTTGTCATTTCCAGCGGAGGTCACTGCTTCCCCTCCCCCCCCTCTAAATTGTAATCATAAATAATGAGTTTCATTCAGCGCTCCCCGCCAGCGAGCTGCTAATTACCCAAAGTACGGCTTGTAATTTACACAGTAATAAACCGTAAATTTAAACATTATGGCACTTTAAGTTAATAATTTTCCTGCTGTAACAAATAGCCCATCTTTGTTCACCCCTGCTGCCGCCGCTGCCTCCCCTAAACCTCATGTTCATTTGTGCCCAGGCAGTTTGGCATAAGCTCTGGAGAGTCTGGCCTGTGAAGCCGCCTTCTCCCCTCATATCTGGAGCCTGACATACACCTCTTTCCCCACCCCTCCCCCCACAGTGAATTTTTTATGGCCAATTGCTATGTGAAGATGAACAGCTTGATATTTAGAGTCTCCTGCGTGAATGTGTACAGGCAACAAACATGCGCTTTGGAGAGAACCAAACTTCCAAAGCAGTTCCTCCCTCCTGGAATGTGCTTTTACTCAACTGCTGCAGGGGTTTTTACTTAATCTACTGCTTTCGGACATTCCAAGCTCCCAAGCGGAGCCCTTCAGTTCCCTTCTCTGTGCTGGTGAAATTCCCCTTCCCCATCATCTCTTCCCCCGCCCCCCCTTTTTTTTGTGTGTATGCAGTGCATGTTGTAAAGGAGGGAGAAGGAGGAAGGTTCAGTTTCATGAGAAAGAGGATCTGATGGTTCCACTTAGTAGGAACCATAGGAACTCCTTGCTACCTGAGCTGAGTCTCCTGCCCACCTCACCCAGCAGCCTGGAGTAACTGCTTATAGGAGCTTTGAGTCCTTGAGGGGATTCACAGTCCTCACTGCCAGGCTCAGAGAGGTTACTCTGGGAAAACAGGACCTTGAATATATGTGTGGTGTCTGTGCTGTCTGCTTCTTGGAGAAGGAAGGGGAATGTCTCAGATGAAGCTTTTGCCTATTTTTATGTTTCAGGAGACCAGCTTGAGCACTCTGGGCAGTGAGAGGATGGGTCACATCGTTAGTGACCCACGTCAAAAAGAGTAAGGACCTATCTGCTACTGATTATGGTCTAGCACTTTGAGTAGGTGAAGGAGAGGGTAAACTGTGCAATACATTGAGACTGCCCCTTTCCATCTGCTCACTGGGACTGGACGGAGTGAAAACAAAATAGCCTGTGAGATGGGAGATAGTTGGGTCCAAAACTGACTTGTTCTTCCCTTCTGTCCTATTTGCATTTGCTCATATCCCCCTATTATGGGTCTGCCCCAATGTATGGCTACGGCATGCTATCCCTTTAATTACATTGAACCTTCCTCCTTCTCCCTCCTTTACCACATGCACTTCTCAAATCCATTGGTCCCCAGTACAGCCTTAGAGGACCCTCTGTCCGCGAATCTCATTATTGAGTAGCACTGCGTATGGAGGAGCACCATGGGAACAGAGCTGGGCAGCGGAAGTGATGCTGACAGGACAGCAGCCAGTTTGCCTTCTCCATAGATGCAATGTTCTGCCATATCCCTCCCAGCTCCTCCTCCTAATCATAACCAGTACCTTGGGTGATCAGGGTGGGTTTCCCTGGAACTGCCACTGTCGTGGTTTGACAGTTAGGGTGGCTTTTTCTGATCATGCTGCAGTGAATCCTGTCTTCACCGGCTATCGGCATCCAGATTCACGTCCTGCCTCCTTGGCTCCCTGTGTCTAAAACTTGTCATTTTTAGTATGAGTCCTGTCAATGTTTAATCTCTCTCCCTTTTTTCTCCATCTCTGTTTTTTTCTCCCCTTCTCTCTATTCCCCCTCACTCTCCCACCCCCCCTTGCTCCTTCCTTTCTCTGTCTCCCATTCCATCTTTCCTCCCTCCAGTTTCTGGTTACCATCGACGGGAAAGAGAGACCGCAACCAGGTAAGATGGCTCTGCTCTGCCTTTTTTTATTTTCTCACTTGGTTTCCTTCTTTCTAGAAAGAACAAAGTGCTGGCTTCCGATTTCCACCACATTGTGGCCTGTGCACATGAGGTAAGGCAGCCCCAGCCCTTCATCTCACTCTAACTGACTTCTTCTGGGCTTCTATTACATCCCGCATGCCAGGGATCGTGTGGGCTGTTAGTACCGAATAGCTCCCTAGGATCTCAGTCTTCTTAAATCTCCCTCTGTCCATCTGGTTGTTTAACTTCCTCTGTGACAATGAGCTGGAGGGAGGGTCTTCTTGGCTGTAGGAACTCTGGCCTTACAGAATTCTCTGCAAACTCCATGAATGGGACTCTTTCTCCTTTTAAACCCTTCACATCCATCCATTTTGGATCATGCTTTTTCCTGGTGATCCTGCAGAGGAAGAAAAGCTGTTGGCCAGATTGTAGTTAAATAGCAACCAGACCAGGGAAGTACTGGAAAGCGATGGGGAGGGAGAATAGCCACCCCCTCTGCTTTCCATCACCCCTACTTAAGTGCACACTGTCAAGTCTTCTCCAATAAGTTTATGATCTAGATCAGATTCAGTGACAATTGGCTCATCTAGCCAAAGCAGAAGAGCCCAATCTCTGTGACTCTGCCAAGGCAATGTGCCTCTTCCTCGGGCGCACCCAGTACTGTCTGGTTCCTCACAGCAATAGTGCCTCCTTCTGTTCAGTGGTCAGATGCTTATTTTGTTTCACAGACACTGATGTTGAATGCACCTTGTTTTTGAAATTGGGTTTCAGTTTTACTGTCTCAGGTGGCTCTGAGTGAGCACTTCATGTCTCCGGGGCAATAGAACTACTCTTGAGGCCATAGAGTCCCCTGCCTGTTAGAACAGCTCTCTAACTTTCAAAATATGTAATGCTCTGAGTGTCAGAGTGAAGACTAACTGTGTAGACCTTGAGAGACCCACAGGAAATGCTCTTCTTATGATGAACTTAAATAGCTACAAGGAGTCACTGGAAGTTCCTCCCCACAATACCGTTGTAATGTTTGTCTGACAATAGAATAATGGTCCATTTAAAGGAGAAGCTGTCTGATAATTGACGTTTCAGAGATTATAGCATCTCTTCAGCCTGTATCAAGCCCTTTGTTTATAAAAGGTGGCACTGAGCTCTGGATTCCTGAGTGGTGTTTATAACCAGGGTCCTTTCATAGCTGAAGGATTATTAATTTATAATTTCTTAAAAGCACGAGCGCCCAGTTCCTTGAAAAATGTCCCTATGGGTGCTCCACTTGAGATGCACATGCGCTGCACGTGCCTTTGATTGGAGATTTTTGACAGCAATGCCTGTTTGATCCACACATGCACTCTAGCTATCCTCAAGCCCTGTACTGAGGGTATATAGGTCTGTGACGGATGAACCACCCCATGTTCCTATAGCAGAAATATGCATTGCTGCTACATGGGCTTCAGTTCACATCTTCTCAAGGCACCATGCTTTAATGCATACCTCAAAGAAAGATGCTGCCTTTGGTTCTGCAATTCTGCAAACAGTTCTAGACTGGGTTCCAAAGCTCTTCTCTCCTTCAGAGGGTACTGCTCTGGAGATACGTCAAGTGGAGCCACCATAAGGACACAACTCGAAGAAGAGCAAGAAGAGGTTACTTGCCTTGTAAAGTAACTGGAGTTGTTGAAGATGTGTCCCCCTCTTGGTGCTCCACTACCCACCCTTCTTCCTCTTTGCTTTGGCATCTTTGTCTCTGTGAGACTTTGCAGTAGAGAAGGAACTGATGGCAGTTTGTTCGTCACAGACCTATATGCCCTTGGTATGAGTCATTACGATAATTAGGGCACATGCCCGGACCAAACAGGCACTGCTGCCAAAAATCTCCTATTGAAGGCACATTCACATCTTCCATGGACACCCATAGGGGGACACATTTCAAAGAACTCCAGTTACTGTACAAGGTATGTGATCTCTCCTTATTTTAGGATAGAGTACCAGAGATGTATCTAGCATTTTATAACACACACAAAAATGGATTCCCTGCCCTGAAGAGCTTCTAGTCTAAGTTGAGAACAAACAGGAGGAGAGGAGGATGATGATGCATGTGGTCATTCGGGAGGTTAATGCAGGCATCCAGAGGGTAGCTAGCAGGATGAATTCTGCAGTCTGTTTCCAAATTGAGTAAATGTTGCTCCATATCATCATGTGGTTGATTAGTGATTGTTCAATTCCCACCCCTCTTTTAAAAAGATTTCCAGGGTTGTGTCCTTCAAGATAAGCTGCCCTTAATAGGGTTGATGGCTCCTAGGCTCTTCCAGTGTCTGCAGTGTGACAGATCTTCGACTGGTCTAAAAACCAGAAGGAGGGGGAAGAACATTCCTGTTTCTCTGAAATTGGCTTAAAAAGGGTCCCTGATGTGAGAGACCTTGCTAACTGTGGGAGGGGGGTCTCTCATTCAGCTAGTCCCTTTGCTGTGGAAGCAATGGGGGGTTCTCTTTGAATTGAGCCTTGAAATTGAGCTTTTGGGAGCATGGTTAGTCTTCTGGTAATGAATCTGCTCCATTAATCCAAGTGTCCAACATGAGGAGGAGTTTTACTTGCATCTTTACTTGTATTTATGGAAGTAACTTCTCTCCTTAGACCCAAGGGCATGGGCAGGAAGCTCTCCCTGGGGGAGGTGGACACTCATCATGGAGTGCAGCAGTCCAATACAGGGCTCTCTCTGAATATGCTCTTGTTTACCCTGATGCTTGTGTACTGAGCAAGAGGAGCAACTCCTCTGCAGGGTTGTTGCCTTGAAAGAGGGTAGTGGAAGGGACAGAATCAGATATCACTTGCCCCCATTATTTGATGTTGTGTTGGAGAGGCTCTGAATACTGCGTGAGCCGATGTGGAGAGTGGATTTGAGCTGCTGCATCTGGAAATTGTTCCTTTAAACACTGCTTAAATAATCTCTCTTGGACTTTCCAGTTCAATCCGTTATCTCCTTTGTACTCTCTGGATGTTCTTGCTGATGCCTCCCACAGAAGATGCTCACCAGCACACTGCACTGCCAGGTAATCCCCCTGCTTTGCTCCTATTATGAGGATTGTCTCATTTCCCTTCCTTTGGCACATGTCTGGTTCCTTCAATACTAGCAAGCCTGTGGGTTAATGCTCTTGGAAACCTGGGTTTCAATCCTGATAAAGTGTACACATGCAGTGAGTTTGGTCTCCACTCAGTTGCCAGTGAGTATGCAGAGTAGTGAGCAATCAGGTCCTGGGGACAGAACAATGGTCTGGGTTTGAAATACAGACTGGACCTCTGCCACACAGTGCCCAGTAAGACCAAGCTGGTGGGTTGCTGTAGATCATGTGAAGATATAGATGGCCATATCATTGCCTATTATTAGAATTGGAAACCAAACTGCAAAGAAGGTGGTGGTAGGCTAATGTGCGTTACCGAGGAACCCTAAGATCCCTGGGTGTCCTGAACCGATAGCAGACTTGGCGGTAGATAAACGGAGATGACTTTGTTGCTGATGATCTCTCTGTGCTGTGGCATTATGGTGAGAAACTTGGGTCAGGAATGACCAAGAGTTCAGGCATGTTTGAGCTGGCATTGTTTGGTTCGAGGGGGAAAGGTCATGTGCTGTACAAGTGCCTTCTGCTGGCCACTATTAAATCTGATTGAAAAGCTTGCCTCACAGAGGTCACTCCAGCATTCTCAGCAATTGTTGCTGTCAAAGTGTAATACACCTTTGCACCCTTCTTACTGTGTGTGGATGAAGCCTGGCCAGGGAGGGAACTCTACTTATGTTCTTAAAGACAGATTTATTCTGAAGGCGCTCTCCATACTTAAAGCTTCAGTTTCCTTTCACTTGTTAATTAGTAAATAGGGCATGGAAAATATACTAGGGTTGTTTGTCTAAATGAAGGCTTGGCATCTTCCCAGCTCAGCCTCTCCTCCCACTGACTTCTGCAGGGAATTCGTGATGTCGCACCATGATGTCATGCATGCGGGTCTGTGACTTCTGCATAGGACACAGCAGCTGTAGGAGCAGTGGCAGGATGAGAGTAAAAAGAATCCAAGAGAATACCAACCAGCAAACCTGCTCCTCTCAATGGTTCTTGCCTTCACATTTGCCTTGCACCCCTGTAAACTCCATCATGAAGCTTGGAGCTGCATCTCTACATAATGCAGTGAGCAGGTCCTTCTGGTGCACTGAGCATATGCCCAATACTACAAGTGGAACCAGCCATTCCCTGTTCTCCCTATAAAAAACAAACCATCTCCTGCTAATAAATCCAATCAGGAAAAAGCTGGTGGCACCTCGCTTGGCCTGTGAAAGCCCTACCCTGCTACCAAAGCTACTGGTTATGGCCGTGTTGAACAAGGATTTTCTGAAGCAACTGTGATCATTGGGGTTTCTCATTTCTGCTACATGAATAATTTAGTAACCAATGGATGGGTGTGCATGTATCCTAAGACCTATCCTTCAGAAACTACTGCCCTATTTCAAAGAATAAACCTTATGGGCCGGCCCTTTAATCTTTAAACTTTAACCCCGCTAATTGCCTCCCTCCTCAATTTCTTGTGCAGCTTGAAGCAGATGTTGCATTCTTTACCCCCTCTCCTAATCTGTGGTGGTGTGTTGCCATGTGCTGTTAAACAAGTGGTTTCTCCGCTCTAGAGGTGGCTGCATTTCAGGGGCCTGCAATGAGGATGAAATGGTTCCAGTAGATAGTGTGAAAAGTGCTTAAAAATTCTTTGGGACGAAAGATGATTAGAAATGAAAATGCATGCACAGTCCCATGTACCTAGGTAAGACTGAAATCTTTAATGGAAGGTGCTTTGCTTTACCTAAAGGTGTTGCCAAAAGTAGGGTTACCATATTTCAGCGAGCAAAAAAGAGGACGGGAGGAGCCCCGCCCTAGCCCCGCCCCTGCCCCTCCCACTTCCCGCCCCCCCCGACCTCCCAACCCTCCCCCCGTTCCTTGTCCCCTGACTACCCCCTCCTGGGACCCCTGCCCCTAACTGCCCCCCAGGACTATCTAAGCCTCCCTGCCTCTTGTCCCCTGACTGCCCCAACCTTTATCCACACCCCCACCCCCAGACAGACCCCTGGGACTCCCACGCCCCATCCAACCACTCCCCACCCCCTGACAGCCCCCCCCAGAACTCCCAACCCATCTAAACCCCTCTGCTCCCTGTCCCCTGACTGCTCCGATCCCTCTCCGCACTCCTGCCCCCTGACAGCCCCCCCCAGAACTCCCAACCCATCTAAACCCCTCTGCTCCCTGTCCCCTGACTGCTCCGATCCCTCTCCCCACCCCTGCCCCCTGACAGCTCCCCCCCAGAACTCCCAGCCCCCTACCCCCCCCCGCTCCTTGTCCCCTGACTGCCCCCTCCTGGGACCCCTGCTACTAACTGCCCTCCAGAACCCCACCCCCTACCTAAGACTCCCTGTTCCTTGTCCCCTAACTGCCCCCTCCTAAGACCCCCCCCCAACTGCCCACCAGGACCCTACCCCCTACCTGTACCCTGACTGCCCAAAACTTTCTCCACTCCCCCCAAAAAGCCCCCCCCCCGTTTCTTGACTGCCCCCTCCAGAACCTCCCTGCCCCTTCTCCTGCCCCCCTTACCCTGCTGCTCAGAACAGGGTGTTGGGCTCTGTGCGAGCCGGACACGTGGCTGAGCTCCCCAGCACAACAAAACCCGGTCCCTGGCCCTGCACAACAAAACCCGGTCCCTGGTCTGGACCGGGTTGCAGGGGAGAGCTGCCCTTGTATCAGCACAAAGTGCTCTCGCTCCCGTTTTGCTACCCTGCATGGCAGAAACCGCTCCCAGTTGCAAAAGGGGAGGGCTGCACTTTGTGCTGAGACACTTGCTCAGAATGCAGGGCGGAGCTCCTCTCCAGCTGCTCCGGAGTCCAGCCCGGGACTTTTCTGCAGCCCTCCCAGCCGCTCGCTCTGCTGTGCCGGGGGAGGGGGAAATCCCGGACATTGTGAGTGCTTTACAAATTCCCCCCGGACGCTATTTTTAGCACAAAAAGGAGGACATGTCCGGGTAAATCCGGACGAATGGTAACCCTAGCCAAAAGTATAAAAATGCCAGCACACTTTCACAAACTCCATTATAGAAATGTCCCCACAACACACAGTTGCTCTTTAAAGCCAAGTTCTCCTTTAACCCCCTACAGAGCCACTAAAAAGGTTCATAAACAGCCTTCGTAAATCCTGGCACCAGGGTCAGACAGTCCTGTGAATCTATTCATCCACTGCTCTAGTTATCAAAATCTCCCAGTGTTCCAGGTTTGGAACCAGCTGATGATGTTGTTTTATGTTTTTGTAAGCTCCAAATAATCTTCCTACCAGAGGCAGCTTCTATCTATCTACTTGTTAAATGGTGGTGAAAACACAGGGCATAGGAAGAAAGGTTAAAGATCATGTGATGTCTGGTTAGACATTAGGCGGTTTTGTAGAAATGTACTGGATGCCCACTTTCAGCTTGGTGTTCGCAATGCCAAGTCATACTGCTTCCCTCTGTTCAATGTCTTGTCTTTTTTACAATTGCTGGCTGCCTTTGGAAAGCCTTTTGCAAATGTATCTGCTAGAAACATAGTTATCAGGTGGAGTTTGTTCTCTTTTCCCTCATGGAAATGTTTTCTTTGCCTCTGGTGGTTTTTGGTGGAGTTTGTTTGGCAGTGCAGTGCAGTGAGTGTTTTGGAGCTCAGTGCTTCATTTAAACAGAGCTGCTGTTCCGAATGCTGAGTGCAGAGCTATGGGCATATAAGAAGGGCTTTTCAGTGTCAAGGAGAAGGTTCTGTATGGAGGGTTCCTTGGGAAGACGCAGTTGAAAGGCTGTATAAATTGTACTATACAAGATTTCCTTTCTTGCTTTATGTCTGCGATGAGGAGAGATTTTGTTCAAAGTGTCTGGGCAGCACTGGGGATTTCACACCCATCATTAGAAGAGGTTTTGTGTGTGTGTGGTGACTCTGTTATCATTAGTGGTATAATTTTATTTTGCAAAGCGAGGAGAGTTTTCTGCTTTCTTGCAGCTCTCCCCAGGGATAGCTGGTGTATTAATTTGCTGTATTGCCTCCTGGCTGTTCCCAGGCTGTTTTTCCTCTTCATCATGGAATTTTTAATGGCCCTGCTGCCTCTTGGGAGGTGTGCAAGGAAGAGTACCTCGGGTATCACTTCCCTTTTTTCACATGCCTATAATTACTCTCCTTTAAGAGCACAAAAGCGTTTGCTAATCATGCCTTGTCTGTTAAGGTTTACACTTGACGATGCAGCCTTTTAGAGGCAAGTGAGCAGAGGCTTTCATGGAAAGCCCAAGTATTGTACTCCCCCTCTCATTCCCTCTATCCCTTCCAGCACCACCCGTTTTTCTCTGCTGCACCTAGAAACTGTATGGAGTGGTAGTGCTGAACAGCTGCTGACTTGCTTCTCAAGCCTGTTTGGATACTGCAAATGGGCTAGGTTTATAGCGGCTCAGAACCATTAATTAGACATTAAAATGTTCCATGGCTCCATCATTGGGAAGATGCTTCATGTTTGTTTTTGGCCTATTGGTCTGGTATCATGATCGTCCCTAGAGTCTAAGAATTTCAGAGCAGACTGTGTTCCCCCTCTGTTCCCCTTTCCTCTGGACCTTGGAGTCTGAGTTATGGGTGAAGGGAAGACAGATTGCCTCCATTTCCACTTGTTCGCTGGTCATCCTCCAAAATGAGATTGGGGGTGGAAACTCATTTATTGTTCTTTCTGGAGGTCAGAAGAAGGGGGATGGTCTGTGTCCAGGCAGACAGGATGTTTAGATTATGAGGGTGGGGTGTGAGGATCCTAAATTAGGGAGACCTTTGAATTGTGTTCCTGAATCCATATTGGAAAGGTAGAACAAGGCAGAGGGATCCCTTCTTCTTCCCTGTTTGGAATCTTTACTTGGGACACTGGAAGGAAGGCAGTTCACTTGTGTCTCATCACACACAGTTCTCAGTAAAGAGTGGTGTTTACTACATCTTTACAAATCCTTTCTTGGGTGACTGTGCTGCCATTGCAGGAAGGCTGAGGAGTATAGTAAATGACCCATGAGGTTCACATGATTTCAGAAGTCAACAATCTTACGGTGATTTTGGAACCTAAAAATGTGCTCCTTTAGGACTCCCTGGGGCTCAGGGTGGTAGAAGAGGCGATGCTGCTGTGCAAAGGAAATGTGTGCTCTGTGATGTGATAACAAGAGACCTTTGCATGCATAGGAGCTGTGTGTGCTGATTGAATGAGCACCTTGTAGTGATTTACACATATGTGATGTGCAGATCAGACTTCGGTGCCCAGCTGGTTGTATCATTTCAAAGAGGAGGAGGAATTCTGCGCTCACTATTAATTTTGACCTTTGAAGCCACTGTAAACAGCCTCAGGTTTTACCTCAGGGCTTAGAAAAAGCACCTTTTATTTGGCCTGTTTTGCTGCATCGCCTACATTTCCTTTGCACAGCAAACAACAGCAACAGCTGGGCTGTGTGCTGCTTTAGTACCAATAGCCTTGTTATAAGGCTGTCCCTGTTGAACATTTACGTTAACATGAGGCTGTAGTAGCCTTTGTTTGTAAGGCATTAGATTAATGGCAACTCCTAATGCTCACTGTAACTTTCACTAGCATGATACAAATGCTTTGCATCCAAGGATATGGTTAGAATAAGGTTGCCATGGATTATGTTGGCAGAGAAACAGGGCAGTGTGGGATTTTAGTGAAAGACTCACACCTTGCATGTTCTATGCATCCAGCTTCCAAGGAAGTCTTAGATTGGGCATCATAATCACAAAGAGCCCAGGTGAGGTCCTTTTGTCTGCCAGTGGGAATCTTTGCAACAGCTATTGCTCTGAAGAGCTTTTCCTCTTGAGTAAATTTTACTATATATTTTTTTTATCAAGGGTGCCAATCTGGCATGGAGAATTCTCTGAAAAGCCTGTGATGCCATCTTGTTTTCTGCAGTTGTGGTGCTTCTGAGCCAGTGTCTTGGAACATTGGATGTTTATAAACCAGGCTTAGTTTTAGTGACTGAGTTATTTCAGTGGACTAAGTGAAATGAACGTGGTGTTTCTCAGTCTAGTTCCTTGTAGACAGGTGTCCACATCACACAAACTACCACTGCAATTGGTGCTAATTGATTCCCTTCCAGAGAAGTGAAGGACTGAACTCTCCTCTTCATCCTAGTGATGATTCCTCCAGTTCAGGCTTGCTATATCTTGATGGGGAGGAGGAGCTTCTGTTGTGCTGTACTGATCTTGGGATAAAACAGCGGATTTCAGGATCCCAGGCTGTCAGTCACACCATTTATTAAAAAAACCTAATAACCTAAAACAAAAATGCATCTCTTTGGCTAAGCATGTGATGGTGCAAAAGGAAGCCATAGTCTAAATTTTTCTGGTGCACGGTAGGCACAACAGCAAAACCCAACCGGCTGTCCATCAAAGGTTCTTCCCTTTCTGCAGGCTCAGCTTTATGCTTTGTACATCCTGGCTTAATACATTAAGAACAGGATGGGAGAGAATCCAGATGCTCAAGAGAACTCCCCAATCTTGTGGTAAAAATACCACTGTCTGTGGATAACCATAGATTTTTTTTCTCGCAGAAATATATTCTTGCTGTACCCCCCGTAGTTTCTCATTCATTCGCTGTTAGTGATGAGAGGCTGACAGAGGAGTTGCTACATTTTTAGAGAGACAAGGTGGGTGAGGTAATATCTTTTACTGGACCAATTTCTGTTGGTGAGAGAGAGAAACTTTCGAGCTTACATCTTTCTCAGGGCAGAATCTCCCAGTTCTTCCTCTCTTAGATAGGGTCCCCGGGTTACAGCCCTCAGCATACCTCCTGTGATTACTCAGCAGTCCCTACTGTGATTGGACCCTGCAAGGCTGTCCTTCAGGGCTCTGTCCAGTAGATAATGCATAATGACCAGATAACCTTCTCCAAAACACAATATTGCAGCATGCCATGAGAGAGATGATTTTAAGACAAAACAAATCTATACCCCTTTCTAGCTTACCTGAGTTTAGGCCCAACTCGTTCAGATCCTCCCACAGGACCTGCCTCTGACTGCTCCCCATGAGCAGCATCTGACAACTCACCCCCCCAGCCCTTCTTTTCTCTGAGCTACTTAGTCACTGGTTAGTGTCCTTTTAATATTGTGTAACTCCTGGCTGGAGCCTATGCTATGGCCCCAGCTTTGTAGCAGTCTGGGAGGACCCCTTCTGTGTGCCAAACACCATACGAGTCCCACTCTTCCTCCAGGGTAAGCCACGCAGCTTCACTGTCTCCTTAGGCTGGACCTCTTGGCCTTCAGCACTGCTGCTTCACACTGTGAGTTCCATTCAGCGAGTCCCGCTAAGACAGACCCCAAGAGAGATTTTTACATTCTTAAGGAGCAATGCACTCCTGCAAGCATCTGCAGACAACCAGCCAGCGTTGTCAAACAGTCAGGCTTATTAGTCAACTGGAACACAGCTTAGGAGGTCCTTGGTTATCCTAGAAAAATGAAGGTTAAAGCATAGTCCATTCTGGGTAGTCAGAACCCAGCCAAGCTGTAATGAACCCCATTGTTCAAGCTCTCTCTGTCCCTCCTTCATCAGATTCCCCAGTGTGTGCCCGACTGCTACCTGCAGCCCACACTTAACTTTCACCTCATATCCCACAATCCTTTGTTCTCCAGCTGGGGAAATGCTGTTTAGCCTCCCTGCTGAGAGGTGGGGCAATCTATGGTATTTGGTTGCAAGGTTTTTTGCCATTGTCTTCATGGATTCTCCACTGAAGTGATGTGGGCCTGGCCTCAACCGATTCCTTTTCAATGACACACTTAGTCGCAGACAGCTAGGCACCGTTCATACTTGTGTCTTAGCCTGGCCCAAGAGCAAACAGACATTTCCCCCCCACTAGGTAACAATGCAGCATATACGGGAAACTGAGATATACATAGGCTTCATACAAACATTACAAAAAATTCCCACTTCGTCACAGCCTATATGTAGGATCTTTACAGTTAATGGCTCAACCTGGTCTCTTGCTGTTTGTCAGAAGATGACTTATTTATACCAATTGACTAGCCTTCCTGTTTGCTTTTGCTATGCATGCAGCTCCAAATAACCCAGTATAGCTACCCTATACCTTTCCTTACAACAACCAGAGAATCATATGAAATATATTAAATTTGTAGGTTAATATAGAGCAGTGCCACATCCTTGATAAGATATACTCTGTATGCCTGGACTTTCTCTGTCATCCTAATGCACTTTAATAGGGCACATCTGTCCGTCCGTCCGTCCCCCCCCCCCCCCAACATATGCCGCTGTATGCAGATTTACAGTGCCCTAAAGTGCACTGAGCATTTGAAATTGACACTTTTACCACCAGGTCAATCAAAGCTAGTGAGCAGTCAGTGATTAACTAATTGGAGTGTGGGTGATCAATAAGGGATAAATCTGAATGAAATACATATTATGCTTTATGACCCCTGAGCCTTTGTAATAGTAGCAGGGCTGCTGAATGCAACATAGTCGGTACCCACATCTGACTAGGAAGCTGCTCCGCCTTTTGTTTTCAGTACAGTAAAGAATTCTGAAACTTTAATAACTAACCATTTTAAAAATTCTATTTCTTTGTAATTGTAATGAGAGGTGGTTGGGGTTTGAGCATGGAGCTCGGAGCTTCTGTATTCTAATCCTAGCCATAGCTTCCTTCAGTGGCCTATGGCTAATCACTTCACACCTTTGCCTCAATGGGAATGATAATACCAGGAGTGTTGTGGGAATTAACTGGTTAATGTTTGTATAGAGTTATAAAGTTGAAAAGTGCTATAGAAGAGTTATTTTATTTTATATGTCATCTAACTTGTTTATATAATCATCTTGTAATCTGGCCCTGCCTTAGAAAAGTGCAAAATAAAAATCTTAGACTACAATTGTTTGTTTTAGTCTCTTCTAGCTATTCAGGTTCAGATGTTCAGAAACGCGTGCCACAATTGTCAAATTTTGTGTGCCATCATGAATGTGTGTGCAAATCAGGTATTTGAGTGAGTAGGGGTCATGTAGGTGTCCAGCTGGCCTTCCATGTGCACAAATACCTCATTTGCATGCACACTAATTGTGTGAGCATTTCTGAAACCTGTCCCATAGGTCCAGATTTTCAGTAGGCTTCTATTTCCTGCACATACTCGTGCAAATACTTGAACCTGATCTGCACCTGCAAAATTGAGGGCATTTGAAAATTTGCCTCTAGTGGAATCTGACTTCCAGGCTTAAAATAAAACCATCCCATTGGTAAGATTTCTTAATATCTCCTCAGTGACTGATTTCATGTTGCACGTAATGACTCCTTGTGGCTCTTAAACTTTAATTGATGGTACAGAATGCAAGATTTTGTTCTGTGGTGCATTTTTATTTTTCAGTGTTCATGAATTTGAGATTTCTAACTGGCTAGAGCCAGGGTTACTTCCACAGTTAGTAGCACACCCTGGTTAGCCTTGTTCTCAGGGCTTCCCACACTGTTGTGCTGATGCAGTTGAGAGTTGAATTGCAGCATCCAGTCCTGGATTCCTATGAGCTCACATTCACAAACAGTGTGAACACATTATGAGCAAACATATTTCTAAATGAACAAACACTCAGTTGGAAATATGAAAGCACGAACCTCATTTCCCTGATGACCTACAAGAGACTGGAACCCATGACCCTAAGGATGAAAAGCATAGTTATTAAACCACTAGAAAAAATAATTATAGAAATACCAGCTGTAAAAGCATGAGGATCTGAAAGAAACTGAACCTTTCATTATATCTTAGGTACTTACAGGGCCTCCATTACTGTAGTATTTGAATGCCTCGCAATCTTTAATGTAATTTTTCGCCACACCTCTGTGAGATAGGAAGTGCTGTTATTCCTGTTTTACAGACAGGGAACAGAGGCAGAGAGAGATTTAGGCTGTCTACACTGCCCCACAGTTTGGATTATGGGGCTGTGGATAGCAATGTGCACAAGGCAGCACATAATGGAGGTGTCATAAATAAAAAGAAGAACAGGAGTACTTGTGGCACCTTAGAGACTAACAAATTTATTAGAACATTAGTCTCTAAGGTGTCACAAGTACTCCTGTTCTTCTTTTTGCGGATACAGACTAACACGGCTGCTACTCTGAAACCTGTCATAAATAAAAAGGGAAGGGTAACACCTTTATGTATGCAGTAACATAAAATCACTCCTGGCCAGAGGTACAGACAGAGGTACAGAATCATTTTACCTGTAAGGGGTTAATCAGGCAATTAACCTAGTTGGCACCTGACCAGAAGGACCAATGAGAAAAGAAGATACTTTTAAAACGGGGGTCGGGGGGAGTGGTTTGTGCTCTTTTGTTTGTTCCCACTGGAGAGAGAGAGAGAGAGAGAGAGACCAAGCAGGTAACCCATCTCTTGAAAAGATACCTTAAAATGATACATCTAAAATTACAGGAATTGTAAGGAAAGGAAAGGAAATGCATTAGATTATCTTTTGTTTTAGCTTGTGAATTTTCCCTGTGCTAAGAGGGAAGTTTATTCCTGCTTTTGTAAGTTTGAAGTTGAGCTTAGAAGGGAATCTTCTGTGTTTTTAAATCCTTTTATCACCCTGTAAAATTACCTTCCATCCTGATTTTAGAGGTGCTTCTTTTACTTTTTTCTTTATAATAAAGTTCTTCTTTTAAGAACCTGATTGATTTTAGTGCCCTAAAAATAAAGGGCCTGGTCTGTACTTTTATTAAAGGCAATTGGTTGGTATATTATTCTCAAGCCTCCCCAGGAATGGGAGTGAAGTGGCTTGGGGGGATATTTTGGGGAAATAGGAACTCCAAGTAGTCCTTTTCCTGAATCTTTGTCTAAATCACTTGGTGGTGGCAGCAATACCGTCCAAGGACAAGGAAAGGATTTGTGCCTTGGGGAAGTTTTTAACCTAAGCTGGTAGAAATAGTCTGGGGGTGGAGGCCCTGGGGTAGTTTCAGTTGGGTCCTGCCCAGCATTCACCTCACAGTAGCGGTTCCTGCAGCTCCGGTACTGTGGGGCTGGGTCTCTGCTCTGGGCATTGGAACCTCTGGGGTTGCAGCGCCGCTCGGGTTTGGCCCTGCCCCCCTGACTGGACCAAATTTGTGAGCGTGGAGTTGTGACCTCACTCAAATTTGGCCTATCTGGACTCCCATTATCATGACGGCTGGGCCAAACCTGAGTGGCTCTGGGACCCAGAGGTTGCAGTGCCTGGAGCAGGGATGCGAGCCCAGCCAGCCCTGTGGGACAGGAGCTGCCACGCAACCTTTTGAAACATTCTGGCAATTCAATTTTGGGTCAATTTTGAGAAACCCTGCTCTACATTATTGCCAGTGAGGAACCTTTTAGTTTACACTCGCAGCATCCAATTGGGGGAGTTACAGCGCTGCTATTCACATCCCTGTAGTCTGAACTGTGGGGCAGTGTAGACAAGCCCTAAGTGACACAGGAAGTCTGTGGCAGAGCAGGAACTTGAACTCAATTTCACTGATAAGTTATTCTTCCTTATTCATTTTGGATTGTTTGGGTGGGTCTCCTCAAACTACTGTTGAGAATATATTTTCTGAATTAAATTTCTTGATATTTCTTCTTATGAGCAGAGGTCAGTGTTGGTGGGAGGGATTAGATGACAGTACTCTGTTCAAACTTGATCCACAATCCCAGTTACATTGTGATCCATAATAATAGAATGTTTTTTCTAAAGTGATAAACAGTCAAATTGGTGCCATAGAAACCATTATCATTAGGCTTCAGAGTTCACATAAGCTCATATGAATGGGCAGATCAGGCTTTTAAACTATTTCAGCCTATGCATTGGCTCAGTAAGGCTGCATTACAAAATGATGTATGTGCTAGCATGGACCAGGCGCTGGTGTTTTCAGCACAATTGCATAACACAGTGTTGAAAACACAGGAACCTGATTTACAGCTGCACCAGCTTAAGCAGTCATATATTTGTGCCAGAAAACAGATAAAAAAATTTGTAGTCTAGGCATACCCCAAGATAATAACATTCTAAATGTGATGTGAGTGCAGAGCTATTTTCATAACCATAGGGGCAAGAAAACTTGCCTTACTTTTTAATGAAAGCTTACATTCTGCAGAAAGTGATAGGGCCCCACAGAAATGCTGATATCGCATCCACTAAGTACCTGTTCAGTCCCATCTCTGCCTGTGCAATGATTTTATTAGCTATATCAGAGCCTTTGAAGAACAGCCTATATTTTGGGAAAATTAATCTGCTGCCCCAGCTCATATCCTGCATCTGGTGCCTGAGCTTGAGGATGAAAAAAAGTTTTGGCCATAGGCTGTGGAGGCAGTGGGGGATGTGAATGAGTTGCTGCTGCTTCTAGAGGCTGTCTCTTTACCCAGGCAGCAAGCAGGTGGATGGAAGCTAGCCAGGTAGTGTTAAGGCTTAGTGGTCAGTGTCTCTTCCTGATAAAGTGATATCAGGACAATCTTTTTAATATTTCAGTTTTCCTCCCCAGACAGACAAATATACACCTGGGACCGCCCTGCTCAAGGGATATCAAGAGGAAACGAAAGCCAGCAGCAGCTGCAGCCTCTCTTTCCAGCCCTACTTCAGGTAATTTGATTTAACCCTAGCATCCCTGGTCTGTGCACCGTCACTTGTCCTGAGGGGACATTCCAGCATAGGCAAAACACTGGGACGAAGATTTTCAAAAGTGGCTAGTGATACTGGGTGCTTTGGTTTTTGGATTCCCAACTTGTGATGCCTTAAAGGGCCTCAATTTTTTCAGAAAGTCTGAAGCGTTCACCCTCTGAAAACCATGCCTTTTGAAGGTATTTTAGGTTGGGCACCCAAAAATCATTAGTCACTTGAAAATCTTGGTATGGCGGTCTAAGGTAGGAATTCCTAAGTTGGAAAGAGGGGGAAGACTGTGTCTGAAAATAGCACAATATTTGTAGGAATATTGATGATTAAAGTTAAATGAAACACAAGTGAGAAGGCGATAGTGAGTTATGGCTGTAAGTGGCTTGCATTTTGCACAGTAACAAAAAGAGTGGCCTAATGAATGAGTATATGAAGGTGCACCCATGGTGAGTTAGTATCATTTACATTGCAAGGTCTTGCAGTGTCAATATTCAGTGCTGCTGCTGCATAAGCCATTATTTCCACAGTTCTAAAATTAAGCCATGCAACCCCATAGTGATGAGGAGGTGAGCCCCTGTACTTCATAGATCTCTTTCACAATGCCTGGTATGAACTGATGTTTTGGTTCCCTCTCTTAAGGAGATCTCTGGACCCTTTGCTGCAAGAGCCTAATTCTTGCTAAGGTTAATGGCTCACCTCTCAATATCCATACTGGTAATGCCAACTCCACCTGGAGCCGTTTACCACTGCAAGTGGTAATCGCCCCTGTTCCCCTTCTTGCTCCAGGAATGTAACATCTAGAATTCTGGCTTTTTTTCCAGGTGGATTATACCTCAGAAGTGACTATTTTGTAGGGTTTTGAAGGTAACTCAGGTGTGAAATGGGTATAAATCTGAGGATCAAAGAGGTTTTTGGGAGGGTGGGGAATACCTGCCTAGAGTGAGTTCACTCCTTGAAATTTTTTAATTCCAACATGCAATTTCTATGTGACCCATGTTCCTCTGGTAGCTTGTGACTAAATTTTTGTGTCAGGAATCAGCAGCAAGAAGGTGGGTGGCCAAGAGCAAAGCGATGGTCGGATCCAGGAAACAATGGAAAAGACCAGAGGAACCACCAGTGGATGGGTGGAATCATGTCAGTGCCTTTTCTGGGGGTTGGTGGGAGAATAAGAATATCGAGCTGGAAGGAAATCATGCAGTAAATACAGTTCAGATTATATGTCTAGTCAGTATGTATCCAGAGGGATCTCTGTGCTTGTTTCAGAGGGACAGAAAAAGTGTGTCTGGTAAGCAAATGAAGAGTGTCAGTTTGCTTCTTCCTGGCAAAAGTCTGTTTGCTGGTATTCTTGGATTTAGCAGGTCCATTGGTGGCCTTGAATGTTATAACAGGATAATCAGATACCTTTCTATACAGCCTTCCACACTAGGAATCTGAATAGCTAATTATGATCATTCTTTGGGTATATAGAGTTCTTGGTGGGAATTATTGTCCTATCATTTTGTTTTATGCTTCTGCTACTTTCCATGGTTCTTCCTGCCAGAATGCAACTTTTGTGATGTATTTCTGCTCTGTTTCTATAGACTGATCTTCCATTTCTATGGCTGCTGTCATCAAAATAGATCCCAAAACACTTTAAACGATTTAATCCAGCCTTGTATTTATAAGATAACACAAAGAGATAATCACAGACTCCCTCCCTCTCTCATGCACTCTCAGTAGTTACTATCATGTTATTAAACAGGGTTTCCCCTTCCTTGGGTTAATTTGGCAACCTCACTTTCTCTCACTGCAGATGTTTCTTTGAGGAACCCCATTCCTTCAATGAACGATAAAGTTCTGGGTTGAATTAGAATTCAGGCCCATAAATGAGAGTAGGCAACAGGCACATGCACAGTGCCAGACTTCTCCTTTAAGTAGCTCCTTCACTGAGTCCAACTGCTCTCGTCTCACTTGTTGACCAGGTCCTGCTTCATTGAGCTCCTTTTTCGCAACCTGAGTGCCCCATGGAGGTGAAGGACACAGCCTAAGCTGGCTCCATCAGTCAGCAGAACAAATGGGCTTGCTCTGCCTAACATCGGGCCATCTCGAATTCCACGTCTTTTATAGAGATGAGTGATGAAGAGGGGCTTGTTCCGCTTTGCAGCTGTATTAATACACATCAGGGGCCAGCTCCTGGCACTAAATCACGCTTCTGCATACATCTGTTATCGGACTCCTCACCAGCGTGATGAACAAGTCTGCAGATAGAGGCTTCCTTGTGTCATTCTTTATAGGATTTTCCTAAAAGAATAAATAGCTCAAATCTCTGCCAACACTCTCCCCTGTCATTGTGATGAATTTAGCTTCTTTCTTAAACATGCAGCTACAAATCTTCCCAGTCACACCCTCCCCCATCCACACAAAGTTTTAAGTTGAATTTGACTGAATTCAGCAGATGTTGTTAAAAGCGTGTGAGATGCGCACACTCGCTCCTTTCCAGTGTCAGGAATGAAAGGAGAGACCTGGGACTCCATTTATTTGGTAACCTAACAGGCTAGCTAAGTTAATTATGCCCTTGATTCCCAGTAAATAGTGTCTGGTAACACTTGTTCTGTCAGAGAGACCTATATTCAAAGGCATGCATGGATGTACCAAATAAGCTAAGGGGAGCATCCAAATCTATATCACATTCTCGGAGCAGAAAATTTCCAGTAACAGCGCTGCTGCCTGAGGCAAACTGGATTAGCGACTACTGCTAAAATAGATGTCACTGGAGAAGAGAGATTTGGGCATTTCCCCCAGAACTCTTGAGAACTTACAACAGGAAGGAATTCAGAAGGTGACTTCAGTGCCTCAGGAAGTGACTCTTGTCTACAGAAATGTGCTGGGAAGTCCTTTTTACTCAGGTGCTCAGAAAGGCTGAGACTTAAAGCCAGGGCTTTCCAGCTAGAAAACAGAGTAGCAGATGGGAATTCTGTCATGTTTTAAACACAAATTCTGGCTAGAGCAGGTAGCCATAGGAGTCAGGAGATGTTTGTAATGGAGTGCATCAGATTGGACGTCCCAGATTCTGTAGCTTGGCTGAATGCAAAAAGGATGTGAACAATTCTCTTCTGTTGTGAGAAAAGTATTGGCTGTGTACTTGGTGCTGTACAAAACACAGAAGCAGAAAGAAACTGTAACTAACTAAGACTAACAAATGAAATAATGTATCATTTAGTTTATTCCTCTAAACAATTATTCACCCTATCAAGTTCTGTTAATGGGGACTGGTTGACCCAGGAGATGGAGATTTGGGAATGGGATATGGAGCATTTTACCTCTAAACTGCTAGCTGCAGTCCAGTCCAGACATTAGGTGACCATTGAGCTTAGGTATAGAGACTTTGACCTGTTCCAGTCTGGTCCAACTTGAAGTGTTTGGCTTAGGAGATTGCAAATGAGTTCTACTCTGGTCTGTCTTGCCCCATTTTTGTAGCTGTTTGTGATACACTGTCTACCCTACTGAGTCCATGCAGAGGTTCACAGTGCATTTGCTTTATCTGTACCATTCTCTATTTGGACACCAGAACATCACTGCCTTTCCTTTGCGGGTCTCTCCTTTATAGAGCTCACATGATCACTCCACCCTGTCCCTCATGCTAAAACAGTTGTGCTTGCCCAGGATGCGTTATTCTGTAGCGCATAAAGCTTATTTTCACCTTCTCTGGTGCTAATTAAATTATCCTCTTTCATCCAAACTATTCAAACTTGAATTTTAAAAAAAGACCTGCAGAAGAGATGCTCTGGGTCAGGATTTCTCAACTTGGGGGTCACAAACAGGTATTGGGGTTGTGACCTCGTTGCCCTACACACATTGCTAAATGGGAGAGAGGTTCCAGTATGGAAAAGGATGAGATTCACTGCTCTAGATCTTCTGGTAGCCACTAGAATAACATATAGAAATCTATGATTAGTGCTTAGGTTGCTATGAGGTTACCAGTTTTAACTTTTTCTCCTGTCCTCTGTCTCCACATTCTCCTTTTCTTCCTACTGTTTTGTGTTCCAGCAGCTTTACCTGTCCACATGGATGCAGCAGACTCATCCCTGCCAGCGACACAGTCCCAGAGGTGCCAGAGCTCTGACTGGACGGGCAGAACCCAGGCAACAGAGAAATCCACTGCTGCTGCCCCAGCTAACTTCTTTAAAACACCACAAGAGAAGGGCTCTGGATACAGCTAGATGGAGGTGTCTCTACTCGGAGCTGGTTGCGTTTATGAAATGTTGGACTTCGAAGTACATCAGCACTGAACGTCTCATTTGGCAATAACCATCTCATCAGTGTTGGTGCGTGATGCTACCGTCCTCCAGCTGTGTGCCCCACACATCCCCAGATCATGTTTGTGAATCTGTGTAAAAAGTAACTGGTGATGTTGGGGCTGCAGCTTTTTTAAAGCATTCCTGCTATTGCTGTGAGTACTTATTACACACGCATCTCCTGTCCCAGCACCTGTTGTTATCTGCTGGGATGTGTACAGAGCCTTGTGGTTTTGCAGGTGTTGGTCTTTGTTATGAAGCTGGTCACCACTTGGGCATATTGTTTGTTGCAAAGGGTTGAATATAACAGGAAAAAGTCCTACTGCGGCTATGCAGAGGCAAGAATCTGTCTTTGGCAAGCATAAGGACAGAAACAAAGGCCAGCTTAGGATTCCTGGTCAGGAGAGGAGGAGGGGAACAGCAAGTGCAAACAAGGTTTGAAATGTGGGACTTGAATTCTGTATTAGCAAAACACCTATAGGCCTCTCACTGAGGGACTTGGCAGTCAAGATGTTGTTTCTAATGAAACAAATGTGGTGCTGGTCCTGTCAGGAATTGCCAGTGGCTCATTATCAGCATGGTCCTTCAGCGCTTTTTGTCCTTCCTTGTTTGGAGTGTCTTTAGTCTTGCCCTGTGAATTGCAGTATTCTTTCCTTATTCCTCATCCTCTCCATTTATCCTGCTGGACAAGGGGTTGGCAGAACCAATTAGACAAAAATGTGCAGACTGGAGTTCTGAGAGTTAGCTTGGATCAAGTTGCCCTAAAATATCCTCTGAGAAGTCTTCATTGGGGAGATGACAGAGAGGAAATATTGGAATACGGTCCATGGGCATCCAGCTTCAGAAGCTACTGTAAGCAATCCCGAGGACACTTGAAGTTAAAGTCCATGTTCCACTGTGTACTAAAAGTTATATAGAGTATTATCTGAGTTCAAAGCACTCTCTAAAGATTGAACCACTTCCCCTGTCTCACATTCTTCCTATCTTCCTCAAAGCTTAGTGTTCTGAAGTATATATAAGTGGGGTTCCCCTCTATCTCCAGAGTATACATGGAAGGGGTCTCCCTCTATCACTGATTGTACTCTGCTCTGTAGTATATATGGGAGGGTGTCCCTGGATTTCCAGTTGTACTCTGCTCTGTGGTATGTATACGAAGGGTTTGCCTTCTCCACCTTTCCTTGCATCCCTGATGGCATTTACTCTGCAGTATATTGGGGAGGGTTCTTTTCTCCCCACAACCCTTTCCCTTTATCCCTGATTGCTCTTCAGTTTGCAGTATTGATGGGGGGGAGGGGGGGATGTCTCCTGCTTTCTCTTTTCCTGTATCCTTGGTTGTACTCTGCTTGTTTCCCTATCTCTTGAAAGACCTCTCTACAGCTTCACTCTGGGTTATATATATAGAAGATGTGCCTGGATAGCGTGTACAAAAGGAACCATGCCATGCTTGCTTGACAACCCTAGTTGCCTTGTGAGCTCTTGGGTGTTTTCAAACAGGTGGCCCTTGTCATTACAAAACCTACTGGTTGGCTGAGTGGGTGGAGCTCCAGACAGGACCATCCATTAAGAGCAAAAATAAATTTTCAACATGGGGTGGAACTTGCACCCCTAGATGTAGATGATGGATTTGCATGTTTCCCTTGCTTTGCTCTCTCTGACCTATAAATCAAATGAGTGAGGGGTAGGTTTGATTATGAACATATCAGAAAATGTTTTAATTGTTTTTAAATTTTCTTTGTATTAAAATTTTAAAATTAAATGGCCAGCCATGAAGACCCATAACATAACACACAAAGTAAGTTACAAAATCAAACAAAACGCTCTCGAACAATCTAAATCATGAATGATGAATAGTTACATTAGACAAAGTGTCCATGTCTTATCCACTAATACCTATTTACTCTTGGGGAGAGACCCAAATTGGATTTATGTTTTCTGTCCCAAGGAAAATCTCAGCTCTGCCCACATAAATCCCTCTGAAAAATCTCATGCGTCTTTCTTATACATATTGAAATTCCTTAGAGGGAGAGTCTTGTTACCCTCATACAGGGGCACAGAGTTTAAAGGCTAGTTTGGATTATCTATGAGCAATTACAAGGGATTTGAGGGGAAAGAAATGTTCAGATTAAGTTAGTGTCTTTACATTCTTATTTTTGTGCTTTGTACAAAACCAAGTCTGTAGCGCTTAACAAGTAATAAAGACAGACTCTATCATGAAGCTCCTGTGATCTAAAACCCGTACAGAGAAGATGGGACACTGGGAAAACATAATTAGGGAATAACTTGCTTTTTTATTATTTCACTCCTTGTGGGCAAAGCAGGAGATAAACTCCATCCAGCTGCTGATTTGCTTCTTGGTTATAGAAGATGTTGTTTCAATGGAGAGAAGATTGGAGATATTAGATACTGTTTGTTTAATGCAAGGGCAAGCACAGGCACGGGACATATTAAAAGTGAGGGACTGTGAGCATTGGGGAGCTGAGAGTAGGTAATATCACTCCTATTCCCTGCATTTGTTGATAATTCAATAGTGGGTTGCAGCTAACTGCAGGTTAGCTGTGCAGTTGTCCCATGGTGCCTTGTTTCAATTCCATAAATCTTCCTTTCCATGAACAGTTGTATTCATCATTTTAAAGCACAAGCCTAAACCATGTCCCTGGATTCCTCATGAAAGAGAATTAGACCAGTGGCCTATTGTGGTACTTGTTTGTCTCTTGGAAGAAGCTCAGATACTTCAGTGATGAGTACCATTAGAAGAATTTAGATAGGCCACCGACCCTAACAAAACACACTCTGAAAGTTGTTCCAGTGGTTAATTACTGACTGTTAAAAAAATTACATGTTATTTCTAGTTTGAATTTGTCTAGCTTCAGGTCCAGCCATTGGATCGTGTTATACCTTTCTCTGCAAGACTGAAGGAGCCCATTAAATATTTGTTCCCCATGTCGCTACTTACACTGTAATCAAATCACCCTTTAATCTTCTGTTCATTAAACTAACTAGATTGAGCTCCTGGAGAATTTCACTATCAGGCATGTTTTCTGATGCTTCAGTCGTTCTCATGGCTCTTCCCTGAGCCCTCTCTGATTTATTAATATCTTTCTTGACTTGTGGACACCAGAACTGGACACAGTATTTCAGCAGCAGTTGCACCAGTGCCAAATACAGAGGTAAAGTGACCTCTCTGCTACTTGAGAGTTTCCTGTTTATGCATCCCAGGATCATATTAGCTCTTTTAGCCACAGCATCACATTGGGAGCTCATGTTCAGCTGATTATCCACCATGACCTCCAGATCTTTTTCAGAGTCACTCCTTCCCAGGAGAGAATCCCACATTTTCTAAGTATGGCCTACATTTTGTTCCTAGATCTATCCATTTCCATTTAACCATATTAAAACACATATTGTTTGCTTGCGCCCAGTTTATCAAGTGATCCAGATTGTGCTGTCTTCATTATTTATCCCACCCCCCCCCAATTTGTGTCACCTTAAAACTTTATTGGTGATTATTTTGCTTTTTTCCAGATCATCAATAAAAATGTTAAATAGCATAGGGCTAAGAACCGATCCCAGTGGGACCCCGTTGGAAACACTCCCACTTAATGGTGACTCTCTGTTTACAGTTACAATTTGAGACCTGTAAATTAGCCAGTTTTTAATCCATGTATTGTGTGCCATGTTAATTTTATAGTTCTATCAGTACATATAGTTATTATACAAAATCATAAATATCAGAGAGGGAAAAGTTCTATTAAAACGGGGCTTTTCAACATTTTCTGTACTTTGACCTCATGTTACAACAGAAAACATTTTATGACCTTCCTTCTAACCGTAGGAAGGTGGCCACAATCCCCAAAACCTGTTTGCAACACCCATGTTCATGTATGAAAACAGGCAGTCTTTCATTGCTAATGCAGGATTGTTCTCTACAAAAGAATTTTCTAGTGCTTTGTCCAGTCTAGCTTTAAATATCCCTAGAGAAAGATCCTTCACAGCTTCCCTTGGTTGCAAGTCTATTAATCAGCCTAATGCATCTCACCGAGAGTTTTCCTAACAGTCATCTTAATTTTTCCCTGTCTTAAATTCATCTTGTTACTCCTGGTTATATTCGCTTGTATCACCCTACATAATTCCTCTCCCTCCTGGGTGCTAGCACCATTCACCTTTAGTAGATTGTTATATAGAATCAGCAGCCTAGTCTCACAATTGAGGGGTCCAGGCTGCAACTCCATGTTCTCAGAGGGCAGGGTGGAAACAATTTATTCTCAAATTTTCCTGTTGATGTCAATAGAGCTGCTGATCCAAGCAAGGACTGTGGGATCAAGCTCTTAGATTGTAAGCTCTTCAGGTCAGGGTACTGACGCATTTTCTTTTGTCTCCAAAGGATTGAGCATACTTATGGCACTATTGAAATAATAACCATAGCAGACACCCCCTTTGTAGGTAGCATCTCTTGCCATGGGATCAAGTATCAGGGGGTAGCCGTGTTAGTCTGTATCTACAAAAACAACAAGGAGTCTGGTGGCACCTTAAAGACTAACAGATTTATTTGGGCATAAACTTTCGTGAGTAAGAAGTGAGGTTTTTACTCCCGAAAGCTTATGCCCAAATAAATCTGTTAGTCTTTAAGGTGCCACCAGACTACTTGTTGTTTTTGCCATGGGATGTTTCCAAAAGGGCTGGAGGTCCCAACCATATGAGTTCCTGCTATTGCTTTCCCTTCCCCACTTGCAGTCTAGAATCCAATTATGGGCCAGCCAGGCTCTGAGCAGGGTTGCTGATTTGTAGGGGATTCCACAAGCTTAGTTTAGGACACGTTATATCCTGTGCTGTGACTCCAGAAATCGGAGTGTTATATGATTTTTTTGTAAAATCCCTTTCAGAGATCAGTAGCTTGCTTCAGGTTTTAAATAAAGATTCTTAGTATTGCTGTGATCCAGCTGATTTGTTTTGTTTCTCTTTCTCTATGGCAGGTGTTTTCTTTCCTTCCCTTCCCCTCAGTTTATGTAGTTTATTGTATGTCCAGATTCCTTGCCCCTCTCTGAGGAAAGCTACTTGTGGCAGCAAGGGGAGTAAGGGGACAAAGGTTTTTAGAAGCAAGTGTCAATAAAATAATAAAACAAGGAAACTTTATGCAATGCAATGATCCTGCTTCCAGCGCAGCAGGAGCTGACACCACCTCAGGGAGCTGGTGCTGAGTCCCAGCATGAGGCTAAGGCCTGGTCAACACATGTAATTTAAATTGCCATAGCTGTGATGCTTACGGGTGTGAAAAATCCACATCCCTGAGCGCCATAGCTCTGCTGACCTATCCCCTGGTGTAGACACAGCTAGGTCAACGAAACAATGCTTCCATCGACCTAGCTACCCTTGTTATGGGGAGGTGGGGTTCCTACAGCAACAGAAAAACCCCTTCCATCACTGAAGGCTGAATCTACATATGGGCTTACGCTGACAGCTATGGCACTATAGTGTAGACGTGGCCTTAGCTGCACCACTTTAACTCTGTCGGGATTGTTAAAGTGGTACAACTCCCAGCGTGGATGTAGTTTTACTGGTATAAAGGTACTTTTACCGGTATAGCTACCTCTGTACAGGAAGGGGAATAACTACTGGTATAAATCACCTTTATACCAACTGCAGCCACACTGGGGATTATACCAGTATAACTATTTTAGTAAAAATCCACACCACTAATTGATGCAGGTATACTGATAAACCTTTCAGTTGTAGACCAGGCCTTAGTGAAGCAGGAACTTGAAAGATCATAGTCTGTGTGACCCTGAAGGGAGCAGGAACACTGTCATGGCTCAGGGGGAATCGACAGCCCAGAGCCAAGTCCCAGTGTTACACTAAAGTGTTAGTGTAGACAAAGCCTTTATTGGCAAAACATTTGTCGGTCGGAGGGAGACACCCTGACCTACACAAATTTCACCGACAAAAGCACTGGTGTGCACAGCGCTATGTCAGCGGGAAATGCTTTCCCGCCAACATAGTTACCTCTGCTCATTGGAGGTGGTTTAATCGAGCCAGTGGGAGAGCTCTCTCACATTGGCATAGAGCAGCTACGTTGGAGGCTTTACAGCAGCACAGCTGCAGTGGTGCAGCTGTGCCGCTGTAAGGTCCATAATGTAGACACAGCCTTAGAAAGAGTTAGACTGGAGGCATCTGGAAAGATGTGGGAGGTCCAAAAGCTCAGTCTGGGCGCACATGTTCAGAAGGCTGAAAGAGCAATTTGAGCTGTAGAAACAGAGCTATACTGAACTAAGGTAGAATGTGAAGGAGACAGGGCATTATAATGAAATCTGTCTGAGGATCTTCTTGGACCTGTTCCATGGTCTCACACCAATCTCACCATATGGCTTTACGCTTCAGTCCCCCACTTCAGATCTCTTTCCTTTCTCTTTGAACACTTGGAGTTTCTTTATTTATTTCCAAAAGTTTCATTTAATCATAATGACAAAGGTGGAATGATGGATGTGAGGTGGAAGAGAATTCCACAGCTGGGAGGAGCATATGGTTAAAACATCTTCAAAGCTAAAGGTCCTGGAACAGTAGACGCTACAAAACCGGCACTGGCTGGTCTCACAGCTTGGTAATTGTGAGAGAACAAGGAAGCCTCTTATTTAAAAGGGGCAAGACCTGTGGAAGAAGTGTCATCTTGCAACCAGTCTCTTATTGATATAGGTATTTGATGCCTCCTATCACCATTGTATCTGAGCAGCTCAACTACCGTGCCATTTATCACTGTGAAAACCTTTTTGGAGGAGAGAGATGTTCTGAATGTTTAGTAACTATGAGGAGGAGAGAATTTTGGTTGCTTCCTGGAGGTCTATGGTCCACAAGCCCAGCTCTGCAGTGGTCCTGTCCTGCCAATTGTGATGCAGTGTACTGTCAGCTGTGATGCACAGAGCAGAATTACAGATGTTTTTTCAGGAAGATGGAACAGAAGCTTAAAAAGGGAGAGTGAAACACAGGAAAAGGGAATCAGATATTACATGGAAACTAAAAGCTAAGTTAAGGACTGCCAAAAGAATGTGAAAAAAGCTAAAGTAACAATGGTTAGTAGAGGTCAAAGGGGAACATAGATGATACTTTCTGTAGGACAGAACGGAAAGCATTGTAGTGTCATATAGACAGAAAAGATAATATAGAGGCTGACTTGGAACCCTTGCAGGACCTATGTAGTTACATTTCCTGCCCTTAACCTCAGTCCAACATGCTAACAGTACCAAGATGGCTAGTGAAAGGTCTACAAGTGCAACACATTGACCTTCTGAGACAGCTGTATCTTCATGACAACATTAGGAAAGATGCCCAGGTATTGTTCAGGTATTTATTGGTAAATGTACCACCTAGCTCAAAGGCTCAGCAGTGGAGCATATGAAACCTTTATCTCTTAAGTCACTGATTTTGAATTCACCCAGTAGTGACTAAAAAAGATTGCCAGCTTGCAGATCTCCAGTAGATTTTAAGAAGATTGTTCACAGTGTTATGTTCTTAGAGGACAGATGTATACCACACAATTATTATTAATCACCAACAACGTGCTTGGCTCTGTCTAAGACAGGAAATACAGACAGCCACTGCCTAGGCTAGCTTACCATTTAAAGAGAAATACTGACTATGAAAACAAAAAATACTGTTGCCATTGGACCTGATTAATAATTGTGTTGGTAGCATCAGGGGACACAAAGGCCTGAATGAGCTGTGGAAGTGATTGTGTGGTGAACTGGGAATAGCAATGCTGACTCACCTTTGCCCGGTGCTTTGAGAGCTATGTATGAAAAGTGCTATAGATAAGTTGTGTCTTTAGATTTTCCCTAGATGTAACTGTATTTTCCAGGTTGAATTTACTTTTACTCCTGTATTTTCTACCTCTTCTTGTTGATAATTCTTTCGCCTTGCTGCTATTCACAATTTCCCAGTTAGATTTAATGTAATGTGCTGTCTCCTCCCATTTCCAGAACATTAATGAAGAAGTTAAATAAGACTGGACCTTGCACTCAAGCCATGTGGCTCTCTACTGAACTTCTTGCCCTATCTCACCATGTTGTCATTTATTATTAATTATTTTTATTACAGTAGCCGTTATGCGCCCTAGTCCTAGATCAAGACTCCATTGTGCTGGGCCCTATTCAAACACAGAACAAAGACTGTTCCTGCCCCAAATGGCTTAGTCATTGCTCTCTTGGCCTTTCATCTAATTTGAGTCCGTGGTGTGCTCAGAATGATTGTCAGTTCCATGAGAACAAGTAAGATTTTTTTTTTTTTGTGATGCTGTATAAAGTGAAGTCTGGCTCTATCGCACTATGTTCCCTTGTGAAGGTGATCACTCACTTCATGAGCCTCCTAGGGGGCTGGTGAGGACAAAACAGGCTGTCTTTTTTCCTTGTGCCCCCTGTTAACAGTTGTTCCCGCACAGCAGTAGTCTGCCTTTCAGTGACAGCCCTCTGGCCAAGTCATGAATTGTGTCCACCCCTTTCAGGGTACACAGATTCCAACAAAGGATAGCTTTAGTGTCAGGCAAAGAGGTTCCAGGCCACACTGGGCCAAGGTCCCAGAGTCATGACCCTCTGGGTTATAGAGTCTTCCTAGTCCATATTCCTCTGTACCCAGTGTAGCTTTTTGCCTTCAGCCATATCTGGGGGTTGGTAGGGGAACCCTGGCCTACCCTCTCCACCAGGTCCTAATCCAAGGCCATGTGGTAGGCAGCAAGGTCCTGCACCCTAATGGACTGTGCTGCTGCTCCCCTGCATTGCTTCCTACCAGTCTCTCACAGAAGGGCAAAGCAAAGACATGTAAGCAAAATAAATCAAAAGATAAATCCCAGACCTTGCAGCTATCCAAAGTCCCTTTTCCCTCAGCAGATCAGGTAGGTTCTTAATAGTCAGGGGTCCCAGGCAGCTGGCCCTTCCATAGTACTCCCTCTGAGAAGCTAAGAGCATCGGCCTGCTCACCTCCAATGACTGACTACGATTGAGTTGCTCTGCTCCCCTTTTAAACTCCTCCAGTGCCTGCATGCATTGCAAGTGGGGCAGCCTAGGCCCAAAGTAGCTCTTTAACCCATTCTTTTCCAGTGCAGGATTTGTACACCCCATCACATTCCTTCATCTGCTAATTCAGTAATTCTATTTTATTATATGTGTTTTACTGTAGTTTCTGGAGGCCTCAGGAAGGATCAAGGCTCAGTTTTGCTAGGTGCTGTACCAAATGCAGACTAAAAGAACAGCTTCTGCCTTGGAGTGTTTACAATTTAATAAAGGGTGAAGAAGGTATGAAGACGGAGGTGAGGAAAAGAAACGAAAGAGGCATTGTGGTTGGTGTCACTGAATGATCGATTATTACAATTGAATGATTGTAGCATGTGCAGAGATGCATATTACCAGCGCCTTGAACAAAGATGACACTGAGGCAGTTGTCTGCTGTGCTCCCAGCCACAGGGGATCATGCCATCATGGACATCACTGACCCATGTACACAGTGGGTATGGGATGAAAAAGGAAATTGCCACAGGGGCAGCTAGAGATTTGGTTGGTTGCCACTAGTTTCATCTTTTGTCCCTTGGTCTCTCTCCTCCCCTCCCGCCCCCCGAAAAAGTAGGTACAGTATAACCTGAGAGTTAGGAACACCAGAGTTATGAACTGACCAGTCAACCACACACCTCATTTGAAACCAAAAATATACAATCAGGCAGCAGCAGAGACCAAAAAACCAAAACCACAAATACAGTACAGTACTGTGTTAAATGTAAACTACTAAAAAATAAAGAGAAACCAGCATTTTTCTTCTGCATAGTAAAGTTTCAAAGCTGTATTAAGTCAATGTTCAGTTGTAAACTTTTGAAAGAACAACCATAATGTTTTGTTCAGTTATGACCATTTCAGAGTTATAATGACCTCCATTCCTGAGGTGTTCGTAACTCTGAGGTTCTATTGTATTTAAAAGAAGAAAATAAAAAAGGTAGGTGCTTCAAAATCATAAAGGAATGATATGAACTGGAAAGGGCCTGGCATTCATTACTGAGCTATAGACAAAGCATGTTACAGGGGGACCGTCAAATGCGCAGTGTGAACACCACCTGCCCCCAGTGTCTGTTCTTGTATCTTTAATTTTGTCCCCTTTTTTGCCACAGCTTAGTTGTTTGGTTTGGGAGGTGTGTTGTCTTTGTATCATATAATAATAATAATTAATAATGGAGATATCCCATCTCCTAGAACTGGAAGGGACCTTGAAAGGTCATCAAGTCCAGCCCCCTGCCTTCACTAGCAGGACCAAGTACTGATTTTGCCCCAAATTCCCAAGTGGCCCCCTCAAGGATTGAACTCACAACCCTGGGTTTAGCAGGCCAATGCTCAAACCACTGAGCTATCCCTCCCCCCCCCATGTTTTTTACATAGAACATCTATGTAAAAAAACAACCCTCCCTCCCAAAAAAAAATGCCTTCTAGTGAGTGACTTAGAGCTCAATCTGTTTTGCTTAGCACTGAGGTTGAGAAGTGACTTCATTATGGTGTAGAAGTTCTTTCATGGGGAGAAAAGGCTGAGTACTAACAGTCTCTCTCTGACCTAGCAGAGAAAGGCATTACAAGAACCAATGGCTGGAAGCTCAAGTCAGACAAATTCCAGTTATAAACTAGGCACAAATTTTTAACAGTCATGGTCATTAACCAATGGAACAACCTACTCTGGAAGTGGTGGATTCTCAATCTCTTGATGTCTTCGTATCTAGACTGGATGTCTTTCTGGAAGGTATGCTTTAGTCATACCTATGTTACTGGGTTCAACACGGGTAAATGGGTGAAATTCTATGGTCTGCTTCATAGTGGAGGTCAGATTAGATGGTCAAATAGTTTTTTGGCTCTGAAATGTATGAAGCAGGTTGGCTTTTGTCTTCCTATCTTTCCACTCTATTGTTGTGTGAGAAGAGAGATGCAATGAAAGGTGTGTAGCATTACAGTTCTGAGCAGTATAATCTGGGCAAAAAATCCAGAAGATCTGTGAAATGACTGAAGATATTGTGTTGCCAAAGGGCTGCAAGCATGGAATCAGCAGTTGGTGAGACAAGGAGAAAGGCAAGAATTTTGCTTATGCAATTAAACGTACATCTATGTAACCTCACAGGACTGGAGACAGTGTAGCAATGTGTTGTTGATGTGCAATTTCGAGGCACCCAACTATCTCCTGGTTAAAGATTCCTTAACAGTTAGGATGCCCACCTATTCCTGCTACACACAAGCGAAGCAGGAATCCTCCTGGTTCTATGCAGAATCTCAGTGTTGAGTCAACTTCAGGAGCTCTATCTCAGCTCTTTAGCTCAGTTGTGTATTCTGTGTGAATTATCCCCTAGAATAAAGCAAGTAGGGAACTGGTGGGTTCGCTATCGCCTTGGCAGGACATCTGATGAAATAAAGTACTTATAACTTCTGTGCATTTTATCGCCTATAATCAGGAATTGATTCCACTTCTCCTGGTGTGACATAAGAAAAGATGCCTCCCTGCAGAAGTGCTCCACTGGTGGCCCCTGGTTTGATATGGAAATGGAATGGGCAGGTGTCTTCCTATGGAAGAGCTCTGCTGCACCCAGCTTCTGACAGGAGATGATGTGGCTGGAGAGAGTGTTGTTCCCACTGGTATCATGGTCTCTAATAACGAGAGGGCAATGACCAGCTTTAAAATGTACCAAACTGCATCTCCTGGCATGTTTCAAAATAAATATAAAATTCCTGCACTGATAGGGCAGTGCCCCATGCCAGCAATGAAATCACGGATCCTGGAAATGGCACTGACATCTAGTCCTAGCAGCTGTCTTTGTTGTCCGGAATGATGTATTCTAGTCCTTGGTACTGGAAGTTCTGCTATTAATACCCTGAGCTGAGGCCTTGTGCACTGAGTTGGCCCCTGGGCAGAGCTGAAATCTAAGAATTCCCACTCTCTCACCTTCGGCTGCACCAGAGACTAAGCCAAGAGCAGGAAAAGCTAGAAGAAACCTGATCATTCATCTGTCATGGGCAGCCTATCCAAAGAGAGTCCTGGGATGGCTTTCCCCCAGAAACCTGTATGGGGCACTATGTACATATCACAAGTGTTTTGTGTGGTCATGGACTTTCCCTATTAACAGGGCTTGGACTCCAGACTGTTAGGACTTTTTGTTTGTTTGGTAAGGTTGTAAACAAGGAAAACTCATGAGTGTGTCCCTGGGTCTAAAAACATGCTGTGTACTCTCTGAGCCAATCTCTCAGAGAATCTTTGTTCAGATTGTAGAAACTGGAAATAAAAGCAATATTCAAAAAAAAAAGAGTTTTATGTGATGTAAAGCAAACAGACCTGCAATGGAATGAGGAGGTTCACTGACTTCTGAATGAGCTGATGCAATCATGCCTCAATGACATACATATTTCTTTTCCTATTCACTTTCTTCTATATAGGTCCAAGTAATAATAATGTACAACTCAACTGAGAAGTCTGCAGGGGAGATTATTCTTTCACCATTCAAGTCACAGCTTCTTGACTCCAAGCGAAGGGGTTTGCTGGGCCCACCCCACTTTACCATGCCCATACCATTGCTTCTTGTTTTGCAGTGGCCTTGTTGTTTGCTGGCTTGCCATGACTTCATTTCCCTGTTCTTGTTATGCACCCAATTTGTAATTTGAAACATTAAATCTAAGTTGCTCTCAAGTACCTGTTCACCTGAATCACCATGTTAAATCTGGCCCAAGTCAACAGGAGCCATGTTTGAAAGGATCTGGTGGTGTCAGGTCAGTGTTTAGTGGACATGTGTTTATTTCATCAAAACTAGCATCACCGTGAGCACTGATTAATCTCGTCTTCAGCAATTTCAGTAGGGAGCTCAAGGTTCAAATTGGCCTGGAGATTGAATTCCTCTCTCACACATGATGTTGGTCTCTAAAAGTCGAGGTTGAGGCCATCTGTGAGGAGAGCCATGTAGGAAATTCCCCTGTGCATCAGCTGCTGTAGGTATAAATTATAGGACTTCGGCTATCACATCAATCTGGCACTTTTCATTAGCACAGAAATCATGAAGCACTTAAAAAAAATACTTTGGATAATATTTGATGTGTTCTTTCTGAAACTGAATCGTTTCAAAAGGCTCTTGATAGAAACAAAAATATCTGCAAACTGCACATCTTGTAAACAGGATGAGCCTGCCTCAGACTGATATTTTCTGGAAAGTTTCAGCAAAAATGGTTGAGCCATTTCTTACAATTATTTCAGTGAGATGCTTTAGCACTTCTATGGTTTGGAGCAGGCACTTGAAATTTAGCAGGAAGATTACCTTAGGGTCAGGCAAATACCCTTTTCTGTTCATGTAAAAATTAACACATTTGGCTTCTGAAAAAAATTGCTGCATGCACATGTTTAGGAGAGATTTGTTAGAGACTGGCAGCTAAATTATCTGAAGATTTCATCTGGTTTGAAACATACTCTACAGCAGCGGCTCTCAACCTTTCCAGACTTCTGTACTACTTTCAGGAGTCTGATTTGTCTTGCGTACCCCAAGTGTCACCTCACTTAAAAACTACTTGCTTACAAAATCAGACATAAAAATACAGAAGTGTCACAGTACACTATTGCTGAAAGATTGCTGACTCTCATTTTTACCATATAATTATAAAATAAATCAATTGGAATATAAATATTGTACTGACATTGTGTATAGTACATAGAGCAGTATAAACATGTCATTGTATGAAATTTGAGTTTGTACTGACTTCGCTAGTGCTTTTTATGTAACCTGTTGTAAAACTAAGCAAATATCTAGATGAGTTGATGTACCCCCTAGAAGACCTCTGCATACCTGCAGGGGTACATGTACCCCTGGTTGAGAACCTCTGCTGTAGAGCAGAAGGGCTGGGACTGAGCGGATCTTTCCCTTCAATTACTCCTAGCTGGCAAGTGTCACTGTGGTGCCAGACACCAGACCTGAGGAGAGTGTGAAAATGGCTTGACTCTAATGCAGATGAGTAGGGAGCAGAGGGGGAATGGGGCAGGCTGGGGGGTATGGGGCAGAGGGGTCTATAATTGCTAGGGAACACTTGCCTTCAGAACCTGGAGTAGAATCTAGAACTCCCCGTGAGCTCTACATTTCTATGATTCTTGAATTCCAACATGACTCTGCTGTCTAGCAACCTATGGCAAAGTGTGCCTCTCCTCTCCCTGTAGCAGCTGTTCCTCACAGAGGATAACCATTGACTCAAATGGTAGATTGAAAGGTTTCCAACATTGCAGATAACCCACACAGAGGTCAGTATGGTTCCACATGAAGGGATTTCTGTCTTTTCAGTTTCCTTTTTAAAAACACTTTAAAAGAGTGTTAAGGCTACAAACTCCAAACACTGAAAGTTGGGAAATAGCACATTAATGTTGCCCATGTTGCTTTAATTTAGTCCCTTTGTGTGTGCATTATGATACAGCTTTTAATTTAATCAATTTTTTTTTCTATAGGACACCTTCATTCAGAACAGAGGGTGGATGGTGCTCACTGAATGACCAGCTATTCAATATTTCTTGTCACCCTCATTAATCAGTGTCCAGTCCTATACTATCCAAATCTTACTCTGAATAAAGTATTATTTATTTCCTATGGCACTCATCATTAGAGTATCTGAGTGCTTCATAAACATTAATGAATTTATCTTCACAAAATCCCTGTGAGTTAAGGTGCTATTGTTATCTTCATTTTACAGATGAGGCACAAAAAGATTAAAGCCAAAATTGTTAAATGTCTACTCATTTTGGGGGCCCAACTTGAGACACATAGGGCCTGATTTTTTTCAGAGTGTTTAGCATTTTTATAACCCTTTATATGGTCAAAGCACAGCTCCCTTTGCCTTCAGTTGCAGCTGTGAGTGTTCAGCACTTCTGCAAATCGGACCCCAGCATCTCAAGTTGGGTACCAAGAAAATGAGGAACATCCAGTGGCCACCTATCAAAATTTTGGTTTAAGTGACTTGCCCAGCATCAGATAGGAACTCTGTGGCACAGGCAGAGATAGAATCCAATCTCCAGGTGAGCACTCAAGTGCCTTAACCATAAGACCAACCTTTTTCGTCCTGCAGTCCCCTGCCTCATTCACTACACACTTTCCAACTTGTGCAAGAAATGAGACGGATTCTACAGACCATAGCCTCCTTCACTACCCAACTCTGGTTCATCTCAGCCGTGGTCCATTCCATGCACTGAATAAGGAAGGAGTTTTGTGGCAAAATAGTATGTGAACTTACTTAAAGCTTGTATCACAATACACGCACAAGAGGCATGAATTAAGGTTGCCAGTTTTACAGTTTAACTGTAGGTCTGGCATTTCCTAACTTTTGAGTGCTTGTCCTTGCAACTATAACATTCTTTTAACATAAGGTTTTGTGGTTGATTGGGTTGTGTTGTGTGTTTTTGTATGTATGTATGCATGCATTTCTACATGTTGGGATTTCTTTACAGGAAATTTTGGCTTCCTAAAAAGGTGCATACTCCTTGGAAATAACTACATTATCCCTGAATTTCTGAAGAATTGAAAGCTGAGGAGCAGGCCAAATCACAATGGCCGAAAGAATCTGTTGTTTAAACAGGTTGGCTGCTACTGAACCAGGAGAGGAGAAGTAGGTGAGTTTAAGACCGCTCCCGAGAGTGGAGATACATATTTAAAAAAAAACTATTTTTTTAAAGCCACACACCAGAGGCAGTGCCAGATTAATGCATTCTCCTGGTCCGTTCCATTGCTTGTTGTCATCCCCTGACTCTCTTCCTTCGCAGAGCAAGCTGTAAAACAATGACTGTGATTTAATCTGTTTTTTGTACAGTTCAGAAAAACTCAGTTGATATTTAACAAATAAAAGACTGCTAAATTTGGTGCCTGTAGGCAAACAGGTGAAACAAGAATCTGCATGAATATTTTGGGGACAGTGTCTGAGGGACCAGAGCAACCAGGAAACCATAGCAAAATACGTGACTGAGGCACATCAAAAAGAAGTAGAAAAATGTTATGAAAAATCATCTAAGTGTCTTGTTAGCTTCCCATTCACTGTTCTATTTCCCTGCTCCCCCTTTGCTCCTCAGCACTGGGCCTATCCTAAGAACTGATAAACAGTCTCCAGAAATTTTACATGAGTCATGTCAGACACAGGTGTGAAGGATCATTTTACAGAGCAACTTAAAATTTCAGATGAAAACTGACAGTTCAATTCAGAGATGAAATATCAAAATATTTAGACTTTTACATCTATCATCTGGATGTAGAGCAGATGTCCAGTGTGCCCCAGCTGTGCTCTATAGCACATTGGGTCTGATTCTCTCCTGCCTCATTGTGTCATCATTTATACCTGTGCTGAGCAGGTATAAGATACCACCCTTCTGATTGGGTAGCATTTTGCACTCACTCAGCACAGGTGCAAATGATGGTACAAGGCCCATAGAAGTGGAGTCAGATTAATTGTTTTTCAACCATGCTACCCACTGTGGGTCTGATTCTTATCTTACACCACTGTGAATCTGAAGTCTATGGAGTTACACTTGTGTAAATCTAATGGGCAGTGAGGTGGGGAGTGCAGAAGCTAGAAGAGGAGAGTGTGGTAGCTAGGGTGACTGAGGCTGATTTGAGAGATGGAGTGTAAGGGGATAGAAATGGGGAGAAGTGAGAACAGAGCTTTGACAGTTGGTGAAGGAAGAGGATATAGGAGGAGGAGAGGCGAAAGGAGCTGAAAATAACATCAGGGTTGCCAGCCAGTGGCGTTGTCAGTTGTGACGGACAAGAGGGAGGCAGTGTCTGTATAATTATGTGAGGAGCCTCTACACACTCCCCTCCCACCAAGGAGTCCTATGTGCGAGCTGGGAAAGAATAGAGTCCATCCATTAGTTAATGATAGTACAGTGTTCTGAAAGTATAAAGCATTATGTCCAGGCTTGCTGTTAGGGTGATGCCGTGATGACTGCTGCCAGCCATGCCACTTCTGGCTCCTGCCCTTGGGGTGCCACGGGAGCGGGCTGCAGTCAGAGTTGGCCAAGTTCTCCCCTTTCTGAGAGCAGATGTTCAGCCATCCAAACAGGTTCAGGAAATGATTTGACTGGACCTGCAAAGGCAGGATTCAGTTTGGGAATCAAGTGAGTGGCACATGCTGAGCAAGGCCTCAGTATCTGGAGCCTATGTGAGTCAAGTGGTGACTTGTCTGCTTGGAGCCATGGGGAAAAGTTATTCTTAGATGAGATGTAACACTGAAGTGAGTTGATTTTGCCTCTTGGGGCCTGGATACCGCCTCCTGCCACTTCCCTCCCACCCTTTCCTTTCATCAACAGGGGAAGCATTAACTGGGAATAATCAATGCCGCGTTTGGAGAGCTGTGTGAGTAAATGGCTTGTCATATTTCTCTGGTTAGTGGAACCGACAGGGAGCGGGTGTCACGAGGCCAGGTTCTCCTCCTGCCAGATGCACTGATATGCACCAAGCCTCCATTGTGTGTGGCTTTTGCTACGCTGAAGGGACTGGGGCCTTGCTCTCCTAGTCTGAGAGAGTGGGTTCTCTGAGAGTCAGGTTCATCACTATGAGCTGTACTGGGGTCCAAGGGTCTATCAGATAACACTGGACAGCCCCCAACCAAGCATAAACACGAATGCCAGCCTCTCTACTTTCCTAGGAGTTCATGTTGCCATTTTCTCCCATGCCCCTTGTCCTGTGGAGGTTCCTCCTTATTCACTGAGATCTCTGTGAACTTCTCCTCCATGGAAATCAGCCACGCATGTGAGGGCTGCTAATTGTCCCAAATGTTTTGGATAAGCAGTCTCTCTCACAGCCCTTAGCTGACTGGCTGCAACAAAGTGAGCCCTGCCACATCAAAATCTTCCTGCTCCAGTGATCACTCTGCTAGCCCAAGAGGGGGTAAGCCTCTTTATCTCTCTCCATCTGCTGCTTGGTCTTTCTCAGTCTTCCCATCTCTCACTGTGTCCACCCCTTTCATGCTCTCCCTTCTTTCACAGTCAGGCCTGGATGTTTAAAAGTAATCATGGTCAGCATTTGTCATTAATCAGTTTTCTTTTTTATTTATTTAAAAAATAAGAGAGGGGGGGGAGAGAGAGAAAGAAGGAAGCAGCAGTAGGGCGCTTGCAGATGAATAATGAAAGGATTCATCACAGCCATACCGGGATATATATATTTTTTGCAACCAAGCGAGACCGATTCCCATCACAGCTCGGGGACTCGTTCCACACAGCCACTCATCTTTCATGCTGGGGGGAAGGGAAAGATGGAGACAGTATCATTATGGATGTAACTGGGCTCTGAAGTGACTGGTCAAGGTTGCTGCTTCAGTCGCAACAAAGCTGCTTGTGGGAATTTTCTCTACACTGTGTTGTTGCTTGGCAAAGTGGCTGCCTTTTGCAGCAGATTTTCTCTTGCAAGAGGGTGGCTGGAAGTTTGTTTGCAGGGGAACCATTCCATGGAAACGTTCTCCGAGTTCTCAATTGGCTAGAAGAGGGTGAGTTCTTGGATGATGGAGGAAGGAACAAAAAGCTTACTCCCTTTGTTTCTGAAAGGTTGGCTAGCACATTAGGATAAGCACAAGGCACTTTTCCCCCACACTTTTAATGACTTATCTCCACCCCACATGTCCAATCTGCCAGTGATGCCAGCCTCAGCAACGCCATCTTCCCCTTTGTCCAAGAAACATCTCTGTGCTTTCGGCCCTCCCTCCCCCAGCACCCTCTATAGATGAAAAGCCCTCCCTGGACTGGTCCACATGGCTGCTATCTTCTTCTCATTTGTATCTCTCCTGAAGATATGCAGCTTATAAGGAACTACAATGGAATGACCAAAGGATCTGTAAGGACAGGCACAGGTGGCTCTAGATCTTCTCTGACTGAGGCTTTAAGGCCCGGACCCTTGGATCCATGTTTGGATCAGGGGTCTGTTACCTTGAAGGGACAGAGTAAAATTCCCTTTGACTTCAGAGTCCTCTAAACCGGGGAGCTGGAAGCTCTCAGTGCCAGGGCCATCTTCTGCTGGTGAGGCCAAGTCTGCTAGGCTTCAGAGGCTTTCCTACTGCTGAGAACAAGTTCCAGGGCTTGAATCTATTGGTAGCAAGTTGTCTTTGATGCCGAGACCTTTATCGGATGTTCCTCTCAAGCAGGAAACAGGTGATGGTGGGATGCTCTTGGTACTGGGGGCTTCCTCAGTACCAAAGAAGCCCCATCTAAAGAGGACGCTGTTGCTGCTGGGCTGATTGTGATTCCATCTCCCTTGTTAAGCTGGTCTTTTCTGGAGGCGTTGGTTCTGCTTTTCCCCTTAAACACAAGGGAAAAAAACTCTGGAGGGGATTTGGTGTCCTGAACCCTGCACCACAACAGGAGAAACAGAACCCCCACAGATCCAGCGGATGTCCAGGCATATCAAAGGCACGGATTCCACCAGGTCAGGCCCACTCTTCTGCACAAGAACTACACTCTCTTCTGGGGATTGCCTCTAGAGCCATCCAAGATGGGTTTAGAGGCTGACCTAGCTAACTCTCAGAGTAAGGGAGCTTCAGATTTCTTTATTCATCCTACTCTTGGATCTTTGGTAGGTTCTGGGCTAATTAAAAGGCCCAAGAGCTGGCTGTATCTTTCCGTCTGAGAAAAAGACAGTTAAGATTGAGTTCTTAGGAAGTTCTTCTGTTCTACAGGTACCTTGGGGAACCATATCACTAGTTATCACATCTTTGTGCAACAATAGCAATTCCAGTTGTTGGATCAGATGCTACTTCTGTTAGACTATCTCCGAGGAGCGGAAGAAAGCAGCAAAGGACTTTGCCATAGAGGACTGCATGACTGCCAGCTAATGCTTTCTCTTCATGTTATGATGCTTCAAGTACCTTTGCAAGGATGGTAGCATCAGAAATTGCTCTTTGCAGGCATTCCAGGCTTTAAAATTCCGTTTTCTTAGCTGAAGCAAAAGGTCAATTGGAAGAGCTTCCAATTGGCTAGGAGGATTGTGTTGAGTACTAAGGCTGATGAGATCCTTGAAAAGCTGAAGAAAATAAGATACATTGCTCTGTCAAGTCTTTAGGGCTGTCTCAACCTAGCCAGAGGAAGAAGAGCTCAGCTTCATCTTTCTTTGGGTTCCAGACTCTTCATCTTGTTCTCTCTATCCTCCTCTCCAGAAAACCCAGCCTTGCCAACAGCAGAGGAACCAGGGTAAAGAAAAACACTTCTTCCACTGCCCATCTATTTTCATCTGCCCAGCAGATGTGACGTCACTTTGAAGCTTAGATCCAGTCTATTTCCTCTTACCTTGTCCTCCTTGCTTCCCTTTCAGAGAGAGTTTGGTCCATTCCCTTGCGGCATAGAGTGGAATTACAACCGATTGTTGGGTGTTGGGAATTATTTTGTTTGGATACACAGTCAAGTTCCACTCTTTGCCTCCTCCCAGTCCTCCATTCCCATCCCTTCTCAGCGATCCCTCTTGCTGCAGAAGTGGATTCTCTGTTGAAGATGGGAGTTATCAAAGTGCCACAGCAATACAGAGGGAAGTGCTTCTACTCCAGGCATTTGCTCATTCCAGAAATGAGAGACTGCTTTAGTCCTGTTATGAGTCGATGTTGAACATTTGCATCAGGAGGTTCAAACCTGCTGATTACCGGCTTCTATTATCCCTACCTTTCCACTCAAGACTGACTTGGGTCTGTCATGTGTTTTTACATCTCCTTCAGATCAGCTCACCGAAAGTAGCTTCACTTCTGTGTAGGCAAGACACTACCGATGTGAAGTCTTTTCCTTCTGCCTTTCTGTAGTCCGAAGGGTGTTCCCCAAGTGCTTGGCCAATGATAACAGTTTATTTCAGGCATCAAAGCATCTACATGTACCCATACCTACATAACTGGCTGGTTTGCACTTACATGTAACAAGCCTTGGAGAATGTAACATGCTGCTGGGGATACCCAGAGCTGCGAGCCACTATTACCTCTCTGTCTCAGCTAGGGTGAGTTTGGCTGGCGATGAGATGGTGTCAGCTCCCTGCCACACCAGCCTCTTTTCCTCACTGGCAAACTCCTCAAGGCAATCCTAGCCCAGACCTTCCCTAGACAGTAATGATCAGTGAATTCCAGCCCCCAAGTTCCTCACAGGTGTTTCTCTGCAATGTACAGCCCCTACCACTGTGCATTCACAGAAGATAGTAAATTTGCTGCTCTGATAAAGAGTCAGTATATCACAGCTAATTAATTTAACTGGGGTCATACATCCTTCCCTTCAAACCCAGCACTGAATTGATTTACAGTAAAAGTAAAACCAGTTTATTAACAAAGGTGCATGAATTAAGTGATACCAATTAAAAGAGATTAAGGTAGAAACAGTTAAAAGTGAAAATGCACATCTAAAAGTCTAAAACTTAATCTAGCAAGATAGTCTTTGTTCAAGGTGTTTTTTTTCACACACACACCCCCCAGTCTTCTTTCCAACCTTTTACTGGCCAGGACCCATCACAGAGATTAAATCACTTGGTTTCTTTTGTCTCTGTGATGTGGTGGGACTCACCACTGCGGCGGCGCCTCCTACTGGCTGTCTTGGGAATTAGCTCCACACCCTAGTCTGGTGGTGTCTCACCCACCGTCACCTCTGCTCCTGGATCCACATCACTCCCAGGACCGTGGTGTCCTCTTCATGACACTGCCCTCCAGCTGTGCCACACTCTGTGTTCTCCCCTTCTGGGGGACCTGCAGTCTCCACCCAGCCACTTCCCTCAGTGGCAACAGCAGTCCATTGTCCCAGGGCCACTTCCCATGCGGCACTAGCGCCCTTTTCTGCCCTTACCTCAGGGCCTCAGCCTGCAGGCCCTGGTGGCCCTCCAGGAGCTCTCTCTGGCTCCCTGGTTCATGCTTGCAGCACTGAATTGTCCCAGGTGCGGGGGCTTCTTCCCCCTGCTAGGAGCCTGATCTTCTACCTCAAGCTCCAGTCAGCTATCAAACTCTGCTCTGCCCTGCCCTGCCCTGCCCTGCAGCCCTTCTTATATGAGCCTGCTGGCCCATGATTGGCTACTCTTCTCAGCCCCTTTCTAATTGGCTGCCTCTGCTGCAGCCTCCCTAGGACTGCTTTTAACCCCTTTTCTGCCAGTGAGGAGCAGCTGCCCCATCACAGTCTCCTTATGGCGAAGGATCACTTAGGTGTTTGCTCCCCTCTCTTTATAATTTGAAATGTATTTTTCTGAAGGGTACTCCCAGATAAAGCTCATTTGTCTGGACGATAAGGCTCCATGGTGATTCCTCCCTTGCTTAGGGTTGCTACTATGCAAATGATCTCTTCCTGCTGCAACTTCCCATCCAAATGAATAGCCTGTTGAATTTGCTACTCCTGGGATGAGGTGTTGGCCTCTTTCCTTTGTCCGGAGAAAACCTATTTATCAACTCCCCTGACATTTCTGGTTTAAACACCTTTTAGTCACTCACTGATATTATGCTTTAAAGTCTGTATCCATAATTTCCCATACGGAATCATAACATATATTTTACAGTGATATTATTGACCAGTGTGGTGTTTGTTTTCAAATGATACCTCACAACATAGACACGAACTCCCTGGGTGCTCCAGGGCTGGAGCACCCACAGGGAAAAATTAGTGGGTGCTCTGTACCCACTGGCAGCCAAGCTCCCCTCACCCCCCACCTCACCTCTTCCTCCCCTGCGCGCGCCACATCCCTGCTCCTCTGCTTACCTCCCAGCGCTTCCGGCCCGGCTGCCGTCAAACAGCTGTTTGGCAGCATTAGCACTCTCCGGGAGGGAGGGGGGAGGAGCGGGAATGTAGTACACTCAAGGGAGGAGGTGAGGAAGAGGTGGGGCCGGGGATTTGGGGAAGGTGTCAGAATAGAGGCAGGGAGAGGGCGAGGACTTTGGTGAAGGGGTTGGAATGGGGGCGGGGCACAGGTGGGAAGAGGTGGGGCAGGGACGGGGCCTCATGGAAGGGGTGGAGTGGGGATCGAGCACCCATGGGAAAGAGGGGAAGTCACCGCTTATGCCTCACAAGGCATATTTTGTATAGAAATCATTGCAGTAATAGGTAGGGCATGAATATGGGGGTGCCTAGATCACAAAAAAATCCCTGAAAAATGATATGAGCTATGTTTTTTTCAGTCCCTAAGACCATGGATAGACTGCAGAAAACCGGGCCTGTTACTGACTGTGAGGGTATCCTGTTTCTAACAAGACCAGATGGTTCCGAGCAAGCTGTAAACTCTCTGTATGGATAAATATGCACCAATATGTCATTAGGGGAGAAGCTTCCCCCTAGTCCCAAAGAGTTAGTGGTTAGCTTATGAGGTTTTGCTCATGCCAAGTGCCACCTCCTCAACCACTCTAGTCAGGTGTTCTCTTTAGCAGTACATGTGATGTGTTTGAGCTGTTTTTCTGGATTTTCATTTACCCAGGCTCTGCCCATGAGATATTTACCTACTGCTCTGCAAAGATCTGGCCTAAGTGTCTGGCCTTAAAGTCTATGAGTCTATATTCAGGGTTTCCATTATTTGGCCCCCATTCCCTTCCCTTCCCCTCCGCTCCCCCTCCCAGAATAAAAATCAGAAGGTAGATGAAGGGAGTTTTATTCCTACTTTGGTGGTGGTTGTCGTGTTCTACAATAAAGTAGCATTTCTTGGACCCTGCTCAGCTCTCTCTTGCTAGTGCAGGCCCCAAAACCACCACCACAAGATTAAATATGAAAGAAGACCAATTCCCCAGCGCAGGGCATAGCTAAAATATTTCATGTTTAAATAACGAAGCTAGATTTTCTCCAGCCTTGATCAGTCTCTAAAATATTGCAGGTGAGAAAATTATTGCTCTTGCTGAAGGCCTGCGCTATAGCATATAATCTGCTGGAGCTCTCTCCTCCCAGCCGTGCAGGCTCTTCTCAATTGGAAATATTTAACACACTATTAGTTTCTGATGTGTTCTTTAATATATTGGTGATTTCAGTGTTCCCTGCGGGGCCTCAGTTATGAGGATATAACTGGATGTAGGTTTGCATAACCTGTACCAAAATGCTTCAGTCCATCTGATACATGTTAGAACTGCCACAATGTGAGTTTGCATGGAAACTTGCTTTGATTCCAGGCAATGGTTGCTTCAGTAGTGTTCACCTTCAATGCCCGAGACAGCAAGGGCTGTGCGAGTAGAAGCCATTCAACAAAACCAAAGAAAAATGATACTCCGAGTCTGGGGCTTAAAAATGTTCTTTGCATTCTACAGAACAATTCATGGTCCAGTATGCTGCCTTGAGTTGCTATGGCCTCATCATAGGCCCTACCTCTATTTGTATGACACTAACCCCCAGAGGCTCTGGACGTGATTCCCAGCCCCAAGAAATTTAGAATCTACCAAGGAACAAGACGTGATGTGGGTGGAGAACATAAGGGATGGAGGTGGGAAAAACTTGGATGATAGCAATAGGAACAAGGGGTTGCATAGATTACAAAGCCCGAACTTAATTTTTGTTGTGTTTAATAATGAGATGACTGAAAAAGAGAGTATATAAATTGCTAACAGACCACTCATCTAGCCACTAGCATTAGACACCATGATAGAGGTGGGTCTTAGGAAGAGATTTGAAGGAGGACAGGGTATTGGCTATGCAAATTGATATGAGGAGGGCAGGCAACAAGGAAGCAGATGTGAAGGCACTTGTGGGAGGAGTGGACGTATAAATGATGGTGGCTGCCATTGTTGGTGGACTGAAGAAGGTGGATCATAAAGAGGAGAGATTTGAGGCAGATAAGCAGTGGGGAGATAAGCTGTGAAGGGTCTTGACTAAAAATGTGTGTTTGATGTGGGGCGGAAGGGGAACCAGTGCGGGGACTGCAGGAGGAGGGAATGTGACATGATCTATTCAGAAGAGGAGCAAGGATGCAGAAGTCGAGGTCAGAGTGGAGGAGGTTGCAGTAATCGCGGTGCAAGATGAAGCGGGCCTGGGTGAGAGTGTTGACAGTCTGGACGCAGAGAAAAGGCCAGATCATGGAGATGTTAGGACGGAAAATATGGCATGATTTAGGTGCCTGGTGAATTAATTGTAGCTTCAGCCTATATGGGTTTCCTTCTCAAAAGCTAGACTACACTGGTGATGTCCTGCCTGCCCTTTTTCTGCTGAGGACAATGAGCAGCTGACACAGGACAGCAGCAGTTTGTCCCGCTCCTGAATCATCTTCTTGGTGTGTTTTTTCTCAACTCCTGCTTGGGGGCAGCAGGGGAAGACCTGGATAACAGTTCTGATGCACTTGTAAAATCCGTGGCTCTGTTAGACAGATGTTTTTCTGGTAACAGTGGAAGGGTGTTGGGCATTGTACTGGCCTTTAGCGTCGCACAGTCTTCTTGCTGCGTACTTCTAATGCGCCTAGTAACACACATGGGGGATATTTTCCCCCAAAAGTGACCTGTAAAACCAATAAAGCGGGTTCCATATTTATTCCCCCTCAGCCTCTGGGACAGAACTGGGTACAATATGTTCAAATTACACATCAGATGGTTTCTCCTGGTGCCAATGCTGAAAACTATAGCTGGTACTTGAGAATCCAGCTGGGCACTTTCTGTCTTTTATGTTAACCCAGAAAATAAGGGCTCTGTAATAGGAAGTTGACTGCTAATTTTTTTTTTCAGATGTGTGCAGGGCAGAATTGAATCCAGCTCCCTCAGCCATAGCTGTTTAGTGGTAACAGTAACAATGTGTTGGTGTCAGTAAAGTCAGCAGATGTGAAGTGAGAGAAGGGGCTAAGAAGGAATCTTTTAAAGTCATTATTCTTGATGCACCCATAGTTTTATGCATTGCTTTTCCAGAGTGACAAGTATCATGTAATATACAGTTCCCCTGAGTAGGATACTGTGTCTATGTCACCAGCAGTTCAGCACCAAAGTGAGGGGAATAGAAATACCGAAGGTCTGTTACCGCGTTCCTGTTTGTATAGCAAAAGGCCTCATTTAGGAGTAGCCACACATTAAAGGGTTCCAGAACCATGGGTGGAAACATCAGAGAATCATTCTGAGTACATTGCATGTAGATCCTATTCTTACAAGACACAGGACATAAATTGAATGAAACATGCTCCTTTAGTCCAGCCTGGGATACGTCCCGGCATGTTACTCACTTGAATGGTGCTTCCATGGGACATACTATCAGGTAGAGGCAGATCATTGTGGTGTTCCCTACTGGAGTCAGATTCAGGAACCTCTCTCCCATCCAGGCCATTTAGAGAGTGTCAAATCCTCTCAGTGTCTTCACCAAGCCTTTCCCTCTAGTCACTCGCTCTCCCAAGATGGTGGGGAGGGTACAAAGGTGGCCCATGGCAGTGAGAAGAAAGGAGAAGACATAGGGATTTAGGGATGGTCTGTGAGTGGAGATAGAGAGAAGGCACTGCAAAGCAGAATGCCTGTCGCTGCACCTGGACAGCTGCACACCCCACAGCCCCATGCTTAATTCAGGACTGCCGTGTAAATAACTAGAGCCCTGCAAATCTGCAGATAGCTACTTTATGTCCGCGCATCTGTGGATGCGGGTGTGGTTGCATTGTTTACCATCTTTGCGGATTACGGATCGGAGATGGATCCATTTTTTTTTTAATCTGTGCAGGGCTCTAGAGCAGTGGTTCTCAATTGAGGGTCCCTGGCATGCTGGGAGGCCGCGGCTTCAGAGGGTCTGCTCGAGGGGCTGGAGCCCTGAGTCCCAGTGCCCCTCGTGGGGCTGGGGCCCCAAACCCTGGCACCCCCCACACAGATGGACCTCTGGAGCCCTAGTGCCCCCTGCGGGGCTGAAGCCCCGAGCCTTGATACTTGCTGTAGGGCTGAAGCCCGGAGCCCTGAATCCTGATGCCTCCTGCAGGGCTGAAGCCAAGACCCCAAGGGGCTGGAGTCCAGAGCTCAGCGCCTCCTCGTGGGGCTGAAGCCCAGTGCCTCCACAAGGTTGAAGTCCTGAGCTCTGGCACCCCAGGAAAGGCTAAAGTCAGGGGGGAGGGGACTGTCAGGGCTTGGGGCTCGTGGCTTCCAATCTGTAGAAGGGGCTGTGGGCCCCAGGGCTCACAGATCCCTTGAAACTGACCTGAGGCCCCCCCCGGGGGTCACGCATGCCCAGTTGAGAACCACTGCTCTAAAGCTGTGGGTGTGGATGCAGATACATATAAAAGGTGGATTGTGGATCATGGGTTAGATACAGTTTAATTACTGTGGATCAGATACAGATCCAAATTTTTGTATCCATGCAGGGCTGTATAGATAATCCCGACCCTCAGGATGCAAGTTTCTTGGGTCCCAAGAGACAGCTCTTTCCTCTCTAAAGCAGCACCTGCTCGTATTGCCCTCGTTAAGGGCCTAATGGTGGTTCACATTTCATGGGCTTTAGAGCTAGGTTGAGTCTACTTTGATCTAAAATGTTGCAAACAATAGTGTACTCAGTCCAGGTGTTATTAATTTATGCTGCAGTGGTGGCTAGCAGTAACAATTGAGCCAGTCCATATAAACTACAGGTCCCAGATTATAATGCCCCATCTTGAGCTGAGTGGCCTCACCCAAAAACAAGATGGAGCATTGCATTCTGGGATCTGCAGTCCTTATGGACTACGTCTCCATATAGTGGCTGCCATCTGCTCCACTTAGGGGCAGCATATCTTGTCCATGCAAGTGTCCTACAAAGTACCAATAAAGAAAACCTAAAATGTTTAAAAAAATGAATGCACAATATTTAAAGGAATATTAGCACCTACATTTGCACAATGGAGAGGGGGAGAAATGTAGCTATTTCCCCACAATTGATATTAATGGGAGTAGCCCCAGCTTCCTTCCCATCTTTTTATTACAACTTCTTAAAGGCCACATGTTTGTCTGATCAGTCCTCCTGGCCGAGGAAGACTAGAGATGCTTCAGAGAGTGTAGCCACAAAGTAATCCCAGCCACATGCAGGCTAAGCCCCTGCCTCAGAGGCTCCCCTAGCTCATCGTTGCCCCAGGGATAGACTCCAGTCCGGACCTCTGCTCTCTAGACTGCCACTCTGGCCTTATATAATTTTCTTCAATGTAGGTTTTTTGGGAGTAGTACAAGTGGCTGCTCTTGTAACGAAGTAGGGCCTCCAGTGCACAGACACATCGTTGCCAGGGACAATAGAACCTGGGACCTTCAACACTCAAAGCACAAGCCCCAGCCCCTTGAGCTAAATGAGCAAGTTCCTTTGCTATCAATAAATAACTGGTTGTTATCCTAGACAGTAGCAGGAGACGTGATTCCATGCACCAAGCCCATGAGTTTCTTTTCTTGTATTCCGGTACACTCCTTGTTGGCAGTCTCATTTGAAAGGCCAAGATCTGAATAGGCCTTGGAGACTGAACTCCGGGGTAGGGCTGAGGCCTGTGGATGGCTGTGGTGTCAGACAGCTTGCTCTGGATGCATGTGCTATATCTGTTCTGGGGATAAACAGAATTTCAATCTGGAATCTTTCACCAGCACAAAATTTGCATGAAAAGTAAAGAGTTTTTTTGCAAAAAGAAGAACAGGAGTACTTGTGGCACCTTAGAGACTAACAAATTTATTAGAGCATAAGCTTTCGTGGACTACAGCCCACTTCTTCGGATGCATATAGAATGGAACATATATTGAGGAGATATATATACACACATACAGAGAGCATAAACAGGTGGGAGTTGTCTTACCAACTCTGAGAGGCCAATTAATTAAGAGAAAAAAAACTTTTGAAGTGATAATCAAGCTAGCCGAGTACAGACAGTGTGATAAGAAGTGTGAGAGTACTTACAAGGGGAGATAGAGTCAATGTTTGTAATGGCTCAGCCATTCCCAGTCCTTATTCAAACCGGAGTTGATTGTGTCTAGTTTGCATATCAATTCTAGCTCAGCAGTCTCTCTTTGGAGTCTGTTTTTGAAGTTTTTCTGTTGTAATATAGCCACCCGCAGGTCTGTCACTGAATGACCAGACAGGTTAAAGTGTTCTCCCACTGGTTTATACCACCCTATACCGGAAACCTACTGACCGCTACACTTACCTACATGCCTCCATCTTCCATCCAGGACACACCACATGATCCATTGTCTACAGCCAAGCTCTAAGACATAACCGCATTTGCTCCAATCCCTCGGATAGAGACAAGCACCTACAAGATCTCTATCAAGCATTCTTAAAACTACAATACCCACCTGCTGAAGTGAAAAAACAGATTGACAGAGCCAGACGAGTACCCAGAAGTCACCTCCTACAAGACAGGCCCAACAAAGAAAATAACAGAACACCACTAGCTGTCACCTTCAGCCCCCAACTAAAACCTCTCCAGCACATCATCAGAGATCTACAACCTATCCTGAAAGATGATCCTTTACTCTCACAGATCTTGGGAGACAGACCTGTCCTCGCTTACAGACAACCCCCCAACCTAAAGCAAATACTCACCAGCAACCACACATCACTGAACAAAACCACTAACCCAGGAACCTATCCTTGTAACAAACCCCGATGCCAACTCTGTCCACATATCTATTCAAGTGACATCATCATAGGACCTAATTACATCAGCCATACCATCAGAGGCTCGTTCACCTGCACATCTACCAATGTGATATATGCCATCATGTGCCAGCAATGCCCCTCTGCCATGTACATTGGCCAAACCGGACAGTCTCTACGCAAAAGAATTAATGGACACAAATCTGACATCAGGAATCAAAATACTCAAAAACCAGTGGGAGAACACTTTAACCTGTCTGGTCATTCAGTGACAGACCTGCGGGTGGCTATATTACAACAGAAAAACTTCAAAAACAGACTCCAAAGAGAGACTGCTGAGCTAGAATTGATATGCAAACTAGACACAATCAACTCCGGTTTGAATAAGGACTGGGAATGGCTGAGCCATTACAAACATTGACTCTATCTCCCCTTGTAAGTATTCTCACACTTATTATCAAACTGTCTGTACTGGGCTAGCTTGATTATCACTTCAAAAGTTTTTTTTCTCTTAATTAATTGGCCTCTCAGAGTTGGTAAGACAACTCCCACCTGTTTATGCTCTCTGTATGTGTGTATATATATCTCCTCAATATATGTTCCATTCTAGATACATCCGAAGAAGTGGGCTGTAGTCCACGAAAGCTTATGCTCTAATAAATTTGTTAGTCTCTAAGGTGCCACAAGTACTCCTGTTCTTCTTTTTGCAGATACAGACTAACACGGCTGTTACTCTGAAACCTGTCAGTTTTTTTGCAGGTTCACCTCTGATTTAACTGGCACTCCTGCCTTCCCAAATGAGGCTGGACTTTTCCCTAATGCCAAGGACCAGAGGCTGGGATGGGCATGTGTGCAAAAGGCAGCCTGGTGTGTCATCTGTCAGTTCCCATAATTCCATGTTTCCCTCAGGTATGTGGCTGGGGGAGTGGGAGAGCTGAGCTGCTTGGTTTGACCTTGTTTTGTTTTTTTATTCTCTTTGCACGTGCCCCTAATTGATCTTGAAAAGAAGGGACAGTTAAAGAAGACGTTAAGGTGAAATGAAGCCATAACTGTGCCTGGAGACTTTTATTAAGTGTGGCAAAGTTCCCTGGGCAGCGTTGAAATTGTTTATTGATTTTGGTATGGCTGGGTGCTCTGGAGTAATCGCCCGCAGAACCGCGCGCGCGAGAGAGAGTGCTCCTGCTTCGTTTGGTCTCAGCTGTCTCCAGCACCAGGCTGCTCCCTCCTATTGTGGGGTTTTGCCTCTTTTAACCTGTAAATAAAAAGCCACAGCTGTCCCTAGTTAACTCTTGTGGTGTCCAACTCCTAACAGCATGGGGGTTGGTGCTGCTTGACTGTGCCAATCCCAGTGCCTGTGAATTGTCTGCAAAAGGGGCAAGGGGAAGATTTTTGAAATTTTTAACATGGACAGCCTTTTGTTGTTGATGGTTAAATTGCCCTTCTAATTGGCTTTTACAGAGAGGAATCTTTCTATGACAGTCTGCCGTGTTTTTCAGCTCTGAGCCTAGTTAAGTGATGGGTGGGTCAGCTTTGTGACAGGCATATGGAAAACATGCTCTGTGTTTCATCATTAGCTTCAATAGGAATCATAGAATCATAGGACTGGAAGGGACCTCGAGAGGTCATCTAGTCCAGGCCCCTGCACTCATGGCAGGACTATGTATTATCTAGACCATCCCTGACAGGTGTTTGTGTAACCTGCTCTTAAAAATCTCCAATGATGGAGATTCCACAGCCTCCCTAGACAATTTATTCCAGTGCTTAACCACCCTGACAGGAAGTTTTTCCTAATGTCCAACCTAACCCCCCCTTGCTGCAATTTAAGCCCATTGCTTCTTGTCCTATCCTCAGAGGTTAAGAAGAAGAATTTTTCTCCCTCCTCCACGTAACAACCTTTTATGTACTTGAAAACTGTTATCATGTCATCTGACTTCTCTTTTCCACACTAAACAAACCCAATTTTTTCAGTCTTCCCTCATAGGTCATGTTTTTTAGACCTTTAATCATTTTTGTTGCTCTCCTCTGGACTTTCTCCAATTTATCCACATCTTTCCTGAAATGTGGCACTCAGAACTGGACACAATACTCCAGTTGAGGCCTAATCAGTGCGGAATAGAGCGGAAGAATTACTTCTTGTGTCTTGCTTACAATACTCCTGCTAATACATCCCAGAATGATGTTCACTTTTTTTGCAACAGTGTTACACTGTTGACTCATATTTAGCTTCTGGTCCACTATGACCCCCATATCCCTTTTCATAGTACTTCTTCTTAGGCAGGCATTGCCCATTTTATATGTGTGCAACTGATTGTTCCTTCCTAAGTGGAGTACTTTGGATTTGTCCTTATTGAATTACATCCTATTTACTTCAGACCATTTCTCCATTTTGAAATGTTCTGGGCTAGTGTCGAATTCCACCACTTCTTCCATGCTTCCTTCTCTTATTGGCTACCCCTCTGCATCATAGCGCTATAGCTGTAGCTGGTGCGGGGTGGGGATAGCGGGTTGGTATTGGTGTTGAGCAGCTGTCCATGGTACTGAAACCAGGACACCTCTCTTGTGGGTGCTCTAAGACCAGCAGACCCTCAGTCTCTCTTCTGAATTCCCTCCTCCCCTTTTGAGATGTCTTTAGTTTGAGGTTTGCTGGCTGGAATGTCAGATGCAGGATCAGGACTTTGTTGCTGGCAAGGGTCCATGCTGCAGCCAGATCTTCATCCTTGTGCAAAAGAGAACTCCACATCTCAGTTACTGCATCTGGGGTACTTCACACCACTGTCTTGGCAGACAGCAGATTCCACATCATTTGGCTGACATTAAGGGTCTTGCATGCCATTGTCCTCACACTAGAGATGTGCCACACCACCTTCATTGTACAAAGGCCATTTAGCTCTTTTGTCTTTGCATGAGGTACTGAGCTCAGACTAAAGGACTATTCCATACAGGCTTTATTTCTTTACCTTTCCTCCTTCGGCTCTGATTAGCATGGGAGGAGAGAGGGCAGGGTCCTTGAGTTTAGATTATTCCCCGCATCCTCTGATTTAACCAAAGAATTATGCTGCAGAGCTCTCAGTACCCCCTTTCTCTGCAGGCAGAGTCCAGTTAATAAATGGAGAGGGATGTAAGGTTTTTTTTCTTCCTCCCCTTCATTCAGATTTTTTATTCCTGCTTGACGTTCCTGATGACATACATTGTCTTAATCTCTTTCCCTCCTACCATGAGTTGATATCAGACTTCTTAGAATGGTGTGGACACTAAGTGAGGGCCACTCAGGTATAAGTTTTTATGGGGAGAGGCAAAAGGAACAAATCTCAAGTCTTGACTCTTCCCTGGGCAGTTCACTTGTAGGACTTCCTAGAACCTGCAGAGCTTTGGTACTGTTACCATATGATACTGGAGGTATTAAGAAAAAAAAAACCAGACCGAGACACTTTCCTAGTAATCTGTACTCTAATCTGAGGAGAGGAATGGGATCTGAAGCCAGAGGAAAGCTGAAAGCCTTGAACTTCAGGTTTTATGTTCCATAAACCAAAGATTACAGGAATAAGTGTAGACCTTGTATGGGTTGTAGGAATCTAATTTATGAACTTGATATCCTGTACATTTCTTTATTAAAAAAACAAGGAGCTGTTTAATCAAAAAACTTTTTAAATTAAAATTGTTTGCTACAATAAGTAACATAAATGTTAGACAAAATATATACCCAGTATGTTACAACTGAAAAAAACCCTAAGCTTTAAAAAGTATGGAAATAGGATACGACAATGTAGATAATTATTTGAAGATCCCTAGAGCATTCGTTGACAAATATGACATGTAAGCATTAGTATTACAAACTCCAATAGCAATCTTAATTCTGATCCTTTTCATTTTTTATTCCTGTATAATACAGTTGTTCAAAAGTTTGTGTAATAAGTATGGTATAAGGACAATGAATAGTTTTAATGTTGGCAGATCTACATTTTGACTTGAGAATGTGAATATTGTAAGAGGATTTGCATCTATATATACATTATCTTTACTTGTCATTGCCATATTTTGTAATGGTTAGGGGCTTTTAATTATATAGCTTTTGTACTATCTTCTCTGTAGTAGCCTTGGAGCATTGTGTGAAATATTGTCATTACAGTGCCAGATTTCATCACAATTCCCCAAGGTTTTTGGTGAAATTTTTTGAAAGCCACCAATTTTCACTGGTACTTCAAAATAAGTGCAGGTATGTAATACATATATAATGTTTGTAATTGGCAGTACTGAAATTGTTAAAGGGATTTAATCACTCTTTTTAATAATCTTCTCAAGTGTATCTCATCTAGTTTTGGTTAAAGCTACAAAAAGTCCTTACAAAGTCCTGGTGAACCAACTGCCAACTTCTGCTGTTGTTTTGTACCAAGACTTTATCTTACTTCTCTTGCTGCATGTATCAAGGATTCTGTAGCCTCCACCTGGGGAAGATCAGGCTGGCTTTAAATTCCTCAGTCCAACACCTCAGTCTGAAAGAGTTATTTTTAACCTGTCCTGACCCCTGTTTGAACAAGAATAAAATAGGGATTGGGCAGAATATGACACAAATCAATAGGTTATCCCAACAGATGTGATCTTTGGTGCCAGTATGCCTTGGACACTTGCTGCAGTAACACAGATAAATGGTGATTTGTTAACACTGTGATCTGGGGACTGGGTGGCTCAGTGGATCAGGCAGTGACCTTTAATCACTGGGTCTCTGAGCTCTGAACATTGAGATGAAATCGCAGTCTGATATTGGGAAGAGAAGAAAGTTCCAGAGGGTTGTGTGTTTTTGGTTCAGTGCTAATCACACTGCTTGGCGCAAAAAAAACCTACAGTAAAACCTCAGAGTTACAAACACCTCGGGAATGGAGGTTGTTCATAACTCTGAAAAAAACTTTATGGTTGTTCTTTCAAAAGTTTACAACTGAACATTGACTTAATAGAGCTTTGAAACTTTACTATGCAGAAGAAAAATGCTGCTTTCCCTTTTTTTAGTAATTTATGTTTAACACAGTTCTTCACTGTATTTGTCTGTCTTTGTCGCCTGATTGCATATTTCTGGTTCCAAATGAGGTTTGTGATTGACTGGTCAGTTTGTAACTCTGGTGTTTGTAACTCTGAGGTTCTACTGTACTACAGTCATTCAAAATAGAAAAGTATCTCTGATACCAGCCTTTTCCAATAGGAATTGAATGCAGCATTCCCATTCTATTGTATCCCATCCCAACCTCTCCCAGGGGGAGGGGACTATAGGAAACCAGATAGGAACTGTAGCTGTAGGGAGTTCCCAGCTACCTCAATCCCAGTCTCCCAGTTGCTTTAGGGAATAGCCCTGGTGGTGCTTTCCTAGCCTGTCTTTCCAAGTAGGAGGCACACTTGGAAGAATTTGCAGTAGCTCTCAAGGTAGGGGAACTTAGATTGTTGCTTTGTCAGATATTTTGAAAGCAGCTTCCTTTCTATTTTCTGGGAAGGGTGAAACTTTTTGGTTTCTATAGCTGTCTTGAGCCTTGATCAGTTTTGGAAGGAAAGATGGAAGAGTTATTCAGAGGAGCAGAGCTATAGGGAACAGCAGGAATACTGGCTCCACTCATTCCCATTGTGCCCCTGACAGCCTCACCGCAGTTTGGGGTGCAGGAGGGTGCTCTGGGCTGGGACCGAGGGGTTTGGAGGGCGGGAGGGGGCTCTGAGCTGAGGCAGGGAGTTGGGGCATGGGGGGGGCTCAGGGGTGCAGGCTACAGGCGACGCTTACCTCAAGCAGCTCCTGGAAGCAGCGGCATGTCCCTCCTCTGGCTCCTACGCAGAGGAGCGGCCAGGTGGTTCTGTGGGATGCCCTGTCTTCAGGCATTGCCCTCCCAGAAGCAGTGCCATGCCCCCCTACGGCTCCTACGTGGAGGTGCGGCACCAGCCATGCGGCTCTGCATGCTGCCCCATCCACAGGCACCACACCTGCAGCTCCTATTGGCCAGGGGTCCTGGCCAATGGGGGCTGTGGGAGATGGCGCTTGGGGCGGGGGCAGTGTGCGGAGACCCCCCCAGCTGCCCCTACCCATAGGAGCTGGAGGGGGGACATGCCGCTGCTTCCAGGAGCTGTGCAGCAAGCCCCCGACCCTGCTCCTTGTCTGGAGCGCCGGACAAGGCCTGATGGGTCGAGTGCAGCCCACGGGTCATAGTTTGCCCACCTGTGGACTACACAGACCAATTAATTCACAACACATTAGTGTGCTTGAGAAATCGGACTCCTGTAATGCACATTAGTGTTCCGTTTAGACAAGCCCTTAGATACAAGTAACTCTTTCAGGTGTTCTCCAGTGTTTATCGGATAAATGCCAATTTCAGTTTTTTTGTATGGTGGTATTGTATTGATGTTTGTTGGTTAAAACAAACTCAAAAACCCTAACTGTGATTCGCCCTTCAGTCATAGGCGTGTGGATGTTGAGACACAAGGCTTGCCACTTGTTCCCCAGTTACTGAAGTACTCAGTTTGCAGCAGAGGGGTTTAGTTAAATAAAAACAAAGCTCTTTGATGAGGTCAGGGTTGACATTTGATTTAGCTTGTTTGAAGCCCCCTGCTCTTTACGTCCAGCTCTGTGTTGTGTATTTCTGGTTGCCCATTACTTAGAGATCTGCTTTTACACTTGGGCATCTGTACTGTCTGTCTGTCTCCTATCTCTTTCCTTCCTTAAGAAGGAAGCAAAACTTTATTCCAACCCAGAACATTTCATGACTGTCAAATGGATGCATTCATCCTGCTCTCTGTCTTGAGTTAAACTCAGACCCAGACAAATAGGTCTCTTTTTTGCAAGTCACTGAGTGAGTCTTTGGCCAGAGAGTCCTGGAGCATCTGTCTCATTGTTCTCAAGTTATATCTGTCGGCGTTGTGATTATTGACCGACAATGTGCTTAAACGAAGCAATTGTAACCAAAGCTGCAAAGTTCCTTTGGACGTTGAGAGCTCTCTGCAGCTGCTTCCTTCTTGCAAGAAATTTGGAAAGGTAATTCCATCCTCGGCGCAGGGATTGGGGAGATAAGGGTGAGAGGAAAAGAGATGGCTGTCCTGAGGGCAAGAGGACAGGTTTCAGCTGAGTGTTGGATGTTGCTTTGTTTTGTCAGTTAGCCTGTCAGTGCAGGGGCCTCAGGTGAGCACTGCAGCCCTGCCTGAAAGTAGCATTCCTCCTCTCTGATTTCTCACAAGACTAGGAGTGATTTTGTAATGCATGCCCCCTCTAACCCATACTTTGGAATGAGGGTGCTTTTCAGCAGGGTTATCCTTGGGCAGAGTAAATCCAATCACCCTACTCCACAGGCATGCCTGCTCTCCATCTGTCAGGCCACGCAAATATTTTCAACCTTAGTTGTCTTCAAATATTTGTAAGTAGAAGAGCTCAGCTCCTCAAACTCTACCTTTCTGTCCCCGTTTCCAGTCTTTGCAGTAGGAGACACTCCCTCCTCCAGAGGGTCTGTGACAGAAGGTAGTGGTTTTTCCTCTCCCAAGTTGGCGGTGTATGGTAAGGATGTCTAGATTAGGGTTTTGGGTTCATGAAGTGGAGGTATAGCATAGGAAACTGAGATGGAAAAGAGTGATTAGGAAATAAGGAGCGGGGGTGGAGAGTGGCATTCACAAGCTTATAGAGGGTAATGTCTGTAAAGAACAAGCCAAGCCAGGCCAACATGATCACTTTTTGTTGCTGTTGACTACTGGTTGAAAGGAGCCATGGGTTGATGCTGGGTATGCATCTGAATTTTAGTGAAACATTTGTTCCTGTTTCATGAAATCCTGTTCTCCTCATTCATTCGGATGAGATTGGATAGGAGCATGGGGACTGAGAAGTGGCCAAAGGTAATGGTGATCCTAGAAGAACTGCAATAATTAGAGATGAAAAGACCTGGTCATCTAGTCCATCTCTACCGTTGAAAAACTGTGATGGTAGCATATTGACTGGCAGGGAGGTGGGCAGTGAGGTGGGGCAGGGATTAGCGTTAGCCTTGGTGTGATTAATCCTCTTCATTAGTGATCTGGAAGAGGAGGTAAACAGTCCATTAATTAAGTCTGCAGATGATACTAAATTGGGAGTGTTCCAAACACCAGTGAGGAGAGAGCAATAATGCAAAGGGATTTAGAGATTGGAAACATGGGCAGGAAGTAAAACTATGTTCAACCTGGACAAATATAAGCTGGAGAAAAACTAACTTGAAACACAGATGATATAATGAGGAGAGAAGCCTGAAAAGTAATAAAGACCTAGAGATGATAGTGAACAGCAAATGAGTTAAGAGCCTGCGGTGTGACAAGGCTGGGAAACCTGGCATTTTGCTCAATGGAGACAATGAGCCTAATACCGTGGAAAGACTCCCATTGGCTCCAGTGAGTGTTGGATTGGGCCTGTAATGTCTAAAAGGTGATGTGAATGAGGGGAATGGTGAGGGAAAAGAAAGAAAGTTCCATCATTTAATGCGGTAACCCAAACCCTGGGAGAAACAAACTATAAATGGGGAAACAGCTAATGAAAGCAGAATTGAATCAGCAGTAGGATTGTTCCTCACGGCACATAATTAATAACTGTGCTGTGCCCTTCACCACCACCTTCCATCTCAGGAACTCAGAAGAGCTGCTGCACCAATGTGGATGGAGTGATCCTCACAACCCCCTTGGGAGAAAAGTTTGTATGAACCCCTGTTTTGTGATGGGAGAAACTGAGGCACAGAGACTTAGCTAGTGCCACTGATCCATTAAATCACTGAGCTAGGATTGAGATCCTGATTCCTAGTCCCCTGCTCTACCCATTAGAGACATTGCCTCCCACATTCACTAGTATTTTACCCAGTTTAGTGTTAGATATCCTGAGCTGAGTGACAGGGCTCCTTGCCCTTCCACTAGGCGATGATTCCACTACCTGAACCATCTCGCTGTCAGGGAGTTTATCCTCACTTCTTCCTTTTTTTCATTTCATCCCATTACTGTAAGCTACATCCTTTCATACCACCCTACATCCCTGGACTTTTCCTCCTTTAGCATTTGGGGTGCATGGAAATTTCACCTTTTGGTGCCAGTGGTTCATGATAACAGGCCAATCTGAGTGCGGTCCCTGGGCATTTTTAAAATCAATTCCTCAGTTATAGGTCTTCCTTCCTCTGCTGCCCACTCAAGGTTAGCAGGTGGTTCAGCGATGCAGTGCTGCACTGCTCTGCACTGAGGCTTTGCAGGGAGTGGGTCAGCAATGCCAGAAGGGGTGCTGGGGTCATCAATGCAGTCGTCACACAGTCTTCAGTGAACTCAGTTGTGGGTTTACTGATGAAAAGGGTAGAAATATGGCCTCCCTCTGAGCACACTTGTACCGTGCATTTTGCAGGGTTTGGGTGTCTTGATATAGTCTGCTGTAACTGTCCCCCTTCCAAGTGAAGTAGAGCATATGCAAAGAAAGACCTAAAGGTAAGACCCCTGAAAGCTGTGTCACATAGTTAATATTAACCCTGGGAAGTGCTGGCCTAAAACTGCTTTAAAAATGAGCTCTGTATTATATCCTAATGATAAATACTGTACAGTATACAGGAGGTCTAGCCACCGAAGTGTGGAGTAGTCTAGTGCTGGAATGTTTGAGGGGGGCTATGACACTGAGTTTGGGGGACCCCTTGGAGTACAGTAGTGGGGTTTCTGAAGGGTGGTGTGGGGGCACTCATCTCTAGAGGTCAGGGGAGGGTAATGAGGAAAGGAATTTTATCATTTTTCCTTGATGGCTTTTTTTGCCCTGCAGTGCTTTCCTGCCTGACCTCTGCAAGCTGAGTTCATATGGCCAGCTCTCTGCTGCTGCCTCTGAATAACAAGGCAGGCTTATCTCGCTGTGCTCTGCCACTGCCTCTGGAGTCCACACCTATCTCCTCATCCACAGAGGCAGAGGGAGGGAGGTTAAAGACAATCAGGGGGCAGAAGTGGTATAGTCAAAGGGCAACCCTGCATTTCATCTCCCCCCAACCAAAAGGTCTAAAATAAATTTAGGAACATAGGAAGGGTCAGACCAGTTCACACCAGTAATCCATCTACTCCAGTATCCTGTCTCCAAAGGTGACCTGTATCAGATGCTTCCGAATGGTCAATTATGGAATAATCAGTCCAAAAGGGAAGTTTCTTCTGTCCCTGCCAATTAGTGATTTGCTTGTGGGCCCTGAAGCATTTCTGTTTTGGTCCCGTTTGATGTAGTTGTAGCTATTCTCATTCTCATACAAGAATAACCAGGATTATAATAGCTAATGTTGAAAATAAACATTTTGGGTGGGATGCAAAACTTCATGCTTCAGGGTTTAAGACAATCTCCAGCTATTAGGGGTAGTCTGAGACTTTCAGTAGGGAGGGGCACATCTGCCTGCTGTTTTTTGTACCTTCCTCTGCTGCATTGGGTTCTGGCTACTGTCAGAGACAGGATACTGGACTGGATGGCGCACTCTTCTAATTCAATATGAAAATTCCTATGTTCCATTATGCATATGACTGACCCCTATTTTTTAATCCTGCTAAACGTGTGGCCTCAGTGTTATCTTCTGGCAGTGAGTTCCACAGGTCAATTATGCATTGTGTAAAACTGCTTTTTCCACTTCCTATTTTTAAGTTTGTTGCCTTTCAGAGTATTGAATGCCTCCTTGCTCTTGTATTATGAGAGAGGGCAAAAGGTAATCTCTGCAGGCCTCCAATCATTTTCACTGCCCATCTCGGGATTCCTGTTTCTGCTATATCTTCTTTCAAATAAGGTAACCAGAACTGAACATGCTTGAGCTGATTCTCCCCTGAGCTGTGGTCCTTCTATACATTTCTGGTGGCAAAGGAGGAAGGGGACAGACACTGCCCCTGGGGAATACCCCCTACATTTTTACCGCTGCTACACATTGAGAAATTCTATTGAACTGTCTGCTATGGTGCCCAGGTCTTTTTTTCTAGCATCTGTAGTTAATTTAGAATGCCCAGTAATATGTCTGAGTGGTTAAAATGATTCCTTCCAAACTGCATTACTTTTCTTTTGCCGACATTGAATCCCATCTGCCATCATGCTGCCCATTCACTAGCTTTAAGTCCCTCTGAAGTTCCTTACAGCCCTCTCTAATCTTGACTCACCTAAATAATTTTGTCAGCTGCTAATTTTGCTACCTCACTGTTCACCTCCCTTTCCAGATCATTGATAAATATATGGGTGCTAGTACAGCACCTTGTGGCATTCCTCTGTTAACTTTTTGCCATGCTGAAGTTCAACCATTTACTCCTATTCTTTGTATTCAATCTTGTCTGGTTTCTAATCCGTAACGGAACATTCTCTCACTCCAGGGCTGCCGAGTTTCCTTAGAATTGTCTCTGAGGAACTTTGTCAAAAGCCTTTAGAAAGTACAAATACATTATGTCAATAGGTTCTCCTTTATCCCTTAGTCTGGAGATATGCTCACACAATTCCATTGACTCTAAGCTAAGTACTGACTCTGCTTCCAGAGTAACATTCTCATCTTCACTCTAGACATTGAGTTCATGGGGATATAGACATACACGGGGTATGGGGACAAGGGCACTGTGCAATCTCTTTCACAACAAAGGGAGGGGTGTGGACTAGGGGGTTTCACTTTAGTTTTGCCTGTATCTCACTTGGCTTCTGTTTGGTGATGATTTCTCTCACATCTCTGTCATAGGAAAGCTCAGTCCTGCGTACAAAGGAGGACTCTTCCAAGAGCTCATCTGGAACTTTAGCACCCTACTGAAGGGGAAGGTATAGACCTCCCTCCCTGCCTCAGGAAACAAGCTGATGTTTTCATCCCCTGACCTTAACTAGGCTCTCAAAGTCCATCACAGGCACCACACATGAGAGCTGGGACCTCTGTACACTACCTGTCTGAGGTTGGAAAGTTATCAAACATAACTGCTAGAGCACTCTTCAGTCCTGAGGGGTTTTCCTCCAGCCAGTTTCTCAGACGGTTGGGGAAGTTTAGCACAGGGGCTGGTTTTGTGGGGCCTGAGAGGTCTCTGTGGGGCCTGTTTCTCTGGGAGTTGAGAATTGATGTACTTTCATGTCGCCCATCATCTGACTTTAGTCTTTTCCCCTCATTCTTGTGTTTCTGGTTCCCCTGCAGCACCCAGCCTTACAATGCTGCTGCTATTCTCTTCTGTCTGGCACGTGCTTTCCAGGTGCTTATATCCTCTGAGTCCTGCCTCTGAGGCCAGCCCCTTGATGACAGCTGCCTGGCTGCCCATCAAAGGCACCATTTAGAGCTGGCCACAGAGCAGACAGAAGGCTGCAGTGTTAGATCTCGAAATCTGACACAGTGTGGCCCAGCCAGTTTTCAGTATTCCTTGACAGTCCTTCAGCTCATGTCTGTCAGCCCCCCTGCCAGGCACACAAGTTCACTTCCATCTTGGGAGAAGGGGAGAGAGAAAAGACATTTCACCGAGTGGTGGGCACGCAGGGGGATGTAGTGAGATAAGGAAGGAGCACAAAGGCAGCTGAAATTCCCCAGCGGATATTGCGTTGCTGGCTGGATTGACAGGTTAAAAGTACAGCGGGGACAAGTTTCCTCCTCCCCTCCCAGAGAAGTGCTCAGTGAGAACAGAGATACATCCAACTGGATCTTGGCCTAAATACCCGTGTTCAGTCCAACTCAGCCTAATGTGGGAACAGCTCAGAACAGTTTGTTTCTGGCGCTCTCTTGGGATCGATCAGATAAATGTTAAAAAAAATAATCATGGCAAACAATGAATGGTGATGAATCAATTGAAACCATGATGAGTCCAGGGGTGAAATATTAGCATTTTTCAAATCCGTTGTAGTGAAGAAAGCCCCTGGCACCAGTTCAGATCCTTGTGTAGGAAGCTGTTTGCAAAGCACAAAGTTCACTCATAGCCAAAACCTGTCAGTTGGCTCCCAGAGCTCAGGACGGCAAAACTCTTAAGTGACTAGCCACAAATAGCCTAAAATGATGATGTTCTGCATTTCCAGTCCATCTTTCAACCCAAAGCTCTTTAGAAACTTAACTTAATGTGCAAGCTGTAAGGATCACTTCAGCGACCACTGAAATGCTGCCACCTCTGGAGTGAAAAGGGGCAGCTGTTTAGCAGACATACAGAAACTCTAGACAACAGTAAATGAGCATCAACACCCTGTTTTTTATGAAGAGTGCCACAGGATCTTTAATGACCATGAGCAATTGAAAGCTGTGTTACATCTCATCTAAAAGACTGTCTCTAGCATAGCACCACTAACACCAGATAACTCAGTACTGATTCAAAAACACTTGAATGTTTACATTCTATGTCTACATGATGAGCGAGGGGTGTGAGTCCCCTGCTTAGCTGTGCTGAGTACAAACTTGGGTACATACTCATCATGGCTAAGCCATGCCTCCACTGCTGCTACCTGTGCTACTGCGGCAACACTGATATTTATACTCGCGCTAGCTCGATGAGAGCTAGTGTGAGTATGTGTACACACAAGCAGGGGAATCATACCCCTGACTCAAAGTGTAGATGTAGCCCGTGTTTTGCTTGGAAGTTTCTCATCCTGAAGCTGATCCAGTCTAGTTCGGTTCATGCTCTCTTGGGAGATTACAACACAGGGTGGCTTGGCTGGAAGTTCATTGTTTAGTGCAAATTTTTCACTCTGAGGGCAGGTCTACACTACGGGGTTAAGTCGACCTAAGATACCTAACTCCAGCTATGTGAATAATGTAGCTGGAGTTGATGTAGCTTAGGTCGACTTATTGCGGTGTCTACACCGCGCTGGGTCAACGGGAGAAACTCTCCCGTCAACTTACCTTATGCTTCTCGTTCTGGTGGAGTACCGGAGTCGATGGGAGAGCAATCTGCGGTCGATTTAGTGGGTCTTTACCAGACCCACTAAATCAACCCCCGGTATATCGATCGCTGCAGTGTCAATCCATGGTAAGTGTAGACATGCACTGAGAAAGCTACATTATTATTCATGATTTATTTCTTTGGGGAAGGATGAACAGCATAGGCAGCCTTCTCTTCTAGGTCATGGGTTCAAATCTGGCCTGGCCCAGAAGTGACAGAAAGCTGTGTAGTTGGCTGTTGTGACATGAGTTGATGGCCTCAGTCCTTTTTCTAGTAGAGAGGGATGTGATTGTGGGCAGTGAGGAGATGTGCTCATTGGGGAAAGAGGCACCAAACTCTCAGGACAAGCGACTTCAGAGTTGCTGCAAATAGAGCTTTGCTAAGAATCTCTTCCTGTTCCCCAGCAGCTCATCTCTGCGAGGTCAGAGGGCAAACACAGATGATTTACTGGGTGAGTGGCTAAAGCTGTTGATGAAAGGGCCACATTCCAGTGTACTCTCTCCCCACCGTAAGAAGGGCTGGAAGAGAAGGCAGCTCAGGAGTACAAGCAGACCTGAGGAATTTGGAAGGGAGGAGGGAAGGTTGTGTGTGGGGGGGAGGAGTTTTTTAACTGTTACTAACAAGTAAATAATAAGTACAATGAACAGAATGCCCAGTGAGGTGAGAGGGGACTCACCCTTATCTGCGCTTGGCACAGGGCGCCTACGGATGGCGTGATCTAGTCCCACAGGCAGATCACCCCTGTGTTTCTCTCTCCCTGTGTATGTCCTGTATGCCCTTCCACCTCTCCCAGCCTGCTACCACTTCTCCTCATTTCCCTGCCCCACTCCCTAACCCATGGCACTTGGTAACATTGCTTCTTGTACAGGCTTTGAGGCTGCATAACACTCCTTATCCCAGGCATCCCTGGGGCAGAAGGACCTGCACATGAGTAACAGTCAAACTGTTCAGCCCAAACACCTGAGATTGAACTCTTCCTTCCCCCTCCTCCCCACCCACTATCCTGCTGAGCAGTGGCTTATTATTCTGTTCTGCATGTAGCAGTACCTGTTTCATTCCCTACAGGGAGGTTAATAAAGACCTACAGCCTTGGTTACCTTTGGCTTTTATAAAATAAAAAATACAAATAGCACATAAGGAGCATTTATTACTGAGCCCTGGGCCTTTGGCTGCTCCTTGGATACACATCCCCCTCCCCCAGCATCTCTCTCCCTCTCTTTTTTAATATGTTTTTTTTTTAATTTGTTTTGATGAATGAGTGACAGCCCTGACACCCGATTCGCTGAGATTAATAGAAACGACACAATATTTACGTCGCGCCGACGAGCAATTATCCTGCCATCTATCTTTGAGATTATCTTTCTGATTGAAAACTACTCATCCGTGTAATCGGAATTATTTGGAATTAGAAGGAAATTTATGGCCCCTTTCTCTCTCTCCTGTACGCCTCTATCTCCATCTTTCTCTCTTCCCCCTCCTCTAAATGCATTTCTTTCCTCCTTCCATCCTTCCCTTCGCCTCTTCTCCAGTCATTGTGGTTGGAGCATCATGTGGCACCTGGGCTAAAGGCTTCCCTTCAAAAGGATGCTTTTGAGCATTGTGATACAATGCAGTTGCAGCTTGGGGCAGAGAGAGAAGGCGGCCAGGGAAGCACTGGAGTAAGAGGAGGAAGACCGTGTGGGTGGTGCTGGGGTTGGGGCTCAGCGGGCAGAAATTGCAGTGCCAGAGGGGGAAGATGAATCAGGTAGCACGTGGGTGTTGGGGAGGCCAGACTAGGTGAGCTGTACTCAGGCTGGAGGTAATTGGCCTATACTGTTTGTCTGTGGCCATCACCAGATTGGGAGACATGACTGTTCTTCTTCTGTGTGAATCCAGGATGGGACGTCTTAATTTTTCATATGGTCCCTCTCTTCCTCTTCAATCTCATCATTCAGTATAACCTTCAGAAAAGCTCTTCCTACCTCTTCCTGTGGAAACTGGGAGTGATCACTCCTATTAAATGATGGTATAACCTGTAGTGGTATATATTATAGTGCAGTCTGCTTGGAGAACAGCACCTTCTTTCCCTCTAATCTCTGTGCACAGCCCAGCACAGCAGCTTATAAGGTAGGAAGGAGAAGCCTAGAGTAATGGGCATAAAAGCCTAGAATACTTATGAAATTTGCCAGTGCTATGGTTTTATCGGTAGCAAGTTTTCCCTGATGTGATTGAAATAATGGCCAATGAATCTGCAGTCTGGGATGGATAAATCCATTCTCAGACATCCTTTCATGAAGTTATTTCACAGCAGTGATGCTCATCATCTCATGGGGCATTGTGCCTCCTCACTCAGCCTTCTGCAAATCTTCTGAGCTTCTTATGAGAAATTAGGTGTGAGGGAAGGAATTTGTTCTTTTGGGTTGGACACATATGAGCAGCGTCTCTGTGACTGATGGGTGATGCCGTGTTGGAAACCAGTCTCCTGGATCTAGTGTGCAGTGGCACTGTCTTTACATAGCTGGCATGATGAGAGAGCTCTCGATACACGATGCAAAGCCCTCAGGTGCTGTGATTAGTTTTGGTAGGTAGCTTCTACTGGGGACATGCGTGGCTGTGCTTTTGGGGTGATCATGGAGGCTACAGTCATTGAAGTCTCTGCACAGATCTTTTCCCCTGGTCATAGGTGAGAGTCTAACTTTAGGAAGTCCTGTTTTTTGCTGAGTGCCCCCAAGTTTTTCATTATTTTTGGTGAGCTCTATCCTGTGAAACTTGTTGCTTTGGGTTTGTCTGAATTCCAGTGTCCCGAATGGGAGAAAGGACTCCCAGCTTCTAAATTTGTATGCAGCCTCCTTTTCAGCTGCTCTGTCCTTGTATATTCCAGCCTCATGCATCCTGCTCCCCACTTCTCTTGGCCTCAGTCCCTGTGACAGGATATATCTGTCCTGCACTAGGGCAGGAACGGGTTAACCCCATACTGTGGGTTGAGGAAGACACTCCCCCACACCCCTGCTGAGCATGCTCCAACTGGAACCACAGAGGGGAGCAGCTCAGCTCAGTCTGCCCCGACCAGGGAGGAGAGAGGATGTGCATCGCAAGCTCCTGCCTAGGAGCTATTGGAGCCCCAGACCTCAGAGGCCAGACCCGCCAAGACCCAGCTGTCTGCAGATGCCCATGATGGGGAGGAGTTGTTGGTAACTTCACCTGCCGACTACCCCAGATGAACCGTGGACTATGGAGCAGGAAGACAGAGTAGGAAGCAGCCCAGGGGGACCAGACCCGGATTTGGTTGTGGAACTGGGAACAGAGTCACCATGTTTCGGAGGGATTCCTGCTGACTCAGCTATGGACTTCCTTTATCCATTATAAAGAAACAAACAGTTGCAGAAGACCTTCTCCTCACCCCCCATTTTATGTAGGTTTTTTGCAGGTCACCATTGAGGTGAGCGATTTTAGCTTGGTTCTTGGGAGATAAAAAGCTTTTCAGTTCACAAAAGACCATCATCGCCACCCTGACTATGACTGATTGCCATCACCACCCTCATGCCCACCTGAAAACACTGATTCTGTAGATCCAAGTGCATAGCTAGTGCTATGAGTCTAGGGAATGATTTTAGTTATATCGAAGGGATGTGTAGCGGGGACTCCCGGAAACTGTGTCCAGTCCTCTTTGGACAGCAAAGGGCTGGGGCTGAAATGGAGACAGAGCACATTGCTGGAACAATCTTTAAAATTGATCTGGGATCATCTCTATCCTTTAGGACTGAGAACTTGGGGTGGGCCCCCACTCAGGTGAGCCCTAATGGTGAGAGAAAAGGGAAGTTATGTGGCTGCTTGAGCAAGTGTCAAATACAGAAGATGGCATACAGCTGGGCACTGAAGTAATTTAGCCTGGGTTTGTTTACAAGAAGTAGAAGTGAGACTAACAAGGCCTTAGGAGCAGGGGGCAGTGTAAACAGTTAATAATGGAATAAGACCGGAATTTGGTAGGGAAATATGCTGTGAGGTACAGTTGCAAACTCAGTATGAGACACGTGAGCCCAGATGGGAATCCCAGTTCCTTCCGCCCAGAAATTCCCTATGTTGTTGTTAATTAGCATGGAAATATTTTCCTAGCTGCAGAAAAGATTGTTGAATTGCCAGTGGGATATTGGGAGTGGTTAGTCTATCAAGTAACTATTAATTAGGTTACTTCCCACTGCTGTTGATATACTGGGGGATGATTGTGGGCCAAAATAAAAAAAGGGGGAAGGAAAGGGTGAAAAGCATGGGACAAAGAGACTGGACACGGAGGAGGACAGGACAAGGCAGGTTGAAATGAGAGGGCCGAATAAGAAAAGGCTGCTTATGCCCCAGGACGGGAAAAGCAGAATGAGAAACAAAATGCAAGTTAGGTCAAAAAGGAAAACTCCTAGGAAACCTAAATAACACTAGAATTGATTGAATGCAATTACTCAAGGGAATCATTAACTCTTCTTCGAGTGATTGCTCATGTGTATTCCACTATAGGTGTGCGTGCTCACCACGTGCACCAGTGCCAGAAGTTTTTCCCTTAGCAGTACCCGTAGTGGGGGAGCACCGCTGTGACCCCTGGAGTGGTGCCAGTATATCATGCCATAGAGGGGGCTGCGTGCTCCCCCCACCCTCAGTTCCTTCTTGCCACCAGTGAAGGTAGTTGGAACTTTGTGCTCCAGCCTTGGCTGCAGCGCTTCTAGCCTTAGTAGTACTTGTTCGTCGATAGATAGCTTCTCTAGTCAGTAGCCTGGCTCAGGGCATGCCCCGTGCCCCAGGCTTCAAGTCGTGCGACTCCTGTCGCAATTCCGTGCCCAGAAGCAATCCGCACTCCGAGTGTCTTCGCTATCTGGGCGAGGCTCACATAAGTGAGAGGTGCAAAATTTGCAAATTGTTTAAGCCCCGGACTAAAGGCAAACGCGAGATCGGTCTCCGGGCCCTCCTTATGGAATCGGCATTGGCCCCGGCACCGCTGTGCCAACGCCAATCCACAACCTGGGCCCTCGAAGACCAAGAGGCCAGGGAAAAGGCGTTTTTGACTCGTTGTGGGGGGTCACTGGGCCTGTTGCCAGGGTACCCCCCGCCCAGTTAATAAAATTGAGTTTTACCAACCGTTTATCTGCCTTCCGACTGCAATGGTCCCGTATAACGTCGGACCGATGGGTCCTCAGCACCATCTCCCAAGGGTACAGGTTGCTGTTCGTTTCGCCCCCTCCCCACCATTCCCCGTCCCGGGAGCTGACCGGGGACCCGGAGCATGCCCTCCTCCTCAGCCAGGAGGTAGAGCGCCTCCTCTCCCTGGGAGCTGTGGAGAGGGTACCTCGGGAATTCCAGGGCAAGGGATTTTACTCCAGGTATTTCCTCATCCCGAAGGCGAAGGGCGGGCTTCGGCCCATCCTCGATCTGCGGAATCTCAACCAGTTCCTGGTTCGTTGCAAATTCCGCATGGTGTCCCTGGCCTCTATTATCCCATCCCTAGACCTGGGGGATTGGCTTACGGCTCTGGACCTCCAGGATGCGTACTTTCACATCCACATTTTCAAGGGTCGCAGGCGCTTCTTCCATTTCCTGGTGGGTCAGGACCACTACCAGTTTACGGTCCTCCCTTTCGGCCTTTCTACTGCCCCCAGTCTTTACAAAGTGTATGGCGGTGGTGGCGGCCCACCAAAGGAGGAAAGGGCGGCAGATCTTCCCCTACCTCAACGACTGGTTGCTCAAGGGCAAGTCTCGGTCTCAGGTGCACAAGCAGATGGACTTCCTGCTAAACACCTGCGTAGCTCTAGGCTTAGTGGTAAACGAGGAGAAATCCACATTAGTCCCAGTTCAGCGCATAAACTTCATAGGAGCGCTGTTAGACTCCCGGGTAGCCACGGCCTCCCTGCCAAGGGACAGATTCGAGACGCTCAAAACTCTCATCACCTCGGTCACAGCCTTTCCGGTAATCACGGCACGGGTGTGCCTTCAAATCCTAGGCCATATGGCAGCGTGCACCTCTGTGTTGCGACATGCCAGGCTCAGGATGAGGCCCCTTTAGCTTTGGCTGGCCTCCCGGTACTCCCAGGTCAGGGACAGCCTGGACAAGGTCGTCACGGTGCTGCCAACAGTGGTGGCAGACCTGCAATGGTGGTCCCTCCCGAGCAACATGCTTCAGGGTATTCCCTTCTGAGATCCCCCTCCCTCACTAGATCCTGTGTTGGATGCCTTGGACCTGGGCTGGGGAGCCCACTTTGGGGGCTTCAGGACCCAGGGTATATGGTCACCCGAGGAACTGACCCTGCACATAAATGTCAGGGAGCTCAGGGCCATGCACCTGGCGTGCGTGGCCTTCAGCCAGCGCATAGAGGGGAAGGTGGTCAGAGTCCTCACGGACAATACCACTGCGATGTATTATGTCAACAGCAAGGCCAGCTCCAGGCACCAGCCGAGCAAGCTGGTGCTTGGGGCAGCAGATTGTTCGAGGCAGCATTCTGCCAAATCCTAGGGCGGCACAGCCGCTTTTTTTTTTTTGTTCCGCTCCGGCTGCCCTGTAGGGGGCGGCGGCACGGAGAACCAGAGTGCCCTGAAGGGCAGTCCTTTTCCTTCCCTCCCCGGTGACCGGAGCAGAGCCCTCGCGGCAGGCGGCAGCGCAGCGGAAGGGGCCGTGTGGCAGCGCCACGCTGTAGCCCTGGCCGCCCCCTTCTCTCTCTCTCTCTCCTGCCCACTTCCTTCCCCCCACTCCCCTCAGCCGGTCCCCCTGCACCTGTGCTCTGGCCGCGCTGCAGGTTTTTTTTTTGCTTTGCCGTTCTGGCCGCCCCGTTTTTTTTTTTTTTTTTTGCTTGGGGCAGCCAAAAAGCTAGAGCCGGCCCTGGTCAACAGGCAAGGGGGCACGCGCTCCCGGGCCTTATGCCAGGAAGCCCAACTCCTGTGGGAGTTCTGTATAGCCCACGACATCCTCCTGCGGGTTTTTTACCTGCCCGGCAAGAGCTACACGCTCGCAGATCACCTGAGCAGGGTTTTCTCCCAGCAGCACGAGTGGTCCCTGCACAGGGAGGTGGTCAGGTGGATCTTCTTACAGTGGGGCACTCCCCAGGTAGACCTGTTCGCCACCGCCCAGAATCGCCTGTGTCCCAGATTCTGCTCCAGGGCAGGACAGGGCGAGGGAGTGATATCGGACGTGTTCCTGCTCCCATGGTCAGGGCCCCTGTTGTACGCCTTCCCGCCCTTCCCCCTATAGGCAGGGTCCTACTGAAAGTGAAGTCAGACGGGGCGCGGGTTATCCTCATAGCCCCGGATTGGGCCCGTCAACATTGGTACGGGACCTTACTACAACTCTTAGTGGGCCCCCCTCACAGGCTGCCGCTCCGCCCGGACCTCCTCTCCCAGGAGGAAGGTCGTCTCCTCCACCCCAACCTGGCCTCGCTCCACTTGATAGTGTGGCTGCTCCGTGGTTGAATGAGGAGGAAGGGAGATGTTCTGAGGATGTCAGACTGGTCCTGCTGGAGAGTAGGAAACCCTCCACACGAACCAACCTGACCAAATGGTATTGGTTCTCTATGTGGGCGAGGGATAGAGGTTCCTCTCCCTCGTCCACATCTATCCAGCTCGTCCTCAATTACCTCCTGTCCCTTAGGACTCAAGGGCTGGCGCCCTCCTTGATCAGGGTGCATCTGGCGGCTATTTCGGCTTTCCACCCCCCGGTGCAGGGCCTTTCGGTGTTTTCACATCACATGACGTCCCGGTTTCTAAAAGGGTTAGATTGGGCATTCCCTTACGCCAGACTCCCGGTCCCGCTCTGGGACCTGAACCTAGTGCTCTCCCGCCTCACAGGGCCTCCTTTCGAGGCTTTAGCCACATGTTCGTGGTCCCACTTATCGTGGAAAGTGGCGTTCTTCGTGGCTATCACCTCAGCCCGCCGGGTCTCTGAGCTCAGGGACCTGACCTCTGAACCAACCTATATGGTCTTCCATAAGGACAAGGTTCAGCTGCGCCCTCACCCTGCCTTTTTGCCGAAGGTAGTCTTGGCTTTTCACATGGATCAGGATATTTTCCTCCCGGTCCTCTGCCCTAAGCCCATTCCTCTAATGAGGAACGCCGCCTGCACATGTTAGATGTGCGCAGAGCGCTGGCCTTTTACCTGGACAGAACCAGGCCATTTAGGAAGTCCCCCCAGCTGTTTATTGCATCGGCCGAGCACATGAGGGGGCAACCGGTTTCCACCCAGCAGATTTCATGCTGGATCACCTCGTGCATTCGCACCTGTTACGACCTGGCAGGGGTTCCCCCGCCTCCTAAAATGAAGGCTCATTTGACGAGAGCTCAGGCCTCGTCAGCGGCCTATGTGGCTCACGTCCCTATTCAGGACATCTGTCCACACTTTCTCCTCGCACTATGTGATCGTCTCCCAAAGACGGGATGACGCAGGGTTTGGAGGGCGGTGCTCCGCCCGGGTAACCCTTAAAACTTAAGACTTAAAACTCCTACCGGCTCCATCAGGTATAGCTTGGAGTCACCTATAGTGGAATACACAGGAGCAATCACTCGAAGAAGAAAGGACAGTTACCTGTTCCGTAACTGGTGTTCTTCGAGATGTGTTGCTCAGGTGTATTCCACATCCCGCCCTCCTTCCCCTCTGTCGGAGTTGTCTGGCAAGAAGGAACCGAGGGTGGGGGGGAGCACACAGCCCCCTTTATGGCGCAATATACTGGCGCCACTCCAGGGGTCGCAGCAGTGCTCCCCCACTACAGGTACTGCTAAGGGAAAAACTTCCAGCATCGGTTCACATGGCGAGCACGCACGCCTATAGTGGAATACACCTGAGCAACACATCTCGAAGAACGCCAGTTACGGAACAGGTAACTGTCCGTTCCTTGGTGTCTGACTATTTTCTGCCTTGCACCAAGTCCAGTCAGTTACACCTGTGCAAAGTGAGCACAAAACACTCCAAGTATCAGAATAGTGGTGTTTTACACTCACTCTACACACTTGTAATCTGCTTATGCTGCCCTGGACTCAGGGTACCTTTCTTTGCTGACTGGTTCTAATATCTTCACCTGCATTGAAATGGGAGTTAAATCTGCTTTGATTAGTAATACTAACTGGAATTTTCACCATAATTCTCTCTATATCCTTGGTGGAAGTGCAGTCAAATACCTCTATGATCTCTATGCTTCCTATCACTAACACTACACTGAGAATAGGAGATAGGGAACATGGTTGGCTGGTGAAGCCCCGCCCCTTCCAACCAAGGCCCTGAGCCCCTCCCTGTGGCCCAAGCCCTCGTCCCTATGGCCGGAGGAGCCCCCGCCCACCCACCCCAGCTGGCCCGAGCTGCCAGCTGGCCCATCCGAGCACTGGGCCACCAGCTGGCCCAAACTGCCCCGGGCCACTGGCCCAAGCACCGAGCCAGCCCAAACCTCCCCTGACCACCCCAGCCCCTGGCCATTGGCTGGAGCAGAGCCTCCACTAGCTTCAGGGGAGACAGGGAGTGAGGGCAAGGCCTCGGCGACTTATTTTCTCTCCCTTTCCAGCAATGGAAGAGCACAGTCACTAAATGTAGTGTTACACAAGTGTACTAGCCCTATTTATACTAACAGCAGTGACTCCTGACCTAAACATGGGGATGGGGGTAGGGAAAGAAACACGAAGAGGACCAGGAATGAGGAAGAGATGAAAAATGTGCCTGGCAACATGAGTTAGAATAAGTCAGGAATCTAGTCACAGAGGGGAAAGAAAACTGAGCAAGTGGGTTACCTAAAAATATCAGTGCAGGCTCCCTCACAGCCTGAGGGAAATGTTGCAGTTCAGAAACTATGTTCAGGGGTTTTTAATACAAAGAGATAGCATCAGTGATACCTAATAAAGTACCAACACAATAAAGTGAAATACTGAGGTATGGCTCAACAGAACACAACTGCCATCAGTGTGGTACTCAAGGAAAGTTGTCTGGTGAGAAGATGGATTCTGGGCACACAAGGGACCCGCCCATTCTCTTTGGCATAAAGAAGTGTACAGGAGAAAAACATCTTCCAGATTGCAACTTTTCATCCCTTCAAAACCATGTGAGTCTGCTAAGTGAGCAACAGCCAGCAGAGGTGGGTTGAGGTGGAAAGTCTCATAAAAAAGATTTCAGAGTAGCAGCCGTGTTAGTCTGTATCCGCAAAAAAAAAAAAACCAGGAGTACTTGTGGCACCTTAGAGACTAACAATTTTATTTGAGCATAAGCTTTCGTGGGCTACAGTCCACTTCATCGGATGCATAGAATGGAACATATAGTAAGGAGATATATATACACATACAGAGAACGTGAAAAGGTGGGAGTTGTCCTACCACTAATTAGCCTCTTAAAGCTGGTAGGACAACTCCCACCTTTTCATGCTACAGCCCACTTCATCATATGCTCAAATAAAATTGTTAGTCTCTAAGGTGCCATAAAAAAAGAAGCAAAGTTTACCAAAATTCTGCAAAACTTCATTTGTGGTTCCATCAGATAATCTGTAACCACAGCAGATGTAACCTGAGATGCAAAAGATTGTTGTTATGCATAGTACAGACATGACAGGAGCTGGTGTCATCAGAAGAAGCAGATAGGCAGACTGAATGAGTGGAGAACATGAGTGCAATAAAAGTTAAATGTAAGAAATATTGTCGTTATGACTCATGCCTTTTTAATACTGTTTTACACACAATTTTTGTTCCACTTTAACTCTATTGGTTTAAAAACCAATGTAGTTTGATTGGTTTAGCCCCCAGTGTGGATGCAGTTATACTTCTATATAAAGGTGCTTATACCAATATAGCTTCTTTACAGGAATAAGCTGTACCCATATATTCATGTTTATGCATACTAGGATGTTGAACTGCTTGAACTATATTAAAATATAATCACACCCCTAGTTGAAATAATTACATGGGGACAAAAACTGTGTGTAGAACAGGCTTAAATTGTGAGCTCTTTGCAGCAGGGACTATAACTTTGTAGGTGAAGGTACATTGCCTAGCACAAAGGGGCCCTGGTCCTGATTGGGGCCTCTGGGGATAGGTCAATACTGCAATAAAAGACCTACGGTATGACTGTGACTGACCAAGGTCAGCTGACTTGGGTTCACGGGGCTCTGGCTGCAGGGCTATAAAATTGCACTTTAGATGTTCGGGCTCGGGGTAGAACTCGGGGGCTGGGGCCTTCCCTCCCCTCGCAGGGTCTTGTCTACACTGCTATTTTTAGTCCTGCAACCTGAGCTCCGTGAGGCCAGCTCAGCTGACCTGGGCTCTGAAACTCAGGGCTCTGAGCTTTTTATTACAGGGTAGCTAAATTATCTGGGTGTTACCATACAGTAGCTATTACATAATAATGGAAAGGGAATTACAGATGTAGCTATAGAGTCATCCTAGTACCTCTATAATTAGTAGTAGTAATAATGTTAATCTACAAAGGACTTGTAAACATTAACCAATTACTAGGAGATAAACATTAACTACATAGTCAGGTGTGTTGTGTCAAAACCTTAATGACACTTTTTTTTTGGTCAGGGAAGTTCCTTACTTTTTACTTGCTCATAATACTCAAAAATGGCTGAATGGCTTTTGCTTGTAAATTTTATTACGTTGAACATTGTGAGGTTGTCCATCACTGTTTAAAATGGGAGCACATAACTTTACCCAAATATAATGAAGAAATGCATTATGGTCCCCCACAGCTTCACAATGTTTGAGGACTGTGATAGAGGGGGGAAAAAAATAAGCCAGAGCCCACCATTGTTGGAAACAGATGCATTTTCTAAACATGGCCAAATCTGGGCTCAGTTGTATTTCCAGCAGGAGAAAATTCCAGAGGCCAGGGCTTGCTCTTGAGAAGGATTCGCTTGAGCTTCACGCTCAGGCAAGAGATGTAAAGTATTTCTCAAGGACATCTCTGGTGTGGTAAGGGAGAGGAGGTGTCTTGGATAACTTGGGCTTAGGTCATTTAGAGGTTTGTGGATGAGAACCAATGTATTGCATTTTATTTAGAAATGGACTGGCAGCCAGTGAGAGACTGTAAGGAAGGTTTATTTTTTTAAAAATAAACTTTCTTTTAAGAAAAAGACATGGAAAAGTTCCCATGTGTCTTAAGTGTTGTAAGAACCTGTTTTGATCCAAAAAATTAAATGTTGTCAAATTTGACTGGGCAGCATCCCTCTAAATAGTACATGACAAACAGAGGCCTACCCAGGATAAAAACCCAGACATAATGCAACAGTGTTAGTATATGCTACCCTTAGGAGATTGTACTAATATCTTCTTCTGGGCTCTTGTCTCACTGAGACCCTCACCTGTTCTTAGATTCTTGTCTTTCCCTGTCAGTGATGTGTGAAGCAGAAATATAGGCCTTTAGTGAAGAAATAGGAATAGCATTATTCTTTATTAAACAGCTGTAAGAAGAGAGCATTCTTTATGCCACTGAATCACAAACAAATTATATATATGCCTAGGGGGTCTCTTTTTTTCTTTTAAAATTTCCCCCAGTTGTTTATGGTCCTATTCTTAACTGTTAATCTATCCCACTTCATTTCTCCTCCCTATGCTTCAGTTTCATCATCTGCAATACAGGGATAATAAAAAGGGGCCTACTTCACAGGGGTGAGGGAAACTGGATCATTAATTTTTGTGAAGAGCTTTGAGATCCCCATACAGAAGGTGGTAGAGAAGGGTTGCTATATGTCTTTTAATTCTATTGATGCCTTTTAAAAGTTGTGTACAAGTTCCTGGGCGAGTTGTCTGGTGTTCAGTGTGCCAGGGGAGAGGCTATTCTAATGATCTGGGATCTTCAACCAATAGTTTTACTTCCTCTGTTATGGGCTGTCCTAGCTGGAACATGTGCATGTGTGTGCACTGTGAGAATGACAGTGACCCTGCCGGAGGGTGGGACTGGCAAAGAGCTGAACCTTACCTTCAAACAGCACCAAGGCTGTGGGCAGAAGCAATGGGAGGGACTGGTTATTCCAGGCTGGGATAGACTCAGCAGCAGGAGGAGTGCAGGATAAAGCGACAACAAGGGACAGAGCAATACAGCTAAAACGAAAGAATCTGCACCTGAATCAAGAATCTCGCAGAAAGCTTCCTAGGAGAGCAGTTTGCATGGGACTTTGGGTAAATTCACTTTAGATTACAGAACTTAGCTAGCAGTTTCTTTGCACTGTTAATGCTAGTAGATCTATAGGTTTTTGAAAGGGGAAAGATTCAGCTGTTTATAGGCTTCACTTTTACTACATTAGTGTTTCATTTGTGTGGGAATATGTGCTAGTACAAGCTCAGCTGTAGCTACTATCACCTGGTTGCCAGGGATTGCTACAGAGTCATAGTGTCTTCCCTTCAATGCCCTCAAACATTGGCATCTTTGGAATTAGGGTTCAGTTCAGCCCATCTGAGAGAGGCAGTTCTAGTATCTCCTCAGCTGCACACCAAACATGTTTTCTTGACAGCCTCCAGTGCTGCTGTCTGTGGATTTGTGATACCTATGGCACTTTCTTTACTTGCTCTTGGCTTTAAATACCTTTGGACCAAGGCAGGGGTGATAAAAGGTAAATAGAACCCAGACAATGGCATGGGCAGCACATTCAGCTTCCTGATGGTCTGTATGTGCATTAGGCAGCCTGTGCTGCTCCCATTATCTTGTTCAGAATTAGTTCTCTTCTGGGTATCCAGGTGCATGCCTGACATGATAGAAAAGGGAGGTGCTCATTGTCTGCCAGAGACAGAGCAACAGCAGTGTGGACTCCCACTGGGAATTTCCTATAAGCTGCCTCATAGCAAATGCACAATGATCTGATTTAAACAAGAGTTTTGTTTAATGTGGATGAAATGCTCTATCTCATGAAAGGTTTCCTGTCTTTGGGGGCCAGACTGCAATAACAAGGATTGCTATAGGTCTAGAGTGGAGTGCATTGGTAGAACTGTTTGAGGGAATCCAAGGCTGATTGAGGTGAACTGGCAAAGCTGGGGTGTGTGTGTGTGTGTGTGTGTGTGTGTGTGTGTGTGTGTGTGTGTGTGTGTGCGTGCGCGGGGACTTAAGCACCAGGACTGGAATAGCAGAGGGTGCTGCGGGGAAGGATTGAGAGGAACTAGCAGAATTTGTGTAGAGAGATGGAAATCACTTCACCCACAACTGAAATGCAACCCCCTCTGGGGTGGTGCATAGCAGCTGTTTAACAGTGCACAGCAGCCCTACACAAACATCTGGAAAAGGAAATACTGTATAGAGCGGAAAATGCAAGGGGGAATTTGGGGAAGGTAGAATTTAATTTCCTGAGATAACCTCGGTGTCTTGGCCTGATTCTAACACCCAAGTTGTTTGTAAAATGGTTTGACTTGTCTCATCCATAAACTAGCAGCTCCAGCAGCACAGTTCCTCTGACTCCATGTTGATGCTAGGGTTCACTACTGCCTTCGAGGGAAGAGTAGCCCTTACTGAATCATTATCACCACTCCTCGTTCCGAATATTCTTTGGAGGTCTCCCAGTACAGACTGGTCTTGACCCTGCTTGGTATGGGAGATCTGACAAAATGTTGGTTTGAGAAGGTCTGGGTGTGAGTGCTGTTTTTGCCATCTCACTGGCCTTCAAAGACAGAAAAATGCTCATTGTATGACATATAGGGTTCTCCTTTTCTTTAATGAAATGCCCTAATGCTGTTAGAGGGAATCCAAGGCTGATTGAGGTGAACTGGCAAAGCTGGAATGTGTGTGTGTATAAGGTACCACAGGACTCTTTGTTGCTGCCCTAAGAGTGACGCTTGCTTAATTTTGATTAGGAGAGCGCAGTTTTAGCTCTGGATCAGTGACCCAGGAGAGGGCTCTGCCTTGAGTAAAGGGAGGATGTTGAGAAGTTAGTGACTTTCCTAAGATATTGGGCAAGGCAGGAAATTCTTGGCACTGATTTAGAGATGAGCTTTGTGCCCTGTGGCCCCCCACAAGAGACTTGCTTTAAATTCTTTCCTTTCCTTTTTTTGAAACCCAGGTAATTCATGCTGGTGACTTATCTCCTTCCATGGATTCATCTGGTTATCGCTGATCAGGGAGCTTGTCCTTTATGTGAATAAGGGCTGTGGAATCTGGCTCTCCCCAGCAGACCTCAGAAAGCAGGCAAGTAATTTTGAGTCTCATTTATCTGTTGATTTTCAAGCTTTGTGTTTATTCCTTCATTAGCTAGAAATGGTGTTTGCAGCCAATGAATGCCCTGCTCTAGGGCTCCCAGAGAAGGGGGACTTCATCCACTTCCTGGTGCTCTTTGCTTTCGGATCTCTTAAAAATGACTGTGACTTGTTAGAGAGTTTGTAGAGTGTACGGAGAGGATTATTTTTATTTCAGTGTAAAAGCCCAGTCTGAATTTGGAAGCTTATTTTAATCTCTCTGGTGGGATGAACCAAAACTCCAGATCAAAGGGCCTTCATACATTCTGGAAGTTTGGATCTGGAGCCAAATATAATGGCTGGGTCCATTAGTGACCATGTTGTTGTTTTTGTTAGAGATGCTCTAAGGGAGTCTGTTCTCAAACAAACAAACCTAGGCAAGGGTACTACCATGTCCATGGCTGTTCAGCTCCTCCCTATTTCCTTTGGCACAAGAACTGGTTTAAATCTCTTTATCTTCCTCCCCCTTTTCCTGCTATCAAAGTTAGTATGGATATTATTACAATAGATGTTTGCTATAAAACTAGCCGTGCTCTCTCTCCCTCCCCCTGCCCCCAAGGTTATTGAGAACATGAAACAGTATCGCTTGTCTCAAGCTGACCTTATACAAATCTCAAACATACCAGCAGGCTATTAAGTGTGCAGTTAATGCTCTGTCTGCACAGGTGTGTACTTGTTGTCGGTGCTATAAAGTAACAAACAAGTGTGGTAGGTGCTTCACAGAAGTACATAGATGTTGTTATCATATATAGAAAACATATGAGGCAGGTGCCTTCCCCAAGGAGCAAATCTAGGAAGTTCACATTTAAAAAATCATATAAACTCACTAACTTTTGTAGTCAGAGGCAATGGTTCAGAATTAATTGTTTAGGAGGAATATTTAAATATATTGTCCTGCTGCTAATAAGCTTTAGATAGAGCCTCATACATTTTATTTCTGTACAAATTCAGAAATATTGAATTCTCTGAATACACTCCACTTAAGTACTAACATCTAACATGAGTACACTATACTGTGCATACCTAAGCGTGGATCACTAGTGTAATATTGGTGAACTCAACTGTAAATAAATTGATAGGAGTATGATCAGGCACAACAAATACTCTTAATTAAAGTCAATGGCAAAACTGCCATTGGACAACCACAGTTAAAAATATTTGAGAATTAATAAAATATATTGAAACTAAAGAAGGAATAAAAGTCAAAACTGCACTGAGTCAGTGGTGTTACTTTCTCCAGTGGTACAAAGTCTTGCACCTTGCAATGTCCTATCTCATGATTCTAGAGTTTGTTGGGAAAGTGCTGGACACAGAGTTTTATTCAGAGGACACCAAGAAAAGCCCTGTTGAGAATATAGATTACACAGAAAAATGTAAATTAATGTAATGTTAAGGTTACAGCATTAAAATTCCCCCAAAGTCAGGAAACAGAACAGCTAGGCTTCCATTGGCGTCAGCAACTCCACTGTCTTGTGCATTCTGTGTAGGAGGAGTGTATTTAAACAACCCATTTAAACACAAAAACAGATCTAGAAAATACTCCATATAGGCAATGCACCCAAGATCATGTTGCTGTTGGAACCTCGACTTCTGCATTTCTGTCGTGTTTAGTGGTGTAAACTAGGCAGCCTTGACATAGGTTTTTTTTTTTTTATTCAATTTTCTTTATATTTCTTCATACTAATGCTAGTATTTAAATGGTCCCAATTTGAAGGCTCTGAAGTTCACACCTCACTGAGGCTTATAGGATGATATCCCACCTATCCTGCAGTTTGGGGCTGGTGAGAGTTCTCTTGTAGATTATGTTAAAATGACAACTGAATCTTCCTAATGGGAAAGTTTAAAAAAAACAAAACTATTTTTGCTGCATTCTACAATTTTTTTTAAAACTATGGATCTGATTTTTATTGGTTTTGTAGTTGTTGTACATCCTTATGTTTTCCCTGAAAGTAAAACAGGTACGGTTACATTGGGCTCTGCTAAAATCATGGCAGATCTGCTCAGCATGCATAGAAATAAGTTTTTGGGTACTTACTTTTTTCCACACACTCAATCCAAAGGAAGATCCCAGCTGTCTATCTCAGCCATTTTTCAAGCTTCATATATATTTGCTGTAGGCCTGTCTAAAGTATGATTACTTTTCTTTTTTAACATTGGAGGAAAAGTGTAGTGTGTTTCATTCTTCCATAATAATTTACAAATGGCTGAAAGGGTTTTGCCCAATTGCCACTTACTCCCTCCCAGCCGCACACCCACACACTTACACTTTTCGTGCCCTCTCCTCCAAACCCCTCACCCTTGAGCAGAAGTCAATCACTGAACATTTCATCTACATCCATAATAGTCTGGGGTATTTACGAGCCTGTGAAGCAGGACTTTATAGTGGAAGCTGCTTTCAACTTTAACTACAGTAGGTACTAATGACAGGCACCTTTTAATAACAAATGCAACAGCAAATAACCAGTGAGAGAGACTGCCCAGCTACAGTCCTAGTTTTCCAGATTGTAATTCTCTAAACTAGGTGTTTGAAGAAAAATATATTAAACCTTTATCCGCTTTACAAGTAGCTTATTTTTAAATGTATTTTGAAGTGATTTTTTGCAATCTTCTGGCCTCCTTTCTGCAGTGGGTTTTGGTGGGTGTAAAGTTTACGTAGGATTTCCTCTTCTATAGGGTTTTTCCCCCTGTCTGTCCATGCCTGAAACAAATAATTTACTGCTGGAATGAAGAGGAGCTTCCACATAGGAGCTGGCTGAGTCAGGGCCATGAGAGTTCTGTGTAAAGAACCAGCTTCAGGCTAAGGAGAGAGTCTTTTCTGGACCTCTGACTTCTTTCTCCTAAAGTGTAACAGCTAAATTCATATGCTCTAGTAAAAGAGGAGGTGAAGATTCAAAGAATTCTGGGCTCTGTTCAAGGCTGTGCCACTGTGTTGGTGAGAGAGTGTGGGCAAATCTCTTGGTATTTCTGTGTCTCGGATTCCCCCTCCCCAACACAATATGAGGATAATAATACTGGCCCACCTTGCATTGGGTCTTAATTAAATAACGTTTGTAAAGGATTTGGAGATAGGTGATATGGAAAGGCAAGGAACAAGTTGGTGGCATTTATATTTATTCGGTTCAGAATGTATACAACTATACGTATATTAAGGTCAAACTTTTCAAAAATGGCTGCTAGATTTGGGTGCCTTAGTGTTTGGGAGCCTCTTTGATGCACCTTGGCCTGATTTTCAGAAGTATTCAGCACTAAAAATTCCAGCTGAAGTCTGTAATAGGGTGGCCTGCCCCCTTTAAGGATAGACTTGGGGCCAGTCAGCCTAGTTCAGTTAGTCCTGTCCTGTTATATCTGTGCAGAGTTAGACTTAAGAGGAAGGCAGCCCGGAAGTGAGGGATTGGTGGGGAAGCAGAGCAGACACACTATCCTGCGGTGGGCAAGGAGCCTCGGTGGAGACAGGAGCCGATCGGAGACAGGAGCCTGTCTGAAACCCTGAGAAGGGAAAGTGTGTGCCAATCCAGGGGCGGAGAGAGTGAAAGCCAGAAACTTGGTCAACGTTGGTACAGTTTGCAGCTGGGATTAGCCTGCAAAGGAGGCTAGCAGCTGAGCCCAGCTGGGCTGAAGATTCAGTTGTTTTGCTATTTTCTGTTGGACTTCAAGTGAAGGACTCTGAGGACCTGGAAGGGGTTGGATTCTGTTAGATGGATTGGCTGGAGGCCAGGTCACCCTGTGGCCAGAGAAGACTCTGGGGAAACTGAGGAAAGGCTGCCACAGTCCCACTTCCACCCATGATGGGGTGGGTTGGGGTGGCACCTCTGTGACAGTAAGTGGGAGCCAAGTATTCAACATCTCTCAGAATCTGACCCCCAGGTCTCTTCCTTTAGGCACCCAAAATTAGAGTACATTCATGAAAATATGGTTGTGTTTTTGCTGAAATTAAAGATTTGATTTCCCTTCAGTTAGATATTGACTTGGTGTTCATCTCAGCAAAAATCAAAGGGCCAAATTCAGCTGAAAGGCATGGGTGCATCTCCATTGAAGTCAATGGCACTACACTAGGGCTGCACATTGTTTATTTATCAGAGGATGATGATAATGCTAAGTATAGCACTTTTCATCTGTAGATACCAAAGTGCTTTACAATGGAGGTTAAGCATCATTATCTCTGCCTTATGGATGGGAAAACTGAAGCACAGAGGTCAACTAGCTCAAAATCACACAAAGCAGTGGCACAGCTAAGAACAGGATCGGCTCCAGGCACCAGACGAGAAAGCACATGCCTGGGGCGGCACATTGTAAGGAGCAGCATTCCAGCCAATCTTGGGGCAGCACATTCCCACCGCCCTGCCATAGTTCTTTTTTTTTTTGCACTTTGGCAGCCCCCCCCCGGACTCCCGGCCAGCTCCCCATGCTCTGCTCCCAGCCAATCCCTGCAAGGGCACAGACCCCGGCCGGGGGGCGGGGCAGGAACTAGCGATCCCAGCTGCTCACTGTGCCGTCCGGCTCTCCCCAGACGTGCCACTCCCCGCCGCCTGCACCGGCCTCCGCTCCCCTGCTGTTCTGAGCCTGGCCCGGCCCAGCAGTCTTTAAAGGAGCGGCTGAGCCAGCACCTCCTGCAGCCCCCGGGGACTCTGCCTGCCCGGCGGGAGAGGCACCCCAAGGCCGGAGGAGGGAGCCCCTCTCGCCCAGCTGCGAGTGGGCTGCAGCGCCTGGCTGCCCACGGGTGGAGCAGGCAGGCGCCGCCCTTCACCCCCCTGCGAACTGCCTTGTCCACCCTCCACGCACTCTCTGTGATTGCCATTTTTTTTGTTTGTTTGTTTTGCTTCGGCAGTCCGGCACCTCCCCCCCCCCCTTTTTTTTTTGCTTGGGGTGTCAAAAAAGCTAGAGCCAGCCCTGGCTAAGAACAGAATCCAGGTGTCCTGCACCCAGTCCACTGCTTCGTCCACTAGATCATGCTGCAAGAATTAGAATATTAAGGAAATGACATGACATATAATTCTTATTTCATGAAAAACACGAAGGCTAAATTCTGCTCTCTTTACTTAGGGAAAAGGCCCATTGACTCCAAAGAACGCATTGCCTTTGTCAGCACTGAAGGATTTGGCCTTAAAGTAGGGAAACTGCTTTCAGTTATTTACATGAATAATCACCTGGTGTAACCTGAAACCTGGGCCATGCTGGTGTGTCTCTCCTAGGCTTATTTGGGGAATCTCCCACCACTGCACTAGCACTGGTGCAACTCTATGGAAATAGTAGCAATAGTGTAGGTGGGACACTAGTTTTTGAACATCATGTTGCCTAACCCTGCTCAGAGGAAATCTAGATGACATGGTGGTAAAAGTTTTCATGAGTGCTGGTGCCTTGTTTGCACCACCAGAGCTGAACTGGTCGTAGTTACCACACTGAGAGAGACCCCCAAAATGTCTAATGTAGAGAAGGTCATTATGCCCTCAGCTTTTCCTTCTACTCTCTGTATACCCCTATACCCAGCTGCAGTTGCAACTCATCGGACCGTACCTTTGAGTCCAATTGGTGTGGAGAGCTACATATCCCCCATGGAGGTCAGTACTGATGTTAAGCATCTGGGAATCAGAGAAGGCTTGGAGAATAGTGCTAACAGCCACTTCTTACAGATGCTTGAGACTTCAACTGATCTGCTGTTGAGACTGATTTGGGAGCTAGTAGAAGAAATCATAGAAGTGTGAGAGGGAAAAGCCCTGTAAAGTCCCATCTAGACTATTCCCACACTTACCAATGGGGGCCAGGCAGGATTGCTTGCTACAGTCCATCCTCGAGGGCTTTATTCAGTCACGCATACGTGTCCCAAAGAACGGGGCTCACCCCATTCCTTGGAAGACAATTCCATAGCTACAACCATCATCACTGGGAGGTTTTTCCAATTATTCAAGGACTTGATCAAACCCCTATAGAAATCCCCCAAAGTTTAGTAACTTGTTACTCTGAGCTAACATTAGCCAACCGGGAATTCCTTGTTCTGGGGGTTCCTTTAAAGTGGGAAGTTTGTCACTATCCTGATGCTAGCAGTCAGGGAGTGTCCTGATCAAATGGTTCATGGAGAACAGTAACTTCATTCTCAATCCCTGAACTCTTTGCAGAGTCCCTCAGAAAGCTGTCTAACCTTGCAGTTACTAACCCAGGTGTCAGTCCCAGTTTATTCTGTAGCAGGAATGCAAAGTTTCATGGAAAGAGTTTGGAATAAAACACAATTCAAAACTGTAATCAGCTCACACTTCTTTTTTTTTTTTTTTTTTTTTTAACTTCAGGGTGTAAAGAAGTCAAATCCAAACCAGCATCTGTACTTTTCCTTTTCTTCTTCTTTTGGTGCATGAATTTTGTTCACTTGCTTACATGCCCAAAGTTGATGTAATGCTACTGTGGGGAAGTGGTGACTGTGGAGGACTCCTCCCTGGGTGCAGTGCAGAGGTGAAAGCCTAGCTTTTGCTGCTTTCCTTAAGACCTATGGTGTGTGTGGTGTGGTGTGTGTGTGTGTGTGTGTGTTTTTTTTTTTTTTTTTTTTGTCAGCTGCCTGTTATATCAATCACAGAGCTGGGATCTATTTATAGGTTGGGACTCAGAGTACTGTGTCCTAGTCACAAAGAGAGGCAGAGACGCAGAGGGGACTGTCGGCTGGTGCAGGCAGAACCAAAAGATATTTAATCAGCAATTAGAAACACCTGAGGGCAAGGGAAATTCTGCTCCAGCCCTGAGCTTCATCTCTCAACCTGCAGCATGTAAGTACTTAACTTCTACCTTTTATTGTGTTTTGGATACAAATGTCTCCCTGAACTAATCCTTTTATCTGGGCTTAAAATTATGGCAGCATCTCAATGTGGTTACAATATTTTTTTTTCCTGTTTTCACACTGTCAAAGGAAGGTCAGAGTGACCCACAATCAGGCAAGATGATTTCAGAACTTCATGTAAATCAGTCACTTTCACTATTTGGGTATTGAGGTTTTTTTCTTAAAGCAAACAAATGAAAGTTTGAGCAGAATGGGATTGTTTTGGGAATGGCAATAGTCAGCTTTGCTGGTGTTTTGAAAACGCCACTGTATAATGTAACTCTGCTTTAAGGGCTTGCCAAGGACAGGTGATATTTCCCCACCGCTGGTATAAAAAGCGCATATCTGGAAACTTCAGCAACCAATTACTAAAAGAACCAAACAACCATTCTCTCAACCACCCCACAAAACCCCTTGCTTTGGCTCACACCTTCTCTAGCACACACATGAAAATGAAATTTTGTTTTACCAAAGGCGTTTGGCATCGAGCAGCTGATGTTTGTCTAATTTTAAAGGTCCCCAAACAACTTAATTTCTAAAGCCTCTGCAGTGACAATAGAGGGGTGCAGGACTTTGAGAAGTCAGCATAGTAACAATCAAAGGAGGAACTCAGTTGTGTGAAGTGTTGGCTTTAAGGTATCTAAAATGCAAAATAAAATTTGTACAATGGTGTGTATTTTGGTGTGGTTTTTGTTAAAGGAAAAAGTAGGAGATGCTCTAATTACAAAGGTTTAATAGTGAATCAGAAACTAATTTTTATTCATTATGTAAACTTTCTTTGGTCAAAAACTGAAATAATTGATGTCGTTTGTCTTGTTTCTTATTTTGGGCTCAAAGACTTGGGTTTTTTGACTGTTTACTTTTAATAATTTTTTTAAGGGATAGAACAGTCTTTATTACAAATATATGTGGCTTCTTTGAAATTTCTTGCATTTATAATGTCTCGCAGGAAAAAAAAATCAAGATTACAATTTTTATTTTTGTTTTTCCATGTGTGGCACATTTTTGGTTATATACATTGTTCCCAAAGTACACTCTGGCAACTTGTTTTTATGATAGATATTTTAACATTTTGAAAGCAATAAAGAGAACACAAATTGTTTGGTTTGAAATAATTTGGACTGAACAAACATCTAATGAAAATATGAATAGAACAACGGGAAAGCTGCCTTTTGATTCAAGTATCAAGTACTAAGCAATAAATGAAGATTGTTGTGGCAGGATTGACTGAAGGAAGGTGACAAACAGGCCAGATCTCATCTTATAAATATACATCATATAGTATTATGTGGCTTTTTATTCAATGCAAATTTTACCATTCCCGAAGTCTTTGATTTGCGAGTGTATTTTTGTTTTCTTTTGGAACTTATTCCAAATTGTTACTTGCAATGTTTTTTAATCATCCATGTAATGACTGAAGTTAAACTGGAATTGTAGAGGCACAGCTAGCAGGACAAGATTGATAAACATGTTGATTTTCCATAGGTTAGTAATGTTTAAAATGATAATTGCAACTCAAAGCTTCCTCCAAAAAGGCAAATCAAATAGAATTCTCAGCATGACAATGCTCAGTATAGAAAACTTAGTTTTGACTGGTAAGATTTTTTTACTTTCTGTTGCTCTTTAATTTATTTTTTTTAATGTTTGTTTGGCACAATATTAAATTTATTGTTTCTCTGTTTATTTCCTGTTATAGTTGAATTATTCAAATGAGAGAGCAGGTTATTCTAAAATGTACTGAAGGACTCAAAATTGTTGATTGTTTTAGTTAAACAAAGAAGGTACTGTACAACTAGTTTTAGATCCTCTTAAAAATTTAAAATTAAAAAAGCAACCTCTTTCTCACCATGTACACAGCAAAAATCCAACATGTCTACATTCAGACATGACTGCAAATATCCATGATTAAACATTTCTGCGGAGATCCCAATATTCCTGAGCAAGTATTCCCAATAAACCCTCTATTTCTTTAGTCTTAAGGATTTTTGGAATATTTCATGAAACTGCTGGACTTTACCCCCTTTTTCTCTACAGTGGGTCTTTTCTTGTATAATTTGCAGATTCTTTGTTTTATTCTTGCATTTGGAAAAATTATCAAGTGCCTGCTGCCGTATAGCTTGTAGATCAATAGATTATGGAACATCTTTCTCTTTTATCTCTATGCATGGTTAGATAAGTAATTGGAAAAAACTTTGATGCATTGTGTGGAAGAATGCAGCCTGTTATTATTTAGTTTCTGCTTCACTAACAATTAATGTTATGTGGACTAAGCACCCATTAACCTCGTCTCCTCCAAACTGATTCCTTAAACGTAATTTGTCAGGGCCTGTTTGTGATTTTTGAGGAATGAAAAAACTTGTTCATTATACCCTTGTCTGTTCATTTGACTGCAAAGTAATTGACACATACATTCTGTTTTTTGTTGTTGTTGTGTATAATACTTCCTGGGAATTTTGAATAAAACCTGTGCCAAACGGGCTGTACAGGTGTCTGAAATGCAGCATACCAGGTGTATACCTGTAAATCTCTGCAAATTGGGAATAAACACCTGGGGGGAAACACTGTCCTTACTAAAACAATTCTATGCTGTTAGGGTCCTTCCTAATAACCCCATGCCCAAAAGTCAGCAGCCAGTTAATAATTATTATGTAGCGCACTCTCTCTCTCTCTCTCTCTCTCTCTCTCCTTTTCTCTCTTCACCTGTACATCTGTCCAGCTATTTCTGATCCCTCTATTTTTACATTTCATTATGCTCATGCTTGCTCTCTGGCTCGCTCTCTTTTTCTTTCCTGAAAACACATTTCTATCTGGCACAGAAAATAAACTCAGATTGCGGGTAGTTATGTTAATCTAATTCAATCCTCTGTGGGTTAGGAGTGAAATTCTAATAGTGGAGCTGTTGAGGGCTTTTTTGTTAATGGCTTGGGGATTACATTGAGTTAAAGGCTCATTTCCTAATCAAACAGAGAGGGAGAGAGTGACTCCGAATATTTATGAGTCTCCCAGCGCGAGTTAAACATTGAACTCCAAAGCAGGATTTCAGTGCCACAGAAAGAGTTAAAACCCCTTAGGGCTGCTATGGAAAAAAAATGAAATCAGTTAAGCCATCAGCATTTTCAACTGCTGTACAACTTCAATTCTGTAAGAAAAAATAATCATCTCACAAAGCTAAAATGGAAACTGTAGCGAGCTGTTTAAAACAAAGTCAAGTGATGCTTCAGAACAGCTCTCCTGTAGGTAGGGAAGATATATGGAGTGCATGCTGAGGCCTAATAGAAACTCCAAATAAATTCTCCTCTAACGTATAGTTGGGTGGGGGCCATGTGTTTATGAAAAGGGGCAAAGCTGTCCTTTTATCAGTTTCTAGAAGACTCGATTGAATGTTTTAATGGATTAGTTTTGGTCCCATTTGTCTCTTCGCCAACCCTTTGTTTTTTTTAAAAACGTGGATTGGTCAGTTCTTAAATTGTGCTACCTCTCCAGGCAGATTTGTTAGTGGGCCATATTTGACTATTCAGGTTATCAGGAGTCTTGGGTCAAATAGTATAGTTAAGAAATCAGAATCGCTGCCTCGGGGACAAATCAGTGCTTTGGTGATGGGTTCAGTACAAATGCTGAGATAGAGCCTCATCTCAACCCTATTTTGCTAAGTGTTGGTGTGTTGGAAAATAGGACAGAAGGGCACTGGCCTAGGTTGAAAACCAAACCAAACCTGCAAAGACTGAAGTATAAGAAATGAGCTGGTGCTGTGAAAGTCTCTCTCTGCTCCCTTCTGCAGGGGTCTTTTAGTAGCAGGTGTGCTTCCTGGCTGTGACTACCAAATCACTTCCCCTCCCCGTGCCTCAGTTTCCCTCGCTGTAAAATAGGGATAATGATGCTGATCCATAATCTGAGATAGGTAGATGAAAAACTTTATTATCTAAACGTTCATCGTATGACAAGCAGATATATACCGAGCTGTGTTCAGCCCTGGTATAACTCTGTTGACCTCAGTGGATTGGGCATGAGGTCTGAATTTGTCCAATTGTTTTTTGTTAAGAATAACCTCAAGCTTTATTAATCCAAGAGGTAAGTATTTACTAAGGTGAAGCCCACATCAGTATTTACCATAAATAACAATAAATATTGAAGTTCATCCAAATGCTGCATTGATGTGTGTGTGTATATATATATATATATATATATAAATCATTCTCTTTGCCTTCTCCTGTGCCCTCCATAGTATTGGCACCCAGGGCAGATCTACTACAAAGTATTCCTTTCACAGCTCTGAGTCTGATTTCTGTGGCCAAACTGCACCCAATAAAGTCTTAAATTTTCTTTTGTTCTCCCCATCACAGCACCCTTGCTTCTTGGCTGGTGCAGGAGGAGCTTCCCCTCCTGTTTCAATCTATTTTAATCCCTGTCCGGCAGTTTATGTAAATGCAGGGGTTTACCCTGGTGTCATTTAGCCAAAAATTTCCCTCCCTTTCTCCCTCCACTACTGTGTACAGCACTCTGTGGATGGCTTTCTGCCCTCCACCCCAGAGGTGGCTGCATCTCAGTGGAGCTGTACATGTGTACATTTTGTGAAGAACTTAGGAATATGTATTGCCTTTCATCCTGAAGTGCTTCACAAAATACATACGCAGCTCCACTTAAACCTTTTTACAGAACACACAGTATTGGGGTATGTATGCCATATATGTTACAGACTATTTTAAGAAAAATTATTGGGACTGTTTTTTATCTCTCCGCCTGTAAAGCCAAGTACTGTATTGCCACGAATCCAACTGTACAGGATTAAGAATCAGCCATAACAATCGGGAAAATGTCACAATTTAACAGTCTGAAATCTCAAGATCTAGACGAAAGCACTTAGTGTCCCACTGGGAATTTCCCCTTTCAATGGGATACCACTCCTGTTTGGTTAAACATCCTCCTTTGGATGCAGAACAGAAGATGCCTAACCAGGGTCTGAATCTCACATGTATCAGAGGGAAGTTTAATTGGCTCTTTATTTTTATTCATTAGGGGAGCCACTGCCATTTCCCTTCCCTCCACCACTTGACCAGCAGCTGAGAGTTACAGCCCAGGTGTTTCACTGAGGAGTCATGTGATGCTCACAAAGCCAAGAGAGTGAAGTTCATGGTGAGAAGAACTTCACCAGCATTATGGCCTGGACAGATTACCTGGCTCAGCAAGCCAGCCTCCCCTTTTTGTTTGATTGTAATCCTCATTTTCTGCTTTGTCAACAAAACGCTCAGTCCTCTCCTTCTCCAGATATGAATCCACATGACTCTTGAACTCCTTTATACTCTAGTTGCATGCCTTTGTAGCTTTATGTGGCACTTTTGCTCCCCTTCTTGGAGAGTAGATTCGTACCCAAGTTTCCTTCCAGTTTCTCCCTTGTTGGAGTGTGCTCCCATAGTCCAATGCCCTTAACCAGGACCTCCTGAGTTCTAATCACACCTCTGATACTATCTCCCAGTTCAGCCTAGGTCAAGTCCTTTCACTTCTGTGCTTTAGTTTGCCCATCTATAAAATGGGATTAAAACTCTCCTGTCTCCCAGGAAGGCTGTAAGGATGAACAAGGACTTTGGAGGTGTAAATCCCCATAGAAATGCTCAGCATTGTTGTTGCTCTCTGAGTTCTCCAGTGTGTTTTGCCTATCATAACCGTTATCCCATTTTGTGCCGTGCAGAACACATCCTTTTTCCTCTCTGCCTGACCCTTTTTTCCTTCCCACCTCCTCCCTTGCCGCCTGGCAACAAACCTCAATTTTGGATCTTTCTTTCCGAAGTGGCACTGGTGCTGTGGCTCACTGTAATGCTCACCTACCCCAGCTGTTGCTCCTGATGTTGCCTTTTATGAAATGTCAGCAGGAACTTTGGGAGTGTATTCATCTCTCCGGATGTCAGAGCCGCAGTCAGGCATAGGAGGGGCTCTGAAACCGTGGTTTCTCTGAAGAGGTTAAATGATAGCAAATAAGGGCTCAGGCATCTCCTGGGGAATAAGGACTGTCTGAGAGAATTGATTACTTTGGCTTATTGATCCTTCAGGAAATAGTTGGCACTGAAGTGACAGTGCTGTTCTTATCACTTTAGGGGATTTTGTACCAAAACCATCCTTCTGTTTGCTGGGGTCAATGAGGAGAAAGTGCTATTCCTCTACTGGCTCTCCCTAGACATATGCCATCCTGGGCGGCCATATGCTTTTCTTCTTGTCTCTGTTTTTGTGAAGAAGCCTCACAGGTGAAATGTGAGTGCTTATAAAGTGAGGGGCGGAGAGAAGGGCGTAGCAAATGAATGGGCTGTGAAAGCATCTCTCCCAAAGCTTTGCTGAAGCATCTGTCCTAGCTCGCACACAACACTGCCAGTGTGGCCCAGTTTTGACTTGCAGCCACCCCAGGTGTTCCTCCACCCAGCTGACTTTCATTTGCAACCTAACACAAGAGCTGGATTCTTGTCTTCAGAGTTGAAAGGCCAGTGCACTGATCATTGCACCCCTTTCTCCTCTATTCCCTGCACATGCACTGTCAGCTTGTAACCCCTTTATTTTCAAATGTTTTCCTAGGGTTGTAAAGAATCTCACTCAGGTCTCACACAACTGCCTATAGCTAGATTGGAAGGTTGTATGTACTATTTGCAGAGACCCTGACTGATGCAGAATCCTCTCCAAAAACCAGAGGGTGCTTTAATCCAAAGTAAAGTGCTTTTATACTTTGTCATACCTGCTGCTCACTATACATTTTTAAAAAAAAATCAATGTAATTGCCCTATATATTATGTCTCTGTATTTCGCTGTACAGTGTTGCCAGTTCTTCAATGTTATTGCAATATTGGACATTATACTTAAAGCCTCAGCTCCTGGAGACAAGTGATTATGGGAAAATCTTTGTTTTTTTTTTTTTTTAAAGTTGCTAGCACTCATTGTTGCAGAGAAAAGCTTGAAAACATGAATCTTAAAGGCCCAAAAATCAGAAGGCAACAAAACAACCCAATATCTATTTTAAAAAATCTCATGACAATATTGTGACTTTTGGGGGGGGGGGGGGGGCAGCGGCTCATGATATTTAAATGTTTGGAGCTGGCAGTACTGCATTTCCTAAAGCACATAGTACTGCACCATGGTTATAACGTGTTAAGAAATGAATGAGAAACACTTCTCAATCCCGTGTTGTGTTCTGCCCCTGCTCATTCCTTTGTGTTTGTAAAGATTCCTACCTTGTGGCTGAGGCCATTGGTACAAGCCACAACGATTGATGTCATTGTGTTTTTATTTATTTATTCATTTATATCGGGATCGGGGTCCTTTTGCCCTGGGGACTGCACAAAGCCATAATAAAAGATGGGGTTGAGGGTCTTACATTTTGATTTTAGGAGGAGACACAACCAGAGGGTACAGTAAACAAAGTGAAGGAACAAGAGAAGGCAGATGAGGGGAACAGTGACAGGAAGACATGATTATGTAGAATCTATTTTATTTCTAATTCCTTTAGCACCTCTGCTCTTTCTGCTAAGCAAAGTGCTTTCCATGTTCTCTGTGTCCTTGTCCTGAACTCTTTCATGTGCCAACCCTGTTTTCCTATGCTACAGTGCTGTCTTTCCCCTTATTAACATCTCTGGGAGAGTAGTACATTGGCCATCACTTCGTATGCTAATAGCTTTATTACGTGCACATGTGATGTGCTGTTGCAACACATTAATCCCAGGGCAAAGCCTTATCTTTGCACTGAATTTTTTTTTATACTGGTATAGTTAAAGCAGTTTACCTGCATTAGTGAAAACCCTTAGTATAGATGTGCTGCACTGGTATAAACAGTATAGGGCCCCAGAGTGGGAATGGGGTGATGGTTATGCACAGACTATGAGTTTAAGCTGAGTATACTTGTTCTCTCTCTGTATCTTCCCCTGCTCCCTCTCCAACAGCGTGGGCTGAATCTACATTGGCAGTTGCAAAGGTATTTGGAGGGCACATGTATCCTGGGGCCCCTCTATTTACATGTTAACCATTTATAGGAATGGCTCAGAAGCATGACGGTGGTATGTTACAGCATTCTCGGCTATCTGTACCCACGTGCAGGTTACATGGCAGCCATGGGCTTCAGTCAATGAAAAATGTCCCGCTTCCACATTGCACAGGACCACAGAAGGTTTGAAATTGAGAATTCAGTCACTTGATGGGTTTTCATCTTGTGGCCAAGGTGTATCGCTTTGCTGAATCACTCGTCAGTGGAGTAATATTAAATTAGCTGTGAACTACACAATGCCAGCCAAGTGAACACCTATCCCTGGGATGATCTTTATTCCCTGTAGCTTCAAGCATTACCTTCTATTGCATGTTTCCTGCATGCAGGTGAGGGAGGGTGACGTGATTTCGAATGACTACTGTCTCCATAGTGAAGCATAAAGAGGTTCCTTTTAGCTGTAGCCCAGCCCAGGGCTCCTTGCTACATGGAGGGGAAGTGGGATTCAGGGAGGGCAGATGAGCACAAGAGGTTCCACTCTTAAGAAGGGGAGCCTCAGTAGGAGAGAATTTGAAGGCCATGAACATTCACAGAATCAGTGTTCCCAGGAAGCAATCTCTCCCCCCACATGCTGTTAGCATTTAGTGACTGTGTTGAAGATAGTAGCTCAGAGTCATGTGGTTTCCTCTTCCCCAGTGTAGCCAGCTGCCTTATTGCTATTAGCCTGTGTAAACTCAGAAGCTGATCTCCTGCTCTTTTGCTGCTTACCATACATCTTCTGTAAAACAGGAGTGTCTTGGGGCAGCTGAAAAATTTTACCTTCACAGGCAAGGATTCAGCTGTGTGGTAAGAAGGTACCACTTCTATACTCCTTTTGGGCTGGAGTAGGATGGGGAAGGGATGCTTGTTCTGTTCCCTTTTGGGGGATGGAGAAGACTGGTGGGGCATCTGTTGGCTTTGAGGGGCAGCCAGGGTAGGGAGAGCATCTTTGTGTATGTGAAGGTCCCTCTCATCTCCCTTCCCGCCTTCTGGGGCAGGGCAGTCGGGATTGTTTTCCATGCTGTTCCCACACCCTGCAAGTGTCATTCCTCTAAAATGACATTGCTGAGGCTGCTGCGTGGATCAGGTATCAGTGAGCCAACTTTCCAGAATGTAGCAACTTCCAAGAGGTCCGTCTGGGAGAGCTCTTACAGACCTGCTGCTCTGCATAGCAGGGTGTGAGGAGTTTTCCCAAATACTTGTAAGCACCTAATTCTGCTCCAGCCTTTGTCTTTGCTGCTCTCATCCCCTGCTGAGTGTGTACATCAATAGCACAACCTCAGGCACTGACCGATCTCTTCATCTTCAAATTGCTTTACAGACAGTAAGGGATGAATGGCCCCCTTCTCTTCTGTGCCTGGAGGGATCGGGGTGGTAAGTGTCAACAGAATAGCGTACCCCCTCTGATTGCCTACCAGGGGAGCTTCACTGGGTCTTCCCTCTTGTTGTTTTGTAGATGGGGCTAGAAACTAGCTGTCCTCCCCAGTTGATGTTGCATGTTTCTGCTTGGGAGTTAATGCTGTTTTCCCAAGGGTTGCTTACTGCATAGCTCTAGGGTAGACTTGGCCAATGGCAGCATGGCTTCTGAAGGAGGAGCTGGGTTGGACTGGAGTTGCTCAAGGTGAGAGAGAGGCTAGATGAGGGCTACTCAATCTCCCAGGCTTTTCTGTTTGGGTTATGAAGCTCAGGCCTCTGGTTCTGTTCTGAACCTTGACTACTGAGACAAGCCACAACTCCAGCTACCCTCACAGTGCTATAAGCACTTAAGGCCAGGCTTTAAAATGGGCCTATTAGAAGTGCATGTTTAAAACACACTAGTTTCTCCAGTGACACACTGTGGATGCATAGTTGTTCACTTGCGTGTACATGTGCAATTGCAAGCACGAATGCTGTTTTTGTCTGTGCAAAGAGATGCCCTTGTGAATTTTACAGGTATAGTTTTGAAGGCCTTTTTGAAAACTGGGCCCTGTAAAGCACTGATACAACTATGGAAAATAAATACATTTAATTTTATTGTCACAAAGTCTAATGCTAAAAACGAAAAATTCCAACAAGTAGATGAGGCCCCTGTAAAAAGGTGACCCCTTCACAATGCTCTCTATGCAAAATGCAATAGTAATTAGGAAGAGTTTAGTGTCTCGGTGCTTAGTGCTGTGTGCTCTGTAGGTAGGTTAAGAGCACATTGTGGGAATAAGGCACCTCCTGAACTTCTTCTTTAACATGGTCTTCCTCAAAAGATCATGGAGTAAGAAAAGGGGATTGGATGGGTCCAGAGTCTGAGCTCTCCATTGCTGCCTAGGCTGGGTGGCAGTCAGGAACAGTTAATTCATTAGAAAAGAAAAATAACACTTTCAGAATGAATTGACTCCCCCCTCGCCCTGTGGTCCTCCTTGATTGATTGTTACACTTACCTTGTATCTTGTTTCAAATTTAGATTGCAAGTTCTGTAGGGCAGGGACATTCTCTCCCTTTGTGTGTCTGTGCAGTGCTTAGCGCATCTGGGCCCTCATCCTGATTGGAATAAAAAGCTGAATTTCTAATGGTGTGTGAGCTCCTGTTTGGAGTCCTCAAAGACCTGATACGCTCCTGGCAGGTTAGTAGTGTGGCCCCCTGCCACTCCTATTTATACTCCATACCAAGCCACAGATGTCTCCTTTTTTCTGAGCCCAGCTGAAATGTCGGGTAAATATGAATAACTGCTGATTTGTTATTGTACAAACACACATTTTTTAAGAGAGAAGATGTTCTATGGGCATCTCTTAAAATGCAACCAAGTGGGAGTTTGTGCTGCTGCTTTCCTGATCATCTGGGAGCCACCACATCTCTGTTAAAGACACATTTCTGTGACGAGAGAAGCCAATCTGCTAATTTGTCAGTAGGACCTTATTTCTGGAATGCAGCAGTATTTCACCAGTGGAGGAGCTGTCCCGGAAACTTACAACACAAGGTCAGCTTCATCCTTGTCTTGCTTGTATCTGTAGTGTTGCCCCAATGCCTGGATAACCTGCCTCCAAATAGTGAAGTTGAGGCAGGAGCAGGTGGCCCTGGGATGGATAATAACCTGCCCCCTTAAATCATCTGAACACCTTGACAAGGGGTCTTTGAAACTATTGATTGTAGGAGGAGCAGTGAGTAAAAGAAGCCTGTGCATGTTTCCAATGGAAATATGGTGGGAACCCTGCTCCCACATAAACACACGCATGTCTGTGGGTTTGGGCAAAGGTGGGAGTGAGGCCTAGAGGGGCTTGAGCAGTTGCTGCAGGGCCTGGGACAGAGAATAGGGAGAGAACCTAGAGGAGCAGGAACAGGCCTGCAACTAGGACCCCTGGAGCCCTCCTTCTTAACCTGGAGCCATTGCCCAACTTCTTCCTCCTCCTCCTCCCCCTGCCAAGTCTCAGTACCTCTCCCTTCCCTGCAAGTGAAGACATGGTGGCCCAGACTTGACCTTGGGCTGTACAAGCCTGCCCAAAACATGGGTCCATGCTTCCATTCCTAGCCCATGACACCCAGGACTATGGGACCCCAATCCCAGTTTGGGGCCTTTGGGTGCTACCATAATATAAATATTAACTATTATAATAATAATAAGAAAGGCAAGACTGGACAGATGGGAGAAGTTGTGGCACAGAGAGGCAGGGTTATGGAATTAACTGATTTACAACTAAGGTCCTGTGATAAAGCTGACTTTAGTCTTATAACTAAAAGGAAAAAAAATCTTGATTTTTTGTTATTTATTTTAGTGGTAAAGTCTCATTGACCACTGGTACATGTTCTGAAAAGTTTGAGTAAACAGAGCAGATTTTTTTAAATATTTAATATATTTAAAATATTTTGCAGAGTTTCACCAGCCCAGTGACATCACAGAACTTAAAACATGGATGAATTTTACTGACCAGTCTCACAGGGTTTTTTTATCCATGTACTGCATGGCATTTAGCACTGTGTTATCCAAGTGCTTTAGAAATGCTGATAGATTAGACAGATATTTTCATTGGCATAAACAGGCAATTTTCCAGCGCAGAGATAGTGAAATATTTAAGAAATTGCCATTATATGAAAATTAGACATGGCAGTTTTTCAAAGGGACACTATTAAGGGCCCAAAAGCAAGCTATTCCGCTGGTTAGGAAAGATAGAAAATGTGGCAAAAGACCACCTTGGCTTAACCACGAGATCTTGCACGATCTAAAAAATAAAAAGGAGTCATATAAAAAATGGAAACTAGGACAGATTACAAAGGATGAATATAGGCAAACAACACAGGAATGCAGGGGCAAGATTAGAAAGGCAAAGGCACAAAATGAGCTCAAACTAGCTACGGGAATAAAAGGAAACAAGAAGACTTTTTATCAATACATTAGAAGCAAGAGGAAGACCAAAGACAGGGTAGGCCCACTGCTTAGTGAAGAGGGAGAAACAGTAACAGGAAACTTGGAAATGGCAGAGATGCTTAATGACTTCTTTGTTTCGGTCTTCACCGAGAAGTCTGAAGGAATGCCTAACATAGTGAATGCTAATGGGAAGGGGGTAGGTTTAGCGGATAAAATAAAAAAAGAACAAGTTAAAAATCACTTAGAAAAGTTAGATGCCTGCAAGTCACCCGGGCCTGATGAAATGCATCCTAGAATACTCAAGGAGCTAATAGAGGAGGTATCTGAGCCTCTAGCTATTATCTTTGGAAAGTCATGGGAGACGGGAGAGATTCCAGAAGACTGGAAAAGGGCAAATATAGTGCCCATCTATAAAAAGGGAACTAAAAACAACCCAGGTAACTACAGACCAGTTAGTTTAACTTCTGTGCCAGGGAAGATAATGGAGCAAGTAATTAAGGAAATCATCTGCCAACACTTGGAAGGTGGTAAGGTGATAGGGAATAGCCAGCATGGATTTGTGAAGAACAAATCATGTCAAACCAATCTGATAGCTTTCTTTGATAGGATAACGAGCCTTGTGGATAAGGGTGAAGCGGTGGATGTGGTATACCTAGACTTTAGTAAGGCATTTGATACGGTCTCGCATGATATTCTTATCGATAAACTAGGCAAATACAAATTAGATGGGGCTACTATAAGGTGGGTGCATAACTGGCTGGATAATCGTACTCAGAGAGTTGTTATTAATGGTTCCCAATCCTGCTGGAAAGGCGTAACGAGTGGGGTACCGCAGGGGTCTGTTTTGGGACCGGCTCTGTTCAATATCTTCATCAACGACTTAGATATTGGCATAGAAAGTACGCTTATTAAGTTTGCGGATGATACCAAACTGGGAGGGATTGCAACTACTTTGGAGGACAGGGTCATAATTCAAAATGATCTGGACAAATTGGAGAAATGGTCTGAGTTAAACAGGATGAAGTTTAACAAAGACAAATGCAAAGTGCTCCACTTAGGAAGGAAAAATCAATTTCACACATACAGAATGGGAAAAGACTGTCTAGGAAGGAGTACGGCAGAAAGGGATCTAGGGGTTATAGTGGACCACAAGCTAAATATGAGTCAACAGTGTGATGCTGTTGCAAAAAAAGCAAACATGATTCTGGGATGCATTAACAGGTGTGTTGTGAGCAAGACACGAGAAGTCATTCTTCCGCTCTACTCTGCTCTGGTTAGGCCTCAGCTGGAGTATTGTGTCCAGTTCTGGGCGCCGCATTTTAAAAAAGATGTGGAGAAACTGGAAAGGGTCCAAAGAAGAGCAACAAGAATGATTAAAGGTCTTGAGAACATGACCTATGAAGGAAGGCTGAAAGAATTGGGTTTGTTTAGTTTGGAAAAGAGAAGACTGAGAGGGGACATGATAGCAGTTTTCAGGTATATAAAAGGGTGTCATAAGGAGGAGGGAGAGAACTTGTTCACCTTAGCCTCTAAGGATAGAACCAGAAACAATGGGTTTAAACTGCAGCAAGGGAGGTCTAGATTGGACATTAGGAAAAAGTTCCTAACTGTCAGGGTGGTTAAACACTGGAACAAATTGCCTAGGGAGGTTGTGGAATCTCCGTCTCTGGAGATATTTAAGGGTAGGTTAGATAAATGTCTACTAGGGATGGTCTAGGCAGTATTTGGTCCTGCCATGCGGGCAGGGGACTGGACTCGATGACCTCTCGAGGTCCCTTCCAGTCCTAGAATCTATGAATCTATGAATCTATAATTGAAGCTGATGGGAAAAATAAAGAGATGATGGATAATACATTCTCCAACAGCCTTGTCGTAGGTGAATCCTTTAACTGACCGAAGCAAAGATACTGTGTGGCTTGTACACATCGCACTCTCTCAGATGACTGCTTTCTACAACAATTTCAAAGTTCGTTTGTTTTCTTTCAAGGTCCAGAAGGGACCACTATGGTACTCTAGACTGGCCTCCAGCATCACACAGGCCATAGAATTCATCCAGTAATTCCTGTATAACTTCTGGTTGTGCTAGAGCATATCTTCTAACATGACATTTCATTTTGATTTAAAGATTCCGTGGGTATGCCTACACTTTGAGCTGGGGGCATACTCATGCTACCATCAAGCTGGCATGCTGGGTCTCAGGGCGGCTAGCATGTCCTGCCACTCAAGCTCTCATGGCTATATACACCTCTACCCCGATATAATGCGACCCGATATAACACGAATTCAGATATAACGCGGTAAAGCAGCTCTCCGGGTGTGGGGTGGGGACAGGGCTGCGCACTCCAGTGGATCAAAGCAAGTTCGATATAACGTAGTTTCGCCTATAATGTGGTAAGATTTTTTTGGCTCCTGAGGACAGCGTTATATCGGGGTAGAGGTGTACTATTTTTAGCACGCTAGCTTGATGATGTCTCCTTAAGCCAGGAATCACACCCCCAGCTTGAAGCGCAGATATGCCTCAAATGATGGAGAATCCAGCATGTCCCTAAGGAAGTTGTTCTAGTGGTTAATTACCCTCCCTATAAAATCTGCACCTTAGTTCTAGTCTTAATTTGTCCAGTTTCAACTACAGGTTATAGGGTCTTTTGCCTTTTTCTGTTAAAGTGCCATCTACTATCAGCAATCTTTCCCCCATGTAGGTACTTATAAGCTGTGATCAAATTACCTCTTAGCCTTCTCTTTGATAAACTAAATTGAGCTTCTTAAATCTCTCACTGAATGGTGTTTGTTTCCAGCTAGTGTTGGTGTGGTAAATGCCACTCATTCCCTTTAATCCAATAATCTAGTGACCCCTCCATCTCTTTTATCTAAACTGTGTCTTCAGTTACTTGTACAAAAGAAGAAAAAATTTTTTAAAAAAGGGAAATCCCCCAAATAAGACCTTGTTTAAGAAACCAATTGAGGTGACTAACTGGCAACAGTGAAGTGGCAAAACACATACTTTATAAAAGCCAAGGTCTTAAAAACAAGGAAGTAAAGAGAGAAGGACATAATACATTTTGCGCTATCTATATAAATAACATATGCACATTATTCACACCAAGGAAAAAGAAATGCATATTAAACTACAACAGAACAACCTAACTCTGACCCTGAAAATGTGATTCTTTCATCAGTAAACTCAAAACATAAATCCTACGCAAAGCTCTTCTGGAAAAAGAAACACTAACATTATAGGCCAGATTGCGGCTTTAAGCATTGCCCTGGATATAGGGGCAGTGCATAGCTGGGTAGCCCCAGGAAGAGCTCTGGGGAATTATTGTGACTCAGTCACAACTCCTGTGCTCCCCTCCTTCTCCCAATGAGGGAGAATTGGGAGGTAAGTTACTTGGCTCCATCTCACAGTGCAGCTTGCTTGCTTTTTCTCCTGTGCCTGGGCAGCTCTTGCAGCACACCTGTGTATGTATGGAAAGGTCAGCAGGGGGTCGGGGGAGGAGAGGAAAGAGCTCCACTTCCTCCTCATCCACCTACTCACAAGAAATGGATTCCTTGGCCATTCAGCTTCTGCTTGTACCCTCAACCCTGCATCCAAGCTGTGATGCAAGCTACCGTCCTGTTGCCATGCAGGGGCAGTGTGTGTGTGTAGGTTACTCACCTTGGTAGTTAGTGCATTAGGGCCAGTCAAAAACCAACTCTGTGTGTGTGTGTGTGTGTGTGTGTGTGTGTGTGTGTGTGTCCATTAATAACATCTATTGATCAGCCTCCAATGCAGGTGCACTTACCTTCATAATTTTATCACAAGTTGACACTTATTCCTCTTTTTATTAAATTACAGTTCATTAAAAGAGCAATCGTAAATATTCTACTAAAAAAAATGTCAGCTGATAAACACGTTGAATTGATAATGTTTCCCATTTAACCACATCCTTTAAAAGAAAATACTTTAGATCCTGAAATCAAAATAGCCAAAATAATACATGTAAATGAACTGCATGTGTCAGACATATGGCTATTGTGATGGAATATGTCTTTCTTTGTACTTTCTTTGAATAACATGGTTCTGTTTATGATGTGTGCTGTGTAATACTTATGGAAGCTGATTTTCAGCTGGTATACGTCAGTGTAGCTACGCCGAATTACAGCAATTTAGGATCTGGCCCTTTATTTCCTTAACTATGCATTTCCTTGCTTTTAAGTGCTTGGGTTTTGTACACAATATAGATAACTACATTGATGTCAACCATAACTGTTTAATGTAGGCTTTTTCTTTCTTTTGGAATATATATACATGTAGGGGAAATATTCTAATAACAGATGTATAGGTGGAAAGCAGTAAAGGTCTAATGGTAGGCAATAATAGTGAGCAGCAAATAGGATCTGAGTTGGCACTGTGGCATGACACCCAAAAAATGTAAGTGTGAATTTTAGTCTTTGAATGGGATTTGTTTGTGCGCACAGAAGCAGCACCTCATGGAGCCAGTGAAGTAGAATATTCCCTCTCGGTACAGCTCTGGTAAGACTGCCAGTCTATGCACTGCAGTGGCAGAAAGATAGAGGAATCTTGGAGATAGTTAAAGAACAAAAATTATAAGAGAGCTGGAGGGATTGTTCTATGAGGGAAAGATCAAAAGCATTAAATATGTAGAGTTTGGCTAAATGATGACTAAGGGGGAAATGTGAAAACTACCTACAGCTGTTTGAAGGATATAAATGTTAGAGCTGAGCAAACAGTGGGGGAAAACAATCTGTGAATTTGAAAGTGATTTTCAATTCAACTATGTTTGCGACCCTTTTATGATCATGTTCTGCCAAGATTTGCGCACTCAAGCTTTACTGAATGAATTATCTCACAAGATATTTTTTAGCTCAAATGCTTGAATATGTGCAAAAATTAACTTTTAAATGTAGATTTAGTTTTAAAGTTTGCATTGTGTTTAGTTACATAAGTCACCTAATTGGGTCTAGGTTAGTTTCATGAGTCGCATGGTGAAAGAAACAACAGAGCACAAATTACTGCTATGAGAGTTAAATATACAATTTGAAAATTGTGCTCTTGGTAAGTTGCATATGTGTTGTGGTATTGCTTTGGTTGCTGGATTGAATGGCTTACGTAACTGATCAACACCACCATGAGTTGCAAAGATTTGCAGTCAAATTTACACAAACCATCCAAAACCAAGACTGACTGAAGGAATTCACTAATACTTTAGCATAACAAATAAAGAGGTGGCGATAGTCTGTTCTGTTGCTGACAGGCTGTTTTTTAATGAGTGTGATTTGTATGTTAATCTGTTACTTTTATAGACTATTTTTTTTTATTTTTAACCATTGTCAAACTTAGAGCAAGTGCTTTCTGTGTATAATGATATTGCTATAGATGGCATATGAAAGTGTGTGTGTGTGTGTGTGTGTGTGTGTGTGTGTGTGTGTGTATGAATGTAAAATAAATGGAACAACTTCACAATCTGTTCATGTACAATTCACAAAACAACATAGGAGAAATTATTTAAGTATCAGAGGGGTAGCCGTGTTAGTCTGAATCTGTAAAAAGCAACAGAGGGTCCTGTGGCACCTTTAAGACTAACAGAAGTATTGGAGCATAAGCTTTTGTGGGTGATGAAGTGGGCATTCACCCACGAAAGCTCATGCTCCAATACTTCTGTTAGTCTTAAAGGTGCCACAGGACCCTCTGTTGCTTTTTGAGAAATTAGTTGTCACATTATTCTTTTAACTTTAACAATCACCAAGCACACAGAACAGTTGTTTATGGTCCAAAAAGCTATAACTTACAGTACTGGGATAAACTTTAAGAAAAGAAAAATTCAAGCTGAATACAAGGAAAATTTCTTACTAATGGTGAAGTAATATGCAGGTAAAAGCCCCATTGTCCATTTAAAACTAAATTGGATAAAACATTGGAAAACTAGTTATAGGGCCCAGGGCTGTACTGGGTAAGTGTCGGATGGACTATATGATCTGATAGGTTGTTTCCATCTCTAACTTCAGTGACTCTATGAATTAATAAGTATTTGTATAGAAGTTAGAGATGGGAAAGGCCTGTCTGGACATTAAGTGTATTTCCCAGTTAATACAGGATTGATGTGTGCTGTCCAGTGAGTGATAAAAATACACACTGAGACGTGTAGATGCACATTTCAAGAAAATGCATCTCTGGAGCTGACGTGTGTGTGTGTGTGTGTATGTCATGCACACACTGTACACAGAAACTACAGGCTTTGACCTATGCAAACACAAACCAAATTATAGCCTCCCATAAACAAATTAGCATGCTTTAAAAGGTGAAAAGCGCTATAAAATTGTCTCCGCTGTTGTTTATAGTGTGAGTGGAGGATGCCTACATAGCAGAGGAGCTCACATTCTTCTCTCTCCCTCTCGAAATGGACGTGCGCTCCGTCCATTTCACCATTGTTCCTGCTAGCCCGGTCCCAGCAGGGGTTCCCTAATTAGCAATCTCTTCATTTCCAATCAAAGCACAAAGCGGCCCCAAAAGCCTCTCTTTATGAGGGAGCTGAGCAGCGGCTGGGGACGTGGAGTGGGATAATTGCCTTCGCCACTGGCAGCGGTAAGCAGCCTGGCTAATTCATTATTGTAATAACTTTGCTTGTCCTTGGGGAGGAGGGGTTAGGGTGGAGAGGACTGAGCCTGGCAGTGCTAGCTGAGGACAGGGGGAAAGGGAAGTCCAGCCAGGGTTCAGGTAGGATGGAAACAATTGGCTGGGAAGAGGAGACTATACTGGATGGGGTTTCTGTCCTCCAGATCCTTAAGTAATCTCAGGAATTCGTTAATTTGTGGCATGATGGCCAGTACTCACTGAGATACAGTGTTAACAGAATGCCTGTACTCTGTCCTTTGTAACAGTCACAGAGACCACCACCCTAAAAAGTATGCAGTGTAAGCAGGGTCCGGATGCTGCGGAACCCAGTTATGATGGGCGAAGGGGTGGGGGAATGCCTCTGAGCTCTGATAGGAACCTCAGGTGTTTGAGACAGAACTAGCATGGCTGACCTGCCCGCCGCCAGCAGTTTGTGACTCTAACCTAATCATGAGACTAAGTCTCTTCTCATGTCAGGAAATCGTCCTCTATGCTTCTCTAATGGACACTGGCTTGATATGCGTTACACACAGTGATGTAGTAGGTTTTTTATGGGTTTTCTAAAGTGTCTTTCACCATAGTGTCTGTGGTGCCTCCTGAGGGTCACAACTTTGTCTTCAGTGGAGCTGTGCCAATTTACAGTAGATACTGAGAGTCTGGTTTGGTGTGCAAAAAGCAAGCATCAGGGACATGAAGAACTCCAGGAGTGCTAAAGTCAGCCTCATGCTACAGGAGGCGCTGTAAGCAATGGTGCAGGAGTGGGTGGCTGTGGGGAGCTGCCTTCTGTTGCATGAAGGACTTTCCCTCATATGCAGCACTGCACAGTCAGTTGGGGCTGGCTTTCTGACTTCCTAATGAAGCCTTAATTAGTGTTCCCTACTGTGAACAGGACACTGGGGTTGATGGGCCAGTGGCTTGAGCAGGTATGGCAAATCCTGTCTTCCCCTAGGCCCTCTGATCCTTCCTGTTTACTCTTCCTCTTCAATGTGGGTGGGGTGGCCTCTCTGTGACAATGCCCAGCAATTGTGTTGTTAGTAAGGAATACACGATCTTTATTGCTTTTATGATTCCTCGTCCTACTTTCTCCCAGCTATTGTTGTTTGTAGTACAGCAGTGCCTAGGGGCCCCAGTGCGGGATTGGGGCCCCATTGTGCTGGACAATGTACAAATAGACAACCCCTGCCCCAAAGCATGTACAATCTAAGTAGCTAAACTATTGATTTGGGGAAAGGTGTCCCCTGGGTAGATTGGCCAAAGGTGCTGGCGAGTGAATAGATATTTGGCCAATCCACCCAATAAACAGATTTTCTTGCATCGATAGCCCAGTCCTGCCCGAGTTGCTAAGTATGTTGTTGGTGAGATCAATTGAATGGGATCTGGTAGGTTAAACCATCTCTAACTTCTTTGCTTCTAGTATGTACAATTAGCATCTTTGAAGCTGCTTTGCCTGCAGTTCCCTCCTGTTAAAACCAAAGCAATGTCAGCTCGATGAACCTGGCTGCTCTCAAGTAAAGAGCAAAGCCCCTCTACGCTGTATTGGGACAGGGTGGAGATGGTGCTTATGGTTGAGACAAAAATATCTGCCTTTTGATTCCTGTGACCAGTGCGCTTGTCTTGTCAGCCTTGTACTGGCTGCCACCTAACATAGTATAGGTGGCCTTACTCAGGGAATGGGAGGTTCCGAGGTCCCGTGGGTGTGTACAATGGGCTGAGAGTGTTGTGCCATCTCCAGACTTCCCAGTACTGCTTGCTCAGTACCATGCAACCTGCAACTCCCATCCATCTAAGGATTATTACAGCTACTCATTTCCTATCCCCTCACACTCTAACTGTCAGGACTAAAGTGTGGACCCAAAAAGAAGGATGCATTCCTAAAGAGCAGAAGCAGTGATGAGAGAATTGCACGGCTCTCACTACTTAAATTATTCATGAACCACAGGAAGCTGAAGATAGATTAACAGCACGTGTTGATGAGACAAGTCAATGTGGGTCCCAAATGAGCTAGAAATGAGAAGTGTCTCCATTCCTGATTCTCCAGGACCTTCCTGCTTTCTGTTGTGTCCTATCCCTTCTTTAACTGAGGTTGACTCTCTCAATCAACCAGATCTTTGAGAGCATACGTGGTGACACAGATGAGTGGGATAAGCATTCTCTTGTGGTTGGAGCAAATGACTGGGAGTCAGGGCTCCTGGGTTCTGTTCTGGCACTGACTCTGTGTCTGACCTTGGATAAGTCAATTCCTTCTTTGTGCCTGTTTTTCTTTGTAAAATGGGGATGATCTTGACCCACCTCCCAGGAGGATTGAGGTTCAGTGGCCGTGAAGCTCTTTGGGATCCTTTGGAAGATGGGTTCAAGGCAATGTGAGATGCAGGAAGACCTTCTGGACAGAGCCTAGTGGTGCAGACTGACTGGATGCCAGGATGTGGGAAAAATCTGGCTGAGAAGTGATGAACAGAACCTGTTTGGGGTCTCAAACTTCTCTTCCCCCACACTTTAATCTTAGAGCCTAAACTGTTGCATTGTAACAATCGCTTGTGAAGAGGTTGGAAATCATGGCAACGGGCAGGAGAGGGAATATTAATGATCCAATTTCCAGGTGGGTTCCACTCCAAGGCCTCACCAGGCGATGTGCATTTTTAATCATAACAAACCAGAATGAGAAGGAGTCATTTACAGTGAGGCAGCCTAGTGTCTGAAGCCGCAGAGTGTGATGTCATCTCACACCTCTGCCTGCTGCATAAAGGAGACTGCGCTCATCGGGGCTGCTGTACAGGATCTGAGAGGGAGCACTTTCCAACAGGAACCTGACCGCTCCATACTGGGGCAGGCCTATGACAGAAATGACACTACAATCCAAACTGGACCGGATGTCTAATGGGAAAGGATTCCTGGGAAGAAACTTGGAAGAACATTGAACCAGACTGAACCTCTGGGCAGAACCAGAGGGTCCCTTGAATTAGAGGGGAACCTCAGACAGAGTGGCCAGGGCTACAAATTGGACCTGATCTGAAATGTGCAGAACCACCAAAGTTCAGGCAAAAGTGGGATAGCTCAGTGGTTTGAGCATTGGCCTGCTAAACCCAGGGTTGTGAGTTCAATCCTTGAGGGGGCCACTTAGGGATCTGGGGCAAAATCAGTACTTGGTCCCGCTAGTGAAGGCAGGGGGCTGGACTTGATGACCTTTCAAGGTCCCTTCCAGTTCTAGGAGATAGGATATCTCCATTAATTTATTTATTTTATTTTATGAACCAGAACAAGCCCTCCCCCAACAACCAGACAGCACCAAGAATCATAAGTCCTCCCTAACAATGAATGGAAAAGAATCCAGAGTGAACCAGTCCCCAAATTCCATGTCTTTTTCAGGAGCCCTTTCATCATGCTGGAGACCCTTGCTGAGTTCTCTGCCAGACCAGGGACCATCTTGCTGCCTTGATGGTGGTTATGCCAGGTCTTCTCAGCTTTGTCCACATCATTCCTGGAAGGTGGCTTCTCTAGTTTTCAGGGAGCACTAATTTTCAGTCTAACTGATCTACCCAGCAGAAATCTGTCTCATGACCAGTTTGTTTGATGCTTTCATTCCTCAAGGGGCAAGAATACTGAGGGAGTGTGGGAGAGCCTTTAAGGTTCCCTCCCCTTTCCATCAGGAAACTGAGCACTACCACTCTCCTTCCAGCCACAGAGGACTAGTACTATCTTTCCTTTGGAGCCCACCATCATGTGCCTAAGGTAGCCTGAGGGAGTTGCTGTTGAGTGACATTGGCCATGCACTTCACAGGACTAAGCACTCTTTCTGCTGGTGTTTTGGGGTCTGTTTGCCAGGCCTGGTCTCCTGAGATGCCCTTTACTTTCTGTTCCTACTGGACTCCCATTCTGCCATTCCGCTGGTTTCCAGGTTCCCTGCTACATGCTCTTGCATGGGCTCACTGAGCACAAGCCCCTTTGTTTCTGGGGTTAAATAGCTGGTAAGCGTTGGCCACCTGGGACGTCATCCTGTGACCACCCATCAGAAGTGAGGACAGAACTTGGGCCTGTACTTTTGGAGCAGAAAGGCCTTACCTCTGCAGTGAAAAAGGAATCTCCTTAGCTTTACCAGTGCAGGGTTTATGACACGCACTGAAACAATGGCTGTCATTCCATCTAGCAGAGGGCAATGGTATCACTTCCCCACACATTAAACACTTCTGTAGTTCAGAGGCTTTTCTAAAAGGGAACATCCCTCCACTTCACTTCCACCGACCCACTCTTCCTGAGGTAGTAACGCGCCTTAACTCACCCATCACATTGGATGCCGAAAGCTGCCACTTTGTTGCCAATTCTTCATGCCAGTGGATCCAAGGCAGGGAAGAGGGCTAATAGCTTTGTGTGTGCCCCTCATGGGGCATCCCTTGCTGAGTTTGTTGCAAGGAGAAGAAAAGTGGAAGTGGTGATTGGGTTTTGATGTCCCAATGCCTCCATTTATTAGCGAGTTGATCCCAGGGAAGCAGCAGATGAGACAAGTGGAAGAGGTGAAAGTGATTTGGGGAGGGTGAAGAGGGCTGCTTTTCTGGTCGTCATTCCACTAAGCCACAACATGGATAGTGTTAGTGAGTCTGATCCCTGCTGTCCCAGTCAATCCCTTTGTATAGGCTGGGGGCTAGAATCCCATGCTGCTCTGCTTCCGGCACAAAAGCTCTTTCTTTAGGAAAAGAAGCTCCCTAAAGAACCCTGGTATCTCCAAAAGCAGAGCCTGGCAAAGCCACATGCGCCTGCCACTGTGCCAGGGAAAATACCAGCAGCTTATAGAATTCTCTTTTGCTTTTGAATAAATGTTATAGCATTCACTGGAGAGCTGCTTCCACCTGAGCAGAAAGTGAATACGCTGAAATGGCCAGGGGCAAGGAGGTGCCCTGTAATGTACCCACTGCAGACGCTGCCTCTGGCATGAGGGATCTGGTTTGAAATGAGATGAGGGTTTATATGTGCTGTGTTCACGCAGCAAGTCCAGCCCTGAAAGGGGCATCCCTTCACACCCAAGGGGCATTCTTCCTACACAAAACATTTTTTTGGGTTGAGGTGTTGAAAGCTTAAATTGTCAAAGATTTGTGTGTGTGTGTGTGTGTGTGAGAGAGAGAGAGAGAGAGAGAGAGATGGGGGGCAAGTATTATGAGAAGACAATCTTCCCCCTTTTAACAGGTGGATCTGAAGAGAGAGACTGAGATGAACTGTTTGAGCCCATGTAGCTGCCAGCCAGATGCAGCCAGATGTGATTTTATGATCACTTTTTAAGCAAGATGGATACAGCTTGCTGAGTAGGCAGGCATTTATAATTGTCATCCAGGCAAAACTATTTACAACAGCTCTCTGTGTGTGTGTGTGTGTGTGTGTGTGTGTGTGTGTGTGTGTGGTGGGTATGCCTGTGTTTGTGCATGCTTGTGTATGCCTCTATTTCCATACTTTAGCTGCCTGCCTCTGATTTAAGGGCAGGTTTTATTCCCCAGCTGCCTCAGGGCTCCTCTTTTCTGATTGCATTAAAGTCTCCGTAATTCTCCCCTCATTAATGATTGGCATATTTTTACCTCTCACTAAAGGAGCTTGGAGGCAACTCCCGAGGGGCCCTGCTCTCCAAATGAAACAATTTCATCCTGCTCCAGAAACGCATTAAAAAGGGTTTGTCAGGATCTTATCGCTAGTTAGGGAAAGCTAATCAAATTACTTCTATTTATTAGCTGCTGCAGCAATGTGTCATTCCATCAAGTACAGGTAGTGGGGCAGGCTGGGACTGTGCTGAGTACTCCTGCCTTTTACCTTACAGCACCTCCTGTTGGAAGAGCAGAGACACGAGTATCTGTGAGCTTTGCACACTCCGTGCTCCAGTTTCCTACCTTACACTGCCTCTTGCTGTGCCTAGAGTAGCTGTGAGCTCCCCACAGCCTCCTACCTTACAGAGTCTTCTGCTGGGCCTGGAGTAGTTGTGAGCTCCTATCGCCAGTGCTCCTGCCTCATATCTTACAGTGCCCCCTATTGGGGGAACTGCAAGTGGAGTAGTTGTGAGCTCCTCCCTGTGAGGTTTGCTGCATTGTTCTCTACACCCCTTCCCCCCATTACTCTCCTCTTCCAGCGTATCTGTGAACTCCATAATAACCAGTGCTTCTGCACTGTTCCCTCTGAAGCCAGTGAGTAACTTTGCACCTGACTGACCAGTTCCTGTTGCCACTGGCAGTTGCTGATTCTAATTGTGATGTGGGCTATGGGATTTGCTTTTTGTCTGCCATGTTAAACTCTGTTAGACCAGCACTAGAGTCACTTATTTTGTAGTTTCTGTTCAAGACGTGCCCAGGTCTGGAGTAGCTGGGGATGATGTGGGTGAGGTTGAGGTGCTGGGGTTTCCAGGTGTCCAGTTTTTGACTGAAAAGTCTGCTTGAAAGGGGACCTGTGTATAGTGTCCAGTCACCATAGGTGGGGGAAAGCACTGGATCATCAACCTGCACCAGCCCCTGCTCAGCACGGGCCGCCTCATACCTGCATCTCATGGGCAGGCAGGCTCTGCATCAGCGGCTGCAGCTCCTGTCCCAGCCCTGGAGCAGAGGGAGCCCAGCTGGATGCGGGGAGGGAGGTGGAATGGATCCAGTGATGGGGAGGGGGGGAAGAGCAGTGAGCGATGCGAGGCGAGGAGCGAGCAGGGGGGAGGGGCCTTGCGGGAAGAGGTGGAGCAGGGGGAGGTTCCTGCGCTCCTGCTACAGTGTCCAGTTTTCAGACATTAGAAAGTTAGCAGCCCTATGAGGTGGGTTGACAGAACTCTGAGTGTGGAGCCCAGAACTAAAATAGCAGGGAACGCTGCAGTTCAGGAGTGAGGGCTTTTGGCAGAGCGGTGTGAACAGGTATAGCAGAGGATATCATTTTGCCAACCCCTAGCATTCAAAACCCAAGAGTTAGGCCTCAAAATATCACCAGTGGTGTAAAAATCATGAGATTGTCTTCTGCCTTTTTGCACCATTAGGTATCACATTTTCAAGTTTTTCTCTGCAACCAGGAAGTCAAGAAAATTATTTAAAAGTATTAAAGCAGAGAATCTTGCATAATTTCCTGAGTCCAGGAGCTGGCATTTTAAGAAACTCTTCAAGTATTGCTAGGCTTAGGATAAAATCACAAGAGTTGGCCACACTGAGGATGCCAAGGATTGGCAGAACAGGGGAGATGAATATGAACTTTTAAATGAAAGAATTCAGACTCCTACATATGCCCCAAATGTTGTACACTTATTTCTCTCTCTCTGTCATATGCACACATTCAGTATGCTTGCTCTTGTAATCAAATAGATACACACGTTCATTCTTGCATGCAAATACTCCCTCATCCCAGTGAGAGTGCACACATACACCCAAAATGCACATCTCTACATACACCCCAGGCACATGGGTTAAAACTTCAAGAAAATACAAAACAGCTCGAATTCATATTTTCTTATGATCTTGAAACTGGGGCTATTTTTTTGCAACACACTTTACTGAGCAATGCAAATGTTTTGAGCAAGCAGGCTAACTTTCAAGTGAAAATGGGCCCATTTCCTTGTAAAAATGGGCTTGCTTTAAAAAATAAACATGAAACATTTTGCTGAAATGTATGTATGAGTATAGTGGTGTAGAATTCATGGTAGTCATTTTGAATGGAAAAATTCACCATTTCATTTCAATTTCACATGCCCCAAATGCTGCTTTTAGAGGTGAATACAAATGCACACAATGAAATGGTAAAAATTAAATACAGAACTTCCTGAAATGAAAACTGCATTTCACACACTAGTAATACATGCCCCCCCCACACACACACTCACTCTGCCACTTGTGTATCTCATAGATGTTACTTTCTCGCACATGCATGCGCACAGGTTTCCTGTCTGAGTGCACTGAAGTTAAAAATGTTCGAGTGCCCTGGCATTGTGGACCCTGATATTCGTGGCTTGTGTAGGTGAGAAGAGTGCAGGTGACCAGCTATTATAACTCTGGTTGAATTCACTAAATGGTCTTATGAGTTAACCCTGAAGTGCTGCCAGTCAGCAGGGACCCCCAGGTGCTGTTTAACAGGATTAGTGAGGGCTCTTTCCGCATCGGCCCATGCAGTAAGCCATGCTGCGGCATCCTCATTATCCGGCGCAGTTCAAAAGGCAGCCTGGAGTGGTCCATCACGTCCCACAAAAGACTGCATCGATTGGTCTGTCGGAGCATTTCCTGGGGTCCTTTATATCTCTCTGCCTCGTCATCCGTAATGAAGAAGCCAAGCACTGGGCGAGTCCCAGACTCCTGGCTGCTGGGATTTCTTCATCTTCTCATCAGGATTTTAATTAGACACGTCCGAGAGGGCAGCATGTGTGAGGGCGGGCGGGAGCTTTATCAAGCAGGCCACATCTTTAATTACTGTTTACTGACAGATAACAAGGCAGGGGTGGGCACGGGTGAAGGGGGAGGCAGGAAAAGGACAGCAGACCCCGGAGTATCTGCTCAGCAAAGGAGAAGGCCTTTCTCACAAATCCTGGGGAAATCATGCCCCATTTGCCATGCTGCTTGCCTGCTGCCTGGGATGAGGGAGCTGCCGTCTGGCTCCATTCTGAAGGGCTGTCTGGCTTGGCAGATGGATAAGGATGATAAGTGGTGGAGGGTCGGGGCACTCAGAAGGAAAAGTACAAGTTAGATTGGAGGGAAATAAAGAAATCTTCCTGGCTCGCTGCACAATAGCAGTTAAATTAGGGCCCTGCCACTGTTATTCTGACTGACTTGATGGTTGACCACGTGTCCTTCCTGCCTTGGATGACTCTGCTGGCTTCCCATTCACTTTAGGATTTGAGGCAAAATCACTTTCCTTGGTTTTAAACCCTTCCAGCTGACTTTGCAGGCCTATCTGCTGCTTTCTCTGCTACTGCTTCTCATTCAGCATAAACCTCTTCTCTGTCCCTTCGTGGACGCTCTCCACTGCTGGTCTGAGAGCCTTCTCCTCTGCAGCTGCTGACACCTAGAACAGGCTCCCTGCAACTCTCCCTCATCTCCTCTCCATCTGTTTTTAAATCCCATCTGCAGATGTCCCTTTTCTCTCTGGTGTCTGAATCCCCCTCTCCCTCCAGCTGGTATTTATTATCTAATTCTGTAACACTGGTCTCCTGGATTGTTCTGTTCATTTGCTTTGTGTAATTATGCCCTGACTTTTTTGTGTTGTCTCAGGGCTTAGATTTTCCAGCTCCTTGCTGCTGAGCCAGATGTATCTTATGTACGTGGCGGTGCTGCTGTCTGGCTCATCCAGCCCCAGACTACGAGGCCAGCATGTACAGGACCATCCCAGTGTGTCAGGTTAAATCTAGAATGGTGACCGTTTCTGCCTGAGCCACTGATTGACTGGAGGCTCGGCTGAATTACACCAATCTGGAGCCAGCTGATTGTTTGAAAAAAACATGCCACCAGCCCTGTTCCATTTGGATCCAGTACAAGACAGCACAGTGGTTCCAAGGGATCAAAATGCTGCTGCCTTTCCCTGCGGTCAGTGCCAGGGCAGGCTTCCTGTTGACCCAGACAGACCCCGGCTGATCTGCGCATAGTAGAGCCTGAAGATGTGCCCAGGATCAGCAAGGACTCAGTAATTGGACTGTTGTTCTTTCATTTTGCTACGCAGTAGCAAGCAGATTATATAGCCCACACGCTATAGATTTCCTGTCATCCCTCATGAATCAAGCTCAACTGTCTTATTTACTGTCAGCCAGCTCCTGTGAATAACATCACCCGGGGATACACTCTCACGCACTTGTGCAAACACACAGAACAGAGCAGTCAGATGCACCTTTGAGTTGTAATCCCCCTGTTCTCTCTCCCTCCCTTTCGTAATGTCTTCCTAACAAGACTTCATCAGAGAAGTCTTTTCCCATCTGTATGAAATGGGCACTAACTTGCCTGTGACCAGGGCAGGTATTATAATGTTAGAAGCAAAATCTGTGATATCACAATAGCATTGAGATCTAGATTGTAATTGCATGAAAGTCAGAGAATTCAGTTAAGGTTCCTCTAGCCATTTTATTCCTGCCCCTTTGTGCCTGGACATTCCCACACTTGCCAGCCATGCAGCTAGATATCACTTCAAGTGTCCTGGAAGCAACATTTCTTATGAAAGCTGGCAGGTTTTCATTGCTCATCAGAAAAGAAGGTGGACTTGTGGCTAAAATACAGTATTGGAAGTGAGGACCTTAGGCCTACTCCCAGGGCTGGTGCAAATAATAGAGAATAATATTGACACCCTCCCCTCCCTTTCTTGAAAGTTTCTCAAAAATTCAGCTCTAGGCTGCAAACAAACGTGAGAAATCTGATCCCAAGAAAGAGAATTGTTTTGGGAAGTGCCTCCATCTCTCCTATGACTATAACGGGAGTGGATAGTGCATCCTGGCAAGAATAATTAAAAATGGCAGGATCTGCTATAGACACTGCAGAATACTGAGAAGGAGGTAGATGAGTAAACATCAACTGCAGGATTAGGCTTGTGTGTGAGGAATCCATTCCAGCCAGAAATTGAGCTGAGGACCTTGTGCATCCAAAAGCAGTCGGACTACCAACAGAGCGACTGGGGAGTCTGCTTCATCTCTCAGTAATGGCCTTCTTGGTTGCAACTCTATTTCCTATTGCATTTGTTTGTGAAGGCTGTGGTCATAGGTTTGGAGAGCTGAAGAAGGCCTACTTGTAGTCTCAGGATTTGGTGGTTCTTGTTGGGCAGATTAATAACTAGATAATTGAAATCTTGTACTGAAAATTTATATATACTTGCCTGTGTAACTGATGAGTCTGGGATAGGGATTGGATGAATTGATATAGTGATATTAAATAAACAAATACTGGAGCCTGTAAGCTGGTATGTGGTACATAAATAATGCATGTTCTACACACTCCTTTTTCCCTTGGAAATCTGCAGTACAAATACAGACCAGGCCAAACACTGTTAAGTCTTAAAAACTAAGACCAGCCTGTTTAAACTATCCAACTACTGCACCTTCGGTTGCAACTTCTGTAAGTTATTTGTCTTGGGTTGCATTTATAGATTGGGCTGGTAGCACTGCCTTTTGTTAAGGTTGCCCAGCACTTACCTTTATAAGACCCTATTTTCAGTGACTTATAACTTTGCCAAATAAACTATTTGGACTGAAATTTCCCATGCCAGGTGTCTGCCTCAGGCTGAATATTTTTGAAAAAAAATTCCACCAAAATGGTTCAGTTGTTTCTGCGAACAAGGCTAGGGAAAAATACATGGTTTTGCTATTGTTAAAAAAAAATGTGGTGATCTCTTCTTTGAAAAACTCTAATGCCCCCAATGCTTTGAGGCCAGGGACTTGAATTTTGGCAGACTTGGCCTTTGTGTCAGGTATGTGCCTTCTGCCATCCCCATGGAAATCTGCCCACATCTGGCCCACTTACCAGCCTTTGAAAAAGTGCAGTTAGTACCTGCTCAGTAGAGGTGTCTTAGATTTATAGCAGCGAAATTCCCCCAAAGACTCTGTCCATTCAGGGCTGAACAAAACTTTCCTTGCAGCTGGGCTGTGCTGAGTCCTGGCATCTGAACTGAGAACAGGGAACCTGTCTCTCCTGTGCCCTCTATGAGCCCCCTTGCTATTACCAGACCACATGAAGGAAACTGCTAAATGCAGAGGGGACGAGAATGCAGAGTGGACCCAGTGGGGGGTGTTTGGGGGTGTGAAAGAATAGTTTGGGACAAGAAGCTGGCGGGGGGGCAGTAATTAGGGCTGGAGGGCGGGACAGAGAACATGGAACTGGGCATTGCGGGATGAGGGGAAGAACTGGAACTGTCTGGGCAAAGACACAGTAAGAGTCTTTATTTACATGATCAATCATAATCATACGGCTGCACAGGCAACCTTATTTCTGGTATTTTGTAACTTTTCAGTGCTTGATTTTGCAACCTTAATAACCTAAAATAATGTTCTCTTAACATACATGTGCGTGTAATACTATATAATTGAGTTTAATAGGTTAGGTGCTTACTCTGTTTATGCGCTTAAGAATCATGTTACCCCCAATCCACCCCATTAGAATATGCATTGCTGTTTCATGTAGTTGCATATCCGCTACTTACATACGGACAAATTCCAATACCCTTACTCCCACTGAGTGGAATCGGATTCTGTAAGTCACACTATTGAGATACTCCTCTGTGTGAGTAAGGGTGGCCGAACAAGGCTCATAATTTGGCTACATGCAAATATTATTGAGAACCACACATTGCTGCTTTTAACAGAGTAATTATGATTAATAAATTATTGGGGATACTCAAGAGCTTTTGTCAACCTGTTTAAAAAAAAAAAAAGTTGTTACTGCTTGCAGTAAAATGCAAGACCAAAGAATGTCACTGGGACATATGAAAACCTGGAGATATGACCTGAAAATCTTCACTGTCATGTGGAGAAAAGCCTGGCAAATATTAATTTTCTTAGAGAGAATGCAGAACTGTTTAGCACTGAAAATGCCTAACTTTGTATAATTGCATCTCTGCTTACTCGTTATGTGCTTATTCAGAGATGTGTCTCAGGGATGTATACTGTAATAATAAATGATAAAGTGGGCGGTATTAAAATCTATTGATGTAGGTGTCTTATACTGTGCTGATCATTGTGGTGTTTGAACCTAGCCTTTGCCGCTCTATCGTACTGTGGTGTTTGTGGAGTTTCCTACACTTACAATGGAGAATGTTCCAATAGGCAGTAAGTGGAACTATTACAAGTAGAAAATATCAATATTTGAACTGTTTACATCCATATGATCTTGTAGGTGATGTCGATGGTAAACGTTCTAGGCACCTTCTGTAAAATGCACTCCTCCTGTATCCTTCCTCCTCCCCTTCCATTGCTCATTGTTTTACTTCTTAGATTGTGTCATAGTTTAATCAGGGTAGGAGCTTGTTAGCGCTTTACTGACACATGATAGCTAAGCACAATTCTAGGGCTAGATAAAAAAATCTTTAACTAGAACTGTTGACATTTTTTAATATTGGTTAATTTTTGGAAAGTGCAAGTCACTACATGTGCTGTGTATCATTATTCTTGAATGGTGGCAAATGCTCTTCTTTCCCATATTTTGTAGATGAATCAAATATGACTAAATTGATTTTTTTTTGTTAAATTTTCCATAAATTCTTGAGCACAAGAAATTCCAAGTTAACAGGTAGGTTTCTGAGAATGTCATAAGCAGCCTAAAAGCCAAGTTAAGGTTGTGGGAAACTTGTATAATATCTGCCTGCACTGTGCCTGGTTCTCCCTTTTGTAACCTGTGACTCCCTCTCTTAAATGAATTTTTAAACACCTTTCCCCACTCTCATCCCTTCATCACCCACACGCTATTTAAACTCAAAATGAATGGAAAGAATCAACCAAGTTCTTCCCCAGTCAGGACAGAGTGAGCGGTGAAGGGAAGGATAGAAATAGTGGTGTCAAGAACTCTGGTGAGCATCCCTGCAGGCAGGAAGACAGCTAGGCAGGGCATGGCACTAACAGACAAAGGAGAGAGAGTTTGCTGTTTATTTTATCTGTTCCGGCATTTGGTCAGATGGAAAGGAAAAGAAGTGAGTGCCTTCAGGTGGGAGCCGCCACCACCATCCACACGGGAGCACAAAATCTACAATTTCCCTCTGGGATACATAAAACCTGTTCATTAAACTAGTGTAGGGCCAGATCCTCAGCTGGTACAAATCAGTGTAACTACACTGACTTAAAAGAGCAATGCTGCTTCGCACTGGCTCAGCATCCTGGCCAGAATTTCTTGCCATTCTTTACGGCCTTCCATGTATAGCTCTCAAAGCATTTTACAAACATAATCATCATGCCCCTCCCTCCCCGCCTCCTCCCAAAATGAAGCAGGTCAGTATTATTTTACAGATGGGGAAACTGAGGCACAAAGGGGACTGACTTGTTCAGGAATTCTGACTTTCAGTGTTATTTCTAACCACTAGACCTGCTACCTTCCTTAATGAGCTACAGTTCTGGAAATGAGTGGCAGAACTCTCCAAATCAGGGAAAGATGGCAAGGGAAAAAACTTCATAAAGATGTGGGTACAAAATGCACACTTCGGTCAGCACAGTGGGCATAGCTTGTTTTACAGACGTAGCTATACTTGCTGTACTGGCAAACTCGGTCACATCTGTTTTGAAAATATTGCCCATGGGCATCTTCCCCACTGCGGGGCACCTGGTCTTCTGGAGAACAGCATGGAGCGGGTAGACTAAGCCAATGCAGTAACTGCCGGGGACGGAGCATTTCTTTGCCTCCATCCAGCTCCTTGTGGCAGCATGGACATAAGGTTGGGCCTTGGGCATTGCAGGAACTGCGTGTGCTCAGAAGCTGAGAGTCTCGCTCTTTACCGATCTGTCAAGCAGAAAATGTTTGTTTGCTGCTTTGGATCCAGGACCTAGGTGAAAAGAATAAAAGTGATTTTAACCTCCAGTAGGAGGGAAATCATCTGACTGAGCAGGAGGCAGAGGATAAATGGGACCTTACGTTGTGCAGGGGAGGAGGCGGAGGGGAGGGGAGATACACTGGTTTGAATTCATTAATTATTAATCTTCTAATTTTTGGCTGCTCTGATTCCACAACTGTTGGAAATAAAGATTCTTTTGACTGTCTCCGTGAATCCGTGACATGGGATCGCTCTCTGTGACATTCACTGTGTCTTTGAGATGGGCAGCACCCTCTAGTGGTCAAGGATATTCCAACATCTCCCGTATCTGTCAGCCACAGTCCCAGCATGCAGGGTTTGGGCTGTGTTGAATGGAGATTGCAAAGAGGCTCAGGTTAATTCCAGCTGGCTTTCAGGTTGCTATTGCTGCTGCTGTGACAGCCACAGCAGCTGGAGAAGAGGGAATACGATCTGTCAGGGATGAAAGAGGGAAATGGAAGTTTGAAGAATACATTCTCCCCTTCTTTCTCAGACTTTTGGGCCTCTGAATTTGTAGCCAGCCCCTTTTCAAGCCTCTCTGCTCTCTGGAAATGGATGTTAGGTGCTGTGTGCTGTCCATGCCACGTAGTCTGGCAGCTGCTCCTATCCAATTCCCCCAAAATCTATCGCAGAGGACGCACAAACCCAGTTCAGTTTTTGCTCATCCCAGGAGCTGTACCCAGAATCCATTGCTAGTGAGCACCAAAATCCAGTCTGGCAGGGCTGCATCCTGAGTCTATCCTCTTCCTCCTCACTCCCCAAGGGCATATAAGTCCATTCCACAACTCTCACCTATCCAGGTTTGGTTCTTTTCCTTCTCCCAAGTGCCAGAGTCTGTATAGTCCATTGCAGGGAACACAGGAATTCAGATCAGGTTTCCCTTCTCCTTCCCCTAAGTGGATTAACAGGCTGAGGGGATGTCTCTGCCTGCCTGACTCAATCTTCATTAGCTAACGTTTCACCAGCCGCAGTGACATCCTGAGCTGGATGGTTATGTTTGATAGGAGGAGCAGATTCCGGCCCCAGCCTCCATACTAGCAAAGGGCATTGGTCCCCCTCAGAAGATTTGCTTGATGAATGGGCCCTGCAACCATTCCTGGGGTGGGCCTGGGGACCGCTCCCCAGGGGAGGAGCCACCATACCTTCTTATATTAGATTTTCACTGTAATAACTAATCTTTACAAGAGCCTGCTAGGTGAATCTGGCACTTAGGCCCCCACTGCTCACAGTGACATACTGATGTCATTGGAGACAGGGAAATTGTCCTGATTTTTAGTGGTGGTTTTCTTGCTGTGGGAACTTCTCTCAAGCATGGAAGGAACATGGGACTGTTCTGGTGCTCTGGGCTCTTATTATTAAGCTGTTACTTTTGGGCACCATTTCTCCAACAAAAGCAGCAAAGAGTCCTGTGGCACCTTATAGACTAACAGACATATTGGAGCATGAGCTTTAGTGGCTCCTAGCTAATGCTGCTTTGTGGCTATGGTTAAATTGGTGCAACCCTTTTGTATGGACACTCTTGTTTTGGTTCACAAATGCCTTATATCAACTGAACTGATTTCAGGTCCTTACCAATTTGAGCTAAGGGCTTATCTGCATGAGTAGGTTGCACCAATGTAATTTAAATTGGTTTTAATCTAATATAATTACGCAGTCCAAACCCCCGTGTGGACCCTCTTACTTCAATTTGAGGGGTTTATTTTAGTTTATTAAACCATTTCTCACATAAGCGTGGTTTAAACTGAAATAAGAGTTGCCTTTTGCACCAGTTTAACTAAATCAGTTTAAAATTGCACCTTACACTATACTCCAGGGGTGGGCAAATTATGGCCCGGGGGCTGCATCCGGCCCTTCAGATGTTTTAATCTGGCCCTCGAGCTACCGCTGGGAAGTGGGGTCCAGGGCTTGCCCTGCTATAGCTGAGGAGTGGGGTCAGGGGCTTGCCCTGCTCCGTGCGTGCTGTGGCTCCGCACAGCTCCCGGAAGCAGCAGCATGTCCCCCCTCCAGCTCCTACACGGAGGGGCACCCAGGGGGCTCCGCATGTAATGGGAGCTCCAGGGGTGGCGCCTGCAGACAGGGCAGCATGCGGAGCCACCTGGCCATGCCTTTGCGTAGGAGTTAGAGGGTTGACATGCGCTACTTCCAGGAGCTGCTTGAGGTAAGTGCTGCCTGAAGCCAGCACCCCTGACCCTCTCCCGTGCCCCAACCCCCTGCCCCAACCGATCCCCGTCCTACCCTCCAAACCCCTCGATACCACCCTCCTGCACCCCAGAGCCTGCACCCCCAGCAGGAGCCCTCACCCCCCCCACCCGCATCCCAACCCTCTGCCCCAGCCTGGAGCCCCCTCACACACCTGAACTCCTCATTTCTGGTCCCCCCCAGAGCCTTCACCCCCTCCCGCACCCCAACCCCCAATTTTGTGAGCATTCATGGCCCGCCATACAATTTCCATACCCAGATGGAAGTTTGCCCATCCCTGCTATACTCATTCAACTTTCTCATGTAGACCGGCCTAGGCATAAGGAGAGTATATTGTGGGAGAGGAGCATGGCTAATACTAGTCCCATTGAAAAGCTACCAACCTGCTGCTGATCATTGTAGGTATCACAGCCCCTCCTGGCAGAAGCCTCAGCCCTTGTTGGGGGGAGACTAAACTCAGTGGGGTGGCCTCAGAGGAACTGACAACAGTAAAGCCTTCTGGTTGTTAAATGGATGTCACTGAGTTCAGTTTGGGTCTGATTACATTTCTGCTAAAATGAGGTGTAAGTCTAATATGAATGTTGTTGTTGTGACCTTTTAAAAATTTCAGTGGAAAGGGTTTTTGAAACAAATGTTTCCCTTCCATTTTTGTAATCCAAACATTGCAGCGGGATGCTAGTGCATGGGAATCTAAAAGCAAGTTAACTAGAAAATGGCCAGAAGCAAAGCTGTCTGTTTCTATGTCCAACCTGGGAGAAAAACAAGGAAATAAACAAATAGCCTGATTGGAAACAGGATTTAAAAAACTGTTTAGGCATGGGCGGCGGGCATAATAGGCTGAGGAAGGCTGGGCCACACGGGGCTGTTTGGGGAGGCACATGTTCCGCTCGGTGGCCCCCTCCTCAGTACTTGCCCTTCTCCCTTGGTCCCAGCCCAGGCAGGCTGCTTCTCTTCCGGGGAGCCTGCTGGAGCTGGGACTTGGGGTGGCTCGTGGCTGGGGCCACCTAGCACTGGGGGGAGGGGGGAGGGGCTGTGCCACTCAGTACTCCAGGACTGGGCCTGCGCCGCCCAGTGCTCTGGAGCTGGGGCATCCTCTGGACTTGGGGAGGAAAGGGGGGTGGGCGGGACCTCAGGCAGAAGAGGTGGGCTGGGCTGGGGGCTAGCCTCCCCAAGCCCATGGTTCACCTGTTATGCTCAAACAAAGCACATGAGATCTTTTATAGGGGAGAAGGCAACACGCCGCATTTATTGAGAATACAGCAGTTAGCATATGCTTTTCAGTCTCTCTCTCGCACACGCACTCGCACACGTACACACACACTTCGATGTTTATAGTTACCAGTCCAGAGTCTGGATCAATCTACTGGCCAGCCAGATTGGTCGCAGAGGGGAGCCAGGCTCTGTCTGTCGCAATTCGATGCTTCTGGAGTGGTGGCAAGACGAACCCAAAGTCCCATGGCAAAGCACCCTGTTCTTAAAGTCCTTTTTTGTTTTGTTTTTTGTTTTGTTGAAGTGTATGGATTTTGCTGTGTCTGTTTGTGACCGGTTACTACTTAATCGTTGTTATTTTTTTATGTTAACATTCCAAAACACCTCCGAGAGTGCCATTCTGTCCTTTTTGATTTAATTAATTGTTTTGTCTTTAGGGGTGCCAGCCTCCACCTTTTTCTACCAATGCCCCAAAGGGTCATTCCTTTCTGCTATTCAAAAAGGGTAGCTAGCAAAATAAACTATAGCCTTTAATACAATATAAAATCCTACCCCTACACACCCACCGCTCATGTGTTTAGGATTTTATATCCTAAAACTGTGTTAGTAAGAAAGATAAGGGATCAACCGAATATCCCTAATAATGTTTTTTAAACCACAAAATCTAATAACCCTCAGCCACCTAGGAACTGGGAATGGGTTTGCTATGGCATCATGGCCATTTCCTAACTCTCAAGTCATGGTATTCAAGGCAGCAAGACTGTGGCATTTCCAAGAGTAAACCCTGATTCTTTGGCATTCTAAGCTCAGCAGGGCAGAGACCGTGTCTGTATCCATCTCTTGTCCGGGCCTGAGCAGGCTATCATCACATAATGATGAGCACAGAGTGAGAAATTAGGTTTATGTTGACACACCAACCCTGAAGCTGTGGCTGGTCCCTTCAGAAATGAATGGGTAGCAAAGGAAACCCCTTTGAAAGTACGAATAGAACAGATCTAATTGGATGTTGCCTCTCGGGGAGGGGGTGGGGCTGAAAGGTTTGTCCTCTCTTCCCCTTCACATTTCCTCTGTGGCAGGCACAGAATTCTTTTTACTTAATTTCTTCCATTTGTAAATCAGTTCATTACATGTAACGAGATTGGGAGAGAAGCCCTATTCTTCGGAGGTGGGAGGGGTCTGCATGGGTGAGTCCAAGACTTGCATTAGGACTCTTGGAGGCCATCAGAGTCTCTGGGGCCATCTTGGATCACCAGGTTTAATATCATCTCATTCCAGTACTGCTTTCCTTTTCAAGGGATCCCAAATATCCAAACTATTGAGATGATTTTACCCATCACTGAAATGAAGCCACTTCTGGACAGAATGTAGCAGAGTTTAACAGCACACAGCAACACTATACAATAGTTCAAGATGGGGAGTGAAGGAGAATGTTGTATCCAATGAAAAGTGCTGGTGAAACTTGGAGGCAGAAGGAAATCACCAAGATCGAACAAGATGAGCTTTCCACCCCTCATCCTTTATTTGTCAGGTCTGTGTCTGAAGTAGTAATTTACAGCCTTCCCCTTCCTCCTCAGTGCATTACCTCCTTGCTAATGAATTACAGGCAGTTATAAAGCAGGACAGCATGGTATACCCACTACTATGTTCAAGTATAAGAACCTGACTGGCCCAGTCCAGCCTGGTGGCTATTTTGAGTCTCTGCTCCACTCTAGTACCTCCCAATGGAAAACACACATCCTGCTTGATAATCTCACTGCCATGGTATATCCATGTCCCTATGACTCTGCAGATGACATCAGAGTCAGATCCCCATGGGAATGCTGCGTCCCTATGATTCTGCTAGAGACATCAGAACTCTGTTGCTATGGGAATTTTTGTGTCTCTGTAGCTCTTTTTTAAAGTGAATTTATCATTGGTGAAAGGTGCTGTGCCGGATATAAACTGGAACTTTCTGAATTTAGGAAATAACTCCTCCTCAGTCACTGATTTGGGTGAAAGGGAAGGAAATTGGACTACAAATTTCAGAGTTTTCAGGGCAAGAGAAACTCCTGATGCTTTTATTATTTTTTCCCCCTAGTGTGTCCTAATGTTCCCTTCTGAGCGATTTTGTACCCCGGCTCTGACATCTTGGTACACATGGCAAAACCCGGGCTATTTAAATATGAGTTGGATCTGAGTGAGGACTTGACCTGCTTTCTAAAAAGCAGGATCTGGTAGCTGATAGCTCCCTGAGTTGCTTTGCCAGCTGTGGACTGATTTGAGTGTGTCTGCTGGGAGTGTCAGGTCTTTGGCCTCTCATTGGAGTTCCCTCCATCACACATGTCTATTAAACACTCGTGGAGTCCCTGGAGGCACTTGCTCTGTGTTTTGAAGGGAAGCAGCCTAACCACAAGCAAAGAGAAAAGTCCTTGTACTCAAGCACAGTTGCTCTAAAGGGACTTAATTGAAAGCTAGTCAGAGCCTGCTGGGCATGCTGGGTGCCCAGAGCCCATGTATGCTGCATCCCTCAGGAGGCCTGTTTGATGCTTTCAGTGTCCTTTGCTATTTTCTCACAGAGACTCTTGCATAGCCTGTATCACATGGGCACTCTGGACATGAATTGTGTTAACTTTCCTGAGACCCTGGCCTAGAGAAACCTCTGGAGGATTCCAAGCAGCTCCCCTCCCCTCCTAAACCTTCCCAAGTGGACATGTCTGGCCCTGTGGGACGGGAACTTGATAAATAAATAATCCCCTCTGTCTCTCCTGATTAGCCCAAGAAGTTGAGATTGCCCCTGGGTGCCTGAATTGCTTTGTTTAAAACGACTTTTAAAGCATTTTCACCCCCATCTGATGACCCAGCTCCTCCTCCTCCTGAAAGAGCAATTGCTTCTTTGAAGAGAGCTTTTTGGATCTCTTCAGCAGTGTTAACTTTGGTGAAGCAGGGGGGTATTTAATCAATTAACCCCTTCACTACTCCTGGATCCTGTGTGTGCCTCACAGCCCCCATCAGTTTCCTATGGTAACTGATCAGTAGAGTTGTGACTGGCAAGTGCTCATGCTGACCACACACAGTGCTCTGCTTAGTACTGATGTGCACAGTACCTCCCCACCCCACACCATGTCCTGACCACTGCCAGTGGTCTAAATTCCCTTTCCTCTATACTGAGTGTTCCCCTTGTCTGTATGTGTTCAGTGTCCCCTCTTGGTTTCGTTGAAGTCGGCATCTCAGCGAGTGCATTTGCCAACCACACAAGGAAATTGTTCCAGTAACTTTGGCTTAGCCCGGTAGTACCCAGGGGATGTAGAGCTCTTGGGCCATATCTCTCTCTCTCTCCCGGATATTGCAGCATGTAGCTAATTGTCACCCATCGTGCGAGAAACTTGCGGGGCACATCTGAGACTCTCAGGCAGCTCACAGATGTTTAATTAATTAACCTCCGTAGTGCTCTGTGATGGGAAATGTTATACTTGCTTTACTGCTGGAGAGAGGAAGGCACTGAGAGGTTAAATTACTTGTCCGAGGCCACACAGTGAATTAATGGCAGATTTGGGAATAGAACCCAGGAGTCCAGCTCTAATGATGAGACAACAAAAAATATTTGTATGAGTTGTCCTGCTCAGTTGAAATAATGATAATACCCAGCTGTTATACAGCACTCTGCATCCATAGATCTCAAAGTGCTTAACAGAGGAGGTCAGTATCGTATCCCCATTTTACAGATGGGAAAACTGAAGCACAGGGAGGTGAAGTGATTTGCCCGAGGTCATCGAGCAGGCCAGTGGTATTGCTGGGAGTAGAACCCATGTCTCCTCAGGTCAATGCAGTGCACTATCCACTAAGCCACGCTAAGTAAGCATTTGATAATTGACCCCAAAGTAGTTATTACTACACTAAATCCTCACTATAATGCCCTTCACAATAGTGAACCTTGGGCTATAGCGAATGTGGTCCCTGGATCGCACCTCTAGCCCTGCCTGCTGTGGTGGTGGGGGGGGGGGGGGCGAGAGCTCTTCCGGTTGCAAGGGGGACGGGGCTGACAGCTCCTCCAGTCTGGGGCTGCGGTGGGGGGCTGACAGGTCCTCCAGCTCCAATGCCGCACGCTCCTCTGGCCATGGGGCCGGCAGCAAAGTGCCCCTCTGGCCGCGGGACTAGAGGAGCATTCTGTCCCGGTGGCAAGCCTGGGGATGGATGAGCACTGTCAGCTCCTGCAGAGGTCCCAGGGCCACAGGAGCTCTCTCTCTCTCTCCCCACTGAGAAACACTATGTCCTGGCTGTAGCCCTGGGAGCTGCCTCCCCCACCCTCGCTATCACGAACCCTTGGCTATTCCGAACAAATGGCTCGGATTCTCAGGGGTTCTTGATAGCAAGGGTGTACTGTAGTATCTTGTATTAATGTTATGTACTGTGTGTGTGTGTAAAATATATGATATAGTACACAGGGAGAAATAGTCCCTGCACCAAAGAATTTACAGTCTTATCCCAAGGAGCATCTTCAGTGGCTGCATTGGAATACAGACAGTCTAGGAGATCTAGGTATGTCCCAGTAGGAATGCATGTGCTCTGCTTCTGAATGTACTAGTTCCGTCCGTGTAGGAAGAGCACACCTGCCGTGCTGCTCAATGTGCTAGGTATGTTCAGATAGAGCTCACTTGCTGTGCTCTGTAGTATGGCCCTGTGTTGTGCTGCCATATCGGGGGAATAGATGTGTTGGGCTGCCTGCCTGGTGAAATTCCCCGTGTTGTGCTGCAAAATGGATCCAGTGCCTCTGGTTAGAATGCAGCTACCATGCTGCTGATCATAAAACAGAATGAGCAGATTTTGCACTTTGGTCATTAGCCCCGGTGCTATCATGGCCACTGACCAAAAGTTGTGTTCTAACTGCTCTGCTTTGCTAATAAGATTGACGCACCTTCCTGTGAAATGATCACTGACATTGAAATGCAGGGTTTTATTAGGGTGCTTTGAGTCCCACCCAAGGATTTTTCCCTGGATATGCAGTCAGGGGTCTCCAAGTCACCACAATGGGACTAGTTTGCAGAATTCTAATGACATTTGAGGAAGTAATAAATGTCTCGACAAGTCTTTTCCAGGCTGTTCTGCTTATCCCCCAGCTCTCTGAGCTCACAAGAAAGAGAAGGTTTAACAAAGAGAAATGATGGCCACACATTGAGGTGGCTCCCAGGGCATTGTAGAAGCACCTGGTGACACCTTACTCTTGGCGGGTGGCCCATCCTTCCCTGCTGGGCTGCTGATTGTACTAGCTATAGAACTGCCTAATGTTCATATCCAGGCTGACTGTAGGAGATCTCCAAATAGGACACTTCTTCGTAATTGTCTTCTCTGGTAATTTTCATAAAGCAATCAAGAGTGTGGTATGGGTTCTGGGACCCAAGCTAGCCACAAGTGGCACATATTCTGTGATGACAAAACTAAGTATTTACTGACTCATCATGCAGCCCCCTTTGGTATCGTTCCAGAGAAAGGGAGCTCAGAGCAACTTGAGTTTTTTTTCAGTAACAAGCTTTGAAACTTGAAACTTTTCCCTCCCTCTTCCCCATGCAGCCTTCAATGGGAATTAGGGTGTGTTCCCTTGATGGTAGCAGCTACAGAGCACTCCATTTCCTCAGGCCCCTTTGCCTTTCTACATCAGACCCATTAACATGTCCCTTGCAGCACTCGTGGCAATGACTTTTTAACTCTTTCCTTGCAGCATAGGAGCAAATAACTATTATTTCTCTTCCTTTGATCAGTTTAGTCGAGAGACTGTCATAAATATTAGAGTCCTGAGACCCTTTCCTTTTAGGCTAGTTAGGGTGCAAAGAGTTAAAGACAAAACTCCCCTGAATCAGGGGAATGAATGAGCATTCTGCTAACCACCTTCCCACTCCCCTGACTTTTCATTGTGGCCCTCTGCCGCTAGCCCTTTCAACCTTTGTGCTGAAATAAGAGCTGCAGGTGAGATGCTGTCTCAGAGTAGCAGCTGTGTCAGTCTGTATCCGCAAAAAGAACAGGTGTACTTGTGGCACCTTAGAGACTAACAAATTGATTAGAGCATAAGCTTTCATGGACTACAGCCCACTTCTTCTTCCACTCTATATGCATCCGAAGAAGTGGGCTGTAGTCCACGAAAGCTTATGCTCTAATAAATTTGTTAGTCTCTAAGGTGCCACAAATACTCCTGTTCTTTTTGTAGATGCTGTCTGCTTCTCTCTGCCATCTGATTGGGTGACCCATCAGCCTGGGAAAGCTGTGTTTGTGATGTCTTGGTGCTTTGTAAAGGCAGTCTTGGTGACATCCCAAGTGAAGGTATTTCAAGGCCCCTTGATCCTCTTCCTTTTTTGCCCCGCAGCTGAACAAAGGACCCTGGTGCTGCTGTCTGGACTGTGAGCAGTGTCTCTGAGGTCACAGGTGGAGAAGGCTCTGTCACAGCTCTGCAGAGATTTGGAGATAGGATGGGGAGAAGGGGAAGCATGCTAATAGAAAATATGTAACTGTCAGTCTGAATAAGATCACTCACCATTTAATGCCTCAGTCGTGTCCTGTCCTACCAGGGCAGCCTCATCAAGGGCTGAATGTAATACAGTAAATGGAGGGACTCACAAGGGAGAAGATCACCAATAGGTCAAAGTTTAGATCCAGACCACAGCTCTCATCTTAGCTCTGCCTGGTGTAACAGATCCATCTATCTGCCTTCTTAGCTATCCATCTTTCTTTGTGGGTGGCAGGCTGCTGTCTGCTGTAGTTTGAATGGATTTATGCAAAGATCTGTTAAAGCAATAGGCTGCTAAAATATGATCAAAATACTGTGAAGTCCTGTTAAACATTTCTGGACAAAAAAAATTCCATATCAAATGCCCCAACAAAGGCAATGATGCAAGAGGGAGCTGATCTTTCAAATCCTTTTTGTAGATTTCCTTCCTACACCCACCTCAACTCCCTTCCCTTTTAAAATCTTTCAAAGATGGAAAATAAAACCTCCCTCCCAGATACCTTTTATTTTTTTCCATTTGGCAAAATACTTCTTGCTCACCTCCTGCCCCGACTTCCTGTTTTGAATTGAGCAGTTGACGTGCTTCTTTTTGGGATGCTTTTGTGTGTACACTTGCATCAGGGGTGTCAGCAGGCACGTGCACTGCTTTGGAAATAGAACTTGTCCTGCAATTAGTACTGCAACGCTGGAAGCTGGAATAAAAAGGCAAAAATAGCATGGGTCCTACAAAAATAGGGATTCTTGTTTAGATTGTCTTGATTTCTCCGTGACAAAGGAGTGGTTATTTTTATCTTCTCAAGGCTGCTTAACACTCTTGTATCTAAGAAGGAAAGGGGAAAAATCAGAACTTGGTAGAATTGAGAGGGGGAATAGTCATCAATCTTAAAATAGGTCACATTTTTGGGGAACAAAATTCTGCAGCTACAGCTGAGATCCAGTAATCAAGACACTTGGGCAAGTCACTTAACCTCTCAGTGTTTTGGTTTTTCCATCTATAGAATGGGAATGAGAATAGTGATTTATCTTCCAGGAGTCTGAGGGCTAATTTAATGTTTGTGACACAAGTAGATTTGCGGACGGAAGGTTCTATAGAAGTACATCATAATGGTAATGAACTGGCTGGTGTATATATTCCCTTGTTAAAAAATCATTAATAAAGAGTTAAGGCAAATCCAACAGAAACCCTCAAAGTCAAGGAGAATATATTTAATCTACATACACATCCACCCTCCTACACACCACCACTACTGCATCCTAAATGCACAGCACACACCATTCCCACTTATCGCCCTCTACAGTAAACATACAGCCTTAACTACAAGCATGGTAGCAGTGCATTTCAGATGGATGCAATTAACTAGTAAGGGTAATAATTTTGCTTGAGGGGCTTGGTTCATGTTAGGAAATTATCTTTGGAGTGGCAGATAAACATTTTGTACTGTGCAATATGTGATCTGTGCATGAAGAGTTTTACAGGGACAGTTGTAGAGAAAACTGAGTAGAATAGGCTGTTTTTATTCTTTGGGGAAAGGATCCTATGTGTTGTTGCAGTTGGGGATAGCGGATTGCTGTGGAAAGTGATAGAGTGGGAGTGGTGTACTTCTGCCAACAGCTAAGGGAGGCTCTCCTTTAGCTCAGGAGTTAGGAGCAAGAGGATCTGATTTTACCCACACTGCCACTGTGAAGTTGTGATATCATGTGTACAACATAGATACATCTGTGAAGCCCTAGTGGGTCATAGATTTGTTACAATATTATTGTCATAGAATCATAGAAATGTAGGTATGGAAGGGACCTCAAGAAGTCATCTAGTCTATCCCCCTGCAGTGATACCGGGTTAAGTATATCCTGTAGACCATCCCTGACAGGTATTTGTCTAACCTGTTCTTAAAAAGCTCCAATGATGGGGATTCCACAACCTCCCCAGGTAAACCTTGTTCATAAGCAGCATAAAATAATTGTTTATCGCATCAGTATGCTATATGCTGTACCTTAATGATGTCTGACACATAGACATGTATACCCAAGTTACTTTGCCCAGCTCTTCTATGTTTTTTGCATCTAATTTTTTTCTGTGCAGATGCCACCTTACTGACTTTCCCACAAGAATATCATGGGAGATCATAGTGGGGACTTTTTAAAAAAAAAAAAAAAAATCTAAATCTTTTCCATCTGTTTGCATTCCCTTTATCTACAAAAAACCCATAATTTTATCAAAGAGTGAAATGAGGTTTGCTTGGCATGATTTGTAGGTTGTTCCTGTATTAGACCAAATGAAATTTCTGTCAATCAATCAATCAGCTTGCTGGAAAGTTGACCATTCTTCCATGATAAAAGTTAAATAAGTAAAAATTAATCCATCAGAAAATAGCTTAGTCATTAAGGGACAGAAAATAAGTCTTCAAGAAAATCTCAGTTAATCAGTGCTCAGAAAGCCAGTAAAAGTACCGAAGATCTGTAGTGATGTGAATTTGCTGTTTTCTTTCTAGGGAGGGAAACAGGCTGGTTCAGAGGATTGATATCAAATTATAGAATGATTTGCCTATAGGACACAGATTCCATTCCATCCTATTAGCGAATGAAAGTCATTGCCATCTGATAACGGTGCGGTGCGGGTCATGGATCAGCGTTCACATAGCATTTCCTATCAGTACCTGGCCTGGTCTGGAGAAGCTAATAATCCAACCAGCGGATCAAATTCAGTGCTGAATCCTGGTTATGTGCTACCTGAGGCATGTTGCGCATACGCTAAGAAGACTATTCAGTGAGCCAGGTGTGATATTAATTGGAGAAAAACAAATCCAGATGCCCACATCATGAAAGCCATCCCCATATGTAGTGGTTCACTTGTTGGTATTCACAGACGAATGACCAACTACTGAATGGGTGGTATGGTAACTGAATTCCTGTCTCTCTCCTAGAGGTGATCATTCAAGGGCAGGGTTAAGATAAGTTGGCAAACCTAGTCACTGTTGCCATTGTTGTTTTCCTCTGTGAGGGGAGGAAGCCCAGCTGGCAGTTTAAGAAGCTAGAAAAGCTTTGTGAGCACTGTCAACATCGGCTTTTTGAAAGCAAAATGAAGCCTCTAAAGCTCCACAGACAGCTTCTTAGGTTTGTGACCCTGTTCCGTAGAGACTTTAAGATGGCAGATGTGGCAAAGCCTATAGTGGCAACCCCCTCAGATTCTTGAGGAGGGAAGCAGGGCTCCACTTAGCAGCTACGTTTTAGTAGCTAAATTTTAGCTACTCTAGAAGCATGGAAAGTGTCATTTGTCCATTTGCACTCGGTCTAAAGTGATATAATTTTTGCATCAAAAATGGGTCTGTCCAGCCACTTCACAAATTCCCATCTCATCTTTGCCTGGGCAGTTCCTGTCAGCAGGAGCCCATTATCTGAGCACAAAACCCCATTGTGTTACTGATGTCAGTTAATTAGACCACATGGAGCCTGTGCCAGCCAATTGGATGGCTCCCTGGCTGGCTCCCCTAGGCCCTGATAAAAGTTTAAGACACAAAATGAAAACTTCAGATATTGGGAAAGTGGCAGCTGCCTGAAAGGCCAGTTACCAAGCTGACCGCTCATTGCCTGAAGCAGCGCACAATATGACTGCTCACTAAATCAATCAGGATGCAGCAGATGAGCAATAGTCCACAATGGGAGACTCGATTTCAGATAAATAAGACCAATAAGAAGCTTCAACCATCCTTGGACCAAATCCTGTCAATTCTGAGATTAGATAAAGGTCCCTCCAAACTCCCTATCTCAGGGCATATTCCAACAGAACCCCTATGGATTTCCTCCAACCCCTCCCATCATCCATCACTAACTGTGCAAAATTGGGAATATGTCTTCAAAGGGCAACTAGATGGCCTCTTGCTTCTATTTCATCATCAGTGGTTTCTGAACAGTCTCCTCCCTGCCCTGACCTCAGACTCCTTCAGGAAGCATCCTGGTATTTGCTCCCCACCCCTTCTATCAGGTCTCCTCCTTTGAGGTGGACTAGATTGCCTGCCCCTCCAGTCTGGTGTAGTGGTCACAGTAATCCTCCTGTTGTACCCCACTGATCTGCCACTTTAAAATATAAAGGCACCCCAGAGTGTGCTTGGTTTTGTAAAATTCTCTGGTAATATCCCTTTCTCCTTTCTAATAGGACCTGCTAATCTCATGGGTATAAAGGGATCTCTCACACAATGTACTCCAGGGCTTTACAATCCTGTGGTATACTCTGAGTCTCATGCTCTGGCCAGGTTGCTTTTACCACTTGAAAACAAGACCCACCAGAGGTGTTCCTGGGCTTCTGTGCACCAGAGTAGAGAGAACAGTTAGCTCATTCACCCTGAGAACAAGAAGGAGAATTACCAAAGAAGATGTCAGATCATTGCACCTCTTGACAATAGACAGCATACCAGGGCAGAGGGGAGCCTGACCCAGTTGTGTGGGGGAAGATTGAGAGAAATCTGAAGAGAAGGAAGATTGGGAGCACAAAAGTTTGGATAAATGTGTAAACATATCCATGCTGAATCAACCTGCTTTTTGCAATTCACCTATTATTAGTACTGTGTGCAACCATCGGATGAAGTGATTAATTTTCCATCAATCATTTGGTTTAATAAAACTTTAGTACCACATAATAGAAAATTCTTACAGGATCCAGTCCTCTGGCCTCAGAAATAAAACCTCAGCTTCACTTTTTCATTTATGTAGTAGTAAGGAAAGTTGATCTCTGCTACTATACAATGTATTTTATTCTGCATCCTTTAATGCACTATAGGAACGTACTGTAAGATTTGCTATAGTGGATCAGACAGTTGGTCCATCTACTTCAGTTATCCCATCTCTGGCAGTGACAGGCACCTGACATGACAATACCTGATGATCAGAGAGAGGCCCAAAAAACCCTCAATGCATATGGAATAAGAGGATTGTGGAGGAGCGGATTCACCCCTGCGGCACCTCCTGCTGGTTACTTCCGGGAATTAGCTCTTCCAGCATCCGGAGCATCCCCTGCAGGCTGGTGATCCGCCTTACCTTTGGCCCCATGTCCCTCCCAGGACCCCAGTGCCCTTGTACCTGGGGTGCTGCCCCCCTGGCAGTAACCCCTCAGTCTTAGGGTCTCCCCTCCCTGGGGAACCCCCACCCACTACCCCGACTTCACTTCAGTCTTGGCTACTGCCCAGTCTCCATCTAGCCCCATTCACTAGGGCTGACTGTAATATCAGCCACTCATCACAGGCAAAGGTGTTCAGACCTGCTGCCTCTGTCTACCTGTGGGCTGCCCCCTGCAGCCCTACACTTACTAGGCCTTGCCAGGCCTACAGTCTGGGGCTTTCCTAGGCCGGAGCTCCCAGCTCCTCTGGCAATTCCCCAGCCCTGCTCCCAATCTAGGTGTCTGGTTAAGCTCCCTGCAGCCAGGCCCTTCTCTCTTGAGCACAGAAAGAGACTGTCTGCTTGAGCTCCTGGCTCAAGCCTTTATAGGGCCAGCTGGGCCCTGATTGGGGCGTGGCCCCAGCTGAGCCTGCTTCCTCCCAATCAGCCCAGGCATCTTGCCCTTCCACAGCCCTTCTCCTGGGCTGTTTTAAACCCCTCAGGGCAGGAACGGGTGTCCACCCCGCTACAAGGATAAAATCCACAAACAATCCCCTTCTGTCATTAAGCTTGAGATACGATTTCCTCTTATCTCATTGTTTTAGGCTCTAAGCCCTGATTTACACTACACAGTTAGGTCGACGTAAGGCAGCTTTATATCTGTCAGTGTACACACTACAGCTTTGCTCCCGCTGATGTAAGTGCTCTGCTGCACCCAACATAATAACTCCACCTCCATTAAAGGCGTAGGGCTTATGTCAGTGTAGTTAGGGCGACGCAGTGTCCATGTAGACACTGGGTTACTTACTTACATCGGCTGTTGGCTGTCATTCTTGTCACTTTCATGGGTCCATCCTCCCCATTCCCAGCTGGGTTGCTGCCCACTGCTTGGGCTTCCCGCTTGGAGCTGGGCTGCTCCTGGCATTCCTGGTGGCAATGAGCTCCTGGCAGGTAGCGGGGAGGCAAAACTGGGGCGCGTGGGCCATCAGGCTCCCAGCAGGCAAGAGCGGGGGTCGGGGGAGGACCAGGCTCCCAGCAGAGAACAGGGTGCAGGGGAGAGCCAATGGTGAGCCGGGTGCCTGTGGGGTAGCCAGGCTCTTGGAGGGGAGCTGGGCTCTCAGCTCCCCACACTGCTCCTCTTAGGTCGGTGGAAGTGCTCCTGGTGCACCACCGACGAAAGGAGGGAAGTGTGAACATGCACCACCGCAGTAATTACTATGGTGGCTGTAAGTCGATCTAATATAAGTCAACTTAAGTTTTGGTGTAGAAATGTCTTAAGAGTTACAAATGCTATTAATGGTCAGAAAGTTCCAAAAATCGAGCCACATATTTTGCCTTGATGCATCCTGCAGCAGTGAGTTTCACAAGTTAACAATATATACTGCAGTATATACAATAGTATTTAATTTATTTTGTTTTACACTTACTGAATGTCCTATTCTTCTTCTGGGAAGTAGGTAAAGCAGGGGAACTATGGGCTTTCACTAGTGGAACCTTTATTAACCAAATCTCACTTATCTGAAAAGCCTCATTATTCAAAACAGAGTCCTTTCCCCAGGTCTCTTTTTTATTTATATGCTAAAGTCTTAGTGAACTGCAGAATTCAGACATAAAGATTTAAGTGCTTAAGTCTTTATATGCTCATGTATCACTTATGTGCATAAAGATGTATGCATGTAAATGTTTATTCCAGTTCATATAAATCCTGTTTCTCAGAACTGTCTGTAATCTGAATGCAGTGATGTTGTAGCCATGTTGGTACCGGGATATTAGAGAGATCAGGTGGGTGAGGTAATATTTTTTTATTGGACCAACTTCTGTGAGTAAGAGAGAATTTTTGAGCTTACACAGCTCTTCTTCTATAATCTGAATGAATTTCATGTCACCTGTTATATTCTGCTGTAAGTATGTCATACTGTCAAACATCCCATTTGAGTCCCCTTTCTCTTCTCTTTTCCAAACTGAATCATCCTCACTTTTGCAATCTCTTTATTTGTAAGTCCCATCACCGTGTTGTACCTCTAACCATTCTTATCACTTTACTTTGATTATTTAGTCTGTTATATCTTAAGGTGAGTTGATCAAAAACAAACACAGTTCCCGAGGTCAGGGCACCCCATTTTTTTATACAGTACTTTGATCACATTGGGGCAGATCCTCACCTGATGTAAATCGATGTAGCGGTAATGATTTAATGTGGATTTCAGTGGAGCTATGCTGGGTTGTACCAGCTGAGGATCTCGCCCATTATTTTATCCCTTCCTCAATTCCTGCAAATACTGATCCCTCTCGGCTTATATGAGAAATTTTAAAATACTTTAGCCAATGTGCATTGCTGCATATTTAACCAAGTCAAATTTCACTTGCCATTGTGCTGTGTAGTTCCCCTCATTTGAATAGCTCCAATCTGCTTAGTGCTGTACCTGGTGTATTACACCATAGCCTGCAGTTATGGACTCAGATTTAATGCTGTGTTTTATAATGAAGCAATCTCCTGTTTGCCCTAACTTGGCTTTTTTTCCCCCTTGGCATAGGAGAACAAGAGGTTCTGCTGTCCACAGATATATAGAGAGACTTTTTTTGCTTAAAAATCTCTTTTTCTTAATTATTATTAAATTAATTTTTATTTCATTGAGTAGCAAAACTCCAAAGATTTTTTAAAAAGTAGAAAGCAGGGCAGAGAGAGGAAAAAGTAAGATTTGCATGTGTCTGGTTAAGAACATGGAAGATCGCAACAAACAACTAGATCCTGTAATAGAACTTTGTAGGAGAGGGACTGTCAGTGTGAGTCTCTGTATAATGTGATCATGTCTGAGAGACTCTGACTTTGCATGTGTGGGGTTAAGTGTGAGTGTTTGGGTGGGGGTGCCAATGTAACTGTGATGTTTGAAAGTGAAAATACGTGTGTGAACATGATGGTGTGGGAGTTGGGGGAGATCCCGTTGACTCTAATGGCAGCCAATAAATGTGTACAGAGCCTTGAAAATGTCTCTGTGTGCAAGAGTGAATTGATAGTTTGAGTCTGAGATTGAGAAGGTTTGTGAGCACTTCTCTGTAAATGTATGTATCAGTGTATTCTGATGTGTTAACCTCTCAAGGTGTTTATGTGCACCAATGGGCGAGAGTTAAAGGTTTGTATCTGGAATGCATGCATTTACTCTGAAGGTCTGATTCTGGTCTCGCTTATACAGGTTTTATACAATGTAAATCCATGGATTTCATTTAATTTACTTCTGATTTACATTGGTATGAGATCAGAGTCAGGCCCTATTCTTTGTATGAAGGAGGCTGCATATGTATATTTCATAATGAATGATTCTGTGTGTGTATTTGAGGGTTTGTATATGGGGATCTGCATATATTAGTCTGTGTATTTTGAGTGAGCTGAGTCACTGTGTGTGTATATTGGTGTGTTCTCAGCACTGAATTGCATACACACATACAAGCGTGTGTGGGTATATATATATATAATGTTTAGCTGTGTGTGTATTTGTACAGATATACAAATGGAGTGATGTGTTTGCACGTGACAGTGCATGTGTCTGTGTGCATAGATGTATGTAAACTTGTATGTATGCATGTCTAAGTGTGCGTGTGGACTACTGTGTGTGAATGTATTTGATAGTGTCTCTGCACATGCACTGAAGTACGTGTGGATGTGCATATAGGTTGTAATAATACATAAAGCACCTTTCACTTCAGGGTCCGAGTGCTTTGTGAACACTAAGTACATTTCATGACCAGCTCCTTCTGGAGATACAGTGAGTCGGTAGGTAAGAGGCTGAAGCGTAAGTGTGTGTGTGCACGCACACGCGGGGAGAGTCACCATGTCACAATAACTTACATTTTAAGACTGAAGCAGGTGATGGTAGTTAATATTACTGTTATCATCTGCATTTCTAAGTCACCCATCACTGTGGCATTTGACTAACAGACATCACCCTTTGGTGAGTGCCAATAAATCCAAGAAGTTCTGTTTCCCACATACATTCAAACTGACACACACATTCATTTCAGCTAAAGTGAGACTTTATTGGCATGACAATTCAAATACTGCCAAAGTGTAAATAGAGACAGAACCCTCAGATTTCTGTTAGGGGAGGATAGGATCCTCCCCAGCTACAGCTACACTGTATCCAGCAGTGTCCATTCGGGAGCTGGTGTTGGGCTGCTACTTAGCACTATATTGTGTCTGCTGTCTCTCTCCTTTCTGTTAGGGTCAGTTTTTCCTCATCACTTTCTGATGAGAAGCCTTTTGTGATTCCTGATAACTTGAGGAAATGATCAGGAATTGCTATGAATGCACAAGCAGCATGAGGTTTTGTTGCTGACCCCAAAGTGTCCGTCCCCCCCCCCCCGGCAGACACTTTAACAGTCACAGACATTCAGAGGAATGAGCAGGCTATGTATCTGGAAACAAACAAACAAAAAACAAAGGAGACCCACCAGCCACGAGGTCCTGTCTCACTCAGTTCTGCTGCCAGTGGAATTCGCATTGTAGAGGACAAGGGACTGTGTAAAGGACCGAAGGTCACTCCCTGTCCCCCTGGTTTTGCCTAGCCAACTATGGGATCACAAGCTCTATGGCTGTGTGATCAGCATTCTCTTCCTCTGATGCTATTAGCCCATGTGTGGGTATGTTAGTCTATTGAAGTCTCACTTGCTTGCCCCCCACCTCCCTCCTTCTCACCCCCCTCCCTGCCCAGTTCTGCTCTGTCACTTCAAGTCCAGCCCCTGAGTGGTAACCAATAGCAGCATTGCCATATTCATCAGTCTCTCAGTCTTAAAGCTACAGTGGGGTTAGTGGGATCTAAATCTCTTGTGCCTGTGTCTTCTCAGCTGTCTCCCTTCCCTCTGCCGGCTTCAGTGTGTCTGGATGAGTGCGTGTGTGTGGATGTGCATATGTCTGTCTCTTTTTCTCTCCTACCCTCTTTAACTGTCTCCTCTTTTTCTCTCACCCCCTTTCTTTCCTTCCTTTTCCCTTTTCTTCCCCTTTCTGTGGCTTCCTTTTCCCCCCTTCACTCTCTCTTCACTGTAATTTAGTTGCTTTTCTCTGCCAACTGGGAATGCTAAAACTGGACTGATGGACATTTCCGAACTTTGCATCTCAGACCCTCTCAGCTACCACAACCAGTAGGTGCTCTGTTTGTTTGGTTTGGTTTGGTTTTGCCTGTGCTGGAAATGACAGACTGGCACTGGTGTGAGCCCGAGTATTGTCTGACTTTGAGTTGGGAAGGGGGGAAAGCAATTTTTACTTGAGGTTCCTTCCCTCCTCCCACCCCCAAGGAGAAATTCTTGCACAGATTTCCTATCTTTTGGACAAATTATGTAGAGGTGGGGAGGGGATTGTGTAAGGGGGTATCAATGCTCCTGTCTGAGGCTTGGAGGGAAGCAAATCTCCATTTAGAACAGGTGCAGACCAAAAAGCCCGCTTAGGTGAAAGGAAAATCTCTCTAAGGAAACCACTCCTCAGTTTGATTTGACTTTAGTTTGTGCCAGTTTATTAATTTCCTTCTTGCAACTTCTTCTTTTAATGCTTCATCTCTGGGGAACACAGACTGATGAAACAGAAAATCTACAATGCATGTTCTGCTTGCACAGATTCACTTTCTGTTTGTGCTCAGGGCTATGTAAAATTTCTATTAGATGAACTAGTGGGTGGGTGTAAATAGATATATACTGTCTACACAAAGTAGATACATTAAAACACAGATATTTTACTGTGTTCACTTATTTAAAAGAAAGGCAAACGCTTCATCTGTAGAAAGCCAGCCTTCCTAGGCTTGCAATCAGGGCAGCCAGCGCAGGGAAAGAGTGGAGGAGAGCTACTGAGCAGGCATCCCAAGCTGGACTGATGACAGATTCCTCGGCACCTGCTGGTGTTCTCATTCTTTGTATGTTACGTTGGAACATGCCCGACAATGCTTTGTATAAAATCACTTTAGCAAGTAAGTTGGATTTGATCCTTTTTGGGGAACTTGGGAGACAGGATGGAATCTTCTTGCAATTTGTCTCCGGTCCACCGGTGCAATTCCTTTTCAAGTATGTTTCTCCTCTCCGACAAATCTCTTCCTAAGCTGAGTCTCTTTTTGTGTATTTGCATATTAGTCTGTGTGTCACCTACAAGGGCTCCATGGTGTTGCCAGAGATGGAAGTAGAGTCACTTTGACTGGTTCATTATTTGTTTAATAACTGCATCCTAGTTAGCATGAATTAAAAGAGAATTTAAAAAATTATGCCTTTTACTCTGCTCTTCTCATTACAGCTTTTTCATCTCTCACATCTTTCTGTTTCTCTCCCTCCCTTTTTCCTGACTTGCTCTCATTCCTTCTATCCTTACCTTATTCCTTTGCTTCCAACAATGCTGTTAACATTAAATTTATTATTTTAAATGGGAATTACCAGTTTAAGCCCTCTGGCTTCTGTGACTGGTGCTTCGCTTTTGGCTGTTCCACTTTGAATTAAAAATAAACAAACAGATTCGTAAAGGAAAAGTGGATTGCGTCCCATTAGATGTTTTTAATACAAAGTCAAAGTTTTGAAAGTACGCTGTTACCTCCATGAAAAATAGCTTGATAATTACCAACTGTCATGTCTGCTCTTGTTAACTTTTTCCTGTTCATCCATTCTACTTGTTGAATCCAGAAAAGCAATTCAGACAGTACAAAAACAATAAAAGTAAATCACTCATTTGATTATTGTTAGTACCTTTTACTATTTAATGGTCTCCCTTGACAGCCCCCGATAACACTGTATCCAATGCACTTCACTCCTGCTTGTGCCTCCCTTAACTTTGGCTTCTGGTTAGACAAATGAAAGTGACTAGGAAATGTGAGACCCATGGCTTCAAAATGGACTGGAGGAGCTATTCTTTGGTAATGATAAACTCTTGGTGTGATCTCTGTCTTCTTTTTCCTGAGCTTGCATGGCTTCTAAGCTTATTTACAATTTATTTTTGCTGTGTGTGGGGAAACTAAATTGGGAGAATTAAAAAAAAACAAATAAACCCATTTAAAAAAAATTAAAGAAAAGTTAAAGGAGCTCAAGCCATGGGGCAAGTGCTGTGGAAGCCATGACTAATCCAGAATCTGGAGAAAGTCAAGAGGAGAGGAAAGATGTAGGAAGCCTTCCAGATAGTGTGTATACATACAAATTTGTACAATGGCCAGGTTCTGCTTCGGTTTACACCCTTGTGTAACTAAGATCAGATTTCAGTGTGATTGTGTGCGTTTAAGTCAGGGCCGAATTTGGCCCAATATATGTATATTTACCTATCTATCCAGTATGTGTAATAGTACAAATACACTGTGCAGCAGGTGTAAAATGTATATATATATGTTTATATCTGTATCTATTTGCGTGAGTGTACTATCCTACATACAGTGGCTTACTACGCTGAATACTGGGTATTGAAATAATGTCAATAGTTACTTTCTGTCCAAACTCTCCTGTTTTAATTATGTTTGCAACAATTATTTTGGCAAACTGAACATTACATTGAATGTGAACTTCAAAATATTGAAAGCTGCTCCTTTATTTATGTATTTTAATAGTGATAAAATGGGAGGATAAGTGTGCATGGCACCTTGGGTGATCCTTTGTGTGGAATGCCCAGAAGTTGTAGCTTACATAGGAGACAGAGAGAGAGAAGAAAACGGTCACCCCTCCACTTTGGAGTCCAGGGAAAGATCTAAATTACACAAGTTCCAAATCCAGGATGAGTCCAGACAAGAACTAACTGAGCAGAGGAATTCACCTCTTCTAATCGAACTCCATAATACTTTGAATTTCACTTTCTTTGAGTAGTAAAAGTTCCCTTTTCTTCTGCCTATGTGTGTGTCCTGACCTGAGAAATGACACAAGGAGTTGGGGAGGCCTCCTGCAGTGACAATGAGAAAACACTTGTTCCTAATTGTTGACTGTGTGAGATATATATATATATGATGTGTTGGAGTTACTGCTTTGAGGGACCCGTTGCCGCCTCCATGTACTGGGTTTTGGGAAAGTTCTTCTGTCAGTGGTAGGTGAAGCAGCTCCAAGGAGGAACCTTTTGCAAGGGTAGGATTAGCAAACTATAAAAGCTAATGATTTGAGTCTGCAGTTTATCTCACAGATCAGGGAAGGTGGAGTGAACATATTTACACTGTGCTTACGATGTCTATCTGAAGTACAGTATATGTACACACACATTTTTAATTAGGGTGACCAGATGTCTCAATTTTATAGGGACAGTCCCGATTTTTGGGTCTTTTTCTTATATAGGTTCCTATTACTCCCTACCCCCGTCTCGATTTTTCACATTTGCTGTTTTGTCACCCTATTTTTAATGTATACAGTATGAATACATATGTATATATAAAATGCCTCTATTGTATCTCTGCTGTATGTAAACATAAGATTTTTTCACAAGAGAGTGAAATCTGGCATTTTATCCTTTAATATTAATTTCACTGTCTCAGATGAGAGAAGAGGTTCTTTTTCTGTTTTGTTTTAGTTACTGCCTAAGATGTTCATAGGACTGTAGGAAAATGTCATTGCCATTTCTAATTAATATCCTGGAAAGAGAGAGAAAGAGAGACTTACCAAGTTACCTGAGTGTGTGTGTGTGTGCACGCGCGCGTATATGTGTGTGTAATTGCCAAATTAGGGCATCATACTAGATGTTATGTCTTTCAATGTATTTCCTTTGATGTAAAAGAGAGATGCACAAATCATTGTCTGATGATGATGATTATGAAATATTATTGTGCAATTAGGAAAAAAAAGTGAAAAGGAATGAAGTGTCTGTATGATCATAGAAACACAGACACAGAGAGATACTGTACTGGAATTTTGATACAATCAAAGAGCAAATTCAGAGAAAGACTTAGTAAATTGTTTGGTTTTGTTTGGTTAATTCTTATTTACAGATTGAGGAAATGTGACTTTGTTTCCCGTAACTTCCAAAATCTGTGACTGGAAGGAAATTGGTGTCAGATGCTGACTGTAGCTGTGTACTTTGAGCACTTCTGAAGGACTGGAACAAGTTGTTGTTGTTTTTGGTTTTTGTTATATTTTACTGGCAGCATAAATTGAGAAATGTCTGTAATGAAAAGGACTGAGTAGCTGAGTTCCCTGAGCACGTTCCCATCACAGGATGGGATCCTGCTTTACTGAGCTTATCAAGAATCTGTCTGGCACTGGAATTTGGGAAATTATTTTATAGGATTTTTATTAACATCCCCTCCTCCTCCCAAATTCCACTTTAAAAAATACTTTAATCATATTAATTATTGAGAGATATGGAAAGATCAATTTATTAAAGGAAAACCCAACCAAACAAAAATCTTTCATTGTATTGATTTGAAGTAATCAATAAATATTGCATTTAGCCCGAGAGGGAAAAGACTTTGGAGGGATTGCGTTCAAAGAAAGTTGCTGTGACAGAGATTTCATATCCCAGACCCTTCTTCTAAGAGACTACATTGCTCACTACCAACTGCCCCGACTCAGAGACTCCTAGCCACATTTCTGCTGCATTACCTATGCTTGATTCCCATTATTTTTAATTTCACGCTTCCCAAAATTTCTTATGCTCGTTGAATAAATTTAGCCCATTACGGAGGTTTGTGTGTGACACCAACAACTCTCTCCCAAAGTTTGGGAGGATGGAATCTCTCCAAAGAAATGCAAGAAGGAAAGGTGGGAGGATGGGGTATATCTAAACCCAGCTGCACCTCATGGTCCCTATGGGGGTGATGGACATTCTTGGGAAACCTCTTCAAAGCATGTAAAATTATTCGCCTGCATTTAGTTAGAGAAGAAATAGCGAAAGAAGAAGATGGTGTATGCTGGATATAAAAGCCAAATCCCTACTCTCAAATTCTTCTGTTCTGTTCTGCATCCCACAGTTCAGAAGTCGGGAAGTGCTAACGGCAACCAGATTGTGTGTGTGAGAGAGTGAGTGAGACTTTATTGTAGACCTCAGAGATGGAACAAATTCTCCTCAGCAAGTCCATCTCCGCATCTTAGATAGTTATTTAGCTTAATTTGGCAGCTGGGGAATGCAAAAGGTTTTTTACATTTATTTTTAGTTTGCATGAGTAGGCAGGTAGGTTTTTAGCATTTGTACAGTGCCTAGTGTAATGAGGCCACGAACCTTGATTGGGGTTCGTAGGCACCACCATCAAATAAATAATAAACAGAAGTTCCATAAGTAGCCAGGAATCTATTGGCTGTTTGTCTGAAGAGGCTGGTGGACAATGAAAATAGCAACAGCAATCAGATTTGTGTATTTTGCTGAAAACAGGAAAAATCTTGCACTGTTTCTGCCCTCCAGGATCGGCTGCATTTTAGCAGTAGGCGAGGTGATCGCTGCATGTAGTTTGTGAGTTAGTCTGAATTGCCATGTGTTCTGGGATCTGCAAGTGGAAATGTAATGTAACAGGCTTATTATTTATTAATAATAAAGATTGAGCTGGATAAATTCTTATTTATTGATAATTATAACTAATCACCTGCAGAAATCTTAGCCAACTTCTGGGGAATTTATTGTTGAACTAAATTTCAGTAACTTCTATCAATATCAATTTCTGTATCTGTCACGTTGCTTCTCTTTAAAACTCTGCCCTGCCTCTTCAGAGCACTAGAGATGCCCACAAAGTTACCCTTGTGGCTGAAGCACAGTTTACTTTGTTGATCATGCAGAGCTTTTGAGAGCCCTGCTGCTGGAAGCGACTGTCCATGAAGAGAAACATGCCTGCTCGAGGTGGAGCACGCTGTACAGTAATATATTTGTCATGTTTGTAATTGCAAATGTAATTAGCAAACAAGCTCTGGGGGATAGAGGACTTCAAACTTTCACTGCACATAATTTGACCCTGTGCTGGCTGGACAGGAGCTTGTGTATTGTTAACCCTCACAATTCCTGCACACCGGTCCTCTCTGTCTTCCTAGGTTTACTGGTGCAAATTTTCTTTTCCATAGGTCTGACCTTGCTTTGACTCTGTGTGTGTGTGTGTGTTTGACTCTGTGTGTGTGTGTGTGTGTGTGTAATTTATTTTATTGCAAATGATTAAGGTCGTTTCACTAATATTTCCTATTCTCTACTGCTTCTGACACCCTCTGGAAAGCATTCTGTGATGCCCTTTACGAAGAGCACTGTGTACAAATAAGTACTAGCACATTGCACTGTTCAGTGCATTCTGATCACCGCAGGCAATGTTCCCATTCAGTGCCCCCTTACACTTCGCAAAGGCAACTTGTGAAAAGCAGGTGGCAAGCTGTTATCACACAACCTGTGTTGGGTTTGTGTCCCTGCTGAGCTGAATTTTTCTTGCTCCCCTCTTCTAATGGGGGACCCTACTCAGCTCTGTTTCTTTCTATTGGGAGGGGCTGAAGGGAGTACAAGAAATCCAATTCCATTTTTTGGGATCCCAGAAAATCCCACTCTAGTCATCCTTATTCTGACTTTGTCAGTTTGTAAAGAATATTCTTGGCCCATGAGGATTTTATGAACAATAGAACCAGAATCCATTCGGAAGAAAGTCACTAACTTGTGTGTGAGGGGAAGAGTGTCCTTTGCTTTCTCATGCAAATTCCTTCATTAGTTTCTTTTCTTCCCCTTTCTGTGCTTGGGATTTAAGTTGCAGTAACATTCCATGACAGAACTGTTTTTGTTTTGTTTTTTAGTGTGAAAGGGAATGGATTGAGCATAGAGAGAGGCGGCCTGTCTTGTCCGATGCTGCACTGCCGGTGAGGTGTTCATTCTTAGGGCATCTCCCTGATTTTACATTCCATTTGAGAGGGGTGGGAGAAAAAGGAAACCTGTTCTAGGTTTGTTCTTTAGGAGACTAAGAGCATTTGGTGAGAACCCTTCTCTTACAGTCCCGACTTTCCTTTTCTGTCCCAGGAAATCATGTCCAATTCACCATACATTTTAAGTCTCAAACACTTTTTTTTAACATAAGAAAACTAGGCCATCGGATGGGTTAGAGAGAGCCAGTTAGTTTCAGTTGGGGAGCTTGTGAAAGTGTCTTTTTTCAAAGTGCAGTTCATTCTGAACTGATTGTGTATTTTTAATACAGCTGTTTTTATTAGGAGATTTCTTGTTGCTATTTTTCTCCTATTCTCCCAGTCTTTCCCATGCATATAGTTTCACAAAATATTATTTTTGAATTCCTTCTGTTTTTCTCCTGGCACTTTAAAGTTCCCTTCAGTAATATTGAGCCTCAATCGCTGGTGATGGAGCCGTCACCGTGAACGATACCGGTGAGCGTATTGTCTCACTGTCCTTTGACTCAAGAGAGAGGTCAAAAGAACATCCTTAAAAATGTTTAAATTCTGTGATTATGATTTTGCATTTGGAGATGATCATTTTAAGAACATCTAGTTTTTCGTCCTCCACAAAGATGTGGGGAAAAGCAAAGGACAGAAATATAATTTTCTGTCAATTGCCGTCAGTAAATAAACAATAGCATAAACAATTACAAAACATGCTTCCACTGCGCTTTATACCAGTTTGTAGAATTAAAAAAATTAAACACACAAAAATAAGGACAATATATAATTTTGCTTTGCCTGATTTTATTTTTAAAAAGTTTTCCTTGCATTTTTTTGTTCATTCAATCTGACATGTTTTGAAACATCAACAGTGTATTTGCTTATTTTTTTAAAAATTATTTATGGGATTTTCACAGACCTAGAAATACAACAGTTAAGAATATAGGCTTGTGACATTGAGTTCCGGGACTTATTTTATAACTGTTACCACAGTACTGGTAGCCAGGGTTAATCCAAATTTTTTTTAAATGTTTGTGTGTGTATATTCATACTTTGTCTGCTTTTAATTTTTAAAAATGATCCTTGATTGAAAGACTGTTTCTGAGAATTACCTTTGTCTTTCATTTGTTCCTTGTTTCAGAATTGGATGTGATAGGCAAACATGGTCTGATTTTTTTTTTTTAAACGGTCTAAAAGGTGGGGGGAAGGTCAGATGAATATCTTTACAACACTCAGATTGCAGTCCCTCTCTAGCCCCTTTTCAGCCTCTCTGGGCATTGCCTTCCTCTCCCGACTCCTCTGACTTGCTGCTTCATTCAGCCTCTCAAATGTTTCTGTTTTTCTGCCGTTTGCATTTTTGTCATTGTGAAGGGGGGGAGGGGGCTGTGCTGTAGTGAGATACTGGGCAGCTACTCCTGTGAAACCAAAGACCTTAATACCCGTTGCCTGACACTCTTTTAGTAGTCAGTTTGCTTATCGGATTCATCTGTAGTGCAAAGGTATCAGAAGGGAGCAAGGCACTCTGTATGCCTAACTGGATTATTAAGCAGTGACTTCCAGGCAATTGAGCGTAGCCTGCAATGCAGTCTAACCTGGGACCAGGGGCAGGGAGAGGAAGCACAACTGTCTGATACAGTCAAAACTCACTTTCAAAGCCAAATGAATCCCTGTATGGGGGCCTGTAACAGTGGCACTTCAGCTTTAGAAAATATTTTACTTTCGCTCCTTGTGGGCTTTTTCTGCCTTAACAGATCATAGAAAGTGTGACCTTTTGAAAATGATGGTGAGATGTATTGATGTGTCCACACATTCTACCTTATACAAATGATACCAGACAAGTCACCCTTAGAATAATTGATGAAAATTGTGCTGTTGCACCTTATACACCACACAGACTTAACATGAGTAAAGATGAGAAAGAAATAGTTTTATTCTCACACGTGTGTGAATAAGTGTTATATATATATATATAAAATGTGTGACCTGAAGAAGAGCTCTGTGTAAGCTCGAAACCTTGTCTCTCTCACCAGCAGAAGTTGGGCTGTTGAAGGATAATACCTCACCCACTTCTCTCTCTAATATCTTAGGACCAATATGTCTACAACCTCATTGCATGTAATATATTCTAAATAAACACACACACACACACACACACACACACACACGGTATTTCTATATAAAACAGGTACATATACTGTATATGTGAATAAGTATAACCTAAATGTAGTGTGTGTGAATACGGTCTATATATGTGTATATCTATACAGTGTGTGTACTTAAAGTATATATGAAAATACTTCCTTCCTCACAGGAGTGTTCTATGGCTTAATTAATTAATGTTTCTAAAGCTTTTGAGATCTTTGGATAAAAGGCATTCTTGAACTAAAAAGAAATTTAATGGTATCTAGATACAGTGTACATAACATCTGTATTTATAGATTTTTGTAGTCTGAATTAGAGCAGATATAATTAGATCGTAGATAATAAGATTAGATATCATTGGAAAGCTAAATGTGGTTAGATATTCTGTTTATAGATTCCCCCCCACATCAGGGTTTCTGATTTTAAAGAAATGCAGTGATATTTTTTTATATTAAAATGTGAGAAAGGCTGAAAAGACAAATGTGCAAAATATGGAGCAAACCACAAAATACTATTGGAATGAAGCTGGGGACTTGTGCCGAAGCCGGAAAAATCAGCACTTTGGTTTAATCTTTGGATACTTTGGGAATTTTTATTTTGTTTTGGGGAGTTTTTAAGCATGGTGCTTATGGGAGGGCACAAAACGTAGCATGCTTCCCACTGTACAGTCCATCACTTTTGAAAGCGTTATTTGAGTAAGGAATAATTCAAGTCTCACCCTATCGAAGCAAACAGCATTTTTGACCATCCTGTTATAATTGTTAGAAGCTGCTTGTGAATTAAAATGAGAACTTTTTGCTTTTGGTTCCAGTGATTACAGCTAAGAGGCTGAAAGAACCATATGCCCTAAACAGTGCCCATGCCCGTTTCTCCCATTCCAGTACAGACCTGTCTTCAAATTTCTCCCCTGCCTCAAGTCCCCTCACTACAAGGACTTGCCTTTTTAAGCCCTAAAACTGCAGTTTATTTCCCTACCGTCCTTCATTTTCTCTCTGTGTATATTTGCAAAAGGAAATCAGTTCTCCCAGCTCAGCACTACAGTATTATGTATATTTTTAATGTATTCATTTTTTTCCTTTAAATTTTCACCTAAGGTGTTTAGGGAAAAAATAGACACAACCATTCTTTAATGGTTGGTTGAAGGGAAAAAAATCTCCTTTTGGCTGTTCTGCTCTGTCGACGTAGAGCTTCTTTGCCTCAATCTGTGGAAAATGTTATAGATTCAATTCCCCAAGAGTTAAAAATTAATTCATGAATAATAAAAACCAATCAGTCTGGTTGAGTTTAAGAAGGATTAGAAGAAAGGTTTTTGTACAGAAGCAGTTATATATCTTGGTGCTGATGTTGAACTATTAGATATTGTCCGGGTCTCCACTGGTTATCTGATAAAGGTACTTGATTTGCAAATAGGGTTGTTATCCTGATGACTAGCTGGATCCAAATCTCCAGCTTGCAGCACACTCTCCTACATCCTACAGAGATCACCAGCTGGGAAGGGTTCACCTTTCAAGAGCAAAGTTTTGAAGATGCTGGACTAGAGAAAGTATGAATTGGATTAATTAAGAAAGGTCGGGTGGTTGGTGTCTATTACAAGTTCTCAACCACCTCTTAGCACATAATTCATTTGATTAAAAATGTATGGATGGTAAAGGGAATGTAACAAAATACATATTTTAAAAATAATTTAAACTCATTATTTGTAAAGGCTGTTAGGCATCCAAATCCCCTTCAGCTTCAATGGGACTGTGGGAAATGTGCTGGGTTCTGTACAGTACACAGCCAGCAAGGTAGTCCCTGCCCCAGACAGGCATAGAAAGAACAGACAAACTGGCAGAGACAGAGGAAGGAGTTACCGTATATACTTGTTCATTAGTCCATTAGTTTATAAGCCGACCCCCCACAATGGCTAAGTAAAAATTGCAAAAAATGTATGACCCTTTCATAAGCCGACCCTATATTTCAGGGGTTGGAAAACTTTGGCTCCCGGCCCGTCAGAGTAAGCCACTGGCGGGTTGGGACGGGTTTACTTGGACCATCTGCAGGCATGGAGCCCCTCAGCTCCCTGTGGCTGCAGTTCGCCTTTCCCAATGGGAATGGTGAACCACGGCCACACGGAGCTGAGGGGCTCCATGCCTGCAGACACTCCAGGTAAACAAAAGTACAATGTATTAGATCAGGGATCGGCAACCTTTGGCACATGGCCTGCCAAGGTAAGCACCTTGGTGGGCCGTGCTGGTTTGTTTACCTGCTGTGTCCGCAGGTTCGGCCGATTGTGGCTCTCACTGGCTGCAGTTCGCCGCTCCAGGCCAACAGGGGTAGCGGGAAGCAGCGCGGGCTGAGGGATGTGCTGGCCGCCGCTTCCTGCCGCCCCCATTGGCCTGGAGCGGCAAACCGCGGCCAGAGGGAGCCATGATTGGCCAAACCTGCAAACGCGGCAAGTAAACAAACCGGCCCGGCCTGCCAGGGTGCTTGCCAAAGGTTGCCGATCCCTGTATTAGATATTCAATTCAATGATTCCATAGAGTTTAAAAATCATCAAATTTTGGTGTAGACCTGTTTATAAGCCGCTCTTTGATGCGTCACTTTTTTACCAAAAATATTCGGCTTATTAACGAGTATATAGAGTACTTTCCATAGTCCATCACCTTCAAAACTTTGCTCTTGAAAAGTGGATCCTCCCCACCTGGCAGTTTCCTGTAGCATGCAAGTGGGTGGGCAGCAGGCTGGAGATTTGGATCCAGTTAATTTATTTGCTTCAGGAGACTAGAAAGAAAATGTCTCAGTTGTTTTATTTTTCAAAGGCTGGACTCCAGTTTTGGGGAGTTTCTTTGCTGTTGAAAATAACTGATAAAGAGCAACGTATGCACAATTATTCTCCCAGAGCAGAGTCTTGCTGTGCAGTGGTGTGGGATAGGGTATGGGGTGATTGCGCGTCTTGTGAGATACTGCTGGAGCTCAACGCAAGAGTGAATAAGGCAAGCCAAGGACAGAAGCACTACGTTGTCTTTCCACACCACAAAGTGATTCGCCGCAATCAGTTGAGAAGATGTGGTTATGTGGGTGAGGAAGGAAGACATGACAGCAGCCGTGGGTAAGGCAGAGGAAAGGGACAGAGCCAGTTTAAGCTCCAAAAAGTCTGCTCCTGTAAGAGCTGTTCAAGATTATATAGCACTTTGAGCTAAAAACAACTGCGCAGTTAACAGGAGTTTGAAGTTGACCCCAGCTACGGCTTCAAATAGCCACAGCACCTTCTGCTTTGGCAGGTCGGTATGGAAAAATTGTCATTGCAGAACGTTTGAGGTTACAGGATCTGTCAGTCACTAGTTTAAACCTGAAGGAGACTTGATGTTAAATATGGGGAATAGGAAAGAGACATGAGAAAGTAGTGTCATTTTTCTGAAACAAGAATGGATCTGCATCCCTTACTGGAAGACCAGTCAGTGCCCATCATCTTTGCCTCAACCTGCCTTAAAATAGCTCCGACCATTACAGTACTCCAATCCGTGCATCAGATGAGAAAAATCAGAAGAACTCTACAGCCCCCTGCAGGACTTGGTTGATGCTGCATTGACACATAACTGATGAGTGTGGGTTCAGGGTTGATGAAGTACTGAGAAGGGTTACAATCACAGTTTACTTTTTACAAATGTAATCCTGGGAAATAATCAAATTAATTTGTGGTCTGAAAAGTAAATGTGGATTCCTTTCAGCCACTTGTCTTGGCAGTTCTTTAATTCCTGTCTCAAGCACAGAATCAGATATTAGACATGTAACTATTGGGTCATCCAGCTCATCATCCTATGCCAATGCAGGATTCTGCTCTATGGTACGTTTCCAGTATTCTATCTAGTCTAGTTGTAAGTGTCACAAGTGAGGAGGCTTCCATCCCTTCCCTCCGGGGATGATTCCGCAGCCTAAGGAGTTCTTATAATAGAAAATATTTTTTTCTAATATTCAGCACAAAAGTTTTCCTTTTTAATTTCATCCCATTCCTCCTGATTATGTCCTCTACTATCATGCTAAGTAATTTCTGTCCATCCTTGCTGTTTACAAATATTTGAAGAGAGAATATATTGTTAGCCCCTTAATTATCTGTTGATCTCTCTTCCTAATGAGTGCAGACAACCACCTGATCATATTTGGGTGCTCAAAGCTGCATCCAGTTTGTCAGTATCATTCTGATAAAATGATGCCCGCAAATTAACACAGTATTCCAGGTACAATTACGGCAGAACTGTGTAGAGGATTGTCACCTCCATGCTTCATGATATTGTAAGGCAATGTCCCGGGGGTGCATGGTTGGCAGTGGAGATAAAACACAAGACTTCAGGATCTGAATGACTGAGCTAGAAGATCCAGGTCTGTTGCTCAAAGTCTGTAATAGGCTCTTTGTGGTCCAGACACTAGAGGGAGAAAGAGAGATTCATTGTGTAAGTGTGGTATACACATTCCCCAGGACTTTTCCAAAATAACAGTCTGTGGAGCCAGAAGTTTGTTAGCTAATCCCCTGTCTGTCATAGTATACATTTTGTCCAGAACAATTGATGAATATATATTCTTAAGTATTCTTTTACCTTCTTAGCTGGCTTAGCAGGGTGCTTCTTACTTCCGAAATGTTTGTTCCTCTTTTATTTCTCGTTAAAGGCAGATGTTGACAAGCAGTAACCCAATCATTTTTGGCTTGTCACTAAACTCATCCCCCTATTCAATCTTTAATAGTTCTACTTCCCCCAAGTACTTCTACCATGGGGAATGATGCCATGAAAGTCATGGTGTCCAATATGAGCAGTCTCAGTATGTAATGCTCATACAACACCAGTGTTACAGCTATATTAGAGCTTTGATACTTTTTATGGTGGACCATCAGACTAGACAAAAGAGCCTCACAAGCTCAAGAAGCAATCTTTGGTGCCTTCTGAGATGGAAGGCCATACTAAATGGCAGTGACTCACAGTGATTCACTTTTCCCCACACTGAAGTAATCTAATCAGTACTTCACAACTTCTAGGAGAGACTGATGTGTAACTGATTCCATTTTACTTCCAGCAATCAGTAATTTGTAATAGATTACTGGACATTCTCAAAGTAACTAACAACCATGAGATGCTGTCAGTGCATGTATAGAAGGATATTGTTGACAAGAATGTAAATGGGAGACTAAGATAGGAGAGGTCAGCAAATGAAGACACTATCATCAAGTCTTTTGAGTTCTGCTCTAAGGATCAGCTTATATCTGAAGATGCTTTGGGCTGATTCTCATTTTCACTGTGGTAAATGAGGAGTAACTCAGTTGAAATCAGTAGTTACTCCAGTGTAAAACTGATGTGAGATCAATATTAGGCCATTCAGCTTCACACCACAGTAGGGGAAGATGCACCTGGAATTGTTTAGAGAGATCTCCGTGAGAAGCAGACTAATGCTCTCACTGTACGGGGAAGACAGAAACTAGCATTCTACACTCTGCAAAACTCTGCCAGGTGCTCTTATTGAGTCAGATCACCAGCTGCTTCTTTCAGAGTTCAGGTTTCGTGCTTCTAATGCATGAAACGATTCCTTCAGTCCTTTGGGAATAATTTGGAGTATGTTGGAGGAAGCTACAGAGTGGTAATTGGGGATGAATTTGATGCATTGCTGAAATGCACAGAGGACAAAATGGCAAATGAAGTGTGAGAGAAGACAAAGTGTGAACTCACTGAAGTTGCAAAGAATATTATTTGGGATAAAAACATGGCAGAGAGGAATAAAACAAGGCTCAGATGAAGTATTATGTCATGTGGAGAATCCCTGAGAGCTCCAGGCAGGAAGATACTCTGATGAGAGAATGAGGAAGAAATCCGTGTGGAGGGAGTTGACCCATGCAAATGCTGTTGAAACTCTATAGTGCCACCAAACCGAGCAACAGTAAAGCCCTCACAACAGCACATGAAATCAAGAAAAAGTGAAAGAAGGACGATAACCTCTGCTCTGAAGCAAGACAGGCTGCCTGATAGCCCCGACTCGGAAGGAATTCCAAAAGAACTCTCTGGCCCTCAAAATCTGAAATGAGCAAAGTGTAAACAAAATCCACAGAGACAAAGCTTGGAAGAGATGACAGCTCTGCTGCTGAAAAAGGGATGAGTTTTTTACACAAGATCTCTGAGGCCAGAAGGGAAGCCAGCATTGGCTGAATGACTGATACCAGGTAATAATCACATCCCCACCCCAGACAGGCGGTCTGAAGGAGAGTTGGAATTGCAGGCTAGCATCACACACTTCTTGTGTGAGCAGCATCCTACAGCCGATCACTCTAGGAACAGTGTTTGAAGATGGAATGCAAACTGGAGGCAGAACCAGCAAGGGCAGAATCAGCAAGGGCAGAACTGAGGTCAGGGAGCATGGGATCAGACTTGTAACCTAGACATAATGATTGAAAAAAACCCAAACAAAGTGAACCCAGTCATTGTGACTGTCTTATTCGTATAAGCAGGATTTCTGGTTTTAGGTTGAAACTGATAAACAATGACAGATTCCCCACATTTAAGATAAGGTTTTATAAAATATACACTGCAAATGCCCAGGCCAGGGGCAGTTCATTCCAAGGAAAGGCAGGGTTTTGAGTTTTTATATATAGTGAGTTGAGGGAAAGGATTTTTTAAAATGCATATTAGAAAAACCTACTTTCACAAAAACTGAGTCAGGATTTGCCTAAAAATAAACATTAAATCCAACAAACAATAATAACAGCACTAACCTTTGTCCTATCCATCTCACAAGCAATTTCAGTCCAACACATCAGTACACCTCTGAGCCACTCTGCTGAAAATGGGCTTTCCTGCAGGTTTGAGGAACATGTCATATTGAGAAAGTGACAGCCAGATCAGTGCAAGGTGTAGCACTGCAGAGAGGTTTCGCCACAGCTATTAAGCTTTCATACAAATATACAATGCCCTTTGTGCTTGATGACTCTGATAGTGCCAGGTCATTTGTGAAAGCAGAGTCTGCTACCTGCAACCTTCTTGATGAACGACATTGAGAGCTGGAACTATGCGCAGCCAGAGGTAAATTGTACCTGAGAGAGATGGTGAGACTTGGGAAGCAGGATATTCCAAAGAGCAGAAGAGTTTGAAATGGAGCCATTGATAATGGAAAGAGTTACAGTGCTGGACTTCATGGAGTTTGAGGAATAGGGATTGCCCTCATAAGATCAGGAGATGGTTTATTACAGCATGTGTAGAGTCCTGGAAATTGGAAAAGACACACTCGTTGGAAGCTGATAGAAGCCCTATCTTGCACGGATGCTCCAAAGGAGTTGGAGGGGACAGGAACCATGTCCCAGCATGAGGCTTAATGGGAACTGATGGGAATGGAATCCAAAGGTGGCCTGCTGAGTCCTGGGTTGGCACTTGGAGGGAGCAGAAGCTCAGAACCATTCTGTTTTGTCACTTTTGCCTCCGTGATGGATAAAATAAATAGCCATAAGAGAACAGACAGGGAGGAAAACTTACAGTGAATCAATCCTAGAGAGAGAACGGTGATTAGCTTATCTGAGGGTTTTCTTTGACCTGCTCAGTGGGCTCATGCTGACTCTTGCTGTGTCTTTAACTTTCTGTGCTCTGACCTAGTGCTTAGTCCTGTTCCGTGGAATTACTGAGCCCTCCAGTTGTTCCATTGCAGTTTAACAGCGGTGAATGGCGGTAGCCAGCCTCGCTCTCACCTGGCCTCTCTGCTGATTTGAAATATTTTATACTGAAAACAGAGTGAGTGAGGTGAGAGTAGAACATGACGAAGACCCTCTCTGCTTAAAGAGTCATTAAAGGGACAGGCTGATTTGTGCTCTGGCCATTTACATTTGCAAAGGTGCTTGTCACAGGGCATGTAGGTCTGGGTGGTGTGGGGCATGGTGGGGTTCTGTGGTAAGTGTTAATCTGCATGTGTGTTTCATGAATGCTTTGTTTAATGTCTTTGTGTTGGTATTTAATGTGAACGTAGGAGTGTGCATGCTTGTGTTCATATGGTGGGTAGTGGAGTATGTGTCTCTTTATTAGCGGTAATGGATTTGAGTGTGCCGATGCATGTGTGTATTGTTTGATGTTTGTGCATGCATCTTGTGCACATTCGTGCTTGATCCTTGTGCACATATAATTCTTTTAAGACATGCAAAATGCAAGTTACAAATGAGGCCTACTCAGTGTGGCCCAGTTATTTCAGGCAGCCGAGGTGCTCGCAGCCATCCCAGCTCCATGCAGTTCCTATTATCTTGGCCAGAGGGAAGGCTCCCTTTGGGCTCACCTGGTAAAGCTAGTGCCTAAGGATACTGGAAGACCTAACTGGAGTGTGAATTGCAATAATGTGCAGATGCTCATGCTTGGGGACTCAGCCTTGAAATGGGGAACTCCAGGAACCAGAGGCCTCCACTCCAGTGTCTGGCCCCAGGCGGGAGATATAATAGAATCATGGAATTATTTATTCTGTAGTGCCTACAAATGAGCTGGGTACTTCACAGACATAGGATTAGACAGGTGTTTGCCCCTCAGAGCTTACAATCTTAAAGGACAAAGACCAAACAAGGGATGGGGGAAAGGGGAATAGCAGCCTAGAAATTAGTGAAGGAAAAGCCCACCGGGGTTCCATGCAGGTCATCTTGCTACCAGAGCAGGATTGTTCCCTACAGCAGTTTTTCTAGAGTTTTGTTGTGCCTGGATTAAAGGTGCAGAGTTCTGAGTAAGCAACAAATATCTGTGTGTGTGAATGAAAGAGCAAAGCACTGTTGCTCCATGGAGAGTGAGGGGGTGAGGTGGAAACAGAATCATTTGTGTGTGCATAAGTCCTTTTTAAACGAGGTATTGTCAGTCGGGTGTGTATTTTGACATTTACTCATCACTTTGAAAGTGAGGACACAGCCTCTGTCTCCAACAGCAAGTCTCTAGAACAGAGTTAATATCGTGCTGTGACCAAAAGGGCCAGTTAGTCTCCAAGAGACACCAACCAGCAGCACTCAGAAAAATTAACAATAACAGTACATTATACAATTCATCAATCTTTTTGTTTCCCGCCCTGAAGCGATGCTGCTCAGGGCACTCTGGTTACACAGAGGTCAACACTTTCATTAGAAACTCCCCACCACCACCACCTCCGAGACATACACCCTTTCCCAGGGGTGCTGTAGAACTTGCCTATAGAAGTGGGTGCAGCTGGAAGCTTGGCACAGGCACACGGGTCTAGGAGTGATGGTTTAGTTCAAGACGTAGTGAAAAATCAGGCTGTCAGATAGGTGTGAAAATATTCTACATTTCCTCAGTGTCAGTGCAGGCCAGTTCTGATTTTAAAAATGAAATATGGCAGCTAATTAATCTAGATCACAGCTTAATCGCCTGTGGTGGGTTTTAAAAAAAACATTTTTATATGAATATAGTGCTCATGAAAGTGAGGAACTCATATCATTGGGCAGACTAAGGTACAGTGTGAGCAAGCTACTTCCCCCTGCCTCTCTGCCAGTGCACCTCAGTCTTGACCTGCCGCAGCCTCTGCTGTTCAAGTTCTGAGTCTACCCTTATTTTACTAATGTACCTTAAACCTAGTGTGCAGCAGATTTCCACAGCTCTGCCAATGAACTTTGATCCAGATCTTCAGCACCCCGGTACTTCATTAATCCAGTCATGAAGATTCCAAAGAACAGACTTGCATTTGTGCAGATTTACAGTATGATGTTGGTAGGCAAATATCTACTTATGTATTTGCATTATAGTAGCACCCAGAGGGCTCCTACCGGGATTGGGGCTCCATTTTGCGGCATGCTGTTCAAACACATGATCAGAGACAGTACCTGCCCTGCAGTGCTTCCAATCTAAAAGGACAAGTAATTGACAAAGGAAAGGGGAGCAGGTTAGAACACGGATAAAGTAATCAAGGCCCTGATAGGTGCACATCTTGCCAGTTCCATTCTTCCCTCAGAGGACATCGCAAGTGTAAGTAGCAGCATGGAGAAAGGCTTGTAGACGTTTACGTGAGGGGCTGACAAATTGGTGGAGAGCACTGGCATAGTTGATGGACTAGAAAAGGTGAGCAGGGAACATAAGAAGTTTTGTATTAAATTCTGTATGGTGGTTTAAAAAATCCTACAGAAAGGCGAACATTTTCTATTAAATTCTATAGGACTGTTCATTGATGGTAACATCATTTAAAAACAAATCACTTGCTCCATCCTCATGCTTGCGGTCATCCTTGCCTGGGTTATGGTTTTGGCTGATCTAACAAGCTAGGAAGAGTTAAACCCAATTAGTATGCTGTGGGAGGCCTGCAAGGAAAACTTTAGGGCAGTGCAAGAAGTGATGCTGGTGAATCAGAAGATCTTCACTCTCAAAGAGTTGAACCACAGCAGAGTGCTGGTGTTGGGGGGCTGTGCAAGAGGCCATCGTCTTTCAGATGAGATGTGAAGCTAAGGTTTTGACTACTGTGTCCTTAACCATCCCATCATGTTGGGGTATTAATCAGTTGGGGGCATTAATTCCAGTGTCCTGAACAAATTCTAACTGGGGTAATTACATTCTCGCTCCTTGTGTTCTGCTGGAGTTTCAACCGGGCACAATATTCTTCTTCGCTTCCTATTTTAAACGGTTGTGCAGCACTGATGTGTACTATAAAATAGCTGCTGTGTTCTGCCTCAGAGGTTTCTACATTTCTGGAGAGGATGAATTGATCCCTTGATGTGTGATCAATTTGCAGAGTGATTTGAAAACCTTTTGGCTGAATGGCACTGTGTAGTACGTATAACGTTATTGCAATAATATGAACACCACATTCTGCCAATTTTTTTCTTTAAAATGTCCTTCTTACTGAGTGGATAACATGAGTGCTTCCATTTTGTGAGGTAATAACTGTATCATAAGGCTAAATAAAATCCAAGGCCAATAACTTTGTATTAACAAGAAGTTGTTAATATACTAATAAAACTTAGCAATATTGCTTGCTATCCTTTATATTAACTAATTATACTTATGTGTCTAAGGAGTGAAATGTTTTGAGATATAATGGGGTAAAAATATTGTCTCTTATTCTGTCATCTGGATGAAACAAGATGATGAGGTGGCTGTTTGTTGAGGGCACATGGAAGTGAGCCCTGAGGACTGCAGCAAATCAGAGTGCACGGATTTGAAGAATGGATGGTTACCATTCAACTAGAGCTCTCATTTGTGGAGAGATGCATCTTAATATAGTATCTGGGATCCAGACAAACTACCATAACCCTTTTTGCTAGGCAGCATTTGAGATGTGACTCTCCCATTGGCTTCAAGTGAGGGTCATGTGGCTATCTGGTGAAATGGGCATGCATCAGAGAAAGGGGAAGAATTCAGATTTCACAGTTATGTGGATCAGAGCAGTTTCACTGTAGTCTAACTATTGTAACAGGTAGAGCTGCAAACACCCTTAGCCCAGCCGAGGGCACTAAAAGTCATTTGTGATGGCTCCAGGTAAGGACGTGTCTGTTAATCACAATTAAGACTAAAATTTTGTCACGGTTATTTTTAGTAAAAGTCACGGACAGGACATGGGCAATAAACAAAAATTCATGGAAGCCTGTGACCTGTCCCTGACTTTTACTAAAAATAACTGTGACAAAATGGGGACAGAGGAGGATTCAGCACCCACCGCTGCTGGGACTCTGGGGTCCCCACGGTGGCTGAGAGGGCCAGGGTCTCCCCCACTGCTTGTGGCAGCTGGGAGCTGTGGCTTAAAGCCTGGGGCTGAAGCGGAAAATGTCACGGAAGTCTCTGGAAGTCACAGATTCCATGACCTCCATGAAAATCTTAGCCTTAGTCATGATCTCTCTCTTTTCCATCTTCTGACCTAATTCCATCTGTTTACAAATTACTTGCACTACTGTACAGCCTCCACCGCCATAGTATCTCAAGTCTGTTGGGTGTTTAGTAGGAGGAAGAATAGTAATATTTGTATGGTTTTTAGTTTTACACATTATTAATTCTTACAAAACAGGGCTGCCAGGAACCCTGGGGGCATACAGTAAACTGTTTCATTTTAATGCCATCCCATGGGGAAAAGTCTGGGTTTCTGTCTCTGGAATTGCTTTGTAAAGGTGATGGCTAGTTAGCATTTATCTTGAACATTTGCTCTTTGAAGCTCAGTGAACTGTCATTCAAACTGTGTCCAGATTAGAGGAGGAGAGAAAAACAAGATTGGGCTAAGCACCAGTGAACTGACTTACAAAATAGTCTTACACTGACCCCTTGGGTTGCCAGTGTACTAGATGGAACTTGGATGGCTTTTCCAGCTCTAACTTCCATGATTCTATGAAAATTAGTGAGACAAGGCAGTCAGCAATCCTGGAATGAAAGAAATCCAAGGACTTCCAACCAGTGTTCTGTTCTTTTTTCTCCATCAAGGGGAACTGATTAAGAGGTAAGAGCATCACAGCAGGTAACAGCGCAACCACCACAACCTCCATCCATAAAGTCATTATTCAGGAAACTGAGTTCACACTTACTGGCCTAATGGAAGGATCCTTTTCCCTTCGTTGCTTATTTCTGTCCCATACCCATGAGTTTCCCACTGATGTTATTGCTATGCAAAACTCTCACTTGCCTTCTCACCAAGAGTCATTAATTTAGCCTGAGGACAAAATTTTTAGAGAAGAAATGGCAAAAATTTGACCTTCAAAAAAATTGAAGGTTTCCTGTGTGATGTTGGACAAGTGACTTAATCTCTCTGTGCCTCTATTCTCCATCTGTAAAATGAGGGTCATAGTATTTTCTTTTTCCTACTATTTGTCTGTCTTCCTACTTAGATGGTCCCTGCCCTAATAAGTACAATCAATTAGTAGGAGTATGTGCAGTGCCTAGCGCAGTGGGGCATCTAGGCACATCTGTATTAATACTAGAAATAATAACGATGATGCTTTTAATATGAGACCTTTCTGCTCCATCCATAATCCCATAAATCAGATTGTTTTCCATTCCTGTTTTGTCAGGATTGGAGTTCCCAGAGATGGGTGCCCTGTGCTCTCAAAGATGCATTTCTGAATTCAAGGGGACAGCTTTCACATTGGAGACCTGCGCATGCGCTACCTTGTCATAGAAACATTAGGCAAAAAAAGCAGAAGCTGACCTTGCTCCTCTGAAAATGGCTTTGCAAGTAAGGCCTGTATTTGTGTGTGTCCTCTCCTCCCATAAACATACAATGAGTCATTTGCATATGGAGGCACCTGATTAGCACATCAGGTGATGAGGTGCGTGCATTTTGCAGTTTTTAAAAATATGCTCCTATCTAGTCTTTCCCTTCCTGCTAGTAGCTATGCTAAAAATAACCAGGGCCCTAGACTAAACTCTGTATGCACCTATGACTAGGACTGGAACCCTTTTGGGATTGTGTGTTTCTTAAAGTTATGGACAGAGCTATAGATCAAAGGAGCAATCACATTTTTTTTTAATGTCAAGAAGTTGCTGGTCAGTTGACTATCATTATTAATTTGTATTTTGGTAGCAATCTACTGGTCCTAATCAGGATATAGGCCCTAAAGTACTGGATGCTGCACAAACATAAAAGTCAGTCCCTGCCCATTATGGTTGATCTACACTAGCAACTTATGTTGGTAGAACTATGCTGTTCTACTGACCTAACTCCCAGTATAGACAGCGCTATGTCAACGGGAGGGCTTCTCCTGTCAATACAGCTATCGCTTCTCGGGGAGCTGGATTACCTACGCTGACGGGAGAAGCCCTCCCGTAGACCTAGGTAGTGTCTTCACTGAAGTGCTACAGTGGTGGAGTTGCATTGGTGCAGCTGCAGCACTCTAGCCTTTATGTGTAGAAAAGCCCTTGGAGTCTACAATCTAATAAAATAAAAGATCCAAGAAAAGTATGTAATGGATAAAAGATGGGAATTGGGGAGGGAGAGTGATGGTAACAATGGTATGAACACACAGTATAAGTGTAGGTGGGTGGGTTTCATAGCACAGAGTAAAGTGACAGAGCTCAGTGGAGCCTGATGTGTTGCCAACTCTTCTGAGTTTATTGAAAGTCTTGCAGCATTTGGTGTTTTTTCTTATAGCACCAGCTCCTGGACTCAGTTTGGTGAGAATCTCCACTTTCATTTTAAAAAGTAACTCTCTAGCCCTCAGGAATGCAGAGAAAAGTTTGAAAGCATGACTCAAGAAACCTCAAAAGGCTCAGAAACATAGAGGCAAATAAAAAGGATCTACTATTTACTATTATTTAAAATCTCGGGATTTTGGGGATTCTGACTCGTGATTTTTGCATGCTTGAGTTGCCAGTAGTAAGGCTGAACAGTGTAGGACAGATCTGATCTGGGGAGTAATGGGTTAAAGCAACAGAGTGGAGTATGGAGTGAGTACTGTAGGACAGGCCTGAGCTGTGGGAGAAGCCCTGTGGGAGGGATCTGTGCTCCTCCAGAACCCCATTGACCCAAATCTACTGGGTGCATTAACCCATGCAGATCCGTAACTAGAAAGCGGGAGGTGACTCTGCCAGTGTTAGGCTCTGCATTGCTCCAAGCATTCAGCCTTTGCACACAGACTAATCCTTGCTCTTCCTCAGTCCTGGAAGTGATGCCTTGTTTCCTCCCGAGCTCTCCTCCTGTGTGGGGTATATTCCTGGAAGAACTTTGCCTGTGACACAGCAGGCTCAGGCTCAAGTCACCTCTCCTCCCTGGGATCAATACAATGTTGGCGTGTGATGCTGGGGCTGGCATCACCTGCTCCTTTCAGGTCTGGCATTGATTAGCTGCAGCCTGCAAATAGAACTAGAGCGGTAATGCTGTGTGACCTCGATAACCCCTCTTCAGGAGCCTGCTGGAGCCAAGGGGCTTCTCACCACCATCGCAGCCAATAGAACCATTTCATTAGTCTGGAAAGGTTAATTGCATTGAAAACTGGCATCGTCCTCAGCGCGTGACCATCATAAAACTGCGCAGCAGTGCAAGGCCTGGAACCTTCCCAGTGAAGGGGGAGCACATCTGAGCTCTGAGCATGAACCATCTCCACCTAACTGCACTTCTGAACAGAAATAGACCCCAAGTTTTCCTCTCTTGTCTCCATTCCATTCCTCCTGCCTGCTGCTACCCATCCCCCTCTTCAGTTCTGCTTACCCTTTGTCTCCTATCCCTCTCTTCTCTGCCAGGGTATATCCTGCTTTGGGGAGTTGTGGGGTGGGGGGAGAGGCTTCTGAGCTGTTGAAAGCTATTCCCTTGTTATGCATCAGTCTGTAGAGCGGGTTGGCCAAAGTGCAGATTGTTGGCCACATGCAGCCCACGGAATCCTGTCATGCAGCCTGCTGCTTGAATGGTTAATACAGATGTGTAGCCAGTAGGAGCATTGCAGGCTGGAATCTGTAGTCTCTGTGAGCCGCAACTCTGTGCTTATGGTAAGGCAATTGCATTCTTCTCTATTTTATGCCAGTTAGATACAGAGCTCAGGCTTTTGGCAAGTTGTTGCTTCAGCTCTTGGCTGGGTGTAGTTTGGGTTCCCCCTGCTGCAAAATGCCGTATTTACATTTTGCATCCTTTCCAATTCACATTACAATCACCACCTCTGCGGAAAACAGTAGGACGGACGAGCTGATTTTATTAAAGGTTTGCCCTTCATCTCAGGCAGTTTATTGATAATATAAAATAAAAATTATATATTTGCAAGATGAAAATTCTTCCCGGTGAGAATTGTTAATGAATCTGCTCTAGGGAGCTTGTATATTTATTTACATATCTGTTAGCTGTTTGTTACAGGATCATATTTTGTGATCAGGATATTACATGGGCCTTTTCTTCTATAAAAAGAATGTGTGAGAAGAACACCCCAAATAAATCAGCCAGCCAGGGCATTACAAATCAAAAAACTTCTCCAAGCATCTGAATCCCTAAAGGTTTTGAGGATCTAGTTAGTATGTTTTCTAGTAGCCAAAGAGGGAGCTATTTTTGATGGAGGATGGTCTTGTTCTTAAGACACAGGGCTTGGAACTGAGACTGGGGTTCTATTTCCAGCTCTGTCACAGATTTCCTGGGCGACTTTGGGCAAGTGCTTTCACCACTCTGTGCCTCAGTTTCCAAACCTGTAAAATGAGGATCGTGACACTGTCTGATCTCGTGTTTTGAGGTGTGATTCATAAATGTTTATAAAGTGCTTTGAGATCCTCCAGTGGAAAGTGTCAGAAAAGGGCAAATGATTGTTGATGTGTTTGGAACAGTGAGTTTGGCACATCAGAGACTTCAGCTCAATCATGGATAGAGGTGCCTAGGCAATAGCTGGGCTATTTTATCTCTAGCTTTAGCTACTTATACAAAATCTCCTCTTTTCCTTTTCTTTGCCTCCCCCTCCTAGTTTACATCCACCCAGGCTTTCCCACCTAACAGGAACTTCCCTCATGTCTCTGCATTTCTTCTGTGCTCCTTGTGACAATGCAGAGCACAGGGTTCAGAGAGAAAAACGTATTATTTTAAATACAAGGATTTCCACTCCTGAGCTGTGGGAGAGCTGAAGATGGGCGGGGAGACGAGGTGTAAGGGATGCCACCTTCTAAACACCATCCTCTGTAGTAGACTCAGTCACATCCTGCTTCTAGGATGTGTGTATTGTGGCATCACAACACGGTGTTATGATATCCTGATGCAGCCAGCACCACATCAGGTTTAATGTCTTGTAAGCAGCCACTGGACAGCTCTTTTGAAATTGAGACTCCCCTTCAGCCACAAGCAGGATGGTTTGCTATCTGGGACCCCTGCCTGCTAGAGATTCAGCAGTCTTGGAATTCAGCTGTCAGAACTAGAAGCATCCCCACTTTGTTAGTTTTAGCCCCCTTCCCAGCACGTACTAAGGCTCAGTAATTCCCATGAAGAGGAGAATATGGTGTGCAGGGACCTCCTGCAGCAGCTTGAAAGGGAAGGAAGGAAAGAAAGAAAGAGAAACTGGAAGAAGAAAGCGCCAAGTGGAGGTCCAAAGGATGAGAAGGAGAGAGGAGGATGGGAGAGAGATGTCTTGTCCATGTCAGGAGGGCTGTTTTTGTATTTTGAATTGCTGTTCCCATGTGCGCTGGGCTCTCCGTGGGAAGGGCACAGCGAAGAGCTCTCTCTTTAATACAGTGTGTGTTTTATCTCCACAGACTTCTTGCAGACTTAGTTTAAAGATCTCAGCTCAATACCATTAGTGTATCTCTGCTGAAGGCCCTTTATAAAATTGATTAGAAAGTGGGCTTTTGCATGTGTGTGTGTGGGCTCTAATCTGATTTCAGTCCGAGATGGTATCTTTAATTCAGTGCATCGCAGCAACTAACTCACGAACTTCACCGAGAGTCAGGGCCCCTAATTTGGTTTGAGAATACATTAGCAAAACGAGCTCAGAAGGCCCCTTTTGGGAGGGGGTGCTGTGGGGAGGTGGGGGTGGACTGACTTGATGGAAAAGCGTAGTGGATTTAACCAAGATCCTGGGCATGATATTCCTGCAATGGTTCCTAGGGAAAAAAAAAAAAGAGCAAGATTGATTGATTGCTGGGCTTGCACAAATCATGGAGAACAAAGTGAACCTCAAAGCAAGCTTAACTCTTTCCACTCCAGGCAAACAAAGGCCTAACGAGCTGTTCATTCAGCACTGTTTCCTCCTTCCATGCTCTTTCCTCTCCTATCTGTGTAGGCGCCCCAAATAGTTGCAAGTGGTGTAGAATTGAAGCTACATTACTGCAGTGACATACAGTCCACAATGTCAAAACCTTTTGGGGCTGTTCTGATCCAAAAAAACAAACCAAAAAAAAAACCCCCCCAGCCATGCTGTCATTGCTGGGAGTGACCGTGAAAACCATAAGGTAGCCAAGTCCCATTTCACTCAGTTAAGTAAGCAGGTAGTATGGGGGACAACCAACTTTGAGGGAAACTGACTTGGCCCTATAGGGAAGTTGTTGCACACAATAACTGCTTTATTACTTCCTTTCACTTTTACATTGATTATTCATTGATTGTATATGCCAGGGATTGTGTAACATTGCATACCTCCCAAAACTTACATTTCAACTAAAAACAATTTTTTTTTTTTTTTTTAAAAAAAAGGAGGGGACAGGAAGTAAGCCTAATTATTCCCCTTCTCTTGGGGGAAAAAAAGTTCATTTAAAAAATAAATAAGCATGCAAAAGTTAGGAAAGCAATTAAGTGTTAGAATCTATAGGGTGATATAATGATACCTAAGATAAAGAAAAATAAATATTTATTTTGAAAAGTTAATTACTGAGTTATTAAATATAAAACCTATGGTATATTTTAGTTTAATGGCTGAGGTTTTACGTACACAGGATGTCACGAAACTCCAAGTTCTGCTTCCTTTAGTAACAATACTGCAGTCCCCATGCAATTAGATAATGTTTTATATTACTATGAGTGATGATAACTTTAGTGTTTTAGAGCTGGCTATCTGTTGTAAATCGTCCCAGCTACATTGTCTTCAAGGGACCTATGCCAATTTACACAAGTTGAGGGTCTGGCTCGCAATGTGGCGTGTGTGCCACATTTTTTAACGTGTCTAAATCATGCCTGCAAAATATTCACAGGCAAACACACACAAATATTTGTATGCATAAAGCTGTGCGCACATAATTGCACATGCATATACATATTTGTGGGCAGTTGTCTGCTTTTATTTTTGAAGCAAAAATGCATATTTTCTGTGTAAAATGCATGTTCATACAGGCATTTTTTATGGGTGCAATTTAGGTGACTGCTTGAAAATATGGCCCTCTATGCAATATGTCCATGTCACACTTGTTTTGGAAAGTGTAATATTGAATTTCCTGACTTCAGTGCACGTAAAAGCTTAACCATAATGTTCCTTTGGGATATTTTTTTGAACTTGAATCCCTAACTAAAACAACAAACAAAGATCAGAGCTGTCCCTGAGAGCCTGGCATATTCAGTGACATTGCTCTTGTAGTTTTCAGAGGCCCTTCGCTCTGTGCTACTTGTAGATCACCTTTTGTGGGGAGGGAAACTGATCTACTATTTAAAAAGGAGGAAAGTCCAAAAGTGATCCCTCAAAATCAGGAAGCTCCTTTGATATCCTGGGATGATCTGAGAGATGGCCTATCACTGTCACTTGGATTGAAACTGGATATGCTGCTTAATTCGAATATATCCAGACCTGGCCACCATATTATTTAGCCTGACCAAGTAACTCCATGCCCTTCAAATTGTATCCCCATATGGTTAGCTGATTTCCCTGTTTCTACCTTCCCTGACAAACTGCTGAGGCCAGCAATTTTAGTTCAGTTTAGTTTGCTCCAATGAATTTGAGTTCTATACCAACCTACCCATCCAGTCAGCACCGCAGTGCAGTGAAATAATCCAATTTTACTTGATTATTAATAATTACTCTCTGCTGCTATTTTTTGAGTTGATTGATTAGAATAAACACTGATCCAAGGGGACTCCCTCCCCTTCACTTCCATCCACCCTGATCTTTGGGGGTACAGAGACCACACAGGCAGCAGGAGGGGAAAGTGGGTTACAGGGATATTTTAATATTTGGGAGAGACAGATGAAGGGTTCTTTCCATCCCTTGTAGCCTGAAACTCTATCCAGCAGTTCTGGAGGGTCAGAGGAACTTTAAAGCATTTGCAGATTTGCCAGAAACCTAAACATCTCAGCTAAATTACACACACAAAAATATGAAAATGAACACTGATAGGACTGGCTGTTTGGTCTACAACAGGTGATTCGCTAGGTAGCTGGTGTGATCTCTAGTTTTTCTGTTGAACAGCTGTTGTCACTGCATACTGGGATGCTCTCTTGTCAAGTGGCTGGTGCTCTGTTCTGGTTAATTCTTGTAGTCCGAGCTTGGGGACTCACTTGAGATCCTTCTGTTTTGAGGATATTGCTGCTTATGGGAGGAGAAAGTTGTTTGGACTTGGACTGAATTTTCTGCATCTGTGAAGGCACCACACTTGTCAAAGGCACTTGGAGCTTGGGATGGGTGGCTGTTGTTTGCGTGTTATGAATTCAAGTAAATAAAGGAGTCATTCATAGAGGGACCCTTTTAGGGCAGCTGTTGCTGCTGAAGATTTCTCATAGTGATCCGCACAGGGTGGGTGAACTTGCTGACAGCTAGCAGTGAAATGATCTCTCGGGGGTCATTGTACTACTGGATGTCACTGGAGGACTGGGACATGTTAATTGACTTATTGCTTCCAGTGATACTCAAAGGAGTTGTACTGCAGTTGCCACCAGTTGGGTATCTAGCACCCTCAGCAATACATGCAGCGTGACTGACACTACAGTTTGTTAGCAATGTTTATTAGCATTACTAGTGACTTCTGACAATTTTGTATCATTGTGGCAGGTCTGCTCACTCCCTTTCCATCCTAGGAACAGCCCTGCCTTTGATCTAAGTACCTATTTCAAGAAGAGCTGGTTCAGCTCAGGCATAGTAGGCAGATGGACCTCTAGCAGGAACCTTGGAAATCTGACCCTCCAAACTAAAGGCAATGGGTGGCACTACTTTTTACCATATCCATCCGGGTACATGTGCCCTGTATTCTCAGGTCCAACTCCCACTGGAGTCAATGGGATTCTCACCATTTAACTTTTAACGGGAGCTGGTTCAGGACCTAAATGCAGATGTGGGTATTTCTCTTACCTTATTTCTGCTGGTCTTTCAGTGGAGTTATAAACCATTTGGGTAGAATTTAGGTGGTAGATAGGATATTGCTTATCACTTGAAACCATTCTTCCTCAGCAGATTGTAAAATTCACTATTGTTCAATGGCTCACGCAGCTTCTATAGCTCCTATCACAAGTGGATGAGGAAGAAGTTTTATTCAAGCTCATTTCAAAGGTGATAAAATGTTCAGGTCACTTTTGCAAATCAATATGCAGTCAGAATTTCTGAACCTCTTACCAGACACTAGCACTAAGTTCATCTTGTAGCAGGAGAATTGGTGTAAAGCTTAAATGGCACCATATGGAAAAACAGACCAGGATTTCTCCATGAGCACTCGGCTTTCAAAACAGGGTGTTTGGTTTTAGCTGTGTGAAGCCTACAACATGTGGCTAATCCCCCTGTCCTGTACAAAGCTCTGTGTAATACAGGGTGACCATTTCATATGAATTAAGGGCAGAGCATCCACTGTACTTGTGAATTGTCAGGGCTTCTCTTTTAGCATTAGAGCTATTAAAGTTATTTCGATGTAGTTTGCATGCTTCCCTCTTTCTTTCACCATTAACCTCCCTATTTATATGGATAAGTGTCAAAATAGAAGCCCTTTCCATATACAATACATATGTAAAGGGGGGACATGAAATGCTGTATCTTCTGTACTACAGATCAAAAGAGAACAAGGCAGGATTCAGATACAGAATGCGTCACAGCTAGATGGAGTTGGGATTGGAGCTGTTCAAATAACAGATTTTTTCAGTTTGCTGGCAGTCCCGAAATATGGGGCGAGGGGAATCATTTCAAGTTGACCTGAAAACTACTTCCGGTCAAGCTAAAAGTTTTATTTGTCCCAAAATGAAAATTTTCATTTAAATTCTGAGCAATTATTTAAAAATATAATTAAAGGAAATTCCAAAATGGAAAGTCTTTTTGACCCAAAAAATCAAAACAATTTGTTTAGAACATGTCAAAACAAAACATTTTGATTTCTTTTGAATATTTTTTCCCTTCTAGACTAACAATTTGGCAAAACTGACACAAAGCTGTGAGCCAAATCAGCTGGGAGGAAGAATTTAATAAAAAAATGTGAATGATCACTGGAAATTCTTTAATAGAAATACTTTACTAGATGTCCAAAAAGCTACAAACGAGGAAGAAGGCTGTATTGACAGGAAGAAAGCTAATGTTGTACCAATATTTAAAAAGGGTAAACAGAATGACCCAGGTAATTCTAGGTCTGTCAGTCTGACATCGATCTCAGGCAAAATAATGGAGCACCTGATATGAGACTAGATTAATAAAGAATTAAAGGAGGGTAATATCATTAATGCCAATCAACAGGGGTTTATGGAAAATAGAGCCTGTCAAACTAACTTGATATCTATTTTTGATGACATTACAAGTTTGGGTGGTAAAGGTAATAATGTTGATGTGATAGACTTCTATAAGGCGCTTGACTTGGTACAGCATGGCATTTTGATTTAAAAAAATAACTAGAATGATATAAAATTAACCTGGCACACATGAAATAGATTAAAAGATGGCTAACTGATAGGTCTCAAAACGTGACTGTAAATGACAAACCATTCAGTGGATATGTTTCTAGTGCGGGGTGGGCAAACTACGACCCGTGGGCCGTATCCGGACTGCCAGCCGTTTTAATCCAGCCCTCGAGCTACTGCTGTGGAGTGGGATCTGGGGCTTGCCCTGCTCCAGCACTCCAGCTGGGGAGCAGGGTCGGTAGCTGCTCCGCATGGCTCCCGGAAGCAGTGGCATGTACCCACTCTCTGGTTCCTACGCATAGGGGCAGTCAGATAAGTTTTGCCCAGCCCTAGTTGGGATGTAACAGAAGAATAGGTTGTGTGGAGGTGGGGGTCAGGAGGTGGCTGGAGTCCGAAATGGGACCCAGGGAGATAGAGATAGATAGCACAGAGTGATAAAGTTCTTGAGTCACAGGGAAGTGAGTTTAGGGTGCAGAGATGGTGGTGCAGACAGGTAAAAGGAACACAGAGTTGGTCTGAATGATGTTAATACTCATTGTAACGTGCTAACAAAGTACAGTATATGTAAGGCTTCTGTTTGTCAAGGTTTATTAATTTCATTTTTCAGGGTTTACTTCTAGCAATTTTTGAGTTTTATGTAGGTGTCCAAAACCTGGGTTTTTTCAGGCTTTCTCTTCGTATATACTGTAATGAGTAATCTCTTTGTAATGTTCTTTAGTGCATTTTAACATAGTATATTTCAAACAGTACTGTGTTAAAATGCACTTGGGAACTTTTAGTGTTCACCAGCAGGGTCTACATGGACCCATAAATGCTCAGCGTGTTAGTGTACTTTCAAAATCACAGCCCTGTTGTCCACATTACTGCTCCGTGTAGATGAGACCTTGGACACAAGTAACCATTTCTGGATTTCATTGTTTTTTGTGTCAGGGTATTTTATGTTTTTATTGGTTATAACCTAAAATAAGAAGCCCTAAGTATATGTTGTGTTCCCATCTAATGGCTAGTCCACATAGAAGAAACCTACTTATTATTACTGCCAGCTAGTGGAGTTACTCCTTTAGTTGAAATGGCAGAGGTCTGTGCTTTGGTGCTGAAGGAATGTGTTCAAACCCTACTGACAACTTGTGGTAGAGGTCATTATATGAGCACTTAAGATAAAATTTAGCCATCGTGTTTAATTCATTCATTCTCATAATATCTATATGCTTCATATTTCCAAGCACTGTATAAAAATTAACGGATTAACCCTCACAATGCTCCTGGGATGTGGATCAGTCAATTGGGGAAACTGAGGAACAAGGTGTTGAAATGACTTGCCCAAGTTTATAGAGGAGGGTGTCAGAGTTGGAATAAGAACTTGGAATTGACTCTGTGCCCAGTGCTCAGTGCCCTGTATCATGCTGCCCCACTGTGATGATGAACAAGAGAGAGGGAACTGAGTTATATAACGAGTCTCAAGGGCATGCATGGGGCTAGGGAATACAGTACCCACTGGAAAAAGAAAAGATTAGGGTGCAGAATAAGTCACACAGAGTCAGGGCCGGCTCCAAGTTTGCCCCAAGCAAATACATTTTCCTGCGCCCCCCAGCCCCGCCCCAACTCTGCTCCTTCCCTGCCCCATTCCAACCCCTTCCCCAAATCCCCAGCCCCGCCTCCTCCCCCGGGCGTGTCGCATTTCCCCTCCTACCCCTCAAAAATCAGTTGCTTTGCGGCAAGCCTGGGAGGGAGGGGGGAGAAGCGGAGAGGCGGTGGCGCGCTTGGGGGAGGAGGCAGAGGTGAGCTGGGGGGAGCGGTTCCTCTGCCTCCCCCCCAGGGTTATTTCCTGCGGCCCTCCCTGCGCCCCCCACCGCCGCAGCTCACCTCCGTTCCGCCTGCTCCCCTGAGCGTGCCGCTGCTGCTCCGCTTCTTCCCCTCTCTCCCAGGCTTGCCGCAAAACAGCTGATTCGCTATGTGCAGTTGCTAGTCTGCTCCCCAGGGGCTGGGAGCAATTGACAAGGGAGCTGATGAAATGAGGGTTTGCTCATATACATTTAAACAAGAGAGGGTTCATCGGGACTCTCACCTTCTGTGAGAACTAAAGATAATTTCACCCACTGCTCCTCAGCTTAATCCCCTAAACCTAGCCTTGGCCTACTGTTAAAGTTATACAATAAAAATATATATTCAATACAGGCATAGTGAATTCTGGTCATAGTTTAGGTGGTAGCTGATCTTGTAGTTGACGTAGCTACTTTTTCTTAAGCAGGGACTCTGTCCATCAGCACCATAGGACACTGAAGTTTAGAGGAGACCAGTGTTTTGATTCTCTGGTACCAACATAGCTACAGGGTCTAGCTGAACAGGAAAGTATGGAAAGTTAAAGCTGGCAGAGTTTACAACTCTAAAGAAGAAGAGACACTTTTGTTTTCTTGAAAGATAATTTTATTTACTTAAGTGCCGACAATTGTAAACTGTTTCTAGGAGAAGCTTTCTCTGCTTTCTTCCTGCTTCTCACAGGCAGGAGCTTGTGGGCGCGGGGAGGGCCGCAGGAAGTAACCCTCGGGGATGGGGGGCAGAGGAACCGCTCCCCCCAGCTCACCTCCGCTCCACTGCTGCCTGCTCCCCTGAGCGTGCCGCCACTCTGCTTCTCCCCCCTCCCTCCCAGGCTTGCAGCAAAACAGCTGATTCTTGCGGCAAGCCTGGGAGGGAGGGGGAGAAGCGGAGCGGCGGCGTGCTCGGGGGAGTAGGTGGTAGTTGAGCGGAGGTGAGCTGGGGAGGGAGCGGTTCCTCTGCCCCCCCCCCCAGGATTACTTCCTGTGGCCCTCCCTGCACCCCCCACCTCTGCAGCTCACCTCCACTCAGGGACGGCTCCCGGCTTTTTGCGCCCCAAGCAAAAAAAAAAAAAGAAAAAAAAAGGGGATGGAGTGCCGCCCCTTTGAAAGTGCTGCCCCAAGCACATGCTTGGAGCGCTGGTGCCTAGAGCCGGCCCTGCACAGAGTGTATTTGCGATAGAATGATGAGTCAGTGGAGGACACAGGTATATGGCTAGGGGGAGACAGGGCTTAAGAGTTCAGAACAGGTTGGAAGGAGATAGGGCTGGGATAAGGCTTAGTCTCAAGAAGTCAGGGTTGGGCTATAGATCAGGTCAAAGATACCTGGAGGTTGGCTAGACACTATAGATGAGGTCAGAGGGTGTGGAGTTATAGATTCTGTCTTTACACATCACATTGATCTCATTCCAGTGTATTATACTGAGAGTTTCATTTATGTAATGTGGGTGTTTTATATGGACTTGTTTATTTTTAACCCCTGGGTGGCCAGCAGTTTCCCGCTTTGTCAGGCACGTAGAAGCTCAATGTGGCTGGGCTGGGAGGTAGAATTCAGGTCCGGATAAAGATTTTGCAAAATGGCCCTTAAAAATTCATAACCTCCACAAAAATGGCAAGTTCAAATGTTCTGGACTGAGTCAGAAGCAGAATATCTGGAGCCTGATTCTCCACTGCCCGGCATCTTGTGTTGCCATTTATGCAAAGTGAGTGTAAAATGCTACCAAACCAGAATGGCGGTATTCTACTCCCATGTTGAATGGATGTAAATGACTACAGGAGGAGCAAGGTGAGGATATCAGCCTTGTTATGATTTTGACTCTCCATAGCTAAATGTAGAATCCTGACTGAAGAGATGAGATTAAATGGGTGGGTGGGTGGGTGGGTGTGTGTGTGTGTGTGTGTGTGTGTGTGTGTGTGTGTGTGTGTCTTGGTGCTGTGAAAAGTAGCAGTCTGTGAGCAGAGGAATGCTCCTATTGCCTAAGCATGTTTATTACTTAACTCCACAGTGAGAGCTGATTCTGTGCTCTAATGAAGTGATCTTCTGTCCCTCCATTTGAGAATACAATACGTGTGGCATTGGAGGATATATTATCTAGTTGATCCCAGAAGAAAGGCTCTTTCAACATCAGTGGGGTGACATGGCGCTGGACAGAAGCTTTCTGTGGCAGCTCCACCTCAGCAGCTTTATCTGCAGGAGGAGCTGGGTTTTTTGAAAACAAGAGGTAGCCACGCGATCAGAAAGTCATTGCCTTCCAGAGAAGGTTGTTGTTGACAGAAGCCCAATAAGAGGCAACCCTTCTATGTGGGAGTTCAGGGCTGATCTCCACGTGTGCGCCTCCCTTTGTGTGTTTTTACAAATAGTCTGTGTTAGTTTGGGGTTGGTATTTTTAGTTGGTTTTATGTTTTCTTTGTATTTGATTTTTTTTTAAAGAAGGGACGGTGTAAAAAAGGGTACTGGAGAGGGTGGATACTGACACCTGCCATTTGACAGGGGTATGAAACTTTTGGAATCCTGACCCAGGTCATGTGATTTAGGCCAGAAACTATAGATCAGTCTCTTACCCGCACTTTTGTGTGTCATGCTGTTACTATGCCACGTCCAGAACTAGCCATGTTTCCTCATCTCTTCAAGGCTGCAGTCCGGAGTTCAGAGGATTCTCTTTCCCCAAACTCGAGTGCAATGCCCTGTTTGCATCCTGTGTATTGCTAAACCCCAAAATAGCCAGGAGAAAAATAATATCTTGGAAGCCACCCCATCTGCCAGTGATTGGTTTTCAATTCACACTGCTGGCCCGTAATCACAGATTGATTTCCAATTCCCATATCTCTGAATTCTCGCATGTCTCCAACCTCGTGAGCTCAGTCCCATCTGGAAGATGGACCGTCAGAACCAGCCATTCGCAGGCTAGAGCTGACTTACCCCCTGGAGAACTGCAGCTGGCAAATGCCTGGCAAACTCCTGATGTCAGTGTGTTCATGCGCCTGCTTATTCCTGCCCCCGCTCCAGCCCCCACACACTTCCCTTTCTGCACATCTGTTCCCCTTCATCGCAAGACTGTCTGTCCATCACCCTTTCTTTCTACGCACCTAATGGAGGGTGGTAATCCCGTTAGGTGCTTGCAGCAGGCACTGCCGAGTTTGCTCACAGCGCCTGTGCCAGGTCGAGTGTCATTGCCAGCAGCGCTCTTGGCGGGATGAAGGTTGCATTAGTGAACAGTAATTGAAATGCAAAATAACATTTTGATCGAGCGAGCAGGCTGTTTATTTATCAGATCAATAGCCAAAATGCCCCATCTGGAGAAGTCAGCGTGATAATAAGTGATAGCATTCCAAGGGCAAACGGAACGCACACAGCAGGGAGGACACGCCGTCAGGGTGGGCTGCGCTGTCTCTGAAACATATTCCCCTATGGCTCCCCTTCACCCTTCCCTGCAGAGGGCAACCCCTCTCCTACCAGCAGCCACTAAGAGCTGCCCCTCAGGAAAGAGAATGAACATCTCTAAAATATCAGATTCAGTGTAGTGCAGATGTATGGAAAATCATATGAGACATTCTCCCTTTCATGTCCCAGTAGACACAGGGCTGACTCAGGGTGCTGCTCACAGATATTGTGGTAAGCAGTGATTTTCTTCTTTATTTAGTATGTTTTGTCTGTTGTAAAGCTCTGTGTACAATTATGCTGCTATATAGATATTAAATCATAGTTGGGCAATGCAAGGGACCCATCACCATGGTATTTAGGCACATGTAGAGAGGGAGAGCAGTGTTTGTGTGTAGCATAAATCTATATTATATATGCATGTTATACATTTACCACATATACATATACACATATGCGCGTGCGCACACACGTAACATCACATACACCTCTCCCTCAGCACATCTGTATAATGTGGCCTGGATACCATGGTGGTGGATTCATTACAAATTCCTAATTGATTTAATATTTATACCACTTCAGTACATTATATTTAGATACACATGCATAAGTATAGAAACTGATTTGTTACAGATTCATTTCTGTCTGTTTCATTCTCTTTCATTTATGTGGATTATCCAAAGTCAGGTCAGTTTTTATTTTTTTATTTCCTTAACGGAGCTGGCAAATGTTAGGAAAATCCGCCCAAATCTCCATTGTTTTTCTGTGCACCTCCTGGTCCAAAGTCCCAGCTGAAAACCACCTTCTCCCATATACACTCAATGAAGACCATCTGACCCACAATGCTCACCCTAGGCAGGTACACAGTGGAAGTCTGTCTCTGCCATATAAACAGATGCAAATCTCCTCCTCCCTGGGTTGCCCAGCTGTGTTATTCTGTGTCTCTGTTGGCTTCTGTTTGTCAGTTAGTAGAAATATTGAAAAAGGAGAGCAAGAAGTGAAACTGACATTGAAGTAGTTGTGAGTTTGATGCATTTCCCTTGTGTCCCTGAGGAATAACAGAAGGCCGAGTGACAAATTCCAGGGATGGGAGAGAGGATTCCAGCTTCTCAATTGAAATCATTGCTTTAATCTTTTTGTATTTGATTATTTTTATTTTCCATCCAGTGATGTCATGTGCTTTGGGAAGGTACAGGGAGAAATTTCATGTTTGGTTTGGTTTGGGTTTTTTGTGTGTGCTGGTGCTCAGAGAAGTGAAAGGCACCTAGAACTGGCTAAAAATTAAGGCATGATGTGGGCATTTGCTGTGCATTTTTCCTTCACACAGCTGTCCCAAAGCACTTGAGACCTGACTTCAGAACCCCTTGCTGTTCCAGTTCTGGGTCCGCTGAGGAGCCTCAGTCATGATCTGCAGATCCATTCCAGTCCTGGACTCCATATTCTGTATAGATATGGATACAGACATGTATAGATGTAATACCATTAAGAACGTAAGAATGGCCATACTGGGTCAGACCAAAGGTCCATCTAGCCCAGTATCCTGTCTTCCAACAGTGGCCAATGCCAGGTGCCCCAGAGGGAATGAACGGAACAGGTAATCATCAAGTGATCCCTCCCGTCGCTCATTCCCAGCTAAGGACACCATCCCTGCCCATCCTGACTAATAGCCATTGATGGATCTATCCTCCATGAATTTATCTAGTTTTTTTTTAACCCTATTATAGTTACATAGGTTAGATATAACACAAGTATAATTTGTAAAGCTCTGCAGAATCCTTTGAGAGGAAAGGTTCTCTATACATGTAATAAATTATCACAGTAATAAAAGGACCTGCTCATTGCGAGGATGAACTTTATCAGTACCCTCAGTGGACTATTACTGGTTTTGAACTTTGTCAATAACTAGGCATTCTCAGTACCAGATTATATCGCATAAAAAGTGAAAAAGGTAAAATGCTCCTGTAGTTGTCTTTGTGATGCTTTCTAATCATCTATATTGGGCAGCTGGAATTAAAGGTATGTCTCTTTTGTAGTCAGAACATGTTTCTACTCTTTTTGTTCTTTTAGTCCTAAGATAATTGATATTTTAGGGGCCTGGAATATTGAAAATTTATTACATTCTTTCTGACTGTTTCCTAAGAGACTGTGTTTTCCATTGTTATTGGCCACTTCACACTCTGTAACAAGGTGACTGTCCCATATCGCAGTTCTACTGACATCTCTCTGATTCCTCAGTCGAACAGTTGGAAGCACTTGCAGTATTTATGAGTGTACAGAGGAGAGAATGAATGTATGCACCATAAAATTCCAGATTATGGAATTATCTAATAGAACAACAGTTTATCATGACCTCTGGCTCCTTCTCATCTCTTCAATCAGTCAGGCAAGAGTGCATTGCGTGGTGTGGCTGAATTTGGACTGGGCTTGAGTGCGATGGAAGCTTCTATGTCAGTACGAGGGAGGAGTGGATAGACAGATGGTCTGGAAGGCAGATGAATGAGGTGGATTTAAAATTAAATTTAAAATATCAAAACCCAAACTGGAATTTGGGTCCAGTGTAAATGGCTACTTGTTATAGCAATGACATGTGTCTTAAGGGAACTGCTAAATAGCTACCAAAGGTGGGTCTTTAAAGGTGAACAAAATTTCATTGGAAACCTTGGGATATCTTAAATTTGTGGCTGAAAACAGTGCTGTACATTAACAGTGGCCTCTGGTATACATAGATACATGGGGTGTTTTAGGGACACCAGCAAACAGATTGGGTTAGGTTTAGCTAACCTCTCTCTAACTTTCAGTATTGCTTGTGAGATTGAGAGGCTGAAAGGGCGAAAGCCAGACACAGAACAGGTACGTGCCATGCAAGTGTACTTCACACAACTCTGCCAATGGATCTCAGTCCTTATCTGTAGTGCCACCTCCACCCTCCACTTCTTTTCTAGACCTAGACTCACCCCACAGCCCTACAGCTGTACTTCAATCCTGATTTGCAGCATTCCTCCCCTCCTCCCCCCACCATAGACGTGCTATGACACGTCTATAGCACTCCTGCTATTTCGTTCCTAATTCCCTATACCATTCAGCAATAGCCCAGGGGTTCTGTGGAAGCCAGAGTAGGCCAGCTCCTATGCCCATGTTCACACCCTCATCCTACTTTTGTGCTCTCTCCATCTTATGACTGCTTCCAGGAAAGTCAGAGAGAAAAAGGCCTTATTGAAAAGCACTAATTGCCCATCGTTATTTTCCGTGCCATAATTTGTGTGGAATGAGATTTCAATCAGTTGTCCAGATCAGGCTGGTTTTGACTAATCTTTATAATGATGAGAGACTGCTCCTGGCTGGTTCAATTCCTCAGGTGGGTGGGAAAGGAAGATAGAGAGGTGATGTCTTGCTCCTGCTCTGGATTTTGGGGGTGTGTGATGGAGGGAAACTAAGAAAGGACAGAAAAAGAAATTGAGCAACAAACCAAAGTCAGAGCATTCCCAAGCACAGTGAAGTTGAAGAACAGGAGTGTTGGGGTTTCCAGCTGCAGGGGCAGCTCCGGGCAGCTCCAGGCACCATGGCAGCAAGCGTGTGCCTGGGGCGGCAAGCTGCGGGGGGCGGTGTGCCAGTCGCCGTGAAGGCGGCAATCAGGCAGCCTTCAGCGGCGTGCCTGCGGGAGGTCCGCTGGTCCTGCGGCTTTGGCGGAAATTTGGCGGCAGGTGCGCCAAAGGCACGGGACCGGCAGATCACCTGCAGAAACGCCGCCAAATCCATGTGACCAGCGGACCGCCCGCAGGCGTGCCACCGAAGACCGCCTGACTGCCGTGCTTGGGGCGGGAAAAAACATAGAGACGCCCCTGCCAGCCTGCCTATGTCTAAATAAATCCAGAGTCCACTTTTCAGCAAACACATATTTAGAAGGTAATTCTTTAGTCCCTTTTCACCCTTGTTTCTGGTTTTGTGTCCTTGATTTCTCCATCAATTCAGGGCCACTTCATTTTGTGTAGTGTCTTTTCTCCCAACTCCTTACCCAAACACTTCACGGAGTTAAATAAACCCCCACCTCCCTCTGCTATTGTTCAACATGAAGCATAGGCAAAGTTAAGGGGAGATGCTATCAAGGAAGATTAAAATGTGATAGAGAATTGGTGATGAGGCAGGGAGGAACAAGAAGGCTGGTCCAGACTGAAAGAAGTTGCCAAGGAGGAGGCCTTCTCACTGAAGGTGCGAAGGTGGTACTGAAGGTAGGAGTGCTAAATGAGCCGAGGGAGCAGGGCAGAATATACTAAAATGAATGGGATCTCAGGAAGGTGCTGGAGGGTGGCATGTTTGCCTTGCTTTCCACATCTGAGAGAGTGGAGGCAGAATTCTGCATATGCTGGAGTTAAGGTTCTTTTTTATTCTGTTAGGTTCTTATATAGCACTTATTACCATAGTGTCTGAAGGACATTGTGAAGGACACTTTAGATATAAAGGTGAAAAGTATCTTGTAAATACCATAGATAAGTAGACTGTAGAGAAGGGGACTCCAAGAGGCAGAGCAAGAGGAGATGATGGTCTGGCTGAGAATTTCATTAGGGGCTGAGTTGCAGCCTTGGGCATTATATGAATAATATTGTGGAGGTGGTGTGGTTAGATTTGCAGATACAGGAATTATAGTGGTAGGTGAAGTGTAGTGAGAAGCAGTCAGGCTGGAGACATGAAAAACAGGATTTTAGGGGGAAAATTGGGGTCTTTTTGGATAAATAATGATTTGCAAGTCAGTCTTGGTCTTCATTTTGTTGGGATTTCACCAGTAGCTCTCCGTTAAAAGCCTTAGCCCACATAATAAAGCAATTTTCTTTGGAAGAAATGCTTGCAATGCACAAGAGGGCAAAGTACCATCAGAAGTTGACCTGTTAATAAGAGAGTGAACTGATAATATGTGTCACAGCTCCAGATTAATTGTGTTAATTCATCTGTATAATTCTTCTTATAGTTTACAAACAAGAGAGTCCTTTTAAAGGTGAAGAGAAATAATGAGGAGTAGGACGGGGGCGGGGGGAATAAAGGTTAACAGGAAAACCAGAAAGTCTCCTCACCTCAAGAAGACTCTTATTTTTTTAAAGACATCCAGACAGCTTGTGGGGCAGCTTTTGTCAATATGATCAGACCTGGGCTACTGATGTGTAGCTGGGATCTAGTTATACAATGGATCAGAGGAATAAAATGTTTCCTGGGCGTTAGACGAGTGATTATTATTTGTGCAAGACTCTGAATTTGAGCATCTATTTCCCCATCCCCCAATTTGCAAGGAAGCGTGGATTTAAGCCTCCCCCTGGCCCCATGCCAGGAATCGATTTCTTTGATCCATTTGCAGGAACTGGGTCTCAGCCAACATCCCATATCAATAGACCTAATATAACCCAGTTCTCTTGTGGCCACCAGTGAGACTGCCCCCTGGAGACCTGCCTCAAGATAGACTTCTCAGGCTGGGGAGCTGTTGGGTTTACTGGCGAACTCACTTGTTTACAGTTTCAATCCAGCTCTGTCAATCTCTGGACTCATTAACTTTTCCTCCCTACAGGAAAATATAAGGCCAAATAAAAAAACCACATCACTGCACAACAAATCAGAGACAAGGGGGCAAGGTGGTTGCAACGTATTTATACAAAAGAAACCAGATCAATAGCAAAGAGAAAAGCAATAGAAAAATACTCCAGGTTAAACTCAAGAAGTCTGGGCTTTGTTACAATCTGGAGCTAAGTCCAGGTTTGGTGGAAGCCATCTAGCGCTTGAGAATTTTTCCCCCAAATCAGGGAAAATTCAGCAGCCTTCTGCTGTGAGCTGTTCTTTGTGTTTGAGCCCAAAACAGAAGTCTGATATTAGTGAATATACAAAAAAAATCCATGTGAACACAAACCCGTGCAGCCTGAAACCATGGGGATTTGCACTACTCTAGAGAAGAGGCACAAGAGACTCAGGAGAAATAGAAACTCAGACAGTCCAAAGGGAAGAGCTGCAAAGAGCCCTTAGAAAAGCATCTGTAGTCCAGGCCAAAAACACATAAACTAAATTAAGGTTGAGACTCTCTTGACCTTTAAAGCAACCTAAGCAAAGTGCTTGAGTTTAAAAATCCCCAAGCCCTACATGCTAGAAACTCAAGAACGTCACAGTTAAGATCCAACTTCCAATGCCATCTCTAACTTTGCCCTAAACCCTGCCCACTTACAGGCCAGAAACTCTTCCCTGCTGCCCTACAAAACTGAAGTTTGCCCTGCTGAATGCATGAATTCAAACAGGATGCTCTTTAGTTGTAGAATAGGTTAGCCCACACCTGCCCTTCCAGCCTATGCCAGCTATAGCCTCTTCTATATAATGGTAAAGTGTCCAGAGCAGATCCTGGTATCCTTGGGATTCAGACCTTGCACTGAAAAGGGCCACCAAGTTTGTCAGGAGGTGGTGCCCAGGTGATGATGTGCTGCCTTCTGCCAGTGCAACATGCAGGGTTCATAATGAGTGGTCAGAGGAACAGGGAAGACTTCAGGAGTATCTGCCCTTCAGATGACATTGTCATTTATTGACAGACCTGAAAGAATGGAGGGCATGTGGCAATTATGAGCTGTCCAAGGTGATAAGCTGTCAAACAGGCCTACACACATGGCAGCTTCCCTTTCACCTCCCTTACTTCACAACACCCCTTTGCATATGCAGCCCAAAAATTACATTTGCCATTGTTGTAGCCACATCACATTGCAAACTCTTTTCTGATCTGCTGCCAACTCTCTCCCCTTGGTCTCTCTCGCGTATTCTTCATAGACTGATAGATTCCAAGGCCAGAACGGACCATTACAATAATCTAGTCTGACCTCCTGTATAACACAGGCCATAGAACTTCCCCAAAATAATTCCCAGAGCAGATCTTTTAGAAAAACATCCAGTCTTGATTTTAAAATTGCCAGTGATGGAGAATCCACAATGACCCTTGATAAGTTGTTCCAGTGGTTAATTACTGTCCTGGTTAAAAATGTACACTTATTTCCAGTCTGAATTTGTTTAGCTTCAACTTCCAGCCATTGGATCATATGACGCCTTTCTCTGCTAGATTGAAAAGCCCATTATTAAATATTTTTCCCATGTAGGTACTTATAGACTATAATCAAGTCACCTCTTATCATTCTTTTTGTCAAACAACAGAGATTGAGCTCCTTGAGTCTATTACTATCATTCTCTTGGCTCTTCTCTGAACCCTCTCCAATTTATCAACATCCTTCCTGAATTGTGATTGCTGCTGGAATATTGTGTCCAGTTCTGGTGTCCGCAACAGTGCCAAATACAGAGGTAAAATAACCTTTCTACTCCTACTCAGTATTCGTCTGCTTATGCATTCAAGGATTGCATTAGCCCTTCTGGCCACAGCGTTGCACTGAGAGTGACTTTTTCAGAGTTTCAGCTTCCCGGGATAGAGTCCCCATCCTGTAAGTAGGGCCTACATACTTTGTTCTTAAAGTATACATTTCCATTTAGCCATGTTAAAATGCATATTGTTTGCTTGCACCCAGCTTACCAAGCGATCCAGATCACTCTGTATCACTGATGGGTCCTCTTCATAATTTACCACTCCAATTTTTGTGTCTGCAAACTTAATCAGAAGTGATTTTAGGTTCTCCTTCAGGTCATTGATAAAAATGTTAAATAGCATAGAGCCAAGAAGTGATCCCTGTGGGGTCCCACTGGAAACATATCTGCTTGATATGATTCCCCATTTACAATTATGTTTTGAAAACCTGTTAGCCATCTTTTAATCTATTTCATGGGTACCATATTAATTTTATATCGTTCTGGAATTTTGATCAAAATGTCATGTTGTACCAAGTCAAACCCCTTACAGAAGTCTATTATGTAATCACTATTACCTTTATCAACCAAATTTGTATTCTCATAAAAAAAATATCAAGTTAGTGCGAAAGAATCTATTTTCCATAAATCCAAGTGGATTGGCATTAATTATATTCTTGCATCTGGGTTTCTGACTACTTTTTCTCAAGTATAATTACTACACTTTTCTAAGCTGACTCTCATTTTGTTTTTTCTTGCTCATGTTAAATCTCTCTAGGTCTGTTTGGATTATTCCTCTGTCCTTATGAGCATTTTGCAACTCCTCCTAGACTAGCATCATTTGCAAATTTCACGAATGTTGTGGGATTTTTTTGGTTATAAATCTGTTAGACTCTGTTAACATAGCTTTGAAAAGCAACCACAACACCCTGAATTTTATCACTGTATATTAGCCACGTTTTTGCCTGAGAATTTCTTTACTTTCTATTAAGGTTGGAAAAAGTATTTATTTCCGATTTATATGCCTGGACAGACTTTGCTTCTGACTTCAGTGCAGTTTCTGTTTAGTTGGTGGTGCTTATGAGGCTTAAAAGTTTTGCAGCCTTTGCTGGTGGAGCTTAAAATTCCTGCGCTGCTGCAAATGTGCTTCTCAGCTGGGTCACAAGTTGATATCTCATGTGAGTTGAACAGAATTATAGTGGTGGCCTATTTGAGGCTTTACAAAAGTGGTAAATTCCACCAGCATAGCCATAGGCACATGGAAGTTAGATGCCCTTCTGGTATATTGCTTGCAGTGGTTACAAACTTTATGGCAGAGTTTAGGGATTAAAATATCAAGATTTCATACAGTTTAGAATCCAGATCCCATAGTGGGAACCAGTGAAAAGGCCCCTTTTTGACTCTTTGCACTGCCAGAATATCAAGAACAGAGAAAACTCTGCAAGTAGGTAGCAATTCTGACACCCCCACTTCAGAAACACCTGAGAGAATGTTCCTTCCACCAATTCTCCTACCCCCAGAAATGTCTGCAATTTCTTCTGGGAAACGGTTCAGTGTTTGTCCTTTTTAACCATGATTTAAATCTTGGTCTTGGAAATCTCGACCACTTTGGGTCAGTTTATACATGACTTGGGAACAAGACCCTGGTGAGAGGCCTGGCCTATAGGTCAGAACTTCCAACAACCAGGTCCTGCTCCCTTACAGGAAGTTGGAGTCTAGTATTAGGCTTGGGTGGTGAGATGCCACTGCCTCCTCACTGTTCGTTTGTCCATGTGGTGAAGACTCAGCCACTGGAGAAGTTGAGCAGAATTGTTTCCTGTAGCCTCCAAGCCCCGCCTTCTTGGTACTGTTGGCAGGAGGTGGAGAGTTGGGACCAGATTCTTGGTTCTGCTATGGCCACTTTCTGCTGCTCAGGTAGCAGAGAGTAGCTGGATTCTGGCCAAAAGTAGCCAACGGAAAATCCCTCTGGTGGACAGGAGCTCCCCTCTAACATGAAGCCAGCTATTGGGCCAGCTGTCTCACACTGGCATAGAGTTTGTGCCAGGGGTAGGGATGTGTCTTCGTTCCACTGATCCTCCACTGGCCTAAGTAAGAGTGTGTTACTGGAGATTAGAAAATGTTGGCCTTTTGCAGGAAGAAGTCTGGTATTCCACAGCTGTGTGTGCGGGGATGGGAATGGGGGTGGGGGAAAAGGGTGACTTCTTACAGACATCACCATGAATAACATGTCAAAAATTGGTATGGGAGCTTTAACTGCACATATCCTGAGTTTTTGCCATTTAGGTATTATTTTTGAACTAAAAAATTCTGTTAAGGGTGTGTTAAAGGGCAGTATTCACTACCTTAATGTTATAGAGAGAATACTTTGCCTTCTCTAGCACTGTCTGTCTAGCAGGCTTTCCAGCTCCTAACATTGCTCTTAAAAGTGTGTTGAGCCATTAGCAATCCAGCCATTTCAGGGAAGAGGGGGAGGATGAAAGGCAGGGGGAAAGCTAGAAGAGAACTGGGAGAACTCCTAACTCCCATTAACCTAACATCACTGCCTAGGAAGATAATGCAACCAATATTAATAGATGGAATCTGTAAGCTTCCAGAGCCCAGTTCTGCCCTCATCTAAACCTGTGCAGCTCCATCCAAAGTCAATGGGATTTGTGCACGCGAGTCTGAGGGCAGGATTGGGGGTATAGAGGCTAACAGCATCATGAGCAATAAACAACAACGGGTTTATGAAACAAGTTCAACAGACAATAGCTGTTCTTGATACAATTAGATAATTAGTGGGCAAAGGCAATACTGTGGATAGACTGTCTGACTTTACTCAGACATTTGACATGGAGCCATGCAAGATCTTATTAGGGAAATTAGATCAAATTGGTTTGGATGCAAATCCTGTGAAATGGATCGCAGACTGGCTGACAAGCTGTAAAGGGGGGGTGAGAGAAGTTCTTGATCATGCTAGGGCTGAAATGTTCAAAAGGTCCCGGAAGAGTATGTGAAAGGCATAAGTTGTTATATTCACAGACAGTCCCCAAGCTGGAAGGTCCTGGAAACAAGTACCAAGCAAGTGAGGAAGCTGTGTTAGAGGGGTTTGGGTAAAATGGATAGAAATTAGAAACATGAGGCTGAAAATGACAGAGGATGCCCTTGCAGCAGGGAGAATCCCCTGTGCTAATGGGAGCAAGATGGCTAAAGCTGTTATGTTCAAAAAGACCAGGGTGGGTTAGTGCAGAGGTTCTCAACCTTTTTCTTTCTGAGCCCCCCACCCAACATGCTATAAAAACTCCACGTTCAATCTGTGCCACAATAACTGCTGTTCTGCATATAAAAGCCAGGGCCAGTGTTAGGGCAAGCGGGGCAATTGCCTGAGGCCCCATGCCATAGGGGCCCCCATGAACTACATTACTCAGGCATCAGCTTCAGCCCCGGGTGGTGGGGCTCAGGGACCTGGGCTTCAGCCCCATACGGTGGGGCTTCAGCTTTTTGCCCTGGGCCCCAGCGAGTCTAATGCTGGCCCTGCTTGGCGGACCCCCTGAAACCTGCTCGAGGCCCCCTAGGGGGCTCCGGACTCCTGGTTGAGAACTACTGGGTTAGTGGTTACCAAGTGATAGCAGCCTACAATGTGATCCAATGGCTAGAAAAGCCAATGCTGTACTGCACGGCCAGGGAAGAGATAGTCCCTCTCCACAAAGCCCTGGCATGATTGCACTTGAAGTTCTGCACGCAAGTCTGGACACCTCGCTACAGGAAAGACAGGCAAATTGGAGAGAATCCAGAGAAGGGCAACAAAGATGCTAACGGGATTAGAGGAAATGACCTATGATTAGGAAAGGTGAAAAGAACGAAACGTTTAGAACCTCTAAGCTTGTTACATGGGCACAGAAATAGTAACGGAGCTTCCTGTGCCAGCTCGGAGGAGAATTGGATCAAGTCTCTCTCCTTTTACATTCCCAATAAGGTAACCAGAGTCAAGCAAATAGCTGCTGTTCACTTTGTGAACTTGCAGGACAGGTGGAAATGTTTTGCAATTATTTCTGCTGTTCAGAATGCTGTCAAGATGTGTTGACTTTCCCAAATTTTGCCTCATTTTGTGCATTTTGCTGCCATCACTTTGAGTCAGCTTAAAAATAACAAACATTCCTGGTCAAAAGGGGGATTTTTTGTTAGGAGTGTTCGTGGAAGGTCAGAATTTGTCAGGCTTTGCTCAGCTTCATGGGAGATGCAGAACAGTGCTAACCCTGGACTGTGATGGGATGCACAAATTGTTCCATAGAGCAAAAAAAAAAAAAAAAAAAAATAGGCTCAGTAATGAACAAAGATGTCCTGATTGCCAGTTCTGTTCCTCAATGGAACATGCAGCCTTTTACTCCAGGTCACTGATGCAAATCTGGTCTAGTCAGTAGTCACTAGTCATTACTTATTACCATATATTGGCTTGTCAGTGTCCCACGTGAAATGGATTGGGGAGGCCTCAGTCTAGATCCTAGAGGACTGGTGTCAATATCTCGAAAACCACTATCACAGATAGCACTATCTGGCCTCTATGTGGTCTCAGCACTGAGTCAGAGAACTGAACTGGGCCAAGGAGACTGAGTTCCCCTCACACTCCTCCAGCACAAGAAGGCAGCACATTGATGGGTCAGCATGTAGGGAAGCTCACCCTGCCTCTATTTGTGGCCTGCCTATGCTGGGGATAAACAGAAGCCTTCAGTCTCCAGGTTTGTCAGCCCTTAAAATACACATTTGACTATCAGGGATTATGATTTTGAGAAGTGGCTGCAAACTAGAGTCACCTCTGGGCTGGGTTACGATTGGCCCAGACATGGGCGTTCCTAGATGAAACCTCACTTAAAAGACATTTTTAATAAACGAAGACTCAGTATGGAAATAAAGTAGAAGATGTTTCTAAATGTTCCTGAATCTCATCCAGAGAGAGTGTATCTGGATTTTCTTGAACTATTATGGGGGAAGTCACACTAGTACTGTTCTCCCAACAGTCGCAACTCTATTCCTTCTAATAGGGGTTTCCTTTATATTTTTGAAAGTTACCGTTAGACTGTCTGTTGCGGCAGGGTGAGTATGTTTCCTAAATGATTCATGTGGAATGTGCTCTTCCTAGGATGGGGTAGCTACCAGCTCAGATACAATATCTGAGTATTCTCCATCTGTTTTGTCAGCCCTTGATGCTGTCTGTCTTCCTTTAGGGGTGTTTGGTGCCTGACCATGGAGTATGCTAGCCTGGTTGTATTTCATTTCTGTGTTTGGCTTATATTCTCCCAGACCCTTAATTTATCAGCTTTCAGTATCCTTTTCCCAAGTCATTGAAGGGTCCAATTTGTATTCCTGGGGGAATTCTGTGTGACTGCGTGTGCGTAGAATTCATGGCCTCCGCAGATTTCTTTGTTTCCCTGCAGAAAAATGACTTCTGACGGAGAAGCAAAGGGAAGCTGCAAAAGCGGTCACACATCCCTCCCTGCAGTGCAGGAAGGTCAGTTTGGGTGCCTGGAGCAGCCAGTAGAGACACAAATCACCACCAGGACGGGAGGTATGGGCAGTCATGCGTTTCAGAGACAGAAATACTCTGTCACTCTTGCTCGCTATTGCGGCATACTCGGCGTGGAGGGGCAGGGCTTTGGGGTGTTTCTGGGGAGGTAGGCATGTCCCTCTCAGGCAGAGCAGAATGTAGCAGCTTTCCTGGTTAGTGAATTATTCCCATTATTCTTAGTGAATTCCCCCAGGAGTATAAAACTGGTGTAAAAATTTTAAGGCTCCTTTACATTGCCAGAGTGGTCTAAAGGAGCCTTATTGTAAAGGACAGTGTGGCCTCATAAATACTTATGGTGCTTTAGAGTTTAGAACTGGTCTAAATTTTTGGACTGAAAAAATTTCCTATCAAAATGTGCTCCATGAACTGTTTGCTACTGATCTTTCTGGAGATGGTCAGTAGTCAATCGCTTGCTCTTCAGTTCCTATGATGTAACACTGAGCATATGGCTGCATACATTTGTTGACTAATAATTAGAAGTAAAGGGTCAATACTAGCTATGTTACTATTAGAGGGGATTTGTGGGATTTCCTCCAATGCTCCCCACTCCCATTCTTCATCCATTGGATTGTAGTTTAAATAAATTACCAAAATAATTGAAACCAGAGTGATTATACTGTGTTATTTTAACAAATAAAATATGCAGAATTTTGCAGACTTTTAAAATATTGTGCACAGAATTTTAAATTTTTTGGTGCAGAATTTTAAATTTTTTGGTGGAGAATTCCCCCAGCAGTAACTTTGCCTTCCTTTGTCTCCCCTTCCCCTTGAGCATGTGAATTACAGTCTTCTTAAAAGAAAGAGGCTGGGATTCTAATTCACCTGTTTGAATTTGGGAATGTGGCTCACATCCGTCTGATCTTTTTCGTAATCCCCAACATAGTGTGGGGGCCTTGCCTATATGCACAGCATGAGTCCCTCCATCCGGTGTTGTGACACAGCCTGTTCTCACCTGTGAGCTCCTTTGGGCAATAAAAGGCAATCAACATTGTTTTTTGGTGTCTCTGCCTTCCGTTGTGACCCTAACCCACTTTTCAGAAGTGGTGTGCCGAGTCCTCATTTATTCACTCTAATTTAAGATTTCACGTGCCAGTGATACATTTTAATGTTTTTAGAAGGTCTCTTTCTATAAGTCTATAATATATAACCAAACTATTGTTGTATGTAAAGTAAATAAGGTTTTTAAAATGTTTAAGAAGCTTCATTTAAAATTAAATTAAAATGCAGAGCCCCCCGGACTGGTGGCCAGGACCTGGGCAGTGTGAGTGCCTCTGAAAATCAGCTCGCATGCCGCTTTCGGTGTGGTCAGATAGAGTGAAGCCGGCAGCTTTCAGTAGTGTGACCACAGCTTTCGTCTTTAATATAGAGATGTGGCCATGGAGGCTAGAGGTGAGTCTCAACGTGAAAAGCTGTATTTTGACCAAAACAGACAGGCAGCTTTGCATGCTGAGATCTGTGGTTGCTGTAGCTGCCCCTCTCTACTAAAGATGAATGCAGCTGCAGTCAGCTACATGTTTGCAAACTATTGGTGGACCTTAGTCCATTGTAGCCCTCTGCTGGGCGAAGCTTGGGTTGTCCTTAACTTTTCAGATCTCGTCTCTGAGTGGGACCAATAGTTGGGCTCCTCTTTAATAACCCTGGCGCAGAGGAGCCCATCAGGCCAGGGATGGGAGATGCCTGCCCACACTCTTGAGGCCAGAAGTCTCAATAGGTAACAGAGTTGTTGGCAGATCTAGTTGTGGGGAGGTACAAGATCAAACATATTGGGCTAAACAGAGAGTAGAGGGGGGAAATTAGGAGAGACTTGGTTAGAATGAGGTTATGAGGATACAGGATCATAAAGCTGCGGCATCTCCAGTGTGTAGAAGCACATACACATTGGAATAAGTGCTCACCTACTCATGCATACTCTAATTTTGGTACATGAGAGAAGCTCTGTCCTGTCGTCTCTGATGGGTTTGCCCTTCTGACGGCATGATGGTGGTACATTTACCAGGTACATGGACTGAAATTAAAAACAGAATGATAAAATACCTAGATGATTAGGGCATGGCAACTAAAAATCAGTAGAGCTTCCACGAAGGAAAATCATGCGTCACCGATCAATTAGAATTCTTTGGGCATGTCAACAAATTAGTGCATACAGGACAACCAATTGCTATCATTTATTTGGATTTTCAAAAAGCATTTGACAAATTCCTTCACAAGAGGGGAAACTCAGTAGTCCTGGTGTGAGAAGTTAAGTACTAGTATGGATTAAAAAGTATCTAAGAGGCAGAAAACAAAGGGTAGGAATAACTGATTAATTTTCAACATGGCAAAGGAAGGTTAACAGTGGGGTGCCCGAAGGTTCATACTTGGGTTGTTAAATGCGGAGAGCAGTGAGTTGGCAAAATTTGCAGATAACACAAAGTTAGTTATTTAGATTATTCAAGACCAGAGAAGACTGTGATGAACTCCAGAGGGTCCTAACAAAGCTGGGTAAATGGGTAGCACAATGGCACATGAAATTAATCATTGACAAATGTAGGATGATGTACGTTGGAAGGAATCATTCAATTTTTCATACACGTTGATGGATGTAGGCATAGATCTTGCTGGGCATGAGTAAACTTGCACATAGCTTGATTTTGAGTGTAAGGTTAAACTGTAAACAAGGGAGTGATGGGCTATGTGCCAGAGATGGCATTTTGGGGCTATTTGAAATAAGTGGGAACACCCTGAACTGATCAGCTTGAAAGGTAAATAAGGTGAAGGACATAAAGCAATTGGTCCTTACACGATTTGCGTGATGGCCAAACCAATCAGATGAAGAAATATGGATGTTAGTAGCTAGGAAAAATATATATAAATTGTGTAGTGTGTGACATGATTTGGAATTGTTGTATCACTCTATTTCTAAACCCCTGTGTCTGGCCCTGGCCAGTGTGAGCATAGGGTACAAGCCTAAGTGATGAGGGGACTTGAACTGAGTTTTTGGATCTCAGAGAACTGAATGACATGTTCTCCCAGAACTGGACGAGGTGTTCTGGATAAGTTGAGTGGAAAAGGTCTCAGAGGGAATCCCAACAATGGGTTCTAAATTAACTGTAATAACTCAGAAAAAAGACTTAAGCATCATTGTGGACATCTCAATGAAAGTCTCTGCTCAGTATGTAGCAATGGTTTAAAAAAACCCAAACAATGGTAGAAGGTATAATAAATGGGATGAAAAATAACACTGAAAATATTATAATGTCTGTAAATGAATTTGAGATTCATCCTTACCTAGAACGCTGGGCTACACCTTCAGCTGGAGAATTAATTTCAATGTAGTTATGCTGATTTACATCAGCTGAGAATCTGGATCATTGAATTCAGTTCTGGTCACCCTCTCGAAAAACAAATATAGCAGAAATGGAGGAGGTTCAGAGATGGCTAATGAGACCTTTGAAAGGCCTGGAAAGACTTCTGTATGAAGAAAGATTGAAAAGATAGTGAGGAGATGAATTAGTGGGGAAATGACAAAGGTACACCAAGTAATGAATGACATAAAGAAGGTAGATCGGGCACTCCTCTTCACCCTCTCATAACACAAGATTAAAGGGTCTTTTAGTGAAATTGAAAGGCAGCAAATTTAATACTGATACAAGGAAATAATTTTTCACAAAGTGCACAATTAACCTGTGGAACTTACTGCCACAAGACATCATTGAGGCCAACAGTTTAGTGAGATTCAAAAAAAGATCAGATGTGTGTATTGCTAACGAAAATATCCATAGTTACTATAGATGAGGTTGTTTTGTTTGTTTGTTTCTAAAAAACCCTTAACAGTTGGGAAGGAATATAAACCTTTCTGCTTCAAGGAATAAGGCAATCCCTAACTGATGACAGTTTGGGCTAAACTTTGGCAATGGACAGATTAGTCCAGAAATGCCCACTTCAGGGTTTCTCACACTCTCCTCTGATGCATCTGGTACTGGCCCCTGTAAGAGACAGGACCCTGGACTAGATGGAGCACTAGTCTCATCTTGTATGGCAATTCCTGTGCAGCTTTCTCTCAGCAAAAAGTCCCTGTCATTAAACTGAGGAGAGATGAGGAAGTTGGAGGAGGCTTTTACAAACTGTTCTGTCGGCTTCTGAAGCCTCTCTTCTAGAGAGGATTCCCAAGTGTTTAAGAAAAAAAGAAAACAGTGGGCATAATAACCGATTTTACTTTAGTGCAAGGGAATTTACAAACAGAAGGAGTCCTCTCTTGTTCATGTCCTAGTATGGAATCTGCTAGTAAACTCTGTTTGTCTGGAGCAGTGGCCGGGAATCCCTGATTGAGGGATCCTGCACCTCGCCTGACACCACTAAAGACCTGCTCAGTTCATGATCTTCACCTGTCCTCCATGGTAGTGAACTCCTGCTCTGGATAGATTATGACCAGCTGGCACTGCTAACAACATAGCCGCTTCAACAGATTGTTCACTGAAATTTGGGACTGTCTGAAAAGGTGACCTACAAAAATTACCATGATACTTACCCATTGCTCAGGTTGGTGGAGAGTAGGGTGGCAGCTCTTAACAAATTGGACTGACGTCCTTTAGGAAGTCAAAGGGAGTGGGCTGAACTGGACCAAAGGTGGGAATGGGATGGACTTTGTGGTGACTGCACCCTGTCTGATATTTCTGTGGACTGATAATTTTCTGTGCTCTCTTCCTACAGGCTGCTTGGCAGAATGTCCACAGAGGAGCGGCATCTCACCTCTAGCTGCGGATCCTTCATTAAGACTGAGCCGTCCAGCCCATCTTCTGGCATTGATGCCATCAGCCATCATAGTCCCAGCGGCTCCTCTGACGCTAGTGGTGGCTACGGCATTGCCATGGGTGGCCACCCGAACGGCCTGGACTCGCCACCCATGTTCAACGGTGCAGGGATTGGTGGCGGATCCTGCCGTAAGCGCTACGACGACTGTGCCAGCGCTATCATGGAGGACTCGCCCACCAAGTGCGAGTACATGCTCAATGCCATCCCCAAGAGGCTGTGCCTGGTGTGCGGGGACATTGCATCTGGCTACCACTATGGCGTGGCCTCCTGCGAGGCATGCAAAGCCTTCTTCAAAAGAACAATTCAAGGTACAGTGTGGTGGGAGAGGGAGCTCACACATCCATGGGGGGCTGGGTTCCTGTGGTTGCAGAAGCTCTTGTACTCCTATGGCACTTTAAAGGAGAGAAGGAAAAACAACAAAAACACATATAATCTATCCTGTGCTCCCCAGCACAGCTCTGCCAAGCCTCCTCCACTCCTCCCCCGGATGTGAACCAAAGCCCTTATACTTTGTGAGTCTGGGAAGCTTTGCTAGGTTCCCAGCTGACAACAGCATCATCACATGTGGCAAAGCTGTTTTCAAACTGTTGCTGCAGGAAATGTAATTCCAGGGAGTTCTCCAGTTTTGCAGTGAAGAGACAGCACCCCTCCCCACTCCTGGAGTTACCCACTGATTTGTAGCTGGCAGGGGGGATAGGGTTTACTCTGGGAGCGTATTTGTTTGGCACAGGCTCATCTGGAGAGCAGAATCCCTGCCTGCTGAAGGCATCAGGATAGGGCTGGTGCCTTGTTAGTTATGTCATACACCTTGCGGGGAAAACAGTGCTCCAGGAAAAGAGATTTTCACACAAACCTGTCAATCCTGTTTGCATCCGTTCTGAAGCACTGTAAGCCTCATGGAGATGCTGTATAGTGTACGCAGATATGGAGACACGCTGATGCCCTTCCCTTCTCAGCAGCACAGCACATGGTTCTAAAGATTTAGATGGAGATTTTCAGACGCCTCGGGGGGTTGGACACCCCGATTTCTGTTTAGTCTCAGTCAGTTGCAAATTCCTTAAGTGGTTTTGAAAATTTCAGCCTCGACATTTCAGCGTAAACAGCAACGCATGCACCACAATCCCCAAATGTGTGCATGCATGGACACAGACACAAACATATGGCCAGATATACCTGCATGCATACCTGCATGTGCACACATATGTACACCTATTACATACCATGCACACACACACAAAGGTACGCAGAAGAATTGTACATACCTGCAAGACCAGGGGCGCATACCAACAACGGCACATGTGTATACAGGTACACAGATATACCATGCAAATATAGACAAATAAACACACACTTACAGGCAGGCTGCCATAAACACAGATACTTGCAGGTCCATTCATACACATGCACTAGTATAAGCACACATGCATAGACATACTGTGCATACATTCCCCCCACTCTCCAATTGAAAAGATGGACAGCATCATTCACCCTGCAATGGAAAGTGTATTGAATTAACCCCAAAGACACCTTTGACTCTGATTAAATTAATTAAATATGTATGTGGGAAGTACACTTGTTTTATTTGTACTCAGTGAGTGGTTCCCTCATACCTGATCACACCCCATTGCTGGGGATGCTGGAATCAGGACTAGACAGAGCAGTGCAAGGAACAATCCTCCATGGGTCTCTATGGATAGACTATTTCTGTCTCTGATCTCCCTGATTCCAGGCATCTCTCCTTACTGTTACATTCCCTGGAAATTAACACTCTCCATTGCCCCAGACTGACATGGTCCATTTCCCTCTGCCTGGCTTGTCCTCTCTCATTACACCATATAGAAAACATGTACCACTATGGAACGCCCAGATGTTCATATGCAATATTTCTGTGGCTTGTCATTGCAGAGTTTTCATGGGTTGAACATGAACTTTTACATCCACTCTCGCCTAGCAGCGTTGAGTGTTGTCCCTCTGTTGATCCATTCTTGGTATTACAGTTCTGAACATTTGGGCAACCAACGCTAAAGGAGGGACTCTGGGGGGAGGGCGTACCAGGGGATCTTTGTCTGGAAAGAGAGTAAAAGGTTAACTCTCTAGGGGAACAACACTGGGGAATCTCTGTAGCAGCAGAGAAGGCAGTCTTTACCTTACCCTAGTAAACTACCAGCCAAAATAGATCAGGAGAGATGGGGAAAGACCAGCAGCTGTGGAGAGTTTAGAAAGAATGAGAGAAAGTGAAGGGGAAAGAGACAGAGTAATCAGAGACTCCACCAGCCTGTGTAAGTTGTCAGCTGATTTCATCCTACAGCATAGAGACACCCCCTGAGTGCAGCAGCCTTGTTGGCTGTTCCCTAATTGTAACATGTAACAGATGGGGAGAAAGAATAAGTGGGGATTTCTCTCACCCTGTCATCAGCCCATCTCAGGCAGCTTCACGTCCCTCTCTCTATTGGCTGGCTTGGTAGTTAGGGCACAAAAATGCTCTTCCTCATCTGAGCTGCAGAGCTCGGTCTGATGCAGTCGAGACTGAGGCTTTTATTCCATCGTGGAGATGAGGGGCAGAAGCAGAGAAGGGGATCAGATAGGAAGCGGGGCCTGCTTGGGAGCTAGGACAATATGCAGATCACAGGATCAAAGAAGGCTTTGCTGTAGGACATGTTGAGCAAAAGGAGAATGAGCTCTCAAGTGTGACAGGGGGCAGTAGGAAGGAAGAGACAGAGGCTCTCTATATATCAGTAGCAACAGCCAACAGGCTTCCAAAAGCCTTATTCATCCTGCAGGTTTATTTCATTCACTAGATTTGATAACAAATGAGAGAATTTAAATCACCACCCAGGCTTCTTAATATACATGTGTGCGTGTGTCTGTGTGCACCCGTGTGATGTATTTGTGATGTGTGTTTTGGTCTAACCTATTACATTGCCTGCTAGCACAGGTCATCTTTTTTGTGGCTGTGATGTCAGAGAGAGGTGCTGTCTGATAGTTCAAGCACAGAATTGGGACTGGGGACGCGGCTAGCACGGTGATGTGTGTGGTATAAGACTCTAGGTAGACAGATACTGCAGGTAGATTCTGTACTCAGTTCTGACACTGACACCCTTATGGCCTTGGACAAATCACTTCACCTCTCTGTGATTTAGTTTCCCAATCTGCAAAATCAATGACTTCATTACAAGCATTTCTAACCTGTCTGCTTTACACACTTTACATGGGGAGCTAAAGTAGCAACATGCTACTGTGCTGTTTGTTCTCTGCATGGTGCTACATCCTGATTTCTGTGAACAGTGAGACCAAGTGCAGAATGTGGCCTCTGATTGCAAAGCGGAGCCTCATGCTGAGAGCACATGTCACTGATGCTCCCTAGCTGCACTGACTCCCTGTTGATTTCATAGTGGAGTTGAAAGCTGCAGACCCCTAAATGGTTTGGGACTGGATTACTTGTCATATCTTCTCTCCCTATATGATACTGCCATAGCTGTGATCAAACAAGATGCCCAAGCTGAAGATCCTTTGATTTAAAGGACTGGTAGAATGTTTTCTGTGAAAGCCTATCAGCTTTGGCGCTTACTTCCTTCTCCTAAACACATTGCAAAGTCCATTTCTTTCAGGCTTGGGAGGAATAGGAGGGACAAACTGGTTGCTATGTGGGGATCATGAGAGCTGGTCAGGAATTTTCCAGCTAATGATTTTTCCAGCAGAAAATGCACTTTCCACCGAAAACAAAATTGTGGGAAAATTTTTGATTTTATTTTCCACTGGGTAAAATCTAAATGAGATCTTTCATTTGAGGTAACAAAATATTAAACTGAACTTCCCAATAGGGTGACCAGACAGCAAGTGTGAAAAATCGGGACGGGGGTGGGGGGTAATAGGAGCCTATGTAAGAAAAAGACCCAAAAATCGGGACTGTCCCTATAAAATCGGGACATCTGGTCACCCTACTTCCCAATCAGTATATTGCCATATAGGAGTTGTAGTTCAGGCCCCCATCCTCTCATGTGAGTTGGGCTCTACATGTCCGGTAATGCAATGCAGATTTCCCTCTGGCTGAGTGAGGTGCATCATGGGAGTAACATGACTGTGGGTGCACTGTGGGAGATGTAGTCCAGCCACATAACCTGGCACATAAGGGGAGAATGGGGGTATTAGGCTCCCAGGCTACAGCTTGCATGACGCAGTGTGCCAGTGTTAGAATATGCAATTTATTATTGATCAGATTCAAAGTCTTTTGGGTAAGTTCAATAAACTGAAATTAAACATTTTGATTTTGCGAATGTTGAAACATTTTGTTTTGATATTTCACAACTGGAATTTTTCAGAATTTCCATTCTGCAAAAATGTTGACTTTTTCATCCTGGTTAAATGAAATTCTTGGTTAACCAAAGTGCTATTGCACAGAATCTGCTTTCTCAAAATCTCATTGTCTCAAAGGTTACACCCACGCACACTTTGGTGCTTGCCAAAAATTTCAAAAATAGGCTCTAACGTTGGGCTCCTGAATCCATATTTAGACACCTAAATAAATGGCAGCTGGGAACTGTAAAGTGCTCACCAGTTTTGAAAAAGAGGTCACAGAAATATGAATTTTGGAGCCTAATTTCAGGCACCTATTTTTGAAAATCATAGTCACAGCGGATATTCCCCTCAGACACACAAACACTCACCTTACTTGAATATGGCTGAAGGGATTTCCCTCATATTTTCACAAAATATTTGCACTTGGGCTGGGAGCAGAATATAAAGTTTCAATCCAAACAAGGAATGTATCTGTAAATGATGCATATGTAAAAGCAGTGGGTTAGCATGGAATCAACTCTGCAAACTGTTACTTACACATAGTATCAGCGTTAATGTAAATCTGCGTGAGTTACTGGGAAAGAGAGCACTGCTGAATGAGAGCTTTACTGGTACAGGGTGCTGCTGTATCATTTCCAGGTTCTTTTTGTGGTGGACAACCTTGATTGGTCCTGCTTTGAGCAGGGGGTTGGATTAGATGACCTCCTGAGGTCCCTTCCAACCCTGGTATTCTATGATTCTGTGATCCAAGTGAACAAGTTCAGGAACCAAACTGGAACCCGATATAAAAAGTAACTAAGTAAAACACTGATGGAAACTGGAATGACAGTGTCATCTGACTTGGTTACTTGTTGAATAGTCCAGTTTTCTTCCCACCGAACTGTCCAAATTTTGGGAAATCTGGGAGTGTAGCCTGTATGGCTTTGTGCAGTCCTGATCATAAAGAGCTGCTAAAGTGTAGATGCAGTATTCTGCATATGAAGTGTTGCTCTTTGATTGAACAAAATAATTTGTCTGCTAAAGTAATCTCTTATATTTAGGCCATTTTGAAGCTATTTCTGATAAAAGAAAGAAAATGAGAGGAAACTTCTCTAATGTTATGAGAAACGGAATAAAGGAAGAACAAGCGTTGTGATCCGAAATGGACGTGAGACCAATCCTGATGGGAAATCCTGCTTCCCACTTCCCATGCTCTAGGGGACCGAGGAGTGGCATCATGCCACCCTAGCGAGTCTATGGCAGAGCCAGGAACTGAACCAAAGAGTCCTGCTCTAATCACTAAACAACACTGCCTCTCCTGCCTTTTAGTTTCATAAGTAATTTCTGATGTAAATAACATGCAGATCTGTTTGGATCAGAGGTAAATACTGTTCTAAAGTGAGGAAAGCCCCTGTAATGAGAGACTCTTCAGAACACAGTTTCTTGGGAGCTTAGGTTAACCCATCTTCTACTCTTCCCTTCTGGCTCATATAATATTAAACACACATGGGGCGCACACACTCACCACAAATTCAAACACATGCAGATACAGACTCACATGCAGGAACAAACACGCACCCCTGCAGCTGCTCATTGACACGCACAGCCTCCTCCGCTGGCTGTCGCAGAGAATCAAGTTCTTTTAGCCTTTCTTCCCCAGAGCACCCAGTCTGTGGTGACTGAGCTGGCAGCGTGACCGCAAGCCAGCGGGAGGCTGCCGGAATTCCGATGAGTTAATCTCATCACTTTATCACAGGGCACTTACAGAAATTACAAGCCAGCGTGAGCAGCTCAGTTGTGCTGGCAGCCAGCCGCAGGACCCATAAAAGAAATTGAGAGGAAAAAAAAAAAGTCCAAGAACTTTGCTAAAGTTTTGAAGACAGTAGCTTTTCTTGGATGAGTTTTGCTTGGCTAACACTGACTGTGTCTTTCTCTCCTCTGTGGTGTCCTCCTCGCTTCCCCCCAAAATGAAGAGCCATTTTAGGCAAAGGTATCTTCCCTGCACTTTGTCCTGTTTACAGCAGAGAACACATTTGGGCCAAGTGACATCTGGTGTAATTCCACAGAAGTAAATGGAGTTTTACACTGGGGTGAACTGGCATGAAAGAGACATATTGAGTCTGATTCTCCAGGGGCTTGCATGCTTGCACTTGTGCAAAGTGGATATAAAATGCTGTCCTGGCTTAATACTTTGCAATGGTGTAAATTATGATGCAAGGTGTGCGGCAGGGAAGAAAGGGGCACAGAAGCATGGATAGAATTAAAAGAGAAGCCAGGAAATGAAGGATCCGCTATGCAAGGGACTACTGCATTCCCATCCTTAAGGGTCGGTCTGAGAGATGAGCACCCTCCTTTTGCCCTGCGGTGGCTGTTGTACTGACTGTGGGGAGCCACTGGCTCTTGCATACAGACTGTACATTTACAAACTAGTAGTACTCCCTCTGACAGTGTCGGAGCTTTCTCGGGGTATCTTCATGGGACAATCCCAGTTTCTTATATGACAATTGGCTCCTCAAATTGGGGGTGATGTGAAGTGGTGGAACCTTTGCCTTAACCTTAACCTTTGCCTTAATCTATCTGTGATGACCTTGAGCTGCAATGTGATGAGCCCTGGCCATCCACTGATGCAAAGTTTTGATGTAAGGACTCACAAACTTCATAGCAGCATAGTGCAGTGTTGCTGCCTCATGAGGTGACTGCTGAAATCCCATAACACTATGGTGCTGTGGGCCTTTTAGCAGGAGGTGGGGCCTCATTTGGGAGGGCTGGGGTTTTGCTTGTGAAAGAGAGGCTTGGAAACAGGAAGACAGGAAACCCCCTGAAAGAATGAATCTACCATGTTCTTCTCCTTTGGGGTGTTACTGCTCCATCTCCTCACACATGGGACACAGCGTCTGTGCAGCCCTGAGGGCAGGGACTCTGCACTCTCCGGTCTGTGGCTTACTGGATGTACAGGAAAAGAAGTGGGAGTTCATTTATTACCTTGGGACCAAGCCTGAATCTCAATTTCCAGCTTTCAGAGATTTGATACTTAGCTGGCTATTGAAATTCAGGTGCTGTACAATGCTGAGGTATAGACTGAATGGAAGTGGCTTGTGCAGCTCTCTCCATTTCCGCACAGCGTCTGTGTCTCGGATCCAACTGTGTGATGGCAGTGCCGCAAACACGCAGACGGGCGATGGCTGAGAATTTAACAGTGATGCTGGAGATCACTGTCAGGGTGCAGGGCTTACAAGACAAGAATCTGAAGGTGAAAGCTCTACATACTGCATGCAGACATCAAGTCTTTGTACCTTTGGGGCTTACAGTGTTCCTGGCCCCATGTCACCAGTGTGGGGCTGAAATTCTCTCACATAACATTGTGAGATAAACAGCTGGTGAATCCTTCAGTTTGAATTTCCCTTCCATGCCCATTTTTAGCCCTCTTCAACTCAGATTTTCAATGGGCTTTACATGGGGTTGGTTTAACTAAACTTCACCCCTCACCCCAGACCCATACAATAGGTGGGTATTAGAGCATCCCCACTACTACACAAGTCCACTGCAAAACCAGAAACAGAACCCAGGAGTCCTAACTCCCAGACTTCTGCTCCAACCCCACTAAATCAAACTCTCCCTCCCTGATGTGGTTATAGAATCCAGGAGTCCTGACTCCCTCTCTCCTCTGCTCTAACACTAAATGAGTACTCCTTCCCAGGGCTACCAATGGAACCCAGGAGTCCTAAATCTCAATTTCCACTCTAGCCCACCAGAACAAACTCCCCCCACAAAACTGAGTATAGAATCTGGGAGTCCTGACGCAAAGCTGCCTGCCTTCCTTAAATACATTATTGTTGTTGATGTATCACTATCAAGATTGCTTAGATTTCCAACCCCTTCTCTTCACCCCTTATACTGAACAATGCTGACCAGAAGTATCTTCTGAAGAATGGTTGGCAGGAGGTGAGACAGCCCCGTTTGTTACTGTCTTTAACAGTAGGGTTAAAAAAATTGTTCTGCGATGCTGTGACCTGGCATTACGACACTTACATCCTCATGTCAGGTCATTGTACCCGCGTCTGAGGTTGTGTTCTTGCTTCATGATAGTGTGCTATGTGGCCAGAAATAAATTTGGGATGCTTTCTTTGCCCTTGGGTCTTGCAAGTGGTGAACCAGACCCCTGGCAGCTGGAGGGGGAGGTGACCTAAAAGAGGACTGTGAGAGGTGCACCTGGAAACACGGGGGCTCTGTGTGCTGAGCTCAGGGGCTAGAGGTAGGAACAGATGGGGTCACTATCCCTTAAATGCAGTAGGAAGTCTCCATCCCTCTTTGGAGCAGAGTCCTCAGGAGAGGTCCCTGTTTATAACAAAACCAGGTTCTGTTTTCATTAAGAAACCAGAGTCTTTGGCCAGGTTTGCTGAGGGCCATGCACCTTTTGCCAAGTCCAGTGTCCAAGTTTCAGGAGATATGCATTCAGTTTATAGTTTCCAGGGGAAAACATGGGAAATGTTTCTCCTTGTGATTTTGACCAAAACCAGGAAAAAAATCAGTATTTTTGGATGAATTTGACTTTGTGTTTGGGGTTCATTTGAACTCCAAATAAATTCAAAGACAAGATCAGAAGACATCAGTGGCACATCAAGTGAAACCAGAAAGGTTTGCATTATCCTTCCCTTAACCAAACCCGGGGTATTCCACAGGAATGTCCTACTCCAGACCGAGCACTTCCCTGCCCCTGCTATCCCATTGTAATGTGCCAGATCATAAGCCCTTAGAGTCAGAGTGTGTGAGACAGTGAAGAAAAAAGTCCCTTCTCCAGCTCCCTGCTCCCCAGAAACAAAAGGTGGGAAAGATCAGCAAGAGTCCCAAAGCCCTGAAGGAAACACAATAATCACAATGAGCAGGGGGTTGGACTAGGTGACCTCCTGCGGTCCCTTCCAACCCTGATATTCTATGATTCCATGATCACAGGAAAGGCTGAGACTAGGGCAGCAAATGGAACACTCCCCATGGGTTGGCTTCTGGGGACACGTTATAACAGTAAGGGATATGTGCCAATAATAATGCCAGGTGCATTGATTAGACTGGTAAGCAGTGCATCTAAGAGACGCTACATGGCTGAAGGCCCAGCACCCCCCAGCTGGGCTTCTACTCTAATTCCACCTCCAAGTATGGCTTTTTATTTAATGTTTTCATTTTGCTTTTCTAACAAAGGAGCCCAGCCTGTGTGGTTACCCCAAACATTTTCACAGATGGAGTCGTCATCAACCAGTCACAGTCCCCTAGTGTGTGAGTGAATGAATGAATGAATGAATGGACAGCACGCATGTGGGTGGTGCAGGGGGCATAATGGGTATTATCCAGTGCAGGCAGGAGGCATTGTAATCTGGCCATGATAGTGAATCCTGCTGTTAGAGGGAACAAGGCCTCTTGAGTGACCTTCTCTGTGTTTGATTGCAGGGAACATTGAATACAGCTGCCCAGCCACCAACGAGTGTGAGATCACGAAACGGAGGCGCAAGTCCTGTCAGGCCTGTCGCTTCATGAAATGCCTCAAAGTGGGGATGCTGAAAGAAGGTAAGAGAACGGGTACCGGGGTCTCGGGACCTCTCACTGCCTCTGAACCTGGGCCAGGCCTTGTAGCAGCCTCCAGACTGACTGCACGGGGGCCTCCCTGGCTTTCCCAAGGTGCAGCCATTACAAAGAACTCAGGAAGGACAACGATCTGTTTCTGCTAACTGGGAAGATGTGGCTCTTTGAGGGCTTGTTTCAGGGCATGTCTACGCTTACCTCAGGAGCGATCGATCCAGCGGGGGTCGATACATCGTGTCTAGTGAAGACGCGATAAATGGACCGCCGAGCGCTCTCCCGTTGAGTCTGGTACTCCACTGGAGTGAGAGGCGCAGGCAGAGTTCATGGGGGAGCGTCAGCAGTTGGCCTGCCACTGTGAAGACACCCTGGTAAGTAGATCTAAGTACGTAACTTAGATCAACACCCCCCACCACCACCCATCCCCGCCCCAGTGTAGACCAGGCCTCGGTCTCCAAAGGGCAGGGTCCTTATGTTATATTTTGTATGGAGCTGCAAATCTGACAATCAGTGAGAACCTGACCCATGATAGTGTACGTTCCCCTTTCTAAAGGAACCCCAGATGGGGGCATACCCCTCCCTCCTCCGATGACTCGGCTGAGTAACTGTACTAATACCTGTACAACTAGAGGGAAGAGGGAATTATTGCTGTTAATAATGAACAGGTTGGGTTGTTTGTAGGAGAGGGTGCAGTTGGCATGAAGACCTGTCACAGAGTGCAGGGAGGGTCTGACAGCTATTCCATCCTGAGGGGAGGCTTTAAGAAAGTGGTGGGGAAGAGACCTTTGTCCCTGAGCAGGTGGGTCCCTCTCCCCCACATGCTCAGCCTGTCTCTCCTCTCTCAGCCTATTGATCTGCGCAGTGTTCTCTGAGCAGCACTTGGCTTCTTTCTTGTGGTGCGCTTTCCCCTCATCCTTGTCTGTTCAAGGTGAGCCACTGGGAATTCAGTGGCAATTAAACACATTCTTATGGATTGACTTTAAAGCTTCATTTCCCCAAGTTCCCTCTGGGAGAGGAAGGGAGGAGAGGCACTGCTTGTAACTCTCTGCATTGCTGTACCTGACAAAGCACAGCGGCTTCAGCCTATCCCCAGTGAACAACAGCCAGCAGTCGTCTGTGCAGGTCCAGCACGCTTGAGCCAAGGATGCCAGCACTTCACACTGCTCACTTCCAGCCACACCATCTTATGAGCCAGTGATGAATTGTAAGCTCTTGCCAGGAGGGTGTGTTGCTTTGTTGTAGGGTGCTGCTGCTCATCTCTTGGGAGACAGGCTGATGGCAGCCAGTGCTGTTAGGAATGTAGATTAGATTTTAAACCCTTGCCTGTTCTTTGATGGATGTGTAATGTCTGGGGCTAGATGTCTTCCTACCATAGCTCTCCAGTGACTGACTTTGTGAGGGTGTGACCAATGTACTGTCTGACCCTCCATGGCCTTGCCTTAGAAAGTGATGCAGTCTGAAGGATACATCAGTCTGTTTCTAAGAGGGATGCACCTACTTTTGGGGTAGGGGTTGACCCCCTTGATACCTGGTCCTCTGCATTCAGTATTGCAGAGAATGAAGTATCTTCTTGTGCTATTTCATGTTATTGACACTTATTTGCTGTTGTGTCTTATACTACCGAATAGCTTTAGTGGCAGAGTTCCTTACTGTTGTTCTTATAGGGACTGGCACTGCATCATGAAAATCAATGGGAGTTTTGCTACTGACATCAGTGGATCTATGACTGGACCTGTAATATTTTAGATATGTAATATAAAGGTAGCTCAACTGTATTATAATATATGTGCATATAATACTCTACACCAGGGAGGAGGCAACTGGTTGAGTGATCTGAAAACAGATCTGGTATCCAGGATTCCTGGTTTCTACTCCTGGTTTTGACACAGACTTGCTGGGAGAGTTAAGACATGCTTTTCCACTCAGTTCTTCAATTTCCCCATCTGTAAAATAAGGATCATACTGACCTGGTTTGCAGGGGGATTCTGTGGATTGATTAGTTAACTTACGTAAAGTCCTGTGGAAATACAATGTATTATTATATAGAATTCAATCAATACACATTTTTAAAAGCAAAATCCAAAAAGAGAGAAAAATGGTTTTAGGGTACGTGACCTCCACAGAGTCAGGAGTTTCTGGAAAGAGGAAATCCATAATTGTTTGACTTTCTGCTCAAAAATGCAGAATTGACAGAGGATTTAGATTATAAAAGGTTCATTGGTCTTTCCGATCTCTGATTTCCGTGATTCTATTAGATCATCCACTCCATCTCCCAGCCAGTGCAGGATTGTTTCCTTCTGTACATTTTCTAGTGCTTTGTCCAGTCTAGTTTTTCAAGTCCCAAGTAGCAGGGTTTCCCTGGAGAGATTGCTCTGATTTCTTGAAGAGCTCACTGTGAAGAAGTGTATCTGGATACTCACACTAAGTTTCCTTCCTTTTAATGATTTCATCTAATTATTCCTAGTTCTCCCCACTCCCTTATATCACACCAAGTAATGCCCCCTCTCTCTTCTTGGTGTTTACCCCTTTCAAAAGATTGTTAACACATTTCTCCCCCCCCTGCTGCCAGGAAACGAGGTGGGCACTAGAGACTGCAGATAGTCTAATGGTTAAAGCAAAAGGCCAGGGAGTCAGGACCCTGGTTCTAGTCTCCAATGGCCGTGGGCCTATTATTTGGTTCAGTGTAAAGACACTGACCATCCTCACTGGAGAGGTGGGAGACTGCATTGGTTAATATTTAGTTCAGGTGCTTTGAGATCTTTGAGCAGCAGGTTCTATAGAGGGGGAAAGTATTATTTTTAATTAATTGTATTACATATTTATACCTTCCTGCCTGCTCAGCACTTGGGTTAAGCCAGAGGGGATGTCTGGGGACAATATGTAGAGGTGACATGAAGAAAGCTGGTAATAATTCTGAGTCTGCTTCTGTTGGGATCCATGGCATGATTTGCATTGGAGCAGGCTCAGACCACAGTTGGTATGTGTGGGCATGAGCAGGAGTACACATGCTCCCCCCTGCATCAGGTGAAGATGAAATGATCCAGTAGGATGCATTGCTATGACTGTGCCCCTTTAAGACACAGCAAGACTATCCCTGGGATGAACACAGCAGTGTGGGTTTGTTATGGCAGAAAGTGAATGAGAAACAGGCAGGAAGGGAGTCGAGTGAGAGATCAATAGGTTTCTCAGATATCCCCAGGCCACTTTCTTTAAGAGAGCCTTGATCAATGGGCTGCAACCAGGGAGTTGCACAGGCACCGGAGCTTTGACATCTCAAGTTCTCCCAGCGTGATGCGGCAGAGCATGGGAGACTTGCTAGGGAGAATACAACCTGTGCAGAACATGGTGCAGAAAGCTCTCTGTGCAGAGCACATCTGGCTCCTATACCTAAAGCATCTGCTTTTTATGGCTTTCTTGCCTGTGAATCTCACTCTCTTTCCATCTGGAGCTTACCCCAGTTAGTACTAATTGGCCCTCTTGTTGTCAGTCTCAGTAGAGAAGCCAAGGCTGCGTGGACCTGAAATTCTACCTAACTGCCAGAGCTGGTGCCTCTAGAGAAAGGCATGTAACCTGGGAAATCTGTGCTACTTGTGCCGTACTGTTCGGTGTCCCTACCTGAATGACTTCAGGTGACAGTGGTTGAGAACCGTTCACCATCTCCATCTTGCACCCCTGTGCAGGGCCGGGCACAATCCTGGTCCATGTGTTCCTACTGTGCAAAGACTGGGGAATCTAGAGCAAACTGTTACAGATTCCGGTGTACCCCACGCACAGGACAGTGGAACTGGGCCTGTAAAGGGAGAGCATATGCTGCTGCTTGCAAAAGAGGGGGGATGTTCAGGACTGTGCGCCCCCACCAGCATTGTCTGTCTCAGACACACAATCGCTGGAATGTAGCTCCTCCTTATCCCACTCCAACACAGGCAGTGGTTACAGCACAGTCTTGCCCTAAGTGCTTATACTTTGCTACCTTCTGATCATGGATTTGTGGATCTCTGGAGTGCTGCAGATGTGACTCTTCTAATCCCTGTCTGTGCCGTATCAGCTATGGGGAGAATAAGCCTTTGCTACTCATCCCTCAGTCAGCTGTTGTGTTTCTCTTTTCTAATAGTTTTTCAGTCATGCTCACAGTTTCTTTGTCTAAAAGTGGAGGAGAGGGATGTAATTTCAGACAATGTTCATGTAAATGGGTTCAGAGAAAGGGGGATTGGTTCCAGATGGAAGCTGATTGGATAAGATCTCCCAGCCCAACTTCTCCATCTTTCTGATACTGCACTGAGGTCATAATCCTATGTTTGTTACCTCATAGGGTATGGAAATGACTGTGGTGTCAGTTTTCCCTGAAGGAGCCAACAGGAGAAGAGGGTGCCAATCCTTTGTTTAAACATAAATAGCGTGAGCAGCTATGAGACATGGGAAGGGGGATGATGTATGGCCAGTGAGAAGCAGCTGGATGTTAAGTTCCCCCTGGGAAAATCCCTTGTTGAGGGGAAAGGGAGTGGGAGGAAGCCTGTTTGCTGGGATCACTGGAAGCCTCAACCACAGACAAGTGAGCAAAGCGAAGAAGGAGAGGCGCTAGATGTTGCCAGAAGTATTGAGGGCACAACAAAGACACCCTCCAGCCCCACACTAGGCGAGCTCACGGCAGCTTTTTGAGCAGAGTGGCCCTAGGAGTTCTCTGACACAAGCCTTTCCTTCCTCCTTGTGTGGGCATTCAGCCCTTTGTGATATCCTGCTGAGACCTTTCCCCACAGGGAATCCTTGCATAAACAGCAGGTGGCTGCCACTGCTCACAGTTTTGTGTTGGTGCCTCTTATTCCCATTGCAGCTTGGCACACTCCTGGCAGGCTACCAAGGCTCAGCCCAGTCAGTCACTTTTCGCTTTGAAAGAGAAACTGTTTAATCTTCCAAAGGCTCCGTCCTTTCAGTGCCTGCTCCCTCGATGCTGTTTTTAGCTCCACTGCATTTCTGCAGCAGCATTTCACACATCTAATAGGAGCCAGAGCAACTCAGAAGGGAAAAATGCTCTGAAGTCAGGAGTGCCAGATCCCCTCACAAAGCACATGTGTGGGGTGGGGGAAAGAGGAGGGGTCACCAAAAGTGCACAGCCCTCTAATAATCCTGCCATGCTTTGCTGGCTGGCCGGCTGGCCATGGAGAGCACATCCTGCATTCTTGCTGTTTTCTTTCTCAACTGAAGCAGTAAGAATGTGTGTTATGTTGCTAAGACTTAGCCATCTCCTGCTCCCTGAAAGCAGTGTGCTGAGACTCATCTCTTTTGAGTCCCCACTCGCTGTAAGGACGGGGAGCAAGTCTTTGAAATAAGCTAGTGGCCTCCACCCAGTTCCTCGGGGACTGGTAAAAACTGTCATTACAGTTGGTACTAACTGGCTCTTACACTGGCACTCTCAGCAAAGAAGCCAAATATTGATTGAGCGATGGAGCCAGGAGCCCCTCTCACTCTAGAGATGGTCCCGGAAGACCACGGGTGGGGATTAGCACTAACACTGCTCATGCTGTACCCATTATTCTGTGGATAAACAGAGGCGCTTTGCTCTCAGCAGATGTTAATTACACACATTTTGCCAGCCTCAAATTTGCTAAAAACACAGCTTGTAAAGGACTGAGAGTAAGTTACTCAGGAGGGGCAGTTTCTGAAGCTGCTAGTTCAGGAAAAATGATTCCATAAAAGGATCTGAAATCTGTTCAAACTAAACCTGGTACTCTGGGGAATTGCAGATTGGTACTAGGATGAGGTTTGTCAGATGCCCCTTCTGATCTGGTGACTCCATGGCCACTGCAGGAACCTGTATGCTGTCTCACCTGGCAGGTATAGTATGAGGGAAACTTCCCCCTCAGGCAAAGGAGTGTTCAGCTGTTGCATAAAGCAGACAACAACTTTAGTCTCCCAGATTTTCCAGCATTTTACCCAAAAGAACTAGAGTAATAAAGGCAGGAATGGGAACTTCCATCCTAGGGCAAGAACTGTTGCTCTGTAAAGATTCTCCATACTTAGAATGTCTGGGAAGGGAAGTGTTCTTCTTGCAATGCTATTGGTGCAGGAAAGTATCAGGATTCTGAGGACTCCCCCAATGACTGTGCAACTTGTGTTTCTCTGTGAGATGGGATGTGGTGAGACTGACGAATGCAAAGAAGGTTCTTTTCATAGAGGAAAGAAGAGGCTGGGCCTTCAGGAGCAGAAGAGGGACTCTCATCAACAATAAGAGACTCCCACAAGACACTTTGACTTGGCAGAAATGGGATATGATTTATTTTCCTCTCTACAGATTCCATTCTCCCAAGAACTGGAACTTCCATGGTACAGAAATCCCAGGTATTGAGATTCCAGAATGAGCCTTTCCTTTGCTACCTTTTGCTGCTTGTCACACTCGTGCATTTCCAAAGGACATGACAGAAAATGTTAAAATTCAACAGTGCGTCCAAATTCTTTCTATTGCAGATCTCACAAGCTCTTGGACTCCTATCTGCCTAATCTAATCTCTTTCTTGTGCACTCATCACCAGAGTACCTGAGTACCACCATTGTGGGGCCAGGTAATGAAATAAAATAGGAATGGGAAGAAAACAATGACCACAGAATTGACCCAACTATCCTTTCTGTTAACTGTGTATCTTCCCAACACATTTCCAACTGCCATGGGAATGGTCTCAGTCCTAGGACCTTCCAACCTCATACCAACTCGATCTTTTTGCTCTCCAAGCCTCTGCATGTCAGTGTATTTGGGAAGTGGTCACTGTTCACTTCTAGTGATGAGAAGACCTGGGATTCCACAGATAGGGAAATCAAACTCATCTCTCACCCCAAACAACTGTCCCTTGCAACCTGACCACCTTTCTGTGAACCCAGTCTGTGAGCTGTGAAGTCCTGTAGACAATGGCACTTTACTCAGGTTTAGCCTCCATTTTGCTGTTCCCGCCCCAACCAACTGCATGGAATGGCAGGTGCCCCCCCAGTGTTTGTAACAGAAATGAACTCACTTCTCACCCGTGGCCAATCCACATCTCTCATGATGTGAATAGAATATGGTGGTCCTGTAACTAAAGAGGAGATGGCAGGCATCAATGATCTCAATCCACTTCCATTTAATAACCCTGGGTTCATCCTGCACAAAGCCCCAGAAAGCTGGATAAACAGTAGAGCTCGCTTTCAGCAGAGTAACCAAATCTGGGGTGTCTCTTTTCTGTTTAAGTTTCAGCATCTCAGTAGAGCAAAGTGTTTCCAGAAACCTCCCTCCTCCACCTCCTGCTCCCATCCTTGTTTTCAGACCACGTGTTTCCTAAATGATATTTGATTTCAGTGAAAGCTCAGCTGGAATCCATGCAGTATGCTTGGGCTGTCTCGGTGCTTCCTGGGAAGGATGAGGACTCCTCTGGGAATTCTGGGTAATTGGGTTAGTGGCCAGCTCATGTCAGGAAATTAAAAGGCAGTCCCGATCAGGTTGCTGCTGCATGGGATTTAATGGTTTTGTATTTATAGAGTATTCTGCCTCTAGCCCGTGCCAGAAATATCACTTTTCTAAGCATCCAAATGAAGAAAGAGACTGAAAAACAATTTTTCTTTCTCTAAAATACCCCTGTGCTTAAAAACAAACAAACTCCATGCCCTTTAAAGCAGGAGCCCTGGCCAGTAACACTTTGATGTCTGTGTCACCCACACCCTGACTACCTACCATTGAAGGAATTTAGATTTTATATACTGGAGCCACACCATTGGTCCATCTAGTCTGGTATGTCAGCTTCCTGCCATAACAGATCAGACTATTGGCCTAGCTAGTCCAATCTCCTGCCTCTTGGCATACTTGAACAGATTATTAGGTTACCTGGTCCGGTTTCCCCCACTCTGTGTGGATCATTGAGCTGTCTAGTTTGGTATCTAGTCTACTGCCATAGTGAACTGGACCACTGCACCAGCAAACCTGGTGTCCTGCTTCCATTAGTGGCATATAGCTCTTGTTTCAGAAAAAGAGCTTCATGTCTGCACCAGGCACTCCGCAAATGGCATTTATTTTAGGGGCCTTTGGAGAGCTTAATAGATCTGACTTCCATTTCCCCCCCCCCCCCTCCTCCATCTGCTCTTCCCACATCAGGATTCTATTCAGTACTTCCACAAAATGGACATTGGGAAAGGAGACATCTGACATGCTGGTGAAGGTCCCAGCTCTGCAGAGATGTCCAGACCCATATAGCTACATGCTGTTAGCCAACTAAAACCCTTTTATGCAAGCAAGACTGCGCTCCAAGCAGGGGTGGAATTATGCTAGATAGCTGCTCTTCTGAGCCAGTTAAAGGCACTTGGGTAAAATTTTCAAAAGTCCCTACTAGGTTCCATTTTCAAAGGTGACAGACACTCAGCAGCCTAAGGCCCAGATCCTTAAAGGTACTCCAGTGCCTAAGTCCGCCATTAGCTGCCACTGACATTTTCAAAGCTGCTGCCAAACCCGTCTGAGTCTCCAGGCACCTAAGTTTCCACCAGTCAACATTTGCCTAAATGCCAAATCCATCCCAGTGGCTAACGAGCTGCTTGGAGCCTTAGCTCAAGCCAAAGCCCCAGTGGCCCCATACCTAGATTCTCAAACTCAGGGGAATGCCTATCTTGCCAGCAGGGTCTGATCCCATGGGCATGTACAGAGCATGCCTAACACCTGTCACCTGCCAGCCACCACATCAGGAGGGCCAGAGGCAGGCCAGGGGCAGCTGGGGGTACAGGCAAATGTAGGGCGCACACCAGAAAGGTATTGAGTGTGAGCAAGCGAGAGAGAAAGCGAGAGATATTTTCAGCTGGCAGGGTATGGGGTACCTAAGCTGCTGACTTGGTGTAGGTACTTACCTTCAGGAGGGGGGCTTGCAGCTGAGGATCCCAAGAGGCAGGAGGCCTATCAGCTAGGCACACCAGCTCAGCCACTTAGGAGCCTAAACTTCTCTCTTTTCCCCACCTGCTCTCCTTGGCATTTTACTCCTGGCTAGCTTAGGCAGCCCCCCACTCAGGTGGCTGACTTCTGAAAAGCCCTTCCTTAGGCACCTAAATCTCCCCAGGACTTGTATGGGGAGCCTGGGCACCTAGCTCAGGGCTGAAAATTCCACCTAGAGGTTAGGCAGTGCAATGCTGAGTGGAGCAATCACTAAGTACTTTAAGGATCTGGGCCAAAGTCACTTTTGAAAATGGGACTTAGGCTCCGAAATCATTTGGACCCTGCTGAAAAAATTATCCTTGATCTTTAGTGTCATTCCTCCCAATATACCTGAGCTGTGTGCTATTACCTCCTCGCTTGAGGCATGCATTGCTTTCCTCCGTGGTGTTGCCCTGAGGCATGCATTATCTAGCAGAACCATACACTTTATGATTAGCGTTTATAGCACAGTAGCACACAGAGGTTCCAGCCATGATCAGGGCTCTGTTGTACTAGGTGCTATGAAAAACCTGGAAAGATTCCCTGACCCGATGTGCTTACAATCGAAGAATGCAGATGCCAAACAAAGGGTGGAGGGGAGAGGGTTGCAACCAAATACAGATTGTATAGACATGGATATATTCACACACACACACTCAATATATATATATATATATATATATATATATATATATATATATATATATATATATATACAGAGAGAGAGAGAGAGAGAGAGCATGCATAAAGGGCGGCGAGGAATAAGCCACAGAGATGTCTGGGTGAGAAGCTGACAACTATACAGCCGAAACTGGCATCAGTGTAAGGTGTAAGATGACACCGCAAGGTGCTTGGTTATACTTGATACTGCTTGCCCCAGGGCAATGATGTACAGCAGATTATGTGCTTATGTCATGTACTGCAAGCCTAGGAGGCGACACTGTCATGTGGTGTTGCTCCTAGGCATGTGATATCGATTGTACCTGTGCATCTTTTCATGTATTGCTGCCCTAAGCGGTGCAGCATTTGGCCTAAACGTGCACCACACAGAGTGCTATTATTGACATTTGAACAAAAACATGGAAAGAAGACTATTGTAGGGAACCAACTGCTCTTTCAGCATGATGGGACTGGGCCAAGCTCACCCTCCAAGACCCTTCACTGCCTGCAGTGTCCTGTCATAGTCAGTGCAGTCTAGTCACTCTGTATTACTTTACAAAGGAAACTTTCACTTACCAACCTGCCTCTAACTTGATTTTGGTGGCTGGTGACCAATAAATACAGGGAGCCAAAATGAACTCTGTTATGCTGGTGCAACCTCCCTGAGTCCAGGCAGCCTTTCCCCAGCACACCTGGGCGGCAGCAGAGAATTCCTCCCCAGCTGGCAGGTGACACAACTGACGTATTCAGAGGAACAGTGAAATACAACCCATCCTGCAGTGTGGCTGGTACCTGCCCTGATCTGGCCAATGCTATGGCTCTTGGAGCAGATACTTGGCTGGTACCCCTGCACCAGGCACATTCCAGCATGGCTCTTGCCAGTGAAGGCAGGATTTCACCCTACATTAGACTGATAGCATAACAAGAAATGGCAACAGCCTGTATGGAGAGAGGTACAGAGGGGAGATGACAGAAGCCAGGGGCAGAGGTAAACTGCTCAATGAGACAATCATTTAGAGCTCGGACTGTTTGTCGTATTTTTGTTTCATGGGTGGTTGGTGGGGAAGAGATGGTTTGATTATTTATTTATTTATTTGTTGCCACGTGATTGTGTGAGGAAGAGGGTGCAAACAGGGGCAGGAGAGGAAGTTTGTTGAATCGAAATATATGTCGAAAATTCCTTTGAGATCTCATTGCATATGCCACTCAGCTAATCAACAGATAAGGTCAGAGGCTGGTTTGTGGTCTGGGAGATGCAAACCTGCCAGGGAGGGGTGCAAAGATGGTCCTAGACCACCCCAGTCTTTGCTGATTTGCAACAGCCAGGTGTCCCTCCGCAGTCTGAAAGCTGCTCTAGGCTATGCTAGCTGCCTTTGGCCCCAAAGAGGCCATGCCAGCAGGGAATCATTGATGGGAAGGGCTGTACCAGCCATACACTAGGTAGATCCTCCAGGGACTGGGTAAGGCAGCTGTGCAAAGTTGCCCTAATACAGCTAAGAAGCTAGCCATAGTGTGTATCAATGTCTATAACTTTTTTCCATGGTGCCTTCTACACCTGGAGCCTTAGAATCATAGAGGACAGAGCTAGCAGAGCCTTGTTAGATCCCATCCCATCCACCTCCCCATGGGCCAATGAAGGGTTTTTCTTGGCAGCACATTTTTTTTACCGTTGTGTCAAGTCTAATTATAATATCCTTCTTTGCCATTTTCCTACTGTCAGCGCTCTGCACCTCGACACATCCCAGTCACTTTCCCCTGTGGTTAAAAGCAAAACACAGCAAATGGTAGAAGAAAAATCACAGCATTATGTCTTGGGAATAATGCTTCCCCGAGAGCTCTTCCCCTTCCCTTCAGCCTACCACTGCCAGACTACATTCCCTGCAGCTTCCATTGTCTGGGATCATTTGTTTCTGGCGATCTAATTTAGACTGCAAGCTGCTCGGGACAGGGACCTCTCCCTTATCTTCCTGCAGAGTGTAGCACACAGCTATGGCATTGTACGAATACCAGTGGTAGTGGTGCACTGGAGTAGAAGTTGTACCTGATTCCAGTTAGCCTGTGAAAGCAGGTTCTGGCCTCTGTGTCCAGGGAACAGCCATGCTGGTGGTGTGAACACTACAACATCACTCCCTGGCCTATGCATTCCTCTTAGTGCTCCATTTAATTATGTTCTTTTCAGTCTGGGTACCAATCATCCCATCAGAGCCACTTGGCAAAACTCTGCTGTGAGCCCTTCGGGCTGGGATAGATCCCTCTGTTACTATCTGTTCAGGAGCATGTGATAGGACTCTATAGAAAGTGATGTGAGGCTAGTAATTCGACGTGACAGCTGATATTGGGCCTAGGCTGCATTTCCCACTGGCCAGGGCTCAGCTTCACAGAGCTTTTAAGAGTATTTTTAGTCCTCAGAATATAAAAGAGAAACTAAACCTGATTTCCTGTGCTGCTGCCTCTGCACACTCGGCTATTTTTACTTCCGACAAACTAGGCGTGGGTCCAGCTTTTAAAAAAACGCTGGAATTATTTTACTTCCATTAAGAAAAAAAAAAACCCCAAAGCCTGATGTTATCAAGTCAGCGAGGGGACATCTGATCCCGAACTCGTCAGGCAGATGTCTCTCTGAGGGGGCACAGCAGAGAATTACAGGGAGCTTGAACAGATCAGCAGATTGGCTCTTACACTGCAGAGGCTTGGCACTGGCACAGACCCCTTCACATGAGCTCCTGGAACACGAGTGGCACCAACAGGACGGTTAGAAAACTGACAGCCCTAACCAGGGCAGAATGATGGGTTGAAAAGGACCAGGCAAACACACAAGTCCAGGTCCTCCATCTTCCTTCGTCCTGGGACCCCCTTTGAGATAGGGCAGGCAGGGGAACTAATAACATACACCTCAAATCAAAGAGAGCCAGACAAACATGGCAGACACTGGTCAGAAGGGAGTCTCGTATACGTGTCAGGGCTAACGCAGATGTTCCGCTCAGAGGTGACAGGACTGGAATGTGTCACTCCCTTTGTTACAGCACAAGTAGATCTGTGGGATTGTTTACATTTTCAGCACCGAAAGTGTCCATGTCAGAAGGAGCCCCTGCCCTAAAACTGGAATAGAAAAAGCTGGCTTTCCCATGCCTGATGTGGAGGGACTCCCTCTAGGTGTGAGGAAGGAATTCAGTCTCTGTCTGTGCCTCTCTGCTGAAGCTGCCAATGTGGGGGCCAGTGAGTGCCAGGTAGTCGTGGTGATTTTGTGATCTGTCCTGCTGGGAACTGGACTGTGGTGGCCCATGTGTGAAATGAGTTGGAAAGACATACAGTAGCTGGAGGGTAAGAAGTTTCCATTGCTCCCATCCTGGGATGGGTTGAAGGCAGCAAATCATGCATAGATGTGTCCACTAAAGGCTTGGCTACCTCCCACAAAGTATTTTCATACCATGTGTCACACCCTCCAATTCAACCTCAAAGGAGTTAAGCAGAGTATTTAACCATGTGATTTCGGATTGACATCCATCTGTATGTTTCCAGGCCCTGCACAGCCTAGTGTCCTGGCTCGTGTGTGCCTCTCATCTCATCTCTTTGCTCCCTTTACCTGCCTTGTTCTACTCACGCTCACAATTTGTCTTCTTCTCCCATTCTTATCTCATCTGCCTTCTCCCGTGCTGCTCTGGGCCTGGCACTGCCTCTCTAGCCGCACTCATCCTGCTTTGGACTTGATACCACCTCTCTGTGCTGCTCCGGGTCTGGCACTGCTTCTCTCACCCCACCCACCACACTTCCACATCTCTCTTGGAAACCCATTTTAACGCCCTTCTTCGTCCCACCCCGCTTCCTCGTAAGAGGCAATAACAAAATCAGACAACAAACCAACCAAACGGAAAAGTAACAAAACCCAGGGAAGTGAAAAGTGCAAGAGAAAAGTAAGTGTGCTTGTTATCAGCTGAGCTCCCTTTCTGTGTCTGTATGGGACTGTTTAGACTGTAAGCTCTTCGGGGCAGAGTACTTCTCTTGTTACTTACCTCTCAAGTATCTTGCACGCTATACCCAGGATCAATAATAAGACACGTAACAAATGGATTGAAATGCATTTAGTTGCTTGTCACACCTACAAATGGCTCGGATTAGCAATTGGAAAATGGATGAGATGTTTCTCATGTGGGTCAGTCCTTGCACTGTCTCTTTAAGGCTAATACTGCTGCTGCTGAGGCAGAACAATGGTTGTGACCTTATTTAAAGCATTTGCCTCAAGGAGTGTCACACTGGATGGGGAACAGGAGGAAAATACAGTCTCGTTCAAAATTAACAAGCCAAAGTCCTTGGAGGAACAGGTCTGTATCCACTCAGCCAGGGAAGGAGGGATGGAGAGTAAATCTCCTTGTCTCTCTCTCTTATCTCTTTTAATGCACTTAAGTCCTTTGTGTCCCTATAATCTGATTGAGGATCCCTAATACCTCTGCAACCTGTGCAGCCATTCCACCAGCCAAATGCTGAGGACGATGCGCCTGTCTGCATGTCTCCTTGGTAAAAGTAAAGTGACTCCCTCCCCGGGTTTTTTTTCCTTTTGCTTCATCAAAATGTGCAGAGAGTGCACTCTGGGGAATTGCAGATTGGTTCCCAGCTTCCTCTACTAAGCGGATAGGTGATTCCACCCTCTAATATCATATCTGCCCATCAGCATATAGAAGAAACAGGAGCTGCGAGCCTCTAGTGAGGGGGAATGAGAAGCTGTGGTTCATTCAGAAAGCCCTGCTTGGGCCAGGCAACTCAGTCATATTTGTGATGTTTGTCACTTTCACAGCCTTTTCCCCATTCTGCTGCTGACTCAACACTTCCCGGGGAGGCATATTTTCTCACTGACTGACTTCAGCCTAGCATGTGGTGGAGGCCTCATGGGGTTTCTGTCTTTTGAAATCCAAACACGTTTATCTCAATGGAGAAGTCACAGGATAGAAGCCAGTCTTGGGGTCTCCTGGCTAATACAGGACTCTGGGTTTGTACTCACACAGGTCTACCATTCTTCCTGGGTCTCCCTAGGCTCCAAATTCTGCTGCTTTCTTTTTCTCTTCTCTCCCTGGAACTTGATGGGATGTCAGAGGAGGAGCCGTCCAACCAGGCTCCCCGGTGCTGAGAAGGGAAATATGAAAGATGGGGTAAAATTTTCCAAGGTGCCCCTGTGATGTGGGAGCCAGGGCCCATTGACTTTCTGTGAGTTCAGTGGGTCTCTTCATTGGATCAGTGACCAGCTTAGATAGGGTGACCAGACAGCAAGTGTGAAAAATCCAACAAGAAAGGAATTTATTTAATAATTTGGACAACTATTCATGGTCTTATTTTTCCACTATTCACTCAAGTCTAATACTGATGTAGAAGTGCAGCTGAACTTCTACATAAGTATTAGACTTGAGTGTATTGATGCTTGATCCTGCTGTTGCTGTTTGTATAGGTATAGTGATTTCGGTGTTGTATTTGATGCTTTGTTTGCTGTTTAACTCATTGTACTTGAGGTGTTGTTGCTACAAATCTTCGCTGTCTCTCTAGTTCAGTTTTATCATTGCCTTACTGTGGTAGAGGTTGCAACGTCTTGTTTCTGTTTATATTTAGCTCTACTTTCATTATGGGTTGCCTTGCTCGACAGATCTTGGTTCTATTCATATTTCATAATCTATTTGTTATGGGCAGCTTTCCTCAAATATAGACAGTGAAAGGTCACAGAACATTTAACTTTTCATTTTTAAGAACAATCTAAAGGGTTTTTTTCATAAGCACAGGTTCAATTGACATTTCTGAGACTTCCTTTTTAAAAACATGATCATCCAGAGGGCACTGAAATCTGAAGCCCTCAATTTATCTGCCAAACAGACAATGATTCAAGAGTTGAGGTGGGCTGGGTTTTGTCTTCATTAATGTTTTCAGAAGAGGTAACTATCCCAGTGATGTCAGAGCAGGAAGCTGCCCAGCTGGCATTGTTGGGACAGCTGTGCTGGATTCAGTGGACAGGCCAGGTGGCCTGGTCAGGGAAGTTCTGCTGGGTAAGGACGAATATCCAGGCCTCCTCTCTTACAAAGCGGTAGCAGTGAAATTCCAGAATTCACTATGATACTGCTAGGGGACCATGAGTTTCTTTCCTCTCTTGCCCGCAGGGGTTCGTCTTGATCGAGTCCGCGGAGGACGCCAGAAGTACAAGAGAAGACTGGACTCTGAGAGCAGTACTTATCTGAGCTTACAGATCCCTCCTCCAGCCAAAAAGCCATGTATGTACAAGCTTCCTATTGTGTTCCTTAAGGCCAGCACACCTTCTTTTTCTATTGGTGCCATGGATGCACAAATAATGTTGTGTGGTGGTTGTCCCCTTCTGTTTCCATTACAAACCACCATTGTCAGATATTCATTTTTCCAATAAGTGTAGTGTGTGGGTGGAAGAGTGTCATCTGAGGCTGTGGCCCATTGATGATGGGATTCTATGGATCATCAGCCAGAGTTTTCTCGGAGAGAGAGACTAAGTGTATAACTTCAGTGATGTTCTGGTCTTCCCTGCACCCAAGATCCACTAAATCAGCCCCACACCCTGATCTCGCTCTACCATGTCACCAAGTTGTTTTCTGAACTTCTCAAAATTCCATCAGTTGTTTGTCCATCACATTTATCTTAGGCTTCTTTCACCCTGTCATATCCCTATGGGATCTACCTGGTATAACTGAGCCTGTCTTACAGTGGGCTCCTGCTTTTGTCAGACTTCTACAGGTGTTGGCTCAGTACTGAAGAATCACAGATTCTAGTTTCCAACCTCTACACTAGTGGTTGTCAAACTGGGGTACACATACCCATAGGGGTACGCAGGCTTTCATCGGGGGTACATGAGAAAACTCCTGTAATAGCGGACAACGCATTTTAGTTAGGAAGACTTGGCAATCTAATCATAGGTCTATTATTACCCTATCTCAGATGGGGGTACCTGGTAGACTATATTATTTGGAAAGGGATATGCAGCCGATGAAGTTTGAAAACTCTATACTAACTACAGGGCAGTCTCCCTCCCGCTGTGAGCAAAACACATTTCTGAGATCCCAAACTGCAGGTCGTATGGTACGAAAACTCCTATCAGTTGTTTATCCTGCTAAGTGTTGTCTGAAAGCTGCTACATACACACCATCTCCTGAAAGGTACAGTAGTAACTTCTCCTTTGACATTTGCAGTGACTAAGATCGTCTCCCACTTGCTGGTGGCAGAGCCAGAGAAGATTTATGCCATGCCTGACCCCACCATGCCGGAGAGTGACATCAAAGCACTGACAACCCTCTGTGACTTAGCAGACAGGGAACTGGTGGTGATCATTGGATGGGCAAAGCACATCCCAGGTAACAAAAGGGAAATTAGGGGAGGGGGCGTTAGTGTGAAAGACATGGGGAGGTGATGATTTACCTCTGTGAGCATCACTTTATCTTGGCACTCTGCTGGGTTGAATCTACTTCAAGAGAAAGCTGCTCATGGTGAAGCCCTCATTAGCATTGAGTTCCAATACAGTATATGATTAATTTGTGTAAATTAATTATCATATACACATAGTGTCCTGGGATTATGTGGTAGCCTTAGAGATACTATTGTACAGCAGTCAGTAGTGACTGTGACTGGGTGGTACAGCAATAACCTCTGGTGATTAGCCTTTGGGATTAGGTGGTACAGTGTTAGGCTTCGGTGATTTTGCATGACATGTTGCATTGGCTCAAGACAGTCTGAATCCATCTTGTAAATAACCATGGCAACTAGACATTGTATCCAATGGAAATGTAGGTTGTCATATTCCTCTATTGCCACTAGTGGGCAGGATCTGTGCTGTCGCACCACCACAGAATAGGGAGCTCACTGCCCATCTGAAGGGGAAGCTTTCCTAGCCATAAGGAGCAAAGCCACAGAGCAAGGCCCACTCGTGCAGGAGACTGATTAAGGCACCGCTTTGGAGCTCCTGTTTCCTGTGTTGATGGAGGCTGGGAACACTTTGACTGTGATGTGATCAACCTCAAAGGGGAAGCTGACTGGAGCATGCACAGGACTTCCATACTGTTTGTTCAGCACAGCAGCAGCCGTCCATGTAGAATATCAGCACTGTAGTAACAGGTCCAGGATTGAAGGAGTGGCCATCTCCCTCATTCAGATATTGGGGGCTCCCATGTGATTCCTGCTGTTGGATGAGTTGCATTCTGAGTCCACGGTTTGACCTTATGTCAAGCTCCATAACATAAAGTATCAAGGGGAGATGCCTAGGCATCTTGGACAGAAGTTCTGATTGCATAGCAAAAGTGCAGGAGCTAGTGGGGAGGGATTTCAGAAGGTGTCCCCAGGGCTCACTTTGCTGCATTGCAGAAGACTGCTTCAGATAGACATGCAGCATGAATAATCTGATACAACAGTCTCATCCCCTCTCCCTTCTTTCCCTCCAGCCCAGAGGAACTTTTTGTACTCAACTACTGGACCTAATCTGCCAAACCTTGCACACGTTACTCCAGCTTCAGCACAGGTTCACACTCTCCCATCCCGCTTCTTGATTAATCAGTTCCTTGCTTCAGCCATGCAGCATGTTTCCATGAAACATTTTTAACCCTGTCTGATCATTTGGGAGTACCTGCCACAGCTCAGTTGTCCTCGCCTGGCGGACGTTTGGCTCATGCAATGACTAATTTCTGCAGCTTGTCCTTGTTCTCTTTTTGGCTGCTGCTCCTCTTTGATCTGAGTGACTGTTTCCCTGTAAAATTTGTCACCATTGGATTCTAAGGTTGGAGGCTCCCCTTGAGAAGATTTCCTGGGTTGCTTGAAGTGAGGACTCTTGGGTACCTTGGCCTAGAGCCACAAAGGGATTTAGGCACCTAAAGTGCAGATTTAGATAACATTGTGATCCACAAAACCCCCACTCAGCTGTCACCCAACCCTATATGCGCCTAAACTCACTGGGCACCTACGTTTCCACAGGAAAAGTTCCATAGGCCCCTAAGTTTCTGCCTCTGGGCATGTGCATCAGACATGGGTCCAGATGCCCCTCTCATGCCTAAGCCCCAGCAAAATCCTCAAACCAGGGGAAGACAGGCCTGTCTTCCACCCAGAGCCCAATCTAGTAGGTTTACTCAGAGCATGACAAACACCACAAGGGGGCCTCCCTTACATCCAGTGGTTAGGGTACTCACTTAGGATGTGGGAGACCCCAGTTCAGTTCCCCCACTGTCCAATGAGAAGGGCTTTGAACAGGGGTTTCCCCACCTCTCAGGTGAATGCCCAAACCACTGGGCTACAGGATATTCTGATGTGGGTCTCTCTTGTCAAAGTTGTTCTACTTTCATTAAAAAAAAAAATAATTGGCCCTAGAGCAGGGATTTCAAACTCAAATCACCACGAGGGCCACATGAGAACTAGTACATTGGCCTGAGGGCCGCATCACTGACACCTTTTCATACAAAGATACAAAGGCCCTCCCCCTGCCCCCACTCCACCTCTTCCACAAAGCCCCGCCTCTTCCCAGCCCCGGCCCCATTCCAACCCCTTCCCCAAATCCCTGCCCCAGCTCCACCTCTTCTCTGCCTCTTCCCCTGAGCTGTTTGGCGGCAGGAAGCACTGGGAGGATAGGTGGAGGAGCGGGGATGCAGCGCGCTCGGGTGGGGGGAGGGGAGCTATGGCAGGCTGCAGGAAATAACTCGTGTTTGAGACCCCTGCCCTAGAGCGTGAGGAACACTCTCTAGTCCAATGGCTAGGGTACTTGCCTGAGAGATGGGCAACCCCTGTTCCAATTCCTTCTACCCATCAGGCAGAGAGGGGGGAATTAAACAGGGATCTCCCATGTCCCGGGTGAGTACCCAAACCACCGGGTTAAAGGTTGTAAGAAAGGCCACCACGGTCACCTCCTCCTCACAAGAAATGGCTGAGGCGCCTACACCACCTGACTCCAGGCAGCGGGTCCTGGCTGTGGATTGCAAGCAGAAATAGGTGCCTGCAGCCTGGACTCAGATGCCTATCTCCATGACGGGGGCGGGTGGTGGGGATTAGGACACACCCCTCTTGCTGGCATCACCCACTGACTACTTTACCTAGCTCTCTGCCTAGCATGCAGCAGGCTTTTATGGATCCCATTCTTAGGCACCTACCTCTCCCTATTCACACCTCTCCCCATTCATTGTATAGGAAGCCTAGGGGCCTAACTCAGGCTTTGTGGCTCTCATTGTTGTTCCAGTGATTTGCTAGGTGCCTACGAATTAGGTGTTTCACAGAGCCACACACCTGACTGTAGAGTTTGGAGAAATTGGTCTTTCTGCGGGCAGTATTTCTGAGCGGAGGTTAATGCCGGGGGTGCCCTTCTTAGAGGAGATCTGCAGTATCAGGGATTACACCACTCGCTAGCTGTAGAATCCACCTGGGGCTGATTCAGCACAAACAAGGCTATGTTGCTGATTGAGGAATCTCAGCCTGGATTGCTCCATTAACCCAGCAGCAGGGTTAACTCCATTAACAGAAAGGGCATTAACACAATGCAGCTACGGGTATGACTACACAGCCAAAAAAACCTACAAAAGTGAGTCTCAGAGCTCAGGTGAACTGATTCAGGCTCACACTACAGGGCTAAAAATAACAGTGTAGATGTTCCTGCTCAGGTGGGGCCCGGGCTCCACCCCCAGCACAAATGTCTACACTGCTATATTTAGCCCCGGAGTGCAAGCCCAAGTCAGTTGACCCAGCCCTGAGCGTCCTTGCCATGTTTTTTTTTTTTTGCTGGATAGACATACCCAAACACAGTTACTCACAGGCTACTCTCACTGTGGCTATTAGTTCCCAAACACCTAGGTGTTGCAGCCTGGGGATGCCCTACCATAGCTCAGGGATCACTTGCTTACACCTGTAATGAACAGCTGCTCCCCCCTGAATTTCATTTTGGAACCAATGCACTTCCCATCTTGGTGCTGCTGCTGTTCTCCTAGAATGGGGATGTAAGCACAAAGTGACTGCTACTCTGTAAAAGGGGCTCTTTTTTCTTCCAGAAGGACAGGGTCCTCCTGCAACCACCTCTATTTTCTCTCTATTTCCCTTTCCTGCGAAAAAACCCCAGTGTGGCAACCCAATCAACACAGCTCCTGGGTCAGTCAGAGGGGTCAGTCCAGCTCAATGGTAATAAACTAATCATATTGCTTTTAGAGCAAAGTGCTCTGGGTGCTTTACACGAGAGATTTTAATACATGTAAAATAGGATACAACCTTTTTATTTTATTTTAACGCAGGGAAGGGGACTGACTCAAATGGGCATGTCAATGCGGTCTGTTCCTTTGAGTCTGCACGTCCCGAACCCCAGACACCAAGGAGCTCACACACCAGGGCGATCACACGCTCAGGTTCCCACACAACTGAGCTCGTAGACATGTGAGGCTTGATTCCCAAGGGGCACTTAGGGCTGAGCATTTGCAGTGCCTAACCATTAGGCACCCTGCCACCCAGTAGAATTCACAGCCCCAAGTGAGGCACCCAGGCCTGTGGAGAGTTCAGAGCTAAAAAGGGGATTCACAGAAGCCAGTATGCTGAGGGGGGAGCTGCCTAAGCTAGCCCCTCAGAGGGAGTTAGCTCAAGTCAAGGCTGACCAGAGATGCCTTCCGCCACTTGGGATTCTCTTGTTGAAGCTGTCCCACTTTGTATAAAATACTTAAATCGCCCTTGGCCAAGGGGAAGAGGCCCCTACAGGTATTTTTCCTGCAACAGCCCAGCAGATTCCTTCTTACAAACAGCTTGTTTATGATGTTAAACTTATCTCCCATTGGCAAATCCAGGCAACAGCATTCTGGCACGTGGCTCACACATTAGGAGCGCATTATACCAGAGGGTCCTGAAGGAATATTTTTCATAACATCATTCAGTAGTTTTGAATTGTCCACAAGATTGTCTTAGTGGGGCACTGTGGTTCCTTCGAAATAATAGAGTTCCCATCAAGTACAGGGATATACATTGGCAGGTATTTCACCAGAAACTGTATGTCAGAGGTAACTCACAGGGGAAGCACATAATAGATAAAGGCTTCTCCTGGGACAGAGGAAACTGTGGGTTCCCATGCAGTGCAGACGTTCCTGCTTGGGCTGGAGCCCAGGCTCTGAGACCCGGCCCCCCACGCTCCAGCCTGAGTGGGAACACCTACACTGCTACTTTTAGCCTCATAGTGCAAGCCCCATGAGACTTGCTGCCCCAGGGCTTTTTCTGCAGTTCAGATACACCCCATGGCACACCTCCTACTATTCTGCTCCTTTAATGGCCACACTTGGGATCTTTTGGCCTGAAACAGAGAGTTCCACTGTTGCATGGCCAGACTTATGGCCAATTGGCTTTTGAACCTTTTCAAACACCAGCGGATTTGGTATCTACCTCGATAAGGAAGGACAGCCATTTGCTGTGTATTTTCTTTGAGCCTCTGGCCGTTGTTACTGCAGTAATTTTATACTATCTCTGGCAGAGCTGCAGTTCAGCCTGCTTTCAGGCACAGAATGACTTACCTGAAACTCCACTTCACACTATGTTTGCAGTCGTTCAGTTGCTCGCAATGGCTAAGAAAAAAATACAGATGAGTTTGGCAAAACGGCAATCTGATGATGGCCTATGACATCAAATTGACCTCTTAGTTCTCAGACCAAAAAGTCTGGGATGGGGAGGGGTTGGTGGTTTTCTTTTCATAGCTGTGATCTGTCCCAGTTGTGACTGTGCTTTTTGTTTTGGAGTTTATTCCATAGAGGGTTAGAGTCTGAGACTGACTCCGTGGGTGGGCACTCATGTGGGAGAGTTCAAATCCCTGCTCCAGTGACTACTTAGGTTGTCATTGCCCCCAGGACTTGGGCAGCTGGGGGCATGCGCAAGACCCGGGCAGAAATGTAGATGCCATGGGGACCTTATCAGTGGAAACTTAGGTGCCTACAGTGTTAAGGAGCTGCTGGGAATAGGGATTTTTGAGGCTCTAAATGTTGGACTTAAAGGCTATGTCTACACTATGCAGCTTTTAGCGACATGGCTGCCGACAAAAAACTTCCACCCCAACGAGCAGCGTTAGTGTTGTCGGCAGGAGAGTGCTCCTGCTAACAAAGCGCTGTTCACACCGGTGCTTGTCATTGACAAAACTTTTGTCTTTTAGGGAGGTGTTAAAAAACACACATCTCTGAACAACAGAAGTTTTTTCTTTCACTTGCCAGTGTATCCAAAGCCTTTGGCACCTAAAGTGGCAGTTAGGCGCCTAAGCCCCCATTTTCAGAGTAGCAGCCGGGTTAGTCTGTATCTGCAAAAAGAACAGGAGTCCTTGTGACACCTTAGAGACTAACACATTTATTTGAGCATAAGCTTTCGTGGACTACAGCCCACTTCTTTGGATGCATTTTTGCAGATACAGACTATTTTGAGCTTATGCTCAAAATAAATGTGTTAGTCTCTAAGGTGCCACAAGTACTCCTGTTCTTTAAGCCCCGCTTGTGAATCTAGCCCCTGGATCTCAGACACTAAGAACAAGGCGAAAGGACTAAAGATCACATCTGTCAGTCTTGTGTTAAATTAGAATGCTGTTTTTCAGCCCAAGGCAGAGGAATGGGACCAGCACTTCAGATACCAGGTCCCAGAGCAAACTCTTATTCTTTAATGTCAGCAAAATGAAACAGATTAAGCCTAAAATCACTCTCCTGCAATCAGGAACATGAGAACATGATTTAAAAGTGTTCAGCAAACATTATTAGCTCAATGTCCTCCCCAGCCAGCTTGGAGTCCTTCCCCTTTGGATGAGACTCTCCTTCTCCTCCTCCTACCCAGTCCCTCTGTTAATCACCTTTGTATTTCATCTACCTTTTACACATGCTTTTCTGCGGGAAGAGGAGACTTCTCTTGAGGGACAACAACAGAGGCTGTCCCAAGGTAGCCATTGTGCTCTTCTCACTAGGAAGCTGATAGCACCAGCACAGAATGAAATATGGCAAGTGGAATGACAGCAGCTGTGTCTGGAGTGGCCTCAGATCCTATAATTACAGCTCCCTTTATTACCTCTGCTAATGGCCCTCCAGGATGACAGAAATGATAATAAATTAACAGATTATGAACTCCACTTGCCACAAATTATGTGTGTGGGTTTAAAAAAAAAATTCTGGGAGCTCACCCTGCCAAATCACTGAAATAAAAAAACCAAATGTCACTACATCAGCTAGGGCAAATCAAGTAACTTTCCACAGGGGATGTGGCAACCTGCAGCTGGAAGTTAGAGCAGGCCTGAATAGTGCTCTAATCTGCACCAGGGATTGAAACAGCCTCTAGCTGGCTGCACGCTGGTGGGGAGTACAAAGGTGACATAAAACAGTGTCTTTGCCCTGTGTTGAGCAAAGCTCAGCCAGACCTGAGGATCTAACCCTGTATCTCTATTTTTGCATTCAGTGGGGTTTTGTCTATGCACCGTTTCTTATCATACCTGCCTCCCTAGTCTTGTTTCTTCATTGGAATAGGAGGCAACTGGTGAATTTGCTGTGCATATAGATTAGGTCTTTATGGCCAATAACTCTCCCAATTTTAGTCCAACTGGCAGAGATTCTGGAGAATGGACAAGAACAGGGGAAATGGCTGAAGCTCGGTGTGGAGTCCCTGCCAATGCCAACTGACCCGTAACCTCACACTGTTACTAACTAGCTCCAGTAGAACAGGAAGCTTCCTTCTTCCTGGGGATAGACTCACTCACTGCTTCTAGTTCTCACCACAGATCTCTACCTAAACTCCTTGGGCCAGGTTCTGATCTCAGTGACACCAGCATAAATCCAGAGTTCACTTCGCCTGGGGTCCATGGAGTTACTTCGTTTATACCAGTGTGAGATCAGAATCTGGCTCTTTAAATCACAGATCTCTGGTGGTGACTGATCTTTGAAAGGGGTTATAGAGACAGGCACAGGTGCCATAGGTCAGTGGTTCTCAACCAGGGGTACATGTACCCTGGGGCTACACAGAGGTCTTCTAGCAGGTACGTCAACTCATCTAGATATTTGCCTAGTTTAGAACAGGCTACATGAAAAGCACTAGCAAAATCAATACAAACTAAAATTTCATACTGACAATGACTTGTTTATACTGCTCTGTATACTATATCAGAGTTTTTCAACCTGGGGGTCACAATTTATTTGATAAGTATATGGTAAAAATGAGAAAGTTGGCAGTTTTTCAGTAATAGTGTGCTGTGACCCGTTTTTTTGTGTGTCTGACTTTGCGAGGTGAAACTTGGGGTACACAAGACAAATCAGCCTCCTAAAAGGGGTACAGTAGCCTGGAAGGGTTGAGAACTACTTGCATAGGTCCATCTAATATACACAATTCATTTCCATCCAGCATACTTTCTAGCAGTTTTCCAAACCTTTCCACAAGTGATTGCCATTTATACAGGCCATAAAGGAGGCACTGTATGTAACAATACAATAGCAGTATAGGGAGCAGGCCACATTCTGCTCTTACATGGGTGCCTACTGCAGTTAATGGAGAGCATGCCTGCGTGAGAGAGGGATTTGGACCAGCAGCTGCAGGTGGGATGGGAGTTAGGGTGCAGAGGTGACACTTTCCTCCAGGGGGCAGGAATTAACTGGTTCATTAGGAATCAGAACCCAGCAGGAGGTGGGGTTCCAAGGTGTGTTTTGAAGAGAAAGTTTAGGACACAGGTCTGTGCAGGAGCAAAGAGGGCTGTTCCAGATGATGCTAGCACAGTGGGGAAAGGATGTACTGTGTACTGGGCCTGGGGACAAGTAGGTCAAGCTGGGGAGCTACTGGATGACATCATGGGAAGACTGGTGATTAATAAGGTGTACTTACAGAGGTGGATGGGTCTGAGCATTGCTCTGTGAGGCCAGAGGAATCCAAGCAATGCACAAGATCCATAGAGAGCAAGATGGACTTTGTACACACACCTGCAAGGCCACATACTGTGCACACCGGCAGCTGCAAAGAAAGGAGATAACTTGGAAGAACTGATTGACACTATCCAAAAAGAAAAGCAGGAGGAAATCCTGTGTGTCTGGGCCCCATTACCATATGGCTGAGCACCTCAAAATCTTCACCATATTTATTGTGACAACACCTCTTTTGGGAAGAGAAGTGCTATTATCCCCATTTTACAGATTGGGAACTGAGGCAGATGAAGACTAAGCACCTGACCCAAGACAGCTATGGGAGCTGAAGCTAGGGTCCTCAAGGCTAGAACCTGAAGCACTGGACCAGCCTTCCTTTCTGTAGTTGAATGAACGGCTAATGCCAAAGTGGTTGGATAGAGGGTAGGGAATGGGGAGTGCAGATAGGAGAGAGAGAGAGAGGCTATAAACTTTGGGAACCGAAGCTATAATAACTGCTCTGCAAAGCAGACATCCTCTCTCCCAGAGGGGATAGCATCAGCTCCACATGCAGCAGAGGGCAGTGTCAGCAAGGCATCAGAAATCCAGAGGCCAGGAGTCTGATGCACACTTCTCATCAGACCATTCTCCCATTTACTCAGAATGCTGCCTTTAGGGGCTGGGGTAAAAGGGGACTGTATACTAGCTGCCAGAGGAGAGGCTGAGGACAAAGGAAGAGGCAGGTCTCAGAGAAACAGATTTTTTTTAAAGAAGGAACCCACATGTTACTGTTCTCTTGGCTGTGACAGCCTGCAGTAGGGAGCCCAAAACTTTGCTGATGTGAACACCTAAACCTCCAAGACCTCCATGCACTCCTGGCCAACCTTAGCTAACTTAAGAACACAGCAGGTCCTTCCTATACAAACATATTCAGGGCCTGGAACAGGCCTGGATTGTTATCTGGAGAGACGCCTGCGACAATGGGGATTGTGCGCGAGCATCCCTCACACAGCGATGATAGACCAGACGCTGTTGGGCAGATAGCACTCAGCTAGGGATTCAGTCTAACTCATTTCACTCTCTATTCCAGCTCGTTTCCCTGGTGGTCTTTAGCTGTTCCCTTATTCCCTCTGGCACTCCTCCCCAATGGATTATTGATTCCTTCCTCCCACCCACTGCTACCCCCAGACCTCACACACACAACACGTGACAGCTGATTGGTATCTGTTAATTAATGTGGCCTGGGGCCTCTTTTCTATTCAGGGGCCTGATAAGGGAAATTGGATGTCCAAGGGCTGCCATGCCATTATCACCCTTTGCTTCCCCTGGCAACACAACACAAAACATGGCGTAGTGATAAATAAATAAGACTAACCCATCCCTCTGCCCTCACTTCCTTGGGCTGAGATAGCACAGATAGAAAAATAGAACCTACAGTCGGTCAATACAGCAATCACCAGCTCTTTTGTTAATTGCTGACTTGATAACAAGAGAAATCAAATGATCATTGCAGTGGCTGGTTACCTGGGCCCAGACACAGCGACGTGAGCGGTGAAGACTGTGGGAATAAAGGGCATCTCGCTGCGCACAGTTCGCAGCCTGTCGGGCTGGGAAGTCTCGGAGGCAGAGGCTAATGAGCTCAGACAGGGCTGCAGGAGGAGAGTGATCCAGGGGCAGAGGACGCTGAGTTAGGAGAGAAAACTAGAGGGGGGAAAAAAAGCCAGTGTTGGAGAGAAAGGCGGGAGCCTGAAGGTGAGGGAGGGGAGAGAATGCTGCACCAAGTTGCTGCTGCTTAGAAATACTCAGGCCTTCCCATTTCAACTCAGTGCTGTGAAACTCTATTGCCAGGACAGGCTGCCCCAGTGCTGCTAAACAGAGACAGACACCCGCTCAGGTCTCTGACAAGGTGGGCAGGGACTGTGTTTAGGATTTGCTGACAAATGGACACAGGGCAGCTGTGTCCATTCGGGATCCAATGTCAAGCTGCTACAGAGCCTGAGGTCATCTCTGTCGTCTCTCTCCTTTTTCTTAGGCTCCAGCAGAGTTTTTCCTCATTGCTTTTCTGATGAGAAGCTTCTTATGAGGTCTGATCATTTCAGGAGAAATCTTTCTCACACTCCCTTGTATGTCAGACACTGGAGCAGAGTGCACCTCTCCTCTCACTCTCCTCTAGGTTGCATTACAGAAAATACAGCAGGAGGAACAGGGGAACAAAGTACCTGCCAGGCAGAACTGCAGGAGGAACAGGGTCAGGGTACATCCCACCATAGTGTGGCCTGAGGACTGGGCTGTATTCAGGACAGTGCCTCAAGGGAAAATGGGGAACCCAAAGGATGGATTCCAGGCAGGGCTGCAGGTGGACTGGGAAGTGGAGAGATGGGTAAATTCCAGAGGTGCCAGCCACTACATGATGAGGGCCATGTAAGTACTTAGACAGGGCATGTCTACACGGCCCACGGCAGCAAGCTTCCCAGCCCAGGTCAAAAGACTTGGGCTCCCAATCACACACTAAAAATAGCTGTGTAGACATAGCAGCCCAGGCTTTGAAGCCTGGGGGGAAGGAGGCGGCATTAGAGCTCAAGCCCAGGCCACAACTTCAGAGCACTGTCTCCACAGCAGTTTTTGAGTGCTAGTGTAATCCCCACAAACTCAAGTATATTGACCTGGGCTGGGAGGCTCGCCACAGGCTTTGGAGAGATGCTCAGTGACCCCATGTAATGTGCAGGGGATTGGGAAGATGGAGTGATTCCCAGAAAAACTGGGGAGCTGCTGGGGATACAGCCTTTGGAGCCCATCCCAGTTTGACCCTGCTTGTCATTTGCCCTGTCAGGTTTCTCTAATCTCTCCCTGGGGGACCAGATGAGCCTCCTGCAGAGCGCCTGGATGGAGATCCTCATCCTGGGCATTGTATACCGCTCACTGCCCTACGAGGACAAGCTGGTCTACGCCGAGGACTACATCATGGATGAGGAGCATTCGCGCCTGACGGGGCTGCTGGAGCTCTACCTGGCCATCCTGCAGCTGGTGCGCCGGTACAAGAAGCTGAAGGTGGAGAAGGAGGAGTTTGTCACACTCAAGGCCCTGGCCCTTGCCAATTCAGGTAAAACCATGGCCCGGACTGATGTGAGGCTCAGGGAGCCAAAGCCAACATGGATCTCGCACTCCAGGATGCTCCTGAAAAGTCAGAGGATCAGTGCCTGGCTATGCGCTGGCTCCTGGTAACAATGAGTCTCTCCAGTGGGTCTAACACAGCGCCCACTCTCTCACACTGTTTTTCTTTCAGCTTAGAAGTGAATTGAGTACCTGGTGAAAATGTAGGCCTTATCTTCAGGGGTCTGGAAATAGAGTATAGACCCTTTCCCCTCTTAGAATGCTGCTCCCAATATGGGCCCTGGTTGGAGAGGAATGATTGGCTGGAGCAGGAGTTGAGGTATGAGATATGAGCCCTTTCACTCACGAGTCCCCAGCTCCAATCTGGCCTCAAGTTCGTTGAGTGGGGGGACTGGCTGGCTTTTGGAGAGAAAACTACTGAATCTGCCCACTAGTGTACTGGATCCAGTCAGACCTAGGTCAGGGGGACAGGCTGGATCACAGAATGGGATATGGAGCCTTTTACCTTGAAGTCACCAGTTCCTATTCAAGCCCAGGTCAGGGGGAGCTGGATGGCTCTTGGAAAATGGGATTCAGCACTTTTTGTTTCTAAGGCCCTGTTTGAATCTGGCCCAGCTCAGTGGTGACTATAGAGAAGTCAGACTGTAAAATCAAATTTTACACCCTACTCAAACAGATGGGGTGTTGGCCAGTGTGAACTTAGTTGAGGGTTCCAATCCCAGTTGACAATTGGCCACAACACCAAAACCACCACTCCAGTTGGCACTAACTGTCCCCCTTTGTTAGCAGCCTCATCAGAGAATCCAAGGTCTGAACAGGCCACAGAGAGTAAACTCCAGTTCAGCTACAAAATGGGGAGAGGCCCTCCAGAGCAGAGTGAGGCACACTGGTTGGGATTAGGGCAGTAAGAGCTTGCCCCAAATCACAACAGATAGTGTGTGCTATGTTAATAATGCACATGCAGCTGAAAAGGTTGCTACTCTCACTGTTCCCTGGTGGACAGATGTGTAAGTCACCAGAGCTAAAGCTACTGCATGATGAGACTTGCCTGCCTAAGCTTTCAGAGATTCATAGAGCTTAAGGCCAGATGGGACCATTAGATCATCTAGTCCAGTGGTTCTCAACCAGACATCTGGGGTCCCCTGGGGGATGTGAGCAGGTTTCGGGGGTCTGCCAAGCAGGGCCAGTATTAGATTTGCTGGGGCCCAAGGGATAAAGCCGAAGCCCCACTGCATGGGGCTGATGCCCCAAAGCCCCAGACCCGGGGCTCAAGCCAAAGCCTAAGCCTGAGCAACTTAGCTTTGCGGGGCCCCCAGGGCATGGGGACCCAGGCACTTGCCCTGTTTGCTACCCCCTAATGCCGGCCCTGGCTTTTATATGCAGAAAAAAATATGTTGTGACACAGCTGGGCGGTGGAGTTGGGGGAGCCTCAGAAAGATAAAGGTGGAGAACCCCTGATCTAGTCTATAACACAGGCCATTTAACTTTACCCAGTTACTCTGTATTGAGCTCAATGAGCTGTGTTTGTAATAGTCTAAAGCAGAGCTCCCAGAAAGGCCTCCAGTCTTGAAGATATCAAGAAATGGAGAATCCAGCACTTCCGTGGATAGTTGGTTCCATGGTTAATCACCCTCACTGTAAACAGTTTGTCCTTACATTCCCATTTGAATTTGTCTGGCTTCAGCTTCCAGCTATCGGTTCATGTTATGCCTTTCTCAACTAGATTAAAGAGCCCTTTAATGCCTCGTATTTTCTCCCCGTGAAGGTACTCAGACAGCATAATCAAGTCAGCTCCCAAACTTCTTTTTGGTAAACTAAACCAATCAAGCTGTTTAATCTCTCACTGTAAGGCATTTTTTTCAGCCCTTGAATAATTTTGTGGCTCTTTTTTACACCCTCTTCAATTTCTCAACATTCTTCTTAAAACGTGGACACCAGAACTGTATGCATTATTCCAGTCTCGGTTCCCCCAGTGCTGTAACAGAGGTAAAGTCCTCCCCCTACTCACTACTCCCGTTTATAAGACCACATTAGCCCTTTTTACCATAGCTTTGCAGTGGCCGCTCACGTTGAACAGCTTGTCCACTATGATCCTCTAAATTATTTTCAGATTCACTGCTCTCTAGGATACAATTCCCCATTCTAGCGGTGTTGTCTGCATTCTTTGTCCCTAGATGGCTAACTTGGCATTTTGTTTCAATGGTTGCTCTGTATGATCACACGGTCCTCATCATTAGTTACCACTCTGACAATCTGTGTCACCTACAAGTTGTACCAGCAGTGATTTTATATTTACTGCCAGATCATTGATGAAAATGTTGAATAGCATCAGGCCTAGTACCAATTCCTGCAGAACCCCACTAGAAACAACCCCATTTGAAGATGATTCCCCATTGACAACTACTTTTTGAGATCTGTCAGTTAGCCAGTTAACATGCTTTATTGCTATAGTGATAATTTTTTAATCAGTGTTGTGTGCTACTAAGTCAAACATGTTACAAAAGTCTCCGTCTGTTATATCTATTCAGTTACCTTTATCAACCAAACTTGCAATCTCCTCAAAGAACAAAATCAGGTTTGTTTGACGTCTTATTTTCCATCAAATAATGTTGACTGTCAAATGTTATATTCCTATTCTTTATTAATGGAATCCTGAATCAGCTTTTCCATTATTTTTCCTAGGATTGAACTCAGGATAACTCGCCTATTTCTCTGAGCTTTACCTTTTTGAATATTGGCATATTAGCATTCATCTAGTCTTCTGGATTTTCCCTGATTTATTAAAAAATTATCTTTGAGACAAAGCTCTTGAGCCAAATATTTTAGGATTTTAGGGTACAAGTTATCTGGGCCTACTGATTTTAAACCTGTTCATACCTAGATGTTGTTTAACGTCGTCCTCAGTTACTCATGGACTGGAAAGTAGTTCATCATCCTCAGATAATGAGATTACATCATTCTGCTTTTTTCCAAATACAGAACAGAAATGTTTATTGAATACTACTGCCTTTTCTGCATCATTATTAACAAGTGCACAATTTCCATCTAGTAATGGAGTACTGTTGCTAGAATTTCTTTTGTTCCTAATATACTTTTAAAATAAACCTTCATTATTGTCCTTAGCCTGCCAGCCATGGATTTTTCCCTGATGTCCTTAGTTTCCCTTATCAATTTTCTGCACTTCATCACTTCTAATTTATATTGATTGCCATCTATTTACCTCTTTTTCCATTTGTTATGAGTTGCTTTTATATTTCTAATTGCTGCCTTCACTTTGGAATGGACCAAGATGGGCTTTCTTGATTGCCAAAAAGCCACCATTCCACAATCTAATAAACTCTTTATGAAGAAATAGCCTCCAACCTAAAAGGAGGGTCCCTCCATTAGACAGGGAGCAGAAACCAGAGCAGTGATGTGAAGGAAGCTACAGGCCCTAACACCCACCCAGCTGGGCTAAAGTTACAGGGGTGCAACCGCTTTGACTTCAGTGGGTTGGTGCAATACAGCTGCAAGCAGAATTTGTTTTTTACAGTCCCAGTATTTCTTGCTCAAATGTTTGAAAGTCAACAGCGTGTGAGATCTCCCTGGATGTGTCTGTTTTTTTCCTGTGGGAAAAATAGGATGTGATCATGTAACTAAAAACTGTATCACAATCTATACACACACGTGGCTGAATTAAGCTAACCTTAGGCTGGCATTTTCTAACTTTTTAGTACTGGACTTAACCTTAATGTCCTTATAATGTCACTATGGATTCAATTTCCATATCGAGGGGCACAAATGCAGTGACACATATAAATGCTTGCATGCAAATGGCCAACACCTGCACCTATAGATGTACCTCTGAGCCAGTCCCCAACTCTAGGGATCATGAGCTAATTCAGTTTAAACTAAGTGGAAGGATAAACAAAAATAAGTCTGCAACTAAGGCCTTTGATTTCAAAAGGGAATTAGTTAGGGAAGTGGACTGGACTGAAGAACTCAAGGATATGAATGTACAGGAGGCTTAGAATTACTTTGTCAAAGTTGCAGAAGCTATCTGAAACCTGCATCCCAAGCACGGGGGGGGGGGGGGGAAATTCATCCAAACTGGATGAGCAAGCACCTCCAAGAGGTTATTAAGAGAAAGCAGAAAGCCTACAAGGAATGGAAGATGGGACAGATCAGTAAGGAAAGCTATCTCCTGGAGGACAGAAAGTTTAGGGAAAAAGTGAGAACTGCCAAAAGCCAAACAGAGTTGGATATCGCAAAGGAAACTAAAGCCAATAGTAAAAGGTTATATAGCTATATAAACAATACGGAAAGAAGAAGTGGGGCTGCTAAGCACTAAGAAGAGAGTGGAGATGAAAGATAATCTAGGCATGGCCTCTGTTTTTAATAAGGCTAATAAAGAGCTTTGGGAATAGTGGCAGGGTGGCTATTGGGAATGAGGATATGGAAGCAGAAATTACCACATCCAAGGTGGAAGTTAAACTCAAACAGCTTAATGGGACCAAATCAGAGGACCTGGATAATCTCCATAGAATAATACTAAAGGAACTGCCACATGAAACTACAAACCTACTAGCAAGGATTTTTAATGAATCTGTAAACTGGAGGGATGGTCATGCCTTCTGACTGGAGAATTGCTAATATAGAACCTATTTTTAAGAAAGAGGGGAAAAAAGTGATCTGGGAAATGACAGGCCTGTTAGTTTGACCTCAATTATACGCAAGGTCTTGGAACAAATTTTGAAAGAGAAAATAATTAAGGATATAGAGATAAACAGTAATTAGAATAAAATACAACACGGTTTTACAAAAGTTAGATCATGCCAGATGAACCTGATCTCCTCCTTTGAGCAGATAACTGATTTTTTAGTCAAAGGAAATGCAGTAGATCTAATCTAACTGGATTCCAGTAAGGCATTTGCTACAGTTCCACATGGGAAATTGTTAGTTAAATTGGAAAAGATGGAGATTAATGAGAGAATTGAAAGGTGGCTAAAGAACTGGTTAAAAGGGAGACTACAGTGGGTCATTCTGAAATGTGAATTGTCAGCCTGGAGGGAGGTTACTAGTGGAGTTCCTCAGGGATTGGTGTTGGGACCAATCTTATTTAACATTTTCATTAATGACCTTGGCACAAAAAGTGGGAGTGTGCTAATAAAATCTGTGGATGATACAAAGTTGGGAGGTATTGCCAATATGGAGGAGGATCAGAATAGCATACAAGAAGATCTAGAGTATGTTGAAAACTGGAGTAATAGAAATGGGATAAAATGTAATAGAGCAAAATGCAATGTCATGCATGTAGGGACTAATAACAAGAATTTTTGCTATAAGCTGGAGAGATATCAGTTGGAAGCAACGGAGGAGAAGAAAGACCTGGGTGCATTGGCTGACCACAGGATGACTATGAGCCACCAATGTGATGCAGCCGTGAAAAAGGCTAATGCAATCCTAGAATGCATCTGGCGAGGTATTTCCAGCAGAGAGAGAGAAGTGTTATTGCCATTATACAAGGCACTGTCGAGATCTCATCTGGAATACTACGTGCAGTGCTAGTCACCCACGTTTAAGAAAGATGAATTCAAACTGGAACAGGTGCAGAGAAGGGCTACTAGAATGACCAGAGTAATGGAAAACCTACTTTACGAGAGGAGACTCAAGGAGCTTGACTTGTTTAGCTTAACCCAACAAAGGCTGAGGGGAGATATGATTGCTCTCTATAAATAATGGAGAGGAGTTATTTATGTTAAGTGCCATTGTTGACACAAGACCAAATGGATATAAACTGGCCCTCAACAAATTTAGGCTTGAAATTAAACAAAGATGTCTAACGATAAAAGGAGTGAAGTTCTGGAATAGGCTTCCAAGTGGAGCAGTGGGGTCAAAAAACCTAACTAGCTTCAAGACCGAACTTGATCAATGCTGAAGGGCTGGTATGATGAAATTGCCTACAATGGCATGTGGCCCATCTGCAACTGCTACTAGCAAAAATCCTCAGTAGCCAGAGATGGGGCACTAGCTGGGGAGGGCTCTGAGTCATTACAGAGAATTCTTTCCCAGGTATCTGCTTGGTGGGTCTTGCCCACATGCTCATTCCCCCAGGTCAGATTGGAAGAGACACTGGGGTTTTTCACCTTCCTCTGCAGCATGGGCATGGGGCACTAGCTGGTTTAAACTAAAGACTCAAATTTAGAGAGAGACCACCATTTACTCTAAATTATGATTTGAGGACTTCAATAATTCAGCCAGAGGTTATGGATCTATTAAAAGAGGGGTGTGTGTGTAGGATTGCCAATTTTGGTGGTACATAGTTCTGGAGGTTTCATCACATTAAAGATTAATCTTTAATTCCTGGATACTCCAGGACAATCCTGGAGCGTTGGTATGTGTGTGAGGGTCTGTGGCCTGCAATGTGCAGGAGATCAGAGTAGATGATCACAATGGTCCCTTCCGGCCTTAAAGTCAATGTGAAGAAGCCGAGTGACTCAGCTGGGCACAGACAGGGGATTGGTGGGAGACAGCTTCCATTGCTGGAGCCCTGGCAGATCACGGACCCTTTTTGTGTGTAAAGCTTCAAGGAGATGCTGTGTGGGACTACTGGAGGGAATGAGCGTGGTTTTATTTGGAGAATAACCAACAGATAAAGAGCAGTGAAGACGACCATTTCCCAATACTTCATTCTAAACATCCCGGCAGGGAGCAGGTTCTGACTCGCCAATTGCCATTACTCCGTGCTGTGTGCACCACAGTGTCAGCCACTGCCACCCAGAGCCTAAGCATTCAGAGGAAGGGGAAAAACCCAAAGGGGCAGAGATTCATTTAAATTCTAGTGCTGAGAGGTTCCCTGCAGTTTAGCCCAGAGCCCTAGTTAGTTAGGGGCATCTCATCCTGTCCGTAACCTTATCCCTTTATTTCCTGCAGCTGCCCTGCCTGAAGACATAATGCTGAGGTGATTTGAGCACAGTTCTGCAGCAAGGGGGGAGAGATAGCTCAGTGGTTTGAGCATTGGCCTGCTAAACCCAGGGTTGTGAGTTCTCCTTGAAGGGGCCATTTAGGGATCGGGGGCAAAAATCTGTCTGGGGATTGGTCCTGCTTTGAGCAGGGGAGTTGGACTAGATCAGGGGTCTCAAACTCAAATGACCACAAGGGCCACATGAGGACTAGTACATTGGCCAAGGACTGCATTACTGACACCTCCCTCTGCCACCCTTGGCCCCGCCCCCACTCCACCCCTTCCATGAGGCCCTGCCCCCATTCCAACCCCTTCCCTGAAATCCCCACCCCAACTCTGCCCCTTCCTGCCCCCAGGGAGGGCAGGAAGGGTGTAGTGGGGGCTCAGGGCAGGGAGTTGAGGTGTGGGGTGCAGGAGCGGGTTGGGCTGCAGGAGGGGCTGGGGGGGGCAGGCTCCGGCCCGACACGCACTGGGGGCAGGGCAGGCCGCCTGTCTGCCTGTCCCTGCACTGCTCCAGGAAGTGGCCGAAACCTGTGGGAGGAGGGGCACAGGGGGTCTGTGTGTTGCTGTTGCTTCAGGCACCACCCCCAGCAGCTCCCATTGGCCAGGAACGGGGAACTGCGGCCAATGGGAGCTGCTGGGGCGCTGTCTGAAGCAAGAGCAACACACAGAGCCTTATGCCCCCACGTTCCGGCCGCTTCCCGGGGCAGCATCGGGCTGGAGCCGCTCTAGATAAATGCTTTGGGGGCCCAGGAGGAGCTTGTGGGCTGCAGAAAACAACCCTGCGGGCTGCATGCAGCCCCTGGGCCGCGTGTTTGAGACCCCTGGCCTAGGTGACCTCCTGAGGTCCCGTCCAACCCTGATAGTCTATGATTCTAAGGGGTGAACTGTGCCACAAATTCTGTGATGGTAGAACATGGAGACCCCTACTCCTAGGGGGCCCCAGTGCCAACTTAAACTAAACTTTTGTTGTTGGGGGAGGTAATAGGCCCTGTTTGCAGCAACTTCAACAGACTGGCTGTCCATTATCACATGTGCACTCTGTCCCCCATCCACGGAGCTCTGCAGAAGTGCAGGCATGGCTCTTGCTGAATGCACATTAGGAGGGAGTCCTTAGATTACCAAGCCGTGTGCCCCTGCGGGCCACAGCCTGGCAGCCTCCCTCCTCCTCGGTGCTCTGGCAGCTGTAAAAATTCATAGCCATTGATTTTGTAATTAACAGTTTATCAATGCAATCAACACTGGCTCGCTGATGGATTGCTGGGAAATTAATCCTGCAATGTTATTTTAGTTTTTGCAGGCCGCTGCAGATTTGGAGCGCTTCTCAGCTCTTCTTAGCATAGAGAATGGGTTTGGGGTGCGGCTGGGTCTTTATGAAAGAAACACAGAGGCGAGGAAATGGGAAATACATTGCTGCTAAGGCTCTTCAGCCTATAGAAATCAGCTGGCAAAGAGAAGCAGCACTGTTACTCTGATTCACCTACCATACAACAGCAACCCCACTGCAAGAGTACCTGGTATATAAAGCACAGCAAGGTACACGCTTCCACCTGATCCCACTGCCCCTAAGGGAATGAACACAGGGAGTGTGAGCTGGGACATAGAGCTAGTGATAAGGAGTCAGATCTGGTGTTCTCCTTTGAAGCTGACTCGCTGCACCTTTGGACAAGTCACTTAGCAGCTCTGTGCCTCAGTTTCCCCATCTGTAACACACCTCCCTCTCAGCTGGGGTTTGAGGCTTATCTGTAAAGCACACTGAGACCGGCAAAGTACGATTGTAAGCACTCACCTCAAGGGCAAAAGCGTGGTGTTAGCAGCTGCCCATGTGCTCAGCTAGATTGCGCAGCCACTCCAGTCACACTGCTCAGCAAACGGGGGGGACTGTGAAGAAAGGATAGTTTTATTTTTGCTGGTTAAAAACCACACTATCGCCGCTCTGTGAGTCTCTGCTCCACCATGTCCTGAGCTGGGTATGGTCCTGCCAGTACTCCAGGAAGCATTTCCATCTCTCTGCCACCCCAAGCAGCTGCTCAGCAATTAGTTCATACAGATGAAGCTCTGTGGAAGTGTTAATTATACCTCCTGCGATCACTTCTGATTGGTGGCATAGCAGCAGCCCCTCACTGTTCATGCCGCTCCCCCTCAGGAACACAGAGGGCTAGTAAGCAGAGGAGTAGCCAAGTACCCAGCCTAACTTCAGGCTGGCATCGTTCTTGCACAGCTCTTTAGCCCACCTGTAGAAGTGGTTTGTTGATAATGCAATTCACCAGCCACCCTTTGCAACCCTAGTGACCCCTGAGCACCCACTGCCAGAGTGCTGCAAAGCCTGGCACAGGCAGCCACGCTGGGGGCACACCCACCCTGCCAGCTCTTCTCACATGGGCCCTGAGCTACTTTCCAGCAGCTGCAGCATTGACAAAGCCTTAGATTCACATGAAAAATGCAGTTCTGTTTTTTGACCGTTGCTCTTTGCTATTCATCCCCCCGCACAGATTCCATGCACATAGAGGACATGGAGGCGGTGCAGAAACTCCAGGACCTTCTCCATGAAGCCCTGCAGGACTACGAGCTGAGTCAGCGCCACGAGGAGCCGCGGCGGGCGGGCAAGCTGCTGCTGACCTTGCCCCTCCTGCGGCAGACGGCCGCCAAAGCGGTGCAGCACTTCTACAGCATCAAACTGCAGGGCAAGGTCCCCATGCACAAACTCTTCCTAGAAATGCTAGAGGCCAAGGTCTGACGGCACTGGTGCCAGCCCACAGCGGCCGGGGAACAAACTAGAAACAAAGACGCAGACAGAGCAATCCAAACAGCAGCAGGGGCTGGCTTTTATCTCCAATCATTTATTATGGAAGAATTATTTAACGTCCAACTGTCGGCCTGTCTGCAGACTCATGTACAGAGGGGGAAACTCTTTTAATCAGTCACCTGTTTCTCTGTTTTTGTTTTCTCGGTAGGAAGTACCAGAGCGTGCTCACGCTCATGCACTTGCAGAAGGGGCTGGAGGGAATGTGGGCCCCAGAGCAGTTACGCTCTCTGCCCTATCCGGGGAAGCCTGTTCCCCAGCTCCCTCCACCAACTCTGGAGAGGGGAGGGGGGATTGAAACAGGACATGAGGAAGCAAAGAGTCAATAGACTTCAACTACTGGTGTTGTGAGGGGGGAGACAGAGACGGCACCTCCTGATGTTTGTCATCTCATCCCAGCTCACAGGCCCATGGGGCAGGTGCTTGTTTAGAGAAGAGCCTCATGGGACCTCTTCACTCAAAAATGGTTGCCTCCTGCACTCCTCTAGCTACACATAACACATGTACATAGAGGCCCCACTTCCTATTGGGAAAGATGCTCCTGCCTATGTAAAATAATCCATGATCTTGTACAGTGTGTCATTAGGCCTGGCTATTCTAATCCTGGGGCAATCCCACAGGCTAGTCAAGTGGGAGGCTCCCTGTTTCAGAGAATGCAAGTCCCCACTCGCGAGGGGATGAGCCTGACATTTTGCTCCGGTGCTGGATTCACGATAGTCTCTGCATCCTCACACATGGTGCTAATTAAAATCCCCTCATTTCCACCATGCAGTGCATCAAATCTGCCTCGTCAACTCAGAAAATCGTCCTTCCCCTACTCACATGACACAAATACCTGTCTGCAATAACGGGGCCCAAATGTAAATACCCCCCTCTCCCACCCAGGGATTGCCCATCCATTTTTGAGAGAATGGATGTTTACCTCCATAGATGCTTGGACTTTACTCCACTCATTGGTTGGGAACAAAGGGAATTGTCCTTTGGAGAAAACTATGTACCACAGGCCCAGGAAGCTGCTAGTTGATGCCAACTGAAAACACATTTAATCCCTGACTCCCACTTACCATTGGCCATGTCCCTTGCCTCCCTTCCACCCCAAAAATAATCAACAGCCCATCTCAGACTGCTCTATGGCCTCGTGAGGCCTCATGGGGCTGGCTCCAAAAGAAAATATTTATTTTCAAGAAACATTCATGGAGGTTTGTGCTTCTCTCCTAGGGTTGTCCTACTCCCCACCTCTAACCAGGTTTCTAGAGTGGTTTTCTAGAGGGGAAATACCCCAACTCCAGCAGTCAGAGGGGAACTTGGGTGGCTGAAGAAATTGGGGAAGGAATTTTAGTGACTATCTCTTCTAGGGCACTTGTTCAAAGCCAGCCTGACACAGTGATGGCCAAAAATTATCTTCTGGCACCAGATTTGGGACAGGGGTGAAGAGTCTTGGTTAATTTATGCATCCTAAAACTACCAGCAGGACAGGCACTCATTAAGCCCTTGCTGGCAGTCTCAGGAGAAAGGCTATGAACTCCCTAGAAGTAGTACCTCTGAGGCAAGGGTGAGGCACATTAGCAAACAGTATAGTGGAGCTTGATCTCCATGAGAGAAGCAGGCATCATTGTTCAGGGCTGTCATTCAAACAACTTTTGCTAGTGCTACACTCACTCCCTTTCTGGATCAACCACATTAGAGAACAGACAGAACAACCCAATACAAGGCTTAGATGGCAGAGCCAGCTGTCACTTGGGAGATGTGCATCCATTTCCTCAAGGCCGAGAATGGACAGCAGCCTTGTGCTTCGAAGAGACGCCGGTGCTGCTCACCAGCTGCTCTGGAAACAGAGACTTTGATTGTATAAAACATCCACGTAATGCTCTGTGACCTGAGATGGGAAAAACCTGTTGTCGGCGAGTAGCCAGCTCTGAGTACATGCTGCACCTTGGCAGCTGTTTCTGGCTGTGTAGCATCAGGTAATTTTACTCACAAGCTGGGATGGGCTCTCCCCAGCACTGTGGCCAACACCCTGGATTCACTGCCTGTCAATGCCATTTCCACCTGGAGCTCTGCAGGCAGCTGCACTGACCTCTGTTCTGAGCAAGCATGGCCATGCCTCTTCTGTGCAAAGCACCCTGATGCAGACCTGGCTGGGGAAGCCCTCAGAAGCGATTAACATCAATGGCCTCAGCCAAAGGTCCCTGCCGGGAGCCTTATCTCTTTGTTGCAAAAGGGCTTTTCCTACACTGCTACTGGTGTCAAGTATCAGAGGGGTAGCCCTGTTAGTCTGAATCTGTAAAAAGCAACAGAGGGTCCTGTGGCACCTTTGAGACTAACAGAAGTGCTCCCAATACTTCTGTTAGTCTTAAAGGTGCCACAGGACCCTCTGTTGCTCCTGGTGGACAGTTTTTGAGTCACTAAGGGAAAGTGAGCCCCTCAGGAGGGAGAAGAGAGGAAGGAGGGAGCTGCTGAATCTAGGTCCCGTCCCCCCCAAGGCTGCTGGCTAGTTCAGCCTGAAGAGTTTAGTGGTGTGACTCTTGTAGTGAGAGTGGAGTGTAAAGCTTTTGAAGGTGCTTTCTGCAGTTACCGCCTCACCCTTCTCCCCTAATGTGCTACCAGTGGAGATAAGCAAAGCCTAAAGCAGGCTGGATGTACACACTCTGCCCTCAGAAGAGCTGGAGGACTCTTTCTCCATTTTATCTGCATAACCCTTGTGCCCTTCAGGTCCCCTCACACCCATAGCTCCAAGATGACAGACCTTGGACCAAGCCATATAAGTATCTCAATGGGCTGGAAAAAAACAATCAGTTTGTTAATTAATCACTTTGCCTCTAAGCAAGGGCTGTGATCTCCCCCCCCCCACCCCGGAAATGCAAAGGGAACACATGCCTGGAACAGACCCCCCTCCACCCCCCCCAAATGGCTCCCCACCTTCTTTAACTAGGAAAGAAGGCCACAGCTCTTTAGCACATGAGGTAGTCATAGGAAACCTACACCCAGGCTTACTCTAACCAGCCAATATAGCACTATGACAGCACTACTTAGACTCGGGGGATGGATGCCCAGAAGAGCAATGGCATTTGGGTTTATGGGTGTGTCGCACTCCAGGCCTCTCACACTTTGAGAGAGCCTGGGGGGACTGCAGTGACTGCTTAGGCTAGTGTATGCTCAGCAACATCTCACACACACTGTAAGTGATCTAACAATCTAGTCTTTAAATAGGAAAGAGGTTCTAGGACAGATTCCCTGGGAGTCCTATAGGGAATTCATGCCTAGTGTAAGAGTCATTGATCTAGTCCTGTACTACTGTAACTTCACATGGTGTAGGAGATGCTGGAATCCAAACTCTGGGATGCACGTGGTTACTGAGATAAGTTTAAAACAAGACACAGAGGTACGTGCCTCAACAAGCGTGCATGAGCATAAAGCTGAGTCCACCATTCATTCACACTAACGGGAGCTACATCACAGCTCCCGCTCACCACGTACCACACACAGCAAAGCTTTGCATAGGCAGATAAACTAAATAGCTGCCAGCTGCTACAGTCCTACTCAAGAGGGGACAGCGCCTCTTAGTCACATTCCTCTTGGAAAACAGAGGTCTCTGGCCTCCGGTGCAAACCAAATTGCACAGGGACCAATTCAGATAAATGGTGAAACACTGCATGGAACTAGGTTTCTGGGCAAACGGGCATTACCTCACAGTGAAACTATGAAGCTACATAAGAAACACTGAACCACAACCTGGCAGTATAGTTCATGCCAAATAGGGGGCGTTATTCTCTCTCATTAACCTGACTGCATCAATTTTTGAACTATTACAAACATATTATAAAATCATGCTGCACCAGAAATATGTAAGCAACTATTAAAGGAAAAATCACTGAGAAAGACCCTAAAATGTAACTGGCTGAGCTGAGAAAGAGCTTCCACCGTGTATCCACAAGCTACAACCAGACACATGGTCAAAGTCCACCCCGTTTCTGTGGCTGCATTATATGGGGAAGCGGGAAAGAGAGGGAGGCTGTGCGAATGATGCAGGGCGTTATAGTCAGACAGTGCAATAAACAGTATCTATTTTACTCAACTATTATCTGCTCCTGAAAAACTGTTAAATAAATTGTATTCTTGTGGTACAGGACATTTCAAACAAAACAAGAAATAAAACACAGACATGTACAAACTAAGCCAGCCAAGGTGATGTTTATTGGGTTTCTGAAATGCTCCTTCCCGCTTTGCTTAGGGCAGGTGGCGTTTTGCAGTGCACTGCAGGGAAACTATACCCATTTCACTTTGTACAGAGCACTATGAGAAACCGTTTAGAAAAGCCTGACTTATGAGAAAGGATTAAAACAAAACTGGGCATGTTTAATCTTGAGAAAAGACACCTGAGGGAGGATCTGATAACAAGTCTTTAACTATGTTTAAAGGGGGTTATACATGGACTGTGATCAATTGTTCTCCATGTCCACTGATGGTAGGTCAAGAAGTAATGGGCTTAATCTGCAACAAGGGAGATTTAAGGTAGATATTAGGAAAAGCTTTCTAACTCTAACACAGCAGGGCACAGATTATCCAACAAATTCTTGGAATGTATTGGAGACAATTTTTTATTTCAGAAGGTGGAGAAAGCTACAAGGGGGAGGCTGTTCTAGATTTGATTTTGACAAATAGGGATAGGGTTACCATACATCCGGTTATTCCCGGACATGTCCGGCTTTTCGGCAATCAAACCCCCGTCTGGGGGGAATTGCCAAAAAGCCGAACATGTCCAGGAAAATGCCGGCCGGGCACTTCCCCTCCCCCGGCTGCTCTGCTCCTCCCCTGACTCTTTGGCTATGTTTAAGAGCCGAGCTGCCCGAGCGCTATGGGCTTCAGGCAGCCCCCTTGCCTCCGGACCCCAGCCGCCGGCCGGGAACTTCCCCTCCCGGGCTCCGGCGGTGCAGGGTCCAGAGGCATGGGGGCTGCCCGAAGCCGGTAGCGCTTGGGCAGCTCGGCTCTTAAACATAGCCAAAGAGTCAGGGGAGGAGCAGAGTCTCTGGCCGCGGCGGCTCTGCTCCTCCCCTGACTCTTCGTCTCTGTTTAAGAGCTGAGCGCTGCGGGCTACGGGCAGCCCCCATGCCTCTGGACCCTGCGCCGCCGGAGCCCGGGAGGGGAAGTGCCCGGCCGGGGGCGCAGGGTCCGGAGGCATAGGGGCTGCCCGAAGCCCAAGCACTACTGGCTTCACGGTTTGCCGGGCAGCCTCCAGACCCTGCGCCCCCCGCTGGCCGCTTCCCCTCCCGGGCTCCAGCTGCGCTGGGGAAGCGCCGGCCAGGGGCGCAGGGTCTGGGGGCTGCCCGGCAAACCGTGAAGCCGGTAGCGCTCAGGCAGCCCTTTTCACGTGGCTGGGAGTGGGAGGGAGGAGGGGGTGGAGTGAGGGTGGGGAAGGGGCGGGGGTGGGAAATGGGCAGGGCCAGGGCCCCATGGAGGGTCCTCTTTTTTTATTTGTTAAATATGGTAACCCTAAATAGGGAGGAACTGGTTGAGAATTTGAAAGTGGAAGGCAACTTGGGTGAAAGTGATCATGAAATGGTAGCGCTCATGATTATAAGGAATGGAAGGAGGGAGAACAGCACAATAAAGACAATGGATTTCAAGAAGGCAGACTTTAGCAAACTCAGGGAGTTGGTAGGTAAAATCCCACAGGAAGCAAGTGTAAGGGGAAAAACAGTTGAAGACAGTTGGCAGTTTTTCAAATAGACATTATTAAGGGCACAAGAGCAAACTATTCCACTGCGTAGGAAAGATAGGATGCATGGCAAGAGACCATCCTGGCTTAACCAGGAGATCCTCAATGATCTAAAACTAAAAAAAAAAAAAAAAAGAGTCCTACAAAAAGTGGAAACTCAGTCAAATTACAAAGGATGAATATAAACAAGTAAATATATAGGGACAAAATTAGAAAAGCCAAGGCACAAAATGAGATCACACTAGGGACATAAAAGGAAACAAGAAAACATTCTACAAATACACCTCTACCCCGATATAACACAACACGATATAACATGAATTTGGATATAACGCAGTAAAGCAGTGCTCCGGGGGGGGGGGGGGGGGGGGGGGGGGCTGCGCACTCCAGCAGATCAAAGCAAGTTCGATATAACGCGGTTTCACCTATAACGCAGTAAGATATTTTGGCTCCCGAGGACAGCGTTATATTGGGGTAGAGATGTACATTAGAAGCAAGAGGCCAACCAAGGAAAGAGTAGGCCCATTACTCAATGAGGGGGCAAAGACAATAACAGAAAATGTGGAAATGGCAAAGGTGCTTAACGACTTCTTTGTTTCGGTTTTCACCAAGAAGGTTGGTGGCGATTGGATGTCTAACATAGTGAATGCCAGTGAAAATGAGGTAGGATCAGAGTCTGAAATAGGAAAAGAACAAGTCAAAAATTACTTAGACAAGTTAAATGTCTTCAAATCACCAGGGCCTGATGAAACACATCCTAGAATACTCAAGGAGATAACTGAGGAGATATCTGAGCTATTAGCAATTAACTTTGAAAAGTCATGGAAAACAGGAGACATTCCAAAAGACTGGAAAAGGGCAAATATAGTGCCTATCTATAAAAAGGGAAATAAGGACAACCCATGGAATTACAGACCAGTCAGCTTAACTTCTGTACCCAGAAAGATAATGGAGCAAATAATTAAGCAATCAATTTGCAAACATCTAGAAGAAAATAAAGTGATAAATAACAGTCAGCATGGATTTGTTAAGAACAAATTGTGTCAAACCAACCTGATAGCTTTCTTTCATAGGTAACAAGCCTTGTGGATGGGGGAAAGCAGTAGATGTGGTATATCTTGACTTTAGTAAGGCTTTTGATACTGTCTCACATGACTTTCTCATAAACAAAATAGGGAAATACAAGCTAGATGGAGCTACGATAAGGTGGGTGCATAACTGGTTGGAAAAATCATTCCCAGAGAGTATTTATCAGTGGTTCACAGTCATACTGGAAGGGCATAATGAGTGGGGTCCCACAGGGATCGGTTCTGGGTCCAGTTCTGTTCAATATCTTCATCAATGATTTAGATAAGAGCATAGAGAATATACCTATAAAGTTTGCGGACGATAGCAAGCTGGGAGGGATTGCAAGTGCTTTGGAGGAGAGGATTAAAACTGAAAATGATCTGGACAAACTGGAGAAATGGTCTGAAGTAAATAGGATGAAGTTCAATAAGGACAAATGCAAAGTACCCCACTTAGGAAGGAACAATCAGTTGCACACATACAAAATGGGAAATGACTGCCTCGGAAGGAGTACTGCGGAAAGGGATCTGGGGGTCATAGTGGATCACAAGCTAAATATGAGTCAACAGTATAACGCTGTTGCAAAAAAGCAAACATCATTCTGGGATGTATAGCAGGAGTATTGAAAGCAAGACATGAGAAGTAATTCTTCCGCTCTACTCAGCGCTGATTAGGCCTCAGCTGGAGTATTGTGTCCAATTCTGGGTGCCACATTTCAGGAAAGATGTGGACAAATTGGAGAAAGCCCAGAGAAGAGCATAAAAATTATTAAAGGTCTAGAAAACATGACCTATGAGGGAAGATTGAAAAAAAACATGGGTTTTTTTAGTCTGGAGAAAAGAAGACAGAGGGGACATGATAACAGTTTTCAAATACATAAAAGGTTGTTACATGGAGAAGGGAGAAAAAATTTTCTTCTTAACCTCTGAGGATAGGACAAGAAGCAATGGGCTTAAATTGCAGCAAGGGCAGTTTAGGTTGGACATTAAGAAAAAGTTCCTAACTGTCAGAATGGTTAAACACTGGAATAAATTGCTTAGGGAGGTTGTGGAATCTCCATCATTGGGGATTTTTAAGAGCAGGTAGGACAAACACCTGTCAGGAATGGTCTAGATAATACTTAGTCCTGCCTTGAGAGCAGAGAACTGGACTAGATGACCTCTCAAGGTCCCTTCTAGTCCTACGATTATAAGCTTCTATATAGTTAAGACACTGGAACAGGTTACCAAGAGAGATCATGGAAGTCCCATCATTGGAGGTTTTTAAGAACAGGTTGGACAAACACCTGTTAGGGATGGGCTAGGTTTACTTGTTCCTGCCCCAGTGCAGGGGGCTGGACTTGATGACCTCTTGGGGTTCCTGCCAGCCCTGCATTTCTGTGATTCTGTCAAAATTCTCTTGTGAACAAGTAAATAAACCTGGCTGTTTAAAGTTTGGCCAGCAATTCTGCTTTTACCTATGGTGATGAATGCAATGTACTTGGCACTGGCCTGGGAAAGGTCCATCTCTGTTTTTGCACTTTTGTCCCTGCAGCCTGAGCTGCACTTTCATAGGGCACAAAAATAAGCAAGTGATGAAAAAGCTTGAAGCTGTTCCAGTGAAACAGTGACTTGCTAATCATAAAATACACAGTAGGCCTAAATGCAGCAGTGACATGAAGAATGATGCAAGCTGCATAGCAGCTCTAAGTTGCTCAGAAAATCAAGGGAAGCAGTAAAGTGGTGTAACTTGCCCTCATCTGGCATTCACAGGATGTGAAAAATCTCACACACTGAGCAGGTGGAGGAAGAGTGGTTCACTGGCTGAGACAGAAAATTGGGAGTCATCAAACCTGGGTTCTGAGCCTACTGCTATCACCAATTCTGGGACCCGCGGCCAGTCAGTTCCCCCCTCTCTGTGTTATTCACTCCATGCTGAGTACATCTTACATTGTGCATGGTGTGAACTCAGCAACGCTGTGGGGCAGAGCTGTAGCTCCTCCTCCAAGCCACCCACGACCACTGTGATACCTATTGTCAGGTAACTAAGGGTATGTTGGACCCTGCAGCTGGAAGCAAGCCTCAGCGTGGGTAGACAGGCCTGAGCTAGCACTAGAAATAGCAGTGTGGACCTTGCAGCTTGGACAGCCCATCAGGCTCTCAAGCCTACCCAACCCCATCTCTGAGCTCTGGCAGCTAGCTCCAGTCTCTGCTGGAGCTGCAACATCCACACTGCTATTCTCAGTGTCCTAGCTCAAGCCTCACTAGTGCGAGTCTGTCTACCTGGGCTCCCTCCCCGCTGCAGTGTAGATGTACCCAGGAGGCCTCTCTGCCCTCTGGCCTGTAATCTATAGAGAAGAGGAGGGGAAAACACCTTTGGTGGCTAGAGGAGGAAGGGGGCAGGATCTGGACAGGATTAGTATGGAAAGCAGGGGCTGAAAGAGGATGGGAGAGGTTGATCAGAAGAGTAGTGTGAGTAAACCCAAATCCCTCACACATAGCCCCCAGGTGCTCCCCCACCCACAACTATCGCCACACACACCCCAAAAATCTATCCCTCTTCCAAACTCTGCCCCCCCACCCCCGCATTGGTGATCTCTGCATCCCCTCACCACCAAAGTGTTAAATTTTGTTCTCCAGTACCAGTAAATGACAGAGTTATGACTCACTCCACATACTGCATCCAAATGCTTCATCGTCCAAGGAAATTTTCTCTCATTGCCACTGACCTGTAACTGACACCACCCAAAAAACTGGAAAACTAACTATGGGAAATAAACTGAAACCCAGTTACCGGGATGGGAGGGAGAAACCTAAAAGTAAACTAGGTGTGGCTAAGAGAGTTTGGGTAACACATTATCTGTATGGTAGCTGTAATGAAACACAATGGGCCTGATCCAGAGGCCTTTTCAGCCAGTGGAGAGATTTCCATCAACTGTAAACAGATTTAAATCAGGCCCAGTGTGATTTTCGTCTTTATATGCAGAGTTCAGGTCACAGAGAAGTTGAGGGCACCTCAGTATCAGAAAGGTGTTCTAAGTCGGAGGAAATTCAAAGAAGAGCATCAAGAATGACCAACAGACAGTAAGGACTGATGTGAGAAAAGATTACAAAAACGAGGGCTCCAACACCAGCTTGGCATGAGGGCACTCAGCAGCTCCCATGGTGACCCCTCTGGTCAGATTTTCAGAAGAGTTCAGCATCCAATGTACTGAGCTCCTTTGAAAAGCTTGTCACTCAGGTTGTGCCTAAATGGGAGCTGAGCTCTTGAAAAGTCTGACCCCAACTGAGGGTGCTGAGCAGTGAGCACATATGAATACCTGGCCCATAGTGGCCCCTAGAGACCATTTTGATGTGGATGATTGCCAGAATGCAGGACTCTTCTCCCGTCATGGCTTCTACTCTGAGTATGTGTTACGAAAATGAGTGGTCCAAAGTGAATTTCCCCTTTAAGGCAGCTGTCCCGATGCTTTATTCTGCCTGAGCTAGGTACTTTATGGACATGTATGAAAGCAAGGTCCCTTCCAAGAAGAAATTACAGTTTAAATGATATAGAAGATAGATCTCTTTAGTCATTCTTTCATGCACAGTACTGTAGGCAGTTAGCGTGTATTTTCAAAGCAGTTTACAGACAAGAACTAATTAATACCGTACTTAGACTGGTGATTTTTTCTGATTTAAGAAACAATATACCCTTCTTCCTTTTATTATTCATTTAATCCTTGCCCTAATAGATTCCTTTCCCACCTGAAACTGAAAGAATGATAAACGCACCTTGCCCTTTACCTGGTAATCTCTCTTTATTACAGTACAAATGAAATGTTTGGGAAAAGCCAAGTTTTTAAAGTATTTCTTGAGGCTGCTGTCTCTCTACTAAACTTATTTTCTGATTTGAAATTCCACTTTTCGTAAATTCCAGAATCAAAATTCTCTTTTCCAAAACATTTGCAATGAAAACATTTACCCTTTTACAAAATAGTCTGAGCCAAATGCATTACTGGAACAAATGGAGTTACACCTGGGACGTATTTACTGCTCTGATTTCAATGAATTGGCACTGCATTTTCAATAAGCGTTATCATACACTCCGAACATGGCTGCAATTGTAGAATAATAAAGGTAGAGCAATGATCAGATAAGCAGAAGCTAAAATAGAGCAAACTAAAACCACTTTACCTAAATTGCCTGGAAAGCAACACAAAATCAACCCTGTATTTAATAGATCAGTTAGAACCAAACCATGTAAATCACGTTTTTAAGGAGGGTTAATTTATACCACCTGTCAATTAAATTGAGTGCAATGCGTAGGTTATGAATACATTTATTGGGATGAAAAATACTATATTTGGAAGGAAAATGATCCATCTGAAGCCAAAATTATAATCACCTCCGATAATTACATTTTCAGAGTTGTAAAATTCATTTCTATTGCAACACTGAAATCAGTCAACTCTGCACATAATTTTCTAATACCATGTACATGATCAAACCCAGATTCATTAACCAAAACATAAACAACCATTTTACCAGCAGTTAATGCCACTGCTAACCAATGATCCCCTGGATCTGATTTAGAAGACAGTGTAATATCACCAGAACCCAATGACCAACCCCACTGAGCAAATGTAATCAGGGCTAACAAGCAATTATTTATCTCCCATTGGTTTCTTCAGAGCTTTACAACATTCTGCCAGGAAAGCACACAGAAACCTCACGATTGTACTTTGGGAGTAATTCTATCCCCAGCCCTCTCACTACCTCTCTGCCTCAGTTTTTCTAGCTGAGGATAATATTATGCAATAAAGGTGTTAGAAACCTGGACGAGTTTCCCCAGGCAGATGCTCACCAAGCTGGATCCCCTGTGCCCTCAGGCTTGCTGGGGGTGGACAGAGACTAAGAACTGGCTCTGGGCCTCCAGACAATCCCCGGGTGCAGATCTCCAACTCCCCTTCTGAGGTATTGGACTCTGCAGTCCAACTGTCTAGGGCCTGAAACTAATACCAACTCTCCCATGTCTCCCTAGTGACTACTTCACTCTATCAGAGTTTCACCGAAGCTGTGGACCCTCTGGAATACTATTTCACCCGTCAGGGCTACATGACAATTAAAGCAAGTAACACAGAGACTTTGCACAGGAATCTCTAAACCCATTTACTCACAGACAAGCATAAGAGATGAACAGATCTATGGAAAAACAACGAAACCTGCATGGAAATCCCTGTCTCAGCTTCCTCGCAGCTACACATGAGGAGTGATAAGGATTTGGTTATATAGGGAAGATGAGGATTGGGTCAGTTTCCTTTCAGGGTTCCATAAGAACATAAGAAAGGCTGTACCGGGTCAGACCAAAGGTCCATCTAGCCCAGTAGCCTGTCTACTGACAGTGGCCAATGCCAGGTGCCCCAGAGGGAGTGAACCTAACAGGCAATGATCAAGTGATCTCTCTCCTGCCAACCATCTCCATCCTCTGACAGACAGAGGCTAGGGACACCATTCCTTACCCGTCCTGGTTAATAGCCATCAATGGACTTAACCACCATGAATTTATCCAGTTCTCTTTTAAACTCTGTTATCGTCCTAGCCTTCACAACCTTCTCAGATAAGGAGTTCCACAAGTTGACTGTGCACTGCATGAAGGAGAACTTCCTTTTATTTGTTTTAAACCTGCTGCCTATTAATTTCATTTGATGACCCCTAGTTCTTGTATTATGGGAATAAGTAAACAACTTTTCCTTATCCACTTTCTCCACATCACTCATGATTTTATATACCTCTATCACATCCCTCCCTTAGTCTCCTCTTTTCCAAGCTGAAGAGTCCTAGCCTCTTTAATCTCTCCTCATATGGGACCCGTTCCAAACCCTTAATCATTTTAGTTGCCCTTTTCTGAACCTTTTCTAGCGCCAGTATATCTTTTTTGAGATGAGGAGACCACATCTGTACGCAGTATTCGAGATGAGGGCGTACCATCGATTTATATAAGGGCAATAATATATTCTCAATCTTATTCTCTATCCCCTTTTTAATGATTCCTAACATCCTGTTTGCTTTTTTGACCACCTCTGCACACTGCGTGGACATTTTCAGAGAACTATCCACGATGACTCCAAGATCTTTTTCCTGACTTGTTGTAGCTAAATTAGCCCCCATCATATTGTATGTATAGTTGGGGTTATTTTTTCCAATGTGCATTACTTTACATTTATCCACATTAAATTTCATTTGCCATTTTGTTGCCCAATCACTTAGTTTTGTGAGATCTTTTTGAAGTTCTTCACAGTCTGCTTTGGACTTAACTATCTTTAGCAGTTTAGTATCATCTGCAAACTTTGCCACCTCACTATTTACCCCTTTCTCCAGATCATTTATGAATAAGTTGAATAGGATTGGTCCGAGGACAGACCCTTGGGGAACACCACTAGTTACCCCTCTCCATTCTGAGAATTTACCATTTATTCCTACCCTTTGTTCCCTGTCTTTTAACCAGTTCTCAATCCATGAAAGGACCTTCCCTTTTATCCCATGGCAGCTTAATTTACATAAAAGCCTTTGGTGAGGGACCTTGTCAAAGGCTTTCTGGAAATCTAAGTACACTATGTCCACTGGATTCCCCCTTGTCCACATGTTTGTTGACCCCTTCAAAGAATTCTAATAGATTAGTAAGACACGATTTCCCTTTACAGAAACCATGTTGACTATTGCTCAACAGTTTATGTTTTTCTATGTGTCGGACAATTTTATTCTTAACTATTGTTTCGACTAATTTGCCCGGTACAGACATTAGACTTACCGGTCTGTAATTGCCGGGATCACCTCTAGAGCCCTTTTTAAATATTGGTGTTACATTAGCTAACTTCCAGTCATTGGGTACAGAAGCCGATTTAAAGGACAGGTTACAAACCTTAGTTAACAATTCCGCAACTTCACATTTGAGTTCTTTCAGAACTCTTGGGTGAATGCCATCTTGTCCCAGTGACTTGTTAATGTTAAGTTTATCAATTAATTCCAAAACCTCCTCTCGTAACACTTCAATCCGTGACAGTTCCTCAGATTTGTCACCTACAAAAGCCAGCTCAGGTTTGGGAATCTCCCTAACATCCTCAGCCATGAAGACTGAAGCAAAGAATTCATTTAGTTTCTCCGCAATGACTTTATCGTCTTTAAGCGTCCTTTTGTATCTCGATCATCAAGGGGCCCCACTGGTTGTTAAGCAGGCTTCCTGCTTCTGATGTACTTAAAAAACATTTTGTTATTACCTTTGGAGTTTTTGGCTAGCCGTTCTTCAAATTCCTCTTTGGCTTTTCTTATTACATTCTTGCACCTAATTTGGCAGCGTTTATGCTCCTTTCTATTTGCCTCACTAGGATTTGACTTCCACTTTTTAAAGGAAGTCTTTTTCTCTCTCACTGCTTCTTTTACATGGTTGTTAAGCCACGGTGGCTCTTTTTTAGTTCTTTTATTGTGTTTCTTAATTTGGGGTATACATTGAAGTTGGGCCTCTATTATGGTGTCTTTAAAAAGCGCCCATGCAGCTTGCAGGGATTTCACTTTAGTCACTGTACCTTTTAACTTCTGTTTAACTAACCCCCTCATTTTTGCATAGTTCCCCCTTTTGAAATTAAATGCCACAGTGTTGGACTGCTGAGATGTTCTTACCACCACACGGATGTTGAACGCTATTGTATTATGGTCACTATTTCCAAGCGGTCCTGCTATAGTTACCTCTTGGACCAGCTCCTGCGCTCCACTCAGGACTAAATCTAGAGTTGCCTCTCCCCTTGTGGGTTCCCGTACCAGCTGCTCCATGAAGCAGTTATTTAAAGTAAAGTATTGAGATAGGGTTACCATATTTCAGCGAGCAAAAAAGAGGACGGGAGGAGCCCCGCCCTAGCCCCGCCCCTGCCCCTCCCACTTCCCGCCCCCCCTGACCTCCCAACCCTCCCCCCGTTCCTTGTCCCCTGACTACCCCCTCCTGGGACCCCTGCCCCTAACTGCCCCCCAGGACTATCTAAGCCTCCCTGCCTCTTGTCCCCTGACTGCCCCAACCTTTATCCACACCCCCACCCCCAGACAGACCCCTGGGACTCCCACGCCCCATCCAACCACTCCCCACCCCCTGACAGCCCCCCCCAGAACTCCCAACCCATCTAAACCCCTCTGCTCCCTGTCCCCTGACTGCTCCGATCCCTCTCCGCACTCCTGCCCCGTGACAGCCCCCCCCAGAACTCCCAACCCATCTAAACCCCTCTGCTCCCTGTCCCCTGACTGCTCCGATCCCTCTCCCCACCCCTGCCCCCTGACAGCTCCCCCCCAGAACTCCCAGCCCCCTACCCCCCCCCGCTCCTTGTCCCCTGACTGCCCCCTCCTGGGACCCCTGCTCCTAACTGCCCTCCAGAACCCCACCCCCTACCTAAGACTCCCTGTTCCTTGTCCCCTAACTGCCCCCTCCTAAGACCCCCCCCCAACTGCCCACCAGGACCCTACCCCCTACCTGTACCCTGACTGCCCAAAACTTTCTCCACTCCCCCCAAAAAGCCCCCCCCCCGTTTCTTGACTGCCCCCTCCAGAACCTCCCTGCCCCTTCTCCTGCCCCCCCTTACCCTGCTGCTCAGAACAGGGTGTTGGGCTCTGTGCGAGCCGGACACGTGGCTGAGCTCCCCAGCACAACAAAACCCGGTCCCTGGCCCTGCACAACAAAACCCGGTCCCTGGTCCGGACCGGGTTGCAGGGGAGAGCTGCCCTTGTATCAGCACAAAGTGCTCTCGCTCCCGTTTTGCTACCCTGCATGACAGAAACCGCTCCCAGTTGCAAAAGGGGAGGGCTGCACTTTGTGCTGAGACACTTGCTCAGAATGCAGGGCGGAGCTCCTCTCCAGCTGCTCCGGAGTCCAGCCCGGGACTTTCCTGCAGCCCTCCCAGCCGCTCGCTCTGCTGTGCCGGGGGAGGGGGAAATCCCGGACATTGTGAGTGCTTTACAAATTCCCCCCCGGACGCTATTTTTAGCACAAAAAGGAGGACATGTCCGGGTAAATCCGGACGAATGGTAACCCTAATTGAGAAATTTTATCTCTGCATTTCGTCCTGAAGTGAAATGTTCCCAGTCAATATGGGGATAATTGAAATCCCCCACTATTATTGAGTTCTTAATTTTGATAGCCTCTCTAATTTCCCTTAGCATTTCATCATCACTATCACCGTCCTGGTCAGGTGGTCGATAATAGATCCCTAATGTTATATTCTTATTAGAGCATGAAATTTCTATCCATAGAGATTCTATGGAACATGCGGATTTGCTTAAGATTATTACTTAATTTGAGTGTACATTTTCTTTCACATATAGTGCCACTCCCCCCCCCTGCACGACCTGTTCTGTCCTTCCGATATATTTTGTACCCCGGAATGATTGTGTCCCATTGATTGCTCTCAGTCTACCAGGTTTCTGTCATGCCTATTATATCAATATCCTCCTTTATCACAAGGCACTCTAATTCACCCATCTTATTATTTAGACTTCTAGCATTTGTGTACAAGCACTTTAAAAACTTGTCACTGTTTATTTGTCTGCCTTTTTCTGATTTCAGAGTAACAGCCGTGTTAGTCTGTATCCGCAAAAAGAAGAACAGGAGTACTTGTGGCACCTTAGAGACTAACAAATTTATTAGAGCATAAGCTTTCGTGGACTACAGCCCACTTCTTCGGATGCAGTGGGCTGTAGTCCACGAAAGCTTATGCTCTAATAAATTTGTTAGTCTCTAAGGTGCCACAAGTACTCCTGTTCTCCTTTTTCTGATGTATCAGATTCTTTTTTATGTGAATGTTTATCATCTGATCTGGCCCCTACTTTATCCTCTTCCATCCTCTGCTCCTGACTATAACTTGGTGATTCTCTATCATTAGGCTCTCCCCTAAGAGAAGTCTCTGTCCGAGCCACATGCTCCTCTGCAGCAGTCGGCTTTTCCCCATCTCCTAGTTTAAAAACTGCTCTACAACCTTTTTAGAACCCTCCTATCATCATCTTCCTTCTCTTGCCCCTCTTGACGCCTTCTGGCTTCCCTGGGCAGCAGCTAGCTCTTTGTTCTAGGGCTCTTCCATTTGACCATCCAGGTTAACAACTCTTGATTGTGCTCCTTTGTTAACCCTCTGCTAGGAAGCACTGCTAACACCTCCTGGAATCCCAGTCCAAAATGGAAGGTAAAAAGCAACAGAGAAGGCATGATAGTTTTACAATCAAAATGGTGTTCACAAAACAAAGCGGAGTTTGCAGATTGAGACAGAGACATGTCTACTAATCTGGCACAAAAGGGTTAAGCTTGAAAAGAAATTTAAAGTTGCCACTCATCCTGCAGGACTCTATATGGGGCTACACTTACAGACACACATGCAGACTGGAACCAGCTGCAGGACTGAGACAAAAACTAAAGCCAGGCTAGCTCAAAGTACATACTGCTTGGATGCAGTTAACAGTTATTTCTTGTTGATTGTTAGATAAATCAGGTGTTCTAAAACCTGCCTCAGTTAGCAATGAAATACCACATGGAACCAGATGTGAAAAGAATGGAATGCTGCTAAATTGCAACTAGACTGCAAATGTTTAATGGAAGTAAGCGACACAAATTTCAACAATGAGAATGGTGAACTAAGAATGGCTGCTGCAAACCCTCTGCAAATGCAACATGTAAATCTCATAGCAACTCTTGTAGGGGATGCTGAGGAGACCTGGAAAAGTTCAAATAGCAATTTCAGTTGTAACTAAAAGCCAGAAGAGTTAATAAAATGGAAGATAAGCCATATGTATTGCATAGTTTTTGATAATGGCTATGCTGAAGTGTGGCATATCCACAATGCATTTCAAGGGAGAGGAAGTTGTGAAGAAGCAATGATTGGTTTAAGAATAATTGTACCACTAGAAAAAAGTGTTCCTTATGAAAGATATATTCCAGATAAGGACTCAAAAAAGTCAGAAGAAAATACACACCAAAAAAGGAACAATATAAGCAATGTGGCAATTGTCAGGAAGATAGCAAATGTCAAGCATTTGGGGAAACATAGAAATAATAAGCAGCCCAACCTCTTTGCAGAAATGTGCAGACAAAGCAGAAAAATGAATGGGCTAAAGGAAGAATGTGAGAATCCCTCAACTAAAGATGAGCTCTTCATAAACACGAGGAAGACTGATTCTGCCAACTTCAAATAATAGTTACTAAAGATGTGCACAAATGGTCTACATATAAAATACACACAGAAGTGCAAGTGAATGTAATAAACTGAAGAAGAGTAACACAAAGCAAATATTTAGCTTGAAAAGTCAAACGATGAGAGAAACAAACGCCAGCTCCCAGAGAGTGAGAGAACTGTCACTAAGGTACAAGAGCTAAACAAGACAAGAGTTTGTCGTAATACACCAAGGACAGCAATCAGTTGGGCTTGCACACATGTGACCTGCTTGGCTTAGTTAAGAGAGAGAATGCCACAGAGAGGAGTCAGAACAGCAGTGCTGGTAATAAGCCGGAACCAAGATCTGCCTGTGTCCCATGAAGATGTGTCCACAGGAAAGTGATGTCTCCCAGCAACAAACAAGATGCAGACAGAGTCATTTGTAGACTAGAAGAGCCAACAGATGGGATTTGCTCCTTAGAAATTGTAGAGGGAAAAAAGGATGCAGAATGAATTAGTGCATTGACCCCCTGGAGCTGAATGCAAACACTAAAAAGGAACATTTCCACATACCTACAAGGAACAAAATGTTTGCTGAGGTGGCAGGAGCCACGTTCTTCAGCAGATTAGCTGCACTGGCAGGGTTTTGACACATTTCCTTGGACTCAGAATGCTCCAAGATTTGCACTTTCAAAACACTCTTTGGCAGAAACTGCTTTTTGAAATTGCCTTTTGGAACCCACTCAGCACCAGAAGCCTCTTACCACACAATGTCTCAGAATTAGGGACTCTCACGGGAGTGAGTGTGTGTGTGTAGATAACCCAGCAGCCTGGTGCAGCACTACAGCACTTCTACTCAACATTAGGAATGAGTGTGAAGATTCCTGGGAACTGCAAAAAAAAATATCTTAAATGGAACAAAGTTATGAGTAAATTTCCCACAACTGAAATTTACTTAGAAAAGAAACTGACCACAAGGGTATAATGCCTGATGAGTTTAAGACTCCAATGACAAAAATATGCAGAGGCCCAAAGATAAAAAAGTAGAGACAGCAAGGTATGTTGAATTATGTCAGTGAATTCACATCCAATTATGCATCTTGGGCAAGTCACCTAAGAAAATTAATTCATAAAGATTCAGAATGGACATGGAAGCAAAAGCATGAAATGCTAAGGGCTAGTCTACACTACAGCTGTAAGTCCATCTCAGTTATGCTACTTCAGTTCGGTAAGTTACATAACTGAAGTCGAGGTAACGTAGGTCGACTTACAGTGGTGTTTACACTGTGCTGTGTTGACAAGAGACACTTGCCGTCCGACTTACCTTACGCTTCTCGGAGAGCTGGAGTACAGAAGTTGACGGGAAAGCGTTCTGCCATTGACTTAACAGGTCTTCACCAGATCCGCTAAGAAGCACTTCTCAAATGTGGCCACCATGGCTACATGCGGCCACCAGGGGCTTTTTATGTGGCCGCATGTAGCCACTCCTGGGTGGTGACGGGGGCCCAGGAGGGGGTGGTGCGCAAAGCAGTATTAAACATACAAACAACACTTTTCACAGAAACAGACTTACTAGCTAACAAGTCTAAAAAAAAAGCAACCAAACAAAAAAAAAAACACAGACAAGAACATGCAAAGCACATTATTTGTTTCTATTCTGTTTAGGTCCAGTAAAGGAAAGAGACAACTGTACATTATTTTTTATTATTGAGTCTTCAATAAAAACCTACATAAATAAATTATAATGATCTGAACATGTATATGTGCATATCTATTTGTTTTTCCTAAAGTTAATTAATTATTTTAGGAAAAATTATAGACTCATAGACTTTAAGGTCAGAAGGGACCATTATGATCATCTAGTCTGACCTCCCGCATGATGCAGGCCACAAAGCCGTCCCAACCCTTTCCCTTGACTCTGCTGTTGAAGTCCCCAAATCCTGTGGTTTAGAGACTTCAATTAGCAGAGGGTCCTCCAGCTAGCGATCCCTGCCCCATGCTGCGGAGGAAGGCGAAAAACCTCCAGGGCCTTTGCCAATCTACCCTGGAGGAAAATTCCTTCCCAACCCCAAATATGGCGATCAGTAGAACCCCGAGCATGTAGGCAAGATTCTCCAGCCAGACTCTCATTGGCCATTATACTATTTACCAGCGATGGCACGCTGTTCCTTTGACGAAACTCACGTTATCCCATTAAACCATTCCCTCCATAAACTTATCTAGCTTAATCTTAAAACCAGACAGGTCCGTCGCCCCCACCGTTTCCCTCGGAAGGCTGTTCCAATATTTCACCCCTCTGACGGTCAGAAACCTTCGTCTAATTTCAAGCCTAAACTTCCCCACGGCCAGTTTATATCTATTCATTCTCGTGTCTCATGTCAGAGTGGCCACCAGCAAGAGTTGGTGGTCGCACTCTGAGGCCACCAAAAAATTTCTTGTGAGACCCCTCTACACTAAATTGACCCCGTTGCATCAATCACAGCAGTGCCGATCTAGCCGTAAGTATAGACGTCTTAAAAATATCTGAAGGATGTACTGAACTCAGCACCAGTGCTGCTACTTTTTGCCCCACTGAAAGGACTCAAGACCTCCACAAGATTCTTCAAAAGGAGGGTGGAGAGCTGTAGTGTTACAGAGATGCAACAATGAATGGCTGGCTGGCACATTTGGTTTGAGAGCCATGACAGCAGCAGAGAATATGTATGTACAAATTAAAAGAGAGACGCTAGGCATTGTCAATGGTTGTTTAGAGTTTCATAATTTTCTCTTTAATCCTCGCTTCACAGCTTAAATTGATCATAATGTCATCTAGATGAAAGTACTATAACAAGGGTGCACAGTTGATTGAAAAAACACAAACTCAGAGAGCAGTTATCAATGGTTCACTGTCAAACTGGGAGGCCATCGCTAGTAGAGTCCCACAGGGGTCTGTCCTGGGTCTGGTACTAATTCAGTAGTTTCATTAAAAGCTTGGATAATGGAGTGGAGAGCATGCTTATAAAATCTGTGGATGACACCAACCTGGGAGGGATTGTAAGCATTTTGTAGGATAATATTAGAATTCAAAATGACCTTGATACATTGGAAAACTGGTCTGAAGTCAGCATGATGCAATTCAATAAAGACAAGTGCTTACCAAGGAAAAAATGAAATCCAAAATGGGAAATAACTGGGCAGGCAATAGTACTGCTGAAAAAAATCTGGGGGCTATAGTGGATCACAAATTGAATGAGCCAACAATGTGATGCAGTTGCAAAATAGGCAAATGTCATTCTGGGTGAATTAGCAGAAGTGTCATATGTAAGACATGGGAGGTAATTGTTCCGCTCTACTCTACTTTCCACCTGTATATTCCCAATATAAAAAAGTGAGCTTTCACTGATTAAAGAAGTACCCATCCAAGTACAAATATCATATTTCCCACAGTGAGGAGATGGAAACCATTGGGAAGAATTCACAAAGAGCACTTTGGGATAAAGTCGTCCAAAAGAAAAGCTGGGAAAGTCCCATTCTAGCCACAATGGAATAGTGATATTGCTGAAATGGTGAGCTAGCGGGGGACCTGCCCAAAGTACACGAATACACAACCCAAACAAAGCACCGATTTTCCAAAGTGCTGGGGGCTGCTCGACCCCTGGCTCTGCTCCAAGCTTCGCCCCCAAGGCCCACCCAAACGCTGCCTCTTCCCGCCCCACCGCACCTCTTCCCACCCACTTCCGCCCCTCCCCTTAGTGCCCCGCGTCCTCACACCTTCCCTCACTCCCAGCCTCCTGCATGCCACAAAACAGCAGATTGCAGCAGGTGGGAGGCATGGGGAGGGAGGGGGAGGTGCTGATCCGCGGGGCCCACTGGTGGGAGGGAGGCACTGGAGGGGAGGAAACTGATGGGGGGGTTGCTAGTGGGTGCTCAGCACCCACCATTTTTTCCCCCATGGGTGCTCCAGCCCCAGAGCACCCACGGAGCGGCGCCTATGCCCTATGATACCCAATGAACAACCAACATTTCCAGGGGACATATTAGAACTACCAAGGGAAACATGACCAGCTGCTTATAATGGACTGTTCTAGCAGCCTTCCAGAACGGTGACACTTGCAGATACCACAGCTGTGATCAAAGATGTTAAATCCATCTTTTCACATAACAGAGACCCAAAAAACAACAAACATTGGACCATGGTCCAAGAACAGGAAATTTCTGGATTTTTCTAAAAAGTATGGATTTCAACCTAAGATATCTTGCCCAAGTTGCATATAAGCAAATGAACTAGCAGAATGTAGAGTCCATCTAGTCAGAAACTTGGTCAAATAAGTAAGCGATGCCAGGGGAGATCCATATTTAGTAGCACTCAGGTTCAGAGCAACACTGCTGCAGTGTGGAAAATCACTGGTAGAATTGCTATATAACTGACATATAAAACATACTCAATTACCAGAGATGAGACAAAAACCAAAGCATGACAAATAACTCTGTTATCTTGTCCAAGACATTAGTCAAGTCAAAACAAGGTATAACAGAGGCATAAATCCTTCATACAGATAAAGTTTAGAATTTGGCAAGATGGTTGTTGACCTGAACAAGTTACAGTGATTAAAGAAATGACACCATGTTCACATTCACTGATCAAAGAAAGTGGGACCATTTTATAAATGAATCAAACATCTGCTAAAGGTGCCCAGGAATGGGAACATGAAAGCAAACGAGCAGTTAACAGAGAAGAATGAAGGGAGAACAGATACGCTGGAGGAATGCTTCATGGATTGATCCTGTTTTAGACTAGGTGAAAGAGACCAAGTTGTTTGATAATACCACTGGCGATCATGCTGTCCAGTATCATCTCATTGTTTTCTTGTGCTCCCCCTGCCTGTACCCATCTGTCGTCTATTGTCAGCTCTTTGCAGCAGGAACAGCCTTTTTTGTGTTTGGAAGCACCTAGCACAGTGGGGCCCTGCTCCAAGACTGCGGCTCCTAGGCCTTACTGCAATACAATGAATGAATCAAATAAATGAATAAATAAATAAACAAACAAACAAACGGACATGCCTAAATATACTTTGCTTTACAGCAGATCTGGAATCCTGTTGAAATATTGCAACACGCTAACTGAGACCTCTCAAATACAAAATAAAGGATGTCAAATTGCTGTATTTGTTAGAATTTGTTCAACCTGGGATTTAGAATCCAACTGTTTAGAAACCAGTTTATTAAAAGGGAAGGTGTCCAATATAAGAAATCTAAGCTTTAGTAGGGAGTTTAAAGTTGCCACACATCAGACAGGACACTATGCAGTTCTGACACACTCTCAGTCAGGCTGGACTACAGCAACAGGAGTGCTGTGTTCTAACTTATTCCTTGTTGTTAAGTTAAATATAAGTTATCCTACAACCTGTTTCAGTCACCAATGAAATACTGCAGCAAGTACGAATACTGTCGCCTCCTTGGTACCACATGAATCCATGGCTGACTTCATGCACCCACCGACCCACAAGTCATTAAGACAGGTGCCTTTTTCACTTTGGCCATTGTGTCTTGGTGGCATGAATGGTTTACCTGGCAGTTACGCAATATTCTTTTCACAAATCAAAACCACCAAAGGAAAGGAATTGCAACAGCATCTGTCTTGGACATTTATATGACTCAATAAGATTCCGATGTGATATCCTTGGGGGAGGGGGCTGACCCAGTTTAAAGTGCTGCGGTAGGAGATCATAGAATATCAGGGTTGGAAGGGACCTCAAAAGGAGATGGGCAGTGCTGGCTGAATGTCCTTCAGGAAGGTGTTCTGTTGACCTCCCAGCTGCGATTGAGAAATGAGATAATCTCTCTCATATGCATCAGGTAACTGGCTACCCAGCAAATCTGGAACACACAGTGCCTCAGAAACAAAAGACAGAGGGGAAAGTACGATATAATGATAGCACATGAGCAAAAAAGGAGGCTTCAGCAGTTCCTCAGAATCTCAGCATATCAGACTTGGCTGAGGATTCAACCCCCTTTTGAGGTTAGATCTTCATTTCTCAATGATTAATGCACAGCAGATTAAAGAATATTGACCTTCTCTCTAGCTCTCCTTCCTTCACCCACCTTCTTGTTATGTTTCCTGTCAGGGGTTCTGTTACCACCTCCCTTGTAACTTTGGGTTTCTTAATGCTATGCTGCTGTCACTCAAAGCCTTGACACCAAGAGCCAACTCACAAACAAAGGTTTCATCCTGGCTTCCACCAGCCAAGTTACTCTTTGGAGAGTGACCTAAACAGCCCTTCCAGTCCTGAATCTGCCCAAATCCGTCTACACCAAATTCTTAACTACTAGACACTTAGACTTTTCCCCTCTGGGACTTCACCACCAAAGTTGTGAAACAGGCCCCCAATTGTCAGTTAACTTTGGGGGGGACACTCCACACTGTTTGCACAACAGAGACCTACTTGGGGTAAAAATAAACAAAGTTTATTTAACAGAAAAATCACAGATTCCAAGATGAAATAATAATGCAAACAAACACATACAAGTTACACAGGAAAACAAAGATTCAACCTCAAGTGTTACATTTCTATATCAGCTAAATTCCTTTTTCTAGTACAGATATCCTATTGCCTCTGAACAGTTTCCCAGTGTTCCCTCTGTCCAAGGGGATCCAGTGTTTCATGGTCAGCACGCTGTTTAGATGTCAGCCCTCAGGTTTCTGGATATCCCTCGCGAAAAAGAGAGGGGGCTTGAAGTATTTCTTTTCTCTCTCAGACTACGGTGGTTCATGGTGGGGCAAATTCCCTCCTCTCTTAGGGCTGGTCCACACTAACCCCCCACTTCGAACGTTATTCATGTAGCAGAAGTCGAACTATCTTAGTTCGAACTTACCGCAGGTCCACATGCGGCAGGCAGGCTCCCCCGTCGACTCCGCGTACTCCTCTTGCGGAGCAGGAGTACCGGCGTCGACAGCGAGCACTTCCGGGATCAATCCGGAATCGATTTATTGCGTCTAGACAAGACGCGATAAATCGATCCCAGAAGATGGATTGCTTACCGCCGGACCCAGAGGTAAGTATAGACGTACCCCCAGGCTTGGTCTACACTACATACTTACTTTGGTATAACCACGTTGCTCAGGGGTGAGAAAAATCCACACCCCTGAATGATGTAGTTATACCAACCTTAACCCCCCCGTAGACAGTGTTATGACGGTGGAAGAGCTTCTCTTGCCAACATAGCTACTGCCTCTTGTGGAGGTGGAGTTATTAAGCAGATGGGAGAGCTCTCTCCCGTTGGCTTAGAGCGTCTTCATCAGATGCGCCGCAGCAGCGCAGCTGAATAGGTGCAGCTGTGCTGATGTAAATTTGTAGTGTAGACCTGTCCTTAGTTTTCCAAGACTGGGATTTTCTTTTCAATTTCAAGTTGTTTCACTGATTTCCCATTAGCTTTAATGGTCCCACCATTGTCTCCTCTGGTTGGGCAGTGGTGGGGTACTTGAAGTTGGTTTATGCAAACAACTAGATTGGGAGGTGCCTCTCCCTGCCTGATTGCTTCCTCACACTGTTGTGAGATGATGCTGTAGTTGCACCAGCGTTACAGTTACAATGTTCTACACACACACACATATATATATATATAACTATAACCTGCATAGCTATCTTCTAATGACCGTCAAGTTCACATTACAAGATTTCATAAGACCTTACTTGATACATTTTTATATTCAATAATATTGTATACAACCAGTTGATTCAATTGCTTATTCTTTGGGGTTCAGCCCCCCTGTTCTCCTGGGGTGTCTGGACCCTGATTGTCACACTAACCTCCATGTCTTAAGGAGATGTGGGTAGACATTGGGCATAATGCAATTTCCCATCAAGCCCAGTTCAACATGGAGCCAACCTGCTTGCCCAAAAGGAGATGGCCTTTTCCCTGCACTGGCAGAGCCACTTCCTGTGGAGAATCCTCACTGCATTAATGTACACCAGCCCCATTTTGCATAGTGCCTTCTACAGCCTGTGTGGGAAGCTAGGTTACCAGCTAATGGCTGCCAGGTCCTGCACAAAAAAAATGCAGAACATCATCCAAGTGCTCAGCTGAGAGTGGAAGGGGGGTCTCACATCCCAGGTGGTATTTGGGATTTAGCTGGAGCCAGTGGTGGTGTTATCTTGGTTCCTCTCTCTGGCCTGGCCTGGCCGGAACATCTCTCAGGATTAGGATGAAGGTGATCCAGGGTCCCAGAAGATAGTGGGGGTGGCAACCATGACGGGGAAGCTTGCTCCAGCAGTCAATGCTCTCTTTCAGGAGCCCCAAAGGAAATAGTGGGTAGAATAGCCCATCCCCCCATTATTTTGTCCACCAATTAGGCCTAAATTTCCAACACCAATTTTTTGGTTTAGTGATTTTCTTGTTTACTAAGCGTGATCAAACAGTCCTTGAGTTATGAGTTAGGTCTTTTTGTCTGGACTAATTCTGTCTGTCTCACTTTTGCGCCTTTTCCATATGTTTGTTATGGGTTATTGTGACATCTTATGAATGTACATTCACTTTTGACAGGTAAGCTCACAATTAGGATAAATTTGTAGGCCCAATTATCACAACAGTGGGAAGAAGAGTGACAGCAGTGAGAAGACAACACAACTTCCCTCCAGTTTTGCCAGTTGCTACATGGTTAGTTAATCAGAAGAGTAAACGGCATGGACTTTTTATAGCCTTTATCCTGTCCCCATCAAAAAGGCTGCCACAAGTAAGGATATGGCAAGCAAATGGGAGGCTGCCATCTCCTTAGCGGAGGGAGAAAGAGGAACCACTGGCATTGGGGGAATATACTGCTACCTCCAATCCACAGGGATTCATCTCTGACCTTTGCCCTCTACACAGCTGCCCTCCCCTTCCATTTCTGGAACAAGACTTGGAGGATTTCTGCTGCCACCTGGGTTACAGAGAAACATGTCAGGCACGGATTAGGACACTGCCTTGTGCCATGCCTTGAAGGTCAACAGAGTTGATCATTTCAGATCAGGGTGGACAACAAGGCACTCTCACAGGGAATCTCCAGAATCAAGGCACTCTCACAAGGAATGCCCTGCCAGCAGCGCTCTAGTATCAAAGGACTGGCTGTCCCTATGCAGGTATCACATAGGGAGAAGGGTTCTCAGGCAGGCAGCTCCCATGACACCTAGGACTTTATAGGCCATAACCAACACCGAAATCAACAGGCAGAGGGTTTCTTTGCCCAAGACTTCACCACAGAGGATGTCAGGGAGGTACTACCTCCAGAATTACTCTTTTCAAGTAGTGAAGATGAGGCACCATCAGAGATCAAGGTATCAGAAGAGGTGGTGCTAGAACAAATTGATAAATAGTAACACATCACCAAACACCACAGATGTATAAATCCAAGAGATCTGCATGAGCTTGAGAATGAAGTGGCTGAGCTGCTAGCAAAACTATACACTCTCTTATTAAAGTCAGCTACTATACTGGAGGAATGAGGGTAGCAAATGTTGTAAATATCTCTTAAATGGTATTGAGATGATCCAAGAAGTTACAATTCACTTAGCCTTACTTCAATACTAGGTACATTGGTGAATTACCAAATAAAGTTAGGAACCTAGGAATGGACTGATGCAAAGAAATCATTAAGCTTTGCTGCGATGTCCTCCTCCTCCCTCCCCCTCCTGCTAGTCTAGGGGACTCCCCACCATTCTTTTACAGGCTTCCTGCTTCTGTGATACTTTAATAATTTATTGTTTCTTTTTATGCCTTTGGCTACATGCTCATGAAACTCCCTCTGAGTCCTCCTTAACTTCCATCCTACACTAATCTAACACTGAACTAACAAAGATGCAGATGGAAAGTGTATCTTTATTTATTCAAATAATATATTAATTACTGTCACTCATAGGACCCTGGGCCCTGCCCAAAAAAGTCAATAGTTGAAAAATCAAACTATGCTCAGTGCCCTACAGCTACCAATCCTCCAGCATCAGACCTTTCCCCTGGCTCAATCTCAATGGAAGAGAAATGGAAATTGAAGGAAGTTAATTGGCAAAACTGACCCAAATAGGACTTTACCAGGAGTTCTGAAAAGAGCCACGGAGGAAATTGTAGGAACATTTTCAGGGAAGGAGCTTCCCAGAGAGCCCATAAATTGCCTGATCCACACTGAGCTTCAGGATGGAGAGTAAAGCCAGCTGATCTGACTCCTGAGCAGGACCCAAGGCAAGGGATAGTCCTGCAAGTGTCTTGGTCCTAGAAGCCAACTGTCAATCAAATGATCAACACCAAAAAAAGTCTGCAGAGCCGTTTCCCCCTCTTCTCCCAAACTGCTAAGAAGGCTACCAAATGCCTCTCTGAATGCAACATCAAATATAACTCGACACAGGCAATATGTGATTTGCAAAACTGTACTTGTCACAGTTGCAAAAATAAAATGTAGTTGGAGATAAAGGATTCAGTTTCTTGATGTGGTTCTGCCATCAGATATGGACCCAGGCAACTTGAGCCTATGGAATGAGGTGTGTGGCTCTTCACAAGCATGAAGCTTTTAGAATCAAAATGGACATGCAGCGCCTCTGAAGTCCCATGAGAATACCAGCCACAAACACTCAGAATTAGTGAGCAAAAAGGGTGGAAACAGAGGTGCTTTCGCCATGAGCCTTAACAGAGCTTTTCCAGGTCTCCCCAGGGACTGGTGCCTAATGGGCCTTGTGAATTTCATTTGGAGAAAATTAAACTCTTGCATCACTGCAAATCAAGGGAGGGAAGAGGACCTGTCAGGGACAAAGGATGAAATGTCTGTTGCCATGACACATTCTGTATTGGAGCATTGTCATTTTGTTGGTTTGTGGACAATGCAATATAGATGATTAGTATTTATTTATCCCAGGCATTGATCTCCACACTATGCAGACATAGTGGATGCCCTGGTCTCTGCCCCCAAGAACGCTGCAATCTAAATTGTAGACTAATCCTCTGTGGCTTTTTGTTGCTACTCACGGGCAGTTTCTCTCCAGCCCAAACTGCTTTTGCTATGCAAGGAAGGAAACATTTAGGAAATTTTGAAGAAAAAATAAATAAAGTTGGAAACCTGAGCCAGAAGGACCCCCTGAAAGAACGTGAGAGGAGTTTACTCCCCAAGAACCATTCAATCCTTGGCCTCTCTGCTGAGACTTGGAAACCAATTGGTACCAACTGTGGTGGTTGTGTGGATAACTACCCACCAACATCAGGACTGTGTGCATCAACTCATTTCGTAGGCCACCAGACAGCAGTGTTTGTTTCTCTCTACCAGCCTGGGGCTGGACTGGAACAAGTGACCTCAAGGTGAAAGGCTCCCCACCCCACTCCCAATTCCTCCTTGGAGAAGAGAAAAGAACCTTTAAGAAAGGAAGAGAAGCCCTTTGCTGGCACTGGAAATTCCCCTGAGCGACAGGGAGCAGTTCTACAGCAATTGCTTTGTTTAAAATGCAAAATGTGGATGTGTTTAGAGGACGTATGAGCATCAATCACTATATGTAAATGCCAACCATGGGGAAGAGCTTCCCCTGTAAGTCACTCCTCGCTGCCCTAATCGAGTTAATGCTAGTGGCTGAGGGCAGTCTGAATGCTGATCGGCTGCTGATAGCGCTGTCCCAGGAGAAGATTAATAAGAGGCTGCAGGAAGCGATCAGGCCCAGCTGGGGGACACAACTGAAGGGAGACAGAAGCCTCTTGCACTCACAACCCACAACTACACCACTTCATCCTGCAGAAGGAAAGCAAAGCTTGCAAGCCACTCCTCCAGCCCATGACACACTCACAGAAGAATGCCAGCAAAGCTCATGTAGAGTGAGCTTGGATATAATGAACTATTTATAGTACAGGGGAATGAGATCCTCAGTTGTTCCAGTACACTAGAAGGGGTTTGCATTCCACATGGGCTCTGCCAACACTGGAAATATTTTTGAAAAGATTCCCACCATTGCTAACGCTGGCTCAGCCGAACTGGCATTAGCAACATTGGGAGCACTAGAGTAAAGGCCCTGTCAGGTGCTGACACAATTTTCAGCATGGTGTCAATTGACAGAGAACACGGTGTTGGAATTTAGTGTCAGCCGCAGGCAGTCAGTCTAACCGACACAGATAAGGCCTCGTCGTGAGCGTTCCAGCTACAAGTGGTTTCCACTGTTAAGTGCCGCGGTGCTTTGCACTTCCTGAGCAGATATGAACGGAAGTGTTGCTAATGATGTTCATTAACATCACACCCACCTCCTCACATCAGGCAGAGCAAAAGGGAAGAGCGGGAAAGTAGGAGGAGTGCAGATGTTCTCAGCTCCTTTTGCAGCAGCAGCAGGATAGAGATGAAGGTAACGGGGCTAGTCAGGTTGCTCTAAAGATGATTTAAAGATCGTTGCATCCTCCCCTTCATAACTCCACTGTTGCCTACACTTTTGCTCCCACTTCCTCTGACTCTCACCCTTACTCCACATGCACCTCTCAGGCCTACCCCATTATCAACCCCTCACTAATTTCCTCCACTTTCAGTGTCACACCTTATCCATGCCAGCCCCTACTCTTGGGTCAGCTCCAACCTTCCGTGCCATGAGGGGCTTCCCTCTCCTCCACTGAATCTCTCCTTCAAACATACAACTTTTGCATAGGCTCCCTTCATTATCTCCTCTTCTACCACATTTGCCCTCCTCAGAGCCTGAATTACTGTCCCATGTCTCCTGTATGTCTGAGTTGCACTGGCAGCCTGTCAGCTCCTCAGAGAGCAGGAATCTTGTCTTTTATGTGTCTATAAAGAGCTCTAAACATTTATGATACTCTATAAATAAGGATAATAAGAAGTCTGCTGCCGGCAGCTCCAACAGATGCATAGGGAAATTATGGTGCCTGGCCCAGAAGAAGAGAAAACTGAGCAGTGAGGTCATTCTGCTTACTGTGAAGATTTTTTTATTTTTTGTGCCCAGCAGGCTGCTCTCTCTATGGAGTCCAGTGCCCATCAAAACTCCATTGACACCTGGGACATAAAAGCGAAGTCTGTGTTAGGGAAGCATTAGCAGCCGATTCAGATGGAATGATTTGTAAAGCTGCACGTCTCATTTGCGTGGTGCATTGAAAGAAACAGAGCTCAGGTAACAATGTCTAGTTCCTTCCAATCAACACACAGAATCATAGAAATATAAGACTGGAAGAAACCTTGAGAAGGCATCAAGTCCAGCCCCTGCCTCAGGGTAGGACCAACTAAACCTAGATCATCCCTGACAGGTGTCTGTTCAACTCTGAAAAACCTCCAGTGATGGGGATTCCACAACATACTCTGGAACAGGCTTCCAAAGGATAACTACCCTTATAGTTAGACAGTTTATCCTAATATCTAACCTAAATTTCCCTTCCTGCAGATTAAGTCCATTCTAGTCCAACTCTCCACATGGAGAATAATCTATCACAGACCTCTTTATAACAGCCCATAACATATTTGAAGACTGTTATCAGGTCCCCCCCTCTTTAGTCTTCTTTTCTCAAGACTAAATATGCCTGGGATCTTTTTTAGCCTTTTCTCATAGGTCACATTTTCTAAACCTTTTATCTTTTATATAGCTCTCCCCTCTGGATACTCTCTAGTTTGTCCACATCTTTACTAAAGGTGCCTAGAATTGGACACAACACTCCAGCTGAGGTCTCATCAGTGCCCAGTACGGCAGGACAATTGCCTCCTGTGGCTTACATACAACACTCCTGCTAATACACCCTAGAATGATATTAGCCTTTTTCACAACTGCATCACATTGTTGACTCATATTCAATTTGTGATCCACCAAAAACCCCAGATCCTTTTCAGCAGTACTACCATCTAGCTAGCTATTTCCTCATTTTGTAGTTGTGCATTTGATTTTTCCTCCCTAAGTAAATTACTCTGCACTTATCTTTATTGAATTTCATCTTGTTAAATTCAGACCAATTCTCCAAATTGTCAAGGTCATTTTGAAATTAATTCTAATCCTGTCCTCCTAAGTGCTTGCAACCCCTCCCAGCTTGATGCTGTCTGCAAATTTTATAAGCATATTCTCCACTCCATCATCCAAATCATTAATGAAAATACTGAATCGGACAGGACTCATGACACGTGGAGAACAACTTCTGAACTCCTGAAAAACATCATATTCGCAGGGACAGACTGGTTCTGGGGATTGGGATATGGACTCATCTGCCCCTTGTGGCTGTGTCCTACCTGAAATGAGTTGCTGGTCTGAACCCAGTTCCTAGAGAGGATGGTACCTACAAGAACCATCAGCACAACTGACAGGAATCAATCAAGGAATGAGTGGGCCATGGAGCCTGAACATCTTTCTCATGGCTATAAGCAGTGTATCCAGGGCATTGTGGGTGCATATCAGCAGGACAGCACGGGATACCACCCTCTAGAGTGAGCACAATACTCTCAGTAATACAGTGCAATGTTCCTTATGCTATTGTGGCAAGAGCAGGCAGGATGGCAAATGATAGGAAAAGTAGACCCTTCCAGCTCCATCCCTGTTTCCACAGTAATTTATGGAGCTGTCACATTCTGCAGCTCCAAAATGTACCTGCACTATCTTCTGATTTTTAACTTAGAACATTGCCACAGCAGATGAGGGCAAGGGATAGTATCCAGCCCCTATGTTACCCTCCCCTTCCACCCCATATGCCCTAGAAATACCCGTTTGCCTCTAGGTTATCTAAAGTGATGCTGGGGATGGGCTATTGGTCTGCAGTTAAAGGGGTGCTTGTAGACTATTTCTTGGGGGGATATAGAAGGGGGGTGGGTGGGAAGAAAACTCTTCTTCCAGTTATGTCCCTCGCCAGCATATCCTCCATCCATGGGCATACTTGATTCAACCCAGTGCTACACCATAGACCATCAAACAAATATACCAGGAGTGGAAGATTGGGAAAGGCCCCACCTCACAATCTCTGTCATTTTAAATTGAATACTGATGTCCTTACTCAGGCATCAGCCTCAGTCGGAGATTCCCTGAGTAAGGACTGAGTAAAATGCAGGAGGAGGGATAGCTCAGTGGTTTGAGCATTGGCCTGCTAAACCCAGGGTTGTGAGTTCAATCCTTGAGGGGGCCACTTAGGAATCAGGGGGCAAATCAGTACTTGGTCCTGCTAGTGAAGGCAGGGGGCTGGACTCAATGACCTTTTGAGGTCCCTTCCAGTTCTATAAGATAGGTATATCTCCATATATTATTAAATCCTCATGGTTTGACTCTTACCAGCAGTCTCTCTCCTTGAATCAGGTCCATCTCACTCCTCCCAAGCCAGAGTCCTGACCTATATAAACCATGGCTCTTGGCCCTGGGGATCTGAGAGACGGATAGAGTAGAGAGGGGGTCACTGCACTTCCAGGCCTGATTTCTTCATCCCTACTAGTGGAGAGAGAGTTTGCTTCTTGGATACAAGATATCTCAATGCTGGGGAGGCGGGGGAGCAGAAAGCCAGGATTGGGGGGCGGGGGGGGGATGCAAGCGGACGGTTCCGGCTTTACAAGAGGATGATAAATGATAACAGCACTAGGAACAAAACCAAACATCCTTCATGCTGTCAGAGCAATGAAGCCAGCACATAACAAGACATGGGCACAGGGCAGCACAGCGCTTTCCAGAGAGGCACACAACTATCAAGTTACTTCTGCTCAGAATCAACAGACCAATTCATCTTCCTTGGGTTCCCATGGAACAGGGGCAGGGACAGCGTGGTGGGAGATGCTTCTCTCTGGTTAGTTCAGCGCTGCAGCCTCTCCACAGTGTATTGGACACATCATCTCTTTGCAGGGTCGGGTCAGTCCTGGGAGTTGGTGCTGAAGGTTGCAGACATGGAGCTTCTAGGAGGGTCTTAAGTGTGCTGGTTAGGAAGGCACTGCCTGCTCATGTGCCCCTCTCTATCCCCCACAGCAGTCAGCAAGGGAACACCATCATGAGAGAAATTTCACAGAATAGGTTCAGTCCACCAGGAAGAGGCAGACCGGGGGGCACCTGGCCCACCAGAAGGTGTTCTCACCCTCAGCTGAAGGGATTACATCAAACATAAAACCCAGGGTCTCCCCTGACTCCCATCACAACTCAGAGGGTGTGAGAAGGTGAGCATGGCTGTTAGTACATGTTATTGGTGCTGGCAGCCTATTTTTCAATTTGAGGGACATAAAGAAGTTGTTTAGGCTCAAATTCCAACCTCCCTTAACAGGATAAAAAACTTTGCATTTTTCATCTTACAAACATAGTTCATCTTCTTCCATCCCGGGAGAGACACGGTGACTATCATTATCCTCCTTTTGCACATGGGGAAACTGAGGCAGAGCAGGGACGTGACCTGCCATGCGTCTCAGACAGCAGGGGTTACGGTCTGAGTTTTCCTAGTTGCCAGTCCTCCATTTTGCTCACAAATTCTCTCCTTTTTGCACACATTTTCTCTCTTAAAATGGTTTATAACCTCTCATGCCCTATAGTATGTGCTGCCAGCCTTTCCACAGGCTAGGTCTTTACCTCCTCCGGTGACAGGCACATGCCCAGCCTCTCCCCACAGGCTCCCAGTGCGGGAAGGCTCAGGGACACCAGCAATGGGGCTGGGCCCAAAGCTGTTGGCACTGCTGGCTGCCTTCCCGCACTTCGGGGACAGGAGCATAGGGAGACTGAAGTGGACAGAATATCATGACTGAAAGCATGCACTTCTCACATGGCTCTGGCAGGAATGCCCGTGACACGGGAGAGCTCATGAATATTAAATGAACACAGCCTTTGGATTCAGGCATAAATGTATTTTGCCATTTAACAAATCTCAAAGAGATTATTCAGGCCCAGAAAACAGAAAACCAACTTAAGCAAAGCCAGTAAAAAGGACCATAAATAGTAAAATGTAAGATGGACATTAGAATGTCAGGGAGATGCTGAAGCAATTAACCACATTCATAAAAATGTAAGACATTTTAAAGTAGATTGGAAGCAGGAAGCCTGTGAGAGAGTTGGTAGATCTGCTGAATTACCAGAGGAAAGGGGAACAATTAAGGAGGATAAGGACATTGCAGAGATGCTAAACGGTAGCTGGGCAGATACATACCCCAGAATTACCCTTTCCAGGTCATAAAGACAAGACACTGCCAGAAAAGGAGGTGTCACAAGAGGAGGTGCTGGAACAAATCAATAAGCTAAATAGCAACACGTCCACAGGACTGGATGTCATTCACCCAAGAGTCCTGAAGGACATCCAGAATGAAGCAGCTGAGCAGCTATCTAAATAACATGTGCTATTAGACAGGAGAACTGGGGGCAGCAGATGTTGACACTCACACCACTTTTACACTGCTGTAATTTGGACATTGGCATTACTGTAAGTGACAGGCCCACACACAGAGAAAAGATTTCCCAGAGTGCCATTCGATGTTTAGGGCATATATCCAGCTGTGCATGTCCCCGCAGCCAGATATATACCCATTTCTCCAGACACAACAAAGCCCACTCACAGCCCCATTACTCTTCATTAGCCCTGATTAGAACTCTTCAGAGTGACCATATTATTCCAATATTCTCAGCAATGTTTAAGAACAATGGGGAAACTCCTTAGCCACAGACCTAGAGCTTTGGGTTTATTTTGTTCACTCTGAGCCTGGTCCTTTACTTGCTCCACTCACTGCCCTTACACCACATAGCAGCTAAGTTCCCCTGCATCCCTCAGGCCCTGGCCTTTCCACCTTACTCCTGACACAATAGCTCCCAGATATTACTAACCCAGAGCAGAGAAGTAGGAGCTTCAGATGTCCTCCCATGTCCCACACCTCCCAGACAAGCTTGAAGCTGTAGCACAGAATCCTGCACATGCAGATGTTGGAGGCTAGGGAAAAATCTCTTCAGCTTGGAAGTTAAAAGGACGTCTGTCCCTAACCTAATAAATCCCCAAATGACATTGAGAATAAATGAGGAAGGGAGTCACGATGGAGACAAACATAGGCGCCGACTCCGTCAGTGCTCCAGGGCTGGAGAACCCACAGGAAAAAAAAAAATAGTGGGTGCTCAGCACCCACCAGGCACAGCTGTTTGGCAGTGCCCCTGACACTGTTTGGCAGCCGCAGCCAAAAAGCTGATCAGCAGTTTGGGTAGGAGCTTGGGGGAGGGCAGAGAGCAGTGGGCAGGCGGGCACCTCGGGGAGGGGGTGGAACGGCGAAAGGAAGAGGTGGAGTGGGGGCAGGGCCTCGAGGTGAAACACACTTGGGGAAAACTAGACGTCAGCACCTATGGAGACAAAGATGTTTGACTGAGAGCTCTAGGAGCAGGTTGATGCACAAAAGTACCATTGTTGTCAGAAGTCTGTGGGTTAAGCAGTCCATGGAAGCAAGAGCTCTCATAGCTGGTTCTGAGCAAGGGAAATGGTGCAGGTAAGTGTCCACCATACCGCTCTGCCGACATCCCTCAATCCTGACCCACAGATGCCCCTTCTATTCCAATCCTGATCTCCTCAGAAAGCTCTGTTAGCGCACCTCAGTCCTGCCCTACAACACCCCTTCCACTCCACTATCCTACACCCAGCCACCCAGCTCTTCTAACATCTACCTACCTTTCATCAGTTTTCTGGGCTTTCCTTGCCCTACGAAAGGTATTTTAAGAATTTATATACAACTTCTAGAATTTACAAGTCACTAAGGAGAAATTTCCATTAAAAAGAATCAGTTACGAAAGAAGAAATAAAATGCTGCCCTTGAGCTAAGCTTTTACAGACAAAGTCTCAGCTAGGATGGAATACTCCTCTCTCAGTATGGGCTCATTATATAGTAGCCAATTCGTAAGTGCCCAGCATGTGACCCACTGGCCAAACATAGCTGCATGATGCATCTCAGTGCCCTCTATGTTTCAGATATAGAAGAAATCCATGGAAACTATAGGTACCAACATGAAATACTCCTAGATCCTGGCAGCTGGGTTCTACATAGAGCACTGTATGCTAGGACATGTAGTCTTCATGGGCTGCACCTCCATCCTGAAGGTGAAGAGTGCTGCAATCTGCTCCATGAATGGCCAGATAACTGACTCACTGCTCCAACTATCTGGGAGCTCAACACCACAGGGCAGCCTGATGCACCACACAGACACCCTTGTCACCTGCTGTCCCACTGTCCAAGTTTCCTGGGCTCTCCACACCGTAGGTGCATGTACACCCCAGAGGAGCACATACAGGGTTAACTTTCTTGAATTCCTGCCCAGAGACAAATGGTTTGTGTTGAGGACTGCTGCTGGGAAGGAAGAAAAAAAAGCCCCTTTTTTATTATTCTGAGGTGCATTTTAATTTGCACAAGCGACATTGTGTCTGTGATGGATTACACAGAGGGAAACATTACAGCCCAGCAAGCTCGGCGAGGGAAAAAAAATAAGGGAGATATGGAGAGGATTAAAAACAACCTATTGCAATGCTGAATTCTGATAAGGGGTTCGAGTTGCTTTCAGAATGGGAGCAGGTGGAGTTCAGAGTGCAAGTGAAAGAGAGGGGGACATGGGCACAGACAACAGAGTACTCTACTCCTGTCCCCTCTCCTTGTCTAACCTACTGCTGCCTCCTTCTCCCCTGATACCCTGCCCCTCCTTTATCCTCTGCCTCCCCGTCTCCCCACGTACCCTCTTTGTGCTCCCCTCTCCACTGTCGCCATTAATAATATTTTGACCTTCAAGGGTTCTCAAAGTGCTCTGAAACATTAATGAATTAAGCCTCACAACCACCCTGCATTATGGGTCAGTATCTTTATCCCCACAGCAGCCTAGAAAGCACTACCAGTCTTTGGAGTGGTGGGAAAAAACCCAACCCAGTCATATGCCTGAGAGCACAATACATGCCACTGGTATAAGTAGGATTGTCACTTTGTGTAATCATCTCTTTCACATCTCCCAAGAATCCCAGAGAATGAGTCTTCATAGGCCAAGATCTGCATAAGCAGAGGTGGGTGCAAAGCATGAATCCTCAGCTACTTGTCTTATCTCTACCTTCTCACCTGAACGAGGCTAAAACCAGTGATGACATAGCTATTGCAAAAACACAGGATGACGCACTAGAGAAACAGTAATGCTTTTTGTAGCACAAAAGCAGAGTTGTTCAATTCCACATATAGTGAGGCCCAACGGAGAAATTTCTTCGATGATGATATTTCAGAGAAGGAAAGAAAAAAAAAAAAAAAAAACACTGTTAAAACTACACACACCACAACACTCTTGTGATGCCCATGTGCACTTCTAAAACTCCATGGCCCTATATTAAAAACGTAACTTACATTTGTGTAGGCCCACAAAGGTACCTTCCCGAAAGGCAGGCTCATACTACGCAGCATCTCTAGATCAGGCTTACAGACCACAGAATGTGTCACCCCAGATCAAACCATCTAGTCCAGTATCCTGGCTCCAGCAGTGGAATCCATTACAGCATCACTTCTGGAATATATCTATGCATTGGGAGAGTGGGGTGGAAGATTCCTTCTTACCCTCTGGAGGCTTCTGTAGCGCAATGAACCCATGGCCACCTGGGACTTCAGTTGTCATTACGCAACACACCATGGCCACTTGGAATTTCACAGTCACAGCAGGGAAAAGAACTCAGATCCTTCCAAAAGCACAGACTCCTACCACTTGAGCAAGGGAGAATCTCAATTAACCATTAGCTGTATATGCCCTCTGACACAATGTTAAACAATTCTGATTCCATGAAGTAGAGAGCAGAGTGACATTTATATTCTAGCCAGTCATTACAATATGTATATTCTCCTAAATGCTCAATGGTCTTTTTACTCCCTCTCTCTTTCTATAAAGACTAACTATAAAGGCATATCCACGGGGACGATACAGCATGGAATTAAGGAAGATGCATTTTGGGGCCTAAAGAGATTGGGGGCACTTGACAACAATAATAAACATACAGCTCAATAAGTATCCTTAGAAACCCACTAAGTAGCAAATGGAAGTCTAGGAAGTAAACTGAATTAGATACACTTGGTGATAAACCAAGCTAACAAATTCTTCGCACTGTGTATTGTACAGAGGATTTTGAAGTGACCGCAATAAAGATTTATGTTTTAATTTATACAATGCATCTTATTATAAAAACTCAGGGCACGTGTACAAGAATGGAAAGAAAAGAAAATCCTCCCAGAATGTCTACAATAATAAGCACATAAATAAAAAGAACAGGCCTGCCTCAAAAACAAACTAAGCCTGCAACTAGCAGCGATGGGAGTTATGGATGCTCAACATGCCATTTGATCAAATCGAAATGCCAACCCCCACAGACCCCCCAGTAGGGAAAAGTCTGAAGAAAGAGAGGAGTCCAGGGGAATTTCCTTAAGGTCAACAAAATTGGGCTCGACTGGGCCAAGCATATTCTAGAGTTTCTGTTGACAACACTTGTCCTTCAAGGCATTTACATTTGTCTATTTATATACGCACACAAAAACACACCCACACCCACATATAAAATGGCAGCACAGCAGGCAGCTCCATGTTTAGGGTCTCTCAGTGATTCCAGGTCAAATGTCCTCAGTTTATACATACAATTAGATTTTTACTAACTGCCCCCAACACAAACTTCTCCTGGGCTCTGAGAGTCAAACTGGGTTCTTTATGTCTCATGCGTCATTAGTAATAAAGTTTCTGCAGACCAAATTTTGCTCCCAAATTACACTCACAGCTGCCATCAATGGATTTTCACAGAAGTACCTGACTGGACTCATTCAGTTGGTAGGACTTGAGAAGGAACAGAACCTACAATCCTCTTTTATAGCAGTGTTGACTCTACAGCACTCTGGGAGATTTGTGCACTATTTTTGTAATATTATGTGTGACTCGGTTTACCTACCTACTGTTGTACTGTGGGCTGCAGGGACTCAAAGGGCTGACTCCTGCCTGGAACTCTCCTCCCAGGGTAGAGACAATGATCTGAACTGACTCTGTCACTCAATATTTCACCAACCACACAGGTGATCAGGGCTGCAAAGTACTGTCTCCACACAGGTGGGCAGATGCCCTGGCTTGGGATACAGGAGAGGGAATTATTGAGGTAGGAAAGCTAAACAAAGAGATTTGATTCTGTTAAAAAGAAGCCCTGACAAACTGTACAAAGAGGACTCTGGAGGAATGTCTACACTGCAATGTAAGCCCCGGTTCAGAGTCAGGCTTGAGCCCAATCTCCCATTCCATCTACGACCTCGTGGGGAGGGCAGGGTCAAGCCTGAGTCAAGCTGGGACCCAGGGTCCAAACCCTATTGCTTTGCAGTGTAGATGCAACCCTGCCCAGACTCAAGTCCTGGAAGTCTGTCAAAAATATCCCACAATCCCATGGGCCAACTTCCTTTGTCCTCTCCCCGAATAATCACCAATTGACTCCAGGGAAACAGAAACAACCTCCCTTGTTGTAGTACAGTAGCTCAGCGAGTCAGCATTTAACCCTTCCATTTTATTCTGACCGCCAAGCTGCAAACACCCCTTCATAGAAGATTCTGTGTTTGCAATGGACACCAACCAGAAGTCATCCTTTGCAAAGTGTGCTGCTTCCTGGTTACAGGAACACAGCCAAATTGATTAATCACAGGTGCAAGGCGCTCACAACGGTGGATTTTAGTAAGTGTACCACGAATGACCACACTTAAGAAACAGGCAGCACTGGAAATTTAATGGACCAGTGACCAGTGCAGGGAATGGATTAGGCAGCTCAAATCCAATTACTGGAAAACCAGGAACCAAAACCACATTTTGGGCAACTCGCTGATCTCATGCCTGTGTTATGAGGAGTTTGACCAGCTACTGGGTACTGTGTAAAGCTCAGAGCCAACACCAATGCATGATGCCCTGGTCAGTTAGGATGGTGATCTACTGGCTCCTGTGGCAAAACCTCCTCTAACAGCAGCAGAGTCACTTAGCTGATCTCATTTGGCACCAGTTGCTGCCTCCCATCAGTTTCCATGCTGGATTCTGGGGCCAGTCATATTTCAGAGGGGTGGGGGGAGGGAGGGAGAGAGAGAATTTTCCAGGGCCCTCACAGTAGCTGACCAGCACACTCCACTCATAGATGTGCTGTTCAGTCACTGTATTTTGACTACTCCAAGGGTATACACTGCTGGTTTCCCACCAATAGCTTATTAATACACCTCTACCTCGATATAACGCTGTCCTCGGGAGCCAAAAAAATCTTACTGCATTATAGGTGAAACCTCGTTATATTGAACTTGCTTTGATCCACCAGAGTGCACAGCTCTGCGCCCCCTCCCCCCCCCCCCAGAGCACTGCTTTACCACGTTATATCCAAATTCGTGTTATATTGGGTGGCATTATATTGAGGTAGCTGTGTACCTCTCTTTGTCAGTCAGGCATCACAAGGATTTATGTCCTCCAAAATGTGGAAGGGCTGAAACAATAGAGAAATTTTCATAGTATGGCCACCAACTGTCCACCCTCCACCCCAAATCCAAATTATTCAGCAATTTTTAGGGGGGGAAAGGCTTTGATTTTTAACTTACCATTGTCTCTGCACTTCTTTCACTGCAATTAACCAGGCTGTGTCCAGGGAGTGACTGAGGCATCCCTCTCACAAAATAGTGAGGTTCAGTTTGGAAAAGGAACATTTTAGGTCCTTGAAATTCCACCTGGATTTTTGCTGTGCTCCTGCTCTGAGCTATTTGAGACAATCAGCCTCTGTGTCTTGTCCTGTTCCAGGGCCCCTGATCTCTGCAGGCTGCAGTACCTCCACAGCTTGGCTCACAGTGCAGGAAGTCTGGCCCAACGTGCCTTCACACACACTGTTTCATGAGCAAGCATTTCATGATGAACTTGTGGTTGAAGTTCTGGATGGGGACAATAAGCAGAGAGACCAAAGACAGAAGGACTAACGGCTAGAGGAAAGGCTCAGGCTGGCTGCACAGCTTGAGGACACAGTTGCAGCACCCAAGTAGGTACTTGCTTTGCAGTTCCTGGAACAGGAATGGCGGCTAAGAAAGGAGGACAGAGCTCAGCAGAAAGAATGGTTTGAGTGGCTGCTATCACTAATGGCTACAAGAGTGCCAGCTCCTGTTGCCTGCATCCCCTCCACAGTACCAGCATACAGTCCAGGAACAGGTTGGACAACTCCATGGCAGGGTGACCTATGCAATCAGGCCCTATGAGTGGCTGGGCAGGGAAACTTTGCCCCATGCCTTCCTCCATATTGACTCCTTTCCCTGTGGAGGCCTCCACTCCCTTCCCCCAGCGCCAAGTGTGCAGCAAATGTGGAAGGAAGGGAAAGGAGAACAGGCTGCCAGGGAACTTGTAACAGTAGGGGGTTCTGTCTTGTACATGGTTTCACTGTTTGCTCTTGTTCATGCACTTTTTTTTTTTTTTTTTTTTTTTAAGTTTTGGCATAGGAGTGGCAGCTGGCCTGCCTGGCAATAGGTTAATGTTGTACTTTTCTAATAAATGTTTATAAATAAAGCTTTTTATTTTATTAAGCAAGTTTATTGCTATCACTGCATCACATCATACAACATGTATTGCAAATAATAAAGGTAAACACATGATCAGGGACAACTGGGAATTTGTATGCAAACACTATTTCTCAATGCAATTAGCTACATGAATCCATACATCAATCACTTCCTTACACCAATCCATACTGTGAATCAACTCCCTCACCTCCCTCCCACTTGCTAACCAGTCAGGTCATTCATAAGTACATTGCATGGCAATCAACCCCACCATCCATCCCAAGCACTGACCCTCCCCCTTCCCCCAATCACATTCAGGTCTGCATACTGCAGTGTGGACGCCAGAGTCCCGGATTCAGGCCCAAGATAAAAAAATCCTTAACCTAGGGTCATAGGTGCCAACTCCATGGGTGCTCTGGGACTGGAGCACCCATGGGGGAAAAAAAATAGTGGGTGCTCAGCACCCACCAGCAGCCTCGCTGATCAGCTCCTCTCCCTTCCCCCCAGTGCCTCCCGCCTGCCATGATTAGCTGTTGAGCGGTGTGCAGGAGGCGCTAGGGGTGAGGGGGTGGAGCGAGGGCAGGGTACACTTGGCTGCGGGAGCAGAATGGGGTAATAAGAGGTGGGGTGGAGCCTTGGGAGAAGGGGTGGAGTAGGGATCGAGCATCCCCTGGGAAATGACAAAGTTGGTGCCTGTGTCTAGGGTTGGCAACCAGTGTAGATGCTCAAGCCCTGGGTTCTCAAACCCAGTGTCTGCTGACTTGAGTGCCACTAACCTGAGCTTACATTGCAGAGTAGACATGCCTTGGGAGAGATGCTGGCAGGAAGTCAGAGGTGGGAGCTGCAGGCTCTCTCCCCCAACCCAAGGCTGAAGGCTCTGAGGGATAAGCAGGGCCTGCTTAAGTAACGAAGGAGAAGCTAATATGAAAGGCAAGATACATTCATACAGGCCTTCTTTGTTTTTTGAATCCACATCTCTGCCCAGTGTGTTCCTGTTGACAAATACCTGCTTTTTTAAAGGCTGACCCATGTCATTGCATATTATTTCCAGCTACCAACTGCCTAGAGAAAAAAGACTCCTAGGGGCAGCCCAGCCAAATTGGCCCTGATGAAGTGTGAAACAGGGATGCTGAAACTTAGGGACCTACAGTCCCACGTGTGGCAAAGTCCTGGAAATCCCCCTTGAGGGAAGTGGAGGCTCAAGGCCTACCACTAGGAAGTTGCACTCCTGAGAGACTGTAGAAGAGTACAAGGCATAGCATGCTCTGTGATCTGTGACACAGACTAACAAGAGTAAAACACAGTAAACACTGTCACTAAAAACAGCAGATCCACACAAAGGGCAGATCTGCCCAGTAAGAAGGTGCCTTATTCAAAGTCACTTTTCAGAGGAGAACTGTCGGATACCATAAGGCAAAGCTCTCATGAATCAGGAAATGCCAGCGTTAAGGCTGCATGCGTCATGTCACAACATTAAAGAATCACAGAAAGTTACTTTCTTCTAATGCTGAACAAGGAACTTTACTGAAATAAGAAATGAGTTATCTCTAAAGCCTCTCTCTCTCTGCCTCACTACATAGCTTCTACCCAGAACCCTCTACAATCCCCCTTCTTGCTCCAAATGTAAAGAAAGAGTACTCACATCCTTCCAGCATACAAACACAACTTTAACTCTGGTCCCAGTGTGGGTGAAATTCATTCATATGAACTAAACCATTTGTCAGAAAATAACATGCAACAAATGACACTTGGAAAATTCAATGTGAGTTCACTTGCAAACAGAATAACGCGAACAACTTAAGTTCCAAGCCTGGCCCCTTTCACCAGTGCTAAATTCACTTAAAAACAAACCAAACCAACCTAACATTTTGTCAGGCAGGGATTCTGAATGGAGTTCAACTCCTTTCTTTCCCAGTTAATCTCAAATGTTGCTGGCTCCTTCCCCATCCAAGTAAGCAACCAGTGCAGCCTAATTGGTTTCCTGCTGTGACGGACATACGAGGGGATCGGCTAAAGAGCCCCTGAGATAACCTTCCCCACTGAGATTTGTTTTAGAGACACAGAATGAATGTGGCAGGAAACATTAGTGCTGCCTGGAGATCTCTTGATAGGAGAAGGCTCTTCTCTGCAATGATTATATCGCTGGCACTGGGTCACCTCAGCAGGGCTCAGCCTATTCCTCTTATCCTTTATTTTTCTTTTTAAATTTAGTTTTATTCCAATGCTTAGTCGCTCACAATAAAGTCAGGAGTGGCAGACACAGTAACAGGGACTAACGTTTGGGTGAGAAAGGGAGAAGGGTCTCCTGAGAAATCACCCTTTGAACGGCTGTCGGGCTGGGACAGAAACACCATTAGGATGTATTTTGTTAGAGGACTGACTGGCTTAGAAAATTGGGAATTGGCCCCTGAGCTGCTCATCTCTAAGTCACACATCGCAGTTGGCAGCAATTGACCCATTAGGCTCAACTGGCTCAGCAGGGAGGCCAAGGATTCATTGGACACAGAACTCCCTTCTAACTTTCCAGGGGAAGCCCCTCCCCCAAAAGGTAAACATACACTGTTGGGGCATGAGTGCGTGCATGAGCGGGAAAAGCTGGCACTGCCTTTGCTGTACCTGCTGTGAGGATAAAGCCCCAGGCACAGCCTCTTCAGAGCAGTCAAATCCAGCATCAAACATGTACACACACAAAATTGTGTGGATTTGTAGCAAATTATTTCATTCAATATCCGACAGGAGCAGGTGAGTTACATCTACGAGCAATGTGCTTAAGTCTAGCCTGACCTCTCTGATCTGACCATACTCTCTTCCTGTCCCTCCGCAGGATTGTCCCCGACACTCCTCTGGATGGCTGCCAGTTCAGCACAGACAGGGACTGCTTCCCATGTGTATCATGCTATCAGCACAGAGGCACAATGGCTAGGAAAAAGGCGAAAAGAAGGCACACTGGTTCAATTATGAGCCACATGAAGGATAAGCCAGTCCAGCCCCATCAGAGAATCCTGTAGTGGGTACTAAGGAGCCCTTACAGACCAGCATGTGGAGTGATAACTGCTGGAGGCACATCTGAGGGGAGATTCATAGATTATAGGACTGGAAGGGACCTCGAGAGGTCATCGAGTCCAGTCCCCTGCCCGCATGGCAGGACCAAATACTGCCTAGACCATCCCTAATAGACATTTATCTAACCTACTCTTAAATATCTCCAGAGACGGAGATTCCACAACCTCCCTAGGCAATTTGTTCCAGTGTTTAACCACCCTGACAGTTAGGAACTTTTTCCTAATGTCCAATCTAGACCTCCCTTGCTGCAGTTTAAACCCATTGTTTCTGGTTCTATCCTTAGAGGCTAAGGTGAACAAGTTCTCTCCCTCCTCCTTATGACACCCTTTTAGATACCTGAAAACTGCTATCATGTCCCCTCTCAGTCTTCTCTTTTCCAAACTAAACAAACCCAATTCTTTCAGCCTTCCTTCATAGGTCATGTTCTCAAGACCTTTAATCATTCTTGTTGCTCTTCTTTGGACCCTTTCCAGTTTCTCCACATCTTTTTTAAAATGCGGCGCCCAGAACTGGACACAATACTCCAGCTGAGGCCTAACCAGAGCAGAGTAGAGCGGAAGAATGACTTCTCGTGTCTTGCTCACAACACACCTGTTAATGCATCCCAGAATCATGTTTGCTTTTTTTGCAACAGCATCACACTGTTGACTCATATTTAGCTTGTGGTCCACTATAACCCCTAGATCCCTTTCTGCCGTACTCCTTCCTAGACAGTCTTTTCCCGTTCTGTATGTGTGAAATTGATTTTTCCTTCCTAAGTGGAGCACTTTGCATTTGTCTTTGTTAAACTTCATCCTGTTTAACTCAGACCATTTCTCCAATTTGTCCAGATCATTTTGAATTATGACCCTGTCCTCCAAAGTAGTTGCAATCCCTCCCAGTTTGGTATCATCCGCAAACTTAATAAACGTACTTTCTATGCCAATATCTAAGTCGTTGATGAAGATATTGAACAGAGCCGGTCCCAAAACAGACCCCTGCGGTACCCCACTCGTTACGCCTTTCCAGCAGGATTGGGAACCATTAATAACAACTCTCTGAGTACGATTATCCAGCCAGTTATGCACCCACCTTATAGTAGCCCCATCTAATTTGTATTTGCCTAGTTTATCAATAAGAATATCATGCGAGACCGTATCAAATGCCTTACTAAAGTCTAGGTATACCACATCCACCGCTTCACCCTTATCCACAAGGCTCGTTATCCTATCAAAGAAAGCTATCAGATTGGTTTGACATGATTTGTTCTTCACAAATCCATGCTGGCTATTCCCTATCACCTTACCACCTTCCAAGTGTTGGCAGATGATTTCCTTAATTACTTGCTCCATTATCTTCCCTGACACAGAAGTTAAACTAACTGGTCTGTAGTTACCTGGGTTGTTTTTATTTCCCTTTTTATAGATGGGCACTATATTTGCCCTTTTCCAGTCTTCTGGAATCTCTCCCGTCTCCCATGACTTTCCAAAGATAATAGCTAGAGGCTCAGATACCTCCTCTATTAGCTCCTTGAGTATTCTAGGATGCATTTCATCAGGCCCGGGTGACTTGCAGGCATCTAACTTTTCTAAGTGATGTTTAACTTGTTCTTTTTTTATTTTATCCGCTAAACCTACCCCCTTCCCATTAGCATTCACTATGTTAGGCATTCCTTCAGACTTCTCGGTGAAGACCGAAACAAAGAAGTCATTAAGCATCTCTGCCATTTCCAAGTTTCCTGTTACTGTTTCTCCCTCTTCACTAAGCAGTGGGCCTACCCTGTCTTTGGTCTTCCTCTTGCTTCTAATGTATTGATAAAAAGTCTTCTTGTTTCCTTTTATTCCCGTAGCTAGTTTGAGCTCATTTTGTGCCTTTGCCTTTCTAATCTTGCCCCTGCATTCCTGTGTTGTTTGCCTATATTCATCCTTTGTAATCTGTCCTAGTTTCCATTTTTTATATGACTCCTTTTTATTTTTTAGATCGTGCAAGATCTCGTGGTTAAGCCAAGGTGGTCTTTTGCCACATTTTCTATCTTTCCTAACCAGCGGAATAGCTTGCTTTTGGGCCCTTAATAGTGTCCCTTTGAAAAACTGCCAACTCTCCTCAGTTGTTTTTCCCCTCAGTCTTGATTCCCATGGGACCTTACCTATCAGCTCTCTGAGCTTCCCAAAATCTGCCTTCCTGAAATCCATTGTCTCTATTTTGCTGTTCTCCCTTCTACCCTTCCTTAGAATTGCAAAGTCTATGATTTCATGATCACTTTCACCCAGGCTGCCTTCTACTTTCACATTCTCAACGAGTTCCTCCCTATTTGTTAAAATCAAGTCTAGAACAGCTTCCCCCCTAGTAGCTTTTTCAACCTTCTGAAATAAAAAGTTGTCTCCAATGCAGTCCAAGAATTTGTTGGATAGTCTGTTCCCCGCTGTGTTATTTTCCCAACATATATCCGGATAGTTGAAGTCCCCCATCACCACCAAATCTTGGGCTTTGGATGATTTTGTTAGTTGCTTGAAAAAAGCCTCATCCACCTCTTCCACCTGGTTAGGTGGCCTGTAGTAGACGCCTAGCATGACATCTCCCTTGTTTTTTGCCCCTTTAAGCCTAACCCAGAGACTCTCAACACTTCCGTCTCCTATGTCCATCTCTACCTCAGTCCAAGTGTGTACATTTTTAATATATAAGGCAACACCTCCTCCCTTTTTCCCCTGTCTATCCTTCCTGAGCAAGCTGTACCCATCCACACCAACATTCCAATCATGTGTATTATCCCACCAAGTTTCAGTGATGCCAACAATGTCATAGTTGTATTTATTTATTAGCACTTCCAGTTCTTCCTGCTTATTCCCCATACTTCTCGCATTTGTATATAGGCATCTAAGATACTGGTTTGATCTTTCCTCCCAGTTTTTTCCTGACTCTCCTTTCTCTCTGCCAATATAGCCCACACTCCCTCTTGTTTCCGACTCATTTCCCCGGTCTCCATGTTCCCCACTTACCTGTGGGCTTTGCTCACCTGTCCCCGTCGAACCTAGTGTCACTTTGCAAGAAGCAGCAGAATCTGTGGTTCTGACACCTCTAACAACAAACATGCCAAGTCTCACGCCTTAAGATGTGGCTGAGCTAACAATAGCTCAAGAACCTTAAATTCTTTAGGCTCCTGACTTAGGATGCTAAAGTCTTCAAGCCTTCCTGTTGCTCTGATCTAGAGGTGCACGTTTAATTCATACTATACACACAAAAACCCCACTACCTTTAACATAATGAGAGTTAGGTTGCAAAGTCAACACTAAGAAAAAAAAAGAAGAGGAAATGCTAAATTCATGATTGCCTGTGCAACTTTAATTCTGCCTAGTGTCTCCAACCTGTGCACTGAATGAGGCAGGGGGTCCTGTGGAACAAGCAGTATATGATTGTGTCATTAAAGACAATCATAGTGCACATGCACAAGGGGGACAAATTAAGGTTGCACAGGCATTAGTAAATCTGGCTTTTCCCAATTTTCAAGTGCTTAACTTTGCAACTTAAACAATGTTCTTTTAATGTAGGATTTTAATGTAATTTTCTAGGTTTGTTTGTTTTTTAAAGGAAAAAAAAAGTAAAAACCAAATTGTAAAATATACAACTGCAGCAAGCCACCATATCGTGCCACAGGATCGCTGTGAAATAACAGGGAATTGTGGGGAAAGTTTCTAGTATTAAACCACATATTTAGGATTTTCCAAATATGCAACAACAGAGCAGCATAGTAGAGCCTGTCATTTCAATGTTCCAGATATACCAGGTTCTCAGGAGAACTCAGCCAGGAGATTCCTCTATTTCTTAATCCCCTTTTCCTTTTGGAAAGAAAAATATTTAAAAATAAATAAAGCCTCAAAAATCCTTGCCTTAAAGAGATGTGCAGGGCTCCCCTACTTCTGAAAACAACAAGTAGGAATTGGGTTAGTGTGGCCCAATAGCTGCAGAGCGGTCTCTATTACCTCTGCTCAAGAAAGAGTAAAAACTACGTCCCCACCTTTGACTGGGCATTGACCAGTCAGATTCTTTACATAAAAAAAAAACACAGCCAGGTTAATAATTACTGACGAGGTCCCAAGCCACTCAGGACTTTACAGGTTAAACCAAATCACTTTGCCAACGCAGCTTCTAGGGTGGGCAAGGTTTGGGTGTCCATGCAATTGATTATCCTCCTGACTGAGGGGTAAGCAGCGAGACACGTTTGCTGACTGCCTCCTTGCAGGCTTTCAAGAAGGCTGCTTGGCATTCATTTCTGTTCCACTCTATGGGAAGTTTGTTGGGTTTCAAACTCCTTCCATTTGATTCATAGGGTTTCCTACTCCTTCTGTGTGATTCATAGGGTTTCCTTTCCAGTTCTTGTCCAGCAGCCTCTCCTGATTAGCTCTGCCCCATCAGAGGGGAACATATCAGTGCTCTCCAGCTCTTGTTATGAAGCTGAACAGGGGACAGTGCCAAGTTATGCTTCCTACACATTTTTCCCCCAGGGTGGGGGGGGGAGTGTTGCCAACCCTCCAGGATTGTCCTGGCATCTCCAGGAATTAAAGATTAATATTCAATTAAGTATTATGTCATGTGATGAAGCCTCCAGGAATACATCCAATCAGAATTGGCAACCGAGGGGGGAAAGAGAGGTGTGTTTCTGCTCTCACATCTACACCTGGATGGACATTTGAAAACACGGCATCCTTCCTTCCACATTTAGTCCTTTTCTCTTTGGCAAATATGGATTTAAAAAAGAATCTCACTTGTGTTTTGAATGAAGCTGAAATGTTGTCAAAAATACTGAGAGTCTTATCCTGCCAATACCCTGGTCTGTGAGCCAGCAGCATTTGCAGCCTGTCAGCAGCATGGTGTGGAGCAGTTAGTATGTTGTGGCTGCAGAGCCAAAGGGGAGAATGAAATGAAGGATTTAGTAGACAATGACATGGTTTCTCCCCTGGGAAGTGTGGGAAGCTCCATCTCTTAAGAACATTTAAAATTAAACTGGATGCTGACCTGGAAAATAGACTATAAGGAACAATGCTGCTCTGGAAGGGAAATGGGCCAAAAGACCTAGAAGATAGAGATTGAAAAGACCTTTTATGAAGTAAGGAAAACCAGTTAGCAGACAGTCTTTCCCAGCTCTCTTTCTCCTAGTCTACCCCCATGTCCAGAGTCCATTTCACCCCCGTTTGGAGTTGTATCAGGTTTAGGATGTGCCCAAGTCTACATGGGTATTATTTGTATCATTAGATAAGCTGGAAAATGTAAAGCATTTGTGTGCTGTTTGGGTGCATGCGGTCTTGCTCAGTGCATCATCCATAGAGCTGAGGGAAGGAATTGGAGGATACAGGCTAATTTACAGTAGCCATGAGAATCTTCCCTGTAAAATGTATAGAATATATGCATCCTGTGAAGCAGAAGGCGTGGAACTCTTGTTTAAAGCACTAGTGACTTCAGGAAAGCAAAGAGGGTTACTGCTACTGCAACATGCTGTCATTCAGGAGGCCCAAGCTCAGGTCCCTGGGTAAGTGGGGACACTATAGAGGAAGTGGACACAGCCCCCGTGGGAAGGAACAGACTTGTAGCTAGCTCCTCTAGCCAATCTGGCATTGACAAGACCCAGCGAGAGATGCCTTCCACCCTCCTTGGCCAGAGAAGGGGATGCAATGATGACACAGGGCCTTTGAAGAATGGGAGTAAAAGGTGAAAACAAGAGCCCAGAGGCCTGCCTCACATAAAGGGGTCACAGGAAACATGTGTCCAGATAGATGTACAAAGAAAATGCTCCCTTTTTTACATCTGCTCCTATGTAAAGTCCTCATTCAACGGGCAGACTAACTCCTGTTTATATTTCACAGTGGCACATTTAGAGAAGAGCACTCCTAAGACAGAGATGGCAATACCCATTGCAGTGTGTGCTGGAGAGCCCCTTGCTCATGAGTTCTGGCATCAGCGATTCCTCCATGTGATTTATCACTAGGTAATCCATCTCCTCCATCCATTATCCAGCTCGAAAATCAGCTCTGGGCAGCAGCCTTCTCAGCAGTAAGGCAGCCGGAGCTGTCACTTCGCCTATTCTCTCTTCTGTAGGGCAGGGGAATCTCCTTTTTCAGATTCAATAAGTTTCATGCACTTTGGTTTAATGTCTTACAAGAATGACTAACTCTTGGTACTTAGTGCTAGGTTGTAGACTCCTTATTCAGGTTAAGAGCAACAGAGGGTCCTGTGGCACCTTTAAGACTAACAGAAGTATTGGGAGCATAAGCTTTCGTGGGTAAGAACCTCACTTCTTCAGATGCAAGAAGTGAGGTTCTTACCCACGAAAGCTTATGCTCCCAATACTTCTGTTAGTCTTAAAGGTGCCACAGGACCCTCTGTTGCTTTTTACAGATTCAGACTAACACGGCTACCCCTCTGATACTTATTCAGGTTAGTGAGCACTTACCCACCAGAGCAGCCCCATTCATTTCAATGGACAACTCATGTAAGTGCTCACCAACGTCAATAAGGGTGTACACATTAGCCCTTAGAAAGCTCTTTTTGTTTCCTACGCACTGTATCAAGATCATCTAATTAACCCTTCAAAGACCATGTTATTGTCCATATCTTGTTAATGGAGAGACAGACAGTTTTTATGGTGTCTTACCTATCAAGCATTTGTAACGGAACCATCCTTCTGGAGCAGCCACTCAACCTCTTCCCTGTGGAATTTCAGCAGCTGTTGGATTTCTTGTTGGTACCCTTACCGAAAAACCACACTGCTCACGTGCTGAACTAGTGAACAAAAAATGCAGTTATGTGAAACATACAGACTATAACTCAACTAAATATGGAGTAGTTTATGCTATGAAACAAAATATACAGACAAAACAACGTTTCAAGACATTTATTCTTCTAGTGTTTAAAATAGATTTGCTGAGATTTTTTCCTGTGATTTGAAATCAGACTCATCCAGTGCCTAAATAGTATGGTGATTCTCACTATATTAAGTCCTTCTGTACACTAGAAAAAGTTTGTGGTATAGATATACTGGCAAACCCTCCTAGTGTAGATGCAACTTATGCTGTCAAAAGAGGGCAGCTACAGCTTATACCACAAGTGAAATAAGCTATACTGGCAAAAGCCCTTTTCTGCCAATATAACGGTGTTTATGCTAGGGTTTCTGCTAATACAGAAATGTCATTCAAAAACCCACACCCCTAACGAGCACTGCTCCACTGGCAAAAGTTGCTAGTACAGACCTATCCTAAGTTACCTGTATTAGGGCCCAGATGGGCGCTTCATATGTGTTTGTACAGAACCTAGTACTGGGACCCTGCCGAAGAAGCAGTGTATTGCCTCGGAGAGTACGATTCCCGCAGCTGCAGTCAGTGTAGCACAGAAACTCTTTTGAGCAACCATGTTTTACAGAAAACTGAAGCTATACATGCCACGTGCAGTATCTAGTTCAAAAACAAACACAAATTGATAGAGAATACAGGGTTTTCCTATAAGGTGAAAAACAACCTTTCACCAACAAGCCATTTAGGTCTGGTATAGATTTGATGGATCTAGAATCTGCCATGCACCTAGAAAGAGGACACAAAAAATTCAAAGACACTCCACATTGGCAGAAATAACTAATTCCCATATCCCTCCTGCAATCCAGCTAGCTTCCCAGTTGGGAAGTACCAAAAAGAGATCTATGCCCTACCAATATTATTTAAAAATAAATAAATTAAAATATAAAATAAAAAAATCAGAACAAAAGAAAGGGGGGTAGGGAGAGAGGAAGAAAAAAGCACTTGTAAAATTAAAAGGCAGGGCCCCATCAGATTGTGTCGGGCAGGGAAAAGCGTGTCGTAGGAAGGAGTAATTGGCAATCGGAGCAGAAGTGAAGAAGGGGATGATTTATGGGAGCATGGAGACAGGGGTGGAATAATTTTTGGAGCAGAACGGGGAACTTACTGAATGCCTGAAACTCAGCTACTTATCCACTCGTTCTCGTGATAAATTAGCTCTTGTTTAAAGTAACCGGAGCTCCATTTTTCATTCTGATTACTACACTTGATATCTCTCTCTCTCCCTCTGTTTCTCTCTGACCACTGCCCCTTAGCAGGTTCTCTGAGCTGAGGCAATGGGTTTATGGAAACTCTTCACCCCTCCATCACATGCCCCCACCCCCATACAATTATTATAAGGTTATCTCTTTAAACATCTCTGTGAAACAGAACGACTTAAATTCTTCCTCAAGGTGGACCTGAGAGCATATGGGATGTGGTTCTCCTTATCCATTTGCAATGTGTGTAGGGTGATGTGTGCCTGTGTTAACATGTAGAAGGCCTATTGGTATGGGATGGCGTGCAATGTTACATTTGTTGTGCTGAAATGTAACAAGGTGTATACTTTGGTGCATATCAGTTACTATGGATCTGTTTTATGACACCACTCGGAGGCTGCAGTCAGGCTCAGGGCCTCACTGTGCAGAACACGCCATATAGAGACATACAAAGACTCAGGGCTTATCTTCACTACCGTGCTAAATCAGCACTGCTACATCAATGTTGCGGTGTCAATTTAGCGCGTCTGGTGAAGACGAGCTATGTCAATGGGAGCATGCTCTCCCACTGACATAATTAATCCACCTAAACAAGAGGTGAAAGTGGAGACGGCAGGAGATGCTCTCCCACCGACATAGCAAGGTGTAGACACTGCTTTAAGTCGATGTAAGTTATGTTGCTCGGGGGAGGGGGGGTTTCACACCCCTAAGCGACATAACTTACATCAACTTAAGCGGTAGTGTAGAGAAGCCCTAAGTCCTTTCCTGAAAAGTTACAGTGCAGTTTTGGACAAGATACAACAGGTGGGAGTAACAAACAACTGGAGGAAAAAGAAGAGAGCGGACAGGGTTAACAGAGATAGGCACATATAGTTACATAGACTCCCCATGAGCACAACTAGATGAATTACAGCCAAAGACATTTAACAGTAGGTTTATAAGAAGTTATAAAATAGAAATAAATACTAATGAATCTCCTTACTGGCATTCACAGAGCCAGTTAGTGTCCCAAAGGCACCACAGTATAGGTGGGTCTTGAGAAAGCATTTGAAGAAGTTGAGGGAAATGGCTCTACAGATCAGTTTGTGGAGGATGTTCCATGAATGAGGGGCAGTGTGGGAGACAGCTTCACAGTGTTTGTCTGTCAGCTTCTCCCACAATCGAGGCTGACATCATTAGCAGAGTAGAGAAGACAGCAGGAAATGTGAGAAGATGTAAGAATGGGCCAGTGGGGAGGTTGATTTATTATTTGTCTAGCTCTGTAACATACAAGACCATGGGGGTACTCAATGATTTTGAAAGGTAGCAAAAATTCAAAACTGATGAAAGGATATAACTTTGCCACACAATTAGCCAGTGAAACTGATCACCACATGTTTAATTGAAGTCAAGAGTTGAGCATAATTCTAAAAAGGATCAGACCTTTTCATATAGATAACAAGAACCTTTAGAGATACTACTAGTAAAAAAAAAATAAATAAAAAAAAAGTCCAAGAGTTTTGGAAGGGATAGCCACTGTGCAGCATCAGGACATGGGCCAACCTCTGACTATTGGGAGTTAGGAGGAAACTATCCCCATGGGCAGATTCTCTCATAACTGTTTCCTGCAGGAATCCTTGCATCTTCCTCTGAAGTATCTGGTACTAGTCACGGTCAGTGATAGGATACCAGACTAGATGGACTAGTCTGATCCAGTATGGCAGCTCTTATATTCCTACATGATGCTGTATAGTTACAAAACAGTGCCAAACAAACAGGTTCTCTGCCTGCAGGGCTTGCATCGTATAGACATTATTATGTCCAGTTACATATGCCTAACATAAGAACATAAGAAAGGCCATACCAGGTCAGACCAAAGGTCCATCTAGCCCAGTATCCTGTCTACCGACAGTGGCCAATGCCAATGCCAAGTGCCCCAGAGGGAGTGAACCTAACAGGCAATGATCAAGTGATCTCTCTCCTGCCATCCATCTCCACCCTCTGACAGACAGAGGCTAGGGACACCATTCCTTACCTGTCCTGGCTAATAGCCATTAATGGACTTAACCACCATGAATTTATCCATTTAAACTGTTATAGTCCTAGCCTTCACAACCTCCTCAGGTAAGGAGTTCCACAAGTTGACTGTGCACTGCGTGAAGAACTTCCTTTTATTTGTTTTAAACCTGCTGCCTATTAATTTCATTTGATGACCTCTAGTTCTTGTATTATGGGAAAAAGTAAGTAACTTTTCCTTATCCACTTTCTCCACATCACTCATGATTTTATATACCTCTATCATATCCCCCCTTAGTCTCCTCTTTTCCAAGCTGAAGAGTCCTAGCCTCTTTAATCTCTCCTCATATGGGACCCGTTCCAAACCCTTAATCATTTTAGTTGCCCTTTTCTGAACCTTTTCTAGTGCCAGTATATCTTTTTTGAGATGAGGAGACCACATCTGTACGCAGTATTCGAGATGAGGGCGTACCATTGATTTATACAAGGGCAATAATATATTCTCAGTCTTATTCTCTATCCCCTTTTTAATGATTCCTAACATCCTGTTTGCTTTTTTGACCACCTCTGCACACTGCGTGGACATTTTCAGAGAACTATCCACGACGACTCCAAGATCTTTTTCCTGACTTGTTGTAGCTAAATTAGCCCCCATCATATTGTATATATAGTTGGGGTTATTTTTTCCAATGTACATTACTTTACATTTATCCACATTAAATTTCATTTGCCATTTTGTTGCCCAATCACTTAGTTTTGTGAGATCTTTTTGAAGTTCTTCACAGTCTGCTTTGGACTTAACTATCGTTAGCAGTTTAGTATCATCTGCAAACTTTGCCACCTCACTGTTTACCCCTTTCTCCAGATCATTTATGAATAAGTTGAATAGGATCGGTGCGAGGACTGACCCTTGGGGAACACCACTAGTTACCCCTCTCCATTCTGAAAATTTACCATTAATTCCTACCCTTTGTTCCCTGTCTTTTAACCAGTTCTCAATCCATGAAAGGACCTTCCCTTTTATCCCATGGCAGCTTAATTTACGTAAGAGCCTTTGGTGAGGGACCTTGTCAAAGGCTTTCTGGAAATCTAAGTACACTATGTCCACTGGATTCCCCCTTGTCACATGTTTGTTGACTCCTTCAAAGAATTCTAATAGATTAGTAAGACACGATTTCCCTTTACAGAAACCATGTTAACTATTGCTCAACAGTTTATGTTTTTCTATGTGTCGGACAATTTTATTCTTAACTATTGTTTCGACTAATTTATTAGACTGCATATGTGGCTCCGACAGTGACTGTGTTCTTGTGGAGGAGTTGCAGTCTGGTAAATGTTGATGGGCTGGTGAGCCTGTTTGACCCTATGGAAATTAGTCGACGCACTTGTTGGGAATATGTATGTTACATCTCTTCATCTCAGGAGCACTGGGCTCAATTTGAAGCCCTAAGAATGCACAGGATGACTTCAGAAGCACAAATTCTATTCAACAGCTATGAACCACACACTATTCTTCACACAACTTACTACCAATGTCTCAATATGTTCAGTTACACATGAAAATTAAAGATATTCTACTATTGTACTTAGCAATTATAGAGCACTTTACACCTTCTAAGCCGTTTGCAAACCTTGCCCCTGATTTTCAGAAGGGTCTTGACTCAGTGTTTGCAACCACAAAATGTGGGCACAAAATTGAAAGTTACTACTGAAAATGCAAGGCTGTTTTACCCAATTAATCTTCACAACTTTTCAGGAATTAGGCAAAACCCTGTGACCTACTTTACAGACAAAGCATTTCTTCAATGGAAATTTCACAGAAAAAAGCTTTAGGGGCTAAGGAATTTTAAACAGTCTGTCCTCACCTACACCACATGCATCTGGGAATATTCAAGCCAGGAGCAGGTGCTCTTTTATTGGGAGCGCTTTCAAAATTGTATTTAAAATTTGAGTGAATTTTGAGCTCATAAGAATGACAAACAAATCATGGGGGCAAGATTTCAGTGCAGAATGGGCAGCAGCTGTGCCCGCAACCCACATACAGCTATGCCAATGCACCTCATTTCTCACCAGTAGTAACCCTCCTATTCCACTCTGTCAGTGCCTCTCAGCTCTGCCCTGAAGCATCCTCTGCTATTCCAGTCCTACACACAGCTCTGTCAAATTATGCTGAATCTTGTGGTGGTTGTGTGAATTTCCACTAACCACTAGAAAAAGATTTACCAACCACAAGTCAGAGCTAAATTAATGCATCCATAGCTGATAGGTCAGCGTATCCACATAAAAAATGGTTACTCACGTTCTCGTAACTGCTGTTCTTCAAGATGTGTTGCTCATATCCATTTCAATTAGGTGTGTGCACACCACGTGTACAATCGTCGGAAAGTTTTTTCCTTAGCAGCTCCTGTCAGGTCAACTGTGGAACCCCCTGAAGTGGTGCCTTTATGGCGCTGTATACCCCTGCTGACCTGGCCCCTCCTTAGTTCCTTCTTGCCGGCTACTCTGACAGAGGGGAAGGAGGGTGGGTATTGGAATGGATATAAGCAACACACCTCTAAGAACAACAGTTACGAGAAGGTGAGTAACCATTTTTAATTCTTCGAGGGATTGCTCATATCAATTCCAATTAGGTGACTCCCAAGCCCTACCTAGGCAGTGGGGTCGGAGTTATGGAAATACTACTGGAGCACCACTCTGCCGAATGCTGCATCATCTCTGGCACGCTGGACGATGGCATAATGAGAGATGAACATATGTACCGAGGATCATGATGCTGCTTTGCAGATCTCTTGTATCGGGACCTGGGCCAGGAATGCCGCCGAAGACACCTGTGCCTTTGTGGAGTGCGCCGTAAGGGCTGGAACCTTCGCCAGTTCATAGCACAACTGGATGCAGGACATGATCCACAATGAAATCCTCTGAGATGAGACAGGGAGGCCTTTCATCTGGTCCACAACCACCACAAATAGCTAGTTCAACTTCCGGAAAGGCTTTGTGCGCTCGATTTAAAAGGCCAACGCCCGCCGAACATCCAGTGACTGGAGCCTCTGTTCTCAGACATTACCATGCGGCTTTAGGGAAGAAGACAGGCAGAAAAATGTCCTGGTTGGTGTGAAAATATGACACCACCTTTGGAAGGAAGGCTGGGTGAAGTCTGAGTTAACTCGTACCTTGTCCTTAAGGAAAACTGGGGGGGGGGGCAGTGTCAGAAGTGAAGGCCTTTAACTCCAACACATTCCTTGCTAAGCTAATGATGACCAGAAAAGCAACCTTCCATGAGAAGTAGAGAAGAAAGCAAGTCACCAGTGGTCTGAAGGCCCCCCCCACATTAGCCTGGAGAGGACCAGATTAAGGTCCCACACAGGGAGCAGTTGTCTAACCTGTGGGTATAATTGCGCCAAGCCCTTGAGGAAATCAGCAACCATAGGGTTGGCGAAGATTGAACACCCGACCGCTCCCAGGTGGAAGGCCAAAATAGCTGCAAGGTGCACCTCAATGGACGATGCTGCAAGACCATGCTGTTTCAAGTGCAGCAGGTACTCTGGGATGAGTGGTACGGGCACCTGGAGTGGAGGTGTGCAATGCTGAGCAGAAAGTGAACCTTTTCCACTTTGCTAGGTATGTGGCCCTAGTGGAGGGCTTTCTGTTGCCACCTGGAAAAGGAGTTGCTTGTGAGAAGGGTCCCTGAAGAGGGACGGGTAAGGGGGGTGGGAGGGAGGGGAGGAGCAGAATTGGGGAGAATATTCCACCTCTATCGTGCGAAGAACCCAGCAGTCCAATGTAATTTGGAACCAAGCACGGTAGAAGTGGGACAGATGATTCAAGAAACAAGGGAAAGGATCCGGTGACGTGGCTGGTGTGCTGTCCTCGGGTGCACCTTCGAAAGGCCTGTTTTGAGCCCGATGATGGCTTGGTCAGATTCTGCCCAGGGGCGGAGGAGATGGGAAGGCTTGCACCTGCCATTTCTACCCCTCCTTCTTTTAGGCTGTGCAGCCTGGAGTCTGTCTGCTCTGAGAATGGGCCTGCCCCGTCAAAGGGGAGGTCTTGTAAGGTCTGCTGCAGTTCCAGACGCAACCCGGATGCCTGCAGCCATGAGAACCTTCTCATGGCTATCTCAGAGCAAAGGGTGTGGGTGGCAGAATCCGCAGCATCCATTGAGGCCTGCAAAGAGGTTCGTGCCACTGCCTTCCCTTCCTCTACTATTGCCGCAAACCCAGCTCTTTACAGGGTACAAAAAAAAACAAAAAACTCTTTTTACAGTAGGTGGAATGGCTGCAGGGGTCTGCCATAGGGTCTTGATATTGCTCTGGACAGTTTTTATCAATGGCAGAGCAACTCTAGATGGCCCCTGTGGTGCCAAAATGTCCACCATGGGGCCCTCAGGTTCAATCACCTCCTCCGCCTGCAACCCCATGTTGCGGGCAATCCTGTGGAGCAGGTCTTGGTGGGCTCTGTGGTCAATCAGGGGTGGTCCCGAGGCCGAAGCCCCTGCCACCACCACGTCCGGGGATGAGGATGATGAGGCCAAAGGCGGTGTAGGGTCTTCATGACCCTCCAACTCTCTAGCGCCTCCTGACCAGTGCCAGGGACATCGGCGTCATGTCATGGTAGCAGTGGCCTGAGTGGGAGGCGGTCCTTGTGCTGACATCATCTCAGAGCCCTGAGGCGTAGGTTGGTCTGTGGGCAGTGGGGGAGCTCGATTTTCGAGGCCATGAACCTGGAGCTCCTGGAAGGGGCGCCCTGGGCCTGGTGATAAGCCCCAGGGGTCCAAAAGGGCCACTGTGCAGGCAGCTGCCACTGGAGGCACCAGTGGTTCCCTGGTACATCACACCGGTGCCTACCCAACCTGTAACGGCTGCTTCTGAAGAAGAAGTCCGCATCCGAGTCCAACAAGGCCGATCTCGACTGTGAGGACCGCGGCAGCGCCGATGGGACTGGTGCCGCTCAGGCGGTGCTGGGGACCGATGCCGATCCAGTGATTGTTGCCTCAATGGTGTCAGAGAACCTTGCCTAGAACCTGGTGCTGGCTAACGGTGCCACAACGGGGGAGATCAGGAGCGGTGCTGCAGGGAGCAATGCCGAGCCAGGGAGTGTGACTGACTCATCATGGCCGGCTTGCCTCTAGTCAGTGCTGGTCATTGTGGCACCGGAGGCTTGTCTCTGACTGCCAAGGGCTGAGGTGCCGTCATGGCGATCAGATCCCTGGTAGCTTCAAAAGTGTCCAACTCCTCCACCTGTCACTGTCTTTTAGGAGTGTTACTGGGCGCTGGACTCGACGGTCCCCCTTAACGGGACCAAAGTTAATGGCGTTGACTCCTGTGCTCTTGGCGCCAAGTGCTCCTGCATAGGATGCACTGCTGCCGTGCCCACCGGCATCACTGTCTTTGGCACAGGGGAATGACCCCTATCAGTCTTTATGTGGCACAGGGGAGTGGGAGCAGTGGCAGGTTGTCTCCACAGCCTACGGTGCCAGGGAGCGCCAGTGTCGAGGGTCTCCTAGACCAGAGTTCTTCCTTGGCAACACATTGCATATGGAGGCTGGGCTGGGCCGCGCCGCACAGATCACAAAAATCATGCTCTCTTTTAGTCCTGGGGCAGAATGCCTTGCAGATCCTGCACTTCTCAGTCTGATGAGTCTCCCCCAGACACCTTAGACACGAGTCATGGGGCTTCCCTGTTGGCATAGGCTTACTGCAGGGCTTAAACCCCTGTGATCAAGACATGCCCCAGAACCTAGGGGAAGAGTGAGGTACTGGGGGTGAACCCCACTCCCAATACCTTATCTACAACTATATACACAAATTAAACTCAACTACAGCTACTAAGCACACTAAGGGAAGCACTCGCTACGCAAGTGACCGCAGTTCCAACTACCGTCGCTGGCGGTAAGAAGGAACTGAGGAGGGGCCGGGTCAGCAGGGGTATAGATTCAGCACCATAAAGGCGCCACTCCAAGGGGCTCCACAGCCGACCCGACGGGAGCTGCAAAGGGAAAAACTTTCCAACAACTGTGCACGCAGCGCGCGCACACCTAATTGGAATAGATATAAGCAATCACTCGAAGAACTTCCTCTTATCCCACTCCAAGAACCAAATTATATGTATACATGTACTTTTTCAGAATACTTATTTATACTACTGTGTGTGTGTGTGTGTGTGTGTATGTGTGTGTATATTTATTTCGAGGCCATGAACCTAGAGCCCCTGGAAGGGGCGCCCTGGGCCTGGTGATAAACCCCTGGTACATCAGGCACCAGTGGTCCCCTGGTACATCACACTGGTGCCTACCCAACCTGAGGAGGTTGTGAAGGCTAGGACTATAACAGAGTTTAAAAGAGAACTGGATAAATTCATGGTGGTTAAGTCCATTAATGTATATATATACATACCATTTTCATAAGGGGCCTTGCATGCCTTCCCTAGAAATGTAATGCTCTTAAAAATCCAAGGGGAGCATCTGAAGATACACTGCTCCTTGGTACCCATGCACCATGAATGTTAGCAAGAGGCTTTCTTCTAATGAGTAATTATAATTGGATGCGCTTGCACCACTTAAGAAATAAAATACAATACTGTGCCTTAGTAGCATCAAGAATGGGTAAGAATAGGAAGATTTTTAAACATTATGGTTTAAATAAGGCTTTTGACACATTCCCACATGACATTCTCATAAGCCATCTAGGGAAATGGGTCCATATGAAATTACTATAAGGTGGATGTAAAACATGTTGAAAGACCCTACTCAAAAAGTAGTTATAAATGGTTCTATGACAAATGGGGAGGACATATCTAGTACAGTCCTGCAGGAGTCAGTCCTGAATCCAGTAGTATTCAATATTTTCATTAATGACTTGAGTAATGGTGTGGAAAGTATGCTTATAATATTTGCAGATGACACCAAGTTGGGTGGGGTTGCAAGCACTTTGGAGGACAGCATTAGAATTCAAAATAACCTTGACAAATTACAGAACTGTTCTGAAATCAACAAGATAAAATTCAATACAGATAAGTGCAAAATACTACACTTATGAAGGAAAAAAACAAATGCACAACTAAAAAATGGAGACTAACTTGCTAGCTGGTAGTACTGCTGAAAAGGATCTGGGGGTTATAGTGGATCCCAAACGGAACATGAGTCAACAATTCGAGGCAGTTGCAAAAAAAAAAGGCTAATATCATTCTGGTGTGTATTAACAGGAGTGTCATGTGTAAGACACAAGAGGTAACTGTCCCACTGAACTCAGCACTGGTGAGGCCTCAGCTGGAGTACTGTGTCCAATTTTGGGAGTCACTTTAGGAAAGAGGTGGACAAATTGGAGCGAGTCCAGAGGAGAACAGAAATTATAAAAGGTTTAGAAAATCAGACCTATGAGGAAACATTTAAAAAACTGGGTATGTTTAGTCTTGAGAAAAGATGACTAAGGGAGACCCAATAACAGTCTGAAAAAAGTTAAGAGATGTTATATAAAGGACTGTGATCCATTGTTTTTCATGTCCAACGGTAGAACAAGAAGTAATGGTCTTAATATCTAACCTAAATCTTCCCGGCTGCAAATTAGGAAAAATTCCCATTCAATTCAATCTAATTCCCATTCAAATCAATGGAAAGACTCCTACTGATGATGGGAAATGAATCAAGCCCAGTGTTTTACTATCACGAGTACTGCCCTACTGACTTCAAACGCACTTACTACAGAGTATAGGGCTTACTGATCTAATAAGTGATTGCAGAGTTGGCCCCTATACAAAAGGCATCAGCAAGAGAGGACAACAACAAGAAAGGCATGTTATGAGGGTAAGGTGCGGGAAATAAGGGTGAAGACAATAAGTTCATGCAGTTTCTTTTAGGTGAGTATGTTACATAACTCCTGTAACCTTGAAAGATCCTGAAGGGAAGTGGAGGGAGGAGGAAGGTTCAGGGTTACTAAATATATTTTTATTATATATTTTATTATATTAAGTAGAGGGCAGACCAATCACTATGACCAGACAAGGACAGAAAGATTAGCCTTACTGCAGTGTGGGGCAGTTTTTTACCTGGACTCCAGACAGCTTATTTACCCATCAAACTCCAGATAGTGCTCACCTTGTCTGCAGGTAGGAGCCAGGCCCATCTCTCTTTCTCAAAACCTTTGATATCATCAAGAGACTAAAAACTTTCTGACCAGGATTTATAAAAGCCAGATGGATGAAGCAGGTGAAATCTCTGCAAGTTTTGCTTTTATAAACTGCAATTTTGATGCAGGAGAAAATGCAGGGGTGGTATCAGCAAGGAAGAGCTAAATCTGAGGAGGCCACTGATGAATCCAGCTTGAACATCATGTCCAATGGGCTATTTTTTTTAAACGTACTCAGGCTAACCTGGGCCTCTTTCAGGCAGTGACACACCAGGCTAACAGGATTTTCAACACAATCTCTTGGAGCTGTGGCTTTCGCTCAGAATCATTGGAACCGTGGGGTCAGGGAGCAGAAAGGGTGGAAATCAATTAGATGAAACTTCAGTTCCAAATAATCCAACATGGGGCCCTGGTATCAGAAAGTGAAAAGGGGTCAAGCAGATAATTCCCTCTTTTCCCTTCCATTGTTCAGTGCTGCTGCATATTGGCTACTGCCATCCACCCAGGAAGTAGCTGCACTGTAGGGGAGATGCCTATCCGTAGTCTGTAACATGCTTTGGGATACTTCAATGTGAGAGGCACTAATGAAATGTATGATGACATCCCTGGGGGAGAAAGATTGGTCTCCTATATAGAGGCATCAAACAGGAACCAGTTTCCCATGTTCAAATCTGAACAAACCCAAATGGGGAGGGATGGAATAGGGCTCCCATTTTCAGTCTCAAGAAAATACCATATTGCTTGGCTAAATAGCTTTTTTGTTTCTGACAACCAGCTGGCAGACTTGGTATCCAAGATAGAACACTTGAAGGCAGACATAAGCCAAAACCAGAAGCCCCATTTCTTGGGCCATTTCAAGTATGATAGGACACAACCTTGGAGTATAGAGCGTAAGGAAAAACCCTGGCCTGACCCCCAGAAGATGAGGCCTAACAGAGATGGAAAAACTCTAACTATGTGATTTATCCAAACTGCCATTAACTTTTTGAGGATGTATATATTGGGAACTGAATCCAAATCACCATTAGTTTTGCAAAACAAAACCACCCCCCAGTTTTGCCAATGTTCACTTGAAGAATGAACCTTACTAGAGAGCCTCTGCAGAGCCAATGCAGCTCTAGAAGGTCTCCAGACGGGGACAGAGAGAGGGGTCCCCAGACTAGGTAATGATCCTTTTACCTGCGACTGCATTTTAAATGGGATCATTGCTGTGGCGGCCTACAACAGGTAGAGATACCATTTGCTCATATCTTAGTAAAACCACATAATCAACATGCTTTTTGACAGACAATTTTCCTTTGTTGTGACTACAGCACTGATACAGTGCACAGAACTGGCTGCTGTGGAGACTGAAGCTTGGATTTCCCCAGAACAGGCATAGCACAGCCAATAGCAAGGCAAGCTTCTATTCACTTCTCCCCACCAAAATGCTTCAACACCTAATTTAGTGGCCCTTTCAATCTGTTCTGAGAAGGTCATCAAGGAAACTAGTTAGTGCAACTATGCTGGTGATTTTCCATGGAAATGGCACTGGGTCCAATAAGAACTCAACTGGAACCCAAATTCATTTCACACAGGCCAAACTGCCATCAGATGGGAGTGACCTACCACTGCAGGAACTGCCGACCTAAAGGTAAAAAGATGCATGTCCTATTCCCAATCCCTTCAGTGACTCTAATATTTTAATGTGCTGATATATGTGCTAATGTTACCCACTGGTGAGTGTGTGCGGTGTATACCTCTCCATGCCCGATCCACAGAGGATCTGAATCTGTTACAGCCCGCCAGCTACACAGCCAGGCACTTTAGCTCAAGCTGTAGCGACTCAAACTTTTCACTCTTCAAGTCCCTGGTTCTATCCCTGGTGGCAGCCAAGATGATAACTGGCATGCTAGTGTAATGGGGGCCAACTGTGCCCCGCTTACTCCAGCACCCAAGGAAGTATCGAGAGAGAGAGAGAGTGTCCAAGCAAGGACATAACCACACTAGCTGCAGTAATTCCCTTCTTGCCCTGGTCCTCCAGCCTTCACACAGCCAGGGATGGCTGAAAGGCTTCTGAACAAATGAGAACAATCCTCCCCAGAAAGAGAAAAAAAAATCATTTTCAGAACTCAAACAAACATTTGTGGCTCTAACACCTTTGGCTAAGTCAGTTTTCTGGCGAGCACACGAACCAGATATGCCAAGTACCATAAAAATAGCTGTTCCAATAGGATTTCTACAGCACTTATCCTGTTTCCTTGGGTCTGAAATAAGTATCTGAGCTTTCGGAAGCTTAACTGAACCCAAACCCCACATCTTCAGAGCTCCATCCATCCCTACCCAACACCTGGGCCTAGGTGAGCTCCAAACAACTTGTACATTAATTTGGGGGCTGCAGAATGAGGGGACCATGTATTGGGTAGAGGGGAAAGAATTCCAGGAACACAATGAATATATTTTTTTAAAGAACCATCATTGCTCCTCTCCATGCCTCCTCCCCTGGCAAAGGTGAACTGCATATCTTTAGTTAATAATTAACTTGTCATGAGCTCCATCAATATCCCATCACCCAAGTGACAGAGGGAAGGGAGGCGATGGGGGAGGTGATCAGTACGACGTGCCAGCTCTGCCCGCAGCCCGCGATCTCGTCTCGACCATAATAAATAGGATGAAATGCGCTCCTGATAAATGCCCATGTCATGGAGAGATTTTACCTTCACTCAGAAACAATGTAATATCTCAGCTATTACCCAAAATAATTTATCAATGTGTAATAGCTTTGTGCAGAGCTCAGATAGGAGGGGAGCAGCGCTGCCCGAGATGGATGGAGCCTACCTTCTGCTTTTAATTTTTAATGCTTGTAGGCAGCTTCACATTAAAGGCCAGGTGTCATATATAGACTTAATGTAAGAACGGAGTTCATGAATTCTAATCAGGAGAGAATCACCCTCTCTCTTCTCACTTAAGTCACCTTTTTTTATTTATCAAAATTTTCCTCTCCTCTCATTCTCCTTTGCCTCTTTTTCAGGCTGCTTTCCCCTGTTCCTTCATTTGTGTTTCGCTCCCTGTCTCATCAGCTCTGGCCCCATGTCTGTTTATTAGGGGGGAGGGATAGCTCAGTGGTTTGAGCATTGGCCTGCTAAACCCAGGGTTGTGAGTTCAATCCTTGAGGGGGCCACTTAGGGATCTGGGGCAAAATCAGTACTTAGTCCTGCTAGTGAAGGCAGGGGGCTGGACTCAATGACCTTTCAAGGTCCCTTCCAGTTCTAGGAAATAAGATATCTCCAAATGTTCAGATAGCTCTCTGCCACTTTAGGTCCAAGAGCTACCCCACTCCTTGTGTCCTCATTTAGATCTGGACAAAGTGAGTGCACAGCAGATCCCAAAACAGAAGAGTTGCATTTTACACCTGGGAAAAATGGGCATCACTGTCGACAAGGTGATTAGCCTTCAGGCTGCAAGCCACCGACATTCACAGAGGAATTTAAATAAGGTGCTGTCCTAACTAGCTTAGTGGGAGACGGTGAGTCCCAAGGCCCAAAGCAAGCCCCAAGGCCCAATCTGTGTGTATCCATTTATTGTTTCTTGTCTTATACTTCAATTGTAAGCTCCTTGGAGCAGGGACCATCTTTTAGTTCTGTGTTTGTACAGCCCCTAGCACAATAGGGTCCTGGTCCATGCCTGGGGCTTCTACAATAATAAAGGACAATTGTGCAATGCCAACATCACAATGAAGACACCAGTACATCCCATGCCAGAAATGTTACTAAATTACATCACTAAATCACATCAGAATCCACACCAAACACTCTAGGCCAGAAATATTTGAAAGTGATTGTAACCGTGCCTCAGTGGGTCACAACTGAGGATGCCAAATTCAGGACAAACTGCTGAAAAATAGGGCAGATACACCCCAAGACTGGTGGCTAATCCCCCATAGGATATACCAAACCAGCAACAAAAGTAAACTTTTGTTTCACCACACTGGCTAACAAGAAGTCATAAAAGAAGTTTCCTTAGGCATTCCAGTCCTCGTATTACCCCCGAAAATACTAGACTTAGAGATGAGTGGTTCTTTAAACCAATCTCTTCAAATAAAAGGTTCTTCTGATCCCAAAGGATGAGCCACACAAGCTGGCCAATATATAACTTAGATCTTACCCAAAAATCACACTGATATCAATCCTTTACTATCTAAAATCTAAAGGTTTATTTATAAAAAGAAAAGAAAAGAAAAGAAAAGAAAAAGGTGAGAGTTAAAATTGGTTAAAGGAATCAAATACATACAGTAATTGCAAAGTTCTTGGTTCAGACTTGTAGCAGTGATGGAATAAACTGCTGGCTTAAGTTAAGTCTCTGGCTGCTTCCAAATCATTGGAAGGTCCTGAGTTCCTTAGTTAGATGCTTCCATTAATATAAGTTCATAGTCTAGAGGCTGGAGCAGAAAAGAGGCAAAATGGAGGGGTTTCCAGGGCCTTTTATATCTTCTGCCATGTGGAAGGAAACCCATTATTTCAAACAAAGCCCTCAGCACAGCTAGTGGAAAATTACAAATGATGAGATGGGAGTTGAGTCACATGAGCAAGTCACCTGTGCATGCCTGACTTCGCTTAGTCATTGCAGGAAGCCATTACCTATATTTCAGATGGAACGTCCACACAGTGTAGATGGGCATCTCCCATGGTTCACTGTGAGTTAAGGGTCTCTGGATGAGCCACTTAATTTGAATAGTCCCTTCAAGATGTGCTGGCTAACTACCTTGTGGGCGTTACCCCAGGAGCAAACATTTGAAATACAGGTATAGAGCCAATACTCATAACTTCAAATACAAAAATGATACATGCATACAAATAGCATAATTATATTCAGCAAATCATAACCTTTTCATAGACATCTTGCATGCCACATTTTGTACAAGATTTGTTGCAAATATAGAACAGTGGTTGCAACAACGATCTATATGGTCATATTTTAATCAGATAACATTACAGTGATACTGAAGCAAAATGGTGCTTTGAGCTCTGCACAATGACTGGGAGGCTGGGCAGCCCAGGAGCACCACTTACAGTGTCCAGGGTGAGACTATTGGCACCTGCTCCACATGAGAATGAACACAAGCAATAGACCCAAAGATCAATGAAGAACTGGAGGCTACACAAAGCAGGATGGGTACAGGAAGAATCTGGCTGATGGACTTGCTCACCTTGTTTACACACACAACTACAAGAAAATAAACAGGCGCCAGGTACAATGCTGCCTGTGGGACCTAGACTATTTGCCAGGCCATGCTGGAAGGGCCATAATCCTAAATGTTGGTTCCATTATCCCCAGTAGCCCCCAAATCATTAAGCCACAGGAGCTGAATGGAATCTGGTTTGATTCTGCAGGTATTGAAAACTTACCTCACTCCACCAACACAGACACCATTAACTGGCCCTCTTTTTGGTGGTCTCAACTACGAAGCCAAGGACTGAATGGCTCCTGGAGGCTAAACACTCCTTTCACTCCTAAATAGGACACCTAGGGTAAATCCACACTGTAATGAGACACCTGAGGCTAGTCCATGCCAGCTGACTTGGGCGCACGCTTTGGAGCTGTTGATTTGACGTGTAGATGTCCCAGCTCAGGCTGTAGCCTGAGCTCTGGGAACATGCCACCTTGCAGGGTCCTAGAGCCCAAGCTCCAGCCCACATCCAGATGTCTATGCTACAATTAAACAGCCCTGCATCCTGGGCCAGCTGCGGGTTTTTAATTGCAGTGTAGTCTTATCCCTACAGGTCAGGAGTGAAGGCATTAGCAGAGTAGTTATTTGTATCGCCTAGGCGCCGTAGTCTTGGATCAAGAGCCCATTGTGCTAGGCACTGAACAAACACAGCACAAAAAGATGGTTACTGTCCCAAAAGAGCTCACACTCCAAGTAAGTGGAGGAAGCTTCCGCTGGTGCCGCTTGAGCTAGCCCTGTGCTGTGGAGAAACAGTGGGCAACAGCCTGTAGGGCTTGTATTGCTGGCAAGTTATTTCTCTTTTCCTTACCCTTCACGTGTTTGTCTTTTTAAAATGTAAGCAATATGGGACAGGGACTGTCTCTTCATATATTTCTGTACAGCACCCAGCACATTCTCGGTGCTACTGGAATACACATCAGTATCAACAACAGGGCTGCCTCACTGTACTGTTCACCAGCACAATATTCATTAAAAAACAAAACTCTCCAAAGGAAAAAATCCCTTCCTGCATCCTGTCTTTAGCAAGGGCTGTTCCAGTGCAAATCACATAGGCCCTAATCTTCCCCTGATGCTTCAACCGTGCTCCTGTACCCAGCTTGCAGATCACGCACTTCTGAAGCCCAGGGCCTGCCCCTTTCAAATCGTCACAATTTCCCAGCACCTCATCAATTTCATAGTTCTTTTCTCCAGTTGACTGATGCTCCCTCAAGGGGGTAGAAAAGATGACACCCGCCCTAACAAATCTAATTCTGTATACTTAAAAAACAGTTTATAAATCTGCACCTCTATATAGCGCTAAAAACGAAATCATATACAACAGAAAATGAAAGGCTAGGTCTGGGCGGCAACCCCAGGGATTTCAGGGTAAGACGATGCAAGTCTTCTGGGGAGCAGACCTACAGATTTCAGGGTCAGAGAGAATGTCATGCTGCCTTTGGACAGCAGCAGCTACAGAGGCTTATGGGCAATAATGTAGTAGTGGGCTGGGTACTAGGAAACTTCAGGGTAATAAAGGATGCATGACTGTCTCCAGGCAGCGGCTCTGGAAACTTCAGGCTGTTTATTCAGGTGTGACGATTCCTACATGTTCTGTGAATGCACTTCCAAGCTTCCCTGCCTGCTGGTGTGCGCTGCGTAGATTTTGCACCCCTGCCTCTCCCCATATCATAGTGAGATCCTATGCTGCACAGGGAAGCCAAGACACTGGCATCTCTGGGAGCAGCAGCCCCAGGGTACACTCTCTGATCTACACTTATCTAAACTAATAAGGAAGAGAGATCTTGTTTGAAGACAGAAAGAAAGATAGTGTTACCCTCCCTGAACACTACTCACTTAGTGGCTTTGGCCTGGCTCCAAGCCAGCTGGAGTGCAGCATGCCCTTGTCTGTGCTAAATGAAAGTCCATTGCTGGCTGCCAGATAGCCTCAGGCAGGCTGTGCCTCCAAGAGCTAAACTGAGATCACCACACTCATCTCATCTATGGCCTGAGACCATCCCCAGTCCTGGGGGGTTGCAGTAGGGAGAAGGAAAGGCCATCCTGCAGGTATCATTCCTTTGCAACGCACAGCCTGAGCCTAATCAGGGTCTATTGCTGTCTCATTCCATCGCTAACACTGTGACTCTAACTGCCGTGTACTACAAATTAATTCATTCCTTCAGGCCTTGCTGTTCAGTAACTGGCTGTCACAGCAATCTCCCAAGGAGCTAATTGAGAGTTGTGATCCGTGCAGTATTTCCATTAGTGCTGTAATGACAGGCAGCCAGACACACGCGCACACACAGAGATGCTCACGCACAGCACAGGTCCTCCATCCCGACAAAGGGAAGAAGATAAAGGGCAAGCACCATCTCAAGTGTTAAGCACGAGCTGGGAAAAAGGAAAAGCAGCAGAGGCAGTGGCAGCTTCAGTGACTCAACAGCTCAGGGTCAGGCAAACTTTGCCTAACCGGGAGCCTAATCAGCAACTTGCCAGAAGCCTGCACACAGGCCTTAATTTGCATTAATGGAGCGGATCTCAGGCACCCTCCTTTTCAATATGGTGGTACAACTGCTAGAGACTACAAATTCCAGCTGGCAATTCACCTCAATCCAAATGACCTTCCTCTATGCTTGCTAAGACTTCTACTCTCGATGGGCCATGCCTCCTGTAAAAAAAATGGTGACAGTTTTGGGCTGCATTGTAGGATTTGGGAATAGCCAGATGGCAATATTACAGATAGCCTTATAAGTGCTGCTTAGCTCACTGTTCAGAAGGGGTTAATGCTGAATAAATGCTTTTTGTCAGTTGTGGTGCAGTTCTTTTAAGAAATTGTGCATCTCACCAGTGAAGTCTGTTTGCTGCCTTAGCCTCTCTCTGACTGATTTTCTTGTACACAGCTGCTGCCTACAGCCATATTTCATAAACTTTTGGGAGCTGAGCTTCCTGCAGGAAAATTAAATTGATATAGCCCCCCTACAACCACAGCATTTGTTGTTAAAGGCCATACCCTACGCACCCATCACTTCTCATCCCCTGCATGGGGGTGCGCCCCACACTTGAGGGAAAGCTGCCCTAGAGGATACGAACCTAGAAAGCAAACAAAAATAATGCAGCATACAACAATGGGCCTGCAACCTCACTTGTAAAGCTGCAGGCGGCAAGTGCCTGATAAAAATAGGAAAGGCAGTTGTAGGTACTACAAGTCAATGACAATTCACTACAGTTGGTTAAAACATGGGAACAAAATTTCTTGAAAACTTTATCCCAACTAGCTCTAGTATTAACTCTCCTGTCTCTAAGGCCTTGTCTACACAGGAAAAGTGTACCTAATTAACTAAAGTGGTTTAGAAACTGGTTTAGTTAAATTAATGCAAACCCTTGGGAGGGAAACTCATTTCGGTTTAAGTGCCTTATTAATTATGGAGTCAAACAACCAGTGCCTCCATAAATAAGGTGGAGTTTCATTTTGCCCTTAAAAGCAGGGATTCAACTTCTGTTACATATGAAAAACCAAAAAGTACAGTTTTTACTTAATGAGTTAAAGTTAACTTAGAATGAGTTCTTTAGGAAATTTCGCATTGGTACTGCGTTTTTGGGAAGGGAAGGGTTGTCCAGAATTATTTCAGTAACAGAACAGACTCTTCAAACATTCCCTTTGACTAAATTTCATTGAAATCTTGTGCACAATCCATATTTGAAGAAAATAAGTTGTAATTACATCAAGTTATTAACAAATCCTATATCCAATTGTTATTACATAGGTTACAGACAGGTCAGTTTTAAACTAGGGTCACTATGCCATCAGAGGTAACTCAGCCATTCACTGTGCACTGAGGCATAAGTGCCAGGGAACCGTGGAAGTGCAGACACATTGGAACTCAGGACTGGGTTCCTCTCACATAGCCCCACTCTCTACCCAAGGGCAGTCAACAGGCAGATCACGGGCCAGATCCAGACCACGAGACACTTTTGAATGGACCCCGAAATCTTTTTATTTGCTTATTATCATCATCATCATCATTATTGATTTTTTTTTAATTATGTTCTTTGGAGTCTGGACTTGGACCATTTATTAACCAAGAAATGTGGACCTTGTCAATTTTTTTTGTCTACCCTTGCTCTAACCCAATAAATCAACTGCAAATTATGGGCTAGATCAGGGATAGGCAACCTATGGCACACGTGCCAAAGGCGGCACACGAGCTGATTTTTAGTGGCACTCGCACTGCCCGGGTCCTGGCCTCCGGTCTGGGGAGCTCTGCATTTTAATTTAATTTTAAATGAAGCTTCTTAAACATTTTAAAAACCTTATTTACTTTACATACAACAATAGTTTAGTTATATATTATAGACTTATAGAAAGAGACCTTCTAAAAACCTTAAAATGTATTACTGGCATGCGAAACCTTAAATTAGAGTGAATAAATGAAGACTCGACACACCACTCCTGAAAGGTTGCCGACCCCTGGGCTAGATTCACCAGTTCATTTTGACGGCTTTGCACTGCTCTGGCAATGCAAAGCAATTGGAATCTCATCTTAACTGGTTGGTGCATTCTGGCTGCTTTGTGCTGCTCTGGTGTAACAGTGAGTCTGCCCTTAATAGTTAAATTTTTAAACATAATTTAAGGTTGATCCTACATATCTTCATCTCATTAGAAATGCCACATGGTAGCATTCATCGTTTCTTTTGCTTAGTGTTCACATATGAAAATTTTAATTAAAAAACAACAGCACCACAAGGAATTGCAGACACAACATTAACTCTGCCCTGTAGTAACACCATGAGAAGAAAAAAATATGGTGGCGGTGGGAGGGAAAGAATGACTTTTAAAAACACTTTAATTTAATCTGGGCCCACAGAAACTAAAATGCTTTATTACAATCATATAGTTGTTGTATAATCACTACAGGGCAGAGTTATGGTTGCCTGGGTGCCTTAAGTGTGCACTTCCATACCATAACGTTTGGATTTCTTTTAAATGTAACCTTAAATCTGAATATCCTGTTTTTATACTGCTTGATTTAGGGATAACTGATATACCCCTTTAAAAAACAAACAAACAAAAAAAACACCTTAAGCTTCTGATGTATACCCTCAACCTTATCACCATCTTAATGTCTTATTTTTTTAAATCTTGGAATATCAATTTAGCCTAAACTGGTAAGGAATCGATGTAAGCTAAATTAATGTAAGGCACTCTTGTAAACTGAAATAGAAGTGTCCAAACTAGAGGGTTGCACTAGGGTTGCCTAGTCGCAAAAAGAACCCTGGCAGCTGACCAGGCCACTACAAGTCCGGTCGGCATCACATTGGGACTAAGCCTGGCTCCCTGCCTGCCCTGGCTCTGCGCAGCTCCCAGAAGCAGCCAGCATGTGCGGCTCCTCGGAGCACGGGCAGCCACGGGAGCTCCACGCAGCTCCCCATGGCCAGGAACCACCTGGCTGTGCCTCCGCCTAGGGGCCACAGGGACATGCAGCTACTTCCGGAAGCTGCATGGAGCCAGGGCAGGCAGGGAGCCAGCCTTGGTCCTGCTATGCCGCCGATCAGGAGCCGCCTGAGGTAAGCGCTGCCCGGCCGGAGCCCATACCCTGAACACTCTTCCACACCCCAACCCCCTGACACAGGTCAGAACCCCCTTCTGCACCCTAAGTCCCTCATGGAGCCTGCACCCCAACCCCCTTCCCCAGCTGCACCCAAGCTCCCTCCTGGAGCCCACATCCCCTCCTTCACCCCAACCCCCTGTCTCAGCCTTGCGCCCCCTCCTGCACCCCAAACCCCTCATCCCTGGCCCCATCCCAGAGCTCACACCCCCAGCTGGAGTCTGCCTACATCCCCTCCCGCACCACAACCCCCTGCCCCAGCCCTGAGCCTCCTCCCACATGCCGAACCATTGGCCCCAGCCTGGAGCCCCTTCCTGCACCCCAAACCCCTCATCCCCAGTGCCTGTACCCCCTGCCAGAGCCCTCATGCCCCCTGCACCCCAACACCCTGCCCCAGCCCGGAGCCCCCTCCCCTACCCTGAACCCCTCATTTCTGGGCTCACCCAACCTTGTGTAAGAGCCCTCAAACAAATACAACTTTCTTCTTTATTGGCAAGACCACGAACTCCACCTACTCTGACTGAACTCAAAAGAGCAGGTCAGTTCCTTGCTAAAGAATCTGACCATGCAAGTATGATGAGCCCAGCTAACTCTACACCCCCACTGCACTCTTCTTCTTTTCTCACCTTCTCCAGCGTCAGTAGGGTTAACAATTCACCAAAGTCCAAGAGCAAACAAATGCAATAAAACTAATGCAATGTAATAACTGACCTCAGATTCTGAACAGTAGTGCAAAACTGACCAGTCTTCCTAATTTTACTCTGTGGCTGCTGCTAGGCAAATCTCAGTGCAGCAACACAAGAAATGAAGCTAGTAGTCTGCAGACTCATGAATACAACACTGCATTGAAGACCACTCTATTAATAACTTCCTGATAAACCATGTGGTTGCTGATGAAACGGCTGCATCCACATTGTATCTTGATCAAGAAAAGCTTGGCAATAATACGCAGGCATTGTCTACAAGAGAAAATTCTACATAGGTTTTGAAACTGATTTAAATTAAGCCTGTGCAAACCCCTCGACAGATACTCTTATTTCAGTGTAAACCACTTAAACTAAACTGAAATAAGCCATTCTTAATTTGAATTAAGAATGTCTGCAGAAGGATTACCACCAATTTGACTAAACTGGTTTAAAAATCATACCATCAATTAAGCCAATGCAATTGTCTCAAAGACAAGGCCTCAGCACTTCTGTTGTGTTTTACACTCAGTGATGAAAGCCTCATTACTCCTCTATGAGGTCAGTCAGTATCATTCCTAATTTAAAAAAAGAAGAAACAGTGTAGAGTGTAAAGCTGGCTGAAGAGTGGCATTAACGTCCACAGAGACTGGAGGTTCATCATGCGACATTTCCGATAGTTACACAAACACAACATTAATGTTAAGTTCCAAAACAGGCTTGCAATTGTACAGCCTTCTAGAAAGATACAGTCCCTGTCCTTAGGAGCTTGCAATCTAAAGAGAGACAAAAATACAACACAAGCACATTCAATATACACAGGCCTTAGGTAACAGGACAGATATTTTACTTAGTTGATCATTTAAATGGCTAATATTGTCCCATTTATTTTTCCCAAAGTTATTACACCTGCATGTAGGTAAAAGAAAGAAAAGAAAGATCTGAACTAGTGTCAACTAGTGTGAACAAAGTCCTGAACACCAAATGCTTTGCTATCCGTTGAATTCTAAACCAAGTCCAGCATTAAAACGCACAGCCTGAACTAATTATTCACTAGGATTTGGCCAACTGAGACAGAATCATAAATAATAATATTAATAATTAATAATAATGCTTAGCACTTATACAGCACTTTACATTTTCAATGCGCTGTACAAACATTCACTAATTAATCAATTAATCAAGAAGCTATAAAATTAGCTACATTAACTAATCAATTAATCACGAAGCGATTAAATCCCGACTGAGAGGCTATCGATTGTTGCTGGAAATAACAATGTAATTACAATGTTGCCACAGAAAGATAAGAATTCTGGACCTAGGAAATAAAAGTTAAGCTATGTTAAATGTGTTTATGTGTTAAATGTGGATGGATTAGAGATGTGCCAGAGAAATCTGTGATGAAGAATCTGAAAGGATTCAAAGTTTGGATTAGCTGCTATAAGTGTGAATGTTTATTTGAACTTCTGAAGCCCCACAACAGACCCCAACCTCAACTCCAGAACGAGCTGGATGACTACCAAATGTGAATGACTATGAGACCTTGACTGCAAGGAATCCCTAACATGAAGGAAGCAGAGTGCATCAAAGCCCCTGGGGGCCAGGATTGTCTCTTTGTTCTGTGCTCGTACAGTGCCTAGCACAATGGGGTCCTCATCCATGACTAGGGTTCCTAGATGCTCTGATAATATAGTAATCAAACCCTGAGAAGAAAAGAAATGAAGATGAGCTAAGGATCTATCTGGTCCTCCATCCTTGGTATCAGCTGCTGTCTTTACTGTAGGCTCTCTGGCACCTGCTGGAATGAGAAGTAAAACTGGTGATTTTTGCAACTACACTTAACAGCATCCCCACAGAGATTAATTAATACCCTGTTCGGTGTATGCTACTCACCCTGTGACAGTACCTAAGCTACAACCTGAGAAGAGTTTGTAAGCATCTATCTGCTGGCCTGTAGAAGATCCCTCAAAAGAAGGGGAGACGAAGGGCTGCATTCCATCTGGCATAAAATTGAATAAACTGCAGGCACTCTCGTCTTTAACAGCGGGAAGTAGACTATGGAATCGGCAGACCAATGTAGGCTATGCTCCGGCTTGATCTGAAGACAGATCACTTGAAGAATGGTATGCTATCCACCCAGGCATTTATACTAGGCCCACCATTTAGTGACGGAGCATCTTACTAAATTATAAAATACAAGAGATCTACAACTAACCCTGAGTTCTCTTCTCTCTGCTGTCCCAGGATTGAGCATGGTGCCTAGGACTCAGGAGGTCTTTAATGATCTGATCCTTCTAATTTTATTCTTTACTCCATTCTGACAACAGGCAGAGTGATAGATTTTCTTCCCCCCACATAATGATTGTCAATGTTATGAGGAAGTGTTAGTAAAAGGTGGGTCTTGCATTCTGTCCTGAAGGCAACCACACTTCATCCTGAACTCTCATGCACAGGATTTCCACAGCCATGGACTGACTGCTGCTAACTCGCCATCTCCCAGTCTTACAAGTCCTTAGCCTTCCCATTCAAAACTGAATTGCAAAAGCCTTGCAATGTTTTGATCATAGAAGCAGTGTCTGAGATAGCTCAGTCCCAGCCCACTTAGCTTACTGGGACACACAAAGGGTACATCTACACTACAGGGGGGAGTCGATTTAAGATACGCAAATTCAGCTACGTGAATAGCGTAGCTGAATTCGGCGTATCGCAGCCGACTTACCCCGTTGTGAGGACGGTGGCAAAATTGACTTCTGCGGCTTTCTGTCGGCGGCGCTTACTACCACCTCCGCTGGTGGAGTAAGAGCGCCGATTCGGGGATCGATAAATCGATCTCCGAGAGGTCGATTTCTACCCGCCGATTCAGGCGGGTAGTATAGACCTAGCCTAAGACCTGTAGCATCTGTGGGCTGCACTTCTGTATTAACGATGAAGATGGCTGAGACATAGAAAGTGCAGACCATATCTGGCCAGCAGTCCAAAGAGGATGGATCTAGACTGTTCTCAGTGGTACCAGATGAAGAACAAGGAGCAATGGTCTCAAGTTGCAGTGGGGGAGTCTAGGTTGGATATTAGGAAACACTTTTCCCTAGGAGGGTGATGAAGCACTGGAATGGGTTACCTAGGGAGGTGGTGGAATCTCCTTCCTTAGAGGTTTTTAAGGTCAGGCTTGACAAAGCCCTGGCTGGGATGATTTAGTTGGGGATTGGTCCTGCTTTGAGCAGGGGGCTGGACTAGATGACCTCCTGAGGTCCCTTCCAACCCTAATATTCTATGATTCCTCCACTAAGAAACTGAATGGCCAGCGTGAAGAGCAGACAGGAAGTTACCTGCCATTCCTTTCCTGAGCTGTGGCTCCATGCGTTATGTTTAACGAGATTGTACTTTTACTTGCCTACTATCTTATGCCATTCCCCCCTTATATTTTATTAATTTTCAATCTCTCTTCTATAATAGTGAACAAACAAAAGAGAGAGCAGAATATTATATTTCATAACACCTCAAAAGCTTGAGAGACAAAAGCATTCTCAGACAGTCAAAAATCATACTAGACTTTGCCTTCCCTCACAAGACAGAGGACTTTTTGTTCTAGTCCACAGATAGCCTTCGGCCGACACTGGATCTCATAGCACAGAGTACAGGAGCTTCCCATGCTTCATCCTTCCTAACTGGCATAAAATGGAACAGATTGCAGCAGTCCTCATCTTCTATAAGGGTTAACAGCCAAAAGAGACTACAGGTCTCAGCGTCCCATTCTCTACTTGAGCCAAGCCTCCTCCTGGTTGGATCAAGATGGAGAACAGCATTTTGGGGGCTGTAGTTTATATAGGTCACACCTGCATGCTAAAGATAAGAGTGACCAAGGCGGGGACTGGCAGGGCACATTTGGCCTGTGGCTGCATCGTGATGTGATAATTGGAAGGGTGTCTTAATTACTTGCAGAAGGTACAGCTCAATCCCCAGATTTATAGCCTGAAAAGTTCAGCAGAAAACCAAACCAGATGGAATAAAAGGTGATTCTGAAACAAATATACATAGTCTTCTTAGCAAGCCCCTACTAGATGTGTATATGGCTGGTATACCACCTGGGAGGGGTCTGTACTTTAACTCCTGTCTCCCCCACTGTGCAGCCCTCTTGGACTTTGCAGCTCAGGAAAAGCCCATGCTCCCCAGTTCTAAGATCACTATTTATATTGGACACCCATTAATTGCATTGCTTGGAATGGTTTGCTGTGGGTTCTCTTTCCTTTTTATTCTAGCTGCTTTATTTCGTGATCTGATGATTGATTGGGCCTTGTGAGCAATCATGAGCCTCAGCCTATTGCTGCTGCTTGATAGAGTGTATATCTCTATTTCATATTCAATAATGATGAATGGTCATGACTTACGTTTATATAGAGCCTTTCATCCAGAAAGATCCCAAAGCGCTTTACAAATTGATTTACTGTGCAAACTATGGGGTTTATTCTCCGCTTCATAAGCTCATATAAATCCCATTGAGTTACTTGCACTTCATCATGGTATTCAGTGTTGCCCAAACAAAACACATGAGCTCTTTAAAATACACATAGGAGACAGCCAGGGGCGCAGTAATAAAAATATGCAAGCATTCAGGGCCTCAGTTTTGTGCATCACCCCAAAGGCAGCATCTCCAGCAGCTCAGTGGCTCCTAGGGCTGGGAAAATGCCACAGTAAACCACCAATAGGACTTCCTGCCGTAACCTATTTCTTGAAGGTCTCCTATCCAAGTATTGACCAGGCCAGATTCTGCTTAGCAAGATGACAAGATCATACCCCAAGGTGGCATCTCCTGCATACAATTGAAGTAGCAGGTATGTCTCCTCTTAATAATATTATTATACAGAACGGTGCCAATGGCTGCATGTTAGGAGTCATTGATGTATAAGTAACTAGGATGAAATTCTACAGGACAAGTTAAAGATGCCATGCAGTAACTGTCCCCAGATAGTTATTAAGGGTATTGTACAGATTAAAGCACTCTTTTTTGTCTGCCAGTTGAAACTCTGAGGTTCCTTTATGTCACAAAACATCTGCACAAAAAGAGGACAGATGCCCAAGCTCGCCTCTCTAAGCCATAGTCCCATTGAGCAGCATTTTACTAGGGCTTTCACAGGTTGAAAGGCAGGAGCTGAGTCAGGGTCTGGCTACACTACAAGTGGAACAGACACAGCTATACTGCAGTAGCACAGACACCACGCACTGTGATGGAAGGGGGCTTTCAATCGCGGTAGTAGAGGTGGTAGTTAGATTGAAGGAAGAATGCTTCCATCAACCTAGCTGTGGGTATAGCGGGGCTTAGGTCAACTTAACTCCATCTCTCAAGGATGTGAATTTTTCATACCCCTAACCAATAGTGTTAGGTTGACCTACATTTTAGGTGCAGCCCAGGCAGTAGGAAGAGGAACAGAGAGCAAGTTAACCAGAGAGAGACCTGTGTGATACAGAGTACAAGCTGCTTCTGAAGACAGGGCAGAGGTGCCTTAACTGAGCTTTCTGCTAGAGCAGTGGTTCTCAACCTTTCCAGACTACTAGACTCCTTTCAGGAGTCTGATCTGTCTTGCATACTCCAAGTTTCACCTCACTTAAACTACAACTTCAGCTTCATTAATGTGCTTGCATGCATCAGTAAATGACATAAAACGCATGTCTAATACAGTGCATATATGCACATTATGTTACCATATAATATAGTATATACAGCAGTATAAACAAGTCATTGTATGAAATTTTAGTTTCTACTGACTTATCTAGTGCTTTTTATGTAGCCTGTTGTAAAACTAGACAAATATCTACATGAGTTGACGTACCCCCTGGAAGACCTCTGTGTACCCCCAGACGTACACATACCCTGGTTCAGAACCTCTGGGTTAGAGGGAGAGGCCTCCATTGTCATTTGTTATCACCCCAATTCAAAGAATTGGGAATGTGCGCATCTGGTAAATAAACAAATTATACTGTGGAAATACCTGACTTCATCTTACCAACTTTTCTCCATATAGGAAACTGACTCACAAGGCTCCAAATTCTGCTAGCTCTTAGCAAAGGGGTACCTGTATAATGACAAATAATATTACCCAAGGTCTCTGAATCTATATGAGATCATTAAATTCACCTACTGGTGCCATCTAACCAAAGCTCTGCTCAGATGGATACCTTGAGAAACAGAAGCAATGAGCGATGTCTGCCACTGAACTGAGGGATGAACGAATTAATAGAGGGGTTCATCACTTACACAAAATGCAACTGACCTTGTCAGTAGTTTTGCGTATTCCCAGCTATTCAGTCCAATATCTATGTTGGAATAAAAGCATCCCTGCTTCATTAATTTGAAAAAACACAGTGAATTTGGTGCTGATGAAAGTGAAGTGCTGATAGTGTTTGGTTAATGCCAGGCATAGCATGGATGTGCGTTATGCAAGATTCCCACATGTGACTTTGCCACTGTACCTGGTGTACAGCACCTGCTACTGTTCCAGTCCTGATCCTCTTCTGATCACAGATGCAGTCATGTCAAGTTATGCAATGCTTGTGTGGTGTAAAAACATCCCCAAGGGACTAGTGTAAGACAACCCAACTCATTTCAGTTGTGACCACGTAGTAGTAGTTGTCAGGTGCCCCGAGATAAAAGGAATTAACACACTGTTAAAACTGCATGTGCCACCTGTTTCCCAGACTCTCTTCCTCCCTGATCTGCCACTGAGACCGTCCTCAGATTCCACAGTGATGGGCACAGTATAACAAGCATGAATAGAATTCTCCCAAGTTTATTATGTGCACAGACTGTTGCCAAGTTTATCATCACTGTGGGATCAAGGAGGATGAGGAAGAGAGGCTAAAACAGACTGAAAATGAGTCTGAAAATGCAAGTATCTTGAAAATTACAGTAATTAGATTTGCAAAGACATTTTGAAGGACTCTATCGAATTCTAAGCACATTCTAGAAAGAGGAAGACTACAAGGGAAATGTGGATGGTCTCGAAGAGAGCAACTTGGCAGATATAAAGAAATAGGATGCAGATCCCTAACTACATGCCAATAAGCAAAGGGTTAACTCTTTGTGCAGATCTCCCACAAGTTTACCATAATGAAGCCAGGCTGGGGACTGAAGGGCCAATCAGGCACTCAAAGACATTCTAGAGCAACTACTGGAATCTAGGGGTCCCTCAAGAGGCAGAGGCCCACGCCCAGTCTTGTAGCTACTGGATCATAGCCCAGTCTTGGCTTTTTCTGTTTGACCCTATGTTTATGCAATACCCTGTGGTTTCTTTCCTTGTAACTTGGCTCAGGAATAAAAAACAGAAAAAAAAAACTCACTTGTTTAAGACCATTGGGCAACATTTAATTGTAACTAAATGTGGGGTCCCATGCGGAGTGGATAAAGCACACGACCAATGTGGTTGCAAGCTGAATCCAATTCTGTTTATTGCAAGCTTTCTTTTATAGTTTTTCTCAACATTACATAACACAATTAGGCTATAATCACACATCTACGGATTGGACAAGAAGGAGAATCATGTGTTTATCACATGTATAGCCCCACACCGATTGGTTCAACCGTTCCTTACATAAGGCCATGATTTGTTTACCTCATCTTATATAATCCTAGACCACCCGGGGGCCTTACATAAGGCCATGATCATCTTATATAATCCTAGACCACCAGGGGGCCTTACATAAGGCCATGATTTGTTTACCTGGCAAGTGTCCCATCGTGACCCTTACCTCCTCATGGAACTTTTCATTAGGTTGGTGTAGGGATGATACATCCCCACAACTAAACACCATGGAATTTCTTTAAAAAAACAACAACAACACTAAAAGAGCATTAAAATTGCAAACTCATAAGAGTTAGGAAATGCCAGAATTAAGGTTGCCCATGCAACCAGTCTTTACATTGCATAATCACAAACTATTTCTCCTTGGGACCCCTGTTTCACTCAGTGAATGGGTAGTGATTCAACATTTCTTTTTACCCTCCTCATTCAATGTGCAGTCCAGGCCTCATTTAAAATGCACACAATCCAAAGCCTGCACTGAATATAAAAAGTATTCATTTCCTCCTGGGTGTTTCTACCATAATGTCTGAACACTTCACAAACATTAATGGATTTATCTTCACAATAGCCCTGTGAGATTTAAGTGGTAGAAAGTCCTACTTAGCGCCTGCAGGCCTATGGTGGAGCATACTCAGTCACTGTGAGGAAGACATGTGCAGTGCAGTCAGCAGGCAGGTACTGTAGGAGGCTGAAGCATTCTCAATGCACACAGGCTCTTCAGAGAACTTAGCTATCCAAACTCTAACCAGCTGCTATTGGGCACATGCAAATAGTTTTTTTCAGAGGCTTAAAACTTGGCCAAATTTGGGTGAATTTTCAAAGGGATGTCCTGGACTGCCAATTTCAAATCCCTGCTGGAATGCATGGAGGTACTAGAGCTTCTCAACAAAAACATTGTAAGAATTTTTTTTAACACCGGCAAATAAATGTGTTTTTCGGTGATCTCATTCTCAGAAACAGCTTAACTATTTTAGCTGAAACTTTATAGAAAATCTCAGCCAAAGGCAGACACCTGGCATGGAAAATTTCAACCTGAACAGTTTAAGTTTAGCAAAGTTATAAGCAACTGAAAACAAGGTCTTAAACTGGAAGTGTCTGGTAATCTTAAACAGAGGTGGCTCTACCAGCTCTGCCTATAATTATTTTTTGAGCATCTAAAAGCATGCTAGATGTCTCACAAACAAGTAAAGAAACAACCATTTTTAAAAAGTGCACAAGGAACACACTTACTTACAGTACTGCAGGTGGGGAACAGGCTGCTCTATTCAGCTACCTAACAGAGTGGGGGAACACACACCAGTTATCAGAAGTAAGAGAGGGGTGGAGCATAGCTCCAACCCATAATAATCTAAGTAACCCAGTTAACCCCTTGATGACCATTTTACTAGATTCCTCTCCTCTTAATTTACATCCTGGATGTAAATCTTTTAAATAGCCAGGGGCTCTTCTCTCTCTCTCTCTCTCTCAGAAGGTAGCACCAGCATGCAGCAGCCTGAGTCTCCCCCAGGAGCAGAGACCCCCTTTCCTCAGTCCCCTGGTCCAGCAATTCTGTCAATACCCCGTCTCAGGCATTCCTGATAAAACTGCATCCTTTCCTGGCCTCAGTCCCTCCAGATGGTCATCACCCAAGGGCAAAGGCTCTGGTGCTCACACATCACTCTGCAAGCAGACATGATCCTGATGTCATTTTATGACTTGCCCATCATTTAAACTGATTTTAAACAACCAGGGTTCAACTTGCCCTGGGATAGTATCCAGAATCCATGTGGCTGGCGAGCATTGAAACTTTTGGTATAGAGCAGGTTCTTTGTGCCTAGCTCTCTGTCTTTAGCATGACAGTCATGGGTTTTTTAAACATTTGCTTCATCAACACTCCCCCTTCCATAGTAGGATGGATGAAGTCCCAATTATCTTCCATTCCATCAACAGCTGGGCCAGGTTCACGCTCCCTGTAGTTGGAGGAATGGTTCTGTATTTCAGAGGAAATAGAGACAGCTTTGTCCCCAAGCTCCCATTAATCTTCTTCTCCAACCCCACTTTAAAAGTCCTGTCTCTGCAAGGCCACTGGATGATATGGGGATGTTTTAATATGTTAAATCCCATTCTTGATCAGAAAGTCTTTAAATCTCATGCTTGTAAAATGTGGTCCATTGTCTGTGACAAGTACTCCTGGTATGACATCGGAGCTTTTCACAAGTAGCAGTGGAGGTCACCAAGGTCATCACATGGATTTCTAACCATTTCAAATATACATCCACTATGATTAGAACCATTTTTCTCATGTTAGGGCCTGCAAAGTCTATACGTGGGCAGAACCATGAGTGGCCTGGTCATTCCCAGAGATGAAGGCATGCCAGCACGGAGGTCTGCTGGTGTATTTAACATTGATGACATCCCTTTACTACTTCTTTCCGGTCATCATCCATGTTTGGCCACTATACACAGCTCCGAGCCAAATATTTTATGTGTGAAATGCCAGGTTGTGCTTCAGATAACTGTCAGGACTTTATCCCATCCTTGTGGGGGGAAATAATGACTCTCGTGCCCCACAACATACATCCATTCTCTATTACTCAAGTCAGTACTCCTAGTCATAAATGGACAGAACTCTTCCCCTAACTGCAGGGCTGGCCACATCAGAGAAAGTGCCGATGCACTTAGGACAAGATAGGAACCCTGTCTAGTCCATTTCCTTAACAGGGAAGCCTTTGCTCGAGGTTTTCCACAATCTCTCCTGGAAGCTCCATGGAACCTGATAATGGCAATTGACTGTGCGCATCTTTTTTGGCATGCTTGTGCCCTGCCTTTTAGACTATCCTATAGCCATAAGTGACTACGATCAAAGCCCAATGCTGGAGCCAGGCAGCTGCAATGGCCTGCCAACCCTTGTTTTCACTGAAGAGGCCACAGAGCCACAGCACAATCACAGTACTGAATCTGGACACAGCTTTCCCTCTGCTGTACCCAGAGCACAGATTCCGTGACCTGACCGAGTTGTTCCAGCTGGAAGACCCCAGATCGAGATCATCAGCATAATTCTCATAGGCCATCAAACAGCAATCTGATTGTGGCAATTGTGAGTCGGTATCAAGTCTGTACCTGTAACACTGAGTGCCATTCCAAGCCCCTGGAGTTACCTAATTCTGTTGCTCAAAGCAGCACACTAAGAAGAAAGCAAAGTGACAGTGTCCCATCTCACACAAGAGCCATCACAGACTTGAGGTGAAACACACTCCCTATGTTCAGAAACCCTGGAAGTTACCAAGCAATGCTAAAGGCGTATCACACAAAGACAATGACAGATTTGGTTTTTCAGCATTTGGCTGGCAAGATTTTGCACCTGCAAAAATGGGAAAGTGTCTTCAAGATTGCAGAGCCGGTGATAGGGAAACGTCATCAAAATAATTAAAGATGTGGGGTCTGAGTCTAGTTCCCAGCAGGACAGCTGTCTACTTCACATAAACCACCAGGAGAAGTGCCAATAATTGCCCCCCATACTGGCACTCAGCAGAAAAGCCAAAGACAATGGATTCCAGAAACTGAACTCCTTACACCCCTAGGAGGATCCATTTCATTCCAAGCTTGGAGTGAGTCACATTAGCAGGGGGTGGTGTGTATGGGAAGCTGTATTCACCCTAGGAATAAACAGAGGATTCTGACAGCCTTCAGAGCTGTCAATACAGCTTCTTTCACCTGTACTGAATTCACATAAAACTAATAGCGTAAAAAAGAGGAAGAAAACACAAACACGCTTTCACAAACTCTGTGAAAAGAAAAAAAAATTACTAAGCAAAACACCAGAAACTGAGTTGCTGCATATGTAGGGCAGAGAGAGAGAGTGTGTGGGCTTGTCAATTTTTTTAACCCTTTGCGGATCACCTTGCTGCTAATCCCCAACCTCCACCCTTCATGTCCTTCTCAGTCTCCCCACCCCCAGTTCTCAGTTGCCTATTGCTTCTAGTCACTTTATCAAGCGGGCAGAGCGGCATGCATGTAAATTACTCCACCATTAAATTAGAGTTCCATGTATAAAGGTGCTTTAAGCCAGTGATTCCCAAACTTTTCAGGTGTTTAGCTTAACCAGCCTAACACCTTGCCTGGTCGAGCCAGTGTGCACTGCCTCCCATTCAGCTACATGTGTTCCATCCCCCAGTGCTGCCTGGGAGCTGCTCATGATTGTGTGACAGGAGTCTAGAGTACCCCATGCTTCATGGGAGTTAGAGCCTTCCCAGCTGAGTGGGAGGCGGGCAGTAGCATAGCACAAAATCCAGGGGCTGCAGAGTGTCATTTAATGAGGGGGCATGTGAGGGGTGAGGGCCCAGTTCTGCCCCCAAGGGTGGGAGGCTCTGGAGGGGGAAATGGTGCAGAAGAAGCCTGACCAACATTCACCCCACGCTATCCTATGGGTCTGGTCTGGTTCCCCACTCTGGCCTATTGTCTCTTGCCACAGTGTGCACAGGGCACACCCTGCCCTGCCCTATCCTCTTCCTGGCACCCTGGTGTGCTAGATTGCCTGCCCCAAACTGGGCACGACTGAGTCCCAGTGTAACCCATGTGCCTAATAGGGAGATATCTCTTTAAGAGACCCATGGGGGGAGATAGGAGTGAGTTGCGTCTGGGTCATTGTTGCTAGGCAGATTAAGCACTCCACAGCCAGAAGCTTCTGGAATTGGGTGTGGTAGTTTTGGGTATGCTCCAATAGGTTCTCTATTGCTGGAGTCAGACTCCATGAGGGCAAGCAGGCAGGACAGCTGCTTTGCAGAAGGCCATGTGCCCTGTGCGAGTTGAGAGAAGCTGAGCCCAGGAACAGAAACCAGGCTGTTATCCCTAACTCTGAAGCATTTTGCAGCAGGTTAGTGATATTGTTAACCCTCTAACAGGGAAGCATGGGCAATGCTAATTATAGCAAGGGGAAATTGGGAGAGGAAAATAACAATTTCTATTTTAATTGTATGATTTGAATGTTGTTTTGATTTTAGCCAAACTGTTCTAGTTAAATTGTCTCAACTAGTCTGATTAACCAACTTTTCTTTAAATGCAGTAATGGGGAAAGAGTCATTTATATTTTGCTATTCTCAGTTTTGTATTTTCTTGTAACAGGGTTTTCTTTAAATCTATACACTTAACTGCGTGGTTTGTTGATCAGTTAGCTGACTGGCTAGCAGTGATTTCAGCAGACGAAGAGTCTGCATGGATTCCAACTGAAGATTCCTACAAGCAGGTGGAGGGAAGATGTTGTTTTAGACCAGGTTGTTTTAGACCCGAAGGCGGCACGCAAACTGATTTTCAGTGGCATTCACGCTTCCCGGGTCCTGGCCACCGGTCCAGGGGGCTCTGCGTTTTAATTTAATTTTAAATGAAGCTTCTTAAACATTTTATAAACCTTATTTACTTTACATACAACAATAGTTTAGTTATATATTGTAGACTTATAGAAAGAGACCTTCTAAAAACGTTAAAATGTATTACTGGCACGCGAAACTTTATTTTAGAGTGAATAAATGAAGACTCAGCACACCACTTCTGAAAGGTTGCCAACCCGTTTTAGACTCAGCAGGCTGTATAGATTTGGTGATCAAAGACTCTAACTGAGACTTAGGTGAACAAAATCTAAGCTTTTGGGAACTTTCTGTTTCTTCTCACTGTATTTCTGTGGGGACTGAACTGTTCACTTTTTTATTTTAATTTTTTTTTCTTTATGTTTATATATAACTGTGAAGGTAATGTCTGGATTATAAAATAGCCGTGTTATGCTTAAAAATTAGATCATAAAATCTTATGATAAAGAAACAAAGTTATTTAATTACATTAATTTCTTTAGTTCCTTTTGGGACTTGAATGTGGGGAGGTTGACCCTGTGCAATCCTTGCTGAAAATCCTTAGAGACTGAACTCTGGATCTCCAGCTGCTCTGGGAGTTGAGGGTGTTTTTTAAGGCACTAGAGACAGGAAATGAAGTGAACTCTAGCCCACTCAAAAGTTACACCAGCACAGAGGATAATCTCTAAAGCAGGGAGGGGAAGCCTAGAGTACAAACGTGAATACACAGATCAGGGCCTGCAAACAAACTGCTTGACAGGACCTTATTACACAAAAAGAAAGACACTGCTCTGGGGTTTCTTCCTTCCCAAGCAAAACAAATGTCCGAAAGTGGGAGCCCTGCGTACATAGGAAACCACAATCCCCTCCAGCTTTCCAGCGTGGAGGAGCATGCTGAACTTCCCCATCCCCCTGCAGCCTTTCCTCCCTCGCTCCCTCCCACCGTAGATATATAAGGCTAAGTTGATGAGCTGTTCAGCTTAGTGTGAAATGTGTTACATTTTCCCCCCAGCTGCTTCCTGATTGCAGTATTTACTTTTAATCTCCTCTGCCTCGATGCCCGATAAAAACTTTGTCACATTAGATGGTGACAGATGGGAAAGAGAAGGGGGGGGATCACTGCAAGGGAACGTCCTGGCTTCCCAATAATTTTTCACAACGCCAATTATGTCCTTCAGTGCTTCCCGGCATGTGCACCCATGTCAGCAGAGAAGGAAATAGAAAGGCATAAATAAAGACAAAACCAGGCGCTGCGTGGCTTTAAACTGCACAATAACATTTCTCATTTGGGTGAAATATTGTTGGATTCTCTCCCTGTGCTGGGGAGAGATGCACACACAAAGTTCAGGACTGCTTGCCCTGTGCTTGGAAAGCATCTACCCCTGCAAGTGGCTCCCCAGCATCATGAGCAGCAGAGTAGGCATGTGCCTTGCCTTCTGTAGTGGTTCCTATTTCCAGTGAGCCAAACTCTGAGATACTTAGGCAAACTCCCATGGATTAAAGGAGGCCTCAAGATTAGCTGCATCTAGGCTAGCACAAGCATTTTTACAACCTTTAAAACCAACTCCTCAAGAATATAGCGTGTTGTTGTGCTAGAGGATGTTGGTAGCTGCTATCAAGCAGGTCTTTGATCTATGGGCAATCATAGATGTCACTGATGCTGATGGGCATGCTAGGCCCTTTCATTCAGGCTAAATGTAAGAACAATTAAGCTTCTTTATGGATTAAGACAGAGGAAACAACTGAAACCACTATCCAAGATGCAGGCCACATGAGAAGAATAAAAGGGATTTCCCGGGAACTGATTGAAAATGCAACAGGTGGGGCATTGATTGATGAGACTGAGTCGGTCTACAGGTCAGAAGCAGAAAGGAACCAGAAAGCCAGAGAAACATGGGTAGCATGACCCTCAGAGGAAGCAAAGACAGATATCCTTGGGGCACAGAACTGGCTGGAAAACAGGCTTAGATTTTTGAATAGGGAAACTGCCTCCTGTTTGTTCCTGTTGTGTTCAGGGAAACAGGACGCTATTTTTACAAAGCATGCACACAAACAGGATTTAATCAAAGAAATAACTGACCATCAATATCTCCTCCAGATGGAAACAACCCAGCCAGGCCCTGGGCCACAGGAGTTTTGGTATCATCATAAGCCCTGGTTTATGACATTAGCATAGTGCAACAGAATAAGACACATCAAGTATATGTAAGAGCAAATGCTACACGGTGTGGATGGCACAGTGGGTTAGTATAGTGACTGCTCACTTCTTCACATCAGTGTTCAAATCCTGGCCCCATCGCACAAGAGATGAGAGCTTGGTGGTTTTCGTTCTAGACACAAAACCTCACAACAATCTGACAGGATGGCACCCAACGAAGGTGCAGTAGTGAAATGGCAGGGATTGCTGTAGGTCAGGATTGAGGTGTATCAACTGAGCTTCTGGTGGGGAGGGGGTGTCAAGGTCTAAAATAGCAAGGGATGGATCACATCAAAGAATAACGCATAGTCTCCTGACACTAACCAAAGTATTAGCAGGTAGAAGATACCAGCATGCATTGTACCAGTGAAAAACTGGGCATCAGCCAAGAAGCAGAATTACTGATTCAGCCAGGCAATGTGTGAGAGCAAGGGGTCTGTGTGCACAGACAGGGCTAGAAGTACTGATGGAGGGCAGGGAAGGCAAGGGTTTGTAAGCCACATGAGTGATGAGCAGTATTCTGGGAAGAAGTCAAGAGAGCTGTGTGTACAAGCAGGCAGGCACACAGCTACTGGCAGAGGGAAAATAGGTAGGGCAAAAGTATGTGGGGCCATTTAGTTAAAACCCTTTTGCTGTAGGGTCGATCTGTAAGAAACACCCTGACACTGGAGTCAGGATTCACTTCACATATAGCTTGAGATGTAGCCTCCTTGTGATTATATAAGGCCAGATTTCAGCAGAAGTATTTATATTTATGTGCCTGTCAGTATGGACATGAGTGTGTGTACGTGCAAGTGTATGTATGGGCAGGTTTACAGACCAAATTATGTCAGTGAACCTCCACCTGGCTGCGCACAGCTAACATGGGCATGGATGGATGTTGCCACAGCAGTAAAAATATCTCCTCCCCTGTGGGCAGAGCCACCAGCCAGGGGGGAAAGATGCATCTCTTAGGAGCACTCACACTGCAAAAGAAATAAAATACATTAGAACCTCAGTGCTACAAACACTGGAGTTACGAACTGACCGGTCAACCACACACCTCATTTGGAACCGGAAGAATGCAATCAGGCAGCAGAGACAAAGGACCCCTCCTCTCCCCCCCAAAAAAACAAAAAAGTGAATACAGTAAACAACTAAAAGAATAAATGGAAAGCAGCATTTTTCTTCTGCACAGTAAAGTTTCAAAGCTGTATTAAGACAACGTTCAGTTATAAACTTTGAAAGAACAACCATTATGTTTTGTTCACAGTTATGAACAACCTCCATTCCTGAGGTGTTTGTAACTCTGAAATTCTAGTGTACACCCAGGCCAGTTAAGAGTCAATAAATGCAGATACAAAAACAGCCTAAAGCCATAAAAGACAATGACTGCAAATCAAAAAGATGACAAGGCAATGGGACTTAACGATTAGGAGGCTAGGAGAGAAGAACATAGGTCTATCCAAGACATTTTTAAGCGCCTACCGCCTTTTAAAGTGTACACTCTGTGGGAAAGGACTATATTTTTGCACAGGCCTAAGCCTGATTGGAGCCCCTGGTATAATGGTTATACAACTACTAAGCAACAGTACCATCACTGCAAGGAGAGCAATAGTCAGGCCACGGGGAGGGCTGTTATAGAGATTTTATCCTAAAATCAAAGTTGGCAGTGCCCAAATGACAATCGAGGTTCTAGATGCAGAGTGCGATAACTTGCTTATGCAGATGAGAACTGCCATTTCGATCAAGCTTAGGGCTAGGTAGCCAGGACAGAAATGCTGCCATACCTCATAAGAAATAACTGCTTCAGAGGGGGAAATCAAATCTGGGTCTCCCACTTCCCAGGTGAGTGTACTAATCACTGGGCTGAAAGTTATAGGAGAGGGACGGGGAGTGGGTGGCACCACCACAAGTTTTGTGAATCTAGCCTTTCATTTTCTTTGCTTTTATTTTTGAAATGCTTAGCAAGGAAACAACACATTTTGTTCAATCTGAAAAGACGTTTTTCCAACTTTTTTCAGTTTACCAAAAATTCTGAAAAAAATGTTGCTTTCAGTTGGGGTTGAACTGAATTTCTTTTCCTGATTTTTTTGGAACGGCCAGATATTCACACAGCCCTACTGGTAATGTCTTAGCACCCTCATTAGGCAGATGTAAATGAAGACTCAAGGTGCAAGGCAGGGGAGAATCAGGTCCAGCATGTTTTAACAGCTACTTGTGTGCTCAGCTCAGTCTGATGGAAACATTAGACTGGGACTTTCAAAGGGGCTTGAGATAGTTAAGCACACAAGTCCCATTGACTTCCCTTAGGTCTCTTTCAAAATTCCAGCCTTAGTTCACACTGGGCGTGCTCAGAGGTTTCATTCCCCCAGTGTCCTTACCTTAATTTATTTGTATAGTCACCCTCATTCTACCAACTTGATGCCTTCATTACTCCCCTGGCATAAGCAGTTTGAAGGGGCTGGTAACATTTTACTCAGCTGGTAACTTCCAGCTATTTAATGATATTGCACACACTAATCAGTGGCCAGTATCACTTTCTATGTTGACGACATATTATGATTATTTGTTAACTTTGTGCTCTGTAAAAGAAACAAGAGAGGATACTGTCCCTGCCTTGAAGAGCTAATTTACAGTCTAATAATACCATGTAATCATACCATCTAGATATGACAAGCATCACACAAATAGAGTGTAAATGCATGATCATTTCTTCTGAACCAGAGGGCAGGTCAGTGTATTGCACATGGAAATTACTGGACCTACTACTCAGTAACCTGCAGGCACCTAATGGTTGTAGATACAGAGTCCTCATCAGTAAGTCCTATTAAATTACAAAGTTTACTAAAGGGTAATTACAAGGTATTTGTGCTGCTGTCATTGAAAATATTACACGTTTCCCTAAAGGCCAGCCAACCCCTCCTGGAAAACTTAGAAAATATTATATTTAGAAACAATTGCATCAACATTTTTTGTATTTTCCATTCCTGGTTCTTTGTAATATTAGGATATATACATGACAACAGGATCTTTGTTCTGTTCCAAAGAGACTTAATATGGATAAATGCTGGCAATACACTTGGGGGGAATAATACCACACAGAGAGAGAAGCCAAGAGGGAGCTGGTTAGAGAGCAGTGATCCAGAGAAGGACTTATGGGTCAGAGCAGATACCAAATTAAACAGGCATGAGTAGCGTGATGCTATTACCAGTGCTATTTTGGGGATGTTATCTATAGGGCTATCCTTTGTGAGACAGAGGAAGTGATCATTTCTCTTTGTTCAGCCTTAGGGAGAGTGCATAGGAGTCTTGTGCTCAGTTCTGGCCCCTGCCTACAGCAGGCACATAGGAATACTGGAGAGAGTCCAAAGAAAGGTGCCAAAAATGCTCAAGAAATTAGACAGCATATCCCAAAACTGTTCAGCATGGGAGAGAGGAAGCAAAGACTCTAAAAACCTGAGGCCAGGATAGTTCTGAAAGGATCGAGAGGAGAAGTTATTCGGGAGTAATGGCCTGAACCGAAACAAAGGGATTTCAAGCAGAGAACTACTGACCGTGAGGTCACTGTAACCAGCAGCTCCCAAACCACCTACCAACTGGATCAGTTCAATAAACAAAGATCACAGGAATAGCAGCTAGGGCCTACTGCAGGGGTAGGCAAACTACGGGCTGGATCCGGCCCCTCAGGGCTATGGATTCGGCCCGCAGGATTGCCCCCTATGGTGCCGTGGGCCCCACGCCGCTCTCAGAAGCGGCCGGCCCAACGTCCCTGCGGCCCCCGGGCGGGGGGGCAGAGGGCTCTATGCGTTGCCCTTGCCTCCAGGCACCACCCCCCAGCAGCTCCCATTGGCCAGGAACGGGGAACTGCAAAGAATGGGAGCTTCGGGGGAGGTACCTGGAGGCGCGGCAAGGGCAGCGCACGCAGAGCCCTCCGCCCCCCGCTCTCCCCAGGGGCCGCAGTGCTTCCTGGAGCGGCGTGGGGCCGGGGACAGGGCAGGCATGCAGGGAGCCTGCCCTGGTCCCGATACACACCGCTGCCACCCCGGAGCCGCTTTAGGTAAGCGGCACTGGGCTGGAGTGCGAACCCCTCCTGCACCCCGCCCCCCAACTCCCTGCCCTGAGTTCCCTGCTGCACCCTGCACCCCTGTGCACCCCAACCCCCTGCCCTGAGCCCCCTCCCGCAATCCACACCCCTCCCGCATCCCTCCCTGAGCCCCCTCCTGCACTCTGCACCCCAACCCCCTTCCCTGAGCCCCCTCATACACCCTGCACCCCTCCTCTGCCCCAATCCCTTGCCCTGAGCCCCTTCCTGCACACCGCACTCCCTCCCGCACCCCAACACCGGCCCTGCATACAATTTCCCCACCCAGATGTGGCTCTCGGCCCAAAAAGTTTGCCCATCCCTGACCTACTGTCTCCTGTTGACCTGTATGACCCTAACCCACCAGACAGCTTTTCAGAGACTGGGGTACAGAGCAGCCATTGAATACACACAGCTGAATGGGAAGTGGGCAGCTGTGACACAGAGGCCCAGCACAAAGGTCTAACTCTGTTATTCTTGAAGTCAAAGGCCACAATCCCAGTGTCTTCAATGGGAGCAGGATCTGTTAGAGAGGGAACCTAGACTACCAGCCCTGAAATACCAGCCCTGGGATGTGAGCCTGTGGCTGGGAACCACTCTCACAAGCAATGAGAATATCACCCTTTGCAGAAGTTTTGAAAGTGAGTTTCATCCGCGTGGCTTTGTTTGCAGCTAGTTGAGGAGTCAATCTGAGTATCTGCTAGGAGTCGGGTAGGGGGGCCTTGAGCTTGTCAGGGTTCATGTAGGGGAGGGGGCAGGTTTCAGAAAGATTATCTCACAGTTCGAACTCGTTAATGAAAGAAATAAATTAACCAAGCTCATTTTTCAGGGAATTCTTGTGTAAACTGGAAATTTTCCAGTCTGTGAGCCCCGCGCTGGGCTAACCCATAAATCACAGAAAGCAGGTTGTCTGTATAGCGAGAACCGCCACGTTCAGAGACGGGGGGAAAGAACCCAGCATATGTTCGTGGAGAAAAAACTACAGAAGCAAGACGGAAAAGACGAATACCTCCCTCACCCACTGCTGGAAAAAAAATAAAAGGCTTGGCCTCAGGCACTGTAACATACGCCGTCTCCAAAGAGCCCCCCAAACCAGGGGAAGGCACCTGAAACGGGTCAGCTTTTAATTGAATACGATATTAATTACCGTGTGCACCATTAACGGTTTGTGGGATTTGACTAATTAATGTAATAGTTTCTGAGTCACGCTCATTAAATATGAAAATTACGCCGGTGAAAGGTATCGGTTTCATTATCAATCTTGTATGGACAGGAGGGGGGAGGAGAAGGAATGGTTGAGGGGAGTTTCCCACCCTGACTTACTGCATTATCATCTCCTTCCTTCTAGAGTTCATTGGTAGGGGGAGGAGGAAGAGCAAGAGTGGAAAGGAAAGTAATGAAGAAGAAAGGAAGGTGGGAGGATCATTAGTGAAGGAAAAGAGAAAGAGAGGGAATGTAGTCTAGTAGTTGCAGTCAGAGACAGTCCGGACACAGGGGTTACATTCCACCCCTGTGATGGATAAGGTTTATTGGTAAGAGCTAGGACTGCCAAGTTCTAACCCTGACTCTGCCACTGATTCATTATGTGACCCTGGTCACTTCATATCTATGCCTCAGTTTCCCCATCCCCTAAAGTATGGGTAAAGATACCAACCCACTTCACACAGGGTGTAGGCAGGCTTAATTCACCAGTTTTTGTAAAGTGCTCTGGGATCCTTGAATGAAAGATATTGGGTAGGGACAAAGTGTTAACTTGCCATTAAAAACCATTCCTGGGTGGCAATACATTGGGCTGTAATCCCCCCCCCCCCCCCCCATGGGAACCTGGGAGCATGTGCCCTTCCCATATGGGGCTGGCTGTGCTGCAGAAACAATACGTTCAGCCTTGCAAGCAGAGCTGAGGTGGGTGGTCTGTCTCCCACCACTCTGCAGCAGCCCCCTTCAGCTAGACTAGCAGCCGCTTTGATGAGCTCCAAAGGGAGTTGTGGCCAGTTCTTCCTGGCCAGAATTGGTCACCCACATGTGGAACCTTGCTGGAGGGAGGAAATGGTGACATTCCAGACTTCCACAATAACAAAGAGGCAGCCTTCTAGGCTAGAGAATACAAAACTGAGAATACAAGCTGTCAAGGCTGCTTCCCCACTCTGAACTTTAGAGTACAAATGTGGGGGCCTGCATGAAAACTTCTAAACTTAACTACCAGCTTAGATCTGGTCTGCTGCCACCACTCCCAAAGCTAATTCCCTTCCCTGGGTAGCCTTGAGAGACTCTTTCCCAATTCCCTGGTGAATACAGATCCAAACCCCTTGGATCTTAAAACAAGGAGAAATTAACCATCCCCCCTCCTTCCTCCCACCAACTCCTGGTGGATCAAGATCCAACCCCCTTGGATCTAAACACAAGGAAAATCAATCAGGTTCTTAAAAAGAAGGCTTTTAATTAAAGAAAAATGTAAAAATCATCTCTGTAAAATCAGGATAGAAAAATAACTTTAGAGGGTAATCAAACTTAAAGAGCTCAGAGGACCCCCCTCTAGCCTTAGGTTCCAAGTACAGCAAACAGAGATAAACACTCTAGCAAAAAGTACATTTACAAGTTGAGAAAACAAAGATAAACTAACACGCCTTGCCTGGCTGTTTACTTACAAGTTTGAAATATGAGAGACTTGTTCAGAAAGATTTGGAGAACCTGGATTGATGTCTGGTCCCTCTCAGTCCCAAGAGCGAACAGCTTCCCAAACAAAGAGCACAAACAAAAGCCTTCCCCCCACCAAGATTTGAAAGTATCTTGTCCCCTTATTGGTCCTTTGGGTCAGATGTCAGCCAGGTTACCCGAGCTTCTTAACCCTTTACAGGTAAAAGGATTTTGGAGTCTCTGGCCAGGAAGGATTTTATAGTACTGTACACAGGAGAGCTGTTACCCTTCCCTTTATAGTTATGACACAAGCATGATGGTCGGAGACAGCCAGAGGGAAGAACTCTGGAGTGAGATAAAATCCTAACATCACAGGGGGACGTTTTCCAAGCACCATGGCGTGAGTTCGGGGCACCATCCTTGTTAACAACAGTGAATAAATGCATCACAGAGAGCCCTGGGGGAGTGAAGAGTGGAGATGACACCAGCTCTATTGTTTTTGTTGCAGTCCTTTTGGCTGATTCCAGAAGTGTTTGGCATGTGCTTCTGGAGGTGACTTCAAGCCAAAGCTGCAGGCCCAGGTATCCACCCCTTTTTCCTGGCTACTAGGTACCTACAAAGGGGAGAAACGAGAGACAGTGGGAAGGGGGGAGAAGACGAAGGAAGCCAACGAAGAAGAGGAAGAACAAAAGACAGGGTTTTCCTTTAAAAGAAAAAAAGGAGAGAGAGAAAAGATACATAGTAAATGGAAGACCTGGAAAGAAAGATTCCTAAGAAGTTAAAATAAGGAAACCTCAAAAGGGAGTGGATAGGAAATGTAGAAAGTGGGAGAATCAAGAGAGACCCGAGATCATTTTTTTAATAGCTGTCAGCTGCTTCATACAGCTGGGGCCAATTTAAGTAGCTACCTGTCTAGACAGCAGCAACTGATCAGAAAACTGAGGCTGGATCCAATGAGAGTTGGTGGAGGACCCACAATTAGTTATAGTCTTAGGCTTGGAAAATGAGACATTATATAGCGTGGGTAGCCAAAGCATGGTCCACAAACCAAACACAGCCCACGAGCTTCTGCAATGCAGCCCAGTGGTTCCCTCATCTCTAATATAGATGTGAGACCTACAGATCTGAACATGCAACACTCCATGTTGAATGAGCAGCCAGGCCAAGTCCTGTTATCTCCAGGGGCCACCCACACCTTGGTGCAAAAGAGAGGTGGCTACAACCTGTTGCATTTTATGAAGCTTCCATGGCTATTAGGCTCTTAGCAAGATGCCAGGGATCTGCCTTTGGGTGGCCAAAGTTTGGGCTCCCCTTGTATAACGTATAGCAAAGTCTTGGTTAAAGGACAAGTCAGTTCCCCTTGTCAACATCTGGAGCAAAAGCAGGGTAAACTCATTCACATTTTCATGGCCACATTTGTCAAAAGGACAATTAACGGTTCTTTATTTATAGATTTAGGACAACTTCCCTCTATGAATTTCCACCCTGAACCAGAGATCTCCTGTTCTGAACTAACTCACTACACAGAGGGATCTTTTGGAACAAACAGGCTTCAGACCAGACCGGTAATTCACTAGGCTCCCTCCTGATCCTGTTTGAAAGATGGCTTTTGAATTTACTAGCCAAGTTCACCAAAACATCACCAGACTTTAGTTTTGGATGTTAAACATTCAGGTGCCCATCAGAGCTACAGCCTTGAATCCTAATCAGCTCATACTTTGGGGATTGCCATGTAAACACACACACACACAAAAACCAAAATTTGAACTTTGACCTTTATGGCACTAAAAGGCATCTAGGTCATCAGTTAAGTGTATTTTAACCAAGAAAACGGTGAGCAAGTATGCTACAGGCACCAACATTGTTAGCGGCAGCCTTTTAAAGGGTCCACTGCCAATCGCTAGTATTAAATAGTACCCGAATCAGAAGTTAGGAGGTATATGGAAGGAAGACAAGTGTCTTTTCAGTTAAGACTGGAAATGAGATGGAGGATTCACCAGGGATAGCATAGAAAATGGCAATTCATGGTTTCCCGCCACTGCTTTGCCGGAGTAATAGGGCAGGGCTGAAGAAGGACCCCCTCCACAGGTAAGAGAGGAGTTTGATTTTTATGGCTCATTCAAACTCTTGTGACTGGCCTCCTTAACAGTTTCACTGGGGAAGCCAAGGATTGAATTTAGATATTGACCCACTAGGAACTGGATCAAGATTTCCTCAACCTGTTATCAGACGGTAACAACTTTTGATCATAATCAAACTGGAGCCAGATTCAGAATGATGCCCTAGAGACAAGTGGGAGCCTGTCTTCCTCCCCTTACATGTAAGAGCGCAAACTGGGATGTTAACTGTGGGCCCAGAGAACAAAGAGTTAAGCTGCTGAGGCACAAGATATCAGAGCACTGAGCCACAATACCAGCTCATACTTACGCTCAGAGTTTTCTCTGCTTGCATCCTCTGTACACTGCACTAGTTTGGTCTTTTTCAACCCCTCCTTGTGGTGGTCACAGAATTCCTCCCCAATCATCCTCACATCCAAGCAGATCAGTGGAGGGATAGTGGAACAGGCTGTTCCCCCCTGAGTACTGACCCAATCCCTGAACATCCAAAATAGAGAATTCTGCCCCCAGACATCCCACACCAGGTTTTTACACTAAGGCCAAGCACATGGTAGGGACAGAACTTTGGGAGTTCACTTGTCGCTGTGTGAATAGCCAAGTAGTAGAGATGGGATCAACAAAGCTCATAGTTATACATCTCTCTACAGTTCTCAACGCTATGCCAGTAACAATACAGGATGCTGAAGGGATTGAGTGCTGCAGCCCAATGTAACATGCTGTCACCAGCTTTATAACTAAGTTCTCTTCAGTTTAGAAATTTCTTATAGCACAGATGTATCCTGTGAATAAAAGCATAATATTCCCAATAAACACAGCAACTTAAACTTTCAACTTCAATGACTGGAAAAGGGTTAAAAGTAAAAACAAACCATCAGCTTCATACTCAGCGGGTACAGTGAAGCTGTAGAGAGTAACAGAGGGTCCTGTGGCACCTTTAAGACTAACAGAAGTATTGGGAGCATAAGCTTTCGTGGGTAAGAACCTCACTTCTTCAGATGCAAGTAATGGAAATCTCCAGAGGCAGGTATAAATCAGTATGGAGATAACGAGGTGAGTGTAGCACAACAATGAAAGCTACTTAATAGTTAGCGAGAAAGAGCTGCCGAAAGCTGTAGAAAACAAAGTACGTTAATACTTAATGCTAGAAGCTGTGGTCATATACCAGTGCTCTAGGGCAGAACTAGAGAGCAAGACTAGGTCAGTGTAGCATAGGTAAGAAAAATATAAAAATAAAAACATTTACTAGATAAGTTCATGAGAACTGATAGGGGTTTGTAAGACTCAACACTGGGTGGAGTTTTGCTTCTGAACACTTCAATGAGGATGGTTTGAAAAACTGAACAATAAGAAATGACAAAAACATAGAAGTCAGTGAGTAGGTGTTCTGTGTTTCTCTCTGTGATCAAGACTACTCATATTTATTAATAACTCAGCGCTTATAGTGCATCTCATAAAAAAAATCTTAAAGTGCTTTAGTAAGGACAGTAAGTAACAGTATCTTCATTTTACAGGTGGGGAAACTGAGGCACAAATACATTAAATTATTTGCCAAAGTCACACAAAAGTCAGTGGCAGCACCAGGAATACAACCCCTATCTCCTGACACCCACTCCATTGCTTTTACTACTTCGGTATTTGTTTTCTGTCACATTTTCCCCACAGACACTGCACTTGTTTAACAACCACAGCACACATTCTATTAGGAACGTTAGGTACAGCTCCCGACTGCTTAAGAAAAATCAGTCCTTACCAAAGCCCATTGTCAGCATGTCTTGTGTCCAGGCCAAAGGAAGTACAGCAGCCGATATTATTTGTTATTTCCATAATGCCACACATGTGGATGGTGCCTTACAAATAGATACAAGACAAAGACAATCTCACACAGAGCTTCCATTTAAGTCAGCTCCGCACGTCAAGGGTTTAAGGCAGTGTTTCACAAACTTGGGACATTGCTTGTGTAGGGAAAGCCCCTGGCGGGCTGGGCTGGTTTGTTTACCAGCAGGCTGAGGGACGTACTGGCCGCCGCTTCCAGCAGCTCCCATTGGCCTGGAGCAGCAAACCGCAGCCAGTGGGAGCTGCGATCGGCCGAACCTGCGGACGGGGCAGGTAAGCAAACCGTCCCGTCCCATCAGGGGCTTTCCCTACACAAGCGGCGTCCCAAGTTTGGGAAACACTGGTTTAAGGGATCAGCCTTTCAGAGAGCATGTTCCTCTCCCCTTGTGGTCTATCATAGCTCTGCAGGCATATTGCACTCAGTGTCCCTTGGGTCTTTTCAGAAAATTACCCAGACCAGATTAGCTACTTCTTGCCAGGACCCCTTCCCTATTTCCTCAGACCGTGGGTATCAGACCACTCCCAATCTCTTAAAGGGCCATGCCATGTGGCAGGGAGTTCTGACCAGCAGGCAGTACCCTGTCACACAGGCATCCATAGCTAACAAAAGCAGTGGGTATGGGGGAAAATGGCCAGGACAAAGGCATTCAATTCTAGGATACTGAGGTTTGGTGCTCATCCTGTTTGTTTTTTAAATAGTATGCTATAAAATTATATAGTGCTTCCTCACCACACATATGGGCTGCTTCTTCTTTCGTATGGCTGGTGTAGAGCACAGCTACAATTTCACCTGAAGTTGATCCAGCCAAGTGGCTACATCAGGAGTAGCAGAATTTACTATAGTGATGCCTCCTTCATATTTATAGATTGGGTAGTAGGTGGTAATATGTTTGATAGTTTATTGTGGGGAGCCACACTTGTACGCTGGGGAGTCCTTGATTTTCCATTTGTGCATTAGATGTCTGTATCTACCATAGTTCAGATTTGCTTCAGAGTTGACCAAGATGACCAAGGAAGGGTGAACTCAGGAACCTTCTGCATGGGCTCCAGAACAAGGTGCCTATTTTTTTAGCCCAATCTGCTTTCCAAACCTCCTTCTGATCATAGCCCGATTGCATGAGGCTAAGCAAATGTTCCCAGAAAGGCTTGCAGGACTTAAGGCAGTGGGTCTCAAACTTTTTTACTGGTGACCCCTTTCACATCACAAGCCTCTGAATGTGACCCCCCCCCATAAATTAAACACACTGTTTAATATATTTAACACCATAATAAATGCTGGAGGCAAGCAGGGTTTGGGGTGGAGGTTGACAGCTCACGACCCCCCAAGTAATGACCTCGCGACCCCGAGAAACCCAGTTTGAGAAACCTTGACTTAAGGTGTTGAGGGGCCATTGTTGAGGTCTTGGTGGATAGGAAGACATCTGTTTTCCTGGATTCGCTGAGCATCGCAGCAGTTCAGTATATCAGTCGGGGAGCGATGTTAGACAGAACAGATAGCCATGGTGTTGGAGTCGTCTGAAGGGTTCTGGTGATACACCACATCTCTGTATTCAGTTGGTTGTCAACAAGTCGCATGTGGCAGCATCTGCTTCATACCAGAGCACAATATTCAGCCACCAAATATACAAGTGCCATTGCAGATGTTCGCAACACTGAAGCCAATGCACTCCAGGTTGTACCTGCTAGTTTCTGAATTATGTTGGCTCTCGTTTTTATCTTTGCAGCTACCTTCTCAAGGTGATTATGGAAGGTGAGGGTCCAGTCAAGTTTCACACCGAGGTATGTAGGGCTGTAATCATGTTGCATATTTTTATCATAGAAAGCTACTTTCAGTGTGTTTTTGGCACTCCTATTATCAAGATGAAATCTGCTTAATATTGTTTTTCCAGGCTTTGGTTTGAGTCTCCATTTCTGGAAGTATTGGCGATATGGGCGATAACCACATAATAAACTGCAGGGCCATTGTAAGCTCCTTGGGGCATGCATTATGTCTTCCAGTGTGTTTGTACAACACAATGGTGCCCTCAATGATCCTGCCCAAGTACTACCACATTAACTATAAAAATAATGTGATGAATGGCATTGTCATGCACCTTTGGAGGCACTCTGCGCACTAATCCATTGCTACCGGGACTACGTTCAACATTCCAAGCCTCTGCACAGCATCAAAAAATTGCCATGTCCTTTCTTGAATATTATGGACATGTACAGGTAGAACAGGTTTTCATATCTGCACATGAAAAAGATCAATTGGAAGAGAGGTCATTCCAGCCCACCCCTTGTCCAATGCTGGATTGTTCCCTACCGGACATTTTCTAGTGCTTTTCCAGATGAGTTTTAAAATGTCCCAAGCAATGCGGCTCACACTATTACCCTTGGGAGACTATTCCCCAGCTAATAGTGAGACCTATTACTAAGGCTCTTCTGATTTTCAACATAAAATTTTTCCATTACTCTTCATTATAACTCCAGGGACCACCCAAAATAGTTTCCTTTGTTCCTTCATCTTTACACTTGCAGACCTTTATGCCATCTCCTAAACATATTTAGCTCTTTAAATCTCTCCTCATAAGTCCATGTCTCCACCTCCCTGATCAGTTCAGTTGACTCTCTTCATTTTCACATATGCACCTTTCCGATCTGCAAGAGGGCATCCTGCTATTGCCAACCAAAGACAGAGACTGATGCTACATAGGGTCCAGCTGCAGAGCGAGAGGAATTTCTAAACATCTAGCTAAACTTACCATGGATGGTACCAGACAAGAAAATAGTCACAGATGTCCCTATTTTCCTGTTTATCACAAAAAGACCCTGAGATTTCCCCCACTGCCCACAATGTGCAGATGACACTGATCCCAGAATAAAACTGTTGCTGCTTTTCCAGTGCTGTGCAGCAGTTTTAGACTCTTGTGCTCTCACAGGCATCAGGGAGCTGTAAACCAGTAATTTTATAGTCAAGGCAAAGTTTTGTAGATGAAGGTTGGCACAAACTGACACAGCCTTTTCAGAAAGAGGCCCGGGGGTATTAACATCTCTGCATTAAGACAGAAATGTGCTCTGTGTGCGTTTGGGGGCACAGAATTGTGTCCTGTTCCTTTATTCTTTATTAACAAACTCTTTGGGGATTCATTCCACAAATGGATCTCACAGAGCTATGTAGACTAGGGATCTTTTTCTTAAAATGAACAGACCAGCCACACCCAACTGTATAATACAGTTTGCAAATTCTGAAGGACGCAGCGTCTGACAGAAAAACCCTTCCTGCCTTATTTATCAATGATCTCTATTTAATAGAGTCTGAACGGTTTATACTATACATCTCTGTGGTATCTGAACACCTACCTTTATCTCTGCTCTTCATACTTACCCTTACCTGAACTGTTGTGCGGTGCTTTGTCTTGTCTATATTAGATTGTAGACAACACAGGGCAGGGATTATGTAGTTTCTGTGTTTTGCAGAGCACTGTGTACTTTGTGTGATGCTTATTAAATAATTATTCTCTGTAATACAGCTGCTGCTATAACTGCTGAAGCTCAACAGGCTGGTGGAGCCAGTGCCACAACACAGAAGTATTCTCAAGTGAGGGATGTAATACATACCTTCAAGGATACAATGAATCATATACCGACAGGGTGGGGGTGATTTGCTGTGAACAGAAGAGTATTGCACCCCAGTCACCACACCTCAGAGCTGAGGAAATAGCTAGTAGCTTATGGCTTTGAAGTTCTACTCCACTTTTTCAGTTTATGGGGCAAGAGTTTTTCCACTAACAGCTTAAAAAATGCACTGTCTATATTATTAGTTTTACATAATTCAGGGTAGGGAGACTAGATGGCACAAGAGGGAAGGATTATTTCAAGCAACATAAAAATGTAACAATCCTCCGGTCAAGCAGGGATTGGAGCGTTTAATCATTATGGAACTGGATTTTCCACCTTCTACAAAAAGGATTGGTGGATTTATAGGGTACTAATGACATAGTCACTGACAGCCAATAGAAAAGCTTTGTCCATGTCCCCTATTCCAGATCTACTTGATCATATCAGCTGAAAAGAGTACTGTCTGATTTCTGTCACACAAAGCTCCAGTCCTCTCTCATTACAGTCCCAGCCTGTTGGCTGCAGCATAGAAATGCATGGAAGTACCCTCCTGGGTTGCCATTACTGCAGAACCCAAGCATGGTAGGAAAACACTGCAGAGAACAATCCCCTATACAGGGTGACCAGACTTTCATGGTAAAAGATAGGACTCCTGCTCCTCAAAAAAGGGCATGGAAGTGTTCAGGGAGCTGGAAAGGAGAGAGAAAATGGAGTCCACAATTCAGCCAAATAGCCACCACCTTTTACTCCCCAGGCCTCCTTTCAATATAAAACCTGAGCCACATGATTGCGAGAGGCCAGGTGGGAATAGACAGTACTCACCCATGCTGTGTTCCCTTTGCTGTATTTCCTACTTGCATCTGCTGTCTCAGGGTTTTTGGAATATCCTTCTTGTCTAAGCTCTGGCTTATTTCCTGCCTTTAGCCTCGTCCTTCCAGGCTTTCTAATATTCTGCAAGTCTGTCGCATCTTAGGCGCATTTAACATGTGCGATTTCAGCTTTACGCGGTCGGCAAAAACAAAAACAAAAAAAAAGAAAAATAACAATTTAAATACTGTTTCTGTAGTGTAATGTACTCAATGTAATTTTGACTATACGCAATCTTTGCTTTAGGCGCTGACTGCGGAACGTAACCCCAGCGTAAGATGAGACAGACCTGTACTCTCTTCTTCCCTTTTCCCCCTCTTTGTTCTTTTGTTCTGTTGCTATTTACTGAGCACCCCCCCCCATGGCCAGAAGTGCCTCTGCAGCACCCTCTGTTCACCCTCTTTGGGGACCCTTAGAAGCTTCCCACAGACTCTCCGAGACTACCACCACCAACAGCCTGGGGCTGGGTTAACCATCAAAATCAGTTCAAAATAGTCCTCAGTGTCCCAAATGTAAAGTCCATTTCAGCAACACAGAACTTCATACTCATCTCTGGCTCTTCTGCTGCACACGGAGCTCTTATTCTGCCTCAGACAGTTCTTCGTGGAGCTGCCAGTCCTGTTGTTCATAGCTGGGGCACTGGCTGCATTCTCCCTGTCAGTGCGGTCCCTGTTCTGAGGGAGAAGACAACATATATACTGTAGTGCCCTCCGTCAGAGCTTCCCCCCATTGGTTGGGAGAGAGGGGAGCCCTGCCCTAACCAACAGGGCTCCTGGTCCAAGGCCCTTAAAGGGACAGCGTCTTGGTTTTCCCCATCCAACTACTAATCCCAAGACCACTTCTCTTCCTGCTACCAGGCCATTTCCAGGGCCTCTATTTATTCCAAAGTTCCTGCAAGGGAGTCTCTGGCCCCCTCTAGTGTTAAAGGGCCAGTATACCCCATTACATGATTACTTTTCTGCTCATTCTTTCTCTCTTTTCTTCTTTAGTTGGCTTCCTCTTCCGTACCTAGCTCTCATGTCTCTCAACCTGCTCTCTCACATCCTCCTCATTTTTCTCCCACCAGACTCCCTTTTGGCCCCATTCCTCACACTCCAGTATAATCCACTGTAGGGCAGCTGAGAGTGAATGAGTCTCTGACTCAATGCAGAGATGGGCTGGCATGAGGATATGGGTATAGGGGCACACAGTGCATCATTTCCTACAGAGCCTGCTGCTGCGATTGGAATAGTGGGACCTCAGCCAGAACCAGCACGTCTACCACATTCCCTATAGTGCCTCCTGCTAGAAAAGACTAGGACTGCAGTAGCTGGGAGCTCCCCCACAGTCAGCACTCTTACCCTGTTCCCTACAGTGCCTCCTGCTGGAGCAAGCTGAGCTGCCCTCAGCTGGAGCTCTGAGTCGTTATCTACCTGGACACCTCCTGAGAGAGACGAGTGTTAAGAAAGCAGGCAGCACTCCCTAACAGGAGAGGAAGTGGTTTATGCCCATTCCCTGAATGTCCCCATAGGTATTTCAACCCAGAGGACTATAAACATCTTCATTTATAATGCTGAGAGAGGTTCTTTGGGACTGACATTCTTGTGCCAGTCTGTAAGCATTATATGACATTCCAGCAGGGAATCAAGCAAGCAGGGGGGCAGAAGACAAAGAAGAAGTTAATTTCAACTGGATTTTTGGGACTTCTATAATATGCAAGATCATATGGAGAAGAAGAGACTGGAATGAGAGAGATCATCCAAGCTTTCAGGAGCCACTGGAGGTATTGATATTCTGAGATGCAATCAGAGCTGTTTCTTGACATTGGACCACAGTTCCCTACCCAGGCTGCTCCCCCATCTAAAGGAATCTAAATGTTTCTACTTGTGGAATCCCCTCCCAGTTCTTTTAGTCCAGGGGGTAATGATGCCATAGAGGTGGAACCCTTTCATCAACCCCAACAGGGATCTACTGAGTTTCCATCCCCTCCCTGAATGGAGGAGACAATATGCCTCTTGTTATTTCTGTAATACTATAGGGGAGCCCAGGAAGTAGTGGCAGAGGTGGGATTTCATTACTGAAAGCCCATTTCAAAACAAGAGCTAAAATTTCATGACAGGAGTGCCACCCTCCAATGGAAATAAAGCTACTGGGAATGACGCACCTCCCCCCAAAATGGCAGCCCTCCAAAGCTAGGACAAGTTCCACAACACTCTTTCTGACAAGCCACAAAATAACCGTCCTGCCATCATGCAATTCTCAGAGACATGTGGATCATTACTATGTATGAGCCCCCATGTCCCCAGCCATGACTTCAAACCCCATCTGGCTTGGTGCATGGATTCCATGGAGAATCTTTGCTGAAAAAAGTTTGTAGCCAGACCAGTCCTGGCTGAGCTTTGGCATCCCCACCAAATCTCTCTGCTCTCCATTTGTCAATTTTAAGTGATCATTTCTATTCAATCTGATACATATTATAAGAATATAAACAAATGCCTCTTGCTGTATCAGGGCTGGGATCACTTTCCTTTATAGCCATCATTTATTACACGCCGACAGTTGGCCGTTCCATGGAATTCCAAAGAGGCTATCACCTGGACGATCACCAGGAAACACACTTGCATTTACATTCTGTCCAAACAGATAGGTAGGAGGCCTGTGATTTATATCAAAACTTCAGTGCGCTCCAAAATTTCTTCTTTCTTTATTCCCCCCACTCTATTCACATCTTCAGAGTGAATTTGAATCCCATCAACATGGCTCATCAGGACAATCACAAGACACTGGACTAGAGGGAGAAATTCTCTCTATTTTCTTCCTAGTTTTTCTTCTTTCATTTCCCTCTCTCCCCGCCACCACACACACATACTCTCTCCCTTTCCCTCTCTCCCTCCCCCACCCCCCGCCCCACACATACCCCTCCCTAGAAAGGCCCACAGGTATTGACCAAAGAAGTTTGCTGGGGTATCATCCAAGATGTGCTCTTCGCCTGAGTACTGAGTGTGATGCCTTTCTAATACTTCTAGACCTCAGCTTCATTAATCAGTTTGAAAGAATGTGTCTGTATCATCTATTACTAGGTAATGATCCGATAGTGTCTTTAATTGCAAAAAAAATCACAAAAATCTGTGTAGAAAAATCACTTTAACAATGAAATGCAGCCACCTCTGGGGTGGAATTTGGCAGCTGTTTAACAGTTCACATAACAGTTTAGGGCAGAAAGTGAATAACAGTATTGTATCTAACTAAAAATGCAAAGATAGTTTACAGAGGAGAATATAATTAGCATGGTTAGAATCTGACAGACAAAAGGATTAATGTTAACTCTTACATAAATATCTCATAAGATCTGTAATGGCCACACGTAGATGGGGGCCTTGATTTTGTATCGCCTCTAAAAAACGAGAAGCACAGCACTGTCAAGCACCATGACAGGACATTTGGTCAGTATGGAGTCAACAGAAAAACAAACACCAGTTCCATTGCAACAGAACCCTGGGTTTTCTTGAGGGGGCTTCCATCTAAGTATAAGCTAGCTCTGACCTTGGTTAACTTGGGACATCTAACAGGACTGGAGCCTTACATACAATGACTGCAAGAGAGAAAAGGGAGCAGTGGAACATAAGGATGCTGTTGGATCCTGTCCCCAGACTAGAACTCCCTTTCCAATGGGCATGGCTCAGAGATTTTTTTTGTCATGAAGTAGCATTATCAAACTGTTGTCCAGCACTTCTCCTCTCTCATATCTTTATAGGAAATGTGGTCTAGTGGTTAGCATACAGGATTAGCAATCAGAACTCCTGAAGTTCTAGCTCAGGTTCTGCCCCTGACTTTATCTGCAATCTTAGGCCAGTCACTTAATCTTTGTGCTCTGATTTCCTCATCTGTAAACTGGGTATAACACCTGCCTATCTCCAGGGTCTGATGTGAAGTTACATTATTAATGTTGGTAAAGTGCAGTATGAACCTCCGATTAAGGCCGCCATAAACATGCTAATTATCATTATGCTTCTTACCAGATTACCATGACGCATCCTGTCATGAAGGACATCCATATAAGAGATATGATAAAACTGGAAAATGACTCCTCTTCCCTTTACAGCTCCAGCTAGTAACTTGGGTGGTACCATTTTGGCTCACAGTACATTTTCAGTACAGGTGACCAGTGTTGGAATTTCATCTCTTGGTGGGTTGGCAATTCCCCTGCCCTTTGATTTTGGGGTGATCCTATGAAACAAGCTTCCAGGGCAATATGCAGCATAACCAGCTGCTTTCCTGTGAACACCCCACTACACATGGGAGCAGATTTACAACTGTGGGGAGGCTCAGAAAGGCAACTCTTTGCCCTTTCTACTTAAATGACCTTGTTTGAGTAGAGGGGGAGGAAAATCTTCAGCGTGCCTGCAACCTCCTGTGCTCCAGGACAAGTGCTGGGCTGTCTACATAGGTGGCAACACTTAGACTTTTTTCCAAAGGACAGCTGGGGGCTGCCAAGTTCCATCCACCACAGGGGAGGGCAAACTACGGCCCACGGGCCGGATCCAGCCTGTCAGGGCTTTCAATCCAGCCCGAAGGATTGCTCCCTGCCTGCCCTGGCCCCACACTGCTCCTGGAAGCAGCCAGCACTGCGGCCCCTAGAGGAGGGCGGGCAGAGGGCTCCGTGCGCTGCCCTCGCCTGCAGGCATCACCCCCCGCAGCTCTCATTGGCCGAGAACGGGGAAATGCTGCCAACGGGAGCTTTGGGGGTGGTACCCGCAGGCGAAGGCAGTGTGCAGCAGAGCCACCTGCCCCACCCCACCCCCAGGAGCCACTGCCGGACATGCTGGCCACTTCTGGGAGCGGCGTGGGGCCAGGGCAGGCAGGAAACCTGCCTTAGCCCTGCAGCGCACCACTGCCACCCTGGAGCCACTCAAGGTAAGCGGCACCGGGCCAAAGCCCACACCCTGAACCCCTCCTGCACCCCACACCCCAACCCCCTGCCTTGAGCCCCCTGCCACACCCCTTCTGCACCCCCAACCCCCTGCTTTGAGCCCCCTCCCACACTTCGCACCTCTTCCTGCACCCCAACCCCTTTCCCTGAGCCCCTTCCTGCACACCGCACCCCCTCCCACACCCCAACCTCCTGCCCCAGCCCTACATGCATGGCCCTGCATACAATTTCCTCACCCAGATGTGGTCCTTAGGCCAAAAAGTTTGCCCACCCCGATCCACCAGAAGGTTTTGGGTGCATTCTGGTTAATGTTAGCTGAGATATAGTAATACCTTACAAATATATACTAATCAGTCAGCACCACCCCCTAGTGAGGTAGTCAGTGTGATCCCCCTGTGGGGCGGGGAAGCTAAGGCAGAGAATAAGTAACCTGGCCATGCTACAGATGGAGTCATTAGAACACAGGAGTCGCTTGCGTTCAGTCACATACTTCACCCCATACACCACGCTGCCTCTCACACTCGAGCTGTCCATCTTTTGTGACCAGAGGCTGTACTAGTTCCTCAGCACAGGAACCAGCTCAGCCACAGGCTACTATCTAGGATACAGAACGCAGTGGGCCAGAGACAGCCTGAGTGAAGCCACCCTCACAGTTGTAACTTGTTTTAGGCCACCATACCCCAAACCCAAAAAAATTGAGTGACCCATGGTTGTGGGATATAAAAATCTCACAGGCCAGCCTGATAGGCTGCAAGGGAGAGGTGTGTAAGGACAGTGAATTACCTGTGATCTTGAGGATAAATCAGTGAAACCCTCAACACTGGCAATCAGTCTAGATTTGAGATTATTTCCATAATATAAAAGGCTAGAAAAGAACGGCTACTTACCTTCTGTAAGTGTTGTTCTTTGAGATGTTTTGTTCACGTCCATTACACATTAGGTGTGCGCGCGCCGCGTGCATGGACGTCGGAACCTTTTTCCCTTAGCGGCTCCCGTCGGGCCGGCAGGGCCCTCTCCTTCCCGCCAGAGCGGCGCCCCGCTCCAGGGTATATATATCCCTGCCGACCCGACCCCTCCGGTTCCTTCTTGCTGGAGACTCCGACAGAGGGGAAGGAGGGTGGGAAGTGTAATGGACGTGAACAACACATCTCGAAGAACAACAGTTACAGAAGGTAAGTAACCGTTCTTTCTTCTTCGAGTGATTGTTCACGTCCATTACACATTAGGTGATTCCCAAGCTTACCATTGGAGGTGGGTAGGAGTCAAGGTACAACTGACTGTAGCACAGCCCGTCCGACCATCGCATCCTCTCTGGTCTGATGATGGATCGCGTAGTGGGCTGTGAACGTATGCACGGACGACCAGGTGGCCGCTTTACAGATCTCCTGGATAGGGACCTGCGCCAAGAAGGCCGTTGAGGACGCTTGGGCCCTAGTCGAGTGGGCCCGGATCTCTGGGGCTGGAACATTGGCGAGCTCATAACATGTGCGTATACAATGCACAATCCACGCCGACAAGCGCTGTGTCGAGATAGGCAAGCCTTTCATACGTTCCGCAATGGCAATGAACAGCTGAGGTGTTCTGCGGAACAACCTGGTCCGTTCCAGGTAGAACGCTAATGCCCTTCGAACATCAAGGGTATGTAGGCTGCGGTGATGAGGGTCCGTATGGGGTTTAGGGAAGAACACCGGTAGACAAATGTCCTGTCCCATGTGAAACTGCGATACCACTTTCGGGAGGAATTTGGGGTGCGGCCTCAGTTGCACCTTATCCTTATGAAAAACTGTATAAGGGGGTTCTGAAGAGAGGGCCCTCAATTCTGATACCCTCCTGGCCGATGTGACGGCCACGAGAAATGCCACCTTCCACGAAAGGTGCGTGAGGGAGCAAGTGGCTAGGGGTTCAAAGGGGGGTCCCATGAGCTTTGTCAGGACTAGGTTCAGACTCCACGCAGGGACAGGCGGGCGCGAGTAGGGAAACACCCTGTCCAGCCCCTTGAGGAATCGGGCCACTGTGGGGTTGGAGAACACTGACACTCCCAACTCTCCTGGATGGAAAGCCGAAATGGCGGCTAAATGCACTCTAATCGAGGCGGGCACGAGCCCTTGATGCTTGAGGTGCAGTAAGTAGTCCAGGATCGACGGAACAGAGGCCTGTAAAGGCTGTATGTGCTGAGGCTCGCACCAGTGGGAGAACCTTTTCCATTTGGCCAGGTAGGTTGCTCTTGTGGAGGGCTTCCTACTACTAAGGAGGATTTGTTGAACCTGGCGAGAGCACCTGTGTTCCGCATCGTTCAGCCAGAGAGAAACCACGCCGTGAGATGTAGCGATGACAGGTTCGGGTGGAGCAGGCGACCCTTGTCTTGTGTGACTAGGTCGCGATGGAGGGGAAGGGTGATCGGGTCGGCTATGGACAATTCCAGCAGGGTTGTGAACCAATGCTGGCATGGCCAGGCCGGGGCGATGAGTATAATTGTCGCCCTGTCCCTGCGGGTCTTGAGGAGGACCTTGTGTATGAGTGGGAACGGAGGGAAGGCATACCTCAGGCTCCCTCCCCAGGGGATCGTGAAGGCATCTGCCAATGATCCCGGGCTGAGGTTCTGAAATGAGCAGAACTGAGGGCATTGACTGTTGTCCTTGGTGGCGAACAGATCCACCCGGGGAAAGCCCCACCTCCGGAAGATTGAATGCAGGACGTCTCGCCTCAACGCCCATTCGTGCATTCGGTAGGATCGGCTGAGGCGGTCCGCTAAGCCGTTTTGGATCCCCGGGACATACGTTGCGATGAGGTGGATCGCATGGGCTATACAAAAGTCCCATAATTGGAGTGCCTCGCGACAGAGGGGAGAGGACCGGGACCCGCCCTGCTTGTTTATATAGAACATGGCGGTAGTGTTGTCCGTCAGGACTGCCATGCTGTGACCTTCTATGGTGGCGTGGAAGGTCTGACAGGCGAGGCGAACCGCTCTTAGCTCCTTTAGATTGATGTGAAGCAGTTTGTCTTCTCTGGACCACAACCACTGGGTCCGCAGTTCCCCCAAATGCGCTCCCCAACCCAGGTCCAATGCATCTGTTACTAACGTCAGAGTGGGCTGTGGGGCGGCGAAGGGAATCCCTTCGCAGACCTGCTGTTGATCGAGCCACCAGCGGAGCGAGCCCAACACCCGATCTGGGATTGTCACCACTAGATCCAAGGGGTCTCTGTTGGGGCGGTACGTTTGGGCAAACCACAACTGCAAAGGCCAGAGCCTTAGGCAGGCGTGTCTGACCACATGTGTGCAGGCTGCCATGTGCCCTAGGAGTTGCATGCAACACCTTGCCGTTGTCATGGGGAATTTTTGGACTGAGCTTACGGCCCTCTGAATTGTCAGGAACCGTGACTCTGGGAGGCTTGCCCGTGCGGTCACCGAGTCCAGGGTTGCACCTATGAAGTCCAGTCTCTGTGGCCTTGGCTACACTTACCAGCTAGTTCGACGGCTGGAAATCGAAGTTCTGGGTTCGACTTATCGCGTCTAGTCTGGACGCGATAAGTCGAACCCGGAAGTGCTTGCCGTCGACTGCGGTACTCCAGCTCGGCGAGAGGAGTACCGCGGAGTCGACGGGGGAGCCTGCCTGCCGCGTGTGGACCAAGGTAAGTTCGAACTAAGGTACTTCGACTTCAGCTACGTTATTCACGTAGCTGAAGTTGCGTACCTTAGTTCGAATTAGGGGGGGTAGTGTAGACCAAGCCTGTGTGGGAACTAACGTGGACTTGGGCATGTTGACCAGGAGGCCGAGCCTGTCAAACATCTGCAAGGCCAGTGTCACGTGAGATCAGACCTCGGCCTCCGACCTGCCCGCGAGAAGCCAGTCGTCCAAGTACGGGAACACACGCATCCTTCTCTTCCGAAGGAAGGCTGCTACTACGGACATGCATTTCGTGAATACTCGTGGTGCTGATGCCAGGCCAAAAGGCAGGACCGTAAATTGGAAATGGCGCTGGTTGATAGTGAAGCGCAGGAACCGCCTGTGGGCCGGATTGATGGCGATGTGAAAATAGGCATCTTTCATATCGAGGGCAGCGTACCAATCCCCCGGATCCAGGGATGGGATAATAGTTCCAAGGGAGACCATACGGAAGCGCGTTCTGATTAGAAACTTGTTTAGGTCGCGCAGATCCAAGATAGGACGGAGGCCCCCTTTTCCCTTGGGAATCAGGAAGTATCTGGAGTAGAATCCTTTTCCCCTTAGGTCCGGTGGGACCTCTTCCACTGCTCCTATTGCGAGAAGGGTCTGTACCTCCTGCATGAGAAGTTGCTCGTGAGAGGGGTCCCTGAAGAGGGACAGGGAAGGGGGATGGCAGGGAGGGGGCGAGGAAAACTGGAGGGTATAGCCCGCCTTTACTATGCACAGGACCCAGCGGTCCGATGTTATGCGCAACCATGCCCGGTAGAAATGGGACAGGCAGTCCTTGAAACTTGGAGGAGGATCCGGTATGTAATGTGGTACGCTGTCCTCGGGCGTAGCTTCAAAAGCCTGGTTTGTTCCCTGGCTGCGGCTTGCCCTGGCCGTGACCTTGGCCCTGGTTAGGCGTATTGTTACGTCTCCACCTGTTATCCCTGCCACGACGGCGGTACGGTTCGTGCCGAGGGTGAGGGTGGTACTGCCTCTGTGGTGGCTGAGGTTTAAAGGGCTTGCGCTGTGTTACCGGGGTATGCATCCCTAATGACTTAAGGGTTGCTCGCGAGTCCTTAAGGCTATGTAGCCTGGCGTCCGTTTGGTCGGAGAACAAGCCCGAACCTTCAAACGGGAGGTCCTGCAGTGTGGTCTGCACCTCTGGCGGAAGGCCTGAAGCCTGTAACCATGCCGAACGCCTCATCACTACCCCTGACGCAATTGTTCTAGCCGCTGCGTCGGCTGAGTCAAGGGAGGCCTGCAATGAGGTCTTGGCCACCGCCATCCCCTCGTCCACCAGGGCCGTGAACTCAGGATGTGCGTCCTGTGGTAGGGAGTCCTTAAACTTGGAGACTGATGCCCAAGAGTTAAAATTGTGTCTATTTAGAATCGCCTGCTGATTAGCGATCCTCAGCTGAAGGCCCCCAGATGAATAGACTTTCCTCCCGAACAAGTCTAATCGCTTTGCTTCCTTGCCCTTGGGCGCAGGGGCTTGCTGGCCATGATGCTCTCGCTCGTTGACCGCCGAGACCACCAGCGAACAAGGAGACGGGTGCAAAAAGAGGAAGTCAAATCCTCTAGATGGGGCGAAATATTTCCTCTCCACACCTCTTGCAGTTGGTGCACTGGAGGCCGGCGTTTGCCAAACCGTCTTATAGTTGGACTGGACTGTCCGTATAATCGGGAGGGCGACTCTGGAGGGCCCCTCCGGGCTCAGGATATCGACCATGGGGTCTTCCTGTTCTACAGTCTCCTCCGCTTGCAAGCCCAGATTGAGGGCTACCCGGCGAAGCAGGTCTTGGTGCGCCCGATGGTCAATCGGGGGAGGGCCAGACACTGTCGTGCCCGCTACTGCCTCGTCCGGCGAGGAGGAAGAGGTCGTGGCCTTCTGCCCATCCTCATCTTCCTGCAACCCGGCATCGACCGGTTGCTCCTCTGGGGCCTGACCCACGGTGTGGGACTGGGACGGTACCGTGCTCGGTGCCGAGTCCACTCCTTCCCGCTCCTGCGGTCTAGAGACCGTTGCCTCCTTCTGAGATGGCGGGCGGTACCGCGGGGAGCGGGATCGGTACCCTGATGGCCCGGACCTCGAGGTCCTAGATGGGGGCCCTTGCTGGTGGTAGGCCCAGGGTGTCCAGAACGGCCATTGGCTCGGTTGGCCCCACTGGGGGTGGCCACAGGCTTCGTAGTCCCTGCTAGCCTGCTCCCTATGGGCATACCCGCCGTACCGGCCCGAGTCAGTCTCCGACACCACGGACGGTGACCTGGAAGGCCACGGCGGAGCCGTAGGACGGTGCCGGTCTGGGTTTGGGGAGTAGCGCCTCCGCGACCAGGACCTGGAGCAGCATCTCGCCGACCTGGACCTGGATCGGTACCGGTGATCGCGGGACCGGGAACGACTACGGCTGGTCGGTCTCGGGTAACGTACCGCCGACGCCTCGCGGTGCTGACTCGTGCTTGGTTGCTGAGTCGGTGCCGACCGCTTGTTGAAGCCCGACTGCTGCGGTGCTTTCTGCGCCGAGGGCAACCGGGAGTCCACCGAGGCGGAGCTCGACCGGGACCGGTGCCTTGAACGGTGCCGAGATGGCGACCGTGATGGACGCACCATCGCCGGCTTGCCTCTGTGTGGCAGCTTCGGCGGAGCGTCCTCAGTTTGTGGAGGGGCCTCAACGGACAATGCAATGAGGTCCTTAGCTGCCTCAAATGTGTCCGGAGTGGAAGGCTGTTCCAAGAGCTCCTCCAGCCCTTCATCCTCACTCGACGCGCCTATTCCAGGGCTCGACGGGCCTTTCGGCGCTGGAGCCACTACCGGGGTCTGTGCCGGGCCCGTGCCGGCCTTAGGCGCACTCGAGGTCTTCACCGGCGCCGCCCTCTTATGCGGGGAGCGTCCTCGGGCCTTGGGTTGGCCCTTTGATTTTGCTGGCGAAGACGACCGGTGTCGTACATGCCCCCGTTGGGTCGGTGCCGTGGGCTTCGGTTGACCCGCCGGCGCCAGTTCCTGCACCGATGCCGGGGCGCTCCGCACGGAGGCAGACGGTGCCGCCGAAGTGGAGGGCTGTAACGCCGTCTCCATGAGCAACTGCTTGAGGCGAAAGTCTCTTTCTTTTTTAGTTCTGGGCTTAAAAGCCTTGCAGATCTTGCAGCGCTCTTTCTGGTGAGCTTCCCCCAGGCAGCGGAGACACGAGTCGTGGGGGTCGCTCAATGGCATAGGCTTGCGGCACGTGGCACAAGCCTTGAAGCCTTGGGCGTGCGGCATGCCCCGCCGCCCAGGGCCGGTGCCGGGGTTGACCAAGCAACCACAGCAGGAACTTTAAGTACCTAATGAGCTGTTAACTACTAAGCTCAACACTACTACTAAATAACTGATAACTGTTTGCTAAATAACACTAATGACTATGCTAAGGGACACTCTCAGACGAGAGATAGAGTTGTTCCAACGCCGCCACAGACGGTAAGAAGGAACTGGAGGGGTTGGGTCGGCAGGGATATATATACCCTGGAGCGGGGCGCCGCTCTGGCGGGAAGGAGGGGGCCCTGCCGGCCCGACGGGAGCTGCTAAGGGAAAAAGTTTCCGACGTCCATGCACGCGGCGCGCGCACACCTAATGTGTAATGGACGTGAACAATCACTCGAAGAAGAACATACATTTTAACTGAAAGTGGAGATTCTTTTTTGCATGTATAGGTCTCCTGAATCAGAAGCTTTGGGCTTTGCAGGTCCCCCAAGATTGACCTTGCATGGGAACAGTTCCACAAGGATCCCAGATAGGGTGACCAGATGTCCCGATTTTATAGGGACAGTCCCGATTTTGGGTTTTTTTTCTTATATAGGCTCCTATTACCCCCCTACCCCGTCCCGATTTTTCACACTTGCTGTCGTGTCACCCTAATCCCAGATATATGAGAACATCCAAGCCTATGTTACAAGCTTTATAAAGGACATGTCAATTCCCTTGGGTTCAGGCACCTCAGGTCCCAATTCTTTGGTTAAAAGCTTTAGTGAGGCTTAGATGATGAAAATGTCTACAGAGTAGCAGCTGCTCCCTCTGCTTTTTAATAAAGCATTGACCCATCTTGCCACAGTCCCAGCCTGAATTCAGAGGATGCAAGCAGCAAACAAGGCCTGCTATGGACCCCCAGGGAGGGTCGGTGGGTGACCACAGGGAACATCCAACTGTGATTAACCTAAGTATTGAAAGAAACCTGACTGTAATTAACCTAAACCTAACACTGAATAGAAATTAGTCCTAGTAATTGACAAACGGTGAAATGGAGTTACCAGGCAGTGATGCGCTGAATCCACCGATGTCTCTCTCTCTCTCTCCGGGGTCCTCTGCACCAGCAATAATGAAGTAGAATCTCTTTTTGTAACAGATTCTTTCAGGTAGACTACGTGCATGCCCATATACACTCACTCCGTGCATCTCTGCCCAACTCAAAGAAGTTAGAAGGAGGGGATCAAAAAGGGAAAGACTCTGTTCTGGAGTGGGGAGTCCCCACAAAAAAGGTCACACCCACATGCTGGTAGTCCAGAAGGGTCATCTATAGGTCTAACAGATTAATATATGGTTCCCTGGTTGACTGTCCAAACCCCTCATCATTATGTTCCACTGTTGGGACCTCCAACATTCCAGTCTCTCCCCCACACATTGCCTATGAAAGTCGCTCTTGCATTTCTCTCTCACAGGGAATTTTGGTGCTGACACAACATACCAGCTCAAATCTAAAGATGCATGGCCAGAAGCAGAATAGAAGATAGGGGGCTATCAATCAAAGCAAAGAACCCCATTTTCCATTAGGTTCCCTATAGCGTCCTCCTGGAAAATGTCCTAGAGACAGCTCACAGTATCTTGCCCATATATATTCATTTTGGTTTGCATTTTTATCCTTCCTTCCCTTTCCTCAATGCACAAGTTTCCACACCCTCCTTTCATGCCCATTTTGAGGTATGATCCTGTTCTCTTACTACTCCCTGTGCATACAACTTTTCTGAACATTAGTGTATCACAGGGGAAAGCGGTCTCCATTAATTACATAGAGACCGCTATACTGGATCAGACCACTGGTTCATGTAGGCCAGGATCATGTTTCCAACACTGGTCAGTATCAGCTAACTCAGAAAGCTGCAAAAAATCCTGCGGTGGGCAAATATGAGATAGCATAACCCCAGGAAAATAAACTCTGGACATCCTTGCTATCCATATAGATGTCCAATCCTTTTTGAATCCCGCTGAACTCTTGGCCTCAGTGATCTCTTGTGGCGAGGAGTTCCACAGGATGTATGATTTGTAAAAAAAAGTATTCCCTTTCACCAGTTTTGAATCTGCCAGCTCTCAATTTCATTGAATTTCCCCTTGTATTTTGAGACAGGAAGAATAGAAGTTTCTGACCTATCTTCTCTAGATCATTTATTATTTTATATACTTTTATCAGGTACCCTTTTGTTCCTCTTGTTCATAGGCGTGTGCAGGGGGTGTGCCGGATATGACTGGGCACACCCTAATGCCCTCTCAGAAGCGGCCGGCAGGGCACCATGTCCCTGGGGCCAGGGCTTGCTCCAGACACCACCCCACGCAGCTCCCATTGGCCGGGAACGGGGAACTGCGGCCAATGGGAGCTTAGGGGGGAGGTACCTGAAGGCGTGGCAAGGGTAGCGTGCAGAGCCCTATGCTGCCCCCCCCTCCCCTGGGGCTGCGCGGGGACGTGGTGAGCGGTGTGGCGTGGGGCCAGGGCAGGCAGGCAGGGAGTGCACCACTGCGGGTAAGCGGCGCCGGGGGAGCCCGAACCCCTCCTGCACCCCTGCCCCCATCTGCACCCTGTTGAACCAGGCTCTCCTTCCCCAGGGCTGGGCCCAGCTGCTTTAACAGCCCCATGTGCTCGCTGGCAGCCTCCCACCCGGCAGTAGCAACACAGCCGCTTAAGGTGGCCCGTGGGGCTCGCAGGGGCACTGCCGCAACCCCCCTGCCCCCAAGGCAGCTGCCCCCCTCCAGCGCCCGGGGTCCCAAACCCACCTGTGCTCCCAGCGCTGCCCGTGGGCCCGGGCAACACCCGGGGGGGGGGGTCAGGCCGCCCCCGAGCCCAGCCCACCTTAAGTGGGGCCCGGGAGCCAGTGGGCCCGGAGCAGGAGGCAAGCCCGGCCCACAGGCCCCCCCGGAGCCCAGCTGCAAGCTCAGCCCCCCGGTGCTATTCAGGGGCTCCAGCCCGGCTCCCTCGGCCTTGAGTCCAGCTCCGGGAACAGCCCGGCCCCGCTGAAATCCGCCCTGGCCCCGCTGCAATCTGCCCCGGCTGCCTCTGCCCGGCCTGGCCCCAAGCACCCATCCTGGCCCCCGAGCCTGCCCACCAGGACGGGAGAGCCCAGATCCCCAGCCCAGGGCCCGCCTGCAAACAGCCTACCCTCCTCCACCCCAACTCCTTGCCCTCCAGCCCTCCAACCCCCTGCATTGAGCCCCCTCCTGCACCCCAACTCCCTGCCCTGATCCCCCTGCCTGCCCCCTGCCCTGAACCCCCTCCTGCCCCCCGGCCCCCAACCCTCTGCCCTGAGCCCCCTGCCTGCACCTTGCCCCCCAACCCCCTGCCCTGAGCTCCCTCCTGCACCCTAACCCCCTGCCCTGAGCCCCCTGCTGCACCCTGCACCCCAACCCCCTTCCCTGAGCCCCCTCATACACCCTGCACCCCTCCTTTGCCACAATCCCTTGCCCTGAGCCCCTTCCTGCACACCGCACCCCCTCCCACACCCCACATTCCCTCCCACACCCCAACCTTTATGATGTTCGCCTTTAAAAAAAAAAATTCACTGGGTGCACACCCCAATGAAATGTGCTGCGCACGCCTATGCTCTTGTTTCAAAGGTAAACAACCCCAATCTATACAGTTTCTCTTCATATGATAATTTTTCCATGATCTAATCAGTCTCGTCAATAGGACTGCTTGAAAATTTTCTGTTGAAACTGTTCTTTTCAAACAGTAGATTGGATTTTCAAGACAATTATTTTTTCCAGAAAGTGTCCATTTTCTGCATAAAATATTGAAGTATCATAAAAAATAAAATAAAATCCTAACACAATATCTCCTGGGACGAGTTGTTTGATTTCCTCATGTCCCACTGTACTCAATGGCCCAGGCTCTCCAGCCAGACTACATCTCCTATTATGCAGCACAGCCAGAATACTCATGATGCAGCTGCCTTCCCAAACTTCATGAAGGGTGACCAGATGTAGTCCCATCAGGGAATCTGGCCTGAATGGACGCTTGAGCCATCTGAACTATAAGCTCCCATGAGGCATCATCGCAACATTTCTGAAATACATTAGTTTAGTTTTTGGTGAAAATACTTCAGTTTTCTATTTTTTGCTGAAAAGTTGAACTTTTCCATGGAGAAACAGCTCTACTCATTACCCCTCTCTGAACCCCCTCTATTTCTGCTATATTCTTCTTAATGTGAGAGACCAGAACTAAACATGTTACTCAGAAGAGTTGGGATGGGGGCAAAATAACAAAAGGGATCTGAGGCCTTGTCAGCTGGGCAAATAAAGTCAGAGGATTGTGAATCTTCCAAGCTAATTTTTGGATTCACAAATCTAGGTCAAGTTTCCAACCCTTCCCCTCCCCCACTCTAATTAAAAATCATCTTTCAAAGGATGATTCAATTTATTTTTGTAAAAAAAACGTGTTTTTCTGGTTATGGTACAGCCTGAATTAGGTACGAGCGAGAGAATAACCCCCTCAAATGGGTCAGATACAAATAGATACTCTATAGACGACAAATAGACTGTCATTGGAGCTTTTCCTCTCTCCCCTCTTTTCATAGTGTTTCCTCTGTGGAACACGAGCCCAATAACAGTCGCATTCAAGTGGAGTTTTTGAACACTGGATGTTCAAAATTAGGCAAATGCAGGGTTGCCAATTTCTGCCATTTTATCATGAATCTCTCAATGTTTGGTGCTCTTCTTAAAGCCCCAGCTCCTGGAGTCATGGGATAATGTGAGAATCTCAGCTTTCATTTAAAAAATTGTTTCTATTCCTCCTATTTGCAGAGAAAAGTTTGAAAACATGAAGCATGAAGGCTCAAAAAAACAGAAGGCAAATAAACAGAGCCCCAGATTTGTTTTTAAAAATTTCATGATTTTTAAGCTACTGATTTTTTTGGCCCTGACTCATTATTTTGGATTGCTTCAGGTTCACAATGTTGCCAAAATAATGCTTTCACCCCTTCCTGCTCTAAATGACACCTGCCTCCAATCACTCCAGTCCTATAGTTAAAGGGCAGAAGAGTGGTAGCCATGACAGTAATGTGGTACCCAGGATGTCATTATATGGCAGGATCATCCAGAAGAGGACAGTCTTTATCACTCACTTTTCTCCTGCACAAAGTACAAGAGGGGAAAAAAGGAAGGAGGGAGTGAACATGTCCACAGAGGTCTCATCTAATTTGTAATTGACAGAGATATAAATGCAACATGATTCACTTCAAACAGGCCACCTGGATTAGATGGAAGTTAATTAAAACAATGCCTCATTTCTCACTGTTTAAAACTTTTTAAGACTTGCTAGAGGAGGGGTAAGATAGGACTTTTTATTACTCTTAGAGGGTGTTGGGAAGGCCCATAAATACATCTCTTCTTCCTGTGATCCCATTCATCTTGCTGCCTCTCCTAGTCCTCTTTGCCAACAATCAGATTTCAGTAAACAACCTCAAGTGAAATTTGCAACTGTCAGATAAACATTAAAAATGCTTCCCTTGTCCTCTCCCATTGATAGTCCCATTAATATTGTAATGGAACAAAAAGTTATGAAAATGAATGCATCCTGGGTTTGGAAGTGAATGATGCAGTCTGCTACTGGGAAATATATACACATGCATATGCATGGACAAAGGTGTACAGGGTGCCCACACAGATATGTGAATACTCACATACATGTTAGAAAAACACACATAGGACCAAATTCTAATCTCACACTTGTAAACCCCAGGAGTAGGTCCACTGATTTTACACCAATATAAAAATCAGGATAAATTAAATCAGAATCAATTGGAAAATGTTGTTTTATCATTGCTTTTGTAACCCTTCTGCCAGGTGGAGCAGGCAGCAACCAGGGCCGGGTTCAATATCTAGGGTTCCTTTTCAACAATACAACACAGAGCTCGCTCGAGACCCCACCCAGTAATCTGGGAAAATTACACACTATCTCTGGGCGACTCTGAAAGGCAATACTTCCCCTCTCGCAAGCGCGTAGTCTGAATGTAGGAAAGCAACTTTTAATGAAAGGAGGGAAGTCACCCAACATTAATTTGGGAAAATGCCACAAGCAGGATTCATAATCATAAAACTGTGAGCAGAACACCCACTCCAGAGTGCGTGGGGCAGTGCTTTGAGCCTCATGTCCTTGAGTTCTACAAACAAAAGTTCCTTTTCTGTGCCCCTCTCTGCTCCCTTACCATACCCCACTCACAGTGGTTGTCCTTGGTCAGTGAGGACCCAGGGTTCAGAGGTGTATCTGTATAAGTTCACCTCCCATCCGGGGATGAAGGCACCTTGCTTGTTCCACCATCTGAGCACTTGCTTTGGCTGGCCGCCCCACCAACTGATGTTTAGCTCTGCTGGCTGCCCTGTCAGCTGCTCGTTTCTCTCCACTGGTCACGCCACCATCTGCTCGTTCCGCTCCCACTGGTCACCTGTTCCTTGCTCCCGTTGGCCACTCCTGCAGGCCAACTTTCAGTTATCTTATGTTTCCACCTGCTTCTCTGCTGTGACCTCTGCAGGTCAGACTCTTAGTGGTTTTCAGCTTTTAGCAGGCTGGGCAGAAACACTGTCCCACCACAAGTGATTTCAGCTCTCATTTAAGCACTTAAAATAGCAAACGGCTTCTAATGTAGCCTATTTAGCTTGATCATTGAACACTGGGGAGGAACAGATTAAACCAGACCAGGGAGCCTTAGGGAGCATCCACACCTCCTGGCTGGGACACCTGTCCCTATGCCTCTTACTTTCACAGGGGTCTGGCATTCAAGCCCCTGGTTTAACGAGGTCCTTTCAGTTGAGGGTGACCCCCTCATTTGGGACAAGTTAAGCACAGTTCTGCTCCCCTTTATTCATGCAATAAAGACAACAACATTGATAACAACATTTCACTACCCCTGCATTCAGTACTAAAGTGATTTGTAACCCAACACCAGCCAAAATTGATCACTTTGAGCAACACAACTCTGTCTGCTGGATACCTTGGCAGAGTAGGTGTGTTCATGTAAATACAGTTTGCTCCTGAAATTTTTTCCCGTCCCAGTTAGCTGTCAGGGGAGAACTCATTCAGACCCTGCTTACACTTTTCTCTACCTTTATCTATTTTCAGTTAATGGTTAGAATTATAACCAATTCTTCCCCACTTAGGATTTCCTGACAATGCATATATTTTGGATTGTACACTCAAATCCTTTGCTAACAAAAGCAAATGACTGCATGGAATGCTGAACCTCAGACTTGGGTTCTAGTAACTGGCATTAAAAGTAAAAATAATGAGCCATGAATATCCAGTTGAAGCTCCTTTACCTTTGAATACACCAGAACTCATGCAGTTATCAAGCACCCCCAACTGACACATATACTGTTCCAATAGTTCCAGTCTCTGAGTCCCAGGAAAGGATCAACTTTTAGTTCCCAATCCTGCAAGGAGAACTGTATGGGTGGAAAAATCTCAAATTCAAAGTTCAATATTTCAATAGCTCACTAGAAGGTAATAAAACAATTTACAAAATTTATATTAAAATTTCTTCTGTGTGGCAGTCAAATTAGGTATGAGGCTTCCAGTCTGGAGAAATTAAACTCATTTGAGATCATCAGTTTAACAGTTTTCAGCCAAAAAAAATTGTTGAAGGTGTGCGAATGCACTGCAGTAACCAAGGTTGATAGTCACAATAAGCCAAAGGGTACCCTTGTCTGTCAACTTGTAATTCTATATTTATTATTACTTCAAACACAAATATAATAACTAGAGCTGGTCTTTTTTTTTAATTGGTTAATTTTCTTCATGAAAAACTTTTACAAATATTTCATCATAATATATGGAGATATACCTATCTCATAGAACTGGAAGGGACCCTGAAAGGTCATTGAGTCCAGGCCCCTGCCTTCACTAGCAGGACCAAGTACTGATTTTTGCCCTCGGATCCTTAAGTGACCCCCTCAAGGATTGAACTCATAACCCTGGGTTTAACAGGCCAATGCTCAAACCACTGAGCTATCCCTCCCCCTTACATGTTCACCATGCACCTCAATGACTATTTGGAAACAAGTTTCAAAGTCCAGCTGTTATAGTTAAGAGAGAGAGTATAGCAATCACAGAGCCCAGCATTCCAACATGGAGAGTCACCTTCTAGCCTCTGCAGACACCACACACAACAACAGCTACTCCACATACTTTCCAGCCCACAGGTGGTTAACTTTTTGTTCAATGTTTGTACACTGCCTAGCACAATGGAGTTCTGGTTCATTATTAGGGCTCTTAGGCATTACGATACTACAAATTAATAAGAAATAATAAAAATAAATTTCATTGGTGGATGAAGTCCTTCTTGAGAAAGATTTTTAAAGCGCATTTAGATACTTCAGGATAAATTACGTATTTGTTAACAAAGCAACTTTGTGATTTGGATGTTGAAAGTTTTTATATGAATATGTTGTTCTGGATATCAAGGTACATTAAAACAAACAAAAGGAAGTATTTCTTCACACAACTCACAATCAACCTGTGGAACTTTTTGCCAGTGGATGTTGTGAAGGCCAAGACTATAACAGGGTTCAAAAAAGAACTAGATAAATTCATGGAGGATAGGTCCATCAATGGCTATTAGCCAGGATGGGCAGATGGATGGTGCCCCTATCCTCTGTTTGCCAGAAGGTGGAAATGGGCAACAGGGGATGGTTCACTTGATGATTACCTGTTCTATTCATTCCCTCTGAAGCACCTGGCATTGGCCACTGTCAGAAGACAGGATACTGGGCTAAATGGACCTTTCGTCTGATCCAGTATGGCCGTTCTTATGTTCTTATTAATTTAAATTAATGGCTGCCTTTTCAGCATTTTAAGTCTTTATTTTCACTTTCTACATAACTGGAACTGAATGAGCAGTTCTTCGAGTGATTGCTCCTGTGTATTCCACAGTAGGTGTGCGTGCTCGCCACGTGCACCGGTGCTGGAAGTTTTTCCCTTAGCAGTACCCGCAGGAGGGGAGCACCACTGCGACTCTTGGAGTGGCGCCTCTATATCATGATATATGGGGAACTGCGCTCTCCCCCCACCCTCGGTTCCTTTTTGCCAGACAACTCCGACAGAGGGGAAGGAGGGCGTAATGTGGAATAGACAGGAGCAACACATCTCGAAGAACGCCAGTTACGGAACAGGTAATTGTCCTTTATCACTTTGAAAAGAAACACTCTTCTCTCTCTCACAAAGAGTTAAACCTTCACTTTGGTGTTTTGAGCATTTACACAATAACTCAGTTTCTTATGGGATGTTCTATAAAGGGATGAAAGCTTTCGAAAGAAGGGAAGTGTTTTCCATTTCCTTTTCACAGGATGGTAAAACCAGTGTTAACTGCTCACTGACTACCCCACCTATGTATTGAATGCTCCGGCCCCAGCCTGGGGAGGGCAAGTGCTGTGTTTTGTCTTGTGAACTCATTCCATTTACTCTGTGTTATCATCAGGCCACCTGGTGAATTTCCTCGTGGAATGTGAAGATGACTGAGACAATGGGAGGGAAGATGGAGGAATGGGTCTAAGGAGCGTTGCTCTGCTTGTTTCATGCACTAATATAATAATGGCACAGAGAGGGCTGCACTGCAAATGAGGAAATCTGAGTCTGGAGATCCCAGTAACATGAGCACCTGGAACCATGTTTTTTCTTCATGGAAAAGGAACCCCAATGAGAACAAATGTGCTTTGCACTCAAATGTGTATCCAAGCAATCAGGCCAATTAAAGCAGCATAGAGCACAAAATATAAGAGTTCTCCTCTGACTTGCCCCTTGTGTTGTCATTTACACTTGGGCAGAATGGGTGTAAAACATTCCCATATCAGAATGGTAGCATTTTACCCTTGCTTTGCACAGGCATAAAAGACAACACAGGTACAGGGTAGAAGTGAATAAGATCAATGTGCTGCTGGACCCCCAGGAGTAATAATCACAGGACCCTGGTCTTGGAAGGATGTCAATATGTAAAGGATTAATCTTTGATGCCTTTGTTCATCTGGAACTGCAGTGCACAGCACCGGTGCAGGATTCATACGGAGTTTCACACTGTGTTTGGGTGTCTGTTTTCCTGGGTATAAGAGGGACAGGTGTGTTAAGGCAGAACCAGAGAATAGGCGTCATAGCTGTAAACCTTCCCAAAACAATTAGATCAACATCTCACTGGGGGTAGTGTCAGGGAGAATCAGCACTATGGCTGAACTTGGTGACCCAGGCATTACCTTGCTACCCTCTACGGTCTGCAACTCTACAGTCATCCAGGGCATTTTATTCTCTGCACAGCCCCCAGCCATTTGGCAGTACAAGGCAAAGGAAACTAAAGCTTTAATGGAATGAAATATCACACAAGGCTTTTTTTCCCCTCTTTTTTTTTTTTTTAGAAAAGAAAATGGATATTTTTAACTTTTATCTCAGAGTTAGTTAATTTTCACACTTAACTGCTGAACTGGCTAAATTCTTTTCTTTTCTTAAGGACCTTTATAAATTTCATCATTAATAAAATCAGACATTCAATTAGCAGGAAATTTCTGATTGCCAACTGCGATTTTCCCCCCAATAGTTTCTCTTTTTCATTCTTTCCAGCCTCTCTTTTTATTTTCCCCTTCTACCCTGCCTCTTCCCTCCAAACCTGGAAAAACAGGGGAAAGTGAAAACTGATTCCATTAACCTCTGTCATTACCTAAATCCATCTCTTAATTAGTATGAGTTAATATGATTAATCAAAATAATGAGACAAACCTATTAAATTAGGGTGTTTAAATTACAAATGGAAGTGGTACAGGCAAAGGGGCTGATAACGAATAGCTGCAGCTGGAGATGGGGTTAACTCTTAAAATGATATGTGACAATCAGACTGAGAAAGTCCAGGCTGGGGGGAAATCAGCTAATCCATATGAAAGTAACATCTTATCTGCACACACTGTGACGTGGTGTAGATATGTCCATTACTATTTTATAGGATCAGATGTTAGAATATTATTTTAATCATTTTCATGCTAAGATGCAAGATGTATGGCCTGAACAAAGGACTTCAACCAAAGGATTCCCAAATCCTAATCTCAGTTCTGACACAAGCCTTTTCTGTGACTTTAGGCAAATCTCTTAAACCTCTCTGCCTTGCTTTCTGCGTTTACAAAATGGGGCTAATCTTATATCACACAGAATAGAACTATATTAAATTCCATGTTCTCACTGAGTAGAATCTCAAAATTTGGTGTTCTCATTTATTATCCCAGTACAGTATTGAGCATTCCATCAGAGGTCAGACTTTCATATTGGATTTCAATAGCTCAAATGCCCTTTTGAGCTACAGTCTTGAAATTTGGTTCACTCATTTTTTTATGGATCACTGATTAGAGGAAAAAGTTATTTGTTTTTTTAAAGGAGACTTTTCTATTATAGGTCCCCAAAAGGTGATTCTAACAATTAACAAAACCTACATTTACTTACTCCAGGTGATGGTTATGTTGGGTGTGAAACCTCCAATATGGAGAATGCCTTCACATGAGTCATTAGTTCTATTGCAGCCAAGAAAATTGTCAAAGGAAACAGGTCTGCCACAGGTCAAATGCAGATATTCAAATCTAAGCAGAATAGGGGCTGCTACCAAAATAGTCAAAGACCGAACAAAAGAGGGTTGTTGCATTAATAAATATTTTTCAAACACTTACAAGTACTCTAGGTGCCTCATAGCAAAACCCCCGGGTCAATCTCTACTGAGAAGAAATCATGCACTCTCAAGTGACGGCCACGCACATGCAAAAAGAGGTGGAGAGGAAAGAGGAGGACAATGGTAAGATCCCAGTGACTTGGTGCAGTTGTGTTTAAAATTTCTTGTTCTCTCCTTCAGGTCTCACTGGCTTCATGGCAGAAATGAGTGTTTAGGAAGGACAGGAATGAATTAAGAGAACAAACTTGGAGAGGGCATTCCAAGCATACAGGACAGTATGGAAGGAGGCATGAAAACTCCTATGAGGAAGAAGAGGAGATGAAAGGAGTATGGAGGCAGGTATTATTTGTGGAGGAGAGAGGGCAAGGGGAGTGTGAATGGAACTCGGATCAGAGATATAGAGCCCTGAACAGAGTTATTACATAATATATGGAAAAGAGCTGTGTTGCATTGCTTCTACATGACAAGTTCTCCTTTGGCCATATCTGAAGCAACTGCAGACTCCGCCCTCTACCACAGCTGTAAGAAACCTCGCTTCCACCAAAAACAGATGCAGAACAAGCCACTTAAGTCAGGCAGCCCCCTGCTGTGGTAGCTTTAGTGGAGGCAGAAGAGGTGAAGGATTTTTGTTGTTTACATTATCAGTGTTTGGTGTTTTTCCCCGTCGCACAAATAAAATTCAGAACCACAGACTTGCTGAGCTTTCTCCATCAAGGTGCTTATACAGCACTCCATCAGTGTAATACCTGAGTACTGCAGATCCTATGGAGAAGCGGCATTGTTTAGTGGCATTGAATGGAGAGTCAGGAGACCCAGGTTCTACCCCTATTTCCAGGAGGAGGATTATATATCATGGAAAGTGATGAGTTTCTCTTGGGGGGGGAACAGTCTCTCTAGGAAGACAGTGCCGCAGGCATTTAAATCTGTTATTTTACTGTTTCCCAGTGAAAAATGATTTGTATTAATGAGGGAGTGCTTTTATTCAGGCTTAGCTAGTAGAGGTAAATATCAGAGCCAGAATAAACAGGAGATCCTGGACTCAAACTCCAGTGCTGCCTCTGCACCCTTCTCAGAATAACATCCCTGTTTGGGGCAGGGATGGTGTCCTTTATGTGTGTACCCAGCTCCCAGTATAGGCCTCATTATACAGAATCAGACCAGTGGCCCTCCTAGGTCAGTATCCTGACTCTGATGGCAGCCAGCACCCGATGGTTCAGAGGAAGGTGCAAGATGCCCTGCAAGAAGCAGTTAATGAGATAATTTGTCCCCAGAGGAATTTTTCTTTGAACCTGCAATACTTCGTGATCATTGTGTGCCTTGAAGCATGAGGGTTTCCATAACCCTTGATTTAAAAAATGTTTATACTTATTTATTTGGATATTCTTGTTATCCATAAAAATGTCCAGTCCTTCTCAGAATCCTGTTGAGATCTTGGCCTCAGTCAGGAGTAGGGCCTCTGGGTGCTACTGCAATACAAATAAACCGTTGGGGTTTTAGAACATAAGAATGGTCATACTGGGTCAGACCAGTGGTACATCTAGCCCAGTATCCTGTCTTCTTACAATAGCCAATGCCAGGTGCTTCAGAGGGAATGAATAGAACAGAGCAATTTATTGAGTGATCCAACCCGTCATCCAGTTCCTGCTTCTGCCAGTTGGAAGTTTAGGGACACCTGGAGCATGGGGTTGTGTCCCTGACTATCTTAGCTAATAGTCATTGATGAACCCTATCCTCCAGGAACTTACCTAATTTTTTTAACCCAGTTATACTTTTCGCCTTCACAACATCCCCTGGCAATGAGTTCTACAGGTTGACAGTGTGTTGTATGAAGACGTACTTCCTTATGTTTACTTTAAACCTGCTGCCTATTAATTTCATCAGGTGACCCCTAGTTCTTGTGCTATGTGAAGAGGTAAATAACACTTCCTTATTGACTTTTTCCATACCATTTGTGATTCTAAAATAATCCCCCATAGTTGTCTCTTTTCTAAGATGAACAGTCCCAGTCTTTTTCTTCTCTAATCATATGGAAGCTGTTCCATACCCCTAATCATTTTTATTACCCTTCTCTCTACCTTTCCAAATTATAAAATATCTTTTTTGGAGATGGGGCGGGGAGGGCTAGAACTGCATGGAGTATTCGAGATAGGGACATACTATGGATTTATATAGTACCATTTTGATATTTTGGGTTTTTATTATCTATCCCTTTCCTAATGTTTCTTAACATTCTGTTAGCTTGACTGACTACCGCTGCACACTGAGGAGATGTTTTCAGAGAACTATCCACAATCCATTTCTTGAGTGATAACAGCTAATTTAGACCCCAACATTTTGTACGTGTAGTTTGGATTATGTTTTCCAGTGTGCATTACTTTGCATTTATCATAGAATTTCATCTGCCATTTTGTTATCCTGGCACCCAGTTTAGTAAGATCCCTTTGTAACCCTTCACAGTCAGCTTTGGACTTAACTATCTTGAGTAGTTTTGTATCATCTGCCAACTTTGCCACCTCACTGTTCACCCCTTTTCCAGTTCATATATGAATATGTTGAACAGCACTGGTCACAATACAGATCCTTCAGGACCCCTCTATTTACCATAGTGAAAACTGACTATTTATTCCAGCCCTTTGTTTCCTATCTTTTTCCAGTTACCGATCCATGAGAGGACCTTCCCTCTTATCCCATGACTGCTTACTTTGCTTAAGAGTCTTTCGTGAGGGACCTTGTCAAAGGCTTTCTGAAAGTCCAAGTATACTAAATCTAGTGGATTACCCTTGTTCACATGCTTGTTGATACCCTCAAAGAATTCTAAGAAATGGGTGAGGCATGATTTCCCTTTACAAAGGCCCAAACGTCTTCCCCCAACATACTGTGTTTATCTGTATGTCTGATAATTCTGTTGTTTACTACAGTTTCAACCAATTTGCCTGATACTGAAATTAAGCTTACTGGCCTGTAATTGTCAGGATCACCTCTGGAGCCTTTAAAAAAAAAAAAAAGTTACATTAGCTACCCTCCTGTCATCAGTACAGAGGCTGATTTAAGTGATAGGTCACATACCACAGTTAGTTCTTGTAGTTTCATATCTGAGCTCCTTCAGAACTCTTGGGTGAATACCACCTGGCCTTAGTGACTTATTACTGTTATATTTATCAATTTGTTCCAAAACATCCTCGATTGACAGCTCAATTTGGGACAGTTCCTCAGATTTGTCACCTAAAAAGAATGGCTCGGCTGTGGGGATTTTCCCCACATCCTCTGCAGTGAAGACTGGTGCAAAGAATTCATTCAGCTTCTCTGCTACAGCCTTTGTTTTTGTTTGCTAGCCTTTTTAAAATAGATCTGGAATACCAAAGCAAGAGAGCTTGAAAAGCGTGACCAGAAAGGCCAGGATTTCTAGGGAGCAGACTTGAGACTCTCAAGTATCTGAAGATACTGGCCTCTTTGGACTAATAATGATAATCGCTAGAGCCTTCATTTTTTTTACACTATTGACCAGATTAACTGCTAGTGAAACACTCACAGCCATAAATCGGTTGCAGATAGAGGTCTTTCACCAATTCACAGATATAAAATAAGATTTTTAGGGAGAAATCCTGCTTCACTTCATTCATAATATGTTACTATGAAAATACTGTAAGTAGTTTATGGGTTGGCACAGAAAGCATTCATACCGATCTAGTTTGTTTTCACATATGGTGAACAAGAAAAGAGGATGCCATAAATCTTCATTGTTCACCATTCCAAAGCACAAGTTCAAATACTGAGCAGCTTCACTGTGTATCCTGCAAATGATTTCATACGTTTTTAGACTCCGAAAAATCAGAACTTTTAAAAAAGTCACTTGTAAAAGTAGCCTGGAGAACAGAAGTTGAAGAGCCACCACTATAGCTTAGAATTCAAAGAAGTCTGATCCAGAGTAATAAGGGATCAAGGGATGAAATTAGCCTCCACTTACTTTGAGCCTGTCTGAACAGTCCTTTCAATTCTGAAAAGTGACTTTGCAAAAACCAGTATATATTTGGTCTGTGTTTATTTATTGGCTCTGTTAGTTCATATCCAATGTGCCTAGTTTATGAGTAAAGTCGATTTATCTAACTGCCAACCCTGCAAGCTTGCCTACAATCCAGGCATCAAGCTGGGTTTTGTCCATGATCTCACCCATCAGCAACAATAAAGATTCTGCAGTCAAAACACAGTTAACAATTCTGTTGGTATGTGAGTCAGAATAGAATCCAGGCTCATCCCTGTAGTTGCACCGGTTCTGTGGGGCTCACTGGAGTAAAAAGCAGTAAATCTGTCTTTAGTCTGCAATGTCAGGAGAAGTTACCCTGATATGTGCAGGGAGCAGGTCTGTCAAAGAAAAAGGATTCAGTTTAGAGCAGGGGTGGCCAATCTGAGCCTGAGAAGGAGCCAGAATTTACCAATGTACATTGCCAAAGACACAGTAAAATGCCAGCAGCCCCCCTATCAGCTGCCCCCCCACCAGCTCCCAGTGCCTCCGGTCCACCAGCAGCCCCGCTGATCAGCACCTCCTGCTTCCTCCCGACACCTCCCGATCACCTGTTTCGTGGCATGCAGGAGGCTCGGGGAGGGGGAAGAGCAAAGGCATGGCAGGCTCAGAAGGGGGCGGGGAGGGGTGGAGTAGGGGCAGGGCCTGTGGCAGAGCCAGGAGTTGAGCAGTGAGCACCCCCCGGCACACTGGAAAGTTGGCGCCTGTAGCTCCAGCCCCAGAATCGGTGCCTATACAAGGAGCCACATATTAACTTCTGGAGAGCCACATGTGGCTCCGGAGCCACAGGTTGGCCACCCCTGGTTTAGAAAGTCACTTTTGCTGTTCTGAAAGGGCCATCTCTACGGTTGAGAGGGGAGTTTAGTCTCCATTTATTTAAACTTTCAGACTTCAAATCACAACTGAAGCATCCAGTTACATAATGGTCCATTCAGTCCTGGTCCTCTTTGCCAAGACTACTATCGAGGGGGCCCGTTAGTGCCAATTGTGATGGTATTTTTTCTGATCCAGACACTATCCACTAGGACAGGACTGAGGCCCATCAAATGAATTTCAGAGAGGCCTAATAGCCATCACAGGGTAATTCCCAAGCCGTAACGAGGTTGGATGTACACCAGCATCTTAAAAGTTAAAGGTTTTATATCCATGTGAGAGGAAGCCAAGTGTCTGGAAGGAACAAATCCCTGCTCCAACAATATATTTAACAAAAAGCAAAAAATGTATCCTAGGAAATAGAATGCAGCAAGTAATAGAGATCCCACTCTGAATCCCTTTTGGTCTGCACTGGTTAGTGGCCCTTACCCAGCTGAACCTGTTCAGGAGAGCTGGCTTTATATCTAAAGTAAATATCCCAGAGGGTGCTCAGACACCATGATGACTGCAGTAAAAGAACCTAGACAAGGTAGAAAATACAATAGGAGGCCTTGCTACCTTAAATGCACAGTCCTGAATTTCACTTCTGCATATGAAATCGCTCTCCCATGACAACAGGCAGTTTTCATCGTCCACCCCATGTAAAAGAAATGGGTGAAAGAAGAGGTATCTGGGCAATAGACAGAAACACACTCCGTTCAGGCAAGCTTTAGCACTTATTACAGAACACAGTTAACACAAACCAACTAACTCATAGCAAGGGCCACAAATAAACCCTTCCCTGTGGCAGCACTAGTCAGCCCCAAGTAAGGAGAAGACCTTCAGTGATTTAGGAAAACAGGGGGCAGCACAGCTGTGATGAGTGTGTTGGTGCTCAGGCAGCAGACGAATATCTAATTATCCCTAGAAGGTAACTTCTCCTCATTCTCACATGCTTAGCCAGGGACCCCATTACCAACAACTGGAGCCATCCACACATCCCCTATGGGCCAAATGACAGGGATTTGAGAAAAGCCTTAGTCAGGGGAGGCTCCTAGCAGATTCTGTCCTACTACAGTAGATGCATCATCTTCCTTGTCCCCCTGCAAATTACTTTGTACAAACACTGGACAGTATATAGCACTTAGCAGCTGTGACTAGGCCAGGCCTCCCATTCACTCCAGCCCCAGGACAGACGAGCAAGAAGAGGCTGTTGCTGCCTTGAGCTAGGATGGCTTAGAACTGGTGACATGGGCCAGTGGGAGCTGGATGGTCTGAGAAAGGCTTTTAAAAAGTTAATGCTATTAAATCAGTACTAATACCATTAAACCGGGAAGAGAGAAAGGGCAAAGGGCAAGGAAGGATCACAAAGTCAGTGACTCCCAGGTTCCAACTGCCCAGCCTTTGTTGTGGGAATACAGATGACTGCCAAGGAGCAGTGCTGAAAGTCACAGCAACAGCTATGAGGCCCTCAGCGATGAACCACGTCTGTGGGTGCACAGGACTGCAGCAGGGTCTCTCTTTAGTACAAACCCACTAAGATATGGTAACAAGAAGGTGGTGAACACAGTATTTCAATGAAGGCTACAGAGAACGTGGCTTGCTGTCACAACCAGTAGCTTGTACTACATATGCAATCAGACACTCAGGCAGTCTCAGCGGCTCTATGTTTTTTGCCGCCCCAAGCACAGCAGGCAGGAGGCTTTCGGTGGCACGCCTGCTGGTGGTCCGCTGGTGACATGGATTCGGTGGCATGCCTGTGGGAGGTCCGCCGGTCCCATGCCTTCGGCGTACCCGCCGCCGAAACCACAGGACCGGTTTCTGTGATCCAACCCGTTACACTGGGTTCCTACTTCATTCACAATGTCGAAGAGTAGAGACTCCATCCAAACATCCCCCACTCCAACTCCCACTTGCAGCTTGCTCAACAGCTACCACCACTCAGCAATTTATTCTGCCTCACCAGCTGTTGTGGTTAGCTCTTCTCACTGGGCAGAATAAGAGCTCCCCTCCTTAGTGACTCAATAGTCTTTACTGGGATTGAATTGGCGCACAACTTTTTTATTTAAACAAATTATTTTCAAAACTTCTTTATTGTATTTGTAATACCCTGTGTTCTAGGGGGCACAGACATTAAAACTCTGCAGAAAACATTCAGTCTGAGCAGAAAAAAGTGCTAGAAAAACAAGGATTTAAGATGTTATGTGCAGACAGTTTATACCGCACCAAACATGTGGAAGACGTGTTGGGCCGCATTTCTCTGTAGCACAGACACCAACAGAGTTCACAGAGGATGAACTTGCACCACTATCTGCAATATACGTATATTTATGAATGGAGGATCCTATGCAACCCATTTGCATAGAGTGGCTGTTTTACTCCATGGAGAGCGTTGCTTTTTGTTACTCATGAGTTTGGTTTTCCTCCTCCAGATTTCTGACTAATGGTTTTTAATCATGGCACTGAAGGGTGATAGTGCACAAGGACTCATCATAGGGCAGGAGACTGAGGTATCTTGAAAGGAAACCGTGCATTTTGACATGCATATGTCAAATACATCAATACGACAGTGCATATATCATTTTGACAATGACACAGCCATTACTGACCAATAGTAGCTCTGTACTCATTGGTTTGATTATAGAAGGTTTGATGGGGATAATCTAGTTTCTCTCCTACTGGGTAAGTTACCAAAAGGCAGACATCACACCTTCAAATAAAAGGTGGGCTTCGTTATATCACGGCAAAACTGCACGGAGCACAAAGAATAATCAGTAACTGGGTACAGATTGGAACTAACCACACAATGGTAGGTGCCAAGAACCCATTCCTGGGCCATTACAGCTGCTGCTGGTGGTTTATGGAGCCACTTCCATCCTTAGCCAGCATCAATCTTTAATGTGCCCATCGCCAAGAATTCTAATCACCTATAGGGAGTAATTAGTGACAGAGGAGATACACATTTTACACAGTCCTCCTATGTGGAATCCAATTACACTACCCACATGGAATAATAATCAGTAAAATGTCTATTGAGAGTGTGGATTGCACAGCACAAGCCATTGTCCTCTTCCAGCACACTTCCCTGTGCTGAGAACCCAATGCTCTCTCTCATAAGTGACCTCTTGAGCACAGCATAATGGAATGCTATGGCTGGAAATGTGATGCTTTGGTGCCCCCATGTGGTTAAAGGCTTAAAGAGCAGGTTCTGTTCTCTAGGCCTAACATAGCAGACCCTTTGGCCCCTAACCTGGCATATTATAGCAACTTATTTACTGGCCTAGTTGGAAAGTCTCATATTCTTTACAGCTCCTGGTCTGCTTTTTCCTGAAGGAGCAATACGCAGCTGCAAATTTACTCTACACTTTCAAAGACGCCAGTGACAGTGAAAGTGGCAATAAACATGGTTCCCCTACTGTTTTATGTAAAAGACACCTCTCTCTCTCTCTCTCTCTCTGGTCTTTCAATAGCCTCCATCACTGTCAACTCAAATCACCATAATATCTAACCATGCAGTGGGAGGTGGGAATTCCTGGTTCACATCATTTCAGAGCTCACATTCTCAAGTGAATATTTGTGCTGCTGAAGTCTGATTGGAACTTAAGTTCTGGCATCAAACTGTTCCCAACTTACCAGTATGAAATGGTTCAAAGTTATATGGAAACGGGAATAGATGGGGGATGTCCTTAATTGTTCTATGAGTTATAATGAAGGTTTGAAAGGTTGCCCTCCACCCCTCAAGAAAAACAAAGTGTGGGTGGGGTTTGCTTTTTCTTCATTACATTATAATTCAGGTCTCACTTACCCTGGAAGATTCTCTGGAGGACTAGAGAACTACCAGGGTTAGGATAGATATACCAAAGAAATGAAACCTGAGAAGCTGAAATGAGAAGTGTTTTTTTATTTAAGTTGTTTAAATCTGTTTTGTTTGGTAACACACTTGGGAGAAAAGAATTCAATTTCTCTGTCTTTTCAATGAAAAGCAGAGAAAACTCTCAGTCCACATTGTTGTACTCCCCGTCAGTACCCACCCTGGGCCAGGGAAGCTAGTGATCCAACCAGTGGACCAAATTTGGTGATGAATCCTGGTCATGTGCCACCTGAGGCACATTGTGCATATGCTAAGAAGAATTATCCAAGGAATCCTTCTGTAAAAGCCATGGCAAACAAGACTTGATGTTCATTTCTAGTGGTGGGGAAAGATAGAAGGAATTTTTGTGGGTGGGAGGAGAAAACACGTCAGGAATTTATACGTCATAAAAAAATGCAAGTGTGTACAAATCTAATTTCCTTCAAACCCACCTTTAAACTCAGATCTGAAAAAGGGTGAGGGGGAATTAGTGAAATTCATAAAAGATTGTAAAGAACTGAAGACTCCAACTGAGATGATCCAAAGGGACTTTAAGAGCAGTGGGCAGGAAATAAAGCAAGGAAAAAATCAACAGCAACCAAGGTTCAGTGGGAGAAAGAAGACTGTAATCAGTAATGCTTAGACACCTCTGGGCAAGAGTGGACAAAGATGTGACATTAGATGCAAGTTTGCAGTACAAAAGAATGACCAAAAAGCAATGAAGTTTGGGATTGCCTGGCTGCAGAGGCATCACATCATAGAGCAGGGAGGTGGTAAGTCCTCTCTCCATGACTCTGGTGGGACTACACTTGGTATAGCAAACTCACTTCTGGGCATTTCAGCAAAGGGTAGAATTGAGGGAAGAGCTACAAAAATGGTTAAGAGCTTGGTGGGACTAATTTAGGAGGAAAGATTAAAAAAGCTAAATCTGGTTGGCTGGACTATGATGACTAAGGGGGAACATGGTAGGTTTAGTAGTCAAGAGGGAGGAATTTAGGGCAGTGCAAGCAGGTAAAGCTAGAAGGAACAAGGTGAAATTAAGCAATTGAAAACTTACACTCCATATTAGAAAAAACTTCCTAGCAGTGAAATCTAGATTGAAATGGTCTCCCCAGGGTGTGAAATAATTTCACAAAGGTGAGAAACCACACAAACACTGGAAAAAGCAATGGCGAGACGGAGAGACTTTAGGGAACAATCCTGCACCCCTGAGTTGGGTTATTGGATGGACAAGCTAAGCAATAACATTTGCAAGAGCGCCTAAGTGACTTGGAAGCCTAAGTCCCCTTTTCCAAAGTGACTTAGAGCCATATTTATAATGGTATCTAGGCACGTAAAGATGGAGGTAAACACCTTGTGGGGTTTACACAATACCTAAATATCTTCGTAAAAATCTGGTGTTTAGGCCCGAAGGAGCCGCAGGCCTGGCCTACACTTAAAAGTTAGGTCAACATAACTATGGAGCTCAGGAGTGTGAAAAATCCACACCACTTAGCATCATCACCATGCCAACTTTACCCCCAGTGTAGATACAGCTAGGCTGATGGAAGAATGCGGTCATAGACCTAACTACCATTGCTTGAGGAGGGGTGTTCCTACATTGACGGAAAAACCCCTTCCATCACGGCAGGCTGCAAATACATCACAGGGTTATGCTGAAATCACTACAGCACCACAGCTGCGCTGCTGTAGATCTCGTAGTGTAGACATGGCCAAAGTCTCATTGAAAGTCAATGTGACTTAGGCACTTGGGTATGTTTTTCAAGAGTACCTAAGACCTAGTCTTTCTTCCATCTCTTGGACACCATTATAGAGCAAGACACTGTGTGGTGCTTGCTTGGTCCAACAGACATGCATATAGAGCAGTTTCATAGGGCACAAAATATAAAACCCAAAGGCAGGTATCTAGTATCATTTGTGTGCCACACCCTTCCCCCAGCAGAAAATGGGGGCAGAGCTTTTATCATCTTCACAGACGTGGTGGAACAGGGCCAGTGACTGTTTCCTTAGGGCTGGGTTAAACCAGTAAGAGAATCCAATCCTGTTCCTGTCCCTGCCTCCTTTAGAATACTAGGATGAGTACAGAGGGAGCTAACTGTACCCAGAACAAAGCTTGCAGGGGTGGCTGCATGAGATCAGGAGTTCATGCCTTGGGCTCCAAAAGAGTCAGAATAAGATATACCCCTTTGCATAGCCCTTCCTCAGAGTCAGTTCAGCTGGTGATTCTTCTTTCTCCCTTAGGTGTCTCCTGCTGAGGAAGGAGCAAGACCTGTCAAGGGAGAGGCAGAGAAAGTGCTGTTTCCAGAACACTTTTCATGCTTGTATTTGTTATCTAGGTGTCATCATGATTGGTGCACTAGAAACATGGAGCTAAAGGCACGTTTGGGTTGTTTCCTCAGACGTGGAAAGCAGCAGTTTTTGGGTGCAGCTCCTCTACCTCATAGACTCATAGACTTTAAGGTCAGAAGGGACCATTATGATCATCTGGTCTGACCCCCTGCATGCTGCAGGCCACAAAACCGTCCCTACCCTTTCCTTGACTCTGCTAATGAAGTCCCCAAATCCTGTATTTTAGTAACTTCAATTGGCAGAGAACCCTCCTGCTAGAGATCCCTGCCCCATGCTGCGGAGGAAGGCGAAAAACCTCCAGGGCCTCAGCCAATCTACCCTGGAGGAAAATTCCTTCCCGACCCCAAATATGAGTGTTCATAGCACATGTATCACTGGGTATCAGAGTTCCTGAATCCCAATCCTGGATCACAAACCCCAGAGATACACACACAATTTTATACTAAACAGGTTTCCTTCTCATGTTCCACGGGGAACAGAAACAGGACTCACTTAGCAAAAGAGCTGGAGAATGATCAGTCAGGAGCTTCTAACTTTCAGCAATATTATGAAGTTTAAATGTCTGATTTTGTGCATTAGATTTAAAACACTTAAGCCAATCAGAATATACAAACCCAGTGCACATGATAGCTGGAATCTCTAACATCTTCCTTCCCCACTAGTCCTTTCAACCCACATCCTGAGACCAGCTTCATGTTACACCAGGGTACCTCAAGCTCCCATAGTACAGACACATTTTACAGCGATTACCTCTTGACATCCTCCTTCCCATGTGTCATTGTCCTATTCTTCATCACTAAACATCCCTGCAGGAACTATAGCAACTCCTCACACAGAATATTCACATTAGGAAACGAGTGTACTTCGGGCTTCTTTTTAAACCGGAAGTTTACTAGGAGAAAACAAATAGCTGGTGCCATATGACCATCCAGCTCTCTGCAGACCACCAGCAAGTGCTCCACAGAACAATGTTTACTACATACTGCCTTACACAAGCTAAATGGCAGTGGTCATCCAACTTTCCCTCCCTTGGGCGGGGGCTCTCCTTATTGTTCAGTGTTGTTAGTCTGTCACCAGACCTGGTACATCCAAGGCAATGGTGGTGCTAGCTTCTCCACACCAACCTGCTCCGAAAGGACCCACTCCAGAGGGAGAGAAGGTTAGTCCCTGTGTTAATTCAATGGTTGGCCATCTCTGCCAACAAGAACAGTTAGGGCCAGTTATGGTGAGCACGAGGACACCTTTCCACTAAGACGTGAACTGAAACCCACCCCAACACACAGGCCACCACACAGTCAGATAGGAACAATTTAGTTACTAGTGACCTGGGCTGAATTTGAATCAAGGACCTTCCACCAAAAGGCTACATATCCTGTTACCATCCTCCTGAGCTAGCAGATAACCTTCCTCTATGGTAATCATCCCTTCAGTAGCAAAAGCATCCTTGTCCCCACAATCCAATTCTTCTGCCGAACAACAACGGCACTTTAACCGAGATAAGTCAGACAACAGTTTCACCACTTCTCAGGAGCTTTGGTAAGAACAGAATTCAGCTCTAGCTGGGGATTGCCTAGCAGCTCCAGAGCCCAGCTGGACAGCTGGTGGTGCAGATCCTCAAGCATATTATAAATGTTGCCACTCAGCAAGAAGACAAGGATTAGCGAGATCCATAAATTAGCATAAAAATTAGTGAGCAAGACAGGAGGTCATCGATTACTGCTTAGTGTATGCAGATTAGCAGAGCGGATCAGAGAAGACCAAGAGCCCATTTAAAAGGAAGGTCTCTGGTATGGGACCAAAATAGGAAGGTGTGAAGGGAATTTGTTTTGTCTGGGGTTCCTGTGATGCAGCTGTTCTGAACAGCATCTCTCTTTTAATAACTTATGGTGCCAAGAGATGCTTTTCACCATATGGGTATGGACACTTACTATTCAGAATGGAAGGGAGCCAAATCTGTGCCAACGCAGATTGGCTAAGGGAGACAAGCATTGGACCACGTTAACACACTGGCTCCTTAACATTCAGGCTTCTCAGACTCAATTTTTGACTGTCAGCATCAAGGGAAAATTTTCATCAGACTCAGTTTTGCTCTTGATGGCTTGATCTAGAAACAGTGGTGGCAAGCTTTTCAGAAGGGAGAAAAGAGCAGGAAACTTTGCAAATAACCCCTACACCATTCAATAGCCACAGTCAGACCTTCCTGGAATGGAAGTAAGGTGGACAGAGATAATTAATAGAGCCCCTGCCAGAACCTGAAGCGTGAGCATTGTTTGAATCCTAGGAGAGTTACACTCTTCAGAGTGGTGTGAAATCAGTGCTGATTTTCTGGCATGAATTTGAGCCAGGGAGAAATCCACAGGCAAACCAAAGTTCTGCATAGTTATAAAAAAATAAAATAAACAAGAAATGTTGTCCTCTCCTCCTTTCCTCCTAGGCAAAACCACAGATCTGACCAGGGACCAATTCTTCTGATCACTGGTTCAGCATAGAGGTTTACTAGTTTCTTAACTTCACTACTGTAATTACCTTTAAATTTATACATCTCTGCCATTAATTTTAGCACCAATCTTTCAGTCTGCTAGAGTTCAAGATTATTATGTTATGTCATTTGAAAGCTGGTATTCTAGGCTTCCAGATAGTATAAAGATGGCTTCTCAGTGTTATTACTGATCACTAAAAATCCCATCATAGTTCACAGAGAAAAAATGGTAAATTAGAATTTTTTTAAAAGACCAGATATGGTATTTTACAAAGCACCAGACACCAAAGCACATCAAGAATATTTGTGTCATTCATGTCTAGACCTATCACATAAAAGGTAAATGTTCCAACTGGTAAATAGCCTGGTATTTATTTCTAGCCCTGGAAGTTGACAAGATACTGAAGCTCAAACTGTCAGATCTTCATTGGCCCTTGGGTCTGTCAGCATTATTTTAGCACCAGTTCAGGATTCAATATCAGAGATCTAGGATGCCAGAGTAGAAACATGTTCAGTCCCCTATTTGACCCAGGTGGAAATGCTGTTGTGCAGAGAAACATTACCACTTTTATGGCCAACTGACAGTTTTCTATTGGCAGAAATAGCTTCTTTTTTCACTCACTCGAAGGATTGGCATTGAAGAGAGTTTTGCTTTTCTTATGATCTCATGATTTTAAGGAGAGAGGAATGTGAATAGCCATTAAAATTATCCTATCAAAGCACTAAGAATGATGTTTGGAGAAAAAAATCCTAGTCACTTCTGTTGGGTGTCTCAGCATGTCGTTCTTCTCTGTCTCTCTCTGGTTAGATAAAGGGAGAAATCTTGACCCCATTGAAGTGAATACCAAAAGTCACATTGTCTTCAGTGGAGCCAAGATTTCACGCCAAGTTCTCTGGGACAGGGACTGCATATTCTGTGTTTTATGCAGTGCCAAGCATGCTGTTGGCCCTAAATAATAGTAATAAAATTAATGTGTTTTCTTGTCTCAGAGCCATCAAAGAGAAGAAGTATGTGGGAGGGACAATACATAAAGAGTAGCTATTGTCTGTAAATGCTGAATTTAATGCCATTTTTTATACTAGCTCATGAAAGCAAAATGTATAACAGTACTGGCTTGTGCCAGGCATAATGGTGTTCTCAACAGGCAGTTTCCATTTATGGAATTCACTCCCACTAAAAATCAATAACGGGAAACCTGGGTGCTCAGCATCTCTGAAAAATCAGGCTACTTATTTAGGACCCTTAATGCCTGACTTTAAGGACCCAAGTTTGAAAATTTTGGATCAAGTTCTCAAAAGTGGGCTAGGTACTATTCAGACACAATATACATGCGCCAGACTGAGAAGCTTACAGTCTAAGGCTCTGAGCCTGCTCAGCAATCTACAAGGACCTGTTTCTCCAGCCACATGATATCTTGTCTGGCATGATTTGTTGTTAAAAGCTCTATATTAATGGCTCATGGTTCCATTACGCGTGCTCTCTCTCATATATATATATATATATATATATATATATACACACAAAAATACATACATACACATATATACACACACACATCTATATATACATACATATACACATACACACATCCATTATCCCCCAATCTGATCTATTTATCTCCAATGTGAATTACGAGCTCCTTTGGATAGGGACCACTTTGCTCCAGTTTATCCTGTTATGTGCACACTGATGATGTTCAAAAGGGAAAGAAAAGAAGTATTTACTTCAGTAATTTTACTAGTAATTTAAGTATTTAAGATAATTGTCAGGATCCCTCCTCTTTTGAAGACCACACTCACTAGCTATTTTTGTAAAGTCTTCCTCACTTTTTATCCATACTTCTTTTTAGTTCCTAGTTCAAGATGGATTTTATATAGCCGTTCAGAAGCTCAGCAGTTTTACAGTTCTCACCCGATTTCACCCTTCTATTTTATTAATGTTCCCATTTCTTCCCGCTTGCTCCCACTATATTGTGAGAGCCCTTATTCTCCTTCACCCTTTCCACACAAGTATTGTACTTCATTCTGCAAGTTTACCTTTTCACTAGCGGTCTCGACTGTGCATTCGTTTGGGCTCCGCATGTGCCCATTCTACCCTCAACGCCTTTTTTAAGTTTAAATTTCAACTTTGTGAGCAGGCCTCTGTTTGCCACTTTTATGTTCCCTGCATTCTGATTTCTATGTGCAAATCTGATCTCTTGCATCTTACTTTTGTTGACCTTGAGGATTCTCCAACCTTGTACACAAGTGAATGTGAGTGCTTCCACCCATGGTGCCATGCTCACGAGTTTGCTCAATCCCGTATACCGGGGTGGCCAACCTGAGCCTGAGAAGGATCCAGAATTTACCAATGTACATTGCCAAAGAGCCACAGTAATAGGTCAGCAGCCCCCCCATCAGCTCCCCGCCCCCTGCTCTCAGTGCCTCCCGCCCACCGGCAGCCCCACCGATCAGCACCTCCTCCTCCATCCCCGCACCTCCCGATCAGCTGTTTCGTGGCATGCAGGAGGCTCTGGGGGGGAGGGGGAGGAGCGAGGGCATGGCAGGCTCAGGGGAGGGGGTGGGAAGGGGTGGAGTGGGGTCAGGGCCTGTGGCAGAGCCAGGGGTTGAGCAATGAGCACCACCCAGCACATTGGAAAGTTGGCACCTGTAGCTCCAGCCCCAGAGTCAGTGCCTATATAAGGAGCCGCATATTAACTTCTGGCCACCCCTGCCCTATACTGTGCTTTCTAGAAACCAATCCCTTTGTCTGTACCAGAAGCCTCCCTATTTTTCAAGTGAGACACCCATACATTGGGATGCAACAAGAAAATCTTTGGTAGTTTTAGACCCATGGGCTTTGTCCTGTTGTAGAAAATAGAGGGAGTCTGCCCAAAAGGTTTTGTTCACCATTTTAGAGGAAATAGCCATACAATCAGATACAACTCAAGAACAGAAATTGCAGGGTACATTTAGACTTGCCGCAAGGCCAGGAAGCCGTGACTATGGTCAGGTCTGTTAATATTTTACAGGCTGCTGTGCGGTCCTCTTCCTCCCACCCTGACTGATGTACATTTGCGATTTCCTACAAGAGCAGAGGCTTCCATGGTGCAGTCTTTCAGGCTTTACTCCATTTTGGAGAGTTGCCACACTGGAGGAATCTCTCTCTGATGCATATACCCAACATTGGCTTCAACAAGAGAGCAGGGCATCGGTCTTGTCCCTTATCCTAATGCAAGGGGTTGGGTGAGATGAATCACTCCAGAAAACCTGCTTAGGACAGACTCTGGCCATGGCCCCAGGCTGGCATGATCTCTCTTTCCCCAGGCATAATGGGGAGCAAGGAAAGTACATTCAACTAAGCCAGGTCATTGACCATTATTTATTCTTCCCCCAAAAACACAGTCAATAATTCTGATTGATTAAATGCATCTGTGAGCTCCCTCTTCTTGAATACAGCCTGGGACAGGCCAGTTAGTATTCCCGAAACAACATCCCATGGGGAAAAAAAAAATCAATGGTTGTGACCTTTATGACCTCTGGTGAGGACACTGCTTATCTGCATGCTGCATTTTAAATTTCTTTTTGTAGTAAAGTTATTTGTTTAATAATATACAAAGACTAGTGGCTATTATGGGCTGGGTTTGCTTTTCTGAGTTTCCCCTGGGAAAGTTCAGGTTGGGCTGCCACATTCTTAATCATTACTCACATTCAGGCTCAATATTAATCATGGAGGGCTTTCTCTGGCTGGAGATCATATTTCTCCTTGATAATACCTTATATTTCTAGAGAGACTTAATGCTCTGTAAACTATGGAAAAACCACCTCCTCCAGGGAAGTAATTCACTCAGTAGAGCTCTTGGGGCAGGGACCATCTCTTTTTTCTGTGTTTGAACAGCACCTAGCACCATGGGGTCCTGGTCCTGTGATGGCAGCACAAACAACAGCTTCCAACTCCTTGAGTTTCTGGTTATCCTGTTAGGACCAGGGTAGGAGGATTAGCTTCCTGTCTTAGAACAAGCAAGGCCGCAGCCTGAAGACAAGGGGGAATTGAGGGTGGTAGGACAGTGAAGCAAAGGAGGGTAGGTCCTCATACACCACTGCCCCATAACTGCACAGCTTCCTCCTTCACACCCTGCTGTCATGGTCATGGTCTCCAACCACCTTGTCAAGAGCATTACACAGCACAAAGGGGGTTCCATGAAGAGTGCTGACAAGCTCAAGTGATGTGTGGAGGATGATGCCATGAAAAGAGGTCCTCCTCCAGTTCCCACCCTCAGCAGATCAGCTCCCCATTGAAGAGTCATAGTGTCATAAACCCACAGAGGAGGCTTCTGCATCTGTTCTGAACAAGTCTGGCTGCTTCTGACCCTATTAGGCATGAATAATAGAGAAGTTCAGGAATCAACACACCCAGTAACAGGAGTGACCTCTGCATTGGAACATGGCAATTGGTTAACAGCTGTACAGCAACCATACAAAGTATGTTAAGGGAAAGTGAAAGAAGCCTATTTCCAACTGAAGTTGCAAGGAGGCAGAATGCAATTACCCAGATTGAAAATCTGCCCCCAAGTCTCTCTTCCATCAGTCCATCCAAAGAATAGAGAATTGGGCATTCACCCTGTTAAATGCTTTCAAGTTAGAAACACTTCCCAGTTAAATATTCTGGAATGTATTGCCCAGACTGTTCTCTTATGGAAGAGGGGCAGGGACAGAAGCACTAAACTAACAACCTTTTCCATTAGGTTTTGCAGGAGCTTCATCATGTTCTCAGGCAGTAGTGGCAGTGTTGTCTAGTGGTGAGAGCCTCTACTGCCCACAACTCAGGAAATATTAGCATGTGCCTTTACATTTACCCATTTTCCAAAGTCTACTGCATTGTGTGCTACATGTCAGGGAGCAGAAACCAACCTCTCTAGCCTCTTGGGCACAGAGAGTGGAAGTTTCAAGATTCCCTCCTATAAAGGAGCTCAGCATGGCAGTGTTATTACTAGGCTCATGCTGTAAGTATCCTCCCCAAAAAAACATCCAAAAACAAAAAGGGCCTGGTTCCATTCTGACCCAGGGTAGAAGACTGAATAGTTCAGAGGATTAGGAAGAGGATATAGTGTCTGCCACTTTTAGGTGACTGCTTCCCTTGCCCAAGCTGGTAATAACTGAATGTTATTGACATCTGACAGCTGCTTGGTAGCCCCTATATGAAATGAGTTGGCAGGTCTCAGCACAGTATCTTTGAGGACAGAGGTCTATCACACAGCCCCATCGAGGTGACAGACTTCAGAAGACTGAATGAGCCATGGTGACTCAATTTCCCCCATCACCACTAGATGGGACCTCTCCTGCTCCGAGTTGAAGTACATTAACCAGGTGGTGTGAGGCACAGTGGGTAACTTCTCCCTTTCCCTATGCTGTAACTGTTTTGACAATAACCAGAGTATGCAGATTTCCAGATGGCTCATTCTGGCATCTCTTACCTGTATTCAAATTGCTTTAAAAAGGGAAGAGAGAACATCTCACCCCACGACAAGTTGGAATTTGGAAAAGCTGCTACAGTATTTTAAAAGTTTCACGCTGTTGTTTAAGATCTACCATCTCTGTTCGGGAATTAGCATCTTTTCCACTGCCCTCATTGTGGAGGTCACCTGCCTGTTATCTTTTAATTAGCAGTACCTGATTAGGAGATCTGGAAGGTCACCCTAAGGAATAGGTTATTACCAGCAATCACAATGGTTGGCAAATTGGCAGAAGACATGTGACTAAATGTCCTCTCCTACCATCCCCATCCCACAGTCACACACACCCTCCACTTCATCTGAAATTCAAGGACGTTATGTCACATAACCGATCTTCCTCAGGCCCGACTGCTAACGATGTCCCATAAAACACCGCCTTCAGATGACAGGTGTGCACAAGAGCGGCTTTCTGAAAGTAAAGCTCAGCTCCTACTGCAGACAGAGCAGCTGCCTGCAGACCCTGAGGGTCCCACTTTGAGTTTCAGATAGGATAGCCTCTTATTATGTTTGCACACTGCCCCTGAGTCCATTCCAAGTGGTGGGCACTACATGGCAAATTCCAGTTACCCCAGGAGGACCTCTTCCTAGGTCTTTCCCAGGTAGTATGATGTATTTTAAGTTTAGACTACATTTGTAGCATGTAGCACCAAATGGCCCTCTGGATCTGTAGGGAGTGGTAACTTGTTGGTGACCTTTCTAGAGCCTGTGCCATGGCTTTACTCTTCTAGAGAGCTCACTGTCTTTCACATGCTTTTTGATTGTGTTCGCGTGCACTCACACACTCACTCCAAGTCCAGTCAGATGGGCTAGTTCTCTTTACTTCCAGGGATATTTTAAAAAGGCAGGATCCTTTCCCTACAAGACCATTATAATATCTTGCATATGGATGTACTATAAGAACACAATTCTATTATTTTCTGAAAAGGAGATGGAAAACCCTTGGCCAGGGTCTCACTTAGGGTCACCAGATAGCAAGTGTAAAAAATCAGGACAGGGTGGGGGTGGGGGGGGGTAATAGGAGCCCATATAAAAAAAGCCCCAAATATCGGGACTGTCCCTATAAAATCAGGACATCTGGTCACCGTAGTCTCACTGAACAATGACTAAGATCGGAAAGTGCCATTAGTGGCCAAAGTTCAAATTGAACTGTAAGGAAACTGAGCATCCCTTGAACAGCTCAATGAGATACTCTGCTCAGTTTACAGAAAAAAGGGAAAAAAGCAGACAAGAGTTTAGCAAGATTATTCATAGAAGTGTCTGAAGTTTTTAGAATGAGAACATCTGTAGTTACTTTAGATAGGGTTAAAAAGATATAACTGTATATAAAGCCCCATGCATAAACTAAACAGGAGTAGGCAAGTTATTTCACAGTTATCCATTATTGATATTGTAGCTCCTTCCTCTGACATATCTGGTTCTGATCACTGTTAGAGACCAGATACTAGACGAGGTGGACCACTAGTCTGATCCAGTGTGGCAATTCCTATATGCAAAAGCTATTTGGTAACAGAGCATCCTTACATTTCTCCATGAAATATACTAGTACAGAATACTAAGTCGTAAGTACTAGTCAAGATCTGCCTTATTCAACTGGGTGTCTGTCCCTGACAGCACCCAGAGGATTTCCCAGGTGTACAAAGTCTCAGAGAAATTATTAATGTCTCCACTGAGCATATGATGTACAGAATCATAGTGAGAAGCCTCCTGAAAAATGCTTTGAAACGTCTAAAGTGCCCAACATAGTTCACTGCTCCCTGCAGTGCTAAGAGGGCTAGAGAGAAATTCTTGTCAATGACCAAGACTTTAACTCATGTATAAATAAAAGCATGAATCTAGCCTGTAGGAGGGCGATTCACTGGTCCATATGGCTGGGGATAGCAGGCTGTCCTTCTCTGGCGACCTCTGCAGACATGCTCTAGTCCTGCGGTGCTCTGCTCCTTCTTGTGACTTGGGCCTCCAGCCAGGTCACATCCAGGGTAACAGGGTCCGCAAAACAGTAGTCCAATGACCACAGGCCAGGTCTTTGGTCTGACTCTGGTCTCAATGGGAACTTACACCCTTTATAACAGACTACTTTCACTCCACCTTCATTGGTGGCCAGTAGGCCACTCCCAGGCCCTCCCTCTATGCTGCGTTCCAGTACAGGAACCCTACAGCAGGTAGCTAAGGTTTGCTTCCTCAAACTCCTTCCCACCTCCCTGGCCTCCTTTCTACCTCAGCCTGTCTCTAGCCCCTTTCCCCCAGGCCTTTCCTGGGCTCACTCCTCCACAGACTCTTTGCCCTTTCCCAGGATCTGCAGAGTTCTGAGCAGCTGTTGTACCAAGCGGCACCTCCAAGGGCTTTCTCTTTGGAGGCCTTGCTCTTGTCTGCCTCTCCCAAGGCTCTCTGTGTGTCTGTCTTCTTCCTCTAGAAACCTGACCCCCCAGGCTGCCTCCCTGGGCTCTAGTCTTTTAGTCAGGGCTCATGCCAACTGTGGCTTTCCATTGTCTCTCCTGGAACTTTGCCAGAGCTCCCTTCTTGGGATCCTCTCCCTCCTCTCCCCTTGGGCCCCCCCGCCTCCTTCTACAGCCCTGAAATCCTTCCTTTATTAGTCATCTCGCTCCTCTCAGCTGGGACTCATCCTAAATTGGGGTTGGCCCACCCCTTTAGGTGCACATGAGTCCACTTATTGCTCCCTGACTTCAATTAACTCTTTCTACCAGTACAGGGTATACAACCCCACTGTACACTTTAATAATTATTATTAACTACACCACCACCACACCCACATGAATTTAGTTCTAGTGAAGAGTATCAGACTGACAGTCCTGGAGAACAAAGGGCCACATTTATGCACAGAAAAAATTACATTACAGCAGGAGCTGTGGAGCTTCTTCACACACATAACTTCCTGCCATTGTACCAATCCAATCCTTGCTCTCGAGGGACCTCTGCTGGGATGAGAGTGGCTCTTCATGACTATTGCTGAAGCCGCCAACCAAAGGGGCAATTCGTGCCAATCCTGGCAGGAGTCTGTGGAATGCTGACATCTGTCTCAGTAGGAATAACAGCAACATTCAAGTCATTTCAGAGGCCAAAGAACAGCCAACAGATGGTAACAATTTTCAGTCCCTATAGCCCTGGCTTGCATTTCCTTCTAGATCACAAGTCTGAAAGACTCCAATAAGCCCATTTCCCTAAGCCAGACAGTCCTCTCAGACTCTTGCATCTTTTCGAATCTGAATAAACTGCATATTTAGAGATCGTTATTTTAGAAGCTGCTTAATAAAAAAAATAGAGCTAGCAAAGGAATTGGTTTAAGGATAGATTTGTGAGATGCCAAGTGCCCTCAATTCCCTTCAACTTCAGCAGGAGTGAGGACATTTAGCATCTCACAGGAGGCGGCTTTTGGTATAGTCCAATGGCTAGAATGAGGGTCGTACACACCCATGGAAGCTCAGTTAACATGCTGACTCAGATTTTCTATGAGGTGCCTGTTCTTTACCAGCAGAGTTTGACAGGAATACAAAAAGACTGAGTGACTCAAAATCATGATGACTCAGCTTCAGACCTAAATCCAGATGATCTGTTGTGCCCTCCCCCATACACCACTGGTCAATCATGCTTCTGTGCACACAAGTACATACACACAGAAGCACCCTATATACTACATGCTAAAACAAGTGTACTGCCTCTCAAGAATCTCCAAGTCTAGAGAACAAAATAAAGGTGCAGAACCATCTAGGATTTCTGGCAACCTACTCCTTTCCCAGCACAAGCAAATCAAACCCTGCTACCTAACAGGGTGAGAGGATGAATGAACATAGCCACCTTTCCACACAGCAATTAGCAAATGAAATCAAAACAAAGGAATCATCCCCCATTAATCTCTCCCTGCCAAAGAGCATCCGACTGCCATATAATCCACAGCAATTATCCAAATAATGGGAGCGCAAGAGATTTATCTTGAAGCAGGAATTAGGGAGGGCACGATTAATGTACTGCACATTGAGAGTACAGACAAAAGCTGGTGATCCCACTCTGCCGGGCTGTTTGAGGAACCTGCAACGCTCAGTTGTGTGGAACCACTGGCCCCTGGCTATTGCTTACTCATCCAAAGATTCCCCTTGCAGAGAGTGAGCTCTCCCACCCTGCATCCTCACCTTCAGAGCACGTTGGAGAATTCACACTCTGGCAGGCAGTAGGAAGTCCCAATATTTCATACCAACAATGTCAAATATAACAAGTGTTGAGACATTCACAAATAACATGGCCTGAGGTCTTGCTGTGACCACTCCTCTTTGAATCTGAATTAATCAGTAGAGTGGAGAAAATGAACAAAGTAAAAAAAAAAAAAACCTGATGAGAAATAATCTGTTTTATTCATTAATATCATGGCACCCAAATGCCTCTGAGTATTTTAACAACATTACAAAGAGCCACCAGACTGAGCAACATGCTCAAATCAGTCAATGAGTCTGGAATAGAAGAGAAAAGGAATAAAGGTGGTCCTCCCCCAATGAATATCCACATTGTATCAGGGCAGACAGAATAGCCAGGAAATACAGAAACAAGAGGTCCCCAACTTGAACAATGTTAGTGAGGATATCTGGAAGGAGCATTCCAAACCTACAGATCCTTGCCAATCTGTGCTGTCTTGCACAGTTTCAAAACTATACCACGGGACCGTACCCGAGTTAAATCCCTCTGATTTTAAGAGTAATGGGATAAAGCACAGGAGGTGGAATTTCAAGCAGAGACCTGCTGCAGGGACATTTTGAGCTCTTATGGAATATATAAAATTGAAATCAAGTGGAAAAGGAAGAATCAAAAGCCTGCACATTACCACAACCAAGATTTCAAGCTGGCATGCAGACATCTGGTCTGTAACCGTCAGTTTTACCAGATGAGCAAAGAGGTAGCCTGCCCTGCCTAAACTGGTCTTACATGGATGTGGCTCATTACAGGTTATTCAGTTTGCCAGCCTGAGAATAGTAAAACTGGAAGTTGTGTAAATTCTTTCACACTGAGGCTGCTATCCAAATGGTTATGTAGCTCAGAGATCAGAACCCGACTCCTGGTAAGAAACCTGGTAAGAAACCTAACATTACTCCATTGAGAGCGAGTTCACAGGCACTATTGGCTGCTGTACTCATGTATCTTGTCAATACTTGTGAGTTTTAGCTGATGTCTCCTCACAGGGAAAGCAGCACAAAAAGACAAGTAAGCTGAACCAAAGTGAAATCACAAACCCTTACTGGTGGGGGGAAAGGGGGAAAATCCATCCAGGGTCTCTCATTTTCTACCAATTTAATTTTCTGGTTAGAAGGTCTGGGGAGGGCAGTGGTCATTTTCATATTCCCTCCAATCCAGTAGCCTGCCTCTAGCAGTAGTCAATACTTAATCCTTCTGAAGGGGAATGAGAATGCACCTGGCCAACTATGCAGCATGTGGGTTGTGGAGATTGTTTCCTGCCCCTGCCTGTGGTTGGCTTCTGTGCTGAAGTTTTAATAAAACGCACCAATTCATCATGAGGAAAAAACTTGAAAGATACTGTATTCAAAAATACTTTTCTTTCCTTCCTTTCATCCTCACTTCCTGGCCATTCCTTCTCATTTCCTCAAACTACCCTCTCCCCTTTCTTTCTATCTCCAGGATGGTCTGAGAATATGAATGAAGCTATTGCCCACTGGAGCTTGTCCCGCAAGCTGCACAGAAGGGGCTATACTCACTGCTAGATTTTACTGTACATCTTCTGTGTGTGCACCTGGTAGAGTGAAGAGCTGGGATGGTGAGACAGTGGCAGGAGTAAACTAAGAGTAACTGGCTCTAATGAGCTAGTTACAGCTATGCACCAACTCACCAGCTCACTATAGGGGCTCAAATTCTCCCAAGTTCCTCTGATGCAACCCCGTTGATTTCATTAGGGTTGCATCAGGTGATATGAAAGGAGAACTTTGCCCTGGGTCTCACTAATCAGGGTAGTTTTCCACTGAATGAGCTGCTCTAACCATTTTTACAGCTCACAGACAAGTTTCCTTTTTCACCTTTCGCATGGAGTATCTCTTTTCCTTTATTTTACAGCTAATGATTTACTGCTTCAAAGAAAGCCTCAGTCACTGATGTTTGATTCTTCCAGTGATCTGCTTTCGGTAATTAAGCAATAGGATAGAATGGAGTCCCTTGTGCTGGTCTCTTGTGTCCTCCACCCAGAGGAGTCCTCTACAAAGCCCCATAAGAGAACAGATCTGGTACTTCTTATTGCTCTTCAACAGTATTTGTACTGTCTTGATGTCTCAAAGATGATCTTCTTCAGTGTGCATATGAAAATCCAGAATGTATCCTCATGTCACTCAATGCTGCCACCAGAAGATTGAGCTGGCAGTAGTTGTTGGGGGGCATCATAAATGGCAGTAGCATGAGTATTTGACTATGCCAAGTATCTGAACGTTTTGAACAGGTACTTCCTACTTTTACTGTAGAATCTGCCTCTTCTTGGCAAACTCCCATATAAAGCATCCATTGCACAGAGATCTGTACGGTTCCCCAAAAGAGCCAGAAACAGAAACTCCTATTCCAAACAGGAAGCAATATACCTATTGACTTTCAACACGGCCCTCATGCCAGTGTTTATTTTGAGGAGGATCAAAGGAGAGGAAAGGAGAATAATGTACAGCCAGTATACCCGTCCTACCACTTTACAGAAAGGGAGAAGAGAGAAAAAGACTGGAATTGAGCTGTTCAGGTATTAGTTGCATATAAAATATCCAACAAATGTAGCCTTTTTTCTGTTCCTGAATTATCTGCAGACTTTTTTAAAAAAAAAGATTCACTCTATTTGTAATTGTTTGAACAGCTGATGCCAATTCTCAGCCACCAGGTTGTTTGCAAACTGCTCACTTTAGCCATTTGCTATTTGTTACGTTTGGTGCAGGACTGATCACCTGGTATTTTTGCTCCCTGAATGCTTGACTGAAACTTTTTGTGAATAAAATGGGGTATGAACATGGTAGAAGGTAACAGTTATTTAGAATCTGAACAAACTGTTCGATCAATGCTCAGAATAGTCACCCAGCTTTAGACAGATCGATTAAGTCAACAAGCCTACAACCACCCAATATGTTCTTGCTTGTCTGTAGTATGCTCCCAGGCAGTGGGAACACTATATTAGTCACACTGGAAGAAAATAAAGAGATGTTTAAAGAGGAAACTGCGTTTCCAGATGCTCTGACCTCCTCAAAACAAAGAGCTATAGGAAGCAGCATGTTCTCATAAGGATTGACAGATGAGATTCTGCTTAGAAAACGGTGACAAATTCAGTAGTGTTTGTGTGTGTTGGGGGGGAGAGAGGGGATTTTTTTTTTTTTTTTAAAGAGTCAACACAGAAGTAGATGGATTTGTAGCGAGATGAAGACAGAAGTGGGTAAACTCAAGCCAAATACAGAGACAGAGAAACTGCCTTGGAAAACATAACCGCGATCAACTTAGCAGAGCTTGGTGTTGGGAGCTGAACTTCCAGCGCTGACAAGGCTGACTTTAAGGCGACCTTCAGTGGCGCTCCTTAACAGTGTATGCTGGGCAATCGCTGGTAAATCTTTATTAATTTTAATTGGCGGCACCCATTTATAAGAACCATTAAAAAGGATAAATTGAGCCCATCCGGCGTAATGTCTTTTGTTAATTAGTTTGTCAGCACTGTTTTAATATCCCCTAATGACTTCATATTTCAGGCCTGACATTAAAGGAGACGCTGTGAGAAAGGAAATGGTCTTATCACCGTGTACATTTTTTCTTTTTTTGAACAAAAAGTGTCCTTCCAGGGCTGACCAAGGTTAGGTGTCATTTAACTCAGAGAGGCAGGTACTGCAGAACTTTGAGGGGCCCCACCATGCTACCCAAACTTCTCCCTGCTGTTCACCAGTACGGCATCCATTTCTCCACCTTACCCAGGCTGCATTGAGACCCAAGCACCTAGAGAGAGAATTCAGTGCCATGGATTTTTGAAAAATCTCATCCTCCACTGCTTAGCATGGAGTCGTCTCCATTCACCAAGTACAATGTTGCTGCCTTTTCCTCTCTGGTAGGAAAGATGGGAAAAGCCCAAAATAAAATGGTATTACCGTTAGACACGGGCGCCTCCTACATGCAGCTTGATTAAAAGACGAAGTCCAAGGTCTAGTGCACATTCCTCCTAGCACCTCCACGCATCTCATAGAAACAAATCTTTCACAGAAGAGAAGCCTGCAGAATGCACTTGGTCCTACTGGTCAAGCTTTGAATATGATCCTGACCTGCAGAGGAACTTGAAGTGGCATGCTTTGTGCGATGCTTGGGATAAGCAACAGGAAGAGCAGGGAGCACACGTTTGGTTTATTGTTCCAACTGGCTCTTGATTTCCCCCCTCCTCCCATTTTCTACATGGACTCTGCCTACCAAATGCAAGCTGCAAAACTGGGAAATGGAGCGTTTGGGTTCAACTGCAAGTCTTGAGGGGGGGGGGGAGGGCGGAAGTCAGACATGGACCTGCTTCCAATAGGTACAGTATTTGTACTCCTAGATCTCAAATTTTTTTTACTAAATTAATATAAGCCAAGTAAAAAAATAATTAGCACAAAATATACAACCCACCCTCCTGCACAGAAGCCCACTTTACACCACAGTTTGCTCCAAAAGGTAGAGTGGATAAAATAGAAGTCCAAAGGAAAAGTGAAGACATCCATCAAAGTAGAAAATCCATTGATTCTACTTCTGACCTATAAATTAGGGCCTGGCCACCTTAGAAACCACCTCTCTCCTAATGCTTCTACTCAACAGCTGATGTGCTTGAGCTGGAGGACCATCAGAATCAAGCATCAGGGGAAGGACGTTCTCATTGTAGGGGCCTCATCTTTGGTAATCATGTTCCCCCAGTCTCCTGAGAGGGTAGAGACCCCTAATATTGCTGACATTTTGTCAGGGTACATGTTTTTCTGTAGCCTGGATCTTTCTGCAGTTTTTCCATACGTGGCTGAAGATTGCAATAGGTGCAAATAAAAAGAAACCCATTGTAGATTGATTTGCTGCTTAGTGCTTCAGCCTCTATTGTTAGATTAGTTATCAAAGGGGAGAAGGAAAGAACCTTTCAGATAACAGGGTCTGATTCTACCCCCCATTGCAAGGTTGTGTAAATCAGGATGGCTCCATTACCCTTAGTGAAATTCTTCTTCATTTACACAGGTGTAACAGAGCAAAAATAACTGATAAATAGCATTACCTATTAATTGAAATTCCTCTGTAACCAAGTAAATCACTCTGTTAATAATTAAACAAGTAACATATATAGACTTCTGCTAGCATCTTCACGTGTGCTACTTTACTCTAACAGGTGCTTAGAACACCTCTGAGCATGATACAAATACATAAGGTAATAACTACAGAGACTGAATAAATTGGAGATTATTAGTTATCTTATTGGGGTGAAAACCTGACTCCACTGATGTCAGTGGGAGTCTTGTCATTGAAGTTAATAACCTGACCATTGAATCCCTTGATGTACTCATAGGGATCACAGCGGGGCCCTATCATGTCTCATCCAGTCCAAAGCAAGATTGTTCCTTATTTTATATTTTGTTCAAGTTTGCACATTTTCAAGGGATTTGTAAAACTAGGCCTCATGTTAAGTATAAACAACTGTGCAAACACATGGGCTAGACATCTCAGAGCATGCCCGGTGTGAACTGGATGTTCCAAAAGACTCAGCTGTCAATCTGAGCTAGCTACCTTTGTAGTTAAAAGAAGTTCAAGGTCTTCCCTACAACCAGTCTGTCTCTTGAGGGTTTATTAACACTTCAGAATTCAGTTTATTATGCCAAAGCTTTTCATAACACCACTAGCCTAACTTGTGGCCACTCTGCATTTGAGGCTCCAAAATATGAATTTTCATAATAATCTTCCATTTCTAACACATCTTCCCTCCAAGAGACACCTAAAGCACTTTGTAACCCAATCAATTCATACACCAGTGAAATGCAGCCATGTCTGGAATGGAACCCAGCAGGTGATACCATACAAGCAGAAGAGAAGAAAAATCCCATATCCAGGTAGAACTACAGTAACTCCTCGCTTAACATTGTAGTTATGTTCCTGAAAAATGCGACTTTAAGTGAAATGATGTTAAGCGAATCCATGTTCCCTATAAGAATTAATGTAAATGGGGAGGGGGGTTAGGTTCCAGGGAAATGTTTTTCACCAGACAAAATACTATATTATGCACACCTCTACCACGATATAATGCGACCCAATATAACACGAATTCGGAGATAACACAGTAAGGCAGTGCTCCGTGGGGGGGGGGGGGGGGGGCTGCGCACTCTGGTGGATCAAAGCAAGTTCGATATAATGCGGTTTCACCTATAACGCAGTAAGATTTTTTGGCTCCCGAGGACACACACACACACACACACACACACACGATTGTGAAGTTTGGTAGAGGTGGTGAAGTCAGAGGGTGGAAGAAGGTGGGATATTTCCCAGGGAATGCCTTACTGCTAAATGATGAACTAGTACTTGGCTGAGCCCTCAAGGGTTAACACATTGTTGTTAATATAACCTCACACTCTACCAGGCAGCACGAATGGAGGCAGGGGAGACAGCATGGCAAACAGAGACAGAGACACACACCTTGTGTGTGTGAGAGAAAGAGATGCACATTGCTCCTTTAAAGTACACTGACCCCTCTCTAAGTACATTGCCTTTTTAAGTAGATCAGCAAATTGAGATAGCAGCTGTTACCCGCAAGCTCACTACATCCTGAGCCCTGTTGTGTCCCACCCTCTGCTCTATGGAGACGAGGTAAGCAGGGGGCAGGTGCAGGGGGTCATCCCGACATTACCCCCTCTTTCCCCGCCACCCTGCACAGCAAGCAGAGGGCTCTCAGGAGCAGCTCCAAGGCAGAGGGCAGGAGCAGCACATGGCAGTGGGGAGAGGGACAGCTGAACTGCCGGCAACTGATAGCCTGCTTGGCGGCTTCCACACAGGGAACTTAGGGGAGCTGATAGGGGGCTGCCAGTCCACCCTGGTTATAAGCCCCCACCAGCTAGCTGCAACGGGCTGCTCTTCCTGCAAGCAGGTGACAAAGCAGGTGGCTGCCAAACAATGTTATAAGGGAGCATTGCACAACTTTAAACGAGCATGTTCTCTAACTGACCAGCAACGTAACAACGAAACAACGTTAACCCCGGGACGACGTTAAGTGAGGAGTTACTGTACAGGGAAAGCGTGGAGAGGCAGAACAGAATTACCAAAGTTAGACTTTAGCCAGGCGTTAACACAATGACTATTTGTGAAAATAGCCACAGACCTTTAATTAGCACAAGTAGCCAATGACCTCAGCGATGCCTAATCTGAATGAAGGCACTTCCAGCAGGACGGTGACTGACAACATCATGCTGTGGTACCTTGCTGCTACCCCTCCAAGCAGCACATCATTCCCACCCGGTCACCACAGATTCAGAGGGAAGAGCATTCTCCAGCATCTCTGAAGGCACGACACACACTTCAGTTATTTGGGTTTAATGCTAACCTTAAAGTAGGGCTGTCAAACGGTTAAAAAAATTAATCGTGATTAATCGCCATTTTAATCACACTGTTAAACAGTAACAGAATACCAATTTAAAATTATAAATGTTTTTGGACGTTTGTCTACATTTTCAAATATATTGATTTCAATTACAACACAGAATACAAAGTATCAGAGTAGCAGCCGTGTTAGTCTGTATCCGCAAAAAGAACAGGAGTACTTGTGGCACCTTAAATTTGTTAGTCTCTAAGGTGCCACAAGTACTCCTGTTCTTTTTACAGAATACAAAGTGTAGAGTGCTCACTTGATATTATTTTTGATTACAAATACATTGATTACAACCTCCATTCCTGAGCTATTCGTAACTGAGGTTCTACTGTATTTAAATTTTTTGTTTAAATAAAATACATTTTTCTTTTAAAAAATAAAGCTGTTTAAAATTAAATTTGAAATTTTGACAACCTATATTAAGGCCTAAATTTACTAAAATCATTTAAATAATACCAAATATACTGCATCAATGAACTCTCTGCAAATGTTAATAACACCGCATCCTTTTACCTTTTTAAATACTTACAGAACCAGGGGGAAAACATCTCTCTCTTTGAGGTCAACTTAAGCTTTATAAATGTCATGTACTGCATATCAGAAGCAGATTAAGCTTTTGTGGGGCCCTGGGCCAGAGCAAGAGAGGGCCCCTCCCCACCCCTTCCGCCTGCAGTCCTCCCTGCCTTCCTCCACGCTCCTGTCTGGGAAATGGAATTGGAGTATGGGGGCTTGCCCAGTTCTGCCCCCCTCCCCCAACATTCCTGCCAGGTCGCAGGGGCTTCCCCTGTTCCCCAATAGGAGTACCAGACAGACAGAGGAACGCCTATTTTTCCAGGTGGCCCTCAGTTGGCCGGGGCCCTTGGGCATGGGCCCTGTTGGCCCAGTGGCTAATCCACCACTGACTGCATTAAGTAACCATATTATTTTCAGTCTTTACAACGGAGCAAATATAAAAAGTGTATTCAGTTTCTGTTGTGGAGAAAAGCTTTTGTCTTACTTTCTTTCAGTTTTAGTTTAGCTAGCAGGTGCAAAGAGAATATTTTCTTCACTTGGACTAGTTAATTCAAAGTTGAGAAAATGATTGGGAGATGAAGACGCAGCCTACTAATGCTAAAAACTTTAAAGGACATTGGACCAAATTTTCAGCACCTAAAGTTGCAGACAGGTGTCTAGTGGAAATTTCAGAACTCCTATTAATTTCACTTTTCAAAATGCCACTTGGCACCTATCTGCATTCTTAGGTGCTCCAATACTTTTGAAAATCTGGCCCATAGTGACCAGAAATATTCACTAACTATAGTTAACTATGTCCATTGTTTAATAAGACAGTTACTTTTAAATGCAAAACATTATTTGATAAACTTACTTTTCCCTTATGTATTCAGTACATTTAAGGTAGATTTATTTAATAAAAACTATTTTAAAATGTTGTCTTTGTGCATTTTAATGGATGGAAATTGAAATGCTGACTACACAAACTCCTGATTAAAAAAATTGTTTTTTAAACCTAGTAAATTAAAAAAATGTGTCATTCACCATTTTCAAACAAAAATATTAAAATTACAAATCTGAATAAGTGTGTTAAGCTATTTAACTTTAAACAAATGTGTACAGATATAGTGTATCCTCTTGATTAACAAAAAGTGGTACCAAATTTAACATAAAGGCTTTATTTGGTTGCCAGTCCGCATGTATAATGGTTATACTAACCGATAATAATAAAATCTTTCTTTAGGGAAATAACTGAAAAGCACAAATGGAAAACATTAAAGTCAATTACTTAAATCAAGGTTTCCTGCTTGCTGATTTAAATAATGAGTAAGATCAGCATTTTAAATCAATCTACCATCATATTTGGAAATGACCCCCAATGGGATGAAAGTTCTTGTGTTTCACAGGTCAAGTAAAGATAGGCCTATTTTTCTGCAGAACTGGCTTTGCAGCTAGAACCCAGCATTTGTATTTGATGTGGGAAAGGCCATCTTGTGACGTTTTCATGGACAATGAAAAATTAAGGGTGCAAAACACAGAATAAAAAGACCACATTTTATGAGTTTATGAGAGAATTGTTATTTGTTTGTTTCACACAGTTCCAACCATAGCTCAGACAGTAAATTGCTCAACTCTCATGCTCAACACTTGGCACCAACAGGTGTTCAATGTGTATCAGGAGAGAATAAGATCTTGTACTCACAACAGTCGCTCTCCAAGTACTTTACAAAGATAGGTCAATATCATTATCCCCAGCTTATAAGTGAGGAAATTGGGTCAAAGAGAGGGGAAAGTGATTTGACCAAGGTTATAGAGTAAATTAACAGACTTGTAAGTCTGTGTCATTTATGTTTACCTTACAAATATCAGAAATATCCAGTCTTGTCTTCCCTGTTTTTGCAGAAGAACCACAGGATTTCAGAGGGAGATTTCTGTCCTGTCAAATGAGAGTTGAGAAATGTCAAATCTCTCTCCAATGGAGCTTTCTCCCAACTGTTTATCAGCTATTTAAGTTCTAAGTGTATACAAAACCCACACACCTAGAGTATTCCAATTAAAGATCCCTTCTCTGGCTTCTCTCCTGTTACTTGCAGTCTCATAATGCTGCTGGCTCTCTACAGAATCTTCCATAAAAAAACATCACCCCACACACAGGACTGAATTTTTGGTGTGAAAATGTTTTTTTAAATCCTTTCATGACTTCTTTAAACACATCACAGAGCACCAAATGAGAACAAAACAAAACAAAAAAGTCCCATTTAGATGTCACCTATAAACTATCTCACAAAAGGAAGACTATGCAAAGAGTCAAGCAAATAATCAGACAAATTTAACTTTTGTTTGCAAATTGTCTGCAAACAGCTTACAATTTTCTCAACTTCATTATGTAATCAATCAGTCACTGAATCATTAGCATGACTACTTCTTGATCTGTAGACTGCACAAGTAGTTCATTAAATGTATTTTATAGGAAGTGACATTTGTGGTTTAGAGCAGTTTTGATTGGACATAGCTATCAATTGTTGTTTCCATTTTCTCTCAGTGAGCCCAATGTAGAAGCAGGTTTATTCACATTTATGAACTCAAAAGTTCACTTTGTGAATATTCTCGCCTAGAATTTGCTACTTGAGACTACTCCTGCCAGCAAATTCATCCTCTAGCAAAGAAGTCCCCAAACTGTGCGGTGCACCCCCCTAAGGTGACATGGAGAAACATTCAGGGGGGCATGGCTGCAGCCCAGGCCAGCCCCCATGGGAGGCAGGAAGGGAGCACCACCCAGCTCCACTTCTGGACCTGGCCCCATGTCCCCATTACCCCTGTCCATGTGCCCCCACCTGGAGCCACAGTCTTGCTCCTGGCCTGGTTCTGGGGTTGGGGGTGAGGTAAAAGGTTTGGGGACCACTGCTCTAGAATATCCCTGGAAAGCAAACAAAGGCCAGATAAAAGTGAAGCAAATTCATTTAAAACTTTAGCTGAACAATCACAAAAATTCTTTTCAGTATTTGTCCAGATTTATGTACAAAAATTAGAGGGATTTATCCCTCTGTAATCATTTTTGACAAAGAAACAAGACAAGATGGAACAATTTAGTTTAGCCTAGGCTAGCTAAACTTCTAGACTGAGCAATGTGACACAAATTGCCACTAGATGGCAGAATGAGTCCCTATTTTTAATGTTGACTGGGTAGCAGAAAAATCAGAAGCCAGCATGTTTGAATGGCCTCCTTGACAAAATGCTGCACATTGAGGGGTGTAAGTGTTCCTGCCTTATGGCCCTTCACTGGGAAGGTTCTGCCCATGACCCTTTCCAGATTACATCATGAGGTAGAGCATGGCCTGCTGTCACGTTTCACATCAACCAGCAGGGCAGAAGGCAGATGACCCGTAGAAAGACTAACCCCAGGTATCAAAGTAGCAGCCGTGTTAGTCTTTATCAGCAAAAAGAACAGGAGTACTTGTGGCACCTTAGAGACTAACAAACGAAAGCTTATGCTCAAATAAATTTGTTAGTCTCTAAGATGCCGCAAGTACTCCTGTTCTTTTAACCCCAGATAGTTTAAGGCTTATATAGCCAATATACAGTTTTAGACATGCACTTTACCAGAGATGGACCTACACTAAACCCAAGATACAAATGGCCCTAATTGTTTGGGGATGGGGACATGAGAAATCCAGCTCAGAATTCAAACTATCATCACAATTTGCAGCTCTCATAGGGTAGGATTGTGGCTTTAAGCCCTGTCTGTGGGAGGCAGGTGTAGACACACCCTGGTGCTGCAGCAGTGCCACACTTCTATCTTTATTAGGATGTAGCATAGAGCCACCTGGCAATAGCCCAATTCCACTGACTGGAGCTAGCAGAGAGGGGAGAACATGGTGTCTCTCTCTCTCTCTCTCTCTCACACGGGGATTCTAGTGCCTTGGAAGCACAAATACCAAAACTACACCTGGTCCATGCACAGGGCACAAGAGGACAGACTAGCTCTCTGTGCCCTCCCATACTGGGCACTTACACAGGACGAGGCTCAACCTAAATACATAACCCAGGCTTAGGGTAATATTTTGTGCTTTAAAAAGTGGTTTCTGTAAAACATGAGACATACAGCCATGAAGAGACAATGTACAATCCTCCTCCTTTACATATTGGCTATATAAACCTTAAACTATCTAGGCCTAGTCTTTCTCAGGGTCACCTGACTTCTGCCCTACTGGTTCTGGTTAAATCTTGAGGACCCTAATTCCACAGACTCTGCAGGTGCATTTTAGTGTAGAAACTGCACCTTAGGCCTCTTGTATTTGAAATTTTGAGCTTGAAAAAACACTCTGGTAATATTTCCCTAGCTGGTCAGCCTCATAGCCTTTAACTAAGCCAGAACGCACTGATCTAAAGTGTCCTGCTGACATTTTTATTATTGTCTACCATTTTGTTAGGCACCACATTTTCTACCTGTGCATGGAGGTTAACTGTATTGTGGCTTTGCAATTGTCTGAGCTTTTACCCAGATTGGTTACCTTATCCTTACAGCCTGAGTGTTTCTCTTGAGGACAATTGTGAACTTGTGGAGAGGATCAACTTGTTCAGCTACAAAAGCTTTTGGCCAAGTGAGATTTTCATCCAAAGCTTTCTTCCAGGACCACAACCCCACAGCTTAGCAGAGCTCCCAATTATTTCTAGAGTTTCTTGGGCTCCCCCTGAAAGCCAGATTAGGCCTCCAATCCCCACCTCAGATTCGTTACTCTCCACTCAGCCTGGAATTAACTCCTTGCTTCCTGGACACCAAGCAGGGCAACTGATCCCTGGCATAGCTACCATGAATAAAAATTAAAGTGTGCCAGTAAAATTGTGCACGTTGTCACAGCTGATATTTGTGGGGGCAGGAGGTTAGCCTCCCTGACTTGGAGCAGCTGAATATTGGAAGCTCAGAAGGAGTTTCATAGATGCATAGGCAGGACGAAGTAAACCTAGCCCATCCCTAACAGGTGTTTGTCCAACCTGTCCTTTAAAACCTCCAATGATGAGGATTCCACAATCTTCTTTGGAAGCATGTTCCAGAGTTTAACTATTCTTATAGTTAAAGTCCCCGTCCCTCCCGTTATCTAACCTAAATCTCCCTTGCTCCAAATTAAGCTCATTACTTCTTGTCTGACTTTCAGTGGACATGGAGAACAATAGATCATCCTCCTCTTTATAACAGCCCTTAACATATTTGAAACTGAGGTGGGCCTGATTAGTCTTGAGAAAACAGAGCTTAACATGACCATGTTTTTTTTTTAAACCTTTTCTTTATAGGTCAGATTTTCTAAACCTTGTATCATCATTTTTGTTGCTCTGCTCTGGACTCTCTCCAATTTGTCTATATCTTTCTTAAAGTGTGGTACCGAGAACTGAACACTCCAGCGGAGGCCTCACCCATTGCAAGTACAGCGGGACAATTACCACCCATGTCTTACATACAACATTCCTGTTAATATTCCCCAGAGTAATATTAGCCTTTCAGCAATGTGATGCCATTGCTAAACTTATTCATAACCCACCATAACCCCTAGATATTTTTCAGCCTGTTAATTTCCCCCTTTTGCAGGCATGGATCTTTCTTCTTCCTAACGGTTGTACTTTGCACTTGTCCTTATTGACTTTCATCTTTTTGATTTCAGATAAATTCTCCAATTTGTCAAAATTGTTTTGAATTCTAATCCTGTCCTCCAAAATGTAAGCAACACCTCCCAGCTTGGTGTCATCTGCAAATTTTATAAGCACATTCTCAGTTCCATTATCCAAGTTATTAATGAAAATATTGACTGGTACCACACCCAAGACAGACCCCTACGGAACCCCAGGGGTTACATCCTCTCAGTTTGACAGGGAACCATTGATAACTCTGAATATGGCCTTTCAGCCAGTTGTGCATCCACTTTATAGTAATTTCATCTAGACCACATTTCCCTTGTTTGCTTATGAGAATGTCATGTGGGACTGTGTCAAAAGCTAAAACTTTACTAGATTAACTAAAATCAAGATATAATCACCTCTACTACTCCCCCTCCCCTCCACTAGGCAAGTAACCCTGTCAAAGAAGGAAATTAGGTTGTTAGCTATTATTTATCACCCTATTATATGCTAGGTGCTTACACACTGATTGTTTAATTATTTGTTCCAGTATCTTTCCAGGTATCAGAGTTAAGCTGACTGGTCTATAATCCCCCAGGTGCTCTTTGTTCCCCTTTTTAAAGATAGGGAAATGTACCTTTCTCCGGTCTTCTGCAACCTCACACATCCTCTAGGAGTTCATGAAAATAATCACTAAAAATCCAAAATTGCTTCAACTAGTTCCTTAAGTATGCTAGAATGAATGTAATCAGGGCCTGCCAATTTTAATACATGTAACTTATCTAAATAGTCTAACCTATTCTTTTCCTATTCTGCTTTGTGTTCCTTCCCCCATTTTGGTTAATATTAATTGTGTTACATCACTGGTCACAATTAACTTTTTTAGGGATGACTGAAGCAAAATGGACATTAAGCGCCTTAGCCCTCTTGATATCATCAGTTATTTAGCTCTCCTTACCCACTAAATAGAGAACTTACACTTTCCTTCATCTTTCTCTTGATTCTAATGTACTTATAGTACCTCTTATTGCCTTTTATGTCCCTTGCTGGATGTAACTCATTTTGTGCCTTAGCCTCTCTGATTTTGTCCCTAAATATTTGTGCGCCTCCTTAGCAATCCATCCATGTTTCCACTTTTTGTAGGATTCCTTTTGAATTTGCAGGTCGTTAAAAAGCTCCTGATGGAACCATCTTGGCTCTTTCTGGTCTTCCTATCCTTCCTTCACATTGGGATAGTTTGCTGTTGTACCCTTCACATAGTCTCTGAGAAACTGCCAACTCTCTATCATTTTTCTGGTAGATTTTCTTCCCATGGGACCTTACCTACCTGTTCTCTGAATTTGCTGAATTCTGCCTTTTTAAAAAAAACAAAAAACAAAAAACTCCATTGTCCTTATTCTGCTTCTCTCACTCCTTCCTTTCCTTAGAATCATAAAAACCTATTGTTTCATGACCGCTTTCATCCAAATTGCCTTCAGATTCACAACTAATTCCTCCCTATTAGTCAGAATCAAGTCTAGAATGACTATCCCCCTGGGGGTTACTTTGTCCACTTTCTGAATGCTTCTCCTTCCAAAATTCCTTAAACTGCACCCAGAAACCAACAGGGAGCTTGTGCCAACCAGGCTGTGCTGGTGTAATGCGATAACTAGCACTGCACTGGGGCAACAGTCCAAGAGAAGGGCATCCCTGACTGCAACACGGTTATAGAACTCTTCAGGTCCAGTTGTGTTCCCACTGAAGTGGATGTGCATTTTGCCATTGACTGCAATAGAGCAGAGACACTGGTTTTGATGAAGATATGAATCCACACATCATATCCGGCTCCCTTATCTTGCTGCTGATTTTGGTTGTATCCCTCATTTTGATCCCCTGGCTTCTGAGCTGTAGGTGACCTGCCAGTTGCCAAACCCCAATCCGATCTATTCAGAGATGTCTGGAGGTCCTGAGGGTAATAGTGGAAGTCCCATATTTAGTCACTTAAAACTGGAAGGACAAAGCTTTTGAGAAACTGACAAGGCACAATCCTGAGGCCAGGACCATGGGTCAAGGGGGGAGAAAGAGGTGATCTGAATGGACCAAACAGGGTTTTGTCATCTCTAGTTTCTATAAGTCTGATCCTGCTTTCACTGATGCTGGTGTGAACCAGGTGTAACTGTACTGCAGTTATTGGTGTAAGCAAGAGCAGGATCAGGCCCTATGAATGTCTAATGCCTTTCCCAACAATGGGATGTGAATGAGCTTTGTCTCGCCACATATGGTGTTGAATAGATGAGCACCCCTCATAGAGCTCCTTGATCAGTCTCCAACGATTTCACCTCCGTCCATAGCAGTTCGAAGTCTAGCTCTGTCTATAACTCTTGTGGCCTCAACTGAATCTCCTCCCTTGCGGTCCGTGCTGAGTGATTATTTGTAGAAATGTCTTCTAGGAATTCCTGAAAACAGTTAAAGTGAAGCAGCTAAAACAATTCCCATCCACCCCCCTCCTTTTGTCCCCAAGTACCTCTGAAAGGAGCTGCCTCCCACAGTGCAGCCTTAGGTCTTGATTCAAATGTCACTGCCCTTCTGGGAGTCCGGAGGGAGATTTCCACTGCTGAGAGTATGGAGAAACTCCACTTCCTAATGACATAGGTGGGTGTCTCTCTTCTTTAGACTGGGCATGCTGCTCCCTGACAATATGCCGCCTCTATAAACCAGAGAGCACAGGTATCTTGTCCTTGCTTTGTTCAGCTCCTTGGCTCATGGGATTCAATGCAAATTTTGTTTGCAGACTGGAGGAGCAGTGGTTGCCCAAGGGATGGTTTTGGGATGGTGAATGGGAGGGAGATGTTCATGAGACAATCCTCTATTAATGTGTGGTCCAGGCTGGGGGATCTAGGGTGACCAGACGTCCCAATTTTATCGGGACTGTCCCGATATTTCCTTGTTTGTCCCGCGTCCCAACCGACATGCGGTCGGGACACTGGACAAACAAGGAAATGCCCCGGAGCCTAGAGCCCGGAAGTGCTCGCACACACACACCCCCCCCCCCGCCCCGACTCCGCCCCCTCCTCCCCTGATTGGCTCCCTCCCCGAATCCCCGCCTCTTCCCCGGGCTCACCATTCCTCCCCCATCCACAAGCGCTGGAGGGAGGCCCGGGAGACGCAGGGGAAGCGCGGGGCCGGGGTGAGTAACAGTCCGGCCTGGCCCCGAGCAGGCAGGACTCAGTCGGGCGGTAGGGAAAGGAGGGGGACGGCCCGCGGGGCCAGGCGGCGGCTGTTGTTGTCCCCCCCGGGCAGCGGGACTCGGGAGCAGCCGCTGCTGCAGCTCCCACTGCCGCGGGGGAGGAAGCGGCCATGGCGCTCCGCGGCTGCGGCGCCTCCGAACCCCCCGAGCCGGGGCCTGCTGCGGGGACCCAGCAGCGCGTACGCTGGGCCCAGCCCCTGGCCAGTTGCGTCTGGGCTGCTGCCCAGCTGGTGCTATCCCGCGGCGGCCCCGGGGTGGAGGCATCGGCAGCCCAGCCCCGTTCGTTCCCCTGCGGGACCCGAGCGGGACGGGGGGGCTGGGGCCTGCTGCCCCCACTCCGGGGCCACCGCGGGATAGCACCAGCTGGGCAGCAGCCCAGACGCGACTGGCCAGGGGCTGGGCCCAGCGTACGCGCTGCTGGGTCCCCGCAGCAGGCCCCGGCTCGGAGGGTTCGGGGGCACCAGAGCTGCAGCCCCGGAGCGCCATGGCTGCTTCCTGCCCCCGCGGCAGTGGGAGCTGCAGCAGCGGCTGCTCCCGAGTCCCGCTGGCCGGGGGGGAGAACAGCCGCCGCCTGACACCGCGGGCCGCCCCCCTCCTCGCCCTACCACCCAACTGAGTCCTGCCTGCAAGGGACCAGGCCGGACTGTTACTCACCCCGGCCCCGCGCTTCCCCTGCATCTCCCGGGCCTCCCTCCAGCGCTTGCGGAGGAAGGTTTTTTTTTTTTTTTTGCCCCCCCCGCGTCCCGATATTTGTCTTGGGTGATCTGGTCACCCTAGGGGGATCCCTGTGCTAAAGCATTGGCCTTGAGCTGCTATGACTGCAGCTTTGCTGATACTTGTCTAGCATACCTATGGCACTTGAGGTAATGCTGGTTAGTCTCACTGAAACCCAAATCGGACCCGCCCACCCACCCTGGAAGAAGCTCCAGAGTACTTTTTAAAGCGGTTAGGAGGCCTGTCCTCAAATTACCTTATAACTAGGGCTGTTGATTAATCGCAGTTAACTAACACGATTAACTAAAAAAAAAAAATTGATCTCGATTAATCACAGTTTTAATCACACTGTTAAACAGAATACCAACTGAAATTTATTTAATATTTTTGGATGTTTTTGTACATTTTCAAATATGCTGATTTCAGTTACAGAAATACAAAGTGTACAGTGCTTACTTTATATTTTTGATTACAAGTATTTTCACTGAAAAAATGAACAAAAAAAATAGTATTTCTCAATTAACCTCGTACAAGTACTATAGTGTAATCTCTTTATTGTGAAAGTGCAGTTATGTAACAAAAAAATCTGTAAGTTGCATTCAAAAACAAAACAACGTAAAACTTTAGAGCCTACAAGTACACTCAGTCCTACTTCTTGTTTAGCCAATCACTAAGATAAACAAGTTTTGTTTACATTTACGGGAGATAATGCTGCCCACTTCTTGTTTACAACATCAGCTAAAAGTGAGAACAGGCGTTCGCCTGGCATTGTTGTAGCTGGTGTTGCAAGATATTTACGTGCCAGATGCGCTAAAGATTCATATGTCCCTTCATGCTTCAGGCACCATTCCAGAAGACATGCGTTCGTGCTGATGACAGTATCCTTGATAACCAACCAAAGTAGTGCCGACCAACGCATGTTCATTTTCATTATCTGAGTCAGATGCCACCAGCAGAAGGTTGATTTTCTTTTTTGGTGGTTTGGGTTCTGTAGTTTCTGCATTGGAGTTTTGCTCTTTTAAGATTCTGAAAGCATGCTCCACACTTCATCCCTCTCAGATTTTTTGAAGGCATTTCAGTTTCTTAAACCTTGGGTTGAGTGCTGTAGCTATCTTTAGAAATCTCACATTCATACCTTCTTTGTGTTTTGTCAAATCTGCAGTGACTTAAAATGAACATGTGCGGGGTCATCATCCAAGACTGCCATAACATGAAATATATGGCAGAATGCAGATAAAACAGAGCAGGGGACATACAATTCTCCCCCAAGGAGTTCAGTCACAAATTTAATAAATGTATTTTTTTAACGAGCATCATCAGCATGTCCTCTGGAATGGTGGCTGAAGCATGAAGGGGAATTCAAATGTTTAACATATCTGGCACATATCTTGCAACACCAGCTTTAACAGTGCATGCGAATGACTGTTTTCATTTTCAGGTGACATTGTAAACAAGAAGTGGGCAGCATTATTTCCTGCAAATGTAAAAAACTTGTTTGTCTGAGCAATTGGCTGAACAAGAATTAGGACTGAGTGGACTTGTAGGCTCTAAAGTTTTACAGTGTTCTATTTTTGAATGCAGTTATTTTTTGCTTATAATACTACATATGCAAGTTCAACTTTCATGATACAAGTATTGTAGTGCAATCTCTATTAGGTGAGCTGAAACACACTTTCTTTTTTACAGGGCCAATATTTGTATTCTGTGTTGTAGTTTAAATCTATTTGAAAATGTAAAAAATGTCCCAAAATATTTAAATAAATGGTATTCTATTGCTTAACAGTGCGATTAACTTTTTTTAGTCGCTTGACAGCCCTACTTATAACTCTCCACCTCCACTGTCTGCTCTACTTTGTCTGCTGCGAAGGTCATCCTGGAGGAAGAGTTTTTACAGATGCACTGTCCAATTTCATTCACTTCCCCACTTATGTTGCTGGAGCTCCAATTATTAGGTACTAAAAACAGAATGCATATTGAATGGATGAGACACTCTCAGAAATGACCCCATGAAGCAGATGACAACTGCATATGTGGTTGTACATGGCTATGTTTACACTCCACTCCATGTTTGGCAGCATGTAGGATATGTGAACCTACATGGCACAGTGAAAAGCAAGCTGTGTCTATATTGTAGTACACCTCTACCCCGATATAACGCTGTCCTCGGGAGCCAAAAAATCTTACCGCGTTATAGGTGAAACTGCGTTATATTGAACTTGCTTTGATCCGCCGGAGCACGTAGCCCCGCCCCCCAGAGCGCTGCTTTACCGTGTTACATCCGAATTCGTGTTATAGCGGGTCACATTATATTGGGGTAGAGGTGTATGTAGCTACACATGTCAGTGAAAGGCTCTGGCAGTGGGAGGCAGTGGGGAAAAAGTTCAACCTGCCAGTTTACTTCCCTGCTGCCCGAGTCTTCCCCACTGCTGGAGCCCTTCCCCTCTGCAGGGGAACTGCTAAAGACTTTTCCCTCTGCCTCCCCCGCCCACCCCACCAGAGCCTTTCCTTGCTGCTTGAGTCTTTTCCTGCAGTGGAGAGAGGCTTTAGTAGCTATTCAGCTAAAACTAGCAGTGTTGACTGGAAGGCACAGCTTGAGCATGTAGAGACCCGTGTAGGGTATGTACTCTGGTACATACCCACATCCTTCAGGTGCGCTTGTACTCTGATCCCCTAAGACAAGCCTCACTGTCTATACAGGTATTTAAACCTATGCTAGGGGGCCTACCCGAGTAGACTATACATGCTGCCCAAGGAAGCATGCAGTGTAGACAAAGCCTGTGTGGTTAGTAAAAACGTTAGCGATAATTGGGTGTCTGGCTCACTCTGCTTCACTTTTTCATGTTGCTGTAAAGCTGAGAATGCTGGTAAGAGTGAAAACACCTTAGTTAATGACATACTATCCCCCTCCTTTTGCATCTTCAGTTTGCTGCTGTCCACTCTACTATTGCTGCACTTTGACGCTTGTTGAAAGTGACTCTTAAAATAAGAATACACGAGTAAGGGCACAAATGATCAAGCAACTGTTCTGTAGACTAGGGACAGCTGAACACTTGGCTGTTTAACTTTTTTTTTTTACTTGCTGTAAATGAGCAAGGGAAATAACATTCTGCAGCTGTATGGGACATTATTTTTATCCATTAACTTCCTTTCTCTTATATTTTCCCTCCCCAAACCTAAAGCAGAATTCTGCACTGGAGTATTTCAAGCTTGACGTTTCAAACATAACTGTTTCTGAGGCTTTGTTTGGTTAGCTCATAATGTCTTCCTAACCAGCAAAATATGCAATTCTTAATATCTCTGGTAAACTAAAAATGGCTGGATGGATTTTATTGCAACTTCCAACCTTGTTTACCAACTCCCTGGAAAGTACAAGGCTTTGCTGCAAGGCCTTGCTGCACGGTGTACACTACAGTTCTGCAGGGCTCCAGTGGCATCAGGATCATAGAAGACAGTGAAGGCTGCTAGCGGTATTTAAAGAGATACTACCCAATTCCTAGAAATTGCACTCCCCCAGCTTGGCAACCCAAGTCATAGCTGCCATGTTTTGTGCAGCTCCATGTCTAACCCCCATCACTGCCCCTATGTTGCTTGAGGCAGGGCCAATCATCTTAATTTTGATATCTGGAAAGATACTGGAACAAATTATTAAGTTGAAGTTTATGGTTCTATGCAAACTATTTGCAAGTATGCAATTAGCTAATTAAATAACTTGCATAACACATATGTAGCTGCACAAAACTCGATGGCTATGGAGAAATTGCCCTCTAGGCAAGTCTCACAACAGTTCAGTCCACTTCCTGGACTCAGCTTCACAAACAAAAGGTCCTTTGCCCTTCCTGGGCTCAGCTTCAATTCTTTCCTCCTTGGCAGGGTACCAACCCCACTAGGGTTTTCCCCCCTTGGAGTTTAAATACACTTAAACTAGCCTTTTCGCCCCCATGGGCTTCTATCTCATTTTCTGGTCCTTGTGGATCCTAGCTCAGGGCTCCTATCTACTGTAAGCCTCCAGGAGTTAACCCTACTCCTGTAGGGCTGCTCCCTAGCCACTCTAAACTACGGACCCTTCCTAGTGGGGAATTCTCCCTAACTCCTCTCTCCCCCCAGTGAGCGCACAGCTTTATTTAAGTAACATCTGTGGTCAGACTTTCTAATTAAGCCCCACTACATACAGCTGATGTTGCCAGCTCATCAGTGAGACTGAGGGATAGCTACTAAGTCATGGGCAAGGCTGAGCCCAGCATGCCTCAAAGAATAATCACATTGTTCTGATAAAAGAGTGGCTAACTTCCCAGACTCAGCCAGAGCCTCAGGCATAATGGAGATCTTTACTTTAAAATCTCATGGTCTGATTCTCATCTCACACCAATTTTACACTGGTATAACTTCATTGTTGTTAGAGATACTCCTGATTTACACCACCGAGAGAGGAGGAGAAGGCCCCGTACCTTCTTTTGTGGGTCCTGGAGCTGGGTGAATAATTTGCTACCCTTGTATTTGGCAAATGTAACCATTCTCCCCCATGGAAAAATAAACTGTTTTAACAAGTGCTTGCTTTTCAAAAGCAGTTAAAAAGACTCAAAAACCCCTCTGACATTAACTGAAAAGCTCCTATAAAATCAATCAAAAGGAGTGGGGGGGAGGCTTTACTCTGCCAATGTGCTAAAAAAAAAAATCACAGTGCTACAAAAGAGATGGCCATTAATCTACTTCACAGGCCCTCGTCCTGTGAACCTGACTCACACAACTGATATCTCATGCAAGTGCTGTAATCGGTTTCAATGGGACTGCTTGTGAGAGTATGGATTACTCATGAGAGAGTGAGGTTAGCATATTGGGACATTTAGGGACTGATCCAGCACTCACTGAAGTCAATTGAAAAACTCCCATTGAGTTTAGTTAGCAATGGATCAGGCCCTTAATGTTGAAAACAAGGTTACATTCATGTATATGCACATGTAAACACTGTGCATTTGATGTTCTTGAAATAACAATTTACGTAACAAAATTACTGTTCTTAGAAAATCCACAACTTTAAAAAAAAGCTACAAGTCTTCAGTTAAAATGTTATTTCCACCTTCACATATGGTTGTCAAAGCTGGAAATCCATCAAAGATACAGATAGCTGTCTAAATGCCTTCAAAAGCAAATGCTTCAGGAAAAATACTAGGTATTAAATTGAATGAATGCATAACAAATGCCAAGATTAATCAAGAGTTCATCTATTGCTCATCTCCAAAGTTATATGGGCAAGAAGATGGAAATACCTAGGATACATTAAAAATGAAGCCAGAATGTCTACCATGGCATGCGTGCCATCAGGCAGCTAAAGGAATATTTAAAAGGGGCTGAGTGAAAGAATCTTTCCACCTTTGAGGCAGAGAATTTATGGGAGTTAACAACATAGAGGACCTGGAAAGAGCAGCCCAGGATAGGAGCCTTGTTCATTCCCTAATGTAGGGTTACCATATTTCAGCAAGCAAAAAAGAGGACAGGAGGAGCCCTGCCCTAGCCCCGCCCCTCCCACTTCCCGCCCCCCCAGAACCCCCAACCCTCCCCCCGTTCCTTGTCCCCTGACTGCCCCCTCCTGGGACCCCTGCCCCTAACTGCCCCCCAGGACTCCACCCCCTATCTAAGCTTCCCTGCCTCTTGTCCCCTGACTGCCCCAACCCTTATCCACACCCCCACCCCCAGACAGACCCCTGGGACTCCCACGCCCCATCCAACCACTCCCCACCCCGACAGCCCCCCCCCCCAGAACTCCCAACCCATCTAAACCCCTCTGCTCCCTGTCCCCTGACTGCTCCGATCCCTCTCCCCACTCCTGCTCCCTGACAGCTCCCCCTCAGAACTCCCACCCCCCCCCGTTCCTTGTCCCCTGACTGCCCCCTCCTGGGACCCCTGCTCCTAACTGCCCTCCAGAACCCCACCCCCTACCTAAGCCTCCCTGTTCCTTATCCCCTAACTGCCCCTTCCTAAGACACCCCCCCAACTGCCCCCCAGGACCCTACCCCCTACCTGTACCCTGACTGCCCAAAACTTTCTCCACTCCCCCCAAAAAGCCCCCCCTGAACTCCCGACCCCCCCTCGTTTCTTGACTGCCCCCTCCAGAACCTCCCTGCCCCTTCTCCTGCCCCCTGGCCCCCTTACCCTGCTGCTCAGAACAGGGTGTTGGGCTCTGTGCAAGCCGGACACGTGGCTGCGCTCCCCAGCACAACACACAACCCTGTCCCTGGCCCTGCACAGTGCTGCCGGAGCGGGGCGCGGGGCTGCCGGGGAGGAGGAGCTGCCGGCTCAGAATGCAGGGAGGGAGGGAGGGGGGGGGGAGGAGCTCCTCTACAGCTGCTCCGGAGTCCAGCCCGTGACTTTCCTGCAGCCCTCCCAGCCGCTCGCTCTGCTCTGCCGGGGGAGGGGGGAAATCCCAGACATTTTGAGTGATTTACAAATTCCCCCCGGACGCTATTTTTAGCACAAAAAGGAGGACATGTCCGGGTAAATCCGGACGAATGGTAACCCTACCTAATGTCTGCCAGCACAGGCAGGATTCAGAATAAGAGAATATATACAAAGTGATATTGTTGATATATAACTGTGTCATAAACATAGAGATACTGGTAACATAAAATCCCTCTTGGGAAGCTGTTCTAAATCACTTAACCCCTTACAGGTAAAGAAACTCAAATAACCTAGTTGGCACCTGACCAGAAGGGCCAATGAGGAAAGAAGATACTTTCAAATCGCGGGGGAGGGGACGAAGAGAGGGAGGTTGGTTTGTGCTCTTTTTGTTGTTCCCTCTCCAGAGAGAGACCAGGCAGATAAAATAGCTCCTAAAAACATACTAGAATGATCCATCTAAGTTTACAAAAATTGTAAGTAGGGGCAAGGAAATGCGTTAGATTATCTTTTGTTTTAGCTTGTGAATTTTCTCTATGCTAAGAGGGAGTTTTATTCCTGTTTTGTAACTGTAAAGTTGAGCCCAGAGGGGAGTCCTCTGTGTTTTAAATCTTTTTATTATCCTGGAAAGTTACCTTCCATCCTGATTTTGCAGGTGTAATTTTTACTTTTTTCCTTTATAATTGTAAGGGTGTGGACTCACCCCGCGGCACCCCCTACTGGCTGCTTCGGATGAGCTGATTCCCCAGCATCTGAAGCGCCCTCTACAGGCCAGTGATCCACCTTGTCCCTCACACTGGCCCCCGTGTCCCTCCCAGGACCCCGGTGCCCCTACTACTGGGATGCTGCCCCCTGGCAGTACATAACATAAAATCCCTCTTGGGGATAAATCACTTAACCCCTTACTGGGGAACCCCCACCCACTATCCCCACCTTGCCTCAGTACTAGGCCACTGCCAATCACCAACTAGCCCCCGCTCCCTGGGGCAGACTGCAGTATAGGGCACTCATCACTGGCAAGAGGGGTCTGGACCTGCTGCCTTGGCCTAGCCCTGGGCTGCCCTCTGCAACCTCCAGTACCTGTTGGCCTTATGCTAGGCTGCAGCCTGGGGCTTTCCAAGCTGGAGCTCCCCAGCCTTTCCCCAGCCCTGCTCCACTCAGGGACCCTACCTCTAGATCCCTGCAGCCAGGCCCTTCTCTCTCTAAGTGGAGAGAGAGAGACTGGGCCAGAGCTCCTGGCTCCCTGCCTTTATAGGGCCTGCTGAGTCTGTTTGGGGCATAGCCCCAGCTGCAGCCACTTCCCCCACTCAGCTCAGCCTTCATGCTGCCTGCTCCCTGGGTTATCTCAGGCCCTTCCAGGCAGGAGCAGGTGTCCACCCTGCTACAATAATAAAGTTCTTCCTTTAAGAACCTGATTAATTTTCAGTGTCCTAAGGACAAAGGGTCTGGTCGGTATTCACATTATTCTCAAGCCTCCCCAGGAAAGGGGGTGAAGGGGCTTTGGGGAATATTTGGGGGGAATAGGGACTCTAAGTGACCCTTTTCCTAAATTTTTGTGTAAATCACTTGGTGGTGGCAGCAATACCACCCAAGGCCAAGGAAAGGATTTGTACCTTGGGGAAGTTTTAACCTAAGCTGGTAGAATATAAGCTTAGGGGGTCTTTCATGTGGGTCCTCACATCTGTACCCCAGAGTTCAGAGTGGGGAGGGAACCCTGACAAACTGACATGCGGAAGTATAAACCTCTGCTACTTGTTTAAATTGTTAACTCTTATGGAGATTCAAAAAGACAGGTCTGTGATGTTGCACTCCATAATGTTTTATGGAAATATGCTTATGAGTGTGACTATGATGTAACTGGAATATGCTTTATGAAAAGGGTCTCTTGTAAGGTATCATAACAAAGGTTATAATCTACTGAATATATTCCTCCTATTTGTATGTATGTATCATTCTTGTATCTGAATCTAGAAATATAAAGTATAACTCCGAGGTCCTATTGTAATTATGCAAAGTGTGGGCCATTAATGGTGGCTTAGAACAGGGGTGGCCAACCTGAGCCTGAGAAGGAGCCAGAATTTACCAATGTACATTGCCAAAGAGCCACAGTAATACATCAGCAGCCCCCCATCAGCTCCCTGTCCCCTGCTCCCAGTGCCTCCCACCCACCGGCAGCCCCACCGATCAGCACCTCCTCCTCCCTCCCCGCACCTCCCGATCAGCTGTTTCGTGGCGTGCAGGAGGCTCTGGGGGGGAGGAGCGAGGGCATGGCAGGCTCAGGGGAGGGGGCTGAAAGGGGTGGAGTGGGGGGACAGGGCCTGTGGCAAAACCTGGGGTTGAGCAGTGAGCACCCCTGGCACATTGGAAAGTTGGCGCCTGTAGCTCCAGCCCCGGAGTCTGCACCTATACAAGTAGCCGCATATTAACTTCTGAAGAGCCGCATGTGACTCCAGAGCCACAGGTTGGTCACCATGGCTTAGAATCTTGATGGCTCCCATTGACTAGGACAATTAGTTGTGAATGGGTTTATTTACCTGCAAGCCTTCCTAATGTCAACAACATCAGGTGCCCAGGCACACAGGTGAGTGTTGCCTGCTCCCAGGTAACCCAGGGAAGAAAGGGGGGTTACAGAACTAATTTGTTCTTAATATTATTTCATGTAGTAACCATTATAAACAGTCTGTAGAAATTAAAAGAAGCAACATTCATCAAGATGTAAATTGAATTAAGAAATTGCTACACAAGTCCATTATTTACTGTTGCACACATTTAAAAAGATGCAAAGTGAAATCCTGGCTCTGTTTGTATCAATGGCAAAACTCCCATTGATTTCAATGGGGCTAAGCTTTCACCCATAAGGTCAGAGTTAAGGGTTTTCTTTTTATTCTGAATGATCTTTATAGAATTTTAATTCAGATAAGAGATTTTGCTTTGTATCTTAACAAGCCATATTATTTATTTTAATAGTTTTGTTTGGTTGATTTTTGGTCACCATTTTAGTAATTTTACCTCTTCTATTCTTTGATGAATGGCTTAGTAACCTTACCTATAATTTAACAATGCTCCCCCCACATACAGTTTTTAATTCATTAGTGGGTGAAATTCACCCTCATGCAGAAGGACAGCACAAGCCTTAGCATCACTTAAGTCCCACTTAAGTCTTATTTTGAGGACTTAAGCAGTGCATAGACTTTCTGCAGAACCACTGCACAGATGTGACTTTTGCCCTACTTCCAAATACTCTCCATGTGTTTGAGGGAAGGTACTTGGTAAATGCAAAGCATTATTTTTCTATAATTGCACAAAACAGAATGCTCTTTCAGTATCTCGTTGTCTTACCATGGGATTTCTGAGGAGTTCAGCTGCTGCCAGAATGCTGACGTCAATACTCCACTTCCGTTATGAACAACCTGCATGAGGCATAACAATGCTCAGGCATAAGAAAATACAGGCATAAGAAAAACACAACATTTTGTGCAGACTAAGTAGCAATATATGTCCTGGTGCTTTGTTATTGCACCATTCTTCAGCCCATGCTGCTGCAAGTGACTGGCACACTCAGTGCAATGTGCTTCACTTCCACCACCATGCAAAGTACTGTGCTGGGGTCATCACCTTAAAACACTGAATCCCTGCTGTTGCAAAATGAAGAAGTCATGGGCATAAAGGGAGGGACACTGGGTAGCAGTGGGCAAAAAGCTCCCCAGAAATCCTGCCCTGATGCTTTCTAGTGATATTCTGGTTACATTTACTTTGGGTGAGATTTAAGAAATTTGTTGGAAGCATTAAAAATTCAGGGACTGCATTTCACTTTTAGGCTAACACATTATCCTGATGTTTATTTAATAACCATTCTTACCAATTCACAAACACTAATTAAGCCTCACAATACTCCTGGCTGCGGGTCATTATTATTATGCTCATCACCCTCATTTTACAGATGGAGAAATTGAGGCTCAAATGGTAAATTGAATTACCCAAGACTACAGAGGGGGTCAATGACAGAGCTGGAATTAGAAACCTAAAGTCCTGACTTCCAGATCTGTGTTCATTCCTTTTGCCCACACTGCTAGTGTTTAATGAAGAAATGTAAGAAACTGGCTTCTGCTGAAATGCCTGTGGTTTTTAGTAAAAAACAAACAAACAATCCCAAGCCAGGCAGCAAACCCTAAATCAAGGGCAACTCAACTTTGCGCAAGGGCCTGAATCAGGAAAGCATCCATATGCAGGACAGCATTAAGCACATGCTTAAGTCTTAGTGGAGTCAAACATAGATGTAGGCAGCACTGCATGAACTCAGCAGATTGGAAAATCTAGCCCAGAGTATTGCAGCTTGGGACCCGCAGGCTGCACCCTGCACTAAACTTGAGGGAGGAGCTGGTAGGCACCCTGCACTAAACTCTGCACTAAACTTCAGGATGGAGCTGGTATGCACTGCATGCTCTCCGGCTATTCTGGTCTGCTGCAGTGGCCCAAAGAGGGCAGTTGCAGGCCCCTATAACTGCACCCTTAAGTTGCTCTAACTTATACCAAGGTCCATAGCAGTCCCCATTCACCTCCAGAATCCAAGAGCTGCAAAGGCAGAATAAAGACATATTGCCTCCCCATGCCCATGTCAAGCTCAGCTCAGCCATGCTGCAGAATCAGGGTCATTTTTTTTGGCATCTGTTAAACATTTCCCCAATAGCCACTAGATGGCCACATAGCAGCTATGAGTGCCATGTTTTTCGGTTAACATCACAGAGGTAATAGTGATTCAGAAGCAGGATTTATGGTTTCCAGCCCAAGGTTTTAATACTTTAGCCAAAATAGACAATGCATCAGGAGCGGGGACACTCTTTCTGAATGGTCATGGACTGCATGAACCTGATCAAGAGCCTGACACTTCAGACACTATTGTTTGAAATCTAGTATTGCATTTCAGTCTACATACACCTCTTGCATTGTCTTAATAGGAAGAATATTAAAAGTTTCCCATTTAACACTAATTTTAGACTATATCAGTGTTGGGTTTAGATGGTTTCAAATTGTTGATTCATTGGGATGATGGAATGATTGTCATTCTGCATGCTACACCTCTAGTCAGCATCTGTTTTTGTCATTATATAAATTCTCCTTTACACCTCATCAATCTAGGCATTAGTGTCATTTCAGTGAGAAAGCTCAGGGATTTTTTTTGGCAATGCATTAAAGTTCCAGTCATCCTGGGATGCATTAAATAGTCTCTAGGACAATCAGTCCATCAGAGGCTCAACATTAATTTAAAATATTTGAATAAAAAATAATTTTGCTACAATTCAAGCCCATAGGACATCCCATCCCACTGTTTTCACTGGCAAATCAAAATGCACATTAAGGAATCCATTTCCAAAGGGGGTCCCAGCCCTGACACAAAATTGGCTTCTGCCATTTCATGTGCACAAACCATTTGTACCTGCCAGAGACAGATCTGTGTGTGAAAGCAACATTTGGACATGCAGCAGGTTATCAAGTTTTGTCTCATATGCAAATAACAACAGGTGTGAATTCAGAGACAGAGTAGGTGAGCGTTTTACAAAGCTTGGGGATCCCCCCACCATCACCAAGGACCAGCCAGGAGGGAGGAGGCACAGACAATGTCTCAGTTAAGATGCGGAGGCCTTTAAGACCACATGGTAGGGATGACTGAGGGAGTGGGACATGACTGGTTTAATTTTCCTGAAGGGAATTCAGTGTTCAAAATTTGGGTTAGACAGTATAGAAAGATGAGATAGATACCGTTTTTGAACATTCTGCCCGAAGCGTTGACTGTGGCATGATCTCAAACAAATGGCTTCACAGACTGAAATGTCATCCTTGCCCTAATTCTTTTTGGAGCCCTTTCTGCTTTGTGTAAGCAGGGGAATGGTCCCGCTATTGTGGGGAACTTTCCTGGCTTCTGCACTACTCCGGTGAAGTGGGCTAACGAAAGGATCTGAGTCCTCGCTCCCACTTCCTTTACCCAGAGACCTCCCTGCCCTTGAGGGCTCCCCTTCCCACTCTCCTGTCTGGCAGAGTCCTCGTAAACCCCGACAAGGCTGGGCCCAGGATTCCTGGGGGGCTCGACCCCCAACCCTGCTGTGGTCACCCAGGACAGGGGCTAGGGTGACCCCACTCTGGAGTCTCTCTCTGCACTGGACACCTCCCTGACCCACTGATCATTTCATACAATTTAAAGCAAATACAAGTTGTTTAATTAACAATTAATTTTAAAAAAGAATAAGGAAAAATGGGAAAAGTGAAAGGAAAACACATCACCCTGCTCTGTGGCAGGGAACATTACAAACAGTGTCTCTGGAACGTCAGGGCAGTTCACAGTCTGTTCCTTGTAGGTCCCAGGCTCCTTCTCAGGCCCTGGCTGGGCTGCAGAGACGCTGCGGGTTGGACACTTGCTCTGGCGGTGGCCACACGCCCTCAGGCTCTAGGTGGCAGGATCCTTCTTCCCAGCGTCACCCCCTCCGGTCGGGGTTATGATCCCCTCTCCAAGTCTGGCCTGCAGAGCTTCTTGGCTGAGGCGTCTCCCTGTGCTGGGCCCACTGCCCAGGGTCCCCCTCCTCTCCCCAGCTGCTCACCGCACCCAGCTCCGGACTGCTCCAGCCCCAGCTCCACTCTGCCTCAGCACGGCTGCTGCTCTGCCGTCAACTCCCTGGGCTGCTTCTCTGGCCTCTCTGGTTCTGGTTGCTACAGCTCTGCCCCCAGGACAGGTCTGCTCTGCAGGCTACTTCTGTGACTCTGCTGCCAGCTCTGACCTGCTTCCTGGCTGCTTGTCTGGCCCCTCTGGCTCTGGTTGCTGCAGCTCTCCTCCCAAGGCAGGTCTGCTCTCTCTGGGCTGTGCTCTGGCTTTAGGGCTGCAGCTCTGCTTTCAGCAACTTACCTCGGGCCCCTGCTCTCTCCTTAGCTCGGCCCCACTCTGTCTCACTCAGGCCATTCCAGTTCACACGGAGGACGGGACCCCCCTGGACTCCTGACTCTCTGATTAGCCTGCCTGCCCTGTCAATCAGGCTGATCTGGAGCATTGGCCTCTCCCCATTGTTCCTGGGGACTGTCAGTCTCAGGCTCCTGATTTCCCATCGACCCTTCCCCTTTTAGTGCTGGGAGCTAGCAACCAAACACCCCCACTGAATGTTAGTAAGGGGGCAACAGTCCCCTTACATTTGCATAGGGATCACACACAATTCCCAGTGGCACATCAAATTCCCTCTTTTAATCCACCGCAATCAGCTCCATGACTCATTTCCCTCAGTCTCCCACTTCCCCCACTGAGGCTAAACAAGGGCCCTTTGTAAAGGGTGTAAAATGTAGGAATTTTAAGATGTCCTTTTGGGACACTCATCAACAACTTGTATGTGTCATTTCTTTTTCTCAGTGATTAAATTACAAACCACCTTTTCTTCATATTGGAGGCTTCAAAAATGGCTAATATAACTGGGCAAGGAAGAAACACAACCAGTAGTCACTGCCCAGGGCAGAAATAGCATGGGAGTTGCAGATCAAGTCACAGAGGTGCCATGACAGACCTGTGTGAGATCAGGAACTAGCCACCACATCCCTTCAATTTTGCATCGTCCCACACCCCAGCTGCAAACACTGCTGAATTATGAGGCATTTGAAATCAGCATCCGGATTGTCTGGTTTGGGACAATCTCTAGTTTTTAAATTTATCATGACATTTAAATACCCAAATGTCCCTGTACTGATGAGGCCTCTTTCATGGCAATAAGGGTGACCATTGTGCTCTTCCTGTAGTGGCATCCTGTTTTTTGTGTCCTAACATTTAGAAACCATCTCCTTTCCACAGAAGTCCAGGGAAAACAAAAGCTCAGGCTATCAGCGCTTCCAAGGTTCAGCAGGACATAAAGACAAACCAGGGAGACTCAACCTTAGAATTAGAACTGCACAGAAACAGGTCAGTTACTTCCTTGTGAGAGTTCCTCCCTCCATTATTTTATTAGCACTTTTTAGTGTTACCTTCCTCCTATATTATAAAAGACAATAAATTGGAGCATCCCATTTATTGTTTTCTCTAACTCTTGTATTTCCTATTTGTATAGATTCCTAGGCCAGAAGGGACCATTGTGATCAGGGCCGTCCCTAGCCATTTGAGTGCCCTATGCGGCTGTGTGGGGCCCCAAGCCTCCCCCCCCCCCAGGGTCTGGGAGGCAGGAGCTATGGGGAGGCACTTTTGGGGGCACCACAGGCCCAGAGTGGCCTGGGGGATTAGCGGGGGGCCGGGAGAAGCCCGCTCTGTTTCCCTCGCCGTGTCGCTTGGGGGAAGGGATCTCTCCCGCCCCCCTGCACTAACTGACAGCGGCGGGAAGTGAAGCAGCCAGGTCCTAGCCAGCTCTACTCTGCCAGCTCCCAGCCATGGTGCTCCACTTCCCACTGCCAGTGAGTGCGGGGGGGGAATGTTTCTCTAACCCGCCCCCCGAGCGACACGGCTGGGGCTGGGGCAAGGGAAGCGGAGTGGGCTGGGGCCGCATCGCTCCGCTTCCCGCCGCCGGTGAGTGTGGGGGGCGATCCCTTCCCCAACCTCCCCGCACTCACTGGCAGCGGGAAATGGAGTGACATGGCTGGGAGCTGGCAGAGTAGAGTGGGCTGGGGCAGGGTTGCTCCGCTTCCCGCCGCTGCTGGTGAGTGCGGGGTCGCTGGGGGAAGAGGTGGAATGGGGGTGGGCCGGGGGCGGAGCAGGGGGGAAGGGTAAGAGGCAGGGTGAAGGGAGTTGTCCAGGGCCCCACACCCCCTAGGGGCAGCCCTGTCCCTTGCAGGGGGGCCAGCCGAGGGATAGGGCTGGTGCTGCTGCATATGCAGCACGCAGCTGCCTAGGGCACCATGAAATTTGGGGCAATTTGGTGCACCAAATTTCATGGTGCCCTAAGTAGCTGAGTATGCCTAAGGACAGCCCTAATTGTGATCATCTGGTTTGACCTCCTACATAACACAGGCCATAGCACTTCTCCAAATAATTCCTAGAGCACATAATTTAAAAAACAAAAAATTAAAAACCTCCAATCTTGATTTAATTAGTTTTAATTTTAAAACTTTTATTAGTCTACTCTATAAAATAAACAGTCACATTCTCTTCAATTGCTTCTTATATGTAATTTTTTCCAAGCTTCTAATAATTTTTATTACCCATCTCTTAAATCCCTTGTGTTTCTCCTTTTTGAGACAGAGGGCCAAGAACTGAGCACAGTATCCCAAGTGAAGGCATAGAGTAATAATAATTTTCAGTGTTATTTTTCATACCATTCCTCTGTGGAAGTAGAGAAAGAATCGACAGGGGTTTGAAGGGGATTTCATAGTCAAACAGTCCCCTTATGTGAGCAAGAGTCAGGCTAGCTGTAACCCTAATAATGCGAGATTTGTAGAAGCGAGGATTATGTGAGGCGAGTGGGAAAGAACTGTGTGAGAAGTTGTTGTGACCTTGTGTTAGATAAGTATGGAATGTAGACTATAGTCTAAATAGGGGTGAGAAAAATAAGATATCAGGATGACCTATGTATAAACAAAATGCAGTTGTTGCCCATTATTGTAGGTAACAAAGGTATAAATGCTTGCTGTAATTGTTTACCTGGAGAGAGACCTGTTTAGCTCTCTCCCTCCAAGCAATTGCTAGAGAAAATAAAGTATCTGACTTGCAACCTGAGAGTGAGAACTCTGTTTTTCTCTGACACCTCCTACAGCCTAATGTTTTAAAACTTTTTCTGAGCAGAGGCTTTCATTGACTTGTTCCCAATAACACCCAAGTCTTTCCCTCTAGTGGTTGCCATTAACTCAGAACCCAGCAATAGCTCATTTTGTTTCTTCAGTGCATATTACCTTGCATTTCTCAACACAGAATTTTATCTGCCATCAAGCTACTCATTTACCCAGCTTTCTTAAACTGCTAACACTCTTAACAGCCACCTCTAGCCTTGAGTTACTGAAATAAATATATCTGCAAGTTAGTCACATCACCATGTCAGAATAATAAACACAGTATGAGTCCTTGTGGCACCCCACACTTAACCTTGTGCCTTGTTGAGATTTAAACATTTACCTTTTGTTTTCTGTCTTTTAGCCAGTTTCTAATCCATGACAGAATTTTATCTCACAGGCTGTGACTACTTAGTTTCCTTAATAGCCTCTTGTGAGATAGTTTGTCAAAGGCTATTTGAAAAGCCAAACAAATTACATCAACCAGTTCTCCTTTATGCATTATTTTGCTAACTCACTTGAATACTTATAGATGAGAGGCAGTTTTCCTTTAGATGAGGTATTTGGTCCTGCCATGCGGGCAGGGGACTGGACTCGATAACCTCTTGAGGTCCCTTCCAGTCCTAGAATCTATGAGGTATACTATTTTCTGAATATCACTGCATGATCATCTAGCTCTTTATAGTTCTATTTTAATTACAGTTTCAATTAATTTATCAGGGACTGAACAAAGGGTCACTGATCTGTGATTGCCAGGATCACCTCTAGCATTTTGGGAGAATAAAAAAAAGGGAGGGGGGGAAAGGGGGTCACACCATTTGCAACTCTCCAGGCCTCCAGCAAAGCACCTGATTATAAATGAGAGCATGTTGTTTTTGTTTGTTTGTTTGTTTAGCAGCTCAGCCATGCCATTCTCAAATTCCGGCATATAGAATCATAGAAATGTAGGGCTGGGAGGGACCTCAAGAGATCATTTCATTCATCTCCCCATGCTTGGGCAGAATTAAGTAGACTGAGACCATCCTGGCAGTTGTTTGTCTAACTTATTCTTAAAAGCCTCCAAAGACAGGGAGTCCACAACTTCCCTCACCAACCTGTTTCCAAGGCTGGTTCTAGGGACAGGCGAGAAGGGCAGTCACCCCAGGTGCCAACTTCCAGGGAGTGCTGGACTGCTGCACAGCTTGGATTTTTTTCTCTCAGCTGATGATTGGCTGGCAGGTTGTTCCCCCTCCCCCACACACACACACAGATTGGCTGATCTTGTTTGTTTCATTTTTGCACTGATCTAGGGGTGAACCAACAAAAATATTTTCTGCCCTGGCTGGCAAAATGGTTAGGGCTAGTCCTGCCTGTTGCTAGGTTTAACTATCTTTGTAGTTAAAAAGCCTGTGCAATCTAGGGGTATGTCTACACTACGGGATTAATCCGAATTTAGATAATTCGGATTTGAGAAACAGGTTGTATAAAGTCGAAATGAGTGCCGCCACACTAGCACAGTAATTCGGTGGTGTGCGTCCAAGTACCGGGGCTAGCGTCGATTTCTGCACCGTTGCACTGTGGGTAGCAATTCCATAGCTATCCCATAGTTCCCGCAGTCTCCCGCGCCCATTGGGATTGTGGGTTAAGATCCCAGTGCCTGATGGGACAAAAAACATCGTCGCAGGTGGTTCTGTGTACAGCCTCACTTCCTCCCTCCCTCCCTCCCTGCATGAAAGCAACGGACGGCAGACAACCATTTTCGCGCCTTTTTTCCTGGGTGGGTGAACACTGCAGACTCCATACCACGGCAAGCATGGAGCCCGCTGAGGTCAAGACAGCACTCATGAATATTGCAAACACCTCGCGCGTTCTCGTGGAGTTTATGCTCAGCCAGGACCAGAAAAACGAGGCGAGGAGGCAGCGGCGGCGGCAGCGCAGCGACAAGCATGATGAGGACATGGACACGGACACGGACACAGAATTCAGTGAAACCACAGGCCCCGGTGCTTTGGAGATCATGTTGTTAATGGGGCAGATTCTATCCATGGAACGCCAATTCTGGGCAAGGGAAACAAGCACAGACTGGTGGGACCGCATAGTGTTGCAGGTCTGGGACGATTCCCAGTGGCTGCGGAACTTTCGCATGCGTAAGGGCACTTTCATGGAACTTTGTGACTTGCTGTCTCCTGCCCTGAAACGCCAGAATACCAAGATGAGAGCAGCCCTCACAGTTGAGAAGCGCGTGGCGATAGCCCTGTGGAAGCTTGCAACGCCAGACAGCTACCGGTCAGTCGGGAATCAATTTGGAGTGGGCAAATCTACTGTGGGGGCTGCTGTGATGCAAGTAGCCAAAGCAATCACTCAGGTGCTGCTACGAAAGTTAGTGACTCTGGGAAATGTGCAGGCTATAGTGGATGGTTTTGCTGCAATGGGATTCCCTAACTGTGGTGGGGCAATAGACGGAACCCATATCCCTATCTTGGCACCGGAGCACCAAGCCACCGAGTACATAAACCGCAAGGGGTACTTTTCAATGGTGCTGCAAGCACTTGTGGATCACAAGGGACGTTTCACCAACATCAACGCGGGCTGGGCGGGAAGGGTTCATGACGCTCGTGTCTTCAGGAACACTACTCTGTTTAAAGGGCTGCAGCAAGGGACTTACTTTCCGGACCAGAAAATAACCATTGGGGATGTTGAAATGCCCATAGTTATTCTTGGGGACCCAGCCTACCCCTTAATGCCATGGCTTATGAAGCCATACACAGGCAGCCTGGACAGGAGTCAGGAGCTGTTTAACTACAGGCTAAGCAAGTGCAGAATGGTGGTAGAATGTGCATTTGGCCGTTTAAAAGGTCGCTGGCGTTCATTATTGACTCGCTCTGACCTCAGCCAAAGAAATCTCCCCATTGTTATTTCTGCTTGCTGTGTGCTCAACCATCTCTGTGAAAGTAAGGGGGAGACCTTTATGGCGGGGTGGGAGGCTGAGGCAAATCGCCTGGCTGCTGATTACGCGCAGCCAGACACCAGGGCGATTAGAAGATCACACCATGAAGCGCTGTGCATCAGAGAAGCTTTGAAAACCAGTTTCATGGCTGGCCAGGCTACCGTGTGAAATATCTGTTTGTTTCTCCTTCATGAAAACCCTCCCCCTTTACTGACTGATTTTCTGTAAGGAACCCACCCTGCCCCTTCCCCCATCTTTCTTTCAAACCAAATAAAGTCACTATCATTTAAAAATCATTTATTCTTTATTAATAGATTAGAAAAAGAGGGAGGGAACCCGGGTGGTATTTGGGAGGAGGATTGCTGGGAAGGAAAAAGCCACAAAGAAAAGGTTAAAAAAATGACAGCCTTTTGCTTGGGCTGTCTACTGGGGTGGAATGGGAAGGTGTACGGAGCCTCCCCCCCCGCGTTCTTACACGTCTGGGTGAGGAGGATACGGAACATGGGGAGGGGGGAGGGTGGAACAGGGGCTGAAGCGGCAGTCTGTTTTCCAGCAGCCGTTCCTGAACCTCCACCAGACGCCGGAGCAGCCCCAGCGTTGCATCCTTCATCCTCTGGTCTTCCTGCCGCCATCTCTCATCTCGATCGTCTCTCCTCTCCTCACGTTGGTCCCTCCTCTCCTCACGTTCACTGACTTCTTTCCTATACTTTGAAACTGTTTCCTTCCACTCATTCAGATGAGCTCTGTCACTCCTGCTGGATTGCATAATTTCAGAAAACATGTCCTCCCGCGTCTTCTTCTTACGACGCCTTATCTGTGATAACCTTCGGGATGGAGGAGGGAGGCTTGAGGAATTTGCAGCTGCTGTAGGGAGGGGAAAAAAGAGAGAATTGTTTTAAAAGCTACATTTTGCAGAACAATGCTTATACTCTTTCACGGTGACCAACACTGTTCACATTACATAGCACATGTGATTTCTGTGCAAGGTCGCATTTTGCCTCTTAATGCTGAGTGCCTGTGGCTTTGCTGCTAGAGATCACAGGTCTGGGCAACAGAATTCGGCTTGCATGCGGCCATGGTAAGCCATTGTTTTACAGCTTCTGCACCCTCCTTTCCCACATACCAAGCATAGCCTGTAGAGTGCTGCAGAAGCCTGGCCAATCTCAGCCAGTTGGGGGGGGGGCAGTGGGAGGGGGGCTTGTCTGGGCCCCTTCAGGCAAGTAGAGTGCTGCGGTTTTTCTGTTAACATTCAGCAGCACCAGAAAACAAACTAACCCCCCCCCCCCCCGCCATGAATTCTCTGGGATGATCACGGTACCCCTCCCCCCACCGCGTGGCTGGTATCAGGGAAGATCCCTGCAGGCACCAAACTACCCCCCCCCGCCGCCGACCCCCCCCCCTCGCCATGAATTCTCTGGGATGATCACGGTACCCTCCCCCCACCGCGTGGCTGGTAACAGGGAAGATCCCTGCTAGCCAAACGCGAAAAACTCAGGGCCAATTTCCCATCTGCGCTTGGCTAACTGCAGGGAAGGATTTATTTTCCGCCACAGGCAAACAGCCCAGTAGGAACGGCCACCTCTGTCCCCTTAATTAAGTTCCCGTATTTCAACCAGGTTACCAGGAGTGATATCACTCTCCTGAGGATTACACAACAAGATAAAGAACGGATGTTGCTTGAATGCCAGCAAACACCGGGACCATACGCTGCCAGGCTTTGTCAGGCAATGATACCAGATTACTTGCTGCAAGCATGGTGTGGTCAAGTGTCCTACCATGGAGGAGGGAATAAGGATGCACTGCCCAGAAACCTTCTGGCAAGGCTTTCGGAGTACCTCCAGGAGAGCTTCATGGAGATGTCCCTGGAGGATTTCCGCTCCATCCCCATACACGTTAACAGACTTTTCCAGTAGCTACAGACTTTTCCAGTAGCTGAACTGACCGCGAATGCAAAGTCAGGCAAAGTAATCATTAAAAACCGTTTGCTTTTAAAACAAGTTTTATATTTTAAAAGGTAAACTCACCTGAGGTCCCTTCCATGGGGTCAGAGTCTTGGGTACTGGCTTGGGAGGCTTGGGAGGGTACTTCAGTCAGGGTGATAAAAAGATCCTGGCTGTTGGGGAGAATGGAGTGCTGTGTGCTCTCTGCAAGCTCATCCTCCTCCTCCTCCTCCTCCTCTACCCCATCGGCAGAATCCTCAGGCGTCGAGACTATCCCCGACCCAGAATCCACGAACAAAGGTGGGGTAGTGGTGGCAGCCCCCCCTAGAATTGCATGCAGCTCGGCGTAGTAGCGGCATGTCCGCGGCTCTGACCCGGAGCGACCGTTTGCCTCCTTTGTTTTTTGATAGGCTTGTCTGAGCTCCTTGACCTTCACGTGGCACTGCTCAGAGTCCCTATTGTGGCCTCTCTCCATCATGCCCTTGGAAATTTTTTCAAAAGTTTTTGCATTTCGTCTTTTAGAACGAAGTTCTGCAAGCACTGAATCCTCTCCCCATACAGCGATCAGATCCAGTACCTCCCTCACGGTCCATGCTGGTGCTCTTTTTCGATTATCAGCCTGCATGGTTACCTGTGCTGATGAGGTATCTGTGGTCACCTGTGCTCTCCACGCTGGGCAAACAGGAAATGAAGTTCAAATATTCGCAGGGCTTTTCCTGTCTACCTGGCCAGTGCATCCGAGTTCGGATTGCTGTCCAGAGCGGTCACAATGATGCACTGTGGGATAGCTCCCGGAGGCCAATACCATCGAATTGCGGCCACACTAACCCTAATTCGAATTGCTAAAATCGATTTTGGCGCTACTCCGCTCGTTGGGGTGGAGTACAGAAATCGATTTAAAGGGCCCTTTACATCGAATTAAATGGCGTCGTTGTGTGGACGGTTACAGGGTTAATTCGAATTAAAGCTGATAAATCCGAATTAAAGTCGTAGTGTAGACCAGGCCTAGATCTCCCTTACTGCAGACTAGGCCGATGACTTCTTGTCCTAGTGGATCTGGCGGAACAATGGATCATGCGCCTCTTTGTACCAACCCTGAACATATTGCAGACTGTTAGCTGGTCCCCCGCAGCTTTCTCTGCCCTAGACTAAACCTGCCCAGGTCTTCCCACCTTCCCCCACAGGCAATGTTCTCTGGCCGGGGGTGAGGGTCTGCCAGCCTTCGCCTATCAGTGATCTGCAGCAGTTCCTCTGCTGAGCCCCAGGTCTGAAGTCCAGCAGCCCCTCCTGTATCACCCCTCAGGGACTGGCCCTGCAGCTGCGGGTCTCCTTCCATCCGCCTCTGCGGGGCTGCAAAGCAGCTCCTCCTTACTGTCCTTATCCTCCTTAACTACTCCCTGGCTGCCCAGCCCCCTGGGCCCGCCCTCACTCCTTCTCTCACGGGGCGGCAGGTTTGTATAATTTTTTGTGGTGCCTAGAATGGGTCCAAGTCCACCCTGCCCCCGGCCCACCTTGTAAGCCGATATATATATATTTTTTTAAATAATGTAAAAATGGACTGGAAACTGTAAGAGTTTACCAGTTTCCCTTTATTGCACAATATCACTCTCATAAGAAAAATTTATTTAACTAATAATATCAATGTTATTAATACTCTTTTGAAGATGGAAACAACCAAGCACTCTTTGATCAATAACCCTCAAAAGCAAATACTTTCTAAAATTAAAACAAATATAGCCTGTTCTTTTGCGGTGTTCATCAGGAGGCAGCGAAGACTTTTCATCGTTGTTTGGTTCTTGAAATGAAGTCATCCAGGAGACTTGCAATGTCCAATTCAGAGGTAGAGTTCTTATGAATGTGCAGAAATGCCAAGTAATTTAGACGTTCTTGGCCCACTGTCGTTTGCAAATAATTTTTCAGTCAGCGCAGGCAACTGAATGATCATTCAGTGGTGCAGGTTGTAGTAGGAATTGTGTAGAATAATTTCAGGAGAATTATAACTTCTGATAACAGCTCACTCAAGCCTTCGTTTTGTTTCAGACATTGCTTCACTTTGCTCACCAAATTAAGCTGGCAATTCCTCAATCTGCAAATAATACTCAACATTTCTAAATGAAGAAATAGCTTCTCTGTGTTAATGTCACCATGGAAAGCTTCACTTATTGGGACAACGTCCTGTTTTGAGCCATGTGCTGCATCAGTTATATGCTTCTCCAATTTTACTGCAAATGTAAAAGCTTTGCAAGCATCAATAATCCCGTAATATATTTGATGAAAATACTCTTTGGGGTCACTGAAGGTGTGAGAAAAGCTTCCATGGTGGTCGAGTCATCTCAGTGGCTTGCGTTTCTTGGGAGTGTAGGATCATCTAAATAAAGATTTCTTGCCTTCTCTACTGTTGTTTCCCAGAAGTGATTGTATGATGAGTCGGTGCACATCCCACTCAACCCCTCTTGCAACAGGCCAACTTTCTTCATAATGCTTGCCACTCACACGTTTGGGCTTTGAATTTTTGCATTGACTTCTTCTACAGAACCCATGGCTTTCACAAGAATTGTTAGTGTAAGTACGTTGAAAAAGATTGAAGTTGCTTTGAGAATCCACTACATTTTGAGCCAAATTCATCGGAAGAGTAACTAAAGTTCATCTAGGCAGTTCATCATGGCCTTGTAGTTGTGGAGCAGTGATTTAATGCTACTGATCCTTAGTGTCCATCTTGTTCGGCACAATGGTCATAAAGAAGATTCCCCTTCACTCTAAAACTCTCTGAATGCTGCCATACGTTTTGGTGACTCCTTGACGGCATTGATGAGATCTTTCACCATTGAAAACATATCACGACATTCTTGAAAATTATGCAGGGAATCCTGCATGGCAAGGTTAAGGGAATGTGCAGCACAGTGCACAAATTCCGCTCTTGGCTCTCGATCCTTCACTCTGGCTTGGACCCCAGTAAATTTGCCAGACACATTACTGGCTCCGTGGTAACACTGCCCCCAGCAATCAGAAAAGGGCAAATCACACCTGAGAAGTGTATCTTCCACAATTTTGAAAAGAGAAGCAGCATCCATTGTGTCAGTTTGGTAAAACCCAATAAACTCTTCATAAATCTCCGAGTCTTCACTAGAAAAGAACCTTAAAGAAAAACTTACTTGTTCTTTTCTTGACAAATCGGTAGTCTCATCCATTACAATGGCATAAAACTTAGAAGCCTTTATCTTTTGCACAATTTGTCTTAGCGCCATCACTGCCATCATTTCGTTAATAACCTCATGTGACAGCCACTTGTATTTTGTGCGATTAAGTCACTGTCTCAGTTCCTTTGAATCTGTACTGCGTACCAACAAGAGCTGGATAAAATTTGAATCACTCTCACTATGTCCACTTAATGCTATTCCTGGTTGAGCTAGGTACTGAACACCGGTAAAAATGTTGTGCAGTGCAATCCTAGCTGATTGTGATTCTTTTCTGTAACTGGCAGACATCAGTGCAGAAATATTTACCTGTGATTGCCAGGGGCAGCAGGTTTGTATAATTTTTGGTGGTGCCCAGAACAGGTCTGAGTCCCGCCCCCCCACCCCCCCACCCCACCCGCCTGGTAAGCCAATATACAGTAACGCCTCACTTAAAGTTGTCCCGCTTAACATTGTTTTGTTGTTACGTTGCTGATCAATTAGAGCAGTGGTTCTCCAATATTTTTTTTTCCCCGTGGACCACTTGAAAATTGCCAAGGGTCTCAGCAGACCACATAATGATCTTTCCAAATGTTGTTTGTACCGTTAGCTAACTATTGTAAAGCGCTTTGGATAAAAGTGCTATATAAAAAAAACCTTAATAATAATAATCATGTTTTTGTTCTTCACATAAAAGCACACAACTCATAGTTTAATATCAGTATTCTTAACCTTTCTAATGTGATGGATATGCCCTCTCTCCCACAACACGGTAGCCCCCAAGCTGGGACTGGGAAGCAGGGATGTGTGTCTTTCCCTCTCTCCCCCACCATAGCAGCCCCTGAACTGGGGCTGGGAAGGAAGGGGGGGGTCTCTCCCGTGCCACAGCAGCCACAGAGCTGAGGCTGGGAAGGAGGGCCGTCTCTCCCCGACAGCTGCAGCCCTGGAGCTGGGGAGTCGCCTCTTTCTCTGGCCGCCACAGCCCTGCACGTCCCAAATTCCCCCCACCCCCTCTTCTCCCACCACTGCCCCCTCCCAACTACTCCCTATTCCCCCCCAAAGCCACCACCTGAGCTTACATGTGCATCTTCTCCAGGGTCCAGGCACCTAATTAGTGGAGCCACAGCTGTGTGGCTCCACTAATTAGGTGTGTGGCACTTCATTCTCTCACAAGCAGCTGCCCAGGCATGGACCTTAGAGGGAACTATCCACGGACCATCTGAATGGAGCTCGCGGACCACTGGTGGTCCGTGGACCACAGTTTGAGAAACTCTGAGTTAGCGAACATGCTAGTTTAAAGTTGCGCAATGCTCCCTTATAACATTGTTTGGCAGCAGCCTGCTTTGTCCTCTGCTTGCAGAAAGAGCAGCCCATTGGAGCTAGTGGTGGGGGCTTGGAACCAGGGTGGACCAGCAGCCCCCCTATCAGCTCCTTTAAGTTCGCTGTGCAGCAGCTGCCCAGTAGGCTATCAGTTGCTGGGCAGTTCAGGTGGCCCTCCCCCCCACTACCGTGTGCTGCTCCTGCCCTCTGCCTTGGAGCTGCTCCCATGAACCGCCTGCTTGCTGTGTGTGGGGGGGGGGTTGAAGAGGGTAAGGAAGAGGGGTGCTGATGTCAGGGTGTCCCCCTCCTGCACTCCTGCCCCCCCATCTCCACAGAGCAGGGGGGTGACACAGGACAGGGCTCAGGACAGAGGGAGCTTGCTGGCAGCAGCTGCTGTCTCAACTTGCTTATCTACTTAAAAAGGCAATGCACTTAGAGTGCGGTCAATGTACTTTAAAGGGGCAATGAGTGTCTCTCTCTCACACACAGGGTATGTGTCTCTGTCTCTCTCTCTGTCATGCTATCTCCCCTCCCTCCATTCCTGCTACCTTGCAGAGTGTGAGGCTACATTAGCAACAATGTGTTAACCCTTGAGGGCTCAGCCGAGTGCTAGTTCATCATTTAGCAGTAAGGCATTCCCTGGGAAATATCCCACCCTCTGACTCCACCACCTCAACCAAGCTTCACAATCGTCAATACTGTGTACAGTATTAAATTGTTTGTTTAAAACTTCTCTCTATATATAAAATATAGTCTTGCCTGGCCCCGCCCCCCCCCCCCCACAAAAAATCCCTGGAACCTAACCCCCCAGACCTCAATTTACATTAATTCTCATGGGGAAATTGGATTCGCTTAACATCATTTTGCTTAAAGTACACTGTAGCATTTTTCAGGAACATAACTACAACGTTAAGCGAGGAGTTACTGTATATTTTTTTAAACAATGTAAATATGTGAGGGCTCTGGGGTGGGATTGGTGATGAGGTGTTTGGGGTGTGGGAGGGGATCAGGCAGAGGATTGGTGTGCAGGGGTGAGGACTGTGGGGTGGAGATGAGAGGTTTGGAGTGTGGGAGAAGGCTCAGGGATAGGGCAGAGGGTTGGGGTGCAGGGATGAGGGCTCTGGGGTGGGGCAGGGCTGGGGATGAGGAGTTTGGGGTTCAGGCAGGCCAGAGAGAAGGACTCCCCCCAGCCCTCTCCCCGCAGGCAGCAGCAAGCTCCAGGGGAGGGGCCCCCACCTCCCCCCTGCACCACACTCACCTTGCACCACTGTCAGTGCATGTGCTCCTAGGGCCCCCTCTCAGGTCCAGGAAGCCCCTCACCTCCCTTGTGGTGGGTGCTGGGGTTTGGGGGGGGCTGTTATCACATGTGCACCTCCTCCCCTGCTGCTGCCTCTCACTGTAGCCTCACTAGGTGTGGGGCTACCCCCTGCCCCACACTGGACAAGAGCAGTGACTGTGGGTGGGGGGCCCCCCTATGCTGGTGGAGGGTCCTGCTGGAAATTGCAAAGCAGCATATTTCATTACCACTTCCTTGTGACAGGGGGATATTTCAAGTGATGTAAAACCACGCAGTGCATGTCTCCAATCTTGAAATCCGGATGAAATGAACATTGGTTCGGCCTTTGTAGAAAATATTAAGATCTTCTTTTCAGAACAGTTTTTGCAGACTGAGCAAGAAGCTCTAATTTGCTATTGTACTCCAACCACTTAAATCTTGATAGCCAAGACTGCTGAAAACTCCGTTTCTTATCTTGTAGATTTGCTGCATCTTTCTTTTGTATAACTTCAGTTTGAAAGCTGTGTGTTGAACTCAGGCCGTCACTTGATGAATTACCCTTTTCTTCTTTTTCTCTGGGTAACTTTATTAAAAATTTATCCATTGTTGATTATTACTGATCCTACAAATCAAGAATTTGTTGCTGGAATAAAATGAAGCTACAGTGTGCCGGTGCCACAAGATTACAAGGGCCAATTAAAAGTGGAAAGTCAGAAGCAGCACTCGGCTGCTTCAACTAATTATATACTTGAAAGGATGTAAAATAATCAAGTATTGTGCTAAACACGATCATACCCCAAACTGACTGCCAAATATAAGTAGCGTGTTTTTCCCCTCAGGTGAGGGCTCTGGGGTGGGGCTGGGGATAAAGGGTTCACAGTCCAGGAGGGGGCTTAGGGCTGGGGTTCTGAGGGCAAAGGCTCTAGGGTGGGGCAGAGCCGGGGATGAGGAGCTTGGGGTACAGGCAGGCTGCCCCAGGGCTAGGGCCAGAGAGGACTCCCCCTTCAGCAGCAAGCTCTGGACCCACCCCCGGACAGCACACTCACTCTGCACCACTGTCACTACATATGCTCCTAGGGCCCCTCTCAGGTCCAGGAAGCCCACTCACCTCCCCCATGGTGGGTGCCAGGGGGAGCTGCCATCACATGTGACCTCCTCACCTGCTACTGCCCCTCACCATAGCTTCACTGGGGGTGGGGAATGGGGCAGAAGTGGTGGCTGCAGGGTGGGGGGGCAGGGTGTCACAACACTCACCCAAGCCCCAGCTGCTCAGGTCCAGGAAGCCTCCCCCCTTACCTCCCCTCTTGCCTCCCCTGTGGTGGGTGAGTGCTGGGGGGGAGGAGACTGCCTTTACATGTGGCTTCCTTCCTCCCCTGCTACAGCCTGCTGCCCCTCATCCTAGCCTCATGGGGGATGGGGTTGCCCCTGTCCCAGCATGGGGCAGGAGCAATGACTGCGGGGGGGGGGGGGGGCGGATCACAGGGTCAGACATTCACCGAAGCCCCAGGGGCTGCTCAGGTGAGTGAGGTCTACTCCAGATGTCTCCCGGCCTGACGCCCCCTCCCCTCGGAGTCTCCTCCTGGTGGGTGCCGGGGAAGGGAGGGCTGCCAATCGTGTGTGTGCCTCCTCCCCTCCTCCTGTGCAGCAGCAATAGCCAGCTGCCTCAGCGCGGCTCTTGTGCTGTAGTAGCCTTAAGCGGTAGCAGCAGCCGGTAGCGAGGGCAGGCAGGCGTGGAAGACCCGCGCGTCGCTCTCAGGCAGGCAGGGACGCTCCGCTCCGCTCCAGGGCACCCGGGGGACGCTCCGGACAGAGCCGGAGAAGAGACTCCCCTTTCCTACCTCCCAGGTCCGCTCCGTCGCCCGCCCGCTCAGGCAGACCGGCTGGGGGCTCTCTTGTCCCTTTAACCGGGCGGGGCCGCCTGGGGGAGGGGCGCATGCGCGGGGAGCGTCTCTCTGACTCCGGGCATAGAGTGGAGCCGGCGGCAGCGCTCGATTCAGCCCGCGGGCGTGTGAGCTCAGCGCGCGCCTGGGGCAGCCGGAGCGGAGGTGTCGCCTGGGCTCTAGCCGCGACATCAGCGGTCCCGGGACGGCCTCGGACGGGGGCTTTGTTACTCCGCATGCAGCAGCTGCCGCAGCCCCCTGCCCAGCCGGTTCTCCTCGCAGCGGTAGCCAGGGGACGCCGGGCCTTTGTCTCCTGTTCCCCGGCCTTAATAGCCTTCTGTCCGGCAACCTCACCAAGAGCCACCCCCAGGACTGCGCTTCCTCTGCTCTCCGGCTCCAGCAGCTGGCAGCAGCTTCCTCCTGCCCCGGCAGGGGGGCCGGAGCCTCGCCGGCCCTGGTCGCCGGTCCCCGTTGCATTGTGACCCCTCCTGAGCTCAGCAGGCACAAGCAGGAGCTTGGACTGAAAGCGGCGATGGCATTTGAGGCGGGTATCCAGAACTACCCCTGGGCCGGCTTGCTCCTGGAGCGAACAAAGCCTAGGGGGCTGATTGCCTTATTTTGTGGCCATTCGCTTTTGTTTGGGTCTAATGGTCTTATTGTCTAAGGGTGGCTGCAGTTTCCCCGGTCTCTAGCAGGTTAATTTTCCTTCACCGAGACAAATATTTTGAGGTGGTATGAGCCTGTTGTCAGTCAGGTGTGTGCCCTGTCCCTGCCCCTTAGCTCTGCTTGGGTGTACTTCACCGATGTGCTCCTACTGATTGTAACTGCCAATCTCTTACTAGGTCAGTGGAGCCTCTCTCTTTTGTGGGGGGGGGTGGCCTGATCTGAATATACAGCCCCCTGCTGTCCTTGCTGTTTTATAACTGGACCTTTTCATTGTTCTGCGCCTGTCCGGTTCTGCCTGCTCGATCGAGGGAGAGCAAAAAAAAAAAAAAAGTCTATCTATGGTATGTCTCCAGGCCACTTCGTTTGGGCCCTGCCTTGACTCTTCTTTCTGGTTTGACCTGAGGAAACAACCTCCTGTTGGGTAAAATATACCTTGATACTGCACTGTTCTTATGTGAATGAGCCACACCCTTTTTTCCTTAAAGGGCCTCTGCACTCAGGCTGCCATGTGCTGCTCTGTCTCTGGCAGGCTGAGGGGGGTGGTGGGCATAGTGTTGTAATCCACCAATTTCCAAAGTGCAGACTGGGATGCCTGGGGGGAAAACGGGGGGCAGTGGCGCTGCTGCCACCAAGCGCTCTGAGGCCAGCGAAGAGGCAACTCAGAGAGAGGAGGAGCCCGAAGATGATGGTGATGAAGATCTGCGAGATGGTGGAGTTCCTTTCTTTGTGAACCGAGGAGGGCTACCCATTGATGAGCCCACCTGGGATAGAATGTGGAGACACGTGGCCAAGATCCACCCTGAGGGAGAAATGGTGGCTCAAAGAATTCGACGAGCCACAGACCTACCCAAGGTGAGAATTCCTGAAAGAACCGATACTAATAAATCAAATGACATGGCTTTAGACAGTCCACTCAGAGAATGGTAGAGAAGCTGGGATTGTATTATATAACATGGAAATTCAGATCAATAATTCTGTTGTGGGGGTTTCACTCAACAGAAACAGTTATAAGGGTGTAAAGTATTGGGATTCCATATCAGGGGGAGAGTCTCTGTCCTGGGCTGCTCGGGATTTGGGCTTTGATTTAATAGTTTTTCCATTTAATTGTTCTGATACTGTTTGTGCTTATGCAAAAAGCCACATGTCCAGTAACCTTACAGCAAACGGGGAAAAGCCAGGATTCTGAGACCAAGTACAGAATTGGGATTTAGCTTTTGAGGCAGCCTGCCTGGCCTGAAAGAGGGGATGACAGTGCTCCAGCTGCATTCTGGAGCACTGTGTATTGATCTGAACACTTTGTTCTTAAAAGATTGTAATTAAAAATAATCCAGAAGGGCAACCTGGTAAAGGTACAAGGTGATGGGATCTGTCTGGTGAATTAGGAAACTTAATGTGTGCATCTTGGAGAAACAGAAAGTAAAGCTGGGATTTATGACTGGTTAAATACTTGAGATGGGGGAAAGCTGGAGGAGTGGGAGTTGAGTAATTATAACCAGGAACAAGCTATAGGCTATAAAAGGAAACACTTAAGTTGGGCATGAGGGACAGTCTTCCCCACAGCAAGGGGAATTTTTGCACTGGAATGGTTCCTGCCTATAAAGGTGGCTCTGACAGAATTAAGAGCAGATTAGAGAACGCTTGTAGAATTTGCGTAGAGGAAACTTGTTGCCGACAAGGAATCAGACTAGATGATCTCACGTCTTGTCTCTTCTGGCCGTACTGCTGAGAATCCTATGAAAAGGGGAACCCAAGATCATGCAACTTAATATTGATGCTGTATTGAGTCCTTTGTGTGTGAGCCTCGTGAGTCTTTGTAGAGGTTGCCATTTTTGTATATGCATGGCTTCTAGTGGTAATTCTAGGGTATATTTAGATCCTCTGATTGAAAGTGCTTTGCAAATATTCACTGTCTTATAACTGTCCTTTGAAATAGATATCTTTCTTCCCATTTTTACAAATAGAGACAACTGAGTCAAAAAAGATTAAGTATCTGGGGGCAGCCTTGTTAGTCTGTATCCACAAAAACAACAAGGAGTCCAGTGGCACCTTAAAGACTAACAGATTTATTTGAGCATAAGCTTTCGTGGGTAAAAAACCCACTTCTTCAGATGCAGCGACTTGCCTAGGCTCTCACAGCAAGTCTGTGGCAGAGCCAGTAAGGAAATGTTGGAGTTCAGGGGTCCAGTCCCCTGTTTGAATCACGAGACTTACCCACGAAAGCTTATGCCCAAATAAATTTGTTAGTCTCTAAGGTGCCACAAGGACTCCTTGTTCTTTTTGCTGATACGGACTAACACGACTGCTACTCTGAAACTCCAACCCTTGTTTCTCTTCTGTGTCTGTTAAGCATGGTCTGGATCAACACTGAGGGTGTTTCTTTGACCAAAACTTAGCCAAGCATCTATTTTTGGTACCTGCAGTAGTAGCCCGGTTTGTGCACTATATTCAGTGAGGCTGGTGCAGAACACATTCTGCCATCTGGGCTCACTGCTCATCAGTCTCCGCATCTTATAGGGAATACAAAGGGGTGAATGTGGTAGGAAGGATTGGGGCAAGGGAATGAGAAGAGCCCATCCTTGCCTGTAGTGATGTTTCCATGTCTCTGAGCACCATTTGTATTGAGATGCACAGAAGTGGGTCTAGTTTCTTTGAAGAACTGATGCAACAGATTAGAATCCTGGCAATAATATATTCCAGAGGAAAATATATTTTGTAAGTTTACTCTGCAGGGCTGGCTCCTGTGAGAGGCTGATGTTGTCCATTAGGTTCCTGAGATTGAATGGGCCTTGGGAGGGATGCAGGAGTTGCTATAGCAGGATCAGCCCAGTGGCCTAGCTAATCCAAAATCCTATTTTGGATGAGGGTCAGTACAGGATGCTTAGGGGTTGAATTGGGAAGACAACAAAATAAGCTCCACCCCTTGAGACACTGATGTAATCACAGTATGTTGTACAGGTGTTTAAAAACATCATCATGTGATCTTCTGGGGCTTCTCTCTCTCCCACAGTGGCATGCTGAGCTCTGCCATGTTTGTTAGCCTTGCCTCCCTGATTGGGGGAGGGGAAAAATGGTGTTACACTCTCAAGTAAATGAGCTGTCACTCACTGTAGGCTGTGTAGATTTTCATAATACGTTTCCTCTTTTCCTGTCTTACCTAACTAGATCACTACTGATCAAGTCAACAGTGACACTTACCCAATGTTGATCATTTATCTGAGTTAACACCTCAGTGAGATGAAAAGAGCAGTTCTCTCTCATAGCAGACTCAGGCAGGCAAAAAAAGGCTGAGATTCTAGATCACAAGATGGCAGCTTGAAAGGCAGTGGCAGGATGCCATACTGTTCCTGTATGAATCCTGTAGATACATGGACGAAGGTATGGGGCACAAAAGGAATAATCTGCCGATGGAAAGTTTCCTAATAACTTTTGTCAATTTGCATTTGGCTTGAGTCCTGAAGCCCTGTAGATGATCTCATTATCCATATAAATATCTAGATGTTGGCTCCTGTTAAATTCATGTTAACATGGCTGTTGGGAGACTGTTCCATCACTGGCCAGCATTATCACCCAATACAAAATACAGAGAGCAGAGTTGTCTCCTGCTCACTGGTGCGCACATCCTGGTAAGTAGTCTGGCATTGTCTACAGGAGGTTGCCTAAACTCTTGCTTCACGCTGCTGTTTCCCAGGGCTGTGCCAGACTGTCACCTGCATGCAAGGGCCCTTTTCGATCCTAGTTGGAGAGTTGGACTAGTAGAGAAATGGAAACTAGTCCAGTTTTTCTATCCCAAGCGGAGTGAAATGTTGTAGTGAAAAGGGTTTGTGACTGCAGGCAGTGACAAACTAGGACGGCATTTTTGTGACTTTTCTGGTGACGGCCCTCTTCAAGCCAGGAAGCAGGGCTCTTCTAGCTGCAGTAGATCAATGGCATTTCCCACAAGGTAACCTTAGTAATTTTCTTGCAGTTTGATTTGAGGTGAGATTGTGACTTCCACATCACAATGCTCAGTTAAGGCCACAACAGGGCACCATCTCTGTGGCCTTGCTTCTCCTAGCCCCTCCATTGCAGGCAGTGTTGGGAGCAAGTGCTGAAACATCTCTTACTTCCTTTAGAAGCCTATTGTTTAGCCCATTTGTGCTCATGTGGCAAAGTGAGTGAGGCCTCAGAACTCATTAGTTAATAACGCTTTCATAGCTCTCTATGTGTATATCTCAAAGTGCTTTATGAAGGAAATAAAGTATAATTATCCCCATTTTACAGATGGGGGAACTAATGAGTGTTGACATAGTGACCTCTTGGTCCAACAGGCAGAGGAGGTGCATAGGGTTTGCAGGGATTCCCAGGGTCAGATATATGCATAATAGTTCACCTGTGTGTGGCGTGTGAGGTCTCTACTGAGAGCCAAGAGCCCGCCAGGCACCATAAAATGTATGTACAGATAATATTTAACAAGTTGTATCTGTACTGAAAATGATGTTCTTAAGCACTTGGGAGGTAAGGCAGGTCACCAGGAGATGACATACTCTCCTGTCTGAAAGGAACACATCCAAGGCAACAGACGCTTATCTCTGTGTCTGGTCATATGTGTATTGTCCACCTCCCAATGGAGGTCTATTGCACACTGAGCCAGATGCCAGTAGAGTTACAAGAGCTACAAGAGAAAACAAAACCGCATGGTGGGTGTCCTGTTTATGAATGAAGACCAAGGATGGGACTTGTATAACTTGGGAAGCAAAGTAACACTCTGGATCCTTCATGTAGGAGACAAGCTCACAGTGTTGGTCTCCTGGAAGAGGGATCACAGCCAAACAGCTGTAAAGGGCTGTTTGGACTTTGGGTGAACATTGCTTAACAAGACATGAGTATCTAGTTTTAAGTCTATGTTCTAGGATGTGTTATGATTTAATTTTATATGTAACCATTTGTTTCCAATACTTGCTATTACTTGAATATCTATGCTGGTGTGTAAATAAATTTTATACTTAATTTCACTAAACATATCTAAATGCTGTGTGTTAAGCAGAGCAGTGATCTGAGGTGGAACTAGTAAGTTGTGATGTACTGTTTCTCTGGAGCCAACAAATCTGTGCATACTGTGAGTGCCCAATAGATCAGGGGCTGAACACTCAAGGGAGATGGGGGGAGGGGCGGGCTGAGATTGGAGTGTGCCTATTGCTAACCTGTGGAGTGTGCCTATTGCTAACCTTGCTGCTTTTGGTAGAAGAGGTGGTGGTGGTATCTGTCTGCAGAGCTGATGTAGCATCAGTGGCTCCATGGGTGATAAGGCAGGGAGCAGGTCTGTCTATGCATTTGTAAAGGTTTTGCATTCTACATGGCAGAGATATAAAGGTGGAAACAAGCAGATTTGTAGCTCGTCAGTGACGGTGGGGGGGGGGGGGGGGATCTGACAGCGAGGAGCGGTTTCCAGCAGCAGAGAGGAGAAACTAAAAGGAAACCAGTAACTTATGCTGATAATGTGTATCTAACCAGAACCCAGGGAGTTAATTTTAGCTGTTTGTCTCTTCACAAACATTGCACAGAAGTCACTCACTGAAGAAATGAATTAAGGCTAAATGCTAAGCCTGCCCTGGTTTTACCACTTTCATCGGTTCTGCTTCGGAATAATTTCCTGTGACTCAGTATGTTATCACATAGCTTCTAAACCAACTTAGCGTGCACTAGTTTCAGAGACGGCCAAATTCCCTGCATCATTCTCGAGGGGGCTTCCTGTTTCCCTGGTGATAGGAGCTCAAACTGTTGGGGATCTTGTATCTCTTCTACCTCTCCCTTGCAGTGCCTCCTGCTGGGAGAGGTTGAGATAGAAGGAGCTCCTATTTCTGCATGTTCCCAGCAGGGGATTGAAGTGAGGTATTTGCTCACAAAGGTTACTGGAGACAACAGGTGGCACACTTTGTTGGTTCTTATGTATAGTCACAGCTCGTCTCCCTGAGAGGTGCTGGAAAATGGACACCAGTCACAAAATGCATCTTCATCAAACTGACTTATGGGGAAAATCTTAAGACAATAAGAGAGATCAAAATACTCAAGAGAAAATCAAGACCTAGAACTTCTTACAGCTGCCTGCTGTTGTGTAAATACTGCTGTGGTTGGAGTTGCACAAAACAAACAGCCTCTCTCCTGAGAAGCTTGCATCTAAACAGGCAGACACCACCAAATACAATGAAAGGATTAGAGGGAGGGCTCTGTCTCCGTTTAACTTTATTATACAAGGGGTGGGTTACTGCATGTTCCCTGAAGAACGGAACTGACAAAACCGCACTGACACTGAAAGCTGTGGCTTTGGTGTTGGATCCACGTGCAGAGGGCATTAACCTTCCTTAGTAGGCTTGGGGAAGTTCTGGCACAAAGTTCTCCCTGTCATAGTCGCACCAAATCTGTTTTTCCATTCTTTCATTGACCAAGTGTCTCCTTGACCCTGTTTGTGAATCCAGCCTTGTTTTTTGTTTTGGCTGGGCAGACAGGACTCTTATCAGCTGTCAAAGCTGCAGATGTTGACCTTCTGAGTAAACAGAAAGGAAGGTTTGACTGGACCCACGAGGCCAAAACTGCAGAATCAAGGCAATAGTCTGGGTAATAGCCACAGTTGTGTAACTGAAAGTCATAGAAGTTAGAGATGGAAAAACCCTATTGCCTTATCCAGTCCATCTCCCTGCCAGTGCAAATTTATTCCCAATTCGTTTCTAGTTTTCACAGTGCCAACAGGTGGGGCTTTCACCTCTTCCCTTGTGAGTCTGTTCCATGCCCTGATACTTCTTGCTGTTGCAGCATTCTTACTGAACTTGGCTACACTTTCATTCTATGCCTCCATCTTAGATGCGTGTACTGTCCTGAGCTCCTCTTTCTCCTTTGTATTTATGCTCTTTAGATGTTTATAGACTATTTTGTGTCCCTCCTTGGTTGCCACTTAACTAAATTCTACAGACTTTCTTTTAGTTTTTCATTTTAAAAAACAGTCCTCCCATCTCCTTGATAACTGTGAAGAAGTGGGCTGTAGTCCACGAAAGCTTATGCTCTAATAAATTAGGGTTACCATACGTCCTCTTTTTTTCCCGGACATGTCCGGCTTTTCGGCACTCAAACCCCCGTCCAGGGGGAATTGCCAAAAAGCCGAACATGTCCGGGAAAATGGCAGCTCTGCTCCTCCCCAACTCTTCGGCTCTGTTTAAGAGCCGGGCTGCCCGAGCGCTACCGGCTTCGGGCAGCCCCCGTGCCTCCGGACCCTGCGCCGCCGGAGCCCGGGAGGGGAAGTGCCCGGCTGGGGGCGCAGGGTCCGGAGGCATGGGGGCTGCCTAAAGCCCGAGCGCTACCGGCTTCACGGTTTGCCGGGCAGCCTCCAGACCCTGCGCCCCCGGCTGGGCGCTTCCCCTCCCGGGCTCCAGCTGCGCTGGGGAAGCGCCGGCTGGGGGCACAGGGTCTGGGGGCTGCCCGGCAAACCCTGAAGCCGGTAGCACTGGGGCAGCCTTTTCCCCCTGGCTGGGAGTGGAAGGGAGGAGGGGGCGGAGTTAGGGTGGGGTTGGGCGGGGCTAGGGGTGGGGAAATGGGCGGGGCCAGGGCCCGTGGGGGGTCCTCTTTTTTTTATTTTTTAGATATGGTAACCCTAAATAAATTAGTCTCTAAAGTGCCACAAGTACTCCTGTTCTTTTCACTCTTCTCTGAATCCCCTCCAGTTTGTCAACTTGAGGATAGAAGAATGAAGTGACTGTCAACTCAAGGAATATCTCGGGTGGACAGCAAAAAGGGATTAGCTCCTTGGGTTACAGAGGAATGCAATTCCTATGGTGATGTGCCAGTGCATTCAGCAAAGGGACTAGCAGGTTCAGAAGATGTCTGCTCTCTGACTCACTCTGCTTTCCCCTGTTCAGATTCCCATACCGAGTGTGCCTGCGCTCCAGCCGTCCACCCCCATCCCTGAGCGCCTGGAAGCCATACAACGCTACATCAAGGAGCTTCAGTATCCTTTACTATTATCACAGACACCAAGGAATGATGATCCAGGAAGGGGAAGCAAGGAGACCTTCCAATAGCCAACCATAAGAGAACAGCTGACTCTGTTTCAGCCAGAAGGGGAAATGAAACTTGTTCCCTAAAAGCAGGAAACTGAAGTTGTGACACTGAGTGGTTTTGCTGTTTTATTCTAATCCTGCCCAATTGTGTCTCCTGTGGTTAACCCCTTCGTCACAGCAGCATGTGTGTCAGCAGGGCCAAGCTAATGTGTGGTAGGTTTTCTTTAAGCCAGACATCTTGAATTCAAGTGGTTGTTCCTTTTAAAACATCCTAATTGAAGGCCCTTGTAGTTGTTGTGCTTGCCTAACCCTGCAGGGAGGGCCTGGGACAGATTAAAGTCTGGGATTAGAAGATGCTAATCTCCCCTGCCAAGCTTGGGTGTGCTGGTGGTGGGGAATTTGAGCTTCATGCTGAGTCATTTTACTGGGTGCTTTCTGCTTTAGGTGGCCAGAACATGATAGCAACTCCTGCTTTTGAGAGTCAGGTGGATGACCAACTCCCAACCATATACAGCTGCCTGTATGTTTATGGCCTGGCAACAAGACTCCTACATATCCTTGGGCTCTGTGTGCTGGGATGGAGTGAGGATGAGGGCATGTGCAATACAAGTGCATTTTTATCTTGCTGATGGGATATGGACAGGGCCGTCCCTACCCATACACACAGTATGCAGATGCATAGGGCACCAGGAAATTTGGTGCCCCAAATTTCCTGGTGCCCTATGCAGTTGCATGCTGCTCCAGCCCCTGCTCTGCCTCTTCCCACCCCTGCTCCACCCTAGCCCCGCCCCCACTCTACCCTTTCCCCTGAGGACTGCAGCAGGGTTCGAGCCTGCACTCACCATGTGGTGGTGAGTGGAGTGACCCGGCCCCAGCCTGCTCCACGCTGCCAGCTCCCAGCTGTGCCGCCGGTGAATGCAGAGGGGTGGTTCCCCCTACACCCCAAGGCTGGGAGCCAGGGGAGCAGAGCAGACTGGGGCCGGGTCACTCCACTTTCTGCCGCCCCGTGAGTGTGGGGTTGGGCCCACTCTGCACTCACCGGGTGGCAGGAAGTGGAGTGACCCAACCCACTCTGCCGTGTCGTGCTGGGGAGAGGTTCCCCCCCTGCTCCCCAAGCCTGACCCGACCCTCCCCTCCCACCCACCCCCCCCCGCAGAGGCCTGGGGCCAACCCTTCCCTCCACACACACACGGCGGGGGAGAGGGGGCTGTGTAGGGCACCAGAATGGCTAGGGCCGGCCCTACACCTTGAGTCAGCTCCATATGGGAAGGGAGTCTGCCAGCACCTTTTTGCTAATCCTGGGGTTGTGCTGTTTTATGGATAGATACCAGCCAGCATGAAAGCAAGGTAGTTTTGGCATCATTAGACTGGTCATGATCCCCTGCAGGCAGCAGCAAGAGAGGATTGTTTCAACCCTGTTCAGGTCTGGGAGCCTGTGCTGCTGGAGAGGAGGCTGACCAGAAAATGTGCTGTCAGCAGGAATAGGGAGGGAAATAGATTGCCACTCTGTTTCATTCCTCTCCCAAGCCAAAGAATGCAAGTGGGAGGAATAGCCAAATGGAAACGCCCACTTTCTCTTTGCTGGTATTTTGTTTGCTGGGTCCTGAGGTCCCTGTGAGAATGGTAACTGATACCTTGATGGTACAAAGAGATTCCTCCAGGCAGATTGCAGTATGTGGGCAACTCTGGCTTCTCAGCTCTCTTCCAGTCTGCATGGCCCCTTAACCTTTTTCCTCCAGGTACAATCATACTGGGACGCAGTTCTTTGAAATTAAGAAGAGCAGACCTCTGACCGGGTAAGTGCTGTCAGCCTTTCTCCTGCTCCTGCCTTCCTCTTTGGGGAACTTGCCACATCTGATGCCTGCTACCCCTGTACTGAGTCTGGCCAAGAATACAGGCTGGACTCTGGGGATTTTGTTCAGTGTCACAGTTCTGTCCTTCCTAAGGAGGTTGGACTCTGCTCAGGGTGCAGTTGGTCAGAGCCATAATTTAGCCTTATTCAAGCAGGAGGGCTGGATTTGTTGCCAAGAGTCAGTAAACTATCTGTTAGACAGAGCTACTCAGTCTCTGAGCACATCTAATTTATAATCTAGATCATGGGCTTCTGGGATATTTTGTGTGAAGTAAAACACAGCCCTGCCTTAAACAAGCTCCCCAAAGGCCAAACGTCTCTGCAATTCTTGCTGTCCAGTGTCCTGGAGTGCATTTGGTGCAGAATGTGGACTTGCTAGACTGTTTTTTGGTGACTGAAACTTTATAAAGGAAAAAGAAATATGTGGGGGAGGAAGGAGGTGGTGATGGTGGTGGACACCTCCAGACTGCTGAGCCTTGTAAACCCCCAGGTATGTACACAGAATGAAGTCAATCATCTTCGTGCACCTGGATTCCACATATACAGCTAGGGACCTCTTAGTCTGCTAACCAAACTGGTGTGCCAACATTAATACTGCTGGCCCAAGCCATCAGGTATGGGTGGATATTTGGGCATTCCAAACATTTTATAATGTAACCAAGGCAGAATCTGCTGCAGGCCCCTTCCCTGCCCTCAGATGTGAGAAAGCAAGTGTCTCTGGAACTCGGCCTCCTGTCTGAGGCTTCTTATCTTGGTTAGATGCAGTTCCTCTGGATTTATACTCATTGAGATGAAAGGGAATGACTCCAGACTTGCTGAGAGTAGTGTCTGGCATAGAGGGTAGAGCCTGTTTGGCTCAGTGAGGGGAAACTCCACAGCAGCAGTGTTAGAAGGGAATGGCAAAAGACTGAGTTGGAATTTAATTTATTCCTAAAGGGTTTTCTCCTCTCCTGTCTGCCTTAATAGTCTTCCTGTCTCCTTGCAACCTGCCCTGCATATATGCCACCCAGCAACTGAATTCACCAGTCTTGCTCAATGCAAACTCCTTTAATTCTCCTCCTCCATCTCTTCCCCTTGTGCTGTCTAACAGGCTAATGGACCTGGCCAAAGAAATGACCAAAGAGGCCCTGCCAATCAAATGCCTGGAAGCTGTGATCCTGGGAATGTATCCTTTCCTCTTAGAAACATGCATGTGTGCCCACCCTAATACGTTCTCCCCCTGTAGAGCCCTGCAAATCTGGGGATATCCACTTTATATCAGATGTGGATATCTGTTGAGCATGTTTGTGGATCATGGATTGGCTGCAGATACAAACTTTGTATCTGCTCAGGGCTCTACTCCCCCTGCTCCCTTATGCCCCTCTCATGCTGCTGGTGCATTGCAAGGGACCAAGCAGAGAACCCGAGTAGCGGAGTTGGTTCTTCAGGGTCACTTCTCTCCCTCGCTTTAGGATTGAGTGTTTATTCCTTTTGAACATAACGGGGAGAGGGAGAGAAGAAGGATATGGGGATTAAACAGGAAGGAAATAGCGTCAGGTTAGAAACCCCATTGCATAGTGGGTATGTTTCACTCGCTATATGTCACCTTGCACTTTCTTTGCAATGCAGGCAGACATGGAAGGGATCCTGTCAGACTTTCCCTTGAATAATGCTTGGTTTTAGTCCCAGACTTGAGCCAGCCCCTCTGTGTACACACGTCCTGGGAAGCACATCTCCTCTGGGACCTGCCAGGCTGAGTCCACCTGGGGCCACGTTTCGTTATTTATTGGAGTTGCTTCAGTGATGGGGAAGTATTTGAAAGCTAGGTTACTTGGCCTGTGTGTTTTGGAAAGTTAGTTGTCTTCGGAGGCAGTGCTTTTATGAAATGCCAGTCTGGGGATCTCGATGGCTCAGGAGAATGGGTTATGTTTTACCTGTAGGGCACCAGGTCCAATTCCTCCTAGACTGATAGTGATGGTCAATTTAACTAACTTGCCTGGTGGCCTCTGTGTGAAATGAGATGGTGGCCCTGGTCCTCCCAGCCCCTAGCAGGACAGGTGTACACAGCACAAAACTGCCATTATAACTTCCCTTTGTGGGCAGTCTTGGAGACTGGAGAAGGTGAAGACTGAGCATCCCTCTGATCCCAGGGCAGGGTAGACTTGTCTTGTGGGGGGCTGGAGCTATACCTGCTCTGGGGATAGACAGGATTTGGTCTCCAGGGATGTCAATCAGGTACTTGTCGTCAGCAGTGAATCTGCTTTTCAGTCTAGGCTGGCTGAGATGTTTTGGGGGATGGGGAGGAAGAATCTTACTCCTTTCCTTGGCATCACCAGTTATTTCCTGAATGGGGTGACATTGCCAGTTACCTCACCAACAACATGCCCACACTGGAGCGTTTCCCCATCAGCTTCAAAACTCACTTCTCAGGGAACTACTTCCGCCACATTGTGCTGGGAGTGAACTTTGGGGGCCGCTATGGGGCACTGGGCATCAGCCGTCGAGAGGAGCTCATGTACAAGGCGCCCACCTTCCGCACACTGAGCGAGCTGATCTTCAACTACGAGGAGGCATACCACCGCTGTTGGCACATCCTCAAAAAGGTGAAGCTGGGCCATTGTGTGTCCCATGACCCACACAGTGTGGAGCAGATTGAGTGGAAGCACTCCATTTTGGACGTGGAAAAGCTGGGCCGTGAGGACTTCCGCAAGGAGCTTGAGAGACATGCCCGGGACATGAGGCTAAAGGTGAGAAGCTGGGAAGTACTTGGGAGACTTGCCTGCTGCTCTTGGAGGCTGCAGGTGTGAATTTTGTTCTTGGTGCCAAAGCCTTGGAGTTTAATTGGATCCTGGTGCTAGTATGCTGGGAGGTATAGATCCTGCTGGGTTGAGGTGGGGGTGGGGGAAGGCAGGGAGGTGGAGGAAGGGGGTAAGGATTCTCCTCTCCTTTCTGCAGACCCCGACCCCAGTGGGGTGCAGACCCCTCTTCATTTGGCAGGTGTAGATGCTGTGTATCAAGGTACAGCTCTTGCCCAAGAGCTGGGAATATGAATCCTGTCCCTTCAGGTATGCCTGTTGGGCATTGGACCGATGAGCCAAGATACATACTTGCTCAGAAGTTTTGGGTGGAAGGGTGTGCTTGAGACTCTCTAAAGGCAGGGTACAGTATAGTAAAGCTACATAATGCTCATCACTGCCTTCTCTTTTTTGCTTTTAATTTTCTTCATTTCACTGTCACTCCTTCCCAGACAATGAAGTACCTTGGGCATTGTGTTCCCCAGCCACTGCTAGCCCTGGCTTCTCTCCCACCTTGTTGTTTTCCTCCTGCAGATCGGCAAAGGAACAGGGCCACCATCTCCCACGAAGGATAGGAAGAAAGATGTGTCCTCCCCACAGCGGGTCCAGTCCAGTCCGCACCGCCGCAACAGCCGTGGGGAGAGGCGGTGAGTGGGGTTGGTGGATGGCTTGTTTGGAGGATCTTTCTCAGTCGTGCTATAGGATTTCCCCTCTATCCCTTCACACCCTTGGATAAAGCAGATTTCTGAGAACTCTCTTGGCATAGTCCATAACTGGGGAGATGTCTCTCAGCTGCATTGGTGTGGTCCCCCGCACCTCCAGTGTCTCTCCCTTTCATCTCTATCATTGCTTTCTCTATATGAGTTGCTGCCTTCCCACTTTCAAACTATAGCTAGAATTAGTGGCGGGCTGCAGATAGAGGAGGGTCACCCCATCTAATGCCTAATATGGGGTGGGTCACACACATGACCCCCAAAAGAGACGTCTGAACCTACATCATTGGTCAGTGAGAACTGGTGTGCTTTTGAGGCTGCTTCCAGGCCTACCCCAAAGCCATCTTCCCAGGAAAGTATCTCAAGTGGAGGTGCTGGGCTTCCCACTCTGTATTCCAGCCTCTTGTGGGAGTTAGCGGGGTGAAGAAGAGCCACCCCGTCACTCTAGCAGTATGGGATCTGGTGAAGGGGATGAAACTCCTCTTCTCATGTTGGCACTTCTCAATCTGTATGGGTTACCCTGTCAGAGGAGAAATTGAGAATGCCTCTGAATATCTACTTCCCTCTTTCTTCACAGGCTGTCTGGTGAGAAGAAGCCTGCCGAATCCAAAGCCATGCCAGACCTCAATGGTTATCAAATCCGGGTGTGAGGAGAGGCACACCTTGTGTGCCTGGCTCCATTGGCTCCTTGCTGGCCACACTTGAAACGAGGATCCACCTGTAGCAAGCTCAACATGGGGAAGGGGAAGTGGGAATGGAGGACTGGTCTTCCAAGGTACTTCTATCAGGCCTATTCCTGAGCTGTATCCTGGGGGTCAGACGAGTCACCTGCCTGTCTTGGGAAGAGCACTTTTTAATTCAACAAAACAAGTTTTTAAGAGAACAGATCTGCCAGTTGATGGGAAGGTGCTGCAGGGTGCTTGGGAAGGCTCCTGCTGTGACATGGTGAGGGGTGGAGCGAGTGAGGCCAAGCAGAGCTCAGGCTTTGCATGGAATCCTTTGGACTGACAGACGACAGGTGGGGCATTTTATCCACAGAGCCTCTTCCTCTTCTATGCTGAGGCTTGAAGGAGGGAAAGGTATTGGAATGGAAAGGCCCCTGTCTCTGGTAAAGGAAGGATTTCTGGTTTTGTAACTTCTGTGTATTTTGCTACTGCCACTCTTGTTGGGGAGGGAGTGAAATGCACGATCACCTTCCCCATCCCCTGTGCCTGCAGGGAAGAGGAATAATCCCTGGAATAATTAATACTTGCATCACTAATGAAAATGCAACCTGTCAGTGGTGTTGAGGGCCTCATATGCAGTGAATCCACCACTCTAACATTCTGTCTGGTCTGCAGTGTATCCCCCTATGGATCATTGACTCCATGGGGGATGCGTGTGTCTCTCCTTTCCTGTGAGGTGCTGTGGATACTTTCCTGAACAGCCTGCCATGAAGGGAATGCCCATACCATTGTAATGTGGAAACAGGCTGCTGGACAGCTCTATCTGTGGGGATGGGTGCTTAACCAGTAGGATGGTTGGAAAATGTGTCTCCCCACTCACTTCTCAGTGACACCTTGCACTTCCCCCTTACAGTCTGGCTTCATCTCACCCTGTGAGGAAGGGCTACTTTTCCTGGATGCTCAGAGCCACAGTGGAATTTTGGGAACCAACCTTAAAACAGAAGGGTACAGGCTCCAGTGCAGTGCTCTGCTCAAGGGGCCAATGTGCTGGTGAATCCTTAAGCAAAATAAGATGGTGTTTTGTGGTCATGTTGCCGTGTTCACCCCCATCCCTTGTCTACATCCACAGCTGGCCAGTGCCTGCTGGAGTGCCTCTAAAAGTGAGGCATACTACCTCTAGGAACACATAGGGCACTGCCACAGCAAATCCCATGTGGTACCCCCCGAGGATGCTTTCAGGAAACATGCTATTGGGGGTAGGGTGGGGAAATGTTTCTCAGATTGAAATCAGGTGGGGCACTGTACTGTTGCTGTAAGGTAATAGCTCCCAACCCTTTCATGCACTGATCTACCACTCCATGCTCCCTCTTTCCCTTCATCTGTGGAGGTTTTGGTGCAACCCATGCTCAGGCTCGGCAAGAGGGGCAGAAATAAATGAGATTTGCTGCCACATCGAGTCCAAGCCAGAGGCTCATGCCCAAGTTAAACTTAGGGTACCAGCCCAATCAAGATTGAAATGTCTATGGTGAATCACTGTTCCAGGGTATCCCATTTCTCCTAACTGTTCAGTCTGGCCCATTTTGATTGCAGTGGTCGGTCTGTCCTAGGAGCAGGGAGCATAGCTTTGTGCCTATCCTGCTCCTGTTTGTTCTGACAGTGTACTTAACAACACTAATTATGTTAATGATTACCATTCTCTAGCAAGAGGGGCTGGCCTTTCCACCTGACTAAAGCCTTGGCAGCTCACAAATTTCCATTCAAAGGAGAGGCACAGCTAAGCAGTCCACATGCTGCATGTCAGAACTGAGGAGCATTGGCAGATATGCATGTGTGGCCTAAAACTTGGCTGGGGTGCTGTAGCTCATGGCAGAATTGATTCAGAGAGGGAGGTGGGAAGCAAGGGGTGAGTGGGTCAAGCCTGAGGCATGTTGACATAGATAGGGGATGGCAAAATGTTTAACATTCGGTCCTGTTACACTACAAAAAGTGTCTAAACATTTATGAAATCTGGCACTGTATCCAAATCATGTTAAACATTCTGTATTCTTTCTTACCTGAGTGCATGTTGGAAGCATGATTCAGACTATAACTATGGTGGATAACTGGGCTTTCTGGCATAACATGGGAGGGACACAGATATTTTGGTAGTGTCGAATGGGGCCTTATATCAAGTAATATCTTCTGTCAATTGAAGCAGTATTAACCCTTAAAGCCCTGCTCCAGAGGGCTCTAACTGACCCCTTACAGGTGCCTAATCATAATCTTTCACCACCAATTAGTTATTCTGTGCTTATCACTGCAGTTTGTCAGTCCAGGCTCCTTTTTAACTATCTGTCCTCTCTGCAGCATGTTGTGTGACAGGAAGAAAGACTGAATAGGGAGGTAGCATAAATTGCTGCTTACCCAAAATGACGGGGGTAATCCTGAAGAATTTAACAAAAGTAACAGGTGCCAGTCTCCCGAACATAAATAATGAAAATAGTGATTGGAGTAGGAGAACTGGAATTGGAGTCTCCTACCTCACTGCCCTAACCACTGGATTACTGAGTCATTCCCTCTCTCACTCTGCCCCATGACTGTTTTAACTATTTAGTCACAGTGGAACAGCTTCAAGAGAGGAGAGTGAGGGAGCTACATCAGAATATCCCCTCGTGCAGTGATTAGAGCAGTTCCTTGAGAAGGGGAGACCCTGTTCAAATCACCCTCCCCGGGAGGAGGTGGAATTGAACCTAGGTCTCCCACGTCCCAGGTGAGTGCTCTAATCACAGGGTAGCTCCAGCTCTTGCCATTTTGCGTAGCGCACAGGCAGTGCTTAAATCATTTCCTCAGGAAATGCCTTGGGGGCCTAAGCCGTCTGACTCCAGGCGGCCGGTTCCCATTTGTGGATCACTAAGCAGAGCTAGGTACTCATCCTTGAGAGAGATGAGGCTAATCACACACCTCTAGCTTAAGTGGCACACACCTCTAGCTTAAGTGGCTCTCAGCCTAGCATATTGGCTCTTGTGGATTTCATTCTGGGGCCCCTATTTCTCCCCATTCATTGAATAGGAGCCTTGGTGCCTAACTTGGCTTTGTGTATCACAGTGGTATGCCTGTGATTTTTTTTTTTTTCTAGGTGCCTAAAAGTTAGGCACTGTGACACTCAGAGTAGGAAGTCCCTTCATGGATCTCACCCTTGATTCTCTATAGATGGATAGGAGAAGAATGAGAGAATTGTGCAATTGAGAAGAGTCAGCTGCATGCTAATGGTTCTTTTGCAGAAGCAGGGCAAGGGCAAGCTCAGTGACACTAAAAGATCATCAGTATAGACTGGATGAAACAAAATGCTTTGTGCCACCCTGTAATTCAAGCTGTGTGGCTTGTTCATGCAGAATGTAACTGAGGCCAGTAGTATAGAAAATTAAGTATACATTTTAAAAAACGAGTGGCAGGTAGATATTTGTGAAGGTCTCTTACTCCTCATCCTTCAGTGCATTCAGCAGCTGGTGCCAGACATGAATATCCTCTTTCATGGTGTAGCTGCATGATTAAATGCATTAGGAGGGTTTACATTCGTCTGAAGCATCTGTTGCTGACCACTTTTCAAGATTGATAAAAGAGTAGATGTTGCATTGATTTTAAATATGCAGATCCACAAAAGCTGGAATCATACTGCAGATCATAGATGATCACAGCAGGAGTCAAGCTCCTCCCTTGGAAAAGGGTGAATGAACTCATCAGACTGTGGCTGTATCTTTCATAAGCCCGTTCAGGGGAGTAACCCTAGTTGAGGACTACCTGAAACCTCTTGCATTAGTCTTCTGGTGCTGCCTGCATGCTGGATTTGAAACCACCACTTCTTAGTGCTTCTGTATCTCTACTCTGGGGCAGTGCTGGGAGATTGGAAATTACCTGATCATTTTTTTCCCCTCCACTTTTTTGCTCTTGCTCTTTCTCTCTTCACTCTGTAATGGTGAATATAGCAAGATGGGAGCAGTTCAGTATAAATCCCACCTTCCCTGCCACCTCAGAGTCCACTGTAGCAGAGGGCAGGACATTGCTGCCCAGGGGCAAAAAGTATTGGTGCAGTCCAGCCACTCCCATGAGAAACCCTGGGCATACAGCCGAATAACCTTAATTCACAGTTAAGTAGCAATGCTGTCTTTCTCTCCTCTGCCCATGCTGCTTGCCCTGGTCTGTTTCCTCCAGCCCCAAGAGTAGTAGCCTGACTGCTAGACCCAAAGATGGGACCGTGTTGTAGCTTAAGGGTGAAGTTGTATCTTTTACTGTATCCCAAACCTCTGTAAGAAAGTGACTTTAAAGCTATTAGGCCTGGATCAATCAATCAATCCTTAATGTTTCCAGAGCAAAACATGAACCATATAGCATCCAGGGCATAAGATTTTGTCCAGTACTAGCTTGGCGTCCTTTTAATAAGGTCCTATAAAAACCCCAATGGTGACGTTTTTATTATGTGTTTAAATTCCACTTCTTCAGGCTCTCCTCCTTATATGTTCCCTAGTCCATGCAGCTCTCAAACCTGGGGGAGGAAGTATCAGAGGCGTAGCCATGTTAGTCTGGATCTGTAAAAAGCGACAGAGTCCTGTGGCACCTTATAGACTAACAGATGTATTGGAGCATGCGTCTGACAAAGTGGGTATTCACCCATGAAAGCTTATGCTCCAATACGTCTGTTAGTCAATAAGGTGCCACAGGACTCTGTCGCTTTTTGGGGGGAGGAAGTGCCTCCATACGTGAGCCAGACCATACCTGCATTGTATATGTCAGGTGTGACCAAATTGCGGCTTGTGAGCCACGTGTGGCTCTTTAACAGTTAAAGTGCGGCTTGTGGAGCCCTCCATGCCCCCACCCCCATTCTCCACCTACTAGCTACCTGCCCTGTGGAGAGGAGGGTCTCAGGGCTTTAGCCCTGCATGAGGGCGTCGGGACACAAGATGTGTGCCCCAGCAGGCGACGCTTTGTGGGGCAGGTTGTGCATGTCTTGCGGCTCTCGAACTTCTGAAGATTATCTTATGTGGCTCGGAGGGTCAATAAGTTTTGCCAGCCCTGGTATATGTGGTCAACCAGGGCTACGGAGAGAGGGCCTTAACTGACTTCCTGTTAGCAAGACCATTTTTAAATATGAATGCTGGGTTCAAAACACAACTCTTCCTAACACTTCTATGGTGCTGGTGTAGACAGGGCTTCTTGTTCCACACCCTTCAACAACTTAATTCTACAACTGTCTTAAAATGAATGAGGCAGTGAGCAGAGACCAAGGGGTTCCTTCCTGGGGTACTCTGGCATGGTACAAATGTACCAGGCTGACAGCTGAAAAGAGGGCTCAGGTCTCTATCAGCGTCTGTGCAATAGTTTAGGCTTCTGAGACTCCAGTTTACAAAGTAGCAGCCGTGTTAGTCTGTATCTGCAAAAAGAACAGGCGTATAAACAGATGTATAAAGTGGAACCTATGCATCTGAAGAAGTGAGCTGTAGCCTACGAAAGCTTATGCTGAAATATATTTGTTAGTCTCTAAGGTGCCACAAGTACTCCTGTTCTTTTTGAGACTCCAGTGTTGCTCTGAAACCACTCTGCAGTGGCTTACTGAATTTCATGGTATGCCACAGCTGGGGGATCTGTAATGCTTTGTATTTAGGTGTGATTATCCTGCCCCTTGTGACACTCAGTTCGGATGTACTGCACATCTCTATAGTGTACTCTATACCTTGCCATTTAGAGTAGATGACTCCAGAGCTTTGTCTTGGATGTAGTTTGTGTTTAGCAGGAGAAGGAGAGGTAGGTTATTTGCACAGTAGTAGAAAAAGGAGTTATTAGCTGTGTTGCTGTTACCAGAGCTGTTTTATGTGAAGAATGTTGCCATGGTATTGCAGCTAAAACCCTGAACCAGACTCTGACCCCATAAGTCACCTGAAAGGCTGGTTCACATGTGGTACATATAAACTGGAACATGAGTGTCCCTAAAATAGTCACTTACTATTTGCCAAGGAATCACAGGGTAGAAAAGAATCCTACATTGCTGAGGGCCAGAAGTCTGGACTAGATAGGAAGAAGTAGGCCTGATCCAACTGCAGAGGCTCTTGCTACTGACTTGGGCAGGTTGTTTTAGGCACTTATTCCTTGTGATTGAAGTATCCAGGGGACAGCTGTAAACCGGGCATGCTCTTCCCCCCCTGTGTCTTACTTGTGAGTCTGCTTTGGTGAAACAGCACCATGTGCTCTAATAGTCTTGCACTGTTGCCCTGTATCTAATGTATAGAATCTGCATAGGAGGGAGCCTGTGATCCAACTCAGGTCAGTTGTTGTTCTTGCTTGGCTCCTGCTCTGCCAAAACAAGGTGGAGTCTGTATGCAGCCAAGCTGTGCTCCTCGGGGAGTTTAAAATGCTTGCTGGTCTTCTTAACAGATGTTTATTCATATCACAACCACTCTCCCTAAGGGTGGTGCCTAGGCACTCGCTGTCTGCTCAGGAGCAAACCAGCTTAGGCCAAGAAAGCACCTGAATCTCCTATACCTCTGCAGAGCAGAGTTTTCCCTCCAGCCTCCAGGGCAGGGCTGAGATGGTGCTAGTGGGACTTGCATAGTCCCTTCCATACACATCAGTATTTATCCTGTTTCTGTTACTCTGTGGTGCAACAGAACCATTCACATTACATCACTGATACAGCTCAGAACTAACCAAGCAATGAGGGGTTTCTTTCTTTATGGACTGTGTCAAGTGTCGTCCCCCCCCTTTTTTTTTTGGTAATTAACCAGTTGTGGGTCTGTTTTTCTATAGTCAACACAGAACCTGTATCTAGATTTAGTTCTAACTGCACCTGTGTATCATATCAGTATTTCCTCCTCCTTTCACATTAGAAAATAAAATTGTCTGCACAGCTCTTGCCTTGTGGAGAGAACAAAATGAAAACTGCTTCTGATTTCATTGTTGATCATAAAACCAGAGCCCAGCTGCTGTTTAAACTTCTAGTCTGGCTATATGGTGAGGCTAGCTCTCTGGAAAAGACATGCATCCTATTCAAGCACCAAAAGGGAATAAATACAGGTGGCTTTCATAGGGAAGTGGAAAGAACCCTAGACCATTCCCCTCTCATTCATCTTCTGGGTTGGTCAATGTGCCCATGCTAGCTAAAGCCTACTCAGAGAGCAGGAATGAAATACATGGTGTCCTAGCACCAGAGGAAAGGAGCTGAGCAGCCAGGCTCTCTTCATACTGCTAATCAAGCTGAGGCAAACTTCAAGATGATGTGGTGGGCCAAAGGGTGCTGTGGCCTGGAAGCAGAACTCTCCTCCTGTGGGTAAGACAGGCCTTTCTTCAACAGATAATCCAGCCAGCCATCCTCACAAGAGCAGCAGGTACTGACCAAACTTAGAGTTCTAACTTATAGTCAAGGCTCTCTAAAGCATATATCCTCACCAGCTCAGTCGCTCTGGTGATTCTTTCTTAACATACACAGTAGCCTAAGAAGGCAGCTGCAAAACACTCCCTTCCCCCTGAGGGAGGATCCAACTTTATTTAGTATGTCTTATACAAAGTGTATTGTTTAACTGTAGAGAGCTGAGTAACAGCAATACATGAGCACATGGAGATGTTAATAAAATGACTTAGAGCTGGAACATGAGTGAAAGATGGGGAGATACCGCATGGGGTCTTCCTGCTTTGTGTCCAGCAGGACAAGATGGAACTTGCAGTGGCCCTTTTGAGCTAAAATAAGCTCTGCATCAACAAGGAAGCCTTACTACAATATTAAAAAGTAATGGTAACAAGCCCCCTGCCAAGCAATGGCTGTGTCCTTCATCCCTCAGGTGTTCTCACCATAAACCTTCAGGCCTATGCTTCTAGCATAGGAAGGGTTTATAGCTAGAGCCTTGCATAGGTATAAAATTTGTATCCACAAACATGGTCAATGGATATCTACATCTGCAGATTTGCAGGGCTCTGTTTATAGCAAACTCACTGGCAAACATCACTTGCCTCCTGTGCTGAATGGAACTACTACAGCATTCCCCCTCCCCCATCACAACTAAATTCAAGATTCGCAAGATCTTAGGAGAAAAGACCTTTCAAAAGCAGAGCTGGGAGCTGCTGTAAATGTCATCTACAGTGCCATTTCACCTCATGCTGCCAATACCCATTCCTCTTTGTGAAACACCCCACCCCCCACACACACACACCTCTTTGCACCTATCCATGCAGGATAGGTCAGGCTGAATGTTAGTTTATAGAGAAGAAGGAAGAAGCTTGCCCAAGGCTATACAGCTGGGATTAAAACATGGGCAGTCCCAGTCCACAAGATCATACTGTCCAACCACTGACCCCCTCCCAGCTCACAAGCTGCTACTACTAGTTCCTAGCTTCACTGCTGCAGTTCTAGGGTTCTCACTCAATTTCACACCACTGTACTTGGCCATGAAGGAAAAGCCTTTTCTGTATGGAGGAAAGGATCTGCACAGTTCTAGGGTTCTCCTCCCAGGTTACAGCAAACAAAGAATTTAAGCCAGTCGAACTAAGAGCTGATAACATCAAGACAAGCAGCAGCCCCCACCTCAGATAAGCCAAGGGCTGCAAGTTGCCATCTCTCTCCTGCACCCCTAGAGACCTATAAACTCCTCCTACAGTAAACCAAAACTTTAAAAGGGCACTCCCAAATCCAGTAGGCACAATCCACTTCTGAACTGCTTTAAAATGGTTCAATCTTGGTAAGAAGTTTCCTGCACCAGTTCATTGAAATCATTGTTCTCTCCCCCAAAATATATCTGCAGGAGAGGGAGGGCAGCTCTGAGTGATGGCTGCTCACTAAAACCCATGGTACAAGCATGCAGGCAAAGACTGAGGTCCTGCCTGCATGCATTTCTGGCTTCCAAGTCATCCTCTGACTCTGGGTCCCCCTCCACATCCTTGTCCAAGATTTCTTCCTCCTGGCTCGGTCCACTCTCAACTGGCACACGAGCCAGTGAAGTATCCACAGAGGCCTTCATAGTGGGGTCACCACCGAGTATTGTGTTCAGCTCCTTGTAGAACTAGCAGCTCATGGGCACAGCAGCAGAGTGGTGGTTTGCCTCCCGCGTCTTGTGGTAGGCGTTCTGCAGCTCCTTCACTTTGACCCTACATTGCAATATGTCCTGGTCATGGCCCCTTTTTATCATGCATCGTGAAATCTGTCCATAGGTATAATTCCTATGGGTGGAGCGCAGCTGGGACTGCACAGCCTCCTCTCCCCAAATGCTGATGAGGTCCAGCAGCTCGGCAGGCATGACCACCTGGAAAGATGTGCTGAGACCACTGCACGCATCACTGAGCAAATACCAAGGGGACTTTCAAATTTGGAAAGGAATTTACAGGGTGGGGATGATGGTTGGTCACCTGAGGGCAGGGCAGTAGAGTTCAAACCAATGACCAGAGAGGTGAGAACAGGCATTGTGGGACACCTCCCACAGGCCAATCGCAGCGCTGTAATTGCCACGGTGTTTACACTGGCACCGCAGCGCTGTAGCCCCGGCGCAGAAAGCTATACGCCTCTCGGGGTGTTTTTTTTAAAAGCACTACAACTGCACAGTTTCTGCACACTAAGTGGCTTGGCAGTGGGTACACCTCAGGAATTACAGCGCAGAAACTTGCCAGGGTAGACAGGGCCTTAGTTAAACTATTTTTTTCAAAAAGACCTTTCCTAGGGTAAAATTAGTCAGCCATAGCAGAAATCTAGAGAAAGATAGTCAATGGGAACTAGAACTAATCTGTGTTGTCTCCACTTGGTCAGGAAAAGGCTATGGAGAACATGCTCTTGCAGCAGTAAGTGTGTCTGTCATGGAAACTATTACCTGTCCCAATATTTTTTGTGTGTGTATGTGTCATTTCCTTTTGTTTCCAGAGTTCCTTCGCATTTGCTCACCACTTTATGTTCCTCTTCTCCTCTTAACAAAGAAATCAAGTATGGGGTTTAGAGTTGTTACAATATTTGCTTGTAGACATGGCCCTGATATCTCTGAGTACCTTAAGAGACTCATGCCAATAACCTAGGAACTTCTTATGAACTCAAGAACACTCCCATAATTTCTAACTGCTTAAATCCAGTTGCTGCAGAAATATACCATTGTCCTGACAGGACCTGGCAGTCCTGTCAACACCTGTGAAAGCTATCGCTAGGCCAGATTCCTAAAAGAAGAGGGATAGAGAATGAAAGATCCCAAGCATGAGCCAGAGCTCATTTAATAGTTCCAAATTTCTCTCCTTTTCCTTTTATATTGTCTCTCTCTTTCAAAAGTAATGTGAGCGTGGCAGCTGGTTTGGAAGGCATATCATTTACTAAATAGTGAAGGGATAAGTGACTTGGGTTTTTGGGGAGGTGAAAGAATCCAGCTCTGAACATGTCCCATTTTGATGGTAAGAGTATGCTAAAAGCTGCTGTACAATCTAAATTGTCATCTAGCAAATGCAGTCAGCTACCATAAACATGCCTCCCTGGCCCAGACGAACTAGCTGATAACAAGCAACATGCACACTCACCCAAAACTCTCTAGTCTTCAGAGATAAAAGGGCCCTGAGCCTCTTCAGCACTGCAGGCCATCAGAGGATGACAGCAGAACTCTCTTGATCCCCTCACCATTTACTCCCTCCCCTCACTTTCAACAAATAAAAGATATTCTTACCCTTCTACTTCCCCCCCATAGTTTTGTTTCCATAGTTTGGATTCCAGGCCCATTCATAATTCAGCAAAAAACTATGCAGAGCAAGTGTTAACGTTGCCTGGTTAACATTTGGGTCAGGAAGTGCTTAAGTTAAGGCCACATATGCAACCTTAATCGTGTGCTGCTGCAAACTACTCATTATGACACAATCTTTAATTATCTCCCCACATGCTATTCTCAAATAATACCATATTATGCTATTCCCCCAACCCACAAGTTTTGTCTTCTAGTGACACTATATATAATTTAATACATGTTTTATACACATCCAGAATCCATACATCATTTATATTCAAGGTTGTAGAAGATAAATTGTCTGGTATTATTTCAGAAATACTACAGGACTACATCCTTTTAAAAAACCGCATGGAAACGCATAGACGCCAGAGTTAAGGCTGCACCTGCGGTTTCAGCTTTGGGCTTTTCTGACTTGAGTACTTAGTTGTGAAACCTTAGGTTTTTTAATTGAATTTCCAAGTTTTTCCCCCCTCTCCTCCCCCCCCACTTATGGGGGGTGGCGAAGAATAAAAGCCATCCAGAATCTGCTACAATTTGGCTGGGACCCCAATAGAATACTGTCCCACCCATGGTGCACACTCAGTGAGGCTCCCACAAAGTCCTCTCTCCCCTGTGTACTGTCGGAGACTCCCTGTGAAAGTCAAGCTCTGAAGGGGAGGGAACAGAAAATCTGCAGCTCCCTTGACACTTTAATATGCAGTGAATGAAACAGGGCTCAACCCACCTCATTCAACATACCGGGCACCCTAATCTTTCCAAGTGTTGGTGATTTTTTTAAAAAAAGGTTCATTTGCACTGCAACTGCACTAAGTGATATTTTCAGCAGAACACACAAAAGCATTTCTCAAGGAGGGTTACTTCTATGCCAAATTTAAACTTTCTACCTTCAGCCATTTCAGCATTAGAGCTATACAAAGAAGGCTGCACAAGAACACACCTTTTTGCCTCAAAATTTGAAAAGTCCCCCTTGGGTTGTGACCAGCTTTAGAAACAGTTCAGTGTGATTATAACTTTTTTGTTTAAAAAAAGATTAAGTTGTTTAAATAGTTGGTTAGATTCTTACATCAGTTACACTGGTTAAAATTTGGATTTCCAGAGTTCATTGAAGTCAATGGAATTACTCCAGATATATACTTGTGTAACTTACCTATTAGACTCTAAGCCAGTGTCTTTGAAGTTAAGCTCTGCAACCTTAGTTTTAGCTGTGATTACCCAATACTTTGCACTTAGTTGCATTAGTTTTGAATGCCTTAAGTTTTCCAGTGGGTTTCTCCCTAAGTACCAACTTTCAGTCTTTCCCCTTTTGTGTGTTTCCAGCCGTGACTATGTTGAGCCAATCAGGCATAGGAATAGAAGCTCACAGGCAAAGGATTATATGGATTTGTTTGTTTGTGAATACAGAAACCCCCGTTATAAAGAAGTTAAAATAAAAGTATTACAGCAATTAATGCAATCGTTAGATGGGAACTTTTGCACAATTACATTTACCCCACCAAACAATGCCACCCCAAAACCAATATAAGTTGGGGAAAGAGGTACTTTATAAACATACAAGAATGACTGCAACTATGGCCTAGACCAGTGGTTCTCAAACATTTGTAGTGGTGACCCCTTTCACACAGCAAGCCTCTGAGTGTGACCCCCTTATAGCTAAAACTACTTTTTTTTATATTTAACATTATAATAAATGCTGGAGGTGAAGCAGGGTTTGGGGGTGGAGGCTGACAGCTGTGACCCCCTGAGGTGTCACAACCCCGTTTGAGAACCTCTGGCCTAGACCAACAAAGGGACTTAAGATTGTTGCAACACTTAACTTTTAGACATCTAGAAAATCACTGGAACAATGGGATCCACAAACCCTGAGTCAAGCACCATATACAATGAACAGGGAGTGAGACACCTAAGAATTGATCCACAAAAGCCAGCAAGCTACTGCAAGGAGCTGCCTAAGGCAGCCAATGGGAGATGCTGATGAGGAAGGTGTGTCCTAAGGACTTCCCCTCTCACAGAGTTTGGCACCTAAATCCCAGCTGCAGGGAGGCACCTAGCTCTGCCTGTAATCCACAGCTGGGAACCCCTCTCCTGGAGTCAGGTAGCCTAGGTGCCTAAGCTGTTTCTTGTGAGAATGAGTTAAGTGGGTATCTAACTCTGCAAAAAACAGCTGGGGAGGAAAAGGGAAAGAGGAGGAGGCTGGCAGCCCCAGGCTCCCTTGTAATTTTTATCCCAGTGGTCAGGGTACTGACCTAGGATGTTGCAGACCCTGGTTCAATTTCCTCCTCTGTCTTATGAGAAGGGATCTGAACAGAGATCTTCCACCTCTCAGGTAAGTGCCATGGCCTCTGGACTATGGAATGATTCTCACTCTCTCTGGCCCAATCCATATTTAATTAAAGCTTCAATCAGAGAGATTGGGCTATTCTGATGTGATCTCTCATAGTTCAGTGGTTAGGACACACTTCCTCAATGTGGATTGCACTGCACTTAGGAGTGAGACAATGAGGCAGTAGTTCACAGGCCCAGTGGCAGAAACAGGTACTTGGGAAACTTCTTCAATGGAAGTTTAAGCACTGAGTGTAGGCGGCAGCTGAGTGGGGACATTATGGACTGCAGTGGTGCCTAAAACTGGGACTCAAGTGCCTAAGTCCTTTTGTGGATCTGCCCCTACAATCCTACTCCCACACAACAGATTTCTGGACAGCTCGCACACAAATGGACAATAGAATCCTACTCACCCACTTCCCACATCAGGATAATAATGGGTCCAGTCACCCACAGGTAATCAAACATCACTCCCAACAGAATGGGGTGAGAGGAAAAGGACATACAAGTACAGTTCTCTCTTACCCCTCTGTAAAGATAACATGGGAGCCCAATAACGGAGGTCTGGCTGAGCTGCTGAGACAACCTGAAGGTTGGACATAGGCTCTAGGAACCAGCAATAGCGTCTCCTACTTTCAGAAGAAAGGTTCGTGGGTTAAGCTCACGTTTTAGAAGCTCAAGTTTTAGAAGCTGTTTTAGAACAGTTCAAATGAGCTATGCCAGAATGGCATCAGGGGTTGGGGCTTTTGGTGGCCTGTTTGATGTGAATGCCTAGTTTACACAGATTATCAGCTAGGCCCAACCTCTCCCCACTTCTTGCCATGATCCTTGCACAGCTAACACCCTACCCTACCACTTCTTGCCATGATCCTTGCACAGCTAACACCCTACCCTACCCAAACCCTCTTCCACACAGCTAGCTAACAAAATCTCATGGTCCAAAGTGTAACCAGGCCCCTAAAGGAGAAGGGGTTCTGCCCTCAGGAGCCCCAGCAGCCACTTTTACATGCATTTTTTCTGAAATTATAAAATTTTATTTTTCAAGTAAGATGTTTAAGAAAATAAAGAATTAAAACACAAACCTCTCCAATGCATTATTCAAAACAATCCAGTTAAAGTTATTTCAAGCTTCTCACCCTCCTTCCCCCAGAAAACCTGGCTAAGAGAGTCTCAGCCCCAGAAGAGGAGTTTAAGGGTGGAGAACTCTTCTGCTAACATTCTTCTCATAACTCATTGATAAATACTGAGCACCAACAGTCAGGTCATGCTGAGGAATCTGACCTGCAGGGTCCAGCACCAAAAAAAACCGCAAAAGAACTAGCAACGAGCCACTGCTGACTGGTGAATATATCAAAAAACACACATGACAATAAGGCTACAATGGGATCCAAGAACTGAAGCTTTGGCTCCAAACCACAGACAGAAGAGCAGCTCCTATCAGCTCACCTCCCTTTATAGGGTAGACTCCAGAACAGGGCAATAATATGCACACACACAATAACATGTTTGGCCAGGAGGACATCTGAACTGTCCTGAGCCTTGACTACTATATTTTGCAGACCAGTGAAGTGCCTACTAAAAGAAAGAGGAAGCAGCTATTCCTCCACTTCCTCTGGCACCCTTCTCTCTTTAGCATTGTTCTGGGAGAAACTAGGACCACAGCCCCTCAGCACTCTCACATTCTTATCAGTCCAGAGCTGTCCACTGTTCCTCTTGCATGAAACTCTTAGGAAGGGCCTTGGCAAATCCTTCTCTATCACATATAGGTGCCAAGGGAGGTACTAGGAACTGTTCTGAGATGGTCAGGAAGGCAGAGAGGGAGCCTTTCCAAGGATCTCAGATTTCTGCTGTGGCAATTCCAGAGCTTTCTATGATGGTTCTGAAGAACCAATACCTCCATATCACACTGATCCTTGTGTCAGACCTTATTGGTAAAATGGTCTCATAACGATAGAAAGCTCCCTACAGAAAGTTATTGAAACTTCAAACTCTCACTCTGCTGATGTGTGTGCTGGGTGCAGACCTGGGTGAACCAGATAGAAACTCTCTTTAGGTATCCCTAGGTAAAGGCTACTTCAATTCCATTTCCGAGCAATCATCAAGCCCAGTCCTGTCTTAAGTTACAGTTGGCACAAGGGATGCTTGGGTGAATCCAAGGGGAATGCATTCCCTACACTGTTGCTGGGAAATTAAAAAGAATCACCATTTTGGTGTGGTAGATGATGATTGGGAGCACCGCCTGCTGTTTGGCAGCAAGAAGCCAACTAAAAAAAAGCCCACACGAGTCTCAAAACTGCACCTGCTCTTTCCCAGATCACTGAGGAGTGCACACAGAGACAAGTAAATAAGCAGAAATCATGTTGATTCCTGCAGTGTAAGAACATCACAGCTAGAATGTCTGCCAGATGTAGCAGGACCAAATAGGTAAGGAAGTTAAGTGCCCGGGTCCCTTTAAGAGCTAGTGCAGCCAGAGAACAACTGGGCATCAGCCAGTAATGGAGTCCCATGGAGTAGCAATACAGGGAAGGGCTCAACCTCCCTGGCCCCCTCATGCTCCTGTTACATGGGGAGTGCAGGGGAAATGGAAAGGAAGTTTCCTGTGAGCCAATTGAGGCTCTGAATGCACAATTTCTGTATTCTGCATTCAGTCTAGCTCGACCCACACAATCCCCATCTCTCAGGCACTGGAGATCTCCAAGCCAAAGCTAGCCAGCAGACAGAGGTGATCAGATGAGCAAAAGGGATTAGGTAAGCCATTTGCCAACCACAGGACATCTTCGGAGAGCAGGGAGAGGCGGCCAAGCAGCTTCAGGGCTCCATCTCGATATAGCCTGCGACCTGGCAAGGGAACAGGAAGGACATGTCAGACGAAGACTGGAGCTTCGTGCTCAAACTCTTGCACAGACACAAGGCAGCTAGAATATGCTGCAGTCAGGGAAGCAAGGGTGTGTCCACACAGACAGCCTATACAAAACAACATGTCCCTCTTCATGCCTGGATACTATAGCAACAAGCACCCAAGACTGCTACTGATATATGGATTCATGCTCTGGCACACACAGGAGCTGCAAACACACACTGCAGTCATCATGCAGCTGCTCACAGGGAAGCTTTTGCTAGTTGCACCCAAATTCCCCAAGGTGAATTTGGGCCTCTACTTGAATGGACTTGTGTACCACTGCTATGAAACTGGTGTGCCTTAACCATGTCAGCCCAATGAGCCACTGGCTCGAGGGAAACAAAATTTGACTTGTGAAGACTCTTCGCACTCTATTCCCATCCCCAAAGAGCCCACGCTGATCTGATCCGGGCCTCAGAGGGAGTGGGAGCTGATGCAGTTATTTGCAGAACCTCATCAACTCAACTCCTTCTTCAAACAGTGTGACGCTTGCAGGGGGTATCACTGGGAGGCGAAGTGAGGTGCCTCCTACAGATGGACTATGCTGCCTTGAAGGATACAAACTACCAGGCCAGAGGAGCCCAGATCTCAATGCCAACTGCCTGGTGGGGCTGTTCCAGAGCATATGCTAGGTGAACTCAAGGCAAAGTGTTGGGCAACAAGAAAGTAACATTCCATTCTACTTTGATTTTGCCTTAAAAACTATGGCCAAGACAGGCAGAATTATTGTATCTTTTCAATAGCATGAAATAGAGATTGTCATCCCAGCTGGGGAAGACAGCATTTCCCCACAGTACATCACTCAGTCCCTACTGGCCACAGATCCCTGGAAATTGCATGCTGCCACACCCAGCAGCCCACTCCTGCCATGGTGGAGACACACTGCCCACCATTTTGCTGTACCACACAGCTCCCTCCTAGCACATTGGGGATAAGCGCTCAGGAGGCCCCATGTTGCCACACTCACCCCCTTCGTTCCCATTCTCAATGGGCTCTGCCGAGTAGAAGATATAATCAACTGTAGCTCCAAGGCCCATGGGCATGGTTGTGACCTCAGGGCGACCTCTCTGGGGCAAGAAGTGACTATAGGCAGAGGTCAGATTAAGGTCATGCCGGATAACACCTGGAGACCTGCAGAGAAGAAACAGCTCCCCCATTCCCTCACATGGGAGAGGGGATGCAAAGCTCAGTGCTGGAATCTAAGCAAACTAAGCCACCTTCCTGATGCAGCTGTTTATAGACTATTTCTACACGTATTTTTCAATATATTTTAATGCTCATATAAGTGAGGGACTATTAATATCAATTCTACTAAGACACTGAGTGGACAGGGGCTCCCTCACCACCAACATACAGTTCTGCCAACGCACTGCATTCCTGACCTGCAGCACCAACCCTAGTGCAGCCTGGTATGGATCTGGCCAGCTGTAGACAGATTTTTCTAATTCTTTCCCATCCCTGCTGTGTTCTTTTTCTAGCCTGGGAGAAGAGACCATGGAATTATTTAAACCTTGACATTAACTTAGCTTCCTGTGCCCATTTTCCAAGCACCCCACCATGGCCACTCCAAGGAGGGGTGCCACTAGTTTTACATGGCCCAGCTGAAGTCTCCCTCCCTTCAGGTTACCTTGGGAAGAAGAGCTCTGGATCAGGATCATTCACCATGGTGAGATGCTTGGGCCAATGTGCAGGACGGTCTAAAAAGAAGCAGAGAGATTCCAATTTGACATGCCACTGGGCCTGGAGCAGCTTGTTCATTTTGAGTTTGAAAGTTCCCCCCAGGAAGGTCTCTTATTCCAGCCCCAAGAATCCCTCTTTATCCTAAACATGGCCGTCTGGATAGGCATCCTTAGGAGTGATAATACATGCTGCGAAGTCAGGGCAACTTTCCAAAGCTGAATGCAAACTGTCCTGGTCTCAGACAGGAGACCTAGGTACAGCGGTGCTGAAAGAGTAACAAGTTGATACCAGGCCAAAAACAAAGCCTAACCCCTCCCCCAAAAAAGTCAGTGGGCTGATCCCAGCAACAAATTAGTGTAACCAACTTATCCAGGTCAATCAGCTCCTGTGCCTAGAGCTTTGGACATTACCACTGCCCAGAGGCTGATCCCTGTGGCCCTGTACTACAACCTCTGCTGTCAGAGAAACACAGACAGTCAGCATTGGGATCATGAAATGGGTTGCCAGCCCAGAGGAGGTGGGGAATGAGGAGAACAGAACCAAACACGTCAAAAGGCCCAGAGATGAGGAGAGGTTCTGCTTCTCTAGTAGCAGATCTAATGCCAGCTTGTGGTCACCCACTGATGCCAACCCACATTAGCACAGAGGCAGCTCAGGTGCCACCATGGATTTCTTCCAGTGGAGCTGGAAGCGCAGAAGGAATGGAAAAATACCTGCCCCTCTCCAAAACAAAGGGAGGACAGAAAATAGACTGACCCCTCTCTTCCATTCCTCCACACAGGGGGTAAAACACATAAATCAGCAAATCAAGACTTGCTATTCAAGGAGCAGGTCAGTAGCTGAGAGCTGCTGCTGAGCCCTTATGGAATCCACTTATGCCCACGGGAGTATGATACAATGGTGGGCTCCCACCTTCCCCAATCCTAGCCTTTTCTGGGACTCATCCAGCCAATAACGAGCCAAGACTGGTCTCCACTTGTTGGCTTCAAGTCTTGCCAAAGGCAGCTCATGCCTGCAGAAAAGATGTTGAAGTAGGGAGAACTTGCTCCAGTACCTGGTTTAACATCTGTCACACCCTTCCACAGAATCAGATGTGTAGGTCGTTCACAGGCAGCATCACAGAAACGGAACTGAAGCAGGAAGTTCCGGCTGTACTTGCGTCTGTCTGCAGAGCAGAGCCAGTTCAAAGGAAGGAAATAACCAAGAAGTCAGCTCTCTCTTTAGGTTTCCATGCCAAAAATACTACCAGAGTACATGAATGATGGGTACAATATAAGAACCTGAATATAGAATAGACATGGTGATAGAAGAGGAAGAGACAATCTAAACTGCAGCCCAGCTACTCTAATACCTATTGCTGATGCACCCATCACTCTGGTATCTGGGGGTTCCACAAATTAAGAGCTTCCCCTTCCCAAAAAATGGTCTACAGTGGCAAGATACCAGTCAATTTCTAAGGCATTTGGGGTGTTTATGACACAGGGAAACCCCTGCTTGAAGGGGGGAAAAGAGATATGGGTTCAGCCTGATTTCTAGGGAGTTCATATCCACTGAGCTTCCACCAAGAACACCCTGGCCTGGGCTTCATATGCTGAAGCATCTCTGGAAAGCAGAGTGAGAGCCTAAGTGGGCTCTACACCCCATAGCGCTTTGAAGAAAAAGACAAGGCCCTGCAAGCTTACCCCAAATATGACTATGATATGTGAAGTACTGTGGGACATTCAGCTTCCAGCAAGTGCAGGAAGATGGCAGAAACCCAGGCTGAGATGAGTTGTGGGGCATACAAGTGATACAGTTCAAATCAGGTACTCTGAGAGGAGAGAATCCTTGTCAAGGAGAGTGCCTGGTGCAGCACATTCCCCAGTTCTGCCCTGGAGGTTGTGCCAATGTCCTGCCAAGAGTGGAGACTGCAGATCAATGAGAGGGAGCAAGACCCACACAATAATCATCTTCGTTGAGCCCACGTACACACCACAGCTCACCTGATTTCTTTGGCTGGCAAAGAGAGACATATTGACAGTTTTCCGTTATACCCAGACTGCTGGGCCAGAGTGGGGTCTGCAGCTTCCGCTGGTGCAGCTGCTGGGAGAAGTCTTCCTGTCCAGAAACCTGCATAAAGGCAGCATGGTAGAGGTGAGGGGAACAAAGCACCAGGAGGAAATGGTTAAAGCGAGGCCAGCAACATGCACAGGTACAACACACTCAGAGAGAATACACAGCACCCACACCGAGCCAAGCCCCAGCACAACCACTTGCACAGAATAAGTATCATGTAAATCTGTGGTGCAGCTACTAGCTGGGGAACATGTAGTAAAAAGGAGGGGGCGAGTAATCAGAGACACAACTACATAAATACTCCACTCCCTGCAATACAAAGAGCTGCTCCATGCCATTCCCTATCTACACCTACCTTCCAGGCTGGCATCCCATGGTAGGAGAGCTGACCATTCCGGATGAACTTGTACAATGGAGAATCAGGCACAGCATTCAGGTCTCCACACAAGATGACAGGACAGTAGATGCCATCAACAGTTTTCGCAATCTTGTCAACCTCTGCTAGGAGCAAGGCCATCTGTGCAAGTTTGATATCTCCTCGGCGGGGATTATACAGCACATGAGTGTTAGCCACACACAGGGGGCTTGTTGCTTTCTGACCTACACCCTCTGGGAGTAGAGGTTGCAGCAGCAGCACCAGACCCACATTGTCTCTGTTTAGGATGTCCAGGCCAGGCCGGAAGTATTCTACAGGGCTGGCACTGATCAGCTGGAACCTGCTGTGCTTGTAGCAAACTGCGCAGCCATCTGTCTTTTTTCCTGTTCTCCGTTTGTATAAGCACACAAAGCCTGAAAAGAAACCACCACCCATCAGGAGGGCCCAAATGACCAGAAGCCTCAGCTCCTCTTTAGTGAGATGTAGAAAAGCATAGGAAATCTGTTTTGCGGGGTTTAAACAGCACAACCTCCCACTACTCCCCTTGGTAGACTGTTCTATAGTCCAGCAGACCTCACTGGCAGGAAGATTTTTCTAATACCCAGTTTGAATTTTCCTCTTGCTCATTTTCAGCCCATACTTCTAGTTATGCCCTCAGGGATGCTCTAATCAATCTCTCTTCCTCTGGCTCATGCCCTTGTAGGCAGTACTGTCCTGTTAGCCATCATGTACCATCAAATCTCTTTTGTTTTCTCTATATAAACCAGGCCTCTGATGAGTTTTGTTGCTTTCATCTGCCAATCTGGGGAAGAATCAATCACAACAGGAACAGGACAAAAATTGAAGAGGTGCAGATAGCTTCAGAAATGTGGCCATCAAAACCTGGGGTGGGGACTACTTCTGTAAACAGAAGTATAGCTCTGGAGATATCAACATGGAGTTTTCTCAGCAAGTCTCAACCTAACCTATAGAAAAGAGAGGGACATACCCATCATCCTGAATGTTGGCTCCAGCTGTTCCCAGTAGTGATTCTCCTGCACTTCCTGGAGACACAGAACCTGCAAGGAAGGCAGAGATCTAGCTCACTCCACCATTGTTTGGCTTTTTTTTGGGGGGGAAGGGGAGGGGAGAGGAGTTGTGACAGTGAGGGAAGAGAGGGAAAAACAGTTTCCCACACTTAACCCCGTCACCAAGAAATGCTATCTAAGCAACTTTTCCTCCAGCTAGAGCACTGGCTCTCAACCTTTCCAGACTACTGTACCCCTTTCAGGAGTCTGATTTGTCTTGCGTACCCCAAGTTTCACGTCACATAAAAACTACTTGCTTACAAAATCAGTCATAAAAAATGCAAGTGTCACTGCACACTATTACTAAAAAATTGCTGACTTTCTCATTTTTACCATATAATTATAAAATAAATAAATCGGAATATAAATATTGTACTTACATTTCAGTGTATAGTATACAGAGCAGTATAAACAAATCATTGTCTATGAAATTTTAGTTTGTACTGACTTTACTAGGGCTTTTTATGTAGCCTGTTGTAAAACTAGGCAAATATCCAGATGAGTTAATGTACCCCTGGAAGTCCTCTGCCACCCCCAGGGGTACACATACCCTTGGTTAAGAACCACTGAGACAGAGCATGCTCTACAACTTCTGAAGCGCATACTTCTCCTTCAGTTACCCAGTGGGAATGCAAGAGTGAAATAAAATTCACTTCTCGTCCTTAGTGGTGAGCACACTTCTTCCTCAGCATGCTAAGCTAGCCTAAGGAATGCAGAAGCAAGCAAGGAACAGGAAGTCCACCCCCATGTAGGCCTCATCTCTGGGCTTGTTCCAGATTGCCCTATAGGCTCTGACTCCTCCCCACGGACTGCAGCAGGCTGTCCTACTCCTACTTCTATTAGGAAAAGTTGAGCCCCTACAATCAAAGAATAGATCCTAGTAAGGTTATAGGAGCCAGTGGGCACATACCCAAGGACCCTAATAACCCCAGAGGCACTGGCTTCACACCCCAAAAACTCTGGTGATAGCTGACATGAAAGAGCCTGGGTAGTACTCACATCAGGGTCCCAGTGCTGGATCTCCTGCAAGAGGTTTGGGAGACGATAGCTCCAGTCCAGGATATCTGGTTGGCAATGCAGGTAGAGATCAGGGCTCTGCTCCACCAGGTCCTGGGCCAGAATGTTGTAAGACATGACTCGGAATTCAAACAGAGGCCCATTCTCTGAGCCCAGCTCTGGAACAGCAGGCTGGGTAGAGAGCTCCTCCCAGTCCCTCCATAAAATCTCTATATGTAAAAGAGAGGAAGACAGGTCAGGTCAGATATATGCTGGGTATCTTTCCCTGTCCTATTTCCTGGAATGCTCCTGCTAGCTGGGACATAGGGATTAGCTGTTCTCTTGTTCCCTAAATCTGGACATCTTGAACTCTAAATGGGCCCTTGGATGATTTTCTTTGATTAACTTGAATAGCTGCCACCAGGGATGGAATGGCAGGGTCCTAGTGGGGAGAAAATGTTTTGGAAAAACTCAACCATTCTTTGGAGGCCATCTCCAGTATGAAGTGAGCACCTATGTTAACTTCACAGGAATTATGATTAGCAACACTAGTCAACCCAATAATGCCAGAAGCCTTGCCTTTCCATCAGCAAAAATTACTTTTATCATTTTCATTACCAGATGCAATCATCCTGGCATGGAAAGATGCAGCCTATGCCTAACAGAAGCAAGTGCAGACATACTCAGCTCACCCAGGATTTAGCATCCACATGCAGGGAGATCAGAAAGTTTTGTTACACTACCTCATCCCAATTTAGCACCACACGCTCAGAATCAAACAAGATTGTATTACTACTGACCGTGGTAAGATCTCTCTGCTGGAAAAGGCTGGAATTGTCCTGTATCATAAAAGGGCCAGGCTGTGGCCTCCACTGGCACTATCTCTGTGTCATGCGCTAAGCTCCAGCCCAGCACAGCAGTATCTTCAGCCCTGGAAAGGGAGGATGAAGGGGTGCAGCCACTAATCTGGTGATCGGTCTGTGTCCTTACAGCTGACCATGCTGCAGTGCCCACCATAGCCACACTTTCCTCTTCTGGTAATTTTGCCAGTGTGACCGCAACATGTTCCTTTGGTCCTAGAGACATTAAGGTATGTAGCTCATCATGTTGCTGATCACTGCACCATGTGACCTCTGAAGCCACACCCAAATTGCTGAGGCTGGTCATCAATAATTCCGAGCCTTCCAGCCAGTCACTAGTCAGTGTGGCTGACACCTTCCCCACTGCTGGAGCAGTCTCACTGCTGTGTAGCCCACCAGCTTCCTCCTCCAGCTGCTGCTGCAGCAGGGCTTCCTCCTCTTCTGGGACTGACCTCCTGCTGGGCACAGAAGAGATGCCCCCTACCTGGGCGGTCGGGCTCTTCGCCAGAAGCACGTTCTTTCGACACGTAAAGAAAGCATCTGTCAAAAATTCAATACAAGACAATGGTTAAAATCCATGGCTCTCTTCACTTATTCGCTCATTTAGGCTAGAGAAATCAGTTACTATTTGGTGCAACAGAACGATTTGAATGTATCAACAGCACAGACTAGCTTCTCAAAAAAGGTGCATAGTTATAGTGCTGAGTAATTAAGGCTGCCTCTTGGACCATATTCTGACTTTAGTTATGCCGGTACAATGCCATTGACTTCAGTGAGGTGGTGCTGGTTTAACGGACAGTAAAATTTAGGCTGGTTTTATATTATCATTTATACAGTGCAATAAGTGGTCAGCAGAGCAGCATCTATGCTATTGTACTGGCCCTTCTTTGGCATCTTCCATACAAACACAAATACATTGAGCCACATGGGGCAGAGACATCAGGAAGAAGTTCTAGCAGCTGACCTTTGGAATCGGTGAATTTTCAGGAAATGAACAAGGGTCCTCAGCTGGCAGCATATTTAGATATCAGGAATTTCCATAATTGTAGACACCCAATATAGAAGATCCATTCCACATTGAATTGTCTTTTCAAATGCATATAAGAAAAGGAGTGGAGAGACCAACACAGGAAGCACAAACACGGAAGTTAAAGATGGAAAAGCCCCATTAGGGAAAACACTACCATGAAAGAAACTATGGTCTGAGAATAGGAAGACCATGATATTCACTCAGTGGGTGACTGACATCTGTAATGGGCCAAATACTTCAGTGCACGCTCAACACAAGAACATACTAGTTTCACTAGTATCTCCCCTTTATACTCTTCAAGATGATAAAAGCATGTGTGTTTTTGCTAATATCTCTGTGCAATCATGTCCCCATTACTGATTAGCATATTGTGTTCTCTGCAAATCATTCATTTTCTTCTCCTGTTCCTTGCTCACTTTGTACACCCTGTAATGGAAGGTCACCCTGGATAACAGCATGAAAGAGTCAGCAATATCACTATAAGCTTTTACTGGCATTTTCTAAGTCAAAATATTTTGTATGTGTGAGAAGCAAAGCACTGACACAAAGAGACATATTCCCTGTATCAGTATATATCAGTATTTCTAATATGCTCAACACTGTCTTATCTAGGCACACCATTAGAATTTCTAGTAATAATAAGAACTAAGTATTATTATAATGAACAAGTGTGTAAGTCTGATTACAGAAAGGTCATTACAGTCACTGCTAAGCAGGTCATAGTGATCATTATGAACGTTAATTCATGCTGTGAGGATCTGGAAGAGCCCATCTCTCTTAGAATACCTTCTGCAATCCTGTTTAGAAACCGAGTTATATATGTATTACCAGAGATGGATGGTAAAGAGGAGGCATCCATCTCTCCCAGAGTCTGCTTACAAACCAATCATTATGTACCTAGCAATAGCAGAGGGCTGGGGGATTTCCCTTCAAGTTGTGAGGAACCTCACCCAATATTTGTCAGTATTTCAGCAGTATCCCAACCCCACATCCTGCTCCTCTGGCCATAGAGGGATAAATGGAGCTCTCACCATGTAAACACCATCTAACTGAGATGGTCAGAGGAGTCATTACACAGGGAAGATGGGGCCAGAAAAGATCCCTCCTCCCCACAAATCCCCCAGAAGTGGAGGATAGCCTCAGATGCCATCATGATTGCACACTGGCGCATCAGCATAGCACTGAAGTACTGGCAGCACCCAGAAAGCTACAGAGAGACTTTACTGTAGACACAAAGTTCTATCTGTGAACCACCTGGGGATACTTTGGGTGAAAGGTGCTACAGAAATACAGTTTTTTAATCTAATGATATTGATTCCCCAATCCTAACTCAGGACTACACTGGGAGCCTTTGCATGATCTGTAAATAGGATAAACCTTGAAATCCCATTTTAAGAGGCAAAAACAGGGGATTGAGGGCTTAATGACCACTTACTCATCAAAAGAACTTGGCAGCCACTTGATTAGTAAGTATCTCAACACAAGACTATTACACAAGTGCTCTCATCTGCCTTGTCTATAAGTGTCCTATAAGATCATAAATGGCTAAAACCTTCCAACCCAAAAGACCACCTTTACCCTATGTCATACTGCTGCAATCATGTTCAGTGGAGGCACTGAAGCCCCCAAATTTCACAGGTGTTAGCAGGGCATTTAGAACTTGCTCCCCTCCCACCCTTCTTTTGAAACAGTTTGACTCTTGATCTTTAGAAGAGAGGTGACAATTAAGAGGGCGATGAGTGTGTGTTTTTCATTATTAGTCTATCTTTAACCTGGATATTGCTCATTGAAGATTGAGGAGTGGGAATGGCTAAGAGAAATGAATGGAACTACAAATCAGAGTTTGTCTATGTATAAATGCTATTCCAAAAAAAGGTAGGGTGTGAATTTAGAATGGATTAGGTATTTCAGAGTAACTGCATATGTAGACAAGCGCTTATAAAAATGTATTTTTAAGTATTCTCAAGGTACTTAGCTTCGGATGCATCCTATTTTATTTTATTTTGATGGGGGAGGATGTATAAAGTGAAAGGAAAAAAATAATTAAAATATAATAATTTTCTAAAGACATTTCCCCTTGAAATTGTTTGCTTTAAGTACATTCCCCCAAGAAGAATGTTCTACTGCAGTGGTCCCCCAACTTTTTGCCTCATACCCCCCCTCTTACCCCTGTCCACACACCACCACTCCTGAACTGGGAGCGAGGCTGTGGCTCTAGGAGGTGGGGGACACGGATATGCGTAAGGGGGCTGAGGCTGGAGCCACAGCTGTGGGTGGGAGTGGAGCCTCAACCAGCAGCTGTGGCCAAGAGCTGAACCCAAGATGTAGGGCTGGCAGACAGGACCCCAGTCATGGGGCCGGCAGCCGGGAGCAGATTCCCAGACATGCGGTTAAGAGTGGAGCCCCGGGTGCAGGGTTGGCAGCTGATCCCCAGGCATGGGGCCAGCAGCCAGAGCCAGGAGTGGAGCTGAGTGGTACTTTCTCCCCAACCCTTGCGGGAGCTGGCCCGGGCCCCAGTTGCAGCCCCCCAAATGTTCCCCCGTGCTCCGCAGATAGGGGACCTCTGCTCTATTGCTAGTAGTCAGCACTAGCCTGGAGGAGCTCATCTCTCCTGTAGATGCACTGCTATTTTTTTTAGCAATCAGATTTGGAGTTTCCTGAGATCTGGAGGAGCTGCTCTTCCCTATACACAATGGTCAGAGCTGGGAGGAGGACCTAGAGATGGTCTCACCTGACCACTCCACCAAGCCTCCACTCTTTTTTAAACCCTCCTCTGATTAGCTATATAATTAGATGACTGAGAATCTTGACTCCTTTAAAACAAACAGAGAGAGAGAGAGAAATTGAGTAATTGTTCAGCCAGTTCTAGAGCACAGCTTCAGATGCCTCTCAGCCCTGCCTCCATCTGCCTAGAGCCCAAGTTCCTCAGGGCAGGGGCCTTGTCTTCTGATGTGAAAGCACTTAGATCACTGCTAAGCAGCTCTTAAATTACAGAGGGACTGGAGGGAGGGCTGGGAAGTGGGCCCCTTACCAGTTTTAGGGCCTACCTCACTTCTATTTAATGCCCCCCTTTAGTCTCACTACTGTTTAAATTAAAGCAAGATATACCTGACATTCAGGGCCCCCCTACTTCCCCTCCCCCCATAATTTTAGCACTGTTGCAAGGCCTATATAAACAATAACAATCAGGCCTGGGGCTATCCAAAATGGCCTGGGGGAAGTTGGTCTCCTGGGGGTTCCTCGGTCTACCCAGAGTTCCTCGGTGAGAGCTGGGGGAGGTACCCAAGAGGGCCTGGGAGAGCCAGTCTCTCTCGGAAACATTGGTGAGCTGGGTGTCCCTTGAGAAGGCATGTCACCCCAGGAGCTGAGGTGGGTGAGCCCCGGGGGGTAGGGGAGGCCTATCACCCCAGGCCCGAGACCTGAGGGGGGTCCCTCCGGGGGAGTAGGGGAGGCCTGTCACCTGAGGCCCAGGAGATGAGGGGGGTCACCCCAGGGGGGGTAGAGGAGCCCTGTCACCTGAGGCCCAGGAGCTGAGGGGGATCGCCCTGGGGGAGTAGGGGAGGCCTGTCACCTGAGGCCCAGGAGCTGAGGGGGGTCACCCCGGGGGGGGGGGTAGGGGAGCCCTGTCACCTGAGGCCCAGGAGATGAGGGGGGTCACCCCAGGGGGGGTAGAGGAGCCCTGTCACCTGAGGCCCAGGAGCTGAGGGGGATCGCCCTGGGGGGCTGTCACCTCGGGCCCGAGGTGATCTAATTGCTCCACGTCCCGCCGGTCGGGGCGGGCTGCAGGAGTGTCCGCAGGACCCGTGCTGCGAGTTGCACCCCTGGGCGCAGGCAGTAGCCGGGCGCAGGCAGTAGCCTGCCGCAGTCCGCACGCCGGGGCCGGGGCGGCGCCGCACGGGCCGTGGGAGGGGCAGGGGGAGGGGGGCTGTTACCTCGGAGGACGCGGAGGAGCCGCGCCGCGGGCAGCAGCAGGTAGCAGAGCACGGTGCAGATCATGCCGCCCAGCCCGATCCTCTCCCAGCCTCTGCCCACGCGCCAGCCCGGCTCCGCCTCAACAACAACTTTATTGGGAGCCGCCGGCGGCCCAGCCTGGCCTTGGCACAGCGCTGCCTCGCGCCCCCCGCATGGCCTCAGCCCGCCCATCCTGGGGCTGGAGGGAGAAGGGTCCCGGAGACCGAGCGCGGCGGGGAGCAGAGCTGGGGGGATGAGGCTTGTAAACTTCCCCAGGAGCTCCTGGCCGCCTCCTCTCTCAGCCCCGCGTCCCCACCCTGTGTGTATGAGTCTGCGTTGTGAAGCTGTGCTGTGTGTGATCCCGTTTGGGTATCCGCCCATCTCACACCTAGGGTTACCACTCAAGTTCCTAAACAGAGGACGCTGCACCAGCGGGAGGGGAGGGTACAGTTGGGGTGTGTGGGAGGGGTGTGTGTACTGGGAGGGGCATTGGGGTGGCACTGGAGGGGGTGTGTGTACAGGGAGGGTATTTGGGGGGTGCCTGTGGCTGCACTTTCAAGGTGGTGGGCAGTGTCGTGCTCCTTATCACAATGGTAGGGCGATTGGTGCAGGCCTGGGATACAGCACCAGCCTTCAGTCAGCACCTCCTTGCAGGCCTATCCCCCTCCCTGTCACTGTCACTCTGGCCCCATCACCCCTTCTAGCTGGGCTCTGAGGCCCCACTTCAGGGCAGTCGGTGGAGAGGCGCTTGGTGGCTCTGCTTATTTGGCAGGCCAGGATCTGGCAGCTGAGTATGCAGAGGAGGGACCAATTGGGGCATGGAGATGGCTCTTTCTGAGTGACAACATCCAATCCACAAGGAAAAATCCTGGACATTTCCTCTTATTTGAAAAATCTGCCTGGACAGAGATCGGTGGACCAAAAAAGAGGCCATGTCTGGGAAAACCCGGACGTATGGTAACCCTAATTATACCTGCTCAGAACTGTGTGTGGTGTCCCATGGAGGAAATCAGTCAGGAGCAGCATATATTACACTCATCTGGGCTGTATAGTACATTGCCTTAATAGTGCTGGATGTTTATCAAAACTAGGCCTAAACAAGAATTCCATCAATTCCAAATGGGCCCTGAATTCACATACCTAACCACCTTTTTGACTCACATTGGCCAATGCATTACAAAATTAAATTAATGGAGATATCCTATCTCCTAGAACTGGAAGGGACCTTGAAAGGTCATTGAGTCCAGCCCTCTGCCTTCACTAGCAGGACCAAGTCCTATTTTTGCCCCAGATCCCTAAGTGGCCCCCTCAAGGATTGAACTCACAACCCTGGGTTTAGCAGGCCAATACTCAAACCACTGAGCTATCCCTCCCCCCAAAAGATTGTAATATCTGCTGCATCTAATCCATCCAGTAAGGTGTGTGCAGAACAAGACATCAAGACCATGATGATGCACTAAAGAAAATCCTAGAATGCCCCCATATCAAACAGGGTCAAGATCAATTTTTTTTAAATCTACTTAAAAGTCTTTGGATATGTATTTTCAAACATATGAGCATGTTGTCCTTCAACCCTTCCTTTAATAGAAGACTGACTGAAGCCCTCTAAACTCAGAGCTATATAGAATCAAACAGACCCAGCTGGTCATGATCACATTGTAGCCCATGAAAGTTGAAGCCTGTCACATATTGAAACCAGATAGTTTCATCTGGAAAGAGAAGAGTTTGAACATTTTACTACATTCATCATTATGACCATGTTAAAAATCTGAAACCAAATTGTCAGATAAAATTGAGTACCAATATGCCCTCTTACTCCAAGTATACTTGTGATGTCTTATACACAAGTAGTAATACACAGAACTGGAAAGACTAAATCTGCTGACTGTATCTCCAAACATCCCTTAAAACCAAACCCATCACCTGCTGATGAGCACATTAATCATATCTCCATCAAAAACAACTCTGAAACCTCTAGCCAAAATGGATATTGCTGACATGTTAACAGGACCTGCACTGACAGCTGCAAGATGGTTCATAAGACAAAATGATTGGTGATCTGTAGAGTATTTTCAAAATAATTTTGTTTCAAAACCACAGAGCAAAATTTACCATCCATTAATTTACCTAAGGTACTTATATGGCCCCCATTACCATCTCGACACCTCACAGTCTTTACTGTATTTATCACAACACTGCTGTGAGGAAGGGACATTACTATTATCCTATTTTACCAGTGAGGCACAGACAAAGTGACTTGTCTAAGGTCATACAGGAAATCTGTGACAGAGCAGGTAACTGAACTGAGGTCTCATAAGTCTTAGACTAGCGTCCTAACTACTGGACTGTTCCTCTTTGTTCAGCTACAGATATGGAAGGTGATGTTACTAATAGCTCAGAGGCAGCAGGCTATTGAAACAGCAAATGATAATTACTTGGGCATTTTTAAAACAAAGTCGATCTTTGAGAGAAGAGTTATAGTATCCAAGAACCAACCAACATTGGGACAATCACAGTGAAACATGTGAGGACTGTTAACTAGTGTCACAAGGAATATTAATTAGTACCACAAGCAAACAAATGTCTGAGCTACCAAAATTGTAATGCCTGCACTAGAAAAAATATTCACAAACAACAAAACATACAATGGGCCTACATTTCAAGGTCAAAACTTCCATTGGCTTACGCAACATTTTACTCTTCTGCACCAAAGTATAACCCTGTTTGAACTCTGACAACTGGAATGGTTGAGAGATTTATGTAAAATATGGGTAACAAAACTACCAAAGTGTCTAAGATAGCCAATTCTTTGGGGCAGGGACTTTTTCTTTATATCTATATAGCACTTAGCAATCTGTGTGTGCTATATACATTGTGAAACCTCTATGAGAAACTATCTTTATTGGGCTACCTCCTGTAGTGGAAGACTGCCCCTAAATGTACTGAGTATAGTTCTCCTCCACCTTTATCAAAAAAGCCTCCTTTGTTAAGAAAATGATTTTTGTCAACCTTTTGAGTGGTCCCCTAACACTGTAAATAAATAAATAAAAAGCACTGATCCAATTCCTTTGACAATTCAATGGAGCCTCAACTTTGGCATCAGTTAAGATTGCTTGGATAAATAATAAATACCTGGGTTTGGGGCACTTTTAGGTGTTTATATCTTTACAGAGCACATCTGTATACAGTAGGCAAGATGCAATTACTCAAGTTGGAATCTGTTCAGGACATGGGGACTAATAAACCAACTTTTGCAAAAAGTGCTGAGAGTTCTTTAAAGACTACAAATGGTCATGACTGAATTTCTCATCTGAAAATGTACCAGCTTATTAGTACCACTTTCTGAAACACTTACCCAAATGCTGACCGGTTCTGATCCTACTTAGTGGGATCTGATGCACTCAAAGACTGATGTAACATGACTGCAGGATATCCCGTTGTAAGTTTCATCTATCTTGAGTCATAATGTATAGATGAGGTCATGGAATGCTTGAGAAGAAATGAAAGAGGGGCCTTGCAAAAACTTCCCACACGACCCTGGCAGCCCCAGTGACTGGGAAATGTGACCTTCCTGTTCAGAAACAGTATAAATCAAGATTACAAATTGTATAGATGACACCCTTGCTCCTGGAGGTTCTGTGATTGATAATTAGAGTCGGGTGGCTGTGACAGGGGTTTTGTGTGAGGGTGTCAGAGATGACTGTAAACTACTAATTCGCAGAGGAGAAAAAGCAAAGTAACAAGCAGCATTCTCAGTGTGGTGACAAGGACACGCCACCATGGAGCATGAGTTTTCTGACTCTGAGGAGGATGAAGGTGGGATTTTTAGTTAATACATTGTTTTTAAAATAATCTAAGGAAAACTACCAGAACCCCCACAGGTGTTACCACTGCTATAAGAGGGCTCCATATACATGTAAGACTCCCACTTCCCACCCAAACTGAGCAATTAGGCAGCCATTGGTAAAAATCTGGAGCCTGCTGAAGTAAACCGGGATGTATAGTGCGTGTACACTTAGGTAAAAACATAGGAGCTGCCATATTGGAGCAAACCAATGGTCTATCTAGTCTGGGATCTTGCTAACAGCTGTGGTCAAGGTCTGATCTTTCAGAGGAAAATAAAACGCTCTAGAATAGGTCTGGGGAAGAGCTAGGTCTTAGGAGATACTGAGCACCCTCAACTACCATTGACGTCAATAACTTATGTTCTTATGTAGAGTGCTCAATACCTTGCAGGATTAGGCTCTAGTTATGCAGTGGCTGTCATTGAATGTGACATGGCAGGGATAGGGGGACAAAATACTTTACTGACCCTCCTGTTGGCCATCATGCTTATACTCTGAAGCATTAAGGTCTGTATCCCTTTGTAGTATTATGACCCAAATTCCTAGCGGAGTATAGTTGCTCATATTTAATTTCTTCAGTAAGACTCACACTTGGATGATTTTTGGCCATAGTATAATGAAGTTTTGGCTTTATAACTTAATTATTGTAAAAAATTTCTTTATTTAAAATGTACAAGTAATTGAGCCATTGTTACTATAAACCACGATTAAATAGTTACGGAAGTGCCAAGCATTCATACTAACACACATAAAGTTTCCATACAGATGTTAAACAAATCTTACTCATAAACGGTATTTGTGACCTTTAAAAGTTCCCTTTGTGTTTGGTCAACATCTTATAATTATCTATGTATTTATTTTGTTCAAATTCAAAAAACAGTAATATATATATTTTAAAATCGACTTGATCCTTCTGTAAGGCTGGCTGTCATTTTTTTTCTATTGGAAGTATTTTACATACTTTATTTCCTATACCACTAATGTTGGGGGATCTGTACTTTTCTAAAAGTGAACGATCATGCATCTGGTGCTAGTAGTAATTGTGTTATTCATAGATGCACAGATTCTAAGGCTGGAAAGGTCCACTGTGATAATCTAATCTGACCTCCTTACACAGGCCATAGAAATTCCAAAAATAATTCCTGTTTGAACTAAAGCAGATCTTTTAGAAAAACAGTCAATCTTGCTTTAAAAATTGCCAGTGACAGAGAATTTACCACAACCCTTGGTAAATTGTTCCAGTGTGTAATTACCCTCACTGTTAAAAACTTACACCTTATTTCCAGTCTGAATTTGTCTGGTTTCAATTTCCAGCCATTGGATCTTGTTTGTCTGCTAGATTAAAGAGACCGTTATTAAATATTTGTTCTCCAGGTAGGTACTTGCAGACTGTGACCAAGGCACTCCTTAGCCTTCTCTTTGTTAAGCTAAATAGATTGAGTTGTTGGAGTTTATCACTATATGGCATGTTTTCCAATCCTTTAATCATTCTTGGGCTCTTCTTTGAACCCTCTCCAATTCATCAACATGTTTCTTGAAGTATGGACACCAAAACAGGACTCAATATTCCAGCAGTGCTGGCACCACAGCTAAATATAGGTGTAAAATAACCTCTCTACTCCTACTCGAGATTCTGGTGTTTATGCACCCAAGGATCAAAGGGTCCTTCCCCCAATCAATAGTCTCCTTTGGACTGTAACATAATAAAATCACTATGGGTTCTGTGGGTAGCCTAATTTAAATTATTTTGAAAATTTTATTTGCTGTTTTTGTGTTCAAAATACTATTATATCAAGACATTCCCACCATAACATGCAGAACAGTCCATATTCCTCCAAATCCTCTCCAGCATTTATGACTTCCTTTTTTATATATTTCCTTTAGCTTAAATGGAGTGAGATATCATTGATAAAGTATTTTGCAATAATTGTCCTTAATGGTTACACAAATAGATGAAGTTTTGACCTTTCTCAGGATATTTTCCCATTGTTACAAAGTTATATCCATTTTTAGATCTTTTCCCATAGAGATAGTCTTGCTTTCCAGGTCCATCAGTAACAATTCATTGTACCATACAGAGATCTGGCCCTCTAAGGTGGTCTTTCCTGTAATTAGTATCACTTCTCGTCTCTCTATGAGCTGAGGGGTGAAAACATTTTCTATCCTCTTCTGAGATATGAGCATCTTACATGGGCTTTGATATAATACTCTAGTTGCAATAAATCCAATTGTTATATTAATATTCTTCATCAGTTCTTTGCATAGTTTTATCATTACAGAATATCCAGCCACTTTTTCCTGACATACAGTATACATTAAAAAGAACAGGAGTCCTTGTGGCACCTTAGAGACTAACAAATTTATTAGAGCATAAGCTTTCGTGGGCTACTGCCCACTTCTTCGGATGCCCACGAAAGCTTATGCTCTAATCAATTTGTTAGTCTCTAAGGTGCCACAAGTACTCCTGTTCTTTTTGCGGATACAGACTAACACGGCTGCTACTCTGAAACCTGACAGTATACATTGAATTTGATAACTCTGGTTGAAATTCTGGATGGATGTAAGCAGGGAGGGGAAGAGGCTACTTCTTATCTGTGTCAGATTCCATATCCAAAGTGATGTTATATATTGTTTCCCTGTTGTGTATGTCTAAATTTTTGGAGTACAAAAATCAATGCACTATATTTATATTTAAAATCCTGTTTGAGTTCCATCCAGTGTACTAGGCTGATAGTGATTTTAACTGAGCCGCCCAATATTTTAGTAAGTTTGGTACTACCAATCCCCCTTGCAGATCTGCTCTATAAAGAGTTGTCTCATTTAAAGTTAAGAGTTTACTGTCCCACAAAAAGTTAATAATTTTTGATTGAATTGCCTCTAGAGTTATTTTTTGTATCCCTACTGGTAGGGCCTGAAATAGCAAATGAAGTTTTAGTAACGAATTCATTTTTACTGCTGCTTTATGGCCAAGCTAAGACAAATGTAATTCTTCTTCGAGTGATTGCTCCTGTGTATTCCACAGTAGGTGTGCATGCTCGCCACGTGCACCGGTGCCGGAAATTTTTCCCTTAGCAGTACCCGTACTGGGGGAGCACCCCGGCGACCCCTAGGGTGGCGCCTGTGTATCGCGCTATAAGGGGAGCCACAGGCTCCCCCCACCCTCAGTTCCTTCTTGCTGCCAGTGAAGGTAGTCGGAACTTTGTGCTCCAGCTCTGCTGCAGCCCTTTTTTCTCAACCTTAGTGGCGATACGATTGGCATGCGTGGCTTTCCTCATGCACCTCCGCGGCAGGGTGGTCAGGGTCCTCCTCAAGGACAACACCGCCACCATGTACTATATCAACAGGCAAGGCGGGACCCACTCCCTAGCCCTCTGCCGGGAAGCCCTGACCCTATGGGAGTTCTGTATAGCCCACGATATCTCCCTGAGGGCGGCTCACCTCTCGGGTGTCCGCAATACGCAAGCAGATCGCCTCAGCAGGGTCTTCTCCCCCCAGTATGAGTGGTCCCTCCACTCGGAGGTCGCTCACCAGCTCTTCCGAGAGTGGGGAGCTCCCCAGATTGACCTGTTTGCAACCTGCCAGAACCAGCGTTGCCCCCAGTTCTGCTCCAGGGGAGGGGTGGGGGAAGGTGCAATCTCCGACGCGTTCCTCCTGAGCTGCTCGGGCCAGCTCCTTTATGCCTTTCCCCCCATTCCCCCTCATCTCCATGGTCCTTCAGAAGGTGAAAGCGGACAAGGCAAGAGTCATTCTCATAGTCCCGGCATGGGCTGGCCAGCACATGGCGGCCCCCCTGAGGGCACTGCCACTCTGCCCGGACCTCCTCTCCCAGGACGGGGGGGCGCCTCCTCCATCCCAATCTGGCCGCGCTCCACCTGGCAGCGTGGCTGCTCCATGGCTGAATGAGGAGGAGAACAGGTGTTCAGAGCAGGTAAAGTGAGTCCTCCTGGAAAGCAGAAAGCCGTCCACGCATCAGACGTACGTGGCGAAGTGGTCCAGGTTCGCCAGGTGGGCGAGTGAGCGTGGAGTCTCCCCCTCCTCTGCACCTCTCCAGTTTGTCCTGGACTACCTTTTATCCCTTAGGGCCCAGGGTCTGGCACCTGCCTCAGTTAAGGTGCACCTTGCGGCCATATCGGCCTTTCACCCGCCGGTGCAGGGGCACTCGGTCTTCTCCTACTCAATGGCCTCTCATTTCCTGAAGGGCCTTGACCGTTCATTCCCGTATTCTAGGCCCTCCTTGCCGTAATGGGACCTCAACCTGGTCTTGTCCCATCTCACGGGGCCCCCCTTCGAACCCCTGGCCACATGTTCCTGGTCGCACCTCTCATGGAAGGTGGCCTTCCTTGTGGCAATCATGTCAGCCCGACGTGTCTCGGAACTCAGGGCCTTAACCTCGGAACCCCCCTATATGGTTTTCCATAGGGATAAAGTCCAGCTCTGCCCACACCCGGCGTTCTTCCCGAAGGTGGTCTCCGCCTTCCATATGAAGCAGAGCATCTTTCTCCCCGTGCTCTGTCCTAAGCCCCACTCCTCTAACGAGGAACAAGCAAAGTCTGGCGAAAGTGCTTGGGTCTTAGGTGGGAAGGTCGGGACTGGAGGCTAACTGAGTGGAGTGAGTGAGATGCGGTCACCTGCCCCAGCTGGCAGTCATCCTCTTACATACGTCTGTGGCTGGACAGCTAAACTGTGGATTCCATGTCAAGCTTTAATATTGAATGAGAAGGGGACAAAATTACAGGTCAATAACCAGTCAGTAAAGGAAAGTAAGAAGTCAGAGGAAAAGGCAGCAAAGGGGTAACAGTGAAAAAAGAGAAAGATAAATATACTACTTTTCCCTCCACTTGTCAGCCAGGATTGGGTGTGGTGACATTACTCTTCTGGGCTTTTGTATCATTTTATTCTCCCCCATAGGGTAGTTTTTCAATCTCTCTTTTGCCCTAATTGTAAAATAAATTATGAATTGGGGGTGAGAGAGGCTGTATCACATCCACTGGGATCTGATTACAAGTCTTGCTCCTGAGTGACAGCTCAATCCTGGTGTACAGTGTCATTCAAACCATTTCTCCTCTGCCTCACTTGAAGTACACAACAAAGCCCTCTCAGACTGATAGCAAAGGCAGCATGCAGGCTGAGAGAAAGCCACCCAGGAAGGAAAAGTTTAAAGTAACTGCCATAGTTTTGGCTTGAGGGTTAACAGAAGGTCTGGGAGACAGGGGGTGGGAGGATCTGATTGCCAGTGACTGGTGGTTTCAGAAATCAGGGAGAGGGAAGAATCAGGTCACCAGAACCAGTAAACGACTAGTGTGAGAGAACAAATAGCCCTTCATAAAATTGGGCTTCTGGCTTATTGGAGAGTTTGCTCTAAAAGATGGGAGTCCATTGGGAGTCCAGGCGCCTCCAACTGCTCAAGTGAGAACATCCAAACACCAGTGACAGCTTCCAAGTAAGTATAGTGCAGTGAAGGGATGCACATAGATTTGGGGCTGGGGAAGAAAGTACCTGAAACATTTTTAAGGGGGCCCTGGGATTCAGTGAAGGGAGAAAAAGGTTCTCTCTGCAGTGTCTTGTGGGGTGTTGCGTATGCTTTAAGTTTGCATTCACAGAATGAAGCAGATCAGTTTCATTCCAGACCAGAATGAGGATATGTCTGAGGGCAGCCTGTCTGTGGAATCCCTGTTTCTTGCTGACCAATCCAACAGCCCAGCAGAGGAAAAGATGAGAGCAGATAGCTCTGACACAGACCTAGAGATTGAAGGTGAGCATTTGCTGGCCACACTTCCAACTAAACCCTTTCCTTCACAGTCAGTGCAGCACCTTTTAACAAGAAGTGGAGTCCCCGAGCAGGGGACCAAGGACACTGCCCTATTAGGAATCCCAGCACCCTTCCCATTTTCCAGCAGTATGGGTAGGAAAAGGATGGACTTCTCACCAAGGGCTCTGTCTCTAGATCATGCTGGTGGAGCCCCTCTTATATTTAGTATCATTCTCTAGCTAGTGGGTTTAGCCCTGTAGCTAGTAAATGGCTTGTTAATCAAACTCTGCTCATTTTTATATATGGCAAAGGTGTCTGGAGCCTAGGATCGGCACTTCGTTAATGTACTATAAATTGAAAGGAGAAAGAAAGAAAATTAAAACCCAGAAGAATCTAAGAAAAGAAGATGTTTGGGAGAGTCCTCAAATATAACTGGCAAAAGTACTTTAACTAGAGTGGAGTTTGTGCTGAGGTTAAACCATTGCATAAATATAGCAATACGGAGAATACAACCTCTAAATACTAGGTTTGATGAAGAAAGTCCAAATGACAGGTTTTTACGGAAATGCAGCCATCAGCTGTCCTGGTCTGTTCTACTGCAGCTGTGTCAGCAACTTCCAGTGGCCAAGATTATGAGAACACACAGTTTCTTTCTGCCATTTGTAAGCCAATGTGCTGCGGGTTGACCAGTGTCCTCTGGCACCATCTGCCATAGGCTTCACTTATGATAAATAAAATAAGGCTTCCTTGCCTCATGTCAGAAGTGCTTGTTTAGACCTGGAATGATTTAGTCACATTCCAGGTTTCTGGAGTTAGACATTAGAAACCAAAGCATGTTTCTGACAGTCAAACATAGAAGGAGTGGGTTCAGGATAAGTTGTCCCAGAAACAGATGTCCTTAAGAGCAGAGATCTTATTCTTATCCTGTGGAATTCCATTTGCCATCAGCTTAGCTCAACAAGGCAAAATTAGACATAGGCCAGCCACAAAAAACCCAGCCCCTGAATCTAGCGTGCCCTGTTGACTGAAAGGTTGAATTTGATTAATGAATCTGACAACATGTGGAGTGAGGGTCTCATGAGCACAAAAAGCACAAGTGGCTTCTTGGCTCCCTGCAAGCCTGGCGACTCTTGGGCTGTCCCAGTCTACCCCATCATCACAGTTGAGGGGGAGAGAACTTCTCACGTGATCCTAATCTCTCCTTCCATCAAATTGCAAGGCCAACCCTGGGCAAAAGGGAGAAATGCACAGAGATTCTTACTAGCTTGACTCTTCTGGGGGGTTGCTAGGCTCATGCCTTCTAGCCCTTCCTCATGAGGTAACCTATGGACCCCAGCAAGGAATCAACCAGTTCCCTCTGCAGGTGAAGAAATAGCTGCAGTGAGGGGGGGAGAGAGACGGGACACTGAGTACACTGCTCACAAACCCCCTTTGTTTCTATAGATACCGAGAGGTCCTTTGCAACCATGAAGGGTGCAGAGCTATATCTAGAAGCTTGCAAACTGGTGGGGGTGGTGCCTGTCTCTTACTTCCTTCGGAACATGGAGGAGCCTTACATGAACCTGAACCATCATGGTCTAGGACCCCAAGGTGCCAAAGCCATTGCCATCGCACTGGTGGTGAGTAGCTGATCAAGGATGGAAGTAGTGGTGTCAACTCAAAGCCCAGAAGCATACTGGGCCTCTCAAAATTTTGGAGGCTATTATTTAGTGTGTGTGGGGAGGGGTGGGTAAATCTACATTATCCTTGTAGGAGCCCTGAGAAACCCCACCATTTCTAACCCTCTACACAGAACATAAGAACCACCATACTGGATCAGACCAATGGTCTAATAGATTGGTGAGGCATGATTTCCCTTTACAAAAGCCATGTTGACTCTTCCCCAACAAATCATGTTCATCTGTATGTCTGATCATTCTGTTCTTTACTATAGTTTCAACCAGTTTTCCTGGTACAGAAGTTAGGCTTATTGGCCTGGAATTGCCAGGATCGCCTCTGGAGCCTTTTTTTAAAAATTAGTGTGCCATTAACTATCCTCCAGTCATCTGACAGAATCCAATTTAAATGATAGGTTACATAGCACAGTTAGTAGTTCAGCAATTTCATATTTGAGTTCCTTCAGAACTCTTTGGTGAATACCATCTGGCCCTGGTGTCTTATTAATTTATCAAAGCTGTTGCAGCCACTAACCTTCCAACCAAAAAAAGGAACCTCTTTGCTGACTGTAGAAGGGTCCTACAAGCCCCCACAGGGCCTGATTTTCCAGCACTCCTACCCCTTACAGGCCCAGGGAGTAAGACAGCAAGATTGATCCAACCCTGGTTCTCTGCTAACCACTGGGCAGGCCCAGGGAACCTAAGATTGGGAATTGAACCTGGTTCTCCCATAATAGCAGTGCAGAGCATGAGTCACTTGGAAGCTACACCACTTAACCAAGTCTCTTTCATGTCCCAGCACCCTCAGCCCCAGCTCTGCCCTTTTTCACTGACCACAGTTATGTTAGGCACAGTTCCTGCAGTGCCTTACATGGGAGATATACAGGGACTGCGTAAATTACACCAAGGACATTGCCCATTTCACTAACATTCCAGCAATTCTCTGTCTCTCTCTGTCTTGTTTGGGCTGTTTTAGTCCAACACAACCATCACTCATCTGGAGCTGGAAGATAACTGGATCCTGGCTGAAGGAGTCATGTGTCTGGTACAGATGCTGCGAGAGAACTGCTACATTCAAGAGCTGGTATTCAATTTTCCTCCTAGTTCTAACACACTGGAACATGGCAATATAGGAGACATACAAGCTCCCACCATTAGTCATCTCATCCAGTTTCCTTCCTTACTGGGGCAGACCATTGATCTTTCAGTTCTCGTATCCCCACCTTGTGCTGTACCAAATCATATGCTGCATTTTTAATATAAAACAATAGTATCTGCCTCAGATTTTCTGCACAAAATATCTGAGGAAATTTTGAATTTTCTGAGTTTCAAGAAAATCAGTTAATTAGTTTCCAAGTTCTAATTGCCTCCTCACAAAAAAATTCTCATTCTGAATGTCATAATTTTTGTGCCCCTCTAGTTTAAAAAGTATGAGCCGCAGAAAAGCAAAATAGTGAGAGCATGATAGGCTCACTGGTGCTATGGAATTATTTATTTAATTTACAGAAACACACAAAATGATTACCTTCTTTCTCATAAATAAATCCTTCTACAGTATGGTTAGCCAATGGAGAAAATGTTCTGTGTTGGAGACTTTCATGCTCCAACAGGGTATGTGGAAGCCCTTCTGAAGAGACTAAGAGAGGAATACGAAATTACTTTTTATATATGGTCTAAGTAACATTTCCAGTATCCAAAATTGGGGGCATATGGAATGGATTTTGTAAGGTCTTGGGCTTTGTGTTGCGTCAAAGAAGATCTTTGACAAAGTAACTGCTGGTTCTTTGAAGACCAAGACCTCAGTGAAGTTGTTGTCTCCTATTACGAAGGAGCTGAGGTTGCACATACAAGTATCAAAAAAGAAGGAAACCTTTGGTTTTAATTACTGTCTAGGAGTGACCCTGCCTGACTAGTTGCCTCTGTCCTGCTGGTCTTGGATTCTCTTGGCCTTTCTTGCACATTCAGCCACAAACAACAATAAAAGCAGCTCTATTCTGGGGAGGGGGGGTTCCTTTCATATGCTTGATACTTCCCTTTCAGAACATCTCCAATAATCACATTGGCACAGAAGGAGCGGAAGCCATCTCCAGGATGTTCCTGGATAATATTTCTAGTCTCCGGGCTGTTCAGCTCTCAGGTGGGTCCATATATTATAAGAAGGTGGCGGAGTAGGAGATTGATATGATAACATTTTCACTTCTATAGCTCTTCTCATCCTGAAAGCACGTTATAGACTATGGGCCAGATTCTGCTCTCATGTATATGTACTCTGGTGTAAATCCAGTGAAGTCTAGATTTATACTTATATTCATACCAAAATAAGGATCTGGCCCTGTATACATAGAGCACCTCTGAACTACAGCCACCTCTGAGCAATTTCGGTGTGGCCCTCAGCTAGGCAATGTCTGAGTGCTCTGTGAGTCCTAAGACAACATTAGTAAGAAAGTCAAAAGAAGAGAAAGGGTGGAGGTAACCTCTTTCAACCCTATTTGTTCTTCATTATTATGGGATGCCATTCCAGCCAGCCCAGGAAGTTCTCCCAGACACAATGCAATGTCACAAAGGAGACCTTTGGGCTCTGTTAACACATGCTTCTCCTCTGCAGGAAACAACTTTAGGGAGGAAACTGCACAGTACTTTGCCGAGGCACTAGTGGTAAGTAATTTGCCAAGCAGGGAGGAGGTGGAGGGGAGAGTGGGCCTGGCAGGAAGCAGGTTTCTGCACAGAACCATTCACAGTCCTAAGGCTGCAAAACTTTCACGGAGGTCATGGAAGTCACAGATTCCGTGACATTCCAGGACCTCCATGACTTCTGCAGTGGCCGGTGCAGCTGACTCCAGGGCCGCCCAAGCAGCTGGGGCAGCCCTGGCGTCAGCTGCACTGGCCACTGCTCAGGTGGCCCCAGGCAGCTAGTCCCGGGTGCTGCCCTGGAGCATCTCTCCAGGAGCTGCAGCAGCAGCGCCCTGACCCCCCCCCCCCCAACATCAGTGGCAGCAGGGCCCCGGGCAGCGGTGGAGCCCTGGGCCACCCCAACCCCAGCAGCAGCGTTGGTGGAGTCCTGGGCCACTCCACCCCCAGCAGCAGCAGGGTCCCAAGCTGCCCCCCATAGCAACAGCATTGGCAGGGCCCCAGGCCATCCCACCCCAGCAGCAGCGGGGCCCTGGACGCCACCCTCACACCCCCGGAGCAGCAGCATCCCCCGGAACATCCCCCGCAGCATCCGCAGGAGCGCCTACCGTCCCTAGCACCTAAGATTTAGTTAGGGGTATTTTTAGTAAAAAGTCATGGACAGGACACAGGCCATGACTTTTTGGTTATTGCCCATGACCTGTCCATGACTTTTACTAAAAATAGCTGTGATAAAATTGGAGTACTTGTGGCACCTTAGAGACTAACAAATTTATTAGAGCATAAGCTTTCGTGGACTACAGCCCACTTCTTCGGATGCATATAGAATGGAACATATAATGAGGAGATATGTGTTTATTATTATATGTTCATTATATGTTCCATTCTATATGCATCCGAAGAAGTGGGCTGTAGTCCACGAAAGCTTATGCTCTAATAAATTTGTTAGTCTCTAAGGTGCCACAAGTACTCCTGTTCTTCTTTTTGCGGATACAGACTAACACGGCTGTTACTCTGAAACTTGTGATAAAATTGTAGCCTTAATTAAGGGCTCTCCCCATTTTAAAGCCCTTACTTACTTGGTTTGATTCCCACCAACTAGTGCCCACATGATTTCCTGACATAAGTCTGGTGAATGCTTGTCACTCGCTTTAGAAAGGAGACAGGCTAGGAGGACACGGAGAAGTGTGTACCAGGTTAATGTGTTCTCAGGACAACTCTTGGGGTCTGGCTAGGATATGAACCCTCTGGAGTGCGTAACAGGAGTACAGAAGGGGATTTTGGGGATGCAAAGCTTTCAAGAAACATAAGTGGTCTGATTTTAAATCACTTTGAAAGTCAGAAGTAAAAAGAAGTTTAGTGCCTTTCTCAGTTTATTCTCTATCACAAAAACCATTACACAATTTGGCAGCACTGGACATTTCTGCCCAGGATCTGAATTTGTAACACAAAGTGCTATAGGTCAGGATTGGAATGAGGCGCATTGGTAGAGGAGGAATATGGGGACCGAACTGGAATAGCAGGGTGTGCTGCAGAACAGGACTGGGTCCATAAACAGAGTGTGAGAGTGAAGTTTGAACAGCATTTGTTATTACTGTGCCTAGCTGCTTTGACTCCTCTGTTTCATGAGGAAAAAATACAATGTTAAAAGACTGACAAACCTGCTTTGTTCTGGGAATCATAATCCTCTATCTCCGTGGCAGGGCCGGCTCCAGGGTTTTGGCCGCCCCAAGCAGCAAAAAAAAAAAAAAGCGCCGCGATCGTGATCTGCGGTGGCAATTCGTCGGGAGGTCCTACAATCCGAGCTGGAGCGAGGGACCGTCCGCCGAATTACCGCCGAATAGCTGGACGTGCCACCCCTCTCCGGAGTGGCTGCCCCAAGCACCTTCTTGACAAGCTGGTGCCTGGAGCCGGCCCTGCTCCGTGCTGACAAACTGCTGTGCACTTGAATAGCTGAGAGCCTATATTTCATTCTCTTCTGGGGACTTAGGATGGCAGCTGACTGCAGCTGGATGGAAGATCTGATTCTCTCTGCATCATTTCTATCCATAGGGCAATTACCGAGTGAAGGAGCTGGACCTCAGCCACAATGAGTTCTCTGAGAAGGGAGGAGAGCATCTGGGACAGATGTTGGGTAACTCCAATCATTACTTCCACAGAGCCAGCTGGGCAGTCAGTACAGGCATCCTTTCCCTTAGAGACCTCTGGGGGCCAGCCCTGATGCAGAAGTGAATCCACCACTTTTCTTACATTTTACCGCAAGAAGGTTGTGGGGCTTGATGGCTACTGTAAAGGACTGAGAGCTACGGCTTTAACCCTCCTGGCTTGGCCACTGATTCACCCTTAACTCCATATCGCTTTGGGTGACTCTCTCAACTTCCTTGGGGCTGAGACTTCTCAATTTGCCAAAATCCAAATCTCGGGTGCTAATAGTGTCACAGGGAAAGACCTTTATAAATCTCTCTCTTTCTCTTAGTATTTCTGCCTGTCTATCACAGTGACCCCTTGGCAGCAAATGTATGCTTTTTAACCACACAGTGCTCCCTTAAACTATACTGAAATCCTTTCTTTGGTCCAAATAACACTTTCATTTTCCTGATTCAGTGTTTCCACCATCATAGATTTACTATTAAGATCAGCCTGGGTATTTAGAAGACCGATAAATTCAATCCTGTGATGAGTGAGAAGGGACTGTGTTTGTGCCTCATTTAATCCAGTGGGAAAATGGGGTCTAAAGATAAACAGGGGCCTTCACAGAGCAAGCAGAAGCTGTGTCTGAGCCCAGCTCTCCCATGGAAATAAATGTCCTTCCTTCCAGCTCCACTGAGGCACAAAATGAAAAGATGAAAAACCATTTGTAATAGATTTTTTTTAAGTTGGACAAACCTGCCAGCTGTTGGGATCCAAACTGCTGTCCATGGAGAATCATCATAAAATCAGATAGGAACTTGTTGGCAGCCAGCCTCTTGCCCCAATCAGAGGTCATTTCCCAACACTGTAGCAGGACTCCTCTCTCACTAATGGATTCACACACAGCACTAATGGATTCACACACATCCTACCCTGAGTAAAATTGCCACCATGTGCCATGCTTTGCAGCTGGACTGGCACAGGCACACATACAGCTGTGTATATCTGACACAAAGGGTTGAATTTCTATTTGCTTGCTAATCAGCTGCAGGCAGAGTGCGTCTTGCTTTTTTGTGTGTGTAGGAGGGAGAATCCCACCCATCTGTTACAGAAAGTGAGCGTCCACTAGTATTAACCATCTCCCTTCCCTCACCCGTCCAGTGTAATATGTTTTTTGCATAAGCCAGAGAAACTGTTTTCTTCTGCCTCCTCGAGCTGAAAATTACACCTCCAGCTCGAAGTGGAGACGTACCTTGCATCACCAACATATTCTCTGCTCTTCAGATTCTCTGGTGAGCACGGAGGCTCTGGCTAGAGTTAAAACAGAGGCAGGTTTCACCTGCTGCAAGTCATAGATTCATAGATTCATAGATTCTAGGACTGGAAGGGACCTCGAGAGGTCATCGAGTCCAGTCCCCTGCCCGCATGGCAGGACCAAATACTGCCTAGACCATCCCTAATAGACATTTATCTAACCTACTCTTAAATATCTCCAGAGACGGAGATTCCACAACCTCCCTAGGCAATTTGTTCCAGTGTTTAACCACCCTGACAGTTAGGAACTTTTTCCTAATGTCCAATCTAGACCTCCCTTGCTGCAGTTTAAACCCATTGTTTCTGGTTCTATCCTTAGAGGCTAAGGTGAACAAGTTCTCTCCCTCCTCCTTATGACACCCTTTTATATACCTGAAAACTGCTATCATGTCCCCTCTCAGTCTTCTCTTTTCCAAACTAAACAAACCCAATTCTTTCAGCCTTCCTTCATAGGTCATGTTCTCAAGACCTTTAATCATTCTTGTTGCTCTTCTTTGGACCCTTTCCAGTTTCTCCACATCTTTTTTAAAATGCGGCGCCCAGAACTGGACACAATACTCCAGCTGAGGCCTAACCAGAGCAGAGTAGAGCGGAAGAATGACTTCTCGTGTCTTGCTCACAACACACCTGTTAATGCATCCCAGAATCATGTTTGCTTTTTTTGCAACAGCATCACACTGTTGACTCATATTTAGCTTGTGGTCCACTATAACCCCTAGATCCCTTTCTGCCGTACTCCTTCCTAGACAGTCTTTTCCCATTCTGTATGTGTGAAATTGATTTTTCCTTCCTAAGTGGAGCACTTTGCATTTGTCTTTGTTAAACTTCATCCTGTTTAACTCAGACCATTTCTCCAATTTGTCCAGATCATTTTGAATTATGACCCTGTCCTCCAAAGTAGTTGCAATCCCTCCCAGTTTGGTATCATCCGCAAACTTAATAAGCGTACTTTCTATGCCAATATCTAAGTCGTTGATGAAGATATTGAACAGAGCCGGTCCCAAAACAGACCCCTGCGGTACCCCACTCGTTACGCCTTTCCAGCAGGATTGGGAACCATTAATAACAACTCTCTGAGTACGATTATCCAGCCAGTTATGCACCCACCTTATAGTAGCCCCATCTAATTTGTATTTGCCTAGTTTATCGATAAGAATATCATGCGAGACCGTATCAAATGCCTTACTAAAGTCTAGGTATACCACATCCACCGCTTCACCCTTATCCACAAGGCTCGTTATCCTATCAAAGAAAGCTATCAGATTGGTTTGACATGATTTGTTCTTCACAAATCCATGCTGGCTATTCCCTATCTCCTTACCACCTTCCAAGTGTTGGCAGACGATTTCCTTAATTACTTGCTCCATTATCTTCCCTGGCACAGAAGTTAAACTAACTGGTCTGTAGTTACCTGGGTTGTTTTTATTTCCCTTTTTATAGATGGGCACTATATTTGCCCTTTTCCAGTCTTCTGGAATCTCTCCCGTCTCCCATGACTTTCCAAAGATAATAGCTAGAGGCTCAGATACCTCCTCTATTAGCTCCTTGAGTATTCTAGGATGCATTTCATCAGGCCCGGGTGACTTGCAGGCATCTAACTTTTCTAAGTGATGTTTAACTTGTTCTTTTTTTATTTTATCCGCTAAACCTACCCCCTTCCCATTAGCATTCACTATGTTAGGCATTCCTTCAGACTTCTCGGTGAAGACCGAAACAAAGAAGTCATTAAGCATCTCTGCCATTTCCAAGTTTCCTGTTACTGTTTCTCCCTCTTCACTAAGCAGTGGGCCTACCCTGTCTTTGGTCTTCCTCTTGCTTCTAATGTATTGATAAAAAGTCTTCTTGTTTCCTTTTATTCCCGTAGCTAGTTTGAGCTCATTTTGTGCCTTTGCCTTTCTAATCTTGCCCCTGCATTCCTGTGTTGTTTGCCTATATTCATCCTTTGTAATCTGTCCTAGTTTCCATTTTTTATATGACTCCTTTTTATTTTTTAGATCGTGCAAGATCTCGTGGTTAAGCCAAGGTGGTCTTTTGCCACATTTTCTATCTTTCCTAACCAGCGGAATAGCTTGCTTTTGGGCCCTTAATAGTGTCCCTTTGAAAAACTGCCAACTGCCAAGTCAGTTCATGTTGTTGATGGATTTGTAGCAACCCTTTTTTCTTGGTCTCTTAGCAATTGTTTGGTGGAGGAATCCAGGCTCTGGAACTTAAGCTGCTCTTCAGTGGCATCTCTGCTTTTCTGATCAGGTTGATAGCCCTCAGAACGTTGCTGGGCCTGCCCTGCTCCAAAAAGCATCTGTAGCATAGGCTATTTCACGCTCTCCCCTTGTACAGAGCACCGTTGGGCCTCACAGGACCAGCTACCAACTCAGAGAGCTCCACTGCACACTGTCACAGCTCAGGGCAACTGCACCTGTATTTCCCCTCAGTGGTCCAACCAGGGCACCCTCTCCCAGGCCTCCAGCTCCCCAACTGTTGTCTTTCCTGTATCTCACTTCGTTCTGACCGAGCTACTACCAGGTAGAAACAGGCTGCCCAAGCACACACGTTTACTTTCTCTTCAGAGATGGTTAACGGTGTGACTGCCCACAGCTATAAGTTACCATACAGTTCTTTCTGAGCAAACCTATTTGATTCTTAAGGTCAAAGCATTACAGAGAAAACATTAAAAACAATAGAGGAACCTACATGCATGCCAATCATTTTATCAGAGATCACCCCAACCCTTACATGGCCTCTGGCAGGAGCAATCCTTCAATCTCCACCAGGTTTTTTTTTTGTGATTTCAAATTCATCACAGCTTCAGCTCAGAACAAGCACACTCATAACATGTTTAGTCCACCCTTTATACAGTTCAGGGGTCTTTGATCGAGAATTTCCAGGAGCAGGTAATTAGTAGACAATGGGTTTTCCTCCCTGGACAGGGCTCAAAAGGATGGATTCCAAGTAGGTCATTTGCATTCCCCTTAATCCCTGGTACTTCCTAGGAAATCCACTCTACATGTATTATTCCAAAAGGCCCTTTGAAGTTTCTAATCCCTTCCATAGAGGGCATTAGTCAGTCTCCTTAGAGAAGTTACAGATAATTCCCCACTAACACAAACACAACTGCATATTTAATACAATGGACCACAAAGGCATTGAATCTAATTTAATAAGGTTTAACTTAAATGAATAAAGTTCATTCATGACATTGCAGGAAATTGTCCGTCTGTCACACACACCTTACAAGAGGAGTATTTGGTGCTCAGGCCACTATCAGATTCCCACTGGAGGAAGGGGCAGTGGTCCCTGGTATCACTATCATGTATCAGTGATGGGGGTGTTATTAGTGGGGATGGCAGCAGTAGTGTCGAGTGTGGAATCAATACGGAGGGTAGCAACAGCAGGTTGTTTCTCTAATATAGGATGTGTTATTATTCCTTTAAGATCCCTAATAGTGTCTGTAGCCTGTTACTGCAGTCTGTGTCTAGTGTCTTGGGAGGTGGAGAAATGGAGCGTCTTTTGTATGAATATATTTGCATGTATTTGTACATGTATCTGTATGCAGCTCTGTGTGTAGTAACTGCAAGTGTATGTGGGTGTGGTTGAGTGAGAGAGAGACTGTGTGAATCTGTCTGTGAGCGTGCTTACCACGTGTGTCTAGCTAGATTATTTCTCTATATGTGTTCATTTGTAGCATGTATTGTATGGTGTGTGCCTGGGATTACCTCATGTCTCACCACTCCTTCAATAACATGAATCTCTAGTCCCTTTTAAAATGCATTTCTGTTCATTCTCCTTCTTCAGCTAACATCTCTTTTCCTCTTCCTCAGCCAACAATGAAGCACTGGAGTTTCTGAACCTGAGCTGGAACCACTTGCGGATGAAGGGGGCTGTGGCACTGGGTGCTGGTCTCAGAGTAAGCCTCCCTCCTGAACAGTGATATGACTGACCCTGATTGTTAGCTGAGCTTGGAAAGTTGGCATGTCCTGGCATGTACTGATCTGCCCTTGTTCTGCTAATGGTTCTTTCATATCATCACTAGCCATTCAACTTCCTGTGTTTGCCAATAACCTATGCCCCTCTAATTTTACAGAGGGGTCAACTTTAGGCAACACTCAAAACCAAGCAACAGAGAAACAACAGATACTCCCATCCATACCCTCCTCTGACAAAGGGGTCTTCTATGACACATACTCCCAGTGACCCCTCATCTAGGCTTCTCGCCTGTCAAGCTTTAGTTTACTTTAGATTAATCTGCTTCAGAGATCCCTCATTGGGCAGAGGCACAGATTCCCCTCCCTACCCACTCTCTCAAACATCACACATCCCTGAGCCAAAGTCTGTCTGATGATGACGTAATGGCAATGGCAAACATGATTCATGAAAAGGGAAATAAAAACAACCCAGGATACTACAGACCAGTTAGTTTAACTTATGTGCAAGGGAAGATAATGGAGCAAGTAATTAAGGAAATCATCTGCAAACATGTGGAAGGTGGTAAGGTGATAGGGAATAGCCAGCATGGATTTGTAAAGAACAAATCATGTCAAACCAATCTGATAGCTTTCTTTGATAGGATAACGAATCTTGTGGATAAGGGAGAAGCGGTGGATGTGGTATACATAGACTTTAGTAAGGCATTCAATATGGTCTTGCATTATATTCTTATCAATAAACTAGGCAAATACCACTTAGATGGAGCTACTATAAGGGGGGTGCATAACTGGCTGGATAATGGTACTCAGAGAGTAGTTATTAATGGTTCCCAATCCTGCTGGAAAGGTATAACAAGTGGGCTTCCGCAGGGGTCTGTTTTGGGACCGGCTCTGTTCAATATCTTCATCAATGACTTAGATATTGGCATAGAAAGTACAGTTATTAAGTTTGCGGATGATACTAAATTGGGAGGGATTGCAACTGCTTTGGAGGATAAGGTCATAATTCAAAATGATCTGGACAAATTGGAGAAATAGTTTGAGGCAAACAGGATGAAGTTTAACAAAGACAAATGCAAAGTGCTCCACTTAGGAAGGAACAATCAGTTTCACACATACAGAATGGGAAGAAACTGTCTAGGAAGGAGTACGGCAGAAAGGGATTTAGGGGTTATAGTGGACCACAAGCTAAATATGAGTCAACAGTGTGATGCTGTTGCGAAAAAAGCAAACATGATTCTGGGATGCATTAACAGGTGTGTTGTGAGCAAGACACGAGAAGTCATTCTTCTGCTCTACTCTGCGCTGGTTAGGCCTCAACTGGAGTATTGTGTCCAGTTCTGGGCACCGCATTTCAAGAAAGATGTGGAGAAATTGGAGAGGGTCCAGAGAAGAGCAACAAGAATGATTAAAGGTCTTGAGAACATGACCTATGAAGGAAAGCTGAAAGAATTGGGTTTGTTTAGTTTGGAAAAGAGAAGACTGAGAGGGGACATGATAGCAGTTTTCAGGTATCTAAAAGAGTGTCATGAGGAGGAGGGAGAAAACTTGTTCACCTTAGCCTCGAAGGATAGAACAAGAAGCAATGGGCTTAAACTGCAGCAAGGGAGGTTTAGGTTGGACATTAGGAAAAAGTTCCTAACTGTCAGGGTGGTTAAACACTAGAATAAATTGCCTAGGGAGGTTGTGGAATCTCCATCTCTGGAGATATTTAAGAGTAGGTTAGATAAATATCTATCGGGGATGGTCTAGACAGTATTTGGTCCTGCCATGAGGGCAGGAGACTGGACTTGATGACCTCTCGAGGTCCCTTCCAGTCCTAGAATCTATTAATCTATTCAGGCACAGCACCTCCCTCTCCAATGTACTGCTTCATGGGTGCTTCTTGGCCTTTTTATAATCACCTATTTTCAGAATAGCATGTAAAGGACTACGCACTCTAGCATAAAGGGCACCTCTGAGAGAAAGCCTTTAGTGGGGAGTCTCCGCGGGTAATAATAGGGCAGTGCTGAGAGGAAGCTCACATCACTGAAGTCTGGGCAGGATTTGGTAGCTCACACAAATGTAGTCCTAGAGGGCACTGACCGTCAGTGCTGGGAGGAAGTTCACACCAGTGGGCTGTGGGCTGGCCCTGGTTAGCTCACACAGGTGCAGTTCCACTCAGCACTGCTGGGAAGAATTTTGCATCACTGTGCTCAGGGCTGGCACTGGTAGGTCACATCTGTGAGGAAACTCACACTGCTGGAGCCCCAGCTGGCATTTGCTAGGTTCTGCTGTGAGGCCACTGACATAAGTGGAATTCTATCTGGCAAAGACAACAGTGAAGAAGCAGGCAGAGCTCTTAAGTCCCCAGTTGGTTCACTGCCTCAGTCATGAAAGGGGGCTTCACAGGAGGAATAGATTGATGCATCAGCTGGATTTGCAATGGCTGTGATGCCAGTGGTGATTTCTCTTCTCTCTCTGGAGGTCAATGGAACGCTGAAGATACTTGACCTCTCATGGAATGGCTTTGGGAATGAAGGGGCTCTGGCCCTTGGAGAAGCTCTCAAACTTAACAACATTCTGGTCCAACTGGACATCAGCAGCAACCATATCAACAATGAAGGGGCTGGGAAGCTGGCCAAGGGGCTAGAGGTCAATGGAAATCTCAAAATCCTGAAGGTAAAGACAAAGCCTGAATTGGGCTATGAGTAAGGGAAGAGGGTGTAAAACCCTGAGCCGGGGGTGAGGAAAACTCTGATATGAGCTGCCTAAGCTGAAATGGAAAGCAATTGGTTTTGTGCTAAGCAAGAGACAGGCAAAGGAGGAGAAGAAGGAGGTGACCAGAATCTATTCCTGTAGTTGGCTTTGCAGAGTTTAATGGGAAGGTGACAAGATGGACAGATAATGAAGATAAACTTGTTGAAAGGGCACAGTTGGGCCATGACCCTCCTAAAGTCTAAACTGAGGGGGAAAGAGATATACCCACACTTATTACCAGGAAGTGAAATTCTCCTCCTAATTTTTTTTCCATTTGTCTTCCACCACAGCTGTCTCATAATCCCCTAACTGTAGAGGGTGCCATTGCGCTTGTCACATCCATCAGGAAGAATCCAAAATCCAAGATGGAAGAGATCAACATCTCAGTAAGATGGTGTTAGGGTTGGTAGAGTCCCAAAATATATACATTAGAACCTTTTGGAGCCACCTGAATTCTAGTGCTAAACTCTTTTAGAACTCTTTGAGGTCTGTCTTCTGGGTTACCTGTATCAGTTCAGCTCCAGCCACTAATGACAAAACATTACTATTTAACAGCTCTTCAATGGCATGAGTGGAAGTTGTGAGGTCTCAATCTAGTTCCTGGTAGATTGCTATCCATATCACCATCACAGTTAGCAGTAATTGGCCATCTTGACTGCAATCTCAGCAAAGAGGACAAAGCATGAGTTCGCCTTGGAGGCTAAACTCCTTCTCATGCTACAATATGACCTTCCAGGGCAGTATAGTAGAGCAGTGGTTCTCAAACTAGGGCCGCCGCTTGTTCAGGGAAAGCCCCTGGCGGTTTGTTTACCTGAGGCGCCCGTAGGTTCATTTGATCACAGCTCCCAGTGGCCGAGGTTCGCTGCTTCAGGTCAATGGGGGCTGCGGGAAGCGGCGGCCAGTACATCCCTCAGCCCGCGCCGCTTCCCGATCATAAATGTTTCCTTATCACTTGAAGAACTAAGACTTTAGAATGTCTATAAGAGAAATCATTTTCAATAAGAATTTTTTCTAGAATCCATTGCATGGGATTGAAACCAAGAGGTTCTTTTCTTTGCAGAGGAAAGGGGTGAAAAGGGCCATTTTTCTGATTTCTTAGTTTATCTCTGGATAACACATCCTAAGCATTAATCCTCCTTACATTCTTTTACACAGTCTACCACTTACAAATTGCAAGTAAAGACTCAGATCAAATATTCTATACAAAACATGAATCACAATAACTAATACTAAAACATATGATAAAAGAAAATAGTATGAAATACTAAAGCAAAATAGAAGGTATCAAGATGAATTTCAGAGTCTTGGTAACTTCACTTGGGGTAATAAACATGGTATTATTTTCCTTGAGCTTTGGAAGCCTGTCACACTGACAGAAAGCAGAGGCCTCCAGGAATCTCCTTACCTAGCTTGATGTTTTATATAATCAAATAAGCAACTAACAAGCATTTGAGCACTCATATTCTCCAAGCATCATGTGTATGAACATCATTTTAAGTGTCTCTTAAAAATTTCAGTAAAGGCAAAGACAAGTTTGTAATAACCTAATATAATAAAAATCAATTATAATGATTTCATTAATAACTATTTTTGCATCAATATTGAGGTTTACCCCCTACAGGTGGCTATAAAACCTGAAGATAGAATATTGTATTAGTGCTGTCTTTGCTATAACTGCTCTGGGGATAGTTGACTTAAGTTTGATTTTCAGAAATGCTCAGCCCGCACTACTCCATCAAAATCTATGAGCGCTGCAACTGCTCAGCATCTCTGAAAACCAAACTCTTAGTCTCCAGATACTGCCAATATGTAACCTTTAACCAACACTACATACTTAGAGCCCTGCAAAACTGCGGGTATCCGCTTTATATCCATGGACCATTTCTGAGGATAGCAGCATGGATGTGGATACAAATTTTGTATCCGCACAGGACTTTGACGGTAAGAGCCGGGCGGGCAGCTGTGAGGAACCATGGCACGGATCCTTCACCTGCCCTGGGCGGGTGCCTGGGGGGCAGGGACACTGGGTGGGGGCTGCTTGGGCCTCTGCCATGGCTCTCCACAGCTGCCCGCCCGGATCTTATTGTGGCCAGGCTGCAGCTCCGAGCCGCCCCTCTCCCTGCCGGAGCCAGGTCGGGGAGAGTCACACTGGCATCTGTGGGGAGTCTGGGTCCCTCCACTTGCCCTGGGCAGAGGGCTGGGACACTGGGTGGGGGTCTGCGTGGGTTTCCTGCCCAGGGCAGGTGGAGGGTCTGCCGCCAGTGTGGCTCTCCCCGGCCCGGCTCCAGCCGGGGAGGGAGGGTGGCTCAGAGCTGCAGCCCAGCCACAGTAAGAGCAGGCAGCTGTGGGGAGCCTCAGCAGACCCTCCACCTGCCCCGGGTGGGGGGCCCAAGCAGCCCCTGGGCAGCTCCACAGCATGGAGCCCAGCCGGGGAGTTGTGGGGAGCCGTGGTGGACCCTCCACCTGCTCACGGTGCGGGTGAGAGGCTGAGAGCAGTCCCTGGCTATGTCCCCGTCCCCCAGGTTCCCTGCCCAGCTGAGGGCAGGTGGAGGGTCCCTGACTCCACGTGGGCTCCCCACAGCTGCCCACATGGCTCTCTCCAACTGGGCTCTGGCGGGTGGGGGGAGGGATGCCTTGGCGCCTCAGCCAGGCCCCCACTGTAGAGCCCTGCAACCCCGCAGATATCTGTGGATGTGGATATCTGCAGATAATTTTTGTGGATAGCGGATCGGATTCGGATACACATTTGTGTATCCACGCAGGGCTATATACATAATGAAACAGAGTTTTACGAAAAGCACTGAAAATTCTAGGTGTCAAGTGAAACTCAACCCCCTCCCAGATTCCCCTGTCCCTGTAGGGTGGACTGTAAAGAGACATTATTGGAGAAACTAACCCCTTTGACTTTAGATCAGTTTTAATTTTTTTTTCTGCAGAAAGACAAGCAATGATGAGCAGGTCATATGTTGAGCAAGTGGGGAGGGGACCATCTCCCAATGATCTTCTGATGACCGACTATTTGAGCCAGGTGGCAGATGTGTTTCAGCTTGACAGACATTTGTCTTGTGTCAAACTGAAGTAAATTTTGTGTATCACAAGTGGTGATAGGTGGTGAGGATAAAGAAAGGGAACATACGCTCAGAGGCTGAAGCACTAAAGAGTCTTGGGCCCCCAGTGGGATCCACTAAAGTGAAGTGTGGGGAGGAAAGAAGGTCTGAGGCATGGGGAGCATAGTTAATATTGAGATAAGATGGGGTTCATTAATATAGACGGTTTCTTGCTTTCATTAAACCCTCAGGCAGGCTGAACAATATGGCTGGGATGTCTGTGCTGAGTGTGGTGTCCTCTTTCCCCTACATTAGAATGTGCTTGTGAATGGAAGCTTCCTCAAGCTGCTGGACGTGGTGTGTCAGGTGCACCCTGAATTAGATGTCATCTATGGTGGGGTTCGAGGCTTCATCTCCAAGAAGCCTGAACAGCGTCCAGACCCCATGATGCTGATTCAGGTGAGCAGTCCAGATTGGCTACATAGTCTCTCCACACAAATAAGCAATGGCCACGTTAACTCCACCCTATACCGAAAACCCACCGACTGCTACGCCTACCTTCATACCTCCAGCTTCCACCCTGGACACACCACACGATCCATCGTCTACAGCCAAGTGCTGAGGTACAACCGCATCTGCTCCAACCCCTCAGACAGAGACCAACACCTACAAGATCTTCACTAAGCATTCTCAAAACTACAATACCCACACAAGGAAATAAAGAAACAAATCAACAGAGCCAGACGTGTACCCAGAAGCCTCCTACAAGACAGGCCCAAAAAAGAAACCAACAGAACTCCACTGGCCATCACCTACAGTCCTCAGCTTAAACCTCTCCAACGCATCATCAGTGATCTACAACCCATCCTGGACAATGATCCCTCACTTTCACAGACCTGGGAAGGCAGGCCAGTCCTCGCCCACAGACAACCCGCCAACCTTAAGCATATTCTCACCAGCAACCCCGCACCGCACCATAACAACTCTAACTCAGGACCCAATCCATGCAACAAACCTCGATGCCAACTCTGCCCACATATCTACACCAGCAACACCATCACAGGACCTAACCAGATCAGCTACAACGTCACCGGCTCATTCACCTGCATGTCCACCAATGTTATATACGCCACCATGTGCCAGCAATGTCCCTCTGCTATGCATATTGGCCATACTGGACAGTCACTACGCAAGAGGATAAATGGACACAAGTCAGATATCAGGAATGGCAATATACAAAAACCTGTAGGAGAACACTTCAACCTCCCTGGCCACACAATAGCAGATGTAAAGGTAGCCATCTTACAGCAAAAAAACTTCAGGACCAGACTCCAAAGAGAAACTGCTGAGCTCCAGTTCATTTGCAAATTTGACACCATCAGATCAGGATTAAACAAAGACTCTGAATGGCTATCCAACTACAGAAGCAGTTTCTCCTCCCTTGGTATTCACACCTCAACTCCTAGCAGAGCACCTCACCCTCCCTGATTGAACTAACCTCGTTATCTCCATACTGATTTATACCTGCCTCTGGAAATTTCCATTACTTGCGTCTGATGAAGTGAGGTTCTTACCCACAAAAGCTTATGCTCCAATACTTCTGTTAGTCTTAAAGGTGCCACAGGACCCTCTGTTGCTCTCCACACCTAGTGCACAAACTCTGGGCTACTTCAGGGAGGGATGAGCTTTCTTCTCAGCAAAAAATTCAGCCAGTTAGGACCCTCCAGAAGAGGCCACGCAGTCTCCTCTTGTATTGTGGAATGGAGCATTCCATAGTCACACATTTAATTCCATGTAGAATTACTTAGCAAATCTTTCTGTTTTTTAGGGGAAACACATGGCTGGGGATTGGATGGCTCACAGGGGTCTGACATCTGAATAAGATAAAAACTTTTTTTTAACCTCTAGTCTGATGGTTTGAATCTCATTCAGGTCAGTAATGACTAAAAATCATTAGTAATAATAATTCTGTGACTTTGTATGACATCTTCAATCCAAGAATTTCAAAGCACTTTACAAAAATGGGTCAGTATTATCTCTGTTTTACAGATGAGGAAAGTGAGGCACAAGGAAGTTAAATGGCTTGCCTAATTTCACACAGCAAGTCAGTGGCAGAGTTGAGAATAATAATCCAGATCTTCTGATTCCCAGTCCTATTCTATAATCACCTGACAGTACTGCTCCCTTGTCCAACTGATGGTTGTCAGATGAGCTGTCTGAAACATGCTGGTGGATCTCAGTTCAGATCATCACAAAACCCCCACTACCCCAGTTGAACTTAATAGGACCCCTTTTGGAGCCTTCAAGATTAAGCTATATAAATACAAGATATTATATTATTTATTAACACATATTGCCAGAAACTTTATATAACTATTTTCAAAGGCCTGTAATTTCTACAAGTGACAGCAGGTGGCGATGTCCCCCTTGCTGGGACAGGAGAGTCATACAATCAGACCTGTTTCAGAGTAGCAGCTGTGTTAGTCTGTAGCCGCAAAAAGAAGGTGATCTGGATAAAAAAAGTTTTCACGACCAGGCTGCTACTACTAACCTGGCTGCATTCCTTAGTGGCTAAGCAGAATATTAGCCAGTTAACCTCTGCAACACTGTATATGTGGCTTTGAATAAGTGTGCTGGGATCTAGATAAGGTGTTAGGAGCCCTAGTGTACAACCTGGATGCACTTGGAACAGCTGGTTGCACTGAAGATGGGAGAGGTGGTGAGAGCCACAGAGAACTGTTCACTGTGCGTACAGATCTTGGTGACCAACACAGACCTGGGATGAGAGTGAACAGCAAAGACGACATGTGTTTGCAGTAGAATATGGTATCAAAAATAGACAAAGCTGTTTTGGGTTGCATGTGCAAAAGCACTGAAGCTTACAGCAAGAAAATGCTAGTTCCTCGCTGCATGGCATCAGGAATAAAAAAAAATTCTTAAAGCTAATGTTAAAATTATCTAATACATGGGTTAAAGAAAGAGTTTATATACATCTGGGTATAATGCTTAAATTATCCAAAAGTACAAAGTTTGGTTTAAAAAGTCATAAAATACAGATGGTACATAATCTGCAATATCCCAAATTAAGGCTGATAAATTTAATTATACAGTTTAAATATTAGCATCCAAATATTCAGGTACATCACTCATGAAAAGTTATACTAAAAGTAGCTTGTGGAAAGCAAATATAGTAATGAGTGTAGATTGTCCCTCAGTAATTGAGAATATAGGATAGGTTGTCCCTCAGTAAATACAATCCATCAGAGAAGTACTTCAGTTACTTTCCTGACTTCACTTCTCAATGGCACTCTAGCTCATTTCTCCTGGAATATTGCATTCAGGTCTGGACCCCCTGGGACCAGTAAGACATTGTCAGACTGTAGGGAGTTCAGAGAAGGGCAATAAAAATGATCAGGCACCTGGAGGAAGGGATTGACTTAGGAGGATAGATCCAAAGAACTAAATATTTATCATTTGATCAAACAATGACTTGTGGGGTGGGGACTTGAGAATCATATATAAATATTTGAAGGATAAAGAACAAGGAGACAGAAGAATTATTTAGGGTTGTTCCAATGGGGTCTAAGTAGGAAGAACGGGATGAACCTGAGTAAAGGAAAATTTAGCCTGAAAATCAGAACAAAGGGCTCCATTAGATGCTCAGATACCACAATAATGAGCACAGTATAAATACCTAGAGAGACACCAGACTGCAGAATAGTCTCCCTAGGGAAGTTTTATCTTTGTTTCTCTGCTTCTGCTAGAAATACTTGGATGAGCGCAAGTTGAGACTCTGGGATTTCTTTAGAAACATGGACAAAAACGGAAGTATGAAGATCCCTGTGGCAGAATTCCGGAAAGCCATGATGCAGGTGTGCTTCAGAAACAGTGTCCTCTAATTTTCTTAGGGCAGGGTATTGTTATGAGGAAGCTCACACTGCAGAAGCCCCCAGATGGTGCTGGTTGAGTCCTGCTGAGAGGAAGCTCACACCACTAGGCTAACTCCACATGTGCCATGAGAAACACCCCTGAATGAGGCCCAAAGGAAATGCCACGAGACCTAATATCTGATGTGGATGGCAAAATAGCCATGGATCCATTCTGGACAGGGCCGGCTCCAGGCACCAGCTTACCAAGCAGGTGCTTGGGACGGCCACTTCGGAGAGGGGTGGCACGTCCAGCTGTTCGGCGGCAATTCGGCGGACGGTCCCTCACTCCTGCTCGGAGCGAAGGACCTCCTGCCGAATTGCCACTGCAGATCGCGATTGCGATTGCAGCTTTTTGTTTGTTTGTTTGGCTGCTTGGGTCGGCCAAAACCCTGGAGCTGGCCCTGATTCTGGAATAACATTAACCATGTAAAATCCCAGTATTCCAACTCCCACCTATCCTGGTTCCTCCAGGGTACTTAAAAGAAACATAGATGATGAAAGGAGACTAATTGTGTGGAATATGTCTATTGGATTTTATGGAGGATCTCTGCTCAGTGCTATGGGAAAAAGCCAAGCCACTCCAGTCCCTGCCAACACATCCTGAGGAAAAATTCCCTCTTTGGCTCTAACTATGGTGCCTGTGAGAAAGCATCCACTAGGGTGACCAGACAGCAAATGTAAAAAATCGGGACAAGGTGGGGGGTAATAAGAGCCTATATAAGAAAAAGATCCAAAATCAGGACTGTCCCTATAAAATCAGGACATCTGGTCACCCTAGTGTCCACAGTTCAATGTTTAATCCTATTTACACCTGACAAACAAGGGGTGCAAAAAACAACTGCATTTTTTCTTGAATCCTCGGTAAGTGGATTCTGCCACCTGGTGAAATTCTTCCCTCCCTTTCTAATTGCTCCAGGCTATTCACCTAGTTATTAAATAGTGAACGCTTCCCATGCTGGTAAAAAGAGTTCTGTGTGCAAAGAAGCCAGGCTGTCTGGCACCACTTGTATTTCAGCCACTGGGAGCCACAAAAGGGGAGATAATCACAAGTCTCCTTTCTCCCTTCTCCAACCAGCAATCAAGAATTCCACTAGATCGAGCCCAGATTGGAGAACTGGTGCACAAATTGGACCGGCACCGGACAGGAATGGTGGATTACAGGTGAGTGAAGCATCTCCTGCACTTGCTTTCTCTCTCATTTTCTTCTTTTCTTTATTTGTCTCAGTTCTGATTGACACTGAATGAACCTATACTAGTTCGCTCTGGAGGGGAGGACACAGCTGGGGCACATGGCGTTGGTCATTCAGGGATCCATCTCACATGATACAGACTGCATTTTTGAGTAGCCTAGAGGTGAGATTACCTGCTGTATGCATAGCAATCCTTTTGATCCAGGCCAGAAGTTCTATATTTTTCTGCACTCTTCTCATATACCACAAAATCCCTCATGTTTCCCAAACCTGCTGTGAAATGGCATGAATCTCACAGCGGAATGGCATTTTCACTGCTGCACATGTTGTTGTGTGACAGTTATGGACTCTCCAGGTATCTTCTCAGCATCACCCTCCCCTCTGAAACCCAGGAGAAGATTCCAGAAAGGCAGCAAATCTCTGCTTTCAGACTCTCTATTCCATCCTGAGACCTCCATTTCTTTGCTTCCTTCTATGATCCTTCTTCTTAGGGGTCCCGGTCTTCCGCACAAACCTACTTTCAAACCTCAGTGCCTTCCATAATTTTGAATAAATATCAGCCTATAGCAGTAGTGTGGAAGTTCTGAGAGTCTAAGTGGTCAGACACTCCAAGGCTGTTAGAAGCTGCAGGCCAAGCCACTTGTCCTGGGAATGGAAATTGCCCCTAGATTTGTAGTCTCAGATGCGACTGATGATCTCAAAGCTCTGATAATTTTGCCTCGATATCCTCACCCTTCAAATACCACCATGGATTTTAAATATTTCATATTATAGCCTACATTTAAGATCTGAAGCACAGGGGCCAGTTTTGCAAATGTTAATCTATTTCTATCCAGCTGGATCTATTTCATGTGCCATAGTGTTACTGTCACACATGTAGCCAAGAGATGGGACAGGTCTAACTTTGATGTCCAGGTTGCTCCCACCTCAGACAATTTTTTCATGGCCTTCTCAGTCTCTTTCAGGCATCTAGGAGGAGGGAGGAGGTTCATTAAACTGGTTTTAAATCCTGATTTCTCTTCTTTCACCTTTTAAATCAGTTATTTAAAAGAGAAGCAGCCAGCACAGAAGCCTAAAGAAGAGGAGGAGGAGGAACCTTAGGAGAGAAGCCAGGAGGCAGGTCAGCTGGTGAAAGGTGGAAGGATAAGTGCTGGAAAGAAGCTAAAACAAAGTGACCCATGGCTTGGAAAAGTAGAGGAATGTGGGACTTCTGGTAGTCAAGGCTAGTGAATCTAGAAAATAAAGTTTACATTCCCCTACATGTCTGGGACAGGTTTGTGAAGGTTGTAGTATAGTCCCGTTGACCAAGGAGAGAGAAGATAGCTCCATGAGAGGCCAAGTACCAGCACATCTTGCTCCACAATCTGGGAGTGCTGCACTTATTTGCAGAGAGGGAGAAGGAGGAGGGCTGTAATGGGGGAGTCCTGTGGAGTTATATGCTACTATTGCCCCCTTTCTGGAGCAGTGTGGTCGAGGTCTAAATGAAGTCCTGTGCAAACACCACCAGACAGATCTTAGCAGCCTTGATATAGGGACCTTGAAGGCAGGAAGAGAATTAAAGAGGGGAGCAGCCACACTTAATGCTGCCAAAAGGATTAAGAGAAATAAGGGTTTAAACAAATATATCCAGGGGGAGAGAAATACTAGAAAGGCAGGAGTGGGATGAAATCCATGACAGACCTAAAATTGCTGGGATACTGAATTGCTTTTTAAAATCTTTAACAAGAAAAATAAAGAGGTCTGACAATTACTAATAAGTAATGGAGAACTTTTAAATATGATAAACAGGTAATACCTTGGAAAAAATGAACAGGTACAAATTAGCAGATCCAGATGAAATGTACTTTAGGATGTTTGGAGAATTGCTAAAAATTGACTGTGCTGCTAACAAACTGTGCTGTACTAGAGGATTGGAAAAAAGCTATGGGGGAATCAATTGTCAAAAAAAGAAAGAAGAATGATCCTGGCAATTACTATCTGGTAAGTCTTAACTTCTGCCCCCACCAAAATTCCCATCCAAAAACTCCATTGACTTACAGTTAAGTTTACTCAAGTGTATTTCCTCACAACAATGCAAACTCTTACAAGCAATGAAGCCGGAAACTAAGGCAACAGTCACACTCAACACAAGACCGATCTCCAAGCATTAGATCACTATCATCATAATTCTATTACTTTTCCAGAATTTACCTCTGTGTTCTCAATCTCTCTCTCCTCCAATACATTTTGTCCTTTCTATTACTGGTATCTTTATCCCGAGCAGATGCCTTTGTCTGACCTGAGAGCTTCTCTGCTGCCATCAACTCTCCCCCAGATCCTAGTTTAAATAATCCCCTCAAATCTTGTTATGTGGAGGCAATGGGTTGAATGCTGGGAAGATGAAATATAAGGACACTGGAATTGAAGCTAGGGATTTCTGTGTGTGCACACTTAGTGGACTGAATAGTGGAGGGATGATGAAGGGAGAGGAAATTAATGTTTAATTAAAAAGAAAGAATGGCCATACTGGATTAGACCAATGGTCTGTCAGCCCAGTATCCTGCCTTCCCACAGCAGCCAATGCCGGGTGCTTCAGAGGGAATGAACAAAACAGGGCAATTATCGAGTAATCCATCTCCTGTTGTCCACTCCCACCTTCTAGCAGTCAGAGGCAAGGGACACCCAGAGCATTGCATCCCTGACCATCTTGGCTAATACCCATTGGTGGACCTATCCTCCATGAATTTATCTAATTCTTTTTAAAACCCAGTTAGTTTTGGCCTTCACAGCATCCCCTGACAATGAGTACTACAAGTTGACTGTGCGTTGTGTGAAGAAGTACTTCCTTTTGTTTGTTTTTAGCCTGCTGCCTATTAATTTTGTCGGGTGACCGCTGGTTCTTGTGCTACAACAAGCTTGTAGCTAATGAACTGAAAGCCCCATCTCACCAGATGTCTCTGCTTATATTTGGTATCCCTTTCTCCCTTCCTTTGTTTGTCTTTGATTTGCAAGATCATATGCTCTTCAGGACAGGGACTGAGACTTCCTCTGTATTTGGAAAGCACCAGCCACATGGTGGATGCTACTACAAACTAAATAATTAATAATATTAGAGAGACACTTGAGGGAAATCAGAAATAAGCATGATTAGGGGCTGGAGGAGTTGATTTATGAAGAACGATTAAAAGCTAAATAGGTAGTGTGGCTAATATATGTCTAAGGTAGACATGATGACAGTCTACAAGTAACTGTGGGGTGCAAACTCTGAGAGAGAGGAATTATGTAGGGTGCTCCAAGGGGGTATAACTTAGAGTTGTGGGATAAAGGTAAAGAAACACCATTATGTTGTTAGAGGTGAATATTTATAGCCACTATCCAGGGAGGTCACTATTATATAGTGGGCACATAACAAGGAACTAAGAGTTTGGTAAACAGAAAATAAAGACACTCTTGCATTCACCCCAACCATGGTGTCCTGGGCTTCTGTAATTTCTACAACCACCACCATGCCGCCTGCTAAACTTTTTAAAGAGAGTTAGATGTAGTGCTTGAAACTACATCAGCCCCTGACAGCCCTTGCTACTGTTTGTAGTTTTACAACATTTTTTCTATTTCCTCTGTTGCTATGTGAAAGATCCACTCAAATGACAAGGCAAACTGACTAACTAAGGATCCAATCCTTCAAGCAGTTACTGCCAGGCCTAGTGCAAGATAGCATGAGTAGAACCACTGAAATCAGCGGACCTGACCCTCTGTTGCCCTACACTTTTATTCATCATCATCATCATCATAGTGCCAGGAAGTCCCAGTCATGAACCAGGACCCCACCGTGTTAGGTGCTGTACAAACACAGAACAAAAAGACAGTCCCTAACCCAAAGAGTTTACAATCTATGTAGTAATTTACACCAATACAAACTGAATGCAAAGTTGGGGAGGTGTTGGAATGAGAGCATGGTGATTTACTAGTATGATACACCCACTTCACATTCAGTTTGCACAGGTGTAAATTATTACATAGATACAGGGCAGCAGAGAACCAGACCCTATGGTACTACTCAGCAGTAATCACTAGGCCTAGCAGTAAATGCCTGCAGGCTCAGGCCCTGATTGACTATACAGGGAATCAGTGAAATTGACTGTACCCATAGTGCAGTCAAATGCACAAAATACACCATCTGAAATCACAGAGAAAGTATTTATTTTACTCTTTCATTTCTAGGAATTTTACAGGTCACTTATAAATAAAACTAGTTTAAACCAGGGATCAGCACCATCCTGTTGCGCGACGGACACTTGACAAAAGTACTGGACTTAGTGACGGACATTGGCGGGGGGTTATGTCATTCAGTCATTCAACCCGTAAAATAACGCACATAATTTTCCACACTGAAAAAAAACAGTAACCTAGCTAGCTAGCTAATAATAATAATAATTAATAATAAATTCATTGAGATTTTTAGCTGAAAGGTGCTGTACAAGTGCAAAGTATTATTATTTAAAATAAGCAATTACTCTTCTCTAGCCTGTGACTTCGAGATCTGTTTCAAGGCATTAAGAACTTGGATGTGTACAATGTATAATTCGTTACATAAACTATTTTATTACTGGATTAATTGCCTAGTTACTTGGCTTTCTTCCTGCAATGACACAATAGTGATGAATTGTTTGTTAGAAATACATAGACTTTGTGGCAAAGGAAGGGGACAGCTAGAAAAATACAATTGCTAGCTTTTAAGATTTAATATTCTGTGTTCAAAAGATGTTAGCAGTTTATCTAAAATTGCCAATATCAAAAGACTCTGAGTTCAAAGGAAGCTACCCTGTTTAGTACAGTGCAGTGCAGTGAAAGCTTACCTAGAACAAGGTTCTGATTGCAGATGAATGGGGGGAGGGATAGCTCAGTGGTTTGAGCATTGGCCTGCTAAACCCAGGGTTGTGAGTTCAATCCTTGAGGGGGCCACTTGGGAATCTGGGGCAAAATCAGTACTTGGTCCTGATAGTGAAGGCAGGGGGCTGGACTCAATGACCTTTCAAGGTCCCTTCCAGTTCTAGGAGATGGGATATCTCCATTATTTGAATTTGAATGAAGTGGTGAGCTGTATTAGAAAAGAAAAAAGGCTTAATGGAGACATGGTGTGTGGCACCCTAGCCATACAATAATACAAATAATAAATAATAATAATCCTGGAAAACAGCCTGCTAATGATTTTACTCATATTGAATTAAATGGAACTACACAAATGAGTAAAATTACTCATGAGTAAATGTTGGCAAGATTGGGCCCAAAGTTTTTCTAGTGAAAATCTGCATTCCTGAGTTTTGGGTGGGAACCATGAAACCAATGAAAGTTAACATGACTGGTGAAACTTTGGAGCCCAGCATCAGAAATTGCAAACCAATTTCCACTTGGTTTTTAAGGCTGGACAAGGAAAAGAATTTCACTGTTGAATGTTAACCGTTAACCAAAATAAAATTTAATGTGTATAGTCTAAAGTTGCCCTTGAGTTATTGAATCATTATTTACAACTGAGCAGAAATTGGTTTCCATTGAGTTCACTTAGGACCTGATCCAAAGTCCACTAAAATCAGTGGGTAACCTTCCATAAATTTCAAGGGGCTTTGGGTCAGGCTCTAAGTGCTGAAGACAATTCTTAGTGCTATAGCATCTGCCAGCAGCAAACTTAGACATACCAGACTCTTTACAGGCGATGTGCTTCCGTTTCCTTATTTTAACAATGCAATGACATTCTAACATAATTTCTGGTTTAAAAATCAATTAAAACATTTTTAAAAATGCATATTTAGCATTAATCCCATCCAAACCCCACTATCCAACTGAGATTCATGAAGAAATGTGTGACTAAATCTGCACAATCCTCATGCTAAACTCACCTCGGGCAGCTCCCCGTTCCTGCTGTTGTTGGTGGAGGTGCGGACAGGCAGCTCTGCAGGCATGTTGCCTCCGTCTGAAGGTGCCGCCTCCCCCACCCACGTGGCCACGGTTCCCGGCCAATTGGCTGGGAGCCGCAGAGTTAGTGCTCGGGGACGGGGGACGGAGGCAGCGTGCAGAGCCACCTGGCTACACCTCCACCAGCAACAGCAGGTACAGGGAGCCGCTTGTGGGGAGCCGCCCGAGGTGAGCGCCCCCCACGGACCTCAAAATTTTTACCATGGACACTTGTGTCCATGTACGGACACGTTGCCGACCCCTGGTTAAAACTGTTTCAGAAGAAGGTGTGGTTTTTATTTCTATTTTTTAAAATGATGATGTTTCTTCTAAAAAGGAAACTATACGGTGATTTGCAGGAAACATTTCCTAAGGGTGAGATTTCAGATTATGGCGTTGTCTCCCTGCCAAGAGAAGGCCCAGGTCCATCACTTGGGTTATTTAGAACTAGGTCTGAATTAAGCTCTAGAATAGAATAGTCTTCAGGGAAGAATCTGGCTCTGCCCGCACTAGGATAGACTAGATGGGACATGATAGATCATTTACATATCTAACTTTTCTGAGCAAAGATGATCCTCAGGACTATGATGGGGCAATATTTGTGGGCCACCTGAACTACAGGAAGTGGGAAAGGGGTTTACCACAATCTCTGCTAGTTTCTTGCATTTGTGGCCCTCCCCTGCCCACCGGGGGGATGGAGTCTTTAGGACAGTTTTACGAGCTTTCATTTTCTTATGGCTTCTCTGCATTAAATTAAAATTTGAGCTCCACATTACAAGTTTATCCAATGTACGAAAACTTCCACAGAAAATTGTCTGGGTGCAAAGTGTGTCTAGTAGGAGCAAGTTGAAATCACCACCCATGCTCTGATATCATTACACTGCTTATCCAAAGCGACTTTCACTTACAGTTAGCTACCTGCTACAGAGACTATCCATACTAGAGTGTGTGGATAACTAACTGATTTGTCAGTCTGGTGAGTAAACCAGAAAAAAAAAATCATTTTGTAGTGACCCAAAACATTTTTTTGCAAACAAAATAATTTTTTAAAAGTTCAGTTTGAGCCCCAAATAAAAGGTTTTATTTTCAAGCTTTTTTTAACTTTTAACAATTTTTTAATAAAATTCTAAACAAAACATTTGACACCAATGTTTGCCTTTGGTCGAAACTTTGACACCATCAGATCAGGATTAAACAAAGACTGTGAATGGCTATCCAACTACAGAAGCAGTTTCTCCTCCCTTGGTGTTCACACCTCAACTACTAGCAGAGCACCTCACCCTCCCTGATTGAACTAACCTTGTTATCTCCACACTGATTTATACCTTCCTCTGGAGATTTCCATTACCTGCATCTGAAGAAGTGAGGTTCTTACCCACGAAAGCTTATGCTCCCAATACTTCTGTTAGTCTCAAAGGTGCCACAGGACCCTCTGTTGCTTTTTACAGATTCAGACTAACACGGCTACCCCTCTGATACTAAACAAAACGTTTCAAATCAAAAAGTAAAAACATTTTTGGAATTTTGGGGGATTCTTTTTTAACTGAAACAAGTCAGCGAGTTCAATACAAATTCACAAAATGTTTTGGTCAATCAGAGTCTGCCTTTGGTGAAAAAAGGTTTCATCTGAAAAATGTCACCCAGCTCCAGTCCAGACAGAATCCCACAGCTCTTGCCTGTGCCTCCACACTGCACTGCACAGAGAGCATAGGCTGCAGTACACTGACCCTCTCAGATGTCTGGGGGCAGTAGCCTATGCAAGATCTTGACAGTGTATGATTCAAAGGAAGCCAAAGCATAAGAACACGAATCCAAGATAGTGTTTTGAGCTCATCAGTATCTAGAGCAGGGGTAGGCAACCTATGGCACGCGTACCGAAGGCGGCACACGAGCTGATTTTCAGTGGCACTCACACTGCCCGGGTCCTGGCCAGCAGTCCGGGGGGGTCTGCCTTTTAATTTATTTTTAAATGAAGCTTCTTAAACATTTTTAAAACCTTATTTACTTTACATACAACAATAGTTTAGTTATATATTATAGAATTATTGAAAGAGACCGTCTAAAAACGTTAAACTGTATTACTGGCACGCGAAACCTTAAATTAGAGTGAATAAATGAAGACTCAGCACACCACTTCTGAAAGGTTGCCGACCTCTGATCTAGAGCCTACTGCCTTTGCCAGAAAAGAGAATGGACCCAGGCAATAGGGAGCAGCAAGTTGCCCTTAACTGTAGGGCTCTGCATCCTGAGGGAACAGGTGGATGTCTGCAACCACAGTAACCTTCTGTTTACTTTCCATTTTCTCTGTCCCCCACTCTTCACTATCTCTTGCTGCATAGGAGCCTGGTGGACACACAGAAGCAGATGGTACAAGACCAGCGGTGGCAGCTAAAGAGGGAAGAGTCACGGCAGAAGAAGGAGAAGCACAAGAGTGAGAGAGTGCTGCAGACTTTCAAGAGTGCCGTGGAAATGGTCACATCACGCAGTTCCCTGGTGATGTGTTCTGGCCAGAAGCCACTGGCACTGCCCAAGTCTGACCCTGCCCACTTCTCAACCACTTCTCTCAGCTCATGGTGCCAACCAGCCATCACCGGGGAATCCACAAGCAGCCAGAACTCTGCTGAGCCAGCATTCAATGAGCAAAAGGGCCCTTCCAACCATCAGCTGTCCCAGAGTGAACCACATTCAGCCTCATGGGGCATGTCAACCTCTGATCTGGAAGTGAAATTTTACTCCCAGCCCAACGTCAGCATCTCAGAAGCCCAAACCCACTCCCAGTACAGCATAGCAACCTCCGACCTGGAAACATACTCCAAGGCCCAGTCTAGTGACAATGCCATTTCTTACAGGGTGATGCCATGGGAGACCAGAAGTTCTGCTCACGAGTCCCACTACTTGGCCAGGAACTGCCATGCTGCCTCATCACCACAGAAGCATGGGCACAGTGCTAAGTCATCCAAATGACAAGACTGAGGTGATGGGAAATGACCAGCCCAACAAGGGATCAGGGAAGTGGTGATGGGGGTCTCAGAGGGTGATAGTACATAGGGATGTGAATGGTTTATTTCCTGGTAACAAACCCATCCCCTTTCTTCTATCTCCTTTTCACTGCAGTTCATCTGTGCTGTGCTACAGAAATGCCCTACCTAGCCAAATGCAAGCTACTAAAATTCACACCTCTCACATACACTCAGGTGAGGGGAAATAATACCCAGCACCATAAGGGACAGTGGGACTCCACATTCTAGCTCACAGTCACCTGGAAGCTGAAGTGATGACAAAACAAAGGTGAACCTGGTGTTCAGGCAGTCAGATACCACCACAGTGATGAACACAGAGTAAATGGTTTGATGAACAAGTTAGATGGAATAGGTAAGCATGCTTCACTATCTCAAGTGCTGGGTGAGCTGTTGGTACCCTGGGTTTGCTCCCCTAGTTAGGGTGTTGTACCTCACAGTGCCTTGGGTTACAGTGCTCCCTGGGTTAGAGTGCTGGATGGGTAGGAGTGTCCTGGGTGTGCTCCCCTTGAATGCTAGGTGATTTCGGGTACCTCAAGTGGATGTGATTGTTGGTTGGGATGTGAGTGCCCTGCATGTGCTCATTTAGTGGGAATGAGGATGTGCTCTCCTTGCTCCCCGATTAAGGAGAGGGATTCTTCACTCCTACTAGATGTATCAATGAGTAATGGGATGCAGTCAAGAACAAGAAAATTTAAGTTACATAGCAGTACAAACTTCCTAACCGTGAAATGTATTAGTGGTTCTCAACCTTGGGACTGAGACCCAGGCTGGGGCCCAAAGATGCGTTCATTGTGAGGGGAATCACAAAACTGTGCAAAATTTAAACTGGGCATTAGAAAACTGGTCTGTAGCCCTTGCGGTTGCAAAGAGCATAAGAACGGCCGTACTGGGTCAGACCAATGGTTCTGGCAGTGGCTTGTACCAGATGCTTCAGAGGGAATAAACAGAACAGGGCAATTATTGAATGATCCATCCCCTGTTGTCCAGTCCCACCTTCTGGCAGTTAGAGGCTTGTTGTTGTTGTTCATCCTTAGAATTCGAAAATGACCATGACATAACTGGTTGGTTTGGTTTCTGTGAACACATGAGTGGCTGATCAGGCCAATTTGAGCTTTGAACTGCCTATGGCAAATTAAACAATAGATGCTGCTATGGGTTGCTTGATTAAGAGCAGACATGCTGCTGTTGTGAGATTTATGCTGCTGGTGCTTCTGCTCTGCCTCAGCAGTTCTCCTCTGCTCATAGACTGTAGCTCCAGTATGAATGAGGCTTTGCCAGGTAGCACCATCATGAGCGAGATCTTCCCAAAACTCTGGGTCAGTGTTGAACCGCCCCAAGGATAACTTGAGGGAGTCCTTGAAACATTTCTTTTGGCCTCCCTGAGAACACTTTCCCTCCTTTAGCTCACCATAAAAGATCTTCTTTGGCAGTTGCTCATCTGACATTCTGGTGACATGGCCTGCCCATCTCATCTGTGATTTCATCAACAGAGTATGGATGCTTGGAATGTCTGCCCATATGAGAACCTCAGCATCTGAGACCTTGTCTTGCCATCTTATCCTCATCAGTTTCCTCAGACAGCCCACATGAAAGTGATTCAGCTTCATAGCATCGTGGCTGTACACCATACAGGTTTCTCATGCATACATCAAAGTTGGCAATACAGTGTCTTTGTAGACCTTTAGATTTGTTTGTTGACTAATGCCTCTATGCTCTCACACATGTGTACGTAGTCTGCCAAAGGCCACACTTGCTTTGGCAATTTTGTCATTGGTTTCATCATCGATGTGAACTGCACATGAGAGTGTACTGCTGAGGCAGATGAACTTGTCCACTGCCTGGAGGGTTTGGCCATTCACTGTGATAGCAGACTGTACATAAGGCTTTCCTGGTGCAAGCTGGTACATCACTTCTGTCTTGATGTTGATTATGAGACCAAAGTTGTCACAAGCTGAAGAGAAATGGTCCATACTCTGCTGCATGTCAGACTCAGATTTGGCATTCAGGGAACAGTCATCAGCAAACAGAAGATCACAAACAGTGACTTCCTGTACCTTCGTCTTCACCTGTAGTCTCCTCAAATTGAAGAGCTTGCCTTCAGTCCGGTATCTGATGCCAATTCCAGTGTCACAGTCACAAAAAGCATCCATAAGCATGGCAGAGAACATCATATTGAAGAGAGTTGGGGCCAACACACAGCCCCGCTTGACTCCATTGGTGACTGGGAATGGTTCAGATGAGTCACCGTCATCCACAATGTGAGCGAGAATGCCACCATGGAATTGCCGAACCATTGTGATGACTTTCTCTGGCAACCGAATTTTGCCATGATCTTCCAAAGGCCCTCCTGACTGACTGTATCAAATGCTTTTGTCAGGTCAATGAAAGTCATGTACAGGTTGGAGTTCTGTTCCTGGCATTTCTCCTGAAGATGACAAGCTGCAAACCCCATTTCTATAATCCCGAGTCCTTTTCTGAAGCCACGCTGACTCTCAGGCAGGAGCCTTTGTTCAGTGTGTTGCATAAGGTGATTCAGCAGAATTCTGTCAAGAATTTTGCCGGCTACTGACAACAGGGAGATGCCCCAATAGTTGTTGTAGGATTGTCTGTTGCCTTTCCACTTGTACAAGTGGACGATGGATGCATCCTTGTACTCCTGGGATATAGTTCCTTGAGTCCACATTGATTGGAAAAATTCAGTCAGTTTCAGAGCTATGTGTGAGCCTCTGGCCTTGTAGACTTCAGCTGGTATAACATTTGCTCCAGGTGCTTTGCCATTTGACAGCAGGTCAATCACTTTCACAGTTTCAATTAACATTGGGGAATCAGCAAGAGATATGTTGATATCGATCTGGGGCAGTCGATCATTTGCCTTCTCACTAATAGATGACTGTTGATTGAGGATGTGGTTAAAGTGTTCTGCCCACCTTTGCAGTATCTTTTCTTTATCAGTGAGCAGTGTGGTGCCATCAGCACTCAGTATTGGAGATGTTCCTGATGACCGTGGCCCGTAGATTGTCCTCAGAGCATCATAGAAGTTCTTCATGTCATTCCTGTCTGGGTAGGACTGAATTTCATCTGCCTTGTTGCTTAGCCATGAGTTTTCCATTTTTCTAAGTTGGCATTGGACAGGCCTTTTGATGTTGTTGAAGGCTGGCTTCTTAGATGTTGAAGTGCTGTCTTCTAAACTGGCTTTATGGAACTGATGTTTCTCTTTCAATAGTTCCCCTATGTCAGTATCGTTTTCATCAAACTAATCTTGATGTTTATGTGTGATGGAACAGAGAGTATTGGATGAAGCTGAGTATACAGAGTCCCTAAAAGATGCCCAATTTTCCTTAACGTTATTAGAGTTTGCATCAGTTGTTTCAAGTTGGTTGTGCAGTTCTTCAGGAAAAGCTTGTTTCACATTCTCCTGTTTCAGTTTGCAGTAGTCCTTTCTCCCTCCCAGCCCCTCCCCCTCCCCCCCATGTGTGCACATATGTATTTATATATACACATAAACCCATAATGGGCCCAATTGTCCTCTTACTTAAACCTGTTTTACTCCTCTGTAAATGCGTTTCTCCTGATTTACATCAGTGTAGATGAGAGGAGAATCAGGCCCAATGTACATAAAATGTGGGTACGCAACAAATAAAAGCATAGAAGGACTAGATGTGATTTCCGTGTTCAAAATGCACCAGTCTGAGTACTCTCTTAACACATGTACAAATGAGTCTGTTTTTCCTTTTACCCAATGAAATTTCAACCATTAGTATTGGAATTTACAAAGAAGGAAAGTTAAACAAGTTGGGCCTCAGAGCTCCCTGGCTTCCAAAGACTTAAGTGAGTATCCTGGGGCTGCAGCATTTGCAGGATCAAGACCTTTTTAGAAAAATTTCACTAGAGGCCTAATAAGAGCACCCAGAATAGTAGGCACAAATGAGACCAGTGAAGAAGGAGAATCGTGATGACGGAACAAGACAAATGAGGCACTGGCTTGATTGCAGTATATGATGCTTACATGAAACATCGGGGAAAATTATTATCATGATTTTATTACTGAATCTGTTATGAGATTTGGCTTGTATGGTCATTATGTTTTGATAAATAACAAGTAGTACCTGAATGTTATTTTTATTTTCTTGCAAGTGCAAAAATTTTAACAGATTTACAAAAATTAAAAAACAAACAATTTGAAAATAAAGACCTAATGTTTTCCATACAAATTAATACCTAAATCCTGCTTTCTGCAAGGACTCTATATTGTATAGGACCAGAGTGAGAGGCTTTGAGCAATGAGGTAGTTAAAGGGGAAGCATTTACAATTGGCATGTATGTGCCTAAAGTGAAGCTTATTGATTTGTAGAGAAAATCCCTGACTTCAGTCTATGTCTGTCTATCCTTCTTTAGGGATTGTCTACATACAAAAGTTGTGTTGTTTTAACTATAGCTGTATTGTTAAAGCAGTAGAACACCCCCACCCCATCCCCTGGGAAGGGAAATAAGCTCTACGGGTATGAGGCACCTTTATACCTTCATACCAGTATAACTGTATCCACATCAGGGATGTCCTGGCATAGCTATTTTGATAAAAAATAATCCCATCCCTGTCTGAAACAGTTAGACCAGTTCAAAATCTGTCCGTCAATCAGGCCTGAAACTGTGAGCGTTCTGGGGCAGGAACCATCTATTCTTGTATGGATGGAAAGCAAGTAGGACATCATGGGTGCTACATTAAACTAATAATAATAATAGCCAGAATGGAAGACCTAAACTTCAGGCCCCTGCCTCCTGATGCCTTGAGACACACAGACTTGTTACTGAAACTGAGCAATCCTGTTTTGCAGGAATTTTTATGACATACAGAGGGACAGTTTCCTGTCTTGGCCACTAGGTGTCACGTCAGTATCAAAAGTCTGAAGACACCATGGGCTGTTTCATGCCTGGCCACCCATTGGCATCACACAGGTCCTAGTTTTGACTCATTCCACAAATGTAGAATCTTAGAAATGTAGGGCTAGAAGGAATCACAAGAGGTCATCTAGTCCAGGCCCCACCGCTAAGGAGGACCAAGTATATCTATACCATCCCTGATAGGTGTTTGTCTAACCTTTCTTAAAAACCTCCAATGATGGGGATTCCGCAGCCTCCCTTGGAAGCCTGTTCCAGTGCTTAACTATTCTTATAGTTAGAAAGCTTTTCATATCTAACTTAAATCTCCCTTGCTACAGATTAAGCCCATCACTTCTTGTTTGACCTTCGGTGGACATGGAGAACAATTCATCACCATCCTCTTTATAATAACTCTTATCATATTTGAAGACAGTTATCAGGACCCCACTTAATCTTCTTTTCTCAAGATTAAACATGCCCAGTTTTTTTAAACCTTTCCTCATATATCAGGTTTTCTAAACCTTTTACCATTTTTGTTGCTCTTCTATGAACCTTCTCCAATTTGTTCACACCTTTCCTGAAGTGTGGAGCCCAGACTTGGACCCAGTAGTCCAGCTAAGGCCTTACCAGTGCCAAGTAGAGCAGGATAATTACCTTCCGTGTCTAACATATGAAACTCTTGTTAACACACCTTAGAATTAGGTTAGACTTTTTTATAACTGCCTTATATTGTTGCCTCTTATTCAATTTGTGATTCACTATAACCCTCAGATCCTTTTCTGCAGTACTACTGCCTCACCAGTTAGTTCCCCATTTTGTAGTTGTGCATTTGATTTGTAGTATTTTCTGCTTGTCTTTATTGAATTTCACATAGTTGATTTTAGACCAATTCTCCAATTTGTCAAGGTTGTTTTGAATTCCAATCCTGTCCTCCAAAGTGTTTGCAATCCCACCCAGCTTGGTGTCATCCACAGATTTTTATCAGCATACTCTCCAAAGCGTTATTCAAGACATTAATGAAAATATTGAATAGTACTAGACCCAGGACAGACCTGTGAGACCTCCCTAGATTCAGCCTTCACTTGACAGTGAACCATTGATATCTACTCTTTGAGTACAATCTTTCAACCAGTTGTGCACCCACCTTACAGTAAATTAATTCAGACCACATTTCCCTAGTTTGCTTATGAGAATATCATGTGAGACTGTGTCAAAAGCCTTACCAAAATCCAGATATATCATGTCTACAGCTTTCCCTCTATCCACTAGACCGGTAACCCTGTCAAAGAAGGAAATTAGGTTGGTTGGTATGATTTGTTCATGACAAATCCATGCTGGGTGTTCCTTATAATCCTATTATCCTTGAGGTGCTTACAAACTGATTGTTTAATCATTTGTTCCAGTGTCTTTCCAGAAACTGAAATTAGGCTGACTGGTCTATAATTCCCTGAGTCCTCTTTGTTCCCCCTTTTAAAGATAGGTACAATGTTTGCTCTTCTCCAGCCCTCTGGGACCTCAGATGTCCTCCATGAGTTCTAATGGTTCCAAGATTGCTTCAGCTAGTTCTTTACATACCCTAGGATGAATTTCATATGTCCCTGCCAATTTGAATATATCTAACTTATTTTCTTTCCCTATTTTGACTTGTGTTCTCCCTTGTTGTTAGCATTTTTTAAGTATCTGGTCACAATCAACCTTTTTATGAAGACTGAAGCAAAACAGACATTCAACATCTCAGCATTCTTGATATCATCCATTATTAGTTCTCCTTCCCCGCTAAATAGAGGACCTACATTTTCCTTCATCTTTCTCTTGATCCTAATGTATTTATAGAACCTTTTTTATTGCCTTCTATGTCCCTTGCTAAACATAACTGATTTTGTGCCTTAGCCATTCTGATTTTGTCCATACATGTGCATGTAGTCTTTTGTACTCATCCTTAGCAATCTTTCCATGTTTTCACTTTTTATAGGATTTCTCTTTGATTTCCAGTTCATTAAAGAGTTCCCAATGGAACCATATTGGCTTCTGACTGTTTTTCCTTCATATCAGGATAGCTTGCTGTTGCGCCTTTAATATTGTCTCTCTGAAAAACTGCCAGCTCTCCTGAACTCCTTTTTCCCTTAGATTTTGTTTCCATGGGACCTTACCTACCAGTTCTCTGAGTTTGTTAAAGTCTGTTTTTTGAAGTTCATTGTCCTTATTCTGCTGCTTTCACTCCTTCCTCTCCTTAGAATCATGAAATCCATCATTTCGTGCTCACTTTCACAAAAATTGCCTTCCACCTTCAGATTGGCTATCAATTCCTCCTTGTTGGTCAGAATCAAGTCTAAAATGGCTCCTCCCCCCTTCCCCCCAGTTATTTCCTCCATCTTCTGAACCAAAGTTGTCTCCAATACATTCCAAGAATTTATTGGACATTTTGTGTTTTGATGTATTACTATTCCAACAGATGTTTGAGTAGTTAAAGTCCCCCATTACTACCAGCTCTTGTGTTTTGTATATTTGTATTATTTGTTCTAGAAATGCCTCATCCATCTCCTCCTCCTGATTTGGTGGTCTGTAGTAGACCCCGACCATGACATCACCCCTGTTTTTCTCCCCTTTTATCTTCACCCAGAGACTTTCAGTTGGTCTGCCTCCCACGTCCTTCTGGACCTCAGAGTATATATTCTTGATGCACAATGTAACACCTCCTCCCTTTTTTCTCTGCCTGTCTTGCCTGAACAAAGTATACACCTCTATACCAATATTCTAGTCATGAGATTTATCCCATGAAGTCTCTGTGATGTCAATTAAGTCATAATTTAGCTTACGTACTAATACTTCCAGTTCTTCCTCTTTATTCCCCATACTTCTTACATACGTAATGCAGTTCTAAGATGCTGAGCTAATTCTCCCCACCACACCGTTTTAGTTCACTTGTTGCGCCTAATGACCCTATTGTAATTTTCCATTTCCCCTCACCAACCCTCTGTTAAGGTCACCTTTTTTATATTTGTCTGTTGGGTTTTATCACCTGTCCCCTTTGAATGTAGTTTAAAGTTTACACCTAGTATATTATGTGTCTGTGTGTGTATCTCTTTGTCTTTCTCTAGGAGTGTGCAGGAGGATACTGTTCAACCCCGAGATTCACATAGCAGCTCTGGATGGGATTGGTTGGCTGTTCTTCCATTTACAGCCGGCAGAGGGCACTCTACTCTTAGAAGTACATCCCTGGCACATTCCAGGGAAAACTCCTACACAAATACACACACGCACACACAACAAAAAGGCCCAACTCAAAACAAACTCTACTGAGAAAAGGTTTTTTTAAATCACTTAAAGTCCAGTCAGTCAACAGTTTTGTGAGCCAAAGAGCGCGTGAGGCCCAGGGCTGCCACTGAGACACAGCAGAGGCTGGATGGCTAAGGTTGAACTTTGCAGGGCTGTTTCTTTGCAGAGGGACCACCCCTGTGCTCCCATGGATCACTGGGCGGTCTAATCCCAATGTCACATTGTTTTGCTGCGCAGTGGAAAAGCCACAACGCAAGCGTCTCTCTAGGGGGTGGAGACAGACACAGGCGGAGTCAGATCTCACGTACTTGAACCTTTAACTTCCTTTTCCGTAATTTGGAACATACTTGTTCCTCTTCCAGAACCCATTTTTTTAATTCCTTCCTTCAGGCTGTAGAAATAGGTTTAAAAAAAAAAAGTCCTGCTACTTATTGGAGGCTCCAAAACAAAACAAGGAAATGTGAGTGTGCAGCCCTCCCCGTCCACCTCCAACACAACTGCTGGGGGGAGGGGGGGGAAGGGGACCAGATTTCCCTTCCCTCAGTGTTGTGGCTGCTGCAGTCACAGGTTTTGAACACAGTTGGTTTTGCCTGAAACAAGATAAAAAATAATGTCTCATCTACAAAAGGAAAGCACCTCTTTTTGCTTTGTAGCATTTTGGTGCTGTTCAGAGGGGAAGGAACCAAAAGCAGCTCCAGGAGGCACTTACAAAACTTGGGGCACCCACTTCAGTGCTGGGAAATAAAACAGCTTGTTTGCCCTTACACATCTTCTGGCCTCTTCTCTTGAATAAATGCTCCTCCTCTCTTGTCTCGCCCATCCATTTTCAATCCCCTTCAACTCCCCCCATGTCCCCTATATTTCCGGAGGAACTGAGGCCAATATAACTTTCTCTTGTTTACTTCTATCAGTATAACCACAGACATCAATTCTGGGATTAATCTTAGTTAACTGCTGATGTAGAATCTGTAGGCGGAGTGCCTCCTTGTTTATGGGGGGCCTACAAATATGATGGATGGATATATAGATTAAAATTGGTGATGTAATGGGTTCAGAAAAAAAGAGAAAACAACACTATCAGCTTAGAGTCCTGAAAATCTTCTTAGCAGATTCAGACCACTATGGAGCTGGGCTTCCTAATAGTAATGGCCTCTCTTACTTCCCCATTGTCTCTGTTCTATCCTCTGGGCTATAATGGGCATTGCTGCAACTCTTCCCTGAGCATAATTTGGAAAAGGGCAGTGCAAGGGGAAAGGCATTGTGTTTGTGTTGCAATGGAAATAAAAGTTACCAATGAAGTTGTTGGGGTGTGTGTGGGGGGGAAATCCTAGCTGCTCGTTCCCCAGAACTGCCTTTGTCATGTTTGTGGGGGGAAATACTACATGAACTTGTAGCCAGTCAGGCTCTTAAGAGGAGCTCCCAAGGGAGCAGTGTCAGTAGGAGACCTTAACCCTTCTCCCTATAGATCCCTCCAAATCAGAAAAACATGTCTGGGATGGGGAGAGCTCCAATTTTGGTGGCCATTGTCATGGGTCTTGATGACATGTGCTAATGTAGCATCATATATGTGTTTGTGAGTATGTACGTGTGTATGCATATCTGTGTGTGTGTATGTCTTTGTGTCTCAAGGAAGCTGTGACGTGACCAAGACGGGAGTTAAGTGCATGTGTGTATTACTGGAGGCAGTTCCATTAATGTGTTACTAGGGGGTGATATCCGTGTGTACCGGGGAGGGAGCTGTGTGTGTTCCTAAAGACAGCAATGGATTGGAGGGGACAGGGTATGGAGCTGTGCAGGAGAAACATCCCTTGTGTGCCACACCCTTCCCATTCTCTTTCCCAGGGCCGGCTCCAGGCACCAGCTTGGCAAGCAGGTGCTTGGGGCGGCCACTCCGGAGGGGGGCGGCAGGTCCAGCTATTCGGCAGCAATTCGGAGGACGGTCCCTCACTCCCGCTCCGAGCAAAGGACCTCCCGCCGAAATGCCGCTGCAGATCGCGATCGCGGCTTTTTTTTTTTTTTTTTTTGGCTGCTTGGGGCGGCCAAAACCCTGGAGCCGGCCCTGCTCTTCCCCCCCCCCCAAACAAAACAAAACAAAACAAAACCCACCCATCAACACACAAATTGTGGAGAGCCAGGATGGGAAGTGGAATTGACAGGGCCATTCTATTTCCTCTGGTGTCTGGTTAGAGGAAGGAGAGCCAGGGCAAGATCTCCCGTTTTCCCTGGCAGGGAGACAGACCGAAGTGTTGAGTTTGCCTTCTTTCTCTCTTTGCCTCCTTAGAGGGATAGAGGAGCAGAACAAGGGAGAGATCTTCTTGTGAAAAGGAGGCAGTGGATAGGGGAATCCCAGCTAGGAGACACCTCTTCTTCACCTTGTGGTGATACTGCTCCACCTACTCAGACAAAACCCCCAAAACATCCCATCCAGGCACCAGCTCCTCATGCTGCGCCAGCTTCACAGGCCCCTGCCAGAAGAGTCCTCATTTCACCAAACAGAGAGAAGGGGGAACTTTGAAGGAGCAGCACCCGCACAAGTCAGAGACAGGGAGTTGGGTCTGTCTCTCTGCTTTCAGCAGATGGAGAGCTTTGCTCCCCACACGCACATCTGCTTTAATCCATCCCCCAACCACCAGCTAAGTCACCAAAATAAAATTGTTTTGTCTCTTCTGACTCAAGAGTTTCTGGAGAAAGGGCGAATCCAGACCTGGGTTTCTTATTGCTATTGCTCAGAAACAAATTAAGCCTGCTTAGGAAATTTTCATTCTATTGCAGAACACAGAGACAAGTACATAGAAAACCAGGTGTGTCAGCAGTCACTGGTGCTACTTGTGTGGAGGGTGTGAGAGGGCAGGGTCAGAGCACTGGGGATCCTTATAGCAGCCCTTAAGATGGCATAAGTTAAAGCTGTAAGCCTCCTTTGCCCTCAGGCTTGGCTCCTATGCTGAACAGAGTTTGGTTGGATCCAAAGAGCTGAGCCAATATCTATAGGAAGATTGTTTTTATTATATAAATATCAGCTACCCATAGCTGCCTCTCCACTTAGCCACGTAGGTTGGTTATTTCCTTGTAGAAGTGAGTCTTGGGAAAGAACTTGAAGGAGGAGAGGGTAGTGGGTTTATGGATCAGTTCAGGGAAAGCATGGAGACAGCATTGGAGAAGGTATAGAAGAAGAAAATGGGTGGTCGAAGGTGGCTTAACTGGCAGAACAGATGGGGTGGAGGGCAATGTCATAAGAGACAACAGCATATAAGTAGTGAGGGGCAGAGCTCTAAATGACCTTGAAGTGAGGATAAGAAGCTTGAACTTAATGTGATGGGAAAGACAGACAGTGGAGGGATTTAAAGATGAGGGTAACAAGGTCAGAATAATGGGCAAGGGTGGTGATCTTACTAGTTGCACTTTGAATGTACTGGAGGGATGAGAGGCAGGTGTTGAAAAGGTGAAGGTTGAAGTAGTCAGGATAGTAGATGATGACAGCAATAAGAAGGAGGTCATCACCATGAGCAGGTTGGCATGTAGTCATATTCCACCATAATGTGCAGTTTCCAGCTTCCTGAAGCCCAAAGAAAGAGTATTCTGTAGAGGAGGGATCCTCCCTCAACTCTGTACAATAGGGAAGAAGGATGTCTTGTGGTTAAGGTAAAGCAATAGAAGTCAGGAACTCCTAATTTCTTTCACACTGACTTGCTGTGTGACTTTGGGCAAGCCTCACTCTCTGATCTTCAGTTTCCCCCTTAGTAAAATGGAGTGAATGACACTGATGTAAGTTGTGAGAGGGAACTTATGAATGATCAGTGCTTTGAGATCCTCAAAGGAAAGGGGCTAGGAAAGGGCAAAGGACAGATATGACATTTTGAAAAGGCTTTTGTCTGTGCAAAAGAAGGGACCTGATGAGGAATCTCACTCTAATTCTATTGCCAGCATATTCCAGCAGTCCTCAGATCTTTCTTAATACCAGTCATGGGGCCAGGAGAAAACAAGACAAGTCCATGGTTCAGTTTACTCTGACAGGACTGGGCTCTGCTTGAAAATCCTAGGAAACCTCCTGAGTCAGCAGCTCACTCGGAATAGCCTGGATTCCCAGACACAGTAACTTGATTCCACTCCTGGCTCAGGGCAGCCGCTAGCTGAAAGGCAAAATAAAACCCCCTCTTGGCCCATTAATGAGGCCTATTCTGAGTTCAGGAGAAACTAGTCTGACTGATGAACTCCCTTGGCTCAGGGGCTCTGGGCTGGGGCTGCTGGGAGAGTTATTCTTTCTTTATTCAGCAGATGGAATTATGTTAATGGAGAGCATATGGGAGGGGAGGGAGTGCTGTGGAGATGGCTGGAATACAGCCAGACTGCATCAAAACCCCAAGAAACCTACCCTCCATCCAGGCAACACAGAAGCAGGCCATGGAGAGACAGATGAGAAGTCCAGCTGTGATATGGGGGAGTTGGGAAACCGCATCTCAGCCCTCCCCCGTCTGCTACCTCCCCCTACAAACACAACATAGGAGTCAGTTTTATCATAGACTCATAAAGTCAAAGAATTTAGATTGTAAGTTCTTCTGAGCAGCGAATGTGCTTTAGCTAGGGGCCCCATCCTGGGAGTCTTGCCGTGGAATTCAATGCAAGCAGTGGAAGGCCCCTGTCTGCAAAGTGCTTTGTAATTTATGGTGCTATATAAAGGATTAACTACGACTATCATAAAAGTTAGAGATGGAAAAGCCCCATTAACTTCTCCAGTCCATCTTCCAGGGCCAACACAGGATTCTTGTCTATCGTATATTTCCTAGTCAAGTGTGAAAAGGAGCTCCCATTTTGTTATTTCTTGCTGTAATTTAAACATGAGCCCCTGGCATGATTAATGTATTCCTTATTATACAATTGCTTTGATATGGAAAGCAGGGGTGGACAAAATGCATCATATGAGACCCACAACTGCCTTCACCTTAAAAATGGAGGAGTAGTTTGTGAAGAATCTACAAATCCCAGCATGCAGTATTTCAACTTGAGCTGAGAGGTTTTGCATTAAAGATGAGAGCAACTGGAATCGATCCCAGTTATAAAAATTGGGCGTTGCTTCTCAGCTCCTGCCAAATTGCTCATGCAGTCCCAAACTAGGCAGAGTTTGAGCACCCCTTAATGCTCTGTCTGGCATCATTCACCAGTGATGAATTAACTAAAGGGTATGTCTTCACTGCAAAGTGAGCTCAGAGGATCAGCAGTTGGGTCTGAATGCCCATGTCAGCCTAGCTTGGGTTTGTGTAGCCCCACAGCAAAGCCACACTCAAGTTACTGTTTTCTCGCTGGTGCTACCCTCACCTAGCACGTTGCTAGGACTTCTGGGGGCACATCCCATTATTCTTTGTGATGCAGTAAGCACAAAGTGAATTGTGGAAGAATGTGCCCATATTTCTGGACATATGGGGGGAATTGTGAGAAGGCACTGGAGAACTCAAGCTATTTATCCTGCATCCTCACTATAAAGCGGAACTCAAACTCTAATCCATCCCCACAGCAATGCCAGCTAGCCCAGGTTAAGAGTACTGCTAAAGTCAGGGGAGAGGTTTTCATGTGTGGACAGGATGGGGATTAGAGACAACACCACAGGAAGAGCTTGGGCTAACTCTGCAGGGAAGATGTACTTTATAAGAAAGAAAAAAAAGAACAAAATTTTCATTTGAACAGAAGGTTCAGGCTGGGAAGCCAACAACCTCTCCTCCCTATTCCTAAAGTTAAAAATCTCAGGTGCCAGGGAAAGGAGGTTCTTAGTGGAGGGCCTTCAGCTAGGAAGTTCCCGTCACAGAAGATCAAACTGAGCTCGCATCTCACCACTTTCAGAGAACAATACAAAATGCCTCTGAACCCAGATAGCCCCTCTACAAAGTCATTTGCTCAAGGACCTGGAGACATCTCCCCAATGATCATCCTGTAAAATGATTAATCAGAAAGACAAAAGCCCTGATTCTCCACTAAGACATAATGAAAAGCAGTGGCTGCAGGGAGCTGGTGGTGGCTCTGATCCTCGACCACCGGCCCTTGATGGAAATTAGTGCAAAAGGGGCCTATTAGTTTACACTAGTGGCATAAGCTCTGTAATAGAGCTTACACCAGTGGAGGTTCAGGTGTATAGAAGCTCTCAGTTCCACCTGCCCAACCCCCTCTCTCCTTATGCTGAGGGTGGGGGACAGCTAGCATAGAGGAGGCAGCAACGTCATCTGAGTCAGACTTACACCAGCAGAGATTCCCCTGACACAGGAGGAATTCTCCTGTGGGAATCACCAGCCAGTTTAAGTTCACTTTATGCTGCATAAGTAACACATAGTGAACTTGGCAATCAGAGACCAGAGAATCCACCGCGAAGTGCCTTAGGGGGTACAGAGAATATGGTACAAATGGAATTGCAACAATGTCTCTTCTAATTTTTGTAATCTGTCACCCAGATACTACAATGATAGGTGCATTAGAAATCCACAGATAAATTAGATGTGATTAGATCAAACTAGTGATGGCCCAAATACCAGGTGATTCAGAGGTTCAGAGGCTAGAAAAGCATCTAAAATGTAGTGGTTGCATCTCCAAATCTCTTTTATCTGGGAATAGGATATTTTAGCAGACTGAGATTTCTGATTCTTTGCAGTTTCCTGCAGGTCAGAAATACCATGAAAAAACCCTCCCTCATAGTGTTTTGATAATTCCCCAGCTGGAACATAGAAGCCCAGAGACTATGACAGTGGGAGGAAAAAATGGCAGAGTTTAGTTAAATCTCAATAATGGTTCCATGGGAAGGGGCGGGATGGATCTGAAACCATTTATATTTGTCATCAATTCAGATCTACCTAGTGCAGAAGTGACTGAAATTTGATGGCTGATTATTGGTTTACTTGAAATGAGTTACTTGGATGGGTCTCCATCCAGTTCCCAGTGTACAAGTGTCTGTAGTATTCTAAGTAGCTGGGATTTGCATGAGTGAGAACAACAACGCACTGGCTGGGAGACAGCACATATGGGAAACTTGCCCTACTGCTACTTGCACTGTCCCTGTTTTGCAGGTATTAGATATATACACAGGCCTGCAGACGCCAGGGTTTTCAGTCTGGCATCATTCTCTAGAGCTAGATTAACTGAAAAAAGGAATGATTTGGTTTTCATCTGAGGAAAAGGTTCAGGAAAGGAAGTCAACTGGATCTCCTCTGCACTCCCAAAAAGGACGGTAATTTATTGGTGACGTCACATTTTTAACTAGCATTCCAATTTAGTTCACAACACCTCAAACGTACAAAAGCTCAGTAAATCTCTAGAGCACACAGTAAAAAGTGTTCACAAAGGCTGGAAAATTGTAATTCTGGATTTGAACAATTCATGCTTACGATCAGACATGTCAAGCTTTAGAGAATCCACCATTTCAACCATCCCCAAATGGCACTAAATCTAGATTATGTACTGAAAGCGCTCAGGGAGTCTGGGAATTTATGCCAGAGAAATGCTGGAATATTTTACTGACCTACATGCATTTTTTTACTGACCGTTCATTTTTTATTTGTAAATACTGGCAGTTGAATTTGGGGCTGTTTTATTTTTGTGACCTGGGTTGTCCATTCCTGGTTAAAATGGAGACTGAACAATTCACAGTGCCTGGTGCCATTGGCAGAAGAGTGCTGAAAACTCTAAAGAATTTGGATGGCCTTGGAGGAGCACAGTCGGTGCTAAAATTTTTTGAAATTCAGTAGAAAACCTGCAATGGGCATGTGCGTGTTCCCAGAACATTTCAGAATTGCAATATGAGTGAGTTCTCTCCCCAGTGAATCTCTACTCCAATGCACCAGCATGGTCCTAGGGGATGCTGTGCTTGAAGTTAATGTGGGTTACTTGGTATGGAATACTCTTCCCTCTGAGTCAGTAGTAACCCCCAAGCATCCAGTGTGGTACAAGTGGGTGCTGCACAATTAGAGGTGTAAAACTGAAGCTCCAACTATAACTTAGTAAAACTCAGTGGTCATAGGTGTAGCTTGACTTGACTTCTATATTTTGGGGGGGCAGCTCCAGTCAGGCCAATGGAGCCGTGGGGGGGTGGGGCAAATTCTGTGTCTTGCCCAAGTGCCCCCCCCTGCCCCCAAAAAACTATGCCCATGTCAGTGGTCCTCTTCACGGGTGGAGGGGTTCCATGAAAGCATTTTCTTTAGATCTGGAACTCATGTGAAATGGTCAAAATTCCTTTTGGAATTTTATTGAAATCACATGAAATTATGTAAGGCACTTTTGATGCAACACTCTAAATCAGACCCAAATTCACTGAAAGAAAGAGAAATTTCAGTGAACTTTGACCCAGTTTCAAGCATGTAAGAGAACCTGAATCAAATGCAAATATCATGTAGTTTCAGGTTTTGTTACAAATATTTCATGGTGCTTTAGTCTCACCTTTCTCTGGGCTCTTTAAATGTTGCATGTAACTTTCCCAAAAGTCAGGGTGGACTCTTCTGTGGACTCTTCTCTGAGCAGGATACACCTTCTGTGCATCCCAGGTATGGCCCATGGCATCTGCTAAGGACACCTCTACGAGGGGTGGCGAGTTATATGGGCCCATGGTGCCCAGGCTCCAGCAATATTCAGGATACGGGGGCCAGCTCCACCAATGTTCGGGGCCGGGTCTCTCCCCCAGCCTCCCCCGCGCACCTCCCCCAAGCATCCCTGCCTGTGCCCTGGGCAGCAGGTGACTGTCCCCTGCAGCTCCACACTAAGCTTTGCTCTGCTGGCTACTGGCATCAACTGCTGCCAAAGGGTCCTAGCACTCCCCAACCAATAGTGGCAGGGCAGGCTGACCCTCCCTGCCCCTCTGCCTCGGACGGATGGACCCTTCCCGTTTCCGGTGCAACCCTCCACCAGCACGGGACCCTCCCCACACCCGCAGTCACAGCTCTGTCCCATGCTGGGCAAGGGGCAGCCCATCCCCCACCCCCAGTGAGGCTACAGTGAGGGGCAGCAACAGGGGAGGAGGTGCACACAGGGAGGCGAGGGGGCTTTCTGTACCTGAGAGGGGCCCTAGGAGCACATGCAGTGACAGTGGTGCGAGGTGACTGTGCTGCCGGGGAGGAGAGGAGGGTCCCTTCCCCGCAGCTCACTGCTGCTGGTGGGGAGAAGGCTGGGGGGAGTCCTCCTCTCTGGGGGTAGCCTGCCTGTACCCCAAACTCCTCAGCCCTGCCCCACCCCAGAACCCATACCCCCAGCCACAGCCCTCCCCTCCCGCACCCCAAACCTCTGCCTCAGCCCTGAGCACCCTCTTGCACTGTGAATCTCTCATCCCCTGCCCCAGCCCGCAGCCCTCACCCCTGCATCCCAACCCTCTGCCTGAGCCCCTCCCACACCCCAAACCCCTCATCCCCAGTCCCACCCCAGAGACCTCACATTTTTTACATTATTTTAAAAATATATACCAGCTTACAAGGCAGGTGTGTGTGTGGCGGGGGGGACTTGGACCCGTTCTGGGCACCACCAAAAATCATACAAACCTGCCACCCCTGACCTCTACTGCACTGCAAAGGTATTATGTTCTAATGATCACAAAAAGTGTCCCTCCTGTTCAGAAAAAGGGAAAACATAATAGGAGCTAAAGGTACTTTCCTGATGGAAGAGATATAAATTGGCTATCTTAGCTTTGTCTCTCCCAGATTTAAAAAACCATCCAGCAACTATGCCAGAAGAGCATGCAGAGAAACGCTTTTGTCTTAGTGCATTGCCCCTGGTCCTGCCCCACCTCGCTAATGATACTGCTCTTGATTGCCTGCTTGTCAGTCTGTCTCACAGATGCCTTCAAGCATTCTCCCACACCACTCTTTAGCATGAAAACCCTTCCCTTCACTAGTCTATGAACCCACTACCACAGGGGTTGGCAACCTTTCAGAAGTGGTGTGCCGAGTTGCCATTTATTCACTCTGATTTAAGGCTTCGTGTGCCAGTAATACATTTTAACGTTTTTAGAAGGTCTCTTTCTATAAGTCTATAATATATAACTAAACTATTGTTGTATGTAAAGTAAATTAGATTTTTAAAATGTTTAAAAAGCTTCATTTAAAATTAAATTAAAATGCAGAGCCCCCCGAACCAGTGGCCAGGACCCGGGCAGTCTGAGTGCCACTGAAAATCAGCTCGTGTGCCGCCTTTGGCACACGTGCCATAGGTTGCCTACCCCTGCACTACCACAAACCTCCCCTCCTTCAAAGATTTGCTCAAGATCCACATCTGCCATGGGGGCCTCCAGGAATCAGGGATCAATTACCAACTGATAATGACTAGCCAGGGTGGCAGTAGGGATTTCCTATATTTATTTTATGTAATTATTTGTATCTTATAATTATACTGAAATGACTTAAAACTATCTAATTGTGCACAACTTTATACATATTCCAATAACTGTTACCTTCAATGCCACTTCCTCCAACTATTTGCTACTCTCACCAGTGGTATCTTGTCCTAAATTGGATTGTAAGTCCTTCAAGGCAGGGATCATGCCTTCCTGACCATTTGTGCAGTGTCTAACACAAGAGGCCCACAATCCTGATTGGGGGCCTCCGGGCATTACTGTAATTAATAAATAAATATAGGTTGGACCCAGTCTGAAGAGTTCAGTAGGGTCAAGCAGTCACAGAAGTAGTAGCTCCCTGGAAAAGGATAGAATTGCTGCCTTTTCAAAAGCCAGGGATCTGGGTGGAAGACATGCAAAAGGTTTCAGAGCTGGAGATTATTGGTACTGGAATAATTCTGTCCTTCTGCAGGCAGCCTGGCCTAGTAAATAGGGCTGTTGTCAGAGAGTCAGGAGACCTGTTTTCTACTCCCAGCTCTGTTACTGACTCACTTTATGGCCCCAGTCAATTTACTTCAGCTCTGTACCTCAGTTTCCCCATTTGTGAAATGGTAGGGATAGGTCTTCAGTATTGCCAATGTAATCATTCAAAAGTCAGGCCCCTCAAAATCATGAGATTGGTTTTTAAATAATATATTTTGGGGTTTTTAATGTGCCTTTGGTTTTTTGAGCCATTGGGGGGAGGTGTCACATTTTTAAGTTTTTCTCTGCAACCATGAAGACCAGAAACTTAGTTAGTTTTTTTAATGAAAACTGAGAGTCTCACATAACATCAAATAGTATGAGTTTTGCACTAAATCATGAGCAATCGCAACACTGGACCTCTGGAAAGTGCTGAATGAAAAAAGGTGTAAGTGACAAGTATTACTAGAGAGTTACACATTTTATTGCTTCTGACGGCCGACCTCATTGTACACACCAAGGACTCCTGGTTGGTTGGTAGGCCAGCAGTCCAGGCAGCTTGCCTGGTTTCCAGCAAATATTTTGTCAAAAATGACACTTCCCGCAGAATGTTTCCATTTCGATAAGTCAGCATTTTCTGACAGAAAAAATATTGTTGGAAAATTTCCAAGTAGCTCTACTCCTACCCATGATATTGTGTCCCACCTTCCCATCCCCCTAACCCTGTGTCTCCCCCAACCCTCCCTCCATGCCAGGGGCTCTGTATACCCCATTTTCCCCATCCCACATATCAGAATCCCTCATTCTTCCCTTCCCATGCCAGGGGATTTTTGTGCCCTCTCCTCCTCCCATTCCAAGAACGCTGCGCATTCCCGATTCCCCTTCCTCAACTCCCAGAAGCTCCTTAGTTGCATCAAAAATCAGCCAATCACCCCCCACCTTCTGTTGCCTCAACTCCCCGGTGGGATTGGGACATCAGAGGCAAATCAGTGAATCAGACTTTTCTGGTTGTCACCAAAAATCAATAGGATTCTTCCCACTGATACCTAGAATACTCCATGACATTTTGGAATTGATTGGATGTGATCTTCAAAGATTATTGTATTACAGACAGACAAACAGAAATGCCATCTAGCTGAATATTTGGCCAGGTGAAGTGAAGCCTATTACTTTATTTTTGAAACCTAATAGCATAGGAAAACAAAACTATACATGCTCCTTGGATATCAGCTGCTTCCTGTTTAAGGATTACCACCCTCAATATCACACAGTCATGATGATGATGAGTCTTTTGTCCTTTACTAGTACCTTCCAGGAATCCAAATGCACTTCACAAATATTAATGAATTAAGAGTTCTCTGGAAATTCAGGATTATTATCCCTCTCTTATACTTGGGGAAACTGAGGAGTGGGGAGAAGTGATTCACCCAAGGTTACACATCATATCAGTGGTAGAGCATGGAAAATAACCCAGGAGCCTTCAGTCTCAGTCCTATGACGTAACCCACAGACCATATTGCCTTATGTCCAAAGGATATAGTACTGCAGAACGTTTCAACTACATCCTAATGTGTCACTAAATCAAAGAAATCCACTCTGAGTGCAGGAAGGCCATTAATTGCAGTGGTGGTGTAAAAGACAATGGGCTCAGCCTGTTCTGAGACTATGCAGCCTTTTGCATCTTGCTTAAAGATACAGCGGAAGGACTGAGGCTACTAACTTGCTTTACTGCAATTCTGGGAATAACTGAAATTGAACCCACACTGTAACAAGAGTTGTGCCACGTAGGAGTGCTGGGTATAAGAGAAGTATCTTTTATTTGGTTGTCACATGTTGCAGAGTGGAGGATTCCACCTCTCCAGTTTCTCTTCAGTACCACTTCTCCAGTTTTCTTACAGGCCGAGGAATTCAGGTGGCTTCAGTTGCTCCATTTTCACCAAAAATGCAGAGTTCTTCTGACACCATGTAAAAAGAGGTGTGGCACATACAGGAGTGCTGGTAAGAGACTAGCTTTCATTCCTGGCCCATCAAATGACACAGGTAGGAGATACACGAATTATTCTGAAGTTGCACTTTTAGAAGGTGGTTCAGGAAGGAGTCAAGATCAAAATATAACTGCACAAAGGAGATCGGTGCAAATAAGACTAGCCTATTCGATACAAAGTGCAGGAGCACTATGCTACATTAACAAAACAGTAGTACAGCATGAACCGTGGCGGATTCAGAACCAAACAGGATAAAAAAAAATTTACTGCTTCTGCAGGACCTACAAAAGGTCAAGGTTGAGCACCTCCTGCTGGCTGTGCAGCAGCAGTTCACTAACAGTTCCAGTCATTTTGTTTCAAGCTCAACTAGAAACAAAGTATTTGTTTACCAAAGAAAAAGGAACAAAAATGTGTTGAGCAAAAGATTTAATTTCCCGATGTCCAAAGGAAAATCAACAAACAATGGAAAGTAACATAAAAACATATGCATGAAAGACTGTTGTTATTTAAAACTAGTTGACATAGTCACTTTCAATGGAATCTGGCTGGCTCTATCCAGTATTTAATTCAAAAATTCATCAGGAATGAAAGTCTTTTGCAGGCCAGTTTAACTTGGCTGGGGCTGGCGTTTGCTTTTTCCCACATTCCACCAGCTGAAGTTAGAGGTTGGTGGCAGGGAGCCTGATTCCTCTCTCTCTTCCAGTTAGGGTGACCAGATTGCTGACGGGAAATATCGGGACGCCGGGGGGGGGGGGGGGGAAGAAGGGGGGATATCGGGACGTGCGGTGGGGGCGGAGCAAAAACAATTTTTTAAAAAAAAGCTGTTTTGCAGGTGCTGGACGCGCTGTGGCTGCTGCCCCTCCCCCCCCCAGGGCACATGCAGCACGTCCCGCCACCCCACGGGGAAGGAGCCGCTGGAGTGAGAGGTGCGGGGCTCCAGACCCCGGCAGCGGCGGGGGAGAGCGGCTCAGGGCCGCGTGAGTGGGCACATAAAGTTTATCGGCTGGGGGGGGACCCTGGCCGTCTCCTCGCCCTGCCCTGTAGGGGGTAGTGTCCCCGCCCCATGTCAGCATGTCCCGCCGGCCGCTGCAGGCCAGGTAAGGAACTGAGTCCCCCCTCCCCCTGGCTCCTCAGCTGAGCGGCATTCCTCCTCCCTCCCAGGCTTGCCACTGGAATGCCGGCGCAAGCCTGGAGGGAGGGGGTGGTGGCCGGCTTCCAGTTCCTGCGGCTTGTGAGTACGGGCACCGGGAGGGCAAGGGGGGCTGGCAAGGGGGCTGCTCCCCCGGGAGGGTGACAGGGGGGCTCAGCTGAGGAGCCAGGATGAGGGGGAGGGGGCGACTCAGCTCCTTACCTGGCCTGTGGCAACTGGCGCGACATGCTGGCGCGGGGCGGGGAGCCGGCCAGGGTCCCGTCCAAGCTGATAAACTTTACATGGCCACTCGTGCGGCCCCGAGCCGCTCTCCCCCGCCGCTGCTGGGGTCCGGGGCCCCCCCTCTACCTGCTGGGGGAGCAGCCCCCATGTCAGGCCCCCTTGCCCGCCCAGTGCCCCTACTTACCAGCTCCAGGAACTGGAAGCCGGCCACCACCCCCTCCCTCCAGGCTTGACCCGCCATTACAGCAGCAAGCCTGGAAGGGAGGAGGAGTGCCACATGCATGGGGAAGAGGCGGGGCCAGGGCGAGGTTTTGGGGAGGGAGCCAATGGGGGATGGAGGGGGCGGAGTCGGGGGGGGGGGGGGCAAGAGTCCTTCCGGGAGGGCAAAATTGCTTGTTTGTCCAGTGTCCCGACCGCACATTGGTCGGGACGCAGGACAAACAAGCAAATATCGGGACAGTCCCGATAAAATCGGGACGTCTGGTCACCCTACTTCCAGTGAGGGACACATCCAGCCAGCAGCTAAGCTCTTTTTAAGTTGTCTGCTAAAATGGCTGCTTGGGGAAGCCGGAATCAGAAGGATATGGAACATTAAAATCTCTCCTGCCTTCTGAGAAGGCAAGTAAGAATGTTGCTGAAGGAAGATGCCATGAAAGATCCAGAAAAGGAAAAGAAGCAGAGGGCTGGGGATTCCAAGGTCTATGATGGGCAATGTTCAGTCCTGTATCAATAACAGCTTTAATGTCTGACACCTCATGGCCCTGGAACAGGAGTTTTATCTCACTGGGAAGGAGGGATTCCCACTTTTCCAGTAGAATGCAACACCACATTTGCTTCTTACTCTGGAAGCAGCAGACATTGGTCTTTAGCATCATGATATGTATAGAAAGACTTTTTTTAAAGAACTTAAGAAAATGCATTAGATACCATTTTACTCTCTCTCTCAAAAGGCTGTACAGTTGAACTCATGATACTATTGGCTGTCAGGATTTACAATTAGAGGGGTACAACAATTAGTCCTAATAAAATGTTCCATACCAAAAATGGCATATATACAATAAGCTGAAAGCATCTAAAGATTTTACAAGGAAAGACACTTGTGAGTAATGTGGTTATCCCAAACTCATGCTAATAAATAAACCCTTCCTAGCCCAGCAGTCAGTATATCGTATATATTATTTCCTCTCTTTCTATCTTTTGATATATTCAGTCTTAAGTCTGCCAGAGCCATGGTATTGTGTCTGGTTGGCTCCTCCAGGCTGCAGGAGGGGGTGGGAAACTGATAATTCAACTCCAGATGTGTTATTTCTATCCTTTTAACTGTTCCTCTGAAAAACAAAAAGCCTTGTGTTGCTATGGAGACAGTATCTCTTGCACTAATGTACCCAGTGGGCGGCAGCAGCTTCCTAGCTGTGGAAATGGCCTAAGGCCAAATGCCTGAGTGTGATAGATGCTTCTGAACAGATTCTAAAGGCAGAGGATTGAATTTAACTGGCAGGCATTGCTTTACCAAGATGTCCAGGGAAGAAGAACATCATGGACACAGGGCACTAGTGACTTTATTCATGAAGGGATACTTAAAGCGAGACATAGTGAACTGGGAAACAGTAAGTGTATGTCTACACAGCTGCTAGGAGTGAATCTCATAGCCCGGGTTGACAGACTTGTGCTAGTAGAGTTCATGCTAATGTGCTAAAAATAGCAATGTGGATGAAGGAGGGTGGGCTTCAGAGCCTGAGCATGAATATCAAAGCAACATCTACACAGGTATTTTTAGCGCACTAGTCCAGGCCCTGTTAGTGAGAGTCCGTCAACCCGACTGCAAGACTCACTTCTTGTAGTGTATAGACATCCCCTATGAAGCACAGAGTTAGTGCACAAAAACCTCCATGAAGGGTTCTGGAGTCTGCATCCAAGAATGGAATCTAAAATGACAGCTTTGATTCATCTAAGATGGCAGTATCTTTAACGGGTTATAATATTTGTATTCACTTCATTATTTCCCATAATAAAAAGAGACAAGGTGTGTGAGGTAATATCTTTTATTGGACCAACTTCTGTTGAGGAGAGAGACAAGCTTTCAAACAGAAGTTGGTCCAATAAAAGATATTACCTCACCCACCTTGTCTCTCTAATATCCTGGGACCGACATGGTTACAATAACACTGCATATAATAAAAAGAGGCAGAAGTAGGAATAATGAAGCGAAGGAAGGGAAAATTTAGACTAAATATCAGGAAAAGCTCAGTAAGATCTATTTGGCTAAGGTATAGCTTCCATCACTTGAGTAAATGAAAGCAGGATTGGAAAATATACTAGAAAATGTACTTTGAAGGGAACGATCCCGCACAGTTCCCCATGAGATAGCCTATCATGGCTTTTCCATAGCTATAGTCTAGGATTCTGTGGAAATGTGTTTTACCATTACTTCTGAAAATGAAGATGAATAGAGCCTGTCCCACCTAAACTAAGAACATGGCCTGTGTTATGCAGGTCAGAGTAAATCAGGGGTAGGCAACCTATGGCATGGGTGCTGAAGGCGGCACGCGAGCTGATTTTCAGTGGCACTCGCACTGCCCGGGTCCTGGCCACCAGTTTGGGGGGGCTCTGCATTTTAATTTAATTTTAAATGAAGCTTCTTAAACATTTTAAAAGCCTTATTTATTTTACATACAACAATAGTTTAGTTATATATTATAGACTTATAGAAAGAGACCATCTAAAAATGTTAAAATGTATTACTGGCACGCGAAACCTTAAATTAGAATCGAATAAATGAAGACTCGGCACACCACTTCTGAAAGGTTGCCGACCCCTGGAGTAAATGATCGTAATGGTCCCTTCTGGCCTTAAAATCTATGAATATATGAACACAGCATTTACCAAACAGGATCGGAATACTGATCCACCAAGTGCTGCCCCTGAGAGTTTGCACTCAGTGATGCCTCAGAGAAGGGTGAGAAAAATTAATAACCCATCTGGCCAATTATGCACTGCTGTATGGGATGGGGTGGGGGGGGGCGGATTCCTTCCTGACTCTTGTGGTGGGAAAAGACCCTAAGTTTTTATATGGTGCTTATCACAATGGTTTCTGAATGCCCACATTTGATTGCCACAATCTTCCCAGGCAGAACTGCAAATAATATTACTGATCAGAAAATTATTCAGACCCTTTTTAAACCCAAGTCCTGTATGTGGCCCAGATTGATCCCTGGTGTACAGGGGGCACATTAATTGAAGTTAATGGAGTAATTTGGAATTATACAAGACTATTTTTGGCCCCTTGCCTCTGCAGTAGCCCAGAGACTTACAAAATGAACAGAGCAAACTGCCCTCAGCAAAGACTAGGCTGTTTTTTCTAGAAGAGCTATGTTTCTGGGTTACCATATGGCACTCTTGGTTATGTGCAGTCCAAACTTCTCTCTCTTCTATTGGGATAGGTCTCCTCCTCTGAAGTGTTGCCCATTTCCTTCTATGTGTTTCCTCCCCAAAGCAATTTTGCTTCATTACTGCTCAAGAAACTGAGAAGGGCTGTTGACAGGAAGAAGCCCTATTAGCAGAGACACCCTCATGGAGGTGTTTAGGAAGAGACATTAGGCTGCTGTCTAAACCATGCGCCGATCCTACTAGCCAGAGCTTATTCCTCCTGACATCTGCTTTCTGAGGTATTGTCGTTCATATTATATTCTGTCAAAAGCCATTTTGCCACCCAGCTGTGCAGCGTCCTGTGATGTGTCACTACAGGCACTTACCATAGCCCATCCACTGTCCTGCTGGGGTGACATCCATCCCAACAACAGAGACCCAAGGGGACAGCACAAGCCCTTATTGCAGAGTACTAGAGCTCTCTTCCCCTGTGGAGAAAGGAAAGAGATATTCCTCATTGACTGGCTGAAGTGGAACAATTTAGAAACTGTTTAAAACATTACAGAAGTGGAAATTATACAGTTATGCCTTCTGCTCTGCAGCCAGTTTGCCTTGGACTGTGATCACATCAGAGCTCACAAGCTAAGCAGGGTCAGGCCAGGATGATACTTGTATTGGAATTTCTAGGCCCAGGTTCTGCAGGAAGAGGTGAACCCAATGCACCTGTGTTAGGGAGCACTGTACTGTTGGATGTGCCATCTTTTTTAAAGGAACTGAAACCATGGTCCTCTCCCCATCCTTAACGATCCTACAGCACTTTTCAAGAGTTGGGGTGTTAATTCAGACGTGCAATCCAAATTCCAGATCAATCATTTCCTTTCTGCCTCCCTTAATTCCCCATATAGTTTCAGTTGGATACAGTGCTTCCCTTCAGTACCTGAATTAAACTGCTGCATAGTGTTGATGTGCACTGTTAAACAGGTTCCCTCTTCCTCCCCAGAAATAGCATAATTTCAGTAATGGGTAAAGGGATCTCTGTATATATAGTTTGTAAAGTGCTTTGGGATCACGGGGATGAAAATTTTATATAAACATATATTTTGATTTTGTTCTCTGGAAACTGGAGTCGCTAATGGGGAGTAACATACAGTGTTGTCAGTGAGGCTACATTGTGGGGACATGGTAGGTAAAGGAGATTTCCAGTGCACCACAATCTCTGTGGAAGAGCCTCTCATTAGTCCCATTACTCCTTACTCTGCTCTTCATGTTTAGACAAAGTGAAAGGTAATACAATATTCTACAGTAATAAGGGACAGACTGCTTCACTATCACTTTTGTGTTTTAGATCATAATCTAGAACAGTGGTCACCAACCGTTAGATCGCAATCGACTGGTTGATCCTGGAGCCTCTGACAGTTGATTGTGCTCTCCTACCACTAAAAGTCCGGTGGCACAGCAGGGCTAAGGCTGCCTGCTTGCCCCGGCCCCACGCTACCCTCGGAAGTGGCCAGCATGCCCCTGCGGCCCCTCGGGGGGATGGGGCAGGGGTCTCCGCATGCTGCTCCTGCCTGCAAGCACTGTCCCCACAGCTCCCATTGGCCACAGTCCCCTGTTCCCAGCCAATGGGAGCTGAGTGGGTGGTGCTTGCAGGCAGGAGCAGCGTGTGGAGCCACGTGCCCCGCCCTCCCCCAGCCACTGACTGGGAGCTGACCGAGGTAAGTGCTGCCTGGCGGGAGCCTGCACCCCTCCCGCACCCCAACCCTCATCCCTGATCCCCCTCCTGGAGCCAGCACCCCATACCCCCACCTGCACCCCAACCCTCTGCCCCAGCCCTGAGCCCTCTCCTGCACCCAAATTCCCTCCCAGAGCCCGCACCCCCTCCTACATTCCAACACTCTGCCTCAGCCCAGAGCCCCCTCCTGCACCCAAACTGCCTCCGACAGCTTGCACCCTTCACTCGCTTCTGCACCCCAATCCCCTGCCCCGACCACTGATGTAGAATATTGGAGTCCTTTTTAGAAAAGGAAAACTATCTCCTGGCCTAGTCTAGGAGTCCCAGTTCAGTGTTGGTGTCCCATTTTCTCCTCCTGAATCAGCTAGTAGGACAAAAAAGCCAGGATCGGGGTCTCAAGTGCTGGCAGGGCCACTTAGAAGGGAACAGATATGGACATTGGTACCTGTGTAGATTGATATACTTATGGAGTAGATGAGATTTGTATCCACCTACCCCAGGGCTGAATTTAACTTAGAGGGAATATGTGAGCTTAGACAAGGCCCCTCTCTGATCCCAGCCATTTCCCTGCTCCATCAATTACATTGTGGGTGGGGGGAGGAGCTGAGAGAAACAGCTTCACTTACTAATATGTGAAATAAAAAAATTACTTTAATAATATGGGGGAATCAAGGGAGGGGAACAATAGGAGGTGAAAGGAGGGAGAGAGATAGGAAAAGAGCGGGAGGAAGGCAGGGGATCCTCTCCAGCCCTTCTTAAAAAGTGCTGGATTATTCATGGCTCTTGTGTACACTGCTCCAGACCACATCACAGACATTCCAGGCTAATGGGTTCCATCTGCAGGAGCCATGTGCTCCACAGCCCACTCCCATGCTGACATTCCTGCCAGCAGAGGAGTGTCTCCCTCCAGACCCTTCCCAACTTTTCCACGTCATGTGCTGTCCTCACAGCAAGGGTTTGGTACATGCTGGGTCTGTCCCCTCAGAAACTCCCCAAGGCTCACTTGCTCTCTGTCTGTGCCTCACATGTCTAAGGCCTTGGCTACACTTGCGAGTTACAGCGCTGTAAAGGCTCCCCCAGCACTGTAACTCACTCCCCGTCCACACTGGCAAGGCATTTGCAGCACTGTATCTCCGTGGTTGCAGCGCTGCATGTACTCCACCTCTCCGAGAGGAATAGCGAGTATTGCGCTGCCGCTGCAGCGCTGCGGCGCCAGTGTGGCTGCCCAATGCGCTGTGAATGGCCTCCAGAATTATTCGGCAGTATCCCACAATGCCTGTTCTAGCCACTCTGGTCATCAGTTCAAACTCTACTGCCCTGGCCTCAGGTAACCAACCATGTGACCGACCCTTTACGTTCCCCGGGAATTTTAAAAATCCCCTTCCTGTTTGCTCAGCCCAGCGTGGCGTGGAGTGCTATCAGCAAATCTTTCTGATATGACCATGCCTCCACGCGCCAAGCGAGCCCCAGCATGGAGCAATGGCGAGTTGCTGGACCTCATCAGTGTTTGGGGGGAGGAAGCTGTACAGTCCCAGCTGCGCTCCAGCCATGGGAATTACAATACCTTCGGGAAGGTATCAAAGGACATGATGGAAAGGGGCCATGACCAGGACGCCCTGCAGTGCAGGATTAAAGTGAAGGAGCTGCGGAGTGCCTACCACAAAGCCCACGACGCAAACGGCCGCTCAGGTGCTCCCCCCGTGACCTGCCAATTCTACAAAGAGCTGGATGCGATACTTGGGGTTAACCCCACCTCCACTCCGAGCACCACCATGGACACTTCAGAGCCGGTGTGGGGGGGGGAGGAGGAAGAGGAGGAGGAGGAGGAAAACGGAAGTGATGGTGGTGGGCCGGATGGAGACACCCCGGAATCCCTGGAGCCATGCAGCCAGGAGCTCTTCTCGAGCCAGGAGGAAGGTGGCCAGTCGCAGCGACCGGTACTTGGTGGAGGACAAACAGAAGAGCAGGTTCCCGGTAAGTGGTTTTTTTTTTCGGGAAGGAATTTTTTCGGTGCGGGCTCTTTGGGAGAGGAGGGCTAGGCATGCATGCCTAGATGAGGAATAGTGCATTGATGTGGTTTATCACATCGCGGTAATTGGCCTCGGTAATCTCCTCGAATGTCTCATCCAGAACGTGTGCAATGCGCTTGCGCAGGTTTATCGGGAGAGCCACCGTGGTCCTTGTCCCAGTCAGGCTAACGTGTCCGCGCCACTGTGCCGCGAGAGGCGGGGGGACCATTGCTGCACACAGGCAAGCTGCATATGGGCCAGGGCTGAAGCCGCATTGCAGTAGAAGACCCTCCCTTGCTTCCCAGGTCACCCTCAGCAGCGAGATATCTTCCAGGACGAACTCCTGTGCAAAATGTTGAGACAGTGTTCAGTGTAGGTGCCCCCTGAAGCTGTTGGGTCTCCCCAAGGCACAGAAACCCAGAGGACAGTGCAGCCCTGAAACAATCAGTCCCCCTTACTCACCATTTTGAGGCTCCTGTGGGATATGTGTGCTCTGTTTCAGACAGGAAGATTATGCTATTGTGTAGACCCTGTGTGTTTTCTACTCCTTAAGTGCGGGGGGAATCATTACTCTGTCTGGTATAAACAATGCTGCCTCTGTTAAATGTTGCATTTTGCCTATACAGCTGCATCAACCTTGAGACCTCAGCCGTCTGCTCAGAGACTGCAAAGACTCAGGAAGAGACCGCAAAAAAGCAAAGAAGACATGCTGCAAGAAGTGACGCGGCAATCTATTAAAGAGAATGAGAAAGCACAGGACTTGGGGGAGAGAGAAAGCAGGATCCGCCAGGAAAACGCAGCGCACCGGCGGCAAAGCACCGTGCACCGGCAGCAAAGCACTGATAGGCTCATAAGCATCCTGGAGCGCCAAGCAGATGCTATCCAGGAGCTGGTAGCCATGCAGAAAGAGGAGCAGTACCGCAAACACAAACGCCACCCCCCTACAGCCCTTGTCCCAAAATTCTTTCCGTTGTGCCCCACTGTTACCTCCAACCCACTTTCCCCAACTTCTGTGTTCTTCACGCCACCCGCTGCCTCCAACACCAGTATCTTCACCACCCAGCCCTGAAAACCACGACCCTTACCCTCTGCACTCAACCCCCATCACCATGCAGTATAGCTATCCTGAAGTGCAGCACTCATTGCACAGCACACCAGACAGGACATACACGAATCTGTGATTGTACTGTTCCCCACTCCACCCCCTTGTTTCTTTTCAATAAATATTTTTTTTTCTTTTCAATAAATGGATTCTTTGGCTTTGAAAACATTCTTTATTATTGCATAAAGTAAAAGACTCCTTAGCCCAGGAAATAAACAGGCACTGCAAGTCTGCTTGTCTGCTAAGCAGACACTGATTCCTAAAGATTGGAACTACTGCACTTCACTCCCGTGCAGGGCACCAGATATCACTGCTGGTTTTCAGCCTCAAATTGCTCCCTCAAGGCATCCCTAATCCTTGCAGCCCTGCACTGGGCCTCTGTAATAGCCCTGCTCTCTGGCTGTGCAAATTCAGCCTCCAGGTGTTGAACCTCGGAGGTCCATACCTGAGTGAAGCTTTCACCCTTCCCTTCACAAATATTATGGAGGGCACAGCACGCGGATATAACCGCGGGGATGCTGTTTTCGGCCAAGTCCAGCTTCCCATACAGAGATCGCCAGCGGTCCTTTAAACGGCCAAAGGCACACTCCACAGTCATTTGGCACCGGCTCAGCCTGTAGTTGAACCATTCCTTGCTGCTGTTAAGGGTCCCTGTGTAGGGTTTCATGGGCCACAGCATTAACGGGTAAGCAGGATCTCCAAGGATCACAATGGGCATTTCAACTTCCCCTACCGTGATCTTCCACTCTGGGAAAAAAGTCCCGGACTGCATCTTCCTGAACAGCCAAGTGTTCCGAAAGACTCGGACTCATTTGTGTGTGGACTGCAGGGGGCTTGGTCTCAAACCTGAGTCAGAGCCTGGGCTTAGGGTGCAGTGGCTAGTGCACCTGTGCTGCATCAGCTGACCCAGATTTGGATTATCTGGGCAAGGAGGAAGAGACCCAGTGATAGAGAGAGACTTAGGTGGGTCAGAGCTGGGAAGCTGCCTGCAGGAAATAAGGGTTGCAGGATTGCTAGTATCCCCTGTGGGGGGTAGGGCGCAGTGAGAGCCTGAGAGGTAAAAGGGGAAATTCCCTGGGGATTGTAGCGCAGGGTGAGCTGAAGAAGTTTGTTTCTTTTGCCTATATCTGAGAAATAAAACGGTATAAAAGAAATGGTGGGTGTGGCAGTGGACCCTTTGCAAGCTGGGGAGAAACCCTGCTTTGTTGCACTAGGTCTCCTGCGTAGTTAAAATTATTTTAATATATTAAGAGTGATCCAGCCAAGGATCAGAGAGAGAAATTCTTTGCAATAACCTCCCCCACTATGCCTGCATTGTCTGTCTTGCCGTTTCTCTCTCTCTGCTAAGAGATAAATTCTCTGCATCTGTCAAGTCTGATCTGCTCAGACCTCCAATGAGAGCGAGAGGCACTGAGAAGATGAGACTGGAATGCAACAGATCCCCAGGCTGTGACGAGGAGCTGAGATTCCTTAGTGCACCCTGTGCGGGTTGCCCTGTCATAAATCATTGTTTGTCAAATTCAATATGCATCTTTAACACAAAAATGACACTTTCTTCTGGGAGTTCCACATGTCTGGAATTCTGCACAGCTGAGGACCATCCAAAAGATGAGGGAGATGTGATGGCAAAGGCAAGGAGAAGGGGAGATTGTGTATAGCAGAAAGGCAAAGCAGAAAGGAAACTCTTATCTATATATTTTCTGCTCCATCTCTGCAATCTACACACAGCTTTATGATCCACATTTCTGGTAATGCTGCAAATCCATAGGCTGCCGCACGTTTTTACATAATCTAAACTGCAAAAATAGATTGCTAGCATTCTAGATAGAGTGAGAGTCCCAAAACCCTCTACAAAGAGCCTCTTCAGCTAGCTCAGCCTCTTTTCAAAAAGTGGGGGAGGGGGAGCCTGTTTTGGTCATTGCTGGTCCAGGGCAGAGTTCCTGGAGAATCATGGCTCTGTTATTGTTTCTCCTGACCCACTAACTTCATAGCGGAAGTGCCAGTTAGACACTCCAGACCCTATTTTGATATAACAGAAGAATAGTCCTGGGGGACAGATAGCTCAGTGGTTTGCACATTAGCCCGCTAAACCTAAGGTTGTGAGTTCAATCCTTGAGGGGGCCATTTAGGGATCTGGGGCAAAAATCTGTCTAGGGATTGGTCCTGCTTTGAGCAGGGGGTTAGATTAGATGACCTCCTGAGGTCCCTTCCAACCCTGATATTCTATGATATGCCATTCAGCTGTGAAATTTAACTCCTTACTGGAATGTGTGGCTACAGTTAGAACCCAGGGAAGGGCATTATTGTAAAAAATTTAAGGCGATTTACATGCTGATATATTCACTGAAGCTTAAATCATGCTCTGCATTTGCACATACAGATTATAACTGTACCTAAGGCCTAAACCTCTACATAAATAGGTATATATGTGTATTCACATGTGACAGCCACCATCTTGATCTGCACTGGAGATTGAACTGGTGATCTCCAGAATAAAAAGCATAAATCTAGATAGCTTGAGCTAAAGAAGCAGGTGCTCAAAAATAATCAAACCAGTATCCTCTGTGGATTGTGCACAGAGTGGAACACATAAACACATATTGACTGATGAGTTACATACTTCCTCTGGACAGAGGAAGCTCATCCCCAAGTATCTGAGGTCTTTGAATCCCAGACAAAGCTTTGCTTATGCAACAGCCACCATCTTGGCCAACACAAGGGATTGAACCATGTTCCAAAGCTAAACATATGAACCTCAATCGTTGAACTAACCTTCAAGCACTGTGGCTGGGGCAATAACAAACTTGTGTTCTCTGTGGATTGGGCAGATATGTAACATACACTGAACAGTGGGTTATACACAAACATGCTGCAAGTTTTGCTTTTGACAATTGCAGGTCATTATACAAATACATTCACACACACTGCCGTTGTCAATGAGTCATTCAGCTCATCCAAGACAAGTGCTGGTAAAATCTTTATATCACAATACATTATCAAGTATTCTGTCTCTGATACACATGTTAAAGATAAGCTATTTTAGAAATGTTTCTAGCTGCTTCAAAACATGTTATCTGTCTATTTGTAAAGCTACATAGATGCTTTAGTATCATGAGCCTAACTGCAAAATCTTTGGAGGGGCAGTACAAATAAAAGATTTAAACATCTAAAAATGAGCTAAAATAGCCTTTCAATACATACACATGTCTTGACTTTGAAGTTCAATGTATTGGTACATTCTAAGTTGGAAGCAAAGTACTTTGTGTCTCACTGGGAATCTCCATTTTCTGATTTAATTATATTATTTGTATTATCATAGCAGCACCCACGTGTCCACATCAGGATCTGTGCACTTTGCACACACACAAGAAAACCCAGTTCCTGCCCAAAAGTGCTTACAGTCTAATTTGAAACAAGAAGCAACAAGTGAATGTGACAAACACCACAAGAGGAATGGGGAAGAACAGACAATGGGAACAGTGATAACTGCCACTTACATAGGTCAGTTATTGCACATCTTGAAGGTGATTATCTGAAAAGGTTTTTAAAAAATTAATTAATTAAATGCATAAAACAAAACCAGCTCTCCTTGGCTATCATCAATGGTTGGCTGATTGCTTTCCAATGGGATAAAAGTTCCTGTTTCCAGCTCTGTAGAGCTAAGACATCAGATTTTAAAACTGCTAGTGGTTTTGGACTGAATCTTACCTAATCTGGACCTTGAGCCAGGGTAACTTTCAGAGGAAAGTTCCATATTTGGGTGGAAACAAAGAAGCATTTCTCTGTCATGTTAATTTTTTTTTTAAATAGTACCTGTTCAAAGCTACTCAGTGGTTTGAAATGTTAGAGGTAGTTCTGGTGAAGATTCTGAGTGACCAAACTATAGTAGGCAGAATGCAGGTGAGGAAGTCAAATATGTTAAATGAATTTATCATGTGGCTCTACACTTAGTCACTGGGATAGCACCATCACATGTGTGGGTAGATAACTATACTTGTATCATGATTTTCTCCTAATTTCTTTGGCATTTACATTCATAAAGCAAAAGACATGCAGACTGACAGCATATCTTTACTACTAGAAAACTCTCCTACCCACATAACCTTCAGGGCCTAATACAAAGCTTATTAATTTCAGGATTTCCCAGACTGGGGAAGAAGTGAGTTCTAGAGTCAAGTGTTCTGTCCTCCTGATAGATAAATCAGTTCAAGCATCCCAGATGATCTCAGGGGCTGATACACACACACAGTATGCATGCACATGCTCTGACTGAAGCTGACATTTATACACACAGACACACGTCCACTCTGGCTTACACCTCCCCTTGCGTGGTCTACATATTATATAAGAATTTCATAATTTCATTCTGTAGTACACTCTGAGGAACTGGCATTTTGCCAGTTTCCAAAATGGCCTCATTTATCATCTAAATACCCCATGAAGGCCAGGGAATAAGGTCTGTAAAATAGCACAGATTAATGAAGTCACATCTACATCTTAATAGCTTTTGTGTGAGTGCAGTGCTTATGTATGGGTATGTATTTCTATTGTCTATGGAATGGGTGTTTCTGTCTCTGTAAAGTGTGTGTGTGTGTGTGTGATTCTGTCTGTCTCGACCTGTGCATGTAATTCTGGGAGTGTGGGTCTGAATGTGCATGCAGCTAGATGTGTGTGTGCACGTGGGTGATTTGGGGCCAGGGGTGGAATTCTTTGTATTCCTATTTGTGGTGACTGTGTGCATATCTGTTTCTTTGTGTGAACGTAACTGTGTATGCTACATGTGCATGTGAAATTGTATGTATGTGTGTGTGTGTGAGAGAGAGAGAGAGACAGAGAGACTTTGTGTGCATCTGTTTGTTTATGCCAATGATGGCCTTTATATCATAGCATTATTTATAGCTGTCACTTCAGTGCCTAGCAGATGAGGCAGTACAGGCCTTTATTTCTCCGATGTGCTGGGGGAATTTCAGATATATAAATGAATTCTGGTGAAGTAATTATCAGAACCCTCCAGAGGCCTGGCTTTGAAAACAACGTTGCACATGCCAGCTTCAGAAGAACCTTGTGCTTCTTGCAAGTTCTTCCAGGAAAGGAACACATTGCAGCTGCAAAGGTAGCATAATCCAAGACAGGGAATGGCTAGGGCTAAGAGTGTCTATTTTTCAGCCTTTTAAAACTGATGCTGCAAAGGCAGGAAGACAAAGTAAATGCAGTAGAGACCCAGGTTAGAATCCAGGCTGAGCCATAAGAGAAAAGGGTCTCAGTCTGGTCTCCAATGAAGATTTGTTTACACTGCATACGAAAAAGCAATAGACCTGCCATTGTCCAGTAGCCCAGATCAATCCTTGTGTGGAGGACTGGGAACTCTATGAAATTCCCCTTGCAGGGTTTCCTCTGTGTTGTTCTACTGGAGTAGGGACTTTACTCTCATATACATACCTGGAATCGGCAGGAGGTTTCCCCTGCCCCCCTATATCATAGTTTTAGGGGATTTGCCAAAGATCATCTATGTCTATGTGGAGCTTCTGTGCCTCAGCACTGTCTCTCTCCCACTGGCTGATACTCCTGGACTCCCCTCACGAGAGATTCCATAGAATGAGGGTAGTGCACCAAAGTTAATCATCATAGTGATTCAATCAGTAATATCTCTGCTATAAAATCCACAGGGGGCTGGTAGGGTAGGGTTACCATCCATCGGGTTTCCCCTGACATGTCCGGCTTTTTCAGCTTTAAATGGCCATCTGGAGGGGATTTCTAATAAAGTAGAAATGTCTGGAATTTCCCCCTTCCCCTCATGCAGAGTGCGGCGCGGCTGACTGGACGGCTGGGCCTGATTGAAAGCCGCTCGCAGCCACTGGGGCCTCTAGCAGCCAGAGTCCCTCCCCCTCCCCCGCTCCTCCTCCACTGCAGAGCAGCGCGGCACAGTGTTTGGCTCCACGTGGAGCCCGCAGCTCTCCCTCTGCCGGGGGAGTGGGGGAGCAGTGCAGGCTGGGGGGGTGCAGAGGCTGCAGGGCGAGGAGGAGCAGGGCAGGCAGGGGCATAGAGGCTGCAGGGGCAGGGCAGGCAGGGAGCGCAGAGGCTGCAGGGGCGGGGGGGTGCAGGGGCTGCAGGGCGAGTGGGGAGCAGGGGGCACAGAGGCTGCAGGGGCGGGGGGGTGCAGGGGCTGCAGAGCAAGGAGGAGCAGGGCAGGCAGGGGCATAGAGGCTGTAGGGGCAGGGCAGGCAGGGGGCACAGAGGCTGCAGGGGCGGGGGGGTGTAGGGGCTGCAGGGCGAGTGGCGAGCAGGGGGCACAGAGGCTGCAGGGGTGGGAGGTGCAGGGGCTACAGGGGGAGGAGGAGCAGGGCAGGCAGGGGCATAGAGGCTGCAGGGGCAGGGGGGTGCAGGGGCAGGTCAGGCGGGGGGATGCAGAGGCTGCAGGGCGAGGAGGAGCAGGGCAGGCAGGGGCATAGAGGCTGCAGGGGCAGGGGGGGCGCTGGGGGCACAGAGGCTACAGGGGCGGGAGGTGCAGGGGCTGCAGGGCGAGTGGGGAGCAGGGAAGCACTTAGCAACCCCCAACCAAGATCAGAGAGGGAGGGAGGAGGGGGAATGCGGGGTGCTCAGAGGAGGGGGCAGAGTTGGGGCAGGGACTTTGGGGAAGGGGTTGGAATGGGGGCGGGGAAGGGGCGGGGCTGGGGGCAGAGTTGAGGCGGGGCTGGGGCCCTTTGGAGTGTCTTCTTTTTTAAATGTTTGAATATGGTAACCCTATGGTAGGGTCACCATGCTTATTCCCTGCAGCCCGCCCCCCTCCCGTACTCATTCTCTCCTCCTTACACAGAGATCCCCATGTCCACAGGAGGGTTACTGTGTGGCTAGGTGGAATAATACCCCTGTCTTGATTCCATCGGGTTTTGTCTCCTCTGAAACTGAAGGCAGAGGGAATAATTTGGGCCAATGTTTTTGGTTCCTCATTATGTTGTAAACAAGAACAGCTACTATGTGATTAAGCAGCTATTATACAGATATTATCATCATTGTTCTTGGGTGCATATATGTTTATGTGTTGGTGCTGTGTTATACGCATCCAAGTGTGTGATTTCAGTTTGCATTTATGTATGTGTATGTTTGTGCATGTCTGCTATAGTATATTTGTGTGTGCATATGATAGAGTATATATTTTGCGCTATGTGAAAATAGGTGTTTGTGAGCACACACGTGTAGGAGTGTGAACATACATGTGTGAGATTGTGTGGACAAAAGCATGTATGTGTGAAAGTGAGCAAATCAGTGTTTTTCCCGGTATTTGCACCTATCGGGGCTTCCTGCATCTTTTCCAGGAAAGGAACACATTGCAGCTGCAAATTCTTGTGTTCTCTCTGTGTGTATGTGTGCCCTCCTCTGCTGTCAGCCATTTCTCTTTGCCTTTTCTGCTCTTGTGTTTACTGGGGCTGAATTCAGAGACAATCCCTTGACAATTTCTCTTTGTTGATGACTCAGGTAATTGGATACGGTGCCTTGGGAGGCTGCCAGGCATGATGTCATACCTCTGCAGGAAAAATATCCTAAGTAGTTACTTGATACACCAGTCCCTGCCTCATCCTCAGGCAACAGAAGAGCTCCGAGCTGGGGGTAGAGACCTCCCAGGTGACCAGGTTAATCCTCCTTTTTGTCTTGTTCCTGCACTGGTATCTGAGGCATCTTATAGCTTTTGTACCATATCCCTCCTAGTATCGACCCACTAACATTTCCAGGACTAGATAAACTGCTTCCCATGGTGGTGCATCCAGAAATGGTACACAAATACCCTCTGGAATGCTGGATGAAGCATGAAGGGACATATCAATCTTTAGGTTTCAGAGTAGCAGCCGTGTTAGTCTGTATCCGCAAAAAGAATAGGAGTACTTGTGGCACCTTAGAGACTAACAAATTTATTAGAGCATAAGCTTTCGTGGACTACAGCCCACTTCTTCGGATGCATATATGCTTATGCTCTAATAAATTTGTTAGTCTCTAAGGTGCCACAAGTACTCCTGTTCTTCTATATCAATCTTTAGCGCATCTGGCATGTAAATACCTTGCGACGCCGACTGCAACAGTGCCATGCGAACACCTGTTCTCACTTTCAGGTGACATTGTGAACAAGAAGCAGGTGGCATTATCTCCTGCAAATGTAAACAAACGTGTTTGTCTGAGCAATTGGCTGTACAAGAAATAAGACTGAGTGGACTTGTAGACTCTAAAGTTTTACATGGTTTTATTTGTGAATGCAGTTACTTTTTGTACATAATTCTACACTTGTAAGTTCAACGTTCATGATAAAGAGATTGCACTACAGCACTTGTATTATGTGAATTGAAAAATACTATTTCTTTTGGTTTTTACAGTGCAAATGTTTGTAATAAAAATAAATATAAAGTGAGCACTGTACACTTTGTATTTTGTGTTGTAATTGAAATCAATATATTTGAAAATGTAGAAACATCCAAAAATATTTAAATAAATGGTATTCTATTATTGTTTAACAGCGCGATTAATCGCAATTAATTTTTTTAATCTCTTGACAGTCCTAATTCCCCCATATGGCTGTTCCGAGGTTATTTATTCCTCCCAATTCCTACTCCTTACACTCTCATGAAGTTGATGTGAATTGGGGATATCAAGGGGGCTGACTAGAGATCTGGAACTTCTCTGAAGGGCCAGCCAGAACTACTCAGGAGGTTCAAGTAGGGAATCTCAGAGGAAACAAATATCATGGATTAATTGTGATTACTTTTTTTAATCATGATTAATTTTTTTTAGTTAATCACGTGAGTTAACTGCAATTAATCAACAGCTTTAGGGGAAATATATATATGGATCAGCCTTGGAAACAGGTCCTGGTGCAGCAAGACAGTATTGTGGTATAGGAGTGTGGAGAGCATAGGTATTGTGAAGGTGGCCCACTGCTGAAAAGGTTGTGGCTAAGAGCAGAGCATCCAGGATAGATAGGGAAGGTAGAGTATTAATCTCTAGAGGATGAAGCAAGCCAAAAATAGCTGACCAAATGCCCTAGGAATAGCTCTAAGGAACACCGAGACTACACAGTCTGAAGGCAGATTCCAGAGTTGTAATGCAGAGAGACCACCCAGCAGACAGCCTGACTACACAGTTTGGGGTTGGTCCACGAGTAGGGAACAAGTGGAATAGCCTGAACAAGGCCTGGCCGCTTGGCTCTTAGGGAAGCCTAGAGGTCAAAGAACAAAGCAGTATGATTATTATTAATTATTTCTAATACGTAGCACCAAGGAGCCCCAGACACAGGGCCCCACCGTGCTGTACAAACACAGAATATTCTTCAGTGCTTACACCAACTGGGTGACACTCTGGCTGCAACAGCAGGGCAGCCCCTTGGGGAGACTTTTGTTTGCAAACCCTAATGGCCGTTAAGGGTTGACACAAAGCTGGGAGGTATTGCCAATTCGGAGGAGGATCGGGATATTCTGCAGGGAGACTTGAATGACCTTGTGAATTGGAATAACAGAAATAGGATGAAATTTAATAGTGAAAAGTGTAAGGTGATGCATTTAGGGATGACTAACAACAATTTTAGTTACAAGCTGGGGATGCATCGGTTAGAAGTAACGGAGGAGGAGAAAGACCTCGGGGTCCTGGTAGACCGCAGGATGACTATGAGTCGACAATGTGACGTGGCGGTGAAAAAAGCCAATGCGGTCTTGGCATGCATTAGGCGAGGTATATCTAGAAAGGATAAGGAAGTGCTGCTTCCGTTGTACAAGGCACTGGTGAGACCTCATTTGGAGTACTGTGTGCAGTTCTGGTCTCCCATGTTTAAAAAAGATGAACTCAAACTGGAACGGGTACAGAGAAGGGCCACTAGGATGATCAGAGGAATGGAAAACCTGTCGTATGAAAGGAGACTCGAGGAGCTCGGGTTGTTTAACCTGACCAAACGAAGGCTGAGGGGGGATATGATTGCTCTCTTTAAATATATCAGAGGGATAAATACCAGGGAGGGAGAGGAATTATTCCAGCTCAGTACTAATGTGGACACGAGAACGAATGGATATAAACTGGCCGTGGGGAAGTTTAGGCTTGAAATTAGACGAAGGTTTCTGACCGTCAGAGGGGTGAAATATTGGAACAGCCTTCCGAGGGAAACGGTGGGGGCGAAGGACCTGTCTGGTTTTAAGATTAAGCTAGATAAGTTTATGGAGGGAATGGTTTAATGGGATAACATGATTTTAGTCAAAGGAACAGCGTGCCATCGCTGGTAAATAGTATAATGGCCGATGAGGGTCTGGCTGGAGAATCTTGCCTACATGCTCGGGGTTCTACTGATCGCCATATTTGGGGTCGGGAAGGAATTTTCCTCCAGGGTAGATTGGCAGAGGCCCTGGAGGTTTTTCGCCTTCCTCCGCAGCATGGGGCAGGGATCGCTAGCTGGAGGATTCTCTGCTAATTGGAGTCTCTAAACCACAGGATTTGGGGACTTCAACAGCAGAGTCAAGGGGAAGAGTTGGGACGGCTTTGTGGCCTGCATCATGCGGGAGGTCAGACTAGATGATCATAATGGTCCTTTCTGACCTTAAAGTCTATGAGTCTATGTTGAGGTGGGAAATGGCAGTTTGGGGTGTTTCCATCCCTTCCTATTTCTTACCTATGGTGAGGGGAGACAATGAGGGTAAAGTTCAGTTGGATAGCATGGCCACCCATTGTGCTTGTCTCCTGCCACATGATGGGATGCTGCTATGAGAAGACATGTTGTGGCAGGCTATGGAGTTTGTAATGGGAACAACAGCTGCAGCAGGAAAGTGTTCCATTCGCAGAGTGATGCTGAATTCAGGTTAACCAATGAACTTTATTAAACCCTGTGGATTGCTCCAGCCACATGGCTACTTGCTTCCAACCTGACTCCATGTTTCCTGAGCCCCTGATGTCTTGTCAATTACTGTCCCTCCAGGGAACATGGGCCCTCTCACTCCAGTTCCACTGAAAGGAGCCATTTCCCCACTAGTGTTTCTGATACAACAGAGGTCAGCATGACTTTCTTTTTGTTTACTTCCTTGTTGTGAGCATCTATCTCTTCAATAATGTCAGCAAGAATTTGGGCAGTTTTCTTGTTAGTTAGTTGTTGCTCCAAAACCACGAGGAAGTGGAAAGAGAGTTGGGTATAGTTTTTGAGTAGGAGTCACAAAAATGGTAGCTATTGTCTTTTGTTTTTTATTTTATAATTGCCAAAATTGTGAGTTTCTATCTAACTACACTATCAACCTAATAATCACATTTTTTAAAAAGTCCTTCCCTGTGTCACTAACACTCAAGATTACTAAAACTGAAAGAATATTTCAAATCTAATTTCCTTTTTACAATTTATGATCTTTGATTCCTCTTTGCATTTCACTCATCCTATGACAGTGAAACCATAATGATCTGTTCCCCTTTGTGTTTCTCAATCACTAGTCTATGGCTATTGGGTTTGGGTTTCCAGTTTACCAGAGGGGAGTTTAAATCCAAAATAAGAATGTGTTATTATTGAAATGTCAATTCATGTAAACCTTTCTATTTTGTAACCCTTCCCCATTCTTGTTCCTGGCCCTGTCCTTTTTAACTATACCTGAAATTTGAACGAATTACATCAGTGTCCCCTTTAACGTACTGATCTGTTGTAGGAGTCATGACATGAGAACTTAACAGTGATATGGGGATATGCAGTGAATGCTGATAAAGGGCCTGCAGCCCTTATTCACATGAGTAGTCCCAATAAAGTCAGGAGCTACAGAGTCTCATTCACATGAGCCAGGGCTACAGAATATGGCTCTAAATGGTTATAAACGATGTCCAGACAGTCACTAAGGGTATGTCTACACTGCAAAGAAAAACCCAGGGTGCTAAGTGTCAGAGCCTGATTCAGCTGACTTGGGCTTGCGGAGCTCAGACTGTGGGGCTAAACATTCCCGCTTGAGCTGGAGCCCTGGCTCTGAAAGCCAGTGAGGGGGATGGGTCTTGGAGCCCAGGCTCCAACCCGAGCAGGAACATAGATTCATAGATTCATAGATTATAGGACTGGAAGGGACCTCGAGAGGTCATCGAGTCCAGTCCCCTGCCCGCATGGCAGGACCAAATACTGTCTAGACCATCCCTGATAGACATTTATCTAACCTAATCTTAAATATCTCCAGAGACGGAGATTCCACAACCTCCCTAGGCAATTTGTTCCAGTGTTTAACCACCCTGACAGTTAGGAACTTTTTCCTAATGTCCAACCTAGACCTCCCTTGCTGCAGTTTAAACCCATTGTTTCTGGTTCTATCCTTAGAGGCTAAGGTGAACAAGTTCTCTCCCTCCTCCTTATGACACCCTTTTAGATACCTGAAAACTGCTATCATGTCCCTTCTCAGTCTTCTCTTTTCCAAACTAAACAAACCCAATTCTTTCAGCCTTCCTTCATAGGTCATGTTCTCAAGACCTTTAATCATTCTTGTTGCTCTTCTTTGGACCCTTTCCAATTTCTCCACATCTTTTTTAAAATGCGGCGCCCAGAACTGGACACAATACTCCAGCTGAGGCCTAACCAGAGCAGAGTAGAGCGGAAGAATGACTTCTCGTGTCTTGCTCACCACACACCTGTTAATACATCCCAGAATCATGTTTGCTTTTTTTGCAACAGCATCACACTGTTGACTCATATTTAACTTGTGGTCCACTATAACCCCTAGATCCCTTTCTGCCATACTCCTTCCTAGACAGTCTTTTCCCATTCTGTATGTGTGAAATTGATTTTTCCTTCCTAAGTGGAGCACTTTGCATTTGTCTTTGTTAAACTTCATCCTGTTTAACTCAGACCATTTCTCCAATTTGTCCAGATCATTTTGAATTATGACCCTGTCCTCCAAAGTAGTTGCAATCCCTCCCAGTTTGGTATCATCCACAAACTTAATAAGCGTACTTTCTATGCCAATATCTAAGTCGTTGATGAAGATATTGAACAGAGCCGGTCCCAAAACAGACCCCTGCGGTACCCCACTCGTTACGCCTTTCCAGCAGGATTGGGAACCATTAATAACAACTCTCTGAGTACGGTTATCCAGCCAGTTGTGCACCCATCTCATAGTAGCCCCATCTAAATTGTATTTGCCTAGTTTATCGATAAGAATATCATGCGAGACCGTATCAAATGCCTTACTAAAGTCTAGGTATACCACATCCACCGCTTCACCCTTATCCACAAGGCTCGTTATCCTATCAAAGAAAGCTATCAGATTGGTTTGACATGATTTGTTCTTCACAAATCCATGCTGGCTGTTCCCTAGCACCTTACCACCTTCCAAGTGTTTGCAGATGATTTCCTTAATTACTTGCTCCATTATCTTCCCTGGCACAGAAGTTAAACTAACTGGTCTGTAGTTACCTGGGTTGTTTTTATTTCCCTTTTTATAGATGGGCACTATATTTGCCCTTTTCCAGTCTTCTGGAATCTCTCCCGTCTCCCATGACTTTCCAAAGATAATAGCTAGAGGCTCAGATACCTCCTCTATTAGCTCCTTGAGTATTCTAGGATGCATTTCATCAGGCCCGGGTGACTTGCAGGCATCTAACTTTTCTAAGTGATTTTTAACTTGTTCTTTTTTTATTTTATCCTCTAAACCTACCCCCTTCCCATTAGTATTCACTATGTTAGGCATTCCTTCAGACTTCTCCGTGAAGACCGAAACAAAGAAGTCATTAAGCATCTCTGCCATTTCCAAGTTTCCTGTTACTGTTTCTCCCTCTTCACTAAGCAGTGGGCCTACCCTGTCTTTGGTCTTCCTCTACATCTACACTGCTATTTTTATCCATGCAGTCCGAAACCAAGTCAATTGACCAGGGCTCTGAGATTTGATGCTGCAGGTATTTCTTTGCAGTGTAGATGTACCATAAGGTGTCTGGCAATAGACACGTTAGATAGGATAATTTTTGGTGTGTCTGCGATAATTTATGTGATAAGATCAGCAGGTGCTGGGATGCAAATCATGAGGAGCACAGATAATGACATATTTGGAGCCAACATGGCCTAATCATTTGAGTAAAAATGTTTATTTACCATGGGTACTTTCAGGAATGGTGGTTATTTATCAGCAGAACAGCTTGCACCCAGGAGTATTAAAAGAATTGACCAAGGAGCTCTCTGAATCACTAATGTTGATTTTTAACAAATCTTGGAACACTGGGAAGTTCCAGAGAATTGGAAAAAATCAAACGTTGTGCCAATATTTAAAAAGGGCACATGGAATGAACTGAAATACTAGGCTGGTTAGCCTGACATCAATCCCAAGCAAAATCACGGAAAGGTGGATATATAGGACTCAACACCTTACTTCAGAGTTAGCAGTTGTTTGGGTCAGTAAAGGCAGCAAGTGTGACTTGGAGACACACATGGAACAGTTACTGTGTGTTGAGTAAGACAGGAACACAGGAGCATTTTTATAGAGTAAATTTTCTGATCATTTTTACAGTAGCCACTGGAGTCAGTGAATAATGACCCCCATCATATAACAGGTATATTAACCTTTCGTAGCCCTCCCTAAGCCAATGGTAGCTGTGGGTGTTCAGCACTTTGAAAGTGAAGCTACTTCTATTTAGAGGCATAAATATGGATTTTGGAGCCTCACTTTAGACACCCTAGTTATTTGGGATTCAGATTTTTCATACTTTAATACCAATATCTACTTCTTTGGCTGTAGGAAGCACAACTTCCACCTGCCCAAAACCTCTACCCCATAATAAAAGCCCTGAAAGTCCCAGTACCTTTGACTGTGCACAATCTGAGTTCGAAAGAGGTTGTCAAAACAGCAAAGCCCCTGGCTTGCTGCTCCTTGACAGCTAGGACTTGTGCCCCTCACATGACTCCCTGGGAATATGAGTTAGTGACAGCTGCAGCCATGAAGTTGCGGCTGGGTTCTTAGGAAACAAGGAGAGAAAAATAGAACTGCAAGCTGGAAATTCACAAGAGGTTTCAAAGTAACTGTATGTGTGTGAGTATCTCTTTGTGTGTGTTTATGAGTGTCTTAGCATTGATGTGTTTGTGTCTGTATGGATCTGTGTGTTTATGTAGGTGTCAGTGCTGAGAGAGAGACTGTACATGTGTGAATGAATATGAGTCTGTGTATGTATGTACTTATGTGTCTCTGTGCATGAATGAGTCATGCATCTGTGCATGTATGTATTAGTATTTCTCTGTTCACACACAACTGTGGGTAAATATTTCAGTGCATGTGTCTCTGGGTACAGATATACTGTATCCCTGTATCTATGTAATCTGCATATATCTGTTTCTCTCTGTGTGTGAGATGACTATCTGTGTGTGTGCAATAGAGACAGAAAGCAAGACAAGAGGGATTTCTTCTGCTTCTTTTATATTTTATTGTACCTGATTATGGCAATTGTGACTGCTGATTTGGAAAGACTCTAAGTCAGACACTGAGTGGCCATTTGAAATTGATTCATCTCCATATTATTTTGATTCTGGGATGCAGTTTTTTCAGATGTTATTACTGCTGCTGTGTTATTGCAAGCTCCAGTGAACACACTTCAGTTTTATCTCCACTGTCCCTGTGACACATGCCACTGAGAGTGATGGCTAAGTGGCTGCAACTTTAGATGACAGGAATCTGGAAAGCACACATGAAGGGCAAGCATCACGCCTCTGCCTCCCAGACTGGCTGTGATAGGAAACTTACCAGCAGCAGGTGCAGCTATGACCTACTAGCTTCCTCTCTAATCTTCATTTGCCTATGCAGAACTATTACTTCTTTATTTAGTGTCATTATTGTGCTTGGCGCTGTACAAGTCATAGACAAAAACATGTTCCCTGCCCTAAAGTCATGACATTCTAAATTAGATTGACTAATTATATAACCTAGCTGATTTCTCTGTTTCTTAGGTTGTAACCTCTTTGGGGCCAGGACTATCTTTCCATATACATTTGTACAGTGCCTAGTATAATGCACCCCAATTCTGACTCAGGCCTCTGGAAAACTCTGTAATATAACTAATAAATATTAATAATTCTGGCCAGGGCTATTTAAAAGGAAACTACCTCAAGAAATAGTTATTTAATCAGAACTTAGAGTAGAAGTACCTCTCTAAGTCCACAATTCCCCAAAACACTTAAGCCCATGCTTAACTTTGTGCACTTAAGTCTACTGAGGAGTGTCCAGATTTTTGGTGATGGATAGGTCTGTTTGGAAGCAGTTCTTCATATGTTTCTCTGTTATTTTGCTTATATACAGGAAGGTTGACACCAAGTGGTTCGTAAGATCTGATAGGCCTAGAGAAAGCTTCTTCAGAATTGGCTGAATTATGGCATGGTTTAGGGTGGATTGTAGGTTTCCCTCTTCAAAGGTGGTGTTAACAGTTTATTTCAGCAGCAGCCCTTGGTGCTCCCAGGCATCTTTTATCAGTCACTGTGACATGGTCCTGAATCACAAGTGATGACTATCGTCTTACAACACCTCTAAGATGTCTTAATTAATGAATATGCTGAAATCTGGAGGGGAGGGGATGAAATTCAGTGTGTAGTTTTTCTGCTCTCTGCAGAGGGCATCTTGGATGTGGGTGACCAGTGACCCATATGTGTCACGACCGGGACCTAGTGGCCAAAGCAGGAGTCGGGGCTGGGTCAGATACCAGGAGGTGAGAGTCCAAGAGAGACCAGAGGGCAAACCAAGAGTCAAGTGTCAGGAGGCAGGCAGGGTCAGGTTACCAGGAGATCAGAAGCAGGAGACAAACTTGAGAACAGAACCACAGATCGATAACCAGAGTTAGGCCAGGTCAGGATACCAGGATGTCAAGCAATGGGAGCGGGAGCAGGAAGCACAAGGCACACAGTCCAGAGCAAGGTGGATCCCAGTTGCATAGACAACTTCCTATTCTTGTACTGGGTTTATATAGAATCTGTGATCCAATCAGGACCCCCAGCATTCTGCCAGTCAGGTTCCAGAACTGGAGTCATCTGTCAAGGTTTAGCTTCTGCCCTAGCAACTGTTAGCAGGTTGGCCAAAGAGTCTTGTAGACCTGAGTTTGAGACGTGCAGTCCTGACAGCACCCCTTCTCAAAGGGGTGTTCTCCAGGCAGTGTGTGACCCAGCTTTTTGGGGTGATTTTTATGGAATGGCCACACAAATGTGGGAGCGTGTACATTTTCCACAGGCTTCCAGATGTATTCCTTAGGACCATATTCCTCCCAGTCCACAAGTTACCAGAGCCTGTCACATTTATGTTTGGAGTCCAAGATCTTATGAACTACACATTCCTCATGACCCTGTACTTGTACCGGAGGGGGAGGTGGCTGGGTCCAGTAAGGGAAAGGGTTTTCTGTGTAGGGTTTCAAAAGTGATACATGAAACACCAGGTGCAACTTCAGAGAGCAGAGTAGTTGGAGTTCAAAAGTGATTGGATTAACCTGTTGTAATGTCTTAAAAGGGCCAAGAAACAGGAAGTCCAGCTTGCGAGCAGGTCTGTCTGTGTGAAGGTGCTCCATGCAGAGCCATACTTTTTGTCCTACTGAATAGGTGGAGCCTTGCTGGCCTGCATGCTGCTTATACTCCACATTTGCCTTTTTCAGGTGCTTCTTTACTTCTTCCTGGGCCTGACATGTCCACTGCACCAGGTCTGAGGCAGCTGAGTTGGGCAAGGATGCAGGTACTTGTGGATGGAATCAGGGGTGGTACACCTAATTGATAAAAAAAGGGACTCTGACCCGTAGATGCATGATCTGCGTTGTTGTAGGCAAACTCCTACAGGAGGGGAGGCCTGTACAATGGAAGAAGTGGCCCATTTTGGTAAAGTGGTCCACTTCCATTAAAATGTGTAAATTTGTTGGACTCTGGTAATTCTATACTAAAGTCTACAGTGATGGCCACCCAGGGTCGAGATGGGGTATCCAAATGCTGGAGGAGACCACAGCGTTTGTGGCATGGGGTGTTGGCACAGGCAGAAACATCACAGGAGGCAATGAACGACTAGATTGGGCGTATCCAGGGACACCAAAAGGAACAGAATATTAGTCATTGGGTCTTGAAATACCCCAAGTGATCTGCTAGGGGAAAATCATGGCATAGTTGTAGGACTGTGACCCTTGTGCGTCCTCGGGGCATATAGACATGGTCTCTTATGTATGTGATCCCTTCATGGGAGTCATGTGGCAGAATTTCTGAGGCAGAGGTGGAGCATATCAATCTGAATATATCCTGATGAGCTGCAGTGACAAAGTTACAGGATTTAAGAATGAGGGTTGGTTCCTGGCTGGGGTCTTGTGGGGTGGTACCATATCTTAGGGACAGGGTATCCGCCTTGCCATTTTTGGATCCAGGGCAGTAGGATCATGAGGAAAATTAAGAACCACCGAAGCTGCCATCGGTTTAAGGCTTTCGCTCTAATAGATATTCCCGGTTTTTGTGGTCGGTGAACACCTGGACTGGGTGATGAGCTCCTTCCAGGTAATGCCACCATTTTGCAAACGGAATTTTTTAATCACCAAGAGTTCCTTGTCAAGTATTTCATAGTCTAGATCTGCAGGGGTGAGCTTCCTGGAGTCATAAGCACACAGGTGTAACACTTGTTTGGAGCCAAGTCGCTGGGAAAGGACAGCCCCAACTGCCATGTTGGAGGCACCAGCTTCTATGATGAAGGCTTGTGTGACATTGGGGTAAGCCAATATAGGTGCTGTAGTAAAGGCAAATTTCAGGTGATCGAATGCATGCTGGGCCTTGGAAGACAATGGAATTGGGCATCTTTCCAGAGGACAGCAGTGAGTGGCTCTGTTTGTTTAAAAAAATTCAGGATAAATCATCAGTAGAAGTTGGCAAACCCCAAGAAGCATTGCAGGTCACATACCGTGGCGGGAGTTTGCCAGTCTTGGATCACTTGGACCTTACTTGGGTCTATCTGGATTCCTTTTGGGGATAAGGTGAAACCCAAGAACGCCTATTAAAGGCACAGTTCTCAAGCGTGGTGTAAAGGCCATGCTGCCACAAGTGTTCCAGGATGATTCAGACATGAGCAGTACCGCTGTTCAGGATAGTCAGAGAAGATCAATGTGTCATCTAGGTAGACTACTATGTACTTGTCCAATATGTCTCTGAACACATAATTTATAAAATGTTGGAAGGTGGCCGGGCCTCAACCCAAAAGGCATTACCAGATATTCATAGTGGCCATACTAGGTCCTGAAGGCTGTTTTCCACACATCCCCTTCTCTGATTTGTACAAGGTTGTACGCCCCCCAGAGGACCAACTTGGTGAATATATGGTCAGCTCCAACACAGTGCAGCAGCTTGGGAATCAGGGATAGTGGGTAACAATTCCTGATAGTTATCTGATTCAATGAGTGGTAGTCCATGCAGAGTTGAAGATTGCCATCTTTCTATTTGACAAACAGGACTGGTGCTCCAGCTGGCAAGGTTGACTTGTGGATAATTCTCCTGGAGGTATTCTCAGACTGCTGCCAGCTCAGGTTCTGACATGGCATAAACTGGTCCAAATGGTATTTTGGCTCCAGGCTTCAGCTCTATTGGGAAGTCATAGTCCCAGGCGGAGATAGGGTTTCCTCATTCTTCTTTTTTAAAACACCAGCGTAGTCTTGGTATTTCAAAGGGAGCTCAGGCTGTAACTGAAATGGAAGGTGTGACGTTGCAGTCTATATGGTTTTATAAAAATATGCTAATGAGTGAATATAATGTAACTGGAATATGCTTCATGCAAAAGGTCTCTTGTAAGGTATCATTACAAAGCTTATAATCTACTGAGTGTGATCATCCTATTTGTATAAATATACCACTCTTGTATCTGAAACTAGAAATATGAAATATAACTCTGAGGACCTATTGTAATTATGCAAAGTGTGGGCCATTAATGGTGGTTTGGAATCTTGATGACTCCCATTAACCAGGACAATTGTCTGCAGATGGCTGTGTTTACCTGTAAGTCTTCCTGTATATGTGTGTGCTGGCAAGTGGGCAATGAAGTCTTGCAGTGACATGTGATCATGTCACCTGAACTGGAATCCATCTTTAACCTGGTGTCTTTCCATTGAGAAGGAGCGGGTGGGAACCCAGAGAAGGACAAAGGATTCCCGCCTTATGCAAAAGCTATATAAAGGGCTGGAACAGAACAAAGGGAGGCGAGGAGCCATCATGAAGAATCCTCTAGCTACCACCTGATCTGGAACAAGAGCTGTACCAGAGGAAAGAATTGTGCCCAGGACTGGAAGGTGTCCAGTCTGAGGAAAAAAACTTACTGAAGCATCTCTGAGGGTAAGATTAGACATAGACTTGCGCATTTTATTTTATTTTGCTTGGTGACTTACTTTGTTCTGTCTGTTACTACTTGGAACCACTTAAATCCTACTTTCTGTATTTAATAAAATCACTTTTTACTTATTAATTAACCCAGAGTATGTATTAATACGTGGGGGAGCAAACAACTGTGCATATCTCTCTATCAGTGTTATAGAGGGCGAACAATTTATGAGTTTACCCTGTATAAGCTTTATACAGGGTAAAACGTATTTATTTGGGTTTAGCCCCCATTGGGAGTTGGGCATCTGAGTGTTAAAGACAGGAACACTTCTGTGAGCTGCTTTCAGATAAACCTGCAGCTTTGGGACAAGTAATTCAGACCCTGGGTCTTTGTTGGAGCAGGCGGGAGTGTCTGGCTCGGCAGGACAGGGTGCTGGGGCCCCGAGTTGGCAGGGAAGGCAGGGGTAGAAGTAGTCTTGGCACATCGGGTGGCAGCTCCCAAGGGGGTTTCTGTGCTACAACCCATCACAGAAGGTTCTGCCTGGATGGTCAATCCCACCTGAGTCTCTCAAGGTTTGGATGCTGGCGCAGTCTGGAGACAAAACTCTGATAGAAAACAGATTTCCTGTGCTTGCCACCAAATGACCGGGTTGTGGAGGGTCAGCCAAGAGATACCAAGGATTGGGGAAAGTGTGGAGAATAGATCACATCAAACTGTAACACTTCTCAATACCCCTGAATCACAGCCTCCAGGGAAGTTTTTTCCTCTGTTACTGGACCTGAAGATAAAGGGGAACTGCCAAGACTCTCTACGAGATCAGGAATGACCTTGCATTGCAAAGGTATCTGCCGGATTTGGGCTGCTGCTGCATCTATGAAGATGTCAGCTGCATGTAAGTCAATGAGGGCTGGTAGGAGGAGATTTTGCAGGGATGCCCCAGTTATGTGCAACTGGCCCAGCACCTGCAAATGGGGAGCCCTTGGGCGGGGCTCTGGTTGTGTGTCATCAAGACCAAAGTGTGGGGGAGCTCTTTTCCCAGGTTCCTTGAAGTTCATACAGGGCAGGCAGAGATGGAGTGACCCAACTCACTGGAGTAGAAACAGAGATGGTGTTGGCCTTGTTTCTCCTTTTCTGTGGAGTGAGCCATTGACGGCCCACATCCACCTGCATTGGCTCAGTGGGAAGCAGTGGTGAAAAGATCACAGTACCTGGATTGGAGAGTTGACAGACCCCATTTTTAACTCTCTTTACTCCTGTGACCAGTTGTCCATACAGATGACAAGATTCATGAGGGTATCCAGGCTCATGGGAATCTGTACCCAGCATAGTTTGTCTTTAATTTCTTCTTGGAGGCCCCATCGTAATTGGCCCACCTGTGCTGCCTCATTCCAGTCTGTATTGACTGTGAGGCAGAATTGCGCAGCATAGGAAGCTACAGTGCCCTGCCCCTGTTGGAGCTTCCTTAGGGCAGCCTCCGCAGTTCGAGTAGTTCAGTGTGGGTTGTCAAATAATACCGATATGGGTCCCAGTTCGACAGAACTGGGCTGTCGCATTCCAAGAGTGGGGAGGCCCAGTTTAATGCTTCCCCAGAGAATAGGCTGATGGCCAGGGTCACCTTTGCATGATCAGTAGTAGATGCAGTAGCGTAGCTGGGGGGGGTTCAGGGGCACTCAGCACATTTTCCAAAAGCGGCACCTTAGTTAGAGATTACCATGGTGCCAGCGGGCGGGGCCCACGCTCCGCTCCGAAGCTTGGCCTGCCGGGCCGGCGCTGGGTTCCTGCAGGCAAGGGGGGCACAACAGCTGGAGGAGCCATGGGGGGGGCTGCGGGGGCAGCACGACACGGCCGGAGGAGCCATGGGGGTGGGGGCAGCACAGCTGGAGGAGCCATGGGGAGGGGGCGGCACGGCCGGAGGAGCGAGGGGGGGCGTAGCATGGCAGCCCGCAGCGCGGCCGGAGGAGCCATGGGATGGGGGGCAGCGTGGCCGGAGGAGCAAGGGGGGGCGCAGCATGGCAGCCCGCAGTGCGGCCGGAGGAGCCATGGGGTGGGGGGGCGGCACGGCTGGAGGAGCCAGTCAAGGGGGGGGGGCGCGGAGTAGCTGGAGGAGGAGCCAAGGGGGCGTGGCCAGAGGAGGAGCCAAGGGGGGCACCTTTTTAATATTTGCTCCCCCTGCTCTTAGAACCTGGCTACGCCACTGAGTAGAAGTCTGAGGGTGCATCATGAACAAGAGGCAACACTGGTTTATGAAACCCCAGAATCGCTGGCAATTACCATCAAAGAGTCCAGCAGTTGTATCAGGGAACAGGGCTGCATAAGCCGTGTGTGGATTGTGGCACACAACTGCATGATTTTTTCCTGCAATAGCTGGTTCTCTGAGATCAGCTGGATGACACAGGCCCACTTGAGTACATGTGGTGCTCCTGAAGGGTTAGCCAGGTCCATTCTGCTGGCATTGGGACCCCTCCTGGGGCCTAAATGACATGGGTGGTCTGACCTAGGAGTCAAAGCAGGAGTCAGGCCAGGTCAGATACTGGGAGGTCAGAGTCTGAGACAGGTCATAGGGCAACCCGAGAGTCAGGAGGCAGGCAGGGTCAGGTTACCAGGAGATCAGAAGCAGAACCACAGATCGATAACCAGAATCGGGTCAGTTTGGGATACAAGGACATCAAGCCAGGAGAGCGGGAAGCACAATGCACACAGTTGAGTGCAAGGTGAATCCCTGTTGCATAGACAACTTCTTGTTCCTGTCTTGTGCTGGGTTTTTGTAGAAGCTGTGGACCAATCAGAAACCCCAGAATTCTGCCAATCAGATTCCAGGACTGGAGTCCTCTGTTGGGGTTCAGCTTCTGCCCTAGCAATTGTTAGTGGGTAGCAGGTTGAAACTTAGTTGCTCTTAAGAGCCCTGTTGGCCCAGGTTTGAGACCTGTGGTCCCTGACCATACATTACCAGTTCTTCATAGCATAAAGAGCAAATTTCTGGGGTGGTGTAGAGGCATTCTTGGTTGACAAAGAGAGTAGGATTTAGCCACTGTCATGGAAGAGGTTTTTAGGGAAAAATTATGTTTAAGAGAGCACTAATTTGCTCCTACATGTGAGTGCTGTGTGGGCCAGGCCATAACTGTACATGTAGGCACACTGTCAGTGTAATTTAGAGCCTAATTAGGACTCAAATGTAGCTTCTAAGTTTGCACATGTAATTAATTAGAAAACCTGTGTGTCTGTAGTGCGTTGTTCCCTATTCCCCACAATTCACAGGGAATCCTAGAAGTTTAAACTGGAAAAATCCTATTTAGTCCATCCCCTTGGGAGTCAGTGCTGGATGGTCTCCTAATGTATATTCTCCAGAGCTTTGCACAATGTGGTTTCTATCACTTCCTTCAGGAACCTGATCCATATCACAGACCTCATGGACAGAGAGAATAATTTTGCTGTTGATTTGAATGTGATTGTATTTGTGGGTGGTGGTGTCCATACCGAATACTCAAAAGACCTTTGTGGGAAGACCAGCTACCGTGTCTGTTCTCTAGTGAGAAAAGAACTACTCAGATGCAAGCCTCTTTTTCTGAGGAGCAAAAAAGCTTGACCCATAGTGTCCCTTCCTTGTAGCCTAAATCTCCTGAGAGAGCTCCAGTTTTGGCAGATCCATCTCACATCCACAGGAAACTGATAAACTCCCTAAACTTCATTTTGCAGTGTCTGATTCTGAACTCTATGCCCCACAAGGAAATCAAAGAAGAGGAACAAAAAGATTAGGAGCTGGAATGATTAATTTTATTATTAATTGTTAGCTACTTATTTGTTTATGCGGAGTCACTGATGTTCATGGTGTAGAACAGAGAAGTAAGAAGACAAGTCCCATGCCCAATCTAAATCTGATGTGGAGTGATCTAATGACCTAAGTATATCTTACTTGGTTAAATATCAATTATGGAGCAGAGGACAAGGATAGCTGAAGTATTTGAGGGATGTAAACACCCAGGAAGGAGAGAAATTGTTCAAGTCGGTTAAAGAGGGATTGGAGGGATAGCTCAGTGGTTTGAGCATTGGCCTGCTAAACCCAGGGTTGTGAGTTCAATCCTTGAGGGGGCCACTTGGGGATCTGGGGCAAAAATCAGTACTTGGTCCTGCTAGTGAAGGCAGGGGGCTGGACTTGATGACCTTTCAAGGTCCCTTCCAGTTCTAGGAGATAGGATATCTCCATTAATTTCTATTTCTAATAATAGGTTTCAGAGTAGCAGCCATGTTAGTCTGTATCCACAAAAAGAACAGGAGTACTTGTGGCACCTTAGAGACTAACAAATTTATTAGAGCATAAGCTTTCGTGGGCATCCGAAGAAGTGGGCAGTAGCCCACAAAAGCTTATGCTCTAATAAATTTGTTAGTCTCTAAGGTGCCACAAGTACTCCTGTTCTTTTTGGGGAATAATAGAAGTGGTGGGATGAAATTTGGCAAAGGAAAGATTTATGCTGAACATAAAGAAACATTCCATAATTGTGAAATCTATGAGACTGTAGAATAGTCTCCCAAAGGAAGTTAGGGAAGCTCCATTGCTTGAGACCTTTCAAACTAGACTTGACAAAGCCCTAGACAATATAATAAATTCATTAGTTTAAGTCAGTGTAGGGCTTAAAAAATGGAAAGTGCTCTGGAAGAGCTAATTTATTAATTATATTTATTTATTATATAATGTAGGGAATAATCCTTCACTGCTCCCTCTCCCCCCCCCCCCCCCCCCCGGGAATGGACTAAATAGGACCTAAGGTCTTTCCCATCTCTTAATGTCTCTGACCCTGTGATCTCCAGTGATCTGAAAATAAAGGGTTGGAATTTGTGAGAATAAAGGAAAAAATCTTAAGGAGAAAACATTCTAAAAAGCCTGGTTGGATCATTGACCTTTAGAAACATCTTAATGAGTGGGTGACAGGAAAAGCTAGATACAGGGGAGAGACGACGTAAGACTTGTAAACTGCATCCTGAAATATGTACATGGGGCCTTAAATGATTGCCTTGCCTGTGGATCAACGCGGTCAAAGAGACTGCCTGCTTGTGGCCAGCAGGCTGTGTTCTTGGTCTGAGCTGGGCCCAGCGGATGGCGTTTCTTATTCCTGTGATTTGTGTGTGTGTTACATGACTATAGAAGGAGCAATCAGTCAACTCCCAGGAACCTTAGCAACAGTCGTGTCCCCAGAAAAGGCTTGTAGCAACTGAAGCAGTGATGACTCAGCAGCATGGTCTCTCTGTCCGCTTGCTGATCCCTGGCAAGGTCTCTAGCCCAAGTTCTGGCTTCCTTGTTTGGGTCAATGCTTTCTTGCTGGCACAGTAAAGGAATTCCTGGATCCAGCTGGCCTTGGCATTAGAGAGAGACTGAAGGGAACTGTTTGTAGCCAAACAGTTGTTCCCCCCTCCTTCTTGTTTAAAACAAACTAAAAGTAACACAGAATCCTGTTAGTAAATTATAATGAAGGATCCAGATCATAGGCCCTGACTCCATGGGTGCTTCGGGAATCAAGAACGCATGGAAAAAAAAATAGGGGGTGCTCAGCTGTTCTGTGAGCCCTGGGGTTGGCCACTGACCAGCTGTTTGGTGAGCCCGGGGCTGGCCGTTGATCAGTGAGCGGCTGGTGGGAGATGAGGGAGAGGGAGTGGAGAGGAGTGAGCAGCGGGCAGGGGGGTCTTGGGAGAGGAGGCGAAAAGAAGTGGGGCAAGGAAGAGGCCAAGTGGGAATGGGGCCTCGGGGATGAGCGGGGGTGGAGCACACACTGGGAAAAACAAAAGTCAACCCCTGTGATCCAGATGGCAGGGTTCAGAAGTGGTGAATGTTGGGGTAGAGATGACAGTAAGTCTAGGAGGCCAGTTTCCCTGATATCTTATTGTGAAGAAGACAGATTGCTGAGTTTGAGGATGAGCTGGGGACACATTATAACATCACTAGAGGGTTTATTTATTTTTACTGAACAAGGGTGTGGAAATGTGGTCTTGGGTGATTGCATTCACATTTCACCAGATTTAGGTCACTAATGCAATGAGTCTGGATGGTCTCAAGTTGATTTCTCCTGAGGGAAATCTGTTTATATCAGACAACCTCATCATCCGATTAAGCATAATTCTGGAGTAGAGATAGAAGAGAGATTGGGGGTTTAGTAGTGTATTGTGGTGCATCACAGAACTGTGTGAGGAACCCAGCACTGGAATAGCAAAGGATTCTGTGGTTCAGCCTTGAGGTGTATCAGCAGTGGGGGGATCCCATCACAAGAATAGCAGGAGGTGGTGCAGGTAAGGACTGAGATGCATCGGCAGAGCTGGGGATAAGAGAAGGGCAAGACTGGAATAGCCACAGGTACTACCAGTCTGGATTGATGTTTTGTTTTGTTTTGTTTTGTTTTGGCAGAGCTTTGCCAGGAAGTTTGGGTCCTCTGTTATCTCCTTCCTTCCATGAGCACTAAAAATTCACCCAGAAACAATAACATAAGTGTGTGTAGCAATCTGCCTTCTCAGCAGCAGCGGCACCGCCCCCCAATCTCTGGCCTCATTACTCGGAGCAGGAAATGAGTAAAACATAAATGACTTAAAAAGAGCCAGGAGGGGCCGTTTCTCTCCCTCGTTCCCTGGCAATGACCGTGTAGAGTTACAGTTTAATCTTGGAAATGCCAGACAGCTGTTGCCGGTTGCTAGGAGACTGGCACACATTATGCAGATGTCAGGGACCTCAAATGTCTGCCGGAAATTACAGCTCATGTTGTATGAGGAGAGACGCGCATTTCCCTGTCTGGGGAGCCCAGTGGGAGCCATCATCCCCCCGCATGCACCCCACCCCTAAGGTGGGGCTGAGACTGACAGGCTATGTCCTGACAAAACCCAGCTAATAAATCGGCTCTGGGGTAAAAAAAAATATAGGAAAAGAATCTATAAAAGTGTATCCAGCTTTGCTTATGGGACATGGCTGGGGGCGGGGCGGCGGGGGGGGGAGGGGAGGAGCCGGCTGGTGCAGTCAAGGCTCTGGAGCTGGCTTCTGCATGCGTTGTAGCTGGTTGCCTGAGCGAGGTGGATTTGGATTCAGCTTTACTCCCATGGGGCAGGCAGGCTGGCAGCATTCCCCAGTATTCACAGGAAAGACTGGGTTTTACTGACTTGATACAGCAGAGGCTACTGTGAGAAGAGCTAACTGGGCAAGGAACCGAGCTGCGGAAATGAATGACCAGATGCACACACTAAAAGTGCTGCCCTTTGCGGGAGGGTTTCAACATATGCCAACCAACATACAAACAAACTGTAATGAGACAGAACATTTTAAAAACTCAGGGTATTGGCTCCATAACACTTCTAACAGGAGCCCTGCATTTTGTCAAATTCTGGGGGGAGATCAAGCTGAGCTGATAGTGCAGTGTTTGTGACATATGGGCATGTTACCATGGAAATTACTGTGATGTTACAGATTCAGCATGATGCACTACTATGGCCTGCAGCTTGAGGGAAGTTGGAGAGGTAGAGGAAATAAGCCTTGTTAAAAGCCACAAACCTGTGACCCAAGAAATCCAGAGAAGTGAAGACAAGATCTGCACTGACACAGTTTACGGGGGTGTATCTGCAATGCATGGGTGCGTGTGCATAAGAGAGTTTGTACATGCACAGGCATAGGGGACACAGGAATATGTCTGCATGTGCAAGGGTGAAAGTGCACAGGAGAGTGTATATTCATGCAAAGATACAGGAGTATCTGTATGTGCCATAGGACCAACACCAACACCCAAAAATCCTCTGGCTTCAACAGGAATGAACATCATGCACATTATATGATTCTATCATTGTTCATACCAAAATACTTCAGACTCTTCCCCAGCCAATTACAATCTAACCAGAACTGCTCTATGCCTGACTGAATGGGTACCATACAATTTGATACAAAACAAATGGGTAATGACTGAAACATAAACAGAGTGGTTCATGAAATAGGTAGGATTTGCCAGATCAGACTATTGCTCTGTCTAGTTGGGTATCTCAAATACTTCCTCCTGGATATCTCAACATTAACTAAAATTTAACATGGCTGAGTTCCTAATCTTTCTTTACAAACGCACCCGACTTGGCCCATTCTTGTTACAGCTGACTCCTCAGGCATCTTCCCTGTCATACTGACCTATAACCTCGGGTCATCTTCAACTCTTTCCTCTCTCTTGCTCCACACATACAGGCAGAAGGCAAATATTGCCATTTTGTCCTACTCAATATTACTAAGATCTGACCTTTTCTCTATAATTATCTCACCCAGGCCATCAGCATTCCTCATCGTTATTAGTGTAATGTCCCCTTCTTTGGCCTGATACCCATATCTCTTGCTGCAATTTATACAAAATGAAGCTGCTAAGATTATCTTTCTTATTCATCATTTTATGTCACTCCTTTCTTAGAATTCCTCTTCTGGGTCTACCTTCTCCACCACATCACATCTAAGGCTCTTGTGGTCATCTTCAAAGTCATCTGCATAATTCTGCTTACGCTTCTCTCTTATTTTGTGTTGCCTCTCTGTCCCCTTTGCTCTTCCAAAAATGTCAGACTCATTGTCCCAATTGTCTGCTTCTCCCACAAAAGTCTCCACACCTTCTTTCATGCTGCCTCTTATGCATGGAATATATGGAATGCATGGTCCACAAGCAAACACCTTTTCATCAATTCCTGCAGAAGACCCACTTTTTTCTTCACCATCTTTGCAAAACTAGCCGATTAAATTATATTTAATTTATTTACTCAGTTTTGTGGAGGGAAGGGGTTACATGTTAGGAGAGGGCTTTAGCAACACTGGAATTGAAGCTGAGAATTGTTGTGGGGGAAAGACAAGAGGGCTGAATTGTGAAGAGAGATGGTAAAGGGGGGGCTTTAAAAATGTAACTTCTAAGCTATGTGTTTCTTCTCACCCTGATCCCTCTACTTGTATGTAGTATTTTTCTTTGGCTTTTCAGATTTTATGCTCTCGAGGGCAGGAACTGTATCCTTCTTTGTCTGGAAAGTGCTGAGTGCATTGTGGGCATGAAAGCCATCTAATTAATTCATAAATAATAATAGTATCATGCCTCCTGCCATACCAGGTCAGACAACTGTTCCGTCTAGCCTAATGCCTCACCTGTGCCATACTGGATTAGACCATCACTACAAATAATCCAGTATCTCACCTCTGGTAGTGGTGAATACTGGATGCTTCAGAGATAGGTGACCATCCTCCCATCCCGTTTTATTCACTTGTCCACTTTATGCATAATAGGTACAAATAATTTCTCTTTCCAAAGCAATCCTTTGGTTCATCCAGTCTAGTATCCCATCTGCTGTACAAAAATAGACCAATGGCCCATCTAGTCTGGTAACTTGTTTCCCACAGTGCTCAGTGCCAAATTCTTCAGAGGAAGGCATATGAACTCTATAATATAGCGTACTGTGCAATATTCAGTGATGGGGAGAGTGGGAGCAAAGGATAGGATTCTTTCCTAGCCCTCCATTAGCTTCTGCTCTAAAACTTGTGGGTTGAAACTTTTTTATAGCAATCATCATTGCAAATGCTATTCTCTTTCATATAAATGGCTTTCTTCTATAAAACTTAATATTTGCCTCAATAATATAGTGCAGTAGCAAATTCCACAGTTTATCCTGCAGCTTTCTGCTTCAATGGGAGAGAATCTGTGCCTGACAACTGCAAGTGATCTTTTATGAATCATGGTACTGAATTATAAAGGAAACTAGGAACCTCATGGAATGTGTTTAGGTAGCTTTACTGTAGAGAGAGTCAGGAATATGAGAGTATGGTGAAAAATTAGGATTAAAAGAGAGTCAGGGAGTTATTTAGGTGGAGGGTGAACACATGTACTGTATTTTAAGAGATGTCCTTTACTTAGTTCCTAATATCCCACATCCTGTGTCCATACAAAAGGCATTTCGCCCTGTATTTCAGCAGCGCATCCTACAGTGTGAGGCTGCAGATGTATGCTTTTGTACCATGAATAAAAGATCTTTTGTTTTCTTGAAACATAGATGGTCACCCTATTGAGGGGCAGAGAGGCTGTTCTAGAGAGGTGGAAGCAGCATAAGGAAGGTGATGGCAGATGGATTTACTTCCTGTTGTGGAGAGATGATAAGGGGGAGTGAAAAAGGTGTCTGAAATTTGAGGAATCTAGGAAATGGGATGCAGAACAGCAAGAAGTTGGGAACTCTTCTGTAATATGAATGTATCACCTAGGGCTTGTGCTGGATGGAAATTCAGACTTGCTCCGTTGTATGGAACTATCTCAACTGTTAGGGGTATATATAAATAGAGTCTACAAGCCTTAATACTACTATAGCTTAAAGTCTCCATTCGATCAATTGGCAGAGGCCTGTATTTCTGCAATGGCAGAATCTGGGTTTTCCACAATGGTGTGTGTGTGATTTAGTTGCTGACCAAAGTACCTACTGGCCAATGATTTGTTATAAAAACAGTGCATTGTCCCTAAGAGTCATAAAAACTCATCTCTCACAACCACTGAGGGCTTTGCCAATAGCATGCCAAGGTGACAGTAACTGGGGGAATGGAAAGATATCGGAAAGTAGAACAAATGGGGCCAGGTAAACAGCGCTGCAGTAGCAGTGGTTGCCATGGTGACCGGAGGGGGAAATGAGGCGGAGGAGAAGGAGGAGGGAAGCATATTGATCGATAGTACTGTGCCAGCTCATCTGGCTTCTATCCACGTGCTGCTACAGAGGGAGAGAAAATCAAAGAGCCACACACAGGGCGGACAGGGCCTGAGATTCAATATGTGGCAGCGGCTCGATCAATAGATTGTTGGAAGGTGGGTAATTGACTCCTATTCTGCTCAGGAGAAGCAGATGCAGGGATAGAGACGTGTTTGTTAGCGGCAGATTCCCAGCTCTACTTTATCAACCAGTTTGTTTGTCTAGTTAATTCGTTTGTTTGCTTGTCAGCTTCTCTTCAACCTGATTTCTTGCTGCATCTGTCAAAGATGAGCATTGGCTGCAAGACCTGAGCCATGACTGTGCTAAAGTTCCTGATTCATTTTCTCCCACCCACCTCTTCTTTGTTCATAGTGACTTTACCCCACCCTGACACTGAGATTTTAATGGGGGAGACTGGAGCCAAAGAGAATTTATTCTCATGGGATTTCTGGTGCTTTCTGCTTTCACCTGCCTCTGAGATTTCATAAGAGCAGCCTCTCTTGTGGAAGCTCAGCATTTCCTGTCCCAGCTGGAACCAAGAAGCAGAGAAACCACCAAAGAAATAAAACAAAATAGTTAAGCAGATTTTTTGCACTTAATAAAACATCTGAATTTTGGGTAATGGTTCACTATGTCCTCCACAGAGTAACTGACACCACTTCCTGCAGCAAATACCCCCTTAAGACTATACTAAAGAAGAGGGGGAAACTCCACTTACTGAATTACCATCATCTCTTCCTTCAGATCTGTGGATTTTTCTTGGAGGTTTCTCTGCTAAGTACTGCTCAGTCCAATTTGGCTTAGTTTTATGAGTTAATAATGAAAAATCACCCACTTACAATTCTGCGTCTCTTAAATTATATTGCTAGATTCATACTTTTGAGTCTTGTGCTTCTACAGCCTGATCCAATTCCCAATGAAGTCTGTGACAGCCTTTCCAAGGACATCAGTGAGAGTTGTGTCAGGCCCTTTTGTGAGACAGAAACAAACTCCCAGCTTTCAAGTTGATATTTTTAACCCATTAGACACCAGCTGGTGTTTCTTATGTACAAACTAACAGCAATTGCCCCTGTGTCCTCTAAAACGTTTTCCTTCATTTTCTTAATGAATGGGAAACTAAGAGCTTCTTAATCTCTTGGCATAAAATATGCCAGAAATAAATAGAAGAATGAGAGAATGATTATAAAATAAGTTATTGCAAATGTTCACTTATCAATTCTTCAGGGAAGGCAGACAGGTAGGTGAGAAGGAATCCAATCAGACTAAACTGTTTAAGGGAATAAAAGAATTTCTACCAATCATGAAAGGACCGAAAAAAAGCTGTCCACCACACCGGCAGACATGCTTTCCACACAAAAATGAAGTAGGAAAGTCAGGCAAAATATTGTATCTATGGTGAACAGTCAAAGGTAGGATGGTCCTCAAGATGAGGACAACAATATATGGTCTGCCCTGCAAGCAAATAAATTAAAGTTCATATATTCCTCTAATGTAGCATCAAGTCAAGAGATGCACTGCTTCTGTTAAGAAGGATATCTTATTGCTGAATCACTGTGCCTGTCTGACACACACTAGTGAAGCAACAGGCCACATGGTAATGCTGAGAAATGTAGGATGGGTCTCAGAAATTTCAGTATAACTCCAGAGAGTCATCCACAATGTGTCTAGCCAGTTAATGTGCAAATCCAAAGGGACACCTCCTCAGTCTTCTGAAACATAGTCTTATTACTTGGAAGGATGATGTAATCCAAATGCACCATGAGCATATCTGCAAGGAGCATGACATGATGCACCAGCAGCCTACCTCTTTCTTAGAAGAGTCCTGGAAGGAATCTCTGGGGTCAAATCTGTGCCAAAAATGGAGCAGCTCATCTAAAATATCCTTTAACATACTTTCAAACCTAACCACACAGAGGCCTTAAAGATGGTTGGTATCAGTTCAAAATTGCTGTCACTTATTAAAATGCCACTTTCTAGGAATTTGCCCAGGAGTGTCACTGACAAAGAAATAGTTCCTCTTCCTCACAAAGCAAGAGAAGTATACATCTAGTGTGTGGCCAAGCTCAGCTACTGGGGAGAATATGATGGGATAACACAGAGGAGCCCGTCTCTCAGGATGTGAGAAATGTGTGTGCTATTGTTGTCAATTTTATAATCGCGCAAAATCAAACACCCCTGCCCCGCCCCCACCCTTTCCCAGAGGCCCTGCCCCACCCCTTCACTGAGGACCCACCTCCGCTCACTCCATCCCCCCTCCCTCCATCGCTTGCTCTCCCCCACCCTCACTCACTTTCACTGGGCTGGGGCAGGAGGTTAGGGTGCGGGGGGGGGGTAACGACTCTGGCTGGGGATGTGGGCTCTGGGGTGTGGCTGGGGATGAGGGGCTTGGGTAGCAGGAGGGGGCTCTGGGCTGGGGCAGGGGGTTGGGGTGCGGAGGGGTGTGGACTCCAGGAGGGAGTTTGGGTGCAGGAGGGGATTCCGGGCTGGGACAGGAGGTTGGGGTGAAGGAGCGGGTTTGGGGTGTGGGGTCCTGGCAGCGTTTACCGTGGCACCAAGAAAGCAGTTGCCAGGTCCCTGCAGCCCCATGGCACATGGGCAGCCAGGGAGGCTCCATGCTCTGCCCTTGTGCCTGCAGGCACTGCCCCTGTAGCTCCCATTGGTTGTGGTTCCTGCCCAATGGGAGCTGCAGAGCTGTCACTAGAGGCAGGGGCAGCGCACGGAGCCTTTCTGGCCACCCATGTGCCTAGGGGCTGTTAGGACCTGCTGGCCGCTTCCAGGAGCTGTGTAGAGCTAGGGCAGGCAGGGAGCCTGCCTTAGCCACGGGCCCCCCGCTGCGCCACCGACTAGACTTTTAATGGCCTAGTTGGCAGTGCCGTCTGGAGCCACCAGGGTCCCTTTTTGACTGGGCGTTCGGGTAAAAAACCGGATGCCTGGCAACCCTAGTGTGTGCAGCCCCAAGCTAGAGGAAGGACATCAATTCTCCAGTTCTATAATACATACAGTCACAAACAGATATGAACATCAGCCTTCTAATGTCAATCTGAGCAATAGTCTAACCAAAACAGTTATTCCATGGAAAAAGCAACAGGCAAAGAATGTAAAAGAAAGGTATATTCTCCTGAACAAAGCTGCCAACAAACATATGGAAGTAAATGTGACTCTGTGCTTCAGCTTTCATAGGATGAGAGACAATTTCATAAGGAGCTGTGGCAAGTGATGTAAATCAGAGAAGTCTGTGGAAGGCTACATTGGCTGTCAGATAAGCACAGAATCTGGCAAGTACAAAGATTGCGTAAAGCCATCTTGCTCCACTCCAGACTGTGACTCCTGAGCGTCAGCACTCAGGAAGCCCAGCTCAGAATCCGTTCCAATAATTCTTATCCACCATTATAAGAACATAAGAACGGCCATACTGGCTCAGACCAGTGGTCCATATAGCCCAGTATCCTGTCTTCCGACAGTGGCCAGTGCCAGATGCTTCAGAGGGAATGAAGAGAATGGGGCAATTTATCAAGTGAGCCATCCCCTGTCGTCCAGTTCCAGCTTCTGGCAATCAGAGGCTTAGGGACATCCAGTGTATGGTGTTGCTTCCCTGACCATCTTGGCTAATAGTCATTGATGGACCTATCCTCTATGAACTTATCTAGTTCTTTTTTTAACCCAGTTATACTTTTGGCCTTCACTACATCCCCTGGCAACGAGTTCCACAAGCTGAATGTGCCTGTGTGAAGAAATACAGCACTTCCTTTTGTCCAAAACCTGCTGCCTATTAATTTCATTGGCTAACCCCTGGTTCTTGCATTATGTGAAGGGATAAATAACACTTCCTTATTCACTTGCTCCACATCATTCATGATTGTATAGACCTCTATCATATATCCCTTAGTCATTTCTTTTCCAAGCTGAGGAGTCCAAGTCTTTTTAATCTATCCTCATATGGAAGCTGTTCCATATCCCTAATAATTTTTGTTGCACTTCTCTGTACCTTTTCCAGTTCTAATATATCTCTTTTGAGATGGGGTAACCAGAACAGCATGCAGTATTCATGGTGTGGGCGTACCATGGATTTATATAGTGGCATTATGATAGTGGCATTATGATATTTTCTGTCTTGTTATCTATCCCTTTCTTTCCCTGTCTCTTTTCACTTTTTCTTTCTTGTTACTTCTTCCTCTTCTCTCAATCTTTATTTGTATTGCTCCACTGTTTCTCTCTTTCCTCTCTCCCTCTCCTCCACCAGCTAGTTTTCCCTTGCTACTTTTCACCTGTGAAATAGCTTACCTCTCCCTCACTAACCAGGCCAAGGCCACAGCAGCACAGAGCTGGCTTTGCTGCACAGCTGCCCTTGCCCCTAAGGAGACACAAAAAGTGGAGAGTGTCTGAGTCAGGGACAGGTATCATCTTGGTCTATTGGTTCAATTTCACAATGCAATTATTTGTCCTATGGGACAAAGGCAAACAGGTAGGACCCAGCTTCATGGTTTCACTGCAGAATCAAGGCAATCACTGGGGTAAAACAGCAAGCTGATATCACCAGCAAGGCACAGGCAATGATGGTTTTAACACCACAGCTGCACACCATGCCTGGTGCCTGAGTAGCCTCCATATTCAGTGTCTGAGTTCCTTTTACCTTTAGGCACTATGTTTACCTACTGCATATTTACATCTCTCCACTTGCTCACAGCTCAGAATTCTTGACCTCTTCTTCAAGGCTCTGCACAATTCCACCATGACCTGCATCTCTGATCTTGTTTCTTGCCATATACCCCCACCATCCTCTTCATTCTGCCAACAATGGTAGCCTCACCATTTCCTTGTGTCCTTCCCCAGTTCCCATTTCCATGCTGTGAGCCATCCAGTGGAATAAGGATAGTCTCTTGCTTCATATTTTTCAGGGTTGCATAATAGGGATTACCTTTAATATTCTGTAGGAGATTTGAGATTTTTTCCTAGTCAGCACAGCAGAGAGGGGGAGGAAAAGGTATCCAGGTGAGGAATCCAGGGAGAGAAGAGAAAAGTAACACAGAGTACAGTAAATGTGGGCAAGCAGAAGCCCAGATAAGCAAGGCATCAGACACAGATCTATGTGAGATATACACCCAACGAGCTTAGGTTATCACAGAACCTCAGTCCCTGCACTGCAACATGGATGGTTTTAGAGCAGACCCTGTTTCCATAGCAACAGTACATCTGAGAGCTGCCTTTGAAGAGCAATTCATCTCTTCAGGAAGGTGAAAAGCAAGGCCGACCTCACCCACAAGCTCAATGAGCAGCCACATCGCAGGCAAGCTGTGCAGCTCTCAGGCAAGTCCTGTCTCCTTAGGCTACGTCTACATTATGATCTAGGGGTATGACTTCCCAGCTCGCATACATATATTCATGTTTGCTTGATGTGAGCTAGCATGATTATAAACAGTAGTGTAGTAGAGGTAGCATTGACAGCAGCTGTGAAGGCATGGCTTAGCCATGCCAAGTACATACCAACAGTGTTCAGGTGGGTTTGTACTCAGCACAGCTAAACCATGCCACAGCTGCTGCTGCCCATGCTACCGCAATTACCCTATTTATACTTGCGCTACCTCTTACCAAGCTAGCACGAATATGTGTATGTGAGTTGGGAATCATACTCCTAACTAGTAGTGTAGACAACCTCAGAGAGAGGAAAGAGCTCTCTGCCAGAGCCACTTAGGGAGGCAGGACCATATGAAAGAGCATCTTCTGGCTTGATTCAACTCCCACTCAGTTTCTGTGTCCCCACAAAGTATCAGGAAATGGTGAGAAGTTGAGCCAAACCCACTGTGGGTGCTGGCCCGTGGCCAGGATAGGAGGCTAAGCAGAAGTATCCCACGGGGAAGGGAGTATGGGAACAGTTACCCTTCAACATCTGCCTCCTGCACACCTGCCTTCCCCTGTCTCCCATTAACTGCTGCTTCTCCACTGAATGTTTTCTGATCCCATCCTCCCCTCAGGCTCCGGTAGAGTCCTTTGGTTTTGTCTGCATCAAGCCAATTTCAAAGTTAAATTTGCCAGCTCTAGTAAGTTTTATTTTCTGGCTTACCCAGGTCCACACCTATTCCTTTTGAGAAAGGAGCTGTAGAAATGAAAGAGTATCATTATTAGGATTAAATGAGAGACATCAGTAAAAACCAAGATTGTAGAGAAAGAAGTCAAAGAAAGGCCAGCAGATACTACAGAGTTACTCAAAAATAAAGCTGGACAGGAAATGGTTTTCCTGTCCCAAAATTTTTTTGAAGAATTTGAAATGTTTTCCCATCCTGCATCTGGAAAAAAAGTTGAACTCTCAAAAATGTTAATTTACCAACAAGCTGAAAAAAATTCAGTTTGGGCTAATGAAATCACTTTGTTTCAATGCAGACCATTTTTGTTTAACAAAAAATACTATAATGAACTTACATTTCAAAATGAAAAGTAATTTCAAACCAAAAAATGAAACTTTTCAAATGGGACAATTTCAAAACTTCTTTTTCCGATTTTTTTCTGAAACGAGAAACTCATCAAAACCGACCTTTTCCCGCAAGCAGTTTTGGTTCCAATGATTATGCATTTTCTGACAGAAAAAAAAAAAACATTTTGTCAAAAAATTCCCAACCAGCTGTGCTTAGCATCATCAGCCTTTGTCAGTCCCCCTGCAGGAAGAAGGCCTCTTCAGTGCTATTCCTAACTATCCATCTCTATGGACCAATCGCAGTCCAGATTTTATTTTACAATTGATTTAAAATATTGCAAAATCAGCAAAATATATCTTAAATATATATTTCTGAGGTCATAGGGCTCAAGTCCCAGAATTGGACTGGGCTTCTTCCCAATGCTGATGCTGTAATATAGCCAGAGCACAGCGGGTGTGCTTTACAGATGGACTTGCATCCTTCAGAGGAGATCTTCAAAAGACTGTTCTGCAAAGCTCTGGTGGCTGCTCAGGTGAAATTAAAGAGTAGGAGGTAGATAATAATTAATGATTTGCACTTATATAGGACCTGTCATCTGAGGACTTAAAAGCCTTTTACAAAAGTAGATATGTAGCATCCCCATTTTACAGATAGACCTCCAAAACCAAGCTCATCCAGTGAATCAGTGGCAGATTTGGGAAGATAACACAGGTCATCTGACAAGCAGACCCCTGCTCTAACCAGTACACAATGCTGCTTCACACAGTACTTTTCAAAAAGAATTGATGATAATCCTGGTGTCCTAGCTGGAATTCCTTTGTTTAGTATAAAAAAAAACAAAAAAACAAAAAACAAAACAAAAAAAACCCCTCTGATATCTGTGAATGAATACAGGATGGCTGCTGCCTTTAATTTCACAGTCAACATGTTTCAGTCCAGGCCAGTAGTGACTGAAAGCTGTTTACTGGCCCATGTGAAATAAATTTGGTGGGTCTCAATCTAGTTTCTACTTAATTGGTGTCCATATCATAAAACCCATTACATTTGGCACTAACTGGCCCCCTTGTTGGCAGCCCCAGCAGAGAGGCCACAGGCCAAATGAGTCACAGAGACTGAGCTTTTTTCTCATCTTCAGAGGGGTCCTTCCAGGGTAGGGTTGAGATAATATTGCCAGGGTAGGGTATGTGCATATGTGAGAAAACTTGTACTGCTGCTGCCTGGACTACACCTGTCCTGTGAGATTTTATGTATTCGGGCATTAGTCTGACATCTTTCACCAGATTCACTTCACATAAAATACAGGAAATAAAAAAGACAGGGAAAAATAAGTTAAACACTAATAAATAAACATTTCAAGGAATGATTTCATCTTACTGACTGTGGAAGTATGGTAGGGATCTGAGCTTAGGCAAATCAAGCGGGCCCCTTATCCACATTTCTCTCCTATATTGTGAGTGAAAGCAGCAGCAGCCAGAGAAATGGAAACATCAACAATTAATTGAAAATGTTACGTCTGCTGTTCATGCAAAAGGCATAAATATTTATATCCTGAAGGCTGACTTTTGGGTTTGCTCCACAGCAGGAAGAGATTTACATTTTGAATAAAGAATTTTTTTCTTTCTCCCCCTCAGTAAATATGAGCAGTTTATTAGCCCCTTAAGTGAGAGTCCTCTGGCCCAATCCTGCAATCCTTTTGCACATACACTTCCACCAACTTCAATAGGAATTACATGTATGTAAAGACTAAAGGATCAACTCCCTTATTTACACTCAGAATGAGAGGGAGTCTGAAACAGAAAGGTAGGACTTGAGATCAGAAAATGAGAAGACGGATGAAATTAATGACTCCTGAGATACTGAGTTAATTTTCTAAATCTGTCTTCAATAAGACAACAATGAAAAATGGTTGGACAATTAGAACATAAGGAAGATTTTACACTATTAACTATTGATAAAGAGCAGGGAAAGAAATACTTGGAAAATGTAAGCATACCAGTACACTGGGCTGAATGATTTGCTCTTTAGGGTGTTAAGGGAATTAGCTAACAAACATACATCACCCATTGATTTTAGAAAAGTCATGGAACTCTGGTGAAGTATTCAAGACAATCAAACATAGTCCCTGCCCCAGTGCTCTCTCCAGATTCCATCTCCCCTCTCTTCTCTCCGCCTTGCTCCCGTAATACTGTGCCTACCTCCATCTCCCCTCTTCTCTCCCTTCCTGTCATTTCCCACATTGGTGCCAACACTGACACAGCCTCCCTCTCATTTCCCCTCACCAGTTATTCCCCACTTTGACTCCTGTGCTCTGCTCTTTCACTTCCATCTCCTTTCCCCTTTCCCATCGCATTTAATTGAATCCTGCACTCTCTGCCCCACCTTCCATCTCCTCTGCTGGCACTCCCCCATCCCCTTAGCTCTGCCCCGTCTCCATCTCCTCTCCCATACCTCTGCAACCTCACCTCCCATGCTTGCTCTCCCTCCATCTGTTCTCCCCTCAGCAGTTACTCTCCACCTCAGACCCTGTGCTCTTCCCCATTTCATTCTCAATCTAAAGAAAACCCCTTCTTTCACTAGGTGGAGGCTGGATTTACCTTCCCTCATCCCACCCTCCAGCACCCATCATTTTTCTATTTTAATAATTTTTATCTTTGTCTGATTAATAATAATAATAAATTTTAACACTGAAAAAAAACTGTTACTAACCTTTCTGTAACTGTTGTTCTTCGAGATGCGTTGCACATGTCCATTCTAATGTAGGTGTGTGCTCGTCTTGAGCACAGCCCCTGGAAAGTTTTCTCTCAGTGGTATCTGTTGGGTCAGCTCTAGATTTGGCTGAGTGGTGCTGCAATCAGCATAGGAATAAACTCCAAACCCTCCACCTGCACAACTGTTTGGGAGTCACCTACATTGGAATGGACATGTGCAAGGACTTGAAGAAAGAAAAAACGGTTACTAACCTTTCTGTAACTGTTGTTCTTTGAGATGTGTTGCACTTGTCCATTCCAAGACCCTCCCTCTTACCGCTCTGTTGGAGTTGGCTGGCAAGAAGGAACTAAGGGGGCTGCGGGTTGGCAGGACCTTTTATACCAGCGCTATGAGCGTGCGACTCCAGGAGGATAGAGCTGACTAGATGGATACCACTGAGGGAAAACTTTCTGTCGGCTGTGCTCGGGGTAAGCACACACCTACACTGGAATGGATATGTGCAAGCACTCCAAGAAGAATGTAAGTTACCAATAAATTCCAGCAAAATGCCCTGACAGTGAGATATCTGAAGCTGTGAAATCCTTTGTACATTTCAAACATGGCTGGACACACCCTTGGAGAAAAGACTGCAGGGAATAATCCTGCCCTGGCCCCTAGGTAGTCTAGTAGGATTTTCCTGTCTTTAACTTCTATGATTCTGGAACATTTCCAGCAGTTACGTGAGTTCCCCAGACTAAGGCCTTGACTGTCCCAGACAGTGCATGCTGCCTCCCATTAGTGGACACAGTACCCGTTGATGAAGCTTGGGTTCTCCAAAGACAAGTTTCAAAATTCGGGAGCAGCCCCAACTCCAGGGCACGGACAATGTGGAAGGGAGAGAGATCTGAAGTGCCAGTGTTGGTCTGCAGCTCCATGCTAGAGATTAATTAGTGCAGATCATCCCAACAGGGTCAGCAGACCAGGCCAAGGACCTCAAGAAGCTCACCTCATAGTAATCACCAGGATAGTACCTACTTCTTTGCCTTTGTCTCCCAAGAAGGTAAAAAACAAAGCAAATAGTATGATGGGAGAGTGATTGCACCCACCTCTGTTTTGCTCCCTTGTTTCTGAGACCTCAGAATTTCAGAGCAGGGTTTTTAATTTTATTTATTTATTGTTAACATGTTTTTTTCCTCTGGGACTAGTTCTCCTGGTTCCCAGTCATTTCCTCCTGTTTCCATGGCAACTACAGCTGACTCATATGTGTGGTTGCCATGGAAACGGTGCTAGTGCCCCTTTGAAAGGCTGCACTGAAACAGGAATGAGATTTGCATCTCTGATGCTGTGTGGAGCAAACCTTGTCTGACTCTCCTAGGGAGGACATGAGGCACACTGTATAAATTCAATACAAAACCCAACTAAATCCTTTCTCAGAGGAATTTTGAAAGCTGGTAAAATGGGTACATAGCAGAGAAATTGGACACTTGGGTTTGGCTGCTCAGGGTTGTACAGGAATTTTCAGTATGTTGTGGGCACACCAATTTCTTTGGAAATACCAGTTACAAGCTGGCCATCTAGGGAGAGACCAGAGTTTACCTCAGCCAGCTAACACATTTAAAACTATGCCTTGCCTTGTATACATTGAGATTTTAACACAGTAGCACAGGGGTGGGCAAACTTTTGGCCCGAGAACCACATCTGGGTATGGAAATTGTATGGCGGGCCATGAATGCTCATGAAATTGGGGGTTGGGGTGCATGAGGGGGTGAGGGCTCCAGCAGGCTCTGGGTTGGGGCCAGAAATTAGGAGTACAGGGTGTGGGAGGGGGCTCTGGGCTGGGGCACAGAGTTAGAGTGTGAGATGGGGCGGTGAGGGCTCCAGCTAGGGGTGCAGGCTCTGGGTTGGGGCTGGGGATGAGGGGCTGGGGTGCAGGAGGGTGCTCTGGACTGGGACCGAGAGGTTTGGAGGGCAGGAGGGGGATCAAGGCTGGGGCAGGGGGTCTGGGGTGCAGGCTCTGGGGAGCACTTACCTCAAGCAGCTCCCGGAAGCAACGGAATGTCCCCACTCCAGCTCCTACGCGGAAGCGCGGCCAAGCGGCTGTGCGCGCTGACCTGTTCGTAGGTGCTGCCCCTGCAGCTCTCATTAGCCATAGTTCCTGGCCTATGGGAGCTGCAGGGCCGGCGCTTGGGGCAGTGACAGCATGTGGAACCTCCTGGCTTCCCCTACACTTAGGAGCTGGAGGGGGGACATGCTGCTGCTTCCGGGAGCCACGCAGAGCCACGGCATGTGCAGAGCAGGGCAAGCCCCCGATCCCACTCCCTGGCTCGAGCACCAGAGCAGGGCAAGGCCCGGTCTCCACTCACCGGCGGGAGCTCTAGAGCCGGATTAAAAAGTCTGACGGGCCGGATGCGGCCCCCAGGCCATAGTTTGCTCACCCCTGCAGTAGCACGTCAGCTAGCACATCTTAAAATACACCTTTTTCCTAGTGAAGACAAGGCCAAAGATTGTATAACCATGGGTCTTGGCCCAAACTAGGATGCGCTCCTCCTTGCTTTAGTTACATAATGCCAAAGAGCCATAGAGTAAATGTGCTTCCATTTATCTGTTTGATTTTCCACATTGTCTGCCTCATATGGCTCTGTCCTGCAGGAGTAGCTGCATATATACTATGTGAGGTAGTGGCTATGCCAGCCCCAACCTTGCTATACCCTCACACAGGAGGACAGCATGGAAACAAGCTAGGAGTATCCCCCAGAATCCCTGCCTGACCACCACTGAGTGTGGTGCCCAGAAGCATATTGCCTTTGAGTTGTAGTGCTTGAGATGAAGGTTTGACTATGACTGTGTTATTTGTTCTGTGTTTATTGAAATTCTTATTTTGATGTTCCATGTTTTTTTGACTTGTGTATAACCTGTTGGTGTTGTGGCCATTGCCTGAATGTTTCTTTGCTCTTTGTTTTTCTCTCTAGGAGCCATCACTTGGAGTGGTGAAGATCATCTTTGACAGGATGATAGACCACTAGGCCCCTTCATGAGGCCCAGTCAATTTCCACCCTCTTCTACCTTTTACAGTGGATTCCCCAGAGATTATGCTATTCATCAGGGGTAACAGGGAATGACTACTCAGTGATGGAGTACTATGGGGAAGTCAATATAGTTCCTTGGGGATATTTTGGGTGGGGAACTAGAAGTGGGGAGCCTATGTTTGTTTCCTCACTGATGTTCCTTTTCTGTCCTATGTTTTTCAGCACTCTGGAGGCTGTACTTGTTCCTCTGGAGGGGTGCAGGTCCCCAGGCAACCCAGAATAAAGAGAATTTTGAAAGGGAGACTCGTGTGTGTTAGACTGTACAATCTGTAATTTTTCCTTAATTTTTATTTTGGCAGAGGAATCTCTGTTGGTCCCACTGATGTTTTGTAAAAATAAATAAAATATATGTTTTTAGGAATGTTTCATCTTCCGTGACTGCTTGGGGAATGGGATTTGGGACCAAGTGGGCTGAGCTGAGACTACACATGCTCTGCCTCATGTGATGCTGGGCATGCTCTGAACAAAGATCAGGAGGATAGTCAAAGGCAACTCCAGCTTCACCTGCTGAGTTAGTCCTACTCATGCCAGATAAGCAGCATATGTCTGGGTACATGGGAACTCAGTTAGGGCATCTGAAAATCTGGCATGAGCAGTCAACCCTTAGCCTCACCTCTGTCCTGCCCCCTTTGTTCTCTACTCCCACTCAGGTTCCCTTTTTCAGGAGTGGTCTCTAGCTCCTCTCTGCCTCCCTCAAGAGGGGCAGGGGTTATGGCAGGGAGCACTCAAGGCAGCATGAGGTCAGAGTGTGCTAAATTTGGTATGTTCTCTACTCCAGTTACTTGATTCCCCTTCTGCCCTTCCCCTCTAAGGCAGGTGCTGCCAACAGAAGGACATCACATGGTATGGTTGGTGCAGCTCCATCTTAGAGGAGCCCCATTTTGCTCATTCACTGACTATCTGGGCTGCAGAGGACTGCAATCAACTCCATACAAAGATTGGCAGGAGGCCCTCAGCAATTCCCTTTGCAGATGTACACTTGCTTCCCAGTTGTTTTACATGAAAGCAGTCACAATCCAAACATTCCAATTCCTGCACCAGTGCATGACTTTGAGGTGGGGTGCCTTTGGCAGCTTTCCCTTCAGTTAAACCCAATGTGCTGTTAGTGGAGGGAGAGGGAGGGAGCATGAGAAAAGAGAGAGGAAAGGGGATCATGATGGGCTCCCAGGAAGCTTCTGGCAGATGATTTTTGGCAGCGTATAGGCCCATCCCGCCTAAAACACAGAGCATATCATTCACCTCGTTCCTGAAACTGTCCTGGCCTACAGTAGACTGGGCAATAAGCACCAGCCCTCTAACCACTTCCACTGGCATTCCCAGGACTTATGGGACTTCAGCATAACAACATAACACCAAGACAGCACACTGTAGGCATTTGTGAATGAATCCACACCAACCTCTAGCAGCCGTGTGAGGATTATTATCCTTTTTATACAGACAGGGAAACTGAGGCACATAAAAGGAAATTATTTTGGAGAAAATTCAATAAAGCTCACCTTTCATTTATGGAGGGTGGAATCAATATGCCTTGCCATCATTTACGTTGGGAGGAGGAATGTAACACAGCTCTCCTTTAGTTATGGGAAGTGGAATCAATGGACCTCACCTCCATTTACATGGATTGGGGCCAAATCAATATGACCCACCTTTATTTCTGGGGGTGAACTCAGCACAGTTTGCTTTCCTTTATTGGTGGGGAATCATTACAGAGAAGTTTCATGTGGGTGGTTGGTTGGACTTGACATGGCCCATCTTCCTTTAGAAAAAGTTGACTCAATATGACTCTCCCTTTATGTGGAGAGGCCCCAGTCCAGCTTGCCTTACTTTATCTGAGAGGTGGACTAAACAGAGCTCACTTTCATGTATGGGGGGAAGGACTCATTATGGCTCAGCTTGCCTTCATGTTTGCAGGGGATGGACTCAATAAAGCTGGGCTTCATGTATGGGGTCATGAACTTAGTACATCTCACCTTCATATGTGGGGGAGATGGACTCAAAAAAGAGTCATCCTCATATACGAAGGGATGGACTCAATATAGTTTGCCTTCATGTAGGGGTGGGGCTAGACTCAGACTAGTTTGCCTTCATGTCTGGGTGTTGGCTCAATAGGGAAGAAACTTAGTACAGCTCACCATCACTTATGTGGGGGTAAACTCAATACAAGTTGCCTCCATTTATGTGTGTGGGAGGTTGTATTTCAATATGGCTCACCTTCCTTTATAGTGGGATGGACTCAACACAGCCCTCCATTTATGTGGGGATGGACTTAATATTGTTCCTGTTTATTTATGATGGTTGGATTCAATATGGCTTGCTTTCCTTTATAGGGTATTGTTATGAGTTGTAAATCAGTTGTGCAAGTGGAGAAATGGGTGTAATGGATTCCAGATCCACACCATTATGGCAGCATCTTTAAGTGTGCAAGGGGGAAAGAGACTTCTTTACAGATCCCCGAGGCATCATCAGGCAGAGGCATTAGGGCTACTGCAATAAGGAATGTGGGGGAAGGGCAAGAGGTTCCTGAGCAGCTTCCCCATGAGATTTATAGCTGGCATAATTCTTTCTTCACAGCACCATGCATTCTCCAAGGATGTGGCTGATCCTTCTGCATTTCTGAGCTACTGTTCCAGACCTGAAGCTTGTTATTCCTTTCTCTCAAAAGGACACTAATCACAGTTATCCTATATATACTCCCAAAGGATCCCTCTCGTAAGAGAGGTGAAAGTCCAACAGGGAAGCATGAGACCTTTTCTGTAATCACCTATTGAAAGTCAAGCTTCCTGTAATTGGTTGGCTCAGGTGCAGTGGAGAATGGGATTTGGAGTCTTTCACATTTAGGTTACTGGTTTAACTGTAGCTCAGGTTATCAGTGACTGAAAGTGACTTCTATTTGATAGCCATCTGGGGATCTATGTGACAAGAGCTGGTGGGTTTCAGTACAATTCCTAGAGGACATATGCCAGAACAAATCATAAAAAAATACGAACATAATTAGCCACCTCATTGCAGCAAGGCCAAGGACTGAAAGGAGCACAGAGCCTGAACTCTTCTTGCACTCCTATTAATACTTAACATTTTATAATATTACCTAAATAAGCCTCAGAGGCCCTAGGGGAGGTAGTCATTATTATCCCCATTTTACTGATGGGGTAACTGAAGCCCAGAGAGGTTAAAGCATGACATGCTCAAAGCCACCCAGCAAGCAATTCTCGCAGTCAGGAATAGGGCCCAGAAGTTCTGACTCCCAAATCTGTTCTCTATCCACTAACAACTGCCTCACCAGTGAGCACCTTGAGAGGGTGCTATACTGGTAAGAACATTATAACTAGAGAAGTATTATACTGGAGAAAGTATTATAACTAGTGGGTGTGATATATGGGAACCAATAATACATGGGGTACATTTCAGAGGGGTGCATAGGGAACCAGACACAGAACCCGATACTCTTTACCCTGCTGTCCTCCTAACACTAGAGAAGGACAAATAGTTTCGTTGTGTTCTGTTGCTGTGACAAGTGGAAGGATCACCACTGGGAATCATGAAGGGGTATTGCCGTGGGAAGTCCCCTGGTAACATTTGAGCAGCTGTTAGGGTTCCCTCCCCACTTTGAACTTGGGGTACAGATGTGGGGACCCGCATGAAAGACCCCCTAAGCTTATTTTTACCCGCTTAAGTTAAAAATTTCCCCAAGGCACAAATTCTTCCTTGTTCTTGGATGAGTACTGCTGCCACCACCAAGTGAGTTAGACAAAGATTTAGGAAAAGAACCACTTGGAGTTTTTATTTCCCCAAAATATTTCCCCAAGGCCCTTTACCCCCCTTTCCTGGGGAGGTTTGAGAGTAACCAAGGTGAGCACAGACCAGACACCTGGGTTTTTAGGACACAATCAGATTTTTAAAAAACAAAACTTTATTATAAAGAAAAAGTAAAAGCAGCACCTTTGTAAAATCAGGATGGAAGGTAATTTACAAGGTAATTAGATTTAAAACAGAGAGGATTTTCCCTTTAGGCAAAACTTTGGTTCCTCGCTAACCCAGAAAAAACACACACAAAAACAAAACAAACAACCTTCCCCCTCAGATTTGAAAGTATCTTCTCCCCTTATTGGTCCTTTTGGTAAGGTGCCAACTAGGTTATCTGAGCTTCTTAACCCTTTACAGGTAAAGGAGGGATTTTATGCTACCCTTAGCTATATGTTTATAACAGCAGCACATAAGGAAAGGCTTGCAGTGACACTAGACAGACCTTTCAGTCTAACTATCCCAGCATCTGCAGCTCCCATTTCAAGGTGAAAAGATATTAGATAAATGTAAATGCAGGGCACTTTACTAATGCTACAGAAAATGCAGTACACTGAAGTCTTTACAGTCCCTACTGGCCTCCTGCCAAGCTGTTCCTTGCCTTTTGCTGCGCACTATGGGAAAATGGAGTAAGAAAAAGGGAGAAATAGAGGGACGCTGTTTTAGGCCAAGGTCAGATGCCTTTATTGGTTGGTGAGGGGATACAGTGCACATTTTTGATAGTCAGGAGATTTACGAGGTGGAATGCAGCCACTGTGCCTTTTCAATCCTCACAGCAGTAGGCAGGTTTATTTCCATCACCACATTGCAGCAGCGTCATTGCTTCTCCATAGCGGCTGCTTTTAATGCTGCTGTATTTAAAATTGTACGTGTCTCTACATGAAACAGGGCTTTTTGCAGTCTGCCTTTTTATATCCTGTCAGGTTGGCTGGATAGACAGGATGGGTATGAGAATGTCTATTTGTGTGGGAAGGGCTATTCTACCATGGATATGATTCAGTAACGAGATTCTTTCTATTCAGAGTCCTCTTGGGTCTTACACATTCCTTTCCTCAGAGCCCCCGTCTCTTTCCATCTTTCCATTTCTCTTCCTCCTTCCAGATCCAAAGGTTAGCCCCACTCTTTCCCATGCTTTCTTTCCTCACATCCCAGTCTGTCCTAGCCTTACGCCCCCTCCCATTCCTGTACCAGTCCCCAGAGCACTTCTGTAAGATGCCCATCCTGGCTCTCCATGTAAGCTCCTCTCTTTCATCTGGAAGCCTTCACATCCTAGTTCTCGTCCTCCAATTTCAGTCACGTCTGTAAACCTGTTTAATGATGGATCATATCTTTCACTGTCCTAATATAGCAGTAAATTAAAGAGAGAGAGAGAGAGTGTCACTGGGTAAGTCAACAACTTCCCTCAAATGACTTTGGGAATTTTTCAGCACTTCTGGATGACTGTGGGAGCTCTGCTGCTACTGAACTCCTCAGAGATACAGTAGGTTCAGGATCCCCCACCAATGCGCAGGAGAACTTGGGGAATATGGGTCAGGAAAGCAAACGTATAGCGCACAGAATAGATCCAAAATCCCAATCCACAAACAGTGTAAAACAAGGGAGGAAATAAGAACACTATCCTCAGGACAGAATTGTGCCTTAATTACAGTATGTAAGAGGCCACATACTACGGTGATGGGCTCTCTCTATCAAAAAATAGCAATACTCTAGTTCTTATGTAGCACATTGCATCAGTAGATCTCAAAGTGCATTACAATGGGGAAACTGAGGCACAGAGCAATGAAGTCACTTGCCTGAGGTCAGCCAGCAGGCCAGTGGTAGAGCCAGTTGTACCCATCTTTAAAAAGGGGAACAAAGAGCACCCCAGGTATTATAGCTCAATCCGCCTAGCTTCAAAGACTGGAAAGATATTGGAACAAATTATTAAACAATCAGTTTATAAACACCTACAGGATAATAGGATTAGGAGGAATAGCCAGCATGGATTTGTCAAGAACAAATCATGCCAAACCAACCTAATTTCCTTCTTTGACAGGGCCTAGTGGATGGGGGGGAGGGGAACAGCAAACATGATACATCTTGATTTTGGTAAAGCTTTTGACACAGTCCCACATGACATATTCATAAGCAAACTAAGGAAATGTGTCTAGATGAATTTACTATATGGTAACTGATTGAAAGATTACTCAAAAAGTAGATATCAATGGTTCATTGTCAAACTGGGAGGATGTATCTAGTGCAGTCCCGCAGGGGTCAGTCCTGGATATGGTACTATTCAATATTTTCATTGATGACTTGGATAATGGAAGGGAGAGTATGCTTATAAAATTTATAGATGACACCAATCTGGGTGGTGTGCAAGCACTTTGGGGGACAGGATCAGAATTTAAAACAACCTTGACAAATTGGAGATTTGGTCTGAAATCAACAATATGAAATTCAATAAAGATAAGTGCAAAGTACTTTACTTAGGAAGGAAAAATCAAATGCACAACTACAAAATGGGGAATAACTGCCTCGGTGGTAGTACTGCTGACAAGGATCTGGGTGTTACAATGGATCACCAACTGAATATGAATCAACAACATGATGCAGTTGTGAAAAAGGCTAATAATGTTCTTGGGGTGTATTAACAGGTGTGTGGTATGTAAGACCCAGGAGATAATTGTCCCACTCTACTCAGCACGGGTGAGATTTCAGCTGGAGTACTGTGTCCAGTTCCGGGCACCACACTTAGGAATGTTGTGGACAAGTTGAGGTAGTCCAGAGGAGAGCAACAAAAAATAATAAAAGGTTTAGAAAACCTGACCTATGCGGAAAGGTTACAAAAACTGAGTATGTTTAGCCTTGAGAAAAGAAGACTAGGGAGGACCTGATAACAGTCTTCAAATATATTAAGAACTGTCATATAGAAGACAGTGATGAATTGTTCTCCATGTCCACTGAAGGTCAGACAAGAAGTAATAGGTTTAACCTTCAAGAAGGGAGAATTAAGTTAGGTATCAGGAAAAACTTACTAACTATAAGTGTAGTTAAGCTCTGGAATAGGCTTCCAAGGGAGGTTGTAGAATCCCCATCATTGGAGGTTTTTCAGAATAGGCTGGACAAATTCCTGTCATGATTGACCTAGGTTTACTTGGTCCTGACTCAATGTACAGGGCTGGACTTGATGACTTCTTGAAGTCTCTTCTAGGCCTACACTTCTATTATTCGATCCTCTAGATAGATGGGGGGAATTCATCTGTGACCTATGGTCTCTTTGCACCAGTGGAGCAGTGCAGGGCAGGTATAAGTCCTTCCAGAAATATCCTTAATGCAAAAGACCCTCTTCTGGAGTGTCAATTCTGGTTGTGCATGGTTTCCCACAGAAGGTCCTGGTGAATGTTAGCATTCTGCAGTGTGCTGAGTAGGGGGTGCATGTCAAGTGGTAGCCAGAGCAGACCTATACCCAGTGATTCTGTACTTCTGCAGTATCTTAGAGGGGCCACTGAGTCTGAGGCAAAACTTAGGGCAAGCCTTCACATGCACCCAGAGGCCTCAGAATCAGTGAAGTGCAATCCATGTTCCCTTTGTCTCTGTGCTGGTCTCAGCGCTTGCATAGGAATTAATCTTGCATAGAGATAGGAAGGTGAGGAAGGTGATGATTTGCAATATAGGATGGATTCTTAATACCTTATCTGTGTGAAATGACCACACAGACCTTTCATATTCCCTCCATCTCCACTTCATTTTGCATTGGTAAGCTGGGAGCAGAGGACACAATAACAATCTTTCTGCTGTAAAGAGCCCTGCTCTGCATTATTCATGTGATTCCTTCCTATTTTGCACACTTATGTCAGTCCTCATGCAGCTAAAATATATGTTAAATGATTCACTCTCTCTTTCTCTCTCTTTCTTGTTCCCTCTCTCTGAAATGGGAATGAGAGAATTTTTTTAAAGAACCTGTGATTAGACTTTTCCCTCCTTCTCCGTTTCCCCACTCACACCACAACTCACAAAATACGTGTCTGGTCTCTTGATTTGAATGAATGTCTAGAACAGAGTGAAGAGGAGCAGAAGGGACATAACTGGGAAAATCCCCAGCAAAATCTGTCCCTGTTATATTGATCTAAATCTCATAAAGTCTAGAGAGGGAAAATCCCTAAGATATCTCATCTATTCTGTCCCCAGCTCCCTTCTTCATATATTGCAGTGCTTCATCCAATTCAGTTTTAAGGGGATTGCTTTTTAAACTCCCCTGTCTGCTCTGTATCCCCCTTTTTAATCCAAGCAATGGGGATTCCCCTCTTTTTCTTGAGAAACTTCCACAGCCACATCTCAGAGAGATCCTAAAGGATATCTGTAGGTAACTGTTCTGCCTCTTTATCTTGTGCTCTTGAATGCCTTAGCCAATATCTGGTTGAGATTCAGGTATGCATAATTGTTAAAGCTCAATTCAGCCTGAGGTACTGATGGTAGGTTGAGGGAAGCAGCCAAAGAAGATGGCAAAGGTAATTATCAGCCCCTTTGACTGCAGGTATCTGTCCACCACTGGTCATCTGAGTTTGTATCATAGGGGTGCTGTTAGAGTCTGAACTGCTTTTAGATGATCACAGTGCAGCAGTCACCAGCGCTGCATTTTTCCATCTGTACTTGATCAGGAGCTCACAACCTTTTCTCTCAGATGAGGACCTTACTACTGTCATTCATGCATTTTGTCACTTTAAACCCACTGTGATGTGTTCTATGAAGGGATCTACTTTAAATCTATTTCAAAACTGAAGCTACAGCAGTATGCAATAGCCTTTCTGTTAACTATGATTTCTAGTCATGAGACACCAGTGCCTGGGGATCTGCAATGAGGTCCCATTGGTTTCCTGGTGGAGTTTACACTGTTTGTTCTGACTTACAGAGCCATGAATGGTCCCGGACATGTGGAATTGAGAAATACCTCTCTCTTGGTGCGGTATTGCACAGCTGTGATCAGTGGAGGCACATGAGCTGAAGCCCAGTCAGAATAGGAGAGGGTGCTGCTAGCAGGACAATCTGTTAGGGATTCTCAGTTTAGGAATTTGCTCCCTTCTTGTTCTGAAATAGCCTTAATCTCTTGAACTTCATGGCATGCTGCAAAGAGTATCTGTTTGCTAGGCTTTTGGAACTTAAGAATTGCCACTGAATCTGATCAGTTCGTTACCCTGTCTCTGACAGTGACCAGTATCAGATGCTTCAGAGAAAGGAGCAAGAAACCTGGAAGAGGGCAGAGGATAGGATGTGATGGGCCTTTAAGGTATATTGGATTGTTAGGAATTTTTGACTGATTAATTTAACAGCAATTTGTGTCAACTACGCTGATGAGTAGTATTCTTTGTACAAATTTTTGTTTTAAGTAATCACTAGGTGTTTTGAACTGGGATTCATGTGTTCTTTTGTATTTAAATAAAAAGAAAGCTCATGATCAGGACACTTTTGCTGATATATGCCATTGTCTCTTTTAATCTTTGCCTTACTAGTTAAACCCCCTTTGAACAACCTGATCATTTCCCCTCCCTCATCGGAGTTTACACCCTCAGACATTTGTAAGCCCTCTCAGATCTGTTCCTTGTTGCAATGCTGCCAAGTTAATTGATTGTTCCAGCATCACCAGCCAGAGTTAACTGCATCGGAGCCAAGCAACTGCATAGTGATGAAGGAGCACAGAAAGCTTGAATGAAAGGGACTCATCATCTTGTTCCCTCCCAATTCTGCCCCTACGTGTGAAGTTGTACTGAGGGCAGTGCTTATATCAGTAGTAGAGCAAACACACTTATGGTTCCCCCTGCCACAATATGATAATCATTTTGCATCCCTGCTTCCTGTAATGCAGATTTCTGAATTGGCCTCTTGGCTCAGCTCAAGCACAAGATCAGTTTTTATCAATTTAGTATTTGATATGTTTAGGAACTGCATCCTGCTTTGGTCCCCCAGCAGAAGGCCAGGATGGTCTCCTCTCTACTGGCCACTTCTGTTTCTACGATCACTACAGCTGGTTATTCTTTTGAGAGGAGAAAGAGAATATTGCCATTCAGGGCATTTTACCATCTATTACTTTCCCTTTTTTGCATTTTAGAGCCCTACAAGGACCAAAATGTGCTTGGCTTCCATCTTTCACACTCAGCAACAATGCTGCATGATTGAGGGGGGGAGGGTGTTGGCTGCAGTGTGAGTTCCTGGGGGACTGAACTGCTCATCAAAGGGACTGGTATCCAGGCAACAAGCCTCCCTTGCCTTAGACAAGCAGAAACAGCTGGGAGTTTTGAAAGCTAAGGAGAAGCTACTGTAAAGAGAGCGAGAGAGTGAGCGGCAGAGAGGGTGGAGCCATGTTATTTTGAGTAGGTTATTTCTGCTCTCACATCGGCATGACATTCAGCCCAGCTATGATCACCAGTGCAGCAGCCCAAGTGTGGAGCAGGCAAGCTCCTTGCCAGGTCCTTGATAAGAGAAGGGAAATCAGACCATATTTTATCTTCAAATTTACAATACATGGGGAAAGGTTATTAATGCATTTCCCAGGAACAGTTCCCCATGTGTGTAATAAGGATAATCATACATCCCCAATTCACACAGGAATTGTGAGGATAAATTCATTAATGTTTGTGTGGCTCAAATACTATCTGAATGGTTGCCATTGAAGTAAACAGATAGGAAAAAGGCAACTCTGGAACATGCAGGCACAGCCAGCTCACAGCCCCACACATTTGGGGACTCCACAGTTGAACACTTGAGCATTTATTACTATCTTTAATTTCTAAACCATAACTACTTCACTTTTCACAGGCACCAGAGGCTGCCTGTGTTTTAAATCTTACATTAATATTGTCATAAAGCTCCAGGAATCTGGCTTCTGACATTTACTAGGACTCCAGATACTAGGTCTTCAATCTGAGACTTCTCTTGGGGCTTTGCCAGGCAGGTGCTGGGCTGGGTCACAGGGAGTTCTCCAGTAGGGGTAGAGAAAGGCTTTCTAGAGGGGTTGGCTGGAGTGGACTCTCTTCCTAAAAACTAAGAACTGCCTGGTTGCTTTCCCAGGGGAATATTAACCCCATCTCAGCTGAGTACTCTCACCTCACTGAATCTAGGCCAGCTACTCACCTCTACTGGGGCTGACTCCCACTCCATTCTCTTAGTGGACAAATCCCAAACCTCCTCTTGTAATGCTTCTATTTCATGGGACTGACTTGGGTACTTCAGGAGCTTCCCAGCTGCGGAGGAGACTGACAAGCCATGTCAGTGCCAAATAAGCCATCCTGAGGATTTGGGGAGCAAACTGCCATTCCTAGTTCTCCTTTTTCTCAGTCACACTCATCCCACCCTCCTTCACCCCATTTACCTCCCCACACCGCTCCTTCTCTTCCACATCCCTGTGACAGCGTACCCCATAAGGCTTTATGTGGGGGGGGGGGTTATAAATGTATGTATGATATAACTGGAATATGTTTTGTGCTGCCTGTGCCATGTAACATATCACCGTAAAGGTTATGGTCTACTATATCTATTCATCCTATTTGTACATATATATCATTTTCTACTTGAGGTTAAGAATATGGGCTGTATGCTTGCCTGGTTTCTAAGTAAGCTTTGTGAGGCATTTGGTCAGCTTCTTTAGGAAGGAATTCACCAGGTTAAGTACCTGATCAGGAAACACTTGAGGAACAATGCATCTTGGAATGCTCCAATCCACATAAGTAGTCTTCCTGGAGACATGCAAGATACCATGTGGACAATGGCTTCGGCCTGTAAAGACTGAGTCATGCAGGGGCACGTGACTTGCCTAGGTGACTCCAGAACTCCATCTTGGAGCTGGACTTGGCATAGGAGGGAGGAGGGGGGTCTCCACCCACAAGAGAGAGTCTATTTAAACCCGTGGGAGACCCCTCCATTTGGTCTTCAGCTGGCTAAAGAAGGAGCCTCTCCACCCCCCCAGGATACTTGAAGGAAACTGAAACAAAGGACAGTAACTACAGGGGTTGTGAGTGATTGCTGGACCCAGGCTAAAAGGAGATTAGCCTGTAAAAGGGAGCATTCTGGAACTGGTGAGATTATCTGTATTTAGTTTGATTAGACATAGATTTGCGCATTTTATTTTATTTTGCTTGGTGACTTACTTTGTTCTGTCTGTTACTACTTGGAACCACTTAAATCCTATTTTCTGTATTTAATAAAATCACTTTTTATTTAGTAATTTACTCAGAGTATGTATTAATACCTGGGGGAGCAAACAACTGTGCATATCTCAACTGTGCATATCTCTCTATCAGTGTTATAGAGGGCGAACAATTTATGAGTTTGCCCTGCATAAGCTTTATGCAGGGTAAAACGGATTTATATGGGTTTAAACCCCATTGGGAGTTGGGCATCTGAGTGCTAAAGACAAGCACACTTCTGAAAGCTGTTTTCAGGTAAACTTGCAGCTTTGGGGCAAGTTATTCAGACCCTGGGTCTGTGTTGGAGCCAGACGGGAGTGTCTGGCTCAGCAAGACAGGGTGCTGGAGTCCTGAGCTGGCAGGGAAAACAGGAACAGAGGTAGTCTTTGCACATCGGGTGGCAGCTTCCAAGGGGGTTTCTGTGATCCAACCCGTCACAATCCCTTCCTTCCCTTTCTCCTCTCCTCCTTCTCTTGCTTCATTCTTCTCTCTCTTTTCTCCTTTCCTCTCTGCATTCCCATCCTTTCGTCTCTCCTTCAAATTAGATCCTGCTACCTTATCCTGGTGCGCTGAATAGCCTCAATTGAGGAGTGAGTGGAGCTCGTATGAGGTGCTCCTGCCCTTGTCCCAACCATGCACTGACCCTCCAAATGCCCCTCTCTCTGGGGTGTATCTTGGTTGGCTGTCCTTTGACTTTTTCCAGTGCCCTCCAACGCCTCTGCTGAGGAGCTCACAAAGTGCCATTTGCCAAGAGAAGAGAAATAAACCCTGAGGGTCTTGGGAGGAGCATTCCAGAGCTAAAAATAACCATGGGTCAGCTGTGAATAAGCCTGAGGCTCCACTCCTCTTCCCTCCCTTCCCCAAGCTGGTGCTGCAGTCACGGAGAGGACAAACGGTCATGATGAATCCTCTGTCTCTAATTCAGCTCCACCCCCATCCCCCTTGGCTTCCCCGCTGCCAGGCTGTAATTGCTACACAGCTACAGAAAGAGGGAAACAAAATGAATGAAAAAGAACCTGCCCCAAAATAAATCTTTGCCTGCTGTCACCACATCACCCACAGATCAGCTGTTTCAAGGAATCAGAGACCTAACCCTGGTCTACACTAAAATGTTACGTCAATGCAAGCCGCCTTGCATTGTCCTAATTGTGCATGTATCTACACTTAAGTTTGTCTCTCATCAGTGTAAACTCTCTAGGAACACCACTTCCCCAGGCTGAATTAAGCCATGATTAATGTACTGAAGTCAACAAAGCATTAATGTAGACACTGTATTATCTATGTCCAGGGCCGGTGGAAGGATGTTTCGCGCCCTAGGCGAAACTTCCACCTTGCGCCTCCCCTCCCCCGTCCCTGAGCCCCCGCCCTGAGGTGCACTCCCCTGCAGCAGCTCACCCCCTCCGCCCTTAGGCACCCCCCCGCCGGATTGGCGCCGCAAGCCCTGGGAGGCAGGAGAAGTGAAGCAGCCACGGTGTGCTCGGGGAGGAGGCAGGGCAGGGATGAGCTGGGGCGGGGGGGGGTGCCTCAGGGTGTGGGGTGGGGAGCTGTCGCAGGGGGGGTGCCTCAGGAGCGGCACCTCAGGGCAGAGGGGAGGAGCTGCCACGGGGGGGGTGCTCGGGGAGGAGGTGGGGCAGAGGTGAGCTGGGGCGGGGAGTTCTCCTACATGCCGCCCCCCCCCACTTGCTGCAGGCGGCCCTCCCCGCGCTCTACTGCCCCAGCTCCCTCCGCCTAAATGCCAGCGGCAACCTGGGCGGCTGAAGATCCGGCCGCTGCAGTCGCTACCGAAGAAAATGGCACCTCTCAAATCCTAGCACCCTAGGCAACCGCCTAGGTCGCCTAAATGGTTGCACCGGCCCTGCCTATGTCAACCCTACCAATCCTCCCGCAGCTGTCCCACAATGCTCAACTCTGATCAGTATGGTCATCGTTGTGAACTCTACTGTCCAGGGGTCATGGAGACCAAAAGCTCTTCCACTCTTCACAATACCATGAATTTTTGAAATCCCTTTTCCTGATTGTCCATCTTGACAAGTGCACCTACCAACTCTCCCTTGTTATGTGCAACTTCCCAGCTGACCATGCTGGCTACACGCTCTGGATCAGGGGTAAACAAACTTTTTGGCCCGAGGGCCACATCTAAGTATGGAAATTGTATGGCAGGCCATGAATGCTCACAGAATTGGGGGTTGGAGTGTTGGAGGGGGTAAGGGCTCTGGCTGGGGGTGCGGGCTCTGGAGTGGGGTCAGAAATTAGGAGATCAGTGGGAGGAGTCTCCGGGCTAGGGCAGGGGGTTGGGGGGGTGAGGGCTCCAGCTGCGTGTGCGGGTTCTGGGTGGGGCTGGAGATGAGGGGTTGGGGTTGCAGGAGTGTGCTCCTGGCTGGGACCAAGCAGTTTGGAGGGTGGGAGGGGGATCAGGGCTGGGACAGGATGTTGGGGGGCGGGAGAGGGTCATGGGTGCAGGCTCTGGGCAGTGCTTACCTCAAGCAGCTCCCAGGAGCAGCAGCATGTCCCCCCTCTGGCTCCTATGTGGAGGCACGGCCAGGTGGCTCTGCGTGCTGCCCTATCTGCAGGTGCTGCCCCTATGGGGGCCATGCTTGGAGTGGGGGCAGTATGTGGAGCCCCCTGGCTGCCCCTACGTGTAGGAGCCAGAGGGAGGACATGCTGTTGCTTCCGGGAGCCGTGCGGAGACACGGCACGCGCAGAGCAGGGCAAACCCCCGACCCCACTCCCCGGTTAGAGCTCCAGAGCGGGACAAGTCCCAGACCTCCCTCCCCAGCAGGCGCTCAAGGACTGGATTAAAACATCTGAAGGCCCGGGGGCCATAGGTTGCCCACCCCTGCTCTAGATGCACTCCAGCCTGGAGCACACAGGAGATTTTGGATCTGCTGGGCTTGTGGGGAGAAGGGGCTGTGCAAGCACAGCTATGGACTAGCTGTAGAAATGTAGACACCTATAAGCAGATTCTGCAGGAGAAGTGGTACAACAGGGATCAACAGTAGTGTCACTTGAAAGCAAAGGACATGTGGCAGGCATATCAGAAGGCCAGGGACTCCAACAGTTGATTTGGTGCTGAGCTGCAGACCTGCTGCTTTTACAAAGAGCTTCATGCCATACTTGGCAGAGACCCCATCACTACCCTGCACGCCACTGAGGATACCTCCAAGAAGCCCACATCATAGGCCTCTGGTATGAACAGAGAGGATGAGGAGGAGAATGGGGGACATGCAAACAGAGGGTCCAGCTATGCTGCAAGGCAAAATTGTCTGAGACTACACTGCAGTCCAGTCAGTCTCGGCAGTCGAGCATGGGCAAGCCCGATGGAGGGGAAGGAACCTCCAGTAAGTGTGTAAATTTATTTCCTATTGTATGGACACCCCCAACTTAGCATGACTCTGCGATCAACTTTTCATTAATTTATTCATCCTAGAAGAGGTAGCAGCACAACAAAGGGAGATAGTGTTGTTATCTGCTTTTCATTCACGTGTAGAGTTAGGCTGGAGGTGGGGGTACAGGGAAGTTTGTTTATGTACACAGGGATGTCCCTTGATTCTTGAATCTTCCTGTGAGATCTCAATGAAACTTTCATGGAGGTACTCTGCAGCCTTAATTCTTCATCCACAGTAGTACACTTTCCCATGCCAGTCTGTGATAACTTTGGCCAGCATCATTGCAGTAAACCGGCTAGCAGCATACGGGTGGGACACCAGCAGCAGCTGTACTCTCTGTGCCTTTGTAACCCTCAGGAGTGAGCTATCAGCTAAAATTCCCACTGTCTGTGGAAAATGGTGTCAGTATTCAGTGTTATTGTCCTATACTCATAGTTTCATGCAACTGAGCAATTCCCTCACCCCTAGTGGGCCATACAATCCACGGTGGCAGCTCTGAGTGGTGCTGTGTGCAAGGACTCCAACAGACAAGTGTCAATAAACATGTCCTGTTTAAAACTTTTAGGCGAGCAAGGGAAGGGAGCTCTGAATCTTAAATTTCGCTGTCTGTTGTGACTATACTGACAATGGTACTCTGTGTGTTTTATCTGCAGCTGTTGATTGTGGCCTTGAGGGGTTCTCCCTCCACACCAATGGAACACCTGAGCTAGATAAGGAGGAGAAAGACGAGAACTCGGGATGACATGTTCAATGAGATCCTGAAAGCCAGTGCTGCATCAGACTGTGAACAGAGGCCCTGGAGGATGAATACTGTATACTGTATGGAGAAATAAAGAGCAGATAGGAGAAAGGCCCAGGACTCCTGCAGGACAAGGAGAGAGAGAGGCACCAAGACATAATAGGGCTTCTCTGGCAGCAAACACAGATGCCACAGCCTCTTGTGGACCTACAGGTTCAATAATCCTGGGCTCGCCTCCCTTTGCAGTCCAAGGAGAACTCCAATATAGCACCTCCTTACACCCCTGCTCTCCGCACTGGCATCAGGGACCGCATCCCTACCCCTACCACTCCACACTGGGGGACATAAAGGACAACCAGAACTTCACCTACATCAACTGTGGCTTCACAGGTCAGTGAATGTGTAGCTAAAATGGACATGAATGTTCCTTTCCCTTCTTTAACCTTTGTTGCATAAATTTATTAAGGTTTAATGTATTTCTTTTAACTTGTACAGGTTTTTTTGAAGTATTTTCATTACTCAATAAAATTATATTGTTTGGAAAATAATTCATCTTTATTAGTTCCCAACATACGCTGTAGAATGCCTGGTGGTAATGAAAGCACCCACCTAGTTGTTTTATACACTGTGATCCAACTCACAAGATCAGTGACAAACACAGTATAATAATCATAAATGTACAGTGAGCACCACAAAATTAATAGGTGCATTGTTAGGGTACGTCCAAACTACCCGCCGTATCGGGTAGTGATCGATTTATCAGGGATCGATATATCGCATCTCGTTAAGACATAATATATCGATCCCCGAACATGCTCCCCGTCGACTCCAGAACTCCACCAGAGCGAGCGGCGGTAGTGGAGTCGACAGGGGAGCGGCGGCTGTTGATCCTGCACCGTGAGGACACAAGGTAAATCGATCTAAGATACTTCGACTTCAGCTACGCTATTCACGTAGCTGAAGTTGTGTATCTTAGATCGATCCCCCCCCCCACCCTTAGTGTTATATTCATAGATGTGCACCAAGCACCACACATTTCCTAACAGGCTCCCAAACTGCAGGACCCGGTAGAGCACAGTACACCACAGTGCATTACCATAGCTCACTGTTAAACTGCTCTTTCAAAGCTTCCCTGAGCTGTATAACTGTACATTGAGCTCTTCTAGTAGCCCTTATGTCTGGCTGTTCAAACTCAGCAGACAGCCGTTCCAGCTCCACCCCAGCAGCAACTTTTCCCTTTTTACTATATTTTACTTTACTTGATTATGGAGGACATAGCAGGCAGTTATAACCATTGTCACATTTTTCTCACTGAAGTCCAATCTTGTCAGTAAAGAACACCAGTGCCCCTTCAATCTACTAAAAGCACATTCAACTGTCATTCTGCACCATTGAGACAGTAGTTGAATCTTTTCTTGGTGCTGTTGAGGTGACTGGTGTACGATGTCAGGAGCCAGGGGAGTAAGGGGTAGGCTGGGTCTCTCGGACTCACTATTGGCATTTCAACATCACCAATGGTAATCTGCCAGCTGGGAAAGAAAGTCTCTGCTTGTAGCTTTCTGAACAGTCCTGTGTCCTTAAAGATGTGAGTGTCATGTATCTTCCCTAGCCAGCCAATTATTGATGTTAGTGACGCATCCCCAGTGAGCCATCGGTGCTTGCATAACCACAGAAAAGTAGCCCTTTCTGTTGATGTACTCTGTAGCAAGGTGGTCTGGTGCCTAAGTAGGGATATGTGTGCTGTCTATCGCTCCACTACAGTTTGAGAACCCCAGTGCTGCAAATCCATCCATTATGTCCTGCACATTGCCAAGAGTCACAGTCCTGCATAGCAGGAGACAATTAATAGCTCTGCACACTTGCATGACAAAGGCCCCCACAGTGGATATGTCAACTCCAAAATGATCTCTCACTGACCAGCATTGCAAGTTTCTACAGTGTGATCACCACTCACTTCTCCACTGTCAGTATGGCTCTAATTCTCGTGTCCCTGTGCTGGAGGAATGGGGCGAGCTTGGCACACAGATCCAGGAATGTGGCCTTCCGCATCCGAAAGTTCCGCAGCCACTGCTTGTCATCCCAAGCCTGCACTACGATGCAATCCCACCAATCACTGCTCATTTCTTGGGCCCAGAAATGGCACTCTACTGTTTGCAGCTGCTCTGTGAATGCCACCAACAATCTGAAATTGGTTCTCACTATGTCACACAGAAATCTGCCCTCCAGGAAATCATCATGTTCCCTGTGGCTCTTCTTACAGCTCTGCAAATACCAGAGGATCATGCATCCTGTGCTTGCAACACTCATGACAATAGTACAGAGCTATGCGGGCTCCATGCTTCTGTCAAGAGATGGCATCCCATGCAGGTTTGTGGGATTTTCAAAATAGGTGCAAAAATTATGAGATAGAGATGGCATTATTGGGTGGAGAAAGCAACATGATGGAAACTTGACCTCGCAGTCCCAGTCACCCCTGCAGGACTAATTTCTGCCCCACCAGGCATTGCCAAAACTTCCCAAAAGACAGTGCGCTGGATGGTGGCAAGTTGCACATTGACATATTTACCCAGGGTGCACTGCACTATGCATTGAAAAGTATTCCTGGTGAGTACTTGCAGAACTGATGTAAGGAGCCAAATATGCATGCACACAAGTGATATACTAACTGTGGCAGCTTTATGCTGATGTAACTTGTGTTGGCGTTTGTTTGTAATGTAGACATGCCCCTAGGGAAGGAAACAATCTATAAGGTCCCATCTATCAGGTCCTTAATCTGAGCACTAATGCCAGATTATTCCCTACAGTTTATCCCAGTCAAATATATTGAAATAGGAAATTCCACTTAAACCCAATAAACAGACATGACTCTCTAACAGGATCTGTTTCTAACCATCAGGGCCGGCTCCAGGCACCAGCTTGCCAAGCAGGTGCTTGGAGCGGCCACTTCAGAGAGGGGCGGCACGTCGAGCTCTTCGGCGGCAATTCGGCGGACAGTCCCTCACTCCGGCTTGGAGCGAAGGACCTACCGCCGAATTGCCATCGCGATCGCAGCTTTTTTTTTTTTTTTTTTTGGCTGCTTGGGGTGGCCAAAACCCCGGAGCCAGCCCTGCTAACCGTGGTGGCAGTGAGCACTGATCTTCCATCAGGGCTCTGTCCAGGGCTGATTAAGAGTGATCTATGACACTATGTGAACCACAAAACAGCATGACATAATGTCCAATGTTTGATGAGACATAACTATACAAAATAATACTAAGAGAGGTAGAGATTCTGTACATTTTAAGGGCCCTAGCACATGGCTCCCATATGTACTAGCTTAGTCAGTGTGTTTGTGTTATGCAGTGCTGTGTATAAGGAAGAGGGAGGTTTCTAATATGGCTGGAAAAACCAATTGGCAGTAATAATACAGTTATTTTTCTATGTGCTATATAAATATTACATAAAAAAGCTAAGTTAAAAAGCATTAAAGTTGCAAAGTCAAGTCTCAAACGTTGGGAAATGCCAGAAATGTGTATGTATTACAACACAGTCTTTAATTACATTATCGCATTTTTTTTTCCACAGGACCACTGTCTCATTCAGTGCATAAGATAGATGGTGCACAATGAATGAGTAGCTAGTCAATGTTTCTTTTTATTTTCATTATTCACTATGTGGCCCCATGCATTATTTACTGTAGACCATCCAAACCCTGCATTGAAAACAGAATTATTAATTTCCTCATGGGATTTTCTATAGCACTTTGTAGCGGGGTCATCACCCCCAGCCCGGAAGGGGTTAAAGCAGCCCTGGAGAGGTCTGCGGCGGAGAAAAGCTGGGCTGATGGGGAAAGCAGCCATAGCTGTAGCCAGTGCAATCAGGGCCCAGCTGGCCTTTATAAGAGGGCAGTGGACCACAAGGACACAGACAGTCTCTCTCTAGTGGTAGAAAGAGAAGGACTGGGCTGCCTGGGAGCTGAGCAGGGTACCTGAGGTAGAGCAGGGCTGGGGGAAGGCCAGAAGAGCTGGGGAGCTCCAGCCTGGAAAAAGCCCAGGCTGCAGGCCTTGCTAAAGGCCAGGCAGGGTACTGGGGTTGCAGAGGTGCAGCCCAGGGTAGGAAAAGGCAGCCAGTCCAAACCCCCCTTGCTGATGATGAGTGGTTTATAGACTGCAGTCTGCCCCAGTAAGTGGGATAGAGGGTTGGGGGTTCCCCTGGGTGGGGAGACCCAGATTGTGGGTTACTGCTGGGGACAGAACTGGGGCACTGGGATCTGGGAGGGACATGGAGGGCCAGTGACAGGTGAGACGCCAGCCTGCAGAGGGCGCTCTGGGCTGGAAAGAGCTAATTCCCACAATGACCAGCAGGCAGCACCATGACAGTGAGTTGTTGCCCCACCACATACTTCCATCATAATATCTTAGTTCTTTACAAACATTAATGAATCTACCTTCACAACATTCCTGTGAAGTGAGGTAGTAGAATTATCCTCATTTTACACATACACAACTGTGATACTTTTGTCAATTTTGGATTTTATTTTTGTATCAGCTAATTTAGGGTGCCCAATTTGTGAATGTCAAAACTTGATTTGTCACAGTACTTTATAAGTTCAGAGCAGAACTTCCACTGACTTTAGTTTGCAGCTGTGAGTGCTCAGCACTTCTTCAAATCATACCCCAGGTGTCTCAAGTTGGGTACCCAAAATAAAGAGGAACACACACCTCTCAAAATTCTGGTTTACGTGACTTCCTCTGCCTCACACTGGAACTCCATGGCAGAGGCAGGAACAGACTCTACTGCCAGGGTGGGATTCAACTATCCATCCTTTCTACAGTTCCCTGCTTCATTCACTACACATCTTCCAATTCCTACACCTTCCAACTTTTACAACAAATGAGGCAGGGATCCTACAAACAACAGCCTCATTCATTACATAATCCTGGTACACTCCCAAAGCAAAATCCATTCGGTGCACTGAATGAGGCAAGAGTGTGGAAAAAATTATATATGATCATGTAATTAAAGACTGTATCATGATGCATAGGTACAACAAGCCCAAATTAAAATTGCATGGGCAATCTTATTTCTGGCATTTTCTAACTTTAAGTTCTTGACTTTGCAACCTTAACATTCTTAAACATAATGTTTTTGATGTAATTTTCTGTTTTTTAAAAAACTTAAAAATGAAAAACAAAAAATATCATCATGTGGAACCATATTAATCCCCCCATAGGTCATCAGCAAGGTTGGGACCTTTAGATTCACAGCACGGTCCTCTAGCACTTGAGTTTGTGGAGTAACTGGTAGTACTAGAAGGCTGTTATTTCTGTGTGGACCTGCCACTGAAAAAGGATGGAGACACACACATTGCCAGTGGATTTCACGGCTATTTGCTCCCAGCAAAGGAATGGTGAGACTCAGGAATAATGGATTCAGTTTCAGGTTCTGTGGGTCAATGAGTACTCTTGCAATTATAGATCCTCCTATGTTGGCCCCCTCAACCTCTCCCCCTTCTGCTCCTATCCTCACCCCCATATCCTGCCCCTGTACCCTCCCCTACTACTTATCCCCCTGGTTCTGGTCCATCCTTTCCAGCTCCCACCTCTGTCCCTGCCTCTCTCCCTCTGGTCTCCTGCCCCTCTTTGTTCCTGCCCCTATTTCCCCCTCCTGGCTCCTGTTCCTAACCCCCCTTCCATCCGCCTCCTAACCCAATTCTCTTCCCCAGGCTCCTTTCCCCATTCCGTGTCCCTCTGTATTCAAGTTAGGCTGTTTCCTTCCTTCTCCTGAGGAGCATTGAGAAAGAGCAGAGACTTTCCCCCTATTTTCTGTTCTAGTGCCCAGCAACTGGGAAGAGCAATTGAAAGGAAAGTCCCATTCAACATTGGGATGGAACATTCTGTCGCTCTGCGTGGAGGATGGATGCACGTCTAAATCCCATTGATTTAGGTTCCTAAATCACTTACACCAGTCCCCAAACTTTTTAGTGTTGCGGCCCCCGTTGCCCCTGTCTGTGCCCCCTGACCCTTGGAACTAGGGCCGGGAGCAAGGCTTCAGCTCCAGGGAGAGTGGGGGGGGAAAGGATGGGGTAAGGGGGCTGCAGCTGGGGGTGGGTCTGGGGGCAGGTCTGCAGCCAGGGGCTGAGGCTGGGGGTGGGGCAGGGAGCAGAGCCGCAGGTGGGCTGCAGTGGGGGTCGCCAGCTGGGCATGCCCCACACTTTGGTGACCTCTAACTTCCACAATTTTGAAAATGTTACTAATTATCTCCATTTTACAGATGTGTATACTAAGACAGAGACTCTGTGAGAGGAAGTGAAATGATTTATACAAGGTTATACAGTGATTCAGTGTTAGTGCTGCTATTAGCTCCCCGGAGTCTGTGGCTCCCAGGCCTCTGTTCAAACCATTAAATCATTCCTTTCCCTTGAGTGACGTAGCATTTAGGGCAAAAATTAACCTAATTTTACATCAGTATAAGTGATAACAGATTCAGGACTCTAGTAATAGGCCAGTTTCTTTAATTCTTCCAAATCTCTAGTAAATAATGGAGTGGAAAGGAAGCCATCAAGATAAACAAGGAATGCTGGAAAAGTGTCCTGGGCGTCCCCACCTTTTCTTCTGAGGTCCCCTTCAAATTCTCATCAATCACAGAGGCTCTGTGAAAGTTTAGGTGATTCACCTTCCACTTGGGGAAGACTGGACAAAGCTCCTGCTAGAGCTCATCATCAGTTCCACTCTGAGCATCTATCAGAGTAGGCAGTAGAATGTGGCCAATAGTATTTACGCCTTCCTCTGCTCCATCTCCAGGGCTGGGCACATCCCCTCAGAAATTCCAGTAGGGGTAAGTTTTGTTAGTCCAGAAGTATTAAGTCTTCTGTGTGGAGAGGTAGTGATGAAGAGATAGGCTGCACCTGAGTTCCAAGTACAATTCTTATTCTTATTTGTACTACAGTAGCGATCAGAGACCCTAATCAGATAAGGGCCCCTATGTCTTAGTTACTGTACAAACACATACATAGTAAGAGACATTCAGTGCCCTGAGGAGCTTACACTCTAAGACAAGATATAAGAAATGGATGCAGAAACAAGAAATGGAGGGAGGATGAGGGCAACATGATAAGGACGCATGGCTACACAGACTTGCCATGTGCATAGCTAGATGGTTTGAGTCATTCCAAATTTTAGTTTGGGGTGGGTTTTTTTTTACTTATTAGAAATAAAAAACAAATAAAATAGATCTCGGGATGGTGGGTATTCAGGGAGAAAGGGTAAAATCCTCAGGAAGCTGACCAGGCCTCCCTCTCCCCAGAGAAAGGTGAAAATGAGAAAGAAAAGTTTTATTATAAATTTGTTACTTACTGCATCAGCATGCTAAGCATTGTAAAGCCACAGGGGAAGAAGGTCCCTATACCCCAATCCCAAGAAGGGACCCTACACCAGCTGCCACCCGCTCCTGGGTGGTGACCCACTTCCCTGCTGGCCATTAGGCCCCACAGCCCTATGAAAGAGGACAGCCATATTAACTCTGGCACCTAGGCCACATGGCCCTGTGAGGGAGGACAGCCATATTGACTCTTGGCACTAGGCCATGCATCCCAGCATAGAAGGACCTCCTTATTGGCTCCAGCCATTAAGCCATACTACCCTGAGACTAAGGGTGGTGTCTGGCCTCAGCCGCAGGGTTATAATGCCCTTCTACCTGCCCCAAAGGGTGATGGGGCAGTTTCAACTGGATAGTTTCATATTCTAAACAGTGAATTGTTGCTATGTGCTGTTAAACAGCTGCCATATGCCACCCCAGGAATGGCAGCATTCCAGCAGTGGGTAAATTGATCTCTATATTTAATTAGTTATCATTTGGATATTTAATGTAAATTCTTACCTATACTGGTTTCCTCTCAAGTATTTGTACACAGCTCTGCTATTCCCTCCTTTCTTCTTTTCTTTAAATTTTATGGCTCAGATAGTACAACCAGGTGGTTGTGGAGACCAAAGTAGCTTTAAGCTGCCTTTATGTTTCACTGATCTGGGGGCCAGTCTGGTCCCCAGCATAAGTTAGAGCAGCCTCAGGTCTGATTTGTGTCTAGCTGACCATAGCCCTAATGGCTGTGCTATCAGCCAGGGATGCCTTGACCACATCTCTTTGTCCCTAGTCACTCCCTGTCAAGGCTGATTCCCCACTCTGGCACTTCGAGTGCAGGAGGTGGGGGCCTGCAATGATTCTAAAAATTAATACTTGCCACTCCAGGCTTGTATTAAACTCCCAAGGTTACAGCTTCTCTCTGACCTTGGATTGGTAGATGTTGCCACCATCCAAATGCAAAACCCCTTTGAGAGCCCAGGAAGGCGCACTTGGGAATTCCTTCCTGTGGGGTACCCTCAAATCCTTTCACACACCCCTCCGGGGAAGAACGGAGAAGGAAATCAGCTGTTGCCACCAGCTAATTAAACAATATGTGCACAAAACTCTTAGACACAAAAAATCCAATTCTGTTCTTAAAAAAGGTAAATTTCCTTAATAAAAAAAGGAAAGAAAATACATCTGGGAACTCAGGCTATTGCTAGATTTAAAAAGAGCAATTACAAGGATTAAGCACTAAAAATAGTTTTCTTACGGTCCATCTTAAATATTACAAGCAAAACACAAGCACCTGGGGTTAGCACAGAGGAATCCACAAACCATAAAGAAATAAAAGAGAGAACCTAATCGCATCTTCCTAGACATTTCCTGATCTACTTACATATCTGGGGGTTTTAAATGAGTAGTTTCCAGGTATGATACTAATAATTTTGTTCATACCTGGTCCAAGCTCTTTCAGCATAGCTTTGTCCTGTTTCCTCTCTCCAGGAGGACAACCACAGACAGACAAAAAGGGAGTCTTGTTTCAATTTTTACAAGTTCTAGCCTTCCCATTGGCTCTTTTGGCCAGATGCCCATTCACTTCCTTTTACCTATGCATAGCAGAGAGACTTTTTAACCCTTTACAGGTAGAGCAATTAGAGAACAGCTACTAAGAGGGATTTTATAGCTGCTGGCTGGCTGGGTGTCCATAAAAGGGAGCACTCCCTCCCCTTCATTTATCACACTCCCTCCGCACTTGGGTCCATGAGGAAGAGTGGCATAGGAGCCACTCTGACATTTCTATGCCCTGTAGGATTCCCTTCTTCATATCCCAGTTTTTTTCATCTATATAATGGGGATTGTGACACTTATATCATGGGGGAGATTAGGTTTAATTAACTAATGTTTTAGAATCAGAAAGCCTTTTACAAATGAAAGGCACTAGAGACGTGCAAAGAATTAATTATTACTGCTATTGATTATTATTAGGTTCTTTTAACTGGTCCTTATTGAGACATTATAACCTTCTTATTCTCTTTGAGATGGACCTGCTCTGCATATGATGTCTGAGGGCAAGAAGCAGGAGGAAGAACTTGGTGATAGTATAACCTTGGGAATCTGGCTGGTGAGACCAATATTTCCAGGGATGTCTGAGTAGGGCAATAGTACAACATTATATCAAGCCTACCCTTTAAACAGGCATCAAGCTGTAGGGTACACTGGAGTGAGGTGGAATTTCCAACTTGGATAGATATCCCTGCACTAGCTCTGATTGACTGAGCTAGTGGATTGAGCTAGTGATCTAAAAATAGAAGTATAGCCATAGCAGTGGTGGCAACACAACCAAAAGCCAGCCACAAAACTGTCTTCTCCTGTCATTGCAGCTGTTTCTCTCTTAGTTTCACTTTGGCCTGGTCTACACTAGGACTTTAATTCAGATTTAGCAGCGTTAATTCGAATTAACCCTGCACCCGTCCACACAACGACGCCATTTAATTCGAAATAAAGGGCTCTTTAAATCGATTTCTATACTCCACCCCGACGAGCAGAGTAGCGCCAAAATCGATTTTATCATTTCGAATTAGGGTTAGTGTGGCCGCAATTCGATGGTATTGGCCTCCGGGAGCTATCCCACAGTGCACCATTGTGACCGCTCTGGACAGCAATCTGAACTCGGATGCACTGGCCAGGTAGACAGGAAAAGCCCCGCGAACATTTGAATTTCATTTCCTGTTTGCCCAGCGTGGAGAGCACAGGTGACCACAGATCATCAGCTCATCAGCACAGGTAACCATGCAGGCCGATAATCGAAAAAGAGCACCAGCATGGACCGTACGGGAGGTACTGGATCCGATCGCTATATGGGGAGAGGATTCAGTGCTAGCAGAACTTCGTTCTAAAAGACGAAATGCCAAAACTTTTGAAAAAATCTCCAAGGGCATGATGGAGAGAGGCCACCATAGGGACTCAGATCAGTGCCACTTGAAAGTCAAGGAGCTCAGACAAGCCTATCAAAAAACAAAGGAGGCAAACGGTCGCTCCGGGTCAGAGCTGCGGACATGCCGCTTCTACGCCGAGCTGCATGCAATTCTAGGGGGGGCCGCCACCACTACCCACCTGTGACCGTGGATTCCGGGTCGGGGATAGTCTCATCAGCTACACCTGAGGATTCTGCGGATGGGGAAGAGGAGGAGGAGGAGGAGGAGGAGCTTGCAGAGAGCACCCAGCACTCCATTCTCCCCAACAGCCAGGATCTTTTTCTCAGCCTGACTGAAGTACCCTCCCAACCTTCCCAAGCCAGTATCCAAGACCATGACCCCATGGAAGGAACCTCAGGTGAGTTTACCTTTTAAAATATAAAACTTGTTTTAAAAGCAAGCGTTTTTTAATGATTACTTTGCCCTGAGGACTTGGGATGCATTCGCGGCCAGTACAGCTAGTGGAAAAGTCTGTTAACGTGTCTGGGGATGGAGCGGAAATCCTCCAGGGACATCTCCATGAAGCTCTCCTGGAGGTACTCCAAAAGCCTTGCCACAAGGTTTCTGGGCAGTGCAGCCTTATTCCGTCCTCCATGGTAGGACACTTGACTACGCCATGCTTGCAGCAAGTAATCTGGTATCATTGCCTGACAAAGCCTGGCAGCGTATGGTCCCGGTGTTTGCTGGCATTCAAGCAACATCCGTTCTTTATCTTGCTGTGTAATCCTCAGGAGAGTGATATCGCTCATGGTAACCTGGTTGAAATGCGGGAACTTAATTAAGGGGACAGAGGTGGCCGTTCCTACTGGGCTGTTTGCCTGTGGCTGAGAAGAAATCCTTCCCTGCAGTTAGCCAAGCGCGGGGGGGGAATTGGCCCTGAGCTTTTCGCGTTTGGCTAGCAGGGATCTTCCCTGTTACCAGCCACACGGTGGGGGGAGGGGTACAGTGATCATCCCAGAGAATTCATGGCGGCTGGGGCGGGGGGGTTAGTTTGGTTTCTGCAGGGATCTTCCCTGATACCTGCCACGCGGTGCGGGGAGGGATAAAGCGATCATCCCAGAGAATTGGATGGGGGGGGTGGTTAGTTTGTTTTCTGCTGCTGAAGGTTAACAGGAAAACCGCAGCAGTCAACGGGCTTTGCTTGGTATGTGGGAAAGGAGGGCGCAGAAGCCGAAAGACAATGGCTTACCATGGGTGCATGCAAGCTGAAATCTGTTGCCCAGACCTGTGTCTGTGATCTCTAACACCAAAGCCACAGGCACTCAATATTAAGATGGAAAATGCAACCTTGTACTGAAATCACATGTGCTATGTAATGTGAATAGTGTTTTTCACCATGAAAGAGTATAAGCATTGTTCTGTAAAATGTATCATTTTAAAAACTTCTCTCCTTTTTTTCAACCCTCCCTCCAGCAGCTGCAAATTTTTCAAGCCTCCCTCCTCCGTCCCGAAGGCTATCTCAGATAAGGCGTCGGAAAAAGAGGACGCGAGATGACATATTCGCGGAAATAATGGAATGCACCCGCAATGAAAGAGCTCATTTGAATGAGTGGAAGGACACTGTATCTAAATTTAGGAAAGATGCCAGTGAACGTGAGGTCATGAGGGACGCTCGAGATGAGAGGTGGCAGGCTGCAACGCTGGGGTTGCTGCGTGAGCAAACGGACATGCTCCGGCGTCTGGTGGAGCTTCAGGAACGGCAGCAGGATGACAGAGTGCCACTCCAGCCGCTGTATAACCTCCCTCCACCCTCACCATGTTTCATATCCTCCTCACCCAGACGTGTAAGAACGCGGGGGGGGGGAGGCTCCGTGCACCCTCCCACTCCACCCCAGTGGACATCCCAACCAAAAGGCTGTCATTATATTGAATTTGTTCAGTGGCTTTTTACTTCCCTCCTATCCTCCTACCAAACCTAACCCAGATTACCTTGTTGGTTCTCTCCCTATGTTTATAATCAGTTAATAAAGAATACATGATTTTTAAATGATAGTGACTTTATTTCCTTTGAAAGAAACTGGGGGAACGGGGAGGGTGGGTTCCTTACAGAGAATGAATGAGTCAATACAGGGGGCGGGTTTTCATGAAGGAGAAACAAACAGAAATTTCACACTGTAGCCTGGCCAGTTATGAAACTGGTTTTCAAAGCCTCTCTAATGCACAGCGCTTCCTGGTGTGCTCTTCTAATCGCCCTGGTGTCTGGCTGCGCGTAATCAGCAGCCAGGCGATTTGCCTCAGCCTCCCACCCTGCCATAAAGGTCTCCCCCTTACTTTCACAGAGATTGTGGAGCATACAGCAAGCAGAAATAACAATGGGGAGATTTCTTTGGCTGAGGTCAGAGCGAGTCAGTAGCGATCACCAGCGACCTTTTAAATGGCCAAATGAACATTCTACCACCATTCTGCACTTGCTCAGCCTGTAGTTAAACAGCTCCTGACTCCTGTCCAGGCTGCCTGTGTATGGCTTCATGAGCCATGGCATTAAGGGGTAGGCTGGATCCCCAAGAATAACTATTGGCATTTCAACATCCCCAACGGTTATTTTCTGGTCCGGGAAGTAAGTCCCTTACTGCAGCCCTTTAAACAGAGTAATGTTACTGAAGACGCGAGCATCATGAACCCTTCCCGGCCAGCCCACGTTGATGTTGGTGAAACGTCCCTTGTGATCCACAAGTGCTAGCAGCACCATTGAAAAGTACCCCTTGCGGTTTATGTACTGGGTACCCGGGTGCTCCGGTGCCAAGATAGGGATGTGGGTTCCATCTATCGCCCCACTACAGTTAGGGAATCCCACTGCAGCAAAGCCATCCACTATGACCTGCACATCTCCCAGAGTCACTAGCTTTCGTAATGACAGGTTTCAGAGTAGCAGCCGTGTTAGTCTGTATCTGCAAAAAGAACAGGAGTACTTGTGGCACCTTAGAGACTAACAAATTTATTAGAGCATAAGCTTTCGTGGACTACAGCCCACTTCTTCGGATGCATATAGAATGGAACATATATTGAAGATATATATATACACACATACAGAGAGCATAAACAGGTGGGAGTTGTCTTACCAACTCTGAGAGGCCAATTAAGTAAGAGAAAAAAAACTTTTCGTAACAGCACCTCGGTGATTGCTTTGGCTACTTGCATCACAGCAGCCCCCACAGTAGATTTGCCCACTCCAAATTGATTCCCGACTGACCGGTAGCTGTCTGGCGTTGCAAGCTTCCACAAGGCTATTGCCACTCGCTTCTCAACTGTGAGGGCTGCTCTCATCTTGGTATTCTGGCGCTTCAGGGCAGGGGAAAGCAAGTCACAAAGTTCCAAGAAAGTGCCCTTACGCATGCGAAAGTTTCGTAGCCACTGGGAATCGTCCCACACCTGCAACACTATGCGGTCCCACCAGTCTGTGTTTGTTTCCCGGGCCCAGAATCGGCGTTCCACGGCTATAACCTGCCCCATTAACAGCATGATCTCCAAAGCACCGGGTCCCGCAGTTCGATAGAATTCCATGTCCATATCCTCATCACTCTCGCCGCCGCGCTGCCGTAGCCTGCTCCTCGCCGCCTGGTTTTCCAGGTTCTTGTTCAGCATAAACTGCACGATAAGGCGCGAGGTATTTACAATGTTCATGACTGCTGTCTTGAGCTGAGCGGGCTCCATGCTTGCTGTGGTATGGAATCTGCACTGTTCACCCAGGAAAAAGGCGCGAAATGGTTGTCTGCCGTTGCTTCCTGGAGAGGGGGGAGGATATACCCAGAACCACCCGCAACAATGTTTTTGGCCCCATCAGGCATTGGGATCTCAACCCAGAATTCCAATGGGCGGAGGAGACTGTGGGAACTATGGGATAGCTATGGGATAGCTACCCACAGTGCAACGCTCCGGAAATCGACGCTAGCCCCGGTACATGGACGCACACCGCCAAATTAATGTGCTTAGTGTGGTTGCATACATTCGAATTTATACAACCTGTTTTCCAAATTTTAATTATATAAATTCAGATTAATCCCGTAGTGTAGACATACCCTTTCCATTGATTTCCAGCAGGAAATGTAGATACTGGATAAGTGGCAGCACAAGATCCATATTGACATTGTCAGAACTAACTTCCTAAATGAACACAAACACTCAAAGAGGGGAGACTGGGTGGCTTAGTAGGACTGGGGAATTAATTATGGAGCTTTTTACATCTGGGTCACCAGATCAGGTCCAGTCTAGATTGACACTGACCAAGACATTCCCATTTGACAGCTTTTTGGTGCTCTGATTACTCCTGAGGGCATTCTGGACCAAAAAATTTAAACAAATCTATGCCAAAAGATAAAAATTGTGTGCACAATATTTTAAAATGCTGCAAATGTTATTTGTCAAATGTGGAGGCTCCTGCATGGCACTGCGGACCACAGGCCACTGGCAGCACAGAAGTAGGAGATCACTCTGAAGCTCCCCCCGCCCCCAGGATATGGCTCAACAATAAGGCTGCACCCAACCTATACACAGCACAAGGCCCAAGCATGCCCAGAAACACCCCAGGGTCCTGGCCCTCTGTGCCAGGTGCACCAGGTCTGGGCCGGCAGGCTCAGCCTGGCAGGATCTAAGTGTGGAGGGGCTTAGTGTGGGGGGATCCAGGTGTGGGTTGAGAGGGTTCTGTGTGAGGCAATTTAGATGCACAGAGGCCTGATGGGAGGTTCTGGGTGCAATGGTAATTGGACTCTGCAGGCAGGTCCAGGTGAAGGTGGTTGGGGCTCAGCGGAGAAGGGTCTGGGTGGGGGGGACAGAGTTCGGCGGGGGGGGTCAGATGCTGGGGGAGTGGGACTCAGTGTGGAGGGATCCAGGTGCAGCTGGTTGGGGCTCGGTGCAGTGAGGATCTGGGTACGCCTAGCTTGTTAGAGTGGCCCAAGTGCAGAGGGAGTGGGGCTCGGCAGAGGGGGTTCTGGGCGTGGGACAGGGTGGCTTGGCAGGAGAGTCTGTGTATGAGAGGGTCTGGATGCATGGGTGATGGGGAAGCAGTTCCCTATACAGTGATCTCTCCCCCTGCAGCTGAGGAGCAATAGGTGGGGAGTTTGCAGAGCTTCCTGCAACCTGGGGAGAAATCTGGGGATGGGTCTGACCCAGTCCTGGATGCCGTGCAGGGGAAAAGGAAGTCCCATCTGCTTTAGCTTCACTCTTTGACCCTGATTCCAGTTTCACTATCAGCCTGGTACATAACTCCTGGATCTATGCTCACCACTACTCCCAACTGCCACTGCAACCACCAGATAGGCTGCACATGCTCTGGCAGCTTCCAGGTGCCTAAAGATGCACAGAGGTGCCGAGTGGGATTTTCAAAAACATCCAGTTCCCTATCTGCATCTTTAGGTGCCTAAATACCTCTAAAAATCTGGTCCTAACTGACCTTCCCAAAGTCACACGGGAAGTCTGAGGAAGAGCAGAGACTTGAGCCCACATCTATTTAACCAGTGGATCATTCTTTCTATATTAGGTAAGCACTAACACAAGTTATTAATTAATATGTTAATTAGGCTAATAATGTGTTGGTGCTAGCCTGTAGACACATGGACTTTTTTTTTTTTTTTTTTTAAAGTCCAACACATATAAGGAAACACAAACTCAGCCTCCTAATAAATTAGGGTCATCAATTTGACCCCCATACATCCTTTTCAACCCACCCATTTCTTAAGTCTGCATGAATGAATTAGTTGAAGTCAGGCTCTAGACAGAAGACTCTGGTTCTTTCTCACCAAGTTTGGAAGTAATTTCTAGAGTTGACAGGTTTCAGAGTAGCAGCCGTGTTAGTCTGTATCCGCAAAAAGAACAGGAGTACTTGTGGCACCTTAGAGACTAACAAATTTATTAGAGCATAAGCTTTCATGGACTACAGCCCACTTCTTTTTTCCTAGAGTTGAGGAGCCCTCATTTAGCCCTCCCCTCAGCCCCCAACCATTTAAACCAGAAGACAGTTATCTCAGGTGCTTTCACTGATATCAATTACTGTGAAACCATAGCAGCATGTAGGTAGGTCTCAGATATCTAGAACAAAACCCACTAAATCTTCACAGGTCAAAACTAGGCCGTCCAGTTGTTAGGGTTGGAATAGTTGAATATCAGGGCTGAATCAGCACGTGTGTCTGGAACACTAGGAAAAAAGATAATCATTGGGTTTGACTTTGCAGGGAGGAGGATATGGAGTGGATAAGGGAGAGGCTGAAAAAACAAGTGCACTTGACCTCTTTCTCTGGGTCCTTGCAGTACTTCCAACCCCCATCCAGTCAGAGACCAGTGATGACCTAGCATTCAAGACTGGGAAGACAGGAGGAGATTCACAGGATTATAACAACAAAAAGCTTATGTGTAGTTTCAATAAAGATGAAACCAAGAAATGTCATTGTGCACTACAGGGGTCATGACATTGCCAGGAAGCGTTGGAAGCAGACTTCAGCCAGACTGGGATAAACCTCGGCTCAACATGTTCAATTTAATCTCAACCTGCAGCCCCACCTGCTATTCTAGCCCAGGGCTTCCCAAACAGCTTTGCTAATGCACCTTAATCTGGATCTGCAACACCCTCTTCTATTCCAGTCCTGGGCTCCCGTTGCACACACTCCCTGCCCCCTCCTAAATTCTACCAAGGCTCCTCAGTCCTGGTCTGCAGCATATTTATTCTCTGAACTCTTCCCCCCCCCCCGTCCCAAAAAACCCCACCACCTCCTCCTGATATCTGTCAATATGCTCAATCCTGACATACAGCATTCCCCTGCTTTTCTAGCCCTGGGTTACTCCGATAGCTTTTTCAATACACATCACTCCTGACCTGTAGCACTCCCTACTATTCCAGACTTGGGCTCCCCTGTCCCCTAGCTCTACGGATACATCACCATTCTAAAAGGCTCAGCATATTACATTCCTAATGGCTGCAGCCTGCAAGCCTCTCAAACAGAAAGGCAGCAGACTGCTGCATGACCTTGGGAATGCAAATCCCTTTGTGAAGTCAAAGCAAGTCATTTCCTTCCTCAATCCCTCCTCTCTCCTTGGGCATGCAAGCCTGGCTAACAGGAAAACAGACACACCCATTCGCAAGCGAACGCACACACACAGAGCTTTCTCAATGCTAATTGCCAGAAGCCAAGGCCCAGTCATCCTGTTGACTAATTTGTCAGACACTGCTGACTCAGCATTTCTGGGGCACAGGTTTTTTTGAAGCACTAAGTGCAATTGGAAGTAAATGGGTCTTACTGTTTTTTCTTTCCCTTCACACTGGTGTCTGCACTTAAGGACAATTCCTGGCCAAGGTTTGATCTTGGCTTCAGCAGTGACACAAGAGCCCTGCTTGCCAGGCTGGGAGGGCCTCTCATTAAATCTTAACGGAATGAACAGGCTCCAGAGTGGAGGGAAGGAGGGGGAATGTGTGATCTGGATTGGGAAACAGAGCATAGGCATGATCAGGCAGCAGCAAGGAGACAAGTGCTGACCTGAATTATAGGTGGTTTGTGGAATAAAGACAAGAGACACCAACAAGCAGGCTTTGTCTCGAGCAAATGCCCCACAAATCTGCCTGAAATATGCAGCACTTCCTCACTTAGCATTGCTACTGCTTGCTGCTTAAACAGGAGCCCTGGATCTGTGCCCAAGCAAAAGACTCCTACCCAAGGGCAGAAAAATCTTGCTGATGAACTGCAAATGACATGAAAAATGCACACACGCCCATATGCACATCCATGCACCAATGTTCCATACACAGAAACACAAACCCATGGAACCACTGCACAGATCCATATGCACACAGACAACCATGCTGCAGACATATAAATGCATGCCCATGAACCACTCTAGAGACATAAAATGCATGCCAAATATACATATATCCCAAGCCACATTCATAGGAAAGCACACTCGTACACCAAAATCAGATACATATATGCACATTCATGCATCAACATCATATTCATATGCATGCACACTCATGCCACAAACATATGCATGCTCATGTTCCTATGCCATGTACAGTACTCACACATTCACTCCTATACACTCATTCCATATACATACACATACATGCCTATCTTTGCACACATGCATGAACCCATGCCACATTCACATACATGCACAAATGTGTCACATGAACACACACACATATATATATACGCACACAGCCCTGCATCCACACACATACACATAGACCCCTGCTACATGAGTTCACTGATTCTGTATTTTGTGAGGGTCTGCATGTGCTCTGTGAATTTTGCTGTAGAAAAGTAGTCTGTTAGAGTGAAGGGCTTTATTCTAGCAATTTAGCTTCTTAGTTTTTTATGATCTGTTCTTTCCATAATGCTGTGTACTTTCTTCAGGGTTTGGTGTATGTATGACTTTTCTCATTATTCATTTCTCAGTTGGACTGTTTGTATCATGGGTTTTAGTAGTTAGTTAATAACAACTAGTTAAGTCCTGAGGTTTATATTCAGTTTTTATTTAGTCCTTACTAAAGCAAACTAGCACTGACTTCAATGAGAATGCTGCCCAAGTAAAAACTGCAGGTTTATTAGTTGTGGTCTGAATGTGAAACTATGTAAGAGTGAAGTGCGTTCTTACCGCATTTACGTTTTTGGCCTCCTAATGCTTTGCCAGGTAGGAAGCATGTGTTACTTCAGCTGAGCTGGTACCAGGAGTGCAGAATCATTTCCTGTATATTAAGTGGCAGAGGGAATCATCCTGGCTCTGCCTGTAGGATTGTTGGGAGAGTGCTTGTGTGTGCATAATACCTGCTTGCAGAACTGTACGGGCAGGGATTCTATTGGAACTTTGTCTGGAGCCGATTGATAATTCATTGCAAGTAATATTCACTGTGAATTTTGCACTTTTTTTTAGTTTAATAAATATTACAAATACATATTTCCATCTTTTGGAGAGCTTTGGCTTTGTTCCATTCAATTTAGTTTGCAGTTACATCAGACTTCACTCTCACATAGTAGAATGAGCTGGATTCCATGGGTTACATGGATTTCATTAAGTTTTAGCCAGCTATATCATCAGTAGATTGTATTTTTATAGTCGTCTCTTTATAATATGGAGAACCTGCAGAGCTCTTCCTCACAATGTTTTTCTAGACAGTTCTGAAACTCCCTAATGCATAAAAGGTCCAGAAGTGGATAATTTGGGGTGTGTTCAATTTCTGTCCCTAATAGAGTTTGTTTTACCGCTTTTTCTCCAAGATTATGATTTTGGTCTCTTGCAAATTGACTTGTACGGCTCATCTGTTGCTGAATGTTTCAAGCAAATTAAGATTCTTTTGAAGGCTGTCTTGTGTGGATAATAATATGATCAGGTCATCAAAATATAGCAGGCATTTTATCTCAGGCTTATTGTTTCGTGGGAGCCCTAAAAACCAACGATTATTTCAAGTTGTTTCTGATGACAAAGTCCTTCAACCATGTCAGTTCAACTACAGACTTAAGGAACTTTGCAGTCTAGTCCCATGCACTTCTGAACTTCTTCAAATTCAGACAGTTCTCCTCCTTTCAGGAGTTTATCCTGTAATTAGTATGTCAAATGGTCTGCTTTGGTTACAGACTTTGAGAAGTTTATACAGCAGGCTAACTGTAGACTTCTTTCTATCCATCCCAGTTTAGCTCTGAGCCCTTGTGGCTCTCTCAGCCCCTGGGAATTTCTAAACTGTGCCAGTGAGCCTACCGACTTTATATAGTTTTTATATATAGTTTTATATAGACTTTATATAGTTTAAAACTCCATAATGAATGACTCAAAAAAACAATAATTCACCCTCCATAAAATATTCAAAGACACTAATTCTCATTGAAGAGGAATGAATCAAACAAATGTAGAGTTTCTAAGCCAAAGCATTTTTGAGATATGATGTTCCAACTATTAGAAGACTTTTCCAAAAGTTAAAACCCTCTCATTTTTCAAACTCCCATATTAAGAGTCTGGGCCAATTCATCTCAGTCTCTCTAAATTAATTAACCTTTGGCAGGACACCAAACATGAAAAATGTCAGGTAGAAAGGATATGTGTTGAGGAAGTTGGAGGTAGTGGTTTCAAAATCAAACTTATAATAGGAAACTATTTACAGTGCTAAATATGGAATCATTACTACAGTTCTTTGTATATATGAGAGATCCTTATTCTTGAGTATGGCTGACAAGCAGTCAGTGTACATCTGAAGAAAACAGGGGGCAAAGGTGGCTTTAAGACACCTGAGGAGAAGTGCCCCAATCCTGATCCCTGATGTAAATTAGACCAGACTGATGATTACTGTCAATGGCCCCCAGGTTTTTTCTTGAAGTGCTGGGAATCAGCCAAGCATAGGGAAACCCCACTTCTCCCTTTTTCCTTGCACTGTCAGGCAGGAAGTGGATGGTTTAGGAAGCACCACAGCTGCTCTATGCTACTGAAAGATTCCCCTAACCCTGCCCTGGGAGAATCCTCCAGAGGTCAGTTAAAACCAGTCTAAGGCTCAACAGAATGCCACAGAATGGCCCATATGTTCTAGATAACTGGTTCCAAAGAGAAAAGGTAAAACTCCTTGGACTCTATTGTATATCAAGTGTTATAAAATACCAGACTCAGATTATATTTTTATTCCTGCTGCAAAAATTCCTCAGGTTTTCCAGGGAAATTTTAAGTTCTATTTCTTTTGCCTGAGAATATTTTTCTGATGTAGAGAGAAATTCTCAGGAGGAGAAAATCCTGTCTCTCTTATCTCAGTGCATGTTCTTTCATTTTATTTGTGAAAGGAAATGGCTTCTGCTTTCACCAGCTTCACCTGAGGAAGTAACTACTGCTACAGAAATGTTGGAGCCTGCCAAAAAGAGGCCAGGAGGTGACCCTGTAATTCCACAGTCTCTCTCTCTCATTTACCTCTACTCTCAGTCTCTCTCCAATATTTTATTAGTTCTCTTAATTAGTTGGAAATCAATTATTTAAATTATAAGAATTTTAGGGCCATAAACTGATATCTATAGGAGTTGCATGTGTATATCCAGGGCACTACACTAGTTAGTGTTTACTTATTTGAGCACTTCTGGCATGCCCTTCAGTCCCTGCATAGAAATAAATACACAGATCAAATTCAGCAGAGGGTTCTACCCCTGCCCAAGTGTAAGGTTGCTCAGCCAGATTCCCATCCCATTCTTCCATTTTTTCCCTCCCATTTCCAGTTGTGACAGCTTATCCCAAGAGAGCTGAGCTGTGTGTCCTGCCCTTCCCCTGGCTGAAGAATGAGTTGCTAAGTTACAGTCATAGGCTCCCTTCTGCTCAAGTCTGAGTGAAATTAAAGGCCTTTCCTGTCTGAACAGGCTTACCAAATTAAGGAGCTCAGTTTCTGGTGTTGTGGCTTTTAGTGAAGTCAAGAGAGGCACAAGCAATGGTGTATATTGTCCCAGTTCAGAACTGTGCACTGCTCTGAAGGAAGGAGAGAGGGCTACAACTCCTGGAGACTAAGAAGGGAGAAAGCATAGATCCAGAGGTCCAGTTTCCCAGCACAGAATACAAGGAACTCCCTTTGATTTCAGGAGGAATCCCTGTTGCCACACATTAGGGCTGCCTAGTTCTGAACACAGTATCCTCCAGAGTCCTTCAAAACCTCTCTAGAGAATGGCCCTAGTGGAGCACTAGAGACCACCCCAAGGTACTTCCTGCTCTTTGGGTTTAGCATGCTCCAGTCAGCTCAGCGCCTGGAAAGGATGAGACCCGAACTTGAATCTCCCACATAATACATTTATTGGGAAGCAATGTTGTCTACTGGTTAAAGTAGGGGACTGGAAATCAGGACTCTGGGGTTCATTCAGTCTATATAATCCATCAATCAATTGATCAATGGCATTTCTAAAGCACTCATTACTATATTATATAGGCACCAAATACAAAATTAAGAGTTGTATTATATTTGTCCATAAACTACTCTACTTTCCTCTTTCAGTGCTCCTGCTGCTATTCTGTAGAGATCCTTTTTTTCTTCTTCTTTCTCTCTCTCTCTCAAAGTTTCTCCATTAGAGAGACAAGGTGGGTGACATAATATCTTTTATTGGAGCAACTTCTGTTGGTGAGAGAGAAACAAGCTTTCAAGCTTACACAGAGCTCTTCTTCAGGTCTGGGAAACATACATCACAGCTAAATACAAGGTGGAACAAATTATTTAGCATAAGTAGTTAACACATATTTCAAGGGACCATTCAAGGTGAAGTGGCCTATTAACACCCCTCCAGTTGGGGGGGGGGAGGGAGAGGAAAGGCAGCTGGAAGGGTGGTTGTTAGTGGGTTATAGATTGTTATAATAAGCCATAAATCCAGTGTGTCTATTCAGTCCATGATATTTATGTCCATTCAGTCTCTCTCTATTGTCACCAGTCACTGTCTCCCTCTGTGATCTAGGATGTCTCAGTGCCTCAGGTTCCTATCTGTAAACTATAATTCTGACAGGTTTCAGAGTAGCAGCCGTGTTAGTCTGTATCCGCAAAAAGAAGAACAGGAGTACTTGTGGCACCTTAGAGACTAACAAATTTATTAGAGCATAAGCTTTCGTGGACTACAGCCCTGACCTACCTCCTAGGCGGGAGGGGTTCTGATGATTAATGAATTCATGTTTGCAAAGGACTTTGAGATCCTCTGATGAAAGTTGCTGGAGAATGGCAGAAAATTACTCTGATTATTACTCATCCTCCTTCAGGCTGCCCCTCTGTTTCAGACCAGTTTGGACTAGTGCCGAAGACACAGGTATCCATTTTAACTGACTTCTTTTCCCTGTATACAGCCTTCATAATAAAGGTTACTTCTTTATCACAGCTGCTGTATGCTGGCTCCCTAAATGTAGTGCAACCCAAGAAAAGGTGATGCCTCCTTGCCCCGCCCTCCCAACACAGGCAATCTCCTACCTGTTGAGCCAGACAAGAGAGGGTGCTGCTGTTTTACTTCCCATATTGTGAACTGCTTCTTAAAACGTTTCCCGTTTTCCCTCCCCCATGTCTCCTGCCATGAAAACAAGTGATTGCTTGTGAGCTAATCCTGTGTAGGGACTTCATTAAATAAATACAACTGGTACTAGGTGGCTTGTTTGTCTGGGGTTTCTTTTTTTGCCTTTGCTATCTTTGGAAAGCTAATCCTCTGGAGCTCACCCAGCGATTTCAGTCACCTCCAAATAACACTTACTAATAATCTTAATAAATCTGTCTCCAAAGCAGAATCCGCTGCTGCCTGGCACTGGAGTGCGACAAGCCCCTCAGCAGCACTGCTTTGGCTGACACCCTTGTTTATTTCAGTCATAAATGAAAACTAGCATTTACTCAATAAAATTCTGAAATCTTCCAGAATATGTCCTCTGGGCAGCCGTGATTGAATATTTGCTGTTAAGGGGAAGATGGTATTGGGGACCTGAGCTACATAGATTTCTTCCCCTATTCTTCCATCAAAACAGTCAGCTGAGCCCCTCACTATTCTGCTTTACTTGGGTAACACAGAGTTGCAGCTGCATAAGCTACCGCCATGAGCCACACAAAAACACTGCTTGATTTTGTCTGAACAATCAAAGCCTCCATGTCCCCATGGAAATAACGTTACTAACAAAATTGTTGGAACCTGGAGCAATAGTCCACAAATTTCAGGACAGTGCTCTACTGAACAATTTAAGAGACTGGGAGTCAAGACTTGTAGGTTCTATTCCCATTTTTTACTGTGGGCTTGTATACACTTACAGTGCCGCTGCACTGCTATAGTGCTCAGTGAAGCCGATACCTACACGAACAGGAGAGTTTCTTCTGGCGGCATAGGTACTCCACCTCCCCTAGAGGCAGTAGCTATGTTGACGGGAGAAGCCCTCCCATCAACCTAGCACTTTCTACAGCGGGTGTTAGTTCGGTATAACTACGTTGCTCAGGGGTGTGGATTTTATATACACCTCTGAGCAATGCAGTGATACCAACGTAAGTTCTTAGTGTAGACCAAGCCCGACTTATTGTGTGCTATCGCACAAGTCACTAAAACTCTGTTGTCTCAGGTTATCCTGTCTGCTAAAGAGGTCTGTATATCCATTATTATATCCATCTCACAGAATGGTTTTGAGGATTCATTAATACATAATAGTAAACATACAATTAATACTTGTAGCACTTTGTATCGTCAGTGAGCTTTAGAAGTATTAATTAATCCCTCACACCCCCTTGTGAGTTATGGAGATGTTACTTGAGGGGAAACTGAGGCACAAAGCTGTGAAGGGAGCTGCCTAAGATGATATAGCAGTAGCAAGTCAGGTGCAAAGATGGGAAATTAACTCAAGATTTCTTGTGCTCAGATCGCTAGACTATGCTCCCTTTCCCAGGAAGCCTACTAGCACTCTAGTTTCAGACCCATCTCAAGTTCTTTTGTTTAATGGCTTAATTGGTGCTTGCTATGTACTCTAAGATCCTGGGATGACAGGCACTATGCATATTACTACTATATTCTGTCTATATGCCCCATTACATTTGGTTGAATTTGGGGCAGCTTCTCCATACTACCACTAGTGAAATACAATGTCTGTTAAAACCTGCCCCAAGTTTTCTTGACAGCTTTTCCACCTTCCAAGTTTCATGAGGGCTGAGTGATCATGCACCAAGGCAGGGCATGGATTCATCTTAGCAAACAGAGGAAAAAGGCACTTGAGAGCAATGCCAGTGTCTCAGCTTTGATTACACTAATGGGGAAGCTAGGTGGGTCTGACCCTCAACTGACAGAAATCAATACAGAAAATTTTCACTATTGATACTGATTAATACTGGAACTGGCATAGCAGGGACTGGACAGAAAGAGAGAATCCTGTTTCTAATACAAGCTCATCCTCTCTTACTGCCATCTCTGCAGAGTCAAGGCGAGGTTAAGCCGAACACTAAGAGATTTAAGGGGCTTGCGTTTTTATCCTACATTAAACTTTTGGCCTCACCCCTTCCAGCACCTGATTAGGGTTTTATCAGCTAAACCTGCCTCCAAGACCCCAATGAGTCACAGGGGACCGATAGCTGCATTTTAGGCAAGTTATTTTTGTTTGCATCCTTTTCTATCTTTTTCTCAAAAATTATGAATCTTCTAGTCAGGGGCCAAATGAAGGGGAGAAACATAAACCAGAACTGCCCACAGGAATTTGCAAAGTCGAAGCCTTCAACAAGTTTAAAAAGAAAAGAAAAGAAAAGAATGTACAAGAAGCACATTGTGGAAAGGAGCCAGACTCTATGAACAAGCATGATAGATTAATTTTGAGACTTTTCTACAGGAACAAGAATTTACAAGCTGGGGGATGGAAAGAGCTGAAGAAAAGAGAATAAATTATGTGAGGTGGGGCAGAGGGAAGGAGAAGAAGCTGGAAATAAAAACAAAAGGGAGAGAGGGAGAAAGAAAAAGGTGACTGAATTTCCTTTTCACTCATGTTTCTGAATCCTGAAACCTCTTGTTAACCAAGAACTATCCTCAGATTTACCTTTCTGTAGAATAATGGAAAATACATGCATATGTACACACAGAGAAACACAGACCTACAAACAAATGAGACATACACAGAAATATAGACACAGAATGACAGACAAATATGGAGACATACAGATAACATATAAAGCACCATATAGATACAAGAACACACACACATATACAAAAACAAACACATGCATACATAGACATCATCAATAAAATCCTGTTATTACTACAAGTTTCCGTCAACATTTGGCTCCCACTCTAAGGAGAACAAAAAGCTTCTCTTTGCCAGAGATTCTCCAGAGCATTTCATTCCACTCCAACATGGCAACATGCAAAGGTATCCCTTGTAACATGCTCTTTATCTCCATCAGCTGGGCGTAAGCAATACAACCCACTTGTGACCTTGCTCGGCAGGAGCAATACAACCCACTTGTGACCTTGCTTTGTCACAAGTGCTTTAAAAGGGCAGCACTAGAAAATAAAGAATGTTTTATTCTGTTTACAAGTCTGAATTTTCTTTCTCCTATTTTCCTAACCCCCACCTTCTACTTAAATCTATCTCCAACCCTTTCTGGCTACTTCTCATGCGATGGCGATGGCTGAACTCAGTATTGAAACATTCACAAGGGAACTGTATCTTAGCTACGTGAATATACACTGTGCATTCCCCTAAATATGTGTTTTTCTCAATGATGAGATTGACATAGATACCGAGTGCCAGTAGGCGAAAGCTGCAGTTAGTTTCCCATCAGTCTATTTCTGCTGCAGTGTATGTGCGTGTGCATCAGGCTGTATATATATATATATTTAACTCCACATGTTTAAATCTGAAGAGGTCATAAAATAGCAGCATAAACGCTCTTATTGTGGTAGATCGGAATGTGTTGGATCATCCACATTGTCAGGCAAGGGGCCCTGGGCAATGGAAGGTAGTGCTGACATCACTGTCTCTCTCTGGGTTTTGCTTGGAGCTGCAGACAGAGAATGCAGTGCAGTCAGTAACCCCTTCATGCCCCAGTCCAGACTCGGTCAGGTTTTCCCCTCAATCCCTTCTTTCTCGTTCTGTTTCTGCAAACACAGCCAACAAAGAACAACCACTGCTGGATTGGGGGAAGAACATTTTTGGCCCAGCTTAGAACTGAAAAATTCCCTTCTTTGCCTCTTTGATGATTTCCTATCCCCCAAGAAATAAACACTACTGATTTCTATGAGAAAGGGAACAAAGGGAGTGTTTCGTCTCAGTTTTACAACAACACAAGAACTTTATGAAACCAGTGGTATTTGTCACACACAAATATACGAACAGGCACACACAATGTATATATGATACATGTTATACATACACACACCTATATCTATTTATAGAAGCTATGTAAAATTTGACATTTAAAAACCTTAGTCTCGAAGCAATTGATCTAGATCCAAGAAAACCCCCAAACTCTGTTCCTTCAGTACCTGTAGTGGGGGAAAGGAGGTTCCAGTTGCAATTTGGCCTTCAGGTAGTTTATTTAAATGTGAATGGCCACGTTATTGTTGACTAGAGTGTGCTTTGCCTCTCAGACAGCTGCTGTTTCTGACCTACACATGCACACATTAATCTCACACCTGGGCAGGTATCCACAATGTCACGAGAGTGACAGCATATTATATAGAACAGGGGTAGGCAACCTATGGCACAGGTGCCGAAGGTGGCATGCAAGCTGCCCGGTCCTGGCCACTGGCCCGGGGGGCTCTGCATTTTATTTAATTTTAAATGAAGCTTATTAAACATTTTAAAAACCTTATTTACTTTACATACAATAATAGTTTAGTTCTATATTATAGACTTATAGAAAGAGACCTTCTAAGAACGTTAAAATGTATTACTGTCACGCAAAACCTTCAATTAGAGTGAATGAATGAAGATTCGGCACACCACTTCTGAAAGGTTGTCGACCTCTGATATAGAAGGTAGCACTGGATCTGGGCAGCAGCCCACAGGATCTTCCAGGGGAATAGAGAATCCAGTGCTAGGTCTGAACAGTGGCCCAGGGGACTTCAAGGAAATAAGGAACCCAACATAGTTCAAGCACAGCCCTGGAGATTTCAAGTCATGTTTTGAAATGTCATTGTGCACCTGTATCACTGCATGGTTTTTAGGCTGTGTGACAGCTGGTACAATAGCAATTGGGACAACTTTGCCCACTATGGTCTATGCAGCACCTCATGGGAGAATCATTGGGGACCCCTGAAAGCTCCTGGGCCTTAACCCTTTCCCTCCCCATCTATAGCTCCCTCTTCTAGTGTTGAAACTGATCAAGGAAGAATGGTCTTCATGAAGATGATTTGACTGCATATTTGCACAATTCCCAGACCAGCAACCCCCTGACTACTGAAGTCTCAGGGCAATATTTTCTCTTTGCTCCTTTTTACTCTAGTGTAATGCAAAAAGAGAAGCTAAAAAACACCTAGGATATGTCTACACTGGCAGAGTTACAGTGTTGGTAGTTACAGTGCCGCTCAGAGAGTGCTGAAGGGAAACTGCTGTTGTGTGTTCACACTGTCAGCTGCCTGCGCAATAGCATGTTCACACTTGAGGCACGTGCAGCAGTATTTGGAGCAGTGCACTCTGGGCAGCTATCCCACAGAGAATCTCTTCCTCTTCTGCTGCTAAGAGTTGTGAGAAGGCGGAAGGGATCGCGGGGCATCCTGGGTCCTGTCCCAATGCCCCGTGATGCATTGCTTCGCATCCCAGCAATCCCTGTGCTTCTGTCCGCATTTGGTGCCATCTTTCAACAGTTTGTGTACTGCGTGCTTTGCCTCTTCGGTCTGCAGGAATGGATCCCACACTGTTGACCAGTATGCTGCTCGCTCTGACTAACATGTTACGAGTGGCAGTGGAGTTATTCCTTAAACTGCAAAGGCAAGAGGTGTGCAACATAGTAGCTACGACACAAGATTGCTTGTGGCATTCACGGAGGTGCTGACCACAATGGAATGTTGCTTTTGGGCTTGGGAAACAAGCACTGAGTAGTGGAATCACTTTGTCATGCACGTCTGGGATGACGAGCAGTGGCTGCAGAATTTTCAGATGAGGAAAGCCACATTCATGGGACTGTGTGATGAGCTCGCCCAAGCCCTCCGGCGCAAGGACACGAGAATGAGAGCTGACCTGCTGTTGGAGAAGCACATGGCAATTGCACTGTGGAAGCTGGCTACTCCAGATTGCTACCGATCGGTCGCTAACCAGTTCGGAGTGGGAAAGCTGACCATTGGACTCATGTTGACGGAAGTCTGCAGGGCCATTAATCGCATCCTGCTCTGAAAGACCGTGACTCTGGGCAATGTGCGTGACATTGTGGATGGCTTTGCACAAACGGGCTTCCCTGCTTTTTTACAGCACTGCAACTGCGCAGTTTCTGCACACTAAGTGGCTTGGCAGTGTGTACACCTCGAGAGTTACAATGCAGAAATCTGCTTTACTGTGCAGAAACTTGCCAGTGTAGACAAGGCCTTAGTCACTATTCAATAACCCAAAGGGACTAACTCTCCCACCCCTCCCCTCCATTAATGCCATGGAATCTGACAGAAACACTGACCTCTCCTCCACTCCCCATTTTGACCAGGAATTACAGCAGTTTCAGTGCAGGCTTTTCCATACATGGACTATGATTCCTAGACGCCACAAAATTATTTATGGATGTAATCTCAGCCTTAATTGAATTTCCGAGATTTTCTGGATTCCAGCCAGACTTTTGATGCAAAAGTAATATACATGGTAAGGTCTTTGGAGCAGGAAGCTTGTCCTTCTACCTGCTTGGAGACGTGCATGGCCCTCTACAGTGCTATATATAAAGAATAATAATTTGAAATTGCACATACTGGACAAACCTACAAGTAGGTTAATTCAGTATGTGCACCATGTATTTAAGTAGAATAGATATGTATCTTTGTAGTGTTCATGTGATAACAGTATGTGGTATGTGCATATGCAACATATTGCTGGTGTGTATGCAAGACATACCTGGTGTCTGTATGGATGTATATGTTTTATAGGCTTTTGTGGTCTCCAGACAGCTTAAAACAAGAACTACATTTTTGTTACAAAGTCAAAGTCATCCCTTCTGAAACCCAGTTACATTAGCAAAATGTAATTCTAAAATAACACTTCATGACCATCAGCCCAAACTTTGCCCCAGACTCAGCTTCTCTAAAGGCAACAGCAACTCATCCTCCCACCAGCAGATGCCAACCATCTCCGTTTTATTCAGGGTGGAGTCTAATTAGTCACATCTGCCCAATGAGTCTGCATTAATTGAATTGCCAGTCTCCCAAGGGTTCAACACCTGTTAACAAGGTATGACAGGCAGGGTCGGCTCCAGGGTTTTGGCCGCCCCAAGCAGCCAAACAAAACAAAACAAAACAAAAGCCGCGATCGCGATCTGTGGCGGCAATTTGGCGGGAGGTCCTTCGCTCCGAGCAGGAGTGAGGGACCGACTGCCGAATTGCTGCCAAACAGCTGGACGTGATGCCCCTCTCTGAAGTGGCCGCCCCAAGCACCTGCTTGGTAAGCTGGTGCCTGGAGCCGGCCCTGGTGACAGGAGAATCCTGGTACTCTGTCACAAAGTGTATGTGGGTGGGGATGATCTGTTTTTATGTTATTTGAACAGGGTATGGTGTATATATTTGTATGTGTGTATTTGAGCACACGTGACTATTGGGCAGCAGTTCATTTTGTTCTTGCTGGAGTCACCAGAGAGTTTTTGTTGTTATTGTTTTTGCTAGGAAGGGGTTAACTAGAATGCCCTTGCTGAGCTCCACGTCTCCTTGCATTCCAGGGTAAATGGTGTTTTGCAGAGCCTGGTTACCTATGGCAACAGCAGAGTGGAATATTGCAGACGAATCTTTTGAATCACAGGATTTACAGCCCATATGTTTATTCTGCAGTGAAACACTTCCAGCTCTCTGCTTCTGATGTGAGCTGGGAACCACAAGAGGACTTTGCAGAGCCATTTAAAAGACATTGTGAGTTGGAAGCAAAGGACTTTTAATCTGCTTCAAAGAAGAATAAAAAACAGCAGAATGACAGCAACCTTCAGGATGGGCTAAACTAGCACTATACATAGCTATACCTATCCCCGGGCAAAGACATATACATTCTCTCTCAAGCTTCTCTCTCCAAGTCTTAGATTTCAATCCTCAACTGTGCCGCAGCCCCTTTGCACTAACCACCAATGCAAAGTGGCCCTGAAGCTGGCATTGCCAGCCATAGGAAGATCAACTCAGCATGAGGTGTCCTTCTAGTGCCATGGAGCCTCTGACAGAACTCCACTCCTCTTTGGGCTGTTGGCAGCTGGCACAAATTAAAGAAGCCCTCAGGCTGTTCCAATTTATGCTGAGGGACTACCTTGGTGCAAAGGTAGTCCAGGATTGGAGGAAAGCAAAAACAACTTTGCACTTTCTTCCTGAGTTGTGTTTCAGGTTCCTTGGCCATAGCCCAGGATCACAGTCTCAATCTACAAAAAACATCTGCAAATATATACTTTAGATACAATCTGCTTTTATGTATAACGAGGGCATGTACTAGTGATATCAGTCTAGATCCACAAAGGGGACTTAGATACCATGTTGCAACTTTATGTGACTCAGGCATCCAGGCTCCCTATACTGTGCACAGGGACAGTTAGGTGCTTAAGAATGGGGCCCAGAGAAGACAGCACACTCAGCAGAGAGCCACCTAAGCTAGTCAATAGGAAATGCTGAAGCTCCACCCCTCAAAGCTGGTTAGGCACATAACTGTGAGCCAGAGGGAGATGCTCCCCTCTTCTCAGGATTCACAGCTGCAAGCCCTCCCCTGGAGTTAGGTGCATATGCCCTTTCTCACAAAAAGCTGTGGTGGTGATATCACTGCTCCTCACATATACTCAATAACCTAGTAGTTCAAGCACTCACCCAGAGCACAGGTTCAAATGCCCCTTCTGCCCACTGTGGAGTAAGGATTTGAACCCAGGGCTTGCTATTGCTACAGGTACCCTAACCACTGAGCTATGGGGTATTTTTAGAGAAGGTTTTGCAATCTCTCTTGTTAAAGCTGTTCCATGTTGTATGAACTACTTAACAGTCACTGGGCTAAAGACGGCAGACAAATGACTCTGTAGCTCAGTGCTTACAGCATTTATCTATGATGCAGCAAGTTCAAGTCCCCAATCCCATGCTATATACACTTGGGGGAAAGCTTTTTCAACAGGAGAGCTTGAGACAGTGCCTCCTCTCCCCCTCCAATAATATGCTATAACACAGTGATTGGGGGCATTCTCCTGAGAAATGAGAGTCTTAGGTTCAAATCCCTGCTTGATATGGTGCAAGGGGGAGTAAACCTGGGTCTCCCCATCCTGTGTGTATGAGTGCTTCAGCCTGTGGGTCAAAGGTTATAAGTGCAGCAGCTGTGTTTTGTGTCAGGCCCACTCTAGTAGGTGTGTTCTGAGCATACCTACCGGATTGGGACCGACAGGCAGGGCAACATCTAATTTGAGGATCCTGCTGAGGCTTAGGCATTTGGGTGTCAGGTCTGAGACAGCAGTGTATATGCCCAGTGGCAGAAATTCAGGCACCATGGGCACTTTGTCAATGGAAACAAGCACCTAATAACTTTAGGCAGCAGGTGAGCAGAGTTTTTGGGGATCTAAATTTTGGATTTAAGTATCTAAAGTAGCAGTTAGGTTCCTAAATCCCTTTGTGGCTCTAGCCCATTGTTATTTGTTCTGATACCTTTAATTTTTGGTTTTATATCAATCTGAATTAGATTCTAAAACCTCATAGTCAGGAGTATGCCTTATATCTGTAAAGTGACATGCATATCCATGGCGCAATATGGGAAATAAATAAATGTTTGATATGTAAGGCTAAGATTTAGTCATGGGTGTTTTTAGTAAAAGACATGGACAGGTCACGGGCAGTAAACAAAAATTCATGGCCTGTGACCTGTGACCTGTCCATGACTTTTACCATATATACCCCTGACTAAACCTTAGCTGCTCCTGGGGCACTGCTGCTTGGGGGGGGGCATGGGGTGCCACTGCTCTGGGGGGCACTGCTACTCAGGGGGGCCCTGGGGCACCGCTGCTTCTTGGGGGCTACAACTGCTGCTGGGAGGTGCAGGGTGCGGGTGCAGCTGGGGAGGCGGGGGGGGGGGGGCCTGAAGCTGCTGCTGCTTGGGGGGGGGGACGCGGGGCACTGCTGCTGCTCCGGGACTGCTGCTTGGGCGGCCCCCGGGGCCAGACACACTGGCCACTGCTCGGGCAGCCCCAGGGACAGCAGCACCAGCTGCTGCAGCTGCTGCAGTTGCGGAAGTCACGGAGGTCCCAGAATCCGTGACCTCCGTGACAGACTCGCAGTGTTCAAGGCAATAATACTACTGTAGTTAAGATTGAGAAGGCCAATTCATTGTAAACATGGACAGACAGACACATAAGATTAAATTCACATGGAAACATGCAAATTACAATTTTCTCTCTGGAACTCTTGTGCCCCCATATGTTGCTACTTCTTTATTGAGCAAGTTGCAGAGTATATTACATACTAACCGAGTTAATCTAGATGTTTGCGGGGGAAATGCTGTTCGTGCTGAATGAGAAGCTGGACATTTTGAAGGAATCTTCTGCTTGTTTCTAGAAGATCAGAAGGCAGGTTATTGCAAACTGTACTTGCTGTAACCTAGGAAGGGTTTGCCTTGCTGGTAGATATTAACAGTCATAAAGGTCTATTCTGTGATGCTGTCTATGGAGACCCTTTCAAAGATGCCTTTGTCTGGTGCTGCAGTTGGTATTTTGCACTCTTTGGGAAAAGGAAATACTAGAGAAAAAATAAAATACAAAATGTTTTTGTTTAATCCTAGGATCTAATCAAGCTACAAGAACCCCAAGAACTCTGACATGGGTGCACCTGTCTTACTAAGATTTTGTTTTTTAATGAATGATTGATATTAAAAAGCAACATTTTTTTAAATTAATTTCCTTCCCTCAATTGAGAAAATAAAAGCAGAATCAGGGGTTATTGTTCAAGTCATGATTTATTTGTGACATTTCTTTGAAACTGTGGACCAAGGTAAATAGTTCATAACATATTTAGCAAATGATAATGCCCATCACAGAAAGGAGAGAAGAGGGGAGGAAGAATCCATCCTCTTGATGAGAAGAGAATGGCTTTTTAGATAAGGGAATAGTTATCTATTTATCTATCTATCGTCGCTATTTAATGCACTCATCACCACAGTATCTAGGCACCAAATACATTTGGATTAGGTTTCTCTATAAAGTACTCTGCATTACTTCTAGGTTCAGCTTCTTTACTTGTTTTGTTTTTATTTGTTCTTTAGAATTCATGATAGCAGGGTGGATTTCATTAAAAGGTAGGGTTTTCAGTGTGCTGTGAAAACAGTCAGGCTTGGGCTCATTTTGATCTAATTAGCTTAGGGGGCTTTTCCCACACAAATAAATCACTGAATTTGCCATTCTGTTTTCCTTGCCTCTGTCCACCTGGAATTTTAAAGCTTTTAGGAAAAGAATCAGAGGATCTGGAAGCATTAGGAATTGTGTATGGTTGAAGAATGGAGAGTAAAAAGAGCTTTTGTTCAATAGTGTGTGTGTTAGTTTCTCATTCTCCACTATTTCCTGAAAACAGGATTTTGGGGGAAAAGCTCACAGCCACATAGCATATTTCCATTAGCAGAGCAAGCAGCGGGAGGTAATGGGCTTGGGGGAGGGAGGTGATAATCAGAGATCTGCTTAGTCTTCAGAGAAAGAAAAATGCTTGGGCGCCTGCTTTGCCATAAATTGCATCTGGTGGTTGGAGCTACAGCAAGTTATTAAAGCGACTGCATTAAAGTCATAATTCAGCAGGTCAGCACCAAGCACACTCTGCAATCCCTCCTCCATCATCCCTCCCAGCCCCATTTTTGGAGAGGACTAAACACCAGTGGCCTGAATCAGCTCTTACTGCAGCACTTAATGACTTTTGTTGTTGTTGTTGCCCCTTGAAGAGGTGGGGGGGGGAAAGGGCAGAGACTTGAGGTAATTTGCTTTGGAGATTCACAGGGAGATGGAGCTGAGGGGAAAAGGTGGAATTCCACTCCCCAAATTTAGTTTTCTCCACATGGTGTATGAAGCTGTGGCAGCATCAGCACAATCATCCACCGGCTCAGTGCCCCATTGATGCTGTCAAAATTCTGCTCACAGAGTTTATTGTTGTTTGATCCTGCTGAAAGTAAGGGCTGGAGACTGAATTTCACAAACACCAAGATGGATGCAAGAGCAACAAGATCAAGGGCTGTGAGCAGCCAAGTTAACAAAAAACTCTCATGCCCAATATGAAGAACTGGGAGGGAGAAGGCAACATTTTACTATCATTTTGTTTTAATCTGTTTGTAAAGCTCCCATCCTTCTTTATCTGAGGAAAGCACCTTCCAAATAAAAAGCTTCAGTGTTATTTTTTATAAAAATAAAATAAATAAAAACTCTATCAATGCCCCACAAGTCTGAGCAACCTTACATCATCCAACCTGGGTGCATGTAATCAAGAAGAAAATTTAAGAAAAAATATCAACAATAAAGCAGATTTCAGCCTCAGGCTTCCAAAAGAGCTATTATAAGCATGAAAAATATGTATTTTTAAAATGATGCAAAACACCATGTTGAGAGATCCTTCTAATTGCCATTTGGTAGGCTCCGAATGTTCAAGGCCACCATGGTTGGGATTTGGTTGTCTTCTGTAAATGTGAGGCTTTTCTCTCATCTTCATGAGGGGTAGAAATGCCCTGGAATCACCCTTAGACATTCAGTATATGCTTCACAGAAAAGTGGTTTAGGGCTCAGTTTTTATTGGCCTGGCTGTGAGGAGAACAGCAGGACAAGCTTCTGAGACCACAGGGCCCCTTCCTTTCTTTGGATGTTAAATATTCTTCATGAATCTAAGGAGGAATAGTGAAGCTGAAACTGCTGAGATGACAAGTAGGTGCATGAGGTCACCAATGATGCCAGTTTAAGAAAACTCTGACAGGGTGTGTGTGTGTGTGAGTGAGTGAGAGAGAGAGAGATTTGCTCCAGTATTCTCAGGGACAACCAGGAATGATTTCTGTCTGCAGCAACCTGTATATTTGTTTTATCTTTCCTGAAAATTGTGTTTGCTTGTAGACATTCTTGTATGTTGTTTGTTTTCTACTGAGTGCATAAATACATATCTTTTGGAGATAACACCAAAATACTGGGATTCTCTTTCCATTGCCTATAAAGTCTCCAACAAAATTTCTCACAGTTCCCTTGCTGTATGACAGCTACTTTCACTCATGAGTACTGAGGACAAACAGAACATCCCACTTCCTGCTGGGTTGTTTTTGTGTGTGTGTGGGTGCGTGTGTGTGTATTTAATTTTTATTATGAATTTAGTACAGACTTGACTAAAATGCTCTGTTAGTTCACAGAACAGATAATGGCAAGGCAAGTTTTCCATATCACTGACTCCTGCCAACCTGACTCAGACTTGATCTAGCTACCTTTAGGGGACAGCGTGAAGTTCATGCTCTATGGTCCATTCAGTCACTAGCCTTTCCAAATAAGGGGACAATTTAGCATCAATTGTGATGATAGTTTCTATGATAGAGATAACCTGCCAATCCAGAATTGGGCTGTGACCTGCCAAAATAATTTCATACAGATTCCCAAATATACTATAGATGGCACTCCTGAGTCAAGACCAGCATGGAACCAGTAACCTGGAATTAAAAAGCTCTAAATCCTATTTCCCATTTTGTCTAAACTGCCCAGGACTGTGTGTTTTCTATATTCTGCAGGAGACAGTTTATCATTAGACTCTTATTCTTTAGAATTCATTAATTTCATTCATGTTTAGAAAGTACTTTGATAATGTAAAGCATTGGATACATGCTAAGCATTACTGCTATCATTACTGTAGTTATTGTTATTATTCCAGGCACCAAAACAATGAGGCAGATATTCTCATGTAAGAGCTACCATGTCCCCCAAAATGTGAGAATATCACTCTTGCAACATCACAACTGTGAAAATATTGTCCTCACAGTCTAGATGTTATTTTCACTGCTATTTCCAGCAACAAGGGGGCAGCAAGGAGCCTCAGTTAGAATTTGGAATTAAGCAAGAGACAACATTACTGCACTAATATAATTTTTACTCCTTATTTACATTATCTCCTTAGATCAGGGCTAGAAACCTCACCCCTTGAGATATTGGACACAGAAATAGACAAAGCCCAAGAGATGGTACAGACTCCCACTCTGGCTTCCAGCAGATAGATTTGGAAAGGCCTATTGAGTCAAATCTAAGTCTTTCTTCATTCAGCATTTATTATCATTTGCAGTTGGGGCTATGTGTGTGCACTGCAGGCTTTGGTTAACAAAGTGGTTGAAGTACTGAACTTTCAAAAGCATGGACTGAGCTTCACAAATAGTGCCCTCACAATTCGAGTGGATTCAGGCTTGATACCAATATTTCACACACTTCTACCTGCAGGTGCTTTGATCAGTAGACCAGAATTTCATTTACTTTCTGTGGGATTCTCTAACGCCCTCAGCAAACCCTAACCCTGCTACCATTAGGAACCCTGGATACTTTCCTGAGACCTCACCCAGTTTAATAGTGTAGTCCTCATAGCATTATACTTCTGGCAGTCCCTCTGCACCCTCCTCTGAAATGCCATGTCGGATCACTTCCAGTGAAATGCCCCTAGCTTTTGGGAAATGCTTAGTATCCAGATCTAAAAATAATATTTTCTGAGGGATTATAGAAATGCTTGGGAAATGCATTGACAAACAATAGCAAACATTAATTTCAAATCTTTAGACAAAATGTAGATATGTTTGGGAGAAATGTGAAGGAACGTTTCATTCTTCAAAATGCAGTTTAGATTGATATGGGAACTTGTGTAACTCCCTACAGCAATGCTCTCAATAAATCACAGCAGCTATCCCTCTGCCTCCTGCAGCAACAGGACACAAGAGGAACTATCCCCCCCCTCCCTCCCTCCAGCAATGGGAGAAGCACACCAATGTCACAAAGCTGCACTAAATCCAGGCTCTGCCGCATAGTCCATTTCTGAGACTCCCTCATATTCTAGGCACATCCCTATGGCAATAAAATCCTCAGCATCACATCCCAGCCATGACAGCAGAGGGAATCTGGAGCAGCTAAAAATACAGACCCTGCTGCCTCAAAATCTTGCACACAGCAGGCAACTGCTTGTGACCTCTACACCCCTTCCCCTGTGCCAGATGCAGACACCAAAAGCAGGTTGTAAGCAACCTCTGCTCCAAAGGCAAAGATGAGCAACATCACCATTATTACATGGTGATGGGCACTAAACACAAACACATCAATAAACCCTTTTGTGTCTGTTGGGAAGAAACAGAATTCTTCTTCTCTCTCTCTCTCCCCCCCCCCCCCCACCTGCCTGGCAAGTCAAGACAGACAGGTGGGGTCTGTTGCTTTGTTGTTGTTTGTGGGGTGATCATTTCTCATTTCGCTTTGCATAGTTAAACACCCCAAAGATCCCTGGCATTAGCATGCACTATAAATCTCCAGGACACTGCAGCTGTGACTGGATTATTTATAGCTCTGCTCTTACATTACCAACTCCAAAACATCACACAAAGAGGAAGGTAATGAAATCTCCATCTCCCCAGCCGTGCTCTCTAATCTGAAATGGCATTTCCAGGAGCCATTTTCACTGAACCAGGGAGTCTAGAAACAAACACATTCTTATCCTCCCACTCACAGTCAGACAAACTCACAACTCTCACGCACATACACAATCACACATTCTTCCTTTGCCTCTCACACACAAACTCAGAAACAGTCTTATATATTCGCAATCTATTCCTTTCTCATGTGCACACACACACACACACACACACACACACACACATCTCCTCTCTTTCTCTCTCGCCAGCTCATACAAACACAATCATGAACACACCCTGTACCATAATGAGGAGCAGAATTTAGCCCACTGAAATAGCTCATATTTACACCTATTAAAGGCAATACATTTACAACCTTGGAAGATCAGAATCTGCCTCTCACTCTCTCTCATACATAAATATCCATAGCTGTTCTTGAAGTTGTCTCTTTCCTCAGCCCCCTCTCTATGCATTAATCATTCAACATTTAAATCATCATCCACTTGCTTCTTTTTGCTTTGTCAATGAAAATTTTTCAGCATTAATTATCAAACTCATTCTCTACTGAGGTTTTCTTGGCTCTTTTTAATTAGTGGGTGTAAGTGTCAATTTATAGTCATCTTGTTCCATCTTCAAAAATATCCTGTGTATCATCTACATTGCAGAACACATTTTGTGTGTGAGAGAGACTGTGAATGTGTTTGAGATTATGAATGTGAGAGCTTGCGAATGCATGGATGAGATTGTGAATGTGTGTGTGATCTATGTGTATGTAGAAAATACATGGAGATGTTTCAGCATTAGAAAGTCTAGAGTCTTGGAGACTTTATTTTACAGTTTGGATTTTATCCTATGACTAAAATATTCTATGGATTCTAATCCCAGTGATACACTGCATTGGATCAGCCAACTTTAGGTTACAGAGCAGCTTTCTGCATATGCTCAGAGGAAACAGTGGGAGGAGGATCCAATTTTATCTGGGGGTGCACATAACAAAGCACTCAAGCTTCACTCTGATGACTTATAATGGAAAAGATTGGACTTTTTGGGTCCAGCACTCATGTGCAATCCTGCAGTACTAAACTCGTGTATGCAATCCACTGCACATGAGCAGCCCTAAAATAACAAACTAGCATGGTACAAACAAAAACAAATCATGGTGTAACAAAATATAATAGACTAGAGATTTTAGGTTATAGTGAACATTTTTTGCCATACAGACTGAAAAACAATGTGAGAGAGGCTGAATTACATTTGAAAATGTAAGATCATTAACTAGAAATTGATTATGGTCACTTTTGCATGTACAGTAGACCCTCAGAGTTACAAACACCTCTGGAATGGAGGTTGTTTGAAACTCTGAAATGTTTGTAACTCTGAACAAAATGTTATGGTTGTTCTTTCAAAAGTTTACAACTGAACATTGACTTAATACAGCCGTGAAACTTTACTATGCAGAAAAAAATGCTGCTTTCCCTTTATTTTTGTAGTAGTTTATGTTTAATACAGTACTGTACTGCATTTGCTTTTTTTTTTTTTTTTTTTGGTCTCTGCTGCTGCCTGATTGGGCACTTCCAGTTCTAAATGAGGTGTGGTTGATGGCGAGTTCGTAACTCTGAGGTTCTACTGCATAACTTTCACAATTCTGAATGTTGTAGTCAACTATTCCAAACCATAAGCTATTCCAGAGCATAAATGGTTCCCAATTTCTTTATTATGCTGGTAGGCTGCAGCTTGTATTTAATACAATGGGATGGATGTAATCAAGAAACAATATGCTCCTTGGCAATCGTTTCAGTTACCAGATGCATAGAAATAGTGGGGGCCCCTTAACCGCCAGTTTGGGATAAGACAGGCACTTGGGGGAAAGCCTTAGTTCTCTGTAAAAATAGATCACTAGACAATGTTAGATCTGAGTCAAGAAAGTAAAGTAAATAAAATCTCCAAAGCAATAGTGAAAAAGTGATGGCTCTGAAATGCTTTCCCTCTGTTCGGACAATGGTTCAGGTTTGCCTATTCCACGTACAGCTATAATGTCATCCCTTTTCATAAAGCCTCCACTTTGGGGGGAACTAGATGGTTAAGGGGATCAGGAATGCGATATGAAGCTTTTCACCCCAGGGCTACAGATATTAATTCTATCCAGATTCGATAGTGACCAAAATGTGTTGCCATCAGATGGCTACTCAGTAGCCTTTGTTAGCAAGATTATCACCATTTGTATTATCATAGCACCTAGGAGTCCTTCTCATGGACTGTGACACAGAGACCACTTGGCAAAGTGTCCTCTGGCTTGACAAACTCATTACACCAAACACATGGCTTATAGGATATTTTGTATAAAGAGTAATATCTAAGGTGTATATATAGAAAGCTTGTGACTTGTCAAGATTAATAATTATTGTGAGATATATGTACAGATAATATTTAAGGAATAATGTATTTATATTGAAAGTATGCTTTATGGACTAGGAGTACCAATTAGTCACCAGGGGAAAATGTGTTTAAGGATGGCCCATTCAGACGGGGCAGGTTGTCACCCCACTCCGCTTAGTTGATGATGCAATTGTTTAGCCTTGTGCAATACTAAGACTTTGAATGGGAAACCATCAGAGGCAAACAATCAACCCACTTCAATGTAAAAAAGTAACTTTACAAGAAGACAGGGGTTCGCCTGTCTATAAAGAGAAACAAAAGTCTGTTTTCGGTACAACACAGAGGAGGGAGAAGCACTCTGTATTCAGTCACTGAGGAAACCCCTTCTGGAGTGGGGGTGTTTTCATGAATGTTTGGATCCTGGTTCTTGTGAAACCAGTCAGCTCTGCAACACACTGAACTATGGGGGGGAAACATACTTTATTAGATAGGAAAGGTAACTATTAATAAGTATACGCCCTACTTCATGTTTTATAATTTTATTTTGTATTGTAACCATTTCCATCACTCCCTCTTGTTTCTAGTTGAATTTCTATTTTTTTTTTAAATAAAACTTCTTTTGTTTTATTACAAGTGAGTGTGATACATGAGCAGTGGTTTAAGGCAGTGGTTCTCAACCAGGGGTATGTGTACCCCTTGGGATACGCAGAGGTCTTTGAGCGGGTACATCAACTCATCTCTAGATATTTGCCTAGTATTACAACAAGATACATAAAAAGCATTAGCAAAGTCATTACAAACTAAAATTTCAAATGGACAATGACTTGTTTATACTGCTCTATGTACTATACACTGAAATTTAAGTACAATATTTATATTCCAATCAATATATTTTATAATTATATGGTAAAAATGAGAAAGTAACACATTTTTCAGTAATAGTATGCTGTGACACTTTTATATTTTTATGTCTGATCTTGTAAGCAAGTAGTTTTTGAGTGAGGTGAAACTTGAGGGATACGCAAGACAAATCAGACTCCTAAAAGGGGTACACTAGTCTGGAAAGGTTGAGAGCCACTGATTTAAGATAGAACTAGGAAAATTGGTTATACTGCTCCTATGGGGCAGAGGAACTGGGATTTCTGTGAGTAGCCAGTGTCAGGGGCTGGATAACACAGAGGAATGATTCAAAGGGACCCGGTGACTGGGGTGCACCTCTTGTTAACCTGCAAGGCAAAGACAGGCCTGGCATAGCCCCCGGAGAGTGGCTGAAAGGCTAGTGGTGTTAAGACGCTAATATCCAGTTACCATAAGCAAAACCCCCTTAAACTGGAGGTAGGGGGTAACAAGCTGACACACAGTCCGGGGTGCCCCAAAAACCATCACATGAACTCCATTGTGCTAGGGGCTGTACAAACACAGATGAGTTTGTAGTTTCAGTTCAGTTGCACAGGACTGATGCCTGCCACAAAAAATACATCTCAACAAACTCTAACTGGCCCCTTTGCTAACAGCTTCAGTGAAGAGGCCAGGGACTGAATGAGCAATGAAGATAACCTGTCACTCCTAGAGGCAGCCTCTCCAGTTAAGAGGTGAGGTACTGGAAACTGTAGAGAGTAGGAAGCTGGCACTGGTGTTACCCAGGCTATAGGTCTGTGAATAAACAAAAAACTTCAGTCTCCAGGGCTGTCAGCCAGCACTTTGAATTAGTACTTAAAAATAGAATAAAGTTTATATTTTGTTCTACAGAGGAATATAAATAAGCAGAAATAACAGTATTTTTCCAAATAATGGAGTCTCTCTCCAATGTAATGGAAGTTGTGTTGGTCGAATACTCAAGCACTGAGTTGGAAATATAGCTCATGATTTTATTGCATTTATTTTTTACATATCTTTTCATGTGCATCTCTGACATGGTTAGCAAACTACCAGAGCAGCAGCAGTATGTGTTATTCAGCCAGTATCAGACTCAAATGCAGTATTACCTATGTCAGTAATAGGAAGGTTTAAAAGAATATGAGCCCGATTCTCATTTTCACTAATGCCATTTTACTGGTTTGGCAGTGTAAAGGGACCTGCCAAAACAGTGTAAAGTGGTCTTAGTATACATGAGAATTTAGGACATGGATAAGCATATCTGCTTCCAAGTCTTTGCTAATTTCTTTGAATGTTTATTCTGGTGTTGTCACATACTGACCAGTGTATAAATAAAACATGACAAGGAATCTGAATAAGTGGGTGACAATAGCCTAGTAGTTTCTCTTAGAATATAGCTGGGATCAGTGTAGAGACCAAAAAACATTCTGGCATTGATTAGTATCAGTCTAGTTCCTGGTGGACAACTGTTCATGTCATTACAAAAAACCATCTGCAGCAACACAATTGATCCCACTGTTGGAAACTCAGCAGAGAGGCCAAGGATGAAATACACCATGGAGCGTGATCTCCTCTTTTCCCCCTGTTATCTCCACATCAGGGGTGGAGTACATTGGTTGGACAGTGAGGGTGAAGTCTGTACTTCCACTGCCTATGCTTTCTTTTCCCCAAGGATAGAGAACTTCAGTCATTAGAGCTGTCAGTCCAATGCCTTTCATCAGCATTCAGTTCTCTGAAAGAATTTTTAATGCACTCAGTTTTTCAGTATTGTATTTTTATAGGCTATTTTTCTTACCTTTCATTTTCTTTAAAAAATAACTTAGTCTTTTAAATTCACATTTCCTTCAGACTGATTTTATCCTTTTCCACTTGGCAAGTGTTGATTTTTTTCTGTGACTTTCCAATGGTAAATAAAAGGGAATTGAAATCAGCATGACCTCTTTTTATTTACTTATCTCTCTGGGCACTCCCGTCATTAATAATATGTGCAGAAAAGTGCATAGGTCTGGGGTTATTACTCCTGCAAAACCATGAGAAGAAGCTCACATATAGTTTAGTCTGACTGTGGTGGGGCGATTACCCCACACCTAGAGAGACTGGGCTGCGGCAGGCCTAGGCGCCTGCGTAGACGCGCGGCCAATCAGGAGAGGGCTTACTGGGAGCCAATAAGAAGGCAGATTGGAGCCAGCCAATCAGGGCCCGGCTTAGCCATATAAAAGGCTGCCCAGAGCAGGAGCAGTCAGTCTGTCCCAGGCCTTCAGAGGGGAAGGTCTGTCTCCAGAGCTGGGAGGCCAGCACCACGGACAGCGCAGTGCAGGCCAGCCTGAGAGAGTGGGAGAAGGCCCTACTCCATAGCCTGCTAGGCGGCAGGCCTGGGAGGAGGAGGAGGAGGCCTCCTAGCATAGTGAAGGGCTGTTGGGGAAGTGGTCCAGAGGGATAGTCAGAGGAGGAAGGAGAAGGAAGACAGTGAGACTGTCACACGAGGGCCTCTGGACCGGGACTCAGAGTAGTGGGCGGGCCTGAGGTTCCCCCCCCTTTTTCCCCCTTTGTTTGCTGTGCTACCCCACGCACAGCCACGGGCCACAGGGAGCGGCCGGTCAGAACCACACCAGATCCTAGACGGTGAGGATCGGACTGGAAGGTGTGGGGCTGTTTACCCCTTCCCCCCCCCGGAAGGGGGTGTGATTGGACAAAGGGACACTGTCGGAGGGCAGTGCTCCGGAAGAGGATGCTGACGTCGGGAGCAACGCAAGTCCGTGCACCCCACAGAGGCGAGACGACAGGTGGAACGCCACCCAAAGAGGGCGCTCTACTGGCGCAAAACTAATTCCCCAAAGCGGCCAGGAGGAGGCGCCACAGCGGTGAGCTACAGACCCTGTCACACTGACCTATTAAAATGGTGATGAATTTAAATTTCATCTTTCTTAGAAAAAGAAAAGTGAACTTGACAAATCAGACAATTGATCTGATATCAACAAGATGAAATTCAAAAAGAACATGTGCAAAGCACTTCACTTAGGAAAAATCAAATGCACAACTACAAAATGGGGAATAACTGGCTGAGTGGTAGTACAGCTGAAAAGTAACTGGGGTTATAGTGGATCACAAATTGAGTATGAATCAACAATGTGATGTAGTTGTGAAAAAGGCTAATACCATTCTTGGGTGCATTAACAGAAATGTGGTATGTAAGACATGGGAGGTAATTGCCCCGCTCTACTCAGCCCTGGTGAAACCTCAGCTGGCATACTGTGTCCAATTCTGGGCACCACACTTTAGGAATGATGTGGATGAATTGGAAAGTCCAGAAGAGAGCAACAAAAATTATAAAAGTTTAGAAAATCTGGCCTATGAGGAAAGATTAAAAAAAAAACAACGGGTATGTTTCTTCTTGAGAAAAGAAGACTCCGAAGGGACTTGATAACAGTCTTCAAATATGTTAAGGACTTATAAAGAGGATAGTGTTCTCCTTGTCCACTGGAGGTAGGACAAGAAGTAATGGGCTTAATCTGCAGCAAGGGAGATTTAGGTTAGATATTAGGAAAATCTTTCTAATTATAATGGTAGTTAAACTCTAGAATAGGTTTCCTAGGGAGGTTGTGGAATCCCCATCATTGGAAGTTTTTAAGAACAGGTTGGACAAACCTGTCAGGGATGATCTAGGTTTACTTGGTCCTGCCTCAGTCAGTGCAGGGGGCTGGACTTGATGACTTCTCAAAGTCCCTTTTAGCCCTTCATTGGTATGATTCTATGAGTAGTTCAAATCTATCTAGTTGGGTCCAAATTGTCAGCCAACCTCCATTTTAGAGAGACAAAGTGGGTGAGGTAATATCTTTTATTGGACCAACTTCTGTGGGTGAGACAAGCTTTCGAGCTTATGCAGAGCTCTTCTTTCACCTGAAGAAGAACTCTGTGTAAGCTCAAAAGCATGTCTCTCTCCCACCAACAAAAGCTGGTCCAATAAAAAAATATTACCTCATGCACCTTGTCTCTCTCATATTCTGGGACCAACATAGCTATAAGAGCACTGCATATACCCTCCATTATAGGGATGTAGTAAATTTGAATGCAATCACTCGCATGTGTACAATCTGCATTTATGCATGCAAATCGGGTGATTAGGTGCAAAATTACGTGATTTGAATATGTAATGCTAGAACTGAGCAAGTAATGTGCAACAAAAAAGTATACTATTATTATTTTATTCACAAATTATCTTCAACCAGACTGGGAAATAGTATTTTTTATTCAAAATTATTTGTCTATTTCATAAACAAATAATTTTGGGTCTTGCAAATTGTGAACTGTTCATTGTGACTATTTCAGTTTGAGTTGTTTAATTACATAAGTAAAATAGTATTGGTTCTGTTTGGATACGCTGTATAACCAACCAACTCAGAACAAACTCTGAATTCTACAATCAAATCTACAATTTAAAAATTGCTGTCAGTGAATATTAAAGCTTAAAATTCAATTTTTGTCAGTATTTGCACAAATAAAGCTTGAGTACTAGAATGTTCATGGAAAGTGAATAATAAAGAGTTGTAAACACAGCTGCATCAAAAATTGCTTTTGAATTCAAATATTCATTGATTTTTCCCCATTATTCATGCAACCCAATTGCCATTCAGTGTGTAGAAATATGTGGTTTGCATACAAAAGTAGCTGCATATGTAGGAAAAAAAAGAAAAAAAAGCTAGCTGAAAACATTGTCCTTAGTGTCTCGGGGATTTTGAGGGGTATACGTAACACAGATACTCCTTGGCAAAGGGTCACCTATTCTTTGCAAACAACTCTCGCCTCAAGCCTGACAAACTCACTACACCAAACACGTCTTGAAGGGTATTTTTAATCCATAAGGGTAACCAGTAAGGTGTCTACAGAGCCTCTAACCTATCAAGATTTATAATTATTGTGAGATGTTTGTACAGGTAATATTTAAGGAATAATGTGTTTATATTGAAAGTATGATTTATGGTTGTGGAGTAAAAGTTAGTCACCAAGGGATATGTCTTGCTGGTGGCCCACTCAAACAGGAGGAAGTTGTCATTCCATCCTGGTTAGCCAGTGATGTAATGCAAGCCTTGCTCCATCTCAAGACTACTAATGGAAAATTATCAGAAACAACTGCAAACAATCACAGATATTTGGAGGCAAAAATGGAACATTACAACAGAAAGGGGATCTCTGAATACAGATAAAAGACTGTTTCAGTATAACACAGAGGGGAACGGGCACTCTGTATACTTTCACTGAGGAAACACCTTGTGTGTGTATGTGGGGGGGGTGTTCTCATGGATATTTGGATCCTGGTTCCTGTAAAGTCAGTCAACTCAGCAACAGAGTGAACCTTGGGGGGGAAACTTTCTTTATGAGATAGAAAAGGTAACTATTAAGGTGTACACCCTACTTTGTGTTTGTTTTATTTTGCATTGTAATCATTTGTTTCCATTGCTCTCTCTTGTTTCTAGTTGAAGTTCTATTCTTTCTTAAATAAGCCTTATTTTATGTTAATACAAGTGGTGTGTGTGACAAAGGAGTGGTAGTTTAAGGTAAAACTGGTAAACTGGGGTATACTGTTCCTTTGCGGCAGAGACGTCCGGTATTTCTGTGAGTAGCCAGTGTCAGGGGATGGATATCAATGGGGAATGATTCAAAGGGGCTTAGGGACTGGGGTGCACATTTTGTTAACTTGCAAGGCACAGACAGGCCTGGCATAGTCCCAGGAGAGTGCTTGAGTGGCTGAAAGGCTGGTGGTGTTAAGGAGTTCACACCCAGTTACCACAAGCAAGACTCCCTCATGCTGGATGCAGGGGGTAGCAAGGTGACTCACAATCCTAAGAACCCCGAGAACTGCCACAGTATACCAATCCCTCACTGGGCCTAAAGGGGTTAACAAGAGCCTATGGGTGCAATCAGCCTCACCCCACTATACCTGCATAAGTGTCAAACCTGAAGGGAGGAGCTGAAAGGGCTGAATCTGGCTAAATTAGGCCCTGACCAGGAAGGCAAGCAGATCTCTGGCTCTCACTCCGAGAGAGAAACCTAGCTGGAGTCAGGGAGCTGAGCAGGACTACTGACAGATAGAATCTCTTGGAAGAAAGGTATATCTGCATCAGGGAGACAGACCCGGGAAGTTGCGAAAGAGTGTCAGAAAGGGAGTCTGCCCACAACTCTATGGGCTGGTGAAGGGGCCTGAAAGGAACAGTAAGACTTCTGCTGACTCAGGGACTGCCCTGTGAGGGGAGAGGAGAAAACTGTCTTGCAGCAGAACCAACTGCGTGGGAGAAAATGCTACAAAGCTCTGAAGTGAGCCTGTGGAAGAGACTCAGAGGAAAGCTGATGATACATTGGGAGTCCAGGAAGAGGCTGAAGCAAAGGCCTAAGACCGGGCAAGGTAGGAAGGAGTCCAGGGAGGCAGCAGGGAGTCTGTGTAGTCAGGCCTTGACTGCTTATTCAAGGGTCACTGGACCAGAGACCAATGGAGAGGGAGGACCTGGGTTCCCCTACCAGTCCACTGGGGTTGGTGGAGTGGTCACCACACTCCCAACAAGGGGTAAAGGACTAGTATGTCTGAACTTGGACCAAGGGTCCAACGTGAAGCTGCAGCACTATTAGTTGTTGGACTACTGGTTTACCACTAGGGGCTGAGGCGCAAGAAGCAGCAGACTACCAGAGGGCCAGAATGGCTGTCAGCAGGGGGTGCTAAAGGAGGAGAATCTGCCACACAAACACCACCAAACCCAGCCACTGGGGGATGCATCAGCCAGTGAATCCCATACTTACATGAATACTTTCTAAAGGACTACAGTATAGTATGGTGTAAAGTGAAGTAGCCACATCTTAGGGACAATCATTCTCTCACACACAGACACAAGGGGGGGGGGGGGGAGAGGGCTGGCTTAGTGCAAGACAAGCATATACCCAGAAAGGGCTTTGGGATCATCCCTGACTTTGAGCTCTTCTTCTCTCCCATATCTCTTATGTCTGCAGATCTGTCTATCACACCTCTGCTACTCTACACATGTACCACCATGCTTCCTTTGGTTCATCGTCCTTTGTTGTGCTCTGTCTGGCTCAGAATGTCTGTTTCAGAAGGTAAACTTTTCAGGCACAGAGTGGTCTTATTGGTCTATAAAGCACCATGTACACCTATGGTGCTCTAGTAGTAGAATCAATAAATAAATAATTCCACTTCTGCTGCAATGAATAGCCAAACCTTCATCTCCTTTCACATCTGCTACAGCACCTCTCTTCTCCATGACCTCCACAAGTCCCAGATCTCAATACTCCAGCATGTAAAGAATTCTGTCTGTCCCCTAACAAGTCCAAAGAAGCATGATGTTGCTTCATCTATGACAGCTCCACTGGTTCCCTATTCATTTTAGGATTAAGTTCAAAATGGCCCTTCATTGTTTCTAAAATCCAGCACAGACTGACTCCCATGGACCTTGTTTCTCTGTATTCCCCGCTCTGCTCTCTCCTCTTGTCTAGCAACCTCTTCTCTGTTCCTTCCCCCAGTTTCAGCAATGTTGTTACAAGAGCCTTCTCTTCTATAGTTCCTGCTGTCTGGAACAAGCTTCTGATATCTCTGCCTCACAGACTCTCCATCTCATTTCAAATAATCACAACTAATACTTTTGTTTTCTCTCTTGCTTCTATCTCATCGTTTCTTTCTCCATCTGCTATTATTTATTTATCCCTGTAATTTAATTAACTTTTCAAAACATTTTTGACTAGTTTATATGAAAAACTCTGTAAAATAAAATTGTATTGTGGGTAATTGTTTTGCACTATTGTTGGTTTCATTTTTCCCAGGTGTTATTTTGCAGCTAGTGTTTAAATATGCAAACCACTTCTGTGGCATGGGAAAAACCTGCAGAAAATGTTAGACCTTTGTTTATACTCTTCTTTCCAAAAGCAACATCTGCATTTATATAATACTTTTACACTCTGTGGATCTGTTATAACTTATAAATACAGCTAGAAAGTGTTTAGATGTATTCAATATAATGGAAAAGATTATTTCCCTCTCAAGAAAGTGTTATATATTAATGATGACTCATTACTAGGAAGAGAGGGGAGGACTGAGGACACCCCCTCAGGGAGACATGCCTCTTGTCTGGACTGCATTCATTAGAACATAGGTACAGACATACTAAATCACATCCTGTGTCCATCAAGTCAAGAATCCTGTCTCTAAAACATTGTCCAGCATTAGATGCTTCAGAGGAAGATGCAAGAAATCTGCAGTAAAGGATAGTAGGATAGTCTGCCCCATGGGAATTTTATAACCTCTAATACTCTAATAATTAAAGATTGGCTTAAGCCCTGATTCGTGAGGTTTTAGATCTCTTCCAAAACTATTTTAGTATTTACTATTATAACTGTGAATATTCTTGTTGTTCATATAAATGATCAATCCCTTTCTGATTCTAGCTAAGTCCTAGTAATCAATGCCATTCTGTGACAATGAGTTCCACAGTCTAATTATGTGAAAAAGTATTACCCTTTTTCAATTTTGAATTTTCTACCTTTCAATTTAATGGAACATTTCCTTGTTCTTGTATTATGGGATAGGTAGAATAGATGTTCCAGATCTGTCTTCTCTGTATCATGATTTTATATAATTTTATCATGTTCCCTCTTCTTCATCTCCTCTCTGAGATAAACAACCCCAAGGTTTTTTTTATCACTCTTCATATGACATCTTTTCTATGCCCTAATCATTCTTGTTGCCTGTCTCTGATCCCCTTATAATTCTGCAATATCTTTTTGAGATGGGGTGACCAGTACTAAACATAGTGTCCTGGGTTAGGACAAACTATTGATTTATATAATGGGCATTTCAATATTTTATGTATTATTCAACACCCCATTCCGTATGTATCTCAGTATTTTGATTGCTTTTTTTGACTACAGCTGCACATTGTGTAGAAAGGTTTTCAGTGTCCACAGTGATGCTTTTCCTGGGTTAATACATTTAATTTAGAACTCAGTATGGTGTGAAAATAGTTCATAATACTCCCTCCAATGTGCATATCTCTGCATTTATCATTAATTTCATCTGCCATCCATTCACCTACTATAAGCGTGATCATTACTACTGCTATAAGCTTTGTCTTTGCTCACACATCCCCTTCCTACTCTTCATCATCCCACTCATTGTGTCTTCTCTAATATTTAAATTATAAGCTCTTAAAATAAGGGACCATGTCGTAGTCTTTTGTGAAGCAACTAATACACCTTTAGCTGATACTAAATAAAAAAATAATAATCAAGATAACTTACAAGATCAAAACTCAAATGCTGTCATCTTGTGACACGCTTGACTCTGATTATATGTTGCCTCCATCCCAGAAACCACTGATTGTAGGTAGTCCCTCATTCTTGGATGTGTGATTGGAAGGGATGCCTCACCTCAAGGCCCAACAGTGGCACCTTTTTATTCTGTTTGTAGTGCCTACACTGATTCTTAATGTCATGCAAACACTTCTATATATCTGTCCATCTAGACATGTACATGTCCCTCATAACAGTTTATGAGCACCTTCCAAATACTTAGGCCTGGTCTACACTGGGGGGGTGTCGATGTAAGATACGCAACTTCAGCTACGGGAATACTGTAGCTGAAGTCGACATATCTTATTCCGACTTACCTCCCGTCCTCATGGCGCAGGATCGATGGCCACGGCTCCCCCGTCGACTCCGCTACCGCCGCTTGCTCCGGTGGAGTTCCGGAGTCGACAGGGAGCACGTTTGGGGATCGATATATCGAGTCCCAATAAATTGATCGCTATCCGCTGATACGGCGGGTAGTCTGGACATACCCTTAGATAGAAAACAATAACAGTATTTCTGTCTTCTTTCCCAGCCTCCTTTCTCTCTGCCTATGGCACACATCCTCACTTCATACTCTGCTTCAGATTTGGGATCTCCACATCTCCTTGACATGTGACCCCAAAGATCTATATTTTCATTTCTTGATCTTTCCTGACAGCAATTCTCCCCTCTCACACCCAGCAATTTCATTTATATATGGTAAGTGGGAAAAAATACAGCAGCACATCAGTGTAACCTTTATATGCCTATGCTGTGGTAAAATGGATTGGAAAGCACTGGAGAACAAGAATGTGAGTACAGTAGAACCTCAGAGTTACGAATACCTCAGAAATGGAGGTTGTTCGTAATTCTGAAATGTTCATAACTGAACAAAATGTTATGGTTGTTCTTTCAAAAGTTTACAACTCAACATTGACTTAATACAGCTTTGAAACTTTACTATACAGAAGAAAAATGCTTTTAACTATCTTAATTTAAATGAAAAGCACAGAAACAGTTTCCTTATCTTATCAAATATTTTTATTTAAACTTTCCCTTTCTTTTTTTAGTAGTTTACATTTAACACAGTACTGAACTGTATTTGGGTTTTTTGGTTGTTTTTTTTTTTTTGTCTCTGCAGCTGTCTGATTATGGTTCCAAATGAGGTGTGTGGTTGGCTGGTCAGTTTGTTACTCTGGTGTTGGTAACTCTGAAGTTATGAAGCTATGAAGATGGGTGGCAATGGGACCTGTTTCTTGCCACAACAAGGCAGTGCAGACTTCCAAACCTAAAACTCATGACTGAAATAATACTTAGAATGGACTCTCTGCCACATGACAAAAGGGATTTAATGAGTTGTTTGAATACCTCAAATTGCTCCTAAAAAAACAATCAGCACCTCACCTCATTAAAAAGAAATGTCAAATAGCCAGTGCAGTTTGAGATGCATGTACCATAATGAATACAGATCTATCACTGCCCCATGGCCAAGCAACATACAGTAGGCCTGTCATTTGTTGATATGGCTCAGGATTATCAAGAGAATGGGTTTCAGGTTACAGTATCTTTGGGCACAATCCTGTAGCCTTTACCGATGTGAGAAGTCCCATTGACTTCAATGGGACAACTTACATGAATAACAACTAAAGAATCAAGCACTATTTCCACTTTTCCCATGGCTGCAGCACAGCTGCAGGGAAGGGGTGGAGTGTGGTCTATAAGGCTGGGTCTACACTACCCGCCTGAATCGGCGGGTAGAAATCGACCTCTCGGGGATTGATTTATCGCGTCCCATCGGGATGCGACAATCGATCCCCGAATCGATGCTCTTACTCCACCAGCGGAGGTGGGAGTAAGCGCCGTCGACGGGAAGCCGCAGAGGTCGATTTTGCCGCCGTCCCTACAGCGGGGTAAGTCGGCTGCGATACATCGAATTCAGCTACACTATTCGCGTAGCTGAATTTGCGTATCTTAAATCGACCCCCCCCCCCCCCCCGTAGTGTAGATGTAGCCTAAGTCTTGGGTAGCAAAGTCTGAATTCCATTCTTGCTCTCCCTAAACATGTTGCTTGCCATTTTACACTATTTCCTTGGTTTTCATACACTTCCTACCTGTTTGCTAAATATTGTATATGTGAGTTTTTAAAGTGGACAGGGAAAATCAAATTTTGACCAAAGATTCTTTTTAATAAAAACAATTTTAAAAATCTAATATTAATACAAATGTTCATTATTTTTTAAAAATTTCAATGAAGAGAATGTACTTATACCAATATGTAAAATCTCCCCTGAGGTATCTGCAAATCAAGCAGTGGGCTACTGTAATGGAATACAATTAGCCTGATTCATCTATCCTCACAGTTAAAAAATGAAATACCAAATAAAAAATAAACACATTAAAGCAACATTAAAAAGTAGATTTTTAAAAATCACTTTTAATTATGTAATTATGAGTATTCAGGTTTTTGTAGTGTCTAGAAGCCTTAGTCATGGGCCAGGAACCCATTGTGGTAGGTGCTGTATGCTTTATTTGTAAGAGCAGAAAGGAGATGAATTAATTTTTAAATGATTTTTAATCTCTCATTGTCTCTTAAACAATGGTGCTGCATATCCACACTTGTCATTGGGGCCTTACATAGCTGGATAGCAAAGACAATGCTTACTTTGATGTCATATGCATTTACATGGCAACCTACTTATGTCATACACAGACTATGACCCAGAGGGACCGTGGATGGAAATGGTGTTTAGCAAGGTGCACCCAACAAAATGTCCCAGTTAACTGCTTTGATCATGAGAATTCTTAAAATGACCCCATTCATTTAAACAATATTTAGTTGTAGGTAATGTGCGGTGTGTTTATGATCCAGCCAGATTCTTTACACCTGCCTCCCTAGGCATGCCCCAACACAGTTGAGGATTGCAGATCTCCAGGGAAGAAGAAAAGGGTGGAGTCCTACCAAATGACAGAACCTTCCATCACAAGAAGGTTTCAAGCCCTAACTTGTCAAATATGTGCAATTCACTAACATAAAAATAAAACCATAAGAACTAAAAAGATACAGGAAAGATGCTGCAACCCAATCATGGAAAGACCTTACACAAGTTGCTCCTTCATTAGACACATTCAGTTATCAAGAAGCGCTGCTTTCTCAGATAGCATAGAGATTTCTGCATTAAAAGAGAGAGATACACAAGTGACTGGGAATTTCTGCATCATTTCCCAATACTTACCTGTCACATAAACTTCCAGACAGCCCTTCAAGGAAAGATTAATTAATTGATTTATCAATTTGCCTTGGTTTCTGGTCCTTTTTAACTCAGCTTGACAAATGTCCATGCAAAGATCACACAGTTGGTAGTGTCCCTTGTGCCCTTCCACCCCCAAAACAGTAATGATCAAGGGGTACAACTATACATTGGGGAGGTGGGCAGGGGGGAAGTTGATTGGGAAAAAAAAACTAAATTCCAGGCTACAACTGACATTTTTTCATGTCAAAAGCATAAGAGTACATACAACACTTACCAAGTTACATTTCTTCAAAGGATGCTTCCTTCTGATGTAGAATAGGGAACAATCCTTCACTGAAGGAGGTGAAATAGAATAGATGCACTACGTGCCCTTTTTCACCTTTACACTGTAAGCTCGTCAAGGAAGGGATTTATATTTATTATGTGTGTAGTGTGCAGTATCAAGGACATTAACAGCATTCAATAAGCAATAAATTACTGTAAAAATAAAGTATATGGTTTACCCCTGGCTGGAGCCCATGCCAGAGCTTGTTCTTTGGTTTTAGTTCCATAGGTTTTACCCCTTCCTTAAAATTATTTTTAAATGTTTTTTTCTTTACAGAAAAGTAAAAGGAAGACCAAGTACTAGGAGCCAAGGCCTAGTATGTCAAGTTGATCAGATCAAAGGCAGCAGCAACATAAGCTCAGTCAGAGGCCTATAAATTCTAAGATCTATAATTCCAACAATAGGCCAGATACTCAGACCTCCTGCCCCTGCTTCCTTCCCCACAAAAAGTGGCTGCCCTACCGCACCTGTACACCAGTCTATACATGTTTAATAAAAATCCAGGCTGAGGCATGATTTTTCTCCTTCACTCTACAACATACTTAGTGAAAGACAGAATCATAGAAATGTAGGTCTGGAAGAGACCTTGAGAGGTCATCAAGTCCATCTCCCTGCACTGTGGAAGGATCAGGTATACCTAGCCCATCCATGAGAGGTGTTTGTCCTGTTCTTAAAAATCTCCAATGATGGGAATACCACAATGTCCCTTGGAAGCCTATTTCAGAGCTTGACTACCTATATAGTTAGAAAGTTTTTCCTAAGAGCTAACCTAAAATCTCCTTTGGTGCATATTAACCTCATTACTTCTTGTCCTACCTTCAGTGGACATAGAGAACTGATCACTGTCCTCTTTATAAGAGCCCTTAACATACATGAAGACTATCAGGTCCCCTCTCAGTCTGCTTTTCTCAAGACTAAACATGCCCATTTTTAAAAACCTTTCCTAAGTCATGTTTTCTAAACCTTTTATAATTTTTGTTGCTCTCTGCTAGACTCTCTCTAATTTGTCCACAACATTCCTAAAGCGTTGCACCCAAAATTGGGCACAGCACTCCAGCTGAGGCCTCACCAGTGCTGAGTAGAACGGGACAATTACCTCCTGTGTCTTACATACAACATTCCGGTTAATACACCCAAGAATGACATTAGCCTTTTTTGCAGTTGTATTACATTGTTGATTCATATTCAATTTATGAGCCACAATAATCCCAAAATCCTTTTCAGCAACTCCTCCTGCCAATTATTCCCCATTTTGTAGTTGTGCATTTGGGTTTTCCTTCCTACATCAAGTACGTAGCACTTTTCTTTATTGAATTTCATCTTGTTGATTTCACACCAAATCTCCAACTTTTTAAAGTCATTTTGAATTCTAATCCTGTCCTCCCAAGAACTTGTAACCCCATCCAGCTTGGTGTCATCTGCAAATTTTATAAGTATTCTCTCCCCTCCATTATCCAAATCAATATTGAAAATATTGAATAATACCAAACCCAGGACTGATCCCTGTGGGACCCCATTAGATACGTCTTCCCAGTTTGACAATGAACCATTGATAACTACTCTTGAGTACAGTCTTTCAACCATTTTTGCACCCACCTTATAGTAATTTCATCTAGACCACATTTCCCTAGTTTGCTTATTAGAATATCATGTGGGACTGTGTCAAAAAAATTATTAAAATCAAGATATATCACATCTACTGCTTCCCCCCATCCACTAGGCCAATAACTTTGTCAGAGAAGGAAATTAGGTTGGTTTGGCATAATTTGTTCTTGAGAAATCCATACTGGCTATTCCATATAATCTCATTGTCCTCTAGGTGCTTACAAATTGATTAATAATTTGTTCCAGTATCTTTCTAGTATCAGAGTTAGGCTGACTGATCTATAATTCCCAGAGTCCTTTTTCTTCCCCTTTTTAAAGACAGGTACTATGTTTGCCCTTCTCTTGTCTACTGGGACCTTCCCCGTCCTTCAGGAGTTCTCAAAAATAATTGCCCATGAACTCTTAAGGCCAGAAGGGACCATTGTGATCATCTGGTCTGATCTCCTGCACATCATAAGCCACAGAACCTCACCTACCCACTCCTGTACTAGACCCATGACCTCTAGCTGAAGTACCGATGTCCTCAAATCATGATCTAAAGAGCTTAAGTTACAAAACCTACACCATTTACTCTGGTTCAAACCAGCAAGTGACCTGTGCCCCACACTGCAGAGGAAGGTGAAAACCCCGCAGGGTCTCTGCCAATCTGACCTGTGGGAAAATTCCTCCCCAACTCCAAATATGGCAGTCAATTAGATCCTGAGCATGTTGGCAAGATCCATCAGCCAGAAACCTAGGAAAGAATTACCTGTAGTTTCTCATAGCCCTCCCCATCTAGTGCCCCATCTGTAGCCATTGGAGATATTTGCTACTAGCAGTCACATATAAGCCACCTTATCAAGCTCAGCCTTGAAACCAGTTAGCTTTTTTGCCCCCACTGCTCCCCTTGGAAAGCTGTTCCAGAACTTCAGGCCTCTGAGGGTTAGAAACCTTTGTCTAATTTCAAGCCTAAACTTGTTGATGGCCAGTTTATACCCATTTGTTCTTGTGTCAACATTGGCCCTTAAGTAACTCCTCTCCCTCCCTATGTCTATCCCTCTGATGTATTTATAGAGAGCAATCATATCTCCTTCTCAGCCTTTGGTTAGGCTAAACAAGCCAAGCTTCTTAAGCCTCCTCTTGTAAGGTAGGTTCTCCATTCCTCTGATCATCCTAGTACACCTTCTCTGCACCTGTTCCAGTTTGAATTCATCTTTCTGAAACATAAGAGCCTACCACTGCACATAGTATTCCAGAGGAGGTATAATGGTACTAACACTTCCCTATCTCTACTGGAAATACCTTGACTGATTCATCCTAGGATTGCATTAACCTTTTTCACAGCTGCATCACATCAGTGGCTCATAGTCACCCTGTGATCAACCAATATACCCAGGTCTTTCTCCTCCTCTGTTGCCTCCTGCTGATATATCCCTACCCCATTTTATAGCAAAAATTCTTTTTGTTAGTCCCTAAGTGCATGACCTTACACTTTGCAGCATTACATTTCATCCCATTTCTATTACTCCAGTTTCAAGGTCATCCAAATCTTCTTGCATGATATTCCAATCCTCCTCCATATTGGCAATACCTCCCAACTTTGTGTCATCTACAAATTTTATTACCTCACACCCACTTTTTGTGCCAAGATCATTAACAAAAATGTTAAATAAGATTGGTCCCAAGACAGTTCCCTGAGGAACTCCAATAGTAACTTCTCTCCAGGCTGACAGTTCATCTGTCAGTATGACCCATTGTAGTCTCCCTTTTAACCAGATCTTTACCCACTTTTCAATTCTCATATTAATCCTTATCTTCTCCAATTTAATAAATAATTTCCCATGTGGAACTGTATCAAATGCCTTACTGGAATCCAGGTATATTAGATCTACGGCATTTCCTTTGTTTAGAAAATCTGTTATCTTTTCAAAGAATAGGGTGACCAGACAGCAAATGTGAAAAATCGGGACAGGAGTAGGGGGTAATAGAGCCTATATAAGAAAAAGACCCAAAAATCGGGACTGTCCCTATCAAATCGGGACATCTAGTCACCCTATCAAAGAAAGAAATCAGGGTTGGTCTGTGGCAATCTACCTTTTGTAAAACCTTGTTGTATTTTATCCCAATTATTGTTAACCTCTATGTCCTTAACTACTTTCTCTTTCAAAATTTGTTCTAAAACCTTGTGTGCAATTGAGGTCAAACTAATGGGCCTGAAGTTTCCTGGATTACTTTTTTCCCTCCTTTCTTACAATCCCCAAATTTCTGGATTCATTTAAAAATCCTTGATAGTGGGCTTGCAATTTTATGTGCCAGTTCCTTTAATATTCCTGGATGGAGATTATCCGGGTCCCTTGATTTGGTCCCATTAAGCTGTTTGAATTTGACTTCCACCTCAGATATGGTAATTTCTACTTCCATTTCCTCATTCTCATTAGCCACCCTGCCATTCTCCCTAAGCTCCTCACTACCCTTATTAAAAACTGAAGCAAAGTATTCATTTAGGTGTTGGGCCATGCCTAGATTATCTTTAATCTCAACCCCATCCTCAATGCTTAGCAGTTCCACTCCTTTTCATTTTCTTTTTATTTATATGGTTAAAGAACCTTTTACTATTGATTTGAATTTCCTTCGCAAAGCCCATCTCTGCTTGGCTTTTGGCAGTTCTTATTTGTCTATACTGTAGCGTTTCAGTATAGACAGTACCTATGCCAACAGGAGGGATTCTCCCATTGGCCCAGGTAATCCACCTCCCCAAGAGGCAGTAGTTAGGTTGACGAAAGAATTTTTCATTCCCTGACCAACATTGTTACACCAACACAATTGTCTAGTGTAGATCAGACCTTTCTTACTGCCAAGCAGTAGCTTTCCTTGCTGATCCATCCCTTCTTCCATTCCCTGCAGGCTTTCTGCTTTCTCTTAGGCCTGGTTTACGGTAGGAAATTAGGTCGGTTCAACTACATTGGTCAGGGTGTGAAAAATCCGCACCCCTGAGGGGTATAGTTAAGCCAACCTAAGTCCCCGTGTAGACAGCGCTAGGTCGATGGAAGAATATCTCTATCAACCTAGGTACTGCCTCTCGGGGAGGTGGATTACATACATTGCCAGGAGACTCCTGCCTGTCAGCATAGGTAATGTCTACACTGAAGTACTACAGTGACACAGCTGTGCCACTGTAGCATTTTAAGTGTAGACAAGCCCTTAATAACTGCTTAAGATGCTTGTTCATCCAGTTTGGTCTGCAAACCTTGCCTAAGAATTTTCCCCCCTTGCTTGGGATAGAGGGTTCAGATATGTTCTGCAATTTTGATTTAAAGTAATCTCAAGCCTTCTCCACATTCAGATTCTTGAGCGCTTCAGTCCAGTCCACTTCCCTAACTACTTCCCTTCATTTTTTAAAGTTTGCCCTTTTGAAATCAAGGATTCCTCGTTGCAGACCTATTCAGTCTTTTTCAAGGTATTGAAGTTAGTCTGACTGGTCCATAATTCCCCATGTCCTTTTTCTTCCCCTTTTTAGAGATAGGTACTATATTTGCCCTTCTTTAGTCTTCTCGGACCTCACCTATCCTCCAGGAGCTCTCCACAATAATTGCTAACAGTTCTGAGATTACTTCAGCTAGTATGCTAGGATGAATTTCATCAGGCTCTGCCCTCTTGAATATATCTAATTTATCCAAATATATTTGAATCTGTTCTTTTCCTATTTTGGCTTGCATTCCTTCGTCCTTTGTTAACATTAATTGTGTTGAGATGAGAGTGCCTTAGACAGATTTTGATCATAACAATTTAAAGCAGCCCTCCTGCCTTTGATTTGAATGTACTAAACTCTTACTGCAGCCAAAGGGAGAGCTCCTATCCTCTGACACATACACACGCTATCCTTCACCCCAGTCCTTGGTGTATTGCATCAGCAAGAACTGCAGCAGGCTCTAGCCTTGAAACCATTTGCATGAAGGACACTGGAAGGAAGCAAACAGCCTGGCATTGTAAAGCAGTGCAAGCATTTCAGACTTTTGTGGTTATTACACAGGTTTCCTTATTCTTACCCAGGAGGGAGGGGGATCAGTAGTTGGAGCAGTAATCAAAAGACACAGTACCTGACCTTGGCTAAATCACTTAGATTACCCCTGTGGAAAATGGGTAAACTAACACAGAGTGGGTATACCCTTGCTTCCTTGGTGTTGCAATCCTTAATTAGTATTAGTAAAGCATTGAGAACTGTGCATGAAAGGGCCTTGCGTATAGCAGGGCAAAATATTAGTATTACCTCAGTGAGAAGCCTCTATGCTGGCCCCTAAACCCCACTGGGGTCACCCTCCTCATGGCATTTGGGCTTCAGTACTCCAAGACCAGAGGCAGTACACACACTAAACTAGAAGGCAGCTGGCACAGTCAAAGTCAGGCTGCTTAAGTGGTTGTTTGCCCAAAAAGACTGAGGAAATACTGCCCTAAGCTTCCACCATGGCTGCTTTCTCCGCACATTCCTCCTGTGATTCTGATTATTACCCAGCGTGCAGATAACCCTGAGTCAAGGCTTTGGAATGAGCTTAGCTGCCAGGAGCTACATGCTCTGAGTGGAGAGTTACAGTTTAAGCCAAGGTGAAGCTCTTTCCCTCCAGCCAGCTGTACCCTGCCTTCCTCTGCTTCATATAGCCACCCCTTCACCTACTTGCAGAAAAGGAGATTCAAACTCCTTCATTCCGAAGAGCACACACAGGGATCAGTCCCATTGAGAATCTCTCAACCTAACAGTAATCCTGAGGAGTTTAGCCTCTACTAATAAATCCCATCCCCATCCCCTACCAATCTGCTTCCATGCAAATCCACTTGTAGGTTACTTGAACAATAGCAAAACTGTAATCAGCCCTCCCCTCTGGCAGCCTGAAGGGAGGGAGGGGAGGAGGATGATGACAGTGGGGAATTCTGCTCGGCTCCTTGAAGCTGCACAGACATGTTTCACATCCCCCATTCCAATCCTTTCTGCGGGGGGGGCGGGGGGGAGTGTCACATGACTGTCTAGTCCGGGGCCCAGTCAACTGGAGTTAATTCCATCTGTGTTCACATGCCATAGCATTCCAGTGCCGCCTCTCCCAGGGTTTTGCCTCTGCAAAGCAGCCAAGAACAGAGCTGCTGCTGCAGCAAGAAACTGGGGTGGGGTTTCCAGCCTGAACCTTTATTCACAGCGGAGCTAAACAAAGCAAAGTTCCTTTCTCTTTAGCAAGAAAATAAACCAGCCTTTGAGTTAGCCAATCCCCCTAACAGCTCCAGGTATTTACTCACAGAATGTTCATAGCTGGGGAAAACACAGCTTTTGCTTTAGCTCTCTTTAAGTGAGGGAAACAATGGGAAAAAACAGATCAGAACAGGGAAGGAATAGTTATTTTCCTTTCAAGAAACCATTCTTCACCTAACATAGAGAGTAGCAGCAAACAACTTTTTGAGCTTTCTTGGTGAAAGGGCATAAAACCAACAGAGAATGTGTTTTAGCTACATTTGGCTTGAAGAGGAAGGGGGAAGGGTTCTGATCTGATACCAACTCAGCTGAAATGTAAGAAGCCTGACCCTCCTCACCCTTACCCCTACCCCCACCTCCTTCAAATAACCTTAGAAGGGCGCAATGGGAAGGCAATCCACACAGCAGCAGGAGGAATGCAATATCACCCAGTCAGCAGGCTTCTGTGTGTGTATAAGACACTCACATTTCTTTGGCTGCTGCAGCCACCATCAGCAAAAGAAAGAAATCAAACAAGCTCCATTTCAAAAAGGCAGGAAGCTAGCTGGACTGTACAATATACTTACCTTTAAACTAGCTGCCCCCATGTAATTTAGCCCGTTCAACCTGTCTGAAAATCATCTTGGACAGGCTTGTAGCAAGAGTCCCCCGCTATACCACCTCCTCCACTTATCTAACTGATCCCCTTCGCTTTTCTCTCTCTGTGGACAGGTTGTTTTTGTTTTTAATTCTGTGGATGGCTGACAGGGCGTGGTGGGTTTGCTATCAGAAATTTTAAATAACATATAATCTCTCATTATTCTTTTAATGGGGGTAAAAAACAATGTTCACCAAGAGAGAGTTTGATTCCTGCAAAACCCTTCTTGGAGGGTAAGGAATGTGGTTTTAGGCTGTACTGTAACATTCTCATGTCAAACACGTGTAGAGAAAGACACTTTCCTCTGAGAAGAATAGTTGTGAAACAGCCTCACTATAGACATGCATTTTTAATTTTAAAGACAAACAGAGAAAAAATCATGTCTGCAATTGTTTTCATATTACAATGCAGACAGATCCAATCCCTCCAAATGTTCTTTTTATTAGCAATTCCAAATGCAAGGGTTGAATTATAGAATGAAATCTCATTATAAAATGTCCAAAGTCCTTGAAAACAATCCCAATATCCTTATGCAATTTATACCAACACTGATAATATTTTAAAATATGTATTTTCCCTTTTATTTTGGAGGGTTTAGTCACATCCTCTCCTCCTCCAGGGAATGAATATTAGGGAATATGTGCAGTGTTTTTTGGTAGAAGATGCATGCTGTAATGGGTTCTGATGGCTGAAAGCCAAGGGGGAAGCTGTTCTACTTCAAGAATAGCCTTATAAGAGTCAGCATTACATTGACAGTTCAATAGTCTACTGAAAATTTACAGGATGTGTCACTTTGGCACAGAGAGAGGCTGCTAAGGCACAACATAAACCAACCTACTATGAATGGAGAATGGCTGCACACCAGCAAAAAGAAAATGGCAAGAACTGCAAACCAACCACTACATAGTAGTACAGTTGTGAATCTCAGATCTCCAAAGAGACAAAGCCCTTTCCTTGAGGTGAAGAAAAATTCTGCTTAGTTATAAGACATCTAAAGAAGTAAAGACAACCTCTATCCAGTGACTACTACACGTTTTCAAAGGTATGTTGGCAGCCAGTCTGAGTTTAAAGAGACTGTCATTTCAAAACAAAGGCACACATGACCAGTTTGGGGCTAAAATGTTGAGTGAAGCTGGGATCATGTTTGTGTGCATAACACTGCTAAAAAAAAATCACCACAAAGATAAAAAAGATTTGTTTTAAATAAGACTTGCCAAGGTTGCTAAGATCACAGCTCCTAATCAAACTGTGCAACATTTTCAACATATAGAACCCATCCCCTTTGCTACAATTGTGTTAAGTTTTGTTCAAACATATAAATCTCTAGCTAAGAAAGAGCTACCAAGTTTTTAAAAAATATCCCCGGCCATGATTATTCTGCCCCATTTCTTAGCAACTAAAGGTCCAAAGCTGCTTAAGGAAATGGCCAAAATAATCTATTCTTGAAAAGCTGTTTGCAAAAAAGTTTAAATATTTCCCCCTTTAAATAAAAAAAAGAGAGATAAGAAAAATGAAAACCTGGAGAAATAAATGAGTACACAATATTATGAATACAAATTTCAGCAAAGATTAGGTTTTAACTAACAAATCCTAAGGGGAAAATGACACTAAAAATATACATAAATCAACTGAATCTATGTAACTGAAAGCCCCCCAAAAGATTACAGCTTGTTTGTCAGCTGTGGACATCTTCAAAAAGAAAAAAGCTGATGGAATGGGATCAAAGAAACGCTGGCTGATATGCCCAGACTGGCTGCTTAATGGGTCACAGTAAAAGAAAAGGTCATATGGTTACAAAAAAAACCCTCCATACAACAAATACCTTCTAGCTATGGTTAACTTTAATTAACTGCAGTATTACAATTCAATTCAAGCTTATTTTCCATACATGTCTACTGTCTCTCACCTTTCTCTTGTCTGCTAAAAATCAGATTGGCAGTCCTTGAAAACTGATTGTTATTTTAAAAAAATACTAAATAACAACAAAAGCTTTTGGAGAATACTTAGCTATAGTTCCTTTCAATTACCTAAATCCACCAAAACAGAGCTTTCTATAATTAATGACTGATTGCAGTATTACAAAGATTACTCTACTTATATATTCATTTAAATCAGCATATTCAAGTTTTTATGACATGGTTAAATGCTGAATTGCCAGCAGTGTTTTCTGTTGTAATGGTGGTTACAATCCACACATTACTATGAATTTATTCTTATTACGTGTTAAACTGAAACTTCATGCATTTGCAGTAGGTAAAGACCTTGTTGGATAGTCAATAAAACATCATTTTAATCCTGCTATCTCTGACTGGGGAATAAAATCCTATGTGGTAGCTCCATGTTCAAAAATACACACTTAAAAATACTATCAATATAAATCCACACTTTTTAAAAATGTGTAGTTTGTATTCAATAATTAACTCAGAACCTTCTGTTGTGCATTATTAGCCCAAGTTAATTACCTCAGAGGAATAAGTTATGAGATTCATAAGCAACAATACAACACTTGGCAGAAGATTAAAAAAATACAAGGTCATTTTCTTAAAACATGACTATAATAATACCAAGGGATGAGTCTCAAAGCAGGTAGGAAAGGAAACCACAAAGTAGCTGTAGCTACAAAAAAGATTAAGGATGCATAATACACACAAAAAGACCATAGACTTAAGGCTTCCACCATTTCATTTATCACTTCTACCAGGAATAGAAACCAAGTTTATTATTAGCAGCAACCAGATACAAGGCCAAATGCCAACTAGACTTTTAAAAGTGCCTCTTCATATCGTAAGTGTTTTTTTACAGGGTCCCCAACCTTCAATGATACCCGCTGCTCACAACCTATGACACAATGCCCTAGGACACCTCTCTGTTCTGTTAATGATACTGCAAAGGGACTTATGCTGATGTTTTTGTTTAAGGTTTTCTATCCTTCCTCCCATTTGCCTCACAAAGAGGACAAAGTTCACACTAGGTTTGTTTGCATTTTCTAGCCAGTAAGAGGTCTGTGTATTTACTTTGTCTGTTGACCACCTAATAGGTATTCCAATGCCCCACCCCCTCATCTCCAGAAAATGCAAATGTCACTTAAAAAAGTTAATAAGATGAACAATCACATTTGCCCATTGCCAGTAAGAATAGATTTTAATGCAGTTCAGTTAGTAATCATTCTCCACCTGAGGGGAGGAGGGGACATCACAAACCCTGAATTGCCTACCAACTTAGTTTTCATCAAATGTTCATCAAAACAAAATAAAAATCCAGTTAATAGAGGCATTAGCTATACTCAAGTGCAGCACAAACTGCATAAATTGTTAGCTGTCCTTTTTGTGCTGAGCTCAATTACATAGTTGTGTATTATCCAGAGTCCATTATCATTGCCAAGCTTCAATGAACACTTTTTAAATTGACTAAAGTTATTAGCCACAATGCTGGACTTTTGCATAAAAGAGGGTTGAATTTTTCTAAGATTTCAGTCCTTGTTAAGTTGTACATGCAAAAGGATGCATGTAGTGTAAAAAACACTTTGCAGCTGGAAAGCTTTAGGGGGGAAATGAGATGCAGAAACAGTAAACAGAAAATGCTTAGTCAGCAACTGTTACTGCAACATTAAAGGTGAAATGTAAATAGGCACAGAGCCAAGATCTAGATAGGTTTGATAACATCATCATACATATATGCAAGTGTGAGTACAAATGCCACAATTATCAGAATGAATGCAATCTTTTGGATTAACAGACTTTTTAAAAGGCAACATGTTTTGTATCTGTTGCCCAAGCTCTGAGAAAAATAAAACTTGCTACTCAAGAAGTATTAATATCAATTGAATTTATTACAATTTACTAAGCTCCAAGGCACATTACAGTGTTCTGTTAACTACAGAAATGTATAAAGGACAAACAGAGCATGTTTTCCATGTACAGCATTTTGCTCTACTGTTCAAAAGCATCCGTGCATCAATAAAGCAAAAACAAAAAACACATGAAGATTAAAAACGTTCAGATCAATAGAAACAAACTGAAACATTTTCCTTACAAACTTGCAACAAAAAACATCCCCCAAACCACCCCCACCGTTTGCAAACAAAAAACAAACAAACAAAAAATAAAGTGAAAGACTAACACTCAGGGCTTGTAAAACATAAGCTGTCACCATTTTTGTAGCAATTTTTTTAGGCATCAACACTGGCCTTGGCAAAAAAAATTTTTTTTTTGTATTTTTTGTGTTTTTTCTTTTTTCAAGAAGTGCATACATTTACAAAAATACACACCAGCAGCAGGTAATCGCTAAGGGCTATTAACTTTGTACCTAGCCAACACACTGCCAAAGAAATGAGAACAGGTATTATGTAGTAACCAAACAATAGTATATTCTGTTTAACAAAAACCAGCTCTATCCTTCAAATGAAGAAGAGTACATACCTTTGTTTCAAAATATAGAAACATACGACGAAAATAATGTCTATACATAAGACTAACTTTTGCAGTTTGTTATATTCACAATTCTACATCTTCAGGAAGCTGAAGGAGTTTGATTTCCTATCTTTAAGGGTCTCTCTCCTTTTTCACTTTAACGTCCCCAGCTAAAATGGTAGCGATCTCGCCCTGCATAAATGCCCAAGGCACATTGGAACCTACTAGGGGGCATTTCTCTCCACTTGGGCAATAGACCTCGCCAGTTGCCCCTTGGGCCTTGATGCTCTCTCTGGAACAAGGGAAGCAGAACTTGTGGCTGGGTACAGATGGGCACTGAACAAAGTGGGTGTCCTCCAAGCGTTCGTGGCAAATGGTGCAGCACAGGGGCCCGCTATTGGCCATGGGGGAATCTGGAATGTTTTGGGGGTGCACTTGGTCCATACCAGGGTGGGCATTGGGGGGAGGCGGGGCCACCTGCAGGTTCATGTCCCCGTTGCGGGAAGCCAAGCGACGTTGGCCCGGCACCGAGGCCGGGGACACCGGGCTGCTACTATTCCTGCGGGTGGAAGTGGTGGAGTGAACCGAGCTGCCATCCTTGGGCGAGTGGGCATTGCCCAGTGTGTCGGCCACCGACATGAGCGCGGCCATGGGGGACTGTCCGTTTTGAGGGGCCGACTCGGGCGGGGTGGTCCGGTTGGAGTGAGGCCCCAGAGGCGGTGGGGGTGGGGGCCCCCCTCCGTGCACCGCCCCGAAGCCCCCAGCCGACATGGTGAGTTTAAGTGCTTCGCTCTGGCTGGCCATCCACTGCTGCCGCTGCTGCTCGTCACTCAGCTTCAGGGCCCCCTCGGCCGAGTCAGAGGGCTCCGGGGACGCCTTCCTTTTGCGCATTCCCCCGCCGCCACCGCCTCCCCCGGGGCCCCTGGAAGCGGCCCCGGCCCCCTGCGCCCCGCCGACTCCGGCTCCTCCCCGGGGCAGGCTCACCAGGGCAGTGGGGAGCATGGGGCAGCTAGCGTCCAGGTAAGGCTGGGGCAGCATGTCCGCGCCCACCAGCTCCTTGAAGAAACGCACAGACTCAGGCAGCAGGTCGCCCAGGAGCCGCCAGTCGCCGGAGCCGTGTTTCTTCTCGTACTCCAGGTACTTGAAGCCGGAGGAGAGGCCGCGGCCAAAGTCCTTCATGCAGTCCTGGTACATCTGCTTGGCCACCCCCGAGGCGCTGGAGAAGACAGTGCCTGAGCCGCTCGGGTACTCAATGAAGAGCTTCAGCTCATAGTCCATGCCGGGCTTAGAGACTGCATCGAAGGCGAAGACGCGGCCGAGAAGTGCATGGTCCTTCTTGAAGCGGACCTCGTAGGGGGTGCAGCCGGCCAGGGTAAGCAGCGTGTCCCGCACGATCTTGGGCTTGCTGGCCCACTCCTCGGCCCGGTTCCGCAGACTCTCGCTCAACTCGGCCAGCGCCTCCGCGTTGCGCTGCTTCTCCTTTAGCTCCCGCTCCTGATCGCTGCTGGACACCGAACCTGGTCGCTTCCCGCAGGCCTCGGAGGACGAGCCGCTGCCACCCCCACCGCCACATGTGCCCCCTTGGGAAGATGCGGAGGAAGCTGGGGGTCCCCCGCCGCGGCCGCTCAGCCCCCCGTGCGGGGGAGGTAGCGCCACGCCAGAAGCTGTGGGGCCGTTGAGTAAAGTCTGTGGAAGCAGGTTGGGCGGCACGTTCATTTGGGCCCCGCCAGCCCCCGGGGGGAGGCCGGGCACGAGGCCCCCGTGTGCCCCGCGGCGGGAGGAGGAGGAAGAGGATGATGAGTTGGGGCTCTGGCGGTTCAACTCCGGGGGGCCGTCCTCCGGCGGCTTAGGGAAACCATTGGGGCCGCCCAGCCCGTTGGGCAGGCGGGCAGCGTGGCTGCTGCCCAGGCTTCCCGGGGGCGGCGGATATTCAAAGCGGCTGCGCTGCTCAGCTGCACTGAGTCCGTAGCGGTCCAGGCTGGACTGGGGAAGCCCGGCAGAAGCTGCTTTGGAGGAGGCGTCCACATGGTTGAGCTGCTGTTGGGCCGCCGCGGCCGCTTCTTTGGCTGAGAGCGGCACAGCCTTGACCCCGACAGGAGGCGGGGGGCCTGGGGAACGGCCGTCCTGGAAGCAGCCATGCGCCCTCTTCAGCTGCCGAGCCGTCTCGATCACAAATTCTATGCGGTCGGCACCCTCGTAGTTCACGCAGCCCCGGCACACGGGCTCAGTGAAGTCCCAGATCATGGCCCAGGGCATGCGGGGTAGGTCGCACAGGTAGCATGACTGTCTCCGAGACGAGGACACCTGCGCAGCGGACATGGTGGAGCTGGCTGCTGGAGCTGCCTGCTGTTACGGAAGGGGTGGGGGTGGGAGAGGGGTATAGCTGCGTCTACCACCCCCTACTGGTACTGAAGAGGGGGCTCTCAGACCTGGTGCTATTGCCCCTTTGGGCAGGGGTCGCCTAGCTTTTCACTCACTGTGGCTGCTGGACGGGGCTTCTTCTACCTGGTGCTGACACTGTTGCCCCTGGGGTGTGGGGGGGTTCGCTTTTACTGTTCCGGTGGGGGTCGCCTTCTAGCCGCCTCTGTTTCCCTGCGTTGTCTTGCTCTCTGCTGCTCCTCCTCCCGGAGAGGAGGGAGGTGCACGGTGGAAGATGGGGGTCCCCTTTCTATTCACAGCTGATGCCTTACGACCTCGAACTCAGCTACCTGCTGATCCGCTGGTTAGAGAGGGGACCACAAGGAGCTGTTCGGTCCCGGGAGCCCTGGCGACTTTCCCGAGCGCTAGGCGCATAAGATGAGGGAGCAGCCCGAGGGCAGCGACGGCGGCGACTTCTCACGGCGGCAGCAGCATGGCGAGCGGCGCCGCCTGCTCCACACTCACATCCTCGATCGCTCCTCGGAATTCGAATTTGGAATCCTGAGTATCACTGTGTGCTACTCTGCGTTCCAAACCCGGCTCTGCCCCTCCTCCCCCTGCTCTCCCCCCTCTTTTCCTCCCTCCTTCTCTCTCCCCAGCTCGGATGCCACCTGGGTGGAGCCCTCACGTCACCGCCATGCTCTCTCCTCTTCCCCCTCCCTCTCTCCCCCTCCCCCCTCTGCAGTTCCCCTTTCGAGCACTGACCAGCTTCTTTCCCCTCCCCCCACTTCCTCTGTCTATGGACCTGGAGCCCACTTGTTGCTCTGAAATTGCGCATGCTCGACATTCTGCCCGTTTCCTCCGTTCTTGTGTGTACAACAGCTGAAGCGATGCAAGTTACCGCTGGAAATGAAAGGGAGAGACATACCAAGGGCTATGTTTGGAAACTTAAACACAAGATCGCTCCCTCTCCCTCCTCTCCACCCCTCATGGCAGCGTCTCCAAAACGAAAGCGCAGCCAGGAAGCACATGCAGAATAATACTTTTTTTTTTCCTGGCTGGGCTTTCTAAATTCAAATGTCTCGTTTGCAGGAGTTTAGCTACGAATCGCTCCATTTAGCCTCCCTGGCAATTGCAGCTTCCTGCCACCAAGTCTTTCGGTGGGTTTTACGTGCACTCCGGCTGCTAAAGCAAACGTGCAAGGTTCCCAAACTAACCATGTTTGCAATCTTTATCTGATTTCGTTTTTTCAATGATCCTGCTGACAGAATGACATAATTTCAATAATCCCATGAATACATTAGGAGCTCTTCCACTTTTGTTGTGTGTAAATGATCCCTATTTGGTGAGTGTCTAAGATTGAACTGAGAAACATCGCGCTGTGTATTGCGCAGGGGTGTAAGAGAGGCTAAGCAGGTGCGTAATCGATGTGATATCATCTCACTAATGCTAAGGGACATAGGATTTCCCCAGTGCTGTGAGAATTCAAGGCTTTCGTTTTTCTTTTAAATAGCCTTTATACGTTTGCAGTCTAAGCGTAATATTCAAAGCAGCCTACGTTAATGCAAATTAGTTGTGGGTTCGTTTGACTAACAGAAAACAACTTTTACTTTCTAAACTGCGATTCTGAAACTTGAACGTTCCCCTCCCCCTCCCTGTTGTGCACGCCAGTGCCCATGCTCAGAAGGAGGGGCGGTGGATAACCCATTTTTATTCTCACTGCAGTCAGTTTCTGTTTTTGCAAACAATGAAAGTGCTGTCCACTCCCAAAGAATAATAAACTTTCACTGTTGGGACTCGATTACTAAGAAACTTGCAAGTATTCCTCTGCATACTGCAAACAGCATTGCGTCACTCACTCATATTCCAGCTCATACAATGTAACTAGCTACCCAGTAACAACAAAGAGTCTGGTGGCACCTTAAAGACTAACAGATTTATTTGGGCATAAGCTTTCGTGAGTAAAAACCTCACTTCTTCGGATGCATAGAGTGAAAGCTACAGATGCAGGCATTATATACAGACACATGGAGAGCAGGGAGGTCAACACTGGTTCGCCACTTGTGAAGTAACTCCCTGCTCTCCATGTGTCTGTATATAATGCCTGCATCTGTAGCTTTCACTCTATGCATCCGAAGAAGTGAGGTTTTTACTCACGAAAGCTTATGCCCAAATAAATCTGTTAGTCTTTAAGGTGCCACCAGACTCTTTGTTGTTTTTGTAGATACAGACTAACACGGCTACCCCCTGATACTTAGCTACCCAGTATGAGTCAAGATTCACAAGGGAAAATATTGTTACACTCAGTGAAGCTGTAGGATATTACAGCTGGTTATGTTGGATAACTTATTCCTTTATATTAATATTTATTCAACTCTCTCCTTTATTGAGCAAAAACACTGAAAAAAATTGCCATTTGATTTTTTTCTCTGTCTGTAAAGGCAGTTCTGATTTCCATGGCATAGTGCCACTTTTCCCTTATATACACAGGCATATATACAGCATTAGCAATTTACCGCTTTATATGTTGATTATAACAATAGCTATATAAAAATCAATCAATTTATATTGTACTCTTTTCATATTTCACACTTTGGTGATGTTATTTCTTCAAATAAATATATTCCCTTCAAATCACCAATACTTCTCAATTCACTAATTGTTTAAAACATCTCAATATGTCTGCTGATAGTCTATAATGAAGGCAAAGTTAATTTGGTAATTATATGATCTTATTTTTAAGAGAAGGCTTGAAGAAATGCACACTATAAAAAGTTATAGAAGTGGCAGGAGCAGATAAAATACAATAAGAGAATAAATTCTGACAAAGTTACTTTATTTTTTAAAAGGGGAAAGCTTACAGAGGCACCAGATAGACATAAAAGTCCTTGAATTATCTGAGTCTCCTCTATGCAAATTTTCTGAAGGAGATGATCTCAAGGGAAAGTGGATTTCACACTTAGGAATTTCATACCTAAATTGTGGACAAGATAAAGGCTTCACAGAAGCAAGATTCAAGCAAGACAGCTGGAAAGCTAAAGTGAAAGTCTGCTTACAGCAATAGTGATTTAGTGAAGGCTGTAGGATTTCTACATTAATATGACTTTACGTGACTAAACAAGTGTGTTCTCTCTGATTCATACTAGAAGGTCAGCTTTTCTCCTATCCTTTTTACTGCTGTATGTTGATCTTCATATGAGGAGAACTGGGCTATGGGAAAAGGTCACCTCCACCCTTAGAAACTCAAATTGAGAGAGCTGAAGTTTTCCCCTTCATCTTGAGTGTCTGGGAATGCAGAACTCTAGGATATCCTGACTGTATTTCATTCCCAGGGTTATACATACTCAACAAATGACAAGGCGCTCCGTGTTTGAACCGCCCATCGTCCTGGCTCTTCGCTCCACTGAATCCTTCTTCAATAAAGCCCTTTTTTGGTAACACTCACCTCACAGTAACAGGCAGACTCCTTGGCTCACAAGAACAGGCTTTATAGAAGGTGTAAATAATCATCACCTTAGATGTAATCTAGCCTCAGAAAACCATTTACAGGTGCTGTCAACTCCCTTTATAGTTTGTGTCTAGAAATAAATTGAAGATTAGCATCTGTGACCCAACAGAACTGCCTTTACTTTTACTTGAAGTGATACACAGTTGTGGAAATACGTCTGTTTTTCCGTCATGATTAAACCTTTATTTAAACTTTGGTCATGGGCATGTACTGTACCATTATGCAAGTAGCACTTAGGGATGAAATGCCAGCATTGCAACAATATGGCTAGCAGCAATGGTGATATCAGGAATACTGATTGAAGAAGAGAACTGCAATGTAAATGCAAATAAATGCCACAGCCGTGGCACCTTCAAAAAGAACGGGTTGTCAGTATCAATCTAGTCTGTTAAAGGAAAATAGATTGAACGGTGGCAATGTAACAAAGATAAAATCCACGGCTGCATTTGTCCTGGAAGGGTAGCAGTGTACCTTTCTGCTCACCTCCCTTCTTTCTTTCGTGTCCTTTACCATGCTATTGGTAGGGCAATTGAAGTCCAGATCAGTCTTCTTGGATTTACAAACCAGTCTGATGTTTATTTAGCTCTGAAATAATCCTGGAATTAAAATTATGTTTGGAGGAGGAAAAGAAAGAATCCAAACAATTAAGGTGCTGATTTGGTTCAAACAAACAAAAACAAAATCAGAAAACAAAATACACAGTAGCTTGTTTAATAATAGGGCAGAGGGTTAGCTGAGAGAAGCTAAAACAGCAAACAACTGATACATATGTATTTCTTTCTGGTCAGAATCATCAGTCAGCACTTTAGATGCAGCTTTAGGGATTCTATTTAGATTACCTGAAGTTTATGACCTGCCAGTACCCCAAAGACCAGAGGATATGATTTTCACTATCAGAAGTAAAATCTGCCATCTTCTTCCTTTAGTTGAAGGATAAATGTTACAGTCTGAGACCAATAACCCCTTTTGCTGTATTCCTATTTCCCATTTTATTTACCCAAAACATTAATTAAGTGCACAGGAAAAGCTTTAATATCAGAGAAGGAAACAAAATGATCAGTGGAAATATCATCTGTATGAATACAAACCAGCAGGCACCTTTCTAAATGCAATTAGAAGATATAGGAAGTAGAGAGTACAATGAACCATTAAGAAGCTATAAAAACAAATGTAATATGTGCCTGACTAAAAACCAGTTAACTGGTCTCTGTTCCGTGCCATTCTTGTGCATTAGCTTCTAAAATACTGGAATTAGTATTAATCTTATGGCAAGAGTATTATTAATTATTGATCAGCAGAACATTGTTAATGATGAACAATACAGTACAACCCCAAAGTTTTCAGCAGTATTAGGACCACATGAACTATGCACATCTAGAATACAAGATCTGGTTCTAAATGGTCAGTCTAGGGATATTTTTTAATCTTTGTTGATATTCTGCTCTATTTGTGAATTGTTTTGCACATAATCAATGCAGCAGTCATAAGCAAACGATTCCTTCTTTAAGAGCTCATCTACAGAATTGGCATTTCCCTCAGTGGTCAAAATAGTAGCTACAGCTGACAAAAAAAAAAAAAAAAAAAAGCAGGAAGGAAAAGAAAGATCGGGAGTGTGATTTACATAAATTTACCCCTGTATAGTAAAATACAAACAAAAATAATTCAGAATAAAATTTCTGGTTTTATTAAAACAATGATGATATTAACACTGAAAAGTAGTCAGGCTGTGAAGGGAAGTGTGTTAGTGAAATCAAATCACAAACACTTTAGGAGGGAATTCCAGAATTTTGTCAAATTAAAAGTTAAACAGCACTGTATTCTTCTATAAACCGCCAGGAAGCATCAAAACACTTAGCTACGAAGAATAAGAGTGTAATTATGTGTTTCTATTTATCATTTCAGTTAACTCTTCTCATCAGATTACAGTCCCTGTGCTAAAATTCTTCAGCTACTGGGTCCTCTTGATAAGTGAAGGACTTGTTTTCAGTCTACCAAATAGGAATTTTCATTCCTTTATTTTTATTTTTGTAAATGGTGCCATTTTCTAAAGTGCCATTTTCCTCCCGTGCCCTATCTCTGGGATTTTTTACTGCTGATTTTCCTCCTCCTTTTTTCTTGTCATGTTACCATTTTCTGCGCTATTGCCCACACAGTAACATTCAGTAATACAGGCCACAGCTTACTAACAGGTTCCTCTACCTGTGAGCCCTGTTGCTGCTAATGATGATGTCAAGCACTGATCTGGGTGTACAAAATAAATGACTTTTTCTCCAAACCATGCAAAGGTCCAGTTTCTTCCCCACAAAGCCTACATGGTTCCTCTGTTATATCCATTCCAACCAGTTTCCATACAGCTGTGAGCCCAGATTTCTGGTCATCAACATTTGCCAAATTTTACAGTGCAAAATCAGACACCTATAATTAATTCTGTTTGCTCTGCAAATGACTTGTGACTGCTGGATAGTGCATTTTACACGGAGTGATCAGAGGCTGGATCCTCCAACATTGTTATTTTTATTTTATCCATGGATCATGTATTTATCTTACATCCTGGGGACATCATAAACAGTCAACAATAATGAATAAACTGAATCGGTACATTCTGTTTTTTTAAAGGCTATTCCCACCGATAGCCACTTGCACTTTCATGACAGTTAAGAATCTGCCAAACATTAGCTTAGTTACCAGCAAGACAGTCTTCCCCCTTCCCTCCACCCCATACACAGATTGTTTATCAAATGTGCTGCCAAGAAAAATATCCCTGCTTTTGGCCTCCATCAGTGATTAATAACACTTGAGAATTGAACAAAACTTTACTGTGTTTAAAAAAAAAAGAAGTGGGAGGTGGGAAGGAGGAGGAGAGAAAGCCAAATTAGAAAAAGAAGAAACCAACTAAGCAAGCAGGAAAACTCAAATCTTTTAAGCTATTTGACAAAATATAACCTCGCATTCCCTCTGGAAGTAGGCCATTTGAGAGAAGTGAAACACACACCCCCCCGACCTCGTTATAAAATGCTGATTAACACGGTGCTATTGAAAGAATGATGTTTAGGAGCACAAGAAAAGGGTGGGAATAGGCGAGGGTGGGGAGGATGAGGAGTTTTTCTTTTTATTTGGACTTCTATCAAGATGAGGTATGGGAAGGAAATAGAAAAAAATATAATTTACTTTTTTTTCCCCCCAAAGACTGCTGGTAAAATTCCTAAAGGACACCAAGTGCCAAAATTAACTGTCTTGGTGTATTACTTTTAGACAGTACTGCTTAGATGAATCAAGTCAAGTCTTCAAGCAGCAGCGCAAGATAGCTGCAAGCTGAGAAAGAAGCACAAATTTCCTTGTTGTTCTGTGGTAAAACTCCGAAATTTGTGGAGATGTGTTTGCTCTTGGGCTTCTCATCTCATTCTTTCCCCCCATGGGGTATTTTGAATATTATGTCTCATGTTTGGTATGATGTATTTTTTTTGGAAATCAGAAGTATAAGAAAAAAGCAAAATATGAGAACAAAAAAGGAAAGGTGAAAAATAAGAATGTAAAACATAATATATATTAGTATTGACTATAGTTTTCATTACTCTCCTGAAGAAATTAATGTCATAAAAGGTAATAAACAGTTCTTGAACAGTGGGATATAGACTAGTGAAAACAGTTTACTGAAATTAATGGTGGTGGATTGAAGCAAACCTCCACTTTGGAATTAGTGCCAGACATAGTTTTCCTGAACCCTGTCCAACTGCCTGAGCGACAGACAATTTTCATTCTATTTGTGCTAAAGGCTTATGACTAGTGCTGGAAAATGGAGCCCTTGCCCTTGATCTCAGTGCAGATTAAAAAAAAAAAAAAGCAGAACTGTGCCAATTTGTTTCTTCTGCCAATAGAAGCCCTTGTGCCTTGGGTAATGCAAAACAATAAGAAGTTCTCATGAAAACTCTCCATTGAAAGGAAACCCACCAAGAGCCATGTCTCTCTGCTGCATTCATCAGCCAGTTTCTGAGATTCTCACAATGTCAGCAAAATGCAGAAGGCAAGGGCAGAAAATATCTACCAGCCACTACTCAACATTTTTTCTTTTCCATCTTTCACTGTTCAGCACTTGGTGACACTGGATATAAAATGTATTCTATCATAAATAACAAAATTCCTTTTTCTGCTAATGCTGATCTTCCTACATTCCAGTACTGCGTGCAAAATTTGTGCTGTTCAGTCCCCGTTGTCTGAAGTTGATCCTATTTCTGAAGGATGAAATATACATTTGAGACAACTCATAGAGAGTTATAAACAGTGGCTACACTGTATTGCTGTCAGCCAACTAATCTGCAATTGCTTTTTCCTAGGTTATTAATAAAATCAGAATCCCAAGCAGCAGGCGTTTGCTTTCATTGTACAGTCTGCACTTGTGACATGGTACATGTGGAAAATTTTGAGTGCACTGCAGTGAATGGTCTGTGGGTTAGTTTTTAGCTTCCGCTAAGTACCTGGCAGGCTGCCATAGCTGAAGGATTCTGGGAACTGAAAGGCTCCCAAGTACAAACTGCCAGCATTAAGTAGTCCTGACAGCTCTGCTCCTTCCACACTTGGCAGCAGTTCAAAGTGCTCTTTCATTTGAAAGGCTGGAAGGCTGCCATGTGCAATGCAGATTTGCTGTGCCTGCTCTCATAAGGAACTGATAAATGCCGTTGCTGTTGCCATGGGGACAGAAGGCTATCAGAATGGCCTTGTGATCTGCAGCCTCTCAGCTCTGCAGGGTTTTTTTTTTTTTTTTTTTATGGTGAAATAAATGTTCTAGAAAAGGTTAACTCTTGAAGGGCAGGAAGCGATGGTTTGAAAAGACAGGGTGAGGTATTGCACACCGCTCTTCCAAACAGTTTTGAACAAGATTAACATGTACCTGCAAACTATCCTTATTTGTGAAAGTCTGTCTTTGGATTTTTTGAAAGATGACAAGAAGAGAAAGAGAAGGGAAATCCTTTTCCCTCAGTCTGTCCCACCAGAAATCTCTTTCGTTTCAATGTTTTTCAACAGAATTAAATGGCTGCCCCCTTTCTTTCTGTAAATATCCCTATTTGTAGTTTTCAGATGTTGGCAGGTATGAGTTAATTTAGAGTTCAATCCTGCAAGCTGCCAAATGCCATCAGATCTCCTTGACGTCACTGGGAGTTGCAGCACTCAGCAGGATTGGACCCATTATGTAGACTCCATGTACGGTTGATGTATGGGGAAAAAATGAAATGCTGCATTTTTTAAAAGAGATTTTGGTGACAATATAAACCCTGGAAGTGAAGCTCAGCTCATCACAGTCCCCAAGATTAAAATAAATACAGCCCTCAGCTATACACAGTTTGAGTAGGGCTATGAATGAGTATGTATATCTATACATATAGATAAACAAAAACATATATTTTAACCAGCAATTTACATCCATTTTAATGTGTATAATTTTCAACACATTGCTATTGAAGAAACAGAGTAATAAAATTAGGTCCTCTGAAGACATCTTGCTGAAGCACAGTAAATTCAATTCTGTTAAAACAAGGAGAATTCTAAGCATGACATCATATCATGGAACAATACAGTGTATATTTTCTATTTGTGAGATCATGCTATACAACTCAGGGATATAAAAGTACATTATGAAGATCAAATATAAGAATACATTTGTGGATAGAGTATACATAAAGAGCAATTCTGCAAACAAAGCATACCATGATTGACATTTTAACTAAAACTCAAAAAACAATATTTTGGGAACTTTGTGCTTTGTCAAATATCTATTTTAATGCTTCCACTAATTTGGCCTCTCTGCCTTTGGAAACCAATATATCTGTATCTGACTGTGTATGATATTTTTAAATTAATTGTTGAGTACTGTCACCATGCTAGACCCTGAACAAACACAAACGAAAGTGAATCCCTGCTCAATTAATTTACAATCTAACTTTCAGATTATACAGTTAACCAGTTAATGGTTAATCTGTATTTTTTTGCTTGAGATTATTCAAGTCACCACCATCTTCATTCTAGCCCTTTCTTAAGACCCATTTTTCCTATATAAGCTTTCCAACAGTAGGTCCTTTAAATTTATAGTTGGATTTATTGTTAAAAAGGATGGGAGTGTCTGAAGTAAAGGTTTGAATGAAGATGGTGGTCATTTGGAAAACAAGGAGATGCTTCTTATGACTGGAACAAACATGGAAATATTTACACATCTACAACACATAGACTCTCAGTACATTGACTGAATTCCATTTTAGCAAAACACAAAACCATGTTGAAGGGTAGTAAGGCAGCTGTGATTTTTATTGAGTTTCACATTTGATATTTAACATGACTAATAAGGGTCATATGTGCAAATCTAGATAAAAGCTACATGTACACATTTGTGAAGCAATTTCAACACTGCGAACAGTGCTGCACTTCCACAAGCCCCCACAGCATACAATGTTAGGTCAAAGGAGATATTTCTTCATAACTATATGGTTAAAAAATAATTGAGAAGTTAACTGTAATTCAACTGTAATTTCTTTACCTGATTCTCTCTGGGTTCTTGCCTATGGTTGTCATGGTAATTCTGGCCCGCTCTACACATTCTGCTCCTCTCACTGGAATTTCCTGATTATTCAGAAACTCTCGCTCCCCCCCCCTCAAAAAAAAAAAAATCCACAACCCTGCTTCATTCCTCTAAAAGCAGAAGAGCTTATGCTGTTAATGTTAAAAATCAGCTAAAGCTAACCTGTTTGCTCCACTCACCTGGAAATGGAGATAAGAAGATAAACATATAAATTGAAACAGCTGCTTAAATTTTTTTTCAGAGTCAACAACAAGGTATAAAAGTAAAGAGAAGGAAATGCTGGAAAGGTAACTGCATATAGAATTTCAGTATCCTATTCACAAGGACCCAGTCCCAGATCCTAGTCATACACATATTATTTGGTTCTTTTAGCTGCTAAGTTTCTGATAGCAGAAAAATATATTTTGCTGTTTGTTTTTTGCAATGTGACAGACACATCTATACCTACAGTGGGAGCACTAAAATATATTCTCCCCACCAGTATGACAAAGTAGAAGGCAACATTTTTATCAAGGGCTTCTGGTGACATTTAAGCCAAGAGAACCAAGCTGAACATGATTTGGATGCATCAGCAGAACCTAAAGAAAGATATGCACAACCTTATAGTATGTACAATTTGTGTCTGTATAGATATTTATAAGTATGTACAATGCTGATAATAACAAAATAAATGCCATGGTACTTGCTGTGTATCTTTTTAAAGTATACAATATATATAATTATGTATACATAACAAATATATATGTTTATAAAAATGTACATATTTTGATTGATTGTTCCTCTCTTCCCCACCCTCTGTATGTTGCTTGTTTTGGGGCAAAAAACTGAACTACGTGCAGCTATCATTACCATAAATACTTTGCTTGTATGTTCTGTGCCACACCCCCTCCCTTTGTCTGTTTAGATTAAAAAAACTCTTCAAGGCAGGGAATGTATCTCACCATAGGTTTGTACAGTGCCTGGCCCAGTGAAGCCCTATTCCTGACTGGAGCCTCTACATTTTACTGCAATACAAATAATTCATAATAATAATTGTAACTCATGTAACATTTATAAGTTAGATCCAATAATTTCCATCATATACTTTTGTTCTGAATGTATTCGTGTTGTATATGATCTACAAAGCTCACTGCCCTTTTCTCTATCCCTTTCCCTTTCTCTTTTGTGGTTTCTTGTAGAAGCCATTTTGATGCAGTCCTATAGCTGGATCCTGTTTAAGCATCCTATAGCATTCCAACCTTGACATTCTCTTCTGTAGCAACATATTACTGCAATCTGTGATATCAACTGAGACATTCGTGACGTCACCCGGAAACTGTAAGACCAGACAAGCTTGCAGTTCCTCAGGCTCTATCAGGTACTCAGGGACTACTAATCAGTTTTATAGGTTTTATTCTGAATGTGACCACCATGAATTTAGCTAATTTTAACCTAATAAAATACTGCCAAAAGAAACCTTGTATGTAGAGAAAAGTAGCTGTAGGTCTGGATAAGGACTCTGCAGCCATACCAGTCTAATTTTAATTTTTAAAGTAAAAATATCAAATTTTACTATATTCCTGGATAGTGTGATAAAACAGTAATGAATCCATTTTCACCTTATGTGCTGATACACACACACACACATATTCAGCAGCTGTTCAAAGGAAGAGAAGGTTTCAGTAAACAGCATTTAGGACATTTAATTACAACCTGTTAAAAAGTTCTTATATTGACTTTAGCCCCTTATTTTTCCTTTCATACATTTGTAATATGTATACAAAACAGAACCTCATTAGTCCACACACTTCATAAACAGCATAAAAATTACAGTCTCTCACTTTTCAGCAAAGTTTGAAGAGTGGAGTGCAGTAGCCACCTCTTGTTAAGTATGTTATCTTTACAAAATACATTCCAGTATATACATTTATGCATTATGAAGTATCATAAATAATTATAAAGACATTAGTTTTCAAAATAAAGTACATTGTGATGCTTTTCCTTTTTTTTAAATTTGTATTTGTTCATGTACTTGCAAATTCACAAAATTCAATAATTTGCAAAGGGTATCCCAGTTAGTGTAAATTAGGAAAGTTCTGCCATGCAAATTAGGTTCTCTATACCTTTAAAAAGCCAACATGTGCGTTAGCGTTAGCACAATATTATGTTATTATTATTATCTTTAGCTTTGAAAAACCTTGGAACATTTTCCAGACTGGATCTATAGAATATTTCTAAGGAAAACGTATAAAGAGAGAAAATCAGAACACTGACTAAGGTTGGTGGTCCTGGAGTGATTTTGGCAAAATAGGTCTGAAGATCCAGCCTCTATGTGGAGTCCAGTCCGGCTGAAAAATTCAGCAGTGGAGGTATTTTACCATCTAAACACTCTTAGACAAAGGTGTGGTATAGGTGAACTGCCTGCTCCTGACCTCTTCCAGACTCCTATTATTGCAGCTGCTATGATGTAAGGCTGAGTATGGAAGAGCTAAGATATCTGAGGCTCAGAGAGAAATGCTGAGAGCAGCTGTTTTACTGTAAACAGTAACAAGGGTTTGACTTCACTTGCAAGCTGGGAACATTCACACTTTTTGCATAAATAATACTTCAGGAATTTGATCTAGATGTTCACAGTGAAACAAAAAAAACTAAACACAACACTCATGTCCCTTATGTATGTTCTCAACATGATGACTAAAGGTATTTCTTAATAATGAGTTATTGCAGCAGTGAATGAAGCAAACTGCACAGACATGCTTACACGTGCATATGCACACAAACAAATCCACAAGGCCTTTCTGTCAAGCACATTCATACACAAATTCACACAGATACAGAAAAGGAGCAGGAATATCTATCTGTCTTAGTTATTTCTAAAGCTTCTATCACCTAGGTATCTATGTGACAATTAGATACCAAATATATTCTGTGCTGTAGCAGACACTGCTGTCTACATATTACAGAGCTACAAACAGAATCACAAACGGGATACATTAGTGCATAGACAAATGTAGGCGTTTTCCCCGTAGCCTGCTGCTGCAATTCATGGATGTTAGGGAGTGAATTTCAGTCACCATTTTCTCCATTACACCCCCAAAGATTATTTTATCCAAAAGCAAGCTAAAAATCCTAGATAGGCAACAAATTGACCCTGAAGGCAATTGAGGGAGGATCACTGACACTTCCCTGCCCCGCCCCACCCACACACACTTGGGGCCAGATCCTCCAGTCCATTAAAGCTGTTTTATGCCACTCTGTCAATGCAAAGCAGTCCTAAAAGCATCTTAACCAGTTACTTGAGGATCCCCCAGTATAGGGTAGAGAAATCTTCATTTGGCATATAGACACTGTAGTGGCTCCTAAGCACTCCTTCTTTTGGGCCCCCATGCAAGGGTTGTAGCTGGGAAAAAGGGGAACTACCCAGAGCATCTCTATACCTCAGTTATTTCCAACTGCTAGAATAAATAAAAAATAAAAAATAGAATAGCTCCTTTGGGGGCACTGGCAGCCAGTGTAAAAACACAGTAGCCCTGATGCTATTCTAATTTACACTGGGGACTATGCGCTGGCAGTCAGACAGCCTCAGGATGATGCAAAGATGGCTTAAAGCTGTCTTTGCACCACCCTCTTCTGAGCTGTGCTAAGAATAGTTCAGCCAAAGCTTGGGATCTGGGCAAAAGTCTCTCATCCCAGGGGCTTTTCAAAAAATACCCCATATTAAATATAAAACTATACAAATCCTAAATCTCTTTCCCCTTTAATACTACAGATCACAAGCTAAGGGTATGTCTACACTACCCGCAGGATCGGCGGGCAGCGATCGATCCAGCGGGGGTCGATTTATCGCGTCTAGTTTAGACGCGTCTAGTCTAGATGCAATAAATCGACCCCCGAGCGCTCTCCCGGCAACTCGTGTACTCCAGCTCGGCGAGAGGCACAAGCAGAGTCGGGGGAGTGGTAGCAGTCGACTCACCGCGGTGAAGACACCACGGTAAGTCGATCTACGTAGCTGAAGTTGCGTAACTTAGATCGAGCCCTCCCCACCCCCCCAGTGTAGACCAGGCCTAAGAAAGCATAAGGTTTGGTCAGTCCTTGGATAGGAGATCAGGGGAAACTTGGGTAGTCCAGGAAGTGTTGCTGAAGATTCAGTAGGTGTGCTTCTAACCAAAACACTAGTTACATGCTAATGCTATGCTGCTGGATGTGCAGTCTTTTGAATCAGAGACTAAACTAATGCCATGGCCACCCGAACTCCTCAAAGATCCCATGGCACTCCCACAAATGTAAAGGTGTTAATTTCAGTGTCCTTAGTCAAATTCCAAGGTGGTTAATTACATTCTGCTTCTCTGTTTGTGTTTAACTGGAGATGGGATTCTTTTTCACTCTATGGCCTAAAAAGTTGTGTGTAGAGTTGATGTACGCTGTTAAACAGCTACCATGTTCAACCCCACATGTGGCTGTATTTCTTCAGGTGATGTTATCTATCTATACTTCGGGATCCTGGAGCATGAAAGACATCCTAAAAACGTAAGATGTTAATGTTATCTCCCTTCTCTTTCCATCCATGGGGGAAAAAACAACAAAAAAGCCAAAACATTTTGAGTGACAAACATTCTTGGGCTCCAATCACATTCAAAGCTCTAATTAAAGTCTCATGATCTATGGCTAATATAGGGGCATTGATGGGCAGCTGGAAATGTATCTCTCCTTCTGAGCCCTTTTCTCTGATGGAAGTTCTAAGGGATAAAGACTCACAAAGTTATATACTTGCCTTTCCCTTAATCAGATTCCTTTCCCTTAATCAGAATTTTGAGTGAACAAATGTACAGTCAGGCTAGGTCTACACTACCCGCCTGAATCGGCAGGTAGAAATCGACCTCTCGGGGATCGATTTATCGCGTCCCGTTGGGACGCGACAATCGATCCCCTAATCGACGCTCTTACTCCACCAGCGGAGGTGGGAGTAAGCGCCGTCGACGGGAAGCCACGGAGATCGATTTTGCTGCGGTCCTCACAGCGGGGTAAGTCGGCTGCGATATGTCGAATTCAGCTACGCTATTCACGTAGCTGAATTTGTGTATCTTAAATCGACTCCCCCCTGTAGTGTAGATGTAGCCTCAGTGTCAGGCAAGTGGCTCAGTCATTTGCCCAGATGTGTAATGAAAACCAGGAAACATTCTGCCCTCCCGCCGCTGCCCATACACATAACTCCATCTCAAGCTGAAAGCTTTCCCAAGTGGTGCTAAAGCCAAATAGTCTCTGCTAGTCTGGGTTGCAGTGCAACACTACTGCCTCTGGGGCTGAGTCTGTTCCAGGAGAATGATGCAAATATATTAGGGAAGGAAAGGAGCATAGGAAAAAAGTCGCTGCTTGAGAGAGCAAAACAAAAATAATAATAAAACAAACAACAACCCCATCTTGAAGTGAGATGAAGGAGCTTTTTTGCAGCACAGGGACTGGAAGGGACATACAGGCAGATATTTAATTCGGGAACAACTGAAGTCACTCACCTCTTTCCTCTCCGGCCTGGCCAGTCCTCAGACAAGAAGTGAGTCCAGTCAAAAGAGATACTGTTCTGAGTTTCACAATAACCCTTTCCATAGGTCACTAACTGACTCTTGCCATCCTGCCACAGCATCCTCCTCCTCATCTGTGATACTAGGGGCTGTGCTTTTAAGCGCTGAGCTTCCCAGAGAAAGAATCTGGGTGGACACTAACGCTCTTGTTGTTATGCACCAGCAGTTGGAATCAGTTCTTGCAAGCACCTTAATTAAGCACTATGTGATCACTAAACACCATATGGTACCAGGCGTAAAACAAACTAAGAAAATATCCTGAGAGAAAGAATTGGTCAGTGTAGCGGGGCCGTTACCCCGCTCCAGCCCGGAAGGGGTTAAAACAGCCCTGGGAAAGAGCTGCTCCTGGGAGCCAATAAGGTAGGCTGATTGGGGAAGCAGCCACAGCTGGGGCCACGCCCCAATCAGGCCACAGCTGGCCCTATTAAAGGGCGGTGAAGCAGTCTCTCTCTAGCCATGGAGAGAGAAGGACTTGGCTGCCTGGGAGCTGAGCAGGGTGCCTGAGGTAGAACAGAGCAGAGCAGGGCTGGGGAAAGGCAAAAGAGTGGGGAAGCTCCAGCCTGGCAATTCCCCAGGCTGCACGCCTGGCTAAAGGCCCAAGGCAGAGGTGCAGCCCAGGGTTAGGAAAGACAGCAGGTCCAAACCCCCCTTGCCAATAATAAGTGGTTTATAGACTGCAGTCTGCCCCAGTGAGCAGGGGCGAGACAATGACTGGCAGTAGCCACTGAGGCAAGGTGGGGATAGAGGGTTGGGGGTTCCCTAGGGAAGGGAGACCCAAAGACTGCAGGGGTACTGCAGAGAGCAGACCCCTGAGGTAAGGGGCACTGGGGTCTGGGAGGGACACAGGGTCCAGTGGCAAGCGGGACATCGGCCAGCAGAAGGTGCTCTGGAGCTGGAAAACTAATTCCCGAGACAACCAGCAGGAGGCGCTGTGTCGGTGAGTCATCCCATTGCTACAGTCAGTTAAATTCCAGCTCCCACTAGAGCCGGAACTCTCTGGAAATGTGGACAACAACTGGAGAAGGCTTAAGCAGTGCATCACTCTGTATCTGCAAGCAAAATGGGGGCCAGCAAAAAAGATGTCAGAAGATAGTCTTATTTCTGACAATAGCTAGTTCTGAAGCACTTGATGTGTTTAATAGTTTTCAGTGAATTCAGGCACAGGAGATAACTATGAAATTGTATTACAGAAATTTGAGGAGTTCTCCCCATTAAGATGGAAATACGTAAGAGAGATGCTTTACAAGTACAGAAGTACAAAAAGGTGAAACCATAAAGTTTGACTGATCTAAGGCTGAACAGCCAATTTTCCAATTTTGAAGGGCTCCTGGATAAGAGACCAGATTGTGATTGGGATCTGGGACAAAACACTCAGAGAGAGACCACTGGATACACAGAATTAAAACTTTGAAAAAGCAGTTAGAATTTGCCCAGCAAAGAAAGAGACCCAGTCCAGAAAAACAGGATGAACAGTGCTCTGATACTGTGGACATGACAGAAAATCCAAAATACTTCAAGAAAAGACCTGAGGCAGAAAGGCATGCAGGGCTCAAATTCAGTGTCTACCAAAAACAGAACATGGGGCTGCACATGCTGTGGCAAACAACACAAGCCAAGACAATGCTCACCATATGGAAAAGGATTTAAAACTGCAATCAATTACATCACTTTGCAAGAGTTTCCACTTACCAGCAGAGTCTGCACAAGCATGGGCAAAGCGGATGATAACAGCACCACTAACTCAGTGGAATTCTTCACAGGTGCAATGAACAACATTGCAGCACAATATGAATGGACTCTCACCTAAATGTGTCATACCCTTGGTCTCCTCAAGAGGGATATTAATTGGAGGAACAGGGAACTAAAACAATTGAGAACATCTTCCAGGAGGTAGGGAAGCTGTTGAGAATACAGAACAAAGCTGAAACAGCCTCAAAGGTCCAAGCAACAGTACAGGGCACCTCAAAGATTAATTGAATATTGTTAGAAAGTTTATGAAGTTAGTTAGAAGTATTTGTAATTATTATGTTAAATTTTTTTAAGTGGTGGTATTAAGTTTTAGCCCTTAAAGGCACATCTTCCCTTCCAAGCCAAGCTTCCTAGTCAGAGTCTGGGCAGGGTGTTGTGATATACAGCCAGCTGGAATCAGACACCAAATAACACAAGTCTTGCAAGCATCTTAAACATTGTGTGATCACTGATTACCACTCCACCCATGCCCCCCAAAATGCCTCCTAGAAACACCAAGCCCTGCTGCTGCTTCCACAGCCGCATAAAGCTACTGTCACCATCACTAGGAAAACCTTCCAAACAGACATTGGGATCACATATCTCACAGCTCCAAGCAGGTAAAAAGAAATCCTACTCTAGAATGGTATGCTAGTGTTATGCAGAACAAATGTCCACATGGAACTAGCCTAAATCTGTGTAATGAGGGGGACTGGGCATTTGATGCTCCCTGCTGGAGGTCCCACTGCCTTAAAGCACCTGCCCAAAGGTGGTGTCCTTCTAGAGGAAAAGAACAGTTGCAGGTTGAGATGTCCAAAAGCTGCCTAGAGAGGCCACCCAGGATCAGCTGCTGGGAGAACCAATAAGAACTGGCAAGAAGAGCCGGAAGTGGGCAGAAGTCAATCAGGACCCATCACACAGGGTAAAAAGAGCTGGCTTCTGCTTTGTGGGTGAAGCAAAGGAGGAGGATCTCCCCTGTCTTAACCCCAAAAGCCTGGCCTGCTTGGGTGCCTAATGCCGATTGCACCTTTTTGACTGAGTCAGCATGTAATAACATGTCCTCACCTCATGAATGACCTCCCATCTGTGGTCACAGCATTGCACAGGATGTTCCTCTTTGGTGCCCTCTATTGTGCTCTCCCTCAGCCCTGCAATAGCTTTTCTCAGCCTTTGTCTTCTCTTGACTCATCCTCTAGGTATTCTGTGGCCCTCCAGCCATGTCACAAGAAAGTCTAAACCCCTTCTGGGGTAACGCGAACAAGTCCAAACGTAAGTCCAAAGAAATCTGGCAAACAAATGCCTCTGCTTCCCCTTTCAGGCTCCACTGTAGTTCTCATGTTGGCTCTATCTCAGGACTTCAGCTGTAGGAGTCTAATGTGCTCCTGTAGTGGTTTTCCTCAGTTTAACAGACAGGAAGCAACAATCTCAGGGCTTCTCTTCCCTAGAGACCTGTCTCTTCTGCAGTTTCTCCCCAACTGAGCTCCCTCAGTCTACTTAAAAGGCCTAGCGCCCTTTCCTCTTGCCAAGAGACAATTAGTTAATCACCTCCTGGGATGAAGCATGACTGGGGTTCTTTCCCTTGCCTTGCAGTTGATGGTGGTTAAGCCCCATCACATAACCCCCTTCTTTTTCAGACAGTACCTGTCAGTGTACTGAGTTACTGTGCTGGGCCCTGCAGGCATTCCAGTTCTTTCTGTAATTCACGTACTTGGGTGGACAAATGGTTTTTGTCATTTAGCACATCTTCATAATGTTCTTTCCAATATTCTTAGTCTTGCATGTCTATTCGCAGGGCCTCCTCTGCAATGGCTAACAGATCCCAGAGTCCTCAAATCTGCATAGAGTCAACTGTCACCCCAGCTGCCAGGTCAGGGTCCCTGATCAGGAGAAGTTTCTCTGGTCTCCTCCCTCAGGATGACTATCTCCCCTGAGTTACTCAATTTTTTCCCTCTCCCGCATGGGCCTGCTCTTGGCCTCTAGAGGCTGAGGCCCTATTGTCACATGACTTCATGGTTCACAGTATAGCTAGCGCCTGTTTGAGTTGTTGCCAATTCTTCTCATATACTAAGTCTAGTCTTGCCTGACCAATTCTTGCTCTTGTTTTGTTGCCTCCTCTATTTTCTGTCATGCAGCTTTCATCTCTTCCAGTTCCCTGTTTGCCTCAAGCAATTGTGTTGCCAGGGCTTGCAATTGACTTGATATTGCCTGTTTGGCTCTCCTGACCTGCTCAATAGAGCCTGTTGATATCTTGCTCCTTGCGCAGAGCCATCCAGCTCAACAGCCCATGTCCAAGTGAAGGCTGTCTTATGATCAACTGGTTCAAGCATGAGCAGTACCCTGTCTGGTAATAGGGCCAGGAAATTAGGCTAATCTGTCTACAGTAACAGGCCAGGGGAGGTCTCTTACCACGCTGACCCTGAGCTTGCTCATCCAACCTTGTTGTTCTATCTCTCTCTCTCTCTCCTGTAGGGTAGACCTGTGGTTCTCCATGTGCACAAGAGATGTGCATTGGAAAATGCTGATCTATTCTCACTATCAGGAGGCTATTCCCCCAAACTAGTGTTGACTCCAGGTGTGAGCAAATCAGCCTAGCAGTTACCTAGTAGGCTGCAGTACACCCTCTTCCGACAGAACATCCCAACCACAGACTTGGCTGTAGTAGCAGTTCAAATAGCCACACTCCATGAGCAGGCAGTCTTTTTTTTTTTTTTTTTTTTTTTTTTTAATATGACCTAGTTGGCCAGACAAGAAACACACAATAAGGTTTACCTGACCAATTCCTGGGTGCCTGTCCCAGGTACCTCGTAACAATTGAGGCACCACTATATCTTCTAGTTTCTTAGAAATTCTTAAACAGTTCTGTACCTATCTCCATGTGTCCCCCTTGCCATCCCAGTGGCAAGGTTCTCTGTTTCCTTACTTCCCTTGGTATGGTCCCTTCAATCCAATCCCTCATTTGGGTGGCTCAGCTTCCATATAGCCCTCCGCCGTTGTCAGGGGCTCATCAATAGATGTTGGCCGAAACCTCTGGACCCAACCTTGAACCCCTAGAAATTGTTCTGGGACTATAAGGTCCACCACCGTGTCTAATGAGTTTGTTGTGGGCTGCAACCATTGTGTTGCCAGGCCACTTTAGGGCACCATTGCAGGGTAAAGGCTCTGTTCTAAACTGGTGGAGATATGCTTCCAGGGTCAGTCCCAGTCTATCCAGAATGGCCTCTTTTACAAATTTGTAGCACCTCACCTGCTTGTTGGACAAAGCTCAGTAAGCCAATTGAGTGTCTCCTGACAGGGGCCACTCAAGTTGCCCAAGAAGATCAGGTCCATCCTGCCATAGCTGCTACCTTTTTAAGGTGCACAAAAATGCTTCCAGGCCAATTTTGAGAGGCCTGCTACTGGTCTATCGGAATTTTTTTCTCCCCAAACTGGTTCTGTGGGGTCCACTTTTCTAGGCATTGCAGGAAGCATTCCTGTTGAGCATCTCACTGTTGTTGCTACCCTTGTAGTAGGCACAACTAATGAGCATGTATCTGCTCCTGTTGCTCCACCAGCATGAGGCCTATACCCTCCATATTCCCCAAACTCCAGGAAAAAGCGTCTTGGTCTGTCCCTCTTCCCCTCACCTTTAGGCTAGTTGGTATCCCCCGGCCCCCCGTCCTTGGGGGAGGAGGGTTTCAAATCCCACTTCTGATACCACATGTAATAGCATGTCCACACCTCATGGGCACCCCTCCCCCATCTCTGGTCACAACTTTGCATGGGCTCTTTATCTCTGGCACCCCCTACTAGGCTCTCCTGCAGCCCTGGAATGGCTTTTCCCAGCCTTTGTTTTCTTCTGATTCACCATCTGGATATTCTGTGGCTTGGCCCTCCAGCCCAGTCACATGAAATCTAAATCCCTTTAAGGGAAACACGAATAAGTCCAATTGAAAATCCAAACAAATCTGCAAACTAATACCCCTGCTTCCCCTCTCAAGCTCCATTGTAGTTCCTTTGTTGGCCCTACCTCAAGGCTTCCCCTGCAGAAGCCTAACCTACTCCTATAGTGGTATTCCCCCATTGTTTCCTGTCTGTTAAACCCTATTCCAGGTCTTCTCTTCCCCCAGAGAGTCCTGTATAGTCTCTCACCAACTGAGCTTCTTCAGTCTACTTATAAGACTTAGCTCCGCCTCCTTTGGCCATGAGGCAATTACTTAATCACCCCATAAATGTGGAACATGACTAATTGGGGTTCTCATTTGTCTTGCAAATCATGCGGATTAAGCCTCATCACACAGAAAAAAGGCTGTTTTTGTTTATCTTGTGGAATTTAAAGTCCAATTGGCCATTCTGAGTTGGATATCAATTGACTAAAACGGATCTTGCCTATTGAGATGCTCCACTGGCTCTGGCAAGGCTGTGACGATCAGCAAATTTACCACCCTTGTAATTCACAATGCCACTGAACTGCCCTCTTCTATTAGGAAAATTCTCTCCTGTTTTAAAGCATACCTGTCAAAGAATTTAGGCTTCCAACATTAAGCAGTTAAAAACTGGTGGCAAACAATCTCCAAATTCTAAATATTTATTTATTAATCCCAGCACTCAACTACTCTGAAATGGAACCCTAGCTCCTAAATGAGATAATATATTTGCTAGGCTCATATAAATCCTTTCTTTTTACCCATGGCGTTGGCCCTTGCAGAGGACTTTCCTCATTCCCACTTTTTACTCTGCCTACTGCTGAAGTCCCTTCATTCCAGTGAACCATCTCTGATCAAGGAGAACTGAACCTAGGAGAACTGTAAGTAGCATTACTGAGATTGTTGATCTAAGGGGAACCATTCCAAAACCATATAAGATGTTCCCTCTGCCAAGAAGCGCTTACGTCTGGAACACGAACCTTCTATGGGTTAGCACACTGCATTGTTACTAGACCAGCCATGGTGTAATGTTGAGTTCTTGTGCTTCATTTCTGACATTGCAGAAATTTTAACTTTCTCAGAAAGAAACGTTTCCCTTCCATGTCAATTTCTTTTCTCTGAGATCTTGGATCTGCTGATCCTTATCTTATGGGTTGGGCCCTTTAACTAAAGTGAAGGGGTCCAAATACCTGCTTTCTCTTCCTGAAATAGCTTTAGATGCTAAGATACATAGTTAATACAACTTAATTTAAGATTATCAGCAGTCAATGCCAAAATATTTGAGGAAAATATTTTTACTGAGCATTTTGCCTCCAAAACTATCTAAATTCCCTCTTAAGGAAACCACAGTCCCCAACTTTGTGCACATTACACAGAGAGTGAGATCACTTAACATGGGCCAGATTCTCAGAGAAAAGAAACCCAATAAAGTAAGTCTTTCAGTCTCTTCTGACATCACAAGAATCCCCCCTCTTTTTTCCTTAGTCATGTTTTGACATTGGACAGTAACTCCCATCATACTATCTCCATAATTCTAGGAAAACTCAAGTCAATCTTGGGATGAAGTCGTCCAGAGTTCAAAGAACCCTTTCTCTATGTGAAAAGTACAGTATTGTTCCTTGATCAATAATGCACCAAGTTTTGAGGCCCATCAGGAGGAGGCTATGACAACCAAGGAGGCCAGATTTTTAGATAAGCTGAGCCTCACTGAATCTTCTTATCTGGGGATTGATTTCAAGACCAAATTCAGGATCCATAAAGGGCACTTGAATCTCCTAGGGGGTTTCAGGATTGAGCCTCTGGAGCTGCTTCAGTAATGCTACAGATGCCTGAATGTTTGTTTGCAACTGAATCAGTCTGCTTGCTTTCTTGGGGACTGAATATACCAGTGCTTGATGCTTATTTTCCTAGGAGGGTTTGGGTTCTCCACTGCCATCTCCTTCAGGTCAAAGAGGCCCCTCAGAGATAATCTTCCTTGGGGGCAAAAGAGGCCTATTCTCTCCCCCCTCTCAGGCTGTGAGGGGAGACTTGCACTGAAAGCAGGATCTGGTCTTCCTTGGATTCTTCTGCTGCATGCTTCTGTGTTTGGCCATCCACATTTCAACTCCCAAGCAGAGGTGAAGGCAACTTGAACTAACCGAGCCAAGTTGGCAAAAGATGGGGAGGGGGGAGTATAGAAAAATGTGAAGGCTCTGAAAGAAAGCCAGAGTTCGAAGGTACTGTGCGTAGTGTAGATGGGCAGGCCTCTTCACCCTGTTGCCAATGTCTGACAGTTCTATTGTCTATTCCACCGCTGTTGTAAACTATCAGCAAAGGGATCCATCCCATCTTCTAATGATCAGTTGACCCAGACTCAAAAGAGAATGCAGTTACATTAAGAATCCCCTTTCCCAGAATAGGGCTAGGTGTCCTTTTACTGGCTCTGCAACATCAGCAGTTACACTAAAAAAACCCATTCCCAGAGCTAAGCTGAGCAACCCTTCCTGCTCCTACACCAGCAGCAACATGAATAAGCCCAATTTCTAGAGCTGGCCTAGACACCCCCACTCCACCCCAGCTGGTCCAGCAGCACCAATATAGAATCAAACAAACATAATTCCCAGAGCAGCAGTAGGAGCCCCCTGCTGCCCTCCTAGAATCAATTACACTAACAAACCCTATTCCTAGAGAAGTATGTATCCTTGATGACATTTTCCATGGTGCTAGTGCACAAATAGGAAAATAAACAAAAGGAAATCCATGTTGTATTCTGCCAGTTAGAAACATGGGGTGGAGCAGAGAGGGAATGTGGAAGGAAATCACTGGCCAGCAAATGGAAACTGTCAAAACTGGGAGTGCAAGAAAATGTTCCAGTTTCTGTTAGAATATTACAAACAAATGAAAAACCCTAAATAGCTGACAGTTTCTGTCTAACTAGATGAGCATATTTAACAAGTCAGAGCTCAAAATGTCTTGCTTGGGCTAGCTTCCCTCTATCTGAGAGCCATTTAACAGTCACATGAAGACAGCCACTTGTGCACAGAGTACATGAGCCTCAGTTAAACTGCACATACTGCAAGCCTTCACATCAGATACAAACAGCACAATCTCCCAGCTATACAAGGGCTTGAGTGAGGTCAGTAACTGGATAAAAAGTAATGGCTGAAGATACATCCTGGAATAACTGAAGTGATGCTGGTATAGAAAAGGAAGCACTTTAAAGAACGTGTCAAAACTGTAACATCACCATTGAGGTTATCTGCCCTCAGATGATTGAATGCTGGTGGCCACCTGGACTCCTCAGAGCTGGATACCCAAATACCCACCAGAGCAAAAATGCCCCTTTCCATCTTTGGTAACAAAAACAGCATGCAATGGTTCTGGGGTACCCAGGACTGTGAGTCACCTTGTTTCCTCCTGCCGCTAGTGAGAGGTAATCTTGCCCGTGGTGGCTGGGCGTTTGCTCTCTAATACCACCAGCCTATCAGCCACTCTCAAGCACACTCCTCTGGGCTGTGCCAGCCCTGTCTTTGCCTTACAAGTTAAAAATAGGTGCACCCCAGTTCCCAAGTCCCTTTTAATCATTTCCCTGTGATATCCAGCTGCTGACACTGGATACTCACCAGAACCTCTGTCCCCAAAGGTGCAATGTACCCTGGTTTACTAGTTTTACCTTAAATCATTGCTCCTATAAAATCACTTTGCACATGTGAGCACTTACAATAAAACAAAAATAGGTTTATTTAAGAAAAAAATAAGAGTTAACTAGAAACAAGAGAGTGATGGAAACAAATGGTTACAATACAAAACAAAATCATAAAATGCTAGCCTGGGTCTATTCTCATTGCCAGCAGATCGAGGGACATGATTATTCCCCTGTATTCGGCACTGGTGAGGCTACATCTGGAGTATTGTGTCCAGTTTTGGGCCCCCCCGCTATAGAAAGGATGTGGACAAATTGGAGAGAGTCCAGCGGAGGGCAATGAAAATGATTAGAGGGCTGGGGCACATGACTTATGAGGAGAGCCTGAGGGAACTGGTCTTATTTAGTCTGCAGAAGAGAAGAGTGAGGGGGGATTTGATAGCAGCCTTCAATTAGAAGGGGGGGTTCCAAAGAGGATGGAGCTAGGCTGTTCTCAGTGGTGGCAGATGACAGAACAAGAAGCAATGGTCTCAAGTTGCAGTGGAGGATATTAGGAAAAACTATTTCACTAGGAGGATGGTGAAGCATTGGAAGGGGTTAGCTAGGGAGGTAGTGGAATCTCCATCCTTAGAGGTTTTTAAGGCCTGGCTTGACAAAGCCCTGGCTGGGATGATTTAGTTGGGGTTGGTCCTGCTTTGAGCAGGGGGTTGGACTAGATGACCTCCTAAGGTTTCTTCCACCCCTAATCTCCTATGATTCTTAATAGTTAACTTTCCTAGATAATAAAGTAGATTTTTGCACAACTGGGGCTGGCTTCACATGAACCAGGATCCAATTTTTCATGAGAACATCCTCAATCCCCAAGATGTCTCCTTGGTTAAAGCATACAGAATGTTTTTCCCCACCCTGTGTTATATTGAAAGTCTTTTGTCTCTATTCATAGGCAGGATGATGGCTCTGTCTGTTGTAACCTTCCTTTTTTACCTCCAAGTGGTTTTGATTGTTTGCAGTTGTCTCTGGTGGTTTTCCATTGAAAGGCTTGGGATGGAGCAAGGCTAGACAACTGAGCCTTGCATTACGTCACTGACTAACCAGGAAGGGGTGACAACTCTCTTCTGCATAAATGGGCCATGAGCAAGACTTATTATCCATAAGGCTACGATTAGGTCACACAGCCCGTGACCTGTCCATGACTTATACTAAAAATACCTATGATTAAATCTTGGGGGGGGGGGGGGAGGGCATGGATTGGGGGTGGCGCCCGGAACCTGCAGCACCAGCTGTTGGGGGCCGCCGACCGCGGCTGCTCTGGTTGGCAGGGTGCAGTCCGCTGCTGGGGCCAGCGGACCGCGGCTGCTTAGGCCGGCCAGGGACAGCTGCCCAGGGCCGCAGACCATGCTGCTCTGGCTAGCTGCTCGGGGACTGCTGCCTGGGGTCGCAGACCTCAGCTGCTCTTGCTACCCGCCCGGGGCCACCAGAGCAGCAGCTGGTGTGGCTGTCCCAGGGGCCACCTGAGCAGCTGGCCATGGAGTCAGCTGCTTGGGCAGCCCTGGGATCAGCTACACTGGCCCCTGCAGAAGTCACAGAGCCCTAATGATCCCCTGGTGACTATTTTTTACTCCAAGTCTATAAAGCATAATTTCAATATGAATACATTATTCATTAAATATTACCTGTACATATATCTCACAATGATTATGAATCTTTAAGTTACAAGCTTTCCGTAGATACCTTACACATTACTCTTTATGGATAAATATCCTGCAAGACGTGGGTTTGGTGTATTGAGTTTGAAAGCTCTGAGGTGAGAGTTATTTGCAAAGCATAGGAGACCCTTTGCCAAGGAGCCTCAGTCTCCTACCGCATGCTCTCCCATTGGATTCAGGCTCAGTCACAGTGATTGATGCATCTGTGACCTCAAAACTTTATTATTGTTATGCTTTGCACTCAGAGGTATGAACTGCTTCATTCATCTAAATGGTTGTTAACTCTGAAACCCATTGCTCTATGGCCCTCCACCAAAAATCACCCCAAAGGGGGACTATGTGGGAGGGAGGGCCCTGCTGTCATCACTCCATTATGAATTAGTGGGGAGGATGCCATCAGAAATTTTGTGACATTTTTAAGGATATAAGATACTTATACAGAAGATAAAATACACTTTAAAAAAAATGTGCTGATGCCACTACTGCCAGCTTCTGACTCAGTGACGAATATTTCTTAGTGGAGGATTTATCCTAGTACCCTCGTGTACTGAATGATACACAGAACAAGTGTTCTTAACATTCTCTTTAAGCTAAAGAACAGCTTTGTTAGTGTCTACCCTCATTCAGCTTTTCTCTTCACTCCAAGCACTGTTCAGCACACTAAACACTCATTCTACTTGACTATTCCTGTTAAACACAGGTATAGGTATAACAATGTCTTGAATAAACATTTTGTACTTATAAAAACAAGCATTTTGATTTATGAAATGAAAATTGGATGTTTCAGGTCCCTAAAGAAGTAGCTGAGACACTGAGATGATATATGAAAAACTGGGACTGTCCCAATATGGTAACTTTACCCATCTGGAGTGTGCTGAGGGCCCCAGATTGCTTTAATTCAGCCTTGTATTGGGAGATGGGGGTCCAAGAGGTACTTTGAAAGAGATACTGGAGGGGCTGGAGGAAAGGGGTCAGGATGAAGTCAGGGAAAGGAGAGTAAGGAACAGATGAGTGCAGGATAGATGGGTAGGGAAATTCTGGTATGGCAACATTCTGTTGCAGCGAGGACAATTCTTGGCAGTTTGCTGCCCCCTTGACTCCCTGAGAAACACAAAGGAAAATTCCAACAGGATGTAGTTGAGATGCCTTTAGAATAGCATCTGGAGAGAGACCCCCAAAAATATTTCAGTTTCTCCCTCCATTCTTCTTTCTAAGAATTGGCCTCAGTAAGGCCGGTCTTAGGGGGTGTGTGACTGCCCAAGGATTGGGAGGGGAAGGAAGCTGAAAAACTGCAGGGGAAAGAGACAAGTCAGGGGGTATCCTGATCTCACACCCCAGCTCCCAGGGGGACCCTCCCTGTGCCTTAAGGTCCCAGACCCCCTTCATGTCCACCCAGCTCCTAGTGGGCCCCTCCCTGTGCCCCCAGGTCCCTGCCCCACCAGGTCCCAGGGGGGCCTTCCCTATGCCACCAGGTCCCAGCCCCCGACATGCCCACCCAGCTCCCAGGGGCCTCTCCTGTGCTCCCAGATACTAGCCCCCTTCCATGCCCACCCAGCTCCCAGGAGGCCCCTCCCTCTGCCCCCCGGGTCCCAGATTCCCAGTTCCCAGAGTGTCACCCAAGTCTTCAAGGTCCCCCTCCCCTATGCCACACTCTGACCCCCCAGTTCCTCATGCTCCCCAGCTCTCAGGGGTTCCCCCTTTTTCTTGCTCATCCCAAAGACAGATGTCAGTGAAGGAGGTTGGGGATATTTCAGGAGTGAACCTTCCACCATCACAACCCTCCCAAGCTACCTCAAATTAGGGTGACCATCCGTCCCATTTTTAAAGGGACAGTCCTGTTTTTTAGGACTTTTTCTTATATAGGCGCCTATTACCCCCCACCCCCATCCCGTTTTTTCACAGTTCCTATCTGGTAACCCTACCTCAAATGCACTGGAGTGTTTCATTTTAACCTCTCCCCCATCCCCTCCATTAACCCACCTTCCCTGGGACTGGGAAGGGGCACTTGAATATTGGGGATGTTCAGTACTGGGATGTAGGGAGCGATCTGCCCTTCTGGAGCCCCCATGTCACTGCCACCCCTGCATTCCCACACCAGTGAGATGCTATCTGTACTCCTCTGGGTCCTTCCCCCACTTTCTGGGGCTCTCAGGTCACCATGCTTCCCTGCCACCACAGCCCTCAGGTGTCCTCCTGTCACTGTGCCTACCTTTGGCCTGCTGACCCATTGTGGGGAGCCCGGAAAGGCAGCCGAGGCTGGGATGATGAGGGGGTGGATGGGGAGCTCAGGGAGGCAGCGGGGGAAAGGGACACCAAAATACAAGTTCACATTTTCCTTAAGACCAGCCTTGAGCCTCAGGGCTGAGCAACGCATGATACATGATCTGCATCAAGACAGGGGGACCACTGAGGACATTTCTGTAGCTTCTAATTTTACTCTCCAGTCCTTGCAACACTCTCTTATAATCTTGAAAATATCATCCTAACCTGCCAACCCACTCCCCCCAACACCCGATTTTGTGGTTCTCTGGCAAATATTGATTCCTTAATCTGTTTGTTTTTTCAGTTAAAAAAGTTAAGTTAATTTTGTACTGATAAAAGATGGATTGACAGCTCTGGAATCTCTATTAATCCATAGCACAGAGAGCATCAGAGTAAACTTCATCCACACTTTTATGAACATGTAAGCAATGTCTTCAACCCTGGAATGAAGAGACCACCTCTAGGAGTCAAAGCAAAGTTCAGTCTCAATGGACCATTCAGTCCTTGGTCTCTCTGCAACAGCTGCCATCAATGAAACTAGGAAAACAATTACCATTGGTACTAAACAATGTGGACACATGTCAGGTAGGATCTAGACTGAAGACTTCCCCGCCCCCAACTCATTTCAGATAGATTAGCAAACAGCTCTAAAATGGTCATGGCTTTGCATCACTGCTGACTTGGGCTGAATTCATAATATTAACCTGGAGGTAAAGTTTTTGTATCACCATCTGGTTCAGTTCTCTGTCCATTGCCTCAGGATTCCAGGGAAATAGGGACTGCCATTCTGTACTGCTGAAGAGTCAGCATAGGGAGAAAGCAGGAAAAAATGTCTGTGCTTACAAATATAATCAGATCAAATCAGAAAGTGTAGAATAGTTATTCCCATGACTTTCAAATAGTTCTTTGAAATCAAAATGTGAGGAGCCAGCCAGTCATTCTTACCATTTATCTTGGAAAAATTCTGTTTTTCCAGAAAGAAAAGAACAAAAATCCCTGAAATTTTGATAATCTATTTTCCAATTTTCATTTTTTTATCCAAATACAAACTGAGAATTTAGCTAAATAAGCATTTATTTATTTTATTCCAAGCAGTCTTTTCTTCGAATCTATAAAACACTGAACACAAATGATTCTTGATTAGCAAAATAAAATTAAACCTACCTAATTAATGTTACCTGTAAATAAGCTTGTGTTAACCGTCTACATGGGGGGAATGGCTGCATTCTGCAGCAAGTCAAATATAAAATAAATTGTGTCTCCTGGCCAATCATAAAGACTGACTTTATTCTTGAAACTGTTAATATGTGAGAGAATTTGAAGGAGCCAAAGAAATGCAAGGTGTGCTTGTGAGGAAGGATAAAAAAGAAATGTGAGATATAACGCAGACAAAACAGATATGATAGGAGAGACAGTATGAAATGGTACCTTTGAAAGGGAGTTAGAAGGTTCAATGCCAGGTGAAATGCCTGTGATCTGGCCCACATCAGAATGTCATAAATTAAGAGAGTCAGTGACCCACCTTCATGATGCCACAGGAGTTTGACAAATACAGCTAATACAATTTTACTCTTTCCTTCAACATCAACTAGTTTTTTAAAAAGAGGAAACGAAAGTAATCTGTATTGTCCAGAAACCATTTAAAATCAGATTGAACAAATCATTGGAGAATACGGTGTAGCGAACATTTTTGCACTGACAGAAGAGGAAATGATGAGGATACACTGGATACCCTAGTTTATTTTTTTCATCTCTGATTTCTAATAGAGAATGACAAGGAAATATGTAATAATAATGATTATAATGATTGACATTCATAGGGTACCTTTATGAGATTCTAAAGCAAACTATGGGTCATACTGAGGTATGTATGTCTTTGGCCCCAGTAATGCGAGGTTCCTGCAGTGACTAGAACCCGGGTCTGCAGGGAGGTCGACACCTCTGCACCCCTACCCAGCAGCTGTGATAGGGCTGTGCACATTAGCATCTAAACCTTGTGAAGAAAAAAACCCACAGAAAGTACCACCTTGGAAAGCAGACTGAGAGCTTCCCTTGTGGGCCCTGATTGGTGCAGGCACCCTATTTAAGCCCAGGAGGAGTTCCGGGAAGAGTTCCAGGAAGTATCTGTGCAACAAGGTGGATTCCTCTGCCAGTTATAGTGATGGTCCTGCCTCTTGGCTTGCTCTTAAACTCCTGACCCCAGCTCTGCCTCCTGGTTCTTGACTCTGACCTTTGGCACTGCTCCAACCATTAGCTCTGACCACCCAAGCACCAGTTGTGACAAGCACAAGCTCCTGGAGGCAAATTATCTGAAACAGCATGCTGTACAAAGGCTACTACTAGAGTCTTTAAAAGGGTGGAGCATGTGTTTATCCTGCACTTGGGGCCAACCACTTCCATGGGCTGACACAGAAGAAGGAATGGGCCCATGGCACTGACCCCTCAATATGCAGTAAGTCTTTGACAAAGTCCCCCACCAAACGCTCTAAAGCAGAGGTGGGAAAACTATGGCCTGTGTGCCACAACCGGCCTGCAGAACTGTCCTGCCCGGCTCTTGAGCTCCCGGCCGGGGAGGCTAGCCCCCGGCCCCTCCCCTACTGTCCCCCTCCCCAACAGCCTCAGCTCACCGTACCGCCAGTGCTCTGGGCGGTGGGGCTGCAAGTTCGAGCCGGGCACCGCGGTGGCGTGGCTGGCTCCAGCCGGGTGGCACAGCTGCCAGACATGCTGCTCTGAGCGGCATGGTAAGGGGGCGGGGAGAAGGGGGTTTAGATAAGGGGCAGGGGGACCGAGGGGGCAGTCAGGGGACAGGGAACAGGAGGCGGTTGGATGTCAGAGATTTGGGTGGGCGCGCAGGGGACGGGGAAGTCAGGGGACAGGGAGTAGTGGGGTTGGATAGGGGTTGGGGTTTCGGGGGGGGGTGGCGGTTAGGAGCAGGGGGTCCCGGGAGGGGGTGGTCAGGGGACAAGGAGCAGGGGGTGTTGGATGGGTGGGAGGTTCTGAGGGGGGCAGCCAGGGGGCGGGAAGTGGGAGGGGGCGGATAGGGGGCGGGGGCCAGGCTGTTTGGGGAGGCACAGCCTTCCCTACCCGGTCCTCCATAGTTTTGGAACCCCGACGTGGCCGTCAGGCCAAAAAGTTTCCCCACTCCTGCTCTAAAGCAAACTAAGCAGTCATGAGATAAGAGGGAAGGTCCTTTCATGGATCAGTAACTGGTTAAAAGACAGGAAACAAAGGGTAGGAGTAAATGGTCAGTTTTCACAATGATAAGAGGTGAATAGGATCTGTACTGGTACCTGTGCTGTTCAACATATTCATAAATGATCTGGAAAAAGAGATGAACTATGAGGTGGCAAAATTTGTAGACAATACAAAATTACTCAGGATAGTTAAGAACATAAGAAAGGCCATACTGGGTGAGACCAAAGGTTCATCTAGCCCAGAATCCTGTATTCCAACAGTGGCCAATGCCAGGTGCCCCAGTGGGAATGAAATGACCAGGTAATCATCAAGTGATCCATCCCCTGTTGCCCATTCCCAGCTTCTGGCAAACAGAGGCTAGGGACACCATCCCTGTGCATCCTGGCTAATAGCTATTGATGGACCTATCCTCCATGAATTTATCTAGTTCTTTTTTTGCACTGTGATAGTCTTGGCCTTCACAACATCCTCTGGCAAAGAGGTCTACAAGTTGACAGTGCGTTATGTGAAGAAATACTTCCTTTTGCTGCCTATTAATTCTATTTTGTGACCCCTAGTTCTTGTGTTATGAGGAGTAAATAATATTTCCTTATTTACTTTCTCCATACCAGTCATGATTTTATAGACTTCTATCATATCTCCCCTTAGTCATCTCTTTTCCAAGCTGAAAAGTCCCAGTTTTATTAACCTCTCCTCATATGGAAGTTGTTCCATGCCCCTAATAATTTTTGTTACCCTTTTTGAACCTTTTCCAATTCCAATATTTTTTTTTGAGATGGGGCGACCACATCTGCACACAGTATTCAAGATGTGGGCGTACCATGGATTTATAGAGGCAATATATTTTCTGTCTTATTACACTGGTCTACAATTTTTGAGAAGTTGTCTGCTTCAGAGATAAAATGTGCTATTTATTATGTATTTTGATGTGCTGAATTCAAATATGACAATTAAAACAACTGATTGGCTACTGTTTCTAAGATATTTAATTTTTTACATTTTATGTCTATGTATATTGTGTAGATAAATAGTAGAGTTTTAATCATAAATTGTAAACCTAGGTCTTTTCATGTGTTTATGGTTGCTTTACATGATAATATTTCACCTGTCCTGTTTATGTAACACTTTAAAAATCAGCAAAAGGGTTATATAAATAAAATTTATTATGAAACAAAAGGCAAAAAACTATTATGTACATAGTTTAGTCCTATTCAGTGTCTACTCAGCGCTTCTTGGCTTGTCTCTTGTATTCATTAAATGGAGCATCTCTTGCCACTGTCCAGCAATAATCTGCAAGCATTGATGGGCTCCATTTGCTCTGATAGCGTTTCTCCATTGTTGCAATGTCCTGGTGAAATCGCTCGTCGTGCTTGTCGCTCACTGCTCCGCAGTTCGGTGGAAAAAAATCTAGATGAGAGTGCAAAAAATGTATCTTTAGTGACATGCTGCAACCCAGGCTTTCGTATGCCTTGAGGAGGTTTTCCACCAACAACCTGTAGTTGTCTGCTTTGTTGTTTCCGAGAAAATGTATTGCCACTAACTGGAAGGCTTTCCATGCCGTCTTTTCCTTGCCACGCAGTGTATGGTCAAATGCATCATCTCGAAGAAGTTCATGAATCTGAGGACCAACAAAGACACCTTCCTTTATCTTAGCTTCACTTAACCTTGGAAATTTTCCACGGAGGTACTTGAAAGCTGCTTGTGTTTTGTCAATGGCCTTGACAAAGTTCTTCATCAGACCCAGCTTGATGTGTAAGGGTGGTAACAAAATCTTCCTTGATTCAACAAGTGATGGATGCTGAACACTTTTCCTCCCAGGCTCTAATGACTGTCGGAGTGGCCAATCTTTCTTGATGTAATGGGAATCTCTTACACGACTATCCCATTCGCAGAGAAAACAGCAATACTTTGTGTATCCAGTCTGCAGACCAAGCAAGAGAGCAACAACCTTCAAATCGCCACAAAGCTGCGACTGATGTTGGTCATAGTTTATGCACCTCAAAAGTTGTTTCATGTTGTCATAGGTTTCCTTCATATGGACTGCATGACCAACTGGAATTGATGACAAAACATTGCCATTATGCAGTAAAACAGCTTTAAGACTCGTCTTCGATGAATCAATGAACAGTCTCCACTCATCTGGATCATGAACGATGTTGAGGGCTGCCATCACACCATCGATGTTGTTGCAGGCTACAAGATCACCTTCCATGAAGAAGAATGGGACAAGATCCTTTTGACAGTCACAGAACATGGAAACCCTAATATCACCTGCCAGGAGATTCCACTGCTGTAGTCTGGAGCCCAACAGCTCTGCCTTATTCTTGGGTAGTTCCAAATCCCTGACAAGGTCATTCAGTTCACCTTGTGTTATGAAGTGTGGTTCAGAGGAGGAGGATGGGAGAAAATGTGGGTCCTGTGACATTGATGGTTCAGGACCAGAAGTTTCATCCTCTTCCTCGTCTGACTCAAGTGAGAATGATTCTGGTGCATCAGGAACCGGCAGTCCTTCTCCGTGGGGTACTGGGCGTATAGCTGATGGAATGTTTGGATAATGCACAGTCCACTTTTTCTTCTTTGACACACCTTTCCCAACTGGAGACACCATGCAGAAGTAACAATTGCTGGTATGATCTGTTGGCTCTCTCCAAATCATTGGCAATGCAAAAGGCATAGATTTCCTTTTCCTGTTCAACCACTGGCGAAGATGTGTTGCACAAGTGTTGCAGCATATGTGTGCGGCCCCCCTCTTGTCCTGATCTCCAATTTTGCAGCCAAAATAAAGGTGATAGGCTTTCTTAACCATAGTGGTTATACTGTGCTTTTGTGATGCAAAAGTCACTTCACCACAAACATAGCAGAAGTTATCTGCACTGTTCACACAAGTACAAGGCATCTCTGCTCACTTTGGCTAAACAGAAATGTGTCCCTTTGCAAAATCAAACACTGACAAATAAGAGAGCATGACACTGTATGATTTCTAGAGCCGATATAGGGCAATTTGTTCAACAGAGTGATGTAAGCTTTGTTATGATTGCATCATCCATGACTTCTAGGAATAACACGATGCAATTCATATCATGTATGACGCAATACCAGCTTCAGATTGCATCATTCATTGTTTTGCCTAAAAAGCAAGTACTGTCCAAACCCAGTCATAGATTTATTCACAGATCCAGTCAAAGATGTATTTTAGTCATTTCTGGTTTAAATTGAGATCCCTTCCCTTTATAACTCACTTATCCTCCGCCATTCCCAAGTCAAGGGTCGTATATACTGACCAAATAGCATATCTTGAAAACTAGAGCCAATCAACAATTTTAAGCATCATTTTCATTCTCAGTGACCCAGAATTAGTAAAGTTTGACTACATTTATTTCAGAAGCATTTTGGCTGTAGAGCAGTGTTTTCTATCACTTTCTTAATGATTCCCAACATTATGTTAGTTTCATTGACTGGATGTTTTCAGAGAATTATCCACAATGATTCCAAGATATCTTTCTTGAGTCTGGTTCACCTGTATGTTAGTATTGTTAAAATAGTTATTAGGATTATAAGAATATGTTTAGTGTTTAGACTTTTTTGGGTGCTTGAGAGTTGCTGCATGCATTAATTTCATGTATAGCATCTGTATCCAATATTGTAAGGTAATATTTGTATATTTGTATTTGTATTGTAAGCCTGTGTAAATCATCAGACAGGCGAGAGACATTAACTAGTGTAAAATGTTGTTCTCCACCAGAAGGTGTTACCTCCTGGCCAACATGGAAGGCCCATCAACACCAGCTGGATTGTTGTGGAACAATAAAGAGAACAAAAGACTTTGCTGCTCTGCTCTTCCCCCCATGAAGATGAGTCATGATTCCTCCCATCAGCTGAATTCACAGCTCAAAGCACAGGGTGGAAAGGGAATAAAATCCCTTCCAAGGGTATGTCTACACTATGAAATTAGGTCGATTTTATAGAAGTCGATTTTTAGAAATCGATTTTATACAGTCGATTGCGTATGTTCCCACTCAGTGCATTAAGTCGGCAGAGTGCATCCTCACTACCGTGGCTAGCATTGACTTATGGAGTGGTGCACTGTGGGTACCTATCCCACAGTTCCCACAGTCTCCGCTGCCCATTGGAATTCTGGGTTAACCCCCCAGTGCCTGATGGGGCAAAAACATTGTCGCGGGTGGTTTTGGGTACATGTCGTCAGTCACCCCTCCCTCCGTGAAAGCAATGGCAGACAATCGTTTCACGCCTTTTTTCCTGGGTTACCCATGCAGATGCCGTACCACGCCAAGCATGGAGCCCGCTCAGCTCCCCGTTACTGCTGCTGTTGTGGGCAAGTCTACTGTGGGGGCTGCTGTGATCCAAGTAGCCAATGCAATCATTGACGTTCTGTTATCAAGGGTAGTGATGCTAGGAAATGTGCGGGCCTTTTTAGATTTTAGGTGCATCATATTCCTGTCCTTTGTCGCTGGTGAAGAAGTCTTGCAGCCGTACATTCCAGTCCGGTCGGCGCTGTAACACCCCATAGCACTTCTGTGGTTGACACATGTAACAGCTCCAGGGCTCTTGCTCTTTTGCCTTGTCCGAGGTACCTTGCCCTACCAGGACCTCCAAGCATTCGACACAGAAGAACCTGCAGCAGCTGCCATTGCTACACAGCAGCAGCTCCTTGCCTTCGCAGCAGATGGTGCAGTAGGACTGGTACCCGTCCTTGTTGTACATGTAGAAGAGCTCCAGGAATCAATCCCTGCAAGTCTGGCAGGTCCCCCTCAAACAGCGGGTAGAATGTGACTGGGTTTTTTCTCCTGCACGATAAACAACTGTCTTTAAGGATTCTGTTGTTGTTTGTGACTTTGGAAACCATTTGCTCTCTGCTCTGGTCCTCCTCCACCCGCTCCTTGCTGTTGTTGCAGAAGTTAGTCTTTAGCTGCTTGGCCGGGGGTTCTGGGAATGTCTTCCCTACCCGGCTCCTAGCAACCTCCAGGGCATGGTGTATGACTCGTCGATAGGAGACCAGCTTATTAAATGTGGAGTGATTGAAATGCTGCCTAAAAGCCATCAGATCCACCAGCTTGTCTGCTGAAACCTCGGAGAACTTCCCATCCCCAAACCATTGCACCCAGCGCATTCCAGAGATTGCCTGATGTTTGAACATGACTCTGTAGGAGACAATGATTGCAGGCCACCAGGAGAAGCCCTTGATCTTCCCCGACACGTGCTCCCCAATTCCAAAATCTTACCCATCCTGGTATTCCACCACTTCCCCTGCAACTCTGCTCTCCTGCTCCCCAGTGACGAGCTCGGGGGATCTGTTCTGATCCTCCTGGGTACTGCTGCCAGACGGGGTACTGCTGCTCTGGGAGGACTCCGTGGAATCCTCCTCAGTGAGGTCGATCAGGGACACCTGGACAGACATGGCCATCCTCCTCTTAGAGCACCGAATGGAAGTCAGAGATTCCAGGCCATTCTCTTCTTTAAGTTTTGTCTCATGGAGATTCAGTCCTGCCTGGAATATCATGCGAACTGGAGGCTTCTGCCTCAGACTGCCCTCCCAGCCGATCACGTGGTCGCACCTACCCCAGTCTATCCCTTGCTCCCATGGCTCATGAAGCCTGGACAGTAGTAAGGAGCAGTTCAATTATAGGTGAGCAAGTGCAGAATGGTGGTAGAATGTGCCTTTGGATGTTTAAAAGCTCGCTGGCGCTGTTTGCTGACTAGGTCAGACCTCAGCGCAACCAATATTCCCATTGTTATTGCTGCTTGCTGTGTGCACCATAATATCTGTGAGAGTAAGGGGGAGACGTTTATGACGGGGTGGGATGTTGAGGCAAATCGCCTGGTGTCCAATTTTGAGCAGCCAGTCACCAGGGTGATTAGAAGAGCACAGCAAGGCGTGCTGCGCATCAGAGAGGCTTTGAAAACCAGTTTCATGACTGACCAGGCTTTGGTGTGACAGTTGTGTGTGTTTCTCCTTGATGCAAACCTGCCTCTTTGTTGATTTTAATTCCTTGTAAGCCAACCACCCTCCCCACTTTGAAATAAAGTAACTATTGTTTTGAAACCATGCATTCTTTCTTTATGAATTAAAAAAAAAAAAGAGAGATAACAGACAAGGTAGCCCGGGTGGGGTGGGGGAGGAGGGAAGGACAAGGCCACATTGCTTATTGTAGCCACACTAAAAATCAAACTGTTTGAATGACAGCCTTCTATTGCTTCGGCCATCCTCTGCAGTGGAGTGGCTGGGTGCCCAGAGCCTCTCTCCCTCCCCCCGTTCTTGGGCGTCTGGGTGAGGAGGCTATGGAACATGGGGAGGAGGGTAGGCGGTTATACAGTGGATGCAGCGGGGGTCTGCGCTCTTGTTGGCTTTCCTGCAGCTACAACAGATGCTTCATCATGTCCTTTTGCTCCCCCATTAACCTCAGCATCGCATCCTGCCTCCGCTCTTTGCACTCATTTAATTCTTTCCTGGCCTCTGCCACTGAATGACTCCATGCATTAAGCTGTGCCCTATCAGTGTGGGAGGACTGCATGATCTCGGAAAACATGTCATCGCGAGTGCGTTTTTTCCGCCTTCTAATCTGCGATAACCTCAGGGACGGAGATGATATGGGGAGCATAGAAACATTTTACGCTCTACCATTCTGGGGGGATTGCATGGTCACCTGTGCTGCTGAGTGCTGCTGAGTTCGCCACGTTGACCAAACAGGAAATGAAATTCAAAAGTTCCCTGGGCTTTTCCTGTGTACCCGGCTAGTGTCTCGGAGTTCAAAGTGCTGTCCAGAGCGGTCACAATGGAGCACTCTGGGATAGCTCCCGGAGGCCAATACTGTCAATTTGCATCTGCACTACCCAAATTTGACCCAGCAAGGTCGATTTTAGCGCTACTCCCCTCATCGGGGAGGAGTAAAGAAGTCAATTTTAGGTCGACAGGAACAGGGTTGGTTGTGTGGACCAGTCATTTTTAAATCGACCTAATGCAGCTAAATTCGACCTAACCCCGTATTGTAGACCAGGCCCAAGAAGGAACTACATCTCTATGCTGCTTGGACTTGGGGGGAGGGAGGGGGCAAGGTTTTCTATGTACAAGCAAGAGAATCCCAGTGCTTTGCCTGGGTTAGCACTAAAGGTCATATAGAGTTTGCTTATTACAAAAGTTTCTACTGCCTTTTGAAACTTAAGATTGTAAATTATTTGTGTATATATGTTTACCTGCTTTAACCTTGTAAATAACTCTATTTCCTTTTCCCAACAATAAAATTTTAGATTTGCTACAAGTGTTGTCTTTGGTGTTTGAGATCTAAGGGTATGTCTACACTATAAACCTAAGCCGACCTGTATTAGGTTGATTTACAGCCACCACAGTAATTATCGCAGTGGTGCATGTCCACACTACTCTCCTTGAGTCAGTGGTTCATGTCCTCACTAGGAGTGCTTCCAGTGACCTTAGAGGGGAAGTGTGGGGAGCTGAGAGCCTGATTTGTCAACTCTGCTGGCAGCTCCTTGCCAGGAGCCTGGCTACCCCACAGGCTCCCGGGCTCCTGGCGGGCTGCCTCCTCCTCTGCTCCCCATTTGGGGGGAAGCCCCCAGGGGTTCTTGCCCCCCCAATTCCCCACCAGGAGTGGGGGGAAGCCACCCAGGGTTTCTCCCCTACCTGTTCCCCACTGGGAGTGGGGGGAATCTGCCTGGGGCTTCTTGCCCTCTCATTTCCTACTGGGAGCCAGGGGAAGCCACTGGGGCTTCTCGCCACCAGGGAGTGGACACTAGCTACTGCAGCTTCTCCCCCCACTCACCGATCCATGAAATTGACAGGGCTGCCTAGCTCTGGCAGGGTGTGCTTGGGGGCCTACTTGGGCTTCTCACCCTGGCTTCCAGCTGGGTCCAAAGCCATCCCAGCTTTACACCTGGGCTCCAACTGGAAGTGAGGTCTGAAGCTGCCCAGACTTTGGCTCCCAGGTGGGAGTGGGGGAAGCCCACCAGGCTTCTCACCTGGAGTCCAGAGTCCATGGGAGAGCAATCTGCGGTCACTAAATCGACCCCCCGGTGGATCGATCGCCGCAGTGTTGATACATGGTAGCTGTAGACATACCCTACTAGTGCCCTACTACACCAACATAATAACTTCACCTCCATAAGAGGCATAAGGCTTAAGTCACTGGAGTTAGGGTGACACAGTGTCTGTGTAGACACTGAGTCCCTTACATCAGCGCTCTTGTCAATTTCACTATAGGAGCCATGAAATAGACAAGAAAGCCTCTGATCCCCTGGAGAGCTGGGTGGCTGGACTCCAGTTGAGGCCTCACCAATGTCGAATAGAGGGGAATGATCACATCCCTTGATCTGCTGGCAATGCCCCTACTTATACAGCCCAAAATGCCATTAGCCTTCTTGGCAACAAGGGCACACTCTTGACTCATATCCAGCTTCTCGTTCACTGTACCCCTTAGGTCCTTTTCTGCAGAACTGCTGCCTAGCCATTCAGTCCCTAGTCTGTAGCAGTGCATAGAATTCTTCCATCCTAAGTGCAGGACTCTGCACTTGTCCTTGTTGAACCTCATCAGATTTCTTTTGGCCCAATCCTCTAATTTGTCTAGGTCCCTCTGTATCCTATCCTTACCCTCCAGCGTATCTACCACTCCTCCCAGTCCCTCCCAGATTGGGGGACTGTCTGTGACTCCATGTTAAGGCTGCTATAGTGCTTGAGGAATTTACATTCGATAGTTTGTTGGTGAAATCTAAGTAAAGAACCAGATCTCAAACCCCAAAATGGTTGTGAGTTCTAAAGAGTTTGCCCTGAGGCTGGTACTCATGCTCTTGAGCCACTGCAAGACAGCTTGACAGATCTGTCCCCATGTTTCTAGTCTTTTGGGTACTGATGATACACTTGGTTTACACTAAAGCTAACTAATTAAGTGATGTCTTCCTAAGTCCAACAAATGAATCATGCGTCTGCAGAATGTATCTGTAACGATGTGGGACTCACCCCTACGGCGCCTCCTGCTGGTGTCTTGAAAATTAGCTCATTTCCAGCCTTAGAGCACCCGCTGCAGGCCGGTGTCCCACTAACGCTTGGCCCCCATGTCCCTCCCGGTCTTAGTGCCCCATTATCTGGGGTGCTACCCCTTGGCAGTAACCTCTCACTCTCAGGGTCTCCCCTCCCCAGGGAACCTCTACCCCCTATTCCCACCTTGCCTCAGTCGTAGGCTACTACCAGTCACCAACTAGCCCCCTCTCCCTGGGGCAGACTGCAGTATAAGCCACTCATCACAGGCAAGGTTGGGTTTGGACCTGCTGCCTCTGCCTAGCCTTGGGCTGTCCCCTGCAATCCCAGTACCTGTTTGGCCTTATGCTAGGCCACAGCCTGGGGGGTTTCCAGGCCGGAGCTTCCCAGCTCCCTTGGCCTTCCCCTAGCCCTGCTCCACTCCAGGTACTGTCTGTAGCTCTCCAGCAGCCAGGCCAATCTCCCTCCACAGCTAGAGGAGACTGTGTATCTGCCCCGGCTTCCCTGTCTTTTATAGGGCCAGCTGAGTCTGTTTGGGGCATGGCCACAGCTGAGGCTGCCTCCCAATCAGCCCAGCCTAAGGCTCCCAGCCCCAGCCCTCTCCAAGGGCTGGTTTTTAACCCCTTTCAGGCCAGGAGCAGGTGACCACCCCGCTACAGTATCTTTTCTCTATGGTCCAAATCCAGCAAAGCACTTAAACATAAGCTTAACTGCTTTGCTGAATTGGGGCCTAAATAAAGCTGTGTTTAGAGATGATAGTTCTATAAACAATGTATTTTAGGAAATTACTATATTCTTTATCAAAATATGAACAAGTAACATTTTATAATTTATTAATATTCTGTGTGTATTATGTTTTTTTCCTATGTGAATTAATGTAAGCTTTCATATTAAAAACCCTTAAGATTCACAAAAATGTGTGCTATGACTATAGGGTTTTTTTTTTATTTTTTTAAAGCTAAAATTGTGGTTTTGCGTTTTTTGCCATGACAAAGCCATGATTTTTCCATTTTTTTAATATTATAAATAACCCGTCTTAGACAGGATTAAGCAAAGTCTCAGGTTTAGGACTCATATGAAAGATGACGCTTCCAATAGGACAGTGCACCTCAGCATTTGGGATGAGCAGTGACTGACTCAGTGGGAAGAGTACCACCTATACTGAGTGACCAAATACTATTTCCAGCAACATCTGAACATTTTTGCTTCTATTTGACTAGTTAACTGTTAACACACACACATATTGATACTTCTTTGATGTTATTACAGCTCACAGGTAATTAGAAGTTCAACAGGACTAAGATCCTTCTCTCTAAGGCCTGGTCTACACTACGAGTTTAGGTTGACTTTATTAAATTGAATTAAGCCTGGACAAGTTCACACGACGAAGCCCTTTCTTTCGACTTAAGGGGGCCCTTTAAACCGGTTTCTTTACTCCACCTCCGACGAGGGGATTAGCGATAAAATCGGCCTTAGCGGGTCGGAATTGGGATAGTGTGGACGGAATTCAACATTATTGGCCTCCGGGAGCTACCCCACAGTGCTTCATTGTGACCACTCTGGACAGCACTCTCAACTCAGATGCGCTGACCAGGTAGACAGGAAAAGCCCCGCGAATGTTTGAATTTCATTTCCTGTTTGCCCAGCGTGGAGAGCACAGGTGACCACGCAGAGCTCATCAGCACAGGTAACCGTGATGGAGTCCCAGGATCGCAAAAGAGCTCCAGCATGGACTGAATGGGAAGTATGGGATCTGCTCGCCATATGGGGAGATGAATCAGTGCTAGCTGAACTCCGTAGCAGTAAACGAAATGGCAAAATATTAGAAAAGGTCTCCAAGGCCATGAAGGACAGAGGCCATAACAGGGACGCACAGCAGTGCCCCGTGAAAATTAAGGAGCTAAGGCAAGCCTACCACAAAGCAAGAGAGGCAAACGGAAGGTCCGGGGCAGAGCCGCAAGCATGCCGCTTCTGCGCGGAGCTGCATGCCATGCTAGGGGGTGCAGCCACCACTACCCCAACCGTGTGCTATGACTCCGTCACTGGAGAAACACACAGGGAAAAGGGTTCGGGGTACAAGGAAGAGGAGGATGAAGATAATGTAGATAGCTCACAGCAGCAAGGAAGCGGAGAAACCGGTTTCCCCAACAGCCAGGATATGTTTATCACCCTGGACCTGGAGCCAGTAACCCCCGAACTCACCCAAGGCGTGCTCCCAGACCGTGAGGGCACACAGGGGACCTCTGGTGAGTGTACCTTTGTAAATATTACACATGGTTTAAAAGCAAGCGTGTTTAATGATTAATGATTGATTTGCCCTGGCAATCGCGGTCAGTACAGCTACTGGAAAAGTCTGTTAACGTGTATGGGGATGGAGCGGAAATCCTCCAGAGACATCTCCAGAAAGCTCTCCTTCCTGTACTCCCAAGCCTTTGCAAAAGGTTTCTGGGGAGGGCTGCCTTATCCCGTCCGCCATGGTAGGACACTTTACCACGCCAGGCCAATAGCACGTAGTCTGGAATCATTGCATAACAAAGCATGGCAGTGTATGGTCCCGGTGTTTGCTGGCATGCAGACAACATCCATTCCTTATCGCTCTTTGTTATCCTCAGGAGAATGATATCATTCACGGTCACCTGGTTGAAATGGGGTGATTTTATTAAGGGGACATTCAGAGGTGCCCGTTCCTGCTCTTCTGAACAGAAATGTTCCCCGCTGTTAGCCACGCGGTGGGGGGGAGGGGTGAAGTGATCATCCCCGATAATTGGGTGTGTGGGGGGGAGGGGGGTTAGTTGGGTTTGTGCTGCATGTTAACCCGGGAACCGCAGCCCCGCCTTTTACATTGCAAACCCATTTTAAATGGCCAACCCAATGGGTGCTTGGTATGGGAAATGAGGGCGCTACTGTTTGAAACCATTCCCACATGTTAAGAAGGTTAAAAAAGCCAAAAGACTGTGGCTTACCATGGCTGCCAGCAAGTCGAAATCTGTTGCCTGGCACTGCGTGAGTGATCTCTCACACCAAACCGGCAGGCCCTCAATATAAGAGGAAAAATACGACCTTGTAACAAAAGCACATGTGCTGTGTAATGTGAACAGCAAAATTTAACGTGAAAGAGTGTACCCATTGTTCTCTAAAATGTGTCTTTTTTAACCACCTCTCCCTTCTCCTCCACCAGCTGCAAATGTTTCTCCTTCACAGAGGCTAGTGAAGATTAGAAGGAGAAAACGGCGGACTCGGGATGACATGTTCACGGAGCTCCAGATGTCCTCCCACGCTGAAAGAGCACAGCAGAATGCGTGGAGGCAGTCAATGTCAGACTACAGAAAAGCACAGTATGAACGAGAGGAGAGGTGGCGGGCTGAATCGCGGGATGAACAGAGCAAGTGGCGGGCTGAAGATGATAGGTGGTGTCAGCTTGCAGACAGAAGGCAAGAGTCGATGCTCCAGCTGCTGGAGCATCACACTGATATGCTCCAGCGTATGGTTGAGCTGCAGGAAAGGCAGCAGGAGCAGAGACCGCTGCTACAGCCCCTGTGTAACCAACAGTCCTCCTCCCCAAGTTCCATAGCCTCCTCACCCAGACGCCCAAGAACACGGTGGGGGGGCCTCCGGCCACCCAGTCACTCCACCCCAGATGATTGTCCGAGCATCAGAAGGCTGGCCTTCAATAAGAGTTAAAGTTTTAAACTGCAGTGTGTCCTTTTCCTTCCCTCCTCCCCCACCCATCCTGGCTACCTTGGCAATTATTCCCATAATTGTGTGATGAATTAATAAAGAATGCATGAATGTGAAGTAACAATGACTTTATTGCCTCTGCAAGCGGTGCTCGAAGTGGGAGGGGAGGGTGGGGTGGTTGGTTTACAGGGAAGTAGAGTGAACTGGGTGGGGGGGTGGGGCAGAGGGTTCATCAAGAAGAAACAAACAGAAGTTTCACACCGTAGCCTGGCCAGTCACAAAACTCATTTTCAAAGCTTCTCTGATGCGCACCGCGCCCTGCTGTGCTCTTCTAACCGCCCTGGTGTCTGGCTGCGCGTAATCAGCGGCCAGGCGATGTACCTCAACCTCCCACCCCGACATAAATGTCTCCCCCTTACTCTCACAGATATTGTGGAGCGCACAGCAAGCAGCAATAACAATGGGGATATTCTTTTCGCTGAGGTCTGAGCAAGTCAGTAAGCTGCGCCAGCGCGCTTTTAAACGTCCAAATGCACATTCCACCACCATTCGGCACTTGCTCAGCCTGTAGTTGAACAGGTCCTGACTACTGTCCAGGCTGCCTGTGTAAGGCTTCATGAGCCATGGCATTAAGGGGTAGGCTGGGTCCCCAAGGATAACTATAGGCATTTCAACATCCCCAACAGTTATTTTCTAGTCCGGGAAGAAAGTCCCTTCCTCCAGCTTTCGAAACAGACCAGAGTGCCTGAAGACGCGAGCATCATGTACCTTTCCCGGCCATCCCACGTTGATGTTGGTGAAACGTCCCTTGTGATCCACCAGGGCTTGCAGCAGCATTAAAAAGTACCCCTTGCAGTTTATGTACTCGGTGACTTGGTGCTCCGGTGCCAAGATAGGGATATGGGTTCCGTCTATCGCCCCACCACAGTTTGGGAATCCCATTGCAGCAAAGCCATCCACTATGGCCTACACGTTTCCCAGAGTCACTACGCTTGATATCACCAGGTCTTTCATTGCCCTGGCAACTTGGATCACAGCAGCCCCCACAGTAGATTTGCCCACTCCAAATTGATTCCCGACTGACCGGTAGCTGTCTGGTGTTGCAAGCTTCCACAGGGCTATCGCCACTCACTTCTCAACTGTGAGGGCTGCTCTCATCCTGGTATTCTGGCGCTTCAGGGCAGGGGGAAGCAAGTCACAAAGTTCCATGAAAGTGCCCTTACGCATGCAAAAGTTTCGCAGCCACTGGGAATAGTCCCACACCTGCAGCACGATGCGGTCCCACCAGTCTGTGCTTGTTTCCCGGGCCCAGAATCGGCGTTCCACGGCATGAACCTGCCCCAGTAACACCATGATTTGCACATTGCTGGGGCCTATACTTTGTGAGAGGTCTATGTCCATATCAATTTCCTCATCATTCTCGTTGCTGCTCTGCAGTCGCCTCCTTGGCTGGTCCTGGTTTTGCTTTGGCATGTCCTGGCTCTGCATATACTCCAGGACAATGCGCGTGGTGTTTATAGTGCTCATAATTGCTGCGGTGATCTGAGCTGGCTCCATGATCCCAGTGCTATGGCGTCTGGTCTGAAAAAAGGCGCAAAACTAGTATCTGACGGACGGAGGGAGGGAGGGAGGGGCGAGTGACGACATGGCGTACAGGTACAGGGAATTAAAACCAACAAAGGTGTCGGTGCATCAGGGAGAAACACAAACAACTGTCACACAGAATGGCCCCCCACAAAGATTGAACTCAAAACCCTGGGTTTAGCAGGCCGTTGATTTCACGGAGGGAGGGGGAAGCAAATGAATACAGAACAAATCTATTTTTTACATCTTAAGCTGGCAGACGACGGTGCAGCATGACTGATAGCCCTTGGCATCTTCTGGATGCTTGGCAGAAAATACTGGGCGCTTGGCAGAAAATAGCATACTACGACTGATAGTCATCATCGTCGAGACTGCCCAGGTGCCCATGATTGACAGCCACTGCAATACGACAACGACGGATACCAATCGTAATATACCATCTTCTACCAAAAGGCAAGGGGCTGCTGCTGTGTGCAATGCAGCCCCATGTCTGCCAGCATCTAGATCGCTGGTGAAGGCTACCAGTCATACTGCACCGTCTACTGCCAAAAGGCAATTAGGTGCTGCTGCGTGGCAATGCAGTACCACGTCTGCCGGCATCCAGAGGACATATGGTGATGGTGAGCTGAGCTGAGCGGGCTCCATGCTTGGCATGGTATGTTGTCTGCACAGGTAACCCAGGTAAAAAGGTGCGAATCGATTGTCTGCCATTGCTCTGACGGAGGGGGAGGTGCCTGACGACATATACCGAGAACCCAACACGACACTGTTTTGCATCATTCAGGCATTGGGATCTCAACCCAGAATTCCAATGGGCGGTGGAGACTGCGGGAACTGTGGGATAGCTACCCATAGTGCAACGCTCCGGAAGTCGACGCTAGCCTCGGTACTGTGGACGCGGTCTGCCGACTTCATGCACTTAGAGCATTTTATGTGGGGACACACACAATCGGCTGTATACAACCGATTTCTATAAAACCGGCTTCTATAAATTCAACCTAATTTCGTAGTGTAGACATACCCTGACTCACATAAACAAAAATATACACACTCCCATCACTTCAATTATGTTCAGTCTTTACCCTGAGCTTACTGGCTATCTGATCTTTCAATGTTTCTTTTCACTAATGAACAGACACAACATAACTCACCTGAGGTTCTAACACATGGGGACTGGTTGAGCTTTATATGTTATAGGTAGGATTTCCAAAAGCATTCAGCATTGGCCTAACTCTGCTCCCATTGGCCATTTGTCTAGACTAGGAAAAAAGATATTTTAATGCAAGTAAAATCTTAGGGTACATCTATACTACCTGCCGGATCGGCGGGTAGTGTTTGATGTATTGGGGATTATAGAGGTGCGGACTCACCCCTGCGGCACCTCCTGCTGGTGACTCTGGGAATTAGCTCGATCCAGCTGTCAGAGCGCCCTCTGCAGGCTGGTGATCCTCCTGTCCTCTGGCCCCATGTCCCTCCCAGGACCCTGGTGCCCCTTTCTCTGGGTGCTGCCCCCTGGCAGTACACCCCTCAGTACTAGGGTCTCCCCTCCCAGGGGAACCCCCACCCACTATCCCTACCTCGCCTCAGAATAAGGCCACTGCCAGTCACCAACTAGCCCCCGCTCCCTGGGGCAGACTGCAGTATAGGCCACTCATCACAGGCAAGGTTGGGTTTGGACCTGCTGCCTTGGCCTACTCATTGGCTGCCCTCTGCAATCCCCAGTACCCCTTGGCCTCCTACTAATCCGCAGCCTGGGGCTTTCCAGGCTGGAGCTCCCCAGCTCCTCAGCCTGTCCCCAGCCCTGCTCCCCTCAGGTACTCTGTCTCTAGCTCGCTGCAGCCAGACCCTTCTCTCTCTGAAGGCAGAGAGAGACTTCTTGGCCTCTGGCTCACAGCCTTTTTATATAGGGCAGCTGAGGCCTGATTGGGGTGTGGCCCAGCTGCAGCTGCTTCCCAATCAGCCCAGCTTAGCAGCTCTCAGCCACAACCTTCCCCCAGGGCTGTTTTAAGCCCTCCAGGGCAGGAGCAGGGTAACCACCCCGCTACAGGGAACGATTTATCGCGTCACCTCTAGACGCGATAAATCGATCCCCGAATCGACGCCCATACTTCACCTCGGCAGGAGGAGTAAGCAGAGTCTATGGGGGAGCCGTGGTGGTCAACTCGCCGCCGTGAGGATGGCCAGGTAAGTCGAACTAAGATACTTCGACTTCAGCTACAAGAATAGCTTAGCTGAAGTTGCTTATCTAGTTTGAACCCCCCTGCTAGTGTAGCCCAGGACTTAGTGTGGACAAGGCTATTGTAGTTTATGAGTTAGCTGGTCCAGGTAAACCCGGGGGGGAGGGAGCCTCAGGTAAACTACAAACATATGTACTTTGGATGTGTCCAATCTATCCTTTATGAATATGTTAACTACCTTGAGTTAACTGGCAGTTAATTAACTTGAGGTCCAAAAAGTCTAGTGTAGACATATCAACTGAAGGCAATGATAAAACACCCATTAACGTCCATGGGAACATAGGCTAATGCTGAGTGCTTTTGAAAATTTCCTATAAGCTTTTTAGTGCTTGTCTACACTTGAAAGTTGTATCAGATTAAAGCAGGGTATGAATTTAAAGTGCAATAGCTATTCTTGAACAACTCTATTGGCAGGTCTTCACTACCCGCCGGATTGGCGGGTAGGGATCAATCTATCGAGGATCGATTTATTGCATCTCGTCTAGACGCGGATAAATCAATCCCTGAATACGCTCCCCATCAACTCCAGAACTCCAGCTTGCGAGAGGCGGAAACGGAGTCAACGAGGGAGCGGCAGCGGTCGACTCACCGCCGTCCTCACGGCCAGGTAAATCGACCTAAAATACGCCGACTTCAGCTATGCTATCCGCGCTTAGCTGAAAGTTGGGTTATGCTAAACAGGAATAAGGCACTCTTATTCCAGAATAAGATTGTCCACACATGGTGTTAATCAGGAACAACTCCACATATAGACAAGCCCTTATTAACTGGTAATGTATAGTGTGATGTTCTGAACCACAACAATGTACTATATCATTATCGGAGATGATGTCATATACACAGTAATGATCCACTCTAACTTGTTACAGTTGAGGTGACACATATAAGTCAAAATATTTCAAAAAATGTCAGTTACTAGAGCAAAACATCTTTGAATGGGCTGATTGTAAATCAATTGAAGATGAACATCACTATATAAATGTTAAGTATTATTATTTTTATCTTTTTTTATCAGAAAAGGGTCATATACAAATACATTAAAGAAGATGGGAACTGATGGAAATTGTTAGATAAAAATGTTCAAGTTTATATTTGGCACCTGTTTTGTTTTCACTAAGAATTAAACTACACTAAATTGTTTTGTTATGGGCCTGTATTTTATATTAGAGTTCTGATTTCTCTCAGAATTTATACTGTGACTAGAAACCTGAAGGAAGACAGTCAACATAAAGTATTTCCTTTTTTTAAAAAATCCTTCCCTTTGTTACTAAAAACATCTGTGATTACTTAATCTGGAACAGTCATTAAAATCTAATTTACTTTTCACCGTTTATGCTGTTTATTTTGTTTGTTTGTTTCTCTCAACATGAGCACTAAAACAAAACTGGGCAGTTTCACTTTTGCTTCTGTGTAGTTTCACTTTCTGGTTCTCAGACCCACATAAATCTGCTTATCTGGGTTTCAAACTCTACAAGGAAGGTTTTATAGGCAGAGCTGGTAGCAACATATTTGATAAAGGTTGCCTAATACTTTCCATTAAAATGTTGTTTTGATTGCTTATAACTATCAAACTTTTAACCATTCAGGCTGAAATTTTCTATGCCAGGTGCCTGCCTCAGACTGTTTTTGTTTGTTTGTTTGTTTGCTTTTTATAGATGTTCAGTATAAATGATTCTGCCATCTGTGAGAACGAAGTTATGGAAAAATATATTGTTGTGCCCATGTTAAAAAATTCTTACAATTTTTTTTAGAAGTTCTAACAATTCCATACTTTGGAGCAGGGACTTAAAAGGCAGGGGGTTGCCCTGGAGTCAGGGAGGTATCTTTGTTTGTCTTCAGAGAAAGATACCCAGATTTGGTCAAGTTATAGGCATCTGATAATCACCATTTGCACAAATTCAGAAGAGGCTTGTTAGAGGCTCTCAGCTAAATTCATTTATCATGTCATCTGTACTGAGCATGCTCAGTCCAGACTGCAGTGCAGGGGCTGAAAAGACTTTTCTCTGCAGTTGTTCCGCCACACCTCCCAGGGGTCTCCATGACACCAGGCACCAGAACTGAGAGCAGGGACACTGTCTCTCCTGTGCTCTCAGTGCACCCAGGGAGTGTGACTGTGAAAAAGAAAGAGGAAGCAATCTGACTCAAATGCAGGAGGGTGAGGCCCAGAGGCTGGCTAGAGCCGGGGATAGGGACAGGCTGATGGAGAGGAGACAGAAGCAGAAGGGACAGAAGCAGAGGGGGTCTGGCTGGGGCAGGGGGAGTTGGAGCTGAACATGCTAGAGGATGGGGCAGAAAGGGATAGGCTGGAGGGGAACAACTACTAGTACACAAACATCTAGAACATGGATTCTTTTATGCTACTGTCTAACAAATAGCCATGAAACCAACTGGCAAAGTGTATTTTATGCCCATTGACAGGCTGGTCCACAGAGAAGATACCAGCCTGCTACTGCTGTCAGTTCCTCTGTTAGCTCAAGTGGTAGAAGTCTGTATTTTGGATTTAAGTGTTGCAACCCAACTAATGAGCCATGTCGGGTTCAATATATTTCCACATGATGGAACTTCTGGGTTTTTTTCAGCTTGCATTTTCAAAAATGTATACATACTAAAAAAGATCATGTAAACAGACTGTTAAGGTTGAAAAATTAAGCCCTCAGAAGTATGAAATGCAAATATTAACATTCCTTAATTCAGCTTCTTTCAGAATCTACATTATGAGACTGTCTTTAGTTACATAATCACATACTAGTTTTTCCACACAATTCCTGCCTTATTCAGGGCATGGAATGGATGGTGTGTCTAACTCTGTGCATGAGTAGTCCCCTTGAAATAACTGAAATCAATGGGACTACTCACTTGCTTAATATTAAGTATATGCTTAAATGCTTTGCTGAAATGGGGCGTTGGGAACTAAAATTAGTTGACAGTGATAATGAAGCTTTAAACCTGTTATGAAAATACACTGTCAAGTAATGCAGCTGATTACAACTTATTCTCAATAGCTATTTTCAAAATGTATACACTGTAAATTAATCTATAGGGTAATTTCATTCCTTATATAACTCCTTTGACTATTATTGTCAATGGTCTTTCTTAATTATACTTATCTTTGTGATATAAATTCATTCCCTAAAGCCTGGAAAGTTTAGGCTCAATTAAATTAATAATAAGAAATAATTCCTTAATTCAGCAAATAATCAAATTATTTACAAATGATAAACTCAGAACAGTAAAAATGCAAAATCTGGGTTATGAATAAACAGCAGCTTAATCCTAGGAAATCCCAGTCCTAGCTTCTGGCGACTTGGGCTCCATTCTGGTGGTTTATGGTGTCACTAGAACTCCTTGATGGGCTTATTGCTTTCAATTACATGGCTGATTATCAATTATTTGTACACGTTTGTAAGAGTCTTTACCAATAATTAAGCATTATAATTCTGAATCATCTTTGACTGATGGACAGGAAAGGCCAGTACCTCCAGAGCCTTGGAATGTTACTGTGTGATTACGTCAGAGTTAATCTCTAATTGCTCAATCTGAAAATTATTTCTCTTCTTTCCTGAGGACTGTCTCCTCCTAGCTCCTTATAAAATAGATCCAGCAGCAGTATACCCCAATTGAACTTCAAAGATCAAAATGTTGGGTGTAGAACAACTTTATGTTCTGTTTCTAACAAAATGTATGCCTCTAAAATATTTGGGGCCCTGACCATTTGTTAAAGATCTTGAGCCCTGTATACTTCAGGAAAACACTCAATGAAATAAATGGGAGTTCCAGGTGTGCAAAGAATGTCAGAGTGGGCCCCTTGTGGTACTTGTAAGCAAGAGCAGAGGAAAAAGCCCCATTTTCAGAGTCAAATTTAAATGTGGATATTTATATTCTTCATCCTAAATTTTTCCTACAATTTTATCTGGGAACATTTTTCTTAACTTCCTGTCCTAAATTGTCATGTAGTGTTGCTCTCATGTTCCTCCCCAGCAGTGGCTATGTTTCAGTGGTGCGTGAACAGCCACTTGTATACAAATGTTAGAGAAAGAAAAAAACAGATGCAAAGATGATCTGTAAAGCATTTTTCTATTCTTTGGGATGAAAGACAGTAGAAAAATATTTTTTTTTCACAGATTAGTAGTTTGCAAAAACAAAATAGCGATTTGTCACTCTCGCTCTTGTTCTCTCTCCACATAGGCATAAACATTTATAATGGATTTAGCCTTCTGATCTTGATAAAGAGCCCACTGCCCAAAGAAAAAGGCAAACAAATTAGCAACAAGAATAGGTTGCTATTTGATGCTGATGCTTAGAAATCTTTTTGCATAAACCAGTAGCTATTTCTCAGAATAGTCCAGAAATAACAAATTCAACAGGTAATTGGTATATTTGGTTTTTGTTTGTTTATTTATTCTCTCCTCTGCCCTCCTCCCCCCCCCCCCCCCCACCTGTCCCATGGCTATTTTCACAGACATTTTAATTTATTAAAGAATGACTGGTTGGCAATATGGAGGGAAACACCATATTTTGACTAATATTTCCAGACCCGCCTTATACCAACAATAAAAAAAGAAAACTGTAAAGGATTTTCTCTTCCTTTCCTTTCTGTTTGCTCTCTCTCTCTCTCCCCTGAGACATATTAATCAGAGGAGAGGATTGAGATCTGTCGCATAGAGACAGCCTCCTCTCCTGTATACTAATGAAGTGCTTCTACCCTGCAGGCTGGGACATGGAGTCAGTTTTTCAAGTCATCTCAAGGCTGAGAATCAAAAGCTGCAGAACTCACTCAGCAGAATGGAAAACATAAGGTGGCCGGCAGATTGCACTGTGCAGGTCACCTCAGTCAATCCCATGGAAAGGAATAAAAAAACCCCTCAACTATAAGAATGCAACAGATTCAGGGCCTTTTCTTGGGGAGTAGGGTAAGGATTCTGAATTCCAGTTATTGACTTAAATAATATTGTGTCATTTGCAAATTTTTTGCCATGTCATTGGTCATCTTCTTTTCTATATCATTGCTCAATATATCAAATAACCAGTCCTAGTACAGTACCTTAGGGTATCCCCCTTTTAACCTTTTGCCATGTAGGAAATTTAACAATTTCTGCCTCTTAGTTGCCATTTAATACATAACTCTATTTTACCTCTCAGCTGAGACAATTTAGTATGCTTAATAGCCTCTTCTGACACCATGTTGCAAGATTAATGATTTGTAATGGTGTGAATCAAATTCAACATAGCACCCTGTAGCGAGGGGCCGTGGCCTCCCTCCAGGCCTGATGGGGAGGAACCACCGCCCACCCTCTGGCCGAGCCAGGTAAGCATGCTTGCCCTGCTGGATGCAGAGGGGTGGGACAGGAAGTATAAAAGGTGGGCCCTACAGCTCAGTTGGACAACAGCTGGCGAAGGAGACAGATGCCTCCTGCCTGCTACTGGGGATGGTGCTTGAATGGGACCTCTGTGGCACTGAGTACCTGAAGGGACTGCCAGAACTGCCAGCTGACAAGGATGCTAAAGACCTGTTGGAACTGCCACTTGCTGTGTACCCTGGGAAGATGGAGAACACCCACTAAATGCAGGTACACAGCGAGGGGACTGTAGGAAGTAATCCAGGAATACCAGGCAATAATCTGGTTGTAGTGCCAGAGTGCTAGTTGGTGTATTGTGGTGGGATCCCCGCTGACCCAGTGGCAGAGCCCTCTGCCACTGTTAGGGCCCTGGGCTGGAATCTGATGGCGTAGGGTGGGCCTGGGTCCCTCTATCCCCTATGGCTGCCCCATCCCTGGGGTGGTCGCTTACCCACCTTAGGCCAAGAGGCCTGCATTTGTCAGCTGTCTGCCTGAGTCGGGGCATTAGATGAAAGATTGTATATACCCTGAGGGCCCGAGCCCCTAGATTGGTTGGTGCTCCGCCCTGCCTAGAGAATCAAGGTCTCCAAGGCTGCTAATTCCCCTTTAAGACAGTCTTTTCAGAGATGCAGCAACAAGGGGGTGTGGCCTCCTGCTAGGCCTGACTGGGAGGGACAGACACGACCACCTACACATCTTTATAGATTTCAAATAAGGGGCAACAACAGGACTCTCTTGATCTGCTCAAATAAGCTTAAGAAGTTATCAAATGAAGGGACTTGAGGTCTGGATATGCCACCCAGCTGCTCCACTAGAACCAAGAGTTCTTGGTCTAGATCAGGGGCGGGCAAACATTTTGGCCTGAGGGCCGCATCGGGTTTCGTAAATTGTATGGAGGGCTGTTTAGGGGAGAGGGTCGTGGCCCTGCCCCCACCTCCTATCTGACCCCCCCGGGACTCCTGCCCCATCCAACCTGCCCTGTTCCCTGATGGCCCCCCCCCCCGGGGACCCCTGCCCCATCCACACCCCCCCGCTCCCTGTCCCCTGACTGCCCTCAAACCCCCGCCACCCCATCTAACCCCTCCTCTCATTCCTGACGGCTCCCCCGAGACCCTTGCCCCCATCCAACCACCCCTTCTCCCTGTCCTCTGACTGCCCCCGGAACCCCTGCCCCTGACTGCCATGTGCCACCCCATCCAACCCCCCTCCTTCTTGACTGCCCTCCCGGGACCTCTGCCCCTATTCAACCCTGTTACCCCTCCGACTGCCCTATCCACACCTCTGCCCCCTGACCACCACCCTGAACTCCCCTGCCCTCTATCCAACCCCCCCGCTCTGTGCCCCCTTACCACACTGCCTGGAGCACTGGTGGCTGGCGACGCTACAGCCGCACCGCCCGGCGGCATGGGAGCACTGGGTAAGGCCGGGCTCTGCAGCTGTGCTGCCCCAGAAGCTCACAGCCCCGCCACCCAGAGCATTGCGCCGGCGGTGGAGCGAGCGAGCTGAGGCTGTGGGGAAGGGGGGATAGCAGGGGAGGGGCTGGGGGCCGGGCAGGACGGTCCCGCGGGCTGGATGTGGCCCGTGGGCCGTAGTTTGCCTACCTCTGGTCTAGATCCATTTGTACAATAGAGAAACTCTGTCCCACTCCAGCAGCACAAAGCTGCCGTAAAGCTGGTGAAACCAGCCCCTAAGGGTTCTCTCTGCCTAGGGTAGTCCTTAGGGGATTAGAGTTGAGATAGTGCCCCTACCACTTCTTCGGGTCACCGATGCTTGATGTGGCCAGGGAAATGGGCATGGAATAGCAAAATTATTATGTGCCTTAGCTGAAAATTTCCTTTCTTGGAGTAATGAGGTCCACAAATCTATGGCACTGGGTCTCTGTTCTATGCAGTCTTGAAGGCAGACCAAGCCTGTCAATCACTGGCAAAGGAGCTATTTCCGCAGCCTAGGAAATCTCTAACCACTCTATGTTGGCGTGAGTGGGATGAGCCTCTCCCTATAGCAGACAGAGTCTGCAGTGGCAGCCCCGCCTAGCAGCATAAGGGTAGGAGAATCCTGGCCCTTCCATTCCACCAGGTTCCAACCCAGGGCAATCTTGGGCATCGTAAGGCAGGAGTCCACTACTTATGGTCCAGCTAATGCGCTCCCCTGGATCTCTTCCTTATGCTCTGCCCCTCTCCACCGAGGCTCATTGTGTCTCTGGCAACCTGGTCCACAGATCTCAGCAGGCTAGAGAGTCCCGGCTCCATGCAGTAGACCGCCCCCACCGGAATGCCTTCCTGATATAGCCCCTCTGTAGCAGTGAGCACAGATCTGCCTTTCTTCATCCACGACATTGCTGTGCTAAAGAGATTCCCTTTTATGTCCCTCCTCCAACAGGCCTACTGTTCCTGTACCCTTAATTCTCCAGTGTGGGGTTTATCAACCCCATCAAAAATGGTAAGGAAAATTAAGCATTAAGACTAAATAGAACAATTGTCCTTCAGAGCAAAGTATTCAATTAACAACGAACTATGAGTGCCTATTAATAATCCCATCTCTTTCCTCAATTACCAGCTCATTCAGTGTGGGTTGTATCTCTGTACCTCATTAGTTCAAGAAAGGACATTTTCATGGATACATTTTCCTATTCTTATTTATAATGAGGTTCACAGATCCATGATAATGGGATTTTCATAGTAGTATCCACTCAGGAGAGGAGGGAGAAACCATATGCAGTTAAATGCAGATGAGAAAGGGGATAACCCTTTCCTAATAGTTACTGGGATACTACAGCAAGGAGCACTCATCTACCAAAACAAACAGGAGTACTTGTGGCACCTTAGAGACTAACAAATTTATTAGAGCATAAGCTTTCGTGGACTACAGCCCACTTCTTCGGATGCATACAGAATGGAACATATATTGAGGAGATATATATATACTTGTGTATATATCTCCTCAATATATGTTCCATTCTATATGCATCTGAAGAAGTGGTCCACGAAAGCTTATGCTCAAATAAATGTGTTAGTCTCTAAGGTGCCACAAGTACTCCTGTTCTTTTTGCGGATACAGACTAACACGGCTGCTACTCTGTCATCTACCAAAGGCAGCATTAGATAATGGTTGGATGTCCAGCCTGTAGAATTTGGACACAGATGACCAGGTGGCTGCTTTACAAATTCTTCGTCTGAGGCATATGATCTTTTTGCCCATGAAGTTTCCACAGCTCTGAGGGACTGAGCTCTGATTTTGGAGGATGGACTATGCTTTTTGGTGTGTATGTTTCTGAAATACAATACCTTAACCACCTGTAAATGCAAGATTTTTTTTAAGCCTTCTTTTCCTCTGACACCAGCTGATGATGCACAAACAAAGCATTCATTTCTGAAATGAAAGGTGACTATATATTTTGAGAGTTCTGTGGGCATCCCAAGTATGCCACAATTTCATGATGGGGTGTGATGGAGCTAGACAGAAGGACTGAAGGACAACTTCCCATGTTCCATGGAACCTGGTGTTAATGTTAACGGAGACATGGTCGATTCTGAGTTCTGAAATATTTATGGAAGGTACAGTTTTGAGGTTTCAGGAAAAGGGCTTCCAACTCAAACAGCCTGTGAACTGACATGACTGCTATCAAAAAGGCCACTTTAATGGTTAGAAAGTAATGGTATACTCATGAGTGGTTCAAAAGGAGGGCATGAGAACCTGGTAAGATTCCATAAAAGAACTCTGCACTTCAGGACAATGTGAAAGAGATGCTGCTTTCAAAAAAAAAAAAAAAAAAAAAAAAAAAGCTGGATACCTGGGTAAGACAAAATCTACTACTTGTCTGCTCCTCTAAGGATGCCAGACAAAGCAGCAGCTTGACTTTTGAGTATCTGAGCTGCCATACCTACCACAAGTTTAATCTTTAAGAAATTCAAGAATCCATGGTATGGATGCAGATGTGGGATGAACCTTATCTGGGCCCTTGAATACACTAAATTAGGATATTTCTTTCTGGAAGCTAAAAACGTAGGTATTATTTCTTCTGAATAACCTCTTTGGCTTAAGAGGCTCTGTTCAAGAGCCAGCCAGTTAGGCTCAGACTATCTGGGTTCTAATACATAACTGGCCTTCACAATATCAGATCCCTTCCGAAGGAAAATGGATAGGAGGACTTTGTGCCACGTTGAGGAGGTCAGAGAGCAAGGCCTCTTTGACCAGAATGGGGCTACTAGAAAGACCACTGCTGTCTCTCTCCTGATTTTCTGTAGCATTCTGATGAGGAGAGGAAGTAGAAGGAAGACATGTCAGATTCCCTTTGGCTACCTTTGTGACTTGGCATCCGTTGCCTTAGCTTTGTGATCTCTCTGGCAAGAGAACAACATTGAAATCTTGTGATTCAGGTGGGAAGCAACCAGATCTATTGCTAGGAGACCAAACATCTTTATCAAGAGCTGGAAAACCTCTGGGTGCAGTTCCCATTCTGGATGATCTAACTTTTGCTTGGTGAGCCAGTCAGCCAGGCATTAATTTTCTCCTTACTGTGAAGGGAACAAATTAACTACTAGAGTCTCCTCTGCCAAAGTCGCTGGAGATATTTAAGAGTAGGTTAGATAAATGTCTATCAGGGATGGTCTAGACAGTATTTGGTCCTGCCATGTGGGCAGGGGACTGGACTCGATGACCTCTCAAGGTCCCTTCCAGTCCTAGAATCTATGAATCTATGAAAAATCATCAGGATTTTAACCTCTTTTTGAAAGACTGTAGACTTTGTTCCCCTTTTATCTGTTTATGACATGGCTGAGGTGTTGTCTGTCATGATCAGCACATGAGGGGAGCCCAGATATAGAAGAGCCTTGAGACCACATTGCCCTGAGCTCTCACCAGTTTGTTCCATGATTGTTTTCTTGTTTGGAACAGATCCCTTGGACAGTCCTTGATTCTGACTGACCGGCCCATCCCTCCAGGCTTGCATCTGTAGTAACTATTGTCCTGACTGGTTCACCTGCTGAGAAGCCCAACTTGAAGTTGCTCAGGTTCATCCACCATTTGAATGACCTAAGAATCTTCTTGGGGAGAGAGACTTTCTCTGAAGGATGGGCAAGAGATAGTTGTGGAAAGAGAAATAAGGACGGTGCTCTATAGTGGCTTCATGTGAACACAGGCCAACTGAAGAATATCCACACAGGAGACCACAGATCCCAGAAGAGACAGACGCATATAAATGGGTAGTTCCCTTGGAAGGTTGATTGCTTTTATAAGATCCCTCAGCTTCTCCTGTCTTTCCTGAAATAAGAAAATTTGGGGAATCAGCTGAGACTGTTAAAGTCCTCTTTCAAAAGCCCATGGCTCTCCAGCATTCTTAGTATCTTGGTGGTGCCATCTATGACTGACTCTGGATGAGGCTCAAAGAAGGACATCCAGGGAGCAGTAAATGTTGACCCCCTATTGTTTGAGAGCTGCTATTAACTTGACCAACACTTCTATAAACACTTGCAGTGCTTCTACAAGACCAAAGGACAAGGACCTGTATTGCTAGTGTACCCCTAACAGCAAAGCATGGAAGCATCTGTGACACTGTCAAATTGGGACACGGATATAGGCATCCTTCAAATCCACTGAAGTCATGGAGTCCCCTTTGTTGATGGCAGCTAGTGTGGATTTTAAAGGCTTCATCTCAAATTTTGATTTCTTAAAAAACCAGGGGGCTCTTTCTTCTGTAGTGTGTGTAGTTGTTTGGGGGGGGGGGGCAACAGAGGAGTCTGAACATCTGAGAGACCTTTTACTTATGCCTCCCTTAATGACTGTCATCCTCCAATGGAGAGAGAAATTTCAGACTGAGGATCCCCCGGAGAGGAGGAGAACTGTTGTGATTACTCTTTCAAGCAGCTTTCTTTCCCTAAGAGACACTGTGTGTGTGTTCAGATTGGAGGGTTGTCCTGAACTGGGTCCAGAAAGGAGCTTCCCAGGGTCCCAAACTTTGTGTAACCGAGATTCCTGGACATAGACTGACTCCACCCTGGGGGCACCAGGTTCCAATCCTGGAGTTTCAAGGGGAATCCTTGGCACACTTACTGCACTGGGAGACAGAGTTGGGCTGACATTACTGGCAGATAATAGACCTGAGCCACTGCAAGGCTGAGTAGGGGGCAGAATGGAAGGAGGTGTTGGGCCCCTCAGCAGGCGCTCCTTGCCCTATCTACCCTAGATTCTATCATTAGCTTCCTACTGCTGTAGCAGCTACAGGGGCAGGGCTAGGCATCTGCTCTGCAGTTAACATCTGGGGCTGTGAGTGCAGTCTCCAGCAACTTAGCAGGAAGCTTCCCTGGCACTTTGATACTGTGCTTCAGGGGTAGTTATTTTTTTGTCAAGGTCCAAATTTCTTGGTCAAGGTATAGTCAAGGTACAGACTTGAGAGATTATGATAATAATTGATAAGTATATGCAAATTCTGGGGTCCGTTCAAAAGCATCTGGCAGTCCAGATTTAGCCCACAGTCTGCCTATTGACTACCCATGCTTCAACATACACTCTCCCCATGTGGGAGGTGGAGCCACCACTTGTCTTTGGGCTGTCACCTGTGCCAGATCTGGAGTATTTTGCTGCTGAAGTGCTGCCATTGCTTCCTGGGAACAATCCTGCTCAGGGAGGGAGGCTACAGGAAATCCCACTTGAGAGGAGCCTGGGTCTCTGCAGAGCAGGCACAGATCTCTATCCAGGCACTCAATTCACAGAGAGGCACAGGAGAGAGTGTCTCATTTATTCTCTTCTTAGCCATCTCCATCATTCTGTACTCCATTTGGGTGAGTAGGGGGGCATGGAGAGCGCCAGTGACTATGAGGAGAAAGGGACTCCATCTGCTAATAAAGGCAGAGCCTGGAGATTTTAAGCCATTTTTTTCTTCTTTAAATTTGCTCTGCAGCAGGGAGGAGCTGGTCTGCCTACCTCCACCTATTGAAGCTCTGGAGGAATAGGTAGGCTTGCATTCACCCACATCTTAAGGCACCACCACCACCACCACCACCACCCCCCACAACTGAAGGGGAGGAGCTACTGGACCCAGGGCTCAAATAATCTCAGGGAACAACTAATGAAAAAACAGGGACGGGCGTGAGGGTCACCGGGCCAAAAGCAGGGATCCAGAGGGGGACACCAAGCAGAGAACCCCGTAAAGCACCTACTGCTCTTCGAAGGTGTCTTAGGAGCCAATGGATGCAGCCCAGATGAACTCTACTTGGAAATGTGATGTCAGGGAGGATCGGAATCTGCCTACCTGCAGCTGAAGACACAGATGAAAAACTGGCTGTTTCTCAGATGTTCAGCTTAGAAAAGAGATGACTAAGGGGGTAGGGTGACCAGACGTCCCGATTTTATCAGGACTGTCCCGATATTTGCTTGTTTGTCCCGCGTCCCGACCAATGTTAGGTCAGGACACTGGACAAACAAGCAAGGTTCCCGCACACAGGCGGAGCCCGGAAGGGCTCGCCCCACCCCGCCCCCTCCTTCCCCCATTGGATCCCTCACCAAATCCCCGCCCCCTCACTGCCCTATTGGCTCCCTCCCCAAATCCCCGCCTCTTCCCAAGCACGCCATGCCCGGGAGACGCAGGGGAGTGCGGGGCCGGGGTGAGTGTGAGTCCAGCTTGGCCCCGAGCAGGCAGGACTCGGGTGCGGTACCTGGAGGGAGAGTAGGGGGGTGGCCCGCGGGGCCAGGCGGCGGCTGTTCTCCCCACCTGAGCAGCGGGACTCAGGAGCAGCCACTGCTGCAGCTCCCACTGCCCTGCATCTCCCGGGCCTCCCTCCAGTGCTTGTGGAGGGAGGAGGAATGGTGGTGGGGTGTGTGTGGTTGGTTGGTTGTTTTTTGCTCTGCCGCCATTTCCCCCCCCTTTACCCCCCCCCACTATTTGACCTGGGTGATCTGGTCACCCTATAAGGGGGGATATAATGAGATCTATAAAATCATGAATGGTGTGGATAAAGTCAATAGGGAAATGTTATTTACCCCTTCCCATAACACAAAAAACAGGGGTCACCCAATGAAATTAACGGGCAGCATGTTTAAAACAAACAAAAGAAAGTACTTCACACAACGCACAGTTAAGCTGTGTAACTCATTACCAGTGGATGTTGTGAAGGGCAAAATAATAATTGGGTTTAAAAAAGAATTGGATAATTTAATGGATAGGTTCATCAATGGCTATTAGCCAAGATAGTCATGGAAGCAATCCCATGCTTTAGGTGTCCCTAAATCTCTGACTGCCAAAAACTGGGACTAGATGACAGGGGATGGATCACGTGCTAATTGCCCTGTTCTATTCATTCCTTCTGAAGCATCTGGCACTGGCCACTGTCAAACCTTGACTTTTGATGCTTTGGCTGGACAAACAATGTCAGCCCTTTTTAAGAAGTGCTGGCAGGCACCACAGCTGTTAGCACAGTGTGCTTCCCAAAGGCATAAAAGGCATTTTATTTGCCTATCTGAAGTGAGGACTATTACAGAGCAAGGTCCAAGGCCATTTAAAAAAATACCCAAAATTTGACAAACTGCTAAGATAATTTAATAAAACTGAAACTTCTAACAGATCCATTATTTTAAAACAGATTTATAATTATATTTGTTTGTCTAATGTGATGAGGGAAAAAAGAGGTTAGTTCCCTAACCACCTGGTCTGAAGAGTAACTGAGTGATGATTAGAGGGGGCGGGGTATTCATGCCATCAGTATATGGAACGTTAGGATCAAAGGAACTGCATGTGCCCTCTGTCTGCCAGCTACTGCTCAAAAATTGTTCCAAAGTTGCAGAGCCAGGCATGCAACTCTTACAGTGTGGCTCTGGAGGCAATGTAAGGAAGGGAAAAAGTATAGTTTTTCTTTACAGACAACCTGCTAATTTGTCCTTATATAACATCGGAGTGTTTTATATGTCTATTTTAAATCACATTTTCAACCAGTTTATCTCGGACTGAAGTCAGGCCATAGTTAAAGATAGGTACAATCGTTGCTACTCTGCAATCCTCTGATATACCATAGTAACTTATTTCAGATTTTTAATAAGAGACTGCATATTTTTCTCAGCAGTTCAGCCATTTCAAGAGTTCTGAAGGGCTTAAGAATGGATGTATAACAAAGCTGTTTTCCATTCATAATGCCTTTTACTTCATCCAACTTCCATCTTATGTTTTATCTGCCACAGTTCATTCTTTCTGTGGCTTCATTTGGGCTGCATTTCCATTTTCCGAAATGATAGCTATCTATTTGGCTTGAATAGTCCCTTGAATTTTGTAATTTAATCCTTTCCCTTACCTTTGTCTGTTTTTGTTTCTTTGCAGATTGTAAACTCCTTGAGACAGGGGACATAGCTTCTTAAATGTTTGAAAAATGTCTAAAAATTCTGGGTATCAAAACAATTTAAATAACAATACTAGTAATAGTAATCTATTAATAATATATGTAAGCAGGGTCTGAATGAACTCTCCCCTGACAGCTAGTTGGGGAGTGGGAGAGACTTCAGGAGCAAACTGTATTTACATCAACACACCTCCTGTCTGCTGGATACCTATGCAGAGTAGATGTGTTGCTCAAAGTGATCAACTTTTGCTGGTGTTGGGTTACAAATCGGATGCCATCAGGTGGTTGAGGGACATCTAGCTAGAACACATCACCGGATATCGGCAATACCAGGAAAGATGAGCTGGAGCGCCGTTGAGAAGCAAAATCAGGAAAGAGAGTGGTAGCCATGTTAGTCTGTATCAGCAAAAAGAACGAGTACTTAATTGATTAGTTTCGTTAGAGTTGGTATGGCAACACCCATTTTAAAATGTTCTCTGTGTATATATACCTTCCTACTGTATTTTCCACTGCATGCATCCAATGAAGTGGGTTTTAGCCCACGAAAGCTTATGCCCAAATACATTTGTTAGTCTCTAAGGTGCCACAAGTACTCCTTGTTCTTTTTGCTAAAATCAGGAAAGTAACTGAAATACTTTTCTGATGGACTGTATTCAGTGAGGGACAACCAATTGTAAATGCTCAATTACTGAGGGACAATCTCCACTCATTGCTATATTTGCTTTCTAAACCAACTCTCTGTATAACTTTTCATGAGTGATATTTGGATGCTAATAACTAAACTGCATCATTAATTTTTAATCTAAATTTCAGTTATTGCAGATTATGTACTATATGTATTTTACAATTTTTAAAACAAAGTTTGTATTTTTGGATAATCTAAGCACTATACCCAGATGTACAGACACTCTTCCTTAACCTGTTTATTATATAATTTTAACGTTAGCTGAATGCAGGCGTAGTGAAATGTTATCTTTACTGTATGAGTAAAGGAGAGCAGAACTGTTCTGAGCCTGGCCTGATTGAGGGGTCACCCCAGTTGAAAAGAACTCGCTAAGCCAGGGGCTCGAATATCAAACCCTTGTGAAAATAAGAGGGGTGAGGACTCTCCCTAAGGATCCCAGGTCTGGTTTAACCTGTTCCTCCCCACTGTTCAAAGACAGAGCTAAATAGGCTCCATTGGGAGTCTGTTGTTATGTTAAGTGCTTACTAGAGCTAAAAACACTAGTAGTGGGACAGCATTTCTGCATAGCCTGCTTCACTAAGAGCTGAAAGTCACTAAGAGTTGTGTGGACTCTTAAGAGACTGACCTGCAAACATCACAGCAGAGAGGCAGGTGGCAGAAGGTGACAGGCGAGCAGAACAGCGGCTGGCCAGGCGCCAAGGAACAGCGGCTGGCAAGGCAGCCAGCCAGAGCAAGTGCTCAGATGGCGGAGCAAGGCACGTACCTTCTTCCCCAGGTGGAAGGTAAACTCACACAGATGCACCTCTGAACCCTCGGTCCTCACTGACCAAGGACAACCACTGTGAGTGGGGTATGATTAGGGAGCAGAGAGGGGCACAGTAAAGGGACTTTTGGTTGTAGAACTCAAGAACATAAGGCAGAAGACTCCATCCCCCATACTCTGTGGTGGGTGTCCTACTCACAATTTTATGTTTATGAATCCTGCTTGTGGCATCAGGGCCGGCCAGAGGATTCAGGGGGCCTGGGGCAAAGCAATTTCGGGGGCCCCTTCCATACAAAAAAGTTGCAATGCTATAGAATACTATATTCTCGTGGGGGCCCCTGCGGGACCTGGAACAAATTGCCTCACTTGCCCCCCCACTCTGGGCGGCCCTGTGTGGCATTTTCCCTAATTAATGTCAGGTGACTTCCCTCCTTTCATTAAAAGTTTCTTTTCTACACTCAGACTCTGTGCTTGCGAGTGGGGAAGTATTGCCTCTCAGAGGCGCCTAGAGGTGGTGTGTGTTAGTGGGTGAGGGTTCATGACGGTTCTGTGTTGTATTGTTGAAAAGGAACCCCTAGATGGCAGCTCCACCTGCTAGAAGGGTTACATATAAAATGACAAACAATGTTTCAATATAATATTCCCCAGGAACCACTCGCTACAGGGTAGCATGGTGATAACACATTTCAATTCTTCCATCATCTAAACATGCATTCACCTCTGTAATGGAACAAGGCAGATGCTGAACAGTGTACAGCAATACTACGCAACATTTTAAGCAGGAAGGGAAGAATACTGCACTTAATTCAAACTGTAGGAGGAATATAATTAATCTGCTGGAGTTTGGCTGGGACACAAAAATTAACATCTCAATTCTTGCAACAAGTGTTACTGATCTTTAATGATCACGGCCACAGTTTTACATTTAATCAGTAAAGCAGTACCTTTGGCATAACAGTGCCCCTCTAGCCTCAGGATGGGGCACTGGTTCAATACTGAGTTGGGGTATGTCTATGCTGTAATTACAAACCTGCAGGTAGGCCATGCCAGCTGACTTGGGTTTGCGGGGCTTGAGCTAAAGAACTGTTTAACTGAGTGTAAACATTCAGACTCACGCTGAAGCCTGGGCTCTAGGGTGCTGTGAGGTGGGAGGGTCCCAGAACATGGGCTGCAGCCTGAGCCTGAACATCTGCACCACAGTTAAACAGCCCTTTAGCCCAAGCCCAATGAGTCTGAGTCAGCTGGCATGGGCCAGCTGTGGGTTTTTAATTGTAGTGTAGACATACCCTTGCATGGATAAACATTCTCTGCTAGATCATAAAGTCATCTTATTATAAATAAATACATGAATGTACTGAGTCACTGGCCCAAACTACTGGACATACTTGAACAAAAGAACGGCCATAATGGGTCAGACCAAACGGTCCAGTTAGCCCAGTATCCTGTCTTCCGACAGTGGCCAGTGCCAGGTGCCCCAGAGGGAATGAACAGAACAGGTAATCATCACACGGATTAAATTCTTGCTATTGTTAGTGTGACAGGAGGAAGAGACTGTTGGATAAAATGTAGCTGAAAGGAACCTCCATGGATTTTGTTCAGTTCAGCTGTCTGAAAGGTCAAAAGGTCAGAACTTCTCAGTAAGAAAAAACAAGAAGTGGATTTCACAACAGGGTATAATCCCAACTGGAATTTATCCTGCTGGAGGTGCCAAGGTTCTTGCAATTTTCTCCCAACCTGATAAAACCACTGAGGGATGTTTGTTTGTTTGGGGAAGGTAGAGAAGAGAAACTGAAATAAATAAAGAGAGATTTCTGAGCCCTTTTGGTTCCTTCCAAGTCCTTCCTTTTCAGGGAGAAAGCCCCTTCTCCCAGCATGCTTGCTTCAACCCAGGACTCTAAACATTTGCCAGCAGACCCTCAAAAGTGAAATGAGAAGAGAGTTATAGCCCATCCCAGTCTTGGAACTCCAGCCCTACATAGAATTAGCAGCCTCGGTTCCTCTCTAAACCTCAACTGACATTCCAAGACCTTTTTCTCTTTTTCAATAACTGCATCCCTTGTTCCTCGGGTATGTTCCCAGATACATCCCTCATCAGCCTCACTGAGCTGGTATACCCATTATAATACCACTTTTACCAACGTTAGTTTGATTTTTTTCAGCAGCTATCAGTAGCCTAATACATTTTTTTAACCAAATAAATATAAATGTGCTAAAAACATGTTCAACTGATGCTGAACTGGCTAGATAGGAGTGTCAGTCTTTTTAAAACTGACAATATTCTGAACTTAACTGTCCTATCTTCTGTGATTCTGATAGCATAGTTTTCCATAATTTTGATGCAATAAACTAACACAACCTCCTTTCTAAATATTTCACACAGAAATCTGGATCTTCAATTTTAAATGCTAAAACAGAAATAAATAAATAGAGATTATGTTCCATCAACCATATTTCAGCTTTGTCTTCCTATTCTGGACTCAAACTGTGAGGATTAATGATGCTGGCTAAATAATGGCATTTCCAATTTTTTAAAAACTTTTTTCCTATGTGGTTCCAGTTCCATGGTATTAATTAACTCAAGCCACATACTTCCACTGAGCCTGTGACAGTAGATTAATCTGCCTGTAATCTGTCAATCCCCCAAAAACCTTCAGTTATTTTTGTAAATGTAGTGCTTCTTTGGGACATAAAATGTAAAATAACAAAAAACGCAGCAATGGACGAAATGTTAAATGTGTTTTTTTGTTTCAGTTTTCACCAAAAAGGTTAGCAGTGATTAGACAATTAACATAGTGAACATCAGTGTAAATGGGGTAGGATCTGAGGCTAAAATAGGGAAAGAACAAGTTAAGAATTACTTAGGTCTTGGCTTCACTTGCAGCTGTACAGCACTGTGAGGTAAACCTGTCTTCATACAGCTGAGTAGTGAAAAGCGTTGCAGTCTGTCCACTCTGCCAGCTGCCAGCGCAGTGGTGTGGCCACACTTGTAACATTTGCAGCTGTGTTGGGAGCGGTGCATTATGGGCAGCTATTCCAGCATTCATGTGGCTGCAACGTGCTTTTCAAAACGGGGGGGGGGGAGGAGATGGTGTGGATTGTGACAGGGAGTGTGGGGGGAGAGAGAGTGCTTTTTGGAGCATGTCAGCTCTCTATTTTGCAAGTTCCGAACTCCCGACCCCCTGCTCATTCATTTACTCACTCAAAGCAAGCTGCAAATTGATTGCTTTCCTCTGTTGAAAGGGGTTTGAAACCGGCACTTCCACATTCCTACAGCCGGTCACAACAATGGAGAGGATTGGCCACTTGACAAGGTGATTAGTACAGCGCTGCAAGCGTTTACACTCACACCCGTGAGTCGTAGCCACTCTGCTGCAGCTGTTATTCCTCTCGGAAATGTGGAGTACCTGCAGCGGTGTACCCAGGGAGATACAGCGCTGCAAGTGCCCTGCCAGTGTGGACGGGGAGTGAGTTATAGCGCTGGGGGAGGCTTTATAGCGCTGTAACTTGCAAGTGTAGCCAAGGCCTTAGACAAGTTAAATGTCTTCAAGTAGGCAGGCCCTGATTAAATACATCCTAGAATGCTTAAGGAAGTTGCTGAAGAGATCTCTGAGCCATTAGCGATTATCTTTGAGAACTTGTGGCTGATGGGAGAGATCCCAGAGGACTGGAAAAGTGAAAATATAGTATCTATCTCTAAAGAGGGGAATAAGGACAACCTAGGAAATTATAGATGAGTCAGCTTAATATTGGTATCCAGAAAGATAATACAACAAATAATCAAACAATCAATTGTAGGCATCTAGAAGATAATAAGGTGATAAGTAACAGTCAACATGGATTTGTCAAGAACAAACCATGTCAAACCAACCTAATATCTTACTTTAACAGGATAACAAGCCTTGTGGATAAGGGGAAAGCAGTAGATGTGATATATCGCAACTTTAGTAAGGCTTTTGATATTGTCTCACATGACCTTCTCATAAGCAAACTAGGGAAATGTAGCCTAGCCTACTATAAGGTAGGTGAACAACTGGTTGGAAAAACATAGTCAGAGAGTAGTTATCAATAGTTCACAGTCAAGCTAGAAGAGCATATTGAGTGGGATCCCACAGGTATCTGTCCTGGGTCCAGTATCTTTTCTATACAGTATCTTTACAAATTAAATGGATAATGGCATAGAGAATACACTTACAAAGTTTGCAGATGATACCAACTTGGGAGGGGTTGCAAGTGCTTTGGAGGACAGGATTAGAATTCAAAATGATCTTGTCAAACAGGAGAAATGCTTTTGAAATAAACAGGATGAAATTCAGGACAGACAATTGCAAAGTACTACACTTAGGAAGGAATAATCAATGTCACAAATACAAAATGGGAAATGACTGCATAGGAGGGATTACTGCAGAAAGGGATTTGGGGGTTAGCATGAATCAAACTAAATATGAACCATTAACATAATATCATTGTAGAAAAAGCAAACAACATTCTGGGATGTATTAGCAAGAGTGCTGTAAGCTAGACAGGGGAAGTAATTCTTCCACTTCACTCAGCACTGATAAGGCTTCAGCTGTACAGTGTCCAGTTCTGGGCACCACACATTGGGAAAGGTGTGAACAAATTGGAGAAAGTCATGAGGAGAGCAGCAAAAATGATTAAAGGTCTAGAAAACATGCTCTATGAGGAAAGACTGAAAAAAACTAGATTTGTTTAGTTTGGAGAAGTGAAGGAAGTGGGGAACATTGTAATAGTCTTCCAGTACATAAAAAGTTGTGATAAAGAGGAGGGTGACAAATTTTTCTCCTTATCCACTGAGGACAGGACAAGAAGTAATGAGCTTAAATTGCAATGAGGGAGAGTTAGGTTAGACATTAGGAAAACTCTCTAACTGTAAGGGTAATTAAGAACTGAAATAAATTACCTAGGGAAATGGTGGAATCTCAATCACTGGAGGTTTTTAAAAACACGCTAGACAAACACCTGTCAGGGATGGCCTAGATAATACTTAGTCCTGCCTCAGGGCAAGGGACTGGACTAGATGACCTATTGAGGTCCCTTCCAGTCCTATATTTCTATCATTCTATAATATTTTCTATGTTTTGATCAAAGTCCTCCTTGGTCTCAGTGCCAATTTCAACACCCATACTGTGTTGAACATAAATACAGAGACTATAGGCCTGATTCTCATTGACATTAAAGGTGACTTTACCTCGCTCTGGGAGTGTAAAGTGAACTTAAAGTGTATGTAAGGCAATTTTACACTGTAAGAACAGTCACCTCAGCGTAAGTGAGAATTGGTCCCATCATTTTTCTTAGAGTTCTGCGGAACATCATTGAGAAGACGAGGCATGAATCCTCCTTATTTTAATCAACCAACCAATGAAGTTGATGGCTATAGACAGTGTTAGGTGTTTATTTCTTTCTCAATTATAACTAGAGTGTTGAACACGCATCATTCAGAAGCTTAGGCTCACTGCATCTGAGTAGTTCTCGTCTTTTAAATTTTATTTTGATACCAGACACCTCTGTGTTCCTGGGGAACCAGGGTGCAGTATCCAGCCGGACTCATGAAAGACACCCCCCCCTCCCCCCCAGCCTCTGCTTAAACCAAAACTCATCAGAAGAAGAAAACTTGCAGAGAGCAGTGAAGGGCGTTGGGAGACACACCTAGACCCCTCCTGATAAGGGTGACAAGATTAAGACATCTCCATTAGAATACAAAATGGAGAGCAGAGACAACTCCCCTAGCCTCATCTGCATGAAAGATGGGACAGGAAGACATCTCAATTTACATACAGAATGGAGAACAGAGAACCACACTGAATTCTGGGACCAGAAAAAGCAGGGAAGCACTGCATCCTGGGAATCTGTGCTCCAGATGCTAATGAACCTATGTCTGCACACACCCAGCTCAGCAATTATCAGACCAATTCTAGTAATGAATCCTTAATTGATATCCAAATACTGAAGCAGCCTAGTTGCATTGTGAGCTCCCTGGAAGAAAACACCACCCATAGCCAAGAGTGATCAGATCTTATTGTCTAGTCTAAAAAAAACCCTTGAGTCATCAGTTTACCTATAAACAAATCTAGTGTTCTCCCTTGAACCATTGTATTTTCTCTACAAAAATCCCTACTCACCCCCTAGTCAGAGTTCTGATGCTTAGATCCACACTATGCACCAGTTCCACTGGAACTCCATCTCCTGACTGATCGTGATGGGGGCTCTGTCTCCAGCATTCAGAACCCTCAGCTACCACCATCATCTGCAAAAAGAAATACAGACTAACACGGCTGTTACTCTGAAACCATCATCTGGGAACCCTGACCAGTTCAAGCCTCATGGAGTGGGTGAGACCCCCCCTCTTTCTCTCTCTCTCTCTGTTTTCCTTTCTACCTTAGGTATTAACCTTTAATCATGTATGTTATGTTGGTTTAGTCCTCCTTGTGTAGTTATTACTATTATTCAATAAATAACTTCTATGGTTAAGTTGGTTGCTTCTCTCTCTCTTGCTGAACTTTACTCGTTTGTGTTTTTAGCTTCCCCCATTCACTCTACAGCAACGCTTCTTTTACTTAAGCTAAAGATCCCTGCAGCGCCCAAAATACTGTGGGGTTTGCTCATCAAGTAGGTTACTGCCAGTACAATTGTGCTGGGGGAGTGAGGATAGGGACGTGCTGAATCTGGGACACACAAGGGTAACAGCTTGAAAGTGCTGCTTGACCCAGTCCATGGAGCCCAGGGGCATATAAGGAGAGACAGCTTGAAAGTGCTGCTTCATCCAGCCCAGTGAGTCCAGAGACATATAAGGGGTCAGCTTGACAGTGCTGATTGACCCAGACTTGCTTCGTTAATGTACGTGTGGGTGTGTGGATGTTTATCTGGTTCTGGGGTGGGAGTAACCCAGCCCTAGGGACCTTAGGTCCTGTAGGATAGCTCCATTGGGAGGGGACTTGCAGAAGGGAGAAGTAGAGCTCCATATGTAAACACAAGTGACACAAGCAGTACATTGACAGGATTACAGAACCCCCTTCCCCAGAGGAGTAACCCAAATAAATGAGCACACCCCAAAGTAATGGGCACATCTGGTAACAATTTTCATCATTTGATCAAATGACAAAGATCCCCTTGTCATATTTTTCCTCTGTATTATTGGATGGCATCATCAGCAACTTGGATACAATATTCTGTGTTTTTCTTTTCAGACATAAAATCAATAGCATTAAGTAGGAACTCATTTTTTTCTGTATGGATACCTGTAGCCATTATTGGATCATTTCTCATGTTCAACCAACCATCTTTTATTAATGTCAAAGTTGATTCTTGTAGTTGTTCCTTTAATTTTTTCCTCTGTTTCTTCACTTGCAGCATATAGTATGAACCTACAATCTTAAATCTGTCTGGAGGAGAATGCTCAGGGTGAAGGGCTTCAATCATGTTTAAATTGCTCATTTTGTGCTACACTGAACGTGATGTTTTTAGAATAAAGAAGGTCGCAACTTTCTTATCAAACTCAAATCTTTGCCTTTCTGTTGATTTTATGGTATAGTTGCCAATTGATCTGTCATATTTTGGTTGTCAAAATGAAGAGAGACTGCTCTAAAAGGAAGCTGTTGTTGAAGAGCTTCTGGAAGATGTGGAACAGGGAATTACATTTTCAATGTGGCTACATTTCTGTCTCACATGACATTGAAGACTCACCTGTAACATCATCAAACTCATGTTCAATGTTTCATTCATTTGATCTTTGGAGAATCTGAAGAAACTAATTTTCTTTATGAGATGAATGTAAATCTTTTCCATTTTGCCACTTAATAACTCTTGACAATGCTTACATTTTACTTTAAAATAAGTATCCGTGTTCATTACATCAATCCCTCCAATTACTTGTTCCTTACCACATTCTTTAGATTTAGGTATGCTGACTCAGACAAATGTATACATGGATGTTTGGTACTAAATAAACATAAATCTCCTATTTGCAGTATTGACCAGCAGTTTTTACATTTACTAAAGTTAGAATGAGAAATAACCATGCACTGGCTCCAGTCTTGTGAAAAATAGGACAAGCTAGTCATGTTATCAGTCCCATTTTCTATTAGTTTCTATCAGGGCCGGCTCCAGGGTTTTGGCTGCCCCAAGTAGCCAAAAAAAAAAAAAAAAAAAAAAAAAAAAGCCGCGATGGCAATGGCAATTCAGTGGGCGGTCCTTCACTCCATGCCGGAGTGAGGGACTGTCCGCCGAAGAGCTCAACGTGCTGCACCTCTCCGGAGCGGCCGCCCCAAGCACCTGGTGCCTGGAGCCGGCCCTGGTTTCTATCAAACCAAGTCTACCCCTTACAGATGACAACTCCATCAACTCTCCCTCTTCAATATCAAACAACAGCTGATTCCACCTCAAGCTTTACCTCTCTCTAATAACCTATGACACCATACTTTCCCTTTAGGCTTCCAAGCAGTTCTGTAATTTTATTATTGTTTCCTAGTAGCCCGAACAAGAACCCTGATGTTATCACCAGTTCATTTTTTACTTTTTAAAAATAGTTAACATTTTAATTCACAGACTGAAATTACTGCTTAATGTTTTTACTATAATATTTTTAGTTTTTAGTTTTACATTAACATAACATGTAGTTGAGAATGTTGAACTTCAAAAAGTGAAGGAAGGGAACAAAAAGATAAAAGCAGATTTAGCTACCACAAGAAAACAAAACAAAACCAAAAAAACTAGCACACAACCAAAAACCACTGGTTTTTTTTACAACACAGAGGGGTGCCTATCTATCTGAAAAGAGCCAGAATTTTTGACAGTGGCACTGTGAGGGAAAACCAGTGAGATTCTGGAACCAGTTTTCAACTCACTTTAATACAGTAATAAGTCACAACAGTGTATATATTAGTGGGCTATGGCATTCCTGCTGTGAGGAATCATGCTGCATCTATACTGCTCCTAAGACCCATGACCAGGTTCTGCAGGAAGCAGCACTTTCCCTTTAAAGTCCCTTTCCCCTTTGCTAGCACCTTAGATTGTTCTTCAAAGGGAAATTGCAGCTTCCCTTGGAGCTCAATTGTGACATTCAGAAGTTCTACAGAGGGACCAAGCTGACTAAACTAGAAGTTAGTCTGAAGCTCTCATTTTCATTTTTTTTAAAAAGCCCAAATTGGTTAGGAAAAGGAGGGGAAAAGGGAAAGGGAGGATAGGTTCCAGACTTTGGCAGTCTTTTCCGGGGCTTTGGAGCAGTGCTCTGGCTCCGCTCCAGCTCCAGGCAAAAACCTGCAGCTCCACTGCTCCGGAGCTGCTCCGCGCTCCAGCTCCGGGCTCTGCTCCAAAGCCCTGGTTCTTTTCAGCTAATGCTTGTATATTGTTTTTAATATCTATTACAAATAGAACCAAAAGATAAAAATTGCTTAATACGTCCCTAAACATCATACTTAATGGGTGTAGTAAAATTCCACCCACTGTCCCTGGAGGATGAAAATAGTTTTTCCTTTATATAAAGTTTTAGTGCATTCAGTGCTGGTGAAAGTGCTGGGTTGACATCCTTGTTGTCTGAAGTGCTCTATTTATCCACAAAATGAGAACAGCATAGGTAGCAGCAGGCCAGGTTTCTGACACATACCACCGCCTGCCAATACGTCTGACTCTTGCTCTCTGCCCTGGAAGGGCCATTTCTAGGAGTGAGAGGAAAGTTGGTCTTTATGTCCCACATTCAGTTTTCAGCCACTCCAATGAGACTGTCAATAATGGAGATAATTAGTACTGATTGTTTTTAATTCAGATTCCTGTCCTGCTAAGAACCAGAGTGGCACCACCAACTCATTTCATATTGGGCCACTGTTTTCAGATGGTACTGTTTTCATATATTTTGGAATATTCTATTACCATTGTACATCCACTACCAAGCCTCCTTCCACTGACACCCGGAAGACCTTGCCCACATAGTCCTTGATCTCAGATGTGACCCTTGCTGTTATGTGCTACAAGAGAAGAGAACAGCACCCCAGTTTTAGCAATGTTTGGAATGTATACAATACTACTGAGAGAAACTTAAGTGATTAGAGCAGGGAACTTGGAGTCAGGGCTCCTGGGTCCTTCTGTCAATTCTGTCACTCAGGCCTTGCCTTCACTACAAAAAAAGATGTATTTTTAACACATGTTAATTAATCCATGTTATAATCATAGTGAAGATAAGGCAGTTGTAGTTTTAAACAAAGTTAGCTGGTTTAGGTGAGCCTTAGGGTTAAAAATACACCTTTTTTTCTAATGAAGACACAACCACACTGTGTAAACTTTGCCAAGTAATTTTTCTGTGCTTCAGTTTTCTGTTTCCTCATCTGTAAAATTATTATAATAATAGTTAACTACCTAGCAAAGATGTTGTTTGTCTTAATAAATGTTTATAAAACCTCTTTGTGATCCACAGATGACAAGTGCTAGAGAAGGACAAAGGATTATTAGTGATGCCCACTCAATGGGGCATTAGCATGCAACAATGAGTTTATCCCACAAAACTCTAGAGAAAGATTCAAAAGGTAATCGAAAATGTGGAAATGAGGCAAATTTTCTCTCATCTCTGCAAAGCATCTTGCTGCACTGAACACTCAAAACACACATCTGTCATCTGGACGCCAAACAGGCCTTCCACGATTCCAGGAAATCAATTCCAAAGACTGTAGACTGTCAGTTGCTTGTACACTGGAGGCCATCCAGGAAGCAGATTAAATTGTATGAGAAAACTGTAACAGGCTCCAGACTGCATGTAATGGAGACCCCCAATGACCTTTCTGAGGACTTGGGAAACATACTCAGAAATTACCAACCGTCCCCCGCGCAGCTCCAAAATTGCTCACTGTGCTTGTCTTACTTATCACACAGGATCACTCACAAACAAGTTATTTCTGAAGAATAAAAAACAAACCCACAAATATAAGTATGATTTCCCTGTATGAGCTATTTTCAGGGATGCCAGAGCCACATTTTCTGCAGAAAACACCAGAGCTTGGGTTCTGCAAAGGCCTCATCACTTATCAGACTGTCATACCTGTGTCTTTCACCACATCGGACCTGACCTAGGGCATCTGAAGTGATGGTCAAGGTGACTGCTGATGTAGAAAGCTGACTTAGCATAACAGTTTTAGATTTGGTCTTTTCAGATTCTGATGACTCTAAAAAGGAGGAACAGAACACCTTCCTTTCCACCCTCCACTTTTTGGTTTCATTGGTTTTAGGGAATCCTTGACAGGTCAGAGTTCAAACTGCTGGTGTGACCCTCACAATGCTGCTCACTTGGGAGTTCAGGACACAGTGCATGACTCTTATTATCAGGAATATGAATTCCATATGTATACAAGGAATCTAATCCCTCTTGAATGTAAGACATTATTTTACCAGGGAGGATGTTCTACATATAATTCCATTTGCTGCGTCTGATTGATCTGTGGTTGAGAGGTGATGTGCTCTTGTTGTGACAGCAAAGGACTGGGAGTCAGGACTCCTGGATTCTGTTCCCATCTTTGCCAATGACTTGCTGGGCAAATCACTTCATCTGACCCATCTGTAAGATGGCTATACACTTTACTTACCCCATAGGAAAGTTGTGAGGCTTCAATGTTTGTAAAGTGTTTTAAATTTGAAATATGGAATTTCAGTGTGTTGGTTGACCTGCTTATTTATTTTGAACAGCCCCTTAGCTTTTATCACATAATAAAAGTATTCTTGATTCATTTGATTAAAGATAATATGGAAGACTAAGGCAAGCTTTGCAAACTCCATAATGGGGTTTTACATCTTCTTCCAAAGCAACTGGTATAAACCATTGTTAGAGACAGGATACCAGACTGCATGGGCTGTTGGACTCCCATGGATATTTGGGCCTAAAGCTCAACATCCTCCAAGAAATACATGGTCAAAGAGGGAAAATGTAACAGAAGCTGCCCTCATCATCCTCATGTTCCTTTGCCACAGATGCCTCATGTGACCTTAGCCGAGTCCATTCATTTCTCTGGGCCTCAGTTCCCCCTTTATTGAACTGGAGGTCTTATGAGGATACACTCATTACTATATGTAAGGTGCTTAGGGGAGAGGCCAGAACAGGACAAGAAGAGGCGGGGCGGGAGTGGAACGAGGGTGGGAAGAGGCGGGATGGAGGCGGGGGCTTGGGAGAAGGGGTGGGATGGGGCGGGAAGAGGCAAAGTAGGGGTGGGACCTGGGGCAGAGCCAGGGGTTGAGCATCCCCCGGCACATTGGAAAGTCGGTGCCTCTGGATATAAATATGAAGCATGAAGAGGAGACATTCAGATGATGTTTGGATATAGCCCCTTTTATGTCATATATCTGGTGCTTTCAAGCTGTAAAAAGCAAACCAGGAATTTCTAAGTTCAATTTCACACACACACACCCACCCCGCCCCTTTTCCCTCCCATTTGCTCCCATAGACAAGTCCAGAGTCTGAAACAGGAGATTAAGCAAAAAAAAAAATTTTTCAAGAAAAACACATTTTAATTTTAGCTACACAGCTGCTTCTGGAGTCTTTAAATACATTCCCCTCTAACTGCTTCCACACACAAGATTATCCAAGTGCCTCAGGCAAACTTAGCCTCATCTGCAAACTCCTTCCAAAACTAATTCCTATCTGGGATTGTCAAATAAATCAAACCAAGTTGGTCAAACAGCATACTTATCCAAGTGTCCTTTGACAGACTCAGTTATGAAGCTTTAAGTGATGAGTTTCAGTGCCTCGGTTCCTTGGGCAGGCAGATAGGAATTTTCACATGAGGATAACAACAAATTCCTTTCTCTGAATCCTCTCCTTCCACACATATGTACAACTTAGGAAATCAAAAATTCCTTTGAACTAATGCCTATGAGTCATACTCTCCACTGGTATGATGTAACCAGTGACCTGTTCTCCCTGTGCCATTCCTGATGTTGCTTCACCATTGAGAAAACAAGCTGGAGATTCTAAGGATTACCAGGAGAAAAACTGGAAATATAACAGCTCAGCCATATACACTTCAGTGCCTCATCTTCTTGGGTTGTTTTCTCCCCTTTGGTTTTTGAAGTTGAGAAATAAACCATCTCTGAATTCCAGGGGTTTTTTACTGCCATCATGTGGAGAATGTTCTAAATATGCAACATTTTCTTCTCAGCTTCTTGCTCAGATTTTATTTTTCCTACTCTTGGCAAACTGAAAAACATCCACCTCCCTCCCACAGCTACACAAGGGGAGCCCTGGCGTTACTCGTGTCTTAAACAGCTGTTAAATATTCTGCCATCCCTAGTGTATTTTGACGCCCTTCTAAGGAAGCACTGTATTTGTCGGTACAACAGAGCTGGCCATGAGTGTGACAGTCTGCCATTTTAATTGTTGCATCACACCCTTCCTTTACCTGAAAACAAACACTCTTCCCAGTACCGTCATCACTACTTCACCCTATTCATTATGGTTTCTCCAGACTAACACAGAAAACAATATGATGAATAATATCACCATGGCAATTATATAAATTATCATTAGATCAAAAATTTAAGGCCTACAGACCAGTGGTCCCCAACCTTTTTGTGGCCAGTAGCACATTCATGTTTTCAGAAGAGTGTGGCACGTGCCAACAATTTTTCAAGGCTTATTTTGTATTTGTACATTAAATAATACGAAAAACATCATATTTAATATTACATAATATTTTAATCCAGAGAGAAGAGAGAAGCCGGCTTCTCTCCCCTGCTGGGCACTAGACGGGCCCTGCGCCCGCCGGGAACAGAGAACACTGCACCCGGAGCCTGAGTTCTCTGTCTCCATCAGGGGCGGGGCCGCGGCTTCTCTCCCCTGCTGGACACTAGGCAGGCGCACATAAATGCCCCGTGGCGCTATGGCGGGCACCGCATTGGGGACCACTGCTACAGACAATACAGGTACCTGCATGCAGTGATCCATCTTTATGTGAGTAACCAAGCCATATAACTACCTGACATCTGAAGGCCTAAATTTTCAAAAGTGGATGCCTGAAGTCCAGAGCTGATCAATTCCTATCCTCGGGAAAACTCCAATATTTCAAAATTTTGTTTCATCCTAAATTGGAATGAAAAGCAGAAATCAGAATTGTTCACAAAATAAAACATTACAAAATAATATTGAAACATTTATTGAAACATTTTTTCAACTGTTATATTAGTCAAAACAATCAAGTCAAAACAACATGTTTTGACCTTATTGAAACTAAACGCTTCAATAATTTCCCATTGAAATTTTTTGATGAAACTGACATGTTCCCACAAAATGTTTCAATGTAATTGATTTAGCATTTTCTAATGGAAAAATGTTCCATCAGAAATGTTTTGACCAGCTCTACTAAAGTTAGGTTCCCAAATCCATATTTAGGCACCCAACCAAGTGGCCTCATTTTTAAAAGTGCTGAGCTCCCACCATTTCCCACTGAAGTCAGCAGCACAGTCAATGGGAAGTCAATATGACCTCTATGAGTTCAACACTTTTGAAAACTGGACCACTTAGTTAGATGTTCCCAGACTGCTGCACTGGGCAGCACAATACGGGGAGAAGGTGACCAGCCCTCTGTGGAGAAAGAAGTGGTTCGGGACTATTTAGAAAAACTGGACGTGCACAAGTCCATGGGGCCGGATGCGCTGCATCCGAGGGTGCTAAAGGAGTTGGCGGATGAGATTGCAGAGCCATTAGCCATTATTTTTGAAAACTCATGGTGATTGGGGGAGGTCCCAGATGACTGGAAAAAGGCTAATGTAGTGGCCATCTTTAAAAAAGGGAAGGAGGAGGATCCGGGGAACTACAGGCCAGTCAGCCTCACCTCAGTCCCTGGAAAAATCATGGAGCAGGTCCTCAAGGAATCAATTATGAAACACTTAGAGGAGAGGAAAGTGATCAGGAACAGTCAGCATGGATTCACCAAGGGGAAGTCGTGCCTGACTAACCTAATTGCCTTCTATGATGAGATAACTGGCTCTGTGGATGAGGGGAAAGCAGTGGATGTGTTATTCCTTGACTTTAGCAAAGCTTTTGATACGGTCTCCCACAGTATTCTTGCCGCCAAATTAAAGAAGTATGGGCTGGATGAATGGACTGTAAGGTGGATAGAAAGCTGGCTAGATCGTCAGGCTCAACGGGTAGTGATCAATGGCTCCATGACTAGTTGGCAGCCGGTTTCAAGCGGAGTGCCCCAAGGGTTGGTCCTGGGGACGGTTTTGTTTAATATCTTTATTAATGATCTGGAGGATGGTGTGGATTACACTCTCAGCAAGTTTGCAGATGACACTAAACTAGGAGGCATGGTAGATACACTACAGGGTAGGGATCAGATACAGAGGGACCTAGACAAATTAGAGGATTGGGCCAAAAAAAACCTGATGAGGTTCAACAAAGACAAGTGCAGAGTCCTGCACTTAGGACGGAAGAATCCCATGCACTGCTACAGACTAGGGACCGAATGGCTAGGTAGCAGTTCTGCAGAAAAGGACCTAGGGTCACAGTGGACGAGAAGCTGGATATGAGTCAACAGTGTGCTCTTGTTGCCAAGAAGGCTAACGGCATTTTGGGCTGTATAAGTAGGGGCATTGCCAGCAGATCGAGGAACGTGATCATTCCCCTTTATTCGACATTGGTGAGGCCTCATCTGGAATACTGTGTCCAGTTTTGGGCCCCACACTACAAGACAGATGTGGAAAAATTGGAAAGAGTCGAGCAGAGGGCAACAAAAATGATTAGGGGTCTGGAGCACATGACTTATGAGGAAAGCCTGAGGGAACTGGGATTGTTTAGTCTCCAGAAGAGAAGAATGATGGGGGATTTGATAGCAGCCTTCAACTACCTGAAGGGAGGTTCCAAAGAGGATGGAGCTCGGCTGTTCTCAGTGGTGGCAGATGACAGAACAAGGAGCAATGGTCTCAAGTTGCAGTGGGGGAGGTCCAGGTTGGATATTAGGAAACACTATTTCACTAGGAGGGTGGTGAAGCACTGGAATGCGTTACCTAGGGAGGTGCTGGAGTCTCCTTCCTTGGAGGTTTTTAAGGCCCGGCTTGACAAAGCCCTGGCTGGGATGATTTAGTTGGGAATTGGTCCTACTTTGAGCAGGGGGTTGGACTAGATGACCTCTTGAGGTCCCTTCCAACCCTGATATTCTATGATTCTATGCCTAAATATAGATTTGGGAACCTGACTTTAGGTATCCACTTTTGAAAATGTTTGCCATAACCTCCATGAGCTGTAACTCTGCATTAAAGATGAGTATGGCTGCAATCTGTCCCATTTTAGAGGAGCAGCAGCAACCCCTATATTCAGGTTGCCTAACATTTTACATTATAAAAACTCTTATGACTGTTGCCCCTTTTGGCCTAAACAGTCAGCCAATATTCTGGGCCTTGTGGGTTGTTTTCATTCAGAGGAGAAATTGATGATATAGTCAGGTATTTTTGGGTCCTATCCTATTTAACATCCTTTACAAAGTGTGTACACAAAGTCCTGTTTTCCTGCTCACAATTCCAAGCCCCTTTCCAGGCAGCTCTCTCTTTTTCCTTCTTCCAGGGCCATGCTACCAGTGCTTCAATGACTCTCTTCTGACTTTTCTGTCCTATCTGCTTCTGACACACCTAGCCTGTCTTTGCAATCATCCCCCATCTACCCCTCTCTCCCTAACTACACAGATCACTTCTGATCAGTCTTGCATTTGGCCTAGTTCCTTGGGCAGTGTTTTCTATTGTTTCATCTATTTTACTCCATAAAGGATCTTTATTGCTTCTTACATTTATCCCGAATGAAGGCTGGTGAGCATATACATCAGCCTCAAAGCGGTCTGTGATTGCCTATAGATCAAAGACCATAGCCACCACCACACTCCAGCATAACATAATCTTTTTTTGAGGAGCTATTATGCTTCCATGGTTTGAAGCAATACTTTGAAATTTGGCTGAGGAATAGTGCTAGGAACAGGGAGGTGCCTTTTGCTGGCCTCTTTAAAATCCATTCAGATTCAGCCAAGCTATAAACTGCTGAAAATCACCATTTCACAGCTTGGTTTTGCCTTGCTGCTAAACATTCTCAAGATCCCATTAATACTGCCCTATGTCTCATTGCAGCAGCTCGCACAGAGTGGACTTCAAAACACCCTTTGGCCAGGGCTGGCCCTACCATGAGGCAAACTGAGGCGGTCGTGTAGACCAGAGTGTAGAAAATTATGTCTGCTGCTGGTACATATGTATTCTCTCTGCTCTAGTGCTGTGCTGGAGGAAGGAGGGCACAAGAGACATAACAGGCAGGCAGGAGAAAAGGTGAGAGGGAATAACAGAAAGCAGCAGGAACTACAGGGAGAGAGGAGGAGGAGCCTCTTATGTACCTCTCTAGCACCCCCAGGAACCTGGACTGATTAACACCAGCTTCTCAGGGAGCTTCCTGTTTCCTGCTGCTTCCCTAAACCCACTTGAGGAGAACAGGCAGTCAACTGAAGTAGTAGGAGCCAGTTAGGCCCTTAAGACGCTGATATCTTCCCTCACTCGGGCCCTGCTACCAGCCTGCTTATTTGTCCCCTTCAATGGAGTGTTGAGAGCCACTATAGCTGGCACAGAACAGCAGTCATGAGTGAAAGAAGAAAACGCCTCTCTGGGGCAGCATTCAGAAAAAGGAAGAAAGCAAAGGAAGCTTTTCTATCTAAGCAGGAAGGAGCTCTCCTGAGATACATAGACACAAATGTTCATGGTGAGCCTTTCGGCCCCAGTGAGGATGTGAATGGTGAGGAGATGCCTGATCTTCCAGTTAGTCAGAGTGCAGGTGACCTGGCAGCTACTGCAGCATCCATATCTCCATCTCAAATGGATGTAACCATGCACATTCCTGAAGAAAAGTGTAGATCAGAGAAGAGTGTGGTGGAGGCGCAAGAAAAAGCTGCTGCTGAGTTTAATTCCTTAAATCTAGATGATCCAGGACTGTGGACCCACTTGAGCAGTAGCCTGAGGGACTTCCTTGTACTGCATGGGTCACAGCAAGTGAAAAACTTCATGTTCCCCAAAGACAATGAAAATAGAAGTTTCCATCCAACACATTACTGGCGTGAAATCCCCAATGGTGACAAAGTGGAGAGGCCATGGCTTATGTACTCAAAAACCCAGAATGCTGCATACTGCTTTTGTTGCAAACTCTTCCAATCTAATGTTCCAGCCACATTGGGTTCTATAGGAACAAAGGACTGGAAAAATCTGGCTAGAAATCTGGCATGCCATGAGAGGGCAGCAAATCACCAGAGAGCATTCCATAGGTGGAAAGAGCTTGAGATGAGACCAAGGTTAAAGGCCACCATACATAATCAGCATCAAGAGAAGATTGCATCAGAGTCTCTTTACTGGCAAAATGTTCTGAAAAGGCTCATTGCCATTGTGAGAATGCTTGCTACCCAAAACCTAGCACTGCGTGGCACTTCAGATCAGCTGTATGTGCCAAACAATGGAAACTTCCTTAAAATTGTGGAGCTGATGGCTGAGTTTGATGCTGTATTCCAGGAGCATCTAAGAAGAGTCACCACCCAAGAAATGTACGCACACCACTACCTGGGAAAAACAATTCAAAATGAGATCATACAGTTACTGGCAACAAAAGTCAAACAGAAGATTGTGGCAGACCTGAAGTCAGCAAGATATTACTCTGTTATTCTGGACTGCACACCTGACATCAGCCATATGGAACAAATGACTTTAATGGTGCGTTTTGTAACAACAACAGAACCTAGTGAAAATGTCCCTGCAATGGTGACTGTCAGAGAGCATTTTCTAGAATTTATTGACATTGATGATACTATAGGAGCTGGTATGACAAATGTGCTTCTTTAAAAGCTGGAAGATACGGGAATTGCGATAGCTGACATGAGAGGTCAGGGCTACGATAATGGTGCCAACATGAGAGGAAAGAACAGAGGAGTGCAGACACGGATCCGAGAGTTAAACCCTCGAGCTTTTTTTGTCCCATGCAGTTCTCATTCATTGAACTTGGTGGTCAGTGATGCAGCATCAGCCTCTAGTGAAGCTGCTGAATTTTTTAATGTAATTCAAAGCATCTATGTATTTTTCTCTGCATCAGCTCATCGATGGCAAATTTTGAAGCAACATCTGGGAACTTCCTCTCTGACACTGAAACCACTGAAGCCACACTATGGGAAAGTCGAGTGGAGGCGATAAAGACTATCGAACACCAAATTGGGAAGATAGCTGATGCCATAGTTGCCATTATGGAGGATAATGCTATGACAGGAACTGTTCGTGGGAGAACAGTGGCAGAGGGAAATGGAATCACCAGAAACATACATAATTTCAAATTTCTGTGTGGCTTAGTGTTGTGGCATGGCATAATGTTTGAAATAAATGTTGTAAGCAAGAGACTCCAAGGTGTTGACCTTGATATATCTGGAGCAATGGAATAACTGGACAAAGCAAAGTCATACCTACAGTCTTACCAGTCAGATGAGGGATTTCAAAACGTTCTGAAGAGTGCACAGAAGTTGGCAGAGGAACTTCAAACTGAAGCTATTTTCCCACCCATTCAAGAATACAAGAGTCAACGAAGAAGAAGAAGACATTTTGATTACGAGGCACAGGATAATCCCATAAGAGACCCCAAACAACAATTCAAAGTTGAATTCTTTAACTAAATGCTAGATTGTGCAATACAGTCAGCTGAAGAACATTTCATGCAGCTCAAGAAACAGAGCAGTATATTTGGGATGTTGTATGATATTCCAAAACTCCTCATTATACCTGAAGAAGACCTACACAAGCAATGCAGGGCACTAGAGACAGTGTTGGCACATGATGACATGCGCGATATTGATGCAAGTGATTTAGGTGATGAGCTGAAAGCCTTTTCAAGATACATTTCAGCAGGATCAACTCCTAAGGCTGTTCTGGAATATATTGCACAAATAAGATGACCATCCTCTTTCCAAATGCTTTTGTTGCTCTGCGCATACTTCTAACACTTCCTGTAACAGTTGCCAGTGGAGAACGCAACTTCTCCAAGCTGAAGTTAATTAAAACACATCTACGCTCCACAATGACACAGGAGAGGCTGGTCAGCCTTGCAACCATCTCAACAGAGCATGAGCTGGCCCAGACTGTGGACCTTCAGCAGGAAGCAGTTCAAATCTTTGCAACCAAAAAGGCATGGAAAGCACCACTTTGAGTATTCAAACAGATAAAAATGCCAGTGTTTACTATGCAGACAAGAAAAGTTACATTTGCTGTTCAGGCGTTTGAAAGTTAAGTGTTACTTAAAATTTTTGAACAAGTCATTTTAAGTTGTTAGTTCTCCTTTATTGGGGTAGGTAGCAGAGCAGTACCATGAGTGGAGTAAAACAGGAAGAAGGCAGAATTGAGCCCTTTCAAAGTTTTGGCCCAAGCGAGGGGGTATGGGGATGTCATTTGAGCTCCTTGCCTCAGGTACCAAAATGTTGTGGGCCAGCCCTGCCTTTGGCCTACGGGAAGATATGTTGCACTAGGACCTAGGAGATTGAGTTTTACATTCACCTCTTCTAATAATCTATGTTAATAATTCTGTATCCCTTCATACCGTAACAAGGAGAAGGGGTGACTTGATTACAATCTATATGTATTTATATGGTGAACAAATACTTAATAATCGAGTCTTCAATTTAGCAGAGAAAGGCATAACACAATCCAATGGCTGGAAGTTGAAGTTAGACAAATTCAGACTGGAAATAGGGTACACATTTTTAATGGTCAGAGTATTTAACCACTGGAACAATGTAGCAAGGGTTGTGGCGGATTCTCCATCGCTAACAATTTTAAAATCAAGATTGAACGTTCTTCTAAAAGATATACTCTAGAAATTATTTTGGGGCAGTTCTATGGCTTGTGTTATACAGAAGGTAAGACTAGATGATAACAAATGGTTCCTTCTGGCCTTCAAATCTATGAATAACCTTTATTATTTAGCAATGCCTCATATGCTACTTAAAGGTTACACAAGCTGAGAATAGAATTCAGATCTGTAACATGGCAAACCCAAATGACAACCACTAAGCAACATGGTACCTCAGAAAGATTATGCCAAATATATGTTCTTTGTTCTGCTATCTGTAAAATGGGGCTACTCCTGCAGAGTTAACCCAGTTTTGGTGTATTATGTGTCCTCAGGAGTGGCTGGTCCAAAGAAGATAATAGCCTGCTCCTGCCCCCAGCTAATGTAGCTAGTCCTTTAGGTCCAAGCAGTAGGTCTGTACTGCAGTGCTGAAGATTTAAGGGTTAAATCCTATTAGTGATGCCTTATATGGATTTGTTATTATTGCACATACTAGAATTAATTTTTGTCTTTTTGATTTTGCCTAAAATAATAGGAAATGACATGCAAAAATAAATATGAAAAAATATATAATGTAAGTTACATATTCAAATTCTCAAAAGCTAGGAAATGAAAGACTTAAGATTACCTGTGCAACTTTAATTCTGCCATGTCATATATATATCTTATGATATAGTCTTAATTACATGAACACTTCCTATTTTTTCCATGAGACCACTGCAGGATAGATGGTGCTCAGGAAATAAATCAAGATTGTGTACTGAAAGAGGCTGTTTTTCTGTAGGAGCCCTCCCTCATTTGATTTGCTCACCTTGCAACATAAATGCAGTACCATCGTTTAAACATAGGTTATATATGTCATTTTATGTAAATTAGGTGTAGCCCTTTTGATCCTGAAAAAATGTCAATATAGGGTCTTTGACTGGATTTGAACTCCCCTTTGGTATTATAATAATACGAAGTGACAGATGACACCTAGTGGTCATTAGAGGTAATTGTACATGGCTGAACATTGTACATTTTTAATACTAGAAAATATACCACAATACTGCAGCTCACAAAAGACAACTGTACAGAATTAAGACATGATTGGACAAAATATAAGACAAAGGCATAGGACAAGGTGCTTGCCTAACTTCAACAGTAAAGGTGAGCTTGAACAGAGTTATTCTTTGGGACATACGAAATAATTAAAAAACCTAACACACAACCTTGACCTAGAACTAAAATACCAACACAAAATAATTTCAGCTTTCCAGGAAAATAAGACATAGTCACCCCAAACATTTTAAGTGCCTTCTTGTGTATAAAATGCTGCTACACTAAGCTCTCTTTATAGACTGGCTAACCTGCAAATTTGTAACTTGTTTACAAACTGATTTATTGCACCAAATACTCACTTGACTTCCAGCTTCTAGCACAATAGATTGTTAATATTCCTACGCTGCTGCCTGCGTATGTTCTTTACCTCCGTAACTTCATATATACTCTGTGTACCTGTTTTGGCATGGTCTGTGTACCTGCTGTAGCCATGTACTCCATTGTGTACTATACCATAACTCAATGACGCGCAGACTGTGGCTCATGAGTCGCAAGTGGGTCCTTAATGTGCATCCTGCAGCTCTTTGCAGCACATGATATTAAAACACCGTGTGATTTAATTATTAACCAATCTAAGTTATTAACTAATCAGGATGTTTTTATTATGTTATTAACCAATTAAGTTATCAACTTGCACTAAGTTATGAACTTATTTGCTGTAAGAATTATATATGTAAAAACTAAATATTTCCCTGTCATACTGTTTAAATATGAATAGTACTACAGTAAATGAAACAATGAATTCACACTACAGTGGCTCTTTTGGGTAATGCTGAACACTAAGTTGGCTCCTGAACCATTGAGGTCCTAGTGTCACTGCTGTAACTGCTCCTTCGAAGAACAAATAAATGGTTGGGTTTGTTTTTTTAAAAAGAGATTGTTGTCATGTAGTGGAAATGGACTGATTTCATCCATCTTCTTCTCCCGCCTCTTTTCAGAATGGCTCTCCTCTTCTATGCAGCTAAAATCTTCCAAAGTTACCGCTGTCCTTGCCTCTCTCCCCACAATACCTTCCTTATACTGATTATGGCTTTATGAATTCGACACTGTTTTCCCTGCTGCACTTGGTAGCCAGTAACTGAAAGTTTAGAGGACACGGAACATTCTAGCTACAGAATACAAATCAGTAATGATATACCACTGACTGTCTCTGTTCTCAGATTTTGCATTTAAGCATCTCCTTGTACCTCCTATTGTCACTGCTCCTCCACAAAGCCATGTCCAACTTGAAAAATAAATAAGTATGGCTCAGGGAATGGAAATGAGATACAGATCCTTTCACTGGTGAGATCTTGGCGCTGGATTAGGGTGAGACAAATCCTGTTTTCAGAAGATCTTATTATTTTATTACAGACCGGTGACTGGTCAGCTTACATGATGCCTCCAGTCAGGTTAGACACAGACCTAATGCAGGAAGTAACAAATACACATAGACACAGAGATCACAGATAGTTCCTGGGACACACACCAGCATATATATTATAACAGTGTTCTCAATGCTGGTCCGTCGCTTGTTCAGAGAAAGACCCTGGCAGGCCAGGCCGGTTTGTTTCCCTGCTGCGTCCACAGGTTCGGCCGATCGCGGCTCCTACTCGCTGCAGTTCGCCGCTCCAGGCCAATGGGGGCTGTGGGAAAGGCGGCCACCACATTCCTCAGCCTGCGCCGCTTCCCGCAGCCCCCATTGGCCTGGAGCAGCGAACTGCGGCGAGTAGGAGCTGTGACCGGCCAAACCTGCTGTAGATCACTCTTTCTAATCTGGCACCAGGTCAATAGGTACAGAATGTAATTACCATCCAATGACTGTTTTGGTGGTCTTTATGAAATGAATTCATCATTCGTGTTTCAGTCCCTAGTGAACAAGTGTCCATTTTAAAAAGTCATCAACACGGTGAGAAATAACTGGTCTTTTTGGCAGTTTCAGCAGAGAATCCAAGGAGTGGAAGACTGAATGAGTTATGGATACTGAACCCTCCTTTTGCTCTGGGGCCCCTTAAGATCTTAACTGACTGAGGATGTGTGGGGAAGTTTGCACTGCTGCTGTTTGCACTGTACTTCTTCTGGGGATAAAAAGAGAACTTTAGTCTCAGAACTGCCACTCTAAAACCTTCCACTGTCAGGAATCAGGGTCTGCAGCAGAGCTAGTTTTGCAGCAGAGTCAGTCTCCAGGCAACCTAATGAGCACAGGCTGCCTGATTGGCTTTGCCACCTCATCGGTTGGAAGAGTCAGCAGACCAGCTCTTAAACACAGCAGCAGGTCAGTGGCTGCTCAAAGCATTTGCCCATGGGTATGACAGCCCCTGCACCTAGCCTTGCTCTGACTTAGACCCAGCTTTGCCTCACTTCAGGTTCTGACCCTCAACTCTGATTCCTCACCTCTGACTTCAGCTCTGTCCCTTGGCCCTGGCCTCTGACTCTGGGTCTGATTCTGGGCTCCAGCTTCAACCCCTGGCTTTGGCTTATAGACTCTGACTCCTGTTCTGGCCCTAGGTTCTGATTCCTGGCTACTGACTCCTGTTCTAATCACTAGGCCTGACTCTTTCTCCAACCACTAGGCATGACTGTCCTGAACTTGATCCTGTGACAGCCACCAAATTCATTTTAAAACAAAAATAAACAGAATCAAACAAAATAATGAGGAAAAATGCACAATGCTCTATACTGTGAAATATTAAGGCTTGTTTATCCACAATTTAGAAACAGATATAGTTAAATCGGTACAACCCCCCTACTGTCGACACAGTTATCCTAGTATAAAGGTGCTTGAATCGATACAGCTTGTTTTGATATAAGTTACACCAATTAAAAAACCTTTATACTTGTATAACTGTGTCTACACTAAGTGGTTGCACTAATTTAACTATATCTATTGCTAAACTGATTTAGTTAAATTGGCATAATAACTGTGTGTAGACCAGCCAAAGGTGAAACATTAACATCTATTTCAATTTTCCCATCTGACTGATAATTTTATATTCAAAATGATGATTCATTGCTCCTCTCAAGCCTATGCACAGCCCAAGAAGCGTTGGTTTACTCTTTCCTATTGTGTCTGAAAACCAAGGCAAAAAATTAGGATTGTCTAAACTTGAAAATTGTTGCAAGTTAACTTGAGTTATTTCATGATAAAGTACCTTGTCCACATACACACACCTTTTTGTTGTGAATCACCTGGTGTTTTAACCCAGTGTGGAAGCAGGTTTACTGAGCTGCAAGATGAGTTTACGTACCACAAAGTACATATAGATACATAGAATCGTAGAATTGTAGGACTGAAAGGGACCATAGAATTGTAGGACTGAAAGGGACCCTGAGAGGTCTTCTAGTCCAGTCACCTGCACTCAAAACAGGATTAAGTATTATAGACCATCCTTGACAGGTGTTTATCTAACCTGCTCTTAAAAATTTCCAATGACAAAGATTACACAACCTCCCTAAAAAGTGACAAAGAGTCCTGTATTCACCCACAAAAGCTTATGCTCCAATACATCTGTTAGTCTATAAGGTGCCACAGGACTCTTTGTCGCTTTTTACAGATCCAGACTAACACGGCTACCCCTCTGATACTTGACAACCTCCCTAGACAATTTATTTCAGTGCTTAACTACCCTGACAGCTAGGAATTTTTTCAGTCTTCCCTCATAGGTCATGTTTTCTAGACCTTTAATCATTTTTGTTCTCTTCTCTGGACTTTCTCCAATTTGTCCTCATCTTTCCTGAAATGTGCTGCACAGAACTGGACACAATACTCCAGTTGAGGCCTAATCAGCGTAGAGTGGAAGAATTACTTCTTGTGTCTTGCTTACAACATTCCTGTTAATGATGTTTGCTTTTTTTTGCAAAAGTATTGCACTGTTGTTAACTCATATTGAGCTTGTGATCCACTATGACCCCCAGATCCCTTTCCACAGTACTCGTTCCCAGGCAGTCATTTCCCATTTTATATGTGTGCAACTCCTAAGTGGAGTACTTTGCATTTGTTCTTATTGAATTTCATCCTATTTACTTCAGACAATTTCTCCCGTTTGTCCAGATCATTTTGAATTTTAATCTTATCCTCCAAAGCACTTGCAACCCCTCCCAGCTTGGTATCATCCAGAAACTTTTTAAGTGTACTCTCTATGCCATCTCTTAAATCAAGGGTGGGCAGACTTTTTGGCGCAAGTGCCACATCTGGGTATGGAATTGTATGGCGGGCCATGAATGCTCACGAAATTGGAGATTGGAATGTGGGAGGGGGTGAGGGCTCTGGCTGCGGGTGCAGGCTCTGGGGTGGGACCAGAAATGAGGAATTCAGGTTGCGGGAGGGAGACCCAGGATGGGGCAGGAAGTTGGGGTGCGGGTGGTGGGGGTGAGAGCTCTAGGGTGGGGCTGGGGATGAAGGGTTGGGGGTGCAAGAGGGTGCTCCAGGCTGGGACCAAGGCGTTCAGAGGGCAGGAGGGAGATCAGGGCTGGGGTAGGAGGTTGGGGCATGGGAGGGGGTCAGGGGTGCAGTCTCCAGGTGGCCCTTACCTCAAGCAGCTCCCGGAAGCAGTGGCATGTCCCCCCTCCAGCTCCTACATGGAGGTGTGGCCAGGCAGCTCTGTGCGCTGCCCCGTCTGCAGGCGCTGCCCCTGTAGCTCCCATTGGCCGCAGTTCCCGGCCTATGGGAGCTGCAGGGGCAGCACTTGGGGCAGGGACAGCATGTGGAGCCTCCTGGCTACCCCATGCATGGGAGCCGGGGGGGAACATGCCGCTGCTTCCGGGAGCCACGCGGAGCCATTGCACACACAGAGCGAGGCAAGCTCCCAACCCCGCTCCCCGGCTGGAACACCGGAACAGGGCAAGCCACAGACCTCGCTCCCTGGCAGGAGCTCTAGAGCTGGATTAAAACATGTGAAAGGCTGGATGCGGCCCCCGGACCATAGTTTACCCACCCCGACCTAAATCGTTGATGGAGATATTGAACAGAGCTGGACTCAGAACTGATCCCTGCAGGACTCCACTTGATATGCCCTTCTACTTGACTGTGAACCACTCATAACTAGTCTCTGGGAATGGTTTTCCAACCAGTTATGCACCAACCTTGTAGTAGCTCCACCTAGGTTGTATTTCCATACTTTGTTTATGAGACGGTCATGTGAGATAGTATCAAAAGCATTACTAAAGTCAAGATATACCACATCTAACACTTCCCCCATATCCACAAGGCTTGTTATCCTCTCAAAGAAAGCTGTTAGGTTGGTTTGACACTATCTGTTCTTGACAAATACATGCTGACTGTTAACTAGAAGATAAAAAGGTTATAAGTATATGCAAACTGATTGCTTAATTATTTGCTCCATTATATTTCCAGGTAGTGAAATTAAGCTGACTGGTCCATAATTCCCTGGATTGTCCTTATTCCCCCTTTTTTATAGATTGCCACTATATTTGCCCTTTTCCAATCCTCTGGAAGCTCACCCATCTTCCATGACTTTTCAAAGTTAATCACTAATGACTCAGATATCTCCTCCATCGGCTCCTTGAATATTCTAGAATGTATTTCATCAGGCCTTAGTGACTTGAATACATCTAACTTATCTAAGTAATTTTTAACGTGTTCTTTTCCTATTTTGGCCTCTGATGCTACCTCATTTTCACTGGCATTCACTATGTTAGATGTCCAGTCACTACTACACTTTTTGGTGAAAACTGAAAGAAATAAGCCATTTAGCACTTCTGCCATTTTCACATTTTCTGTTATTGTCTTTCCCACCCATCCCAAAACAACAGTTCCACATTTAGTATCCGAAACTGCTTTGCTGGCTACCTAGGTCAGCCTCTCTGTTTACCTGGGCACCCTCTATTGCTCTAGGGTCATTTTGATTGAATGTTACCTCCCCATTTAAATGCTGGCATTCAGCCACGGGTGGCCCTTTGCAATTCCAGCTTGTGGTGAGTTTACATAACTGGATTTCAAAACCAAATATTCTGTAGCTATGCCTCATGTTTGTGCCTGATCCCATGCTGAGGTCCTGTATTTCATTGCCCTGTGAGGAGAGGATCATGTCCGGGCCCATCCAAACAGAGAAGGGCAGGGATCTGGCCAGGAACAACTGCTGGGGATGATGGAGAAGCACACAACCCTCCTGCAGAACATAGTGGCAGTATGTTCAAGGAGAGTGCCCCTGCTTAGCCATGTCCTGCAACCCTTTTCCTCCGATAACTCTGGTTACTGGGCTACACCCTTCACTTCACCCAATCCAAGGAACAGACTCTACCTTCCACATTCCACACTCCAAGACAACAAGGGGAAAAGTGCATACTGGAAGAACCTCTTAATTCCATCACTCACCAGGCATAGGCTCTTCTACTGCCATCCCACACCACAAGATGCAGAGAACATTTTTCATCTCTCTCCATACATAAATCTGTGACCTCAAAAGCACACTTGAGTACTCTCAGAACTTTCTCTTTTTTACTTTTGCACTGGGTTTTTAATTTATGAAACCCGATGCGGCCCTCAGGCCAAAAAGTTTGCCCTCCCCTGAGCTATCAGCTACCTCCAGCTTTGACATCAGGAACCTCCATCTACCTTTTAAATGCACATTCCACTATCATTCTGAAACTGCTCAGGGTATAGCTAAACAGGTCCTTTCTCCTATCCAAGTGTCTAATAAAAGGCTTCATAAGCCATGGAAGTAGAAGGTAATTTGCATCTCTAAGAATGACAGGAGAAATAGCAACACATACTAAATTGGTCAGTATCTAACCAGTAGCAATCAGGTGTGGTGAGCCTCTACATGACAATGGCCACATGCTTCTCCATGCTCAGGGCAGCTTTTATGTATGTGTGCCATCTCTGTAGCTCCAGGGTGAGCTCTGCTCAGATTTCTAGGAAAGTGACCTTTAATATCCTGAAATTCTGCTGCCACTGTTGTTCATCCTAGGTCTGCAGCACTATCCTGTCCCACCAGTCAGTGCTAGTTAGCTGAGCCCAAAAGTGGCAGTCCACCTGTGAAGCCACTTCAGGAAAAGTTCAAGTAAAAGTGCCTACTCGATTTCAGCCATCTCCCCCGCAGATGCTTGTATCGCTCTGGCTCTGAAGTCACTGCACAACTTGATATATATGTGCAGCAGCCTGTTTATATTAGGCATCAAGAGGGTCACAGCACTCAGCAACTTTTCTCCATGCTTCCTGACAGTGTTCTGAAAATGGCACTGGCCTGTAACAAGATGGATGATGGGATGAAATGAGAGGAATCATAGAAATTATTTAGTTTGACCGCAAGTCTCACAATTCCTGTGTCTTCCAGTTGGCATCCCACAATGAGCAGTGAGGAAAATTCCAGAATTTATAAGACCTAGTGATAGAGCAATGCACCATAGGATGTCTGCCCAGAATGAGGAGCAGTTATTTAAAAATGACATAGCTCTTTTGGACATAATTATCCCACATGGAAGTAGATTAACTGGGGATAATAATGTGGTGTGGACACACTGGTGATGCAAAAGTTGTCCTGCATCACTTAACACCCTTTTTCATCTCTCATTGCCACACCCATGTCATTTGATATCATCAATTCCCTAGCTCCACTGGCAGGGAGGAAAAGGAGCAAAAGCATTGTGAGCAGTTACTGGATCGCAGCGTCCTGGTAAGTGTCTTAGGGTATGTCTACACTACGGGATTAATCCGAATTTAGATAATTCGGATTTGAGAAACAGGTTGTATAAAGCCGAAATGAGTGCGGCCACACTAGCACAGTAATTCGGTGGTGTGCGTCCAAGTACCGGGGCTAGCGTCGATTTCTGCACCGTTGCACTGTGGGTAGCAATTCCATAGCTATCCCATAGTTCCCGCAGTCTCCCGCGCCCATTGGGATTGTGGGTTAAGATCCCAGTGCCTGATGGGACAAAAAACATCGTCGCAGGTGGTTCTGGGTACAGCCTCACTTCCTCCCTCCCTCCCTCCCTGCATGAAAGCAACGGACGGCAGACAACCATTTTCGCGCCTTTTTTCCTGGGTGGGTGAACACTGCAGACTCCATACCACGGCAAGCATGGAGCCCGCTGAGGTCAAGACAGCACTCATGAATATTGCAAACACCTCGCGCGTTCTCGTGGAGTTTATGCTCAGCCAGGACCAGAAAAACGAGGCGAGGAGGCAGCGGCGGCGGCAGCGCAGCGACAAGCATGATGAGGACATGGACACGGACACGGACACAGAATTCAGTGAAACCACAGGCCCCGGTGCTTTGGAGATCATGTTGTTAATGGGGCAGATTCTATCCATGGAACGCCGATTCTGGGCAAGGGAAACAAGCACAGACTGGTGGGACCGCATAGTGTTGCAGGTCTGGGACGATTCCCAGTGGCTGCGGAACTTTCGCATGCGTAAGGGCACTTTCATGGAACTTTGTGACTTGCTGTCTCCTGCCCTGAAACGCCAGAATACCAAGATGAGAGCAGCCCTCACAGTTGAGAAGCGCGTGGCGATAGCCCTGTGGAAGCTTGCAACGCCAGACAGCTACCGGTCAGTCGGGAATCAATTTGGAGTGGGCAAATCTACTGTGGGGGCTGCTGTGATGCAAGTAGCCAAAGCAATCACTCAGGTGCTGCTACGAAAGTTAGTGACTCTGGGAAATGTGCAGGCTATAGTGGATGGTTTTGCTGCAATGGGATTCCCTAACTGTGGTGGGGCAATAGACGGAACCCATATCCCTATCTTGGCACCGGAGCACCAAGCCACCGAGTACATAAACCGCAAGGGGTACTTTTCAATGGTGCTGCAAGCACTTGTGGATCACAAGGGACGTTTCACCAACATCAACGCGGGCTGGGCGGGAAGGGTTCATGACGCTCGCGTCTTCAGGAACACTACTCTGTTTAAAGGGCTGCAGCAAGGGACTTACTTTCCGGACCAGAAAATAACCGTTGGGGATGTTGAAATGCCCATAGTTATTCTTGGGGACCCAGCCTACCCCTTAATGCCATGGCTTATGAAGCCATACACAGGCAGCCTGGACAGGAGTCAGGAGCTGTTTAACTACAGGCTAAGCAAGTGCAGAATGGTGGTAGAATGTGCATTTGGCCGTTTAAAAGGTCGCTGGCGTTCATTATTGACTCGCTCTGACCTCAGCCAAAGAAATCTCCCCATTGTTATTTCTGCTTGCTGTGTGCTCCACAATCTCTGTGAAAGTAAGGGGGAGACCTTTATGGCGGGGTGGGAGGCTGAGGCAAATCGCCTGGCTGCTGATTACGCGCAGCCAGACACCAGGGCGATTAGAAGATCACACCATGAAGCGCTGTGCATCAGAGAAGCTTTGAAAACCAGTTTCATGGCTGGCCAGGCTACCGTGTGAAATATCTGTTTGTTTCTCCTTCATGAAAACCCTCCCCCTTTACTGACTGATTTTCTGTAAGGAACCCACCCTGCCCCTTCCCCCAGCTTTCTTTCAAACCAAATAAAGTCACTATCATTTAAAAATCATTTATTCTTTATTAATAGATTAGAAAAAGAGGGAGGGAACCCGGGTGGTATTTGGGAGGAGGATTGCTGGGAAGGAAAAAGCCACAAAGAAAAGGTTAAAAAAATGACAGCCTTTTGCTTGGGCTGTCTACTGGGGTGGAATGGGAAGGTGTACGGAGCCTCCCCCCCCGCGTTCTTACACGTCTGGGTGGAGGAGGATACGGAACATGGGGAGGGGGGAGGGTGGAACAGGGGCTGAAGCGGCAGTCTGTTTTCCAGCAGTCGTTCCTGAACCTCCACCAGACGCCGGAGCAGCCCCAGCGTTGCATCCTTCATCCTCTGGTCTTCCTGCCGCCATCTCTCATCTCGATCGTCTCTCCTCTCCTCACGTTGGTCCCTCCTCTCCTCACGTTGGTCCCTCCTCTCCTCACGTTCACTGACTTCTTTCCTATACTTTGAAACTGTTTCCTTCCACTCATTCAGATGAGCTCTGTCACTCCTGCTGGATTGCATAATTTCAGAAAACATGTCCTCCCGCGTCTTCTTCTTACGACGCCTTATCTGTGATAACCTTCGGGATGGAGGAGGGAGGCTTGAGGAATTTGCAGCTGCTGTAGGGAGGGGAAAAAAGAGAGAATTGTTTTAAAAGCTACATTTTGCAGAACAATGCTTATACTCTTTCACGGTGACCAACACTGTTCACATTACATAGCACATGTGATTTCTGTGCAAGGTCGCATTTTGCCTCTTAATGCTGAGTGCTTGTGGCTTTGCTGCTAGAGATCACAGGTCTGGGCAACAGAATTCGGCTTGCATGCGGCCATGGTAAGCCATTGTTTTACAGCTTCTGCACCCTCCTTTCCCACATACCAAGCATAGCCTGTAGAGTGCTGCAGAAGCCTGGCCAATCTCAGCCAGTTGGGGGGGGGCAGTGTGGGGGGGCTTGTCTGGGCCCCTTCAGGCAAGTAGAGTGCTGCGGTTTTTCTGTTAACATTCAGCAGCACCAGAAAACAAACTAACCCCCCCCCCGCCATGAATTCTCTGGGATGATCACGGTACCCCTCCCCCCACCGCGTGGCTGGTATCAGGGAAGATCCCTGCAGGCACCAAACTACCCCCCCCCGCCGCCGACCCCCCCCCCCCTCGCCATGAATTCTCTGGGATGATCACGGTACCCTCCCCCCACCGCGTGGCTGGTAACAGGGAAGATCCCTGCTAGCCAAACGCGGAAAACTTCAGGGCCAATTTCCCATCTGCGCTTGGCTAACTGCAGGGAAGGATTTATTTTCCGCCACAGGCAAACAGCCCAGTAGGAACGGCCACCTCTGTCCCCTTAATTAAGTTCCCGTATTTCAACCAGGTTACCAGGAGTGATATCACTCTCCTGAGGATTACACAACAAGATAAAGAACGGATGTTGCTTGAATGCCAGCAAACACCGGGACCATACGCTGCCAGGCTTTGTCAGGCAATGATACCAGATTACTTGCTGCAAGCATGGCGTGGTCAAGTGTCCTACCATGGAGGAGGGAATAAGGATGCACTGCCCAGAAACCTTCTGGCAAGGCTTTCGGAGTACCTCCAGGAGAGCTTCATGGAGATGTCCCTGGAGGATTTCCGCTCCATCCCCATACACGTTAACAGACTTTTCCAGTAGCTACAGACTTTTCCAGTAGCTGAACTGACCGCGAATGCAAAGTCAGGCAAAGTAATCATTAAAAACCGTTTGCTTTTAAAACAAGTTTTATATTTTAAAAGGTAAACTCACCTGAGGTCCCTTCCATGGGGTCAGAGTCTTGGGTACTGGCTTGGGAGGCTTGGGAGGGTACTTCAGTCAGGGTGATAAAAAGATCCTGGCTGTTGGGGAGAATGGAGTGCTGTGTGCTCTCTGCAAGCTCATCCTCCTCCTCCTCCTCCTCCTCTACCCCATCGGCAGAATCCTCAGGCGTCGAGACTATCCCCGACCCAGAATCCACGAACAAAGGTGGGGTAGTGGTGGCAGCCCCCCCTAGAATTGCATGCAGCTCGGCGTAGTAGCGGCATGTCCGCGGCTCTGACCCGGAGCGACCGTTTGCCTCCTTTGTTTTTTGATAGGCTTGTCTGAGCTCCTTGACCTTCACGCGGCACTGCTCAGAGTCCCTATTGTGGCCTCTCTCCATCATGCCCTTGGAAATTTTTTCAAAAGTTTTTGCATTTCGTCTTTTAGAACGAAGTTCTGCAAGCACTGAATCCTCTCCCCATACAGCGATCAGATCCAGTACCTCCCTCACGGTCCATGCTGGTGCTCTTTTTCGATTATCAGCCTGCATGGTTACCTGTGCTGATGAGGTATCTGTGGTCACCTGTGCTCTCCACGCTGGGCAAACAGGAAATGAAGTTCAAATGTTCGCGGGGCTTTTCCTGTCTACCTGGCCAGTGCATCCGAGTTCGGATTGCTGTCCAGAGCGGTCACAATGATGCACTGTGGGATAGCTCCTGGAGGCCAATACCATCGAATTGCGGCCACACTAACCCTAATTCGAATTGCTAAAATCGATTTTGGCGCTACTCCGCTCGTTGGGGTGGAGTACAGAAATCGATTTAAAGGGCCCTTTACATCGAATTAAATGGCGTCGTTGTGTGGACGGTTACAGGGTTAATTCGAATTAAAGCTGATAAATCCGAATTAAAGTCGTAGTGTAGACCAGGCCTTAGTCTTCGCGTCTAATGTTTTAATAGCAAACCACAAACAAAGGAAAATGCTGCCTGTAGAGTTTTCTACCACTCCACATCCTCGATTTTGGGGAACACAGCACCTTTATAACAGCACCACAAAGACAGCAGATCTCTCCACCAGAAAATAACCACAGCATAAGAAGAATTCCCTTGCACAGGGTTGGCAGAATGAACCTATGCTCCCCACCCTTCGTAGGCTAGCATGCATGTCATGCTGGGTATGTGGATAGGAAAGGGAGGGGATGTACTGGAGGAGGGAATGAGTATGCTAAGAGCACACTGCCCTCCAAACTATTCTGGTCTGCTGCAACGGCCCATAGATGTCCATTGCAGCACAGTATAAGTTAAAGCAGACAACTAAATATTGACAAACTTTAAAAGTGTTTGCATACAAATGCAAAAAGTTTAAATACTAAAATGGATTAACTTGAGTGCCTGGTATTAAATGAGAATATTCATAGATTCATAGATTCTAGGACTGGAAGGACCTCGAGAGGTCATCGAGTCCAGTCCCCTGCCCACATGGCAGGACCAAATACTGTCTAGACCATCCCTGATAGACATTTATCTAACCTACTCTTAAATATCTCCAGAGATGGAGATTCCACAACCTCCCTAGGCAATTTATTCCAGTGTTTAACCACCCTGACAGTTAGGAACTTTTTCCTAATGTCCAACCTAGACCTCCCTTGCTGCAGTTTAAACCCATTGCTTCTTGTTCTATCCTTAGAGGCTAAGGTGAACAAGTTTTCTCCCTCCTCCTTATGACACCCTTTTAAATACCTGAAAACTGCTATCATGTCCCCTCTCAGTCTTCTCTTTTCCAAACTAAACAAACCCAATTCTTTCAGCCTTCCTTCATAGGTCATGTTCTCAAGACCTTTAATCATTCTTGTTGCTCTTCTCTGGACCCTTTCCAATTTCTCCACATCTCTTTTAAAATGCGGTGCCCAGAACTGGACACAATACTCCAGCTGAGGCCTGGGGGAGGGATAGCTCAGTGGTTTGAGCATTGGCCTGCTAAACCCAGGGTTGTGAGCTCAATCCTTGAGGGGGCCACTTAGGGATCTGGGGCAAAATCAGTATTTAGTCCTGCTAGTGAAGGCAGGGGGCTGGACTTGATGACCTTTCAGGGTCCCTTCCAGTTCTCTGAGATAGGTATATCTCCATAACTATATTGATATAACACACATCACAGAAACTTGGTAGAACCATGATAATCAATGGGACATGGTAGTACCAGGATACAAAATACATAGGAATGATAGAGTAGGTCAGACGGTGGGGGAGTGGCACTATATGTGAAAGAATGTATAAAATCAAATATAGTAAAAATCTTAAATGAATCAAACAGTATCATAGAATCTGTATGGACAGAAATTCCATGCTTGAATAAAAAAAGTATAACAGTAGGAATATACTACTGATCACCTTGACCAGGAGATCAGAGAGGCTACAAAAACAGAAAACTCACTAATAATGGGGAATTTCAACTATTCCCATATTGGCTGGGGATGTGTCATCTCAGGATGGGATGCAGAAAAATTTTTTAGACGCAATTAATGACTGAAGTAGCATTAGTGCAGGGGTCGGCAACCTTTCAGAAGTGGTGTGCCGAGTCTTCATTTAGTCACTCTAAGGTTTTGCGTGCCAGTAATACATTTTAAGGTTTTTAAAAGGTCTCTTTCTATAAGTCTATAACATATAACTAAACTATTGTTGTATGTAAAGTAAATAAGGTTTTAAAAATGTTTAAGAAGCTTCATTTAAAATTAAATTAAAATGCAGAGCCCCCCGGACCGGTGGCCAGGATCCGGGCAGTCTGAGTGCCACTGAAAATCAGCTCATGTGCTGCCTTCGGCACCCGTGCCATAGGTTGCCTACCCCTGCATTAGTTATTGCACTATTAATGAGGCAATTCTTGACTTAGTCCTAAGTGGTGCACAGAATCTGGTCCAATAGGTGAATATTACTCAAGAGCTCAGTAATAGTGACCATAATGTAATTAAATTTAACATCCTTGTGGGGGGAAATACCAAAGCAACCCAGCACAGTAACATTTAAAAAACATAAGAACAGCCATACTGGGACAGATCAATGGTCCATCTAGCCCACTATTCTGTCTTCCCAAGTGGCCAGTGCCAGGTGCTTCAGCAGGAATGAAAAGAACAGGGCAATTAGCGAGTGATCCATCCCCTATCCTCACTCCCAGCCTCTAGTAATCAGAGGACAGGAACACCCAGAGCATGGGGTTGCATCCCTGACCATCTTAGCTAATAGCCATTAATGGACCTACCCTCCATGAACTTATCTAATTCTTTTTTTAACCCAGTTATACTTTTGCCCTTCGCAACATCCCCTCGCAATGAGTTCCACAGATTGACTGTGTGTTGTATGAAATAGTACTCCTTGTTTGTTTGAACCCTGCTACCTATTAATTTCATTGGGTGACCCCTAGTTCTTGTGTTATGTGAAGGAGTAAATAACACTTCCTTATTCACTTTCTCCATACCATTCATGATTTTATAGATCTCTATCATATCCCCTCTTAGTCATCCCCTTTCCAAGGTGAAAAGTCCCAGTCTTTTTAACCTCTCCTCACATGGAAACTGTTCCATACCCTTAATCATTTTTGTTGCCCTTCTCTGTGCCTTTTCCAATTCAAATTATCCTTTGTGAGATGAGGGAACCAGAAATGAACTCAGTATTCAAACCGTGGGCATACCCAGTGGCATTATGATATTTACTGTCTTATTATCTAGCCCTTTCCTAATAGTTAAGGCTATGTTTATGTCACAGAGGTCATGGAAGTCATGGAATCCGTGACTTCCAGATACCTCTGTGACATTCTCTGCTTCAGGTCCAGGGGCTGCAGGACTCTGGAACTGACAGCCAGTGGGGCCCTGGCAGTGTTCCAGCAACAGGCGACAGCAGTGACAGGGGGCTCTCTGCAAAGTTCCAGCGACAAGTGACAGACTCCTGAGGGGGCCCTCCCCAGGGTTCAAAGCGACGGGCGACAGTCTCGAATGGGGGGACATCTCCGGCAAGCGGCTGGGGTGTCCCATTTTCTCTTTGGGAAATATGGTCACCGTGCAGCTCCCAGCCGCTGTGGGCGGAGGGGGAATCCCACAGCTCCCAGACACCACAGTGGTGGGGGAAAACCATGGAGCTGCAGCAGCAAAAGTCACAGACAGGTCACGACTTCCGTGAATTTGTGTTTATTGCCCGTGACCTGTCCATGATTTTTACTAAAAATAACCATAACAAAATCTTAGCCTTACTAATAATTTCTAACATTCTGTTTGCTTTTTTGACTACTGCTGAACACTGAGTGGACATTTTTAGAGAACTATGCACCGTGACGCCAAGATCTCTTTCTTGAGTCGTAACAGCTATTTTATATCCCATCATTTTGTATGTACAGTTGCCACCCTACTTTGTATGTATACACTGCTATCCTTTCCCACTCAAGTGTATTCGAGATCAGACCTGTTTGTGTATATGTGACTATGTTCAGCCTCTAGTAGCTACAATCTAAAAAAAGCTATACTTCCTAATACTTCTATAAAACCACATATGTTTTTATAGGTTATAATTAGTCAGTGGGCTCATGAAGCCTTGTTTTTGTATTAGCAAAATTTCAGTTATCACAGTTTGGTTTTTCTACAGAAGGACAACATGAGAGCCAACTCTAGTTTTTAGTTTTCACTTTACAGCTGAAAGGAATGTAGCCTTTTAGAATATGGAGTATTTTATACTTTCCAAGTTTCCCCTGATAGACTTCACTAAAATAAATATAATATTTTTCTCATCTTTTAAATTAATAGGGATATCCCATCTCCTAGAACTGGAAGGGACCTTGAAGATCATCAAGTTCAGTCCCCTGCCTTCACTGGCAGGACCAAGTACTGATTTTGCCCCAAATCCCTAAGTAGCCCCCTCAAGGACTGAACTCACAACCCTAGGTTTAGGAGGCCAATGTGCAAACCACTGAGCTATCCTCCCCCCCCCCCCCATTTTATTCAAAATTTGAATAATTTTGCTCTGCTTCTAGTACTACAGAGATTAAAAAAATAAAAAACATGCAAATTCCAAGCTCAACAATACTTATACAATATACTTATAAGAGCAAGAACTAAATGATGTCCTCTTCTTCTCTGAAAATTGACAAAACACACACTGAAGAACATGCAGTACAAGAGGCACAACACAGCTAAAGATATACGGGAGCAGGCAGTAAACACGCTCCCAACATTGCTCAAATTCAAATACAAGCCCACAGGAACGCAATCTTCACAGTGGCCATAATTAATATAGAAACATGTACATGTAGCACACAGGAAAACAGCTTCAGCAATGCATGAATATACATAGGAAGAGGCAAAAGTAGCCTTTCAACATTGTCGATACCCACATAAAAGCATATGGTAAACCAGACCCTCACATAAGCAAAAATGCATATAAGAGCACAAAGGAAACTGGCCCCAACATTGCAAAAAAAACATATTTTAATGAAAGGGGTGGGTTCGGCTTCAAATGATTTGGTGTTTGTTTCAGATAAATATTTAAAAGTTCAGATGCTTACCCAAACTATCCAATGGACCCTTGAGAGACCCTCCCCCCTACGTGTCTTCGTACCTGGCGTTGTCTTTTGGATGGAAGTCTGGTGTCATTCTTCCCTGACACTGGCATCATCTGAGGTGAATGGCTGATCTTCGCCACTTCCAAAACACTCCCACCCCACACACTGACTTCCCCACCCCACAAATCCTCCTTCTATCAACACCCAGGATCATAATCCTATACTGAGAGCTCAGTGAGGGATACCTCTGGGGGTCAGGATGGGCTTGGAGAAACCAGGGATGGGCCTGGGAGAGGAGATAAATTAAAACAGTATTCTTATCATCTTTCCTTTTTCCCCAAATCTGGAAATGGAAAGGGATTCACAACACCTAGTCTTGGGGTCTGAATCTAACACACTGAATCTGACATACCCCAAAGTCAAGAGGTGTGTTGTTTGGATCTGATGCTCTAATAGAGGCCCAATGTTAGTATTTAAAGCCTCAAATAATATATTGTAGGAACAGCCTACCTGTTTCCTGCCTTGTGTCCTTTCACAGCACTTAAGACTAATGAGGTTGGAGGTGCTTGCAATCCTGTGGTACAATTTCAATAAGATGAGAAATCCCTATCTCATCTGGGTCATCCTTTCAATTGACACTCAAGGCATTTTTGTTTCCTTTTCCATTTGTGACTGGTTGTTTTATCCAGTTTATGTTTGGGTTGGAGGTGATTTCCTCTTCTCACCCATTCAGGAATTTATTGGCCTATGTTTGCCATTTTTAATGGGGATGTTTCAGATTCTTGAACACAAACACCATTTGAATGTATTTATTATTGTTTCTCTCCACTTCTGCTCATAGAATTTATTTTAGTCTTTATCTGAACTCTCTATGAAACTGCTCTTCATGTTCAAAGGCAAATCATTCTGTCTCTGGCAGACTTGCAGATGGAGCAGGTAAATCCCCATTTCTGGCAGAATTCATGGGACTACTCTAGTCACAACATCTTGTCTCCATTAGGACCGAACACAGGCTCTCTCCTGATCATTGGGCCTGGTTTCTCCAGCACTTATGGGGCATCATACTCTCATATTTATTCCACTAGCTGATTTTCCCAATCATTTGGAAGGGTAGGGGTATTTCTCACTCTTCACTTGCTTTCTAGGTCTCCTAATTACCTCATTTTGCTGCTTCCCCCTCCCTTTGGCCAAATGGCCAAAAACCTTAAAATTCTGCTGTTTCCTCCCTCATTCTCCCCATCCCTTAATCGCTCTCGTTATTTTGGCCAAAAAGACTGTAGAAAAGACTGTCACTCAAGGGGGCTGTGTTGTTACCCCTTTATACTGTATTCAGCCCATCCAACAGCCTCAGGAACTCATGGTCTATCCAGCCTGCAGACTCCCTTCATCACTCTGAGCCATAAGATGAAAGGTTCAAACCCCACAAACAGGCATCTGGCTAGTACTCAAGGCTTGCACACCATCCTGTACAAGACAGCTGTTGGGTAGGGATAACCACGTTGCCCTTTAATGAAGATGCTCCCTTCCAATGCAGTGCTGGTGATAAATCATGGTAAGAGAAAGGCCAGCTTGTGGTACTTTTAAGTTTTAAACATGAGGGAGACTAATCCTGGCAACCTCAGCTCCCATCCTCTTCTTCCATCAAACCTCTTTGGATGCCCAAGGCTGCCAGGCGCAGATAACAGCCTTTGGCTGATATACACCGTGGAGGTTTTGAGGGGTGTACCTGCTTACCAAGCACTTGCAGCTCCCTCTCTTCATTCCCTCTCGCTTTGCCCCTTCCCTCCAATCTACTGTGCCTCATGCCCACTCCTGCGGCCCCTGGCTGAAGAGTAAGGGAGGCCGCGGGAACGGTGGCACAGCACGGAGGCTCCCTGTCGCACAAACAAAGGGGTGAGTGCACTAGGGTCCCTCACTCCCTCGCGTACTTCCCATCTAGGGACGCAGATGGCGCCAAAACAAAACGGACGGCAGACCTGGCCGCGCGTGCGCAGTAGAGCCGCTCAGCTCGATCAACCAGAGGCTGGAGCTCGTTCCACGCAAGCGCATTGAAGCTACCCTAGAGGTGACTCAATGTTAAGCCTAGAAAAGTCAGTTAAAGCCCCTCCACCCGCCATTTTAGGAGCGGGGAAAGCCGGAAGTGGTGGGAGGGGCCGCACAGACCCCACCCACTCCAGGCTGGAAACGGAAGAGGTACCTCAAGATAGGGCTTCTCTAGGCGACGGGGAGGTTTGTACTCTATGTTGCCGGTCGGACGCATGCGCTGCTTGGGAGGGTAGCTAGAGAGAGTCGGAGTGCTGCTGGAGGGAGAGCCGCCGCTAGTAGTACCTGTGCCCAGGTGGGTGAGGGGCGGGGGGCAGAGGAGGAGTAGGGCGCGGGGGGGGAAGCTGGATTCGTGGAGGCGCAGTCGAGCTGCGGGAGAAGGTGAGGAGGGGGGCGAGGGAGCCTAATGGGGGGTGGTGAGCGCAGAGGGGGCACTAGAGAGAGTGGAGTGGGAGTGGTGTGAGGGCCACGCTTAAGATGGGTGCTCAGGAGGGGTGACGTGGGGGGGCTTGAGGTGGCGGCCTGATGGGGGCATAACAGGGTCAGTTGGGGGGGCATTTAGGGTGTAGCGGAGAAGAGGGCCAAGGAGCGCAAAGAGGGGGCTGAGTGATCCGACATCGGGGTGTCCAGCGGGCACCCAGTTTGGGGATGTGCCGCAAGGGCGGTGGTGTGGCCTTCCTGCTGCCGCCTGCAGGCTTAGCCGGGAACACGTGAGCCTTGAGAAATGGTGTTGATGATAATGACACCGCTTCCGTGCGCTGTTCTGAGATGATCCCACATCTTACTCGAAAGCCCTCCCTTTTTAATGATATGTCTGTTACCGATAAAAGTCCTGGAGACTGAATTCCTCCCCTTATCGCTGGAGGGAGCCCTTCCTTCCAGCACAGAGGAAAGGTATACTGGTGTGGCAGCTTCCACTGCCCAGCTTCTGTGCTCAAATTGCTGCCTTCCTTGAGCTTAGATTGCTCACTAGGTCATCAGTTCAATTTATACCAATTATGACTGGGGGGTGTTTGTGAAATAGACTCCTGCTCACTAGACTTGGACTACCTATTTATTTCATATGTGCCACTAAGCAACTGCTGGATGGTAACAGCTTTCCCATTTAGTGATCTGAGCCAGTCTAAAAGCAGTGAATTAAAGTTACGAGCTTTAGTAGCCTATTAAAACTCCAGAGTTGCATAGCTCCTAGTGCTTTAAAAAACAAAAAAACAAAAAATGGTGTAGGGGGAAATGAGCAAATGTTATTGCTCTCCCTGTCACGCTTCCAAATTTTTCCCATTTCGGTGATACTGTGATCGAGCCCATGGGTGATATATTCCTGTTTTACCCTTTCCTAATCTCTTAAAGGGATAAACCCTCCGATGTGACTCAGTCTCTTTGGTTAAATGGTTCAATGGTTAATGTGTCTCATCAGTACATGTAAACTGATTAAAAAGAAATGCCCCTATCTGTCTCAGGGAGGGGGATAAGTGATCAAGAAAGAGATGAGGGCAATGATGCCATCTCTCGCATACACTGAGTTGGGCCACTAATCTGCAGTAACTGCACAATCCTGGGGGTCCATATTTATTTTTGATGAGTGATAGCTCTAGATAAAATTAATAAGAGATTAAATGTCAGATCATATTTTCATTTACTTTAAATTAATTTCACCTGTGATGTGAGAATCCATCAGATACGTACTTTCTCAAATTGTATTTCCCCATCAGTAATAAAAATTCTTCAGTAAGAACTTAACTAATGATTTTGTTAATGATGCACAGGCTGGGGTAGAATCTGGCTTGCTCTTCCATAGTTACATTGGCTCTGTAAATACTAACAGGTCAGCAGATATGATTAAACATGCAGATAGCAGAAATGGAGGGGGAGGGAAAGGACCATTAAAGATATACTCTTTCACTAAGCATTAGTCTGTCTATCTTAGTTTTACCTAGTGTTAATTGTCATAATATCTCAGCACTATTATCTAGTTAATCTATGTAACTCACTGCCACAAGATGTCAAGGCCAAGAACTTACAATATCTAAACTTCTTAGAAATTCTGCTGTGGATAAGGAAACCACCCACAGTTATTAGACAGAATGAAAATGTATAGTGGATATGAATACTTATGCTTCAAGGCATAAGTCAACTACTAACTCTGATGAGTTCAGAAGAAACTTGTTCTGAGTAGGTTTATTCCTGTACATGGTTTATTGCGTCATCTTGCATTGTCCGCTACTGGAGACTAGACTTCATGGACCACTGGTCTGACCCCTTATAGAAATTCCTCTGTTCCCATTTTACAGTTCACTTTTCATATCAGAACTATTCTCTAACGCAACCATACTAGAGCAAAAAATTGCTTTTAAAAACAATTTCCTACCTATGTAACTAAGAACATCTAAGAGTAATAAAATGTAAATAACTTCTAAAATTGATTTTTAGTGTGTTTATGCAAATTAATAAGTCTGGTTCTCTTTTTTGTTTCTTGTGCATTAGCACAAATCAGTTGTCTGGATTGCAGACACTGCAAAGGAATGTTTGAATCCAAACATGCTGTGTGTTTTTTGCTTTTTCATAAATGTTTTTATGGTTTAAAAAGACATTAGGCTTAATAAATTCCTCTGTCCTGTCCTCCCAAGGGTTGGATATTTGACTGATCCAAAAATAATTGGTCAATTGACCAGTCAAATATTGGTCAAAAATGGTCAAATATTATCAAAGCATGAATATATTAGAACAGTTTTTTTTTTTTTTAAAGTAATTTTTTTATGGTATTCAGTAGGCTTAGCCTTAGATACTTATGCATGATAACTCAATTAAGTAACTTGTTTTTTGTAATTTTAATTCAGAAAAATGTGAAACAATTAAATAAAATTGTGAAAAAAGGAGAGACCTTAATATTACCTTTTAAAACAATATTAGGTTAGCATTTAAATGTGATTGTTATTCAAGACTGAGCAGTTAAAGAACAGACGTGAAATTAAACAGAAAAGAAATACTTAGGAACTATAAAAAAGAGCCATTTTAAAATGCACTTATGCTAGATAGGCAGCGGCTCAATTCTTCAAGCAGCTTAATGGCTGTACATCTATTCTCTTTGTGTTGAAGGAGGAGGCTCCCTTCTACCATTCCCTTTTGAATTAATTTCTGTATATTTGTCTAGTCAGTTTACATTGTAGGCACTTCGGGGGCAGAGACCATGTTTTTTAATGTACTTTATAATCAGCCATGTACACTGATAGCCTGGTGAACAAATAAAGATATAGGTATGTACAGTGTTTAGAAGATTACAACCAATCAAGATGTTGAATTTTCAGCTAGTTCTCCTCTCCCCCTCCCCCAACAGTAGCATTAGCATGTAATTAAATGTCTTACTAACAGATGAGACCATGATGCAATCAAAAAGTAGGCCACCACCTACATTAGAGCATTCTTGCTCAAATATTTGACAGTATTTGCCCATGGTCAAATAATAGGCATTCAGGTGGTGCTGTTTAACCAGTCATATGATCAGCTTGCCAACACTAGTCCCCTCAACTTTCTCTAACAAAAGTCTGACTTACCTTATCTTGTCTCTATAAGTGAAGAAATCGCTCTTCATTTTCAGAAGTTTGAGTTATGCCTGTCCCACTCTAAAAGGGCAAATTGAAAGATGTAGGAGTGTGGGGTGTGGGAAGCATTATCTTAATTGTACCTTTTTTATGGTTTTCACAGTATAACTTCAGACTTCCCACACCTTTTCAGAACATGAAAGCTTGAAGAAGAGCACTTTACCGGTATAGATATACCAGTATACTGTACTGGTGAAATGCTTCTGGTGTGGACTCAGCTTATTCCAGCAAAACTATACAAAACAAGCTGCACTGACAAAACTGTGTTTTCCACAAATAGCTGTGTCTACAATAGGGACTTTTACTGGCAAAACTATATTGGTTGGGGATTGTACCCCTGTCCAACATAGCTATGCTGGCAGAAGTCTTCAGTATAGACATGGCCTAAGCAACCTTAACTCCCCTTAACACAGTGGTTTTGTTTGTTTTTGGTTTGTTTTTGTTTTGTTTTTTAGTCAGTTCTCTCTGTTTGGGGAAATGGGAATGGAGTTACATCTTTAGTCTTCTATCTACGCTTCAGTCCTTGAAGATGCATGCACATTCTTAAGATGCTTCCACTTCCTAAAGGTCTCCAATTAGCTCACTGACAGCATTCTTTGTAAGAAAATTAAAATATACATGAGTATTCCACTTTACACAAAGGAGCATTGATTTAATTACAGATAAGACAGTGGATATAAAATATATAACTTAACTGGGTCACCATACTGTTCAACTTCACAGTAATCAAGTAGAGCCATGCATTGCCTTTCCACAGTTCAATACAAGAAATTACATTTCCATTTACTAATTCACGTGTCACACGTAAAGAATTAGTAGCTTGTTTAAGAGTCTTTAAAGAGTTAGGAATATTTATGCAGAGAGTCTTCTCCAGATGAATCTATCATATAGTGTACTAAATAAACTCCAGTATGAAACAATTTTAGTTCAGGTTTCAGAGGGATAGCCGTGATAGTCTATATCAGCAAAACCAACAAGGAGTCCTTGTGACACCTTAGAGACTAAGGCCCTGGTCTACACTACAAGTTTAGGTTGAATTTAGCAGCGTTAGGTTGATTTAACCCTGCATCCGTCCACACGACCAAGCCTGTTTTGTCGACTTAAAGGGCTCTTAAAATCAGTTTCTGTGCTCCTCCCGGCAAGGGGTTTAGCGCTAAAATCGACCTCGCTGGGTCGAATTTAGGGTAGTGTGGGCGCAATTCGACAGTATTGGCCTCCGGGAGCTATCTCAGAGTGCTACATTGTGACCGCTCTGGACAGCACTCTCAACTCAGATGCACTGGTCAGGTAGACAGGAAAAGCCCCGGGAACTTTTGAATTTCATTTCCTGTTTGGCCAGCGTGGTGAGCTGATCAGCACAGGTGACCATGCAGTCCCAGAATCGCAAAAGAGCTCCAGCATGGACCGAACAGGAGGTACTGGATCTGATTGCTGTATGCTAAAGAATCCGCGCAGGCAGAACTCCGTTCCAAAAGATGAAATGCCAATATATTTGCCAAAATCTCCAAGGGCATGATGGACAGAGGCTACGACAGGGACAGAGCAGTGCCGCGTGAAAATTAAGGAGCTCAGGCAAACCTATCAAAAAAACAAAGGAGGCAAACGGTCGCTCTGGGTCAGAGCCCCATACGTGCCGCTTCTGTGATGAGCTGCATCCAATTCTGGGATGGGGCCCTACCACTACCCCACCACTGTCTGTGGACACCTGCAAGGGAGGAGTCTCACGCAACAGGGATGAGGATTTTGTGGATGAGGAAGATGAGGAGGAGATTGAGGATAGCGCACAGCAGGCAAGCGGAGAATCCCTTCTCCCCAGCAACCAGGAACTTTTCACCAATACCCTCCCAAGGCAGGCTCCTGGACCATGAACCCGGAGAAGGTACCTCTGGTGAGTGTACCTTTGTAATTATAATACAGGGTTTAAAAGCAAGCATATTTAATGATTAATTTGCCCTGAAGACTTGGGATGCATTCGCAGCCAGTATAGCTGCTGGAAAAGTCTGTTAAGGTGTCTGGGGATGGAGCGGAATCCTCCAGGGACATCTCCATGAAGCTCTCCTGGAGCTACTCTAAAAGCCTTTGCAGAAGGTTTCTGGGGAGGGCAGAACACTTTACCACACCAAGCCAGTAGCAAGTAGCCTGGAATCATTGCAGAACAAAGCATTGCGGCGAATGGGCCCGGGCTTTGGTGGCATTCAAGCAACATCCGTTCTTTATCTCTCTGTGTTAGCCTCAGGAGAGTGATATTATTCATGGTCACCTGGTTGAAATACGGGAAATTTGTTTAAGGGGACATTCAGAGGTGCCCGTTCCTGCTGGGCTGTTTGCCTTTGGCTGAAAAGAAGTCATCCCCGCTGTTAGCCACGCAGTGGTGGGAGCCCCGTTCATGCTGAGCTATTCGCGTTTGGCTGACAGGGATCATCCCTGATACTAGCCACGCGGTGGGGTGTGTGTGTGTGGTGGTGAAGCGATCACCCCAGAGAATTGGGGAGGCGGGGATGGGTTGTGCTGCACATTCACCCTAAAACCGCGGCCCCTCCTTTTAAATGGCCAACCCAACGGGCTTTGCTTGGTATGGGAAAGGAGGGCGCTGCCGTTTTGAAACCATTCCCACATATTTTGAAGGTTGAAGAAGCCGAAACCCTTTGTCTTACCACAGATGCCTGCAAGCCAAATTCTGTTGCCCAGCCGAGCGCGTGTGATGTCTCACACCAAACCGGCAGGCACTCAATATAAGAGGCAAAATGCGATCTTGTATCAAAAGCACATGTCCTATGTAATGTGAATCGCTTGATTCAGTGTGCAATAGTCGTCCCTTTGTTCTCTAAAATGTATCTTTTTAAATATACTACTCTCCCTTTTTTTCCTCACACAGCTGCAAATGTTTCTACGCTCCCCCTATCATCTCCATCCCAGAGGCTAGTGCAGATTAGAAGGCAAAAAAAACACATTCGCTATGGCATGTTCAGAGCTCATGCAGTCCTCCCGCACTGAAAGAGTTCAGCAGAATGCTTGGAGGCAAAGAATGGCAGAGTCCAGGAAAGCGTTAAATGAACACGATGAGAGGAGCACAATGAGAGGAGGCAGGATGCAATGCTGAGGCTAATGGGGGAGCAAACTGACATGCTCAGGCGTCTGGTGGAGCTGCGGGAAAGACAGCAGGAGCACAGACTGCCACTGCAGCCCCTGTATAACCGCCTGCCCTCCTCCCCAAGTTCCATATCCTCCTCACCCAGATGCCCAAGAACGCAGGGGGGAGGCTACGGCACCCAGCCACTCCACCCCAGAGGATTGCCCAAGCAACAGAAGGCTGGCATTCAATAAGTTTTGAACTGTAGTGTGGCCTTGTCCTTCCCTCCTCTCCTCATCCAGCACCCCACCCGGTGCTTCCTCCCTCACCCACCCCTCCTGGGCTACCTTGCGAGTTTTCTCCCTATTTGTGTGATGAATTAATAAAGAATGCATGATTTTGAAACTATGACTTTATTGCCTCTGCAAGCGGTGATCAAAGGGGGAAGGGCAGTTGGCTTACAGGGAAGTAGAGTCAACCAAGGGGGCGGGTTTTCATCAAGGAGAAACAAAGAGAACTGTCACACCATAGCCTGGCCAGTCATGAAACTGGTTTTTAAAGCTTCTTTGATGCGCAGGGTGCCCTGCTGTGCTCTTCTAAGTGCCCTGGTGTCGGGCTGCGTGTAATCAGCGGCCAGGCGATTTGCCTCAACCTAGCACCCCGCCATAACATCTCCCCCTTATTCGCACAGTTATTGTGGAGCACACAGCAAGCAGCAATAACAATGGGAATATTGGTTTTGCTGAGGTCTAACCTAGTCAGTAAACTGCACCATTGAGCTTTTAAACATCCAAATGCACATTCTACCACCATTCTTCACTTGCTCAGCCTATAGTTGAACTGCTCCTTACTACTGTCCAGGGTGCCTACGTATGGCTTCATGAGCCATGGCATTAAGGGGTAGGTTGGGTCCCCAAGGATAACTATAGGCATTTCAACATCCCCAATGGAAATTTTCTGGTCTGGGAAGTAAGTTCCTTCCTGCAGCTGTTCAAACAGACCAGAGTTCCTGAAGATGCGAGCGTCATGCACCTTTCCTGGCCATCCCACCTTGGTGTTGGTGAAACTTCCCTTGTGATCCACCAGTGCTTGCAGCACCATTGAAAAGTACCCCTTGCTGTTTACATACTGGCTGCCAAGGTGGTCCGGTCCCAAGATAGGGATATGCGTTCCATCTATCGCCCCACCACAGTTCGGGAACCCCATTTCAGCAAAGCCATCCACTATGACCTGCACAGTTTCCCAGAGTCACTACCCTTGATAGCAGCAGCTCAGTGATTGTGTTGGCCACTTGGATCACAGCAGCCCCCACAGTAGATTTGCCTACTCCAAATTGATTCTAGACTGACCGGTAGCTGTCTGGTGTTGCAAGCTTCCAGAGGGCTATCGCCACTCGCTTGTGAACTGTGAGGGCTGCTCTCATCTTGGTATTCTTGCACTTCAGGGCAGGGGAAAGCAAGTCACAAAGTTCCATGAAAGTGCCCTTACGCATGTGAAAGTTTCGCAGCCACTGGGAATCATCCCAAAGCCGCAACACTATGCGGTCCCACCAGTCTGTGCTTGTTTCCCGGGCCCAGAATCGGCATTCCACGGCAGGAACCTGCCCCATTACCACCATGATGTTCAAATTGCTAAGGCCCGTGCTTTGAGAGAAGTCTCTGTCCATCTCCTCATCACTATCGCTGTCATCGCCTTCTCGCCCTGCTTTTGCAGGTTCTGCACATACTGCAGGATAATGTGCGAGGTGTTTACAATGCTCACAACAGCAGCGGTGACGGTGAGCTGAGCGGGCTCCATGCTTGCCATGGTATGGTGTCTGCAGGAGAGCAGAGTTGCAGCGGAAGCGGTGGAGGATGACAGTTAGCACTGCGCAGATTTCCCGCAGAAGAGCATGCGTACCTGGTAGCACATGACAGACAACATGGAGAAATTCACTATTGAGACAAGAGCACCAGAGGAGAGTTGCAGCGGAAGCAGTGTATGACGACAGTTAGCAGTCCTACTGCACCATCTGCTGACAGCAGCACCCAGGATACAACAGCGGCGGTGTCGGTGAGCTGAGCTGAGCGGGCTGCTCGCTTGCCGTGGTATGGCGTCTGCACGGAAAAAAGGCGTGAAATGATTGTCTGATGTTGCTTTCACAGAGGGAGGGGCGAATGACAACATGTACCCAAAACCGCCCGCAACAATGTTTTTGTCCCATCGGGCTTTGGGAGCTTAACCCAGAATTCCAGTGGGCAGCAGAGACTGTGGGAACTGTGGGATAGCTCCCCACAGTACACCACTCCGTAAGTTGATGCTAGCCACGGTAGTGAGGACACCCTCCGCCGACTTAATGCGCTTAGTGTGGAAATACAAAATCAACTTCTATAAAATCGACCTAATTTCGTAGTGTAGACATACCCTAACCAATTTATTTGGGCATAAGTTTTTGTGGGCTTTGACCAACTTCATCACATGCATGGAGTGAAAAATACAGTAGACCGGTATAAAAATACAGCACGTGAAAAGATGGAAGTTGCCTTACCAAGTGGGGGGTCAGTGCTAACGAGTCCAATTCAATCAGGGTGGATGTGGCCCATTCCCAACCGTTGACAAAAAGGTGTGAGTATCCGACTGAGCCAGAAGGGTACCCAGAAGTCACCTACTACAGGACAGGCCCAACAAAGAAAGTAACAGAATGCCACTAGCCATCACCTACAGCCCCCCAACTAAAACCTCTCCAGCGCATCATCAAGGATCTACCACCTATCCTGGAGGACGATCCATCACTCTCACGGACCTTGGGAGACAGACCAGTCCTCGCTTACAGACTGCCCCCCAACCTGAAGCAAATACTCACCAGCAACTACACACCACACAACAGAAACACTAACCCAGGAACCAATCCCTGCAACAAACCCCGTTGCCAGCTCTGTCCGCATGTCTATTCAAGGGACACCATCATAGGACCTAACCACATCAGCCACACCATCAGGGGCTCGTTCACCTGCACATCTACCAATGTGATATATGCCATCATGTGCCAGCAATGCCCCTCTGCCATGTACATTGGCCAAACCGGACAGTCTCTACGCAAAAGAATAAATGGACACAAATCAGACATCCGCAATTGTAACATTCAAAAACCAGTAGGCGAGCACTTCAGTCTCCCTGGACACTCAATAGCAGACTTAAAAGTGGCCATTCTTCAACAACAAAAAATTCGAAAACAGACTTCAACGAGAAACTGCAGAACTGGAATTAATTTGCAAACTTGACAACATCAAATTAGGCCTGAATAAAGAGTGTCTGGGTCACTACAAAAAGTAATTCTTTCTCTGTTGATACTCACACCTTCTTGTCAACAGTTGGGAATGGGCCACGTCCACCCTGATTGAATTGGCCTTGTTAGCACTGACCCCCCCACTTGGTAAGGCAACTCCCATCTTTTCATGTGCTGTATATTTATACCTACCTACTGTATTTTTCACTCCATGCATGTGATGAAGTGGGTCATAGCCCACAAAAGCTTATGTCCAAATAAATTTGTTAGTCTCTAAGGTGCCACAAGGACTCCTCGTAATTTTACTTTAGTTCAACTCAGTAAAATTGGCTGACTTGTGTTTTCTGCTTTAAGCCATTTGCCAAAAAAAGGAGCTGAGCAAGATAATTACATGCTAGCCCCTTTCCAGCACATTCTCATCTTTGTTTTTTTTTCAGTTCCTCTCTCTGCTTCATAGATGGTATTTGTAACCAATGGTGGCAAGGGATAGCATAAAAGCTGTACAATAAAGCATTTCACATCCTTTTCATATGCTCCACGAGATAATTCAGATATATGTTTAAAATGGTATTCCTCTTCACATGACTTATAAGAGAACATGTATTTGAACCTTCATGTGTAGAATTCAGGATCAGAGTTCAGATTATGGGGCTTTCAAAGGTGTCAGTTTTCCTTACTCGATTACTTTCTTCCCTAGCTACATGTCCTATCTGCATCTTTCGCCTATCCTAAAAGCAATGTCCTACTCTTGCCACTGTTACTTTCGTAATTGGTCACACTAGAGTTACATATGAGGGGAACTATTCCTATGTCACTACCAGCAATCCTGAGCCCTATTTCTTTGAAGTACGCCTGAGTGTCCCAGATGCCAATACATTTGTCCTATTTGCCATGTCATCAGGTACAGTTGTTCACTCTGATGTTACCTGAGTTAGGACAAGTTGCAATGGGTTTAAAAAGCAAGACAGTAGTTCATATAAGCCTTTCTGCCACACATGTAGGCTAATAGGATAGGTATTCAGATTCTGGATTACCGAGTGTAGCTGTCACTTCTGGTAAAACAGTGTTGTCTAGCAGCTATAGCAGGGGCCTGGGACTCAGGGTCCTGGGTACTATTTCTGATTCCAGCACTATCCTGTTTAGTAACCTTCAGAGAGTCATTGCAGCTCTGGAGCTCAGTTTTCCCATCCGTAAAATGGGTGTAATGATACTGTCCTGTCTCTCAAGGGTATTAAGCTCATTTAGCAAGTATCAATAAAGCAATTTGAGATCCTTAGAGGAAAATTAATATAGTTAGTTGTACAGTAACAATTACTTCTGGTCCTCAAATGTTAATTTTTTTGCCAGTGTTACCTTTCAGAAAACAGTGCATAAACATTTCCTAGATATTTGTTCAGCAAAAATACAGTATCATTCATGTTGATGGCCCTGTGTAAATATTTACTTACAAAAATTACACTAAGAGAATATTAAGGTTATAAAGTCAAGCACTCGGCAGTTATGAAATGCCAGAATTAAGGTTTCCGGTGCAACCTTAATTTGGCCCTCTAATGTGCGTATTATGGTGCAGTCTTTAATTATATGATCACATGCTTTTTTCCCCACTTGGACCCCTACCTCCATCAGTGGACAGGGTCATCCGTGCTCATTGAATGAACAACTGTGTAATTTTTGTTTGATCCTCATTGTTCAATGTGTGGCCCCATGCCTTATTTACTGAAAACCATTCAACCCCTATTCTGAATACAAAATTAACTTCCTTGTGGACTTTTCTACGGCACTCATCACTATAGTACCAGCATGTTTCACAATACCTTTGGTAATCATGTCACTTTTTACAGCTGGGGAACTGAGGTATAGAGACTTATAGAATTATAGAAATATAGGGCTATAAGGGATCTCACAAGGTCATCTAGTCCATCTGTCACCTTCCCAAGGCTGAGGCAGGTCTAAGTACACTTAGACCATCCTTGACATGTGTTTGTCTAACCTGTTCTTAAAAACCTCCAATTGATGGGATTCCACAAACTCTTTAAAAAATCTGTTTCAGTGCTGAATTATCCTTATAGTTAGAAAGTTTTTCCTAATATCAACCTAAATCTCCTTTGGTGCAAACTAAGCAGATGACTTCTTGTCCTAACTTCAGTAGAACAATTGATCACCATCCTCTTTATAACAATCTGTTATAAATATGAAGTGTGTTATCATGTCTCCCTGCACAACCTTCTATTCTCTAGACTAAATGTGTCAAATACTTTGAACCTTTCCCCCTATCTTGTAAGCTGTCTTATTTTTTTGGTTGCTGTCTTCTGGACTCTTTCCAATTTGTCCATATCTTTCTTAGTGTGTGCCCAAAACTGGACACAGTACTCCAGCTGAGGCCTTACCAATGCTGAGTACAGTGGAACAATTACCTCCCATGTCTTAAGGATGACACTCCTCTTAATATATCCCAGAATGACATTTGCATTTTTCACAACAGCATCACTCATTACTCATATGCAAATTGTGATCCACTTCAACCTCCAGACCTTTTCCTGCAGAACTGCTGCCTAGCCAGTCATTCCCCTTTTTGTATTTGTGCATTTGATTTTCCCTTTCTAAGTTCACTTTGCACTTTATTGGATTTTATCTTATTGATGTCAGACCAATTCTCCAGTTTATCAAGTGTACATGAATTTTGGGTTCCCAATTTGAAAGGCCTATGGCCTGACTTTTTAGGGAACTTAGTATTTTATAAAACTGTATTTTTCAGAGCACAGCTGTCTGAGAGCAGTTGCTGTTCTGATTTCAGCAGCTCTGCAGATCAGATCCCAGGTGTCTCAAAGTGGGCCACCAGAAAATGGGTAACACGCAGTTAATGGTTACTTGTCATAAAACTGTGTGTGGCAAAGATAGAGATAAAATTCAGTTTTCCAGAGTAGTGTTCCACTGACTAACCCAGATATGACCATCCTTTCTCTTTTTCTGTCTCATTCACTAGACACCCTCCAAGTTCTGCAACAGATGAGGCAGGAGTCCTAAAGACAACAGCCTCCTTCACTACACAACTCTGATTCATTCCTTGAGCACTGTCCATCCTGAGCACTGAATGAGGCAGGGTTTTTTTTTGGGGGGGGGGGGAGAATAGTGTGTGATTAAAGAGTGTACTTGCAAGGGTATGATTCTGCAACTTTAGCATTCTTTTAACATCTCTGAAAAAACCAAAATTGTAGTCATGTAGAACCTTATTGATTCCCATAGTTCTTGTGCTTGCTGCCTCAGCAGCCCCTAGCTGCTGGGAGGAACAATTGCAGGAAAAGTCCTGCTAGCCCCAGAGGCATGCTCAATGTAGATCAGGGGTCTCAAAGTTCCGGCCCACGGGCCATCAGTGGCCTGAGAACCTCCCCACTGCGGTCCTTGGAGGAGAGATGCTGGCAGCCATACTGCCGGCAATATCTGCTGCAGGCACTGCCCCCGGCAGCTCCCATTGGCTGGGGTAGAGGGACAGAGATACCATCACTAGTCGCCAGGCAGAGTCAGCCATGGAGGTAGCGTCACTTTTTTCCCACAATGAATATAAACAAGTCAAAATACCGAACACAACTATCTGATGCTCACCTTGCTGCAATCCTGAAGGTTTCAGCTGCTCAGTCACTGAGGCCAAACATCAACAAACTGACAGAACTGAAGCGTTGCCAGGTGTTTGGCAAACACTAAAAACTCTCTGACAGGCAAAGAATTATATAAAGTTGTATGACAGTTTTATTCTAAGAAATTTGAAATAAAAAATACAATATAAACGTTTTCTTTTCTGAACACCATTTTCAGTGACTATTGGCCCGCTGGGAGGATTTGAGGACTGGCACTGGCCTTAAGGTAAATTGAGTTTGAGACCCCTGGTGTAGATGAAATCTTTGGAGAACTTAGCTGTGAATTCCAACAAATCTCTACTGAACATGCATGAACTCAGATTTTCAGAGGCTCATAACTTGGCCAAAACTTAGGTGGACTTTCACAAGGATGATAAAAGGCACATTCTTGACACCAGGGCAACTCCCCTGCCAGATGTCAAGTTTGTGCTCTAAAGCATGGAGGAGCTAGAGATTCTTAGTGAAATAGTTGTAAGAATTCTTAACAACAAAACAAAACATATTTCCTAACCTCATTCTGAGAAATGGCTGAAGAACTTAGCTGTAACTCTGTTTAAAAAAAAAAATAAATAAAATAAAATAAAATAAAACTGCTTAGCCTGAGGCAGACACCTAGCATGGGAAATTTCAACCCAAGCAGTTTGGTAAAGCTAAGCAACTGAAAACTAGGTTGTCTAATGTAAATTGTCAGACAACCTTACCTATAGGGATCTTTATTAGCACAGCCTATAATAATAATATGTGTTTGATGCAATATTGAGTTGTGCGTTTTTAGCACTCTAGGTTATAAAGTTTAGAGAGAGAGGTTTACAGGGAATAAGCTCTGCTATTATTGACAGTCCACGTACTAACCTGAATTTTTTATAAAAGTGGCAAATCTAGAGCTGGATGTTAGATAACCAGCTCTGTTAGTATAATTTCAAGGGCTTGTCAGAGAAAGATAAGCTTCTCTTATTGCAAAGCTTATTCTGCATTAGTGGAATTAGCTTCCTCAGCTTCAGAGGGACTTGGGGGGGGGGGGTTGTTTTGTTTATTTGTTCCAGATTTCTTCCTCCCCACTCTTCCACCCCCAGTGGAGAAGTGTTGACAACTGTGTCTCCAACACTGTAAAAGCATGGAGAGAAAGTACCCATCTAAAGAGAGCCCCAGAAGGCTATTAACCAAACTGGGCAATGTGATGGACATGAAGAGATTGACGCATCAGTTCAGCATGGCAGCATGAATCTGACAAAGAATCTGGATTCTAAGGTTTAGAAAAAGATAATTAATTTTCCTCCTGTTATCTCCTTTAAACTTCACAGTTTGCTTAACAAACATATCTTTTTACAGTTCCAGACAACTCGTATGTGGAAGGGTGGGAGAACTTGTTCATAGGGCAAGTTTGAAAATCCTGTGACTACGAAAATCTTCAAAGCCAAGCTTTAATACTCTTCTAAAGCTCATTTTGTCAATCTGCATGGTATTGAGGTTTGCTTCAGTCTCTACTTCTAAGGGGCATATTTTTCATTTTAGCTACAGTCTAGTAAAAGGGGCTCCTATTTGGTCATTGCATGACCTATTGAGTTACATGTGATCAGAATGTCAAACAGCCTGTTACACTAGAAAGCAATTTTTGTAAAGTTGATTAAAATGGCACATCCAAGTAGAGTTTTAATACACACCAAAACTATGCAATGATCTTTCCCTTTCTTTAGAAAAAAGAATTATATTTGTGAAAGGTGAGTGATAGAGATATGGGGCCCTGGGTACAAAACTGGCAGTGCGAGATTCTGCAGCACTGTCCTACCTTAGTATGCTTTAATAGATTGAATAGGCATGAAGACAAAGTACAATCCTTGGCCTCTCTGAGACTACAACAGGGTGCCAGTTGTGAGGAAAGCTCCACGTAAAAAAAATCCATCACTGAAAATTACTAACTAAAGTCAGAGGCCACTGAGCAGCCATCAGACAATGAATGAAGCCCATGTTAGTTGGAGTCCAAAATCAAATTAGCAGCATTGTGCACAATCTGATTGAACAGTGTGGAATCAGGAAATGGGTGGGAGCTCAGAAAGCTTGCTGCATATAAAACAACTAATAACTGGACTTTACATCTACCAGATGGAAATTCAGAGTATCTTGAGTTCTGTGTAGCTGACCAACTCAGAGAATATGCTGAATGCATTGTGTTGGAACACAAGCAATTTCTTCCCAGCACTTTCTTCTGTGGTCATAATGAAAAATGTACTGGTCAAACAGGTGGGGGGGGAATAATAATAATATATTGGAAAGTATGTTTTCCTTTCAGAAGGGCACTTCGCAACTCTTTTAAAGGGTGACATTCATCTAACTTGTTGCTACACTCATAGAATCATAGTATCAGTAGAAGATCTATTAGAGTGAGTCTGTCCCTGGCCAGAGGCAGGCTAACATCACCAAGATATATCAAATATAAGTTTCTTAAGCCTCATACATCGTTGTTAAATCTCTTTATTTTAAAGGGATCCTGGAAAGATAAAAGACATATTTAGAAAAAATACTATTAGCACCTCAGATTATTTAAATGAAAGAATTTTAGAAATCTAGCGTACTTTCTGCATTGATGCTTTGCTACGTTACTACTCCTAGGGGAATTCTATGCCAAAAAATTTAAAATGCTGTGCAAAATATTTTAAAATTCTGCAAACTGCATATTTTATTTGTCAAAATAACACAATATAAAAAAAATGCCAATTTCAATTATTTTAGTAATATATTTCAAAATACCTGTCAGCAAGTATGTCTGTAACACTACAGACAACAGATTCAGGAAATGTTTTTTGACAAATAGATTCCTTAGTAGGCATATTAATACAGAACTTTGAGTAATAATTTAAACTACAATACAGAACTCTATTTCCTGCACCCCTCAGAAGCAGTGTAAAGGCTTGTGGGAGTTACGTCTAACGGAGGAGCTGAGAGAGAGAGAAGTAATTGCTGGAAGGAGCCTGGGTGTGCACGTGGAGGGTTGTTGGGTGTGGGTGGAAGAAGTATGGAACAGGGTTTTTTTGGGGGGGGAGAAGGGATTGTGAGTGAGTTGGGGAGCTTCCCCCATGCAGACACTGGTTCACCCCTAGCCTCTCCCATTCAGTCAGGCACATCTGCCACTGTCCCTATGTGTCCCTGCACACCCGTGTCTCCATATGGCCCTGCACCACCACTCCCATTCAGCCCCTTGCTCAATGCTGTCCCCCAACTAGCTCATGTGCCCCTGCCCCACTCTTCCCCCCCACTAGTCTGTCTGAACCCCAGTCTGTGTGACCTCCCCAGCACCCCCGTGTGCCCTGCTCTGTCCATCCTCCCCATATGTGGCCCTGCAGGCAGGGCACCATGAGGAAGACCGCCTCTCCCCCTCCTTCTCCATGGCTGGCTGAGCCAGCTGCCCTCTCTTCTGGCACCACAATGGCCCCTGGTGGGTGAAAAGTGTACCTGCAGTGCCTTCCTGGCAGTATGTATTTCTGTGGGGGGGGCTGGGGAGGGAGGGGAAGGAATCTGCAGGTGACGTGAATTCTGTGTGTGTGTGTGCAGTGGCGCAGAATTCCCCCAGGAGTATTTTACTCAGCTTAGACAGTGAAACTAGAATAGTCAGTTTCACTTGCTAGATCTCAAGTATTTAAGAAGGATTTTGGATTCCGATAGTATAAGCAAATGTTAAAGTGTAATTCAAAATGAATAAAATATGAAACCATCTCTGCTTATATTGGATTTTGTCAAAGCTTTTTCTGTTCTAATAAATCTATATTTTTGTGTCTAAATTAAGATGATTCGGCACAAAATGTTAAACAATTGCTAAATAAAAAGTAAATTTCAGGGCTTAAGTTGTAACAACTGAATGAACTCATTAATTGATTAATTTCTCTGCCACGTCGTTCTGTCAGTCTATGAGCACATTGTAAGCCACTTTTGAAACATGTACAACTTAAAATGAGGTGTGGGAGAAACCATTATTTCTAACTCTCATCAGAGCGGGACCAAAATTTTTTCAGCCTTCCATCTGAGTGAAAAATTCCTGAAAAAGCAGTGGGGAAAAATGGATGGGAACCCTCCAAGGAGAAACCACAATCCAAGTTTAGTCTCTCCTGACTTTGTTGTGAGATCTGACAGACTCACAGCCCAGGCTGGAATGGTTGCAAGCAAATGTGGTTAAACTTCACTATTGATCTCCAAAGAGAGAGTGAGGCTCTGTTAAGATGTGCAATGGAAGAGATGGCTGGAGTAGGCATTTAGAGGGAAGTCAGTTCTTTGATCTCCACGACATGCTCTCTTTAGCTTGACAAAACACTGTGTGGATTCCTCCCTCCCTCCCAGTTCTTGGAAATGTGGACAAACGGTTTAAGCAGACGCACAAAGCTCCAATCTGGTAGGGGTTAGGCTAGCTTCTCCTACTGGTGCCTTCAGGGTGAGAGGTGGAAAATGAAATAGGGGCTCTCTTGTTATGCTAACAAACTTCCGAGGGCATGGTGCAAGCAAAACTTTACTGGTTTTTATAATATACCTAAATTACGAAATTTTGTAATGTAGCAGAGTGAGGGAGAGAAATTAAGAATAAACAAGGAAGACAGTCCATTGAGTCATAGATCTTCATGTCCAAACCTCTTTATATAAAATAAAGAGGGAGTCATGTAAAAGTAAAATGGAAGACTTTACTTCAGCAAACAAAAGCAATGATTATAGGTTAATGATCATGAAATGCATTCCTGCCTCAACCTGTGATAACTAAGCAAATTGGAATATGTTGGGTCAGTCAACTGTGTTGGAATGGTCCTTCAAATACAGTGATCAGTGCCAAAAAAAAGGGGGTTTATTGATTTGTTGTCCCCCACAATTCTTGGTGCAACAGCTATGAGACAGAATTTTGTTTTTTTAATCACAGGTTAGACCATCAGCATTCTGTCTTTTTCTCCTCTGGTTCAGACCAGGCAAGCAGCTTAGGAGAACTACTAGAACAGCACCATCCTCCTACATAGAAACACATACTAGCTGTGCAGATCAGCTGTGCTGATTTTAAAGTGAAAATGTGGGCTACTATAATTCTGCTAAAAACAAGATAGAATTAATTCTGTTAAACTCAGTGCAATTTATCTGCGAAGTTTTTACAAGTCTTGTCAAAGTCACTCACCCATGCATGCACAAAGCCTTTCTGGACAAGTGCTGTTGACTGTTGCAAAATTTAAGGTTCCATTTAAAAAAAAAGCTGTAAAGTGAGCTTTCCAAATGTGAATCGGCTGAGATGAATAGAATAACTTAGGAAAAAGGAGAGTGATACAAAGTGAGATTTTGGTAGGAGGCAAAAGACCAGAGAACACAGTGTCAAGGGGAAAAATGAGTGACGGACGGTGGAGGCAGGAAATGGACAATGTAGGAAAATATGTATTATGAGAAAGGAATCCAGGCAAGTAAAGAAGAGCAAGATAGCATGTAGAAGCATCAACCAAATTGGGGCCACTTTATGCTAGGTTTTGTACAAACATATAGTAAACGACAGGCCTTGCACCAAAGAGCTTGCCCTTTAAAGCTATGCCTGTGCTACCAGCTAGGAGAATGATTTCCCCTGCTTGTGTACACACACTCATGCTAGCTCAAGTATAAATAGTAGTGTAGCCCCTGTAGCACTGGTAATGGCAGCAAGGCTGAGCCATGCTGAGTACAAACTTGCCTGAAATTGTTGGGTATGTGCTGGGCATGACTCAGCCATGCCTCTGCTGCTGCTACCATTGCTACCTCAGCTCCATTGCTATTTATACTTGCATTAGGTTGATGAGAGGTAGCATAAGTATATGTACATGAGCAGGGGAATTACACCCCTACTGCTTGTTGTAGGTGTAGCCTAAGGCTTCAAATTCTACAGCCCATCTGTATTCTGTATATCTAAGGTATTTATGGACCCCCTATTACTGTAATCTCTGAGCACCTCACAACGTATTTATCCTCTCAGCACCCCTGTGAAGTAGGAAGGTAATATTATTCCTATTTTACAGATGAGAAACAGTTTCTCTGCCTCTAAGTGGTTTGCCCAAAGTAATACTGGTCGCTTGTGGCATAGCAGGGAATTGAACCAGAGCCTCTTGAGTCCCAGACTAGCATCCTAGCTACAGAATCATCCTTCCTCTGCCGTTTGCTGTTCATCAAAGCACTTAATTGTGTGGTAAAGTGCTTTGCTGAATACAGATGGACCCTAGCTCATGTTTAAATGCTTTGCTGCGTTGGCATCTAAAAGACCCACCATTAAAGGTAGATGAGACAAATAAGTGGGAGGTAGTGTGGATGTCTTAGGATAGGTTTAGCTGAAGACACAATTTTGAGCCAATTAGTATCAATGTGGTAAGTGGTTTTTTTAATTAAATCAAAATGGTTGATAATGTTACAAATATTTCATTTTTTTACATTGCCAGGAATGTAATTTTAGGAAGGGAGAGGCGGCACAGGTGTTTTTCTCCCCACAGTAATAGACTTTAAGCTTGTCAACACACAGAGTTGCACCAGTTTAACCAAAGGTGTGGTGTTGAAAGGGTGCAACTTTGTCTGTAGAGCAGGTGTTTCTCCTTGGACTAGTAGGCGTTAGGTACACTTCAAGTGCTAGGTTTTTGTATAATATGTGGTTTCAGTAAATTTTAGAACAACAGCACTTGTTAGTGACCACCTACTGTGTTAGAAATAACTGAGACTGTTTCACGCACTTGCTGTAAGAATAGAAGAGACAGGATAGAGTTCTTATGTCTCAACTAATATATAATTTAAACTTCTAGATAGAATGTTTGTGCAGCATTCATCTGAATGCTTTTTTTAAATCATAACTTTAAGTGTTGTGGCTTTCTTTCAAAGTTGTCTGGACACTTGTAGTTATTATTCTCTTATTATATCCTCAAGTCTTGGGTTAGCATAAATAGGAATGCTAAAACTGAATGGCTTCTAAATGTATTTGCTGTTCAGCAGTAAATAGATTCTGAATTACAGCTTTGTCTCTAGCAGTGTCCTCATATGTCACAAGAAGGGAAGAATGAATTTATAGGAGGTAAAACCTACTCAGATTGCATTATAACTGGCAGCAACAATGTCTACAGTCATTGGCACTAGGCTCACCTGCTCTGATAAAGCTTTTCTAACATTTTTTCTTACACTGTTAGTTGTGATAATTCCACTTTTTCCCCCATACTTCTCAGGGAAGCAGTTCATCGCAGCTTCAGTCTTGGACTGTTCAGCCATCTTTTGAAGTGATTCCAGGTCAGCCACAGCTAGTGTTTCTTCATCCAGCCATCTCCCCTCCCATTAACCCTCACCTTTTTGGTGAAAAGAGAAGTGACTCTACTAATTACCTGCCCATCCTGAACTCCTACACAAAGACAGCACCACATCCCAGCAAAAGAGATCGTGTCTGGGATTTGGAGGAAAGAGGGAGAACCAGTGGACAGAAATGGCTTTGCACAGATACTGCTATGTCTAATAAGACTAGTTTATTGCCCTCTAGTGCTTGCCCCCAAGTATCACCTGACTTTAAGCCTGCTCAGGACTCTACTCAGCAGAGTTCTCCAGCTTTGATGGCAGATGGAAAAATGTCAACTATTGATGGCTTTCAGTATATTTCTACTGCCAAACAAAAGGCCCCAGGTTTGATTCCCTTTTCCCCTACTGGACTCCTCCAGATATCAGACCGCAAATCTTCTGAGATGGAGAATCCAGTACATCATATGGTGCAATTAGCAACCTGCAGCCCACCTTTAGCAGCAGAAGAACTTTATACTACTCCTGAGCTATTGTTGCAGCAGCAACGCAAGCGCAAGCGCTTTCAGAATACCTTTGTTGTGCTGCACAGGTCTGGATTGCTGGAGATCACCTTGAAAACCAAGGAGCTGATTCATCAGAACCAGGTAACCCAGATTGAACTGGACCGACTGAAGCAGCAAACACAATTGTTCATGGAGGCAATAAAGAGCAATGCTCCTCAGGCCTGGGCAGAGCTAGAGGCATCCTTAACAGGGTCAGATAAAGCTGACAGCAGCCTTGAGGCTTCTCCTACATATCCCAACATGTAGTGCAAAAGATATATAGCTGGTCAAGTAATTAGAGTGCCTCTCTTCCTCTGTCTCAAGCTTTTACAAGAGCATTTTCTAAGTTTGAGACTACTTTTAAAACTCATTCACAAAGCAGCATGCCATTAATAAACTGTCCCAAATGCCAGTTGGGAGGCATAGGTAGGAATTAGTACTGCTTCATGTGACCTGGAATTGAGTAACTGTGCTCTTCTTTGGGCCATGAAGGTGTGAAAGTGCTATGATGTGATGTGTTCCCATTCTTATGATGGAGAACATTGCAATTGGCTCTTTCCTGGCAAGCACCTTTTTTCACCCCCTATCTCCAGACAGCCAATTCACAGAATTCACTAGACCTGATCTAGTGTAGCTGCTTATGAATTGATAGGGAAAGAGGAAACTTGATGGGTAACATAGTATCTCCAGCTTTGTGTTAATACTCCAAAGACACAAGGTGGCCTTGTGTCAAGGCTCCTTCCCCACTCTGAACTTTAGGGTACAGATGTGGGGGCCTGCATGAAAACCTCTAAGCTTCTCTACCAGCTTAGATCTGCTTTTGCTGCCACCACTCCCAATGTGCTAACTCCCTTCCCTGGGTAGCCTTGAGAGACTCTTCCACCAATTAATTCCCTGGTGAACACTGATCCAAAACCCTTGGAGGAATTAATCATTCCCCCCTCTCTTCCCTTTCCCCCCCCCCCCACCAATTCCTGGTGAGTCCAGATCAATCCCCTTGGATCTTAGAACAAGGAAAAATCAATCAGGTTCTTAAAAAGAAGGCTTTTAATTAAAGAAAGAAAGGTAAAAATCATCTCTGTAAAGTCAGGATGGAAAATAACTTTACAGGGTAATCAAACTTAAAGAGCCCAGAGGAACCCCCTCTAGCCTTAGGTTCGAAGTTACAGCAAACAGGTAAACACCCTAGCAAAAGGTACATTTATAAGTTGAGAAAACAAAGATAAAACTAACACGCCTTGCCTGGCTGTACTTACAAGTCTGAAATATGAGAGGCTTGTTCAGAAAGATTTGGAGAGCATGGATTGATGTCTGGTCCCTCTTAGTCCCAAGAGCGAACACCCACCAAAACAAAGAGCACAAACAAAAGCCTTCCCCCCACCAAGATTTGAAAGTATCTTGTCCCTTTGTTGGTCCTTGGGGTCAGGTGTCAGCCAGGTTACCTGAGCTTCTTAACCCTTTACAGGTAAAAGGATTTTGGAGTCTCTGGCCAGGAGGGATTTTATAGTATTGTACACAGGAGGGCTGTTATCCTTCCCTTTATAGTTATGACACCCCCCCCCAAATCACAGATAGTGTTGGACAGCCGGTTTCACACTGGCTGTGATTTCTTCCTGGAGCTCTAGGAGAAAACAGAGTTAATAAGACACATGCACCTTTAGATATACTACTGTTTATATAAAAACTAACAATATGTCCCACATTCCAAGAACAATTTTTAACCAGTTGATTCTGGGAAACTTTCCCGGGAGAGTGCATCAGCCACTTTGTTAGAAGCTCCTGAAATGTGTTGTATTTCAAAATCAAAATCTTGGAGAGCTAAACTCCACCGAAGAAGTTTTTTGTTATTCCCCTTGGCGTTATGAAGCCACGTTAGCGCAGCATGGTCAGTTTGTAGTGGGAAACGCCGTCCCCAAACGTATGGGCGTAGCTTTTCCAGCGCATACACAATGGCATAGCACTCCTTTTCGCTGATTGACCAGTGGCTTTCCCTCTGACAGTTTCTTGCTGAGAAACACGACAGGATGGAATTCTTGATCCAGTCCTTCCTGCATTAAAACTTCTCCCACACCCCGCTAGGACGCATCTGTGGTTACTAGGAACGGTTTGTCAAAGTCTGGAGCCCTTAGCACAGGGTCAGACATAAGTGTCTCCTTAAGCTGGTTAAAGGCCTTTTGACACTCATCAGTCCACTGAACTGCATTTGGCTGTTTCTTTCTGGTAAGGTCTGTCAGTGGGGCGGTGATTTGGCTGTAGTGTGGTACAAATCGCCTATAATATCCGGCCAAGCCTAAGAAGGATTGGACCTGTTTCTTTGACTTTGGAACCAGCCACTTTTGGATAGCATCCACTTTGGCCTGTAGGGGATTTATAGTTCCTTGACCCACCTGGTGCCCCAGGTAAGTCACTCTGTTTTGGCCTATTTAACACTTTTTAGCCTTAACAGTTACTCCTGCCTGCCTGATGCGCTCGAAGACTTTTTTCAGGTGCTCCAGGTGTTCTGCCCATGAATCAGAAAAAATGGCCACATCATCGAGGTAGGCAACTGCAGATTCTCCCAGTCCCGCTAGGAGACTATCTACAAGTCTTTGGAAGGTGGCGGGTGCATTTTGCAGCCCGAAAGGGAGCACATTAAGTTCATACACCCCTGCCTGGGTGACGAAGGCTGACCTTTCCTTGGCGGGTGCATCTAGTGGTACTTGCCAGTATCCCTTGGTTAAGTGGGATGAATTGGGCATGTCTCAATGAATTGGGATGTCCCAATTTCTCCAATAGCTCATCTGTGCGTGGCATTGGATAGTTGTCAGAACTAGTTACAGCATTTAGCTTACGGTAGTCCACGCAAAAGCGTATTTCCCCATCTGGTTTGGGAACTAGACTCACTGGAGATGCCCATGCACTGTTAGAGGGGCAGATTATACCCATCTGTAGCATGTCCTGGATCTCCCTTTTTATAGCAGTTTAGGCATGAGGTGACTCCCGGTAGGGTGGGGTTCTAATTGGGTGAGCATTACCTGTGTCAATGGAGTGGTATGCCCGTTCGGTTCATCCTGGGGTGGCTGAGAACATTGGCGCAAAGCTAGTGCACAGCTCCTTGATCTGCTGCCGCTGCAGACATCCAAGGGTCGCGGAGAGGTTCACCTCTTCCACGCCACCATTACTTTTTCCTTCGTAGTAGACACCTTCAGGCCATTCCGCGTCATCTGTTTCCTGGGCTGTAAACTGGGAAACCTTTAATTCTCTAGAATAAAAGAGCTTAAGAGAATTAACATGGTATACCTTAGGCTTTATGTTGGAGGTGGGGGAGGCTATGAGATAGTTAACAGCTCCTAGGCGCTACTGGACCGTGAATGGTCCTTCCCACGACGCTTCCATTTTATGGGCCTGAAGCGCCTTTAAGACCGTGACTTGGTTTCCAACTTTGAAGGACCATTCTCTGGAATGTTTATCATACCAGACCTTTTGCTCTTTCTGAGCATCCTTTAGGTTTTCTTTAGCAAGGGCTAAAGAGTGTCGGAGGGTGCTTTGTAGGTTACTTACAAAGTCTATTATGTTAGTTCCTGGAGAAGGCATAAACCCCTCCCATTGCTGCTTCACCAACTGTAATGGCCCCTTAACCTTGCGGCCATACACAAGTTCAAATGGTGAAAATCCTAAACTGGGATGTGGTACAGCCCTGTAGGCAAAAAGCAACTGCTGCAACACTAGGTCCCAATCATTGGAGTGTTCATTTATGAATTTACGTATCATGGCCCCCAAAGTTCCATTAAACCTCTCCACCAGGCCATTGGTTTGATGATGGTAAGGGGTGGCAACTAAGTGATTCACCCCATGAGCTTCCCACAGGTTTTTCATGGTCCCTGCCAGAAAATTAGTTCCCAAATCTGTAAGAACGTCAGAGGCCAACCTACCCTGTCAAAAATGTCTGCTAATGCCTGGCACACACTTTTAGCCCTGGTGTTGCTTAAGGGTACTGCTTCCGGCCATCGGGTAACAAAATCCGTGAAAGTCAGTATGTACTGCTTTCCTCTGGGTGTCTTCTTTGGGAAAGGACCCAGAATATCCACAGCTACTCGCTGAAATGGAACCTCAATTATGGGTAGTGGCTGGAGAGGGGCTTTGACCTGGTTTTGGGGCTTTCCCACTCGTTGGCACACCTCACAAGACCGGACATAATTAGCAACGTCCTTGCCCATTCCCTTCCAGTGTAAGGACTTCCCCAACCGGTCTTTGGTTCTGTTCACCCCAGAATGGCCACTGGGATGATCATGGGAATGGTCACCCTCTTGGGTAGCTTCACATGGTTGGCCAAGTCTTCCCCCAGCAGCATGGGGATGGGATAATTGTCATAGACTGCAAAAGTCCACATTCCTGACCAGCCCTTGTACTGGACATGTAACTTGGCTGTAGGCAAGGTTACAGAGTGTGACATGAAGGGTTGAATTGTCACCGGAGCCTCCGGGTTGATGAGTTTGGGGTCCACTAGGGATTGGTGGATAGTCGACACTTGTACGCCAGTGTCCCTCCACGCGATAACCTTTTTTCCCCCCACTCTCAAGCTTTCCCTTCGCTCCAAGGGTATTTGAGAGGCATCTGGGCCTGGGGATCTTTGGTGTGATTGTGTTATAATGAACTGTAATCGGTTGGGGTTCTTGGGGCAGTGGGCCTTTATATGTCCCAGTTCATTACATTTAAAACATCGCCCTGCTAAGGTATCACCGGGGCAATGTTGGTTGTGGAGACTGGTGTGGTGGGGTGAGAAGCCGTCTGGGGTTTCCCTTGGGATGTAGGTGGGGCCTTGGGTTGTCCCCGATGGTAAGGTTTTGTTTCAGGTTGCCCCTTCTGATATTCGCTCCAACTGCTACTAGTTTTTTTCTTTTCTGCCACCTCCACCCATTTGGCTCCAATCTCCCCTGCCTCGGTTACAGTTTTGGGCTTCCCATCTAGGATGTACCTTTCTATTTCCTCAGGAACACCCTCTAAAAACTGCTCCATTTGCATTAGGAAGGGCAATTCTTCTGTAGATTTAACACATGCTCCTGATATCCAGGCATCCCAATTTTTCCCAATGTGGTAGGCATGTCGGGTAAATGACACGTCTGGTTTCCACCTTAGGGCTCTGAACCGCCGACGGGCATGCTCAGGTGTTAACCCCATTCTGATTCTGGCCTTGTTTTTAAAAAGTTCATAACTGTTCATGTGTTCCTTAGGCATTTCAGCCGCCATCTCTGCTAAGGATCCACTGAGCTGCGGCCTCAGCTCTACCATGTACTGGTCTGTAGTGATGCTGTACCCAAGGCAGGCCCTTTCAAAATTTTCTAAGAAGGCCTTAGTATCATCGCCTGCCTTGTAGGTGGGGAATTTTCTGGGATGGGAAGCGGTACCTGGAGAGGGGTTGTTAGGGTTGGCTGGTATATCCGGCCTAGCCCTTGCTAATTCCAGTTCATGCTTCCTCTCTTTTTCCCTCTCCTCCATCTCTTTTTCTTTCAGCTCCATCTCTTTTTGTTTTTCTTTTGTGGGCATCCTCTTTGGCTTTCTCTTCTCTTTTAGTAGCTGCTTTCTCGAGTTCTTTTATTTCGAGCACTCTCTTATGATTTTTTTCACTTTCTTCTGCTGCCAGTCTGGCCAGCTCTAGTTTAGTAGCGGTGTCACTGGTACTCATTTTCCTGCTTTGTTGGGCTGGGTCACACCTCCTCTGCAGTTCACTGAAACTGGGATGCACTCAGCTCAGGGCTGCTTAGTTAACAGACTCTTTCTAACTAGCTATCCCGAGAGGTAGAAAGAAAAACAACAATTCCGCTTGTAAATTCCTTTTGCCAGCTGTTTGCTCACTGCTTGAACCCTTCTCTTAACAAAGACCCTTGTTAAAAAAACTTAACACCTCTGCATTCAGGCAAGGAGAGATCAGATATGCATCTACCTTCAGCAAGCAGCTAGAAAGGAGAAACAAAAATCTTACTGGCTTTTGGTTTAAAATGATCCCACCGCTCTGCCACCATGTCAAGGCTCCTTCCCCACTCTGAACTTTAGGGTACAGATGTGGTGGCCTGCATGAAAACCTCTAAGCTTCTCTACCAGCTTAGATCTGCTTTTGCTGCCACCACTCCCAATGTGCTAACTCCCTTCCCTGGGTAGTCTTGAGAGTCTCTTCCACCAATTAATTCCCTGGTGAACACTGATCCAAAACCTTTGGAGGAATTAATCATTCCCCCCTCCCTTCCCTTTCCCCCCACCAATTCCTGGTGAGTCCAGACCAATCCTTTTGGATCTTAGAACAAGGAAAAATCAATCAGGTTCTTAAAAAGAAGGCTTTTAATTAAAGAAAGAAAGGTAAAAAGCATCTCTATAAAATCAGGATGGAAAATAACTTTACAGGGTAATCAAACTTAAAGAGCCCAGAGGAACCCCCTCTAGCCTTAGGTTCAAAGTTACAGCAAACAGGTAAACACCCTAGCAAAAGGTACATTTACAATTTGAGAAAACAAAGATAAAACTAACACGCCTTGCCTGGCTGTACTTACAAGTTTGAAATATGAGAGACTTGTTCAGAAAGATTTGGAGAGCATGGATTGATGTCTGGTCCCTCTTAGCTCCAAGAGCAAACACCTACCAAAACAAAGAGCACAAACAAAAGCCTTCCCCCCACCAAGAAAGTATCTTGTCCCCTTATTGGTCCTTTGGGTCAGGTGTCAGACAGGTTACCTGAGCTTCTTAACCCTTTACAGGTAAAAGGGTTTTGGAGTCTCTGGCCAGGAGGGATTTTATAGTATTGTACACAGGAGGGCTGTTACCCTTCCCTTTATAGTTATGACACCTTGCTTTTGGATAATCATCACATTGAACAAATGGAGAACTGGTTGCATTAAAGCTGCACTCTATATGTTGCATTGCTTGAGCAAAGTGGGGGTGGGGAGGTAGGTGATGTGAGAGTTCTAGGCGGGCCCTGTTAGCCTGCCTATTTTAATTTCTTTAAAGTTGAGAGCTGGGTGAAAATTTGAAAGCACTAGACCTGCACTGGAAGTGTTTATTCCAAAGTAGGTTTATTTGTACTGCCCATTAACAGCTAACAACTGTTCTAAGCAAGGTGGCTTTGGATTTCCCAAGTATGCAAGGAGTTAAACACTGACTGTTACTTTAAAAAAAAAAAGCTAAGTGGTATTTTTTAAATGCATTACAATGAACATTTGTAGATTCCAAGGCCAGAAGGGACCATTGTGATCAACTAGTATGACTTCCTGTATATCATAGGCTATAGAACTTCTCCAAAATACGTTCCTCGCTAGGCAGCTAGCAAGACCAGCTATGCATCCTTTGGTCTTTATCCAGTTTAGGAGAGACTCTTTTCTGGCTGTGAAATCAGCTTGCTGAGTTTAAAGAAGGGAAAAAAATGGTTATACAGGTCCTAGGGTGAAGCAAGCCTTGCTTTTCTTTTTATGAGAAACATCTGAGTGTATCACTAGAAAAGACTCTGGTCACCTTGATGACATCTTCCCAAGAATATGACTTTGAACACTTTTTAATGTTCTCTTCAGTATGAGTATTACCATTCCCAACCTGCTTGTCTTGAAGCATGCACTTACACACTGATGCTGGTAGAGGCATTAGATCTTAGTGTCAGATGTACCCAACAATCTTGTTTCAAAAGCTGTTCTACAGACACGTTCATATTGTTTGAATTTGACTTGTCACTCTCCTTTGTATTCCCTTCATCTTGAGCCATGTCTTTCAAATACTCCTCTGTATAAGGAGATTTAAAATATGGTCATCTAAGAATGAAGTGAACAGTCTTTCCCATTCTAAATTATATGATCGGAGTGTGATCCCTTTGGTTTGACAATGTTTTTCAAACAAAACTTGCATTTCATGTGATCAAGTATTGCCTGGACATTCTTACATTCCTGTATGTATTTCAGTTTCTCCAAAAGAAACCTAAAAGCATTCCAGTTAGAAAGTTTGAGTTGGCCTTTTGTCTTTACATTCAGTGATGTGACCCTTTCATTCTTCTGATGGTCTCAAATGAACATTGCAGGAGGTCCTAAAGAATTCACCTACAGCATTACTGTAATAAATGCCTTGGGAAACTTTGGAGGTAGGAGAAGAGTCTTACCTTTTCAGCACCTTACTTAGCTCACTGAAAAGGAGTTGCATACGTGCCTCAAGAAGGGATGGAACATGAAAGTCAGACTTGGACTGACTTCTGGAGCTAGAGAGAGATTTCCCTCAAAACCCAACTGAATAGTAGCTGATTAAGCACCATCCCAGCTGTGGGGTAGAGCACCACCAAAGAAAGGGGAGGGAGAGGGGCAGTGGATGGGAATTTGGCCAAAATCTTATGTGGGTTTCCTGTGTTGCCTGATATCTGAAGTTAACTTGCTACTATTAACACATAGCATAGTGACACCAGATTCAAACAAGACGCTGCATATGGCAGGAGGCCATCACACATTCCGGGCCAAACACTGAGACACCTGAGCCTGCTAGAGAATCATAACAAAGTTACTGCAGTGGAGCTTCCAACCCCCTTATTGAAAGAGAGTAAAGGTTGTTCCCTTGATCTGAGTGATACAGGTGTTTGTGTATGGGATTACAGAGAGGGGAATAGACATATGAGCCACCTAGTCCTATCCTCAGAGGTCCCTTCTCTTTCCTTGGAAGCTCTGCTTCTCCCATCTGAGGCTGTGGAGAATCTTAATAAATAGGATCTGAATTTAGGAAAGACTGTTCTAGAACGTGAAGTGCTTCAAAGCTACTGAATAAATCTGGGGTCACCTAGGACCCATGTCCCCAGATAAATTAGCGGTTAAGGTCATTAATGAAGTATGCTGGAGGGCGCTGATTGTAGATATACAAAAAGCTGTCAAACCCCAGTTTACTCATATGTCTCTTTGCTGCCTTTATTGCTGGAAGCCTTACTGAAGCTTTATATAGCAAAAGCTTTCCTACCCTAGTTGTAAGTTTAGTAAAATAAAAGGGGATGGAGCTATGGTGAGAGAATTCATTGGTTTTTAATAGACTTGGTCTGAAGCTGAAGCCAGTTCTAGACTGAATCCAGAAACAGCCTAGCCAGATTGTCCAAAAACATCAGCCTCTTCAATGAAACAATTCTGTAAGCATTGGCCCTGCAAGTTTTGGAGGTTTTTTGATCTATGGATCAACTGGAACAGTGTTTCTCAAACTTGTTCCGCCGCTTGTGTAGGGAAAGCCCCTGGCGGGCCGGGCCGGTTTGTTTACGTGCTGTGTCCGCAGGTCCGGCCGATCGCGGCTCCCACTGGCCATGGTTCGCTGCTCTAGGTCAATGGGAGCTGCTGGAAGCGGCGTGGGCCGAGGGACATACGGGCCGCCGCTTCCAGCAGCTCCCATTGGCCTGGAGCAGCAAACTGCGGCCAGTGGGAGCCGCGATCGGCTGGACCTGTGGACGCGGCAGGTAAACAAACCGGCCTGGCCTGCCAGGGGCTTTCCCTACACAAGCAGCGGAACAAGTTTGGGAAACACTGAACTAGAATTTGCTTTAACAACCTAGATTTAAACCAGAGGTCCTGAGCTCTGAAAGGTCATCTAAACAGTTTCTGCAGCTTCAGCTGTTGCTGCTGCCACCAACTGGCTGAAGTGACATGGAAAGGAGAAGATTGATGGGTCAAGCAGACTTCTGCTTTCATGTAAAAGTTTTAATAACTTTATACATCTTGAATTTTTTTAATTGTTTTAATGAAGGTTTTTTTTTTAACTTCGATAACTCTGGTTGAATGTAAATATTTTCTGTATCTTCAAGCGCATTGCAAAATCTGAATACTGTAGTATGAGAACTTGATTACAAAATGTGACTTTTTTTTCTGTAAAACTTTCTAGAGACAGACTGTGAAATATGAATGAAATAAAGTATGTGCCTGAAAAATTGTGGGTTGCTATAATACCATTAAACTATGGAGTCCTTTACCACAAAATACTCTATGCAAACACACTCCTGGGGGAATTCTGTGCCACTGCGCGCACACAGAATTCATGCCTCCTGCAGATATTTTTTTTTCCCCTGCAGAAAATAGTCTGCCAGAAAGGCGCTGCAGTTACACCTTTTGCCCACCAGGGGCTGCTTTGGAACCAGAAGAGAGGGCAGCTGGCTCAGCCAGCCCTGGAGAGGGAGGGTGAGAGGCTGTCTTCCTCACATCACCCTGCCCGCAGGGCCAGGTGAGGAGTTATGGGGGGACGGACAGAGCAGGGAACACTGGGCTGCTGGGGGGTGATACAGGCTGGGGTTCAAATAGGCTAGTTGGGGAGGGGGATGACATACTGGGGTGGGCACAGGAGCTAGTGTGGAACAGCATTGAGTCGGGCTGAATGGGAATGGGTGTGTAGAGCCACATGAGGGCAGAGGGTGCAGGGACACATGGGGATGGAGGAGGAGAGGTGGCTGGGGAGGGCAGGGAGTTGAAGGGACACATGGGGATTGTGACAGATCTGTCTGACTGAAATGGGAGAGGCTAGGGGTCAGCTAGAGTCTTCATGGGGGAAGCTCCCCAACTTCCTACCAATCCTTTCCCCCCCTCCCAAAAAAACCCCTCTTCGCTACTTTTCTTCCTCTTAAGTCCACTCCCAGGCTCCTTCCCAGCAATTACTGCCCTCTCCCTCAGCAACTCTAATACCCCTGACTCAGCCAAGCCTTTGCACTGCTTCTGAGGGGTGCAGGAAATACAGTTCTGTATTGTAGTTTAAATGAATTATTACTCAAAGTTCTGTATTAGTATACCTAGTAAGAAATCTATTTATCCAAAAAAGATTCAGGAATTTTTTTTTGTCTGTATTGATACAGACATACTTGCTGACAGGTATTTTGAAATAAATTACCAAAATAATTGAAACTGGCTTGATTATATTGTGTTATTTTGACAATCTGCAGAATTTTAAAATATTATGTTTAGAATTTTTAATTTCTTGGTGCAGAATTCCTCCAGGAGTAATGAACAGCACTACAGTCACATGCAGCTGGTTCTGGAGCAATACATACCAACAAGTGGCATGTAATAGCACATCCCTACAAAAAGTACCACAGGATCTTTAATGTTAATCCTTGCCTATTATATCTCCACTAAAGGGGCAAACAGTTTGGAAAAGAAGAGGTAAAATTAGATTTTTCAAAACATTCAAAATAAGTTGTTGTGAAAAATCCTGCACTGGCATAGAGATGGGCTAGATAATCAAATCTTTTCTATCTCGAACTTCCGTAATTATGTGAAAACTGCAAGAAGCATGCTGTCTGTGTAGGGGTAGACACCTACACTGATTGCTAATCTTGTCAGCCAAGTGTGCGAAAGTTGAAATTGCAAACTGCTAATGTAGGTTATCTCCTCTCAAAGAGGAAGCAATACTTTTTTCAGGAGCCAAGAATTTCAGTCTCTCCCCAAGAAGGATGTTCTTGGATCATACAATCTATACAATTGCATCCAGCGTTTTCAGCCCTGACTTCAGGAAGGTCAAGCTGCCAGATCAGTGATGTGAGGCAAATTCTGCTCCCAGTTTCCCACCTTTTGTGCTGCCCAAGTGCCAGAAAGGAAACAGAAACCAGTCACTGCCCTGTTAGGGATTATCCCAGCATGCAGGAGTTGCTCACATCCATAGAGGCAAAGTAGCTGGCTGCTATGCTATCTTCCTCGTCGCCCCTGCTGCAGAAGTGGAGAAAAGGGAGTGGCTGCACTCTGGCTATCCATAGCTGATTTGTGGTTCTTTGGGATATGTGTAGATGACAAAAAACAGGGTTGTTTGTTTGTTTTTTTTAAATCAAGTTAATAGATTACAAACCCAGAAGGGACCATTGTGATCTAGTCTGACCTGCATAACACAGGCCATAGGACTCAGAATTAATTCTTGTTTGAGCTAAACTGTATCTTTTAGAAAAGCATCCAATTGTGATTTAAAAATGGCCAGAGATGGAGAATCCACCACAACCCTTGCTGAGTTGTTCCAATGGTTAATTGCCTTCACTGTTAAAAATGTGTGCCTGATTTTAAGTCTGAATGTGTCTAGTTTCAACTTCCAGGCACTGGCTCTTGTTACACCTTTGTCTGCTGGATTGAAGAGCCCTCTGTCAAATTTCTGTTCCCCATGTAGGTACTTACAGACTATGAACAAGTGACCCTTTAACCTTCTCTTTAATAAGATAAACAGACTCAAGGAATTCAATCACTTAATGTTTTCCTATCAATATCATGGCTCTTCCCTGAACCCTCTGCAATTTATCAACATCCTTCTCGAATTGTGGGTACCAGGACTGGACACAGTGTTCCAGAAGTGGTCACTGCCAAATACAAAGGTAATATAACCTTTCTCTCCTCCTTGATAATTTCTTGGTTTATACAGCCATTGATTGCATTAGTCCTTTTGGCCACAGCATCACACTGGGAGTTCATGTTCAGTGGATTATCCACTAGGGCCTCCAACTCTTTCAGAGTCATAGCTTCCCAGAATAGAGTCCCCTCTCCACTCCCCCTCACCCCCTGCATCTTCTAAGCATGGCCTGCATTCTCTGTTCCTAGATGTAAGACTTTTTGCATTCTGTGATACTGAAACACATATTGTTTGCCCCCAGTTTACCAAGTGATGGGATTTGTTCTTATGAGTGACCTATAATCTTCATTATATATCATTTCCCTAATCTTTATCATCTGTAAACTTTATCAGTAATTATTTTGTTTTCTTCCAGGTCATTGATAAAAAATGTTAAATAGGATAGGGGAAAGAGCCTGCAAGACCCCATTAGAAACACACACTTAGTGGTGATTCCCCATTTACCATAAAATATTGAGACAGATCAGTTAACCAGTTTTAATCAATTTTGTGTGCCATGTTGATTTTACATCATTCTCTTTTCTTAATCAAACCATCATGCAGTACCAAGACAAATGGCTTACAGAAGTCTGTGTGTTACATCAGCGCTATTACCTCTATCAACAAAACTTGTAATCTCATTTTTTATATATGTGTATCAAGTTAGTTTGATCTAAAGTACTGTGTCCAATTCTGGGTGCCACACGAGGAAAAATGTGGATAAATTGAAGAGAGTCCTGAGGGGTGTAACAAAAATGATAAAAGGTTTAGAAGATCTCACCTATGAGGAAAGGTTTAAAAAAATTGGGCATGTTTAGTCTTGAGTAAAGAAGACTGAGGGGAACATAATAACGTTATAAAGAGGATGGTGATTAATTGTTCTCCATGTCCACTGAAGGAGGACAAAAAGTACAGGCCCTACCTGGCAGCCTCATATAGTACGGATGAAGCTGTCAACTTTTTCCTGCCACCTCTTTCCTCAGCTCAGACACAAAGTTGTAAAAAGTGCCTCTCTTACTGGTGCTATAGATAAATAATCTGAGGGAAGTCACTGGCAGAGCTGACTGTGGAAGAACAGAACTAGAATACAAGAGGGCTGTAGTCAGGATTAATTGCACTGGTAAAGCCATAGGTGCTGGAACTGGGGGTGCTGCTGCACACCCTGGCTTGAAGTGGTTTCCATTATATACAGGGGTTACCGTTTGGTTCAATGGCTCTCAGCACCCCAACTATACAAATTGTTCCAGCACCTCTGGGTAAAGCTATGGTGGGCAGGACTGGAGGAGCAGAGGATACTACAGGGGCAGACTTGAGAGCTATTGGATAATGGAAAGTTACACAGCACCTAGCTTGAGACTATACTGTCAGTTCTTTGTTTTGAGGTGAACCAATTTTAGTCACACATACGTTTTTGAAAAGAGGAGTGGCTGGGGATACCTTTGTCCCTTTCCATTTGTTATGTTTTTAACATGTTTTGATACTGGACTGAATTGGATGAGTTAAAAAAGCTGTACGTGCTTTGTAATGACTGGTTAGCAGCTTCTTGGCAGCAAAACAAGCTTCATGTTTCAGTTTCAAAAGTTGCATCAACACTAGAGAACTGAACTATTAGTAACTGGGATAGCACTGGTGTAAGTAGCAGTGGTGCAGAGCATCACATTGGCTATCTGTTTTGGGTGCAGTTCTGCCTACATCCACATACAGAACTCTAGTTGAGGGTTGCAGTTGCCTCACCCTTTAGGTACCTATACTGCAGTTCCAGACACAACTCCCAAAATCAGTGGCTTGTGGGAAAGTTGGCAAGGCTTTTTGCTGCCTCAAGGGAGTTATGAGATTTTGACCCTTCCTCACACAACACCCTGGGGAATGCGGCTATTTCTGTATTCTCAGAACAGAGGATGGGTTGAATGAGCAAACAGCAAGTTCTGATCCGAGACAATTTTCTGATAGCAGCCCTACAAATCAATTTCCAAATGACTCCTGTGGCTCAAGAGAGGTGATGGCTCTAACAGTATGTGCAGAGAGCTAAAGAAAAAAGCCAACAGTTTAATAAAATTCATGCTGCAAATTAGTGAGAAGTTGTGCTCTTCCCCATCCCCATAGTAGCTAGATCTGTGCATTATTCCAAGATGCAGCTCAATGGATGGAGTGCAGCTTTTGGGTCAGAACTAGCAAGACAGAGTTATTCTTGAGACTTTGGATGAGCAACATGGCAGAAGAACCTCCCATTGAGGAGGAAGACTAGCTGGACCAGATCATGAGGGCGAGAACTCTGCTTACCATGGAAAAGGGAGTGGTGATTGCATGTGGGTGCCAGCTATTCCAGATCATTTCAGGTCAGTTGGGTACTAATTCAGGGTTAAGAAGACCATTGTGCTTGACTAACAAAAGATCAGGCATTGCACACATATGTGCTTCCTGTCCCAGAGTGACTGTTTGCATGGCATCCCAGTCCTTAAATTATACTACAACTTTGTCCCTTTTATTTTCTCTGCTCGACAAGGTGTTCAGACATGATCAGATATCAGGGTTTTTGATAACAGAATTCAGCGGGGACCAGAACTCTTCATCATCCTGAATATTCACTAAAACTCAACCATTGGTTCTGTGCTAGCTTGCAGCATGCTTGTACAATGTCTTTTTCTGAGAGTGCTCCAAAGTGGGTTGCTAACACAGCAATCACAAATAAGTAAGTTGTGTGCAGCACTAATTGCACAAATAAAGGACTTCTGGGAAACTTGAACATGCTTTATTAGAATGTAAAAACTCAACCAGATATAACACCTAAATAATGATTGCACTATAGTGGGAGTAGGAAGATTAATTGCATTGTGGGACTATTTTACTGCTGTCTACACTGGTTGTAACAAGGAAGAGTGATTTAAAGTGGTTAGTCTTGCTTTCAGCAAGTACAGTCTAAACGGAGGTGTGAAAGTCCATGCACCAATGGAAACTGGCTTTCTAGGAGTTCCAGATATTTGCATTGTAGGTAAGGCCAATAGGCCTATTTTCCTGAAAGGCTGAGATGCAAAGAGAAGAGCACCGTGCATGTTCACATTCTTACCTTGTTCATTTTCCCCCAGACAGATTTGGAGCAATGAAGTTAGGAAGGAACAGAGAGCTGCACTGCTGCCCCATTATGCCAGTCAGTTGTCTTATTTTTATGCTGCTACCAACCATCAGGTTGCAGTTTCTGAGGTTAGTAGTAATACAGGCAGAAAAATTAGATTTAAAGAGATGCTTATAGTTGATAGTTTGAGTAGACACTCTGAAAATGTCTACACTCTGAAAATCTTTGTTTCCTCCACCTGTATTTTCTCTTCCCTCTGTTCCTAAAAGCTTCTTCTTGAAAACTGGATTTCTCTGTCTGTCTCTTTTTTTTTTAATTCCCCTGTTCCCTTTGCTTGTTTTCCACTTCTATTCCTACCCCTCTGAGCCATCAGAATCAGCTGCTGCAGAGTTAATTACAGTGTCACACACAAGCCTGTCAATGGAAGCAGGGCCGGCTCCAGGCACCAGCCCTCCAAGCATGTGCTTGGGGTGGCACCTGGAGGGGGGCGGTACTCACCCGGGGAGAGCGGGGCTGCGCCAGGCTCACCACCTTCCCCGGGCGCTCCGGCCAGCCGGGGAGAGTGGGGCCGCAGCCGGGCTCGCCGCCCTCCTCCCGGCGCTCCGGCTGGTCGGGGAGAGCGGGGCCCCGGCCAGGCTCGCCGCCCTCCCCTGCCGCGCTCCCCGGCGGGGGGCGGCGGGAGGCTTTTTTGCCTGGGGCAGCAAAAAAGCCAGAGCCGGCCCTGAATGGAAGCAACAGGAGTAGATGAACTTTTACCAATAAATAAATAAAAATTCCAGGATTTGGCTCATGTCTCTTTCCTGTTCCAGTCAGTATCACGGGCTCTCTATCCATAAATCAGCATGTGCTACAAGAACCTATGTTATCACTAGTCTGACTGCACTAACAGCTAATTTGCTGAGATAACATCTAAGCAAACAGCCGGGAGCTTTGCAAGAATTCAGTATAATTTCTTTCTTTTAAATCTCAGGTCATCACATGCATCTGACCTCAATATAGGGACAAGACCTACAGGACTGATTGTTTTCAAAAATGTCTTAACTTTGGGAGGGTTTAAATTTGCTTTAATACCATAGCCTGCCTCTGGTGTGATAATCATGTGTGGGTCCCTCATTTTTCAATGAATGGCCCACTGCAATAATTTTAGTTCCCTTTCTTTATAGAATATGGACATCATAGGAACAGGCTTCAGTTTCCGCGGTGAAGTTTCCAATTGCACTCCTACCCACTATTACTATACAAATTAGTCTAAACATTTCTAATCCACCCCTCTCTATGGGTATCTAATCTTCAGAACTACTTTAATCTGATCACTCATAATCCCATGTGATTGAAATAGCCAATTATGTTCAGATAGGTAATATTTTACCTCATGTCATTAGGTTGTAATAACGTCTAGACTCCTAATATATGTTTTGGTTTTCTATTTCTTCTCCAAGATTGTTGAAGTCTTTCTTTTTAATCTGTACAAGATCTTGGTTTATATTTGATATTATGGCATGTAATAATGTCTGCTCAATCTTGTTTCAGTAATTGCTATTGATTGTGCACAATGTTCTTGAAATTATAAATAAATGTGGTGTTTTTTTAAATCCCCTGCTGTTCTCAGTGCACCTGTAATTTTCCATTTCTTTCCCACATTCTAAACAATAACATTAGGTGAGAGATAAAATAAGAGAATTTTGAGAGAGGAGCTAGTGGCCATATGGTTCATACTTAAAATCTCAGCAATTTGAGAGGATGAAAGTGGGGGAGAGGGGGGGAATGCAGAAAATCCAATGAATACGGTGAGTGGGTGGCAGCTGTTAACAAAGAAGGGGAAAAAAGCACCGAAGAAGGCAGAGAGGAACAGAATACTGAGCACCGAGCAGTGCTGGAATAGCAATCATAGAGGAATTTGCTCATAAGGACACATGAAAATAGACTTTAAAGTAACCAGGGAGCGGGGGAGCTACAGTCTTAAATCATTTAGAAGGGGTTAGTCTATCTTAAGAAAACAGGGGGTAAATCTAAACAAATATTTTTTAAAAAATAAAGTTTTTTCCCTTCTGATTTAAAAAAAAGACAGAAGTCACAATGCATCTAAATGGAGAAGCTGTACTGAGTACCTGCCCTTCTCAGAGTGTATGAGTGGCTTAAATTCTTGGGTTTTAGTCCTATACCTCACAGCCCAGCTCAAAGGCCCTTGGTACAAACATGCTGCTGCTAATAATTTATATTATTGCTTATGACTACAATTGAGGATGTCTGGGTTCAATTCCTTGCTTCACCTTGGGCAGGTCACTTCACATTTCAGCGCTTTAGTTTCCCTATCTGGAAAATGGGGATAATGATACTTACCTTCATAAAGCACTTCAAGCAGCTCAGCTGACAAGTGCTAAATTATTGTTTATTATGTGTCATGCCTGTGTTGTCATAGCTGTGATATTAGACCACCTTAAAAGCCTGAATAAATACCTGGGCATCTCAACACTATTTGTAACCATAACGTTATCCAAATGAAACAAAATCAACTGTCCAATGAGTGGTTGAGTTGCCTCTGTGATCCCACCACCCAACAAGAAGCCTGATTCATTTCTGTTTTAAAAAACAAAAGAGAAAATTTTATTTAAATGACTGTAAATTCCACAGCCCTGCCAACAGTAGGAAATTTTCTAAACAGCCTGCCATTGCTAACATTAGTGAAGTGGAAATCATGTTAGAAAGTTTCCCTAGTGTAGACAGAGCCTACCTTACCATTCCCATACACATTACTTCACCTCCACACACACCCCTTTTCATGACATCATAGTGATACAGCAAATGAAAGTCATATGGAGTCATAAAAACCTCAAGATGTATTAGATTTGCTGTGTTTCCATATATCTGAAGGAAGTCACAAGATGTTAACACAAAAAGCATATTGAGCTTGGTCTTGCAAGATGCTGAGTGCTGTAGTCTGATCTAATTAAGAATGTGATTAAAATTAAGCAAGTGACTATTTCAGCTACAGTCAATGGGAGTATTCACCTACTTAAAGTTAAGCATATGATTAAACATTTGCCTGAATGGGATCGAGCCTATTTTCAGTAATGGGTACAAAATGTCTCTCTGACTCTGAGTCTTCTGCCATGTTTGTTTTATATGTATCTATTTTATAAAATTATCTTAGAGAAACATAGATCTTTTGGGGTCCTGAGGGCAGAGAGAGACAGGGAACAGAAGACATTTTTTAAACATAATTTGATATCTAGACAGCTCAAGTATCTACAGTTCCCTGAGCCAGCAGTGCAATTTTTGTTACTGCATTCACTGTGTGGAATTTTCAAAAGTGTCTAAGTGACTTAGGAGCACAAGTCCCTCTGTAAGTGGGGCTTATGTTTCTAAGTCATTTAGATGCTATTGAAAATCCCACCCTAAATTAATGTGGGGGTGGGGGGAGGGAGAGAGAAATCCAACAGCTAGTTTCTTAACTTAAAGGATTATTTTCCGGTGAAGTAGCACTAAGAACTTTTTTGAACCTTCCTCTTAGCTGTAGACTAATCCTCTTAATGCCTCAGGGACCGCCTGTAGGCAGTAAAAATCCATACAGCCTCCCAGCACCTTGACTTCAGCATAATCCTTAGGTTTAGGCTTTGATTGGAAATGTAGACTGTGCCCCAATTATGTTTCCTCTGGAGTTTCAGTAAGCAAATTCCATCTCCTGAGCAGAAAAGACAGCTCTTGTTCTGCATGTAATTGAGCTAGTAGAACGCCAGCTTCCTCCTCTTTGATTGTGTCCAGTTACTGAGAGAGGCTCCAGTTCTATCCCAGGCAGTTTATAAAGAATCCATTTTCCATGTGATCTCACAGTGACCTGCAGTGTTTAGAAAGAATAAATATTTCCCTGCATTTGACAAGGGATGAGAGAGAGTAGGAGTATGGGATAGTCGATTCTGCCTCAGTACTTCGGAGATAATGTGATACTTTGCCATGAGCTATTTAAAGAATCATTTGCTTCTTTTTAACCCAAGCAAGCTTTTGTTTTCCTCTGTATTCCATTCAACCTTCCCAAGTGACAAGTTTAGCTTGTTCATATATTTTAAAAATACACGTTACCTTGTATGAAAAGTGACAGGTTGACAATCCAGGAGACTGAAGTCTTCTGCATAATCACCAAACAGCTACAACAGAGGCGGGTTTCGTGCAAAGTCCACCAACATGCCTCACCTCACAGGGTTGAAAGGAAAGTTCATGTCTCCATGATCCATTCAATCATACATCTCTCTGCTGCAACTATCAACAATGGGCCAATTTTGGTGATGGATTTTGTAATGCAAAAACCGGTCCCAATTAGGAATTGGCCTAAGACCAATCAATTTCATGTAGTCAACTCAACACGTCACTTTCTGTAATTTTCAGCTGAGTGAGATTTGAAGTAAAGACCTAGAGGTCTTCTTCTAAGCCTATGCGCAATGTGCCTCAGGAGGCACATGACCAGGATTAATCACCAAATTTGGTACGCTGGTTGAATGGTTAGCTTCCCCAGCCCAGGCCGGGCACTGATGCGGAGTGTGAGGTGAACGCTGATCCATGCCTCCCACCTAGAGGTGAAACATTATGAGATTTTACCAACCTAGTCCCTGTGGTCTGTCCGTATTGTGGAAACATCATCTCAAATGAGGGGATATGACATGTGATCTGAACTCTGGCCTCGGTCTATATTGAGGCCTTGTATTTAGAAGATCATCAGCAGCATGAGTTTTCACAGATTCCTGTTGCTTCTCTGCTGCTGACAATGAGACAGATTAGGGTTGCAGTACAGCTCTGCATTTCACTACTTTTACGATACGGTGACACTGCATTTTACCACCAAAGGCATTGCTACTCACTGTGCCCACTGTACACATTCTATTTCTTTGTATAGTTCTGGGGTATACTGCAAGGCACGTCTCAGTCCCCACAAAATATTTGAGGCATTTACTGCTAATAGGAAACAATAATTATTTAAAACCTTAAAATGTTTTCCCCTGACATTTCCTGAGTATTACTAACAAAGGTAATCAGAATGATCTATTTTTGGTGCTATGACATCATGAGCCAATCAGAAAGGTGTTTTTGTCCAGCATTTTAAAACCATTCCAGAACTGGAGTTTAGTCTTAGATTAGCTCTCTTATTCCATCTGAAGTTTCATGTATTTATTTGTATGTTCTATATAAAGGGCCTGATTTTCAGTGGTGCTAGATGGGTATGTCTCCCACTGACTTTAAGTGGAGTTGTGGGTACTCGGCACCTCTGAAAATCAGGCTGCAATAGTTTATTTTGAAAGGGAAAAAACATAAGTTAAATAGGAAAGAACTTTGTTCTATTCCCACTGATGTGGAGGCACAGCTTTCTACCCAGGCTAAGCTGGAAGGACAAAAGAAGAGTAAGAACAACAGAGTTGTTGTAGCCATGTTGGTTCCAGGATATCAGATATACAAGGAGGGTGAAATAATATCTTTTACCGGGCAAACTTCTGTTGGCAAAAGAGACAGGCTTTTGAGTGTAGCTCAAAAGCTTGTCTCTTATACGAAAAGAAGCTGGTCCAATAAAAGATATTACCTCACCCACTTTGTCTCTCTAAGAACAAGAGACTGTTTGGCTGTGCCCTCTGCTGGCTATATTGAGACACTGAAAATTATTGTGTCTTGTCATTGTACTGGAAAGAGCTTTCGAGATACATGAATCCTTTCCTTTTTCCACAGATAGTTAATTCCCCCTTGTGAATATATATAATTACTATGTGGAAATAATGCTACAGATGCAGGATTGGGGGAGGCCAGAGAACTCTATTTAGATCTAATACCTCCTTTCAGTTATCAATTTTTTATACAACTTTTTCTGTTTGCCCAGTTAATTGTTTTTTTCAAGCTTTGGTACTTTATCAACTAATTAGTTGGCCTCATTCTGCACTCACCAGCTGAGATGGCACAAAGTGTAAGTCAGGGCAGAATGTGGTCACTGGTGTATTTTATTGTTATTATTTTATTTTTAGGGCAGTTAACTCATGCGCTTAACTAAAAAATGAAAAACTAAAAAAAAAAGTAATCATGATTAATTGCAGTTTTTATCGCACTGTTAAACAATAGAACACCAATTTAAATGTATTAAATATTTTTGGATGTTTTTCTACATTTTCAAATATATTGATTTCAATTACAACACAGAATACAAAGTGTACAGTGCTCACATTATATTATTATTTTTCATTACAAATATTTGCACTGTAAAAATGAGAAAAAAATAGTATTTTTCAATTCACCTCATACAAGTACTGTAGTGCAATCTCTTTATTGTGAAAGTGCAACTTACAAATGTAGATTTTTTTTTGTTACATAACTTCACTCAAAAACAAAACAATATAAAACTACAAGTCCACTCAGTTCTACTTCTTGTTCAGCCAATCATTAAGACAAACAAGTTGGTTTACATTTATGGGAGCTAATGCTGCCCACTTCTTTTTTATGTCACCTGAAAGTGAGAACAAATGTTCGCATGGCACTGTTGTAGCCAGCATTGCAAGGTATTTACATGCCAGGCATGCTAAACATTTTTATACCCCTCATGCTTCGGCCACCATTCCAGAGGATATGCTTTCATGCTGATGATACTCATTAAAAAAAATAATGTGTTAATTAAATTTGTGACTGAACTCTTTGGGGGAGAATTGTATGTTCCCTGCTCTGTTTTAATCGCATTCTGCAATATATTTTGTGTTATGGCAGTCTTGGTTGATGACCCAGCACATGTTGTTCATTTTAAGAACACTTTCACTGCAGATTTGACAAAATGCAAGAAGGTACCAATGTGAGATTTCTAAAGATAATTACAGACCTTGACCCAAGGTTTAAGAATCTGAAGTGCCTTCCAAAATCTGAGAGGGATGAGGTGTGGACCACGCTTTCAGAAGTCTTAAAAGAGCAACACTCTGATGCAGAAACCACAGCACCTGAACCACTGAAAAAGAAAATCAACCTTCTGTTGGTGGCATCTGACTCATAAGATGAAAATGAACATGTGTTGGTCTGCACTGCTTTGGTTTGTTACCGAGCAGAGCCCGTCATCAGCATGAACGCATGTCCCCTGGAATAGTAGTTGAAGCATGAAGGGACATATGAATTTTTAGTGCATCTGGCACATAAATATCTTGTGACGCTGGCTACAATAGTGCCATGTGAACACTTGTAAACATGAAACAGGCAGCATTATCTCCCATAAATATAAACAAAATTGTTTGTCTGAGCGATTGGCTGAACAAGAAGTAGGACTGAGTGGGCTTATAGGCTCTAAAGTTTTACATTGTTTTATTTTTGAGTGCAGTTATTTTTTGTACATAATTTTACATTTGTAAGTTCAACTTTCACAGTAAAGAGATTGCACTACAGTACTTGTATTAGGTGAATTGAAACATACTATTTTTTGTTTCTTTTTTACCATGCAAATATTTGTGATAAAAAATAAATATAAAGTGAGCACTGTATACTTTGTATTCTGTGTTGTAACTGAAATCAATATATTTGAAAATATTTAAATAAATAGGATTCTATTACTGTTTAACAATGCGATTAATCACGATTAATTTTTTTACTCACTTGACATCCCTTTTCATTTTATTATGTTATTTATTATTGTATTTTTATTACTTTAGCACTTAGGAGCCTCAGTCTTATACCAAAAAGAAGAACTCTGAAACCAGTCTTATACCAGGTGTCCAAGTCCAAGTCCAAGACCATTCTGTTAGGTGCTGTACAAACAAAACAAAAAGATGGTCCCTGTCCCAAGGAGCTTACATCTAGGTATAAGACAAAATACCGCAGATTGATACAGATAGACAGATGAGGGAATACATAGAAATAATGAGACAATATTAGTTCACCAGCAGCTTAACTCTTCTTGCCAAGTGTTTTGTAGGCATCACCGTGTATAAAGAAATGCTAGCTAAATGCCTTCATTATCTGGCCCTTTCTCAGTTTAAGTTTGTTTGCTAGTTGTTATATTTGGCATTAGTGCAAATATCTTTGTTTCTTCATAGAAATTAGAGATAGGAAAAAATATGAGGTCTTATCTAGTCCATCTCCCCACCCCATCCTCTCACCAATGCAGGATTGTTCCCTGCCTTTAGTGCTTTAGCCATTCTAGTTTTAAATCTCCCAAGTGATGGAGCTTCAGCCTCTTCCATAGGAAGATTATTTCACTGTCTAACAGATCTCACTGTCTGGAAGTATTTTCTGAAATGTAACCTATATTTTACTTTCTTACATTGATCCCATCACTCCTAATTATACCTGCTGATCCCATCCAAATAATTCCTCCTACTCCTGGCAAATACTTATAGATGCTTTTCATATCCTTTCCACAACCCCCCTCTGTTTTAATTTATCCAAAATAAACAGATATAGTTTTTTAAATCATTTTTGGTAAATCCATCTCTCATCTCCTTAATTATTTGTTGCTCCTCTTTGAAATCCCTCCAGTTTGTCTGAGGTATGTAATGCTGAATGTAATATTAAATTAATGGAGATATCCCATCTCCTAGAACTGGAAGGGACCTTGAAAGGTCATTGAGTCCAGCCCCCTGCCTTCATTAGCAGGACTAAGTACTGATTTTGCCCCAGATCCCTCAGTGGTCCCCTCAAGGATTGAGCTCACAACCCTGGGTTTAGCAGGCAAATGCTCAAACCACTGAGCTATCCCTCCCCCCAATAGCCTAGGTGTGGTTGCATCAGAGCTATCTAGACAGGGGTTATCATTTCCCAACTTCCTGCATTATTATCCATCTTCTTATGCACCCCAAAATGCTGCCATATTTAACTGGAACCTCATATTTAATTTGTCCATTTTCATCCTATCATCTCTAGGTCAGTCTTGGCACCGCTGCTAAGTTTGCCAGGTTTTCCACTCCTTTGCTCTCCTTCCCCATCAACACAATACCCATCTTCCCCCTTAAACTCCTCTTTCCCAGAAGATAATAAGATCTGGTTAGATAATGATGCTGGATCGTAGTTGTTACCAATCAAGTTGTGACATTACCAGCCAAGTTGTGACATTACCCAGGTTACAATCTAGACTGTTGAACAGCTGTGTCACCACAATTCTCCAGCCTGGTGTGTCTTTTACACTGCTTCACTGTGAGAGCAACCACTCCTGGTCTACTCACACATAGCCTCCAGCATGTAAATTACTCCCAGCTATACTGTATGAGTGCTATGGCCAGCCATTCTTGAATTACACTGCAGAGCAATGCCAGCAAATTCCCAGTCCCAGACTTCCTCCAGAAATGTGCATCTTGTACTGCCGGGTCTCTCCTTCTGGATAATACAGCTCATAGAAAGTCTGTCATTTATTAATAGAAAATGATATGCACAAATCCTGTTATCTCAAATGGAGTTTCCCAAACACTTCAGTACAAACACAATGGTCTAGATAAAAGAATAAAACAAGTTTATTAACTACAGAAAGATTGATTTTAAGTGATTACAAGTAATGAGGCATAAAAGTCAGAATTGGTTACAAAGAAATAAAAGGTGAAACACATCTAATACCTAACTTAACAAGCTAAGTGAATTCAAAGCAAAACTCTCTCACCACACGTTCTAGCAGTCTTACTGGCTGAATTTATTTCTGCCAGGATCCCTACACAGTCCAATGATGCTTCCTTTGTCCTTTAAGTGCTGTCGATGCCATGAGTAGAGATGAAAGGAGAGATATCTTAGGGTGTCTGTCCCACATTCTCACACTTTCCCTCTTCTTTGAGAATCATCTCCTGCTGGGGTTCAGGAGACAGAAAGTATATGGGGATGGGAACCTCCAGATTTTTTTTTGCCATTTCTCACTCAGATCCTTTTTCCTGCCAAAGAATGGCCACTTAAACAAGTGATAGTCCATTTGATTCTGTTGACACCTGATGAGGCATCAATTTGTCTTTTATCTCTGAGGAACTGGTTTGTGGCTGCTTTCCCAGATTTAGAATATGTCTTAGTAACATCATACAGTAGAATCTTATAACTTTTAAAATGTTGCCACACATATTTTACCAGGACAATAATGATCAGCAAATCATGAGTTTTCAGGAGATACCTTACAAGGCATAATTTGTACAAAATTTAAAATAGTTTGAAAAAGGGGTGGAAATAGGAATACAGAATGTCACATTCAATACAATGTGAGCAAATGAGAGATTTTGTGGCTGTGGTGTTTGCAACCAGCCTAAAATGCAGGGGGTCTCCTACTCAAACACTTGGTCTGATACAGCATTTCCATCTTGTATGTGAGTCCCATGATTGAGCTAAGATGATTCTAGTGTGCAGATTGCCCCACTGTGCAGCAAAGTCCCTACTTAAGCTAATGAATTTCTTGCTGCAGGACTAGAGGATTTGCCAAGCTGATTGTGCTTGCCAGTTTCACCATCCAGGTAGATGATTTTCTGAATCAGCTCAAGATTTCATGGCTAACCTGACAGGCATGGGACTATCTGAAATGATGGTAGGCTCAACTCAGACAGCCTGTCATAGATTGGATCTGGTGTTTGGGCTGGGATTGAAGGTTGGGAGGTTTGAAATTGGACCTGTGGTTTGAAGTCGGGACTCGGTTTTCCTGGGCGGGTGAGGTGTTACCCAGGATTACCTGAACTCAAAGCTATGGTAACTAGTCTCTGTTTTCCAGGTGGTGTCAGGAAATAAATCAATGGGGGATACAGCACCTCCGTCTGATTGGCACACACAAGAGTGCTTCCACCTAAAAATCCTTGTTTTTATTGAGTACCTCTAAAATCACAATAGTTTAGAGCACCCCAAAATATAATTATCCAAAGTCTGAGATGGTGTTGAGTGTTTAGCAGCAGGGTTCTGGTGGCTGGCCTTCCTCCTAGCCACTGGGGAGGTAGCAGTCAGGCTCCAAGCTCATAGAAATCCTCTTAAAAGAACTTCTCCCAAGCTTCTCCACACTAACTAAACTCTTTTATAGGTAACTCAAAACAAAGCAAAACTCAAAGAAACCCCTAATGGGCTGACTGTTTCCCTACCAACAGCAAAAAAGGCTCATAATTTCTACTTATCACTAAAGCAACTCCAGCAAGAAACTTATAATTACAGACACCCAGACTCAAAACCAGTTATTCTTGTTCCCTTTTTATTCTTGTGAATCTGTCATTTTATCTACCCCTGTTAGTAACACTGCATCTGTGCAGATGTTTTTGTCGGCCTAAGCAAGGCCAAATTCTTTCTTGCTACGTGCTGTCCTCACTTCCAGCTTATGGTGCCCAAGTGCAGAAGATGGCTGCTTCTCTTCTCTGGCAGTGACATTGCACTACGAGCTTTCATTTAGTTTGGTCTCTACTGTCACTTCTAGGACTTTTTCAGACTTCAGCGAAATCACAATTTTTTGAAATAGCCACTTTTCAAAGTTCAGTATCTTAAACCGTATTAAGGGCCAGAATGTGCCTGGTCCCTGTGCATGTTCACAACCAACAAAGAGGGTGTAAGAAATGGGGCCATGAATCAGCTTCCCTAACCCTGTACCAGCCAATAGAGCACACCTGACTGGACTCAGAGAGCAGCATCTGATACCCCCTACCCCCTGGAGAACCTTATGGTGCACTCCACCTTCACACCACTCTCAGCACAATGCTGGGTTTTCAAACATGACTAAGCCCTTAATATTTAGTTTTCAAAATAGTAGAAGCAGTTACCCCTGTTAGAGACCATCACCTTGCAAAATGTGTTTTTATTATTGTAATTGTTGTTATTGTTATTCTGAACATTAAGAAAAAGCTTTCCAAAAGCTGAAAATGGGAAGAATTTTTTCCTTTACTTTTATCAAACTTTAGAACCATCAAACTGATTTCCTGAGAATTTGTTGGAAGTAACTATGTTGCTCTTGGGCTTGGACCTAATTTGCCAAGTCTCAGCCAGGAGCAAAGGTTCTGGTTGGAGTCGTTAAAATTTGGGTTCTTTTCCCTCTGGGATTTTGATGAACCCTTAGGTACCATATAGAAGAGATGTCTGGGTGTTTGGATAAGTGAGAAGCTCTGACAACTGCTGCTCCCAAGGGACTCACCACTCTTAGATTTTGGATGTTGCAGTTCACAGAGTTGGGAGGAGAGCAGAGAGATAAGCCAACATACAATACCACAATAATGTTACATTTCTATAGTGCCTTTCATCCCAAAAGACATTAATTGCAAGAAGATATACAAGCAGAAGTCACTTAACTACCACTGAAATGCAGGCACCTGTAGCATGGTTCAGAAAAGCTATTTAACAGCCCACATAACACAACACATCAACTTAGGTCAGGAAGTGAGGAATAACTGAAATTGCAGGAGGAATTTTAGGGAGTCACAATACAGTTCCCCATACTGCAATTTGGCTGTGATACCAGGATTAACACTTGCTAAAAATGTGGAAATTTTTTATGACTGAAATGGTCAGGATCTTCCGTCAGCATAGCTGTCTCTAACACCAGGCTGGGGCACTGGTTACTGATTTGGAGAGAATAGTGATTTTTACTGAATCACTAGCATTACTTTGTGTAATATCTGTGTTTTCTTTGGAAGTTTCCCCCTTCCAAGTACTGAGCTGGCCCCTGTAATATGTGATACCTGATGAGATGACAGTCTGAGGTAGCATGTCTGCAGGCAGTGAATAGCAGTAGTTGACCAAACCAACAGTGCCAATAAAATGGCACAGGCAGAGGATGAGAAGTCCACAACATAATTTCATAATTTGTGCTGACACAAAAAAAGCTACTGGCTGAAGTCTTGCAAGCCTGTCCCCTTTAGGAATAAAAAATAGAATCAGTGATGAGAAGAGGAAGTTGGATAGCTAGACTGTGGAATAAGAATATGCTGGGAATACTTCTAAGGTCAGGCATACAGTGCAAAGTGCTTCCTCACAATCCAATAACTAGGGGACTGTCAGAAACAATTAATTCATTTCCTAGTTGAGATAGTGTCAAGGTGAACTTTTCTGTTGTATGGGTACTAGTAGGTAGTAATTCACTTGGACAAGCTAGCTGTGGATAATAATAATAGTAACACTTTTCTAGCACATTTCATCTGAGGACCTCCTAAGACTTTACAAACACAAATTAAACCTCACAACCCTGCTATGTTATTAGATCCATTTTCAGATGGGGTGACTAAAGTAGAGAGATGAAGTGGCTTGCCCAAGGTCACACAGTGAATTAGTGGCAGAGCCAGGAAAAGAACCCAGGAGACCTGACTCCTAATTTCTTCCTACTATACATATAAGGTGGCTAAATATGCTGTTATACACATACATGTCCACACACACAAATAGAACAAAAGAGCAGTTAAAGATCACAACATCCAGAAGATAACTTAAAAAATCAAAACACTTTATTGTTGTCTGTTAGTGAAAATACAGCATACTATACATGTAAATACTGGTGTGTTCATGCGAACACACATTCAATGTGGAAAGAATATTGTTTATGTGTGTTCTACCTACACAACTAGTTATTTCTGCAGTATATTCTCAAGATCACGCAGCTCATCACAATGTACTGTGTCTGTTTGTTACTTGTGTACACTCTGGGATCATGCTAGAGCTGTCTGTCTGTAGGAATGACTGCTGTGCACTGCTATGGGAGAAACACAACTTTGATAGCAGGTATTATGCTCCTCCCCCCAGGATAGATTAAGAGTGGTGTTCAAGGAAGAAATACAGCTTTCATTGCTTAACAGCGGTCCTTCCAGTCTATTAAGAGAAGTAGTGGATTCCCATCCAGGCCACACTGGCTAATGCAAAGATGACCATAACAGAGGCTTCTTCTCATTATAATAAGCCCCTGGGAATAAAGCACTGTGATAATTTTTGAAATGTGGTAGTGTCTTTTTTTAAGGCACCTATCAACATGGTGTCTCAGCACTTATATGATGGGGTTTGCTGCAGCAGTACATACTGACATACTGGGCTGATTAATCCCAATAGTAACTCCGTTAACTTCTTTGTTGGAGATACACCATGATGAATGTACCACACTATACCTGGGCTAGAGGAAATGTCCTAAAGCATTCGTTCTCAAACTTGATCGCACCCCCCTTCTTTGTGTCTATTGTAATTTACTTGACCTCCCCCACACCAGCACCTGGCCAGCAGCTGCCGCTCTTTGACTTTCCAGCTCTGAAGGCAGAGTGGAGAGTGGCAGCTGCTGGCCAGGCAGCCAGCTCTGAAGACAGCACTGCTGCCAGCAGTAGCGCAGAAGTAAGGATGGCATGATATGGTATGGCCAGGGCTGACAAGGGGGTGGGGGAAGCCGGTACAAATTACTGGGGCCTGGCAGTACGGAAGGGGGTCCGGGGGCCAGCTTCCCCCCTCCCTCTTGTCGGCCCTGTTTAGCCAGTCTGCCCTTGCTGGGGGGCCCAAAAAAAAATTTTCACCGGGGCCCGAACCTGCTCTTGGCGGCTCTGGGTATGGCCACCACTCTCTGGCCACCCAGCTCTGAATATGCGCAGTAATTTTTTCCCTAAAGCTTCTCATGCCCCCCCAGAACACATTCCATGCCCCCCCAGTTTGAGAACCTCTGAAGAGCCTATGGCAAAGGTATGGCAGGAATGTTTGAGGTAATAATTTTGTTAATTTTTAATACTACTACAAAATGATAGCAAAGTGTCACGGTCTTTGGAGAACCCCACGGTCTTCCAGTGAGGTCTGAACTCTGAACACCACTCAACATGGACGAACCATCTTTGACTGTGTGCTACATCAGGATGTACATTTAAATGCTGCCACTTACACTCTCCTGCCAGCCCAGTCTGTGTGCATGCACTTTCTGTCACTCACTCACGCAAGTCACCCCCAGCCTACCTCTGTCACACAATCACTCACACACAGCCCAACTCTCAAATGCATCTTTTCCATTCATGCTCACAGTTTTCTTTCCTTGTATCTCTGCCTTATTTGATCCAAGGTCCATTATTAGATCCGCTTGCTGGTCCTTGGAGCGGGATAGACAATTGTGCCATGGACTGTGTCATAAGGCAAGGGTTGGGGGTGGGGAGCTGAAGAAGAAATACTCTGAGAAGCAGCCAATAGAGTTGCAATCCTGATAGGCCTCATGGTCAGTCTATTAGCTGCTATCCCTTCATACGAAGGAAAGAGATCAAGAATAATTGGAGATCAAGAGACCTAATAAGTCCTTTCCATCCCTAATTTCTAGTCAATTGAGACTAGACTCTCTCTGCCTTCCTAGCAGCCTCTTCCTAGAGGGTTTGGCTGCACTAAAGTTTCATTGTTAAATGCTTCTTTCTGTCTCAGGTCACTTTGCTTCATAAAGCTCCAACTTGGAAACCCCCCACAGGAACATATACTTTGCTTACAATCTAGTCATGATAGCATGGACTATCAGCTAAATGGAGAAGGATCCTGCTGCCAGTTGTGGGAGAAGGCATAGGTTAGATAAGAGAGAGAGCAAGAGAGAGGGGGGAGATAAAAGAGTGAGAAAGGAGCCTAAAGGAGGATTTGAATATTATTTTTCTAATAGTACAGAGACTGTTGCCATGTACACAGGTGCAGTGATGTGTCTACAAAGCGGCAGTATCTCTTCATCTACATGGTTTGTGATCTCCTTATTAATATTTATTATTTGTATTAACATAGCGGCTAGGAGCCCTAGTCATGGATGTGGACCCCATTGTGCTAGGCACTGTACAAGCACAGAACAGAAAGACAATCCCTTATTTCTGTTCAGTTTGCTAGCCAATCCCTTCCCCCCAGAGTCTGCAGTACTGAGAGATGGAATATCCCAACTTTGCCATGTTGCAGCAGAGTATGAGAAAGTAGGGGTATATCAGTGTGTATGTGTTGTGGAGAGTTACTTGTCTTTATGCCTGTGATAGTCACTTCCCACATTTAGTATAGGAATGAGAAGTCCTATTAGCCACCTCTTCCCAAAGACATCCTGCAGGTTCTTCTTCCAGGGCCGGGCTCTTACCACCATCCCCTTCCGCACCTGGTAGCGAGTTTGCCCTCGTAAGATCAACAGTATCTGGTGGGAACAGAAGCCAGCACAGGCAAGTCCAATTCCAAGCCAGAGGTACAGCATGAGAATGACAAACATTTCAGAGCTAAGGAGAGCTCCTGCAGTTCCAGAGCCAGGAGAGGGGGAAGAGAAAAAAGAAACAGCATTTTATACACACCCCACATAGTAGTATATTAGCCCTCCAGAAATATCCAACCTGACGAGTCCTGGAAACTGAATTATATTCTGTAACAATTATACAACTGGAGAGCTAGAAGGAAAAAGAGAATTAATCATTCTAATTATTCTAACTGAAGTATTTCATTCATGATAATCAATGCAACTAATACTGTTGGGGAAAATATTAAAATGGTAGAGGTTAGAGTAGACTAGTGTTTATACTGTTAATATGTAGGATCAGGGCTTAAAGGAATTTTTGTGAAAATTCCACAAAATATAAAATGTATTTTAATCATTGTTAGTAACATTTTCAAAAGTGCCTAAATGACATAGGACTTTTCTACCCGGGATGTTTTTGCACAGCAAAGCAGGGTCTGAATCTACAATGCACTAGCTTGCAGCACAGTAGCATCTCTTGTGTACATGGCTACAGCACGCTAACAGACTTATGGAAACACTGAATCTGAGAGGTACTTCTAATCATTGTTTTGAAAAAGTTATATATAATTTTATACACATATAAGTACTAAAAAATATGGGCAGATCCTCAGCTGGTGCAAATTGCCCTAATTCCATTGAAGTCAATGGAGCTGTGAAAATTTACAGCAGCTATAATTCTGGCCCTATATATCTATATATATATATAGTATGATATCAGTATATAGGCCAATTTGCACCCGCTCAGGTTCTGCCAATATTTTAGTACTTATATAACTATGAAATCTATCATAACTAATTCCTTACAGGTCTTTTAAAAGAACTTCTCTAATGTTACCTTTCCCTCCTGAAGAGAAGAATGTAGGAATGGTGCAGGGGGGACAACTCAAGTTACTCTAATCCAAGCCTCTCTCAGCAGAAGTCACCACAGGGAACCATGCAGGAGTGCTGGCTAGTCTTACAGCCAGTCCTCCCTCATCCTCTCTCACCAGGAGTCACCAGAACAGGGCTGGGTGGCTGGCTGTAAGTAGCTCATGGCTCCTCCAGTTATTGGAATTGTGTGATACAGGAGTTCAGAGTAGATGATCTAATAGTCCCTTCTGGCCTTAAAATCTATGAATTCCAGCTTCTCCATCTTGAAATGCTGTAATTAATAGTCTAGCTGTTGGCTGCCACAAAATTACACTTTGACTTCACTTCAAGTTTTGGACTTGGCTAGGAGAGAACATTCACACAATGTTTTTTTTCAAACAGATTACAGCATCTGGCTTTTCAGTCCTGAACACTTGAACCATTAAACATTGCTTTTTAAATTCAATATCACCTTTCTTTTATTGTCAGATCCCAGTAGACATCATGCACAACATGGCAAGGGGAGAATAGATCCCCTTAAGGAAGTGAAGAATCCTCATACTAATTCGGTTAGTGAGGGTAACTTGAAATATTGAATAGGAAGGTCAGATACAAGCATGGGCTTCTCAGCATTTATTGGAAGCACAAGAGTGAAATGAACATAAGGTTTATTCATCTTATTCTTAGGTTATCCAAATAAACAGTAGTCTATAGTTTTGTCAGTAGATCCAATCTGACAGACATTTACAAAAATACCCCTCATTTGCCCATCATTACCAGAGACCATTTTAAACCCAAATTTACTTCTGTTCCTTGTGAACCTGATGTGATCTCACTCGTATTGCTGCACATTATTTATGCCAGAAATGCTGAATCGTTATGCTGAATTTAGAGATACTGGAACAAATTCTGATATACATTCTGGCTCTTTTGTGCCTTTTGAACACAGGTTCTGGCCACAACTAGCCAGCTGAGAATTAATCCAGCTGGCATAAAACTAACAGATCCATCTCCTATTCCAGTGGTCACTTGCTGCCAGCATAGAGAGCATGTCAGAGGAGGAAAAGGATGTGTTGGAGTGTGGTGGAGTTCTGCTCTGCTGCACTGATCCTCAGTTAATACATGGTCCCTTAGGGTCCATACACTAGTGGCATAAATTAGTGAAGCCTAGGGTTTTGCTCTAACATATGCCAGGGTTGATGCAGATCAGCCCACAGAATCAAAGAGTCATAACCAACACCCTGGTAGCCTCCTCACCTCTTTCCCCCACTCCATTTTGCTGTGTCAAGCATAGCTTAGAAGAGGAGAGCATCAAGTCTGGCGTTATTCATTCTGAAGAAGTTTATCCAATGTTATTTAAAATGTGGTTCTACTTGGAAAAGTGACTCCATCAAAATCTCATGGCAGGGTTCCATGTCTATTGTCTTTCAGTGACTACCATGCCAAAATTGGATACTTTTCTAAGTAAATTTCTGCTTGTTTGTTTTTAAATGCCAGCCTTCTCAGCCTGGAATCTGAAAATCAAGCTGGGTTCCTTCTGGCTCATGTATCATTAGCAAAATTCTGTATCAAAACATAGTAACAGTCCTGTTGATTCATGACCCCAGAATACAGTCCTGATCCTCTCCCTGAGCTGAGTGGCTCTGCAGGGGTCAGAGCAGCAGTCCTGTTTTAGTCAGTAAAGTGAGGAGATCTGATTCTGATACACACAGGCTGCAGGTCTGATGGTTAAAAGAATAACATTTTTACTTAGTCACTTTCAGAGTACCACTAGTCTATAAGCTTTCTGTGTAGCGACTTTTCAAATGCCCTTCATTCTAGGGTTTTGTCTCAAATTTAGACTTGGTGCATTTGGAGAGGCTCAGGGGCATGGTGAGATGAGGAGGGACAGAACTAGAGGTGCTGAGGCAGATTTGTGGGAGAAGGATCAGGAAAAGAAGTTAGAGGAATAGGGGGAGAATTGATGAGGAGCAGGAAAAGATGCGGATGGGGAAAGGGCACCTTGAAAGGCATAAAAAGGCAGAGTCAGCAGCAAGAGATTATTCCTCTGAATACATTTGCTTTTGGCGTGGGGCGCTTTCAGAGATCAATGGTGGCTCTCAAACTGTGGTCTGCAAAGAACTATCTGGAGGTCTGTGGAGAGCTGGTTGGTCACATCATACTAATTCTCTTCTTTGTTTCCACCTGCTAGATAGCATTGAAAGAAGCTAACATAATTTCCTAACACTGATTTTCCATGCAAGCAGCTGCTGTACTTGCCACAGGGAAGGGATGTGGGGCGAGGTGTGTTTATTGGGAGGGGAAAGGAAGTGGGTCTGGGCTTGTGTCTAATGAGAGGGGTGACTGGGCTGGGTGATGTCTAATGGGAAAGGAGGTGGGGCTGGTGTGTGTTTTATGATGGGGAGATGGGGCAGGGTGATGGCAAATTGAAGAGAAGGTGAGGCTGGATGGTGGTGAATGGGAAAGGCGGTGGGGCTGGGTGTGTGTCTAATGGGAGTGGAGGTGTGACCAGGTGATGGCAAATGGAAGGGGAAGTGTCCACCAGTCAATCTCTATTAGGATATGGTTCCCCCCTCTGAAGAACTTGAGAACCAGCCCCAGCCACCCACGGAGGCACCCCTCTGCTTTAGGATAATGAGTGGAATTCTTTCTCCTGCTGCCTAGTTGCACTGGACTCTCTCTGTGCCCACCAGCCCTGCTCCCTGACGCTTTGTCTTTGGCGCTGGGTTTGGGTTTTTTTAGAACCTAATAAATTATGAAGAGGACTGTGTCTGGAACCTGGCTGGGGCCCAGCCAGCCTCGATTTCAATAGGGCCTTTGATAACAGTGCTAAAGTCCTGCAGGAAACGTACCCCAAGCCTCAATGAAGAGATCCGTGAGCACAGGAACCCCTCCCTTCCCTTTCCCCGCCCTCCGCCCCTCACAAAGTTGCCTGGGAAAGAGCAGGACCCAAGTGAGGCATTTGGGCAAAGGGAGACCATGTTCTTTCTCTGGGAGAGAGGCCGCTTACCTGAGAAGAACTGGCTGATGGAGTGAGGCAGGAGGGTGAGGAAGGCCAGTGGGTTTGCAAAGGACATAGAGAGCACTGCAGAAATGTAAGCCAGCCCTGCCACCAGGGAGTCGAGACAAGCCAAGGAGGTGTAGAGGCAGAACATGACGAAGTTCCGCATGTTCCTGCTCCCGATGCAGTTCCCTGTGAAGAAACAGTGGTGGTCATGCCTTTGGGTGACTCTGGCACACAGTCTACAGAAGTGGGTGCTGGGCAAGGCTGAGCAAGGGGACCTGCTTCTGTCCGGCCGGTCCGCCACCACTTCGGCTCCTCCGCCCGAGTTCAGGCACTTGCCAAGGTCCTCAGGGGAGTTCTGTATCACAAGGATGTAGTTCCCCAGGGCATTAGCTGAGAGGAAGAGGAAGAGGGCCCCATGCAGCAGAGCAGGAGAGAAAAGTGGGGTGGTGGAAGGGTCTTTGAACATGCTGGGGATGAAGAGAAAGAGCTGGAGGACGAAGGTCACTAAGGAGATGCACAGGAAGTAGGCTGGAGCAACAACATTGAGCACCCTGAGAACTAGCATTGTGGATTACATTCCTGCAGGGAGAGCAAGAAGAGAACAAACATCACCGCCTCGGACGGATACTTGATGCGTCCATTTCCTTCCAGGTTCCCCATCCCCCCGGCTCCCCTGTTTGCTCCTGGCAATGCCCTCTCTGCTGCTCTCCCCCATCCCTCCCTCCCGTCTGCCACACTCACCCCCTGCAATGAAACCCCCACCAGTTCAGTGGCATGTGACAGAGACAAGCTCCTTGGGGAACGATCGCTCCTCATTTCCGAGCTGTTACTGTCACAGCCCCCGTGCCTGGCTTCAGGGAGCTTGCAGGCGGCATTGCCATTGAGATTCCAGAGGCTGCGGTGTCTGGAGCCTCGGTCTGCCGCTGCATCAACACCAAGCTCGCTCCGCGGCTCCCCTTTTCTCTGCTACAGGAGTTCCTGTTACAGGCAGGGCCAATTTTTGTGTTGCATGTCCGAAGGAAGGTGAGGGAAGAAGGGAAGAGAGAAAGGGTGGTTGCTCTAATCCCCTGCAATACGGATCAAATCCCAAACTCTAATTTATCCGTTGAAGCCACAGATCTGCAGATTACCTCAATGACTGTTGTCCCTACATGCGCAAAATTAGGAAATGCACAAAACAACTGCTAAGTGCTGCCCCAGCTGCAACCTTCGGCGTTGTGCGAGGAACTCTGTAACAGCAACAGAGCGCTGTGCGTGTGTGTCTGGCTGTCGTTATTGTATAGTCAATGCACATGATTACACCAACAAGCAAACAAAATCCCCTAAAAACCAAAGGTACAAAACAGCAGCCATCTCGGCAGGTCCATGTCAGCTCCCCCAACGCACCGATGACTACGTTTAGCTCTTTCTTTTTCCATCCGTGCCAGACACATTTAAAATGTACAAGGGTACAAGGACCTATGACAAATAAATGAAGCAGGGAGCCGCCTGTTCCAGCGCTGCCTGCTTTTTACACTCCCTGGCTGGACCTTATCCACCATTGTAAGGAAACTTCAGCCTGGAACTTACATCGGAAGCACATTTGTCCCTTAAACTTTAAAGATTTAGTAGCCACTGGGAACTTTCTTTGGTGCCCACACTGGCAGCCCCATCCTGGTTCTGGCGGCACCGCTGGGCAGTCTCCAGATCGGCTCACCCCCCTCTCCGAGCTCGTCTGGCTTGCTGTCTGGCTGGCACACGGAATAACCTTGAAATCCCCTTGCTCGCTGGTTTTTAGGAGTGCATAGTTGTTGCTCTTGTTACCTGGCTGCCCGGAGCTGCTGTGGCCGGAGTCCAAGGGAGCTGGGAAGAAGCTGGTGTCCCTTCGAGGCCAGCCGCTGGCTTAGCAGCAGCCGCGGTGTGAACAGCAGAGGCTCGGGGAGCTTCTCCCTTAGCAGCCCTCTCCCAACAGCCGCAGGCGGCTCAATGGGGCGCTGTCCCTTCAGCACCCCCAGCAGGAACCGCCCTGTGCTTAATAGGCAGGGGCCTCGGGAGAAATAGGGAGCTGTCCCTTCAGTGCCTCCGGCAGGAGCCCTCCTGGGAGCAGTGGCACTGGAGGCAGCTGTCCCTGCAGCACCAGTCAGAGTCTTGTGTGCCGCCGGGCCCCGGCACCTGGGATCCCTCCCACCCTACCAGCACCCCGTACGTAGTGGGAAGGTGTCCCTGTGCGCCCTGGAGCCTGGGCTCTCTGAAAGCCCATCACTTCCACCAGTTGTAGCACCGTGGAGCTGCTGGCAGTGGGGCAGGAGACGGGAAGGAAGAGGAATCTGAGCTCACTTACCCAGAGCCCAGAGCAGGTCCTGCCCGCTGCAGCCCGGCCGGCTGGAAACTGCTGCTCCAGCAGGTGCCTCAGAAGGGGGGAGGATGGAAACGTCTCGCCTGCTGCCGACGAGCCACCCTTGGAAGAGCAGCAGCCCCGAGGAACAGTTTTGTGAAGGCTGGAAAGTTTGGGAGGGGTTCTCTCTCTCTCTCTCTCTCGGCTGGCAGCCTTCTCTTTTTTACCCAGTTCCAGGACCTCTGGCACCCTAGTCAACTAGTGAGCATTGAAGGGAGGGGGGTAAAGTGCACTGTGCTGTATGCTAAACGGGTCCCAGAGAACCTGTGCACAGAGCTTTAATTACTCCACGTCCATAAGTGCTGAGTAACTAGCACACTCTTTCCCCCCCCCACACACACACAATGCACATGCACGCTCTCTCTCTCCAAAATATGTGCACACACACACACAAACACCCACACACAAGACATTGACAAACACTCACAACTTGTCAAATAAATGTCTGCCTTTTGAAAGGGACACAAAGAGGCTCCCTGACTTAGTGCTTGGAACCTTTGGAGACCAAGATTCAAATTCTGAACTGGTCACAGGAGAAAGAAAATACAGGTTGGTGGCTGCAAACTGGTCCTAGGATTGATCCCTTTCATAAGAACCATCCTGTGATTCAGACTCATTAGCAGGCTCTGCTTTTGCCAGGGAGGCCCATCACTCACATCTAAGTGGAGTGCATGGCAGGGCAGGACTGGGGTGCACTCCTGTGTCTCTGCTTCTAAGGAGATACACATTGTGAGACAAAGAACTACCCCCACCCCCCCCACACACACACTGTGAGGGTTAGTGACAGTCAGATTTTTTTATTTAATGCTTTTTTGTTTTGTTGCATAAATAACATTTTTTTTCTCAGCTCACTTTCATGATTCAACATATCAGAGAAAAAAACATTTAGGATAACAAAAGCCAGAGGAAGCCAGGCCTGTGCACAATGGAGCTGAAATGAGACATGACTGAGATGCACTTCAGCAGAAATGTGGGGAAAACTGGGCAGCATTCACCCAGCCTTCACTCCCATCCTAATGATCTCCCTGTCATGATCCCAAATAAACAAAATCTTTTAATATTTCCTTGGCTTATTGATTTTAAACTAGAGTGAGCCTTAAAAGAAGGAATATACCGGCCTAGCTTCTACTGTTAAACAATCAGTGTTTTCTTCTTATTTTAACAGCTTACATCAAAATAACAGAAAAAATACATTGAAACCTTTTCATGTAATGGAGGATCATTGACTGAAGGGAATGAATAACATGAAAGACATTAATTCTTCCTATACTGGTAGCACCACAAGCTACAGTTTATTAATGAAATGTATAAGAGAAAGTGAGCAGCTTTTCCCACTGGAGTGGTACAGTGGCTAAGTTATGCCTGCTGCTTTTATTAACATGCTCTTCCAGACTTTGATACTCACAATTTTGTGACTAGCAAAATACTGACTTCATATTTAAAATATGGTATAAATTGTTTTTCTCTGTTCACATTATTGTGTTTGTGCAGTGGGAGATTGGGGAGGAGGGGTCAGGATTAATTCTCGTATAATTCCATTGACTTCAGTGGAGTTATATCAGGGAGGAATTTGAGTCTGTGTTTGTGTGTGTGTGTGAGAGAGAGAGATTTGAGAAAAGCTAGACAAATTAGCTTGTCCACTCACTGAAATAACAAGAGCAATGGTTAATTTGTGGGTCTGTATTAAAACAAATGACATCAATATTTACTTCAGGAATTAGTATAATTCTCTCCCTTCCCCTGCCCCCAATGTCATACTGGTGAAAGAAGCTAGACTGATTGACAGAGAAATGTAAGTCTCCCATTTTCTCTTTTAGAGAGGCAGTGTGGGCTAGTGTACAGGAGACATGGGTTCTTTTCACAGCTCTGCTGCTGGCTTGCTGGATGCCTTTAGATAAATCACTTGAACGCTCCATGCCTCAGTTTCCACATCTGTAAAAACAGGGATAATAACATTTACCTCCTTCATAAAGGCTTTGTGACCTCTGTATGAAAAGCCCTATATAAAAGGGCTAGGTATTATTATTATTACCCATTGCACTGGTACTTCTTGGAGAATGGCACTGTGAACTTCTCCCACACACTACTCCAGAGCCAGCCCCCAGTGTCTTACCCCTGACTTGGAGGGAGTTTGATCTTCATGGTCCACTGACCCTTTAAACTCTCTCCTGAAATAGGATCAATTAGTGCCAAGTGTGAAGGTGATTTCTCTGATGTGGACAGTTGTCTACTAGGAAGTAGACTGGAAATTCACTAACTCATTCCACACAATCTATCAAACAGCCATCATTTGATTGCATCTTTTGGTCACCACTAACCTGGGCTACAGTTGACCATAGTAGATGAAAGTCTCTATAGCAGGGGTGGGCAAACTATAGCCCAGGGGTCGCATCCGGCCCTTCAGACATTTTAATCCATCCCTTGAGCTTCTGCCGGGGAGCAGGGTCGGGGGCTTGCCCACTCTGCACATGCTGTAGCTCCGTGCAGCTCCCGGAAGCAGTGGCATGTCCCCCATCCACTCCTATGCATAGGGGCAGCCAGGGGGCTCTGCATGCTGCCCCCACCCCAAGAGCCACCCCCACAGCTCCCATTGGCCGGGAATCGCGGCTAATGGGAGCTGCGGGGGTGGCGCCTGAGGACAGGGCAGCACGCAGAGCTACCCAGTGCCATGCCCCCACATAGGAGCCAGAAAGGGAGACATGCTGCTGCTTCTGGGAGCTGCTTGAGGTAAGCACCGCCCAGAGCCTGCAACCTCCCTCCCCCGTGCCCCAACCCCCCTGCCCCAGCCCTGGTCCCCCTCCCACCCTCTGAATCTCTTGGTCCCAGTCCGGAGCCCCTTCCTGCACCCTGAACTTCTCATTTCTGGTCCCTCCTCAGAGCCTGCACTCACAGCTGGAGCCCTCCCCCCCTCCTGCACCTCAACCCCCAATTGTGTGAGCATTCATGGCCTGCCATACAATTTCCATACCCAGATGTGGCCTTTGTGCCAAAAAGTTTGCCCACCCCTGCTCTATAGTCTGGTCCCTGAAACATCTAATCCACTATGCTTGGCCCATGTTAAGCAAAATAAACTGCAGTACCAGTCTATTCCATGTTTCATGCTCTCTGGCTTCACATCTAACAGAGATAATCAGTGAACTCTCACTAAATCACAGCCCAAATTATGTTTTCTTTTATATTTTTCCAATAAAAATGTACATAGCTTCAAACAGTCCCATTAGGTTTGCATTCAGGAGACAGCCCATTGGTTATATTTCACAGAAGTGAGTAATTTAATACATGTTATTTGATTCTATAGTTTGGATGAAATGGATCCCGTCTGTAGTATGTTCAGTGGTGCTTGTTTCAAATTTTCACTTAAGGTCCAAATAAACCTTATATCCTTCCAGTTGATTTTTTTCCAGTCAATTACTTTTCAAAATCTGGACATCCATAATATCTGGAGGGTTTTCTGTTTCGTTGTGTTAGGTAAAATTGAATGCTAATCAAATGTGGCAGACAAAACCTGATGTCTTCTGTTTAGCCATGAAATAAAGTAAAGAATGGGTATCAGAATGGCAAGATTACCCCACACCACTCACCAAGAGACCTCAGACTTGTATTGATGGGGCCACCAACATTATGGGGCAGAGGGGAATTCAGTACCAGGCTTTGTTCAGTCCTTAGCTACTCTACTGAAATTGTCAACAAGGGCCAAGACTTCCTAAAATCAGAGACTAAAATTAAGCTCCTATCTATAATTGAGAGCTGCTGGCCATTGAGTAGTGCTGAAAGGCAGGCGGGATGAACTCGGGAACATAACATTATGTTCCTGTTTTTTGACCTAGGTTGCCAGTCATGCTGTGCAAATTGTGCTGGTGGCTTTAGTGATGAGGACACCGTCAATAAGGGAAAGGATGGAGATCAACTTGCTCACATTAGGGCAACTAAACAGTTGATAGAAGGTCATGACTTTCTGATATTATCAGACTTGTGCTGTATTTGAATCTGTGGCCTAGAGATTGAAAATGAAGTATAGGTAGTTCCCTGATCCAGCCAATCTTCATCCTCCTCCTTCTCCATCATTAGCTTTAATGTGGAAATACACTAAATGACAGCAGCATGTTCCCGTCTGTGTGGGCCACGCTTTTGTCTGATTTGTTTGTTTGTTGATGTCTCATTATGTCTTGTCTTTTCCAGGGCTTATAACTCAGCTGTAAAAATATGCTGTGGGCTAAAATTTGGCATATAATATATCTGTGAGGGAACACATTATGTTTTCACTCTTTGCTGCATGCCAAAAATCAGTCTGGGCTAGTTTTAAGGTGTCTAACTGGAAAGTTTGCTACCTAAAGACACATTCTTAACCTGCTGTATTTCAGACATGTCTTTGTATGTCAGACATATTCAGGTCATTAAGCCATGTAGTGAATAGGGGGAAAGGAAAATGAAAAAACAGTTACTTTTCATTTAGAACCATATTCTTTCGCACCTGCTTGTGCTAACCTTGTCCAGTGACAGTGTCCTAAGGAACTTTAGTGCATGGATTTATAACACTTAGCAGATTGAGCAAGGCAAAAAAGGGTCAATAATCTGTGAATTGATAAAGATTTACAGAACAGGCTGTAATGGCTCTTTGGGTGGTCTGAGTCTATCAGGCAAAATCTCCTTTTAAAGAAGTATCTAAATACTAATTTATGCAGAAGATCAAGATGTTGTCATTCTCATTAGAAAAGCCAAAAATCAAATGGACCAAGAAGCATGAACTCTAAAGTCAGATCTAGATAAGGAAAAGTGGTTGTGTTTTAAAATGTATTCACTATCATATTTGAACTAACATGATTTTAAACAGGACTTTGCACCTAGTGTACACAGGCCAAGTCAAGTTTAAAAATATTATCTGTCTTGATTTGCAAAGCCCCATATGAAATTGGACCTGGCTACCTGAGAAACTGTCTGTCCTGCAGCAACCCAGGACCTCCCACAACACTTCACTTAATGATGTTGCTGCGGACTAATAGGGGAAGGCTTGTGACCATGGGAGACGGAACCTTCACAGGAGCCAGACCAAGAACTTGGAACTCTTGCCACAAGAAATAAGAATGACCACTAGCCTTGTCACATTCAGAGTCATATATAAGGCCCCTCTCTTCACTCAGCCTTTCCCATAATAGTACCCTAATTTGCTCAGTCATTCATCTTCAAGAAATTCCCTAAGCCCATTTTTGGTGGCAGAGAAGGAAGAGCAAAAGACTAGTATCAAATTTTAAGTTATGAGGGGTGTTTGGATACTGTGTTGGTGAAGGCCATGTAAGTACCTGGTTAGGTAGCTAGATAGAGCAAGGAAATATCAGGCCTGTTAAAAACAAATGTACCAAGTAACAATTTAGCATGTGCTCTTATGTGTCATGAAAGCTGTTGCAGAAATTAACATTTGACTCATTTGCTGCCGGCTGCTGATGTTGGGAAACACCAACTTTCTATGATCAAATAAACTTCAGCAAGCCAATAAATATCTGCTAAAAATAGATAATATTGGAAGGAAAATCTCCCATGGAAACAGGTGGAAAAGGAGCCCCACATGAAGGGAAAGTTGCCCGTGCCTTAACTTAGTTGCAAACAGATGACTGAAAGCCCAGGCAGGAAGGTCTATAAGAGAAAATCCTCAAGCAGTCCTGCAAAAGAGAGTGGGGGCAAATCAGAAAGAGGCCAACAGCAGAGACCATAACCAAAGGCTCAATCCTGCAAAGTTCTGAGCACCTTCTGCAAGGTGTGAAATGCCCCCAATTCTCATTTTTTTCATTGGGACTTGAGGGAGCTCAGCATCTTTCAGGATCAGGCTCTATGCACCTAAGGTAGGTTCACTTAGGACCTGATCCAGCTCCCAGTGAACTCAACGAGAATTTATCATAGTATCCGAACTAAAGCCCATGAAGGCTAACAGCAAAGGTGCCTAACCACATCAATCTGATTTCTGTGAATCATTTTGTTTAAACCTGATTCTTTTTAAGCTTTTGGGCATTAAAAGCTCCTGAGAAGGCAGCAGTCCCACTGCTCATGGAAGAATATTGTAGTTAGAGCCAGTAGCTGGTTAATGTTCCTTTAATGCTTGGTCATTTCCATGTAGAGTTTTGCAGGAACAGAGCACTTCAGTGAGTATAGAATGTAAAATAATAAATGTAAATATTAATTACAGAAGCAGATTAAAAACCTACATAAACAGCAAGGAATGTGTGAAAGTGATCAGCTCAAACAACCTGCTGTCAACAGGAACAATCACCATCTTCAAGAGCTGTCCACTCCTACTTGTGTTTACTGCTGCTGCCCCCACATCCTCACACACGTGTACCATGGTGGTCTGTTGCTATTTTGCGTTGCATTCTTGATCGAATTTATATCGTACAGCCCAAGGATTTGTAAGTGTCATGCACATCTAGGGCACCCTATAAATAATAAAGAACAATAACACGTTCTCATATTCATAATCGAGTCACTGCTCATGTGTTGAATAGTCACTGCCCAACAGATGGTTCTTCTTTTGCTGCCTCCAAAATGGAAATGACCAGTTACTAAAGATAAAATGTTCCTTCCCTTGTGCTGTTTCCCTGGGGCTCTTCCTTGAAGAAACTGCCGCTCCCTAGAGAAAGAAACCGCTCAGTCTGGGAGGGAGTGAAGTCCGATATGAAATATGACACATTTCACCATGGAGAACAGAACAAATTTCTAAACCAGTGCTATAAAATAGACTGCCGCTGCAATGTGTCCTGTGGGATAATGCTTGTTGCTTCTAGTTTCACCTGGCTGTCACTCTCTACCCTAGAGATTGACTGTATTTCAATGGTGGTGTAGGAATGTAAGTTTGTAAACTACTTTGAGTGCTGTTGAAATGTAAAATATTATTGTTGTTATATATGTGAATACTGCACATGCTTATATTATATATATCTGCTAAACAGTGCATATATCAATGATTCTAACTGGACATATGTTGTTAGACTAAATATCTTACATTATATAGCTTCTGCCATCTTAAAGGCTCCCAAAGTGCATACCTATGCAGGGATCACTTCCCTCATTACCAAAGGGCTGCCACCTCTGGGGTAGAACATGGCAGCTGTTTAACAGCATACAAAGATACAATGATTTAAGACTGGAAATGAAGAACTGGAGGAGGGGGGAATCCTCAGCTGGTGTAAATTGTCACAGCACCATTAAGTAATTAAAGCTGCAGGGGAATTTAGGAAGGCTGAGTATAGCTACCCAAATTGAAATTTGGGCAGAATACAAAGATTAATCTACTAACTCTTTTGAAAAGTGCACAAGTGATTTAGGATTTAAGGCAACAAGCAATTAGGACTTCAAGTTAACCTCTCATCTGAAGCCAAGTAACTCCCACCGCAAAGCACTCCCTAGCTGCCAGGCTTGGCAATGTTTCAGTACTGACTCAGGGGCAATGTTGCCACTTACAGAGTCATCAGCACCACTTCCTGTAACAACCTAGCTCTACTTGGGGATCTTCCACACAAACATTGATCAGGCATAACTCAGATAAACTAGTGAGCATTGAGGAGAACACAACCCATGGTGACAAGGCAGTAAGTGTGATCAGTGGCAGTAAGATGAACATTGTACTCCATGCTTATTTTTGTGTCTGAAAAACTATAGTCTGAGTGCTTTGTGTAATGAATTCACCAGTCTCAGCAGGACTCTGGGAAAATAAAGTAAGTGCTATCTAGGGAATCCAGGGCCTGATTCTGCTGCCTTACTTAGGTTGAATATCATCTTATTCTGCAAATAAACCCATTTGCTTTAATGGGACAAATTAAAGTGCTGCTCAGTAGAAGTAAGAGTGGCAGAATCAGGCCTTCAGTTTTGGAATTTTTGAGGCAGCTGGGCCTGTTTCCCTTAGTTGTATGGTCTTGGTAGTCTATTTCCAGGATCTCTGGTGGCAAAACTCCCAGAGCAGGGCTCCTACTTCCCTGTTCCCTGAGATGTGCAATCCTGTGTTTCTGTCTGAGGGAATGCAATGTCATAACATCAGTATTCCCATAAGTGTTGGATGGAGAGGTAAGTGGAGAGGCGCACACACAGATCCTGTAATGCTGTCTCCCCTGAATGAGCCACTTGGGTCTTTGATGCTAGGGGACACGGATCTCCTCAGTTTCAGAGTGAATATAGAATAGATGCCTATCTCTTTCTGAGTCTTCCTGAGGATGGGCAGCCTTTTGACCATTTTTAAATAATTTCTGGTGCCTAAACATTGTTTAATCTGCATGTGAACTAATGAGAGACCAAGAGCATGTCCACATTGCAAGTGCAAACATGCTGAGGGTCAGAGTTCCCAAAACTGCTAAAGTACAGATCCATTTTGCAATATAGACAGGATCTTAAGTATGTCTCTGACCTGTCCTAAAGGCTTGGGCTGTCCAACTCTAACTGTGTAGTAGCCAGGTCCCCCCACAAGTTTATAGCCCAGTTTCAAGTCTGTGCTATTCACTGAGAGGGGTGTGCCCTTCCAGGGAGAGACTGGAAGCATTTAGTGGAGCAGAAAATTGATTGCCTGAGGCAGGAAAACAGCGTCAGAGAAAAAAACAGTTTCTTAGGCTTGGTCTACACTACCCCCCCCAATTCGAACTAAGGTACGCAACTTCAGCTACGTGAATAACGTAGCTGAAGTCGAAGTACCTTAGTTCGAACTTACCTTGGTCCACACGCGGCAGGCAGGCTCCCCTGTCGACTCCGCGGTACTCCTCTCGCCGAGCTGGAGTACCGCAGTCGACGGCGAGCACTTCCGGGTTCGACTTATCGCGTCCAGACTAGACGCGATAAGTCGAACCCAGAACTTCGATTTCCAGCCGTCGAACTACCTGGTAAGTGTAGCCAAGGCCTTAGTGTTTTATGGTAGCTGATGACTGAACACAGGAGCCATCACACCTGTTTAATTTAAAACAAATAACATCCTTATTACCCCTGTGAGTAAGCCCAAGCTAGTTTCACTGTATTGCTGTCAGGAGCTCTGTGCTTCAGATACACTGGAGAAAGGGGGAACTCTAGTTATTTTTAATTTTTTCCCCAACCCTAGGCCTCAGCCTATAGCAGGGATCAGCAACTTTTGGCACGTGACCCGTCAGGAAAATCCACTGGTGGGCCAGGACGATTTATTTACCTGCAGCGTCCGCAGGTTCGGCCGATCGCAGCTCCCACTGGCGGCAGTTTGCCGCTCCAGGCCTATGCGGGCTGCAGGAAGCAGAGCAGGCCGAGGGATGTGCTGGCCGCCACTTCCCGCAGCCCTCATTGGCCTGGAACAGCGAACCATGGCCAGTGGGAGCTGCAATCGGCCAAACCTGCGGACGCTGCAGGTAAACAAACTGACCCGGCCCACCAGCAGATTTCCCTGATGGGCCGCGTGCCAAAGGTTGCCAATCCCTGGCCTATAGGAAGATTTTTGAGGGATAAAGGTAGCTGGGAAAATTAATAAAACCAGTCTATGTGCTGCTTGTACATATCACTTTATCCCAGCTCCTCAGTATTACGGGAACAGTTACATTAGGGATTAAAGGGGGGACATAAATCCAAAAGGATTCGAAGGGTGCAAAAATCAAGGAGAGAGATTAATTATTTAGAGTGGACCTAGAAAGTATAACTAGAAGAAATAGGATGATATTAAGAAGGGAAAATACAGCTTAAATGTCTGGAAAGACTCCCTGGTAGTGAGATGGATTAGGGGAGAGAGACCCATTGCTTGGAACATGGAAAATGGGAATAGAAAGAGGCACTCCCTCTTTGGGATTTTAAAATCGACTGTTTGAAATCCCAGATGAAGCCCACAGATGGTGCTGCTTGTTTAACTAAAACTCCCCACAACCCCCGCCAGTGGACACTGCACAAGTCACAGTCAGGAAATGAGCTCACGCCTAATATTAAACACAGCCAGCATGAATATCTCCATCGAGTTGATTTTAAAAGCTGGTCTTGGCCCTCCGGGACAGGCAGTGCTGTAATAGGTAAGACGGCAGTCAAACTCTGCAGTATATAAAAACCACACACAGAAAACCTCCTTATGAAATACACAAAGAGAGAGATACAGAGACCTTCTTGTGTTACTACATTGGTTTGTGAGGCACTCGGCTATCATGATGAGAGACAGAATATAGATGGATACAGATAACCTCTTCTCTCCTACCCAGACAGGATATGCTCACTTTCCCCAAAATATTTTGCCATTCTGTCATCTCATGGAAGGGGGAAAATATCAGACCAAAGGGAAGTATTGGTAAAAATGAAGTGTGCAGCATTTCCAGGCCATCGATTTTAGGAAGGGGCTGAGCTTCAGCCCAGAATCAACTCTTACCTGCTGGCTTAGAGAGATGAAATAGTCAATCCGGAGTTAGTTCAACTTACTCTAAGAATATGTTTCTGGTGAACTCTCTTAGGCTGTGGAATCATCTCCAAAGGGAAGTGCTGGAAGCCCCATTGTTTGAGGCATTTACAATGAGATTTGGACAAAGCCCTAGTACAGAGGTGGGCAAACTACGGCCCGCGGGACCCTCCTGCCCGGCCCCTGAGCTTCTGGCCCGGGAGGCTAGTCCCCGTCCCCTCCCCCCCCCGCTTCCCTTCCCCCGCAGCCTCAGCTCACTGTGCCACCAGTGCAATGCTCTGGGCGGCCGGGCAGCGCAGTTGCAGAGCCGCGGCCTGACCCGGTGCTCTGGGAAGCGCAGCTGTAGTGCCACCAGCCACCGGTGCTTCAGGCAGCATGGTAAGGGGGCAGGGGAGTTGGGACTGTGGATAGGGGTCAGGGCGGTCAGAGGGTGGGGAACAGGGGGGTTGAATGCGGGCAGGGGTCCCAGGGGGGCAGTCAGGAAGGAGAGGGGGGGTTGGATGGGGCGGGGGGGGCAGTCAGGAGCAGGGGTTCTGGGGGCAGTTAGGGGACAGGGAGAAGGGGTGGTTGGATGGGGCAGGGGTCCCGGGGGGCAAGTCAGGAATGAGAAGGGGGGTTGGATGAGGCATCAGGGGTGGGAGGTCCGGGGGTGGTCAGGGGACAGGGAGCAGGGGGTGGTGGATGGGGCAGGAGTACTGGGGGAGCCGTCAGGGGGCGAGAAGCGTGGGGGGGGTCAGATAGGAGGCAGGGGCCAGGCCATGCCTGGCTGTTTGGGGAGAGACAGCCTCCCCTAACCAGCCCTCCATACAATTTTGCCAAAAAGTTTGCCCGCCCCTGCCCTAGTAAATTAACAACAAGCAACAATCATTCATAGGCTGGGAAATTGATTAGATCAGCAATTCTAAACCTTTACCATACTGGGACCACTCCCTCTTCTATCTAGCTGGGAATCCCTCCTCCCACATAACAATATGGGAAAGGCAGGGTACTCAGCCTCCTGACATCTATTGGGTCACAATCCCCAGACTGAGAACCCATGGATTAGAAGATCTAAAAGATCTTTTTTCTGTTTCTAAGTCCCGTGATTCTGTGATCGAAACAGTGAGAGATCTGATGAGCAATGCAGCTAGGCTTTGGTACAATTACACACCAGAGCCAGACAGAAAAGAACAGTTTCCCACAGCTGGCTCCACTCCTATCAGATAATCCCAAACTTCCACATACCAAGTAACCAAGGGAAAGGAGGCATTGCCGCACTGGATGAACTCCAGCATCAGGTGTTGTACAGATCTGAAGCACAGTGTCCCACACACAGACCTCTTTAAAGAGCTCCAGATAAGAAGTTTGCTATGGGCCAATGAAGCTACTGAACTGAACCCGGATAAAACCTCACTGATAGGGAGACTGATAATAAAGCACATGGGACCAAATTCAACTTTGATGTAAACAGGTGCAATTCCTACTCACAAAAAAGGGATTTGCACCAATTAGACCAGGCCTGAATTTGGTCCCAGATCTCTACAAACTTTTGCTTCATTTCATCACTTTACGTGGCCTTTCATAACCTGAGTCTGACAGGAGTTGATGTCTTGGGAAGAGATTTGCAACGCTCTTTGGTGGATGAGACATCAAGCCAATTAAATCCACACCTGGCTTCTGGAGACCTCTTTGAGTAACTGTTTACTGTAAATGGATTATAGACAATACTTCTGCCTGAGTGATTATTCCGTGGTTAACTCCAGAGTCCCTCCTATCTGGCTGATATGTGAGCATCCAACCTTCTGTTCAGTTTAACAGAGGATTTAACAGTGAACTACCAGATTATGTTACTTTTCCAAACTAGATGGTTGCAGGGTTTGAAGATGTGGTTTACTCACCCCTCTGTGGTACTGGCCAGAAAGAACAGTGGGGAGAGGAATCCCGCAGCCCTGTCAGGCTGGATTGATCTGTTGTTGCAAGTGTTGCAATAAGAAATGAGACACAGTGTGATGTAGTGCACTGAGCTTAGAGTTTTAACCAGAAATCCTGAATTCAAATCAGAGCTCTGACACAGACTTGCTGTATGGCCTTATGCAAGGTACTTCCCTCCTCTGTGTCTCAGTTTCTCCATCTGTACAATGGGGATACAAATACTGTAACTGACTCTACTGCAGGGTGCTGTGGTGACTGCTGTGGTATGTGGATTCTACAAGCTGTAGCCCTCACCGGGTACCCAGAGACACATTCCAAGTAAGGGGAATTACTTTACTAGGGCTGCCAGAAACCAAAAGGTACAAAGACCCTTGGCACAATTACTTTAACAGTTTCAGTACAGACCAACCCAATATCAACCCCGGGGGCAGTCCAACCCAGGAATATAAAGGTAACAGTATCCAGTGGATACCTCAGGCCTCATGCAAGTCAGGGATACACCCTCCAGTCCACTCCTCTCCTGGAGCACCTCCACCAGCCAGAGCTCAGTTCTTTTGTGCATTATGTCACTGGAGCCTGAACGCACTATCCTCCTGACACCCCAGTTGTCCCATGCCTCCTGTGCTGCCCTCTATCTTGCTGTAGCAGCTGCTGGCCTTGTGCCAGCCCAGCTCTCAGCCTTACACTCCCTGCTTTCAGGCTGCCTGCTACCTGGTCTTCCCTCAGTACAGTAGCCAGTTCCTGGGCTGCAGCCTCTGTCTTGCTGCTCACATGCAACCCCTGGCTCTCTCCTGAGCCAGTCCCCTGCGACCTTTGAATAGCCTATTTCCTGTGATTTAGAGATTATCGAGCCCTTTACCGCTGGCTTGATGTAGAAATGGTTAATATAGCCCCCTCTCCTGGCTCTTTCCCTCCAGCTCAGCTGCACTGGGGGTAAGGTACTCATAGTGAGACCTATATTTTTTGCCACCCCAAGCATGGCAGGCAGGCAGTTTTCAGTGGCACGCCTGTGCCAGAATCCTGCTGCTTGACTGACTGCCACTTTCACCTACCAATGTATATTTCTGTTCAGTTTCTAAACTGTAGCCCTCTGGCGACATATTAGTATAGCCTGAGTAAATCATGAGGGAACTACCACTCAGTGTCAATCACCCTACAATGCTCACTAAATCTTCCCCTGTGGGGTGCAAAGAACTACCGTATCCACCTTTACACCATTGCTAGGTGACTTTCCCTGTCTTCCTTAGGTTTGGGTTTATTTGTTTAACGCTTTGTGAATATCTTTCTGTCAGAAACTGATTTGCTGTTCTTTGTCATTGTAGGGTACTGACTTGAATGAAAAGCACCACAGGCTTAGAGCCAAACTCTGATCTCAACCCTTGAAGAGCTCCCCCACACTACCTCCCTTTAATAATGAAGAGACAGAGCACAAGAAGATTTCTGCTTTGTTCTAGGTGGCATCTTATGTCATGCCCAACACTGTACTATGTGAGTCAGAAAACATACAAGGTGACTTGTAAAGGAGGCAGTGTGGCCTTGTAGCTAGTAGATGGGACTGGGACTCTAGAGACATAGGTTCTAGTCCCAACTCAGCATCTGTGGGTAAGTCTCTGTGCCTCAGTCTCCGCATATCTAAAACAATGCTCTCGGCTTTGAGATCTAGTGCTGACTAAGTATTATTATAAAAGTAATTTATTTAGGAAGGAAAAATCAAATGCACAAAACGGGGTATAAAAAACAAGCATGGACTGGTGGGATCACATCATAATACAGGTTTGGGATGAGGGGCAGTGGCTGCAGAACTTTCGGATGCACAAGGCCACATTCCTGGATCGGTGTGCTGAGCTTGCCCAGCCCTCCAGCGCAGGGACACCAAAATGAGAGCTGCACTGACAGCGGAGAAGTGAGTGGTGATTGCACTGTGGAAGCTGTAGATCATTTGATGATTACCTGTTCTGTTCATTCCCTTTGAAGCACCTGGCATTGGCCACTGTCAGAAGACAGGATACTGGGCTAGATGGACATTTGGTCTGACCCAGTATGGCCATTCTTAGGTACTTAGGTTCTTACTTGCAACACCAGATTGCTACCAGTCAGTCAGAATCAATTTGGAGTCAGAAAATCCACCGCAGGAGCCATTGTCATGCAAGTGTGCAGGGCCATTAATCGCCTCCTGCTATGCAGGACCGTGACTCTCGGCAATGTGCAGGACATAGTGTATGGCTTTGCAACTATGGGGTTCCCGAACTGCAGTGGAGCGCTAGACAACACACATATCCCCATTATGGCACCAGACCACCTTGCAGTAGGCAGGAAAGGTGCATGATGCTCATATCTTTAAGAACCAGGACTGTTCAGAAAGTTATAAGCAGGGACTTTCTCTCCCGACGGGCAGATTATCATTGGCAATGTTGACCCAGCCTAGCTCTTGATCCCCTGGCTCATGAAGGTGTACACTGACCATGTCGACAGCACCGAGTAATGATTCAACTACCAGCTCGGCAGGTGCAGAATGACAGTTGAATGTGCTTTTGGTCGTTTGAAGGGTCGCTGGCATTGTCTACTCACAAGATTAGGCCTCAGTGAGAAAAATATCCCAATGATTATAGCTGCCTGCTGAGTCCTTCATAATATCTGTGAAGCAAAGGGAGGGAAAGTTTCCATCAGGGTGGAAGGCTGAGGAGGAGCGGCTGTAGGCTGAATTTGCACAGCCAGACACAAGGGCTATTAGAAGAGCTCATCACGGAGATATATGGCTCAGAGAGGCTTTGAAAGATCATTTTAACAGTGAGCTAGAGCAGTGTGTGTTGTTATAGTGTGCTCTACCTGACCCTGCTCTTTTGTGGCCTGGTAGGAACTGTGTGGCAAGTGCTGTACATGCAGGAATATAACATTGTCAGTGCACCTATTCATTTATCCTGTGAATTGTGTGACACTGTGCAGTAACAGATAATTGGTTGCTTTCAGAACTGCTGAGTATTTGGCAGTATATGTTGTGAACTAATAAAGATGAATTATATTCCAAATAACATAACTTTGTTCTGTAATGAAACCAGTGCAAAAAATGTGCAAATACATCAAAAACTTAATAAAACTTAATAGATTAAGAGAACTGAATTTATGAAGGGGAAAGAACATTCCTGTGCATTTCAGCTACCTATACACCAACTGTGGCTTTCATGGGTCAGCGCATGTCAAGCTGTGATTGTCTTTAATGTCCCCTGAGGTAGAGTGATAGGCATAGTGCAGTGACCCTTGATGCCATGTGGAATGTGGAAGGGGGTGTTGAGAATCCTGATATTGAGTTCTCAGTGGGCTGCAGAGGGAAGCGAGCTTGGGATTGTTGAACCTGTAAGTCCACCAGAGTCTGCAGCATCTGTGTTTGCTGCCTGAGAAGCCGCATTATGTCCTGGTGCATCTCCCCTCTCCTTTTCCTGCTGGGACTCCCAGGCCTTTCTCCTCTCTGCTCTTTCCTTTTCCAGGCTGTCCACAATGTTCATCCTCCAGGTCCTGTGCTCAATCTGTTGCAGCACTGGCTTGCAGGATCTCATTGAACATGTCATCCCGAGTCCTCTTCCTCCTCCTCCTCGTCTGGTTCAGCCATTCTGCAGGTGTGGAGGGGGAGACCCTGAAGGACCCAATAGCAGCAGCTGCAGATAAAACACCCAGAGGTACCATTGTCAGTCTACTCACTAAGGAAAGCTAAACTTAAGATGTTTAACTTACTCCCCTTGTTCCCCTAAAGTTTTAAGCACTACGTTCTCACTTCTGCTTGGGATTGCTTGTACACGGCGCCAGTCACTGCACCAGCATTGGTGAGTATGGTCCACTGGGGATTGGGGAAATGAGGAAGGAATTGCTTGGTTGCAGGAAACTAGTAGTAGTATAGGCCAATGTTACTCAATACTGACACTGTTTTCCACAGGTGGTGATGATTTTAGCTGATATCTCACTCCTGAGGGTCACAAAGGCAGAGAGAGCACAGCTGCTGCTGGCATTCTGATGCCACCAGGGCCCATATGCTGCTAGCCTGTGTACTGCAATGGTGCCTGCTGAAGTTATCACTGAGTGGTGTTGGAAAGTGTCCAACCATGGAGGAAGAAATAAGGCAGCCATTCCTAGAAACCTTCAACAGAGGATTGCAGAGTACCTCCATGAAAGTTTCATTGAGATCTTTCAGGAGGATTCAAAGGACTTCCCTGTGTACATAAACTGTTCTGCATGCCCTCCCGTCCCTAATTCTAGAGGGGAATGAAAAGCTAATAGCAACTCTCCCTCTCTTGGTTGTACCACTACCTCTTCTAGCCTGAGTAAAGTAATGAAAAGTTAAAATATGTGTTCTGCTACTTTGGGAGTTCCATCCCTGTAACTGAAAATGCATCTACACACTTACCCAAGGTTCCTTCCCCTGCACTGGACTTGCCCATGTTTGACTGGCTGGACTGTGATGGAGTAAAAAATAGGTCCTAGCTCTCTGCACAGCTGGATTCCCTGGTTGCCTGTTCCCCATACGCCACCTCCTCCTCTTCCATGTACACCACCTCCTCCTCCTTGCTGTTCATGGCAGGGGTCTGTGACGGGGGCTCCTCAGAGGTATCCACAGTGCTGTGTAGGGTGGTGGTGGGGTCTCCAATGAGTATGTCATGCATCTCTTTGTAAAAGCAGCAGGTCTGCGGCTCAGCACCAAATCACTTGTTGGCCTCCCTGACCTTCTGGTACGTCTGCCTCAGCTCCTTTGCTTTCACGCAGCGCTGCTGCTGGTCACTGTCATACCCCTTCTCCTGCATCCCTGAACAATCTGCTTGTAGATGTCAACATTTCGATGGCTTGTTCAGAGCTGTGCCTGCCCAGTGTCTTCTCCCCACAGGCCTAGGAGATCCAATATCTCCTTTCTACTCCAGGCAGGAACCTGTCTGGAGCATGGAGCCGGCATGGTCAGCTGGGCAGTTGCACTCTACAATGGAGAGTTGCTAGGTGCGCTTGCCAAGCCAGGCAATCAGAAAAAGGAATTTCAAAAAATCGCAGGGCTTTAAAGGGGAGGGAGGGCTTCAGATCTCTGTAACTCCTGGGCAGTGGAGTTCACAATGGTGACCAGAGTGGTCAGTATGGGGCATTGTGGGATAGCTGTTGGAGGACAGTTAGTCAACTTAATTAATGCCAGTGTCTATACATGTATTATATTGACCTAAGTACATTGACTGTGGTTTTAAACTGCTTGGGGAGGTGGTGTTATATGTTGGCATAACAGGGTGCTTAAAGCAGTGGGAGACCAATATAAGTGTGTAGACACATGCACAACATGGTCAATGCAGGCTGCCTTGCATTGAGTTAACTTTGAAGTGTAGACCAGGCCTATAACTGACCTGACACAAAGCTGAGAGATACGGGATTTGTTCAAGTTATGGGCTTTTCTACACTAGGAAAAATCAGACATGTAATTGACCACTGGCGCAGCTCCATTGATGGGAGTGTACTGCAGACAGTGTGCAGGCATCTTACCCTGCTCAGAAAGAGTGGTTATTAATGTCTGTGCCCTGGTTACTACAGCTACAGGATTACTATAGCTTTCACCATTGCTCTCGTGAATGAGGCTGCACCAGTGGTAAATTCCAGGTCCAAATTTTGTACACAGCAGAGTGTCTGAAGATGTTAAAAAAAAGCCCTGACCGCCTGTAGTAATTATATATCTGAGGATGTTTTGGAGAATATGGTGTTAATCCTGGTGTCCATGTCAAATCCAATCTGAATAGCCTATAAAACACTACAGTATTCTATAGTAACCCAGCCATTTACAATCATGTTTCATGATGGTTTGTGCCATTACTATGGTATACTGCAGGGGTCGGCAACGTTCGCGAGCCGGGCCAGTTTTATTTACCTGCTGACGCGGCAGGTTTGGCCAATCGCAACCCCCACTGGCCGTGGTTCGCCATCCCGGGCCAATGGGGGCAGCGAGAAGCGGCGCGGGCAAGCGATGTGCTTCTCGCCGCCCCCATTGGCCTGGGATGGCGAACTGCAGCCAGTGGGGCCCGCGATCGGCCGAACCTGCCGCGTCAGCAGGTAAATAAAACTGGCCCGGCCCGCCAGGGTGCTTACCCTGCTGAGCTGCGTGCCGAAAGTTGCTGACCCCTGGTATACTGTATTATAATTTTATAAGGCCAAATATGCTCTGCCTATCAAAATCTCCTGTGTAGTTTCAGTTGGATACAGAATTCTTCTTCACTTCCTGTTCTAGGCGGTTGTATATGTAACTGTGTACTGTTAAACAGCTGTTGCCTCCCATTTGAGAGATAGTTGCAGTCCAGTCGTGGGTGAAGTGATCCTTTAGGAATAAAAGTTCTATACAGGTAGAAGATAAATTATATTTAAGGTGAAAACCTTGTCAAAGTAACCAGCTTCTTTGTCCCTTTGTCTTTTTGAACATATTCTATAAATAGAGACGGTATCTGTCTGATATTTAGCACAGCTGTTTTTGATGAGATGAACACTTCCTATATCAGACTGACCATTTAGTTAAACTTTAGAGTAAAGGATGGTGCTGTGTGGTTACCCATGCTGCCTGCCACATGTGTTCTAGCAGTGGAAATCTTCAGGATCTCATGTTCACTGAGCACTCCATGGAAGGCAGGGGATGTCCTGAGACACATTTTGAATGCATATCTGTGAGCTTGTCCTGGATTATAATAAATCATTGCATGACATGCATCTTCCTTGCTGGTTCTCCCCAGTCATACTGCTAGTCTAGCTATTCCCCACATAATCCACTAACATTCTCATTAAAACTACTGTACTATCATTTTCAGACATCCCTGGAGTTAGTCTTTCACTGCTGGAAGCATCAACACAAATATAATTTACCTAGTCAGTAGGTCAGATGCTCAGCCTGGAACTTCTTCTAATCTGTCAGGTGTTGAAGGACAGGCCTTTTGCCATAAAAAAGGTAAGGAAGGATTGGGTTGGATCTCTGGCCTCCATGTCATGAAGTATTAGCAATCTCCAGGCAGGCTGTTCACAGGGAAGTATATAATTTGTTTTAAACAGACACAGAAGAGAGAGGAACACATTTTCCACAGCTTGAAATCCCCATACACATGCACCTGTAGGGGCATAATAAAGAGATGCACATGCAGAGAGGACATTGGGCATGCTCAGAGCATGTGTGTATCAAAGGACAGGTATGTGCAAATTAGTGAGCAGGGGGTATGGCTTCATCGATAGGGACACTGCACCTATTTTCAGAATTGTGTGGGCACACTCTGTACCCCAAAACTAGGGTGTTTGAAGCAGGTGCAGGCCTTCAGTGAGATCTCCCTTGGATGTTGGAACAGATGCTGAGGTTCATAAGAGGCAGCAATTGAAGTAGGGAAAAGAACGTGGAAAGACAATGAATCAGGCAAGATTTGGGTGGTTAGTAGGAAAAAAGTGAGGAACAGACAGGGGTCTAGGATGGAGATGGAGATGGGATGGCCAAGGGACAAGCAGCAATGCTGTGGCTGTTTAATCTCAGGAGGATGAGGGAAGGGGCAGGAGGACCATTAGAGAGACCGCTAGTATCAGCCAGTTAACTGCAGCCACATGCCGTTTTGCCTGTGGGTGGTTTTGGATGCACAGGGCTATTGGCCTGTAGAATTTTATCATTACTATTGATGATGCATGGGCAGGAGAGAACCCAGCTTGGTTCTCAGAGCCCTGCCAGAGTTGGCAAGGCTGGTATTTTGAAAGGCCATCCATTTACTTGTAAACCAAGCAGGTTTCACTTGGAGCCATTGAGAAACCATAAACATGGAGCCTTGTGTTGCCATTTTACAGTCCCTTGTCAGAGCAGAGCTGGACTGTAATGATCAAGTAGCACCTTGTAACTAGTTAGCACATTTTAATACAACATGTTGGGGCCTGGCCATGTGGCCTCAGTGGCACGTGATTTTTGCAAATTGCTTAGAAATTACAAGGGTGCACAGGGCCCCAGCATAAGGGAATCAGCAGGGGGGCAGATAGTTTCACCGCATAGCAGATTGGGCACCTGCTGCTATGCTATACAGGTCCCAGTGGTTTATTCCAGTGATTGGTTTTGTTCTGCCCATGGATCTGCTCAGGCATCCTGGGAGGCTGTGTCCTTACACAATGCAAAATGACTATGATAGCAAAGGAGGGCAGGAGGTTCCTCTGACCGTGGAGCTGGGAGTTGAGCCCTATAGCACAATGAGTCCTTCCTGGGCACCAGGGGGGCAGTAGCTCTTCTGTCACGTGTACAATATTTGTTCTGCTTTCCTTGCCGTCATGAGTCTCAGCCTGGGGTGCGCACGTTGGCCAAAGTCACAGCCTGCTGCAGCCTCAGCTTCAGGCCTCATTTACAAGAGCAATTAATGATTTTCTTCTCTAGGATTTAGAGCGGGGTGGGCAATAATTTTCGCACTCCACGAATTTTGGTAAGTCGTCACAGGCCGCACATTTCTACTGTATTAATGGAGGGGGTGTGGGGTCTGGAAGGGAGTTTGGGTATGGGAGGGAGCTGGGGCAGAGTGTTGGGCTGCAGGAGAGGGTGAGGGGTGTGGGCTCTGTGAGCGAGTTTGGTGAAGGAGCGGGTTCCGGGCTGGGGCAAGGGATTGAGGTGCAGGAAGGGGTGCAGGGTCTGGGAGGGAGTTTTGGTGCGGGAGGGGGTTCTGACGTGGGGCAGGAGGTTGGGGTGCAGGTGGGCGTGCGAGATGCAGGCTCTGGCCAGGAGGCGCTTACCACAGGTGGTCCCAGCCGGTGGCACAACAGGACTCAGGCAGGCTGCCTGCATGCCGTGGCCCCACGCCGCTCCCGGAAGCGGCTGGCTGCTAGCACCATGGCATGTCTCTGCACACCCCTTGGCAGGAGGGGGGCAGCGGGTCTCCGTGCGCTGCCCATGCCTGCAAGCACCATCCCCACAGCACTGGCCAATGGGAGCTGTGAGGATGGTGCTGGGGGCAGGGGCAGTGCACGGAGCTGCCTCCCCCCCGTCAGGGGCGTGCAGCAACATGTCAGCAGCAGCCGGCTGCTTCCGGGAGTGGCGTGGGGCCACTGAAGGCCGGCAGCCTGCCTGAGCGCCCCGCTGTGCTGCGGGACTTTTAACGGCCGCCCTGGAGATTGTGAAGGGGCAGCCAAAGAGCCTGCCAGGCTGAATAGAAACGTTAGATGGGCCAGATTTGGCCCGCAGGCTGTATTTTTCCCACCCCAATCTAGAGACATGCATGATCTGGGCCAGAGTCAGGAAGGAGCAAATCTCTCTAGGGATTCACTCCAGCCCAGCTAGGTCTTCCTGCCTTTCATGTGGCTCTGATCCCAGAGGGGACTTTATGGGTAGGGAGGGTGAGCTGGAGTTCTATTCATTTGGGATGGGGGATGCGATAGATAATGTGCTGGTTTAGAGCTAAGGTCAAGATATAAGACCAAGATTTTCCAAAACGATTATTGGTTTTGAGTGCCTTAGTTTTCAGGAGTCCAAGCTTGAGAAGCCTCCAAAGGACCTTGACTTTCAGAGGCCCAGTGGTCTGCACTTTCTGAAAATCAGGGGTGCTTAAGGCATCTCCAGGTGGTGACCCAAACACCGAGGTTCCCAAAATCACTATTCACTTTTGACAATCTTGGCCAGTAACTTGAAAATGTAACTAATTCTCAGGGAGAATCCATGAGCCTGGTTCTCCCCTGATGTGGACTCAGTGTCACTGTTTATATCTGTGCAAAGCAGGTGCAAAACTGGGTCAGAACAGGAGCATTTCATGGCCACTCTGTACAGAGATAAAGGATGTCACATGCTGCAAGGCAGGAGAAAGTCAAGCCCACTGGGCCTGGAAGGTACCGTGGGACTGACACCAGCTCTGTGCTACGCTCAAGTAAGTTCAAGCGTTTAATGACTTTTCCCTTGTTTTTGTCTATTACAGGCGCTGAAGGAGACGACAGTGCAAGAAGTGAGAGACATTTCAAAAACTTTCTTGTCTAAAGTTATGATGATTTATTTTTTGAATTGTGGCGGCTCTAGAAGCCCCCAGACCGGGATCAGGGCCCAGTTTCTAGTGAGGGTTTATTTAAGTATATGGCACTGTGTCCAGCCTGTTCTTTATGACCTGCTCAGCAGAGCAGAGATTAGCTGAGTGATGCCTTTGGACTCTTTTCAGGCCTGCCAGGATTGGGCAAAGGAGTACAAGAGAGAGGGAAGGGCATAGAGAGGGCAGGCCCCATTGCAGAACCTCTGTGCTGTCTGTGCACACTCAGACTGTGGACCTGGCTCCTGTTGGGCCTAACTTTCAAATTGCTTAATTTCAGCCACAGTGTTTTTGAAAACAGACACCATTTCAGAGAGCAGAAAAGCAGCTGCCTGCAGGTTCCACTGCCAGTGGGTAAAGGACTCTTTGAAAGTTTGGCCCCATGTAGGTAAGGATTGAAAAAGCAAAAGCAAAAGCAGGAGATTGGGAATAGCACAGGGAGCCTTTTGCCCCTAGGCCATTGACTCCAAGCTGTCCCAGGACCCTTGTAGCTCAGACACATTACCATGATGGCAATTCTGGTAGAAGGGCTGCCCTGGGAGGCTGGGCGTGTGAGAATCCTTCCCCTGTATTCAGTCAGGATTGCAGGGCAGAGAGAGAAGCTCCCCTTCTCAGAGCAGTCTCGCTCTCGGGCTCTGGAACTGGACCTCTTGTGCGAGGTTGACCTGACCGGGGACTGACAATAAACAGAACTGTGAGCAAAGTGTATTGAACTCCTTCTCCTAGGGATGACGTGGAGAAATAGGCAGGTTTGCTGTGGAGGAATGACCATGTTACCAGAGACCTGATATCTCGGGCTGTGGAGAAGGTGCTACATTTGACACCCTTTTGGCAAGAGGGAGAACAAAGAGTGAGGCCTTAACTTGGGGCCTCCTCCATTGACATCAGTGACAAAACTCCCATTGACTTCAGTGGGAACAAAACTGGTCCCTTGATGAGCATCTTACCTTGGACAAGGTGACAGTCCGTTGTTTCTTGTGTGGAACACAATGCACCTGTGCTCCATTATCTGCACCGGTTTGTTTTCAGGTGCAAATCAAGAGATTGTTTTTGACTGATAAAGCATTAAGGCCCTTACCTTCAAAGATATTTAGGTGCCTAACTTCCATGGGAATTAGGTGTAGAGCTCGGCTCAGGCCTCATTTTAAAGCCTGACTCATATCTGAACCTGAGCTGAGCACAACCAACCTGAACGTGACTTGAGTGTGGCCAGTCCTATTCAACCCAAACCCGCCCTGTCGGATAGCAAGGCTGTAGTTAGGCACCTAAATACCTTTGAGGATCTGAGCCTAAATGCTTTGAGTCCTGGATACCTTTGAAACCTCAATTCTCCTCAAGGGATACCACAGCAGCTGAAAACACTTGAGTTAATAGCCCCTTGATTTAAAAAAAGAAAAGGCCTTTATCACTGGAACTCGCTCTCACCCCACTTATTTCAACAGACCCCACATATGATGTTCAGGGAATGCTGCAGATTGAGCTATTCACTAAGGTGCCTGAGGAATATATACATGGTGGCTGAAAGTTCTTATCCCTGACAGACTGGAAAGGTAAGTTTCCAGTTGATCACACTTTATTTTGTAAGTTTTGGGAGGGAAAGGTTTATTGCACATGTGCCTAGAACAGGGGTGGCCAAACTGTGGCTCGCAAGCCACATGCGCCTCTTTTACAGTTAAAGTGCAGTTCATGGAGCCCCCCAAACTCCCCACCATTCTCCGCCTACCAGACTGGGGGCAGGGAGCTCGGGGCTTCTGCCCTGCAGCAGGGCGGTGTGGCTAGGGCTTGCCCAGCACGGAGGGTAGGTCTTGGGGCTTCAACCCCATGAAGCATGCCTGCTGGGGCTCAGGGTTTCAGCAGGAGCGGAGCTGAAGCACCGAGCCAAGACAGGTGCCTCCCATGGGGCTGAAGCCCCAACACCTTCCTCCCCTCAGGGCTGAAGCCCCGAGCCCTGACAGGCACACCCCGGCTCTTGAACTTCTGAAGATTGTTGTATGCTGCTCGAAGGGTCAGAACATTTGGCCACCCCCGGCCTAGAGCCTAGAATAAGTGCATTTTATAAACTGAAATAGATAAATATAAATAAGGGAGATGGGCCTTAACTGGAACCCAGGCTCCAAACCCCTTTATGGGCTATGGATCTTCATAACTGGAATCCTCCTCCTCCAATCTCTTCATTACATTTTACTGCAGGAGGAAGGTTGTTTTGCTTGTGATGCAGAAATACAGAGTCTAAATCCCTTGGAAGTTCCTTAGATACTGTACATGCAATTCAATTCAATGACGCTTCAGTGGCAAGACAAGCTTCATGAGTGCTGCCCAAGTGTGAAAGAGACAGACCCCTTCAGAAAGAAGAACAGGAGTACTAACACGGCTGCTACTCTGAGACCCCTTCAGGTATCTGTCTGGTCTGCCCAGGATGGGCCTTCACACTGTCTGGTGTATGGTCTTCTGTGAATTACTGCTCTAGTGACAGGTTGCCCTGTTGTGATGCCATCTCTCTCCTTTCTTGCAAGGCTGGGCTATTCTCTTTATGGGTGTATCTGATAGAACAGTCTATAAATGGGATCTGTAGCTGTTTAGCTTGTGTGAGATTTGCCCTTCTCAGCGACTCATCTCTGGATGTTGAAATGCAGCCAGATTTTAAAACGTGGTCACAGACTGACCCAGAGGCCGTTTACAGAAATGTAGGCCCCAATCTGCTCAACATTCTTCAGTGATCGTCTGTGCGTTTGGTAATTTGCAGACAGTCCCTTAGCTGGGTAGGCTGGAGCGGGGGCGAGTTGTAGGGCTGGCTTGTTTCTGCTGCATTATTGCAGAAGGGAGGAGCTGAGGGGGAAGAGCCCCCGAGGGCTCCCTGCGGCCGACTGTTTGCACCAAAGGGGTTGTGCCCCTTTTCTGCTCATGTCAAAACAGGGAAGCAGCTCTGATGGCCATGGGTCCCTGGGGCAGGGGTGGGAAATCATTGCACAGCGCGGATCATTGCACACATACCAAATCACCACGGCGGGGAGAGAAAGGGGAGCTGATCTGGTCTGTGGTTTCTATTGCTGTTGCTATAAAGGGAGGAGCCCTTTATATTTGCAGCTGGTACTTTGCAGACTGTCCCTGCGTGGGTTTGTTGTGGTGCCCCGCCGGGATGTTTGCATAGGCTGATGTAGTTAATCCAGGTTCCTTGCCAGGCCCGGTTAGCTGGGGAGTGCTGCTGATCCGGGAGGGAGGGGCAGAGCTGTGCAGCTGGTAGTTCGCAGACGGTCCCTTAGCAGGTGGGGCTGGCTTTCTGCTGCTGTTGATGGTGAGAAGGACTGAGATCTCAGCTGCCCTCTTGCAGGTAGGGAACAACATCTTTTCATCTCTCCCCTCAGCCTGAGCAAAGGGGGACAATCAGCAGCAGCCATTCAATGCATGAGTAGAGAGAGGATTTCAAAGGAGCAGCTCCAAAGGGCAGGCTGCCTTCAATTGATCCCACTGTTTCCTGGGGTAGTGGCTGAAATATGCAATATTACCATTTCTTGCCCAAGAAGAGGTGAGAGGGATCTGGACTAGAAAAAGTGGAGGAGATTGAGGGAGAGGATATTGTTTCATTTGGAGCGGGGATGTTCCTTTTGCTCAGTGGATGCATTTGCTCCTATGCGTGTTGTTTTTAGCTCCTACAGAGTTAGTGGAGAAAACAGGCCAAAATTGGGCTCAGACTATTAGATCGTGTGGAACAGAATCTGATATCTCATTCCATGACAGCCTGCACAGGGTCAGAAGGACCTGGTGGAACAAGGTGCATTTAAAACAAAAAATCAAGCCCTAACAAAAGGAAAAAGAGAGAAAGGGAGAGAGAATCTGTGTGTCCCCCCTAACGTTTGGTTGGAAGATCCTGACTGTAGGTGGGGAAGAATCCCTGTGGCTCTTTGAGTGTTGGAAAGGGGCTGGAATTTTTTTCAGCTGGATAAATTAGGTAGAAAAACCCCAAAGTGCTGACAGAACATGTTAATTTCTCCTGCTAAAGCCCTCCCTGTACAATGTGGCTGTCATTTATACACCTACCCATTCTTAATAAGTTCATTGAAGGCACTCTGATGGCAACTTCTGTGACTTCTTGCTACTCCTTATCCTAGTGCCATGTTTACCACTCCAAGAAAGCAGGGGGTGTATCCGGGATGCAGATCGTTATAGTGATGGGGATGATTTTTGCATAATTACACTCTTATCTCTACTTTTCTTTTCCATAGAGTGGTGTTGATAATAGTAATACTTATAGAGCTTTTCAGCCATAGATTCCAAAGCACTTGCTAAAGGCAGGTGAGCAGATGTAAAAACTGAGGCATAGCCCCATGAAGGGACTTCTCTGAAATCACACAATAAGTCAATGATAGAACCAGGAATAGAGCTCCATTCTCTTGACTCCCAATCTGAGTCCCTGTACACTGAAGAGTGTCGCCTCCTTCCCTTGATGGGAGATAAAATATCATGCTGCCTCCACTATATCATTCCATGGCTTGTTGTCAGTTTCTCACATCATCAGGGCTTCACAATCCTCCTTCCTGGAGCTGTGCCTGGTGATATTGGACATGCCAGGAAATGCTTCATGCTGGCAATAAAAAAAAGACTATTCTACCTCACTTCACATAAAAACACTGGGTACTGAGAAACTGATGACTCCAACTGAAAGTAGCTGTGGGGTTGGGATGATCTAATGCTCTGGCCGAACTGCTCACTCATGGCTTATGACTTCATCCAAAGCTGTCCACAGATACGTAACGTCGCTGCTTCCCTTGCTTGCTACCTCATTCAGTGTAACAAATGGCTATGTAACACTGTGTATTTATAATATATGATCATTTGCTAATAGATTATTATTGAGGGGGCACAGCCTTGTCTGGCCAAGGTTCTGTCTGTGTGGGTATCTCCTTTTAACTGTTTGATGAAAATCTCACTGACTGATCAATGCCCTAGTGTTCTTACGTTCCAGACAGTTCCAGTAGGGAATGGTGTTAGTGTCTAGATACAGGTTCTCCCTGCAAACTTGGCAATTCCACTCTGTGACTGGGGGGACAGGTGAAGGAGGATTCTTCCTAAAATAAAGCTCAGAGAACAAGCATGAATAGCTCTACCCTCACAGGGACTCAGCTGGAGAAGTTATTCCCCTCCTAGAAACATACAGGGGCTGAATGATGATGTTCCACTCCAGACTAGGCTGAATTTCTGTGGGGGTTGAGTGATTCCTAGGTATGTGTTGTGTGGCCTGAGAGGTGCTGTGGGAAACTGCATAGCTTTTATTGTTTTTGGAAAAAATACAGGAAAAAGAGTCAGACCGGAGCAGAAGGCTGTACAATGGATGGTTACAGCCCACTGAATTGTGGGATGGGGACAGGTTGAGCCCTGCTGGCCCATTGCTATCCTGACCCTCTTCCGGCTAACATGTCTAAACTGGCATAATACAGGGGTGGAAGAGTGAGTGGGTGGGTGGACATGAGGAAATCTCTCAGGAAGGAACTGTCTTAACTTGGTCCAGCAGACATCCTCCTGCAAAGCAATGCAAAAATCCAACATTTCATGGTCTCATTAGTAGCCAAAACACTCTCTTTCAGCCTCTCTGCAATTATGATTCTTTGCCTTGTTTATGTAGCAACATCTTGGCCTTCCTGCAACTACAGTGTAACCGTATCTGAATGCATGTAAACCCTTCATTTTACATAATAAAACTTGACACTTTGGTAGCATGTTCTCATCTTCAAAGATTGTCACAAACATTAGCTAATCCCCAGTTCAGGCGTCACCAACAGCTGGAAGCATACAAAGATGAGAGATTGTAATAACAGCCCTGGTGATCACTGTTAGTTATTACGTATACAGAGCCAGAGGTGTGCATGGTGCTTTACAGACAAATAAAACATGACAGGTTTTTGCTCCAGGAGCTTCCTGTTTCAGTTAAACTAAACCATATTTGACACTGTCTTCCCCCTCTCATAGAAGGAGGGATTGTCAGTGTTTTTGAATATTACCCCATTTCTTCTAGAAAACACATCCCTCTTTTCATTGTGCTGTTTTAACAAAGATAGAGACAACTTTCTAACACCCACAACTGGATTTAATTGATATTAAACTAATCAGTCAGTCACATTAACTCTTATGAAAATATCAGTATTCTTGTGATGTAAGAGCTAGCTATTCCATACGAGTGATATAAACAATATTGCATTCTACATTCATCAGTCTTGCCTTCCTAGAAGCAGCGCTTCTTTACGTTAAACACATTTACAGCAATTAAACTAGTGTCTTGTACCTCCACTGTGAGGAAAACATTGCATCACTTATGAGAGAGGCCTGAGGAAAAGCAGGTTTGGTTTTAGATTATTACAAGACTGCGATTCACGTTTGTTCTAAGTTGTTCGTAATTCCCCAGTTCAAAAAGTCTAGAATAAATTTACTTGTGACATTCGATAAATGAAGAAATAGCCTTGAATCCATTGCTTGTTAAACTCTGTGCGGATAATGTTTTCAGTTGAAAGGTCTAGAAGGTGATTGGGGAGTGGAAAGTGGGTCTGATAATGGAATGTAGAATCCATCAGGACTAAGGACCAGATTTGTAAAGGCATTTAGGTGCCTTGAGGTGCAGGTAGGCACCCAGTGTGATTTTTCAGAGGTACCTTGATGCCCATCTCTATGTGAAACCAATGGGAGTTAAGTGCCTTTAAAAATCCCACCAGGTGCCTACCTGCATTTGTGGGTGCCAAAATACCTTTAAAAATCTAGTCCTGAGTCATCAGTTCACATGTAGCTCTGATTAGTAGTTTGACAGTGACAATATACTGTTAGCGGGTGGTAACATTATTTATTAGTTTATAACTGAATCCCTCCCCTAGCTAATTATGCCTGTAGGAACACTTTCTCTCTATTTCAGTAGTTCCTAGAGGCTGAAGATCGGGGTCCCATTGTGCTAGGTGCTGTACGTAAACATAGCAAGGGACAAGCTCTTCAGAGTAGAATCTAAAGGGCCAAGACACACAGAGCGGGAGGGGACCAGAGCCACAAAGGTGAAGTGGCAGGTTACTTGCAGAGCCAGGATTAGACCCCGGGTCTCCTCATTCCCAGTCCACTGCTGTAGCTCCTAAATTACATTGCCTCCCCGGTGTAACTGGTAGTTACACAGACCTGTGATCACTGTTACTCATCCTCCTGAGTTTGTCACACTCAGTTGCTTGTCTACACACACACATTGTACTGCTTTAACTGCACCGGTATAGTGCGGATGCAGTTATACCGGTGCTTATTCCCCTTCCCTTAGGGGAATAACTGATACTGGTATAAGCACCTTTATACTGGTATAACTTTGTCTCACCCCATCCAAATAATTATATGGGCACAAAATCTGTGTGTGGATCTTAAATCAGACTGTAAATCCTTCAGGATAGGGATAGTTAGTCCAGCACCCAGCACAGTCCCAGCTGGGGCCTCAGAGTGCTACCACCATACAATTTACTACTAATAAAAAGTGCCCCTCTAAGTGCCTGACCTTGCTGCTCTCTTAGACTATCCCATGGCAGCCCTCTGCTATGCAGCACATAGGTGTGTATTATCCTTGTGTTGAACATACAGAGAAATCCTTCAAAGAAAAGCCAACATCAGTGTGACATTAAAGGTCTGGTGAGGCAGGAGCCAGGAATGTCAGGCTGAGGCAGATCTTGGAGGCTGCTGCAATGGACGTAATCCAAGCAACGAAGGAAGGGCACAGCATCATCACAGAAGGGAATTTCCCTGCCCTGGGTATGGGTGGCAGGGTTCCTGCCAAAAGCTGCCTCTTCTCTTGTGTGGTTTAGGTTGGCTGTAGGGAGATTAAGTTGCTCTGAACTGCCTGGATGAGAGAGGACAATATAACCCTATGGGCTGCTCCTCTACTGGCCATCAGCCACCAAATGCTTTGTCTTGTCAGTTTTATGACCAACGCAGGATCTCCAGCAGGTGACCCTCATGGTGCAGTTCGTAGGAATGGCCTGAAGTTTGGATGTTTATACAGTTCTCTCAGACCTTGGGTTCAAAATCTCAGACTCCTTTTGAGAGATTTCTAGATTTCTCTGCCTCCAGGTGCATTGGGAATCCACTGAGAGTAGGGTGACCAGATGTCCCAATTTTATAGGGACAGTCTTGATTTTTGGGTCTTTTTCTTATATAGGCTCCTATTACCCCCCACCCCCGTCCTGATTTTCACATTTGCTGTCTGGTCACCCTAACGGAGAGCAACGTTTCCTGGAGTGTGTCAGTGCTTCAGCTTCTGTTTTCTATCAGAACCTGAGAGGGCAGAGCTGGGCAGGAGGGAAATATAATGTCAAGAAGGGGGGGAAATAACCAAACTTTTTGAACTGCAATGTGAGTGTGGGTTTGTGCCTTGGGCAGTTCTGATTGCACATGTGACAGAGTGCTAGGCGCTTAGAGCTGACTCAGCACTCTGGTTACCCAGGCTATGTCTACACTGCAATTAAACACCAATAGCTAGCACATGTCAGCTGGCTTGGGCTGTAAAATTGCAGTGTAGACCCACGCATCTCGTTCACCCTAAGGGGATCTGCCGTGGCGAAGGTGCCCCTCAACAAGGCAGACAAGATCATCCGGAAGCTGGTGAAGAAGTGGCTGTTCCTTCCCCAGAGAGCCAGCAACGAGCTGGTCTACATCGCCCACTGGCACGGCGGCGCCAACGTCCCCCGCACGGGTGACCTGTGCGATGTTGCAGTGATCACCCACACCTTCCGCCTGCTGACATGTCCCGACGCCACAGTGAGGAACATTGCAGTGAACGCCCTGCGTGATGCGACAGAGAACCGGATCGGCAGAGCCCCCTCGAACCAAGACATCGCCACCTTCCTGAGTGGCTCCCTGGATGGGGAATTCGGACGGGACGGGCTCGACATCGCATCACTGTGGTCCCGCACTCACAACGCCACGCATTGTCTAGGGAAGCGCATCGGCTGCTGCTGGGAGTGGTGCGAGGAACGCCAGGAGCTGGGAATTCAGGTGCCGCAGATCAGGTCCAACGACAACACCATCATTACCCCGACAGCCAGGGGCTTGCTGGAGAGGACTCTGAAGGCCACCATCCGCTCGCTGTACGTGGAAACCCTGAAGCGTAAACCGGACCAGGGTAAAGCCTTTGAGTTGACCAGCAAGTGGGACACCAGCAACCACTTCCTCGCCAGGGGCGGCTTCACCCGTTTCGCCGACTGGTGGTTCATCCACCGTGCCCGGCTCAACTGCATCCCGCTCAACGGAGCCGTCCGCCACAGGAACTCAGACAAGCGTTGCAGGAAGTGCGGCTACCCCAATGAGACCCTGCCCCACATCCTGTGCAGCTGCAAACCCCACTCCAGAGCCTGGCAGCTGCGCCACAACGCCATCCAGAACCGCCTGGTGAAAGCCATCGCGCCACGCCTGGGGGAGACCTCCGTGAACTGCACCATAGCCGGTACCGACAGCCAGCTACGACCTGACGTGGTCGTCGCTGATGAGGCCCAGAAAAAGATCATCCTCATCGACGTCACGGTCTCCTTTGAGAACAGGACTCTGGCGTTTTGCGAAGCTCGAGCTCATAAGCTGGAAAAGTACGCCCCCCCCGGCTGACACCCTGAGAGCAAAGGGCTATGAGGTGTAGGTGGACGCCCTGATTGTCGGAGCCCTGGGCGCCTGGGACCCCTGCAACGAGCGTATGCTGCGGACCCGCGGGATCGGTCAACGCTACGCACGTCTCATGCGGCACCTCATGGTCTCAGACGCTGTCAGATGGTCCAGGGACATCTACATCGAGCACATCACCGGTCACCGACAGTACCAGGAGGCGTGAGCCAGAGTGACATCGTTCTCCCACTACGAGAAAGGGACCAAGTGACCTTCTCCGTTGGATCATATGAACTGGAACCATAAACTCCCTAAACATTAAATCTTACCAATTGAGGGTCAATCCATCCTCACCATCATATCCACTCATTATAATCCACACCCGAACATAGCCACTTTATGAACTTCATACCCTCATATCTCAATGTCTGTACTTTGACCCATCAACCTTTTACCCCCAATCGGGGATATTGCAGATTATGTATTCCTCATGCCACCTTATCTTAAACCAAATTTTGCACCCTCTATAATCTGTATGTTATTCCCTGATAACCAGAAACTTCTATGCTCAAACTCTGCTCACTATTTTTTTTAACATTATCTTAATAAAATTTTTAAAAATGTTTAAGTGCAGGCTGCAGCCTGGGCTCTGGGACCCGGTGAGGACAGAGTGTCCTACAGCCTACCCTGACTATCTACACCTCAATTTTACAGCCCCGCAAGCCTGAGTCAGCTGATACAGGCCAGCTGTGGGTGTTTAATTGCAGTGTAAATATATGCTGAGGTACTAGCTATCTACCCCCTGGAGTGGATTTAATTGGGGGAATGGGTGCTCAATGGCTTAAGTAGGCAGGAGGCTGACAGCTAATGAGAACAATCAGCCGGGAACAGTTAAAAGACAGGGAGGAAGGCAATGCAATGAGGGAGGCTGGCAGGGGCTAGGGAATAAGGATCCCAGGATGGTGAGATTTTGTACTCTCTTCCCGGAAGGGAGAAGTTGACTTCTAATTGTATGTTGCTGCACGAGACTGTCCTGGTGACCTGGTGAAGAGGACCCATCCAGCGAGTTTGTGGTGGTCCAAAGGGCAGAGAAGGGAGCCTGTTGCACCACTATTGAGGGCTTGTGTTTTGTTGTTCTGTTCTCTTATCTTAAACACTCATTAAGCTGATTAATCCAGGATACTGTATTGTTACATCCAGGATACTGTATTGTTACTGAATGGTTTCTATCAAATTTACTTGTTCTTTCTCTCCTCCCCACCCCCAACACCTCCCCAAGGTCTTTCTTTTCTTTTCATGTTCTTTCCTCACATCCTTTTATGTTAAGAATCAAAAAATGAGTGAATACAATCTTCAGTTACTTGCATCTTTAACATTTTACTGCCTTTTTCTCAAGGCGGGTCTTTCAAATCAGTCCAGCCACAGTGGAGACAGTGCACTCGCTGGGTGTTTCTACTGACATGATCTGCAGTGAAATACTTAAGCGTTGAAATGTCTGGCATAGCTGTTAGGTTTCAGAATTAACTCGCCATTGCAATTACACCTCCCAAGAACTGCTGCTTCAGGCTCTCTGGCTGCAGACTCGGTGCCGCGCTGACTCGCTGAATCACAATCAGGAGTTTTTCTTCACAATCAAAAGGGCTGGAGGTGAAATCCTGGCCACACTGAAATTCAACAGAAGTTTTGCTATTGGCATCAATGAGGCCAGGAGTTCACCCTTATTTTGGTGATGGTGGTTTTCATTTTCTACAAAATTTAAGGGTTTTTTTTAAACAGCAGAGATGCAAAAACTCTTCGGAGAGCCTCACTATAAGGCACTGTTTCCATGCTGTGCCTCTTCCTACGTCCTACTCTTGCAGCAGCAGAGCCAGCATTTTACAGGTGGCACGTGGGGATGGAGAGGAACTGAAGCACAGAAAGATGGCTTGACTGGCTCAAGACCATCTGGTGAGTCAGTGGCAGAGATGAGACTAACCTCAAGAATTCCTGGCTCCCAGACCAGTGCGCTGAACACTAAAAGGTGCTACCATTTTCAGCTTTGTGTGTCTGTTTGGTTTAGGAGTCTGTCAGTCCCCAAATCTGGGCAGACTCCACGAATTAGGGTACGTCTATACTTACCCGCTGGTTCGGCGGCAAGCAATCGATCTTCTGGGATCGATTTATCGCATCTTGTCTAGACGCGATAAATCAATCCCAGAAGTGCTCGCCGTTGACACCAGTAATCCTGCTCCGCGAGAGGAGTAGGCGGAGTCGACGGGGGAGCCTGCCTGCCGCGTGTGGACCCGCGGTAAGTACCTTTAAGTTCGAACTAAGATACTTTGACTTCAGAGTTGCGTATCTTAGTTCGAACTGGGGGCTTAGTGTGGACCAGCCCTTATAAACGTTTGTTTTAACACCAAGTAGCTGAAGATCATTTCTCCCTTCTCTTGCTTCCCAAGATCTGAGTTCAGGGTGCAATGATGGCCCATGTTGCTAAAATATGAACCAAGTGAGCAAGGCAGGGAGGGCAGTTCTAGGCTTGGTTGGTGCTTGGGATATTGTCAGTTGCAATGAGAGAGAGGCCAAAGCTGAATCATTTGCCCTAGACCCAGGGATGATGGAACAATTTGTATAGTTGAGGTGCTGAGAGACATCGAAACAAACTGTAAACCCTGTATATAATGGAATCCACTTCAAGCCAGTGGGTGCAACTGCACCCATAGTTCCAGCCCCTATCTCTAGACCTGAGTTTCCCCAAAGTCTGAGGGCATTTGGAGCTGGAATTTGGGTTTTAGACTCAGCTCTAGTTTTCGCATAGGAAATCACCTAATCCTGATCTTGGGCCCTGGCAGATTATAAAGTCTTTCAATTCCCTTTGTCCCATTTTGATCCAGCTGTGGGAGGCAGAGGGAGCAGCTGTGTTGGCAGGGTGATGTCTCTGTTCCAGGGTTAATGGGACTAACCTGTGTAACTGGATTTCTGTAACTATCTGTCAGGGACTGGCCTGAGGCCTGCGTGTGTGTGAGAGAGAATGGGGCATACTCCAGATAAATCCTCTGGACCAGGAGCACCCAAGGTTTATTTTTACTGTTTTGAGTTTTGTCCAATGCCACATCTGTTGGTGTGTAGGAAAGAGTTAAAAACGAACTTGCTCTGCAGCCTTGTGTCAGGTGCTTGGCCTGCTGCCTGGGCCAAAGGAAACATCCTGTACAGAGGACGCACAGCTCACCATTTGCTTAATCAGTGACAGAAATGTATTGCCCACGAGGAATATGAATAGCAAGTGTGGAAGTCCTGGTGCATTTGGGGACACAGCTGCATCTCAAGGCATCCCTATCCCATTTATCCCCTGGTGGGAGAGGGGTTTCCACACCTTGGCCCACCTAGGTTGACCAAAGAGCAAGTGTGAAAAATCAGGATGGGGGTTATAGGCGTCTATATAAGACAAAGCCCTGAATATCGAGACTGTCCCTATAAAATCGGGACATCAGGTCACCCTAGGCACACCAGAGCTCCAAAGAAATTTAGTTCCTACTGGGCACTGGCCATCTCTGTAGGCAGTTCCCATCATTAATAGATGGCTGTATAGGACTAAAGGGAGTGGGATTTGGGGGAATAGCTTTTCTGAGCAATGTGAAAACACCTTTGTCACCTCCTCACACCCTCCTCACAGGGCTTCTCTGAGTCTCTTCTTTCTTTATATGTCTCTCTGTTAGTCTTTTGCCTGATGCCCTGGGTGTTTCTTTAGACTAAACTCCTATGGGGGTGGGGCGGAGGGAAGTGGGGAGTGGTTCATTGAAGTGGCTGGATTGTAGTCTGCAGTGGGGGGGAAGGGCTGTGAGATTGCACTGGCACCCTGGCTGGAGGAGGGCTGCAGACCAAACCAAATGTCCATTGTGCTCTGAAAAAGGTAGGCCTGTAGCCAAATGCAAGTTTATGGCAATATTTTGTGTTAGTGTCCATATAGTGTGTGTGTATTCTGAATTTCAAGACCCTAAATGCGAAGAAACTGCCTGATGACACCGTTGTCACTGTTGAGCATTTTGAAATATGAGCACTTACTACCACCCCTTCCTGATTCACAAGCCAAGTGACAGTGAAACCCCTTTCATTGAATTTCAATTATTTTTAATGAAAACTTCAAACTAATATTTTCTTATGGAACATAATTAGCGAGGAAGCGCATATGTTGTGTCTGTATTAGCAGTGTACCTTGCTTGCACGCCCCCTCATCCTCCCGGAACTGAGACACAAGGCTTATTCTTCTTGTACTCTGAGCCTGCCACTTAAATTCTTACATATTCATTCTTGAGAATTAATTTTCAAATATTGGACAGTTATAGACACTAACAGCATATAAACCAAAGACATGGTCAGCTGTTTTCTTCATGCACCATGGTCCAGGAATATGGAATGGTATATGCAGTGACATGTACGTTGAAACCACCTTCATGAAGAATGGCCGCGGCCATGGTGGAATCACTGAGATCACCCTGAAACCAGAGACTCTTGAGATTGGATTGTTAGCCTCCACATATGCAGCTACTGTAGCTGGTGGAAGACATTGCAAACATAAATGGCAACCAGGAGGCGCAAGTACAAGAGATCCACAAAGAAGGAATGAAATAAAGGATTTCTGCAGCTGCAAGGGTCACAGGGAAGCCACTAGTAAGAAGCTAACGCTGTGCATTGATTCCTAAGATGCCCCCCGCCATAAACCCTCACAGGCAATAATAAATGTTGTCAGTGGTAAAGTGGCACCACCATCAGTCAATGTAGATGACACAGGTATAATTGGAATTCACCAAATGCAAGAATTTGAATGTAGCTGTCCCACAGGGTTCTATGACACAATATCAAGGTTAGTAGAGACATTGGCAGTGACAGCAAAGTATGGACAGGTTGGTGCAACAAAGGTAGTTAACACTAACATTTATTCAAGAGTGATGGGCCTACAAGCAAGTTCACGAGAGGTTGACATCAAGAATATTTTGTCACATGAGTAGGCTCCTGTACCAACGTCAGTGTTTACTGACACTGGCGACATGAGAATTGGCAAGGCTAAGGAAGCAGATGTTAATAGACATACTCCACAAGAAGTCACCTTCATGGCCATTGAGGGTTCTGGAGTTCTTTGGGTATTACGCTGGCCAGCAAGTGGTATCATCAAGGACGTTGTGACCAATTTCAGATTCTACCCTGAACACAAGCAGTAGGTGATATATATCTTTTCTTTGACATGTACCAAGATTTCAGCACAAAGTGTGTCACAAGATCTAGCAGAACTACAGAAGCACGCAGAGTGCATTAGTTGAGCACAAGTACACAGCTGCCTCCACAGAAAGTTGTCTTGATGGTAACTGACAATAAGAAACAGCTGATTGACATCATTTGTACAGAACTCATTCGAGGCAAGAAGCTTCACCAATGACACATTCCAAAGCACAAGCCAGTCATCACAGTCGGAGACAATACTCCAGTTTAAATCAACTGGGAAGGTGGGGTGATCAACCGAGAAGATACGGCCTCCTCACATGAAGAACCTGACAGCATCCCTGTCCAACAAATGGTGACGGTTGCAAAAGAGAAACTGGTGGGAATATCAGTATTATCAGATGACACCAACATATTTGTCTTACTCTTGCACCATTGCCTTGAATGGGGCCTAACATCTTTAGTGATTAAGAATGCCCCAAGAGAGAGCTGTAATAAGCATCCATGCTATTGTGGATGCTTATTATTGTGAATCCGATGAAGTGGGCATTCACCCACGAAAGCTTATGCTCCAATACATCTGTTAGTCTTAAAGGTGCCACAGGACTCTCTGTTGCTTACCACAACATTTACCAAGACTGTTAGCTGCCCATGTACTTTCAGCCTGATATGGTAGCTTCCTATTTTATCCTTCACAAAGGCACTGTGTTGAAGAGAGTCTGCCAGCTGGATACACCCTTTCTCTGCAAGTGACATCAGTGCAGCAATGCCTGCTGCCATCGAACAGACAACCAAATTCCTGGCTGCAGGCTATGGACAATGAAATTGTGCCCCCATGGCAGAAGTACAGCTGAAATCATGGGCAGCAAACATCAGCACCAACGCTCAGCTCCTTACCACTCCTAACTGAAGCACTTACAGAAAATGTAAAATGAGCGCATCTTCAGGCAAGTGTGTAGAAAAGTGTTTCGGATCTAAACACCCCCTCTCCGCACTAGACCCACTGCAGCATTTGGTTAAAATTGTTATAATGATTTTGTTGACTATATATATTTATAATTTGAATATTTTTCACATTAAAAAGAGTAGCCACTGTATCAAATGAAAGTGAAGTCCGTGCTATATCCCAAGGCCCCTCCTCATACATGACTCTCATTCAAATATGTATTGTTAATGATTGACATTGCAAATGTTAAATACTTGCATTTCATGTATTTAGAGCTTTTCCACCTTGATTTATATGCCCCAAATTATGCAAACTCTTACTAATTGGGGGTGGAGGGTTGGTGAGGGATGAAAAGGCTTAGCAGTGATAGTGTCATCAAGCAGATTCTTAAGGTGTGTGGTCTTGAGATACAGAATCCACAAGAGAACCGTGTATGGCCCCTAACGCAAGGTGGACTGGTGTGGCTGCCGGACTAAGCCTGAGATTTTCTGTGGTTGGCAGGAGCCTCTTCCTGAGTCTAGGGTGCGGTGAAGCTACCCGCAGTGGGGCTGGTAAGGGGAGGGTTATCAGCAGTATAAGAAGTGGTTTCTAGATTCCAAGACACTGCATAATAGTTTAATAATGTAACGTTGGGGTGAGTGGCTTGCCCAGTCCCCTCCCTCTCCCAATCCAGAGGTCCTCACTAACTCAGTAACCTTGAAGTGTATTTGTCACCTTCCAGCATTAGAGAGAGGGAGTATTGAATCCCAAAGTGCTTAGCTTGCCACTGAATGCAGCCTTCTGTGAGCTGGGCAGTGGTAGCCGTTTGACAGCACTCGGCAGGACAATAACTTTTTGAGCAGGAAGGAGAATGGCGTCCATCTGAAATGGGGTGAAACGTAATATCCCAAGTTGGAATTTAGCCCAGACGACTCTTGTGAAAAGTACCAGGAGATCTTTAATGAGCACAAGTGGTTTGGAGGTCAGTATCACACCTCTGATAGAGAGCGCCTCCATGAGCATGGTGTCCCCGAGCAGCATGGAGGGGCGCTGGGGTCAGTACTGATTCCAGTGCAAGAGTGCCCCTTACTGAATCACCATGATCACTCCCTATGCACTGGAGTGGATTTCAAAAGCGCTCAGCTTCCCAACTCTGGCTTTTGACAGTTCTCCTCTAAGGTTTCAAGTGGTAGTTGCCCCAAAGCTGCTGTCCCCTCCCAGACTCATTGCAGTGAGTCTCTTGCTGTCCAGTCATTGTAGTTCTGATCTTGCTTTCCCTTTCAGTGCCAAACACTCCATAAACCATTATCTCCGGTTCTGTGCTGGGCCTGTTTCCTGACTCTGATCCTATGAACTTGCAGCAGGTGTGGAACATTCTTTTCTGTCGCACTTGGGCTCTGCCTCAGGATCTCCCGTAGGTGATGGGGGACGTTCTTGTATAAAATACTTGAGTGGATGCTGAGCTCCCAAAATGGTCTCTAGACTTTGCCTTTGTGATCTTGTGAACCTGGGTCTGAGGTGTCCCAGAGGATGGGTGCCTGGGACTGGAAGATCTTCCAGCAAGAGTGCACAGCGATGTCCCAAGTATTAGCGTCAGGCTGCTCTTCCCCGCTGTCACCTGCCGCTGACTGTGTGAGATGTTCCTGCCTCAGCACTGGAGGGGGCCTAGGCTTAAACATGGCTGCCCATTGTGCTTACAGTGACTCTGCAAAGGCAGCAAATGGAGATTACTAGGTGGTCTGAGCCAGTCGATTGCTTTGAATCCATCCAGGATGGAGGTAGGAGAAGTCGGAAGGGGAACACAGCCCCCAGAGTGGAGCAGAGAGCAGGGCTGCTCTCTGAAGTAGGGGGGCTTACAACAGAGCTGGGAGCCAAGATGCTGGGTGCTAACAGCCTGATGCAGCTTTCACTGGCTTCCATAAGAGCTGGGTTGGGTACAGAGTAAGGGCTTGTCTAACAGCTCTTTCTGACTAACTAACGTTCGGATACCTGTATTCCAGGCTAAGGGTGCTTACAAACTCGATAGTTCAGAAGAGACAAGTGCGCGTAACCTCAGGGCCTCTTGTCCCAACAGTTTGCATCGCACTGTAGGAAACCATCTCTCTCTACTCCCTGGCTCTCCCTCTGCAATGACAGGGCTGGAGCTCCCATGTCGCGAGCTGCTGAGCCCTCTGATGCAGCCAAGGCCTGTACTCTGGCAAACTGCCACGCAGTCCTGTGGCAGATTCTGCTGCAAGCTGTCTGTGCTGCAGCATCCTCACTTCACGGGAGGAGATTCGAAGCGACTCTTTTGCCCTCTGCTGCAATGTTCTTTTCTGTTCTTTTCTTTTCCATTGCAGCATTAATGATGTGGAGCATGTGCGGGATGCAGCTGGGCAGAAGGGCCTGAATCTTGTTACCCTGAGTGGTGCGCTGGCAGCACTTCAGCACATGCTGAGCTAGGCAGGTTTTCACCAAATGGGATTGGCAAGGGGCATGTAGAGCTTTCTAATCCTCCCCACCCCCCACATTTGCCATCTGTGAGATTGACTCCCTTCTCTTCTCCAGCCCCAGAGTGCCCCTCCCATGTCCCCTTGTACAAAGAGAGTCCCTAATGCCAGAGACTAAATATGGTCCATCCTAAGGGCTCCCAATGCCTCCCAAGCCCAGAGACCTCAGGCTAAGGTGGGCTGGGCTGACTGCCCCCTAAAGTCACCTGCTCCGACCTGAAGCTTCCCCCACCACTATTTTCAGGGTTGATTTCTTGCACATTGGCCCATCCCCCTTCACTCCCCCATAATAATCCAGGATGTGCCCAGCTCTCTGGCCTAATCCATAAAGCGATGCCAGTTCTCCCTGCCAGCCCACTTTCTTTCTGCCTCCCTCTCCTCCCAGCCTGGCCTGTGCACGTGCGAAGACCTGGCCATTTCTGCCCTGACATAAAGGAAACAGTCTATCTCCCGTGTTTTCTCAGTCACGTTAATAGGCTCTGAAACACCTGCAAGTAGCTGGGAGCAGCAGCTAACCGGGTAGTGCTGTGGCCACGTGATTGGAGGAGAAGCAAAGCAGAGCTCAGCAGCTCTGGCTCTGACACAAGGAGGCCCTAATCCTGCAAAGTGTTGAGTGCCTTTAGGCCCCAGGTTCTAAGCGAGCTGGGACCATGCAGGGTAGGAAGCTCACTCTGCCTCTCCCTGCCTACCTAACTGCCTCCTTCTGAGCAACACAATCTGCAGAAGGGGCAATCCCTGAGTCCTGGCCCCCTGAATGGGATCATCAAAGAGCGTTGGGGAGGAGGACTTAAGGTGCCTGCAGACACATTACAACTTGCTCACCTGGCAGTGGCTTGAGATGTGCTGAAAATTCCCAGCCCTATGAACTAGCACCTTCCACCTGATGCCACAGCTGCCCCCAGCATGGCTGTTCCCTGGGGAAAAGGCTGGCAAATGCATGGTGCCTGCCTATGGGTAAGTGGTTAAGGATTTGCTCAGCTGTGTGTTGTGGGCTGGGGAATTCCCCTAGGGTGATCAGGACAGTCTGTATTCTCCGCACTCGCATTAGCATGCTGGGAAAGGCTGGAACACGGAGTGCTCTTCAGAGCCACATGTCTGCAGCTCTCTGTGTGCCTAGAAGAAGCCATGTTATTTACCAGTGGAGTCTGCCTTCTGAGTCCCCCCGAAGGCTGTGTGGGCTGGCTGATGTGTGCCTCTGAGGGGCCCCAGCTGGTTGCCTTGTCCACAGTCTCTAAAAAGAGAAACACACCAGATGCTTTCTCAAAAGGGAGTTTGCTCACCAGGCATGTTAAGCAGTGAGCAGTTGGGATCACTGAGTGGCTGAAGGGGTGGACAGAATGCAACTGCCTTCCTTGGATTTGACCTGACTCTGGGGCTGGCTCCCCAATGCCTGGGAGAATGCAGTGCAATCAGGGTGCTGGTTTTAGTCTGGCTTCAAGAGAGAGCATTTTCATTGGAGCAGCTCCCCCGATCCCTGGAGGGAAGAATGCTACCTACTGAATCCACTAACATCTCTCCCTGCAGCACAGTAAAGTACCCCCTAGCACTACTGGGGCATTGGCTCAGTGTTGACTCAGAGGGAGTATTACCCCCTGCTGAGTCATTCACACCATTCTCTGCAGCACAGCACCCCCTAACACCACCCTGTGGCACTGGAGTCAGTACTGACTGGGAAGAGGGTCCCTCCCCAACACCATGCCTGCAGCACTGCACCTCCTAGCCCCATGCTGGGGAACCAGGGGTTAGTACTGACTTAGATGGGAGTGCCAGTACTGGGACACCTGCACCTCTACCTGCAGCACAGCTCCCCCTAGGGACTACTCTTGGGGCACAGGTTTCAGAGTAGCAGCCGTGTTAGTCTGTATCCGCAAAAAGAAGAACAGGAGTACTTGTGGCACCTTAGAGACCAACAAATTTATTAGAGCATAAGCTTTGGTGGACTACAGCCCACTTCTTCTTGGGGCACAGCCAGCCTGTCTGGAAACAAGGTGTCCTGGGCAACTTTGGGAGAGAGGCTCTTTTCAGAGACCCAGGAATTTGGGAGCTGCCCTGCTGCTCCTGCTGCCCCTGTGAGCCTACTGGACTTCCTCCTTCACTGAACGCTACCATCACGTACCTCCCCAAAGTCAGTTCTGGGACCAGGCCTGAGAGTGTCAAATGCCCTTCACTCTATCTGAGGCCAGTGAGAATTGACAGGACACCTCAAGAATTGGCCCTCTGGAGTGCAGGAGGCCCACAGCTGCCATGATGCCTCTTCCTGCATCACCTGCTCTGCGAACTCGCCCTTCCTTTCCAAACAGCTCCATTACAAAGCTTGTGATAAATGACCCCAGAGCTTTTTTCTGTTCTTTGATGCACACAGTGATGGCTACCTGGCTAATACCTGAGGGTGGGGGAAGCTGGATGTGGCTAGCCGTGCAAACCACTAGTGTCATCTCTGGGTAATCCATCCGTGCTGATGCTTTATCTGATCTGACAGCTCCAACACCCTCCCTTTCAGACTAGGGGGGTGGTGACTCATCACTGGATCTGGTATTAACCAACTCCATACTCAGAGGCTATTTATGGGCAGGAGAGAAGCATCCTCAGAGCCAAGTTTGGCAAGTACCCTGTAGCAAAGAGCTCGGTGAACACGTGGGCATGGGCCAAACTTCTCCCTTTGTTCCAGATCCTTTGCCTCCACCAGCGCCAAGCGACTGCTGGCTGCTGGGAAAACATTCTGGGTATGCAAATGAGCAGCCACAGTTAATCCCATCCTATCTCTTAACTCGTGTGCCTTGCAATGCCACAGGAAGAAGCTTTTGGAGCTGCAAAAGGGTGGGGTGGGCAGTGGCCATTCTGGTAGGCATTGCAAAAGAAGTGGGACTCCAGATGAAATTTAAAGAAGCAGCAGGTAGTACAGCGCCCTGGGCAATCTGGAGAGAGATCAGCTCGGGTAGGGTGTTCCATGCAGAGATGGCTGTGGGAGAAGTGGGCAAAGGTAGGTGACATGCTCAATTGCTCCCTATGTGTTTATTCCCCAGGGCTTTCACACCTCTTCTCGGTGGGCCTGGAATCGAGACATTTCTTCTCGGGCACGTTCCCTGGCCTTTCTGTGGTTTGGGGGAAGGGTGATCACTGTGTGTTTGTCTATCTGTTTTTAGTCTTGTTGCCTGTGTGGGTGTTGAGTGGAGCTGGGAATGGCAGCGTGTTCTGCCTGACACTCACTAATCCGCCCACGTGGTCCCACCCACACATCTAGCCAGCAGTGATCAGTGGCTGAAATCAACAAAGTGCAGGGGAGGTGAAGCAGAATCCCCTGACCCCTCCTCTCAGAGCTTGCTCCCCTTGTGTCCTGCTTTCCAGCTCAGACCTGCAGGGCTTTCCCCCTACTGCTCTGTTGCCCAACTGAGTCTCCAGATCTGGCAGGTCTGAGTCTCTGTGCAAGGGGCAGAATAATTGCGATAGCAATGCTGGTTCCAGCACCCTGTGACGAAGTTCATCCTCGTATGTGCAGCACTCTCTCTCCCTTCTGATTGCTGCCACACAGAGCAGATGACACTGGTATTCCACTGGGAGGGGGCAGAGCAGGGAGTTGAACGTGGGCAGCAGTGAGTGAGTTATGGCCTCATTGGCCTAGGAGATTTAGGTTCCAAAACCTTAGGTGTCCCATAGCGTTGCTCACTGTACTGCTTCAGATCCCTCCTTGACTCTGTGGCCAGGAGACAGCGCTGCCATCAGTGACTCGGGCATTGCCCAGTGCATTGTTTCTGTTTGATAACAGCTACCGAAGGCACACTGTGCTGCAGGGACTTGTGAGTGGGAGACACAGAGCCTGGTCTCCATTTGGGTCCGACATAGCCAGAGTTTGACCGTCTTTGCCACCGAGCGGCTGTTTGGTGCCCTGTGTGAAATGGGTTTAGTGCTTCCTAGTGGGACAAGAATCCACACTGCAGAGCAGCTGGCCCCCGGAGGGCCATTCCTGCACAGGGGCCAACCCTGGAATGGGCTGTGGAGGACAAACTGTTCTCTTGCCCTAGAGGGGCCCTCCCAGGACAAGGTGAGCGGGAGGCTAGCTCTGCTCCTGCCCCTCCTCTGGGGATATACAGAAACCCTTAGGCACCAGGGTTGTCAAGCCAGGACTAAACTCAATTCAAAGCGAAGGCTGCTGGGGGTGAGTGGGGCCAGGACAGGTGAGGGTGAGAGGGGTCGCCTTCCTGGAGTTGTACCATTCATTCCCAGTGTGTGTCGTTCAGCTGGCCGACTCTTCCCTATATCTGAATCATGACCATGCTCACACTTGTCCCCTGGGTCTCTTTGTCCCAGCAGGGCATGCGGTGGGGCCTGTACGCACTCCTAAGCTAACCATGCCTCAGACACCGTCACAGCTCAGTGGGGAGCAGAGCTGTAAAGGCCTGGTAGGAGCTGTGTTATCTGTGTTTGGGGGTTGAGCAATTCTGTATTTTACTTTGTACTGTGCTTTTTTCCCCATGTATCTGGCGAAGCACCTGCGAGGGGACACCAGGTACTCCCTTTTCTTGCCTGTATACTGCAGTGAGGTTCCCCTACCCTACAACAAGAGAACACCCCAGTTTTCTTCAGCACTACCAAGAGGGCTGGCTGAACACCAGTGTCAGCTGGCCTGTTTTGAGCTCTGGCTATCATACGGTATTTGAGAGGGGACACGCTTCCATTCTCCTCCCCACATGGCACAGGTCCCTAGATGGGCTCCTACCGCTTCAGCAAGGGGCATGGAGAGAAAGTGAGTGTCCTAGCCCTCCCCGCCCCCCCACGACACTCCAGAATCCCACCAACCCTTATTGAAAGCACCCAAGTATTCTACAGTAAGGTTCTCACAGGCTCTCACTGACTCTTGAGGTAGCTGGATTCCCCACAGAGGGGTTATATTTCTACCTAGTGCTTGTTGCACAGCGAAAGAGAGACTCTTCCCAGACTCTTCTTCATTTCAGCGCTTGTGTCTCTGAGTGTGTATGGCTATGAGTGGGAAGGAGCTCAGCGGATAGAGCAGGCCAGTCGCTGGCCAAGGAGAGGTGAAGGGGGTGAGCGTTGTCTGACTCTCTCTGAACGCAGGATGTTTTGAAGCATTTCTAGGTATTAGGGAGATCCTTTACCCTTGGCTGCTGTGGTGTGGTGGAGGGGAAGGCAGGATAACCCAATAGGCAAGCATTGGACTACAAAGCAGGAATCCTGGGTTCTGTTCCCAGCCCTGCCACTGATTTCCTATGTAACTTGGGAAGTCACTTTAACCCTTTAGTTTCTCTAGCTGTGAAATAGGAGTAGTGACTGTCACCAGCCTTTTTAACACTACAGATGAGTGTTAAATGTTGCTGAGGCAGTAGGGTAAATGACACCCAACAAGCAACTGGTCCTTGCCTTGGGGATCTTACAGTCTAATTAGTTAATGTTTGTTTGGTGCTTTGCTAATGTAAAGTGCAGCCTAAGTGCTAAATATTATTACGGTAAAGGCACAGTGTGTGCACAGCAAGATATCGAAATACAGACCAAAGGGAGACTGGAGTTAGAGCAGGACAGCTTCACACAACGAGCACGGGCAATGGATGTATGAGGTTTGAAGGCCAGGGTCTGGTGGGAAGGGAGGAGCTACACTTCCGCTCTCCCAAGGTTCCCCTTTCCTAGTGCTTGTACGCTCCCTGCTGAGGAATTGCAACTACTCCGCCTGCTTACCTACATTTGGAGGAAGAGTTGGGGAGAAGCACCACATTCTGTTTTCAACACACTGCGACAAACAGGCACTTTCAGCCCGGCAGATCCATGTTGTAGATGACATGTGCTCTTAGCTGCTTTTCTTAAAGTCTCCATGAGAGAGAGCGCAGAGCATGGCCTGACCCTCCATCCTGAATCCTCTCAAACCGCTCCCTGGCAGACAAACTTCTTGTGTGGAGAAGTGCAACACACAGAACAGAATCCCAGCTGCCTGCTTGACATGTTGCCTCCAGAAGGTTTGTGTTTCTGTAACAAGGGCACTTGCTAAATCCATTTTTCAACTCCAGTTAGTAACTTTTGTGGAAAAGTCCATTGTTTTCATTGCAGAGTTGACAACAAACCCATATTCTTTCCTGGGGTTTTTTTATTTTGCAATTTTTTTTTACAGTTTTGTCAAAATGTGGGTTGGATTTTTTTTTTAACAGCAGCTTTCAAATGTTGACATTGTTGTATGCTCACACCCGAGTTTCCAGTAAACAGAACTTGTGGAAAACCATTTCAGTAAGGATCAGGACAGAGATTGCAATTAAAAATATTATGAAAAATTTCACAAAAACAAAAATCTGAGCATGTCAACTGCTCTCCATGAAAACTTTCAGCTGAGAAAAAACGACAGTGTTCAACCCAAAACTTCTTTTTTGAAAAATTTGTCAGCTCTACTAAACACATACAAATATCTTGATTGCCAGCCTAGCTATGAGAAAACCATTAGCCCTGAATACACTGGCCCTAGCTGATTGTATCGTCCATAGGGAACAGTGATATCGGATTTATATACTCTCTGCTGGGCTTCTGCCAATAGTCTCTCGTACACATGCACACACATGTCTGTCTGACATTACATCCAGAAGAGGGCAGTGGTGATACAGACGCAATAGCCACTACAGAACATATCCTCCAGTCTCAGTAGCACCATTCTTTTAAGGGATCTGAAATGTGTGTGGTTGAATTCCTATCTGCTTCTTACAAAGGCAGCTCCCCATCCCTCCTCATCCTCACTGCCACCTCAATATGAATTACATTTCACAAAGATGCTAAGGCTGCAACTCCTGGAATGGCAGGGGTATAGACACACCTGCATGTACCCTGCAGAGTGAGATAATGGTAAATCTTGAGGGTGTGTGCAGGGTTGTGGAATAAGCACCAAACTATTCATATGAAGATCTCAACAAACTTTATATACAGTGATCACTTTATCATCCGCGAAGATACAGCCACCTCTGGGGTGGGATGAGACAGCTGTTTAACACACTACCTACCAGTTCTTGAGAGGAATGAAGGTGAAAAGCATAGGCCAGTGTAAAATGAGGATGCTGTACCATGCATGGGGGGAGGGGTTGTGACGCATAGGTAATTAGTGTTCATAAAATGCTTTGAGAGCCTGGGATAAGAGGCAAAATTTATAAAGAGCAAAGTTAAAAGGTGATTTTTTTTTTTTTTTTTTTTACGCCAGGAGTGGTCTCTTTTGCGAACTTCCTCTCTAGCCAAACATACTCTCCTCTAATATCCCTTCATGCTTCACAAACAACTTCCTATTTTCAAAGCACTTTCCAAGCAGCGTCCCAATCCCTCTTGTGAGTTGGCTCAGTGCCATGATCCCTGTTTTACAGATGAGGAACTGAGGCACAGAGAGGAAAAGTCCTCACCTAAGGCTCACCACACAGTGACTGAGTGGCAGAGCTGGGATTAGAACCTAGCAGCTCCCAGGCCTGTGTTCAGACACTACACCATGCTCCTGCTTCCCAGTGGGGGGCAAGGGCTTGTAGTATTGTACCAGTCTCTCACTGAAATGTTTTTTCTGGAGAAGCTATAGCCGATGCCAATCAAACCCCATGCAGTAGGGAAGAGCCCTTCCATGCTCTACGGTGACACTGCTCTGACCCTTGCTGGCTCTGAGCCTGGCAGGTAACCAGCTGCTTATTACATACCCCAAGAGGCAGGACAGGAGACTGTTCCACCTCCCTTCCTCCCCTCTCGCAAGCTGTGCCCTCGCTAGCCCAAGCCAACAGCCTCCCTGCAGCAGGAGTGACTAAATAGCTAGTGCTGAATCGTATGAATTTGATGAATGACTGCAGTGGCGGGGTGGGGGGAGGGAGGCTTGTCGGGTCTCTCTCCCACTGTGTCTGTCACTCTAGATGTTGAGCATCCCTGCTTCGTGTGGCACCATGACAGCGCAACGCTGCTAGCGCTTGGCGGTAGAGAAGACTGAACTAGGCTGAGGGAGGACGTTGATTCCACCTGGAGGACCTTGGTCCCCCAGAGCAGAATTAAGCATAGAAATGAGAGCTGGGAAGGATGCCCTGAGACATCTAGCCCATCCAACCCCCCCCCGTCCCTCCCCCCCCCCGCTGTCAGCCAGTGCAGGGCCGTCCCCGGCATCCCCAGAGATGCAGGAGGGAGCAGAGAAGTAGGGGCAGGCTGCCAATTCTTCATGCATCAGAGCCCACACACATGCCGTAATGGCCCCAATGTCCTGAGACCCATCTCTCGTCTTGTGTCTCCAGAGACTTCTGGCCACAGCTGCTGCGTGGAGGAGAGTTTCCCAGCTACCAGGCTGCTCGTGAGAAATTTAGCAGGAGGTGTGGGGGGAAGGGAGGAATTGACAAAACCTTTCACCACCCCTCCACAAGCAGCTGCTGCTGTCCTCGGAGTGACTCCGTCACTAGCCCCCGGTGTGACCCCTTCCAGCCACCTCAGCCGGTATGTGACATTACAGGAGACTTTTGCCTTTGTGTGGCTTGTTGGTTTCAGAAAGCAAATCTCGGGGCTCTGCCCCTGGGTTCATGTGACTCTGTAGCAGGGTTTCCTAAACGTGGGCCTGACATGCCTCTCTTGAGAGCAGGAAGATCACTCAGGCTTCCCCTGTTGTCCCTCCATTTAAAATGAGGGCTGTGCATGCATGGGGGTTGGAGGCAGTGGAGCCTTTGAGAAGCATCTTTTAATCGTAAATTGGGGCAGCCCTCTGGTTGGTCGCTAGTGTGGGGCTGTTTCCATTGGGGGACCCGATGAGGAGCTGTCTGTGCATTGGTTTGGGGTCAGAATCTTCAAAATTAGCAGCACAAGATTCCGATCAACCTCCCACTTCGGCTCCAGCCTGCGCTGGCCAGTAGCGGGAAAGCAGACAGCAGCCCCTGCTCCCCTCTGCACCCCTTCTGTGATTCTCAAACTACAGCACCCTCCTTGGTGAGCTGCAGAATGAAACCTTGGGAGAAATAAGTAGGGGGGGGTGACTGGAGGGAGGTCCTGAGAGATTTGGGGGGGTTGAGCAGGAAGTGGGAGTTGTCGTGTGCATGGGGAAGAGAGTCTCTCATTTGTTCTGCAGATTGAAAGATGGGGTGAGCCCCTGAATTTGTGAATGTTTGTAAAGCTCCCTAGAGCTCTTGGGCATTCTTGGCCAGTTATGCAGAGTTCAACTGAGATGTCATGGGTGAGGTTTGTCTTGAGTCTGACGAGGGATCAGTTTCCACTGCAAAGCATGAGACTTGGTTCCCCTCCTTTGGCTCCCCAGAACTAGCTTTCAGGAATCCCTGAAGGGCAGCTTGGGTCACAGGCAATTGGGCCATGGCTGGTGGAGGACTGCATCCAGTGGGACTTGCTCCCCTCTGCACACATCTCACTCCTCCCCTTCACACTTCTAAAAGCAAATCTGAACCCTCTTTCTCCCCTTCAGAATGTTTTCAGTCTGGCCTGATCAGCCCCGTATTTATCACATTTCCGTCTCCCTTTTCTCCAGCAGCTGACCCTCTACATTTGTGGCATTCATTTCCAGTGTGACAGGGCAGTGTATGCTAATGTTAACTCATGCTGTCATTGATGAAGTGGGTGCCCTGAGCACCATGGTAGGGCACTTGAAAAATATCATTTATCTCACTCATTTAATGTTGTTATTGGTCACAAAATTATCCAGCCCTTTAGAAGAAAACAATCCAGCATCTCACACTCTGCCTTCCTGCGGCTGAGAGTTCCACAAGTTGATCATACAATGGGGTGGAGGAGAGAGGGAGTCATCCCTTTTATTTGTCCTCGGTAAAACTGGCTCTTGAGTTTTGCCAAGTCTTCAGCAGCAAAGGAAACTGACTCCTCTTTAATCTCCAAGGACTAGACAGAACCCTCTTGTGAAGAATGGACTGATGCCACGTTCCTTTGCACAGTATCTTTCAGACCAACTACTTATGGAATTAGGTACCAAATAATCAGCAGGGCAGGGTGACGCTAAGAGGCCAGAGAGAAAAGAGATGGAACATGGATCGGGTGGAGAAATATGGGGAGGCTGTTGCAGATTCTGGGAGCTGCAGAGGGTAATGCTGTCTCACCAACTTGGTAGCACTGTACAGAGGGACAATGAGGAGCCTGGTAGTAGAATGACAGAGAAGGTGAGCAGGGGAGTAAAAAGAGGGACAGGCCTGGAGGTCCTCTGAGCTATAGCCCTGGAGCTTTTAAAAACGAAGACTGCAGATTTGAATCATCCCCTGAAATGCTCCTGGAGCCAGCAGTGCTCGGTGAGAGGGCGGCAATGGGACTGCTCCTCCTTGTGCATTGGAGCAGGTGGTAGCAGCACTGTGCAGGTGCTGGAGTCTGGAGAGCTGGAGTCTTGGGAGGCCATAGAGAAGGAAGCTGCCATAGCAGAAGTGAGAGGAGTGGAAGGTCTGGCTAAGATGTCGGTAGAGGCGCAGCGGCAGCAAGGCTGGAAAGGTGGTAGGGTCAGATTGCCAGACAGGAGAGGTAGGCACCATGGTTAGAGACCGTAGGTGCAAATAGAAGATTTGAGTCAAGGGTGGAGCTGGGGCCGAATCTGTGTACAACAGACCCCTAGTGATCCTAAGGTCCCAGGGGGTTCCCCAGCCCTTCAGACAATTGAGAAAGACGTTCCAGCAGGGTCTCTCGATTGCAGATTGCTGGCCGACTCCCCTGATTATAGGGGACAGCAGGAGAGGACATTAGTAGTTTTGTGTTAGGTCTCTGGTCAGGGGCTATAGGCACCATTTCAATCAAAGCATTTCTTGGTGGGACAGTTGCATGTGGAATCTGGGTCTGATGGGCAGTGTGTAGTTCTTTGAGAGAACCATGTAGTCCTAATGCAGAAGGCAACATATCCCAAATCACTGGGGTCTGATCTCTTTTCAGGACTTGGAGGTAGTGATTTTCACACATGGCTTAATTTCCCTAGCCCATTAACAAGGTAATGACTAGATCCATAGGCTATGTTCACCTCACAGAAGCTCACACTGTGTAAGGGCTATGGGATGTGAGAGGAGGCTCAGATTTCCTGAATCTGCTGGCCTGGTGATTGGTCCCAGATCTGATCTCATTGATGGAGAGGCAGATTTTCTGCTCACATCTGGGATCTGATGGGATTAAAGCCCACTCCAAATGGCTGTGAGCAAAGGAAAAGTTTCCCAAACAGATTCCAGTAGGGATAATCAGAGTGAGGTAACAAAGGGTCCTGTGGCACCTTTAAGACTAACAGAAGTATTGGGAGCATAAGCTTTCCTGGGTAAGAACCTCACTACACCCCTCTGATACTTGACAGAGTGAGGTAGAGACTCTGGGATATCAGTCTCAAGGAGCTTGCCATCCCAGCACTAAGGTGTGGGCTCAGAGAGGTGGGGGTAGAGGGGCTTGGTAAGGTTGAGTAGGAAAATATGGGAGGAAGCTTTTCTTGCACCAGTAACTCCCTCTGCTGGAGACCCAGCTGGCACTGCTGGGAGTGCAGAAATTTACCCTCCTGACCACTCCTTGGCACTGTGATGCCTGGATCATGAAGGAAAATGAGCAGAATGCCAAACACTGCCTAGTGCTGAGTTGATGTTCTTGGGGGCAAAGAGCAGCATGCAGCTGAGGTTGAAGGGGCTTCCTGTGATGTTCCCCTCTGGTGTTATCTGGACCGGTGATCTGCTAGGTCACTCCAATCCTTGACTCTGGGAGCCAACCTGACCCTGCTCTGCTGGGAGAACCCCCGACTCCTGGGCTGTTCACGCACAGCCTCTGGCATGTAAACTGCTCCTTGGATTGTGCAACCAAATGACATTAGCCCATATCTCTGGTCCCAGACACAACCCTAGGAACCTCCGCCTTGCAGTGTCCAGTTATGCCCGCTGGACGCTGCAAGCTTATGTAAGTTCATCAGTTTAACAAAGAAATTGATATGTACCAGGTTTGTTATCCCAAGGGGAGTTTTTGACACGCTTCAAACCAAACACGCTGCTTCAGGTAGAATAAACTCACTACTGAAGATAGGGCTTTACCCCGAGAAGTGTGGGCATAGGCGCCGACTCCGTGGGTGCTCCAGGGCTGGAGCCCCCATGGGGAAAAATTGGTGGGTGCTCTGCAATAAGCAATGCTCTGCACCCACCAGTAGCTCCCTGTCCTGCCTCCCCGCCCCAGCTCACCTCCGTCTCCTCTCCTGAGCGCGCCACTGCGTCCTGCTTCTCTCCCCTTACTCCCAGTGCTTGTGCCACGAAACAGCTGGGAGGGAGGGGGGAGGAGGAGGAACGCAGCACGCTCAGGGAAGAGGCGGGGTCAGGGTGGGGATTTGGGGAGGGTCCAGTAGGGGCAGGGAGGGGGTGGAGTTGGGCCAGGGTCAGGGCCAGGGGCGGGGGGAGGGGGACATGAGCACCCACCGGTCCCAATAAAAGTTGGCGCCTGTGAGTGAGGGTGAATTTCATAGAGAGACAGAATGAGTAAAGACTCTACCTCCTGCCCAGTGGTGCAAGTTGGGTGGTACGGTATGGTACGCTATACCAGTAAGCTATTTATAGCCAGTACACCACACCGGAAAGTCACAGGAGGTGCATAATGTGGGGCTGCCGGGCGGCCCCATGCTGGCAACTCCTCCGGCGCGGCTGTACCACCCCCAACCCTTTCACGCAGCTGCGTGCCTGTGTCTCCTGTCCGGGGTCTGTACAGCAGCCCCACCAGAGGACAGGGCTGGGGGTGGGGCTGGGAGTGGTACAGCCGCGCTGGAGGAGTTGCCGGCGTGGTGCCACCCGACGTTTTGCCTCTTTTGCCACTGGGGTTCCGGAGCGCCCTGCGGTTCACAAGTGTCCGGCGCAGCGGGAGGAGGACGGAGCCCCCCCCCCCCCCCCCAGGTAACGTGGGATGGATCATGGGGAGGTGGAGAGCGCGGGGCACTGGGCTGGGAGCACGGTGGGGTCAGGTGAGGAGTCATGTGGGGCACTCACGTGCCCCCCCCCCTTTAACTGGGTGGCAGCGTACCAGTAAGAAATGAATTCTACTTGCACCACTGCCCCAGCCCCACAGTGTAGTTTTAGTGGGTCCTGCTTTGGGTATCCTGTTCCCCTATTGTACTCCCCTTTGCCCAAGTGCGAAATTGGGAGTGCCCTGGGCAGGGCATGGTGTGTTTGCGCCTTCCTGCCAGACTGTGTTGAAGCACTTTAGAGGTCACTGTGCCCTCCTCTGGTAAAGCCACATCTCCCACGATTGTGCTGAGCTCAGCACTGGGATATTGACGTACCTGTTCCAGCCTGAGCTTGTTATTGATCCCTGTCTGTGGTGCTGAGTCAATGTAACCAGCTCAGTTTCCCTTGCCTACCCCTCTAGGGTCACCACTGACCTTCCACTGATCACACAAAGTCATAGGTCTGAGCTTTAGCAACTCTTCCCAGTTTGGGGGTGGGGAGAGAGGGGGGGTTTAAGGGACATTGATTTGACAATACATCTCTCCCCACATTCCACTCCTGCAAGCTGGAGGGAATTCCTCCAGCACATACCTAGGAAGGGCAGAGGGGAGAAGAGAGCAGGGAAAGTGTAGCTCAGGAAGCAGTGTGATGTAGTGGCCAAAGCATAGAACTGGGAATCAGGGCTGCTGGGTTCTAATCCCACGTCTTCGGTTGGCTCTCTGTGACCACCATGAGCCAATCCCTCTTAGCCTCTTTGTGCCTCTGTTTTCTTACCTGCAAAACAAAGCTGATAGCCCCACTGGGAGATAGATAAGGATTATGATCAGCTCTAGGCAAATACTGTCCCCCAAAGTGGCTGACTATTCATATGAATTTTACAAAGGATTTGCTTTGGTGTGTTCATGGTCTTTGTGCATTCACTTTCCATGAATACCCTAGCAAGTGAGTTTGCTGGCAGGGATGTTCAAGAGAAAGAACAACATTCACGTAAAGCAAATTTCATATTTATAATGGGACATCTGATTCTTCATGTTACGCTCATCCAGTCAGACACCAGAAACAAACGTGTCCAGAAATTTGCAGAAATTGTCTGGCAAATCACTTTGAATAACACATCTAAAAGAATCGCAGGCCATTCATGGACAGTTTATGGACAGGAAAAAAACAAAATATGCCAAATGAATGATGAATTATGCATGATTCTACCCATGCTAGCTTTAAATTTACTTAATTCTTTTCTTGGCTGTAGTGACCTCCTTTGGAGGGTCTCAATGTCCTGTACAATGTGTTGTTATTAATGTGGGAAGGACACAAGATCTGAAGGAGGAACATTTTGTCCAAACACAAATATCTGTATTAAGTGAGAAAAACTCAGGGCAGGTCACAGATTTATCTATAAATCGAATACAATTTCTTATTTTATTGTGTATATATTTCTTTGCCATCTTTAGGATCTCTCGCTTGTCATCTTGGTTAGGCAAGCAATGCACTGTGACTTTTGCTTTTCTGCTAAACACTTTTTTATTGTAACCTCATCAACCAGGCCCTGGCCCCAGCTCATTCAGCTGTTTCATCCACCTGTTGTGCTCTGCCTGACATGCAGATTGTGAGCTCTCTGGGGCAGGGACCATTGTCTTTGGTCCATGTCTGTACAGCGCCTAGCACAATGAGGCCCTGTTACTTGGTTGGGGTTCCTAAGTGCTATGACAATACAAATAATAAATAATAATAGAAGGTTCTCAAAGAACTTTATAGACATTAAGGCACAAACCCACGTTGTAGATCAGAGTTATCCCCATTTTACAGATGGGGAAACCGAGGCACAGAGTGGGGAAGTGATTTGCCCAGGGTCATACAGTGAATCAGTGGCACAGCTGGGAATAGAACCTGGTCTCCTGATTTCATGTCTCTGGCTTGTTCTATTAGAATATGCTCACTTCTTAGTATAATCTATGTGGTCTTTCTTCCCAAAGACGTTTACAAATTCTCTGTAATCCCTGCATACAACATTGAAATGCAACCACCTCTGGCGCAGAACACAGGAGTTGTTTTACAGCACACAACAATACTACACAACAGTTTAGAACAGAAGGGAAGCATAACCATGCATCCAGCTGAAAATTTCAGGGGAAATTTAGGGAGGCAGACTCCTAAACACATCCAAAAGAGATAAGAGTTTAAACCAAAATCCTTTATCCTATTAAGGGAAGTTGGGCAAGCTAGTTTTGGGGTACAGAGAGCTGTATTCTTCTTGGTTATTTATACTTATGTTATTCAACTGAACAGCTTGGAAAGGGGTAAATCGGTGTCTAAAAGGCATTTAACTCAACCCAGCTGTCCCTTATAAAGAAATGATTTAATATGCTGCAGTCGTGGCCCACAATACTGCTGCATACTGTGGTATTAGCACAGTGTTTTAGAATACCAGAGTATTTCACAATGATAATGACATGTGGAAATTAACCCATGTTTTCCAGTAGTAACCTTAAGAACATCTTGTGGGTCAGAATTAAGAATCCTTTCAACATATGTATCGTTAATATGATTATGACTCTGTAAATAATTAGTAACCTCTCCATTGAAAGAGTTCATAAGCATGTCTTGCAGGACAGAGCTAAGGTTGTCATTGGAATGTGTAAGGTGAAATTACCACAATATTATTGCTGACCAAATGTATGAAGCAAGAATCATAGAATATTTATGTAAATTACCTTCAGCTGGTTATTCTCATAGTATGCCTGTAGTTATGTAGTTTGCATCAGAGTGTTAATAACTTCTGCAGCTTTAACTGTAAGGAAACCAGGATGTTTGTTTTGGAACACCTGAGCTGGAAAGGTGCCTGGTGCACTGGTGTCTGGAGAAGGAGACATCTGGGGTGGGATTGAGGTTGATTTAAAAGTTCTGGATAATGCACTGGAGCCAGCTCAGGGCTCTGGGCTGTGTGATGGGACTAGAGGGATTGTAATGAGGCTGAGTTGGGGCTGCGATTGAGTTGCAGAGGGGCAGGGTCCTGGGCCTGGATGGGAGGAGGGTGGAATGGAGCTGAACTAGAGGGAGGGCCTGGGTGCTGGGCAGGGGTGCTCTCTTTCTATTCCTAAAATTTCTTACAATCTATAAAGTGCAGCAATAAAAAAGTGAGTTAAGCTCAAGGAGCTGGGGCAGGAGTTGGTTTGGGATATACATGGAGTTGAATTTGGGGGGCACACAGGAGGTTTGCCTTTGGGAGGCATGTGGATAGGAAAACTTAGAGGGAAATGAAATGCAGCATGTACAGGAAGAATCTGCTTCTGGCTGGACGAGGATCAGCAAAGCTATAATCTGCTTCTCTAGATAGCTAGTGGGGAAGGGGGCAGCATCATGGACCTAGTCGGAAAAGACAGCATCCCCCCCATCCCCCGAGTAGCTATGTCCTTTGCTCACCGGTTCTCCCCTGTGGCAGGAAGAGTAAGTAGTGCTCATAAGGAATATAACATAAGGAACATAAGAATGGCCATACTGGGTCAGACTAAAGGTCCATCTAGCCCAGTATCCTGTCTTCTGACATGCTCAGTGGCCACTGCCAGGTGCTTCAGAGGGAATGAACAGAACAGGTAATCATCAAGTGATCCATGGAAACAGTCATGGGCTCTAGCTCCAGGAAAGCGGGTCAGAGGTAGGACAGGAGTTGCAGGTTGCTAGGAGCCTCCTTGTTTATTTGCTAAAGATCCAGCAGCTCCGTCCATCAGAGACTTTCTCTCCTTGTTAACAAAAGGGAGATGAATTATTTAGCAGCTGAAAATGCCAGATGGCGACAGTTCTGTTGTTTACCTGGGGAAGGGAGGGAGGGAGACATGCACCCAGCAGATGAACAGATTGAGTGCAGCTCTACAGGGAAGTGCCTAACCCTCACTGGCCCTGTGCCTTCATCTGCTCCACTCATGCCTTGCCAGCCTTCTGTGGGGGCTTTTTTCTTTTAGAAACCAATGGCCTGGGGCACTGGCAGGCTGAGAAGAGGGCTGCAGTAAATTCCTTTGTCCCCAGTTCACTTTTCAAAGTGCTTACCTTGCTCGCACTCATATGCACCTGCTCATTCCTTTTCCATGGGACCACTTATCCTGTGCACATGGAATCCCATTTCCAGAGCCTCTGTCATCTCCTTGGGGCTCACCGTATCATTCACCCTGACTTGGTAAGGGAAGGAGGAGACAAGCAAGGAATGGGAGGCAGCCATGTAAACACAGCCTTGGGAAAGATTCCTGCCAGTCCAAGAAGATGACATAGAACCTCTCCTGATGGGAGGCCAAGTTAATGGCCTGCAGCCATCCCACCTTGGGCTGGGATCTTGTCAGACTTCACATTTTAGGCAGGATCAGGCCAAGTCAGTACTGGAGAACCCAAGGAGAACCCAAGGTGCTGCAGGGAGCAGCGCAGGTTACTCAGTCACAGGCATTGAGTTGGTACTGACTCCACTGTCCCACTGTGATGGTAGGGGATGCAGTTCTGCAGGGACTAGTGGGGGTAACCCAGTAGGAGGAGGTGGGGGTGAGTACAGGACACAATACCCCAACATAGTGCTAGGTGGCACTGTGTTGGATAAGATATAAGGTCTGAATCCTTGACCTCTCCTGAGGGCTGAAGCTTCTGGGGCACTTTCCTTGTCCCCATGAGTCAGCATGCTAACTAGATCCACAGGAACTTTTCCCAACCAAACCCCAAACTGCTCAAGGCTTGGCGAGTTCCAGGTTTGAAGGTGGAAGCCAAAGTGTTTTGCACACATACACATATTTTCTTTGAGGCTCTTCCATCAGTACATGTTGCTGCTCCTGCAGAGAGGCAGATTTTGTTTGCAGAGAGATTCGCATTTGGTTTTGTAGCAAAACCAATCATATCTGGTCCCAGGGGGAGCAGAGCACCATACGCATCATGCATGTGCTTAGTCCCAGGGGCAGGTCCATCAGGTCAAGGAAAGCCCCATCCTCGTTGCACAGTGCTGAGCACAGCTGGTTGTCTTGGTTTTCACCTTCATTGTTGCTTGGATCAGACCCATAACATAAGGCCAAATTCCAGAGGGAAGTGTGGTCTAGTGGGTGGGACACTTGACTGGGACTTGGGCAGTCTTGGTTCTATTCCGGGTTGAGCTGCTGGTTTACCTTAATCTCTCTCTGCGCCCCTGTTTTCACTTTCACCCTTTGTCTGTCATGTCTATTTAGTCTGTAAGCTCGCTGGGGCAGAGACTGTCTCTTATTGGGTGTTTGTACAGCGCCTAACGTAACAGAGCCCTGTCTTGGTTGTAATATAAATAAAAAGAAGGGTATGAAACCAACACTGACCAGCAGTGAGACCCGGTTTACCAAACTGCTTGTGAACAGACTCGGGCATTTCACCTGGCTCTAGCATTAAGAGTAATGAGGATATTAGTGCTTGGCACATGTGCAGAACGTTACATTACTGTAGCACACTGGACACTTCAGGAAGGTTGAAACGAGACCATCAGTTTGCAGGGAAATTGGCATGGCCTGGTGCAGCGGATAGGGGTGCGACATCATGAGGGGTAGAGGTAGGAAACAAGCGTGCCCAGCAAAACAGTCGTGAGGCACCTTCCCTTCTCCTCACTAAGAATAACAGTTCATGGTACAGAACCGAGCCCCAGTCAGCCTGTCCTAGGGATCCAGGATTTGCTGCACCAGATCCAAGCATTGCTCCCTGGCTTTCCTCTCCCCAATCTCTCGGGGAGAGGCGGGGCATGGAAAGGAGCAGGATGCCAGTAGATGTGGCCAGTGCTGGCTACATGCTCAGTGTTCATGGAACGAGGTGCTCAGAGCTACCTACGGAGCCATCATTTTAAAACAGTGCAAGACCCTGCATGCCACAAGCTGCAAAGTCCAGCCCCATGGTGCCAAGACACCAGTGACTGGAGGCATTAAAAGATGGCACTGGGGGTGGAACCATATTGACTTTAGGCTGCGGCACCACAATAGCGCACCCCATAAGGTTCAATACAGCCTGCCAACCCTATCAGGCCCTGTTCTCTAGGCTAGATCCTCTCTCATCCCTACAGCAGCAGGTTTAGTTGGATCCCAGGGCCTTGCCTCTAAATGCACAGATACTAAGCACAGTGCCGCAGTGACACCACTTCACCCTCTACTGATATTGGAGAAAACCACAGACCCAAACCAGATCCTGTGTTTCCAGGACTGGGCTTGGGCCCTAGATGTCACCTGTTGCTGCCAGGAGGGGGAAGGGGATGTTGTGTCATTCTTCTTGTGACCATCAAGCCAGTGAGAGTTGCACAGGAGGGAACCAGCTGAATAGCAACCCTAAAATGTGCTCAGAGCCACCGTGCTTCTGATAAGCAAATTAGGGAAATAGACGAGCCTACTATGAGGTGGGTGCACAACTGGTTGGAAAATCCTACTCAAAGAATAATTATCAATGGTTCCCAGTCAAACTCACAGGGCATATTGAATGGGGTCTCGCTGGGATCTCTCCTGGGCCTGGTTCTATTCAATATCTTTATAAATGATTTGGTTAATGGCAAAGAGAGCACACTGATAAAGTTTGTGTGTGATACCAGGCTGGGAGGGGTTGGCAAGTGCTTTGGAGGGCAGGATTAGAATTGAAAATGATCTTGACAAACTAGAGAATTGGTCTGAAATAAATAGGATGAAATTCAATAAGGACAAGTGTGATGTACTAGACTTAAGAAGGAATAATCAATTCCACACACACAAAATGGGAAATGACTGCCTAGGAAGGAGTACTGCAGTAAAGGATCTGTGGGTTATCATGGATCACAAACTAAATATGAGTCAACAATATAACACTAGTGCAGAAAAAGCAAACATCATTCTGGGAAGTATTAGCAGACACAAAAAGTAATTCTTCCACTCTGCTTAGCACTGATAAGGACTCAACTGGAGTATTATGTCCAGTTCTCAGCACCACACTTCAGTTGGTGCGGACAAACTGGAGAAAGTCCAGATGAGAGCAACAAATATGATTAAAGGTCTAGAAAACATGACCTATGAGGGAAGATTGAAAAAATTGGGTCTGTTGAAGTTTGGAGAAGTGCAGGCTAAGGAGGGACATGATAATCTTCAAGTGCATAAAAGGTTGTTTTAAAGAGGAGGGTGATGTATTGTTCTCGTGCACTGACGACTGGACAAGAAGTAATGGGGTTAAATTGCAGCAAGATTTAGATTAAATTTTAGGAAAAACTTCCTAATGCATGGAACAAAATACCTAAGGAGGTTATAGAATCCCTGCCTTTGGAGGTTTGTAAGAACAGGATAGACAAACACCTGTCAGGGATGGGCTAGATATTACTTAGTCCTGCCTCAGTGAAGGGGACTGGACTATATGACCTCTCGAGGTCCCTTCCACTTCTATGATTCTATAGGGAATCCATGTTGGCAGGCGGCCACTTAGCATGGCATGACAAACAGGCCTTTAGAGAATTCTTACTGGTTCTCACACATATCCCTGGGTCCCTCTCACTGGGCACTGTCATCTTTGGATCCTTTGGGACCCCTGGCTTAGCACTACCCCCCAACCCTCCCACTAAGCACTGTACCCCATAGCCTTCTGGGGGTCCCTCATTAGATCCACCCCATAGTCCCCTCTCTATTGAAACAAGTTCAAAGAGTTGTAATTAACATTTGTCACATTTAGAAAAGTTCCCCTTGATCTTGAAGCAGCTTCTGCTCCTCAGCCACCCAAAAAAGGTTGATTGTAACTTGCACAGCTGGATGGGACGGGGGAGCCTGAACACTTGTCAAGTGCGTGGCCACCTGCTGCAGAGTGCATTAATGCAGAGGAGCTTGCAAATCTCATAGGGCTTGAGATTTTTGTTAACCCTTCGTACAGGTGGTGAGGGAGAGCTGGTGGCTAGAAATACAGATTTCACTGTGCTTGATTTCTGGAGCAGCAGATTCCTGGTGGGAGACTCTGGCCCCTCTGTCTCCAGCCAGTATTTTTTATTATTTGACCTGTTGCTGAATCTGGAATCTTGGTTCCCTCTGTTGCCACTCCTCCAATGCACAGAAAGGCCATTCTGCACTACCTGGTATGCTGAGTTATGTAGCACTGCCAAAGGCCGCTCAAGCCGATCTGCTGCCCTAGGCAAAACTTCAGCATGCTGCCCTCTCCTACCCTCTAGGACAGAGGTTCTCAGCTGGGGGCGGGAGGCATGTTAGACTTGTCAGTGGGGGGTGCAGTGAGAAAGTGAGTGAGTCGTTCTGTGACCTGGCACTTGGCCCCCCACTTTATCACTGCACCCCTGGCTCATGGGGTCACAGTGCCACTCAGCTTTAGCCCAGCCTCTCCTGCCCCTAGGCAGCTGCCTAGTTTGCCTTTAGCTAAGGTAGCCCCATAGCACTTCTCTGTTTAATAATAATGATGCAGACTGTTCCCCCTCCGGGTATTGCAGAGATGGGAGCTTTGGAGAGAGCCCTCTTCTACCCAGGTCACTCCTGACCCTCTGTGAAGCATGTCACTGTGCCAATGGAGGTGCCATCTTTTATATGAAAAATGAAGCTGCGGCCTTGGCTGTCCGTGCCCACTAAAGATTTCATGGCACTTAGTAAAACTAGGAATTTTAATCCCAGAGCCCAGTTTGGGTAATTCTATTCTGCCTCGCTGAATTTACACAGCAGTTCCAGCAGCAGACAACAGTGGTCCCCAAACTGGTGCTGGCTGCTGCTCCTTGTTTCTAGCTGCTAAGTCACACTCTTAAAGGTGAATAATACATGTAACACTTTTCTAATGCAGCTTTCCTACTAAGGCAATCTCTGTAGCTGCCTCAGAGCTGTTAGCTGATCCCTGGTGGGACTGGAGGTGGGGCCGGGTGATGGCGAATGGTTGTCTGTCAATGAAGATACGGCCCTTGCAATGAAAACATTTGAGATCCCTGGCATACAGGGTGGTTCTTCCACAACTTGCTGTGTGCTGTTGCTGTGTGCTGTTAAATGTTACACCTCAGAAGTGGATGCATTTCAGGGAAGAGTGAGTGATCTCTGTCGGGCAAGAGCAGTTTGGGAACTTTCAGGATGAAAGAGGCTGTAGAAACATGTGATGTTATTACTGAGAGACTCTCCTATCCTCTAGCTTGGGACAGGATCAAAAAGTGACTCACACAAGCTACCTACCTTGGTTTTCTCACCTACCTTTTGTCGGAGATGCTGTACCTCCTAGATTTCTTCCCTCCCCTCCCCCCCCAACAAAAGGCGCCACACTGAGAATTTTCCTAATATGTTTATTAAGGTTCACCATGACTCAGTTTCCACACAGGCATTCCTATTAGTCCAAAGGCCACTTGATGTTCATTGCAACCAAAATACAACTATAAGCATATATATACACACCTGTATTCCCTATCCTAGCAACAAAACAGTTTATAAGCATTGGCCAAAATCCAACAGGTTCAGACCTGGGAGACACCTTCCCATCATGGTGTGGCTTGAGGCATAAGGAAAAGCTCTGACAAAGAACCCCTAGCAAACATTATACATTATAACAAACAAGAGATGTCATTGCTGGTTGCTGGACCTTAGCTCAAATCAGTGAAGCAGTTTAGGGCTGCACTCTGCTCTCCTCAGGGTTTTTCCCTTTATCTTACTTTGCCATATTTTTCCCCAACTAACATTTCTAGCCAATGATTTACTACCCCTGGTGCCAAGTTAACCGTGTTTTCTTTATTTCTGTTGCTTAGCCCAAACCTTAAATAACATGGCATTGGTATTATTGGGGTCACTATGAGTTTAACGCAAACAACTTTTTTCTTTCTCTTGATTTCATTCTTTATACGCACATGCTGTGGGCCTATCGCAAGTGCTAAATCCAAATCTAATGTGGGCCTATATTCTTACAAACTCCATCCCTCCGGCTGAGGAGGGCTGGACTCAGCTGTCTCAGGAGCCCATCAAAACCAGCCCTGGCTCAGCCAGAGTCAGGACTGTCCATTTGGCCTGGAGAGCATGTGGGGGAAGGACCTCCCCCTTCCTTTTGGAGGGGCCGCATTGGGTCTCAATCTAGATAATTACTATCTAGGTAATTAATAGCCCATCTTTCATGAATGTTAGCAGCAGCGAGGCTGCACTGAAACATGCTTTGGCCAGCCATGCAGGGGAGGGGGCAGTTAAAGAGAATGGGTGTGTGGCAGAGAAGTAGATTTTTTGGCATCAGTCTTTACTGTAGAAAACCAGAGGGAAATTCCTACCCCAAAGTCCATTTTTATGGGGAGTCAGAATGTAGCCTTGACAGAGGCTGAGGAGGGAGTTATAGAGCAGTGGTTCTCAACTGGGGGTACGTGTTCCCCTGAGGGCACTGAGAGGTCTCCCAGGGGGTACATCAACTCATTTAGATATTTGTCTAGTTTTACAGCAGGCTACATAAAAAGCCCTAGCAAAGTCAGTACAAACGAAAATTTCATACAGACAATGGCTTGTTTATACTGCTCTATATACTATACAGTGAAATGTAAGTACAGTGTTTTATATTCCAGTTTATTTATTTATAAGTATATGGTAAAAATGAGAAAGTCAGCAGTTTTTCAGTAATAGTGCGCTGTGACACTTTCGTATTTTTATGTCTGATTTTGTAAGCAAGTAGTTTTTAAGTGAGGTGAAACTTGGGGTACGCAAGACAAATCAGACTCCTGAAAGGGGAACAGTAGCCTGAAAAGGTTGAGAGCCGCTGGTATAGAGCAACTTGGGTTAATTAAATGCAGTAAATGGCCAGGAGCAGTTGGGATCAGCTGAGGGCTTAGAAGGAAAGAGTGTGAAATCACAGCGAGATTGACAGAGTCAGAGGAAATAGGCAGAAAACCAGTGCCTGCAGGGAGCTGCTAACATGGTGCCTGTTTTCCAAAAAAGCTGCTTTGGGGATTAGCTGTGAGGCTCAGACCAGGAGGTCTCCTCTGGTTACCAGGGAAAACTAATGGAGTCAGAACAATGCTAAAATAGCTCAACTGTTGGATAAGTCTGATGTGATGGAGTCCAGCTGACCCAACTTCTGGAGGGCCGTTGAGGCCTGTTGGCAGTAGGAAGTCTTCCTGTGTTTAAACACTATTGTGAAGAGCAAAGGCAGCTCACACGTTGCCAACCACAGCTAGGTCCATGCTGACCTGTTAGTTGTGGTTGGCAATGTGTCGTTTTGTTTTAACACAGCCTTTCCTAGTGAAGACAAGTCCTGAGGTGAGAAACTTGGAAAAATAATTCTGGGCTTGCAGTGCAGGGAAACAAGTGCTGGGCAAGGCCAGGATTTGAGTAGCTGTGCGCAACCCCACTGCCAGTTAGGGTGACCAGATGTCCCAATTTTATAGGGATAGTCCCAATATGTGGGGCTTTTTCTTATATAGGTACCTATTACCCCCCACCCCCTGTCCTGATTTTTCACCCTTTCTATCTGGTCACCCTACTGCCAGTGCCTCTGCCCCGTTTCCGACAGTGCCTCCAGGAGCAGGGAAGCAATGAACTCTGTCTCTATGGCTGCTATGAGATCAATCCCAGGCACCTCAGGGACAGAAAAATATCAGCAAGTTGGAAGGATGTCAGAGGAGAGCAATGAAAGAGATGGAGGGGCTGGTTTATGAGGAAAGATTACAAGAGCTTGGTATGTTTGGCTTGGCTAAGCAATGACCTAGTGGTGGGTAGCGGCTCACAGGTGTTTGAAGGATGGAAGCCCCAAGGAGAGCAGGGGATTGCTCAAGGGTTGAAGTCATTGAAGGTGAATAGCAATAAATATTTCCTAACAGCGAGTTCTGTGAGGCTGTCACGTCATCTCCCAGGGGAAGCGGTGGGAGCCCCATTGCTTGGGACATTGACACCTGGGCTGTAGTAAAGCCAAGGAAATATCCCGGAGTGAACAGTCCTATGCCAGCAAGAAGATGAACTGGAGGATCCAACAGGACTTTCGTATCTGTAGCGTCAAAGATTTTGGGTATTGGTAGAGGGGGGTAAAGGTGTAATTTATTGGGTTGCCACAAAAGGTGAAACTAAGGAGGTGTGGGAACAAGGTGAGCAGAGCCCTGTCTGCCCCTCTCCTACTATCAGTGTCTCTCTTACTCATAGCAGCTCGGGCAAACGGTTCAGTGCCTCGCTCCTGCACACTGGCCGCACTGTGATGGCAGTGACTGATTCCAGCCGCCAGGACTGAGTGGGGAAGGCAGCGAGGGACCTTGGTCAGGTATGAGTAAAAATGAGACGGCATCTGAAAAGCCAAATGACAACAATCGTGTGTAGTCTTATGGAGTGTAGCCCTGCGACAGGGCTTGGAGCAGATGGGAGCTTCCCTGCAGCCAGACCCCTGTTCCATTCCCCATGGCACCTCCTGCTGTTAGTGGCTAAGACTGGAGAAGTTGTGAGCAGCCCACCAGCAGAACCCTGCCCCATTTCCTACAGCACCGCCTGCTGAGAGAGGTTGGGAATTGTGTAGCTGGGAGCTCTCCCATCCTGTGTTCCTGTGCTGATCCCTACAGCGCCAGCTGCTGGGCAAGGCTGGGACTGCACTAGCTAGGAGCTCACTCTGACAGCTACCTGCCCTACACTCATCTCTGTGGTGCCGCATGCTGAGAGAGGCTGGGGCTCTAATAGCTGTGCTCACAGCCAGCTCCACCTGCTGGGGAAGGCCAGGACTGCAGTAGCTGTGAACTCCTGCCCGCTAACGCTCCCCCACTCCCCAACTCCATCCTGCCCCGATGGACTCTGCCCAGGTGTTTTGCAGGGTCTGTGTGGAGGCATAGATGGACAGCATGTACTTGGCTGAGCCTGCGCCCGGGGGTGCCAGCCCCATCTCCCTGGATGTCCTCAGCTTCCTGGACCCACTGGCGAACAGCACAGAGGAGCAGTGCTTCAGCGCCCGCTCCCGGAGCACGGTCCTGCAGGGGCTGCCATTTGGCGGCGTGCCCACCGTGCTCGCCATCAACTTCATCCTCTGGCTGGTGAGCGAGGCGAGGAGGGGGGCATGCCAGGGTGCTCTACCCCCTGTCCCCAGCTCCCAGTGTCTGCCCAGTCTTTCGGCAGTGCCTCAAGTGAGCTGGGGAAGGAAAGAGGTGGGCCTCAGGGATGTGTGGCTCTTGTTCTGTGTGTGTGTGTGTGTGAGAGAGAGAGAGAGATGAGGTGGGGCTTGCTCTGGCTATATGGGTATCTGCCTTTCTATGTGTGTATGGTCACCTCGGTTGTGTGCCTGTGTGTGGGTATATTCACCTTGTGTGGATGGGTGTGGGGGTATAGTACTCTGGACTATGTGGGTCTCCGCTGGGATGTGTGAGTGCAGTCACCAGGAGCCAGTTGCAGCGGAGTCACTGGAGCAGGACCTCAATTTGGTTTTGAGAGGAGCTTTGACTGGTTCTGCTGTCATGACTGGGCCCACCTGTGGAGGGCAGCCTCTCTGAATGGAGAGGCCTCTAGAAATCAGGTGGCTGGTACATCAACCCTTTGCTTTCTCTCTCCTGCTGCAGCTCCTCCTCCTGGTCTTCTCCTGCCTTCGGAAAGCAGCTTGGGACTATGGGCGCCTGGCCCTGCTGATGGATAATGACAGGTAAGGACTGAGCTCCCTTCCTAGGGGCTGGTAGTGCCTCCCCCTCCCCCCCATGTGTTTGTGACAGAGCAGGGAGAGGAGGTGCAGTGTCTATTCCCTGCCCTTATTCCAAAACAAGCCTAGCAGAGTCAATGTCAGAGCTGTTGGACGGTGCCAGACTGGCAGCTGTGGGGGCTGAGCATCTCAGTTCATCCCCACGGAGAGGCGCCGCATGGGTGGCAGCAGGGCAAGCTTCTATCACAGGCTCCCTCATCCCTGCCCTGGAGGAACACTGGCTAGGGATGGGAGGGCAGTTCAGCGTCCATGGCCCAGTCAGCCTCTCCGCTGAGCCTTTCAAGACGGAGGCCAGTTAGTGGCCGTTGTGCTGCTGGGTTTTATAATGTGGACACATTTCAGGGGGGAAATGCTGCTTCTGGTAAGCTCTGGAGCTCTCTCCTGTCTCCATGCTGCAGGCAGATTGAAGGCAAGTTCAGTTCTGTAGCAGAAAGTGGCAGGGCTGTGTGTGTGCTGGCTGGGCCAGGTTCTCTAGAGTGACACTGGCGGGTGTATCAGAGTCAGTGCCAGGGCTGCGTTAGCTTTCACTTGTAGGTTCAAAGCTAAGAAACATGTTCCTTCCTTTTTTCTTTCTTGGAAAACCAGGAAGAAATAGGGAACATTGCACCAAAAGGTTAAATAACCGCCCGCTCACGAGTCCGTTAGCATGTGCAGCAATTATTGAGCTAACACACCAGCCACTAACGGTGAGGGGACCCCATCCTCCAGCTCCCTCTCAGCAGTTGCACCATCCCTTGGCAAAAGGTCCTACCCAGGGATGTCAAGGACCTAAGGACCTGATCTGATGCCTGCTGAACGCTGTTGCAGAACAGCTACTGATGGAAATGGGAGAAGGATCTATCGTCAGCAAAGGGGTCCTTGAGGGTTATGGAACTAGCTAAATGCGGGCATGTGGCTTAATGCTCTGGCCTTCTGGCAAAGAGGGCGCAAGTGTCAGAGGGGCGCAGAGCATGTATCTGAATGAAATCTGTGTACTATGATATGACCAGATGGGGAGTTTGTAGGTGTGGGTTTGGGAGATGGGTTGCTCAGGATGAGAGGATGGAAGGATGTGGGGGTGAAGGTTGTTTAGAAATATAGCTGGAGGTGTGGGTGGTAGGTGATGATTAGGGGGGTTCATGGCATCTGGCATCTTGTTGTCATTATCTTATTCATAGTCTGAGGTGGAGTTGAGTGGGGATGAGCGTTTGTGGGGAATGCAGGCGCAATGGGCTGCAGGCCGGCGGGTGATAAAACTGGGAGGATAAGCAGGGAATGATATAGTCTCCTGGATGGTTACTGATACTTCTAATTGTCTCCTCTCCCCCACTTCTGAACCAGCCGAATCCCTCCAAGCACATGGAATTCCTACGAGTAATGATAATGGTGATCTGGTGAATGTGGTTTTGGTAACAAGAAAAATGCCTTCCTGGGAAAGAGAGAGAAACAGCAGCTGCTTTCCCACAGGGGTTGGAGCCAGATCTCCCACCAAAGGGGCAGGAGACTGCCTCAGCACAGAGTGTGGTCTGGCAGCAGGAGGGGAGAGAGTGCTACATGTTTCTGGTACAGCACTGAGGTTCTCCTGGTGCTCTAGTCCAGTTGGGTGGAGGAGGACATCAGCATTCTCCTGGCCTGCAGATTTCCAGGGGTTTAGAACCCAGCTGGGCCTTAGGACAGGACTCAGGAGAACAATGTGATCAACACAATAAAAAAAAAAAATCAGACCCTATATTTGTTATTGATTAAAAGAATGTTGGGATTCTGAGAGATGTTGTTCCCCATTTACAAGTCCAAACCTGCATTGATTGGCAGCATGAAACCAGACCAAAATATCAGGCATCCTCCCGACAGGTGCCATGATCCTCAGCACCTCACAGCAATCCTGTTCCCCACCCCTGCAGCAGTTCCTCTTTCTTTCCCATGGCTGTTATTTCTGGAGGGGGTAGGGAAGGGTGTCTCTGAGAGGTATGGGGCTGGCTCTAGGGAATTCTTTCCAGAATCCTCTTCTGAGCCTTGGTTTTCTTTGATTTTTCTCAAGCGCTGGCTTTGGTTCTAAATCTGGAAATGTGTCAGTGATGTTTTCACTTGTTGGCGAGATTAAAGGGACAGTCAAGATTTAAAACAGCAGACATCATTAAAAATATGGTACTAGAATGTCACGTGGCATGTTTAAAACTGACAGAACTGTAAAAATCCAAGTCACTTTTCCCCAGTGATCCCCTATTTGCTTTACTCCCTGAATTTCACTCCTCCTGGGCAGTGACTTTAGCCTGGTCACTTTCACTTCCTCATTCTTGACACTTTCCCTTGCAAGTCGCCAGGCACTAGCCCAAGGCTGCTGGGTTTGTGGCTTCCCAAACTGCCAGGAAGGCTTTAAAGCTAAACAAAAATGTGTTTCCATTCAGTTAATGGAAACCTTGCTGTTAATAAGGATACCGACATTTACCTCATTTGTAAAATGCTTTGAAATATACTGATGAAAAGCACTAAGAGCTAGGTATTACTGTATTATTGTAATTTTATTATTAAGTTTTGAAAAACATTTTTCTCACACAATCTAAATTCCAGCACAAATGATTTGACACTGTCCCTTTAAGAGTTTGTCGCTCCCCAAGTTCTTCCTCTTCTACCAGAATAGTGCAAGTGATGTCAAGGTGGTGAATCAGTGATGTTGCAGTCACTGCCATAATGATGTCACAAACATGCAATTATGACCTCGCTGGAACAAAGTATCTGCGATAACAGAAAAGAAGCGGGGAAACAACCAGAAATTGGAGCCTAATGCGCTAGTGGGATCTTGTTTTTACTTTGATCTGGTGGGATATTCTCTCTTCATTACTTCCAGGGAGTCACAAGTGTAAACCAAAGGGGATTTTCCTGGAAAGGAGCCAATACAGGGAGAAGTGTTGAATAGTTAATATCTTCCCCACACTGCCCCTGGTTCTGAGGAGCTTCCTTTAACTTGTCCTGAAGGTAGTGACCTCACATGGGTTTTGTGAAGTGTGAGCAGTGTTTGTGAACCATAAAGAGAACCTTGAACAAATGGAGCTAGAGGACAGAGTGTTATTATATCATAATAAATCCATGGCCATTCAGAACTTAACAGCATGAGCAAGGAGAGAACTGGGATGCTCCCACTCCAAAAGCATAGAGCCCTAGCACTTCAGCTAGTAAAAGTAAATTAATGGAGATATCCTATCTCCTAGAACTGGAAGGGACCTTGAAAGGTCATCAAGTCCAGCCCCCTGCCTTCACTAGCAGGACCAAGTACTGATTTTGCCCCAGATCCCTAAGTGGCCCCCTCAAGGACTGAACTCACAACACTGGGTTTAGCAGGCCAATGCTCAAACCACTGAGCTATCCCTCCCCCCACAGCTAATGGTGACACTCCATTAGCTGCTAGCACTAGAGGATTATGACCCACAGTGAAATAGGTCTGATTCTGCTGTGCAGAGGGCAGTGACTGCATGCATAGACAGATACACATACACCAATTCGTTACAATATTATCATTATTGACTGACTTGGTGTCTCATTTCTCCTGTATGCAGTGTGCATCAATACAGTTCAATATGTCTTAGACAATGGCTGTGTGTGTGTAACCACTGTTCCCGTGAAACTGAATCTGTGCCATTCACAGGGGCGGTGCAGTTATTTCCTGGGGGAACTGTTGGGGGTGGCAGGTTCTTGGTGTGCAGTTGCTGCATGTATAGAATCCTTTTGCCACCTGCTGATTCACCATCTTAACAAACTGTCTGATGAGAGCTGACTCCATGCAGCTATTGAGCTGAAAAATCCCTCCCAGCTGCTGGGCTAGAAATGTACAAGTGCTGTCCTGGGTTGGCTGATTTCTCAGAAAAGGGTTGCTTGCTATGAGGGGAAATGTCACTTGGAAGTGGGTCTGATCAGAATCTTGGGTTTTTTCCCTGTCCTTCTTGCTCCCTTTCTTGTGCTTCTCTCTCATTCCCTCTCTTCTTTCTCTCCCCTTCTCTCCATCCTGTGCCCCCTTTATTGCCCTCTCTCTCCTCCTCCCTCTGCCCGGAAGCTTGACGTCACTGTTCTACGGGGAGCAGAGTGAGAAGGAGAAATCACCGTCGGAGACCAGCCCGCCGGATGTCGATAACAAAGATGTGGTGAGTCTCAGTGGGATGTCGGAGGGAAATTTGCTCCATCCTGTGCAAAGAGGAGCTCTCTCTACTACAGGGAGCCTAGGTTTAAAATTAGATTAGGTCACCAGTCTGAAGTTTCCTGTTTAATATGAATCAATGGTGGAGCCAGGAGCCAGGAGCTGCTCTTTATTTTCCTGGGAAGCGGCATTTTTCTTATAGTGAGTGTCAATGCTTGGGAAATCTCCCCCCCCCCCCCATTGCTCTAGCACCAGGGGAGCTGTTGTTGGTGTCAGCAGTGGGAGTGCTAGAGTAGACAGCACAATGGTGCTTTTGTCATTGTGTTTTCTAGATCCATTCCCAACAGGGTTAGACCACACAGTGGTAGCAATTCCTGAGTAATGTCTATGTCAGTACTCCCTGTGACGGGTTGGGTCACAGAAACCCCCTGGGGGCTGCCAACTAATGTGCCAAGACTACTTCTGCCCCTGCTTTCCCTGCCAGCTTGGGACTCCAGCATCCTGTCTTGTTGAGCCAGACACACCAGTCTGCTCCAACACAGACCCAGGGTCTGAACCACGTGCCCCGAAGCTGAAGACTTAACTGAAAGCAACTTAAGAAATGTTCCTGTCTTCAACACTCAGATAACCAACTCCCAATGGGGTTTAAACTCCAAATAAATCCGTTTTACCCTGTATAAAGCTTATACAGGGTAAACTCATAAATTGTTCGCCCTCTATAACACTGATAGAGAGATATGCACAGCTGTTTGCCCCCCCCCCCCCCCCCGCCTCCAGGTATTAATACATACTCTGGGTTAATTAATAAGTAAAAAGTGATTTTATTAAATACAGAAAGTAGGATTTAAGTGGTTCCAAGTAGTAATAGACAGAACAAAGTGAATTACCAAGTAAAATAAAATAAAACACGCAAGTCTGAGTCTAATACAATAAGAAAACTGAGTACAGATAAAAACCTCACCTTTAGAGGAATTCCAGTAAGCTTCCTTTTACAGACTAGTCTCCTTCTAGTCTGGGTCCAGCAATCACTCACACTCCCTGTAGTTACTGTCCTTTGTTTCAGTTTCTTTCAGGTATCCTTGTGGGTGGAGAGGCTCTCTCTTTAGCCAGCTGAAGACAAAATGGAGGGGTCTCCCAGGGGTTAAAGTAGACTTTCTCTTGTGGGTGGAGACCCCCTCCTCTCTCCTATGCAAAATCCAGCTCCAAGATGGAGTTTTGGAGTCACATGGGCAAGTCACATGTCCATGTATGACTCAGTTTTTACAGACAGCAGCCATTGTTTACATGCTACCCTGAACGTCCTCAGGTAAACTTCTTATGTGGATTGGAGCTTTCCAAGTTTCAGAGTAGCAGCTGTGTTAGTCTGTATCCGCAAAAAGAACAGGAGTACTTGTGACACCCAAGATTCATTGTCCTTTAAGTGTTTCTTGATTGGGCACTTAATTTGCGCATTCCTTTCTCAAGAAGCTGACCAAATGGTTAACTAAGGCTACTTAGGAATCAAGCAAGTACACAGCCAATATTCATAACTTCAAATACAACAATGACATATGCATACAAATAGGATGATAGATTCAGTAGATCATAACCTTTACAGAGATATGTTACATGGCATATGTAGCATAAAACATATTCCAGTTATGACATATATATACATTAATAAGCATATTTCCATGAAGCCGTATGGGGTGCACCGTCACACTCCCTCCATGGAAGATTTTCCTAAATTTCCCAGGGTAGATGCAGCCTGTCTCTCTCTCTCATTCCCTCTCCTCCATCTCTCCATTGCCCTGCTCTCGCTCTCTCAGCATGTTTGTCATACAGAAAAATTTAAGCTCTGGCTAACAAAAAGATGAACCCCTAAAGTGGCTTTGGCCATGGCTGTGGTGACATTCCTGGCATCACCTCTTCTCCACAGCAGGTCCTGGCCATTTACCATGAATTCTCCTGTTTCTGGCAGTTTCCCTCTGACTAGTGACCCTGTTCACTTGTCATTGGGAGGGGAGGGGGCATGTACATTTCAGGAGTCGCTGTGTGAAGGACTCTTTCCTCCATGGGGTCAAGTCAAATGAAATCCCATGGGAGTGGCCTGTATCCTGCGGAGGGAGAATTGCCCCAGGGAGGTAAGCTCCTCTCCAGGGCTAATGCCCTTGTGCAGTACTGGGAAGGGGACTGCTGTGCTGTCGAAGGGCCTGTCCTTCAGAGGAGCCCTGAAGCTGAGGACTGCCATGACAGCTGGTGGAAAGGAAAGCTGCTTGAGTCTGTCCTTGGATTCTGCAGGATTCAGGCCCCTGTCATCCCGACCTACCATACTTCTCAAACCCGCTCTCGGATCTCTGCAGTGATGGGGCTTCCCCCTCCTAGCCTCTGCCCTGGCTGCTCTTGCTGTGAAGACAAATTCCCTAATCTCCAGTTTAGACTTTTCCTTCCATCACTTCAGGGCCATCCCTCCTTGTCTTGCCATCTCCTGAGAGCGTTAATAATTCCCTTCATTCACTTGTACTGTCACCCTGACGGCTTCTGTAGGCTGTGATCATGTCCCCCCAGAGTCATCTTTATTCTAGGCAGTGCTATCCAGGTTCATTCATGCCCATGGATTTCCCCCAGAAGGAATGTGGCCTGGTACATTTATTTGTTGGCTCCTCTCTGCGCTCCTCAAACGTCTTCTCCAGTCCGTCTGCTGGCTGCTATCTGGACGCTAAAGGTCCCGTGGCATTTTCAGAAAAACAGAGGTGATCACCTCCGTGTTCTGTCCTCGTTGACACTAGTTGTGCTGTCAGAGCTGGTCACTGAGTGCAGAGCAGCAGCTCTGTTAGTTTAGCAATAGTGGCCATGTGGCCAGCCCCCAAATGCCCCACTTGGCCACAGTCACGACACTGGTACCTTGGTCCCCAGTTCCCCACAATGTTAAGCACTCTGAGGCCACACTCCATTTCTGGTACCTTGGTTTGCTGTCAACCAGCTGATCCTGTTTATCTTCCCTTCCAGGGATTCTGCTCCTGGCTCATTTCCATCTACCAAATGAAGTAAGTACATGTCCTTTCCTGTCTGCATTGGATGGCAGCTACCTGGCCTCTCTCTGCCTTTCCGTCTATCCAAGACACCACCTGGGTACCACCCATCACCAGTGAATATCCCAGTGCTGCTGTATCTGCTTTGCATCCCTTGATCAGAAAGCACCTCCCCTGGAGGGGGAGGGGAATATGGGCTTTTTGTTCATTACACCCTGCTGTCCCTTGTGTGCTGTCCCATCTCCACTCTGCCCTGGTTCTGGTGAGTGCTCCCCTCCCATCTTGAGGGGCATTCAGGAGGCCCACAACATATCTGAAGTTCAGAAAAAGTTTGACAGACTTCTCCCCTCCCACCCTCGTTTTTGTGGTGCCCTTGGTTCTGATCAGGTCCAGAAGAGAGAAGGACTGCCCGAAAAGTCTGTTCTCATTTCCAGTGGGGATCAGAAAGGGCTGGAATTCTCCTGAGAGAGACCAGACCCAGGGGATTTCCACCTCCCATTTAGCAGAGTTGGCTAGTTCAGGAAAGCGTCCAGATTTGTTGGTGGTTCACTGGCTGGACTCTCCAAATGCTGGGAGATCACCATTCCTTCTTGTGTCCATCCAGGGATCCAGTCCATGGAATGTCAGGGACAACCTATTGTGTGGGAGTTAGAGATGGGGACATCCGGTTAGGTGCCTCCAGGGGCTAGTACAGGATTGTTCCTTTCAGTGTATGTTCCAGGGCTTTGTCCAAGCCCAGGTTAAATGTCCCAAATGATGGGGCTCCCTCCCAGCCCTTCCCTTGGGGACCAGTCTGCAACCCTCTAGATGTCCCAGATGTCCCATTCCACAGGTGCCAAAATGCCATCCTCCAGGGAGAGACTCGGAGCACTCCCCTCCTGAATCCCATATGTGCTCTCAGGAGGGATGGCCTGAATTTGAGCCCTACAGTATTTGGGGCTGGTGCTTTCCACTGGAGAGTGGTGGGGGGTGCCCCTTGAGCAGGGAGGGGTGATCTCACATCACCTGCACTAACACACCATCCGCCTCTGTGTCGGTAAGGGATGAGGAGCTCCAGAGCAAGTGTGGAATCGACGCCACCACCTACCTCTCTTTCCAGCGCCACATCCTGGTGCTGGTCATGATCGTCTGTGTGCTCTCTGTGGCCGTCATTCTGCCTGTCAACTTCTCTGGGGACCTCTTGGGTAGGTAATTCTCCAAGCCCACTGGGTGATCCCAGTGGCAGAGCACAGATCCCCACAGCACATGGGTGGGCATCATGCACCAAGCGGGATGGGGGAATAATGATGCTGTCAGTTAGCCGGGAAGATGGAATTCTGAATAAGGTGTGGTGCCTGGAAGATTGGTCCAGTGCAAGGCGTCATGCCTGGGAGATTGGCCTCAAGGGGTGTGGGTTGGTGGCCAGCTGTGGGGTATAGGAAATGGGAGAGACCAGAGAAGCTTTGGGGCTTGCAGGAGGAGGCCAGGAGAAACCCCAGGGAAGCAGCAGAGAGGAAGGAGCCAGGAGGGGACCCAGGCATCTTGTCATAGGGGAGCTGTTTGTAGTTTGGGCCTGAACCTCTTGAGATGCGCGGCGCTCCCATAACCTCCATGCTTCCCCTCTTCTCTTCCAGGAAGCAGTCCAGCTCACTTTGGCCGGACGACCATCACCAACGTCCCAACACAGTACGTTCCCCCCACACCTTGCAGCTGCACTCTCTGCCGCTTGTGGGGATGGCTGCCAGGGGCACAGGGTTAGGCCATCAGCAATGTGGGGACTGGCCCCTGGGACCAGGGACAGGGTTTACTTTTACATGGTTCATAAAGATCTGCAAAGACGTGTGAGCGCCTGATGGCCAGACGTGGGCAGCTGTACAAGAAGAGATGGGAGCCAGCACTCCTACGCCGTGCACTATAGCACCTCCTGCTGGAACTGCCGTAGCTTGGAGCTAGCACCTCCCCAGCCAGCACTCGTACACCATTCAGTACAGCACCTCCTGCTGGGATGGGTTCGGTCAGGAGCAGCTTGAGTTTACAAGTTCTCCTGCCTCATTCCTCCAGCAGCTCAGCTAGTGCTCCTGCAGCATTCCCTCTGGTGTTCCCTATTGGAAGAAACTAGGCCTGCAATAACTGAACTCCCAGCAGCTCGCCCTCCTGCACCCATTCCTTACAGCACCTTGTGCTGGAAGAGGCTGGGACTGCAGTAGCTATGAGCCAGGATGCTATGTGCTTTTGGTTTGCACCGTGATGGGCCGAGAGCTTGCTCTCCAGGTGGAGGGGAGGATGGGACTGCAGTGGGTTTGACTGATCTCCAATAGGGGTTCTGCTTTGTTAAGTTGCAGATCTGTTCCTTTTTCTTGCACAGAGACCGTCTCCTATGGTTGCACAGTATCTTCGCTCTCATCTATTTCATTATCACCATCCTCTGTATGGCTCATCACTCTGTCCAGCTCGAATACAAGGAGGATGAGAAGGTAAGCTGCCCCTAGTCCTCTTCTGCCCCTCCCAACCCAAGGGGAGACCCTGCACAATTTTGCTTGTCCTTTGCCATCTGTGCTTTTGACGGAACCACAGTTAGAATACACTAGATCTTTACAAATGGCCTGGAGTTGGGTTAATTGGGAAAGAGAAGGTTGGTTTCTGCCAAATTTCTCCCATTCTCCTTAAAATGAAAGAACCCCTCAGCTTATGCACCATTTCTGCCCCCATCAAGTTGAAACTTGTTTGTGTTGCTATCGAGGGACTGAGCTCAACGCATGTCCAAGCAGTGTAAGAGGTGGTAGTGTCTAGTGGTTACAGCAGGGGCCTAGGGGTCAGAGGCTATTCCCAGCACTGGGAGGGTGTGTGCTTGAGTAATTAGAGCCTGGAACTAGAAGTCAGGACTCTTGGTTCTGTTCCCACCTCTTGGAGGGATTGTAGTGAACTGACTGGGGACTGGGAATCAGGACTCCCGAATCCCAGCATTGCCACCAATTCACAGGATGATCTTGTACAAGTCTCTGTGCATCAGTTTTCTCCATCTGTGCAATGGAAGAAATGATACTGACCTTCCTTCCAGGGAGAATGTGAGGTTCTGCAGAGCCGGGGGTGTTGTGAATGCAAGACAAAGCATGGTTCTGCTCCCCGATGCCTCTGTCTCAGCTCCTCTTCTCCTCTCCCAGGTCGCACGGACACTGATGGTCACCCGGATTCCCAAGGAGATCACAGACTCCTCCCTTGTCATCAAGCATTTTCAGTGAGTAGAACCGCAGGTAGCTGCTTGATCTGTGCCCATCTCTATGAGCTTCCCTGCCCCTAGTTCTGTTGATTCTTGCTAACTCACTGGAGGGAGATAGGTCGGGATGCCTTTGGTCTGGGTGAGGGGTGAAAACATTAGAGGAACATCAGTGTGGAAAGCAGGTGATGATGCTGGCAGCCAAAGGTCTCGGGTAATGAAGAAGGTGGTTCTGCCCCCTGCTGGCTGCCATGGCAAAGGCAGGTACAGAAAATGCAGCCATCCTCCCTCTTCTCCATCCAACATTGCCCAGGAAGACTCACCTCCTGGGGTGGTAAGTGCCTGGGGCCAGGAGGTGAGTCTTCAGGAGGATAGCTGGGATTGCTGGGATTGCCCCTCAGCAATCCCAGCTCTCTCCTCCTTGTGGAGGTGGGGATGAGGAGCCAGTGGGGCTGGGAGAAGCGCATCTTTTCAGTCTCCTGGGGAGGAGGGTCTCATATATCTGTCTGTGTATGTGCCCCGCAGCGAGGCCTATCCCAGCTGTACTGTCACCAATGTCCAGTTCTGCTTTGATGTTCGCAAGCTGATGAAGCTGGATGGAGAGAGGTGAGTCTGCGCTGGGGCCCTGGGGCCTTGAACTCCTTAGGAGTCTCATGGAGCTATCCCATGGTGCCGGCACATCACCCTCTGATGGGCTCAAGAATCTGCATGCACACTGCCTCTGCAGGCTCTCCGGAGGTGTCATCCTGCCTGGATCTACTTTACCCTGTAAAAGAACAGTCCTGTAAGCCGGGGGAGCATACCCACATTGTCCACATGGCCTCAGGAGTCCCAAGTGATGGCAGGGGAAAATCTCATACCTTGGCCTCCCTTAGCATTTGTCGCTTCTTTATTTGAGGTTCCTGGTGGCCTTGCCTGTCAGGCAGGCTGTGCCTGGGGTACCTGAGGTCTCTGTAGTGCTAGTGAGCACTGTCCCCTCCTAGTGTAAGCATGGCACCAGCCTCCCATGCCAGGAGGAGCGTGCCCAGCAGGATGGGCATATCAGGCTTCCCCCTCTGTCCCTGTCCACATTGGTACGTCTGGGGTATTCCTGGCCTGGTGTGCTGTAGGGGGCATGTTATGGAAGACACAGGGAGCATCTGGGTGTATATGGAAAAAAGGCTCCTTTCCAACAAATTAGGGGAGCTCTCTTTTCTGGGAGGCCTCATGAAGTGTCTTCTCTGATCCCATTCCTGGCAGGCGCAAGGCGATGAAGGGACGACTTTACTTCACTACCAAGGCACAGAAAGAGGGGAAAATCATGATCAAAACTCATCCCTGCGCCCGCATCTTCTGCTGCCGCAGCTGCAACTTTGAACAGGTAAGAGATCAGAGGGGTGCGGGGTGGGGCTGGATAACACTCGCCCCCAGCAACCTCCAGGCACCTGATCGGAGATTCTGTTACAGCTTCCCCTCCCCCACTGCTCTGCTTCTGTGACAGCCACTAAATGGTGCTGCTCTCCAGTCTCCTTCCCACCATACATACTGGGGGATGGAGGCTCAGGAGAATGAGCTCCAGCATCTCACACTGGCTGAGGTGGGCCAGGGGAACCCTCAGGGCCAGAGGGAGGTTTCCACAGATCAACAAACAGCCCCGAATCAGGCACCCACGCTGGCTCACCGGAACCTGAATTGTGTATGTAGGAAACACTCACCTGCTACTGCCCGCTAGAGGCACAAACCGTCACTTGCAGCTGTTGTTCCAACCCAGACAGCTGTCTCCTTGACACGGATCTTAGTGTTGTTCTTTTGCAAGCAGCGTGTCTGCCTGGAGAGACTGGAATGACGTACAGTCACTCTCACTTTCACACCCACCCCTGGGCACCTCCCCACCACAGCTGACTCACTGCAACTGTGCATCCTGGGTTAGCATTTGTCAGCTGTTGAACACTACTTCTTAATATCTCTTCCTCCAGTACACAAAGGCCACGATTAGTATCGGGGTCCTGTTGTGCTAGGTGCTGTATGTGCCCACAGAAAAACATAGGCTCTCACACTCAAAGGCCCCGATCCTGCAAGTTGCTCCTCACTGGCAGACCCCTGTGTGCACCAGCACAGACCCCGCCCACACAGAGCAGCTCCATTCAGGATGGGGGCCTAAGAAGACAGGGAACACCTGAAGGGTGTTGGGAGAGGGATACAACCGGATAGAGTCAGGTTTAAAATCCATAGGTGCACTTTCACCTGACAGTTACACAGTGTAAGGGCCAGCTCTCCCTGTGTGCCCCTTGCGTCATTCACAGGCTGATGTCTCGTAGGCACCCAGCTCCTCTCATTCCCACTGGTAGCTTGCTCCATGACTGCCCCCCAACAGCCAGTCCAGGTGTTGATGTGACAGCCCCCAGATTTCATCCCCAGTGGTCTGCTGGGATGTCGGTCCCCGTCTCTCTGGGAGGAGAGCTCCTTTAAAGGGATCTTTCCTCTCCCCTGCAGGTGGATGCTGAGCAGTACTACGGGGAGCTGGAGGAGAAACTGACCGATGAGTTCAATGCTGAGCGCAACCGCATCTCGCTCAAGCGTCTTGACATAGCCTTCGTCACTTTCCAGGATGAGAGGATGACAGCAGTGTGAGTGCTGGCCTCAGCGAGAGCCGGGCCGAGGCCCTGCTAGCTAGAACGGCCCTCTGGGCAGCTTACACATTACCCCCTCCCCATGGGAAATCAACCTGAAATTCACACAGCTCTGGGGTGTAAATATAAAAATAACAAGCAGCTTTGGCTTCTCTAGCACTTTCCCCTGCTGGGTTTGGGATCAGGAATGGTTAGTCCGTTCCTGCTTCAGAGCCAACAGGGGTACCCATCCCAGCTCTTGGGTGGGATTGTCAATGGCCCTGGTGCTTTGAGGCTATCAAGGGGCGCTCCGAGTATTTCCCTGGTTCCGTGTGGACTCTGGTTTTCAGTAAGCTAAACCCAAATGGTGGTTTAGTCTCAGTTGGACTCTGTCCATCATATCAGCAGAGTATGATCTGAGTATGGCAGAGGGCCACAGCCTGTGATTGTGGGAAGAATGTTCAGGGTGGCAGAGATCCTGAACCCCTTCTCCCTCCCACCCGCCTCCCCGGCTCTTCTCATATATGGGAGTAGGAATCTGTCCCATGAGCCAAGGTCTTCTCTTCCTCCTCTCTCCTGTAGGATTTTGAAGGATTACAGCCGCATCCACTGCCGCAGGCACCCACAGCAATCCTCCGTCACCACGGTGGTAAAGTCCCACAGCTGGGGCGTCCGCTATGCCCCCGCCCCCAGTGACATCATCTGGTAAATCCCCACACAGCTGGATGGAGGGGGCACCAGGGCATGAGGTGGATCCAAGGCTTTAATTCTCCCAGACCTTTGGGAGTGCTAAGGGCTGAGAATCTGCCTCTGCAGGCCTTGAGCAGTGACACCAATGCAGCGAGGTTGCAAGTCTCAGCTAGGCCAGGCAAGGGAGGGGAAAATGAAGTCTTCCGGGCTTTCTCTGGCATTGGTGAATCCAGAGCCCATTGCAGGGGGCACAGAGATTCCATTGTGCTGGTTCTCCTGGTCCCTGGCGATGACCCCAGTTCCAGGTGGGACAGTGCAGGGGACAGTTGTGTTGAGATGGGGTGGGATGGGGACTAATAGCAGGAAACCCAAAAGCAGAAGCCCTAGAATAATCAGAAAGGATGGGGTCTATGTGGGGGGGAAGGTATGGGGCAAAGCGAGCATGGGAGCCAGTGGGTCAGGCTGCTGAAGTGGGGAGAGCTCCTTCCCAGCCGGGTACCAGGAGGGATACCTCAGCCACCCACACTGCTGTGCCTTTCCCTGTGCTCCACCTGCTGCATACTCTGTTCTCTTGTAGGGAGAATTTATCTGTCCGTGGCACGTCATGGTGGGTGCGATTTGTCCTCCTCAATTTCTGCCTCTTCATCCTCCTCTTCTTCCTCACCACACCTGCCATCATCGTCAACACCATAGACATGTTCAACGTGACGCGGCCGGTGGAGAGCCTCAAGGTAGCCAATTCCTGCGGGGCTCTGCCTGCTGGACTCAGGGACCCACCTAGGGGGTACCCATCTCCGAGCTTGCCTGAGGAGGGGAGGGTGTGGGCTGTCTCTGTGTCCCCCGAGGAGAGCAGGGCATGCCTCTTCTCTGCACTCTCCATGAGTGGGATGGGTGTCTTCTTTGCAGGGAGAAAGGGAGAGCCCACATGGTGGGCAGCCATGTGTCCCTGATGGAGGCATCCTCGGGTCCTGTCTCTCGGTGAGGTTGTGTGTGTCCCTCCACCGCAGGCAGTGACCCCATACCCTGGGAGGGGCACACACAACTTCACACATAGGGAGCCCATGTGGCAGGGCAGCTTTGTGAGTGTGCCAAAGCAAAGGAGGTGGGGTGGGACCATTACAGACTGCACCAAGTGCTGGTATGCTCCAGAGCTGCCATTAATCCAGCCCCTTCCTCCGCAGTAACCTGTGAGTAGCTGGGGGCCTGGGTGCTTGCTCTGTCCCAGTAAAGCCTTCTGTCCTCAGCCTCGCCGCCCCTCCAGCGGTGGAGCGAGCCTCCCAGAGGCCGTGCCACCAGCCAGGCAGGGTCCTGAGCTTGTTTCCGGTCTCTCCCCTGCCCAGAATCCCATCCTCACCCAGTTCTTCCCCACGCTGCTGCTCTGGGCCTTCTCTGTGTTCCTGCCCTTCGTCGTCTACTATTCCGCCTTCTTTGAGTCACACTGGACCAGGTAACTCACGGCCTTTACACTCTGACCTTTCACCCTGGGGCCTGCCTGCCCCCTCGGAGTCACTCGGGATCTGGATTTGAATGAAAACCCCAGTAGGTACCATTTAGTCCATCTGCAGGGGTCAAGGTGGGATTGGTCCCTACAGTCTGTTCCGCAGGGTGTTGTCCAGTCTGGACTGAACAGGCTGCCAGTCCCTCCCTGAGGAGACAGTTCCGTGCCCTGAGAGATCGCTGCATCTGCCCATGTATGCACTAGCCAGGTTACTGTGCTAGGTGCTCTGCTGTTTGTTCCTGCCTTCTGCCTTCCGCTCTACTCTGCTCTGGTTAGGCCTCAGCTGGAGTATTGTGTCCAGTTCTGGGCGCCGCATTTTAAAAAAGATGTGGAGAAACTGGAAAGGGTCCAAAGAAGAGCAACAAGAATGATTAAAGGTCTTGAGAACATGACCTATGAAGGAAGGCTGAAAGAATTGGGTTTGTTTAGTTTGGAAAAGAGAAGACTGAGAGGGGACATGATAGCAGTTTTCAGGTATATAAAAGGGTGTCATAAGGAGGAGGGAGAGAACTTGTTCACCTTAGCCTCTAAGGATAGAACCAGAAACAATGGGTTTAAACTGCAGCAAGGGAGGTCTAGATTGGACATTAGGAAAAAGTTCCTAACTGTCAGGGTGGTTAAACACTGGAACAAATTGCCTAGGGAGGTTGTGGAATCTCCGTCTCTGGAGATATTTAAGAGTAGGTTAGATAAATGTCTATTAGGGATGGTCTAGGCAGTATTTGGTCCTGCCATGCGGGCAGGGGACTGGACTCGATGACCTCTCGAGGTCCCTTCCAGTCCTAGAATCTATGAATCTATGAATCTATGAATCTCCGTTGGTCAGCAGTCACCTGGCAGCTGCACACACAAATGCTTCAGTCCACTCCAGTGCTCTCGGCTACGTTCCAAACAGGCACTGAATTTCCAGGACAAGTCAGGCTGAATGGCTCCCAGTGCAGTCGTTCCATGCCTGTGGGGATGGAGGTACAGGCGCCCACCTTTTAAAAACTGACCTGATACTGGAGGGGTGTCAAAGCTGCCCCACCTGATGAACCTCCTGTAGTCCCCTCTCTTCTCCCTTTATCTATGCCTCTCGCTTTAAACCTGCTCTCGGGCTGCATTAATGTCTCCCCATGGCCTCAACCAGCAATCCAGCTGTGGTTGTCCAGCTGCGTTCCCTCTCTGCTCCCCTCACAATGTCCCACTCAGCAGCACCCCCTGCAGGTGGCCCAAGCCACCCAGTGTCCCCCAGCCATGCTCCTTCCATTGGCATCCTCTGCAAGTGCCACACTTCTCTCCCTGGGCACAAAATGTGTGCCTCCAGTCTCCAGCGCTGAATGTCCTGAGCTGGTCAGCCAACCATGACTCGTGAGGGAGTGGTAAAGCTGGCCATTGCAGCTTGTGAGATACGGTGAGATTTCCAGCTGCAAATACTGTCGTGGGAAGTGGTGAGAATTGGAGAGAGACAGTGGGATTTGGAGGGTGGGGGACTCCCCAGATGGCTTCACCACACCCTGTTCCCCCATTGTGGCCTCTGCATAGTTTAGGGAGAGAATCCCCATTTTCCCCAGTTAGCGCTCTGCTCCAACAGAGCAGTGTCCCCTTGAGGACAGTCTGATTCCCTGGTGCAGAACTGGACCCAAGCCCCAAGCATCTCTCCCTCCAGCTCCTCTTCTGTCTCCAAAATGTAAAAAGATCTTTTCCTTTTTCTGTAGGTCGAATGAAAATCAAGTCACGATGCACAAGTGTTACTTCTTTCTGGTGTTCATGGTGATCATCCTGCCCTCACTGGGGCTGACCAGGTACAACCCATGTGCACAGCCCTCCTCATTCACCTGCAGACTGGGAATTATATACATGTCCCTGGAGCTCTTCATCCTGAGGGATCAACCCCAAAGCATTTTGCAGAGACTGTGTGTTCAGGGATCACTTCACCCACCACTGAAATGCAGCCACCTCTGCAGTGGAACACAGCAGCTCTTAGCACTCAGCAATTCTACACACCTACACACGCAGAACGTGAAGTGTATTGTATCCATTTGAAACGTAATAGGAAATTAGGGAAGAAGCATGGAATTGCCCATGGCCCAACTGACCAGGATGCCAAGATTAACTCCCTGACTTTTGGGCAATGTGCCATCATGTCTTTAATAACCATGTGTATTCCAGAGGGCATCCGTGTTACATCTCCTCCGAAAGACTGCCACAGCACAGCATCCCCTGGAGCAGTAACTCTTTAAAGAGGAAAAATATCGTACAGATCAATAGCTGGTTATTTATCATTCTCTGTGGTGTTGCTCCTTGGCCAACGCCAGTCGAGAGCTTTAGGGGCTGTGGAGTAGCCCAGTTTGTCTTTGAGAGAGAACTGACCACCTCCCTCTGGGGAATCTCCTGGTCTGATGTATTGATCGTGTGTATCAATGGCTAGAGCAGCACAGCTACTCACAGGCTATCGCACTTGCACAGACTCCTGCTGAGGCCCAACTGTCCGGCCCATTAGCCAGAAAGCACTCGCTCCTCCCGCTCAGCACATTCATTGTCTGCCACCGTCCTGTCCCCAAACTCTCCCCTGATGACCCCTCAGCCCAAGGACCCCCAGCTGCACAGCCCCTCCTTCCTGAGTATGAGCTAGATCAAGTGACCCTGGGTATTAACCCCCCTCTTGTTCAGCTGATCTGCAAAGGAACTCCTTAGCCAGGTGTGTATGGAGCCTTGTTCTCAGGTCTAGCAAAGCTGTGATCAATTCAGGATCCTGGGATGGGGGCAAAGGTGGTTTTAATCACCTTTGGGATGTCCTTATTCTGAAGCAGGCTGGGATCCAGTTTGGTTCCCAGCACAACTTAGAGAAGCCGTGGGCCTGACCTAACTTGCCATCAGCTGCCTGTGGCACCAAGGGGTTGTTCTATCGGCTGGGACTGGTCAGAGCATAGCGACCCTTCAGTCATATCCCTGATGCCAACAGCTTTATGCCACCTAGGGATTCTGGCTGTGCTGGGGCAATTGCCAAGCAGCTAGTGGCCCTTTGCGCAGCTGGAGATGTGCAAAAGGACCAAAGCATCAAGCCAAGAGCACTCTGCGGGAGCAGCAGCTACTCCAGTAAGATTTTGACACGGCTCCATCGTAGGTTTAACCCTTTCTGTGGAGCGTTCCAGGTCTTGTAACGAGATCCTTCAGTAATTGCCACCTTTGACAGAACAGTGTTTTCCAGCATTTGCACCATGTGGACCAGCTGTTCCTTCCCAGACCAGCCTTGATTATTATCATTATTGTTGTTATTCACACAATGTCAAAACAAAACAGGCTGGGCACATTCCACACCGAGGTCAGGCCCTGTGCCAAAGGGAAGTCCAGAGATGGGTGCGGGAAAGGTGTGCTGCAAGACTTTTTCCTGCTCTCTGCAAGTGCATGCAAGAGAGCGAAAGACTCTTGCCTATTTGCCCATAATATTCTCTCTTGTCTGTATAACACATGTCTAACCAGCTTCTGTTCTCCTTTCTCTCATCCAGTTTAGATCTTTTCTTCCACTGGCTCTTTGACATTCACTTCTTGGATGAGGCAAATATCAAGTTCCAGTAAGTACTGGCAGGCCCTGAACGTGTGTGGAGCCGTGTTTGTGTGGGGATGTGTGTACACGTGTAGATTAGGGGGAGCTGCATGCACAGCTGGGTGTGTATAGGGACAGAGGAATTGCATTTTGCACTGTCGGTGTTTTTTGGTTGTAGTGTTTGTTTTGGGACAAACACTACAACCAAAAAACACCGACAGTGCAAAATGCAATTCCTCTGTCCCTAGTTTTGGTCCCCATTTCTGAGTGATCCCCTGAGCAGAAGGGGCTGCAAGCTCATGGACCCAGCAATCCTGCAGCTGTCACCCCCTGTGCTGCTGGGCAGCAGCTTGGAGGGATTCGGGCATGAGTCCTGCAGCCTCCAGCCTGGCACAGCTCTTCTCTGGCCATCTGCTTGGGGCACGTCTCATTCTCTTCCCTCCTTGTTGTTTCTGGGGGCAGGTGCGTTTTCCTCCCTGATAACGGCGCTTTTTTTGTCAACTACGTCATCACGTCCAGCCTGATTGGGACAGCCATGGAGCTGCTGCGCATCCCCAGCCTCATCGTCTATGCAACCCGCCTCTGCTTCGCCAAGTCTGAGCCAGAGCGGCTCCACATCAAGCGGGTATGTGGCTCCGCTCCCTGCACCCCCACACCCACACATTGCCCATCTGCCACATCCCGCCTGGGAACTCAGACCCGCAGATCCTGTCTCCACTGTCCTGGCCAGAAACTCAACTTCTTGTACTCAGGAGGTGGGGCTCTGGTCGCAGTGCCTCTGGGGACAGGGCCGTGGTCTAGGGCTGCTCCAGGAGGTGGGACTCTGATTAGGGTGACCAGGTGTCCGGTTTTCGACACCCGGTCGTAAAGGGACCCTGGTGGCTCCAGTCAGCACCGTCGACCAGGCCGTTAAAAGTCCGTGTGGCGGTGCTGCAGCACTAAGACAGGCTAGTCCCTACCTGTCCTGGCTCCACGCTGCGCCCCGGAAGGAGTCAATAGGTCCGTCTCCTAGGCGGGGAGGGCCACAGGGCTCTGCGCACTGTCCCTGCCCCAAGCACCGGCTCCATACTCCCATTGGCTGGGAACTGCGGCCAATGGGAGCTGTGGGGGCGGCGCCTGTGGGCAAGAGCAGCGCGCAGAGCCGCCTGCCACACCTCCGGCTAGGAGCTGGACCTGCTGGCCGCTTCCAGGGCGCAGCGCAGTGCCAGGACAGACAGGAAGCCTGCCTTAGTCACTCTGCTGAGCTGCTGCCAGAGGTAAGCCCATGCCCCAACCCCCTGCCCCAGCCCTGAGCCTCTCCAAACCCGGAGCCGCCTCCTGCACCCCAAGCCCCTCATCCCCAGCCCCACCCCAGAGCCTGCACCCCCAGACAGAGCCCTCAACCCCTTGCACCCTGAACCCCTCTGCCCCATCCCCCAGCCTGGAGCCCCCTCCTGCACCCCAAATCCCTCATCCATGGCTCCACCCCAGAGCTCACCCCCCCAGCTAGAACCCTCACCCCCTCCCACACCCCGACACCATGCCCCAGTCCGGAGCCCCCTCCCACACTCTGTATCCCTCATTTCTGGCCCCACCCCAGAGCCTGCACCCCCAGACAGAGCTCCAATCCCCTGCCCCAACCCAGCGAAAGTGAGTGAGGGGGGAGAGAGTGAGCCACCAAGGGAGGGGGAATGTAGTGAGCGGGGGAGCAGAGCCTTGGGGAAGGAGGCGGGGCTAAGGTGTTCGGTTTTGTGCGATTTGAAAGTTGGCAACCCTAGGTCTGGTCCCAGTGCCTCTGGGGACAGGCTCGTGGCTGGAGGCTGCTGCAGGAGGCTTGGCTTTAGTTCCAGTCCCTCTGTGGCTGCCAGGGGTAAGCTGTGCAGAGGAAGCAATCAGTGTAGGTCTGGGAAGGCAGCAGGGCAAGGGAGTACATCGTGTCGCTCAGTAGTGACCCCACTGACTGTGTGAAGAGCAGCAGCGCCCGGCTCTGAAGGAGAACCCCTTCCATGGTCAGCAGGCGATGGCTGCGCCATGTTGTCAGGGTGGCTTATAAAGGAAGAAGGGAAGCATAAAGGACTGGGAGTTGCTGCCAGGCCCTGGAAGAGGTGCTGGGGAGCATGGGGCCGGGGGTAAGGCAATGGGCTGAGAGATTTGGGGTCAGTTCCTGGCTCTGCCACAGACTCCCTAGGTGAACTGGGACAAGGCCTGTCATCGCTCGGTGCCTCAGTTCCCCATCTGTGGTGTGGGGGCAATACGTCCTTTCTCTGCCTTCCATCTGTCCATGTAGGGTACGAGCTCCCTGGGAGAGGAACTGTCTTCACTATGCGTATGTATAGTGCCTAGTGCGAGGGGCCCCGATCTCACCTGAGGCCTCCAGCTAGTGCTGTAACACCCACGATAGCACTAGGCTGGAGGCAGCAGGGTAACTGTGCTGTTGGTTGTGCCTCAGAGCCAAGCCTATGAGTTCCAGTTCGGGCTGGAGTACGCCTGGACCTGCTGCATCTTTGCTGTCGTCATGACCTACAGCATCACCTGCCCCATCATCGTCCCCTTTGGTGAGTGGCTGTGCCAGTCCTGTGAGCTTCCAGCCCGGCCCTCAGCTTCTCTCACCATCTCCTCTGGGCCTGGCCCCGGGGCTGGAAGCAGCCTCGCCCACACCCATGTTCCCAGGAGAGTCTGTTTTCTCCCTTGGGAGGTGAGATGATCATTAGAAGGCAGCTCTGTCTGGTCTTACTGGCCTCCTGCTGAAACATCCCCCGCCCCCTCCCCCCCCACCACACACACACTGTCTTGCAGTGACTGGAGAACCAGCCCTGGTACAGAGAAGTGAGCAGGGATCAGCTGCCAAATCCCCAATCACCACTGGCATCAATTCCAGGGACTGTTTTCCTTGACCCAGCCCCTCATCCCCTCTCCGAGCCGTGGTGCTCTCGCCTCACCTCCCTTTGTCCAACAGTGGCATCTGTCCTGACCCTCTTTCATCCTCCTGGCCCAGGTTTGCTCTACATGCTGCTGAAGCACATGGTCGATCGCTACAACATTTACTACGTGTACATCCCCACCAAGCTGAACCAGCGCATCCACTCAGCGGCCGTCAGCCAGGTGGTGGTGGCACCCATCCTCTGCATGTTTTGGCTGCTCTTCTTCTCTGTCCTGCGTCTAGGTAGGGTGGACTCAGGGCAGGGACTCCTCCGGCCTAGACCTTATCTGCATCAGAGCTCACTTCTCCAGGGGACAAGCATCCAGCTAGTGACCATCACCTTCTCATCAGGAACAGGAGGAGGGGGAATGGGGCAGACAGGGAGAAAAGAAATGGGGTAAGGGTAATGTTGGTGAGAGCTCGACTGTACTCACCGTGTGGGGGGAGGGCTCAGCCAGATGGGGGGAGATCATGGCTGGTACTTGTGGGGGGTATTCAGCCAGATGGGGGGAGATTTTGGCTGGTACTCAGAAGCTCTTGTGGCTGGTAGGAAGTGAAGCTGGTGGACTCTGATGCAGACTCCCATGCTGGCTGGCTGTTTTTCTCTGCTCTAGGTCCCATCCGTCCCATCACCCTCTTTACCTTCGTGGTTCTTCTATCCTGTGTCCTCTTCTCTTTCTTTGGCCTGTGTCTGAAGAAGCTGCAGCCAAGGAAGCCCTCCAGCTACCAGGTGAGAGAGGGAAGCAGCTGCTTTGGTCCCAGGACCTGACTCATCGTCTCTTTGTCCTGTGTCTTGCCTCTCAGGGGCCAATATGCACCGAGGTGCCTGAGGATTTAGTTGCGTCTGGAGCATCTCCCCTCTGCCCATTCACCATCACCAGCTTTGGGTGTGTCTGTGCTGCAGTTGCAGTGGCCCAGCTGAAAGTGGCCCTTCTTGTCTCCAGATCATAGGCTCTGGGCCCCACCCTCCTCCCCTGTCAGTGCTCACACCAGGGGCAGCACTAGGAGATGCTGCGTTGTAAGAGGTGCCAGCGCTTTGAGCTCCATTCTGCCACTAAGTGCAAGTTAGAGCTCACTGCCCTTCCCAGCAAACCCCAGTCTCCTGGCAAGCAGCCCCTGTAATCCAGGCTGTGAGAGCTCAGAGCCGAGGGGCAGCTGCAGCATCCCCCAGCTGCTGGTGTCCAGTCCATCTCTGTGAGCTGTAAAACGAGCTGTGGGTCTATCTCTGGGCAGCTATCGCTGATGGGCGTGGTCAGCTCAGTTAATCCTAGCTCTCAGTGGCTGCAGACATGATCCCTCCCTCTCCAACCCCATGGGCTCAAAGGGCTGTAGGAGGGTGTGTTCCTGGGGTTTGCCCCACCACTTTGGGGAGCTGATCCCTCCCTCCTTCCCTCACTGCTTTGAATTCTCCCGCCATCTGCCTGCAGATGTCCGAGCAGTCAGAAGGGGCCTTCAATGATACGGAAAGAAGCAGCATCTCCTCAACCCCTAACTCAAATGTGAGTATATCCACTCCCCCACCCGCCGCCCACCCCCTCCCTGGCCTCACTCACCAGACGCCTCGTTTCGGGAGTCAGCTTCATGCAGCGTCAAAACACTCTGATGCAATGAACCACTAATGCCTGAGACCAGGAGCACTGCACTGAGACTCCCACAGCGACCCAGACGTGCCTCTACCCCAGCATGGCCACTCATCTCCTGGTGCGCAGCTCTTGTGAATGGAGGGTAATACACTCACACGCCCCAGCCTCATTGGCCAATCAAATCCCGCCTTTCGTCCAGCCTGGATTCTGAGTGGGACCGGGGTTTCTTTCTGATCCTCGCCTCTAGCCCATTGTCTGCTTTGTGCCCCAGATGTTCGTGGCCACGGTGCTGCAGGAGCCGGAGCTGAGCCTGACGCCGGCTGCCTCCCCAGCTCACCAGTCCTACGGCACAATGGGCAACCGGCTGGAGCCGGTGGAGAACAGCGAGGAGGGCGGCCTGCAAAGCTTTGAGACGGAGCTGGAGACTGTGGAGGGTGAATTCAGAACCGGGCCCGTGCTGGAGGACCAGGTCCATTACCACTGAGCGGCCGCCCACAGCGGCAACACCAGCTGGACAGAAACACCGACATCAAGTATTGAGAACGGGGGGGAACTCTATCTTGTAGGCCCCAAGCTTCCTGAGCTGCCATGTCGACCCTGCCACCTGCTCTCAGGCTCTGGCGAGGGTCCAGTGCCGCTAACAGGACCAGATGCAACACTGCTGAAGAGCAGCGGCTTTTCTGGCCTGCGAGAGCCCAAGCCCCAGTGCTGGGGTGGTGGCCTCCTGCTCATGCACACAGATAATACTGGGGTCTAGGGTGCAGTGGTGGAGACAGAATGGAACAGAGGGAGAGACCCCAGGAGGCCTCCTGCTTCCATCCTGTGCTCCAGCTCTGAGCAGCTGAAGCCGATTGCTAGTGCATCTCATGCTCAGTAGCCTGCCTGCCATCTCCTGGCTTTCCCTTCTCCTGGAGTCAGAGTCAGCCACAGACCTCAGGCACCCCTCTTTGCTTTCCCTACCCTTCCCTCTGGTTCAGCATCCCTTTGGGAAGGAGGGGTGCAGGAGAGGGGGTGGCCCCATTGCGCCAGGGCAGACGTAGCTGTGAACCTTTTTTATCAACGTATTTTGGAAGATTGGGGGGTTGGCACGGGATTGTTCTCCTGCTGCCAAGGGAAAATGGCCAGAGAGCACCAATGAATGTGTCCAATGCAGAAGCAAAGGCCTGCAGCTCTTTGGTTGCCACAGGCGCCAACCAGACTCAAGTGCAGATGCCAAATCCGTAGCTTTGTGGTGCGCTCACTCGCTGCCCCAAGGAGCAGGGCAGGGGAGTTGCCCTTCAGCTGGGCCCCGGCGCCAGGCCTGGGTGTCGTCTGTTCCTTCCCCCCCATGTCTGCTTGTGGCTGTGTGTGTGTGTGTGACTGCTGAATGCTGTCTTTGGGGCTCCTTGCCTTGGTTCAGTGTCAGAGGTGGGGCCTGTCACCAGGCTCCCCATAGCACAGGGTAAGGGAGAAAGAAAGAGGGTGGGCGCCAGGGGGAGCGTGCTGAGGCCAGGATGGAAAAACAAGCAGCAAAAGGAGAGTTGTGTGCCCTGAAGCATTAACTCTTTGTACAGCAGCATGTTCCAGACTGCCGGCTCTTTGGGCATGACCCCCAGAGATGCATGTAGGCTCCAAGGGCTTAATTAAGGAGGCAGCTGGGAGTGGGGGCGGGGGCTCTATACGTGCAGGGGCTTATGCATGTGATTGAACAAGCTCCTTTGGGGAACCCTTCTGGGAAATCTCTGGGCTGGAAAAACCTCTGCCCCCATCACCTGGATTTGAGAACACAGAGCAGCCTCACGCTGGAAATTCCCAAGATGGCTAATGAAAGCTTGCTGTCACTTCGCTGCTGGATGGTCACCCCCTCCTTTTCCCCCCAGCAGCTGCTGCTGAATGACCTGCACTGGGCAAAGAGCTAGGGGAAGGCAAGTCAGTGCCAGACTAGTGACACTGGTAGAGGACTTTTATACTGCCCAGTCTCACCACCTGTCTCAGAAATGCAGCCACCTCGGGCATGGGCTGCTGCAACTGTTTAACAAGTACCCAGCAACACTGCACCAGTGCTAATGCCAGCATCCAAAGCATGGTTCTGTCCAATTGCAGCAGCTTATAATCCAGGGTCAGTGACTTCTTATGCCCCCTCACCTCCACCCCAAGCTCATGCTGTTCCCCCAGTGAGACAGGCATCATGCCTTCTGCCATGCATGGAGGAGCCACCTGCCCAAGGCTGAGAAACACAGAGCATGCTCAAAATGTTTGGATACTTGTTGGCATGGCAGGCTGCAAGCAAGGGGAGGGGTGTTCGCTGTAGGACCCCATGCCACTTGGCAGGTTGTTGTCACCTTCAAGATCCACCTGTGCAGAGAGTCATAAGCCTATTTGAAGTTGCAGGATGTTCAGCCAGGGGCTTGGTTCAGCTGCAGTTTGCGCCTCAGGGAGGGGTCAGCTAGTGCTTACTCTTGAGGGAATTCTGCACCAAAAAAATAAACATTTTGCGCACAATAAAATTTTGCAAAATTCTGCAAATTTTATCTGTCAATAATAAATGTGGCAGCGCCAGCATGGCAGTGGGGCGGACAGGCACTCACCCTGCAACACCGCCCCCCCCCCTTCCCAAACCCTATCCCTATGACATGGATGCAGTGGTGAGGCTGCTCCAGACCCTCAAGGGCCGGGCCTGCCCCAGAAACAGGGGGCCCTCTTCCCCAACCCCTGGCACACAAGGTGTGGGCAGGCACACTCAGCCCAGCAGGTGCCTAGTGTGGGGGGGGGGATCCACGTGTGGATTGAGAGGGTTCTGTATGGGGGCAGTATGAGTGCAGGTGGCTCAGCGAGGGATCCGGATGCATGGGGTGGGGTGGAATCTCGATGCACAGGGGCTTGTTTTGGGGCGGAGGGGTTCCAAGTGCAGGGGCAATGGGATGCTGCAGGGGAAGGGCCAGGTGCTGTGAGCTCATCAGCGTGGGCTAGGTACAAGGGGCGGGGGCTTGTCAGGGTGGGGGATTGAGTGTGTGTGTGTGTGTGTGTGTGTGTGGTGGTCTGGCTGCAGGGGTGGATGGAGGGGTGTTGCAACAGGGTGCAAGGAGGCTCCAGATGCAGGGGGTGAGGCTCGGCAGGCTGAGAGTTCAGGTGTGGGCGGCTTGTTTGGGCGGGTAAGGCTTGCAAGGAGGGGCAGATGCACAGGGGTTAGGCAGACTGGGGAGCAGCACCAAGTACAGTGACCCGCCCCCTCCCCCAGTGGCTGAGGCGTGATGGGAGTTGGAAGTCGGGGGGGTGGGGGGCACAGAGCATCCTGCAGCCAGGGTAGGTTTCTGGGGGTGGGTCTGACCCAGCCTGGGACTAGCAGCTGACCCGGCGGCACTGCTGTGGTGTACGGGCATGCAATGACTTATGGTTTCCCTTTGCTTCCCCGTCAAAAAGTCATTTTTCTGCAGGGAAGCAAAAAAAAAAAAAATTGCCTGGGGACATGAATTCTGCACACACCCACTGGCACAGAATTCCCCCAGGAGTATATGAGCATCAAGCCTGGTAGCTACATAGCTGACCATTCACTGAGCTGTGCGGCTACAGGCTGAATTCAGCCCTGCCAACAACTTGCTCCAAGTTGCGGGCGGGAGGGAGGCAGGCATGCAAGTTGCCCTCTGAACACATTACAGAGTCCTGTCTGTCACCACAGCCAACAAATAAAACCGTGACTTAAAAACAAAGGGTGAGGGAATTAAAAAATATATTGGCTCCCCTGCTGCTGTCAAAGCAGCCATGATGCCACAACCCTCTTGCAGAAACTGGGCTCTGGGCCCATGGGCAGGGTAGTTACCACTCCCCATTCCCAGAGCTGGTCTGGCTGTGGGGATGATGCTGGTGCACAAATGAGGATCCAAGCAAAAGGGAGCGGGCCTGGTCCCCTTAGTGTGGTTAGAAAGGCCAGGGGGGTGGGGGGGGAAGGCGGTGAAAGGGGCACAGCTCTGTCCCCAGGGGACAGGACACAGGCAGGAGTGGGAGCATTTACTGCTCAGCATCTAAAAAATGTTCTCCAGTGAGCACAAGGTGAGTATAGTAAGCCAGGCAGCCTGTCTGCACCCCTGAGGGTGGTGGGTGGTTGAAGCGGGAGTGGGGGGGGGCTCAGCTCCTTAGGGCCGGGCTTCAGCCTCCCACGCACCACTCCTGTGTCACATTAGCCCTCAGTCATGCCCACGGGTGCCAGAGGGAGCGTGCTGATGGGTGGCATGGGACAGTGGCAGTGAAAAGTCATAGTAGCACTGAGGCCAGGGACAGCAGCTCCCAAGAATGGGACTTGGGATGGCAAATTTGGAAGGGGGGAGTGGGGGGGAATGAGCTCCAAAAGCAGAGATGCTGATGCAATGGATGACCCTCCCATTGTCTGTGTGCACATGGCCACATCACAAACCCCTCCTGGACTCAGTGCCTGGAGCACTGTTGGTATCTCATAGCCCATGATAACCCCCACCCCTAGCAGCCATTCAGCCAAACACTCATCTGTCCCTTTGCATATACACCCCTCCATTCCCCACCTCATACATCCCCATGTATACAGTGGTGTCTGCACAGCTCCACCCACCTCACCCCAGCCAGCTACTCCCTGGCCATCACCACCACCCCCATCCAACTGAGCCCCTGTCTAAACTCACCCTGTGCTGTCTCCATCCACTGGTTGTTCTGGCCCAGTTCTGGGGGAAGGTGGATTGTTCCTTATGCTGCTTCTGTTGGAGCCAGTTTGATGCTATCAGCACCTGATCAACTAACCTCAACGCCTCTCGCTCTTTTGCTGTTTCTCTGGTATGGAAGCAAAGTGCCTGTGAGTGGTATGGTGTCCTTGAGGAGCTCTGGTTCCTTGTCTGACTTTCCCTTGGCTGTCACACTATAGGAATGTGCCAGAGTTCTGTACCTTTCTTGTTATTTATTGCTATGACCGTGCCTTGAATAAAATGACTTCGCCCAGTCGTTGCCTGCAGTAAATGGCACCTGTTTACACTGGATTACACTCCCCTACGCAGCAGGAAAGACAGAGAGGTGTGATGTGAAGGACATTGGCTCTGGGAGAGCCTACACAGGGTTGCTGTTACGATGCATAAACATAACCCAGCCCGTTTTTAAACCCAGAGCTTGCATTTGCACTCCGGCCTCTCACAGCAGTGAGTGCTCCAGGATACTCACTGCAAGAAGACATGGCTCCTCCTCCTTGGTTTAATTTACTGCCCTTTAATAGAGATGAGATTCTCAGGAAAACAGCTCCCCTTCCTAGCAGTCTGTCTGGCCCAGTACTGAGTGACACATTCCCATCCTGTCAAACTGATCCTTCTCGTGGACTCCCACCTGGGCTGCAGACTGGACTGACCCAGCACCTGTTCCCTCAGACTCAGGTTGCAAGGGGTTGGAATGTGATCTCCATAGGAAAGACCTCAACTGGATTAGTTGGGTCCTTCCTGTAATATACTGAACTTCCCAGGGCCAGGTAGCGATCCAATGGGGGTAGAGACTCGTCCTGGCAAGCCACTAGAAGAGGAGGCTGCTCACAGTCGATTGTGCAGATACCAAAATGAGACCATGTTGCCATTCAGCTCCACGGGGCTCTTGGGGCTTGTGTTAAGCCCCAGGAGCCCTGTGGAACTGAAGGCCCCACTCCCCTTTTTCAGGGGGGCGGTGCATGAGGGGGAGCATTGCTATCTCCCAAATACCACCAAAAAGAACCATCCCCCAATGCAAATTGTGCCAATCTGTGACCCTCCTTCTCTTTTGTTACCCGAGGAAGGACAGTGGTGAATTAAATGGTGACATTTAAATGATCAACACTGGGCAACTAGCTCCTAGATGAGTGGAGCAGTTCCCACCTCTCAAAGCTATTGTTCCAAATTCTCTGCAGACTCACCTCCACTTTGGGGCCCCTCCATGCACATTTTTTGAAGTTTTTATCACAATCAGAGCAGCTAGAGACTTTTTCTTTTCATGACAGCTGAGGGTCTGGAGACCACTACAGCAACTTCAGAGAGGTACCAGTGATGTATATGGGCACATCCCAGCTGGTTCCAAACCCTGAGGTGGAAGTACCTTGCTACGGGCTCCACAGATCTGCTGTGCTGCTCCAGCCAGAGGGGAGGAAAGTTCCCCACTTTGCCTGATCTTCTACCACTATGTCAAACTGGAAGCACTCCCTGTGCGCACCCTTCAGGAGAGGAGATGACTGGGCATTCTGGGAGACAGAGGAACCAGGTTGAAGTAAAAACATTTTTGGTGAGGAGCCGATGGGTGAGAGGGGCCATGGTGAAAAAGATGTGCCTGGGAAGTGGGGTAGGGAAATGGCAGACGAGGGGAGGAGGAGAGACAGAACAAGGCGTATAGAATAGTGCCAGATGCGACAGCTAGGCACAGTCACATTTCCCTTCAGAGCAGGGCTGCAGGGAAGATCCGCTGCCCAATCTGCCAGCCATGCAGATTCAGCCTGGAACCTGGAGCCCGGCGCTGCCGCAGCTGCAGTCAGCAAAAGGCTGAAGGCAGCAGCCTAACTGGATGCAAAGGAAAACCTTAGGTAATGCAGCCTGCAGTGGGCTCCATGTAAATACTGGGTCATGTAAACTGGCTTGAGAGCCAGCCTCTGCCCTCTGCTGGCTGGAACCAGCCTTGCTCCCATACCTGTGTGGGTACACTTGTGTGCGCTCCCTTCCCCGCGCTATCTTGCTTCTCAGCCTGCACCTCCTTCTCCGCCAGAGCCACCTCCTCCACTCACCAGCTGCTCATCTGCCTGCAATCCAGCAGCAACAGCTGGCAGAGCAGGCACCACAGCATTGCCTGCTGGGAGGGCAGTTTTCCCGCAGGGCTGCAGGAGGCGAGGGGGCTGCGTGAGCGTCACACCAGGGGCCTGATGTTAGGTGTACAGGCCCCTACACCACTGCTTTTGAAATTACAGTAGAGGAGTGAAAATTAAGGCCCCCCTCCACACACACACACACACACACCAGCACGTAGAGGAGTCAAAATAGCCTGAGAGACTTTAATACATTTATCTCCCTTCAGGCTCTCCTGGCCAGGCAGCCTTTCCCCTTTAACGGCTCTCCCATTCAGAGACAGCTTGGAGCAGAGTGTTGAATGTGGCAGGCAAAGGGTTTTCTTGCTTCTCGCCTTTCCACCCCATCTTATGTAGTAAGAGCCCTCCTGTGCCCCAAAGCACTGACGGTGCACAGGGCCCAGCACACAGGGGCCTCTAGCTGCTGCTGCACTATTCATGCTAGTGCTCATCCAACGCCGCTCTCCTTGGGACTCCTCGCCACGCTCCGGGCAGTGGGAAGGGGTTACCCAGTGAGCTGTGTGCTGCTGCAGGCAGCCATCTGCCCAGGCAGGCTCACGGTACTGTTGCCATGGAAATCAGAGCTCCTGCTTCTCCTGTCATCCTGATTTTAATAAAAAGCAGGCAGGATAGAGACAAATTACCCTGAGCCTCCAGCAATGGGGAGCAGCTTTGACTCGAGAACCAGGCTGTACAGACCTGGGGGGGTGGAACTCCAGTGACTTTATACACAGCAGCTGTGCATCTAGCCCGTAAAGTTGTTAGTGCCCCACTCTGCCCATTGCATGGGCATTCTCAGGAGCAAAGCTCGTGAAGGAGGGAGGCTAGTGGCGCTCACAACCATCGGGATACAGGCAGATATGCCAAACCCACGGAAAAAATGCAGAAATTGGGCTTAGTTTTGGCTTAAGTGGCTTGTGAGTTGCTTGTTGGGTAGTTTTTGGCTTGTAGCTTGGTTGGCTTGTAGCTTATTGATTCTTTTTTTTAAATCGGATCCCGGGAAGGGGGGGCAAGCAGAGGCAAGGGGGGAGAGAGTCAGGGGTGCACAATGGGCCCATCAGTCCCAGACTGCACACTGGGGGGGATCTAGTCAAATGGAGTGTTGGGGTTCTTAGGGATTGGCTTGTTTTGAAATAGGATTAGTTTGATTTTTGGCTTATTGTGGAAGTCGGAGTGCTTATTTACCACGTGAAAGTTGGCAACTATGAATACAGGTAGAGTGCATGGCCAGCCCTGAAGTGGGTGTAGGGAAAGAGGTCTGGCGCACCAGACATGAGACAGATCTGGCCTATGGTGGGAAGTTTGGGGGCAAGGGGGTAACTGTGGTACAGAAGGTTATATGAGAAGGTGCATATAGGGCAAGGAAAGCCTGGTGGTAGTGTGAGGATCTGATGCAAGTGACCCCATCCCCATGAGAAAGTACATATGGCTTTGGGGAAGGTTTTCAGGGATGACAGATAGGACATGAGTGACAGGTGGGGACAGGTAGAATCAGGAATTGTTTGGGCAGGTGAGGTAGTGGATATTATGAGAATGAAGTTCTTGGGGTTCCCCTGCCAAAAGAAAAACAGATGCGGGAAGGAGAGGTCACCAGGCTGAACTGTGGTGCAAACCACAAGTGGGGAGCATGGAAGTTGGTGACAGTCCCTGACTGCCTCAGCCCTCCCCAGGGATTGTGGGGAGAGGAAATAAGAAATTAACAAAGCTCTTGCGCTTGCTGTGGAGTCACTCTCATTACAAGTTAGTTAACACTGGCTCCCTCGGATGATTTTACGGCCCAGTCCCGTTCCTCTCCCACCCCCCACCCCACATGAACTGTAGGTCCTACTTAAATAACAGCAATTATTTTGTTTAAGTGTTTCATCACAGAATGGACAATTTCGGGGTGGGGGGGAGAGACAGACCCCCGGAGAAAGGTCTTTCCCCCCAGTCTTCTTCCATTTAAAGGTTAGCATTAAAGATTTAGCATAGGTGTTGAGGCCTAGAGCGGGAGCAAGAGCCCTCTCTGCACAGTAATCACAACCTCTCGGCTGATAGCTCTCACTTCCCTCTCTCCGAGCAAAACAGGCAGCTCAACAAGGGTCATCCGCCACTAACACGATTGTTTAGGGCACTGTTATTCTGCACTTCAGAGCACTCAGTCACTCAGAGAAACCACTCCACTGATTACAGTCATTTGCGTGTGAAACTCTCACAGCTGGGGCTGAAAAATTACATAATGCAGCCTGATGCAAATGACATAGCCAAGGCTTGGCCGTGGGGGGCATAGCAGAATAGGGTAGAAAGCCCCTTTGGCTAGAGCATCAGTGTGACTGGTGGCCTGGAAAATGCTGCTATGATAAAGGGTTAATCCGACAGGAAAGGCATAACACCCTCAAGACTGCCAGCGTGTGCTACAGAGATGACGCTTCTCTAGTCTAGGACACATGAGCTGTTTCACTGCACTCTCCAATCCTGAACACTCCTTTAGCCTGTCTCCAAAGTGCATATAGAGTGGTCAAAGCATGAGGTTAGAAGCCTGCAGGCCTGGGTTTGCTTTAAGACATCCATGTCTCGGTTTCCCCCATAATCAAGTGGGTATAATACCTGTAGAATCTACCTAGATCTCAGGCATGATGTAAGCCCTAAGAGGTGACTTGTAAAGGGGGAAAAAAAGCCTTTTTAGCCTTTAGCTTAGGTACAGTATAGAAGGGAGATGGGGCAAAACCACAGTATTCCTTAACCCGAAACATAGCTAGCGTGAATATTTTGCATAGTAGGTGCTTCCAGCAGGGCTATCCCACTGCTTGTTAGCAATGGTTCAGTTCCCCAGCGTAGACACAGCTGACAGCAACTTCAGAATTAGCGCAATGGCATGATCACGGAAGTGAGAGAAGATGAACAAATTGAGAGGGGAAGGGATTACTGGTCTACTGCTCAGAACATTTTGATCCCATTAGGGGCTATTTAACATCACCGGTTAATGAGCCATTAGTAGAAAGGACGTTTTTGTTAAAGATTCAACAGCCTGCGTGCCCCTTCCAATGAGAGACATGGGAAAAAGTTCCCAATAGACATCTGAGGCCACCGAGCAGTCCTCCAGCAAAGCCAGGCAAGGCCAGACTTGACATTCGCACTATCTCCAAGATTCACACAGAAATAAAACAAAACTCTCCCTCGCCCACTCCTCTTTTTCAACCTTTCCGGTCTTTTATGTTGAAATCATAAATAAGCCAAAAAGGCAGAGACTCGTTTTTAAAAAAGTCCTTTGCAGGTCACCTTGTATCAGTCCCTGGCAGGTGTGATTTAATACTAGCATTGTTGCTATACAACTGTCTATTAACACAGTCCAGACAGGGCTAGGAGGCATACACAAACAGCTGCTTTATTTCTCTTAGGAATTACACAAAACATGGCAGAGAGCAGGTGAGCTTGAGGGCCTATGAAAGCTGGACAGGGGGTCGTTCATACCCACACACATCTATTCATCACACGCAGCTGCCCACCCAGCCACAGCACGCACAAATGAGTCTTTGACCTCATAGGTTTACAGCAGCAGAGAAGGTATTGGATATGCACTGATCACCTTTCAAAACTCCACAGGGGAGCACCTAACTCTCCCTTCCTGGGATATACAGGCACAGCCAGCACTGGTCTCCTGGATCCAGGGCCAGCTTCCCCCTCCCTAACTAGCCAGGAGTTGCAGGTTAGAGGAGAGCTACCACATCCACCCAGCTTGGCTTACATAGAGAGAGAGTAGTAAGGGGGGAGATCTGGTGCCGTAGTCAGAGCCTGCAGAAAAGGGAAAGAAGAGTGGAGCCCAAAAACCTATAAGGAGAGAAGAGGAGGATTCCTCTGGATAAAAGGAAGCTGCAACCATCAGAGATGCAGTGAACTCAGTGAGCATTTCATATCCAGGACACCCATACTAGCCTCCCTAGAATATGCAACTGAGGATTCTCTAACTGGCCGACTGGCACAGAGCTGCTCCAAAACCACAGACGTGAGCTCTTGTTACAAGGTGAGGGTCACAAGGGCACTGGGTAGCAGTTACATTAACATAACAGTGAGTCGTACCTACTCCGTGCTCGGATGAGAGATCTGCATGGAAAATCCAGGTCCTGTAGGAAGCAGTGCTGGACGTTCAGTAGGATGTGCTCTTCCCTCAGTCTGTACCAACACCTCAAACAGGGTGCGCTGTACTTCTGGAGGAGCAATGTCTCAGATAAGACATAAAACCGAGTTTCTAGCCACATGGGGTCATTTAAAATCCCATGGGACACTTTTCACAGGAGTCAGGATCTTATTCCGGGGGTTCAGGTCAAATTCCAATTAAAGCAATTATTCTACCTCCTGAACATTCCTCCCATATTTTCAATTGGATATTGGTTCTTACTCAATTCCTGTCCTAAAGTGGGGCACAGCATTGTTGTATGCTGTTAATCAGGTGTCTTATTCCACCCCAGGAGTGGCTGCATTTCAGTGACAGGTAGGAGTTATCCCTAAGGGCCCAGGAAGCTATAAATATGTAAATGATCAGTAAATGGGAAGAATTCCAGCTATATTCTCTTTGGCCAAGAACCAGGATGATTTTTGGAAGCTGCTCCCAGGAGAAAGCTGCATCTGTCACTTTAATTCTAATACAAAGTCTGTATTTGTACTTACTTTATGTAATGTACTTTAGGGGAAGACATTTTAAAAAGCACTGGTAGCTGCTGCATTTCAGCTGGCTTTCAGGTTAAACCAGCCAGCCAACTCGCTCCAAATGCAGCCAGCTAGCAGCTCAGACCTGGTAAGAGCCGCCTTACACTGGGATTAACCCAGTTCCACGTTCAAAAAGCTACACTGCTCAGCCTCTCCCTAGGAAATACACACAGCTGTGATTAACCTTACATGAGGAAGGGCCTGGGATCTATTCTAGGGCAAATGCAGGGGGAATAAAGAGCAAGGATTAACCAACCTGCAATGACTCCAGGAGAATATTTAGGTGGAGAGACAAATTTATTGGAATTTGAGGGAAGGCAGCTTCAGTTTGTGACAAGCTCATTCCATCTCTGTGTGCTGAGCCCAGCTCTACCCTGCCCCCTGGAAGTGGATGCAAGGGCTCATTGTAATTAAGGGGGGGATCGTCGTCAGAGGCAGAGATGTGGGTAATATCAAAGCAAGACAGAGAGGGCTACCGAGATGGCCCTGGAATGGGTGTGGTTGGAAAGGAGAGTCAATGCTCTCCTCGGAGCTGCTGCTGGGTTAGGAACAGGAAAGCCAGAGCCCAAACTTGCTAGGTCTATTCCCCCTCTTTACGTGCATCCCAGCCACGGCTCATGGCTTTCACCACGGAACCATACAGCCTGGTCCAAGCCTCTCGTACGTCCGGGCTGAAGGCAGTACCGAGGCATTTCTCCAGCATGAACAGCAAGGACTCTCCCACTGCCTGCAAACCAAACAGAGGCACCAGGATCAGAGGTCAGAAGCCTCAGGACAGCCATGATGTCAGTTTTTCACCTGCTGAATTTATTCATCTCCTTTGTGAGCCTTTCCTGTTGCATTGCCCAGAACAGGACAACACAGCTTCTCTAGCTCCTACCCAATAGGTGCCCCATCGCCACTCCTGCTTCCTCCCAATCTCTCTAATCCTTCTACAATTTTCCAAAATGTCTCCAAGCCGCCCGCCCACCTCTTCTTGTGGGCTGATTCACGCCCTGCTGACTTCCCTTGCTCCACACTGCTTTGTACCCACTCCCCTCATGCTCTCAATTGATCTCCCTCATAGCTCCCTTTCTGAAGGGAGCACAATCCAGTGCTGAATAAAACTTTTCAGCAGAAAGGAGTGGGGGTGAGACTCTAGGCAAGGTTATTAATCTACTTTAGCTCCCAGTTGCAGGAAGTCTGCACTCTTCCCTAGTTTAGCACCGGGGAGGCTGGTGATGACATCTGAAAGTAGGTAGGCAAAACTGAGGCATACTCAGAAGCTATTTACAGCAGCAGGTAAAGATCAGAGTGTATCAGACTAAACTGGATAGTCAGAGCCCATCCTACCCTGGGAAGTCTCCACTACATGGTACACTATCCCAAACCCAACCCTCTTTACTGACATGGCAGTCCAGGTGACTCTGTATAAATAGCTGATCTGACATGGAATAAACACACTGGCTCCCCACAGAACCTCCCTCATCCAGGCTGCTAGAAACAAACCCCAGAGCGGGATAATTATCCACCAAGTAATGGGAATTCTAGCTCAGTCTGCCAAGGACTATTGCTAGTGGCACAAGACATCACACTCTGAGAGGTAAAGGAACGAAGCCTATGCATCGTCAAGTTAACATGCCTGATGCTTTCCATAATCGCAATTCATTTATCTAGTGTTTCTGCTCCTGCTCATTGGTAGGATGGGGGAGAAGCTGGGGTCTGAAATGAGGGATAGGGCTAGCCTCACTACCTGGAAGAGGGAGGGAAGGTGAGAGCTGGGGCAACTGATCACACATCTGGCAATGTCCTGGGCTGAGGTTCAGTAACCCTGTGCCAGGCAAATGCAGCCTGAGATGTAGCTGCATTCCCTTGCAAATGGCACCCCAAGACTCTGCCCATCAAGCTTAGGATGCGGGGCAGAAAGAGCAGGGAATACAACTCAAGCTAGCACAAGTCCACCTAAAGAGCAAGCATGTGGGATTGCTCCCCCTGAGCACGCCAACGGTCACCTTGTAGGTGCTTCAGATTCTGGGACTGAGTTGGGCTGCCAGTTTTCTTGCCCAGCAACAGAGTTAAATAACCCAGCAACATATGTGCAGAAGTCCTAGAACCCAGCTTCATGGCACAATGAGGAAATCATACACTGCCATTCATGGTGGATCAGGATGGCACCATGGGTGAAGCTGGGAGAATGCTGTGGCAGAAGTAGCATGAAGAGAGAAGATGCCTCACCGAGAAAGAATCCACCTTCACACCAACTGTCTGGTGTTTCTTGCCCAAGTTGGAGAGATATTCTTCCAGAGAGGACAAGTTCTCCAGGTGGGTCACAGCAGCATCTATCACCAGCATCACCTGCAGGGGAAATCCAGAGAGGATAGAATTAGCAGAGAACATCTGCTGGGAACAAAATTTCCAAACAGCCTTCTCGTCATCATTCTTAGCCTGCTGTACAGTGAAGGCCTGTTCTGCTCCATTATGCTAAAGAGCTTGGTCAGAACTTCACAAAGCCTGATGAAAACCTGTATTCTTCTGAAAAACAGTGTTTTCCACAGCCCTCCCCACCTGCGTACATCATCTCCTTCTGGCAAAGGCAAACTCAAGGGCCACTCACCTTATGTGGCTGTTATCCTACCAGATCTCACAAGCTAAGCAGGACAGCAGGTGGTATGGCAAGTGGTGTTGGTGATTCAATACGGGGCCCTCTTCTCTCTGTGACACTATGATGCTGGAAATGTAGCTTGTTGGATGAGAACTGAAGCGGAGGATGTGACCACAAGTGACCATTACAGCTCCCATGACCCTTTTGGCAAGCGTTGGTCAAATTCCAACCTGGATAATTACATTCTGCCTCCCTAATTTTTCCTTTCAGTTTCAGTAGAATATGGAATTTTTCTTCATTTCCTGTCACAAACCATCATGTAGCACTGTAGTGTGTCACTAAATAGCTGCAGCGTTCCACCCCTGAGGTGACTGTATTTCAGCGCTGAATGAAGGGCTTCCGCTATGCTGCATTAAACACACCAGGATCCTCCAAGATGATATATAGATATTATATTTCACCATCTCTATCCTCCATATCTGAGGATGAGGTGAATGCGTATAACATTGCCCCTCATGATGGGTCCTATGATAGGTAACTTAAGGGGCTGTGGACTCTCAGGCTCTGTTGCTGCAGCAAGAGAACCTTCAGGAGGAGATCACTGGTGACGCCTGCCCTTTAGTTACAGCAGGAACTTTGCCCATGGCCTCTCTCTCTAGATAGGGTTTTGTATCATGCTATCACTATGATATCTAAGTGCTTGGACTGTCCCTGTTCTGTGTGTAGGTAACTAGAGAACCTTCAGTCTCTACTGTGGTCAGTCCTTCATCATCTAAGCAGCACGAAATTCACATGCACATTTCAGAATAAGAACCCAGTCCTTTGATTTTCATTGAATCAATAACTGCGGTGAGAGCGTAAGGACACATGGCACCCAGCCCTCATTGCTGTACACATGGGGATTTGCCCCTGGCAGAACTTCACTAATGTCTCTGTATTTCAGGGAGTGAGTTGCCTGACATTTCATGGCAAATGGACGTAAGAGAGACCTGCCCTCCAGTGCAGAGTTTGCTACTCAGGGCTTCTCCCGTTCAGGGAATTTTCTCTATACTGTGCATCACTGATCACATCGGCCTCTTCATCCCTTACCTTCCTAATGTGATCCAGGAACTCGGGCGATGAGAGGCACTCTTGAGGGCTGGAGAACTTTTTGCAATTGTACTGGAAGAGGGGCAACAAGTCAGGGTCCAGATCAAACAACCTGCAACAGAAAGAGAAACCCCAGACTTTTCACACTCCTCATAAAGTGACTCCACCTTCACCAAGAGGATGACCCCTCCCTACCGATCCATCCAACAGCCTCCACCAGCACCACTCAAAGGGTGACCTGACTTCACCACCAATCATGTGAAAAGCATCGAGTTCTGAAAGGAAGATTAATAATTTGGGACAGTTCAGGTCATCTCTGGCTACAAAAAGCCTCTGTTACTCTAGCCCAAATCCCCATTCCTCACTGGTAGGTTTATGGCTCCCTAGCATTAACTCCAAGCCATTGCTGGAATTCATCCTTAGCCTGACCCTGTCTTGGCTGAAATCCTTATTTGTGCCTGTTTGCCATCTCAACTTTTGCAATTCCCCGTTTTATAGCTCGCAGACCATCACTGCTTCCTATTTAGGCTCCTTCCACCAACTTTTTCAGCTTAGAGTCCCTGTATAACTCACATACTGGTGAAATGAACAAGAGGTCAGGAAGATGCAATGGATCAATGCCATTCCTGGGACTCTGTTGTCTGGCAATTCACACAGACATACACACAATGGCCAATTTGCTTTCTCCCTAATCTCCTACAATCAACCTCATCTGAGATATTTACATTCAGCTGCAACATCCGCCCCCCTTTCACAAAACTTTTAAACATCCCCTTAGATAGCTTCTCTCTTCAGTTCTGTTGGGCCGTGGTTTTTTCCCAGATGCAACACTCCATTCTGCACAGGCTGTGAAGAAGTTGGGAGCTCGTCACGAACTTTTTAGATCCATAATTTTAAAGGACTTTTCAGGTATTTTTCTATCTCCTTCCATTCTGCTAGTCCCTACTTTAGGGGCTCATTTGCTTGGAAGAGGCAGCGAGTTGGATTTTCAGCTGCTCTCTCCCATGCACCTTTTCCTCTGTGCTGGGATTGAACCTGGAATTAGTTGATCCTCTCCCCAGTGGCCAGGTCTCTGTCTGTGTCTGAAGACTGCAGTGTCACAAACAATTAGGAAGCCACTTAGATACACTCCACAGAGTTGAGCATATACACAAGGAGTGAGCAGCTCTTTAAACAACAGAAATATCTTTTCTGCTAACAAATGAGGGATATTATTGCAAAGGCACAAAAAATACACAGTCTTCTACCCCATATACTCTCCCTGTTCTCCTTTTAACAAACTTCTAGATTTAAATGCAAACAAGCTTCTTCATAATCCTGTTCTCTCCAGGGTGCAAATCACAACAAATGGACAGAAGGAGCAATGAGATGAAGCCAGAAAAAAATAAATCATTGCCAAGGAGAAGAAAGTGTTTCTGATTAGGGATTGGAAAGCTTCCACTGCTTAATTCAGGGATGGTGGCCAGGGAGAGAGGATGGTTAAGAAACAGGCTAGCAAGTGCCACAGGTGCTTACTCCATATCTGGATGAGTTACCCTGCTATAGATGCTTCCTGTTACTATAACAGCCTGTTACTCACCTGGTAAACAAGACGATGCCATGCTGCAGGAGGTTGCTACTCACTTTCTGCCAGCTCTCCCGGATCAGCGCCTGTTGTGTGCTGGATAATCTTCCACTCTCCATTTTATTGTAGAAAGAGGGAGGTTAAGAACAGAGCCAGGCAAACCTTACGTTTCTTCTGAAAGTAACTGCACTACTTACTCTGCCCTCTGAGTTACAGGTGGCACTGATCTCCTAGTAATCCAAGTATCTAAGGCTACCAGTGCCTCGAGCTGAGATGCACACACACCATTCACTCCCTAAGTGCCAAGGATGCTCTTCCCTGCACAGTGCACAAGACTTTGTGATCACATCTCTGGGATTTCCAAATAGAGCAAGAACTCTTCTCCTATCTGGAAGCAGCACAGGTGGGTTTAGAAAGAGCCTCTCTCTGAGCAATTAGATGAAACCTGAGTGCCTTGGGGAAGATCCATATTGTTCCCTGGTATCTACGAGAAGAGAATGAAGGACTCGTTGCTTTCTAATTGCACCCTGCTGTTTGGTTACCACACGTTTCTCTGTGTCTCCCTCTCCCAGTCTTTGCACAGGGTGATAACTGTGCTCCTGACTCGATCCCTGTCTCTGTGCCTGTCACACACTATCAGGCGCAAGGAGCTGGAGCTAGCTCCTTTCCCTTTATCAGCAGCACTTTCCCAGCTGGCTGTCTCGCAGAGCAGCGCCCAGTAGCAACACTTTCACCGATGCTCTTAAAGAGACAGTGTCGCCTTTCTTTCCCTCCCTTCCATCAATCTTTTTAAAGCCATATAATAAATAAATAAATATTGTGCACTTTGTTGTATTTTCCCCACACACAAAGAGCAACTATAGACTTTCAGCCTCCATACATAAGAGATGATTTAACCCATTTTGGTTGACATTTTCCAACCAGCTCTATTGTCCAGATGGAGTAAGAGACACAGAAGGGAAGAAACTTACCCAAGGTCACATAGCAAATCAATGGCAGCTCCAAGACTGGAATCCAGCTCTTGCAATGCCCAGCTCTTCTCTAACCATTAGACATTGCTGCCTCTGAATGTCCCCTTTCTTTCTGCTATTTTCAATGATGCTGTTAAGGTTACAGTAGCCCCTTGCTTCCTGTCACTTTCATTGACATCCAGAACCCTCTCAGGCTCCTGGTATATCCATTGGTAGGTGCCTCTAGAGATTTGAAATGTTGAAAGGGAACATAATCACATGTTTAATTTAATGGAAAGGAAACCAATTGTACAGGGCAAAGCATTTAATAATGGACCAGAGACTTTTCAGCTGTGGCAGATGCCTTCAAAGTATATTCCAAGTAAAAGCTCTCCTCTTAAAATGGCCTAGTGACTCAGACGGCAGTGAGGCAAGTGTAGAGAAAGGAAACAATCTGGCAGACCTGGGTTAAGGAGCCCCTCGACAGAAAGATACTGTGGACAGATAGCAGAATAATCATTTCAGGTGGGGGTTTCAAAAGTGCCTGAGTGACATAGGAGCATGTGTCTCATTGAAAGTCATTGCAGTCTGCTCTGAAATTACAAACACGCAGCTATTAATGAGATTTACCTTGAGAAGAAGACATTCTGAAGGCCAGGAAGCCTGCACAGTACCTTCAGTACGGGCTGTAAGTGTTTATAGCCAATGATGATATATCATTCCTCAAGAGCATTAATGTTTGTTTCTAGAAGGGGGAATATGTTAAACAGCACAATATTGCATCCTCACTTCCATCCCACCACTCTTGTCTTCTCACTATCTCTTCTGAAGGGCCAGTTCTCTGCTGCTGTAACACCTTTGACTTCAGTGGAGTCAAAATTTGGCCCTTAGGTTGTAAGATCTTCTGGGGGTGTCACAATTGTCTTTATGTTTCATAAACCTCAGCACATTCTCAGAGCTCAACAATGCAATAACCACCTAGTTCAGTATGGTTATTCCAGGGGGGTGCCGACAGTAGTTTTTAGAGCACAAGTCTTGGAATTATTGGTGACCAGGTCAGGTAAGATGGGATGCGGAGCATATCAGATTCACCTCCTAAGCCCTGGGAACTATAAGACAGATAGAGAAGAAAGCTACAAATATTGTTGATGATCATGTATTTGTTACAGCTATATTCATCCCTTTGTTGTACAACATGACTACCCTGAACTTCACAGAAGCTTCAGGCTAGAACTTAGCACAGATGGTAGGGGCTGTTGCTAGAGGAGAACCACCCTTAGGCATTAGCCATGTAGGGTTTATGTCAACCAGGGGAGCTGTTCCAGTTCTGTCCCATAGGAGGCTGTGATCTCTCTCACGCTCTCACACAAAAGGTAGCACATTACATATACAAACATATATATTATATATAAATAAATTTGTCTTACCCTTGAATATCCCTTTATTCAGTAAGTGGAGCTGATTGGGCTGTTGTGGGGCTTTTCTTGAAGTGAAGACATTAGCAAAAGCCTTAGCTGAAGGAATATCATACCCCAGGACCTGGCTGCAGACCACACACCTGTTAATCATTATTAACCTTTTTTTTTTTTTAATCAACTAGATTAAATTCTTTCAGGATTCCTCCCCCATGATGAGAGATTTGCCTGTATCACAAGAGGCTGCCATCAGTTTCAGATACAATTTTCTGCTGCCATCCTCATGGCTGGAGGTAGATTGCTTGAGTGACTTATCCACTTGTGGTGGTTGTCAGTTGGTGGTGTGTGTGTGTGTTCTCTCCGTGTGCTGACCCAGCTCTGCAGACCTCGATAATATTACCCAGAAAGACCAGACTCGGTTCAGTGGTGAAGGCGCTCGGCCATCTTTACTGTTGACAAAGACCGGTACTAGTGCCCTGGCTCAATGGTTACAGGGCATGTACGCCCGTGACAATGGACTAGCTCAGTTAGCAGCAGGACTTTCTGCTGCCTCTTAGGCCCGACAAAGATGTCCCTCTTGTGATTTCTCTTTTATATATTGATACAAACAAGTTATGTATTACCCTATTAGTTAGTTACCACCCAACACCTTGTACTTGCTGGTTCGAACAAAACATCTCCATCCATTATCCTGTCCAGGGCCAGCTCCAGGGTTTTGGCCATCCCAAACAGACAAAAAAAAAAAAAAAAAAAAGCCGCGATTGCGATCCTTTGTGGCAATTTGGCGGAAGGTCTTTCGCTCCGAGTGGGAGTGAGGGACTGTCCGCCCAATTGCCGCCGAATAGCTGGACCTGCCACCCCTCTCCGGAGTGGCCGCCCTAAGCACCTGCTTGCCAAGCTGGTGCCTGGAGCCGGCCCTGATCCTGAGCTTATCTTAAGATGGATCAGCATGTCCCTGTACCATTTTCAAGGAGGGTGTTTATACCATAACTCCATATTGGGGTAGGCCTGTGCTAACCTTCTGGAATGTGTTTACATGAATACCCAGCACCTAGTGCTTCTTAGGAGTGCCTGTGATTTAGCAACACTAGCAATACTATTGCCAAGCTCACGTATCAGACAGTGAACTTGTAAGCATCTGCTTTGACACAGGGCCTGACTTTGGTTCAGGCCTTAGGTCTTGCACCAGGCCCAGTGCTCCAGGCTCTCTCTCTCTCTCTACTACAGTGGTTAGCAGGATTCTAGGCAGCCAATCATGGGCAATGCTTGTACTGTGCTCATGGACAGCAGGTATAATAGGCATGGAGAGGCTAAGCCTCCCCTGGCACAGCCATCGCCTCCCCTGCCACCAGCCATCTGGACCGTGGTGGCCCTGCCTCTTCCCCTCCATGCTGGGAGTGGGCTTCTGCCGGAAGTTTTTGCTTACTTATTATGCGCCATGCAGGCTCCCGGGCGGCTGAGGAGGTGGTATCTGCTACTCAACTTCCCAAGTCCCTTGGACTCCCCAGGAAGATTACCAATGAACCTGGGAAGCTGAGTAGCAGATATTGCCTCCTCAGCCACCTGAGAACTAGCATGGCGCATATAAAAGTTCAGCTTTCTCTGCCCGCCACTGACTGGCTGCTCCTCTTTAGCACTCCACTCCCCTCTCTGGAGGTCCCAGCCACCGCTCACCAAGTGTGTCCCTCCTCTCCTTCCCCACCTCCCCACTTGCCTACCCCTCTGCTTGAGTGGGGAGACAGGGGAAGGAGAGGAAGGAAACACGTGGTGAGCAGTGGCGGGGGCTGAGTGGGAAGGAGGGAGGAAGGAGAGGTGGGACACACGTGGTGAGCAGTGGGAGGGGGACTGAGCGGAAAGGAGGGAGAAGGAGAAGAAGGAAACACGTGGTGAGCAGTGGCGGGGGCTGAGCGGGAAGGAGGGAGGAAGGAGAGGTGGGACACACGTGGTGAGCAGTGGGAGGGGGACTGAGCGGAAAGGAGGGAGAAGGAGAAGAAGGAAACACGTGGTGAGCAGTGGTGGGGGCTGAGCGGGAAGGAGGGAGGAAGGAGAGGTGGGACACACGTGGTGAGCAGTGGGAGGGGGACTGAGCGGAAAGGAGGGAGAAGGAGAGGAAGGAAACACACGGTGAGCGGTAGCGGGAGGGCTGAGCAGGGAGGAGAGGTGGGACACACATGGTGAGGGGAGGGGGGGCTGAACAGGAAGGAGGGGGGAAGGAGAGGTGGGACTCGTGGTGAGTGGTGGGGGGGCTGAACAGGAAGGAGGGGGGAAGGAGAGATGGTTATAGTTACAGAGAATCCACCATTTACACTAGTTTAAACCTGCAAGTGACCCATGCCCATGCTGCAGAGGAAGGCAAAAAGAACGCAGGGTCTCAGCCAATCTGACCTGGGAGAAAATTCCTTCCTGACCTCAGATATGGTGAACAGTTAGACCCTGAGCATGTTGGCAAGGCCCACCAGGAAGATACCTGGGAAATAATTCTCTGTAGTAACTCAGAGCCCTCCACATCTAGTGTCCTGTCTCCAGTGGTTGGGGATTTGGGGACAGAAAGTCCTGTCCATTTGCTGGATAAGCCTATTTATGCAAAGTCCTTCCTTTGTCTGTTGGCCTCTGGAGAATTCAGTTTGAACCAGTATAGACAAGCCTCTTCAGCACAGGTGTTGGGGGTACTGCAGCACCCCCTGGGATGAAGTGGTTTCCATCATATACAGGGTTTACAGTTTGGTTCAGTGGCTCTCAGCACCCCTATATACAAATTGTTCCAGCACCCCTGCTCTTCAAGAGGTATTACCATTCTGGAGGTGTTACAACTTGAATGAATTTGCCTAGTCACCCCATACCATTCTTAGTTCCTGGAGAGGCTGTGGTCCTCCGTGGAATTATATACAATCCCTGGTCCACAATGATACATAAACTTAATATAATAAGATGACCCACAGATATAGCAGGAAATTGGTATATCTGTCACAATGATTTCTTTCCTTCTTCTAGTGGCATCTCTGGAGATACCAAAGTAACCTTCTTATTTCCCCCAGCTTTACATGGCTACCTTTGAGACCCCACATTGCCTCCCAGAGACTGGGCAAGATTACTCAGAAGAATGGTTCATCATACAGGGAGATGGTCTAGTGATCTGAACAAGAGTACAACCCCAGCAACCCAGTACTAATAATAGCTCAGATATTGGCCTAGCTGCTAGGATTTAAGGGTCCCAGTTGGACTCCCAGATCTTTGCCACTGAGATTTGAGATGGTAAAACAGATTCCATGCCATCAACGTGCACGGCTCTGCATGGACCAAGGGGAACCTTAGTCTTGCCCGGGCAAGGAGCTGACAATCATAGAATATCAGGGTTGGAAGGGACCTCAGGAGATCATCTAGTCCAACCCCCTGCTCAAAGCAGGACAATCTAATCAAACAAACCAATTCAAGCAAAGAATGCACTTTGGGGAGCTGAAGGAGGAAGCAGGTTGGTGCAGAGGGTCTTTTACATTGATACAAACACCACTTGGCGTTAATCAAAAATGGGACATTTGAAACAAGTGTTGTAGAGAGGAGATGCACTGGGGCAGGGATGGAGTTGGTGACATCAAGGCGCACTTTGCAGGCACTCTGATGATAGTAGTGGGTGTGAGGGTAGGGCAGAGCAACAAGCATGGGTCAGTCAGAGCCAGTTCACGGGAGCTTGATGAGCCCGTATTTCATGTTGCAAACTTCTTATTGCTGTTATCGCAACTCTTGTAATATTTGGTATTTTCTTAAAGTCCCGCTGTAGGCAAGTGAATGTGAGAATCCCAGATCTCATCTGGCGGGGAGGGGGAGGGGGGGGAGGGCAATAGCTAACCCTCATGGTGGCAAAGAAAAGCCTGATAATGTGATCCAAGTGCACTGTAAAGGCTCAGAAGGTGAATAAAAAGAACCAAATTTAAAAATCATGAATTGGCGGGGGAGGATTAAAGTCAATCTTATGACTTTGGGGACCTGACTCAGGATCTCTGAACACTTTACTCCTGAGGACATTCTGCACCAAAAAAATATAAATTCTGCACACAATATTTTAAAATTCTGCAAATTTTATTCGTCAAATAAACGTGGAGGCATTGGGGAGCACAGGTCACTGGCTGCACAGAGGTAGAAGATCACTCTGCAGCTCCCCCCCCCATGACATGGACTCAGCACTGAGGCTGCACCCAACCCTGACACAGAGCAAGGACCGAGCCCGCCTCAGAAACACCCCAGTGCCTTGTCCCTCCATGCCAGGTGCACCACGTGTGGGCAGGCAGGCTCAGTCCAGCAGGATCCTAGTGTGGAGGGGCTTAGGGTGAGGGGATCCAGGTGTGGGTTGGGAGGTTCTGGGTGGGGCAATCCGGGTGGCTCGTTGGGGTGGTCCAGGTGCAGAGTAAATGGGGCTCGGTGGGGGGCTCTGGGTGTGTGTGGAGGGTGAGGCTTGACAGGAGGGTCTAGGTATGAGGGGGTCTGGATACACAGTGATCCATACAGTGATTCCCTCCCCCTGCAGCTGAGGAGCAATGGGTGGGGAGTTCGCAGAGCTTCATGCAGCCTGGGGAGAAATCTGGGGGTGGGTCTGACCTGCCCCCAGAAGCCATGCAGAGCACAAGGAAGTCCTGTCCTCCCCAGCCCAGCCGGGACTAGCAGCTGAGCCCAGCACAGGGTAGGAGCCACCAGCTGGGTCTTCCCTAGTCCCACCCCCTGCCCCACAGTGATTTACCTCTCTGCCGGCTGCCCTGGGCACCCGAAACATACTGCTGGGGAGGGTCGCATGACTGCTCTTGTGGCTACCCTTTGCTTCCCTGTCAGAAAGCCATTTTTCTGCAAGGAAGCAAAGATATCTGCAGGGGCCATGAATTCTGCGCATGCACAGTGGTGCAGAATTCCACCAGGAGTAACACTTGGGGTGGACAATACTGAGTACTTTTCCCTGGGGGCTGCCATGTTGTGGGGCAGAATGAGCTCTCATTTTTCAAAAAATTAAATTCTCCAGCCCTTATGATTGCAAAGGAAACCTTCAAAATGTGAAATGAATGTAAACCAATGCAGTGATCACTGCCCAAATCTGAAGGCAGCCTGAAGCAACAGTTCTGAGAGAGGTGTGATATGCCATGTTATTGCAATTGGTGTCAACACTGAAGCCTAATGACAGCTATATATATGTTAACAGTCTTAACTATTCCCTGGTTGATCAAAGCACACAGGAAAGAAGCAGGGCTCCCATATTATGAAAATCTGCACAATGTACTATGAATGGCATTTCATTTTGATGTCATGAGTATATAGAGCTTGCGTTGTCAGCAAAGGTTGGGAAAGTATCATCACTTTTCCCCCACCTCCATCTGACCCCTGCTAACAAGAGATAACAGAATTGTAAGCAAGAGCTATGTTGGGAGAACCTTGCAGAGGAGAGCAAGAAGTCACTGTCAGAGGAGTTCCTTGCTGCCACGGCACTGGAGGTGCTGTCAGCACACGGAGGATCTGCAGGGGAGTTTAAAATCAAAAAACAAAAATGTATTGCTTGTTCAAATCTTTAGTGAGCCTTCAAGCACCTCAAACCACCAAGGGAACCATCAAAGAGGTCAGGTGCACTCTGCAGGCTTCCACGGCCTTTGCGCCTACTGTGATGTCACCCAAACCCCTTGGCTTCATTTCTATTGTCTTAGAGCTCAGTCCTGCTGTAAAATCCTCTCCGGTTTCTGCAATGTATCAACCGGGGTAGGGCAGAAGTTCTGGGAGAGAACAGATCCATCCCAGACACCAGTTTATACCATAGTTAGGCAAGGGGAATTTCCAGTCAGTCTCACTGACCCCCATGGACATTGTGCTCAGCAGGGATGCTTTTGTCTGAAGCACAAAAGCACTCTAATAGTAATCCATTCCTTTAGACTAATAATCATCTTTTCAGCCCCTTCAACCCAAGCATCTCAAATTGCTTTATAAACACTAACAACCCCTTTTGTGAAGATTCATACATGTTTACCAGAAGGGGAAACTGAGGCACAAAAGTGACCTGCTCACAGTCACACAATAAAGACTACAGAAGAACCTCAGTAAATCCTGACTTCCAGTCCTGTGCTCAGATCACCAAACCATCCTTTCTCCCCATCGAGGGTCTGGATCTGATTCCACTTTGCCCATTATGCTGTGACACTTTTAGTCTTCATCTTTGTTGCGGAAATTTTCAAGTAATTTAAACAATCCCCCTCCAGACTATTTCTCATTTCAAATTCAACGTCTGCAGGTCCTCATGAATAATGCTTGCAGTTCTGACACTTCTCCAGGCTCTCAGCTCACCTTAGTGCCTGATTCCTGGGCTAGGTTCACCCCCTTTCTTCCCCCCAGTTCCCCGGTCTCTCTGTTATAGCTGAGCACTATAACAGCTGCCCTCCCTTTCCCCCACATCCTCAGGTGGCAAGAAAGCATATGAAATGTTCCTACGACTCATCCCTGCTCCCCCCTCAGGCACGGCTCAGTAGCAAGGCCAATCACAAATCCAGTTGCATAACAAGAAGGCAAAGAGATGTAGCGGGGAATAATCTTGCACGTAAATGATAAGGGCAACAGCTGCAGTGTTCTTTGCCTGCCATCATGCCTGTGGGGAGACACAGGGCAGCAATGATGACATTGAAGAGTTGAGCCACAGCAGGAGATTAAAATCAGAGCAAAAAAGAAAAAAAAGTGTCCATAGACTCTCTTTTGCTGCTAAATATCCAGGGATTCTTCTCACAGGGCTCTGATGAGAAGAGAAATTTATATAAACAGCTGAGAACGATCCAAGGATGACAGCACATGACCCAGCCAGAGAATTCAAAGGGGACTGCGTGTACAGCTGTTAGTATCTTCAGGCACTAGGAAGGCAGCTGTCTGACCAGTTCAGCATTATCTCTAGACTCCAGACACACAACAAGCCTTAGCTACATCATTATTCACCTCATGCCTTAGTCCTATGCTCTATCACAGTTAGAATCAATGATCTCTGCCCCTGCTATCAGAGCATAGCCTTTGAGAAAGTAACTACAACCACGGCTTTTTAAGCCTCCCTACCTCGAATCAGAAGCAATCCCAACTCCCAGGGATTCTAGCTGCTTCCATCAGGGCTCAATTTGGCACTTAATTTCTTTCATCACCCACTGGCCCAACCGAATTATTTCTCATTCAGAAAAAAGCTTGGAGGAAAATTTTCTTTTCTCATGCACTTCCCAAAGGAGCTTCCTCAGTAGTTTCCCTTCTATCTTTTACCCATTTCAGAAGCACTGATACGACCTTTCTTTGAAATGCTCATAGATCATCCCTTTTCTAATCCAAGTTCTGTCTCTATCCTCATCCTTTCTTCTTATTGCTGCCAAAGCATCTCCCTCAATCACCCAACGTACTTCAATTGCATTTCAGGAGACTGGCTTTGCTCCACCTATCAAACAGATCTTATGTGACTGATAGCATCCATTCCTCTACTGTAGAGCTATGTCAATATGGCAACCCCTTTGCTTCAGTGCTAGGTTATTTGTTTTCTGAATTCAACCTTGAGTATTACTTCTAGGTACAGGATTTCCCCTTCACTGTTCGAGTACTTTTTCACTTTGCCTGGTTCAGCCACCTCAGTTCCTGGTTCCAACAAGAACTATATGCTGCTACTTCATGGGAAGAGACGTCCCCAAACTCCAGAAACAAAAGACAGAAGAGTTAAAAACATATTTCTGCTTTTGGAAAGAAGCAGGATGATGCACTCTTATCACATGAGTATGAAGTACAGTCCATTAGTAACTAAGAAAAATGTTAAACAGCATCTGCTAGGGATAAATATTTCTAATTTAGCAGAACCAGATAACTTGCACCTAAGAGTCCTAGAAGAATTGGCTGAGGAGATCTCTGTTCATCTTACATTAATTTTTAATAAATCTTGGCATACTGGGGAAATTCCAGAGGATTGGAAGAGTGTCAATGTGCTAATATTCAAAAAGAGCAAACAGAATGACCTGGGTAGTTATAGGCTGGTTAGCCTGATATCAGTCCTGCACAAAACAATGGAATAGTTGATATGAGATCAAATTAAGAATTAAAAGTATGAGAATATAATTAATGCCAGCCAACATGGTTTATGGAAAATAGTGTGATAGATATGGCAATTTCCTGAACAAATCTTACTGAATTACTTTAAGTATTTTAGGAATTTATTGTTTTAAATATATATATATAATTGTGGCATTGTAAATAACTTCTTTAAGGGAGAAAAGGACTAAAGTAAATCCTGGGAAGTGTTACGAGCTTCAACAGAGTCTTTTAAAACAAGATTGAACTTTTAGTTAAGTGGATTTTCTAAGAAATACTTGGAAGGAGAGGAATTCAAATTACCCACCTCCAGACGCATCCTTTTGAAGCTATGCCTCGAGGAGATCAAACACCAAAACTGGATAAAAGAGTAACTCAGATTCATGGCTGTGCTTGTTCTGAGCCAAGGTAGCTATGAACTTGTAGCTACAAGAAAAAAAAAAACCTTTGAGAGATTTGAAGGTCTGTTCACCTGCCAGAGCCCTTGTTGGAGTTTGGGTGACCTCTGGTAAGCTTGTTGGCATGTGTGTAGGTTCTTCTATTGTTTTGAATATTTTCTCTGTAGTGCTTTCATCTTAAGAATAAATGTGCTTGCTTAGAAAGTGCTGTGTGGTAACTGAACTGTGGCGATTATGCGGTTTATAGTCCGAAGAGAAAAGTAAAACAGGCCTGCTGAGACAGTTGGATTTGCTGGGGAATTTCATAGTATAGGCAGGTAACTGTGTAGTCAGATCAGGAGAGAGAGAGCGATGCATGGGATGAGACTCAAAGAGCTTGGCTTGTTTAGCCTAACCAAAAGAAGGCTGAGGGGAGATATGATTGCTCTCTATAAATACATCAGAGGGATAAATACCTGGGAGGGAAAGGAGTTATTTAAGTTAAGCGTCAATGTGGACACAAGAACAAATGGATATAAACTGGCAAGTTTAGCCTTGAAATTAGAAGAAGGTTTCTAACCATCCCAGGAAAGAAGTTCTGGAATAGCCTTCCAAGGGGAGCAGTGGGGGGCAAAAAACCTAAGTGGCTTCAAGGCTGAGCTTGATAAATTTATGGAGGGGATGGTACGATGAGACTGCCTACAATGGCATTTAGCCTATCTGCGACTGCTAGCAGCAAATATCTCCAACTGTTGGAGATGGGACATTAGCTGGGGAGGGCTCTGAGTTACTACAGAGAATTCTTTCCCATGTGTCTGTCTGGTGAGTCTTGCCCACATGCTCAGGGTCTAACTGATCGCCATACTTGGGGTCAGGAAGGAATTTTCCTCTGGGTCAGATTGGCAGAGACCCTGGGGGTTTTCGTCTTCCTCTGCAGCATGGGGCATGGATCACTTGCAGGTTTAAACTAGTGTAAATGGTGAATTCTCTGTAACTTGAAGTCTTTAAATCAGGGGTGGGCAAACTTTTTGACCCGAAGGCCACATCTGCATAGATGCCGACTCCGTGGGTGCTCCAGGGCTGGAGCACCCATGGGGAAAAATTGGTGGGTGCTTAGCACCCACCAGAGCTCCCCACCCCAGCTCACCTCTGCCTCCTCCCCTGGGCGCGTGTGCCCACTTTTTCCCCCTGGCTCCCAGCACTTGCACCACAAAACAGCTGATTCACACGGCAACCGCTGGGAGAGAGGGGAATGTGGTGCACTCGGGAAGAGGTGGGCCGGGGCGGGGATTTGGGGAAAGGGTCCAATAGGAGCAGGGAGGGGGCAGCATTGGGGCGGGGACTTTGGGGAAGGGGTTGGAATGGGGGTGGGGCAGGGGCAGGGCAAGGGTGGAGTTGGGGCGGTGCCAGGGGGCGTGAGCTCCCTGGCACTGGGGAAAGTTGGCGCCTATGCACGTCTGGGTGGGGAAATTGCATGCAGGGCCATGAATGTAGAGCTGGGGCATGGGGTTGGGGTGCGGGAAGGAGTGCAGAGTGTGGGAGGGGGTGCGGTGTACAGAAGGGGGCTCAGGGCTGGGGCACAGGAGGTGTACAAGGGGGCTCAGGGCAGGGGATTGGGGTGGAGGCAGGTGACTCAGGGCAGGGGGTATGAGGTGCAGGAGGGGTTTGGCAGGGGGCTCAGGGTGGGGGGTGCAGGAGGGGTTCGGGGTGTGGGCTCCGGCCCAGTGCCGCTTAGCTGGAGTGGCTCCAGGGTGGCAGCGGCACACAGTGGGGCTAAGACAGGCTCCCTGCCTGCCCTTGCGCCGCTCCCGGAAGCAGTCGGCAGCACGTCCCTATGGCCCCGGGGGGGGGGGGGGGGGGGCAGAAGGCTCTGTGCACTGCCCTCGCCTGCAGGTACCTTCCCCGAAGCTCCCATTGTCCGCGGTTCCCCGTTCCCAGCCAATGGGAACTGCGGGGGGGGGGGGGCGGTGCCTGCAGGTGAGGGCAGCGCACAGAGCCCTCTGTCCACTCCTCCCCTCAGGGGCTGCAGGGACGTGGTGCCGGCTGCTTCCAGGAGCAGCGTGGGGCCCGCAGCACCAAGGGGTGGCAATCTGCATGCCGGATCCAAAGCCCTGACGGGCCGGATCCAACGCGTGGGCCGTAGTTTGCCCACCCCTGCTTTAAACCATGATTTGAGGACTTAAGCAATTTAGCCAGAGGTTAGGGGTCTATTACAGGAGTGGGCGGGTGAGGATCTGTGTCATGCAATGTGCAGGAAGTCAAGTCTAGATGGTCCCTTCTGACCTTAAAATCTATGTCTCCGCCCAAGAGAGGTGACAGTTGGGGAGCCAGAAGCCTAAGAGAGGATGCGCTTGATGGACTACAAGGGGGAAAATACAGGTTCAGTTGCCCTGAACTGTGATGTATAGGTCTTGTCAAACAAATCTGATTTCATTTTTTTGATATGATCACAAATTTGGTTGATCAAGATAACTTCAGACTTATAATAGACTGTAATAGACTTATAATTTTGTAAGGCTTTTGATTTAGTATGAGACTATATTCTGATGAAAAAATTATCACTACATAAAATTAAATGGATTAAGAACTAGCAGATTTTGTTAAGTAAGTGTCAATGGGCAGGGAGGTTGTAATGGGGTTCTAGGCCTGATGAAATTCAATATTTTTTATCAATGATCTGTGAGTAAATATAAAATCAGTGCTGATAAACGTTGTGGATGACATCAAAATTGATGGAGTGGTAAATAATGAGGGGGACAGGGCAGTCATATAGTGATCTGGATATCTTGGTAGACTGGGCCCACTGAAACAAACTGTGTTTGAATACAGCCAAATGTAAAGTCACACATCTAGGAATAAAGAATGCAGGGTGTACCTACAGAATGGGGGAGGGGGGGGAGGGAGGGGAGATGTATCCTGGATAGCAGTGACTCTGCAAAGGACTTAGGGATGATGGTAGACAGACAACTGTTGCTATTGCTGTGGCAAAAAGGGCAATGTGATCCTTGGATGTATAAACAAGGGAGTTGTCAGCAATCCCTTGGAGATCAAGGATGATTGTCTTCCCACAAAATGGGAATAGTGGGTGTAGGAGCAGGGAGGTGATTTTATTTTTGAATATGGTTGTAAAGAGATTGGGGCCTCTCTCTAGTGCCCTCTTCTGGCTGGACCTTGGCTTGGCCTTGCTGAGCCAGCGCCCTCCCTGGGGGAATTCTGCCTGGAACCTTCCCCCAGAGTCCAGGAAAGATAGTTTCCAGCAGGGTCAGTTGTTGTGGTTTTCTTTTTTATTTCAAAGTCTCCTCAGCAAACAAGATCAAAACTTCCCGTTTGTCTCTCACCCCCCATAAATTCCTGGTTTACCTCAAAGCCTTTTGATAATAGGACTTCCCACAGTCTCTCTTCTGTCCATTTTTGTTTCTGCGAGTAGTTCCTCCCAGAGTAGCTCCATCTTCTGGCAGGTATTGCAGCTCCCCGTCTCCACGTCCTGCTCCTCCTTTTATGAGAATCAGCCAGTTAAGAGATGCCGGTCTTCTCCCAGGTGCAGTGGGCAGGGCTAATCAGCCAGCCAGCTGCTGACCTCTGACCTCAAATGGTATTTCTTACCTTCACCATGGCATTGGTGACACCAATACTGGAATACCGCATACAGTTCTGGTGTCCATATTTTTTTAAAGGATGTTGAAAAATTGGAGAGGGTGCAAAAAACGAGCCACACATCTACAAAATGATTTGAGGGCTGGACAAAATGTCTTACAGTGAGAAACATCTATTTAGCTTATCAAAAAGAAGACAGAGGTGACTTGATGACAGTGCATATGTACCTTTCACGGGGAGGAAATACTAGATACTACAGAGCTCTTTAATCTAGCAGGGAAAAGCATAACAGGAACCAAGGGCTAGAAGCTAAAGCCAGGCAAATTCAAATTGGAAATAAGGCACACATTTTCAATAGTGAGGTTGATTAACGATGGAACAAACTACCCAGGGAAGTGGTGGATTTTCTATCTCTTGAGGTCTTCAGATCAAGATGTCATTCTTGATTATATGCTTTAGCCAAACACAAGTTACTGGGTTGAATACAGGGATAACTGGCTGAAATGTAATGGCCTGTGCTATACAGGAGATCAGACTAGATGATCTAATGGTGCCTTCTGGCCTTAAAAATGTATGAATCCACCACTTCTATCTCCCACCTCTCCTCACTCCCCAAACTGTGGCCATCATCTCTGTCCTCCACTCAAATTTCGTATACCTACTTACTGTCAAAACAGCAGCTGTTTGACTTGTCCAACTATTTTTTGCCTCCCACATTTCACAAGCCTGTAAATCTCTCTCTTGCCCCTCCCCATACTGCCGTCAGTCACCCTCTGAAGGAAATCCTCAAACGTTATTATTCTTAGTATTACTGGAGTCCATTGTGCTAAGTACTATAGAGATGCCTTCTCTTTCTCTCATTCTCACAACTCTAATTCCCCAAATCTTCCCAACTTCAGCCATTTATCTCATTTGTAACCAGGAAACACATCAGCCACTTCCAACGGCTAAAGCCTTTGCTCCTCTCTTAAGCTTTGGAATCCCTTAATAAATCTCTTTCCTAGTCTTCGATATTATACCATATATAAAAGGAATACAGTGAATACGATCCTCACATTCAGTTTAGGAATAAGAATGATTAAACTATTCTTTATCTGGCACACCCAATTCCTAAAGCTCAGTCATTTGAATACACAGTCTGAAAGAAAAATTAGATCAGGCTGGATATTTCAATATGAAACCATTAAGAATTTCCCTTTTCATTACACTCAAACTTTGCCAGACATCGTTATTGCTATAATGGATCAGATCAGGCCAGTATCGGATCCTTCAAAGAAAGATGTAAGAACATCGCAGTAGGCAGATGTGGGATAATCCACACACCATATTACGTCTAGGTCTAATCTCTAGTAGTTAGCCATTGGCTTAAACCCTGATAGTCTGAGAGTTTGGTGCTCATGAAAATAAGAATTCAGCATAGACCCAGGGCTAGAAAAGGCTGTTTGACTTGTACAACTATTTGGACCAGGGGCTAGGCTAGGCAAACTTCTTCCACACAGATCTGCCATTGCACTTCAGACCTGCCAGGTAACACAGAACAGCTACAGCAAGCCCTTCATGTCTGGAAGACCTTTTGTATTCTACTTTTAAACATTTTACATGCTGAGCTACATCGATCTATCTGCACACACACACTTTATATATGTTAGTTATATATGATAAAGAAGAGGGAAACGTAAAAAGAAAACTCTGTTACTCAGCAAAAAGTTCCCCAACTCTTTCTGGGGGTTGGCTACTCGTATACACAAAAACTAACAGTTCCTGATCTTAGTAAATTCCAGAGAGATATGCAGTTTTTCCTTCAGCTATACTACTGCTGTTTTGTTCTATCCTGTCAGTTGGAAGTCCACTCTACCTGGTAACTACTCTCTTTGTAAAATAAGCTCTCCTTCAAGCTCTCCTTCTCTTACACGTGTTTCTTCCGCTTACCCCACAATTCCTAGTTGTGGTCTATTGCACACCCTCAACTAGAGCCTCAAGTTTGGTTTTAATACAACATTTGATACACTAAATCACTGAATCAACCAACTCCCACTCAATTAAGGAATTGGGTTAACAGAAAAGGTGAAACATCTCTCTTCTAGCAGTCACATGATAGATTTACCTTTAGGTGCCATAGGAACACTAACATTTTGATACATCTGTCTTTCCCATACCATTTATTATCTTGTTACTCCATGCTGTCCTCTTTATTATGAGCTTTCTTCAAGTAAGATGATGCAGCTTGGACACCTCTCTAAATGTGCAGTAACTTGCACTTTATGAAGTTCTAGCACAACATTCATGGACGTCTGTAATGTACTACTGATATAAGCTTTTAAATCTTTTTACTGCTATGACATGTGAGGCAGGCATTATGCTGCTATTCCAGTCTTGGAGGCTCCAGTCCTGATCTACACCATCTCCTGTTACTGCAGTCCAGAAGTTGTAAGGTCCACCAGGTCTCAAACTCAGGCCCACAGAGCTGCCAGACCGCAGACTCCTCCATGCTGCCACCAAGCAGCAGATATAACCAGCCTGCACTCCACAACCCATGACCCGCTGTGGACAACCATGGACAGTCCTGCCTCAAAGGGTCTGACAGGCAGCAGCCTCATGGCTCTGGATTATATAAACCCAAGCGGCATTCCAGGAAGCCTCCAGGCAACAGCACGGATCTCCAGGAGCTGCTATGACCATTTCTGCTCTTTGCTTTTGAACTCCTGGCTTTGACCTCGCCTCAGTTTGATTCTTACTTACCTCATCACCCAAACCCTGAAGCATGACTTGGACTCCAATCATCGGTATCGACCCTGACCTGGAACTTGACTACGAAATCCTCCACTTCGCTCTGCCTCAGGTTTGACCCTATTCTGACTCTTTGCCCTGACTGCCCATATCAGCATCCTGACATGGGCCTGTCCCATTGCACGGGCCTGTATTTATAATGAATTTTGTATTGTTTTTTATAATGTGGACCAATACCCACTAGGAACAAGGTTTAATCATTGGGCATATCTGACTCCTTGACATACCTGAGCTTTGCCCAGCCGAGACTCATAGGTAACCAATGAGGAGTCTGAAGGCTACACCAAATTGGCATGGCATAAAGCATATTATACACATTACAACTGGTCTCATCTTTTATATGAAGGTATGGTCTGTGAAGACTACCAGTGTTAGCAAGCAATGCTTCATCTTCATCCAAATGGCTCTTCTTCGTTTCCATGGGCACCGTACTTACACATATTCACCGTTTAGATTGAGGTGAAGAAACGCCTGCTGGGACTTGTAGTCCTTCTGTATTAAAATTGAGGGTGGCCATAGGTTGCACTGCAGAACACCTGGGCACCACTGAAACTGGTCTAGCTCTTATTCTGTGACAGAGCTGTGGCATTTAAACTTCATGCCACAGCTTTACATCTGTGTAAAGGGGGGGGGGGAATAAAAATACAGAAGTGAAAAGAACAAGACATTTGAAAGAAGAGTTATTTATTACAAAACTAAAGTCCAAATTCTACCTCTGATTTTCTGTGAATTCCTTTACAAAATGATTTTTAGTTCAAGGGAGCTCTCTCCCATCCATTTAATACACTGCATTTAGTATACCACGCTGCTCTGCAATTGAAGAGAATTAGGAGCCTGCAGTCAAATACTACATGTATAGAGACATACACAAAAACAACCAAAATACATTAATATTAGCAGCATTAGTAAGGTTCATAATGCAGAAGGTTGGGTCACAAAAGAAGCCCATCATCACTTTATCTCCAAACTTCTGTTCAGTTTTGGGTAAATTTTCCAGGATAGAGCCTAGATCACTCCCTTAATATGACAGGGTAAACCTGCCTGCCTAACTTTTAGGAGTCTACATAAATAAAATAGCAATAGCGGCTTCAGCACTAATATCCCCCCTTAGCTCCCTCCAAAATAGTATGTGCAACAGTCAGTAGCCCTTGACCCTCAAACACAGAGTATGAAGTGTATTTCAGAAATAAAGTAACACAGGAACAGCCATACGACTTGTCTTACTGCCATGGAGACAGATCCAGTTCGGTCCTGGTTTCTTCCTTTTCAAGGCTGTTTAAAGGGGCTGGGCATGCTGTGGAGATAGATAATGATGCTATCTTTCCCCGCTCAAGGAGAAAGGGCCTTATGATGCTCTAACATTCCTCAGCTCCCTCCCCACCATGACATACACCTGACCAGTAAGGAGGGGTCATTTGCTCTGAAGGGGGAAGTCCCATCCAGATGCCGATACAGGGCCACCATGGAAGGATGCTCAGGGTCCAGTAGGAACATAAGAGTAGAAAAGAAGGGGTATTCTAGCAGTGCATAGCACATAGCTCATGTACACAGTGCTGGTTATTGCATCCAGAGAAACAGTCACATGGACATGACCCTTGGAAGGGAAGCCACCAGGTCTGCCAACATTTGAGAGCTATGAATAGGAGCATTTTGGAAGAAAATACAGGCACACCTTTCATCTCCAATGAAACACACTGGATGAGACTCCCAGAGGCACAAACAAGAGGGAAGGTTGGCAGGAGTCCCACCCTTTGAACTCTCTCTGCTGATGCCGTTAAAGAAGTCAGTTATTATAGCTTTCTACTACAAGGCCTTTGCCATGCATGCATTTGACGGGAATTCTGTTCCTTCAGGACACGGCAGCTCAGCTCAACTCTGGTCCAGGCTCTTCTGGAAACTGGATGCACATCCAAAGGGCTCAGTGATTAGTGGACCAGCCTAGAAAGGAGTACAGGACTTTCGGGAGGGGTGAGGGGGAGAGAAGGGAGGGCAGAAGGGGATATAAAAAGCTGGATCATATTAATTTGTTCTGACATGTCGGTAAAACAAACCCATTCAATTAAGACTTCAAAAGAAATTCTCTGCAGATCAGACTGATGCTGGTTTTCCTGCTAGCGGGTCTGGGGATAGGTGGATCACATAGTGATGATGAGCTGCAGACGTGTTTATTTGTGAGTATTCCATGGCTGCCCAAGCAAAGGCACTTTCAGGACCACAGCTGTCCCACAGACACGAGCTCCTAGCCCTGTGGAATTAATTCAGTCATTGCTGCTGGAATGGGCATGCGTGCCCTTGCAGTGATTGCTGATAGAACCTCCATTCAGGTGAATGCAATGCCTAAAATAAGCTGGATATGCTGAACTCAAGCCCTTTTTTGTATCCTCCAAAGACTGGAGAAGTGAAAACACAGTATTACAGTATAAATCTGAGGAAAGAGCAGGAATGGGAATTTTGAAGCCTGCAGATGTTTACATTTTGGGCTTCACAGATTGAGTTTGATGACATCCCCAACAATAATGGATGACTGCCTGGGAAACCTCATAGGGAGCAGCTGCTCCAGACAGCAGCATCTTCTGGCCTGTGAAAGCACCACTAGCTGTTTCCACATGACTGGGGAAGGGGACAAATGAGTTGTCCTCAAGATGAACCAGCTCTCATTCCACAGCCAGGAATGCTAGACTGAATTGAACTAGTGTTTATCAAGACCTAGAACCCAAGCAGAAAGTCTACAGATGATCTTGTGGAGACCTCTGACCAAACAGAGGCAATGCAGAGCAACAGCTCCCTCCTCGAGAAGGCAAGGGTCAGTTTCACTGCACCCACTGCTTCAAATCTGCACAGCTCTGGAAGTGTGTCCAAGCTTAAATGCTGCTGCAGTGCCAGTAAAGGCAGCACAAATTAATAGATTTGGTAGGGCTCACAAACACAAAGACACTGTTGTTCTGTTCTCAGTGATGGCCCAGTGAATTTTTCAAGAAATAGATATTTAGGGTCAGATCCTCAGCTGGGGTGAGACAGCATAGCTCTGCTGAAGACAAGGGAACAACATCAATTTGCACCAGCTGAGGACTTGGCTCTTAGAATTCAGAGGATGAACCGCCAGGCTGTACCCATTTTAAAAAGCTGGTTATTAATGTCTGAGTGCAGTCCTTTTAACACCCTAACTCAAGCGTCTGGTCACAGGCTGTTCATTATTGTGGGATAACTAGATTTATTTTTTTTGTATGTGTCCCCTCATGTGGACAGTTGGATGCACAGGGGCCAAGAAGTGGGTTAGCTCTTGTGCCAGTCAAACTTCCAGTGTGAGGCATCCAAACTCCCAGCACCAAAGACAAGCAGCCTCTTGTTTGTACTGAGACTGAAGTTGACCTGGGCACAAAAAGCTGGAAGGGAGATTGAGTTAGGTGGTGTTTTCATCTAGCCAACTCAAGCTCCCCCAAAATCCGAAGTAGACCTATTAGTGCAGCAGAGGAGACAGGAACAATGACCAAGGAGAGGCCCAGCTTTCTCATGTTTCTCCTGAAGTTCTTACTGCTCCACCTCCTCATCAATAGAGGTTTCTAAATCAACATTTTGACTTAGCTAAAAGGTCCTATGATGGCAAAGATGTGTGAACCACCTTTGGGACCATCCTACATAGGTACCTACTGATTTCTTACTTCTCAGTAGCAAGGGACTGGTTTGCTGCCGTTCAAGTTTATATCACTGCTGGGTCCCCAGTGCCTGAGGGTATCCTCTATCTCAATCCACCCTTTACATGAGCCCCTGGCACTTCCTGCCATTGGCAGTGTGACTTCTACAGGAAAAATCTACTCTTGTGACATCACAACATTAAGCTGATGTTCTTACTGGCAGTATAAGATACCCAATAACATTATTAAAAATGAGGCAGTGTAATATCTGCCAGTCATATTGCCACCTGTTTATAATCCGTTGCTGTTTTTCCACATGTCAAACTAAGCAGGATTTGGTGATGTTTTCAACCCTCTCCCTCATCCTCCTTTCCTACATATCATCTCTGAGCAGCCTTGGCTAACCCAGAGGGGAGCACTTCCCACCACAGTAAATAGAAAGAGATCATCAAACCCAGCAGTTAATTACAGTAATGACCCCCCACCATGGACTGTCAGCAGGGGATTAACTCAAAACCTTTAGCATCAAAAGCAAAAGGCCTATACCACTTGAGCTGGTACCAGTAGTAGGCTCCTATCTTGTATGTGGACTGGCCTCTAGAGGCGGATATGACATACTGAGCCAGCATGTTACAATAGCAAGCAGCTGCCTAACTGAACATTCCTACATTTCCTCTATTAAAGTGACAGCAGGTCTGAACTAAGCCTCAGCCCAGCATACAGCACAGCCATCCAGCCTGGTCTGGGGATGTTAGCACAATCTCCATGCCAACAGCCTTTCGTGTTACAGATAACGCATTGGAATCCATGGAGAGTGGAGAGGGAGTATAGCAGAACTCATCTTTAAAACTCAGACACACTCACCTGTTACTGATACTCACCCAATACATATTCAGGAGCAGGGTTGAGAGGCAAAGCAGGGAATCTGAAATGAAGGGCTTGATCGTCTTGATACATATGCAAAATTGCCTTGCAAACCTTGCTCCCTCAAAGGACACACACAGCTGGGACTCAAGGCAATTTGTTTTGGATGCTACAGGACAGTAGTAGTGAACTGAAGGGAAAGAAAGGACCTTAGGGGAAAGAAGTGGAACAAAAGGAACATTTGGGGGAAGGAAGAAAGGAATAGATACCTCATTAAAAACTTCCCCACACCTGTTTGAGGACCAGGTCCCTTCCCTCCCACCCTCACTGCCTGGGAAGGGATGGATTCAGCATCAGAGAGCTCTCTTCACCAGACAAGCAAAGAGTTTTTGTTCTGGTTTCTCTCTCTCCCTCCACCCCCACCCTTCTCATTTGCCTGGCAGTTTATCATAACAACAAGAAGTGCAGTTTCCCATTAGAAGAAACCTGCCTTCAGCAGAGGAATATTAATGGTTAAATACCCCAGATCTAGCAGCAGGCTTTGCAGATTCCAGTGACTGCTAAGTCTCAGCTTCCTCACACAACGCAGAGTTACTGGCAGTAGAACTGCTGGTATCAAAGGATGAATGACAGCTGTCAGAAAGGGTTCCCTATCTGTGCATCCCCAAAGAGGCTGGCCCTTACATCAAAGAACCCAAGACAAGCAATAAAAGAAACTTGCTGCTCTCACTGTAATTATCTTTGGGGCGTCTTAGCATCTTGTGGCAGAATTGCAAGACTGATGAACTGGAACTGTCTGGCTCTGAGCTGTCATGAGGTTTGCCAGGTAGCTACACAGTGATTATTATAAGTGGTTACAGGTGGCCTGAAAGCAAGGGGATATGCAAGGATAAACAATCCTTCTGTTTGCAAAGGGCCTGGGAGACAGGCAAGGCACGATGGCTTATGGAGGGTTCAGGCCACAGAGACTTTCAGTTCGGCCAGGTACTAGAAACACAGCATCAGATCAGTGAAATGCAAATGGCTAGGACAGGGCGGTTCCCAGACATTCTCCAAAATATATATAAAACACCACTAATAAAAGTTATTAAATATGAAAAGATCCTTAATGTCTCAGGACACTGTGTTTTCTACAGTCAGTTCTTTCCTGCAATCAAGTGATTTTCATATGAACAGAGACAAAGACAGACGTGTGCAACCTCACCCTCCAACAGATATAAACACATACTCCTCCAAATCACACCAGTGTGGCTGCTAGACAGGCCAAAGCAAGGCCAAAGTATGACTGTACAAATTCTAAGACACATTGCTCGGAGGACCCAGGTCTTCTTTCTGAGCAGTATCTGGCCTCGGAAATAGAATCTACTGGACCTATGGCTGGAGTCTTACTCAGAGGGTCTTTCTTGTGGTCATCCTCTGCCAAGGCTCAGACTGTGCAAACCAGTGATGAGACAATGGGCTACTATGGGGAGCAGATTCTCCAGAGTTCTCCAGAGTGGTGCTTCACAGCAATTTGACTCAAAGTGCCCAAGAGTCAGCTTGACACTTGATAGTTCTTGTGTTTCTTATTCCCTTGTTCCAGGCTGCCTCCTGCCGGCTCTAGAACTCCCATGATTCCAGCCACCTGAGCCCTGCCATTGGGCTGTTGGGATCTGAAGCCATAGGTCCCACCATCCCATAGGACAGAGGATGGAAGAGGTAGAAGCTGTGGAGAAGATCAAAACACCAGTCAAATTCTGATTAACTGCATATTTGGGCTGCTTTAGATTCCATTTGGGGCTCTCTCCCTCCCGCTCAACAACATTAATACAGCCAGGTACATGGCCTTACCATGGGTGGGGTGGGATTGGGAAGCCTATAAACATGTTTAATCAATACATTTTTAAAGTATAGCATAGACTGATGGTCTGGCACCATGAGGGATGGGGATCAGAGTCTGTATCTGCTAAGCTGTGGGGAAGAAGGGAGCCAGTCTAGCTGACCAGCATTTGTACCCACTGAGCTCCGGGGTTAAACAAAGAGACTCCCTGTAATGAAAAGGTTTCTGCAAAGTCATTACCAGGAAATGGACAAAAGCTGTCAAAGCTGAATCTGGTTCATATGAAGGGTTCAGGGCTGAGTTTGTTGCTATCCGAGAGTTTAGCAGAGTAAAAAAAGGGGAAAGGAGTTGGGAGAGTGAAAAGTTAAAAACAACATGTGTCAAGGAGCCAACACTTCCACTGAGACAACAGATGTTGTTTTACATGCAGGAGCAGCTCAGCTTCTAGCTCTGTCACCTGTACACGATGAGCAACATCAGTGCCAGCGTCCCATATGTATACACCCTCCTCCCCATGGAGCAGGACAGGCGCCCAGCACAGAACTTCAGCAACGTGTCCCATGTAATTCCTAGGAGAAGAAAATAAAATTCATAACTAGAGGCACCATGTCGGAAGCCAGGAGAGAGATGCAGGCTATATTTGCTACACTCAGTCACAAACAAATGCTGATAAAACTCTATATGAACAAAGGACCAATTCTGTTTTTAAAGTCTGATCTCTTATCAACCCTTAGCACAAGAAGTGAAGCTTTCTATCACTAGAAATTTGGTTTTCCCAACATTCCCACTGGAATAAAATACTTTAGATTAGTCCTGACTGCTAGAGGTATCAGACCACAAAATTACATAATTCCAGTTACTATCTTGCTTCTTCTGTCTCCTCCATTTCAAGTGCAGCATGATTTTAGTAGCTGAAGGCTCATGTACTACCAGGGTCAGAGATTAATGCTTTATACCATTTGAGAACAGGGCCTTCCAGTTTACAGAGTCATAAAACTTTATTTCTTAGTGGTCTGAAGACAGTGACTGCTAAAAATCATGTTGGAATTGAAATGGATTATTTTAATATATCGTTTGTATTACAGTAGTATATAGAGGTCCCAACTGAGATCAAGGCCCCATTACAAAGCACTATACAAAAACATAGTAAGAGACGGTCCCTATCCTGAAGAACTCTAAACAGACAAGATACAGAACAGAAAGGGAGCTAACAGAGTCAAGGAGAGGTGAAATGACTCACCCAAGTCACATAGCAAGAAAGTGGCAAAGCAGGGAAAAGAAGCCAGGTCTCCTAAATCCCAGTCCAATGCCCTATCAACTAGCGCCGCAGCCTCTCTGAGGTCAAATCAAGATGGTAATCCAAATGACAATTGTATAGGGTTCGCTGTCTTAGGCCTTGGCTACACTTACCAGCTAGTTCGACGGCTGGAAATCGAAGTTCTGGGTTCGACTTATCGCGTCTAGTCTGGACGCGATAAGTCGAACCCGGAAGTGCTTGCCGTCGACTGCGGTACTCCAGCTCGGCGAGAGGAGTACCGCGGAGTCGACGGGGGAGCCTGCCTGCCGCGTGTGGACCAAGGTAAGTTCGAACTAAGGTACTTCGACTTCAGCTACGTTATTCACGTAGCTGAAGTTGCGTACCTTAGTTCGAATTAGGGGGGGTAGTGTAGACCAAGCCTTAAGCAGCTAGGGCTAAAAACACTTTTGAACCAGTACACACTTCCAAGCACTAGCCCTGAACCAGAGAGCCGAAAGAAAAAAGAAATCCATTTCTTAGTTATGTCACTTTAAAAATACCCCTTCCAACTCAGCTCGCCTCCTACTCCCCTCTACCTTCAAGGTCTCTGCTTTGCAGTATTTACCTGTCAACATGCTAGAGAAAAGCATGGCAGGAAAGTAATGATGAAAGTAGAGGACTCTGCCCATCATGAAGAAAGGGAGGTAATGGAGGAGCCAGCCCAGCATGATCTTCCCTCCACTATGTAGTAAGACTTCAGAGAGCTCTGAAACACAAACACACACTTCAGTAGATGAAACTTCACAACGCTGGTTCAAACCTCGACACCAAGGAGGCAGAGTGTGAACACCAGTAAGATTGGCAGGAACAGGCTTAGCAGGTCTACGTTCCAAGTGTTGGGAGGAGGGATAGCTCAGTGGTTTGAGCACTGGGTTTAGCAGGGTTGTGAATTCAATCCTTGAGGGGGCCATTTAGGGATCTGGGGCAAAAATCTGTCTGAGTCAGTTGGGGATTGGTCCTGATTTGAGCAGGGGGATGGACTAGATGACCTCCTGAGGTCCCTTCCAACCCTGATATTCTATGATCTAATCAAACCCCGCACTCCTCCCCATATTAAACCAGCCTTGGGTGAAACTCAGGGAGATCATCACTGAAATTGAAAGAAAAAAAAAAAAAAAAAAGAATGATCTGCTGCTGATAAAGCACCCCCACCTCTGGAATGTTCCTAACAAGAGTTATAACCACCATGGTTGTAAAGCAGAGACACCCAGGCATTGGAAAGTTTTAGGTACAGAGAGAGACTCAACAAATGGTATAAGATAAGTTCTGACACACAAATTTATGCTGACCACCTGCACAAACAGAAAAGGTCACAAATACGTTACAATTTGGACATGAAAGATTAAATGTAAAAAACTTGGACAGGAAGAAGGACACATAGGGACCAGTGTGTAATTGGTTAAAATTTTTGTTATGTGAGGGTGTGGGATAATGTGACAGGCTTATTAAATTTGAAGGAGATAGATAGTTTTATCTATATAATGTAAATGAAAATCAATACTCTTTGGGAATCAACTCTGTACTGCAGTACAACAAGAAGCTGCAAGACATCAAACCCTCTGCATGACTGTGACATGCAGAGGCATCGCTGGCAACCCCCAGACGAGTGGATCATGACTGGCCATCAGATGAAATTTGTCTATATATTGGGAGTGGTGAGCATAATAGATTTATTTAGTATATGTATTCTCTGGGTCTTGCTAATAAATAGATGTTTAGAGCACAGTTGGGTAAGGCTCTTTCGCTGGGAAAAGATCCTGCAGACCCGTAGAGTCCTTGGCCCTATGAATAAAGGCAGGTACTTAAACTGACCAGGTTTCTCCCTGAGCCGCATGGGTAAGAGTAGGTGCCTTATGCCCTGAACCTTTGGAAGGGAAAGGGTGGGAGTGCCTAAATTAACTGGGTGATGCCTTGAGCTCTCAGTAGGGTATAGGCAGGGTGCCCCAGATTGTGCAGGTAACACAAGGTTACCCACAATATCCCACCTGCATTATTCATGCAGAAAATGTATTGCACAGAAATACCTACCAATAGCGTCTTCCTCAATGAATAGATACTGGAAAAGCCATACAAGATGGACCTGCAGAAGACCTGGTCACAGACCTGGCTGGTCTTGCTAACATGGGGTCCTGTAAGGACTAATCCTGCAGTGGCACAGGACAATGGACTAGATGAGGCTTAACAGGTCTTTTCAATCTCTGATTTCTAGGATTCTCTCTGGAGTAGCTTGACAGCCATCCCTGATCCTCACTGTCAGCCCATTCCCTGGAAAGGAATGTGGTCTAGTATTTAGAACCAGGGGAACAGGAGCAGAAGACCAGGATCCTATTTCCAGCTCAGTCAATAACTCACTATAGGTGTGTCTACACTGCGATAAAAAACGTGAAGTACCGAGTCTCCAAGCCCAGGCCAGCTGACTTGGGCTTTCAGGACTCAGGCTGTAGGGCTAAAAATTGCAGTGTAGACATTTGGGCTCAGGCTGGATCTTGGGCTCTGAGACCCTCCTCACTCAGAGTGTCAGAACCTGGGCTCCAGGAGGTTTACATTGCAATTTTATAACCCCTGAGCTGATCTATGCCTGCCACGGGTCTTTTATCACCATGTAGATGTAACCTCAGTGACCTTAGCTAAAAATCACTTCACCTTTCTGTACCTCATTTCCTACCCAATTATCTGTAAAATAGGTGAAACACTGATCTATGTCAGAGGGATATTGTGAGACTGGATTCCTTAGGGTTTGTGAAGTGCTTTGTAACCTGTGGATGGAAGAGGCTAAGGAAGGAGAAAGGGCTGTTAATATCCTCCTCCTAGTACCCTCTCTCTGTCAGCTCCCTAATGGGCACTAGCTAGCATTTCTCCTTTCAAGACAGATGTGTAATATTAATACAGGACATATCACACAGTCACGAACCAGAGAGGGATCCAATAGACCATCCCCCTTTGAGCAAATGTAGGATTTCTCCCTACAGGATTTTTACTAGAGCACTGTCCAGTCCAGTTTTATATGAGTTGAGGAATGGGGCTTCCTGCATTTTTCCTGGAAAGACTGTTCCATAGTTTTGTATATCTCAGTGTCAGGATGATTTTCTGGATATTTTACCTAAATTTACCTGGTTTTTAATTTCATCCCACTCTTCTTAGTTACAACCCCTTGGACTTATATGAACAATTCTTAAAAACGGACTTTAAATCAAGGCTGATGTCTTTCTAAAATATATGCTTTAATTCAATTTAAATTTGTTGGGCTAGATGAGATATCCAAGTGAAATCTGTACCCTGTGTTATGCAGGTCAGAAAAGATTTTCATAATGGTCCTTTACAGCCTGAAAATACTGTTAATTCCTCTCCCTTTCCTTGGCATTTACATCCTTCCAGGTATAAGATTTAGCATTTCTATAGCACTATACATTTTAAATACTTGTACTCATTGCTGTCATGTTCCTCTTGAACACATTTTGTTCAATTTCTGAGTGGTCTGATGTTCCAGAGCAGAGAGAGAATCTGCTTTCCTGCAGCAGAAAAGCAGGATGATAAACTGTCACAACAGTGAAGCCTACAAATGCAATAGGGTAGGAGAGCTGGACTTACCTTTGAATTCAGCTGTCAGCTGAACTCCCCTCTTCATGGCCACAATAGCACAAGTTGCCATTAGGAGGTACAATCCAATAGTGACCAGATTCAGCCACCAGACCACCTGTGTGGGAAAGAGGAAAGGAGGAGATAGAAGTAGCAGAGTGTGCATAAGACATGATGGAAAGCTAAATGAAACCACAGAAGAGAAGGGGAAGAAAGCAGCTAGAGAAGAGAAAGGCAGGGAGCCACTGTCTCTGGGAAAGCCAGGAGAAAACTAAATATTTGCTAAAGGCAGAAGTCACTTGTTTTGCAAATCCCCCACTTACCGGGTTCCCCAGCAAATAAACTCGATAATCTGTTTCGTTGACTCCAGAGAAACGCAGGCCCTGAGGAGGAACAGGGAAAGGGTATCAGAGGAAATTAAAATAGGTTTGTGCCTAGTGAGCCCACATCAACCTTCAAACTTACTGAGGCTTCCACAGAGAGTGAGCAGTGAGAAAGGTGAGATAAGTTCCTTCTCTTGCCAACAAAAAGGTTATTTCAGCAGCGGCTGAAATGTAGTCATGCATTTTAATAAAGAGATGCAGCCCCACAGCTCTACAGTTTGGATGCCATACTCCTATCAAAAGCACTTGCAATCAGACAGGAAGGTGGATTTGTCAGCATACCTGGTAGTTGATGGGCCAGTGCCAAGGCTTGGATGTGACTTCATTCTCCTTTGGTTTGAGGCCACTGTTTCCCTATAGGAGGTTGAGAAGAAAATTACAGTCAATAGGCGGTTGTGCTGCAAGTCCTGCATGGCAGCTCTCTGTCTAGGAAGAATTTCAGGGGCATAGGAAGAATAACCCTGTTTCTGATATGTTCACAGGTGTGCAGAAGCAAATGCCCTAGGACGGTTAAGCCCTTTCAGGAGCACCTAGATTTGAACGTCAGGCTTTGCTAGTGCTCCTACTACCCCATTACTTTGCAGGAGATTAGCTCCTGGAAATCCTCACAACTATTTCACTTTATTGTAAGTCACATCCCTTTCCTTACTCTGTTCTCTCATTACAGCAGCATGCAGTGATGGCAAAAAATTTCCTGGGGACTGCTTCATGCACCAGTAAGATAGATAGATGCCAGGCTGACCCGCAGATCACAATCAGAGACCAAGTTTAGGTCCCCATTCCATATATATTGCTGTGTATCTGGAAGCCTCTCCCTCTAATTGCACCAATTGTACGACACTGGAAAGACAACAACTCTGCTCTAAGGCTGTTAAACATCAGGAAGTAAGCCCACCATCTTCAGAACGCAGGTAAAGTATACTGGTTTGAATCTGAGACCTTTCCACTAAACTCCAGATATAAACCAAGCACTAGGCTCTATATCACCTAGAGAGAGAAGGAGCTGGGCAAGGAGCTTCACAGTAACTGCCAGCACTAAACCTGGCCCAAGATTTACATGAAGCAGTGACCTGTGAAGCAGCTAACACCTGATGGTAAATAAAGGATTAGATTCAGAGTCTGCATCCTCTAAAAGTATGCAAGCAACTTTCCATGCCTGATTATTTGTACCAGCAAAATGGCTATTTAATGCCCTAAACTGCATGCACACAGCCAAGCGTACAGAACCTCGGAAATGAAAACCTGGACATGGAGTATCAGAGGCTGTGATTTGAAAATTTGGTCCAAAGTATTTAATCAGTTTTCAAACAATTCTCCTTTCATAGTTTCTATAAAAGAAGTACACATAGAAAACTACAGTAAGAGAATAGTACACAAGCAAGCACTCAAAAGTTAGGAAATGACAGAATTAAGGTTGCCTATGTAACCTTAATTCAGCCCTCTTGTGCATATGCGTTACAATAATGTCTTTAATTACATGATCCCATAATATTTTTTCCACAGGACTCCTGAGGCTGGCCACTAGAGGGAGTGGAGTCACACATGTTGACAGTAGGTTTACAGCAGAGGAATACTGAGACTCAGGAACCCTGGGTTCCATTCCAGGATCTGAGGGGAGTGGACTCTAGTGGTTAAGAACCATTCTGTATCTGCTCCTGCCATGCCTAACCCCTTCTGCCTCTGACCCCTCCAGTCTGTCCTCATCTCAGTCTCCCCACTGCCTGCTTTGACCCATTCCATTCCCCCTGCTCTGCCTCCCCTCAGCTCCATGTCTCATAACCTCACCCCACAGCTCACAGCTGCTCATCCCAGTTCCTATCATCCCACTGCTGTTCACCCTAGTCTTCCTGCTATTCCCTGAACTCCTGTCTCAGTCTCTCTCCCCACAACCCCCCACAGGCCTGGATGTCACCCATCTGCAGATCAGTCAGGTTATTTTCTCCTCCCTGTTGCCTGGGTCAGCTGGGCGCCAGCAAGGAGAGCACTGAGAGCACACGAGAAAGAGTCTATCTGCTCTCAGTACTGATATCTAGTGCCACAGCAGCCCCTGGTAACCAGGAGGAGCAACTGCAGGGAAAGTCCTGCTCAGGCCATCTCCCCATGATGTTATTTTCATGGGGACAGCAACAGACATATCCTGGACACCAGGACAACAAACCCCCTACTAAATTTCAAGTCGCTGCTTCAAGTGATGGAAACAATATTTGCTTCTCAATTAAATGGTTTTAAGAGTGGGTGTTTGGGTTGTTGTTTTTTGGCAATATGGGAAAAACAAGTATTTTTTTCCTCAAACCTCTGAGAAATGCCTGAATTACTTTTGCTGAAATCTTTCAGTAAAATTCCACCTAAGGCAGACAGCTGGCATGGAAAATTTCAGTTAAAGTTTGCCAACTGAAAAAAAGTCTTATAATAGAAAGCGTCGCTTAACTATAGGCGTTTCTCCCAATGCCACCCAATACTTTGTGTACATAGATTTGTGCGTGAATATATACACATGTGCTCCCCCAGTGAATGTTGGTCATCATCATCAATGCTTTTTGCTAGATGGAGTGTCCATCAAAGAGCATGATCATGTCACCCTCTAGTAGCTGCATCCTAGAGTACACTCATAGCTTAAAATTACTACACAAATGTGAATGTTTCCCAGTTTACTACCAAGACCAAGTATTCTCTACATTTTTCTTCTCCAGTTCTTTATTGCTGAGAATGTGTATGGAAGAAGCAGGATCGTAGCTATTTAACAGCTCAGCTACTCCTATAGGTTTTCCTTCAGTCTGAAATAAGAGTCCTCATTTCGAGACAAGAAAATTATTTCTATGGAAACAGTTACGTTGATATTTCCTTACCTAAAGCAATATTATAACTGGTTGCCATGGAAATGATTAGTATGAATAATGTTACTGAGCATTCCTAGAGCCCCTTTCATTTCAAAAGAGCTTTACAAACAACACATTAGCCTCAGAATCTTTTGTGAGGTCAGTATCGTCCACATTTTACAGATGGAGAAACTAAGGCACAGAAAGGAGAAGAGACAAGGTCATACAAAACTGTCTCAGGTGAGAAGACTACAAGAGCAGTCAAACTCTGAAGAGAAACAAATCTGCTTTTTTGCAAACATCCTCAGTGACAAAGAATGAGTGAAGAGGAAAGCAGAAAACAGAACATGGAAGAGTTTTTGAAACAATGGGATTTTGTCTTTTTAATTTTTTCCGTCAGATGTTAATGTATCCCCAAGTGTTTAGCCACATACTTTTATGGCCCCCATCACTGCACTACCTGAGTGCCTCATGAGCATTAATGAACTTATCTTTACAGCCGTCCCGTGAGGTAGGGAAGTACGAATATCCCTGTCTTACAGAAGAGAACATAAGACACAGAGAGATTAAGTGACTTGCCCAAGGTCACACAAAGTCTATGGAACAGCCAGGAACTGAACCTAGATCTTCCAAGTACAATTTTAGAACTTCAACCATAAGGCCATCCTTCTTCTCTAAGTATAAATCCTTGTAACCTATGCCAATATATATTCTGTCCTATCTTGACTGCTTCTATTCCCTGGACATCATAGTACAGAATGTTTCTTTTTAGCTCAAGAGTTAAAAAACAAACACACACATGACAATCTAAAATAAAGCCACCCTACCCGGATCATAACCATGTGGGACTCCAGGAGAACCTCTGGGAAGGAGGGTTTCAGAACATCCAGACTGATATTAGGTACTATGGAAAAGAAAACAGGTGAATTAGAAGCCTGTACATGCTACCTTCCCTTAATACATACACACATGATAAACCCTCTCTTCCTGTATCAAATCTGTGAGTAACCTTCTGGTACCTCCTTGGTTCTCACTGCATTTCATTCATATTCTAAACACAACCTCTTGCAGTCAAGAAAGTATCCCCAAGTGAATTTCACAACTGATCTACTCTTTGATTTCCCACTGTACTTTCAGAAGCGTGAGAAACAGATAAAACTCCCTGAAATAAACAGTCTCTGTGTTTAAGCAGAAATAAGAGCCTCACTGTTCATAGACTATTCTTTATCCACAGATCAGCCATGAACGGGAGAATGCAAAATGTATGACAATGGAAGAAGACTCCAAACCAAATGAACAGCTCAGAATTTATTTCTCTTGGGTTGAAATATAGTACTTCTGAAAGGCTGCAAAATGTTAGCAGGTTTTAACGAGGTCAGAATCAAGCAAGTTGTGTGATAAAAATCAGGGTGTTGAGTAACACGTAAACCAAGCAGACAGTGAATAAGGCTGTGACACAGGTCTAACTTTTGGATTGTGCTGGAGGGGCTGTGTCTCACAACTGGCATTCTCAACTCTATTCTTACCCCATGTCACAATTCTAGCAACCTCATTATTGGAATGTTCCTGGAAAAGAGAATGAGGCAAGTATGGAATAGGACAGTGAAGATCCTACACTTGCGAAAAATCATTTAAAAACTTCTACTATACACTTGCATTCAGAATAGCTCCTTCAATTAAAAAGCTGTAAGGGGGGCTTAAAATAAGTCTCATAGTGAACATAGTTGGGGGAGGGATAGCTCAGTGGTTTGAGCATTGGCCTGCTAAACTTAGGATTGTGAGTTCAATCCTTGAGAGGGCCACTTGGGGATTTGGGGCAAAATCAGTACTTGGTCCTGCTAGTGAAGGCAGGGGGCTGGACTCGATGACCTTTCAAGGTCCCTTCCAGCTCTATGAGATGGGTATATCTCCATATATTATCACTTACAACTTTAACTATCAAGTTGTGACCAGCTCTTCTATAATACTTCACCCTTCTGCAGGTCCTGAGGATCTCAAAGTGGTTTATAAACATCATATCTAACCATCCCCCCATTTTACAATACAGAAATGGAGGCAGAGTGACTGGCCCAAGATCATGCAACAGGTCACCAGAGCTGGGAACAGAACCCAGGGATCCCAAACATTGAGTGCTTTGCTCTGACCTCTTGATAACCTCACTCTCCCCCCTTGAAAACAAACAAGCCAACCTGCATATTGTCCAAGAGATTTCATCACTTACGCTTGGGATTGATGTGATCTTCAACATTCCAAAGGGCATTGGGAGTCTCCTTCACATATGGAGTGCAGGTGACTTCCACCTGTTCCCAGCCCCTGAGGAACAGCAGGACAGTCAATCACCTATCTCCCGAAGGAGAACCACTATTTACAATTCAATTTTTCATTCAAATTGACATTCCTTGCCCAAGTTCAGCTATAAATTAGCACCAACTGCAGCATCCAACCTAACAGATTAATTTCTGTGTACCCAGAAGTCCTCCCTTAACAGAGTATAAACAGAAACTGGACTGGATTTGAAAAGTGTCTAAGGTCACAAGACTGCTGTATATATGAAGAGCAACACTTCCATATTGGGGTTCCTCAAATTAGGTACCAAAATCCATATTTAGGTACATAAGTATGTGGCTTAATTTTCAGAGGAGCTGAGTATCTGTAGCTCCCATCAACTTCAAGTCAACTTTTAGATTCTCCCCAGGAAAAGCAGTCACCATTACTTTAAAAGTCAATTCATACCTAGAGCAACTCCATTATAGAAACAAAGGAATTGCCATAATGGATCAGACCAATCGTTCATTTAGTCAATTATACTGTCTCCAAAACAGCCAGTACTAGATGCTCAGAAAAATATGAGACCCTTAAGTGGGAAACTACAGAACAACCTCCCTATAGGTAGGGTGACCATATTTCCTTATGCTGAATACGGGACACCTGGTAAAATTACTCGTATTCAAGCGAGTTCAACAGCAATCAATTGTATAAATGTTCAAATTAACATCAAGTTGACTGAGCCCATTAAAAAGAAATACTGCGTAGTTGGATTCTTTTTATTTACTTTCATATCTTTAAGGCTTTAGAGTTCACACGGGGAGAGGTGTCACACACTGCCCACACCCCCACGCACACACACTGGGAGGGGTAACACACACACTCCCATACACTTCTCTCACACAGGGAGGGCGACCGACCGACCAGACCCTCCCTGCCTGGTGCTCTCCACCCTCCAGGCCTGGCTGAGGCACCAGGAAAGACCCGTTCTCCTGGTACCTGGCACCATGTCTTCCCAAAGCAACATGTCAGGGGCATGCAGGGTCACATGTGCCCTCTCCCCAGATTTCTGCCAAGGTTCACACCAGAATGTGGCCAGCAGCAGCCTTTCGGCACTGCGTGGGTGGGAAGGAACACCAGCTGCTTCTAGCCACAGGGGAGGAGGAAGGGGGAGGAAGGGATGACCTGGCCTGTGTCTTTGCAGAGCTCATCTCTTCCCCCACCCCTACCGCTCCTGTGTGGCTGGAAGTAGCTTGTCCCTTCCTGCCAGCACAGTGTCAAAAGGCAGCTAACATCTCCAGACTGCTGCTGGCCACCGACATAACCCAGCTGCCTCCTATCCCCTGACTACAGCTCAGGCAGGAAAGGGTTAAGCCCTAAGGATGCATTGTGCACCAGGGCCCAGGGAACCGAACTGCAGGGACTTTAGCAAACTCCGCCAGAGAGGTGGGCTCAGCAGAGGAGGGTGCCTAGGGGATGAAGCAGCCCCACATTCCCTCGGGGCAGGACCCGGGGGGTGAGGGGGGGCAGGCGAAGAGGGTGCTAAGCCCTTGCCCCGGGAGCTGCTGTGGCGCCTCCAGGGTCGGGGCACGAACAGGCTGGAAATCGCTTCCCCTCTGCCACTCCAGAGCTTAGCTGAGGGGTGAAGAGGCTTCCCGGTGCCAGCGCTGTGCGGGGTTTTGGCACTGCAGGGCTCAGCTTCTCTTGGCCAGCGCCTCGGAACAGAGGGTCTTGAGGTTTCCCGGGGCGCCAGCCCAGCCAGAGGCAGCGGGGGAAGGAAGAAGCCTGCTGGCCAGGCTGTTGATGAGCTGAGCACTCCAACCAGGGGCTGGTTCTCTGCACAGTGCCCCGCTGGGAGGGACATGGAAGAGCAGCAGGGTTGGGGGTGAAGGGGAAAAGCAGGGAGAGGACAGCAAGAGGAGAAGCATTTAAAGGGCCAATGGGTGGGCAACAGATGCGACATGTAACCGGCTGCCGCCTGGCGCCTACCCACACTCACCAACCCCTGCAGCTCGCAGCATATAGCCAGTGCCAGCCAGAAACGGGACGGAGAGCGGGACCCTGCTGGCTAAGAGCCAGCATTCAGCAGGGGCTGTGCTGAAGGACCAGCAGGAGGAGCAGCCAGCCCTGCATGCTGCATCTTTGCCCCGCCACCAGCCTTGCATCCCCACCCCCACCGTCAGCCACTTGACCAGCCCACCATCCCTCCCACCACTGGTGAGCAAGTGGCTGGCAAGCAGGGATCCGGCCAGCAGCAGGACCCACCAGGACTGATGGGGGAAGGGAGGGGCAGAAAATATGGGACAATTTTCCGTTTTTAAGAAACAATTGGGACACTTGCAGGTAGGCTTAAATACTGGACTGTCCCTTTAAAAACGCAACATCTGGTCACCCTACCTACAGGAGAAGTTTCTTCCTATCCTCACTGTTACAGGTGGCTTACTTCCTGAAGCATGAGCTTTACATCCCTTGCAATTTAAAAAAATCGCAACTTAATTGCTGATGATCCCATAATCCATACAAATGTCTAAACTTTCTGCTATGCAGTTGGCTTTAATGTTGTCTTAATGTTGTATTTTTGCTATGCAGTTGGCTTTAATGTTGTGACAATTAGCTCCACATGCTAAGTTTGTGTTGTGTAAAAAAATATTTCCTTTTTATTTGAATACTGATGCCAGAGGCAATCAGTCCATTCTGAGACAATGAGTTCAAACTCTGGGATCCTTTTTTTATATCAGCCTTATTCCACATGCTACCTCCCAGGAGACTGGGCCTACAGGAACAGTCTTGATGACTGTAATGCCTCAGGCTATTCAATCACCGACCATCAGTGAGAGCACTATCAGTGTGCATGTGCACTTACAGAGACCTGGAACAAATAAAAACCTTTCCTCTTCCAGAGCCACTTGTTGCATCTGCTCTCATACTCCAGATCTGTGCTCATACATAGGAGAGAAGGGTGTGGGACACTCTTGTGGTCCAGGTCTTTCCATTAAAAAATGAATAGGAACCGATATAAATATAACAGCAAGGGATTTGGATAGTTCAGAGGATTGTGGAATGGGACAACCTTTAGGTCACTGGTGGCTCCTACAGCTAAATGAGCTGGTGATGTAAGAGTCGCAGTTTCCAAGGGTCTATGTTGCAACCATTCTCAGTACAACGGTCTCCCATGCTGGCAATTTTTTTTTTTTTTTTTTTTTTTTTTTTTTTGCGAAGGCCAAGGATTGACTGGTTTATGGAAAAAGAACTCATCACTCATGCCTGACACTAGCCCCCCTTGAACAGGGCTGAAGCACACCCCCATGCTGATGTCTGGGATGGACCTTTTGGTTAACTTTATTCTCCAGAAGTGCCATTTGCTAGCCCCTTCACTGTAGTAGATTTCATAACCCTCATCCAAGATTTCACTCTGATTTTCTACTTTTCAGACACCCCTTTCCTTTTAAGAATAGAGGAAAAATATAAAGGTGTGTATTCTCCGGTCCAGATTAAAAAGTGCCACTGAACAAGGGGATCTGGTGTCAATTGTGTAAGAAAAGGAACATCAGCTGTTAGCATGAGACTTTTGGCAGGAAGCATCACAAGCGAGGCTCAGAGATTATTTACCATTTTGGCAGCGTCTTCCCAGAGGACCCAAGTATGCATCCTGTGGCCAGATGGGTCAGTCGGATCTGACTCCGTAGGACTTTAATGCGTTTCCCAGCCTTCCTGCCCACCACCTCAATCCGCCAAAAATCGTTGGCATCTCCTGTTCCATTCTACCGTTCAAACACACCACCAAAAAAAAAAACCAAAAGCACGTGTCACTGGAGAACAAGACAGAAAACAGGAGCTTCTGAAACTTTACAGTGTTGACAAAACTGAGTGGATCAGACCCAGCTTAACTTGGGTTAACCTGCTGGATTCCCCAGCAGGAAGATAATTTTATAGACACCAGCAATGCATGATGTAGCCATGCTTACTATCTACCTACATATTTTCCTCACCAATTCCAAAATTCTTTGCCTCAACTTCATATGTGGCTCTCAAGATATGAAGTTACATTTTAAAGGGATTTTTAACTGGATGGTTTGGCTGGGCAGCATAGTGGGTTTATTGAGTAGTCTCTTGCCTCTGGGCATTTAAGACTCAAAGCAGATTTCATTTACAAAAGTCAGAGCACTGCTCAGTTTAGACCCCAGAAGCCATTTGTCTATATCACAAGCCGGTGTACAGAAAAATAATACCTGTCAGTGCAGCTTTAAAGTTAGAATTTAAAGAGTCTGGTGCTGACAAAGTTAGGGTTGTGGTGATAGTTTAAAGCTGTTTCTTTCTATGTGCACATTTTGGAAAGATCTTAATATGTGCTATTCTAATTCTTACACACCGACATACATCATATATTAACCTGTGTAATGAGCTCCAACTTCCATTATAACCTCCCATGTACTTTCATGCATTGTAAGTGTTCTCATGGATAAGAAACTGGCTAAGAGACAAAAAACTAAAAGTAAGAGTAACTCTTTTGTCTTGGGATGAACCTCCCTCAAGCGGAAGAAGAATTATTCTTACTATTCCGTATCCAGTGACCTGAAAGTGCTTCCTTGTCATGGGGGCCTCATGCTGGTGACTGTGAAGATTTCTAGAAGTCCTGAAATTAATTACAAGTAAAACATAGTTTTCAATTTTACATTGAGAATGGTTTGTGTGAAGAGCTTTCATTTTGGTCACCAATAAAGATTCATTTATACAGATTCCATAGGACTTTACAGGCAAATTTATTTCTGAACCATATACATATAGGAATCACTTCACAGGCCACATTCAACCACCTCTGGGGGAGTTCAAAAGCATACTGACTATATCACACTACAGTTTAGGACACAGAAATAAATAGTTCAAATGAAACTACTGGGAGGCAGAATTTTAAGAAGAATACAATTACCCAGGGCACTAGGGCTAACATCCCTGTTCTTGCAAAACATGCCATGAGGTCTTGACCACTCTTGATAGTTAGTTTTTATTTTCCATGCAAAAGACTGCACCTTCTAGCACAGTGTTTCTCAAACTGGGGTCGCCACTTGTGTAGGGAAAGCCCCTGGCGGGCTGGGCCGTTTTGTTTACCTGCCCCGTCCGCAAGTCCGGTTGATCGCAGCTCCCACTGGCTGCAGTTCGCCGCTGCAGGCCAATGGGAGCTGCTGGAAGCGGTGGCCAGTAAGTCCCTCGGCCTGTGCCGCTTCCAGCGGCTCCCATTGGCCTGGAGCAGCGAACCGCAGCCAGTGGGAGCCGCGATCAACCAGACTTGCGGACGGGGCAGGTAAACAAAACGGCCCAGCCCACCAGGGGCTTTCCCTACACAAGCGGCAACCCCAGTTTGAGAAACACTGCTCTAGCAGCACAAAATCCCCTAGCACCATGCTGAACCATTAGGCTAGGACTCAAAAGAAAAAGTATCACTTGCTGCATCATTTGTGCAGCTCCTAGGTTTTTCTCGGTTCTTCTATCTCAGGCCCAGCCCTCCTCTGAATGTGAGAATTGACAAGATCCAGTGTGGCCAACTCATGATTTTATCATGACTCTCATATATTCGGTGTTTTTCTTAAAGCCCCAGCTGCTGGAATCACGTTATTATTTAAGAATCTCAGCTTTCCCTTACAAAAAATAAGTTTCTAGCTCTCATGGTTGCAGAGAAAAGTTTGAAAACATGGACCCTCAACAAGGTTCAAAAGCCAAAAGGCCAATAAAAAGCACCCAACATTTATTATTTTTTAAATCTCATGATTTTTTGGGGTCTGATTAATGCTTTTTGAATGCTTGGGGAAGGCAATACTGAAGGTCACAGAGTAATATAGCACAATTTGCAGGTCAACAGAAGTCCTATATATTTAAAGAAATGAATGCTCAGAGAGGGCAAACTCCTCTGTTGCGCAGTGAAAGGAGGGGGAAATGCAGATTTAAAACCAGCACACCAGGGTTCCTTGCCATTCATTGAAGAGAGAGGACTCAAGACAAGCCTGCATATCATTTTAAACCGTTTCATGGCTGTAGTCTCAGTGTCTGACTGGAACTTCAGCAGGGACATGCCAGGTACACAAGGCAATAATGAGGGTATTTTTTGCCCCATATTCCTGGTATGTTAGGCAAAAGTTAAGGACTTATCTTGCTTGACAAACTGGAAGAGCGGGAAAGGTCTGGGCACAAACAATAGAATGAATGGTCTGAAATTCCTATCATGTTGTGGAATAGCCCTTAACTTTGCATACCATGCAGCTGGACAGATTTCTCAGGAGCTGCAGATGGTTCTCTCAAAAAGAAAAATACTTCATCGTGATGAAGCTGTTTAGAGGTCTCACTCATCCCAAGAAAAGACAGTGGTTCAGAGATCCCATTCAAAATATGGGACTGTACAGAGGGAAACGCCACAAATCCCATGCTGGGAATAGAGATATGGAGAAAAGTCTACAGCAGAGGCTCTCCACCAGGGGTCCAGGGCCCCCTGGGGGGCTGCGAGCAGGTTTCAGGGGGGTCCTCCAAAATAAACCAGAGAGCAAGGCCAGCGTTAGACTTGCTGGGGCCCAGGACAGAAAGTCGAAGCCCAAGCCCCACACTGCGGGGCTGATGCCGAAGCCCGAGGAACTTAGCTTTGTGGGACCGCTGTGGCATTGGGCCCCAGGCAACTTCCCTGATTGCTACCACCTAATGCGGTCCCTGGCTTTTAATCTACTGGATATGCAGAAAAACAGTTGTTGTGGCAGAGGTGGGCCAGGGAGTTTTTATAGCATGTTGGGGGGAGGTCAGAAAGAAAAAGGTTGAGAACCCCTAGTCTACAGCACCAAAGAACTTGTTGAAGGTTTGTGCTGGCCTAATTCTAGTCAATGGCAGGTCAGATCTCACACCATCATCCCCATTTACCAATCCTATGGCAAATGCTAATTCTGTTCAACTCCCAGAACACATGGATTGGGAGATACAACCTCTTAAATTTTTCTATTATTTCTTAAACACCTTACTCTTTGTGCTCCAGCCGAATAACATCTCCATGCCTCACAAACTCCACAGAGTAGGAAGGATCTAAATGATCTGCTGGCAGAAAAACAGATAATAGCATCGGGTTTAGAAAAGGAATCAATACTCTTAGAGAGGGTTTCAGAATGCTGATCCCCAGCCAAACAGGGGATGCACTCAGCAAACTCACGTCACTGGACCATAGACTCGGTGCAACCCCTAGAATCAGTCCAAGGACCAGTCCCAACTGTTATTCCTGGAACCATATAATGGAAGCTTCCAAACAGCAGATACTGTCCTAAAATAAAAAGATTGGCTGCCCCTGGGTACATCAGAAAGGCTGAGAAAACAACCCTCAGCGTTCAGTACATATATACTTTAAATATATAGCAAGGATTTTTTTTTTTTTTAGCAGTAGCCAATCAACTTTAATCTTATTAGGCGCTGCTAGTGCGGGAAGGAAACCCTAGATACCAAGCATGCTTCAGATATAGTTTCTGTGTTCTAAGATGTGGTCTGCATAGACAAACGGTCCCAACGTGCAATATTCCATTTTTACCAAAGGAGCCTTCCACTCAGATCAATGGACTATTGCATGCTGGGATCCACAAGCTCTGTGGGCCACACATATGAATTAAAGAAAATGGTAACTGCAATCTGCCCCACTTTATACCTATAAATTGCAGTCCTTGGTCATCTGGCACGTTACTAATGCAGCCATCAGTTGGGCAAAGTTAGGACATCTCACCTGTACAGTCTTGAAGGAATATGAAGATGTGATTGATAATCTCCCTCACCCCCAATAATCCTTTGTTATTTGGGAATAGATCCCAAGAATATAGTAGTAAAAAAATAGAAGCACCAGTTAGACAGTCCACTTTGCTAGAGTTCTGTTTACCTGTGTTGGAATCATGTTTCTTTATAACCCACAGATTGTTCAAGTCCTTGTGTAAATAGGCAGTGACCTAGAAACATAAGGATAAACCATTTCATTTCACCAACAAGTCAGGGTCTAGCCAAAGTACAAGATCCATCAATCAGCAGGGCAAAAATACCAAGTGCATCCAGTGCTGATACAATAAAATTAAATACAGGATAACTTTGTGATGTTGTCCCTGAATTACAAAGTCCTGGCTCCTGGACATTGCTTAACCCAGACACATCCTTCACTTGTTCAATGGAGTTATTGTTACCAATGTGTGTCACGTCACTTGTAGCTGCAACATCTCTGTCTGTCTTTCCCCTATTGCTCTGCGAGTGCTGTGCATCCCTGGTAATAACTTCTAAGTCATATCATAGAAGCACAGAAATGTAGGACTGGAAGGGACCTCAAGAAGTCATCAAGCCCAGAGGCCTGCGCTGAGGCAGGACCAAGTATACCTAGACCATCCCTGACAAGTGTCCTTGCCAGCCCTGAAAGGTGGCCAACTTGTTCTTTAAAACCTCCAATGATGGGGATTCTACAACCTCCCTTAGAAGCCTACTCAACTACCTTTACAGTTAGAAAGTTTTTCCTAATATCTAACTTAAATTTCCCTTGCTGCAGATGAAGGTAGGACAAGAAGTAATGGACTTAATGACCTATCTATATGGTTCTATCTCTTCTCTCAGTCCTAGTTCAGAGGCTCTTTCCACAACAAGATCTTCTGTTCTGCAAACACGAACTTCCTGATATTCCTCAGTTGGTATCAGAAATCCTGGGCCTGACATCTCGATCACTTCCACAGCAACAAACTGTAAATATCACCAAGGGATGGTTAGAATTGCTGATTGGGAATAAGCAGCAGGTGCAGACACTGAGATCCTATTTCTAAAGTAATTGTTCCGAGTGATAGAGAATGGAGGAAAATGAAGCAAATAACTGTCTATCCTCAACAGCTTTCATCTGAGGATCTCAAAGTACTTTACAGACACTAATGCATGCATTGCAAAGCATGTCTTCTTAGGAAATCCGCTGAGGAAGCAGATATTGCTGGGGTGATGCTTAGAGAAAATGGGAAATTTGCTTTATTTTTGTGCTGCCTCATTCACTAATATTATATGTTACGGGGTTGCTGATTCTCACTTTGGTTTATTATAATTTTAATTATTTTTCAGAGGTGTCTACAAAGTTCAGACTAGTGCCTCTTACTACTGTTAGTTTATAAATCTAAAGAAATATAAATCTAATCTAATAAATGAACCCTCAAACTCCCCGTCATTTTCATCATTATCCTCAAAACAGAAATAAGAAAATTGAGGCACAAAAGGAGGAAGTTACTTTCCAAGATCACAGAGGAGGTCAGTGGCAGAGCTGGGAACAGAAAGCAAAAGTCCTGACTCCCATTCCTCTGCTCTTACTCTTAATGATGCCCCCTTCAAAATCAAGAAGTAGATTTGTTTTAAACATAAGAATTTTCACTCTTTTCCATGAGATGGCAGCTGCTCTTTCTTTTTATGTTGTCTTGGCATGCAAGACAACCTCCTTATTTTAATGCATCTTTAGTATCGCAGGCCACCTGTCCTGGTGTAAGAGTGCTATGAATTCAGGCACCTGTACTGCTAGGATTTCCAAACAAGGGCAAAGCTCAGCACCCTATCCTCACCCCCTCATGTGGTTCTCAGAGGCCAGTATAGGATATAAATACTTATGTGGCCTCTATCACTATTATGTCCGAACGCTCAGTGCAGTAGGTCTTTGGGAATGTCATGCTAAATCTCAAAAGGGGAACTGTAAAGAGTTGCACCTCCCCAAGCAGTGTGATAAAAGAACATGACAGCGGGAAAGAACAGCTGCTTTTATTAGAGCAGGGGTCCCCAACGCGGCGCCTGCGGGTGCCATGGCGCCCACCAGGGCATCCATATGCGCCCGCCTACTGGACGCCGGACAAGCAGCCGCCGAAATAACGCCGAGAAGCGTCAACGTCAAGAAGCACTACCGCCAAAACGCGGCCGATTTTTGGCGGCATTTCGGCGGAGACGCCTCTTGACGTTGCCGCTTCACGGCGGCATTTCGGTTGCTGCTTGTCCGGCAGCCACAGTCCTCGGCGGCTAGTTGTCCGGCGCCTGCCCCATGGAAAAGGTTGGGGACAATTGTATTAGAGGATATAAATCTTCTGGAAGCTCCAAAGTCAGCAGAGCATGCTGGCAGCAGTGAGAGATAGTGGTAGAGTGACACACTGACCTGCTGCTGACGAGCCCCCACACCCTCGGGGTACAAGTGCCAGTGTGAATGAAGGTACCCCCCTGCCATCCGAAGGTTCTTCATTGTGATCACAGAACCATAGGCCAGATCTGAAAGGGGAGACAACAGGTCTTAAGGATCTCTTCTGTAAAACTTCATCTCACAGTCAAGCTGTAGTACGGTAACTCAAGGTATAGACACTTCTCTTTCTTTTGAGGCAGGCCTATTTTCCTTCTCATGCATAATTATAGTCAGCTACCAGGCGGCATCAAATTCACTTAGTGGCTCTTCACCACCCTCCCTTATAGTCCCTAGAACATAGAAGGGGAGGACAACCGGCATTAGGACCCAGGAGGTGGGGTCCAGCTGCAAAGTCACTGAGCCAGAGGGGCACCCTTCCTCACCCAAATAGCTCTGCTTTCATAGAAATTGGGGAATAAAGGGAGGGTGGGGAACAATGGCACCATGCCTCTGTTTGTCCCTCTGCCCCTCCAAACTACACCCATGGGCATCCCCAATCCTGCCCCCGTACAATGATTTACCTCTCCGCCAGCTCTTCCAGGCACTGGAAACGACTCACCTGCACTGCTGGGAAGGGGCATGTCACTGCTCTTGCAGTTTCCCTTTGCTTCCCTGTCATTTTCTGTGGGGAAGCAAAGAAATCTGCAGGGGACATGAATTCTGCGCACACACAGTGACGCAGAATTCACCCAGGAGTAACAATATGTGTCTAAGATTTCATGTAGGGTACCATATGTAAACTGGTGAAATGCTGGTCATGAATATCATTGCATGATGCATGTATGGGTTGTGGTACAAAGAATTAGGTATATGTGCTGGAAATATACTCTTAAAATGTATTTTGGAGGCAGTGCATAAATCAATCCTGTCCTAGACAAAAGAATATGGATTCTGCTGTCTGACTGGCTTGACTACAGGAGAGGACAATGAAAGTACATTTACATACAAGGTAAACAAAGCAACCAAGCTAACAAGTGGGGGAAGAAAGAGCTTAGTAAGCACACGGGGACAGAGTCTGCACCCCCAGCAAATCTTCCTGGGCTGGAAGCATAGACAATGGACTGTGAGTACGTACTGGTGTGTACCAGGCCTTTGTGGATCCCTGGAGGTGCCCCCTTGGCCTACTACACTCCATCCTAGGAAAGGAGCAGTGAAGGTAGGTCCCCCAGGCGTGCCTAGAGAGGCTGTATGGAAGCAGCCAATCTGAGACTAGCAGGTTCAGATAAAATGAGCTTCAGAGCCTTAGAAGATCAGCTCCTGGCTGGAGCCAAAGGAGCAAGAAAGGGTGCTCCCCTCAGTCCAAAGGAGCTCAATTGGCTGCATTTGCTTAAGCTGGGAGAGAGAAGGCCTGAGAACTTTAACCCTGAGATAAGAGGTGAAATTAAAGGAGCCAGGTGGGAAAAGGCCCAGGGAAGTAGCAACAATGAATTGAAGTGAGCAGTACATGGCTGCTGTTTATAAGGTCCATGGGTTGGGAGCTGGAGTAGTGGGCAGGCCACAGTTCCCCCATGGACAAAGTCGTATAAACCCTGAGAAGAGGACAAGGCTTGTTTGGAAGCCCAGGCGAACGGCTGAATTTAAAGGACCCAGAACTGGGGTTGAAGACACTGGTGAGAGCAGGTAGACATTGGATTTTTGTTACCCTAAAAGGGGTTCATTAGGATTGTGTGACCTGGCCAGAGGGCCACGCTATTGAAGACCCGCCAAGCAAGGTTGACAACCTACAGGGGGTGCCAGGAGTGGGGAAAGGACTGCAGTACTGCACCCAGTAGCAGGAAGCACTCAACAGATGAGTGCCCTCTGCTACAGGGTAATATAAGCGAACAAAAAGACATTTTAGTTATAAATCACTTAAAGAACTAAAAAGGCCAGAGCTCTTGGAATCTATGAAAGTTAGATCCTTCATCCATGTGAGCTGAAGTCTCTGGGAACTGATTATAGGTGAGAAATTGCCTGAGACCAAGACTGTAATCTGTCAAGCTTTAGACACTAGAAAGTCTGTTTTATTTTGTTTTGTCTGTAACTATACCATCTCTTTTTCTCTTGCTTAGTATTACTTAAATTTCTATTCTTTATCATTAAATTTATTCTTGTTCTATTACAAAGCCATCTCAGTGATGCATATTAAAGTGAAGCGTGACTCACCAGCTAACCCAACAGGCTGGTGTGTACACTGTCTCTTTGGAGGCAGTGAACTTAATTTCTGTGAGTATCACAGCAAGAGGGACTGGACACTGCAGGGAGACATCTGGGGAACTCACAAACTGGGATTCATTGATTGTTACCTGCAAGGCAAGATTTAGACTGGCAGAGTCTCGAAGCATTTGCTAGTGACACAGACAAACAGGTGTGGCAGGGAGCTGACACACAGCCTAATCTCTAGCAAAGCTCACTCTTGCTGGTGAATCTGCTGACCGGCTAACGATGTCTTTTGGTTTTTTAAAGACATAGTTATGTGCCAGGGTTGGTTTGAGGAGTTTACTTCCCCAAGGAACTGGACACTTACGCTCTGGAACGGAGACATTGTGAAGATTGTTCCCAATCAGTCGGGACTGAAAGGCAGAGCTGAAAAAACCATCCCCGGGCCCACTAGGAGAGAGCAAAGAATGTGCAGACCATGAGACTATGGAAACAAGTGTGCAGAACTGAAATATGCATTACCAAATCATTTTAAAGGAGGAAACAGATAAGACAATTAGTCTGCCTCAGAACACCGGGGAAAGAAAACTTCAGCTCTTGTAGGGATCTACCTCTCACAATGGGATCTGACTCACTTGGCTATGACAAATACACTCTCATGGGTGATTTTCAACAGCTTCAAGGTTTTTCTATGGACAACAAAAGTTAATCCTTTTAGTTCAGTAAGAAGAACAGTGAGTTTTCTTTGAAAGTGGCACATTCCTCGACTCACTATCTCACCTTGGGCAAGTCACATCCCCTCTATTGCTACTATAGACTCACTTCTGCTGTGATACTTGTGGTGAGACTACCTGACTTATACCTACATGTCTGAGGAGTAAATAGAAAGAATTCATAGATCTTACTGATTTTTAAATAGTTATTACCTTAGCCTTCTATTACCACTATATGCCCAATCACCACCTTGACAACCTTACTAATCTGTCACACCCATTCCCAATGCACAGCATCAATCTTTTCTTTGGAGACACCTACCATATGATGAACTGGTCAGAACATTTCTGGTGAAATGAAATTTCACCAAAATAAGCTATTTCATCAAAACCTGTGTGTTTTGTGGAGCTGTACCAGTTTCTGCACATTTTTTGTCAGGAAGGTTTTTGGATCCAGAACCTGGGTGCATGGAGGTAGAGAATACTCTAATCAGAGTACTAGCCTGGGATGTGAGAGAACCATGTTTAAAGTCTCTTTTTGGACTTGATTTGGAGTGATATGGGATGAAAAATCTGCTCTGAATCAGGCAGAGCAGGGACTTGAACCTAGGTCTCTCACATCCCAAGCCAAGACCCTAAACACCAGGCTATAGAGCAGGGGTGACCAAACCATGGCTCGTGAGCTGCATGCAGCTCTTTTACAGTTAAAGTGTGGCTTGCGAAACTCCCCATACTCCTTCCCCGCCCCACCCATTCTTCGCCTACCAGACTTGGGGCGGGAGGAGCTCAGGGCTTTTGCCCAACAGGGAAGAGGGGCTCAGAGCTTCAGCAAGAGCAGGGTTGAAGCCTCAAGGTGCCTCCCGCTGGGTTGCAGCCCCAAGACTCCTCTTCCCGCAGGGCTGATGCCCTGAGCCCTGGCAGGCGCACCCCATGGGGATGGAGCCCTGGCAGGCATGTCCCGGCTCTCGAACGTCTGAAGATTGTCGTATGTGGCTCGGCAGGTCAGTAAGTTTGGCCACCCCTGCTACAGAGCGAGACTGGTTTCTCAAACACACACAACTTTTGTTTGTGTGAAAACATTTGAAATGTTTTGTTTTTCTTTCAATGCAGAATGAAAACAAAATTTCAAAACATTGAAAGTAGCCACCATGAAACAGAAAAGTTATCTTCCAGTCAGCTCTCATTATGGGTACTACTGAAACCAAGTGAACAAATAAGAAAAAAACAAAGGCATTTGAGCCCTGTATCACAATCTGATTAGGGCCAGAATGGAAGGAGGGTGGTTAAAATACTAGGCTGGGACTCAGAGGAGGGTTCTAATCCCACCTCTGCCGCTGATTTGCTATGTGACCTTGAGTGAGTCAGTTCCCCTCGCTTTCCCCTTCTGTATAAAAGGGGATAATTATGCCAAATAATGCAGAGGAAGGGGAGCTGTGAGACTTAATTAGCATCTGCAAGACATTTAAAGATGCTTAGACGGAAGGGGCCAGAGTTACTATTATAGCCTCCACTTAAATAGCTACTAAGTCTCTGTACAAATAAACATATTAAGCTGATTTAATTAAATCTATTCGATCTACCTACACTGGGCAGGAAACCACGTTTAAGCAGTTTCTGAACTCTGTGACAGCTGAACCAACTACTACTAACATGATTTGGCTGGCTGGTGTGCACAGAGCCATCCTTGTAAGAACTACGTTTTAGTCTGGGTGGGAATCTAGGCTAAGATGTGGCTTGTAAATGTGTTTCTGATTCTGAAACCTTAAAATTACTAAAGGCAGAATAAACAGTGACTCTCAATTCAAAAGGGAAGGGGAGGTGATTTTCTTTCTGTGCTGAGGGAGAAAGTAAGTAGGAAAGCTTGAGAAATACCTTTTATTTAACACTGCAAAGTGAACAGCAAACTGAGCTGTGTAGAGCGCGAGGGGCAGCAGGATGAGGCAGAATACACGAGCCAGCAAGTGTTTCCCTAGTGTGACCTGCAGACAGAATCCAAATCAAACAGAGTGGCAGCAGAAACCCTCCTGATTGCGACTGCCAGGAGTGTCCCTGTGGTGGGAGACTATTCATAGAAACCACCATGGCACACAAGACCAACTAGCTCCTTAGCAAACTGCAAGATTTCCCCAAAAAGGCTGAGGGAAAGGTGGAAGCCAAGCCATACTCTCCCAATGCGCTCCCCAAAAAGTAGCCTAATTTGAAAATATGGGAAAAAATAGTTTTTATTTTTAGAAATGCTCAGGACCCACTTCTGCAACTGAAGTCGATGGGAGCTGCCCAAGATCAACACCTTTGAAAAATCAGGCCCATATTGCTTATATAGTTTATTGGGGTAGCACAGGACTTGAAAATAAATGAAGGGTGGGGAGAAGCTTGTGGAATAGGAACTGTGGCTATGTGGTGAAGGGAGAAAAAGAGGGCATGGGGAGGACCAATTTATGAGAGTCTTAGGGGAAATCCTGAGGCTGTCTTAGATGTGGGTTTAAAAATGGCTACTTGATTACCCAAATTTGCTAAGAATTTGGATATATAGAGGTTAAGGCTGCCAAAATCAGGTTTAATTGGTGTCTATTTCATCTATCTTAGGTTTTTGTACGAGCATAATAGCTAAGTGATAAGTAAAGCAACTCCCATCTCCTAACACCAAGGCAAATTATTTTTAAACTAATAGGGAAAATACTGACAATGTTTCGTTGTGGTCCAGATCCTGCACCCACTGAAGTCAATGGAATATTACTCCTGGGGGAACTCTGCGCCACTGTGGAAAGCAGAATTTGTGCAGAATTAATGTTCTGTACAGAATTTCATGTTTCCCCTGCAGAACTAGGGCTGCAGAGCTGCTGGCCACTGCGAAGGGCTGCTATACTCTGCAGAGCCCAACTCGCAGTTAGCGGAGCACCCAGCCCAGCGAGGATGGAGGGTCTGTATGCTCTGGCTGCCCGGCTTAATCCTCATCAACCCAGGGACAGAAGAGGGCCTGGGAGACCTAGCTCTGGCAAAGGGTGAGGAATGGCAGGGCCACACCACGTCCCCTGGAGGGACAGTAAAGAAGCTGGGGGGAGTAAAGGCACTGGGGGGATAGGGTGTCTGGGGTGGGAATGCCCTATGGCTGTGCTCTGAGGGAATAGGGGGGTGCGGGTGTCTGGGCTGGGGGTTACCCCACGGCTGGAGTCTGGGGGGCTAAGGACTGCAGGTGTCTGGTCTGCAGGTTGCCCCACGGCTGGGGTCTGGTGGGAGGGGAGTGTGAGCGTCTGGGCTCTGGGGGTGCCCCATGGCCAGACTCTGAGGGGAGCGGGATGCAGGTGTCTGGGCTCTAGGGGGATGCCCACGCAGTCCCCTGCAGCACCCCCTGACTTGGAACTGCGTTGTCGTAGATGTTTATTTAACTCTCTACTCCCGGGGAAATCTTTTTTTGGTGTCTGTATTATTGACATACTTGTTCACAGGTATTTTGAAATAAATTAACTGAACAGTTGAAACTGGCGTGATTATATTGTGTTATTTTGACAAATAAAATATGCAGAATTTTAAAATATTGTGCGCAGAATTTTTAATTTTTGGCGCAGAATTCTCCCAGGAGTAGAAGATGCCGTTGGCTCAGTACTTCTGAAAAAATCCATCCCAAAGCATCAGTTGAGCACCCAAAAATCACTGCCACTTCTGAAAATTTTGGTTTAAATTACATAACTAAAGCCACAGTGTCGATCAACATCTGAGCTGGGATTAAAATTCAGGAATCTAGTCCCCAATCCCCAGATTGGATCAGCACAAAACACTTCTCTTTTTACAAAATCTCTTTTTGTTACAATAACTATTTTTACTATTTATTTGTATTTGTATTGAGAAAAGAAGAAAAATATGACATCACTAAAGAGCAATGAACAAAACAGCAGTAGGCCAAGATGAGGTGCAGGTTCTAGAAATCAAATTTTTTCCAAATAAATGACATGTAAACAAACCAAAACCAGTTCCATAGGCAATATGGAGAAAAGTTATTCATGCTTTTAGGCTTTTACTAGTTACTAGTTCTTTTTCAGAGTAACTGACGAAGGGTTGCCAAGGCAGAGAAGAAAAAAACAATGTTTGTGAAATAAGAAAAGGACAAAACCAGTAAGCAGAACAAATAGAATTTTCAAACTTCATAACAGGCTGGGACAAAAGAAGAATTTAAACACTTTTTTTTTTTTTATAAAGATGTGCTTGAATAGTCTCTCTCTCTGCACGATCTTAAATGGGATATCGAAGACATCTCTGAGGTAATAAACGTCAGATTTCATAGCCCTCAAATACTATATGCAATATTTTTTAAGCCAGAGCACCTGACCTTTTCTCCTTTAACAACTGCATTGGCAAGTTACCCAGAGCCTAAAAGCTGCTGCGCTGCATTTGTGTAAAATGGAGCAGAGTACAGCTGCCTTCATCTTCAACACAACAGTGTATCCTGTAGAGACTGCAAGTCACACAGTATACACTACAAGTAAGCCACTGGATCCCAATGAAGTGTTACATGCCCTCGCAGTCTGTGCAGGCTGTATCCTTGTATTGGAAATGAAGACAGCATCAACCTGCTCCATTGCATGCATATTAAGTGCAGCAAATTAGGAACATCTAGCACAGGGGTAGTCAATAGGCAGACCGTGGGCCAAATCTGGACCGCCAGACGCTTTTGAACAGAACTTGAAATCTTTTTTTTACTTATTACCATTATTGTTGTTATTTTTTCTGGAGTCTGGACCTTGACCAAGAAATCTGGATCTTGACAAATAATTGACTACCCCCGATCTAGCAGGAAGCACTTCTCTTTAGAAGGCCATACTGTAGAATTCCAGATGATGGCTAACTATGGGCTATTGTCTGGCCATCCTTGATATGCATTTAATCTAGAATGAAATCTAATGCATGCAACCCAAAAGGCAAGAGGTCTCTCCAATGAACACCCTCTGGGTGCATTATATCCTGCTGACAGTTTTTTTTTAAAAAAAAAAAACACAGGAGACGACTGGTTTTTCATTATACCTCTCAATTCCAGTCATCATCTGGCTTCAATATCTATCAGCTGTCCTCTGCAGACAAACTGATAGCAAGCAGTTTTCATGAATATCAAAAGCAGTGAAGTTAACAAGGGGGAAAAACACTAAATATAAAGAAAAATTCTGGACACTCACCAGTGACAGGCTGAGGTCCCCCAGCAACTCCCAAAGATCATAAACTGTGTTCAGTCCAACCAAGAGGACTACAAAGAGGCCAACAAACTTCACCCCTATCGCTCCAGCAAGGTTGATCCCAGTCAGACTCAGCCAGAACCACCAGGAGGCAGAAAACGGCCTATACAACAGACAGAGCAGGTCACTGTTTAATGATAGCTACAAGTGCAAACAGCACCAATTGAAACAAACAGGAAATCATCTGCTCAGAGCAGGTCCTGGGCAACTGCAAAACCTGTTACCACTGCCTCCTGTTCCATTTCTCTGGGGTCTTTCACTGGAAGTGGGGAAATAAAGTTGACATTTTTCATGAATTTTGGAAGGGTCCAAGCGCACCCTTGTTTTGATGTTTGTAAAGGGCCTCTATTGAAACCTGGCCAACCCTGTAAGGAGGGCTTCAGGAGGAGAATAGAACCACAGCCTACACCTAATGGGTTTGGCAACAGTCCATATACAGGAGGCCTGGGTCTGAGAGGAGCGCTACGACTCTTGCTCCATGACATGGCAAGGATGGAAGAGTCAAAGGGCTGTGACATGGGAGGGGGACAGATACTGGCTAGGCTCCTCCTTGTATCTTCAATAGGCCTATATCAGAAAAATACTGGTGTAGAATATCTTCCTATCCACAGCACAAGTGTTAACGACAGCAAAAGAAACAAGACTAAAACCAAACAGTAGGGAAAAGATGAGTGGAGGTGAGGAGGTGGGTGGAAGTTTATTAGCTCCTCTCCCACTGACTCACTACCTCTGGGTAGCATATTTTGCTCAATCAAAAGTCACATCTGCACTAGCCAGAAGCCAGAGGGCCACTCCTAATTTACATTAAATGGATCTGTTTACTGCTGCCCCAATCTTGAATAAAGAGACAACCAATGAAAACTACAGATCATAGCATAGAATACTGCATCTTGAGCTGATCAGATGGAGCACAGTACACTAGGAGTTTGTAGTTTACAGGTTACATGCTGCGTGTTGTAAATGAGGATGGCTGCAGGCAGCATTGCGTGACTTTAGATGGGCCACACTAGCCATGTCTGCTGTAGTCAGTCACACTGAGACAGCACAGTCAATTTTACAGCACATTTCACACAATGGTACAGATCACAAAAGGGTAAAGCTTACCGTATATACTCGTTCATAAGCCGAATTTTTTTAGTAAAAAAGGGAAGCACCAGAGAAGGAGGTCAGCTTATGAACGGGTATAGAGAGGGAGAGGTGGGACACAGCCCCTCCCTGCAACAGAGGGAGCAAAGAGAGGTAGCACAGCCAGCAGAGACAGAAGGGAAGAGGCGGGGCCAGAGGCTCTCCGCTTCTGGCCATGCTGTTCTCCCCCCAGCCTCCGAAGCAGCTGCAGGTTCGGGGCTGGCAGGCTGCAGCCGCGCTGCCCGGCCCCGCCCCCACAGCCTGCTGCGGCCGCGCCGCCCGGCCCCGCCCCCACAGCCCGCTGCGGCCGCGCCGCCCGGCCCAGCCCGCTGGAACATGCTGTGGCCGCGCCGCCCAGTCTGGCCTGCCGCAGCGGGCTGTGGCCGCGCTGCACAATCTACCGGAGCAGCTCCAGCCAGGCCAGAGACATCCTCCCCCAGCCCTCCCCAGATAAGGTGGGAAGGGAAGGGATGGAATGGAGAGAGTGTGGGGGTCCTGGCCTCAGGGTGGGGTCATGTGGGGGGTGGTCACAGGGGTTACTCCCCTGATCCCCAGCTTCTCCCCCCCAAAAAAATTCCCCACCAGTTGCTGTCCCGGCCCGTCAGGGTAAGCAGCTGGCGAACCAGGACAATTTGTTTACTTAGGTTTACCTCCGTGCCTGCGGACGCTCGAGGTAAACAAACCATCTTGGCCCTACAGTGGCTTATCCTGATGGCCTGGGAGCCAAAATTTGCCGACCCCTGAATTATAGGGTCAGCTTATGAATGGGACATAAAAAATTTCCATTTTTACTTATCCATCTTGGGGAGGGTCAGCTTATAAACGAACCGGCTTATGATCGAGTATATACTTAGTTATCACATCATCTGATTTTGGTTCCATTGTGGGGAAGATGCCCTATGTGGCTCCACCTTACATAAACTCTTCAGGATCCCCAAATGCTCTGTAAGCAAGATCATGCCTCTTGGATATGTGTAGACCAGCTAGCCTGGAACACATTACTGCTTCATTCAGAAATCTCATGTAAACACTTCCAAAAATGCTAGGATACCAATCCTTGAAGCCCAACAAATTATACTATTTTATAAATATTCATGGACTCATCGTTATGAAAAAGCAGAGCTTCCCTAGCCTGGAAACAAAGGAATTGGGCCTTAGAAATTGGGCAAGAGGACATACAAAAGTCTTACCATTAAGAGCAAAGCAGGTGGTAAAATCTAACTATTCTACTGCTCTGACCACATCACGCCCTCCCCTAGCTTCCCTTGTTGTCATAGGAAGTTCAAGTTTCTTGTCTTTACCTTCAAGGCTCTTGCATAGATCCACACCATCGATATCTCTGTGAATGCTTCCTCTCAAACTGGCTTTCATACCCCATTCTCTACTCAATCCTCTCTCCCATGTACTTCCTATGTCTCGCCCAGCCTTAACCCTTTTCCACACAACCATGCGAAGAAGAGGATGGTGTCGCCAGGAGGGCTTCATCTCCTCGAGCAGGACTGCTAAGAAGAAATTTGGTCCACCTAACAAAGAAGGGGATGAGTACCTTTGGATACAGACTGGCTAATCTAGTGAGGTGGGCTTTAAACTAGGTTCAACAAAAGCCTACATGTAAGTCCAGAATATGAAGACACGGGTGAAGGGTCAGAATCTGGGAGAAACATGGGAAATCAGAGCAGGGACAAAGGAAAGAAAAGAGGAACAATAGAGGGGAAATCTAATGAACATCTTAGATGTCTGTATACTAATCAAAGGCATGGGGAATGAACAGGAAAAACTAGAAATACTAGTGAATAATCAATTACAACATAACTGGCATCACAGAGACTTGATAGGAAAATTCATATGACTGGAATAATAGTATAGAAGGGTATAGCTTGTTCAGGATAGGCAGGGTGAAAAGGGAGGTGTTGCCTTGTATATCAAAGATGTATACACATGCACTGAGCTTGAGATAGAAGTGGGAGGCAGACCTGTTGAAAGTCTCTGAGTATGAATAAAAGGGGTAAAAAATAAGGGTGATGTCATAGTAGGGGGTCTACTATAGACCACCTCACCAGGAAGAAAAGGTTGATGAGGCTTGTTTTAAACAACTAACAAAATCATCCAAAGCATAGGACTTGGTGGTGATGTGAGACTTCAACTACCCAGAAATCTGTTGGGAAAATAATACAGCAGGGCACAGATTATCCAACAAGTTCTTGAAATGCATTGGAGACAACTTTTTATTACATAAAATGGAGAAAGCAACTAGGAGAGAGGCTGCTCTAGATTTGATTCTGACAAACAGAGAGGAAATAGTTGAGCATTTGAAGGTGGAAGGCAGCTTGTGTGAAAGTGATCATGAAATGATTTAGTTCATGATTCTAAGGAATGGTAGGAGGGAAAACAGCAGAATAAAGACCATTGACTTTAAGAAGGCAGACTTTAGCAAACTCTGAGAATAGTTACATACCATGGGAAGCAAGTCTAAGTGAAAAAAGATTTCAGTACAGTTGGAAGTCTTTTAAAGAGACATTATTAAGGGCACAAGAGCAAACTATCCCAATGTATAGAAAGATAGGAAATAAGATAAGAGCACCCTGCCTTACCCAGGAGATCTTCAACAACCTAAAACTCAAAAAAGAATCATACAAAAAGTAGAAAGTAGGTCAGATTACAAAGGATGAATATAGAAGAACACAAGAATGCAGGGACAAAATTAGAAAGGCCAATGCACAAAATGAGATTAAACTAGCTAGGGACATAAAAGGGCAGCAAGAAAACATTTTTACAAATACATTAGAAGCAAGAGGAAAACCAAGGACAGAATAAGCCCTTTTACTCAATGAGGAGGGAAAGACTAACAGAAAACACAACTATGGCTGAAATGCTAAATGCCTTTTTTGTTTCAAGCAACAGAGAGTCCTGTGGCACCTTTAAGACTAACAGATGTATTGGAGCATGAGCTTTCATGGGTGAATGTATCATCATTACATGCATCCGACGAAGTGGGCATTCACCCACGAAAGCTTATGCTCCAATACATCTGTTAGTCTTAAAGGTGCCACAGGACACTCTGTTGCTTTTTACAGAGCCAGACTAACACGGCTACCCCCTGATACTTTTTTGTTTCCGTTTTTCACCAGTTTAGCAGTGATCAGATGACTAACACAATGAACATCAAGATAAATAGGGTAGGATCTGAGGCTAATATAGGGAAAGAACAAGTTAAGAATTACTTAGACAAGTTAGATGTCTTCAAGTCAGCAGGGCACGGTGAAATACATCCTAGAATGCTTAAAGAACTGGCGGAAGAGATCTGTCAGCCATTAACGATTATCTTTGAGAACATGTGAAGGATGGGAGAGATCCCAGAGGACTGGAAAAGGGAAAATATAGTACCTATTTATAAAAAGGGAAATAAGGAAACCCAGGGATTTATAGACCAGTCATCTTAACTTCAGTACTGGAAAGAAAAAGGAACAAATAATCAATCAGTTTGTAAGCACTTAGAAGATAAGGCAATAAGTAACAGTCAACATGGATTTGCTGAGAACAAATCCTGTCAAACCAACCTAACATCCTTCTTTGACAGGATAACAAACGTGGATGGGGGGGGGGGGGACGCAGTACTTGCAATATATCTTGACTTTAGTAAGGCTTCTGATACTGTCGCACATGACCTTCTCATAAGCAAACCAGGAAAATATAACCTAGACCAATCTACTATAAGATGGGCGCACAACTGGTTGGAAAACCATATTCAGAGTAGTTATGAAATGGGTAACAGTCAAGCTCACAGGGAATATCAAGTGAGGACCCACAGGGATCGGTCCTGGATCTGGTTCTATTCAATATCCTCATAAATTATTTTGATAATGGCACAGAGAGCACATTGATAAAATCTGAGGCGGATACTCAGCTGGGAGGGGTTGCAAGTGCTTTGGAGGAAAGGATTAGAATTCAAAATGATCTTGACAAATTGGAGAAATGGTCGGAAACAAATAGGAAGGAATAATTGCACAAATACAAAATGGGAAATGATTGCCTAGGAAGCAGTACTGCAAAAAAATGTTGGGGGTATAGTGAATAAACTAAATATCAGTCAACAATGCAATACTGTTATAAAAAAAGCAAACATCATTCTGGAATGTATTAGCAGGAGTGTGGTAAGCAAGACACTAGAAGTAATTCTTCCATTCTTTGCAACACTGATAAGACCCTCATTGGGGCACCACACTTCAGGAAAGATGAGGACAAATTGGAGGAAGTCCAGAGGAGAGCAATACAAATAATAAAAGATTTAGAAAACATGACCCAGTCTTCAACTACATAAAAGGATGTCATAAGGAGGGTGATAAAGTGTTATCCTTAAACACCAAGGATAGGACAAAAAGTAATGGGCTTAAATCACAGCAAGGGAGATTTAGTTTGGACATTAGGGAAAACTTCCTAACTGTAAAGGTAGTTAAGTATTGAAACAAATTGCCTAGGGAGATTATAAATTCTCCATCATTGGAGGTTTATAAGAACAGGTTAGACAAACACCTGTCAGGGATAGTCGATATTACTTAGTCCTGTATCAGTGCAGGGGATTGGACGAGATGACCTATAAAGGTCCATTCCCATCCATGACTCTCAGAAAGCTCCCATGTTCACACTAGTCTCTTTCCCCTTCTCCAAGGAGCCAAATTCCCTCCCTCTTCTCCTTTCACCCATCCCCTCTCCTCACGCTCCCACTATCATATTGTCTCCCTGTACATGCATGAAGGCTCATACATCTATGGCATAATAAAAAATGATCACCATCTTACCTATCTGCACAGGAGTTACACTTCACCATACTCAGCACAGCTCCCATAAGAAAGAACATCAGAATGGGGTCAAGCAGGATGTACTGGGACAGAGTAATGCAGCCTGTATCTGAAAAATAAAACACCCAACTATACTAAGAGATGTCTCAGTTTCAAAGAAAACCTAGAGCAGTGTCTGTAGCAAGCCAGTTTCCTCACAGCTTAGTCAAGAGACAGCATGGGCAATGGTGGGATTAGAAACAGGTCAGCATGTCTCAACTCTGACCATAGTAAGAAACTTTGAAATGTTATTTTCAAATGGCCCAAACAGCAGAGCTCTGAATTGCCATGCAGCAAACAGATTATGTTCTCAGTTCCTGATTCTTTGAACAAATGGGAGCTAGGAATGAGAAAGACAGACAGACAGACAGACAGAAAGACAGAAAGAGCTTTGACTTGGGGATATTAAAAATCTTGTGATGCTTTTTGAGAGTCTTTGTGTTAAATGGCCCGTCTCTAACTCAGGTAATTCTATTCTGCCTATCTAAATCCTTCTCTATAATTTCAATTATACACAGAACCTTTATTGACTTACTACCCTGAAGTCTTATTTAGCATTGCTGTGCACTATTAAACAGCTGCTATATCCCATACCAGAGGTGTCTGTATTTCAGTAGTGGGCAAAATTATCTCTAGCTATACATCTTTCATGCAGTTTTTAAAATTCTTGCATTTAAATGTACTCTAATAGTAAAGCAATGAGCACCACAGAAATACCTATAAACTAAATCAGATTATAAAATGCTTTGTGAACTTTATGAATAAAAAGCACTATATAGATTGCAGTTATTCAGCTCTTAGAAGGGAGGCAGTGTCTATCCTTTCTCATCAGTGACTTCTTCTTGGCGGGTAATGACTCCAGAGAGAAAAGTCTCTGCACAGTTAATCTGCCCTGAGGCTGGCCTCCATTACTGGCCCTTCTTCATCCACATGCCAAACAGATAAGATTTCCCATGAGGATGCTAGAAATGCTTACCAAAAATCAGGATGGAGGCTGCAAGTAATGCTGCATACAGTGACTTGGACATCTCCAGCACTGTGAGGTAGGCGAAGGGAACTAGGCACGAGCCTAGAAATGCACAGAACTGCAGGAAAAGAATGGACACAGAGGGGAATGACAATCTCGTCACAAGATGAATGTGTATACAGATCCCACATACCCTTCTTCCTTCCATCCTCAAACAGATTCAAACAATGGATGCTCCTGCAAGTAACTACAACTGACTGAATGGTGCCCAAGTCTGGCTCACTGAGGATACTCAGGCAGAGGCCAAACTAATGAAAACTTAATTTGAAGAATTTAAATTGTTTATGCAATTCTATGTCTACACATATAAGTAACAAGGATTTGTTTTTTTGTTTCTTTCCAGACCATATAAGTCATTTCCAGAAACATCTTTCAATTAGCTTCATCAAACCGCCTTCAGGGTCAACTCATCCTCATTTTATCCTGGCCAGAGACAATACACGGGTTTCACCATAACATCCAACAAGTTATTTCAGAGGCCTGTTTGCCATAAAAGACATGGAGCCAGACAAAGAAAGAATGTTAGTGTCTGCTCCACTTTCAAAAATCGCAGTACCAGCCCATCTGGACAGATGAGATAGGGATGAAAGAATTTAATATATGTCATAAAAATCCACCCTCTTCAAGATCTGAAGGAGTCTATACTGAAGGAGCCAAGGAGAGGAAGGGAAACACCCATATTTTCCAGAGGACTGTTCTGCTTTCCTTCATTGATTTGTGAGCGACTGTGTTAAGCACTGGCCTGTGCATTCTTACCCCTCTCATTCCTATGTAGTTATGATGCTCATATCTGTCCCCTGGCTTTTGGAAAGGAAACGTGCCATTGTATCCGCTCAGGTACCCAGCAAGTCCTATCAGCATCTGGGGAGGGAAAGGGGCAAACTGGTCAGGGAAACAACTTCAGAGTCAGTGGCATCCACTCCTGCTGCAGGAAAGATGTTCACAGCATCCCACATCCCACCATCAAAAATCCACCCAAACATTTGTAGATCTGCATCTTATCTGGCTATAGTCCATCCCAACTATGGGCACTGCTGTCATAGGCACCATTGAGGACTCCCTGAAACGTGTTCTTGCCTTTAATAAAGCATTTGGCTGCAGTGCAGTAACAAACCTATTCTCTTATACCAGATACCCACCGAGTTGCAATCCTCCTCAGCCAACATAAAAGTCTCTCTTAAGTGGCATTTTATGAGCAAGTTGATAAACTTGGATATGAAGATCTGATTGACTCAGAATCTGCTGTTTTCAAATGTTATTTTGAGAAAACAGTATTGTTCACTGGTTTACAGAGCACTTAGTTCACATTCCTGCTAGTAGGAACTGCTTAGCTCCCTGGATCTATAACTTCCCACAAGGAGGTCCCTTCATTTCCCCTAGAAGCACTTACACATGTTTTATGACCAACCATTCTCTCCTTTTCAACATCCAGCATTAAGCACACACTTTACTTTCCCATGTTTTGGGCATTTTCCATGGAAGAGAAAAGCGAGGGTGTGGTCTCAAGAGGGGGCCACATGTCACAGCCTCCCAGCTAGACGACAAATAGATGACAACAGTAGCAAGGAAGGGGCATCCAGAAAACTCTGGTGCTCATCCTACACTTTGACCAGAAGAATGGAATAGGCTTTGGTTGGACTGTTCCAATGACCAGGGGATTCCACTGGCTCCTAAAATGTACGCAAGACCTGATGAGAGCTGTTCACCTTCCCCAGAGGTGGGTGGACGTCAAAGAAGAAGGTCCGGTTAATGTAGTAACTTCCCATCTTCCCAAAATGAGTTTCATCCCAACTAAAAAAAAGAAAAGATAGATGTACTCAGGAGCTGGAAATAATCAAAAGTCCATAGATGTCTATTTTGCTAGTGACTATCTTTTGCCACTTTTATACTGGACAAGTGCATAACATGTAATCCCATGTAGAATGTTAATTCCACTAAGAGGCTAGAGCTAATGAAAAATGGGTCAGCCTCCTTATTAATCAAGATATCGCTCCATGAATATACCAGTGCTGCAGAACCTACACTGGCTGCCTTCTGGCTGCCAAGTTGAGTTTAAAGGTATTAGTTTTGTCCCTTAAGCCCTAAATGGCCTGGGAGTTGCTTACCTAAGATACACCTCTCTCCCTGTACCATACTGAGGGTCAAATTGGAGCCTGCTCAGTATATAATAGAGAAAATTGTTGGCAGGGCGTTCACCACATGAACCCTTGACATTGAAATCCTACCCCATTCCCCTCCTGAAATAGTCCAAATCAGTTGCCCTTCCTGGCGTACCCCCCCACCCACAAAAAATGCACACTCACAAAACTGGGTGACTGGGCAACAAAATGGCAGACAAAATTCAATGTTAATAAATGCAAAGTAATGCACATTGGAAAACATAATCCCAACTATACATATAAAATGATGGGGTCTAAATTTAGCTGTTACCACTCAAGAAAGAGATCTTGGTGTCATTGTGGATAGTTCTTTGAAAACATCCACTCAATGTGCAGCGGCAGTCAAAAAGGCAAACAGAATGTTGGGAATCATTAAGAAAGGGATAATAAGACAGAAAATATATTGTTTCTATATAAATCCATGGTATGCCCACATCTTGAATACTGCGTGCAGAAGTGGTTGTCCCATCTCAAAAAAGATATACTGGAATAGGAAAAGGTTCAAAAAAAGAGCAACAAAAATTATTAGGGGTATGGAACAGATACCATATGAGGAGAGATTAATAAAACTGTGACTTTTCAGCTTGGAAAAGATACGACTAAAGGGGGATATGATAGAGGTCTATAAAATCATGATGGGTGTGGAGAAAGTAAATAAGGAAGTGTTATTTACTCCTTCACATAACACACGAACTAGGGGTCACCAAATGAAATGAATAGGCAGCAGGTTTAAAACAAATGGAAGTATTTTTTCACAAATGCACACTCGACCTGTGGAACTCCTTGCAAGAGGATGTTGTGAAGGCCAAGACTATAACAGGATTAAAAAAAGAACTAAATAAATTCATGGAATATAGGTCCATCAATGGCTATTGCCAGGATGGGCAGGGGTGTCCCTAGCCTCTGTTTGCCAGAAGCTGGGAATGGACGACAAGAGATGGATCACTTGATGATTACCTGATCTGTTCATTCCCTCTGGGGCACCTGGCATTGGCCACTGATGGAAAACAAGATACTAGGCTAGATGGACCTTTGGTCTGACCCAGTAAGGCTGTTCTTATGTAAAGCCTGTAAGAGCAGGCATATGGGGAGGGATGAGATGATTGGGCACAGCAATTTTTAAGAAGAATGTGAAGGATGAGAAATTTTGCTTTATAATATACTTGTTGACTGGTGATTAGCATATGCATGAAAATGTGCTGCCTCAGTTTCTCCATCTGTAAAATGGGGATAATGATGAAAAGCACTATATAAGAGCTAGGTATTATAATTTTAGTTGCATAATGACTGTAGCAATGTATTTTTATTAATAGGAAAAGCATATAGAGCACAAGAGAGTTATTCTTTTATGTTATTGTCTTTACATCAAAATAATAAACTAACTAAACAGTTAATCACCAGGAACATGGCCTAGCTTCATGTTCATACAGCACTTTGGCCTTGTCTCCACTAGCACAATTTACCGTGTTATGTAACATTTACTCCCCAGTTGAAATGCACTTGGCATCCACACTCACAAGTACTTCAATCAGTCTCCAGAGGGACTAAACAGACTGATGGATCTTTCCAGACAATCGTTTCAGAGCGGGTGTGGACAGGAGCCTTCAAAAGCAACCTCCCACCATAGGAGGTGGTAGGAGCCTCCTTTCCCAGCTCCTCACCACAGCTGCCTCATTCACCGAGTTCACTATAATTTGCTGGCTAAGTCTCCTCTCTGCCACGCCCCCCTTGTCTTGACCCCTTCAGCTATGCCCCCCCAGCATCCTCAGGGCAGGATTTCCAAGTGGGCACAGAAGGCACATGCCTAGGGAGGCTGGCATTCTAGGGGCACCTAAAAATTAAAAGTGGGTTAAACGTTTCTTTTTTTTACAGAAAACATGACGGTCAGCTGTAGGCCGGGGGAGTGCTGAAGATGCTGTGCCTAGGGGCATGTAAAGTGTATATCGGCGCTGAGTATCCCCTACCTGGAAGTGTCCCTGCTGACCATGACCTCCACGTTATCGTTATCCTCCTCCCACCCCCATCCATCCATCCATCCATCCCTTGGGGCTCACATACTCAATCAGCGAAGCAATGGGGCTTGACTAGCCACCAGCTGCGGGATGCTGAACCGCTAGGTGAGGCTGTCAGCGGGGCGAGCGGGGAGCTGTGCCCCTCATACCCCTGCCCCACTCCCACGGCCCAGCCAGCCACACAGCCACGGGCAGGCGCCTGTCGCTGCCCCAACCGCACGGGGCCGCGAGCGCCGCACCAAACCCCCATTGCCCAGGCGGGCAAGCGGCTGTTAAACCCAGCACTAGGCCCCGCACCGACCCAGCCGTGACTCCGCCCCCTCCCCCGCGGCCTGACCGCCAGCCCCACCCCCGTTGCCATAGCGTCGCGGCCCCTCACCAGACGTGCGGCGGCTCGGACAGGCGGTAGAAGCGGGAGGCGAAGCTGAGGAGGGTGACGAAGGCCAGCGGGACCCAGACCCCGACTGGAGCTTCCAGGGGAGCCCAGGCCCGCGGAAGAGGAGAGGGACGGCTCGGCTCACCAGCCGGCCTGCGGGGTCGCCGCTGCCGAAGCCCCCCGCAGCGCGGGCCCGACTCGGCCTGGCAACACCCCGCCGCCAGCGTCATCCGCGCCCCGACACGAGGGAGGTGCCGGCGGCCGGGCCCCCCCGCGCACGGCACCAAGGGAAAGGGAGTCCGGGCCGTAGGGCATGGCGGGAAGCGGAGCCTGGTTGCCTCGCAGGGCATCGTGGGAGTTGTAGTTCTCCGCGCCGGGGGCCGAAGCGCCGCCGCGGCTGGGGAGGTCAAGCAAGAGCCGGGTCGAAAATGCCACAGAACGGACCCTGCGCAGCGTGAAAGGAAACGGCGGGGACCCGTCACCTCCCTCCACCCCCAGCCAGCACCCCGAGATTGCCCTGCCCGACCCCCCATTCACCGACAGACCCCTCTAGACTGGCACCCCGGGACTGCCCTACGTGCCCACCCCCTTCACTGACAGACACCCCGGGACTGCCCTACGTGCCCACCCCCTTCACTGACAGACCCCCACAGACACCCCGGGACTGCCCTACGTGCCCACCCCCCTTCACTGACAGACCCCACAGACACCCCGGGACTGCCCTACGTGCCCACCCCCTTCACTGACAGACCCCACAGACACCCCGGGACTGCCCTACGTGCCCACCCCCTTCACTGACAGACCCCCACAGACACCCCGGGACTGCCCTACGTGCCCACCCCCTTCACTGACAGACACCCTGGGACTGCCCTACGTGCCCACCCCCTTCACTGACAGACCCCCACAGACACCCCGGGACTGCCCTACGTGCCCACCCCCCTTCACTGACACCCCGGGACTGCCCTACGTGCCCACCCCCTTCACTGACAGACCCCACAGACACCCTGGGACTGCCCTACGTGCCCACTCCCTTCACTGACAGACCCCTCTAGACTGACACCCCGGGACTGCCCTACGTGCCCACCCCCTTCACTGACAGACCCCACAGACACCCTGGGACTGCCCTACGTGCCCACCCCCCTTCACTGACAGACCCCCACAGACACCCCGGGACTGCCCTACGTGCCCACCCCCCTTCACTGACAGACCCCACAGACACCCTGGGACTGCCCTACGTGCCCACTCCCTTCACTGACAGACCCCTCTAGACTGACACCCCGGGACTGCCCTACGTGCCCACCCCCTTCACTGACAGACCCCCACAGACACCCTGGGACTGCCCTACGTGCCCACCCCCTTCACTGACAGACCCCTCTAGACTGACACCCTGGGACTCCCCTACGTGCCCACCCCCTTCACTGACAGACCCCTCTAGACTGACACCCCGGGACTGCCCTATGTGCCTACCCCCTTCACTGACAGACCCCCACAGACACCCTGGGACTGCCCTACGTGCCCACCCCCCTTCACTGACAGACCCCTCTAGACTGACACTCCGGGACTGCCCTACGTGCCCACCCCCTTCACTGACAGACCCCCACAGACACCCTGGGACTGCCCTACGTGCCCACCCCCCTTCACTGACAGACCCCCCACAGACACCCCGGGACTGCCCCGCTTGTCCCCCCATTCACAGACAGACACCGCGAGATTGCCCTGCCTGCCCCCCATTCACAAACACCCCATGACTGCCCTGCCTGCCACTCCCATTCACTGACAGACCCCCAAAGACACCCCAATACTGCACTGCCTGCCCCCCTTCACTGACAGACACCCTGTGACTGCCACTCCCCCTTCACTGACAGACCCCCACAGACACCCCGGGACTGCCCTACGTGCCCACCCCCCTTCACTGACAGACCCCCACAGACACCCCGGGGCTGCCCTACGTGCCCACCCCCCTTCACTGACAGACCCCACAGACACCCCGGGACTGCCCTACGTGCCCACCCCCCTTCACTGACAGACCCCCACAGACACCCCGGGACTGCCCTACGTGCCCACCCCCCTTCACTGACAGACCCCACAGACACCCTGGGACTGCCCTACGTGCCCACCCCCTTCACTGACAGACCCCTCTAGACTGACACCCCGGGACTGCCCTACGTGCCCACCCCCCTTCACTGACAGACACCCTGGGACTGCCCTACGTGCCCACCCCCTTCACTGACAGACCCCTCTAGACTGACACCCTGGGACTGCCCTACGTGCCCACCCCCTTCACTGACAGACCCCTACAGACACCCCGGGACTGCCCTACGTGCCCACCCCCTTCACTGACAGACCCCCACAGACACCCCGGGACTGCCCTACGTGCCCACTCCCCTTCACTGACAGACCCCCACAGACACCCCGGGACTGCCCTACGTGCCCACCCCCTTCACTGACAGAACCTTCTAGACTGACACCCCGGGACTGCCCTACGTGCCCACCCCCTTCACTGACAGAACCCCACAGACACCCCGGGACTGCCCTACGTGCCCACCCCCTTCACTGACAGACACCCTGGGACTGCCCTACGTGCCCACCCCCTTCACTGACAGACACCCCGGGACTGCCCTACGTACCCACCCCCTTCACTGACAGACCCCTCTAGACTGACACCCCGGGACTGCCCTACGTGCCCACCCCCTTCACTGACAGACCCCCACAGACACCCCGGGACTGCCCTACGTGCCCACCCCCTTCACTGACAGACACCCTGGGACTGCCCTACGTGCCCACCCCCTTCACTGACAGACCCCCACAGACACCCCGGGACTGCCCTACGTGCCCACCCCCCTTCACTGACACCCCGGGACTGCCCTACGTGCCCACCCCCTTCACTGACAGACCCCACAGACACCCTGGGACTGCCCTACGTGCCCACTCCCTTCACTGACAGACCCCTCTAGACTGACACCCCGGGACTGCCCTACGTGCCCACCCCCTTCACAGACAGACCCCACAGACACCCCGGGACTGCCCTACGTGCCCACCCCCCTTCACTGACAGACCCCCACAGACACCCCGGGACTGCCCTACGTGCCCACCCCCCTTCACTGACAGACCCCACAGACACCCTGGGACTGCCCTACGTGCCCACTCCCTTCACTGACAGACCCCTCTAGACTGACACCCCGGGACTGCCCTACGTGCCCACCCCCTTCACTGACAGACCCCCACAGACACCCTGGGACTGCCCTACGTGCCCACCCCCTTCACTGACAGACCCCCACAGACACCCTGGGACTGCCCTACGTGCCCACCCCCCTTCACTGACAGACCCCTCTAGACTGACACCCTGGGACTCCCCTACGTGCCCACCCCCTTCACTGACAGACCCCTCTAGACTGACACCCCGGGACTGCCCTATGTGCCTACCCCCTTCACTGACAGACCCCCACAGACACCCTGGGACTGCCCTACGTGCCCACCCCCCTTCACTGACAGACCCCTCTAGACTGACACTCCGGGACTGCCCTACGTGCCCACCCCCTTCACTGACAGACCCCCACAGACACCCTGGGACTGCCCTACGTGCCCACCCCCCTTCACTGACAGACCCCCCACAGACACCCCGGGACTGCCCCGCTTGTCCCCCCATTCACAGACAGACACCGCGAGATTGCCCTGCCTGCCCCCCATTCACAAACACCCCATGACTGCCCTGCCTGCCACTCCCATTCACTGACAGACCCCCAAAGACACCCCAATACTGCACTGCCTGCCCCCCTTCACTGACAGACACCCTGTGACTGCCACTCCCCATTCACTGACAGACCCCCCAGACACCCCAACACTGCCCTGCCCGCCCCCCTTCACTCACAGACACCCTGTGACTGCCCTACCTGCCACTCCCATTCACTGAGAGACCCCCACAGACACCCCAACACTGTCCTGCCTGCCCCCCTTCACTGACAGACACCCTGTGACTGCCACTCCCCATTCACTGACAGACACAACGCGACTGCCCTGCCTGCCAGTCACAGACAGAACCATTGTGACTGTCACTCCCCATTCACTGACGGAACCCCATAGACACCCCGTGAATGCCCTGCCCACCCCTCCCCCCCATTCACTGACAGACCCCCCACATCCAATGACCCCCCCCCAGGCCCATTAACTGACAGACTCCCCCACACACACCCAGTGACTGCCCTGCCCCCCCCACCGCGCATACCCACTGCTCCCATTTACTGACAGACACACACACACACAGTGACTGCGCTGTCTACAAACAGCCACAGCTCATGTGCACATCATGCGCACACTACTGCCCGCCCCCATTCATTGACAGACCCCACCCACCACACACATCTCATGTGTGCACACAGTATGCGCACATCCATTGCCCATCCCCATTCACTGACAGACACACCCAGTAACTGCTCTTCCACTGCTCACACACACATCAGCTGGGCACACACAGCACTTGCAATGTTTGTCGTGCCTATACAATAGTGCTTAATTGATCAGATTTACTTTTATTGCTAGACAGATTCACTTTCTGGTTTTTGATCTGTATGCTGCACTCCCTGCGTTGCAATTACTTTGGGAGGGATGTTTACATTCAAATTCTTCATTGAAATTTTAGAAAATAATATTAAAACGTTTCAGTTAATATGAGGATTTTAAAAATCTTTTCCTCTTTACAAAAATCTAAACTTTTGGGCATAAACTATCCAATCGAGATGCTTTAAGACCTGGAAAAGCATCTAGAACTACTACTCCCAGAATCCCAACAACTCTCAAAGCATGCCTGGGGCCTCATCTGTATAAGACTGGCAGCAGGAACAGACCTATAGAGAGTACGTGAAGGAGGATGTGTCAGCCAATGCAATGTTAGCATCTGTGTGACTTCTGTTCATTCAGAGGCGGAGAGACAGAACAGAGCGGTGCTGAAAGTGCAAGATGAGTACTACCTTAGTGAAGGTATTTACTGCTACTGGGGCCCAGAGACCGAGAGCAGAATTGGGGCTTTTTCTTTCACTCTGACTGCACAAAGAGAAGCTCTTATTTCTCCTACAGATAATGCAGCTTCAGCTGGAGGATCTTCAGGTTAATTCAGAGGCATCTGAAGTGCAGACTGTGCATTTTCAAATAGGGATGTAGCTACCCTCAACCCCACATGTTTTATGGAAGATGGGCTGAAATTGTGGCCCCTTGATCAGATGTAAGTAATCCCTGGATTCAGTTTAAACCCTGAGTCCTGCAATATGCCCCACACAGGCAGACCCCTATGGCTGTACAGAGCCACATTGACTTCACTTGGGCTTTGCCCAGGTCAGGGGTTTCAAACTGAAATGACCATGAGGGCCAAATGAGGACTAGTACATTGGCCTGAGGGCCACATTACTGACACCTCCCCACCCCCCCGCCACCCTCAGCCCCACCCCCCTCCACCCCTTCCATGAGGCCCCACCCCTGCCCCACCTCTTCCCACCTCTTCCATGAGGCCCCACCCCTGCCCCACCTCTTCCATGAGGCCCCACCCCTGCCCCGAAATCCTCACCCCAACTCTGCCCCTTCCCTGCCCCCAGGGGGTGCAGGAGGGGCATGGGGTGTGGTGGGGGCTCAGGGCAGGGAGTTGGGGTGTAGGGTGCAGGAGGGGTGAGGGGTACAGCAAGGGGGCAGGGGGCTGGGGTGCAAGAGGGGTGCAGCAGGGAGATCAGGGCAGTGGGTTGGGGTGCAAGAAGAGTGTGGGGTGCGGCAGGGGGCTCAGGGCAGTGGGTTGAGGTGCAAGAGGAGTGCGGGATGCAGCAGGGGGTTCAGGGCAGGGGGTTGGGGTGCAGGGTGCGGCGGGGGCTCAGGGCAGGGGTCAGGGTGCAGGAGGGGTGCGGCAGGGGGCTCAGGGCAGGGGGTTTGGCTGCAGGATGGGTTTGGGGGGCAGGATCTGGCCCGGCGTGTACCGGGGGCAGGGCAGGCTCCCTGCCTGCCTGCCCTGCCCCCCGCAAGAGGCTGGAACGTGGGGGGGCGGAGGGGCTGTGTGTTTCTGTTGCTTGAGGCACCGCCGCCAGCAGCTCCCATTGGCTGTGGTTCCCCGTTCCCGGCCAGTGGGAGCTGCTGGGAGCGCTGCCTAAAGCAACAGCCCCTCTGCCCCCCACTTCCCCACGTTCCAGCCTCTTCCTGGAGCTGCACAGGGCAGGGCAGGCAGGCAGGCAAAGAGCCTGCCCTGCTCCCTGTGCACGTCTGGCCACTGCTCTGATAAACACTGGGGGAGGGCGGGGGGGCTGCGAGGGGCTCGCAGGCTGCAGAAAATCACCCCGCGGGCCCTGTGTTTGAGACCCCTGGCCCAGGTAGAACAGCTTGCAGGATCGAGACCTAAGTTAGTATCCGGTGCCTCCACGTAAAAGTCTCCAGGAAAGAAATAAACTGCTTAGTATAAGGACAACTGCAGAATACAGAAAATTTTGTAAGTGATCAGATTGGCTTTCAACATCTAACAAGAGGCATCCCACCAGATGGCATGTGTGCTTGAGGGAAGGGCAAGGAATTTGGATCAGAGTTTAAACAGCATGTGGAGCAAATGAAATAGAACTATCATAAATTACAATATATAGTATATTTTCCCCTCCCACAGCCTATAGTAGTGGAACCCTCTGCACATGTATTGGGTAATTAAGAACTGAATGATTTATTCTGTTCTTTTGGGTTATGGTCTAATGATAAATTATAATCTAACAAAGCACAGGTGGAGAGTTTCAGATGGGTTTCTAACCCTTGGGCATACCTCACAGGAACACTTTTTCCCTCTCTAATCCTACCTTATCCATTGTTGCCAGGGCTGCTGTATTGAGGCAGGTAATGCACACAGGGCTGTTACAGTGTTGCGGTCCGAATCAACAAATGGTCAGGATGCAAAGAGCCTGGTCAGGCTGATACAGCCTGAGACGTATAGGTACCAGTGAAAGCCTGGGAAGAAGTGACACTTAGAGGGAAACAGGGTTGCAGGGACATGCTGCCCATGGTGCTCCATGTTGAGCCAAGAAGTTCCCACTGAGCCTCAAGAAGTATTGCTGCATAATGGAACCTGTATGCTGTGTGGGCTGTATGCCTCTATTAAAGATGTAAGCTGCTGCAATATGATCCATTTTAAGCCATGTAGCATGTAGCCTTCAGCTGTCACCCAGCTATCAATGTGGTCCTCAGCTGGGCAAAGTTTTGGGGGGAAGAGTCAGGTTATTAGCCAGTGGAATAAGCTACAAGGTATAAGTGTCACCAGGAACACTCTGTAGTACTTTGTACTGGCTGCTCCTTCCAGCTGATGCTCTCTAAGCACTTTACAGCCATCAGTGCATTAAGCCTCACAGCCCCCTAGTTAAGTAAGAGTTCTCATTCCCCCACCCCATTTCACACATAGAGGTTATGTCCTGGGTCATGTACTGCATCACCACAAGCAGAGCCAAGCATAGAACTCCGTCAGCTGCTCTGTTCTTTATCCATACTACTCCCGAACTCCTCTCTAAAGAATGAGATGTGAATAGAAACAAGAGTCAATGGTTCTTCTCAGTGAAGGAGTCATGAGGAGAGAGTAATATGGTTGGGACTTTTCAGCTTGGAAAAGAGACGACTAAGGGGGGATCTGATAGAGGTCTCTAAAATCATGACTGGTGTGGAGAAAGTAAATAAGGAAGTGTTATTTACTCATAACACAAGAACTCGGGGTCACCAAATGAAATTAATAGGCAGCAGATTTAAAATAAGCAAGAGGAAGTATTTCTTCACACAACTCACAGTCAACCTGTGGAACTCTTTGCCAGAGGATGTTGTGAAGGCCAAAACTATAACAAGGTTCAGAAAAGAACTAGATACATTCATGGAGGTTAGGTCCATCAATGGCTATTAGTCAGGATGGACAGGGATGGTGTCCCTAGCCTCTGTTTGCCAGAAGCTGGGGATGGATCACTTGATGATTACCTGTTTTGTTTATTACCTCTGGGTTACCTAGCATTGGCTACTATTGGAAGACAGGATACTGGGCTAGATGGACCTTTGGTTTGACCCAGTATGGCCAGTCTAATGTTCTTAGGGTCATGAATCTTCTTTGGAATCTGATCGCACTTCTGCACACCCAGCATGTGACTGGGAGGACTTACTGCCCTGGATCCTCTCTTCACCTCCCCTCTCCCTGTGCAGACCAATTTCTTGGCCTTTTCACATCTCTGAAAGGCAGTGTTAACTTGAGCTGGCACTGGCTCAAGTGCCAAAGGATCCTAAGTTGTAAAGTAAATGTGATGCTTTCCCCTTATCCTCAGGGGCCTTGAAACTAAAGAGCAAGGTCATCAGCATGACACAATTTACATGCATGACACTGTTAGCAAATGATCAGGCAGACTGCAGAAATATAGAGAGAGAGCAAGCAGGAAAATGTCTTTCTTGACCGGGAGGTTAGAGCCAGGGAACAGAGAGGCAAAGGGAAGATATTGCCAAATCCAAGTGTTCAAAAATTCTGAGCAAGGTCCCAAAGAAAAATGAACAAAATTAATACATTTTGGATGCTTTTTCTTTACCTTCTGGTTTTTGATTCCTTAGAGTTTGCAGTTTCCAGTTTTGATCTGCAACCACAAGGGCTAGAAAGTTACTTTTTTTTTAAATGAAAACTGAGATTTTCACATAATCTTACGACTTCAGGAGCTGAGGCTTTGTGAAAATCACCCAATAGCATGAATGTCACAGGAAAATCCCAAGAGCAGGTAATACTGCAGCATTCCTTCCTTCCCTGACCTCCTACCAGCCATTCCTCTGGTGAACTTTGGCTGGGATAATTTAGTCAAACATTTACATTCTGTAAACAGTTTAAATTAATCCAATATTTAGCTGTGAAAATGATTTAGTGCTTAGATACAGGACTGGGACTCAGGACTCCTGGGTTTTAGTTCTGGTTCTGCCATTGTCACACAAGTCAATGGACAAGTCACTTCCTCTCTCTGGTACAGTGTTCCCCTCTGTAAAATGGGGATATCATGACACTGCATTTTTTGGGGGGAGGGAAGAAGGGGTGGCATGTGAGAGTTAATTTATTAATGTTTTCTGAAGTGCTTTGGGGTCCTCCAAAGGAAGGAGCTAGAGGTTTATTATTCGTTAATAAGAAATGCAAACAAGCCTTGTGTACAGAGGAGGAACCTTTGTTATATGTTACACAGTGTATTCCCAGTTTTACACAAAGACAGTCCCTGCTCAGAAGAGCTGGCATCTTTGTGATAACAGAAACCCCGTTTTTAGAACCTGCTCTCCTTTTATTATCCCACGAGTTGTATTTCTGCACTTGCAGCTTCCAGCAACCCAAAAGTCTCTATATAAATATTTTATCCATTGTGACAAGAGCCAGATATCACAGTGATGGGTTCAATATATCAACCTAAAGAGAATTATAGGTGTGGCTGGTACAGGATATTCACTCGCAAAAGAACTGAATCCTGCCAGTTCCTGTTGCTGAATCTTCTGAACACAGGAAGCTATTAAGAATTTGGATTCTGGCACTTTTCTCATTGGCTGTAGGGGCCGAGCCTTCCCCCACCCCAGCTGAGTGAAAAGAGAAGGCAGGGCCATGTGGCTTTCACTCTTTGGAGTGAACTGCATATGCAGACCATGGATTCCTCTGGAAAGGTGAGATCCAAAGGATTTAAAGTAGCTGGGGGAGCGCTTCCTTGGTTCAATAGATAGACTAGAGATTCATTTCCCTGCACTCTCAGCACTTGCTTGGATGAGTAGTTTCTGTTCCACATTGGGAACGTGCATGTCGGTGAATGGCTCAAAGGGCTGGCTCATGCCACTGAGGTTTCAAATGGAGCTTCTCATTGTACACAAAAGGGAATTTTACTTTAGATATCAAAAGAATGATAAAGAAGCCCACATCTGAAAGTGACAAAGAAAGACGTTTTGAAGGGCCCAAACTCACCTGACTTGTATCCCTGTTGAAATGCATCAAACTTGATCAAATTTTCAAAGGGGCAGAAGGAAAAATGCTTCCCTCTAGCTGAGAAACTGCTGGCATTACCATCATGTAATCCACTTTCCTCTCTCTCCCCTCAGCCAGTTCTTTATAGTTATTTCCGAAGTTCCTGCTCCTGGAGAGTGAGAATTGGTAAGACCTGGTGTTTAATTCTTCTTTGCTCTGGCACTGTCAACCCACCACCTTTCTTGAACACTAACTCCCTTCACTAACCAAACTAATTAGTGACCTACTGAGTGAGAGACAGATCAGCAGACATGCAACTGAAAAAACAGTGACTTTGGGTTTCCTCCACTTCTCCAGCGGGAGGAGAGAGCAAACACTAGAATCAATTTGCATTTGGGGGAGGGGAAGGCTAATAGGGGATCAAGAGAATAACCATTTCATGTACCCTGTTGAAACTCCAGTGGCCATGGGCAGACAAAATACTTACTGGGGTTGAAAGAATATTTGTGTGTGTTTGTTACAAACTTTTAACCATCTACCCACCTTTGGTAGTATAAGGTGGGATCTCTGTTGTCCTTTCTTCTCAGCCCTGGCCTCTCAATAGTGGGCTCTGGATGGCTCCCCCCTGCCCTCAGTAGTTCCTTTTTTTCCCCCAGACACTCTCTAGAGCTAGTTAGAGGGACATACTTCCTTCATAATGCTAATGTAATCCAGATGCCCACATCTCCCACATTCCTTAAAGAGGCCCCGTGTTCTGTGCTTGCAGTGATACCACCTCAAAGTGTGTGATCTTATCTGATCCTGCAAGTTAAGCAGGGTGGGGCTTTCTCAGTATTTGGATGGGGACAAGTTAAAACAAGGTTTTGCCAGAAGTGACATGGGTGACACAGGGCAATCTCCCTTGTGAGCTACCACTGACCCTACAGCCCAAGGTGCTGTAATGCAGGGCATAATGGGGTTATTCAATAGGGTGTTAGTACTGATCTCAGTGCCCCAGCAAAGTACTAGGGGGCACTGCATGACAGAGGCACTGTCTTCCACAGGAGATCTAAAACAACCACTCTGAAAGGAAAGGGGTTTCTTGTTTTGTTTTTTAACTGTCTTCAATAGAGATTTTAAAACTTTATGAGCCCATTTTCCTTGGAACCTAGCTTTCTGGCTCACTCTGCCTCTCTGAATCTATATGCTGTGTTCCCTCTAGCACTGGCTTTGAAGGGAATTGCCTATGATCAAGAACCAGTGAACCTCCTGAAGGATGGGGGACAGCAGGTAAGAGGGCAATTACAGTCAGCCTCCCCCTAAGCTGGCACAGAGGCTAAGCCTAGGCATCACTAGAAATTTGGCAGCCCAAGATTATCAGAGGGCAAAGGAAATGGGATCTATGTTGCCTGCTCACTCCAGACTTTTTTCTGTAGCTAACTGTTGCCTCTGACCTCTTCAGCATCCCTAACTCCCTCCCTTCCTAGCGTTGACTGAAGCATAGGCTGAGATCAAGAAAATCTCCTGAAACTCACATATATCAGGCCATGGACTTGTCTCTCCATGGGAAGGGGCATTAGCACTATTGCTTGGGGGATTTAACTGGACAGCATGGTAGGGAAACTCACCATCCTGCCTTAGCCTCCAGGAGGGAGGGTGAGAGAGACAGATTGCATGAGACATAATAGTTTCCTCCCCTCTCTGATGTCTGTGCCTGACATTATCCAGGAGGCTGCAGGCAGGCCCTCTGCCTTCAGTCGGCATGGGGGAACCAAGCTCATCAGGTGATGGCAATAAAGGCAGGGTGCTGCGATTTCCAAGTACAATCCTGGGTTGTGGATGGGTGGCACCAGAAAATGGAGGCATTTGTCACGGAGATGCCTGAACAACACTGTAGAGACTGACTGCCTGGAGTACAGGTAGCCCTGTAGCACCACTGAGGCAGGAATCTGCATATGACAACATGGCCAAGCCGAGAATGATACTGCAATTGCGCTGCTGGGGGAATCGGGGATGGATCTTGCCTTGTCACTTGGGTCAATGGATAATGTGGGGATAATGCACCTGGAGTGAACCCTAGGCTCCAACAGGAGTGCCTCCTGGTGCCCAAAGGAGGGTCATAACATACCAGGACCATTAGGACTGAAGCAGAGGAAAGAGCCAAGGAGAAAACATAGTGGAGAAGCCTCAGGGTTTCAGCAGTATCAGAGACAGCAAGACTGCAAATCCATTTGCGAGCAGGGAAATTGGGAGACAAGGTAGCGCTGGCCCATACTCCTACCAAACAATCAGACATGGAGAGATAATATACAGAGCTGTAGAACCCTTGAGGCTTTCCCTTTCAAAGAGAAATACTTGGCTCTTCTTGGCTACAGTATAGTAATCCCAGTGTCTTCTCTCCAGTTTTCTACTGAATTCCAGGTAGTAAATCCAATGCAGCAGGTCCCGGCTCTGAAAATCGATGGCATCATCTTGTCTCAGTCGGTGAGTAGCCCAGCCAGCTCTGCCCATTAATTATTTACTGTGTCCTGCTGTCCAGAGGGAGGACTTTGCCCCCACAGAGTGCCTGGTCTCTGGGTTAGAGAGCACAGAGTATCATTCTGTGATGAGGAAAATGATCCCGGCTGGGAAGTGTATAGCATGCAGCACCTGCAGGGAGACTGCCATGGGAAGTTGTCTTCCTCTTCAGGTGAGAGATTACTCTGTATCAGGCACCAAGGCACCTGATATTAGTGATCATAGTTCAGCTGCTGTCTCAGAATCCCATCTTTTACTGGGTAATTTGTCTTTCGGTAGCTTCTGCCAGGGAGAGAGATGTGAGATGAGCCAGGAATGCTCCACCCAGTTTCCTCAGGGAAGTTTTTCCATATCACAAAAGCACATTGTTTGGTATGGTAGTAACCTCTGATCAGAAGAGGCCAGACCTCAGACAGGAAATCTGTCTTTAACTCCTGCTCCTTTGCCATGCAATCGGGCTGGCCTCTCCTCCCCAACCCTCCAGTATCTCACCCATGTCTTCTTGCTCAATGCAGCTGGCCATAATTCAGTACCTGGAAGAGACTCGGCCTAATCCCAGGCTGCTGCCTCAAGATCTGAAGAAGAGAGCCCAAGCCCGGATGATTTCAGATCACATTGTTTCTGGCATTCAGCCCCTGCAGGTATTGTCCTGTCACAAACAGGCAGATGAGACTGCCAGATTGGGTTTGTAGCTGTCTGTCTCTCTCAAAGATTGTGACAGTATCATTCTGTTGAAACTGCTGATGGGCAATAGAGTGGCAGATCTCACACAGACAGTGGCATAGGATTAAATCCAGGCTCAGCATGGTTAGCAGCATCTACCTGTTTTGCCGGTTGAAAACAGCAAGGCACTTCCTGCAAAGACCACATGCTCTGACCATGAGAAATGTCCATGGTTCCCCAGGGCTTCTATTCAAGAAAAGCTGAATTTGCAAGCAGCGCAGCAGGTTCCAGTTGCAGGGGTTAGAGCCTCTTGGCAGGGGGCAGAGAGAGCTCCAGGCAAAGGAGTGATGTTTTGTGGGAAGGGCATCTCTGAGAAAGAACTGGGATGTGTGGGTCTGTGGTTCAGAGACTCAAAGGGCTGAATTTGGGACTGGGGATTAGGGACTGACACCATCTAATCCCAGCTGACCCTGTTTTGTGTGTGACCTGTGGCAAGTTACAGCCTGTTAGATCAAGCTAATTTGGGGACTCTTTGGCCTCCTCAGAACCTGACTTTCCTGAAACAAGTGGGAGGGGAGAAGAAGCTGGAATGGGCTCAACGCTATATCACATGTGGTTTCAAAGGTACGTCTGCACTGAATTAATCAGCGCATCTACTAATAGCACAAAGCACTGGATGAGCAGTCTGGTGGGCGATCTGGTCCAAAGTCCTGCTTTCTACTGCACAGGAACAGAACAATGAGCCATCTAGTCTGGTATCATCTGCTGCCATGCTGGAGCAGACCAAGGGCCCATCTGACCCAGAATCTCACATCCAGCAGTGGTTAAATATCTGATGCTCCAGAGGAAGCTCAATGCTGCATCTGGAAGCAGGGAGGAGGGGATTCCTTCCTGACCCCTGTAGCAGTCGGCTCACACCCTGACACGAGGACTGACAACACGTAACCTTTTATCTCAGCTGTCACAGCAGATGCCTTTTACATTCATATAAAGTGTAAAACCCTTTATTTTAAATAGTACTAAGCTTGTTGCCTCAATATCCATGGCAGAGTGTCCCCCGGGTTAATTCTAGCAGGCATAAAATACCATTTCTATTTCCTCTCAATACGTTGCCTTTAATTTCACTCTGGGCCTCCTTGTTCCAGTGACCTGGGATAGGGCTATAGGAATGACTGGCCCTCCCTGTTTCACTCAGTTTATATCCCCGTATCCTGAACCTTCCTGTTCTTCTTCTTTCCAGTTCTGCTCTTTAGTCTCTTCATATAGGGAAGCCCTTCTCCCTGCCACTAACAGCGGAGGCAAGGGGCAGTGGGGAAGAATAGGAAGCCTATTTTGTCCTTTTGAAACCATCTTGGGTCCAAAATGGCTGAGTCCCAAAGCACCCTCCTTCCTCAGCTCCACTGAGAGTCTCCTTCCCTGTAAGTGCTGCCCTGGGTTGCTCCCTTCTAGCCCAACTCAGGGTACCTTGGTTCACAACACTCAATCCAAAAGGCAGATGATAATTTAGCACCACTCCCCGCTGAAAGTGGGAGTTGCTGATTCCTGACCCAATGCACTCTCTCTTTCTGCAGCTCTGGAGCGGATCCTGCAGCACACCGCTGGGCGCTATTGCATTGGGGATGAGGTAAGGAGATCAGACTGCACAGCTTGCAGAAGGCATGGATAGCCTAGCATTTATCTGGGACTGGCTTGGGGCATAGAGGCTGTGGAGTCACAGCACAACCACACCCTGTGCTCAAGGTATATGCAGACAGAGCATTCCCTGGGCCTCTTCATAGGAAGCAGGGCTGCATGCATCCGATTCAGCCCATTATCTGCTCTCCTTCCCTAGTTCCTCCTCCTTTGGGGAGTAGCCATTTCATTGCATTTCACACAGGAGGAGGACAGCTCTCCATTTCCCAGCTCTGTGGGGGTGGCAAAAAGCCATGGGCTAGAAGGGACATTTGCTTGGCCCTGTCTGTATGCTACCTCTCTGCAGCACAAACCAACCTCTTTGGTGGCCATCTTGCTAAAGTCTAAGGACTAAATCCCCTTGGAGGTGGCCACTCCTGGTCCAAGCAGGCACAGTGGCTGTGGTGATGCGCATTGACACAGGGCTCAGTCTCCAGCCCTGCCACCGCAGCACCTCATTATCACTAACATTTAAAAAAAAAAAAAAAACAGCCTAACTAGTACAGCTCATTTTGCTACCATTTCCAGCCAGAGCAGAAAGTATGAGAGACTTCAGAAGGCTGCCCAATCCCTGAGCTTTACGTCCTAGTCTTGCAGTTGCTTCACCCCACTAACCTGTGGGACGAAGCTTGGTTTGGTAGCTAAGGCACTGGACCGGGACCTGATAATAGTCTTCAGCTATGTTGAGGGCTGTAATAAAGAAGCTGTTCTTAATGTCCACTGAAGGTAGGACAAGAAGTAATGGGCTTAAACTGCAGTGAGGGAGATTTAGGTTAGATAGAAGGGGGAAAATTCCAATTATAAGGGTAGTTAAGCTCTGGAATAGGCTTCTCCCCTATATAGCACTTCCCCCCCCCCCCCCTCCACCCCCAGGGAGGCTGGGGAATCCCCATCACTGGAGTTTTTAAGAACAGGCTAGATAACCTGTTAGGGACAGTTACGTTTACTTGTTCCTGCCTCAGTACAGAGGGCTGGACTTGATGACCCCTCGGCTCCCTTCTAGTCCTATATTACTATGAAGAAATCTGGATAAATTCCTGGCTCTGCCACAGTATCGTTAAATGACCCTGGGAAAATCACTACTCTCTCTATGCCTCAGTTTTCCATCTCTAAAATGGAAATAGTAGTACTTCCCCCCCCACACACCCTCTCTGTCCGTCCTACTTAGGTTGTAAGCTCTGTAGTGCAGGGACTGTCTGTTACACTGTGTGTGTGTACACATACAGCCAAGCACAATGGGGCCTTGGTCTTGGTTCCGCTTGGAGCTATTGCAATGCAAATAGTAAGTGAGGTTCACTTATCACGGCTCCAACTCTCCATCCCCAACCATAGGCGCCAACTTTCCCCAGCGCCAGTGGGAGATCCCACCCCTCCGCCCCTGGCCCCACCCCGACTCTACCCCTGCCCCACCCCCATTCCAAACCCTTCCCCAAAGTCCCTGCCCCTACTCCACCCCCCCCCGCCCCTATTGGACCCCTTCCCCAAATCCCGGCCCCGGCCCCACCTCTTCCCTGGGTGTGCACCGCATGCCCACTTTTTCCCCCGGCTCCCAGCGCTTGCGCGAGGAGCTGTTTTGCGGCACAAGCGCTGGGAGCCAGGGGGAAAAAGTGGGCACGTGGTGCACCCAGGGGAGGAGGTGGAGGCGGAGGTGAGCTGGGATGGGGAGCTGCCGGTGGGTGCTAAGCACCCACCAATTTTTCCCTGTGGGTGCTCCAGCCCCGGAGCACCCACGGACTCAGTGCCTATGTCCCCAACTGGTTGTCTCTTCCCTCTTTGGAAGGGCACCTGGATTTGTCTGCTCAGTGGCAGAGTTGCCCTAGGAATCTCATGGTGCAGGGCTGTCCTAATGAATTGGTCCTCATGGTGCGTCACCATGCATCTCTCCTGGGGCCAATGGTAAGCAGCTGCAAGTGATTCCAAGGGTTCCATTCTGCATTGTCCCCATGCCCAGCAACCGAGCCTGCTTGCAGAGAGGGAGACCTTCTGTGCAGCCCCAGAGCTCCCAATTCAACCCTTTCACGCTGCATGGAAGTTGGTAAAAGAATAACTGCCCTCCCTCCAATGTGGAAGAAACAAACAAGCTTAGTTTCAACATGGCAATACCCATCCTGCTAGAAACTGGATTGAGAGCCCACAAGCCCCCAAAAGGCATCAGAGAGTAACAGTTTATGGTCACTACTGTTCCAGGCAGCACTGGGGCAGCTGCCCTAGAGGTGAAAAGCTTTGTATCCCATCCCCCTGAGCCAGTCAGGCCCCTCCTCTTTCATTTTGTGTAACACCTGGTGCCAGTGGAAAGTAAACACTGAACATAAATATGTACAACCATTTTCATCTGTCAGCGGTTCACCTCTCCTGCACAGGCATGGATTGGGTTGGGTGTAGCTATAGCTTGAAATTGAAACAACCACCCACTGCTGTTCCAGGCCCTGAAAGGAGCTAGACTGGGAGGCAGCCTCCTGCTCTTCATAGGGCCCACTATAGCATCCGAACTGTACAGAACAGGGCGAGTGCTGAGAAGGGCCTTTTGGGGAAAAATGGGCCTGGCACTCTGTAGCTCCAGCCAGTGCACTAAAGGGCAGTACGGTGGGGTTCTGAATTGCTTTGACCAGTTTTCTTTGCTTCACTGCAGGTTTCCATGGCTGACTTGTGTTTGGTCCCTCAGGTTTACAATGCTGAAAGGTAAATGAGGGCTGGTCAGCTCCATTAGACCCCACTTCTTGCACCAGAGGCCTAGTTGATGGCCAAGCCTGACCTCTCTCCTGCTGATGCTCAAGCGAATTGGGATAGCACTCCCTCTCCCCACCCCCCACATCTCTATCGGGGTATTCTCACCAGGATTTTTTCATTTCCAAAACCCTGTATCTTTTGAGGGTTCACAAAAGTGAGGAGCTGGGATTTCTTCCCTGTGGCCCCCAGAGCAAGACTGGCAGCTGCCCCCACATGAGCTTAGACAGGCCTGATTCTGTGTCCCCACCTATGCAGAAAGCATGGGAAATGCAGCCTCTTAGGGCTAGTAGAAGCCCTTATTGAAAGGGCCTCTTGCAGCCAGAACTGCAGCATTGCACACGCTATGAGAGAGAAGCTATTTGGATACCATAATGACTGGCAACCTTATGAAAAAAAAGTGGCTGTAAGACCAGTGAGGGTATCCACTCTAGGAAAAAAGGTGTGTTTCTTGCCCCATGCTAACCAACACAACGTAACATCCAGGAGGTAAAATCCTAGTGGAGACAAGGCTGCTTTCACACATTAGCAGGCCAAGGTAGATCCTAGGGTAGGGCTACCATATGTCCGGATTTCCCCTGACATGTCCAGCTTTTCCATCTATAAATAGCCGTCTGGGAGGGATTTCTAAAAATCTAAAAATGTCCGGGATTTCCCCCCGGTCGGCTATTTATAGATCGAAAAGTGGCGCTGCTCGGCAGCCAAAGCCCCTTCTCGGCTCCCCCCATCCCCTGCAGCCTTAGCACGCCCCCGGCCCCGCAGCTGTCTTCCCCCTCCTCCTGTCCCCTGAACACTCCGCCCCCCTGCTCCTCCCCCTCCCCTGCTTCCCGCGAATTAGATCTTCGTGGGAAGTCTGAAAAGAAGCAGGGGCAGACGGGCAGCAGCAGGTAAGCTGGGGCGGGGGGGATGCGAGGAGGAGGGCTCTGGGGAGGCGCAGCGCGGCCCAGTCTGGCCCCGGCCAGCCCCAGAGGCTCCAGCCTGGCCCTGGCCCCAGCGGCTCCGGTTCCGGCCGAGCGCGCTGGGCCCAACCCCAGCGGCTCCGGCCCGGCTCGGGCCCCAGGGCGGCCGGCCCAGCCCCGGCCGAGCACCTCCAGCCCAGCCCCAAACCCCGCGACTCCGGCCGGAGCGCAGCCCGATTCCTGGGCTCTTGTTAAAGCCGGCCCTGGTCAGGGGACAGGGAGTGGGGGGTTGGATGGGGCGGGAGTTCGGGAGGTCTGTCAGGGGGGCAGGGGTGTGGAGAGGGGTTGGGACAGTCAGGGACAGGGAGCAGGGGGGGTTAGATGGGTCGGGGGTTCTGGGGGGGCTGTCAGGGGGACAGGGGTGTGGAGAAGAGTCGAGGCAGGCAGGGAGCAGAGGGGGTGGGATGGTCAGGAGTTCTGGGGGTCCTGTCAGTGGGCGTGGAGCAGCTGGATAGGGCATGGGAGTCCTGGGGGTCTCTCTGGAGGCAGGGGTGTGAATATGGGGTGGGGGTGTGGATAAGGGTCGGGGTAGTCAGGGGACAGGTAGGGTCCTAGGGGGGCAGTTAATGGCAGGGGTCCCAGGAGGGGGCAGTCAGGGGACAAGGAGCAGGGGGGAGTTGGGGGTTCTGAGGGGGGCAGGCAGGGGGTGGGAGGGAGTGGTTGGGGGCGGGGCAGGGGCGGGGCTAGAACGGGGCTCCTCCCCCCGTGTCCTCTCTTTTTACTGTGCAAATATGGTAACCCTATCCTAGGGGTGAGCTTAGCTAACACAGGATCAGAACACATGTTTTTTCCTGGTGCAGACTAGGCCCCAATCTGCCAGATGATTCTCCCCTGCTTGACTTTTCTGGAGCTTTGTGCTGATCATGTTGCCCTGGGTCCGTGGAGCAGGGATTCTGTAGAACTCCCCCTTAGTGCTTGCTGCTGGACTGTCTAGCTGGGAGTATCTGACTGCATCTCTCTTCCCTTTGTAGATTTAAAGTAGACCTGGCTCCATACCCCACGATCACCAGAATCAATAAAGCCCTTCTGGAGCTAGAGGCATTCCAAGTGAGCCACCCATGCCGGCAGCCGGATACCCCCGCAGAGCTGCGAGCCTAAGGTCCTTCTTACAAGCGGGCTCTGTTCCTCTCTAAAGCACAAGGGCAGGGGTGGCAGAGAAATGGATCACACCCTGCCCGGAGAAGGAAAGCCACATAAGTGCCCAACAGGCAGCCATAGCATTGATGCATCCTTGCCAGCTGCACAGGAGGAAGGAGAAAGAGAGCGAGCGCCCCTGCCCCTGTACTCTGAAAGAAGCTGTGGGTGGCCCATTGCAGACCTGAGTATGGAAGGGAAAGGTCATGCTTACCCCTCATCATGTTTGACTACCTTCAATCTCACCATGTAGCAGATTAAAGGAGAAGCATCAAGAGCTATCCTCAGCCCTGCATTTGTGTGGCTTTGGGCCCAGGAATGGGCTTGCTGAAGATATCTTAGCTCTTTTATTGTGGAGGGTGAAGGCAATACCCTTTACAGGAAATGTTCATAGCAAGATTGAGTTGTACCTAGGGGACAAGGCCAGCTTGAGGGGGCCTTACTTTCACCAGCCATGGAAAAATATCAAAGAACCACTCAGCGCACAGAGTAAAAGTAGGCCATTAACACACTAGGCCTGATTGTCCTAGCACCCGCACCACAGTTACAGTAACCCCCATTGCCCTCAGTAAATACCAATTCACATGTTTGTAAGTGCAAGGAAGATCAGGCCCACCCTCTCCTCCTGTAAACATAATGAGAGTTAGACCCCAACCCCGGGTGTCTCTGCTCTTGTAGGGAACCACCAACAGCTACGCTACACCATGCCTGCCACGCCGGCAGTGACAGCATGAAGGAGATTAGTTGTCCCAGGCTGCTGGGTGATCTATATCTTCCCTTCACCCCGCAGCAACCTGGGAGAACTAGTCTCCTCACTGCTGGCATAGCAGCCAGCTACCCCCTTAGCCAAAGATGACAACGTTCTCTTCCCCATCCCCAGATGGCATGCCACTTACACCCAGACATCACACAGCATCACTTTTCAGCCACTTGTAGAAAGCCAGTCACTCACTTTTTAGCAATACTGTCCCCCTTCCTTCCCAAGGGGAGATTTCTGGGTGGTGAATTCTCATTCATTCCAAGCCAGAAGAACCCCATTCCTGGAAATGAACTGCCAAGTTGCAGCTGAGATCCAGCCAGCTTTGGTGGGCGACTCACATCCTCACCTTACAGCCCTCTCTTCAGAGCCTGCAGCAACCCCCTCTCCTTACCCAGTTAAGAGTGAATATATGAGGTCACCTTCACTTCTGCCCAACAGAAGCTGGGATTTGGGGCAGGGAAGAGAAGTGAAATACAGCAAAAGAGGAAAGCAAGAGACTAGTTCTGCCCAAAGCCATGGGGACAATTCCTCTAACAGGACACTGCAGATTTAGTTCAGGCTTCCCAGGGTAATTAGGTGTCGAAACAGAGGCATATGCAAGTGTGAGACTGGAGATTTGTGCCCAGTCCTCAGGCTGCATGTCCATGGGCCCCAACATAGGCAAGAAGTCACCGCAGGTTTCAGGGAGACATTCCAAATGTGGGGCAGATTTCACCTACATGCAGAGACTTGGTTCGCCTCTTTGCTTTGATTCATTTATTGCCACCCACTCTCTATCCATGTGTCTCTATTTACCATGACCCAGAACCCCTGCTGTCCTTGGCTTGGTCTCCTCTAGGTCCAGCTGGATCTTGCTTGTGCTATTGTAGAAGGTCCCAGCACAGTCTGAGCCACCAAAAACCAGCACCGTGCACAGGTTGCGCTTGCTCTGGCTCTCCTTGTCCACATCTGTCAGGTGGGCAGAGGTGAGGTTGAGCAGCGTGTGGCCTGCCCGGGGCACTAAGGAGAGGTGACTGTGTGTCACTGTGCTCCATGCAAAGGTGTCTGCAATAGAAAGGAACAATCGCTGCTGGCAAAGCTGTCCTCTGTGCCAGGGATGAAACAGACAGATGGACACAAGGCTGCCAGAAATACCAGCAAGTGCATTGTCACTGCAGCACAACAGCCACCTTCAGCAATTCTTTGTCAGTCAGCAGCTCGGAGGAGGGGATGGGGAGTTACTCACCAAGGTGAAAAGTGAATACGTCCTGCAGGGCTCCCTTGGCATTGCAGCCTCCACTGATCAGGACCTTCTGGTCAGACACTGGCATTGCAGCATGGAAGCTAGAATCAGAGCAAAGCATAACAATAACCAGAGCAAAACATGTAGGGGACCCACCTTCCCTGCCCCTCTCCCCCAAACACCACCTAGGGGGCCTCTACTTACCTAGGAGCGGAAGCCTGGGATAGTGGTTCACGTCGCAGATGGGAGTCAGGACTCCCGAGTTCTAGTCCCAGGTCTGCCCCTGAACTGTTGCATAACCCCGGGCAAGTCACTTTCCTCTCTGTGCCTTAGATGGTGACTCATCTCTGCAGGTGCTGAGAGGCTTAGTGTGTGTCTGAGAAGCACCAGAGAACCTCAGACAAAAGGTGCTAATGAAGGGCAGAGGGTTTTATGTTTGCAAGTACCCAAGGGCCTCCCTTCAGGAACCGAGCATTCTCCTTATAAGGGTTTCTCCCTTTCTTTGGCTCTGCTGCTGCCCAGGCACCAGGGAGGGCGAGTTGTGCTGGGTGGTAGCCCTGCAAGCATGCAGGAAGCACAGTTCCAGCCATGAAGTGAGATACAGGGGCGGGGAGAGAGGCCTCTTGATCCTGCAGCAGGATCTTACCAGCGTGAAGAAGGCTGTCCTGAAAGAAATGGGACCGGCACATACTCCATGTAACCTGAAGCACAGGGGAAAAAACAGGAGACACTTTAAATGCATGGCAATCCTAGCAGCTCTGCCCAGCCCCACTGCAAGACAAACACCTCTGTGCTGAACGTGGGGAACATAAGGTTTGCCGCATCAAATCAGAGCAGCAACCGGTTTAATCTGCAATCACCAGTGCCTGATGTTTCTTACCCTCTGCCTTGGGCCAAACCATCTCCTACCCACCCCATCAGGGCCTTCCCTACATCCACAGCTTCCCATCCTCTTACTCTGGTCCAGACACCTCAGAGCCATGCTGTCCCCCTCCCATATCACATAAGGGCCCTCATTCACCTACTGTCCCCCAATCATGTTTCCTAAGGCAGGCAGCCCTTGGATTCCCACCCCAGCTGCCCAGTATAGCCTGACAGGATGGCGATGTCCTATTCTCACCCAGATCCAAGATGTGCACATCATTCAGGTACAAAGGGGTCCTCTGACCCCCAAAGATCACCAGCTTGTTCCTCAGCAGAGTGGCTGAATGGCTGGGGAGAGAGGGAGGTGAGTGAGCAAGGCAGCCTCTGGAACCTCTTGGAATTGAGGGTTCAGTCTCTTTTCACAAAAGCAGGCTTCCAGGAGAACCATTAACTCAGCTACACTCTTATGGGCTGGGGCAGCTTGAGTTTACACATGGCCATTCCTCCCTTCTGTGCTCCCCACAGCCATGAGAGCCTAATACCCGAGCACCACCTGCTAGTGCACAACCCATCAACATGGGACAGTCCCCCAGGGAAGGGCTGGGAGCTGCTTCGCTTGGGACATTTAAAACTAGGACTGGACCAGCCCTGGGGATGTGACTGGGGGACAATCATGCCCTGCCCTTCAGGTGTGCAGATTAACTAGATGGGACCTGCTGGTGCTTCCCTCCCTCTATCTTTGAGGGCTGAAATGAAGGTGTCTCACCCGAGCCGAGGTAAGGGCTTCTCTCCCTCCACAATGGGCTGGTACCAAATCTTGTACTCAGGGTTGAAGACATAGAGTGTGTTGCTGCAGGCTCTGGATTCCAGGGAAGCCATCTTGGGGAAAGTCCCTCCAAAGATAAAAAGCTCCTTGTGGTAGATGGTGGCGCTGTGGTAGGCCAGTGTTGGCACCTTCCCCTTGGCCTGAGGAAGAAAGTTTCCAGTCATGTTTCATGTGTGAAAATGAAGCGCACAGGTTGGCATGGGTCAGCTCCCTACTGGCCATGGGTATAGTGAGTCCTGGTGCCACTCCACCTGCTCCATGACCAGAACTCTAAGATGCGGATGGACAATATCTGCTCAGTTTATGTCCCACCTTTCTCTGACCTGAACGGGTCATCACCCCACTGATCCCAATTGGTTCTGAACACAAATAGGAAGAGGAGGTCATTCTGGAAACACTTCCACCCCAATCACTGCTAATCCCACCTTTGCCATTCTCTCTCAGCCCTCTGGCTTTCCTTGTGCTTTAGTGCTGCCCAGACAGGGAAGGGAGGAAGGTGCAGAGGATCACCAGCTGGGAAAGTTTCTCTTCAGGAAACAAAGAGAGAAGGGGGAAAGCACAAGATGAGGGCCTCTGAACCAAGAAAGTCAAATCATTATCTTGGTGCCCTGACCAGGTTTCCACTAGCCCCCCACAAATGGGGGACCATTTCCCCTGCAATTTGTGTGCTATTCTCACATGTAGCTTGGCTCAGATACAGTATCTAGTGTCAATCCATTCTGCCTCCAATCTCACTCACACTGGATGCACTATCTGGTTTCCAGTGAGCTTCAAGCTTTTTAACCAAGTTTTCCTGGCTGGGTCTAACTTGGCTCACCCCAAGGGACAAAGCAAGGGGGGGATTAGAACCCAGAACAGCCCACTTCCCCTTTGCCCTCCTGAAGGCTCCTATCGATGACCCTGATCACATCCCTTCCACTGACCATGAAATGGGAACCAACGCACAGTGCCTGACACTGGGCCAGGGGCCAAAGAGCAAGCACAAGAGCAAGGACACTGGCACATTGTTCTTGGGTTCCCAGCTGGTCCCTGACAGAAACACACTTCTCCCCCTTCCCTCCCTTCCCCTCTCCTCTCCTTCCCTCCCCCCATGCTTTGTCTCTTTCCTGCAGAAGCTCCACTACTCACAGCCACGTGAAGCCACTTCCAGGTGGCTGTGTCCAGGATGTAGATGGTGCTATAGGGCTTGCCCTCCTTCATGCCCCCAAAGACATAGATGCGTTTGGTGTCCAGGTCGTAGGTGGTGGTGTGACCACATGAGCAGGGCGGCACAGAACCCAGTGGTGGCAGATCCACGGGGAACCAGAAATCATTGTCTGTCGGAGTAACGCCATACTAGTGAGGGGGCAGAGACCCTCCCTTCACTCCCCACACCTCAAAAGCCCTATCCCCTATCAGCCTTTGGTCAGGACCCTGCTCCCTTCATTCCTCCCAACTCTTGACTCAGTGCCAGAGGGAAGGGCTTACAGCACTTTTTCTGGGGTTGGAGGTAGAGGGCATGGGGGCAGCATATAGCTGGGGAATAGCTGGGTGGAAAAGAAGATCTGCATGTGTGGAAAGCGGCAGGACCCTGGGTTCACCCCACAAACCCCTCAGACACTGCAAAGTGTGCTGCAGCCTCTGCTCCTTGAAAGCCACCCATTTCCCCCTCCCTGCTTCCACTGACGCTCCTAGTCCTAACAGCCAACAGCAGGAGCAACTCACACATGCAGGACTGCAGGTTCAGGCTGCGGCCCAAGGCACTGGCCTCAGCATTGGGTGGCACCAATGGATGGCCCCCAGCCTCAGCAGCATGCATCCTTCTGCTGAGTGGAGGGATGAAGAGGGGGAAATGGCGCTACCAGAAAGGAGCGGGGAGGAGGAGGAGTCAGCAAAGAACATGTAAAAAGGATAAAACAGAGAACAAGGAGGAAGCTGAGCAAGAGAGAAAAATGGAGAAATAGCTGCCCATAGCAGGGTGAGCAGAGGTGCCATGGGGGCACACTCCCACATTCTCATCCCAGCAGAAGGAGACAGTGGCTTTCAGCCTATTCATGTAGAATAATACAGCCCTCCCTGCGGAGGGTTCGGCACAGAATGGCATTGGCATGGGTGGAATGCTTCATCTGCCTGGCTCGGAGCAGACTCAATGCACTCAGCTCCTGCTTCGCCCAGAGATGCCTTCCACCCCTAGGGACCTCTGCCCAGGGCTGGCTCCAGGGTTTTGGCCGCCCCAAGCAGCCAAAAAAAAAAAAAAAGCCGCGATCACAATTCGGCGGGAGGTCCTTTGCTCCCAGCGGGAGTGAGGGACCGTCCGCCGAATTGCCGCCGAATACCTGGACGTGCCGCCCCTCTCCGGAGCGGCCACCCCAAGCACCTGCTTGCCAGGCTGGTGCCTGGAGCCAGCCCTGCCTCTGCCTTCCCCTGCCCAGCCCCAAACTTCTTACCAATCTCTAGTTTCCAGAAAGCATCCTTGCAAGGCTGTTGATTGGCTCCCTCTCCACCAATCAAAATGGCTGTTTCTGGGTCACTGAGGCACATAGCGTGACACCATCGTGGGCTCGGACAGACTGGAGAAGGAGAGACCAAACCGAACTGTGTCACTGGACCAGATATGGGGGCCTCAGGGTCTCCTTTCTTCCATGGAGAAGGCAAAGGGAGGAGGCAGGGGCCTGGACTCTCATGGGAAGGTGGAAGCCTGAGGCCCTGAAGCCCCAAGGACAGATGGCAGGGCAAGAAGCACTACATACCTACACCCAAGTGATCTGGAGGCCAGGGCCCCTTGGGCATGGGGATTTTCTTGTTGGCTTTAGGGAATAATCATGGGGTTTTCCCGCCCCATTCTCAGTAACACAGGAAGTCAGCAGTGGGGAGTCTGGCTAGCTGCAGGATCATGCTCCATGCACTTCATGACAAGCAGGTGGGGGACATTTTGATCCCTTTGAGCATCCATGCCAGAAAGGAGCCTCAGCTGTGGATAGGTCCAGTTCTTTTCTCCTACATTTAAGGGTATTGGGAGAGTCTGGGGACTAGGGGACTGCCAGCTCCTAGAGCATGTGGGGGATGAGAGGCCAGGGTTTCCTCCAGCTAGTTCTTTAGGGAAGCTTCTTTCCTTCTTCCATTTCCTTCTCCTTTCCCTTCCAAGGTTCTTCCCTCACCACCAGGCCCCCATACTAACTGGCGGGGAAGCTGGAAAAAGTTTGGTCAAGTCTATGCATCATTTTACCCACCCCCTTTGGTCAAGTACCCAGTGGGGCAGTTCAGATTTCAGGGAGGCTGCAAGGGGCATTGGAGATAGTTCCTGTCCCTCTCACAATGCCCAGGGTGTATAGTTTGGGGGCAACTCCACAAGGGCAGGCAGAGTACTCATAGTCTGCTCACAGTTCCTGAAGCTTAGGAAGTTAAAGGGACAAGCATGAATGTTCACTCCAAGGCCTACGACATTAAAGGAACAATATCCCCAAGTGTCTCAGAAGCCAGGCCAGGGTCTGAGCACCAGGTTCTCACCTTGCAGCTCCTTCACCTCCAAGTCTGCAGAGAGAAAACACAAACAGATGATGGTCCCCTGAAAGCAGCAGTGGGGAGTCACCTCCTAGAAGCTACTCAATCCTGTAATACAGTGCAAGTGCCTCTTCTCCCTACCCTGGCACATTGCCATGGAAATGACACTTCTGAACATGGAGATCCATGGGAGTGGATATAGTGCCTCTCACAACTAGCACACTAGTTCCAATCCAGCCACATATCAGGGTGACAGGCTGACTCACAGAGAGTGAAGAGTCACCACCAGCTCATTTCGCCTGTCTGCGCAAACCTCCAGGTTCAGGGGCTTGGGTCTCAAACAGCATAGGAGAGTAGGTGAGATTAGTGCTGGTGAAAGGTGCGAGAGCGCTCTGGAGATAGATGGTATCTGTATCCCCAGAACAGGTACAAGTAAAGCAGGGACCCCCTCTGCCACTGTGTTTCACCCACTCCCTGGGGGGACCCCTCTAGGGTGAGACAGGAGATCAGGCTCTATGACTCCTTCTCTGCTCAAACTGCCAACAAGGGGAACCATTGTGACAGTGGTTTGGGTATGGGGATACTTGTTTCACTAGGAATGGGACTAAGACCCAACAACTCATTTCGTACAATAAATAGCCTTCAAAGGCTTACAGCTTTTGGTCCCAAGCTGGGGTTGACTTGGAACCAATGCTCTAAAGGAGAAAGGTTCCGTTTCCAATTCCCCAGTCCCTGTGAGCCAGCCAACTCCCTGCAGACTGTTACATACAAAGGGAGTTCAATGCAAGAACATTTTTAAAAATACTCTCCTGGCACGCTCTGCATTTGGCATCAATTAATGACGTGTCCGACATGGACCAAGAGATATAGTACTGGTAAGGGAGACTGGCTGGCCCAATGGACAGGGTACAGGACTAGAGATCATGATACCAGTGATCTCAGTTCAGCTGTGTCACTGACCTACTGTATAACAATGGGTAATGCGCTCTGTGCCTCAGTTTCCTCAGCTATAAATGGGGATAATTACATTTATCTTCATTTGTAAGTGCTTTGACACCTATAGATGAAGAGCTAAGTGAACTATTACACGGTGCAGTGCAGTAGCATTCAGGAGACCCCGAGTTCCATTTCTGACCAAACAGGCAGAGGTTGCACACTCAAGCCATTTGTTCAAGGACAGAACCGGAGAGAGATTCTCAGGGTTCTGAGAGGGACACAAGGGACCCTCTTGGCTGGGCTTAGGAACACACTGGGCAACTGTCCCTAGAGGCAGCACACACAGGTCTGGGAGTCAAGCAGGCAAGACCCAGAATAGACACCCTGAAAGCTATCATCCTAATGTCTGTATCTCATTCCGCATTTACGGAACCAGAGTTACCTTCAGCATCCTGCTCCCCTCCACATGCCCTGGGCTCAAACAAGACTTTCCTAGGCTTCTTTAGCTGGAGAGGACTAGGCTTGTGGATTTTCCTCCTGGCCTCCTTGGGTGCCTTCTGGCCAGTGGGTGACTCTGGGGCAAGGGGCATCAACAGCTTTTTTGGCAGTGGAGATAAATCCTTACTTCTGGTCCTTTGTGCTCTGGCAGTCACCTCCAAACTCTGACCTTTAACCTGTCCAACAGAAGTCACAGCAGAATCGGCTGCCTATGGCTTCTGGGAGAAAAAGTAAGCCCATTCTATATCTCACTTGGCTCTTTAGATCAGCTTCATCCATGGCTGGAGATGACAAAGGGACAGGTGAGCCAGGACCCCCACAGTTAGCCCACTACTATGGTGGAGGCTAATTTTAGTGAGGGAACCAAGCTGATGTAGCCACCAGCTGTTCCTCCTGCTGCATGCCCAGCAAGCAGTCCATCTTCAGATTGCCAACCAAAGAGTGGCAGAGCAAGAATGGGGGCATTATTGGAAGGTGGGAGAGCAGCACAGTGACAAGCTGAAGCATTTACCTGTAGACACTAGGTGCATTTGACTCAAGTGAGGAACATTGCAATTAATTGATCTTTCCAGCACAGACCAGACCTTAGCTTCACTAACCTGTTCAGCAGGGCCCTGCTAGGAGAGTGTGCCAATGGCTTCACCTGCAAATAGAGCTCACTGGCCTCGAGTAGCTACGAGCAAGGGAGAGGGTGGGAAAGTACAGTTGAGGTGTCCAACGTGCACATACCTCAGTGGTATCGTCCAAGACCTGGATGGGGGACATGGGATCTTCTGGAAGGACTGGTGACTGGGTGGGCTCCGGTGCCAGAAACGGACGAGTGGGGGTGCTGTTGTAGATGCCCTTGAGCAGCTAAGGGACAGACAGGGACCACAGAGCAGCATAAGAACAACATTCTCAGCCTGCCCCCATGTTTCATACACACCAGTGTCTTAGTCTCCCTCACTCACAGAGTGAGTAAAAGCTAAATTACAAGAGAGAGATCAACTGCAGGCCAGGAGCCCCAGTGTCCAGCTCTTAAAGATTCCTAGGCCAGAAAGGCCCACTGTAATCATCTAGTCTGACCTCCTGTATAACACAGGCCATAAAACTTCCCCAAAATAATTCCCAGAGCAGATATTTTAGAAAAACATTCAATCTTGATTTTAAAATTGCCAGTGATGGAGAACCCAACATGACCCTTGGTAAATTGTTCCAAAGGCTAATTACCCCGATAGTCAAAAATGTACATCTTATTTCTGGTCTGAATTTGTCTAGGTTAAACTTCCAGCCATTGGATTGTACGATACCTTTCTCTGCTAGATTGAAAAGCCCATTATTAAATGTTTGTTCCCCACATAGATACTTCTAGCCTGTAATCAAGTTACCCCCTTAACCTTCTCTTTGTTAAGCAAAATAGATTGAGGTCCTTGAGTCTATCACTATAATGCACGTTTTCTACTCCTTTACTCATTCTCGGGGCGGAACCTTCTCCAATGTATCACCATCCTGCTTGAACTGTGGACAGCAGAACTGGACACAGTATTGCAGCAGTGGCTGCACCAGTGCCAAATACAGAGATAAAATAATTGCTTCTCCTAGCTGAGATTCCCTCATTTATGCAACCCAGGATTGCACTGGTTCTTTTGACACAACATCACACTGGGAGCTCATGTTCAGCGGATTATCCACCATGACCCCAAAATCTTTTTCAGAGTCGCTGCTTCCCAAGCTAGAGTCTCCCATCTTGTAAGTATGGCCTGTGTTCTTTGTTGCTAGATGTATACATTTCCAGTTAGCTGTATTAAAACACAGTGTTTGCTTGCACCCAATTTCCCAAGTAATCCAAATTGCTTTGAAAGAGTGACCTGTCCTCTGCATTATTTACCACTCCCCCAGTTTCTGTGTCATCTGCAAACTCTATCAGTGATGATTTTATGTTTTCTTCCAGGTTGTTGATAACAATGTTAAATAGTGTAGGGCCAAGCACTGAGTCCTGTGGGACCCCGTTGGAAACACAGCTGCTCAACAATGATTCCCAATTTACAATCACATTTTGAGATCTAGCAGTTAGCCAGTTTTTGGAACTTGGACTGGTGGTGATGAAGGCGTTTCTCACCCCAGAGGTATTTACTATAGTGGATGCTCATTCACGTAGAGCTTCTTTTCTTCTCTTTCTTTCCCATGGGGCTAGGCAATTATCTAGGGGGAACCGTCACAGAGTTATTGCTGGGAATTAAGCAGAGCACCCAGTGCTGTGATAGCTACAAACAATGTAACAGCCCCAGGGAAGTGAAACAAGGCAGGAATCCTCAGAGTCAGCCAGCAGTGAGACCTGGAACCAATACAGGTGCTGGCTCCGAAAGGTTGCAAATATGAACATGCCAGATCCCTAGGTCATCATTCCCAACCTTGACAGCAATGCCATAGGCCTCAGAATCTGCAGGACTAAGAGAGTGGAAAGCTACATAGATGCTCAGATGGACAGACAGACAAGGAGTCTGAACTCAGCCCATGGATTGGAGCCTTATTCAGGAGTGCTGCAATCAGGAACTTTCCAGCCTCTTATCAATAATAATACCTAGCTTTATAAAGCTTTTCATCCATAGACCTCCAAGCACTTTACAAAGGAGGTCAATAGGAAGAAAGAGAGGATCCATCTCAGGGGCACTTGATCCAGTGATTTCAACACATGGGCAACCAATTGCCTGGATACCAAGAACTGGGGACAGAATGGAATTGAAACATCCGTTACCGATTAGTATTCTGTGGCATTTAAAAGTCAAAGGTGCAGTGGTAGACCTGTGCATAGAACATAGGCCTGGAACAGCAGGGCTTTGGGTCAGGCCTGAGGTGCATTAGCAGATCTGTGGGAGGAGACCAAGCACTGGAATAGCAGGGGGTGTTGCAGGCCATAACCAGCATCCACAATAGGAAGAACAGGATATGTAAGGAACTGCTTTCTTACCTCCCCATTGACAGTCAGGAGAAGTTTAACAGGGTTGCCACAGTCCATTTGTTTCAATGAAGCCATCAGAACATCCACCCTCCAGTCACCTTCCCACACAAGGGACCTGTGCAAAGACCATGGAATCTCAGCTCACAGTGGACGCTGCCCAGGGGAGACATCCTGCTCCCTTACCAGTGCTAATGTTCCATAGAATTCAGTGCCCCCAGGCCACAAAGCACTCAGCCCTGGGAGGGAGCTCTCCCCCACCTTCTGTTCCTTCCAGATCCCTTGGCTGCAAGGATTCTTTTTCATCCTAGTAACAACATGGAGGAGAAGGGCTGAGCTGCTGGGAGGGGGACAGGGACTGCCACGCCAATAAGGGGGGGAAAGGTGAGCTGGGGTGCCCTTCCAAATTCTCTCCCACCCATCTTAAGTTCCTAACTTAAGTTCTATAGGATGGTCAGAAAAACTATGCAGTTCTATTCTACAGCTCTTTTCCATAAGAGCCCAAACACTTTTTATGTTCAGTTTGGGACGTTTCCTTGACAATGACCACACTCTCCTACCCACAATCATCAGGCCCTATCTGCCATAGGGGACTGATCAGAGCAGACAAAAGAACTGGTTACAATTTTTGAGAGGGGAAAGATGGCCAAAAAATAAAAACTTGTCAGGTTCTCTCTGCCTACGCATCAGCTCTGCCTGCAAAAATGTTCAACGCTTTCTGTGCTAGCACAGAGCTGGCTGGGTGCTTTCTGCTGGCAGCTGCCACGCTACATCTATACTCCCCACTGCTACAACAGTTGCTGTAAGGGGAGCTTCATGCCTGTATCCCCCATGGGTCCTGCACCATGTCAGACCCGTTCACCCCAAAGCTGGCCACCACAAGGAAGAAGAGGGGACCAAGCAGCTGCTGCACTGACTGAGTGTGCTGCAGCACATTTTCCCACTGGGGTCGACCTGCTAGTGCTCAGCCCTAGCCCAGAGTTTTAAGAGCTGGTCCCAGGAAAGAGACCTGGAGCCCTATTCCCACTACTCCCCATATAAGTTAGGAGGGACCCACTCCCTCCACATCCTCTATTCCCTTATTAGCTGAGGAAGACCTGCCCCCCCCACACCAGATGAAACATCTGCCAGCAATCAGCGCAGATTTACCTCAAATAACAAAGGGGACCTAGTCCCCAACCATCCACCAGCACCCACCAGAAGGGATCCACTCCCCACACGACAAAGTACCCCTCAGCCAGGGACCATAGGGGCCCACCTCTCTCTGCTGTCACCGGTGTAAGGAACAATCACAAGAACCTCCTGGAAGGGCTGGGATGGGTTAGCATGGGTTGACAGAGGAGTGGGGGTGGAAGGGCTGACAGAATTGGGAGGTGATGGGAAGAGACCGGTGTTACGTACCCAGGAAATGTCACTTCTGTCAGCCCTTGATGTGGAGCATTTTTCAAGGAGCCCCCTGTTAAACCATTGGCAGCATATTAGTGCCTATCCAAGCCCCAACATTTACCTCACATCAGACCCCAATTTGCCAATCCTTTGTGGCTTGACATCTGGATTCACCAGCACCTCCACAGTGATGCTTGTGTTTTGGGAATAACGATTCCAGTCACCCAAGCCAAAGATTACAAGTTGTTTTGGCAACGGCAGAGGCAGCTGAATCTGATAACACATCCGGCTGGATTTGCTTGAAGAGACAACAAAAAAAACGGTGTAGCAGAAATACAGGAAGCCCAAATGAAAACAAGGAGAGGCCTGGGCAGACGTCCATGTGAGGAGAGACTGAAAGGATTAAGACTATTTAGTTTATGGAGGAGATGAATAAATGGGGATGTGATTAACCTACAGAAAATAATGAATGGGCTTGAGAGGGCAAATTAGATGCTTCTATTACCCTTTCTCATCGTAATATAAGGACAAAGGGTATTCAATCAATTTGAAAATGGATGGGCAGCTGGTGTGCACAGACCACTGCCAATCATGCTGATCGGTATCGTTTCACTGGGTCCTTGTACTCCCTTATCTATATCCAACTGTTGTCTCTTGTCTTAGGCCATGTCTACACTACCATTTACGTTGGCAAAACTTATGTTGCTCAGTGGTATGAAGTAAGGGAACCATACCACCGTCCGGCCAACAGCCACCGCTCTCTGGTTACCCAGCTCTGACTGTGTGCAGAAAGGGTTTTTTTTCCTAAGGCTTCTCTCCCCCATCCAGAATACATTCCACACACCCCAGTTTGAGAACCTCTGGTCTAAGGCTATGTCTACATTAGATACCTTACAGCAACACAGCTGTACCGATGTAGCTGTACTGCTGTAGGATCTCTCATGTATCTGCTCTATGACGACAGGAGAGAGCTCTCCACCCCCGCAAGCGCCAGAAGCTATGGCGGTGGGAGAAGCTCTCCCACCAACACAGCACTGTGCACACTAGCGCTTATGCTGGTGTAATGTAGGTCGCTTGGGGGGTGGAATATTCACACCCCTGAGCGACATAAGTTTTGCTGTCATAAGTGGTAGTGTAGACATAGCCTTACTGCTCTGTGTTTGTACAGCACCTAGCACAGTGGTGCCCTGGTCCACTGCGGCTCCTAGGCACCACAGTAATACAAATAAACAATAATCATAATTGAATTAAATTGAAAGGCAACACATTTCAAACTGATTAAATATGTACAAGTTCCTTAGAGAAGAGACCATGGTTGGTCCCTAATCCTGACTAGGGCCTCTGGACACAGCAGCCACATAAATAAACTGTGGCACTCAGTACCAGATCACTGACATACCTGTCACCTGCAAGGGGCCCACAATCCAGGGGGACAGCAAAGGCTGTCTCTAATCAGACACACCAAGGTATTACAGCGCCAGCCAGCCGTCCTGGGCTGATTCCGGCACAGCACTTTGAGTGTAGGAAGTCCTGCGTAAAAGCCACCTACCGCTTCTACAGAGAGGAAGGCCGGGTATTAGGGAGCTGCGTTTATTTTACTCCCCACTGTTTGGCACAGCCTCGTGACCTAAGGGCTGGCGGGGCAGGGGGTGTCTGTCCAGCGGGGTTCACACACCGGGGCCGCAGGTCAGGACTCGGGGGCAGCGGCACAGCTGCGGGATGGGTGCCAGCAGTGGCGTCGCCCGCAGGCGAAGCGGGGAATTGCCAGAGCTGAGGACCCTGAGCTGTGCGGGCTGAGCGCACTCGGAGCCCAGGCCGAGCCTCCGGGAAAGCCCACGTGGCACTCGAGAGAGCCGGTGGGGCCGGGCCTACAATGATGACCCGTTCAGCTCGTCCCCGGGTCCCTCCCGGCGCGGATCTCGCTCACCTGCTGAGCTGCCGGGGCGGCTCCTGCAGCGACCAGAGCACGTAGAAGTGGAGGCTGGTGCCTGGAGCCGGAGCCACACTCCGGGGCGTCTCGGCCGGCGCATCCCACTGTCCAAGGCTCCCGGCAGCCCAGCTCCATCGGCGGTGCGGAGACCGCCCGCTGCCTGAGGCCGGGAGGCTGGGTCTGGAAAGCAACATGGCCAGAGGAGCAGGTAGAGGGAAGCCTAGGGCTTTATACTCAGCTCGGAGAGGAAGGGGCACAGGACAGCCGCACCTAGGGACCCCCAAAGGCCCCCGATCCTGGGGCTGGCAGGAACTGGGAGTACCCCTATAACTGGGCGGGGGTGGGGAACAGACCCCTTCACCCAGGCCCCGTTTTTTCCCTCTTTTCGTGTATTCATTCTTGTAGATGGTCCTGACTTCAATCCACCCCCCTCCACAGCTCCCCAGACAACCCCACCCACACCACCGCTTCCACCACTCCCCAGTTGTGAAGGGGGCACACCAGTTGGTCCTGTCATTAGGCTGAACATCAGCTATTAAACCCAGTTTAGCCCACACCCATGTAAAGTGGTCATGGCAGTGGTGGAGGTGGGTGGCAGCAAGCAAGTCCAGCCCCAGTTACAGCAGAGACTGGCCAGTCCCCCTTGGTAATCAGAGCACTGCAGAAATCAGTGCCATGGATCCGGGGCTTAGGGCACAGCAGAATCTAGTTTTGGCAGGGCTTGAGCCCTTTGTCTGTGAACCGGGTTGAAGGGGTACCAGAAGAGAATTATGGCTGACACCCAGTCAAAGGTAGCAGGTTTCCAAGCATAGACCACAGTTTTACGTGCAATTTGGGGCAGGGTGGATAGAGAGACAGAACAACCAAGGACCTTAGCAGTAAAATCAGCAGAAGCCAATAAATTAATAGCCTGAGTTCAGACAGATTCAGACTAATGCAAGAGAGAAGGATCCTCACAGCCCAGCGTTCCAAACCCATCCCTTTCCAGGCAGCGGGGGGGGGGGGGGGGGGATGAATTACTCTGCTTCAGTGGTTAGGGCACCCATCTCCTCCTCCAGCTGTTGTGTGTTGAGCAAGGGAGCTGCTGAACTCATTCCCATAAGAAACACTTAGGCACTTAAGTTGTCTGAATCCAGGCAGCTCCATTTGTTGTCTGCTAAACAGAGCTAGTACCAAATTCTGAGAGGGAACAGGTTTAGGACACATGGGTTGGGTTGGCATCTCCTATTGGCTAGTTTAGGCAGACTCCCATCTAGTATGCTGGCTTTTGTGGATTGCATTCTTAGGTACCTATCTCTCCCCATTCATTGTATAGGGAGCATTGGTGCTTAATTCAGGCTTTGAATCTCAGGATTGTTCCTATGGTTTTCTAAAAGCTGGTGCTGTGATGCTCAGCACTGCAATGGCTATGTCCCTTCCTGGCTCCCCCCTCTATGTGTCCAAGAGTTATGGTTAGGAAAGTGTTTATGGTACAGTCAGTGTAAGAGCCACACAGCTGAGCAATTAACTCATGGGGTAAGTTTCATGCCTATTTCTGTTAGAGTTGTCCACAAGCCAGTTTTCCTCCTCTGCCATTTGAAATTATTCAAGAACGGGAACAGAATTATGAGGGTGCAGATATGTCACTGTGGGTATTCAGTGGGTAGTTTGGCCCAGAGCACATGACTTTTTTTCCCCTCTTCCATGACTGGATGAGCACAACTCTTAGAATTAGGTTTCCAGTGTGAATAAATTCAGAATGTGCTTTGTGAAAATATCTTTTACATTTACCACTACCCTGTATGCTTTTGCCCATCCATTCATTCACAATACTCAGAGCAAACAGAAAGGAAAAAATACAAACTGGAGCCACATGGACATTGTGAAAGGAGCCCTAACATTTGCACTAGTCACTCCACTCTGAACTCCCTAAAAGCACCCAATGCTGCATAAATGGTGAAGGGTACAGAAGGTCACACACAGGTAGTGTAGCTGTGTTTCTGCTTTTTATTTTATCTAGCAGCTGTTCTTTACAAACAGCCTGCTCCTTGGGGCTATTTAAATACAGCCTTCAGATTGGCCTAGTGCATCTCCTTACAGCCCCCTAGCCACAGTGGCTGAGAAGGAAAACATGGCTTCTGGACAATTTAATTAGTCTCTCAATTGGAAAAAAAACACTCTCTCCCTCCAACAATTCTAAAGGTGATGAAATGGAGAATAACTGTCCCTTAGCCCTCCCCTCTCCTGCTAAGGGTTACAGTACAGATACCATCACAAGGAGGCAGCTCTGCCTGCTCTAACTTGTGGAATAGGGGGGTTGATTAATTTTTAAAAGCCTCTGTACTCCTGCCCTCTGACTCCAGCCCTGCAAGCATGCTCTGCTGCTGCTAAAAATCACATTCATTTGAAGGGCAAGAAAATCCCAACAAGGTGTTGACACCATCTGGACAAAAATAGTTTGGATGAAATATGTAGCCCCTGGCCTCACTCCACCACCTATATTAGGCTTTGTAGATATTTTGATTCCCCAACATCACATATAAACCAGCTTTATTTGCAACTCAAGGAACAGAGTGTTGTGCTGGACCAAACATAGGCAAGAGTGACTCCACGTTGCATGGTTTTGGCAAGCCGCTTACCAGTCTGTTGGAGATCAGAGGAATGGAGTCATGCTGGAGAGGGAACTATATTGCAATCTCCATTGTATTAAGGGGTGGGGGAACAACCAAGCTTAAGCACAAAAGTTCAGAAACTAATTCACCCATATCTTTCAAAGTTGAGGAATATCCTGCTTGCACCAGGTCGTAAGAAGTCACTGTCAAAAGAGGTAAGACACCTAACTACAAGTCCTCTCACAGCACCATCTTAAAATAGAACGATGAACTTCTTAAAGAAGCATCTGACCAGTGCCCAAAACCAGAGGAGCTCCAAGCATTGGGAGCTTCCCAATACAAGTGCCCTGCTTATGCCAGCTAAGACAAGTAAGGAGAACATCCCTAGTTGCCAACTGCTGAAGTCTGGCACTGCTGCAAAGTTCACTATGAATATTCCTCTCTGCTTTGCTATTCAAAAACAAGTTCAGCTCAGATTTTTTTGTTGAATGCTTGAAGTCCGAGTTTTAGCTCTGAAGCACCCACTCACCTTAACAGAAGACAGAAGTTGTGGTTGCATAGTGAAAAGTTTATTTAAATAGTTTGGAATTCAAACAATACATGTCACAAAACAGCCACACCATACTGAATATAAACACGCTAACTGAGCTCTAGAAGGAAATGCAAGCACACTAGAAATATAGACTTTCTTTGGGCCATAGAGCAAAACATTCAGTGCCACATTTTGGTAAAGTATCCTTTTGATATTTAAAAACAATCCCTTGGAAGGACAAAGAGCAGCAGTTTGGTGCAGAGAACTTGACTCAGTTTGAAACTACAGTACATTAAAAAACATTTCACATAACACAGATGAGGACTGATGAAAAAACCCACAGATCAAGAAAATAAACCTTTAAGGTGTGTCCAACTACAAGACATTCCCCACTGAAAGGCTACTGAGGGGCATGTTGCAATGAGGTGGGGACTGGCCTTTCCATCTTGTAGACTGCTGTCATGAGGGTACCTTAGAGGCCTCTTGGAGGTTGCCTTCAACCACTGAAAGTTTTCAAAAGTAACTAAAATTCAAAGTGGTCACTTGGCAATGGCTCATTAGCTCCTGGCATGATGGCTGGCATCTAACATCTCAATTTGTGAATCTCACTTTTGCCCAAAGGACTGAACCCATCATCCATTCTAGCCAGTCACAAATCAGATTCTTATTCCATATGAATCACAGAGTCTTACACTGTCAGAAAGGAGAGGAAGTACACATTTCTTCAGCTGATACTTCCAGAAGTCACAGGTAATTAGGAGACCAGAATATATGGAATTGTCATACTGGATCAGACCTTCTCACATGGTATCCTGTCTCCAGCCGCAGCCCACACCAGATACTTCAGAGGAAGGTGCAAGAAACTTCTTAGTAGGCAAACAAGGGGATAGCCTGTCCCTTTAGGAAGTCTCCTCCCAACTCCAGATAGTAACAGATTGATTTGAGCCCTGAAGCGTGTGGTGTTTGATCTCTTCTAGAACTTCATTTTAAATGTAGTATTTATTGCAATAATCCTGGACATTCTTGTTATCCATAAGTGTCCCATCACTCTTTGAATCTTGCTAAATTCTTGTCAATGAGGCCAATTCTAAATTTACCATGGTACAATTTCAATGACTGTCCCTATTCGATCTGCATGCCCTCTTAATATGGATATGCCTAACAATGCACTGCTCCCATGGTTCTACCAAGTATGGGAAAGGAGAACAAGTCATCTACAATTTAGAGATTTTTGCAGCTTTGATCCTTCATCTAGTTCCATAGTACACAGCAGCACATATCAACTCCAACTCTGGATTCACAAACTCCACTAGGGGAGGGCTGAATGGCCACAAGATCTGCTATTTTTGTGTTCGGTTAGCATGGTCACAAGTCCTCCTCATTATAACTGCCTTGGCATCCATGCATCTACAGCTCCCTCAAGAAAAAATAACACTGAGGTATTCCTGTATGCATGCCCACTAGTAGCAAAGACACCTTTTGAAGGCAAAGGCCCTGTGATGCCAGAGAGCTCAGGCTTTCAGTTGTAATCCTCAGCTCCTTGGTGAGAAGGTCTCAGTTAAGGCAGTTTTAATCTGCCAGGAACAGAGTGACAGATATTGCAACCACATGCAATATCTTTGGGGACCATATTGTTTTAAGTTTATATATCACTGTGGGCCAGGGATTATATGAAACTTCTGGTGGGAGGTCATCACAGCTCCTTGAGGAACCAAAAACAGTGGGGGTGATTAAGATAAATTACTTAGGTCAGGGGTAGGCAACCTGTGGCACGCGTGCCAAAGGCGGCACGTGAGCTGATTTTCAGTGGCACTCACACTGCCTGGGTCCTGGCCACCGGTCCAGGGGGCTCTACATTTCAATTTAATTTTAAATGAAGCTTCTTAAACATTTTTAAAACCTTATTTACTTTACATACAATAGTTTAGTTATATATTATAGACTTCTAGAAAGAGACCTTCTAAAAACATTAAAATGTATTACTGGCACGTGAAACCTTAAATTAGAGTGAATAAATGAAAACTCGGCACAGCACTTCTGAAAGGTTGCCAACCCCTGACTTAGATTGTAAACACCTGCAAAGAGATACCACCCCTGGGGAGGCTTGCACACTTACTGGTTCAAACTGGGAGACAGACAAAGAAAGGACTTTTGATATAAAACAGCTGGGTTTAAACCAACTCAGCCCTCCTTTCTGATCCTGCAAACAGGATCCTTCCCTTATATCTGAGGGAAGCCCCAATCCTTGTGGAAGGTTGGAAAGACTTTGGCCTATTAGGGCCCCCTAGGACTGATCAGAGTAACCTCTGATAAGCTTTTAGCATGTGAATAGGAATTTATTGTTTTTATAGGTTTGCTCTGTAATGCTTTTAGCTTAAAAAAGGTGCTTGCTTAGAAAGAGCTGTGTGGTAACTCATAACTGCTGGCAATGCACTGTTCATAGCCCACAGAGAGAAAGCAACACAGGCACTGGCTGTTAGGCAGACTGGTTTACTGGGGATATCACAGTGTAAGGCAAGGACATGTGTAGCCTTAAAACCTCCAGTGAAAAGGGAGTGGGACAAGAGTCCTTGCCCAGAGACAGGTGACAGCTGGAGACCTGATTGGGCACTCCTGGGGTGGAGCACAGTGGGGGGTGTGGATACAGGTGCAGTTACCCTGAAACTGTGACAGGCTATAAGGGATCACCAGCCTGACTTCTAGGTGTGCTATTTGGAAGGTAGATGGAAAAGTGAGGGGGAGGAAACCCTTGCAATTAAGGATCTGAGGAAAGTAAATAAAGTCTGTGGCTCTGGTTTCACTCCCTCTTGTTTCAAGGCACCATGTGATAAATCCTTAGGGAATGGCTTTGGGGGGGGGGGGGGGGGGAGAGAGGAGAAAAAAGAAAAAAATCCAACTGGGATGCAAGCATACTAGAATAGAGATCCCTCCCAAAACCCCACCCTGAAAAGCTATCTAATGAGCTCCTTCCTGCTCCAGAGCCACCAAGGCACAGCCACTGGACAGGTAACATGGCTCCCCCACTTATCTCCTACCCAGCTCCACAAGTCCAGCCACACGTACTGTTTCTGTACACTTACCCACTGGAGGCGCGCGTACACACACACACACACACACACACACACTTACTTCACAGGCAGTGAGACAGGAGGCAGAGCTTTGGCCAGGAAGTTCTCTAATTTCTAGAATAGACAAAGTCCTAAGAAACTCCCACATAAAAAGCTAAAAACAGACATCTAAATTTTCTCTCTCAAGGTCTGAATGTGCATTTTCATCCCAGCTCTAACATTTCAAAAGAGACGTAACATGATGCCACAGTTATTTAACAGGCCCCGAATATTAAAGTGTCTGCCCTAGAAGTGGCACAAAAAACCCTACAAATAACCCTTCAGAAGGGTCCAGATCACAGGCCTCCAAGTAGTCTGAAAACCAAGGGCCTACTCCTGCTGCCATTGAAGTCAATGAAATTTTGCCAATGACTTCAGTTTAAACAGGCCCCAAGAGTTTTAATTCTGTGACCTAAATGCAATACACACTACCTGGATTTCTACTGCTCTCAATACTCTTGCGCAATGGAGAAGGGAAGAGGGAGTTGTGGGTAATTTATGACTTCCTTTGACATTGTTACAATCTGCTAGGGCAGGGGTAGGCAACCTATGGCACGTGTGCCAAAGGCGGCATGCGAGCCGATTTTCAGTGGCACTCACACTGCCTGGGTCCTGGCCACCGGTCTGGGGAGCTCTGCATTTTAAATTTAATTTTAAATGAAGCTTCTTAAACATTTTAAAAACCTTATTTACTTTACATACAACAATAGTTTAGTTATATATTATAGACTTCTAGAAAGAGACCTTCTAAAAACATTAATATGTATTACTGGCACGTGAAACCTTAAATTAGAGTGAATAAATGAAAACTCGGTACATCACTTCTGAAAGGTTGCTGACCCCTGTGCTAGGGATTTTATGTCTCCACTGTTGTAAATTTAAGTACAAGAGTTGTTTTTTATGTATGACCTGCACAAAAAGCTATGTTTTTCCATGCTCTCCCTTGCTGAATGTGCCATAGAAACTACTATGCAAACTCACCCAGGTGTGTATAACATTCATAATACAGGTGAACATACAAAAAAACAGTAATTAATTTCACATTCAGTCACAAAAACACACAGGAGGAAAGACAAACACTTCGCCAAATATAATTTTTTTTTCCCTCTGGTGAGATTTAGTTTTTTCTAGCCACAAACTAGGAGAGGAAAACACACAAAAGCATCACTCCATGGAAACAAGTTAGGAACTTTCCTCAAAAGTGAATATTTTTAGGTTACTAACTGCCATGCAAAACTAGAATCCATTTCAGAATTCACTTTTCGTCTCAGACTGAGGAGGCACAGCTCCCCATGTCTGCAATCAGAATGGAGGTCTCCCCAACACTGCTTCAGCTATAGGTACCGGGGCAGGATACAAGCCTAGTAGGTATTGTGGGCAGAGGTACCAAGGAAGCTGTAGCTTAGCGAGGAGTGAGACAGGGAGAGGAGGTTATTCCTTTGATCTGACTGGGGCTTAAGATGCCATACACTGAATGGAAATAACTGCTGTAAGCCACTGGCTATACAGTGTCCTTTCCTTGCTAACTGGATATGCTTTCTGCTAGAGACTTGATTAAAGTATCTTAACAAGACTAAAGGCTGAGTTACTGGCTTTATTAAGAACAATTAGTGACAACTGCAGACCATTCCAAAGATAAGTGGTTCTCAGTCAGTCACCCATATATTTTCATTCAGTACCTGGGTGACAAGGTCACCAATATGTTCACATAACTTGGAAATGAAAGACCAAAGAAAAGTGTGACTTATCCTGGAAGCTGTGAAGCTTTAATTATTGTAGATTAAATATTCTCCACTTTCAGCTGTGTAGTGTTTATGGGAAATACAAGCTACTCTGGTGAAATATCAACAATGAAGGAAGATGTGTCAAGGCCCTTTTGCTGCAGTCAGCAGCAAACATGGCTATAGACACAATGAGGTAATAAGACTGGCACATATACCAGTTTGGGACTGCACACCATATGCAAGGACCATTTGTCCTTAATCAAGGAGGCAAGAAGGGGGCAAATCTGATGAAGTGGACTGAGCCTCAAAAGAAAGATCTGTCTCTATTTCAGAAGGCCAGGACTGAACACTGGGATTCCCATCTACTGTACAGCCACCTTAGCTAAGGACTATTTGGAGCAGCTGCCAATTACCTAGAAAGGAAACAGTCTCTTATTGGCTAAAGGGGAACAATTTATCCTGGAGACAGTTCTAGAACACTGGCCCTGAGTAGAGCTCTCCAAATGAAAATCAATGACATCAGCAGTCTCTAGAATACCTGGTATATATACAGGTCAGACGACGTGTCTTCCTTATTTACTAAGTCCTGTTTCAGACAGCAGCTGATGGCCTAGACAGTGCATCACTCATTCCTCTAGTCTTTCAGATGCATGCAGGACCCTCCAAAATATGTAGCAAAGGGCCAAATACATAGCAGTCACTGATGCATTGCACAGCCGGGGGGGAGGGGGGGCAGAACAGGGGACATGGAGATTTGCAGTCAGAAGCAGAATATTTAAGGGATGGGGCAGGACTCTGCTCCACATCTGTTTAGGAAGTTGAGAGCCAGACTGAGTAAAAGAGGGGTTCCTTGCATTAGCTGATCAGGCCCGGGGGGTTGGGGGGTGGGGGAGGAGAGGTTGTGGATGGAAGCAACTTGAGAGGGAGGTGTCTGACCTGGCACTTCAAAGAGGGCTTGGGGAGGAAGTAGGCACCCCTGCCCAGGCTGCTAGGGGGTCAGGGAGAGAGGAGCCCCCGCCCAGGCTGCTCAGAAGGGAAGGGAGGGCCCTACCCTTAAAAAAAAAAAAATCCTGCTTCTCTTCCTCCTTGCAGGGCACCTCCACTGATGCTACCTGGAATTAGGAGGCTACTTTACCTTCCAGCTCTTCCAGGTCTGGGCCACTCTGCTCTTCACTCCCCTCTCCCTTCCTGGGAAGAGAAAAAGAGCTACAGCTGCTCCCTCCTTGCCTCTGTGCTTCCTAAAGGAGGAGCAGCCCTGCTTCTCATCCCTCCTCTTTTAGCACAGCAGTAGTGCTCCCTGCCCCCTTCCTCTCCTGAAAAACAAAAACACATGTTGGTGCCTGAGCCTAGGCTGCCTTGCCCTTCGCACCCACTACTGTTGAAGCAGCAGACTGACAAGGGCTGCTCAACTGTACACCTCCCTCTGCTCTTACCTCCCTGACCTACCCATTGCTCCTGAGTGCTTAAGTAGGCAGAGCAGATAAAAAGGAGGGTCTGAATCAAGGCGTATGGAATCACCAGGGAATTACTGGGCTTCTTCGGAGGGTGAAGACTGACTTTATACACGACAACACTAACCCCATCTGCAGTGAGGGCTGTATCTGCACAGAAGAGCAATATCTGGAGGGTGTCAGACTGGAACTTCACCAGAATCATCATGCACAAAGCCAGTCTAACTCCAAACAGACGCACCACAGAGCAAATTCAGCAGCTACATTGAAGGGAAATGTTATTGAATAAAATCAAATAAATACTCATTTCGAATCTTAAAGAGTTACAAATAAATACCCTTTAAAACCCAACTGTGATCCTTGCTTATTCCTGCCAAGAGCTGAGCACAGGCTGACCACTAATGTCATTGCTAACCCCTGAGGTGGGCCAGGGAGCTGCATTCCCTGATGTGTTAGGAGTTAGCAATGACTTCAGGGACTCACTAACTCCAGGTGGGTACATAAGGGAAAGGCTGATCCCATATTTTTCAGATTCAAAGTGTGTTGACCTGGGATTGTTAACAGTTTTACATTAACACACGAGGCTGCAGCTCAATTTTCCCCACAGGTAAGAGAAACTTTTGTTGGTGACAGGAGTTTCACACATCCCCACTGTCAGGATGATCTGTATCCACCTCCCCAGCCACACCTGCTTTCCCTTTCCTATGGAGATGATCTTATTGATTATCTCTGCAAGGCTCCAAAATAAAGGTTTCACGCGATTGGGTCTGGCACTTGTGACATAACTACACCACCGCAGGAGAGTTTGAGGATTTTTAAATAAAAGGGTATTTCAGCTTCAGTTATACAAGTGCAACAGAAAAACGCTGCCACCTGAATCTGCGCTCTGACAATTTACTGGCTGTAATGAGAAGTCCCAGCCTGATGCCTTCACAGAGCAGGCTTCCTGAAATTTAGAGCGAGAGGAGTTGCCTTTGGACGACTGAGCAGCCACAGCTACCGTTTCCTGTGAGTAAGCTGGGAGGGAATGGGGGAAAACCTGTTCTTATCCACAGGAGAGCAGAGAGCCAGGTCTCTCACTTGGCCATAGGGCAGTGCCAATTAGGGGGTGCCAGTCCCGGCTGGCAGCCTGCTTTGGTCAGTGTTACCTGCCTGCTGTCTCTGCTCCCTCCACTCCTTCAGCTGGTGTAATAGATATGAAAGAAGAGAGTCTTGTTGCGCAGGAGGGAGTAAGAGTTGTCAAATTTGAGCAGGTAGATGCCCTCACCCGGGTAGTCATGGCTGCCTGCCTGCACATCCCGGTGACTGTCCCTTCGGTACACAGGCATGATCTCCCCATAGCGGTTTCGTAGATAGCTTTTAGAGCCCCTCTCCACATCTCCAACGGGGGTGAGTCCTGAGTGGAAGAGAGGAGACAAGCAGAATCAGACAAACCAACAGAGGGGAAATGATCAGTAAGGCATGGTTACATGACAAGGACATGAGATATAGCGAATGAAGACTGGCTGAGACACCCACCCTGTCCAATGCACAACCCAAAGTCTCTCTACATAGGACGCCTGCTTTGAGAGGGGGCACCCTTTGGGACTGATGCACTGGGGAATAGTTTGAATTCCCCCCACCACTTCCCTCCTTGTCCTCTTCACCCAGTAGACACCTTTAAAAAGCAGGGTCTCCTCAAAGTGGCCCAATGCCAGAGAGAAATTGATTGTGGGTGGAGGAATGCAATGGAGAGTTTCACCTCTGGTCTTGGTGGTCTCTCGGTCTTCCCTTCTACTTCTCCAAGAGGATTCCTCAGTGGGGCTTAATTTCAGTCATTATTGGTCCTGAGATGGGACCTGCATTGGTCTTGAGACTCCCTGCACCTTCTAGGCTACAGATACGCCAAAGACGTGTAGCATGCCCTCTGGGTGCAATCAGCAAGAGCTACTGATACAGTGAGAAACACACTACTCTCCAACCCAGAAACTGCATCAGCATTGATCATCAGCCTAACAGATTGCAAAGAGTTAAGTCAGAGTCTCATACTGTACTCTGATCCGGTTACAGGTTAGAAACTGATCAAGGGATAGAAAACAGAGTGGGAGCAAGTGATCAATGTTCAATATGCAAGGACATGCTGTGTGTTATTGGTGGAGCATACCCCTGAGGTGGGGGAGAAGAGCAGCCATTAGGAAGGGTCTTCTCATCATTAGCTTGGGACTCCAAAAGGGTTGCAGTCAACATGTAGATTGACTAGCCAAAGTGGTGAGGAATTACAGCACCTGATTTGGAGGTACTTGGGTACCATGGTGATGAACACAACATTAATTTCTCTTGTAAAGTTTTGCACTGACCTTCGATCTCATCTTCTTCCTCTTCATCTTCCTCATCACTTGATTCACTGACTTGAACAGTAATGGCAGTACTGGTGACAGGAGTCCAGTCAAAATAGACCCCAAAGCCAATGTCATAATCATCCGTAGCAAACTCCCAGCAAACACGCTTCCCATTTGGGTGTGTTGGCACCCGGACTGTCACTACTTCACCCCGTTTCACCACCATCTGAGCATTCTTCTCCTTTCCCATTTTGGCTTTGAATTCCCTTATCTTGCAAGTGGTCCAAGTGGAGGCTGGAGCCAGAGGAGGAGGCTGAGCTGAAAAATACAAGACAAGCCACTCATCACTGGTCAGAAGGCAAAGAGAGAGTTCTGCTAACAAGAGTTCTGCTATTCCTGATACAGCTCTTGAACTCAAATCTTTACCTTCCATCTCCTCTCAAGGCAAGGACAGGTGCCTTCCACTAGCACTGCCCTCAGAACTGGACATACTACTCTCTTGGTTTTCCCTTCCAACCTTCTTCCCTCCCTCCAGAGCTTGCAAAGCCATTCTCTGAATTAGCTTGTTATCTAAAGGTACAGAGTCAGACTGCCAAAGTTAGGTACAGGCCTAACTAAAAATTCTGTCCCATCAAGTGCATTGCACAGTACTCCAGCACCTCAGCTCCACCTGTGACTTAACACTGCTGCTTCCATACAGACACCCAACAGTGGCAGGTAGAGTTACTGGACAGCACAGCATGATGACAGCCTAAGAAACCAGATAGAAACCAACTAGCATCATGCATGCATGCAGAAACTGCCTTCTCAGCTGACCCAAAGCCTACGTAATTCAGTCCAAAATTCATAAAAATGGAGGAGTGGGAGGGGCTCACATGGCTTATTCTTCACACCCAGAGGCATAACCTCTCCCATGACCCATGGGGCTTGTCTACAAGCTCTCAGAATTTCCCACTGATTTAGCTCCACCAGTGGAAGTTCCAATGTAGAGAAGGTACTAGCATTTTCCCCACCATGTACAAACTTGCTCTGAACAGGGTTATAAACTATGACACCTCATTGAAACTAAAGGTTCCACCCTTGCTACCACTGATGGGAAACTCTAAGCAAACCTCTGTAGACCACCCTGAAGGAGTAACTCCACATGCATCCAAATACCAACCATGGAACACAGCACACATTAAATAAGAGCAGAATAGTGAGGGAGGATAAACAGATGAGGCTAGGTCAGGTGGATACTAGCTTGGACTTATGATGGCAAGAGACATCTTGAATCCTGAAAGGGCAGCAGAGAGAAGAGATCACAGCAACAGTCCTGACCCTATCACTAGTCCCCTTTCTATTTCAAAGGTTTCCACAAACATCAAGTATCCCTCAAACATCTTGGGTAGTCAGCCATTGCCCAATTTATTTTAAACTCTTTTCTCTTCCAAGCTAGGATCTATTACCAATCTCACAGGTCCTTTGTCTGTAGCCCTTTCTCCTGGTCAGTCTTCGGGGGTGGGCAGGGGGAGGGAGAAAGAGAGAGCGCGAGCGAATGCAGTATCTGGCACTAACATGCCCTCCTCCACTCTGTCTGTTCCTAGATTTCTCTATGGCCTTTTTGATAGCTCATCCATCAATTCACCTGCCCCAACATGCAGCAGGATCCAGTCTGTTCTAGCTGCAGATACATGATTCCCATTAAATGCTGTACTGAGTAACACTCAGGCATTGACAGGAGAAAGGACCTCACTAAGTTTCTTGCTCTCCGCTTCCCACTCACAAATCTTCTCACCCCTGTGTCTGTGAGCTAAGATTTATAAGGGGAGGAGAGTTTGTTTTTAAACTGCTTTACTTAGGGCTTGTCTTCACTACCAGGGTAAGTAGACCTAAGTTACGCTACTATGCTACGACATAGTTTAGGTTGACTTACCATGGTGTCTTCACTGTGCTGCGTTGATGGTACCTTACTCTTTTCAGGGAGCTGGAGTACTGGGGTCGACCAGAGAGTGCTCTGCCCTCAATTTAGCGGGTCTTCACTAGACCCGCTAAATCAATCCCTGCTGCATCTAATTCAGATCTCTCCATGGTGAAGACCAGCCCTTAGAAATGTTTCAGCAGGTGCACACTCTAAAGAGATGGGAGTTGAGGAGGGGGTATGCGACCCACGTGGCAGGATAGGGACTCAATGGCAATTAGAGTGCCGAGCACTGGAAAAGGTATACAATACTAAGTGATGTGACGTGTCCAAAAGCTACTTAAAGCAGTGACTTATCCAGGGCCACAGAGCAAATCAATGGCAAATCTGGGAGTATCACACTAGCCACCAGACCACTCCCAGTGATACAGAGCTGGTAACGTCTAGTAGACTGCCTCTGCCCACCCTATTGAAGGAGAGCATCAACAGTTCCAATCCTGCTGCCACAGGAGATCTGTGTATACAAGGCATCATTCCTACCTAAGGGAACGACTACCATCACAGTCCTCACCTTTTCTCTGTTCACCAAGGAGGTCCGCAGTCTCCAGCTCTGCAGAGAGGACATCCACTGCACCTGTGTGTTCCGACTGTATCATGACTATATCCCCTGGTCCTTGTGGGGCACGGTACTTAGTCATCCGCACTACGGCCTCCTGTGGAGGGCACATAAGAAAGTTCCTCAGTGGCTCTGGGAGCCTCCAGTTGGATTTTAAATGGTTTGTCAGGGATGGAGGGAGAAGAAGGAGCCATTTCCATGAACTCACATCAATTTCCCACATCACAATTCACATCAAATTGGGTTTCTGCTACAAGTATAAAATATTTACTAAATAATTGGCTGGCTCAGAGGACCGTTTCTGTGCATGGTCTTCTCTGCCTCCAACACTGTGAAACTCTTGAGTCAAATGCTGCACTGTGCTTGTGTCCTCTGGTCTCCCAAGGAAGCATCATCTCCATAGACAGATAAGTCTAGCTATTTGCACTGCCTCAGAGTTTGGGGGCTATCATTGCTCTATTTGGTAAAAGGATGCCCTCTCTAGTGCTGAAGCTGCTCCAGTTATAGGAATCAGCCTCTTCAGTTTTCCCAGTGCTTAGACTGCAGTCACAATTAAACAGATGCCTGCTATGAACTTGTTAAAACTGTTGCCCAGATTAACACAGTACTGCCAATACCCATTCCTCACATAGGCAGATACAGAGTTTATGGTGCAAGAGTATTATTACACAACGTCTCTCCGAAGCTGTATTTGAAATTACCAGGCGCTGTTTGTTCCCTAAAAGAACTATAACATTGCTTCTTCACCACCATCACCCCCCAAAAAATCTACTATAGTAACTCCTCACTTAATGTTGTAGTTATGTTCCTGAAAAATGTGACTTTATGCAAAACAATGTTAAGCTAATCCAATTTCCCCATAAGAATGGGGGGGGGGGGTAGGTTCCAGGGAATTTTTTTTCACCAGACAAAAGACATTATGTACATATACAGTATAAGTTTTAAACAATTTTAAACAAACAGCTTAATATTATACACTGCAATGAATGATTGTAAAGCTTGGTTGAGGTGAAGGAGTAAGAGGGTGGAATATTTCCCAGGGAATGCCTTTCTGCTAAATGAAGAACTAGCACTTGGCTGAGACCTCAAGGGTTAATACGCTGTTGTTAATGTAGCCTCACACTCTACAAGGCAGCATGGACTTAGGCAGGAGGGAGGAAACACAATAGATGCAGGGCAGTAGCTGCAAACACTTCCCTGCAAAAACTGAACATGATGATGAACCTACGCTGGAGCGCATTGCTCCCTCCTCCTGACAGCACATGCACAGCTGAACAGGTGCTGACTTTCCAAAGTGCTGGGGGGTGCGTGCATCAGTGAGAGAGAGAGAGAGAGACCCTTTAAGTATGCTGACCCCACTTCAAGTACATTGCCCTTTTAAGCAGATCAGCCAGTTCAGACATGAAGCAACAGCTTCCTGCAAGCTCCCTGCCCCACCCTTCTGTCTCCAAGCCCTGTGACTGTCCCCTCCTTCACTTTTGGAGAGGGGGTACCGAGCGGGGTGGGCAGGAACAGAGGGAAATCATGACAAACACCCCTCTCCCCACCTTCCCCAGCAAGCAGGAAGCTCCCAGGAGCAGCTCCAAGGCAGAGGGCAGGTCAGGAGCAGCACTGCAGTGGAGGGAGGGCCACCTGAACTGCTGCTGGGCAGCTGCCGAGCCACATACCTTACAGGAAATTTACGGGAGCTGATGGGGGGGGGCTGCCGACCCCCCTGGTTCTAATCCCCATGAGGAGGGGCTCCTCTTCCAGAGAGGCCATCAAGCAGTTGACAAAGCAGGCACAGCTGCCAAACGACTTATAAGGAAACATTGTGCAACTTTAAACAAGCATGTTCCCTAATTGGTCAGTAACGTAACAACGAAACAACATTAACCAGGACAACGTTAAGTGAGGAATTACTGTTGTAACCCCTTTTGGGGTTTAGAGAGCATGGCCCCTTTAAATCTTTTTCTGGGGAGTCTTGGAATTTCAGGGTCTTGGGATGCTCCTTCCCCAAGCCCTGTTGATGTTTCCCTGAAGCTATCTAACTGTTTGCTGCAATCTCTGAAATACCCTTGCATGATCTGTCTTGTTTTGGCAGTCCAAGGCATAGTGACCATCTCTTCCACAGTTGTAACAGAACCCTTCTCGCCGGCTATCACCCCTCCTGAGGATGGCACAGTACATCCCGGAGCTTTCATCATGGACACTTCTCGGGTTAAATCTCTCAGTGCTGCTGCCACTGACGGGGCCTCTTCCATCTCTCCAAGCACTGTGGTGGTGTGACTCCCTGCCTTTTTCGGCTGCACCACTGCGTTCACTTGCAACAATCTATCTTCCTCTTCACGTATCTCTCGAATGAGCTTGTGGAATGGGAGTGGGTTTTGGGCCCGCTCCCTCAACTGCAGTTGCCACATCATCAACTCATCTTGTCGGGTGCCCCGAAGGATTTGGTCTAACCTAGCAGAATCAATGCGCTTGGTGGGGATGCCCTCCTTTCGCACTACCTGCTGTAGCAAATCCTCTAGTCTCCTGATGAAATTCGACAATCATTCGTGGGGCTCCTGATAGGTATGGCGGAAACGATAATACAGGTCTTCACTGCTATCAGTAGCACTGTAGACACACTCAAGAGCGGTTAAATAGTCTTGCACTGTGGCAGCTGGTTGAGAGTCTTTCAGGGCTCGGATAATTCGCATGGCAGGTCCCCTCAGACTCTCAAGCACACGTTTCTGCTTCTCAGCATCAGAGCATTCCCACTCTTAGACAAGTGGCACCCCCGAGAAAGAACGTAACCGCTTGTATGGAGCACTTTCATATGCCGGCTTCAATGCATCTTTGAGAGCGTTTCCCAGCTCTTTGGCCCATCCCACCAGGCTGGGTGTTGCAGGTGTTGGAGCCCCTCCCAATGCCAAAATTAATTCTTCTCTTGTCTGCTTCTCATCCACCATCAGAGCTTGCAATTTCTGCGCTCAAGAATACACTAGGAGGGGACTTCTCTGCCCCCAGAATTGTCCAGGGGATACCTTCTACTTGCACCTCTTTGGGCACTTTATCAAGATCTGCTTCCTTGGAGTGAGTACATAGTGCTACCATGTCCTTCACTTTGCAGTTATAAATACGGGTGTGGATCTTTACCCTCCCCAGTATTTCAGGAGGGGAGAAACTGAGATGAAAGTTTCTTTGCTCTGTGAAGGAGAGCCCAGGGTGCACAACGTATGTGTGTGCACTGCAAAGTCCCCGTACGGGCCACCAAGTGTAACTTTAGCGCCCTTGTGGCCAAGATGGAGTCTGCTCTGCAGAGGAGAAAACGCACGCAGGAATGCAGCAGGAAAAATCCCTTCCACCTCAGGGGCACCTGTTCCAAACCCCCCAGAGTGAAAACACCCACCCACAGGAAAAGTACAATGGATATAAGAAAAGGGAAATATTTATTTACAGAGGGATGAGAGGAGAAAAAACAACAAGGGGAAATATAAGGGGAGCAGTAAAACAGGGTTGCATCCAAACCAAGGCCCCACAGGCCCAGTGGTAGCACAGTCTGGAAGGGCAGACACCGAGCAATGTGTCTGCACACAGAGTTCAGGAGTCCTGAGCTAAGTTCCAGTGCAGTGGTGAGCCTTGGGTGCTTCTGATCGTCTTCGGCCTCAGTGAACTTCCCCCCCAACAAACCCCTTCGGTGCTCTCTTTTGCCACTCTCTGCAAAGCCACACAGAGCGACCACCTCCCCACTTAACTATCTAGCAACCTCCCTCCTTGTTCCCAATGCACAAGTCACAAGCCCCAGTACTCACAGCCCCATGCAGCTCTGGGCATCCCTGATACTGGGTCCAGCTCCTGCCTGTCCTTCTCAGGCGATTCCTCCCTGGCACAGTGCTCCTCCTGGCTCCTGTCCTGGGGTGTCCCTGATCGGCCACCCTGTCCTTCCCAGGCTTCAGGCAGGTTCTCTGCTGCTTCATTTTGTGAGGGCCTGGGGGCTGCTGCCTCTCTCTCCCTCTGAGCTTCAGAGCCACCCCCTGGAGTTTCCCTCCTTTTTTCCTCACTCTCCCCCTCCCCCCTATGAAAAAGATTTAAAGGGGCCATGCTCTCTAAACCCCAAAAGGGGTTACACTGTATATAGTTTATTTAAAATTAACAGGAACTCCCTGAAGCTCTAGACAAAAGCCAGTACCTGAGAATAGTCTTGAAGCCTTAGGAATGGTGGAAACTGAAAGAGAGCAGGGACTGGTCCAATACATCGGGGGAGAGAAACACATTCGGAGTTTTAAAGGTTAGATTGTCACTCCTAACTCCCCCATTGTACAGAAACAGCCATAACTAAATGCTCAGAGCCCCGGTTCCCCACGTGCAGGCTCAGCAGCAGATGGGAAGAAGCACTGCAGCACCTCGGTCTCGCCTTTCAGAAATAAAAGTGGCAAGCCACCTACCTCCCTGGGGGGCTGGATCTGGTCTGCCAGCTTCTCTCCTTGTCCGGCCACATCCTGGTCCTCTGACGTACCATCACCTTTTCTAGAATCCTCTGCGGCATGCACATTCTCAGGTGATCCAATCTGCGGCCTCTCGGAGAAAGATGGCATATCAATTCAAGATGCTTGAGACACTGAGCCAGGTGAGCCAAGGACAGGTGATGATCCACCCCACTCAGGGGCTTGAACGCAAACAAACTAAGGGAACTGGGCTTCCTAGAGCCAGCATTCACTGCATTAAAGCAAGAAGCTCTCTCTCAACCAAGTTCCACCCTCAGCCCCAGACAGCTGTCCTCTTTAGCTCATCCAAGCCAGAGTGAGCAACTCTGCTGAGCTCACTCCCCATTTATAGTCCCTTAGGTAGCAGTAATTCACTCCAGTTGAGCCCAGCCACACTTCCTTCATAGAAGGGCTACTTTGCTAACATTGCACTGATGACAGGGATCAGTGGTAGCATCTCAGAGAGAAGTAACTCTCTCCCTGCTAGTCACCAATGGTAGAAAATTTTCAGTTTTAGGAATACGAGGTGCTTGGAGTAATGCTGGGACAGATTGTTCCAAGCTACGTTGGAAGTGTCTAATAAAAACAGAATAGTTCCAATGCTTTCTGTACTGTTTCTGTAAATAAAGAGGAGGCTGGAAAAAGACAGACGTGACTGTCGTTTCTGTAACTGAACTCCCTTGAGGATGCGACCTTAGACCCTAAAACAGGAAGAACCAAAAACTAACTAAATTCTCTTAAACTCATTTTTGCTGGTAGAAAGGGCATGTCCCACCACCAGTTTCCACTAAAAGAGTGGTTCAAATGAGCTGATTGTCAGGATACAGAGATAACCCCACTAGGTGGCTGAGCAAAAGAAAGTTAAAGAAAAAAAAAAGAGAGACCTTTTAAATAGGTTTTTGTTACAAAACTTCATAGAATCATAGAATATCAGGGTTGGAAGGGACCTCAGGAGGTCATCTAGTCCAACCCCCTGCTCAAAACAGTACTAATTCCCAACTATATCATTCCAGCCAGGGCTTTGTCAAACTGACCTTAAAAACCTCTAAGGAAGGAGATTCCACCACCTTCCTAAGTAACCCATTCCAGAGTTCAGTTAACTGTTTATAGCCATCCTTTTAGAAGCCTGAATCAAACACCTGAATTTATGTACCAATATCTTCCACTACGTTTTCTTTTCAGATCAATAGGTGGGTGGCACAGACCAAGCTGGGGCTCAATCTCACTCTAGCACACATGCATGCTACATAACCTGGTAGGTGGGTCCAACAGGTCAGGGTCACAGTGTCCCCCCCAAGGTGCTGGCAAAAAAAAAAAAAAACAGCACTGAATCTTTTGGATTTTGTGGAGAGGGTGAAAAAGAGTTGCAGAAAATTTGTAAGCAGATTTAACAGAAGAGAGTAAGTCGTCTCCCCCTTCAAGCCTCTTTCATATTGCCCACCACCCTCTTCCCTTCAAAAAAACCCTCAGACCTTAAACAGATTTATCAGGAAACATTCACATGGATTTAAAATTTAGGTTGGCATTTTACTTAATGCCCAACTAGTTTCTTTGAAGAAAATTAAATTCCATGATTACCTAGAGTATATGATAAAATCAGATTGAAGCAAAAGCCAGCAACTGGGCTGTTGTACAGTCTCTCTGGATGAAATTGTAATTATGAAGGCAGCAGGAATCTCAGTCTCTCCTGTGCTGCAGATTTCATTAGCATCAAAGCCAGGATTACCTCAAGTTGTGTTTTTTGTGAGGGATTTTTAAAAGGAGGACAGTAAACTGGTGAGACCCAAATTTTGACCTATTTAACTCATCTGTTTCTGAAAGTGTGTGTGTGTGTGTGTGTGTTTTGGGGGGGGGAGAAGGGAGAATGGTTTTGGGGGATAGGAAAGAGAAGGTTAAGACAAAGCTTTCAACAGTTTTAGAGAAAAGCTGAATGTGTGCAACTCTAATGTTAATAAACACCACAACAAAAGCCAGGATGCATGCAGACAAATTCCCACTGGCAATCCTCCAATAATAAACCAAACAACGGATATTCAGAGTATAAAAGTTACTGAAAAAGCAGCAGCAAAAAAAGCAGGTTTTCGGTCCAACTTCCTTGGGGATTAGATACAGTGAGAAATTTTTTAATTATTAAAAATATCCTTCAGCCAGAGCTCAGACAATTTCCTGTTGGAAGCTAGTTAGCTCTGTGATCCAAATAACCTGAGGTGAGTCATGGGTTATATTTTACTATTTTATAAGCATTAAAATAACCCCAAGTCAAGAGGAATAGCTCTTCCAATATCGTCTACAGTGTACAGAACCTGAAAACAGAAAGTTGAGGTCTCCAATGCCCTGGAGAGGAACAGCTGCCAGACACCGCTGATTCAGAAGGAGGTGGGGGAGAGACAGATTATCCTCCATTTCCCTGATGTTGAGGAACATTTAATGTGGGTCATCACACAAAGATCTTTTCCTACCTGCACTGTGAGGCCTCGGACACTGATGAGGCGACTGTCTGGGATGCAGATTCTGGTTTTGGGGCTGAATCTTCATTCTCTAGCAATGGGTGGAAGATGGAGAGAAGAGAAACAGCTTTTAACCCTTGAGAATGTGCAGACAATAAAGCAAAACTCTAGATATCCAGAGTCACCGAGGTCATGCAGCCTTGGAGCCTAAAGCTGGACCTGGCAACCTTTTGTGCCATATGCTATCCCTCCCCCACAGCAGACAGAAAGGGTTTTTAATGCTTTCAATGGCCCTCAGTGGAGTGTTTGGGAAAAAGATAACATTGATCCCTATGATTCCTGTGTCAGAAACTATCAAAACAAATTTCTGTTCAGATGTAGGCTCCAGGTTTCCCCCTAGTCTCCAGAACCAGGGCAAGCTCTGTCCCCACATGATTCCAGTGCATGCTCTACAGTCTTGCTGTCTGCTTCCATTACCCATAGAAGATCATTAATTGGGCACTGACAGGCTCCCAATTACACAGATTTTTAAAGTTGCGCATTACAGTAGGAATTCTCTTTTACTTGTTTTTCATAGAGGGAATTTGGTGCTAGTGAAAGACAGCAGATTAATAGCCCCAGACATTAAAGGCCTCTGATCCACAGAACAGGAACAGTCCAGGCAGCATTCTCCATCGCCAATGTTCTGTAATCTGATCTAGAGAGACTGCTTTTAAAGACAAGAACAAATTCTAGTCTAAGGCCCATTCCTCTCTTCTGCCAAGAACAAACAAGGGGACCAATTAGTACCAGGGTTGTGAGGTATCTGTTTTGTTGCTTTTAAAGCAAAGCATTTTTCCACCAAGAAATGGATTGAAACCCACTGTCCCAAGCTTATAATGTTTTGTTTGGGTATAGGATCCAAACAACTATTCATCCTTATGAATATTAATTATCTGTTCTCTGAACATTTAGAAAAAAGAGCATGATGTTAAGAACCTTTTATTGGAAGATGCACTCATTAAAGTACATTATATTTGGGACCTGAATAGGCCTCTAAAAATCTGAGGAGTGACATGACTTGTGTAATGGAGAAATAATTCTATTCACTCAAACTTTATAAATAGAGCAATAGACAAGGTTGATTTTATAATTTATTGCTCGTGCATTCCTATTCTGGCCCCCTAAGATTCTCCAAGGGAGAGTACCTAAAAGGAACTTCCTTGCCTACAAAGGCTGTATGAACAGCCTAGATCTCAATCTCTGGAAACAATACTTCATGCCTCTCCCCCTGCAACAGATTAGAGGGAACCTAGCAGATCTTTTATATCTGTCATTCTCATGATTCGAACGTCTCTTCTACCCGGTAACCAATGTGAGAACATTTTACTGCCAAGGGCTAGAGAAAATATGGCCTGAAAAAGCAACAGCCAGCAAGACTGCATGTCATATGACTATTTGGCAGTGACGGATAAGCTACATCAGGCAAGCCCCACGTTACTAAGTCTGGCTGTGGGGAGAAATGTTTCATCTGGTGACCTGACACAGGATTACAAAATGCTTCCCACAATCATGAACTAAAGAGATAAAGAAGTTTTTAGAAGGGGACATTAAAGGAGAAGTAGACGAGGGAGAGTGCTAGACTGGGGACAATAGGGACGTTCCAGAGAACTAGAGGGAGATCAGATATTACTGGGTTTAGAAACTGTAGTAAACACCTTATGCAGAAATGCCTATAACAAAATAAAGCGAGACAAGGTGGGTGAGGTAATATATTTTATTGGACCCACTTCTCTTGTTGAAAGAAACAAGCTTTTGAGCTTACACAGAGCTCTTCTGAAGGTCTAAAGAAGAACTCTGTGTAAGCTCAAAATCTTGTCTCTTTCCCCAATAAAAGTCAGTCCAATAAAAGATAGGACCTCACCCATCTTGTCTCTCATATATCCTGGGACCACCATGGCTAAAACACCATTGCATATAACAAAATAAAGAAGTTGAGACCAAGACAGCAGAGAGGAAGGTGGCAGTGGAAAGAGAATGTTCCTCTCACACACACATAGTAATAAACCATCCACTCGACAGAGTCAGAGAGAAAATAAACGTCCCAAAGTTTGCTCTCAAGGATGCCATAGACATTCTCTGCATGTGCTTCAAAGGAGAAATAAATTCTAGACTCACAGGCCCTTCAAACTGAGGCCCAGCATCCTACCCTCTTGAGGTGATACATGGGATGTGGTCAGCAGCTCTTACTACACTCAACTCCATAGTTGATTAGGTACCACAATGGCAGGTGCCTTCGATTTCACATCAGGTATTAAACATTTTGCATGTCTACAGTGCATTGTAGATGATACCACTGTGCTAAGCAAACATTTAATAAATCTCATAAGCCCAGGGGGAAAGGTCAGTATTACTAGCCACATTTTACAGATGAAAAAAATGAGGCAAAAAGAGGGGAACTGGCTTGCTCAGGTTACGCAGTAAATCAGTGGCAAAAATGTAATTAGAATCTAGGAATCTCAAGTCTTAACCCTACACTAAACAATGCTGCTTTTTTAAAAGCAAACAAACAAACAAACAAACTTAATTGGTTCCCTGTAATGAGCTGTATTGCTTTGTTAGTCTAAAGATTGCAGTGGAGTCTTTACTGGTGCCTGGAGACCAAAGTGCTAGGAACTTAAGCAAATCAAAGTTATTATTATCTCCCTTACATGAGGCAATGCTTACACCATAGTACATTTCTCTAAATATAAAGCAGTTGGTACACTAGGGAACAGAGAAACAACCCAGTACCCTGAGGGATAGAGGCTGTTGGAAACAAACTACTGATAAACAACTGTATCAATCAAGAGGCAAGTTAGGCATGGTCTATGCTTAACAGTTATGTCAGGATTGGTACATCAGTGAGGGGTGTGGAAAAAAACCAACACATATGGGTTTGGAACCCAACAAAAACCCACAGTGTAGTTTCAGCAATGATGGAAAAGGGCTTCTGTCGACATAGACAATATCGTTCGGGGAGGTGTGTTCCTACACTGACAGAAAGACTCCTTCCATGGGCTGTGTCTATACTAGTGGGCTATGTCAGCATAGGATCTGTAGTGTAGACATAGCCTAGGGGGCTGTGCTGACATAGCTATACCATCACAGGCTAGGCTACGCAGTGTAGACATACCTAGACCTCGGAAGAGGTCAGAAGCAGCTTTGTTAACTTCTTCCCAAGGCCTCAGCCAACCCGGTTCTAAAGATGGGTACTGAAAACAGGGTGCTAGAAAGCTGGAAGTAGCAGCTGCAGAAAGCTCCGATTTTGCAGCAATAGCATAACTAGAGTGAAAGCAGACTACCTTGTTACTAGCTGTATCGCTCCTAAATCCCCTTCGGAAGCTCCCACTCCCAGCCCACCTTCCCTATGACTGCTCCTTGCGGTGTAATAGGCACTGTACTTCCTTGGCTGCCTGGCAAGCACTGCGGATACCACCCTGGGAGAGGGGAGAGCAGGGGAGATGGAGGGAGGGAAGGAACACCGTCAACCCGCGGTGCTCTCGCAGGGAGGCGCGGCTGGGCTGCCACACCCCGTGCACACGAGTCCCAGCTTCACAGCGAAGGCTGCAAACGCACAGCTCCGCTTGTCCCTCAGCCGCGGCCTGCAGCACTGCCCCACAGCAGCTCCTCCAGCCCCCAACCCCAGCCCCTGAGCGCAGCGGCCAATAGGCCCGAGGGACCGGAGCGGGGAGAGCCCGCGCCCCGGGGTCCAAGTGCGGGAGACGCGTCCCGCTGCCCCCCAGTACCTGGAGTCTCCGAAGGCGGAACAGGAGGTGAGCGGCGGCCCTGCGCGTCCCCCTCGGACACGGAGCAGCGGCGGCCTCCCGGCTCCCCAGCCGCGGGGGGCTCGAAGCAGGAGCCGGCGGCAGCCACCAGCACCTCCGACATGGGCGGCCGGCAAGGGGGGCCGAGGCGGCGGGAAGATCCGAAGCTGTCAGCAGCGGCCAGAGGCGGAAACGGCGCCGGCGGAAAGAGCCGAGCCTGGGGCGGAAAGAGCCGAGGGCAGACCGCCTGGGCGTCGCGCGCCTATCGCCCCCCGGCCCGGGCCTTCCCTAGAACAGTTCCACGGCGCATGCCCAGCGGCGGAGCGGGCTGCTCGGCACGGCGGCGCTTTACTAACACGGCGGCCCAGCCTGGCGGGGAAGGAAATAGCTGCCAGACGCCCGGAAGTGGAGGTCTCCATGGAGACTGTTCCGACGCGTTGCTATGGCTCTATGGCGGGGCGTAGCCGCCCAAGATGGAGCAGATCCCGGAGGAGGAGAGGTCCGGGGGGCCAGGGCCTGAAACCGGATCGGAGACCGGGCCTCAGCCGGAGTCCGGCTCCGAGCAGGGGCCCGAAGAATCCGAGTCCCAGCCTGGCCCGGCCTGCCTCGCCTGGAGCCCCCTGGAGGTGGCTGAGTGGGTTCGGCAGCTGGGCTTCCCTCAGTACGAGGTGAGGGGCAGGGGCAAGGAGGGCGGGGCCGGGAGCTAGCGGGGCGCTGCGCTGCGCGGCCAGCTGGGGGCTCGGAGAGGGGCGAGCTCGGACTGTTACTAACCCCACTCGCGGTGCCATCGCTTGGCGCTACCGGGCTGCGCAACCGCGGGCCCTCGCTGGAGAGAAATTCCCGCTTCCCTTGCTCGGCCTGGCAGCGCCCCTGAAGCTGGTATCAAGAGCACCCAGGATCTCTGCGTTCTTGGGAAACTCAGGGCAAGTTTCCAGCCCTGGTGGTGACGGAGAAGAGCTGGGAAGAGTAAAGCCAGCGTCCCCCAAAGGCTCAGAACCCAGAAGGGGGGGGGGAGCCATTATTTTTAAAGATCTCATTGCTTTTACGCCAGTCTCGTGATTGGGCAGCGGGGAGGCTGACAAATGTTGGTTTTTGAATGCTTGGGGTTGGCAGTACTGCTCACTGCTGTCTAGTGTTTCCATCTGATTTTCCTGCCAGGAGTGCTTTACAACTAACTGCATCACTGGCCGCAAACTCATCCACGTTAACTGCTCAAACCTGCCACAGATGGGCATAACGGACTTTGACCACATGAAGGTGAGTGCCACACACAGAGATGCCTTCCTCCATTAGGAGTGTAATTTCCCATCCCCTCTCCAAGTGTTCATGTTTGTTCTCTGCCTGCATCAAGATGTAACACTGCTCCAGCTCTGTTAATGATAATAGGAGGCTCTATATACTCATGCTCAATAGGACAACTAGAATCTGCCCAAGACCTGATGTTTGGATGGATGTGGTACACAGAATGCAACAATATTTTTCTCACAAGGACTGGGCACACTGTTTTGGCTGCAGTAAGAATCTTCCCGAAGCTTTATGTAAAACTCAAGATGAACCCTGACCCCAAACCTTTTATGAAGTTCAGAAAAGTTGTATTTTAAAAGAAAAATTATTTCCATGCCTTTATGCCCATCTGGTTTCCATCTAGGACCTGAGGCAGAAGGGCCACAAAGGAGAAAGAAAGCCTGCTGCGGCAGTACTTCCTGTATGTGCACAAGTAGGAAACAACAGAAATCTTGCCCAAACACTTGTTTGTTTGACAATTACAACCCAGCTTTGGAGACATAGTGATTCTTCACTGCATTGCACCAGTTTTGTGTGGTGTAATTCTTCTGAAGTCAATGGAAGTTCACTAATGTAAAAGTGGTGTAAGAGTGGAGAAGCAGGGTCAGGAAGTTTGGATCTGTACCTGCATTTCTGGGTGTTCAGTCAAACCTCCAGTGTTTTGCCCACTTATGTCCTACCACTTAATAAAGAGATGTGTATATGGGGGGGAAATGATCTACAAAATCCCATTTTTTAAAATCAACAAACTAGTCTTCACTAATTAAAACTGTACAAAAATCCCCATCTAAAGGATCCCAAAATCAGCTAATAAGGAAGGACCAGAAGGAATTTTTACTTGCTGCATTGTGGATGGACAGAGGCTTCCCCTTATGCAGCCTCACATGAAATGTTCCATGGTTCAAGGTAGGGTCCATATAGCTCCCAAATGGTCAGAGCCTTTCTAGAGGGTTCTGAGCTTATATGGAGTGCGTAGGCACGGCCCAACGGTAGGAATGTGTACTGATAATACTCAAAAGAGAACTTTGAGAGCTTTGAATGGAAGGCATCAGAGAACTGCAAATTGATGTTAAAGATTTTCAGCCTCCCTAATGAGATACTGTTTGTGACAAATACTATAGAAACTGACAGAAGCATGGAATATTCAAACACTACTGTATTAATGTTATATGTATCTTCATGGGCTTGCTAGTGATTGTATTCCTGGCTAAATGGGTCAGACAAGGAATGCTTCCTGCAGGAACTAAAATCTCTGGCCAGGGAGGGGATGAAATTAATTCTACTCCCCAATACCGGAACAAGTCTTTTGAAGTTTCACAGTCTCCTCACTGTGCCCTCCTCCCCCCAATAACACAGATTGGTTTGACCTGGTTCAAAAGGCCTAAAACAACAAAGGACTTGAAACTGTATAAAATATAAACTCTGGCCTAAAGAGAGGATCACTCACATGCTATCCAAGAATTGACAGGCATGTTGACTGTGCCCAAGAGTGACAGGTTCTGCTGTGGACCTGGAGTGGAAGTGGAAGGTAGATGACCACTTGCTAAGCCAGGCATGCATATAAACTGCTTGTTGTTGACTTTTTCTGAAACACTTTTTTTCTGAATAAATGGTACATTGTTTTATGAAAGCTGGCTGGTCACTGAATAACCCTGTCATTGCTGCTGAGAGAGCAGAACTGAACTGAAGTAAGACCGACTGAGATGATCATAATGAATTGCAGGAGTCTGCAGCCTAAGACCCCCATCTGGAGGGAGCAAATCATGGGATTTCACCCCAAGAAAGGTGATTCCTAAGACCTATGCGGAGCGCCTCTGAGGAGGCCACAAGGGGTCCAGATGTGCAGTTAACTCAGAAACTCTGATACTACTATCCCCATTTCACAACTTTGAAATAGGGTTGTGAGAGAGGGAAGAAGTTGCCCGGAGTCATGTAGCAAGTCTGAGGTATCCTGTCTCTATCTTGTACTTTAACCATCAGGCTCTTCTTTCCTCACTTTCAGTCCATGGCTGAGAAACTAGTATTGACTTAAATAATAACATTCAAGTGCTCCAGCAGGAGAAATGCAGTAAAAAGTTAACCTGGTAAAACATTAGCTATAATTGAATGTGACTATGTTTTCTGTATGCCCAACCAAAATACATTACCTAAACCAGCAGAGCCTTTAACAAAATAAGTTTTTTTAAGACACACATAGAATCATAGGACTGGAAGGGACCTCAAGTGGTCATCTAGTCCAGTCCCCTGCACTCATGGCAGGACTAAGTATTATCTAGACCATCCCTACAGGTGTTTCTCTAACCTGCTTTTAAAAATCCCCAATGATGGAGATTCCACAATCTCCCTGGACAGTTTATTTCAGTACTTAACTACCCTGACAGTAGGAAGTTTTTCCTAATGTCCAACCTAAACCCCCCTTGCTGCAATTTAAGCCCACTGCTTCTTGTCCTAGCCTCAGAGGTTAAGGAGATTAATTTGTCTCCCTCCTCCTTGTAACAACCTTTTATGTATTTGAGAACTGTTATCATACCCTTCTAAGTCTTCTCTTCTCCAGACTAAACACAGCCAATAGGTCCCTCATAGGTCATGTTTTCTAGATCTTTAATCATTTTTGTTGCTCTTCTCTGGACTTTCTTCAGTGTGTCCACATCTTTCCTGAAATGTGGCACCCAGTACCGTACACAATACTCCAGTTGAGGCCTAATCAGTGCGGAGTAGAGCAGAAGAATTACTTCTTGTGGCTTTCTTATAACACTCCTGCTAATACAGCCCAGAATGATGTTTGCTTTTTTTGCAACAGTGTTACAATGTTGATTCATATTTAGCTTGTGATCCACTAGGACCCCCAGATCCCTTTCTGCAGTACTCCTTCCTAGGCACTCATTTCCGATTTTGTACGTGTGCAACTGATTGTTCCTTCCTAAGTGAAGTACTTTGCATTTGTCCTTATTGAATTTAATCCTATTTATTTCAGACCATTTCTCCAGTTTGTCCAGGTCATTTTGAATTGTAATCCTATCCCCTAAAGTACTTGCAATCCCTCCCAGCTTGGTATCATCCGCAAACTATATAAGTGTACCCTCTATGCTATTATCTAAATCATTGATGAAGATATTGAATAGAACTGGACCCAGAACTGATCCTTGCAGGACCCCACTTTATATGCCCCTCTAGCTTGACTATGAGCCACTGATTACTCTCTGGGAAGGGTTTTCCAACCAGTTATGCACCCACCTTATTGCATCTCTGTCAAGGCTGGATCCCCACTTTGAACTTTAGGGTACAAATGTAGGGGCCTGCATGAAAACTTCTAAGCTTAACTACCAGCTTAGCTCTGGTTCTGCTGCCACCATTTCAATTTTTCCCTCCCTGGGAAGCCTTGAAAAGCCTTCACCAATTCCCTGGTGAATACAGATCCAAACCCCTTGGATTTTAAAACAAGGAGAAATTAACCATTCCCCCTCCTTCCTCTCACCAACTCCTGGTGAATACAGTTCCAACCCCCCTGGGATCTACAACAGGGAGAAATTAACCATCCCCCCTCCTTCCTCCCACCAACTCCTGGTGAATCAAGATCCAAACCCCTTGGATCTTAAAACAAGGAAAAATCAATCAGGTTCTTAAAAAGAAGGCTTTTAATTAAAGAAAAAGGTAAAAATCATCTCTGTAAAATTAGTATGGAAATTAACCTTACAGGGTAATCAAACTTAAAGAGCTCAGAGGACTCCCCTCTAGTCTTAGGTTCAAAGTACAGCAAACAAAGATAAACACTCTAGTAAAAGGTACATTTACAAGTTGAGAAAACAAAGGAAAACTAACACGCCTTGCCTGGCTATTTACTTACAAGTTTGAAATAGGAGAGACTTGTTTAGAAAGATGTGGAGAACCTGGATTGATGTCTGGTCCCTCTCAGTCCCGAGAACGAACACACTCCCAAACAAAGAACACAAACAAAAGCCTCCCGCCCCCAAGATTTGAAAGTATCTTGTCCCCTTATTGGTCCTTTAGGTCAGATGCCAGCCAGGTTACCTGAGCTTCTTAACCCTTTACAGGGAAAAGGATTTTGGAGTCTCTGGCCAGGAGGGATTTTATAGTACTGTACACAGGACAGCTGTTACCCTTCCCTTTATAGTTATGACAATCTCCATCTAGGTTGTATTTCCCTAGTTTGTTTATGAGAAGGTCATGTGAGACACTATCAAAACCCTTACTTAAGTCAAGATATACCACATCTACCACTTCCCCCTATTCACAAGGGTTGTGAACTGTCAAAGAAGGCTATTAGGTTGGTTTGACATGATTTGTTCTTGACAATTCCATGCTGACTGTCATTTGCCACCTTATTATCTTCTCGGGGTTTGCAACTTGATTGCTAAATCACCCCATTCCCATTACTTACATAAAGCTGAGCCCCTAGCTGTCTTCCTTTTCAGGGGTCTTAACTGAGCTTTTTATATAATCAAGTGAATAGAAAAAAGGACAGCGAGCCTGGATCTTGTGAGTTCTGGCTCTGCCACTGACTCTGTGTAACCTTGAACAAGTTTCTTAACCCAGATTTTTCAAAAGTGGGTATTTAAACATAGACATTTAATTCCATATTGTTAGGCACATAAGTGACCTGGGTTCCATATATGCGCATTGTGTGCTGCAGCTGTTTAAATCATTCAGCACCTCTGAAAATCATGTAACTGATTTAGATGCCTAACTTTAAACACCCGAGTTTGAAAATTTGGGCAACAACCTCTCTTTACATCAGTTACCCACCCATAAAATGGGTAAAATCCTTTCCCAATCTCATAGGGAGGCTGTGGGGATTGTTTGAAAAGGACTTTAAATCCATTAGGCATGATTCTTATTCTTTGACTGCATGTGTACATTGCCTTCTTTGTCACATAAAAAGCGGACTAGCTGCATCCTCATGAACTTCAAATGGGCCATAGGCTGCTTTTGCAGAGCCATAACAATTTTGTTTCATATCTTCATTATCCACGGTTGCCTCCATCACAGGGCATGAGCTGGAAATTCAAACAGTTTGCAGCTCACAAGCAACAAGAGATAAAATCTTTATGCACCATGGAAGGAATTTGAACATTGTGTTCTTTAGGCTATAAAGCACCAAGCATTTGGGCCAATCTTAACTCTTGACTGGCTGAACAGTTCTAACCCTTTAGTTCTACAAAAAGAACAGGAGTACTTGTGGCACCTTAGAGACTAACAAATTTATTAGAGCAAAATGAACTTGGGGTAATATTTTTAAAAGCACCTACGTGAGTTAGGAACCTGTGTCCCACAGATAGAGAGTGGAATGCAGGCGTTTTTGAGAACCCCACCCTTGGCCATTATCTTCCTGCTTTCCTTTGTTATTACTGAAGACACACAGATTCAGCTCTTAGCTATACTGTTACAAATTGAAAATCACGCCACTGAGTACAAAGGAGCGATGCTGGTATAGCCAAGAGCAGAATCTGACCCACGTAGGTTTTTCACTGAGTCTCCTCTCTGAACCTAACCCAGTTTCTGATTGATGCTGCAGTGAGGCTATAATCCTGTGTATATGACACTCAGACACCACAGCAAGCCTGTATGTAACCAAAACCCGGCTACTTGCTAGAAGTGATTATGAGAGCACCAGTTGAACTGTAGAACCTTACTGTTCAAGCCTTTTACAGTTTACAAGAAGTGGAATGTTAGTGGTGAAGTCCTGTTGAAGGGATTGCATTAGGGCTGGGGGTTTGCTGGAGTTTCTCCAGGTTGCTGCTGGTTTTGTTCTAGTTGTATTGTTATTTTAAATCATATCAAAGGTACCCAGAGTACCAGGTAGAAGACCCTAACAGCCTCCCACTTGAAACTGCACGATGGGATGTGGTTTAGCAAATAGTAAAACTCATTAGAAACATGAAAGGTGAATTGATCAAGGTTTTAAAAGACAAGATTTATATTCTGAAAAGTGACTATATTAAAAATTATAGTCAGGCTCCTCCCACTGATGGTTCCAGATCCAGCTAGCTCAGGTTACAAGTCAGATAATTTTTCTAGTGAGCAGTGCCACTGCTGATCCATCTGGGCCTTTCTGCCTCTTGTATTCTCATCAGTAATAAAATTTCTGCAGACACAATTTAGCAGACAGTGTTGATGATGCTGTAGTAGGCAGAGAAGAAAGAATCCCGCTCACTCACCCATAGCTGTGTTTGCTCTGCAAGCGCTAATAGTAGTAAAAAAAAAAAAAAAAAAATCTGTTTGTGGCAAAAAAGGCAGCAGCTCTGACTCTAACACACAGTAAATCCCTGGAGTAATCAGAATGTGCTGTTTTTACATAATCTCTTTTCTAACCATAACTGCACATTGGACTCATCTTGCCAGATCACTCTCCAGCTCCTACATTATGGAAAGGAAAACATTCTGAAACGAGAAACGGCAGAAGTTCTTTTCTGTGCAGCTCTACACTACAGAGCTCTATCAGTGTAGCCACCACACTAAGAATAGGCTCCCTTATGTTTCCTCTTGCATTTCAGGAGATTTCATGGCATGTGCGAGAGCTGCTGGGGATTGAGGAGCCTCTCTGGAGCAGAAGCATTGCCCTCCCTTACAGGGACAACCTGGGCTTGTTTCTAGAACACAAAGCCCCAACTGGTGCAAAAGCTGATGCCCTCACCTTCTCTCAGTTTGTCCAAGAAGCAGGATTAGAGCCATATGCTACAATTCCACCTTTGTAAAAAGCCCAGACTGCTGTGAAAGCAGACACCCTCACCTTCTTTGTTCAAGAAGCTACAATTCCATCCTCTCCAGATTAAAGAAAGGCACATCGATACTGTGATTTGTTTAGTGCTGACAATATGCTCAGCCATGCACAGTCCCTCCCTTGAACACGCTTGCCATTTAAACTTCTACTCCTAAAGAAGCCCCTCTGGGATATTGCCAGGTGCTGAACTCATTAGTTCAGTTACATTATCCTAAAGGTTCCCTTTTTCCCCATTGCAGGAGCTCTGTGAGGCTCAGTCATGTCTAAATACCTATCAACTGCTGCTACTTCACATGTTATCACCTAGACCATAGATAAATCTTAATCACCTTTCACTGAAACCCGCTTTCCTCAAGCTCAGGTGATAGATTATACGGCTTTTCCCCAAACTCTAGTCTTTGCCATTACAGATCCAGCTGACCTCATTCACTGCTCCCACACACAGAAATAAGTTTAAAGAGTTAAGTGATGTATATAATAATTTCCTTATGATATAGTGCCTTGTGTTGTAAAGGATCTCAAGATGCTCTACAAACTATATAATGCGGGAATCCCTTTCCTCATGGAGAGAAGTATCATCCAATCTTTTACATGGTTAGGATTTTGGTTTTACATCTCATCCTACACTTTCAGGTCTCATCAACACTTTCAGCAGCAAGGCATCTCCTGGCACTATGATTAAGTGGTGGTTCAATCCTGACTGAAAGGAAAAAATGCTTCCTACTGAATCATCACTACCATTTTCTGCAGCAGCAGCAGCAGGGATTTCCTTGATCCCCAGTCCAAATAGCGAACAGGTACAATCCTCTTTAGTGTGTGAGATCTTATTAGTTCAAAACCCAATGTGGTGGGACTGCAGCCACTGTAAGGCTGCTCTCCTGCTTACCTGTCAAAAATGCTACAGAAAGTGAATGTGCCCAACACTCTGAATTGAGGTCTTAGGACAAAATGCCATTTTAATAAGTGAGCTTGGATTGAAATAAAGCAGTTATCTGGCAGAGTGCTAACTTCCCAGGCAAGCAGGTTTAATAGAAAACCAAAACAAACAAAAGCATGCACTGATTAATGTTACTGTAAACATTTAAAGAGCAAGCAGCGCAAATTCCCACTTTTTCCTCATCTCGCTCTGGGACAGACAGTCATCACTGTTAGGTTCCAGGACTGTTCAGTAACAGCCAGGCTTGTTGGCCCACTGACTCCAATACTTTGTTGAACAGTGACCCTTTCCAGAGAGAGGACTCAGAGCTACCACATGTAAAAGTGGGAGACCCCAAAGATTTTAGCAGTAGCCAACTCATGTTCTGTGAAGGTGTTACCAAGACCTATATGTGGCCACAAGATAGGCAAGACTGCAGATGGTGTGACAAAGCTCTGTCCTTGTCTCAGTGGGTCCCACGCTTTCTGGCGGATTTCGCTAGCCTCAGAGGCTCACTGTGACCCCCTCCCCCCGTAGCCCTTCTCTCTCTAGAGGCAAGGGTCACAGCCTACTGAGCCATTTTCATCATAAGCCAGCAAGGGAGGTGAGGAGAAGTAACCCTCCTTCGCACAGTCTCTGTTGTCTCCCAGTCTCACTGATTAATCGGGGAGGCCGGGCCCACCCTCTACTCCAGGCTCCAGCCCAGGAACCCTAATACAGTAACTCGTCACTTAACGCTGTAGTTATGTTCCTGAAAAATGTGATTTTAAGCGAAACAATGTTAAGCGCATCCAATTTCCCCATAAGAATTAATGTAAATGAGGGGGTTAGGTTCCAGGGAAATTTTTTTCACCAGACAAAAGACATATATATATAAAATTTATTTATTTAGTCTGGTGAAAAAAATTACACACATATATACATATACAAACATATATATATACACACACACACACACACACACACACACACACAGTATAAGTTTTAAACAAACAATTTAATACTGGTACACAGTGATGATGATTGTGAAGCTTGGTTGAGGTGGAGGAGTCAGAAGGTGGGATATTTCCCTTACTGCTAAATGATGAACTAGCAATTGGCTGAGCCCTCAAGGTTAACTCTCTCTCTACACAAGGCAGCAGGAATGGAGGGAGATATGCACATTTCCCTTAAGTACACTGCCTTGTTAATTAGATCAGCTTGCTGATAGGCAGCTGCTGCAAGCTCCCTCTGTCCTGAGTCCTGGTCTGTCCCCCCTGCTCCAGAAGATGGGGTAAGTGGGGTGCAAGAGCAGGGAAGAGGGGGACACCCTGACATTAGCCCCACTCTTCCTTCCCTCCCCCCTGCACAGCAAGCAGGAGTCTCGGGGAGCAGCTCCAAGGCAGAGGGCAGGAGCAGCACATGGCAGTGGGGGGAGGGACACAGCTGAACTGCAGGCAGCTGCTGCACAGGTAACTTAGGGGAGTGGGGAGCTGATAGGGGGCTGCCCGTTCACCCTGGTTCCAAGCCCCCACCAGCTAGCTGCAACGGGCTGCTCTTCCTGCAAGCAGTGGACAAAGCAGGCGGCTGTGACATTAGAAGGGAGCATTACACAACTTTAAATGAGCACGTTCCCTAATTGATTAGCAACGTAACAACAAAACAATGTTAACTGGGACGACTTTAAGTGAGGAGTTACTGTAGTAGCAGCGATGGTAGCTGACTTTTTGGAAATAGGACGTGTGCAATTCCCTGGGCTACTTCCCCACAGCAGCCCCCACTCAATATCTCCTTCACCGTTACCTCAGGGTCTCCTTCTTTGCACCTGATATGGATTTTTAATGCTTAGTTCCTCCAACAGCTCCTGACACACACACCTAACTTATTGACTGGGAAGCTTTTAGCTAGTTTCATCCAGCCCCTAACTGGCTTCAGGTGTCCCAATCAACCTAGCTATCTTCCCTGCCTTCTAGAAATATCTTAATTGGCCCCAGGTGTCTTAATTGACCTGGAGCAGCTGCCATTTACTTACCCTAGTAACAGGGATTTGTTTAGCCTGGGGCTAATATATCTGTCTCTCCCTACTTTTCTATAGCCATCTGGCCTTGCCCCATCAAAAGGGATACAAGTTGGGCAGCTTGCCGGTATGTCAGAATTATGAGTCAAGAATGCTATTCATTTTCACTGTTTTAATTTGCCCACTACTTTGCAGTTGGTTTGTGTTGTGGATGATGGTCAGGTAAAGGTTTACATGCCATTCCAGCTTTATCCTTTCCACTGCAGGACAAAGTCCTCACCGTACATTCCTCCACCACGCACAACCATATGGATCCTACAATGGGAACTGGTAGGAAAGGGGTCTTAATCTCTGCCACAGTTCTCTTCAGCATTAAACCTTAGCAAAGCAGTTCCATCCCTGGAGGTTTGGAATCACACTGTCGTTATACTGTATGAAGCTTGAGAATCAGTGTTAGGAACATCTCCTGATCTTTTTTCCAAGTCACATCAATAGCAGTTGTGGGTGGACATTGACTCATGACCCAGCACCATACTTGGATCTGCTGCGGCAGAAAGAGAAGACATTCTGCTGCCAGAGGCCACTGCTGGCCATCCCTCCACTCTTTGCAAGCAAAACTCCAAAGGAGGTACAGTACAAAAAAGTAAGATGGTTCTGGAGAAGCACACTCCTTGCTAGGAGCTGACTGAAGGGAGACTCCTTCATTTGTACAGTTGTCAGGTCAAACCAGGGGAAGGTGCTGGGAAGAGAAAACAGGCTGTATTATTTATGGGCAACAGCTAGCAGTTCTATACCTGTGATTTAACAAGATGGCTTTCTTTGGTCTAAGTCCTCTGTCTTAGCCCGTTGAGAAAGCAACGTGATTCAGAACCTTGTGTTCTTTGGACAAACCGCCCACAATGAGCAAAACTCACTGTGGTATTAATGGGATGATTTTGCACAAACTGGACTTAATGGACCTCCTGCATACCCATAAACAAACGTATCCATCAGACCAGCCCCAAAGCAAGAGTGTCAGTGCCTTGCCATTGGATCGTCTTCCACTATCCATAAGAACAGTCCACTCCAGCATGACCCTCCAGCTATCTCTATATATGTTTGTACTATGCCCATCACAATGTGGCCCTGATCCTGATAGGGGCCTCTGGATGATACTGCATTACAACTAATCAAACAATAATGCAGAAAACAGAATTAGTGGGGAGGGATGGCTCAAGAATTGGTAATGAGTTATCTAGTACTCAGTTCAAATCAAGCCTTCACTGGTGGTGACCAAAAGCATTATCACATGTGACCCATGGATCTCTTGGCACCCGCTGACAGAGGGCACAGGGGTACACATAAGGTTTTACAAGGGTTCCTTGGAGTAGATAACTGCATAATTCGCAAGAAGGGTTCACTGAAGGGTGGCATATGAGGTCTCTACCAAGAGCCGGTAGCCCACTGGTCAACATAATCATTGTGAAATGTATGTATCTTTACTGAAAATTATGTTCGTCAGGTTTGGGAGTTAAGGCAGGTCACCAGGAGGTGAGAAACCTCTGACATGTTCCTTCCAGGCAGGAGATAATAGATGTTTCTCTCTCTTTCCGGGCACACTGAGCCACCTGCCACACAAGAGAGAAAGAAAGGGGAAAAAAATCGATAGGAAAACCCAATGAGCGGGAGGGTGTGTCCTATTTATGAATGAAGACAAAGCATAAGAATGATATCTTTTGTGGGAGCAAAAAGACACACACAGGTTTCTTCATGTAGAAGGCACACTAACAGTGTTTTTGTCTTATGAAAAGGGGGGTCACAGCCAGCCTGGCTGTAAAGCACTGTGAGAAGGATTTCGGGGTAAGCAACATTCTACAAGACATGAGAATATCTTGCTAATTATCTCTAGAATGCATGTTATAATTTTATTTTATATATAAGCATTTGTTTTCAATATTTCTACTTGCTATTACTTGAATCTCTATGTTTTATTAAATAAAGTGAGATTTGCTTATAGTAAAATCAAGTACAAGTACTGTGTGTTAAGCAGAACCATGATCTGAGGTGGAACTGATGAGCTGGGTTGTACTGTTTCTTTGGAAGCAGCCAATCTGTGAATGCTGTAAGTGTCCAGTGGAACAGGGGCTGGACACTCCGGGGAAACATTCGGAGGGCTCGAGGGCTGGCATGTCCCAATCACTAACCTGCAGAGTGACAGTGGGGCCTGTGAGACCTAGAGGGAAGTGTTTGCATTGCCCATGGAGTTGGAGGACTGGCCTATGGCTTCCTCACACTGACTAAGGGCAGGTGATAGAGAGGTGCCTCAGAACTGTGGGTACCACCGGGAAGTGACACACCATCCGACAACTGGTCAGTGCCCTATATGAAATATGCTGGGATCTCAGATTGGTTCCTAGTGGACAGATCTTCTCGCATATGGCTTTTGACAGCACAAACAATTAATCAGATGTCAGGTAAGTGATGTAGCCACTCTATCATGGCAACATGATCTGGAGACATCAAGCGCATCCATCCACTTATCAAAATGATAAAGAGGGCTGCCCGTAACCAGATGGTACTCTGTTTGTTCTGGACAGATGACCACATAAGAAAAACCACCCGACAAATTAGCCCCCTTTTTGGCAGTCTCTGCAGAGAGGTCAAGCACTGAGTGGGCCCTGGAGACTGAACTCCCCTCTCCCTCCTAGCACTTGTCCCTCAAAGGCACATTGGGAGTGAGAAGGAAACTAGTTTTGCCACTGCACCTGCTCTGGGGGGATAAAAAACAGTTCTCAGACTCTGGGTCTGTTCATTTAGCAACTTCCACCAACATTAAATTTAACTTAAATTTTTTAAACAAAAACACAAAATTGGTGGGAGCAGGCCAGAAGCTCCACAAGATTAAAGCCATACAAGGGGGCAGTGGTAAAGCTTTCCGGCTGTATAGCATTGTCGGAGGACTACAAAGCACTTTACAAATAAATAAAGCCTCACACCTTCCTCCCCCCATGAATTAGGTGAGGATTAACCTCATTTTACAGATGGGAAACTGAGACAGAGAAAGGAAGTGACATCCCAAGTTCATACAGGAAGTCTGTGACAGACAGAAAAAATGAACCTAGGTCTCCTGACACCCCATTCTCTTCTCTAACTCTGAGTCTGGCTGCTTAAAAAGGATAAAGGAACATTGTTCATCATTTTCATTCAAAACCCAATTATAACTATATGGTGGCATTGGCAGGCTGTAGTCATGAGGCACCGCACAGGGAGGGACGATATTCTCCAGACTGCTAGTGTAGGTGGTGGTTCTTTAACAAGAAGCAGGGGGGGACATTAAAACCAAAAGTTTTGCTGAGCACTGGGAATGAAACAGGAGAAGGAGCGGGAGTGCAAGGCCAGCAGCAGGAGCTACTAGACAGAGTAGAAATTATGTACTTATCTTGGGAGATCTTAAGAATTACAGACAAATGAACCACACTTCAGTACCAGTAAACTGGTTTAAATGACAGTTAAAAAGAACTATAAAAGACCTACATTAACATGATATGTTAGGCCTAAACCAACACAACTTCTGTAAAGAAAAATCATGCCTTTCTAAAGTTCTTTGAATGTATCAACAAAACTGTAGATGTGGATGACTCGGCTAACAATTCATTTGTGCTTCCAAAACCCTTCAATGAAGTCGCCTTAAATTAGAATCACAGGTTAAAATTCTGTCATGGATCAGAGAATGGTGAAGAGACAGGAAAGAGTACAAATATATGATCAATTTTCACCATGCCAAAAATAGGATGCCCTAAGTTTCCATGCTGGAGCCAGTGCTTAGTATATTTATCAGTGATCTGTAAGAGGAACAAACAGCAAGCTGGCAACATTTGCAAATGACATGAAATTATTTTGGTTAGTCAACATTAGAAATGACTCAGTAATTTCAGAAGGAGCTCGCAAAGCTGAGTGAATAGTAACATCATGGCAGAGGAAATCCAGTGTTGACAAATGCAAGATAATGCACACAGGAAAGAGTAATATGAACTACTCAACGTTGCTGGGTTCTAAATTACCTGTAACCACTCAGGAAAAACATTTCTGCTGTATGTGCAGTGGCCATAGAGCAAACAATGTTAGTTTGCATAAATAATAGAATGGAAAATAATGTTGACAATATTTAATGCCAGTTTCATAACAACATTGTAATAAATCAATGATACACCCTCACCCAGAATACTCTGTTCAGTTCTGGTCTTTCCATCTAAAGGAGAAAATATAGCAGAAATAGAAGGGGTTTCAAAGATAAGCAATGAAAGATTGAAAGGCTTGGAAAGATTTCTGTGTAAAGAGAGATTGATAATATGGGGACTGTCTGGTTTAGCCACAGAAGGGACATGACAGAGGTATATAAAATATTGGACAGCCTAGAGATGGTGAATCATGTCCTCTCACATAAGAACAAAGCGACATTTGATGAAATTGGAAGGCCACAAATTACAAATCAATAAAAGGATTTTTTTTTTAAATGATGCATACTTAACCTGTAGGACTCAGTGCCACAAAATAGCATTGATGCCAAGAGCGTCATAGGATTCAAAACAGGATTGGACACTTAGATGGCTAAGAACAGCCCCAGTTACATTAGATGTTTTTTCCCTCCCTCTCTCTCATTTATTTATTTAAAGGAAGGGATATAAGCCTGCCTGCTTCAGAGCACTGAATGAGAGGTTAGAAAGAAACTCTCTCTATGGACAGATAACTCATAGTGAAAAACTGAGACTATTCTTGAACCTTCTCTCAGGCATTTGGTATTGGCCACTGTCAAAGACAGGATAGTGGACTAGAAGGCCCATCAGTCTGGGCTGTCTAGTATGGACATTCCTGTGTTTTATCGTTTTACACCAAGTTGCACAACTGGAATAGGTCCTACATATCCCCATTGAGTAAATTCTTATCTCTAAAAACCAGAATAGAGAGGCTGGGGGCTCAGAGTGAGATACTGAGGTATTCAATGGATGGATTTCAGGCTGCTTGAGAATTGCCAGTATATTGGACTTTGGGCTGTCCATCCCTTATCACACAGGGTAACATGTTCAAAAGTGCCAAAGTCCCATTTTCAAAAATGACTTAGGAACTTGGGGGCCAAGTCTCATTAAAATCAATAAGACTTCGGTGCTTTTGAAAATTGACCCAGCACTCACTGGTGCATGACACGAAGTGAGGAGGGCGTGTACCGTATTCTTCCTCTGCAATAGGAAGACTCCTAGCTTTCAAATCCTGGGATGTGGCAAAGGTTCAGGGAGGATGGCCAAGTAGAAACATTTGAAGTTTGGCACTTTACTTACTCCTCTTGAGTCAGGGAGGAGACAAAAGTTTGGTTGACAAAGTTCCCACACACAAACCGTGGGCAAGAGGTCTTCTGCTCTGTACAGATGGGGCAGTGCTCAGGGAAACATACATCATTCAGTAACTTCAGTGCGTGCTGGTGGGGCAGGTGCCGCCACATACAGCTGTTCAGGGCTGCATAGAAAACAGCCTCCAACCACTTGCCAGTGACAGCAATTCTCTCTGCACAACAATCAGAGAACAAATGTTGTCAGTTACCACTACACATACTGATGTGAAGGAAACAGCAGAGATTTTTTAATGTCTCTTCCTCTCTTGTTCCCTATCGAGAAGGGTCAACGTGGCAACAGCACTGCAATGTGCTTATTCACAGGCCAAGGAGGAGAGGCTCAAATCCAGTAAGTAATAAATAATAATAATATACTAGCTTATACCCGTCTAGCATGTAAAGCACTTTGCACTGAAATAAGCTGTGTATAAAAGGACCACTCACCCACTGCAGCTGTCCCTGTGGTGGAAAACAACGGCTAACAGTTTAGGACAGGAAGTTAAGAGGAATACCATATCCAGGTGAAGAGATGGGAGACTCTAGGGGTGGCAAGGCAATTCCCAAGTTGGAATTTAGTCAGGGTTGACACCAAAATACTGACTTGGTCTTGATCTACACTCCGTCAGAAGGTCTCCCAGCTCCTGTTCCTGGCTTTCCCATCTGAGAGTGCCAAGGCTCCTGCTAGCTCACTGAAGGAAATGATGGCTCTCAGGAGAGTCAGAAAAGAGTTCCAGAGGCATACAGCATACACTATACACATGGAGAGAGGTCTTCTCCACAGTAATTGTCCTGACTAACAGTGGGGCACTGAAACACCTGCAAACTAACAAAATTAGACAAGTCAGAGATGGAAAAGATCTCTGGGGGTCACTTACTCCATCCCCCTGCCCATGCAGGATTGGTCCCCACTAGATATTAATTCTATGTTTTGTTCAGTCTAGTTTTATCTAGCCAGTGACAGCACCGCCAGCATTTTTATTAGGAGGTTTTTCTTCCATATTCTGCATTTCCAAACCATTATTCTCATTCAGTGCTGCTCAGATGAGATAGAAACTGACTAGCTATTACTCCATACCCAGCCCTGTTCATGACTCTTACTGGGACTAGGACAGGCTCAGAATAGTGTGAATGTCAAGCAAAGACATTGTTTCTAACTCCACAGGAAAATGCCTGCAAAGTGAGGAGAAATACATTTACCTTTGGGGCTACAGGGACAGGTAGCCTGTATAACAATAGGGTCTTGGAGTGCAGCTATGATTGTCCCATTTGTCCCCCACATATTCTCTAAGTTTCTGCTAGTGCAGTGGTACTGTGGCCTCAGGATGGCACTGTAGGAAAGGAGTTGCTTCAACCTGAAAGCAAAGTCAGTCAAATAACTCAGAGAGGTATCTAGTGCCTAGAGAGTGGCACACCAAATGAGAATAAAAGTATATTTCTATAATACCATTCATTCCAAACTCTGTTTACAGCATCACTGAAATGCAGCCACCTCTGGGGTGCAAAGAAAGCAACCAGCCATTGCACTTGACAACATACAGGGATAAGGATAAATGTTATAGCCAGACACAAAGGCAAATCTCTGCTCTTAGGGTAAGTGCCAGGGATGGTCAATACCCACACAGCAGATGGGACCTTAAATGTTTAAGATCCTGTCTGAAAGAACCACATGCAGTAAAGTGCAGGGCACCAAATACACTAGTCAGAGGAGGCTGAGTCAATGCTGCTAGGATTCTAATCTGAGCATGTTAGAGCTGGGACATTTCACAGAACAGCTGGGACTTTAGCAGTTTTGTTTTGTTTTTTGAAGGAAGGGAAGAAGTGAGTCTGCTACATCCTGGTCCAATATTGATAGATCTTCCACCGACTGGGATCTGGCCCTTAATCCTTCCCTACTTTGGTAAAGTAACTTCCATATCCTGCAGAATAATAGAAGCCTAAGAGAAGGACTGGGTGGCTCTGGAGGTCAGTAATAGGACATTCGCTTTTCACTGCTACAGTCCTGGTTTAAATCCAGCCCATCTCAGTAGTTACTGAAGGGTGTTCCCAGGAAATGGCTGTTTAGCAGCCTGTGTAAAATGAGATTGTAGGTCTCAGCACTGTTCCTAGTGTAGATGTCTACAGCACAAAGAACCTTGTTACATTTGTCCCCTTGTTAGCCATCTCAGCAGAGCGGCCAAGAACTGAATGGTCCACAGAGACTGAACCTCTCCCAATAGTGTCACCCTAAACATTCAAAAATCCTAAGTCAGCCCCCCCCCCCCCCAATTATGAAGTTAATTTAAAAAAATCAGGAATTTGTTTTATATAATACTTCACTTCTATAATGCTACTTTTTATTTCTGGCCTTCTGGATTTTGACCCCTTAGGGTGCATTCAAAACGTTTCAAGCTTTTCTCCTCAACCATGAGAGCTAGAAACTTACTTTTTTAAAAAATAAAAGCTGAAATTCTCATGTATTCACGTGACTCCCAAGGCAGGGGCTTTAAGAAAACCACCAGATACTGCGAGACTTGTGATAAAATCATGAGAGCTGGCAACACTGCAGCCCCCATGCCAGGTCAGGCACATTGGCAGTGCTGGCACTGTACTTGCCTGATGTGTGGACAAATCAGGGGATTTAGTGTGCTGGGCTGTCAAACCAGCACTGGTGCAATCAATACTACCTGGGCAGCGGGACAGCAGTGACCAGGCTGTACACAATGCAGGGTTCCCGGAGAGCAGCCTGAATTCCTGAGCAGATGTGCTGTAGATGAGATGGGAGGCAACAAAGAAACACAATGTCGGCCCAGGCCACGAGCTGGCCATTGTCATAAAAACAATCGACTCCCAGCTGCTGGAACTCTGCTAGGGAAGACAAACAGAAAAGGCAATCATTACCTCAGCTCCAAGAGGTCAGGAGCAGCAGCCAGTTAGCCTGCAACATCCACACTTGTGTAGGGTAGGGTCATGATGGTGTTTGCTCTCAGGCACACCTTGGTAAGGGGTGAGAAGCATGCATCACCCCAGCTCATAATGGGGCAATCCAGCTCCTCTCACCAGGTGGCCCTTAAGAGCTTAATTAGCAGCTACCCATTAACATTATTGATGCACAGCCCATGGTAGCCAGGTTACAGAGAAATGAGCCTCTGCGCTTGGAATAAATAGTCAGAAAATGTGGTTGTCTGGCACCATTTAATGAATATTGATTAAAACTTTAACTGAAGCAATCAGGATCTGGCTGATTTTCAAGATCTATAAAAAGCCATTTAATAACTCCCCCTCCCTCTCTGCCCCTTGAGAGGATTTTATTGTTGTAAGCATCTCCCTCCAGAACAGTTATCCTCTGTTCATCTTGGTTTATGTAACAGCTTTATGTGGCATTTGACATTTTGCATGCAATTACGATCTATAACGTAGTACAAGCACTCAATCCACCCCTTTTCACTTTGTATTTTAACATTTTGGAGTAAAGAGAGAAAGGAGCATCTTGTGCTACTGACCCTACAGCCACAGGCCGAGGAGAGTCCCTGGCAGTAGTGGCTTTTCAGATCAATATGGATATTGATTTGGAGAGCTATTTTAGCCATCAAGTGAATATTTAATGCATAGGTCAGTTGGCGTTGCAGCCACTGAGCAATGACGTTAAAAATTGCTGGGGGGGAATTTAGAGTAGGGCAGCAAAAACAGTTAAGAGACTGATGGGACTGAGTTATGAGGAAAGATTAAAGGAGCAAAATATGTATCACTTTTCCAAATGATGGCTAAAGTGGGGGATACAATAAATCTCTAGAAATATTTGAAGGCTGTAAATCCCAAGGAGGAGATGAGTTGTTTAGGGTGCTCTAACGAGGTATGATTGGAATAATGGAATGAAATTAAAAAAGGAAGGAAAATATAGAATTATCAACATTTCCTAATGCTGAAACGTAACAGCCCGTGGAATAGACTTTGGAAGGAAAAGGGTAAAAACTCCATTGATTGGGTCTAGGGCTGGTCAAGACGTTTACATCAAAATGGTTTTTGATGGAAAATTGGGTTCAGCTAAACAAAGTTTCCCACAAAAAGTGTCTGCTTCCTGCTGAAAGCATTGAGCTTTCATTTTTTGACAAAGTCAAAAGTTCTCTGTGGAAAAAAAATTCTGACCAACTCGAGTTGGGACACTGAAAGTGAGACCAGCCAAAGCAGGAGTGAACACACTATATGCGTCTTGCAGTGGCAGTGGTGCCTAGGTTAGATATGCTAGGTCTTTTCCTGTTCAAATTCCCTTGATTCACTAACGCTTACACAGAGTCTCTGGCCTCCTGGTGGAGATGTGGATATTCTGAGCCGAAATGTCACTCAGCTCCAGTAGTGCCCTGGCCAGCTGCTTTCCAATGTGGCCTCCACCAATAATCCCAACCTTCAGGCCTTCACTGCCCATGGATTCCTTGGAGGAAATCAGTGAAACCTTCCCACTCGCTTTCTGCCTGAGAAATGACACACAGAGCTGACATCACTCCTCCAGGAACAAAAATGTATCCATTACCCCGAAACTGCACTATACTGTCCTCCTTAGGAAAAAGACACTGACCAGATTTTCCTGAAAGGAGAGAAGACTTGTCCCATGTTTTAAAGGGTCAGTGCTATGTATTCATTCCCATTTTTAAAACATAAATCCTAGCACCAGCTAGCCCAACCTCCAGCTATTCCTTTCCAAGATCTAAAATTCACAATGATCAACATCTATATTCACCTTAGATCCGCTGCTGGGTACCCACATCACCATAATCCAATCCTGCCCCACTTCTTAATTACGCCATACAACAAATAACCTCATCCATCCCTTATTATGTCCTCTCCTCAAATGCCCATGAAGAAAAGGGGAGTTTTGCAGCATGGACAGAAGGGTTACAGATTTCTAGTAGGAATGGAAGTGGATTCCAGACCTGAGAGGCCCTCAAAGACACCTTGCTAGCAGCTCCTTCTCTTCTTTAACAAGGGGCTACAACTCAAGTCCTAGTGACCACACGTGCATTAATATGGCATGGGGAGAGGGGTGCCCCTTAGGTAATATGAGCACAAACCATTTAAGGCTCTAAAGGGCAAAACCAACACCTTTAATTCCACCCACTGGCAGCCAGTGCAGCTCACAGAGCACTGGAGTTATTACTCCCTGCGCAAAGCTCCCCATTATATTTTGAATTAACCACAGCTTCTGAGTGGTCTCACAGTATAGCTCCAAGTGATCTAACCCTGAGATGACAGAGACACAGAGAGACTTAAGATCCACATCCCAAGGAATAGAGGGTCCTGTGGCACCTTTGAGACTAACAGAAGTATTGGGAGCATAAGCTTTCATGGGTAAGAACCTCACTTCTTCAGATGCAAGTAATGGAAATCTCCAGAGGCAGGTATAAATCAGTATGGAGATAACGAGGTTAGTTCAATCAGGGACTCTGTTGCTTTTTACAGATTCAGACTAATGGCTACCCCTCTGATACTTGATCCCAAAGGAATGGTCACACTCACCTTAGCCAGCACAGACAGGGAAACTCACAGGCTCAGGGGACTGGGAATGAGATATGGAGTCTCCTACCTCCAGGGCACCCAGCCAGATAGTAACCAATACACATCATTGCACTCTGAGGACTGTTCCATGACCCACGTTGAATCAGCTGGGGGTCTTGTTCTCGTGAAAAGGGCATCCACATCATAAAATATACCACCACATCTGGAACTAACTGGCTTCTTGTTGACAATCTTAGTCAAAGACCAAATGGGTCACTGAGGCTGAACTCTTCTCTCACTCCTCTGATTTCCACCAGGGGAGAACTGAGGTCTGTTGGTAAGGGGAAGTTTGCCAGTAGCTGCCCTTTTTCTGGGGCTAAATAGAGGCCTTCAGTCTCCAGGCCTGTCAAGCCAGCTCCTTTCATCAATACTGAGAAACATCAAAGGAAAGGATGCTTATTTCAGCCTTACCTGACGGCATGGAGCAGCTTGCAGAAGAAGACAGCATGGGCACATGCATTCACCATCAGCCCCTTGCAGCGGCTTCTCAAACACAGCAAGGGCTGCTCACTTTCTTCCACCGCATGCTCAGACTGAAAGGACTTCAAATTCACCATGATATCCGACATCGTGGCCCCGCATGAGAACCTTCAGCAATGAGCAGCAGTTAGAAGAGTGGCCCAGCATCCATCAGTTTGACATTGCAGCCAATCCCCAGCTCCTCCCACAGAGCAGGGGTAGCCAATATACACCTAGTTCTACTTCAACAACATGACACACATTACCAGTAGTAAGGAGGAGCAGAAAGATCCCAGCATGGGAAGCAGCAGAGCCTTTGAGATCAAGCATTGCATGCTGGGATTATTGTTTCCATGGAGCTGCAATCTAATTCATTCTATGAAGTATAGCTGTGGCTGACAACAACTGGCAAGCTGCTGACACAGCACTTGGAAGGGCACTGTTTGGGCTGCTCTGCTCCTGAGCTACAAGTAATATGAAAACTAGAGCCAAGGTGAGCGACTCCAGTTTCCAAGTATTACGTTTTTCATTCATCACCAGTCTGAGTTTTGTCAGCATTGTGTGCCCCACTTTCCCTCCCAAGCCTCTCAGGGAATGTGCAGCTCTCTTCCTTCCTTCTGTATCCCTCCCCTCAGCATGAGCAGCTGAACAGCTTTTAGGTCTCAGAATAGAGCCTGGTATTTTTGTTGCCTGGGGTCAGAGCCTCACCAGAGCCACCGGGGGTTTCCACAGGAATAGCATTCAGTCTCACTGCAGAGCACATCACAACACAAACCCAGGACACTGTAAGCTTGGGCCCTCTGGTGGTTCCCAATTTTAGACAAAGTTCTGAGCACCCTTGACTCCAAGTGAAATGAAAGTGCTCATCCTCCAGGCTCGGACCCATATCAGGAAGTCACCATTTCAGTTCATTTGACAATGGGGCTTCTTTAGACATTGGGTAAACAGCTTCTTCAAGCCAGGCCACAGCCAGGCATGTTTCAGTGAAGCAGATAGCTTATTACACCAGTTGGCCTAACCCAAGGCTGACCCATTCTTCTAATCAAGAAGGGCTGGAGTCAGTCATTGCTTGAGTGGCCAGTGGGAGGGGGGGGGGGGGCTGCTGAGCAACATAAGGCACTTCCTCCTCTCTTCCCAGGGCTGGGAACTGTTAACTGTGCCCACCTGAAACTGATCCCGAAAACAGCCCTGACTACACAAAGATAATATAGCAGGGAAGGGGCGTTCCTAAGGCTTTCTCCAGCACTTCTTATTCAGGCAAAATACCCACTGAGTAGGGTAGGCTGATTATGGCCAAAGATGCCCTCCATCTGCAGCGGGCCTGTAGCACCAAGCCAGACCCCAAGACTCCATTTATAAGCAAACTGCTTTGTTTATAACATCACAAAAAGACCGAACCTGATCCTGTAGCCATTACTCCCCCGAGTAGCTCTATTGACTCCAGTGGCGTCAGGTGGATAAAGGTGGCCTGCCTGAAGATCTAACACACACAAACCCCCTGCAGTTTCTACTGTCTGAATTTTGTACCTAGTCCTGCCCCAGCTGAAGTGCTGATGACAAAACCCCCTTCGTCAAGCAGGATATAGTGCTCCTTGCTTGAGCAAAAAACCTCAGCAGCCTCCTGGATCTCCCACCTGCTGGACTCCTTTTCCCCAAGCTTCAGGTTCTCAACAGCAGGCCTCCTCCTATTCTGGAATCCAGTCAACTGAGTCCAAACAAGGGAAGTTGTCATGGCAATTGCTTAGTTACCAAATGTCCTGGTCAGAACCTTGCTGTTTGCCTACGAGGCACCAGAGCCCAGACCCTTAAAGGGCCAGGACCACATCTCTCATCCCACAGCGAATGGGAGAAAATAACAGAGTCATGAGTAAGGCTAAGATTTTGTCATGGGTATTTTTAGTAAAAGTCACAGACAGGTCATGGGCTTCCATGAATTTTTGTTTATTGCCCATGACCTGTCTGTGACTTTTACTAAAAATAATGGGGCGGCGGGGCGGAGGGGGGGTTGACTGAAGCCCACATGGGGGAAAGAGAGCCCAAGCCCCGCTGCAGGAGGGGAGCAGGGTGCAGCACTCACCATCCACGGTGGCACCTCCTTGCCACTCTCGATGCCCCTCACTACAGCAGTTCCTCACAGCTCCAGGTGCCCCCTGCCACCCTGGAGCTGAAGTGAAAAATGTCAAGGAGGTTTCTGAAAGTCACTGAATCCATGACTTCAGTGACCTCCGTGACAAACTTATTCATAGTCATAAGCTCCTCTGGAGGCAGGAAGTTCACTCCCACCACATCAAATTAACGTGAGTAGCCTGACAGTTCTGGGTGCAGCTATGCAACCCTGACACCTAGTGGTTAGGTTAGCATTGGCCATTCATGGTATGCGCACACTGCAATAAAACACCCCCGGGGTGACCCATGGCAGCTGACTCAGACTCACAAGGCTCGGGCTGTAGGGCTATAAAATTGCACTGTAGACGTTTGGGCTCCACCTGGAGCCTGGACTCTGGGACCCTCTCCCTCGTGCGTTCCCAGAGTCCAGGCTCCAGCCCAAGCCCAATTTACACAGCAATTTTATAGCCCTACAGCCCAAACGCCCCCCCTCCATTCTGCCCCCCAGCCTGAGTCAGCTGACACAGGCATCTTATTACAGTGCAGCTATACCCTCAGGCACCAAGCTCCTGTGAAAATTGATGCTAGGCAGGTGCTGGCAACATTTTTGCACTGGTTTCCTGTGTTCTTCCCAGAGCAAAGTGGAGGGGTAAATTTGGTACAGTAATTCTTTGGGGGGGAGAGCTCTGTCTTAACATTTCTATGGTACTCTTAATTCCAAAAAAGCCAAAAGCATTTTACAAATTTCAAGTGGACTCTACGCAAGGATCACTTCATCCAGGGGATGGAGTGCAGCAGTTGTTTAAACAGCTACACAACAATATTACACAACCATTTAGGACAGGAAACAAAAAATGATCCTGCCCCTACTGAAACTACCACATAGAGGAGGGGGAATTTAGGGAGAAAGAGTAGAATGATCCCGGTTGGAATTTAATGAGGACACCACCCTACTGGTTTTGCAGAGTGCCATGAGATTTGTAATGACCTTGCATCTCATCAGAAACCCATCACCTCCTAGCACCACTCTGAGGAAAAAGCACCCTAATCAATTACCAGCACCACTTCCTGCAGCTGGTAGGTCTCCCACTCCTATATGATCAGACTCAACTCTGCTTTGCTTGCAAGATCTGCCAGGATCAGAGCCCTGCCATCCCATGGTCAGATTTACTGTGCACGGCCCAACTGTGTGCTAAAGCCACCTGGCCCGTGCAGCAGGGTCCGGGTTCCTGGTTGTCTGGCATGGCAGGGTCCTGGCTGCCTGGCCGCCCAGCCCCGCAGGGTCAGGTTCTGGGGTCAGGATTCCAGGATTGGGGCCAGGGCCGGCTCCAGGCACCAGCGCAGCAACTTGGTGCTTGAAGCGGCCCTTGTAAGGGGGCGGCACTTCTGGGTCTTCGGCGGCGGATCCCTCAGTCCCTCTTGGTGGGAAGGACCAGCCACAGAATTGCCGCTGAAGAATGAAGCGGCGTGGTAGAGCAGCCGCCGAAGTGCCGCCGATCGTGATTCTTTTTTTTCTTCGCCACTTGGGGCGGCAAAAAAGCTGGAGCCGGCCCTGGTTGGGGCTGCCTGCCTGGCCCTGCAGGGTCAGGGGTCCGCGGCTACCAGCCAGCCCCGCACCCTGTTCCTGGTCCCACTCTGTGGATGGGTCTTTGGGCGGGAGGTACTGGGCATAGGAATCTGGGGAGGTTCGAGGGGGGGGCATGCTGTGGGTCTCAACCTGCAGCCCAGGTAACACACTGTGGGCCACATATGCAGCCCACAATGATGAACAGGTTGAGAACCACTGAGATAGAGTCAGCCTGAGCCTGTCCCTTTTAACGGCCCATCCTGGCTCAGTCAGCTAGGCAACATTCATACCTATGTCTCTTAGGGTATGTCTACACTTACAATGCTACCCCAGCGCACTATAGACACTATCTATGCCAACAGGAGGCTTTCTGGTATCAGCATAAGTAACCCACCTCCCTGAGAGGCGGCAGCTAGGCCCTGGTCTACACTACCTAATTCCTAGGGTAGACATAGCTACCGCCTCTCGGGGTGGGGGTGGAGTACCCATGCTGACGAGAAAAGCTGTCCCATCGGCATAGGTAGCATCTTCACAAAGTGGTACAGGGCGCAGCGCTATAAATGTAAACAAGCCCTAGGTCGACGAAAAATTCTTCCATCAATCTAGTGCTGTCTATGCTGGGGGTTAGGTTGGCACGGGTACATCTCTCAGGGGTGTGGCTTTTTCACTCCCCTGACCAACGTACTACAGCAATGTCAGTTCCTAGTGTAGACCAACCCTTTGCCTGCTCTGAGAGCAAACAGTCCTTTTCCACCCACTAGGTAACAATGCAGCATATAGGGGAAACTGAGACATACATAGTGGTCAGAAAAATATTCCCCAAAATTCCCACTTCATCATACACTTAAGATCAGGGAGGCGCCCTGGAGCTGGACTCTGCCCTGAGACTGGCATGTGGCCGCTGTTGGCGCCAACAGATAAATAACCACCCTTTTTGCGTGGCATTCGCAAGGCTGTGTGCTCCCCAGCAACACTCTCTGTTAGACATGCCCCTGCTGAGAACATCAAGGATGTGAGACTCCAAGGTTGCCACCCTGGATAAACTTCTCATTTAAGGCAAAACTGCCCCACCAGTCACGTTTCTTGTGGCCCTGGGATACTCTGAGGTGCATCTCATGTGCCCACTTCTCAAAAGATGGGGCAACCCCTTATGATCAGGACACAGGGTGACAGTAAACCACTAGGGAAGGAAGTAAATAGGAGCCACAAGGAGAGGCAGACACGCAGTTTTATTTAAGGAACAGAAAGCGAGGTCTGACACAACAAAGCTGGCAGGGAACCCCAGGGGAGAGTCACATTTCTATGGGGTGTAACAAAAACTTTCCCAATGTAAAGGCCAGGGAGAAGAGATTGTTCCAAGGGGCTCCGTGGGGCCAGCATCTTCAGCACTTGCTGGGAGGGAATTTCGACTCATTCTCTAACCAACCCAATGAGGGAGATGATGAGCTCCAGGCAGAACTCCCAGCTTCCCTTTGGGTGAAGGGGCAGGTCTTGAGATGGAGGGCTTTGTAGGGGGGGATATGCAATCTGCAGACGTTTAGCTGAAAGCTTCCTTTCTGAATCAGAGAAACAGGAAGGTTGGGGTTTTAAGCGGCAAGAAGTCTTTCCCTACCCATCTCGCTCATAGAGGCAGGGAGAATGCAGCCCAGTCTGCGGTTCCTGCATCTTCACTTCTGACACAGCCATCATTGTCCCAGTCTTAGCAGCTGGTATGGCAAGGGAGCGGGTCACCTCTAACCTTAGGAGAGATCTTTTCTGGGTAATTGTCTTGTTCCTCTCACTTGAATGAGTCCTGATCCTGCACAAATGTGAAGTAGCTGCTGCTTTGCCTGACTTTACTTCCCTCTGTACACTGAAGCCATGCCCACCTCATGGCCTAGCCCGTTACAGAGCATTGACTCCAGTTGGTCAGTGTCTTGTCCCACTAGCCAGATAGCTGGGTTTGCCTTATGTCAGCCTGGATGCCGCTCTGTCCCAGGAGCCACTGGCACTGACTGGCAATATCAGACAAACCACCAAGACTGGAAATGGAACTTGCTCTATTGGCACTGAGGCTGGCTCCATAGTTTCCTCTCTCATTGGCATGGCAATGGCAAATTGGGCTGGTTCTGAGGTGGGTAGACACCTCAATTCTTCCATCGGATTTGCTGAAAGAGAAGCACAACAGGACATGGCTCGTATCAGTGCTGATTGGAGCTCACCCCCTGGGCATATTCCTGAGGGATCTATCTGCCCCACTGGAAGGGAGAACACTGTCAGGGAATTCAGAACACGCTCGGGTGATGCTGCAGCAAATGACAAGGTGGTCGGGTTTATAAACGGATGTGCCTGGAAAGCTTTGAGGTTTAAGTCAATGAAAACAGTTGGACGTTCCCCTGCAGCATGGGGAATCCAAATCCAGCAGCCCTGGGCTAGCGGCTGGGATCAGCAACAAAAAACAACTAAAGTCAGAAAGCGCAAACTGACCAGGCTACAGAGTAGCAGACACGTTAGTCCGCAAAAAGAACAGGAGTACTTGTGAGTCAAAGGTAGGGAGCAGACACGCAGCGATAAAGGCAAGTGCTAAAGATCATCACCACAATATACGGAACCTCACAGTCCCCTAGGAGGTGGGTCAGGATTACTTGCATGATACAGATGGAGAAGCCAAGGCACAAGGCCATGCAGCAAGCCAGGATTCCGAGTCAGACATTCCTGACTTGCAGTCTCCTGTCAGACTATGACTCACTATAAGCTTGTAATACAATTGGGCCTAATAGGAGAAATCAAACAGAACACCAAACCCAGAGGTAAAAAAGCCTTTGATCCCAAGAGGCCCAGAGCAGTCACCTAGCAGGTTGTGTCCAGAATGGACCACCAAAAAGGAGTCAAGTACCACTTGTTATCGCTCGTCACATGCTAAGACTGTAAGCTCTCTGGGGCAGGGACTGTCTTTCACACCTGTGACACTAATCCTAGCACAATGCTTTGAGCCTCTTTTCGCTATCACAAACAGAAATCAACTCTTCAGTGTGGGGACTCAGCACTGAGCAGTTGCTATTTCTCCCTTTCCCAGCACCAGCTCTTCTCCTCCAGAGACTCTGCATAGATCCCCCTTTCCTGTGTCTAACTGGAACCTCCACCTGGACTAACATCCTCCCAGCAGGGAGGATGTGGGGACACAGGGCAGCAACCCCAGTGCCACACACCAAACAAACCCACTCCTGTCTCCGACTAGTGTCTACAGAAGAGAGCACCACAGGGCTAGCTCTGGGTGTATGTGGGCGAGGAGTCACTCTTTACCAAGTTGCTGAGGATGCTGTCAATCTTGTCCTCTTCTGCAGAGCCCCGCTCCACCTTACACCTGTATGCCATCAGCTGGTGTCGATCCTTCAGGTCTCTGTATGTCTAGTTAAACAGCAAAACCAGAGCTAAGGGAAGCAACCTCCTTTATTGGGCAACATCCCTCTGTTCAGTTGAGGTATAACCCTTCAATCCCCCCAAAACCTTGGCCACGTGCTGATTTCCCCAAAGACTCATCGCTGTGCAGCAGGATCCATCACAGCCCTGGGGGGAAATCACAAACCTTATGGGATGTCCCAATGGAAGATTGGGCCTTCACCTCAAACCTTTGGGAAAGGCCCCCTCCAGGAAGGAGAGGCTCAAGGAGTTACTGCACCGACTTTTCACTCCTGATGATGGAAGCTCACGTCCTGCTGTAGAGCAAATTCCAAGCCTCAAGCCACTCCCAAACTGACAACCATCTCTGAATTGTGTCATTCAGCACAATTGCATCTCTACAGCAGAGGAGCTCAGGTGGGAATAGCAGGGGGTGCTGCAGGCTGGGATTGTGAGGCCCCAGCAGAGCTGCTGGAGGTGGGGGTAGAGGGAGTGTGAGTAAGGCTCACTTGGCTTTAGCTGGTTCTGGGAGCACCAGCTGACACTAAAACACAGGGAAAGTAAACTCAGAGGTAAATGAGATGAGCACATGACGACAAGACAAGGGAGCTGTGGGAGAGCCTGCCCCCAGCCAGGTGTGTCGGGGGGGGGGGGGAAAGAGGAGGAGAGGGAGGTTGTAGACCTCACCCCTTGTACAGCAGGGACTCACATCAATAACAACATCATGGCACTTATATTTCATGGCAAGGTTCAACCTTGTCTCAACGTCTTCCACCAGGCGCACGTACTCCTGCAGCACCTGGATGAGAAGGCAGGAGGCATCAGCAGAGCTCACTTCCCCGTAGTCACCCCTTCTCCCCCAAAACACCCCTGCTCCAGCCAACTAGCCTCTTACAGAAGGTCACCACTCAGTCCGGCCCCCTCCACAAGCAGAGGACAGTGTGTGGATGGGCAAGCCTCACAGATGAGCCTGCTCAGGAGGCTCCAGGGGTAGTGAACCCAGCCCCTCCTCAAGGGCCCTGCCAACCCAGGGGGCAATTCCTACACTACCCCAACTCAAGGGGATCAGTTGAACCCTTGCCCAAATGAAGCATCTAGAAATCGAACGTAGGGAACAATCCATTTGATGGCCTGGATCATTTAGAGGGGCTTTGCCATCCATGATCTGATCCCATAGACACCTCAGAGCCTGCTGCTGTCCATCTCCCTTAGCTGCATCTACCTCCCTCGGGTTCTCGCCCCTCCGATGTTCCTTCCAGGCACATGTACATAACATTTATATCCCTATGGGACTCTGCTGGCACAAAGAGGAACTTCACATGGGGAAGTCCTTCACTATCCCAAGCTATGGAAGCCAGGCAACAACCACATGGGGTCAATGCCCCTCTCTCGGCTGTAAGCAAATTCACGTGTGGGACTAGGAAGAAATAAACAGTCCCTCGCCAGGTGAACTATAAGGTATAGGTAACAGCCACTGCTGGCGGCATGTTAGCAAGCTAGGTGACCTAGGATTGCAGACCGAATGGCCCAAAGGTCTGATCCAGTGTGGCAGGACAGCAGACTGGACGGTGTGTTCTGACAGGGCAGTTCCTTTGCTCACCTGCACGGGGGCGCTGTTCCGTTGCAAGATCTCCACCACACGATGGAAGCCAATGGGGGCTCTCTTCTTGGTGTAACCCAGCCAATTCTGAAACCACAGCCCAAACTCACAGCACTCATCTTTTCAAAAGGAAGGTCCAATGCAAGATTCCCACAGGGTGGGGAACTGGGGGACAGGGCTGTTAGTAGATTTGGGTGTGGGGCAGAGGAGCCGCTGGATTGCTCCTCCTCCTCCTCCCTATCCTCTCCATAGCCTCCAGAGGGCAGTGGTAACCTGCCTCTGCTCTGGCTGAGGATGCTGCTCTTTCCTGCCAGACCCTAGTTCCACGGTCAGCAGCGTCCCATGTCTGGAGGCTGGGTTTACAACGCATGTGAATCCCATGCAGCTGAGCCTCAAAGGCAGCCTCCTTCTCTGGCTGAGCTGGTAGAAGCTGTACTAAGTCCACCGCAGCTTCTTGAGACAGGGGAACCTGCTCTCTGAGCAACTCAGTCTGGACCCCACAGCATGGATGGGCCAGGCCCAGAGCTAACAAGGAATAGCTCTCCAGATAAACCCCAGAGCAGGCCAGACAAGTCACAGTGCTGGAGCAGGGCCTGCAAGATACTTCAGGCCCAGAGCAGCTCAGGTGACAGACAGCTCAACGTCCTCTAACCAGATGGAAACAGATAGACGTAGCTAGGAAACAGCAAGTGTTTGGACCCACCCCCCAGAAAGGTTTTGCCACTCACCTTAGTGGTGAACAGGGCATCCACATCATGCCAGGCTCGCAGCTTGGCACGGGCAGCCAGGGCTGTCAGCACATACTGTTTGTCTGGAATCTGCAAGGCAGAGACACCGAATGCTGAGAGTGAGAGCACAGACTGGGGTGAGAGAGCAGGCAGCACCATCCACTCAGCAGGCACCAAGCCAGCTGCTGGGAGGGGAGGGATGGTGCAATCCAAGCCTGAGCCCAGTAGCACAGTAGTACATGCAGGGTCACACAAAGGATCTGCAACTGCTACTGAGGCAGGGTTACATGGCTCAGGCCACCAGCATGGCCCACCCCATTCCACACTGACTCCAGCGAGAGCACCATGGTCCTGGAACACATGGAGGGGGCTCCCAACAGGGCTGGTGCAACAGGGTGAGGCTGGCAATGGACTGGCAGTGAGGAGGGCCCTTTTTCCCCTTCCAAGCCATGAGAAGCAAGACAGGGCCACTCAATAGGCCGAGCACCAAAGCCAGCTAAGGGTCAGAGGAGCTCACCCCAGTTAAGGGAAAGGCCTCACAGAGCTTGGGGTTCAAATCCAGGGGCAAGAGTTCCTGTAACCTGGGATCCCAGCAGCACCTCACACCCCAAGTTCCCCAGAGAACTTCCAGCAGGCTCTTGAAACCAAGCTTCCTCCCTTGTCCCCCAGGAGGGTCTGGCTGCCAGACCAGCCCAAAGCAAAGGTCTCCACAGAGCTTGCCCCTTATCTAACAGCTGGATCTAATCCCACTCCCCTTCTATCTGGGGAGAAACCCTTTCTCTGCCAAGCCAGCAACCCCTACTTCTGACAGGACTCAGCCTCTCAATTTCCTTCTTCCCAGGCACCCCAGCTCTGTTGCCTGCATTTTTATTGATGCCGTCACAGAAACCCACCTCCCACCAAGAATGAGACACCAGTCAGATTTCACTCCCTACCTTAAAGGTTTTCTTCAGGTTGATCGGGCTGCTGAATGTCCCCTGAGGAGAGAGCGAGGGTAATGCTCAGCCTTTTCAGATTGTGGGCCCCCTACCCCTTACGGTATGTCTACACTGCAGACAGGAATGAGTCTCCCAGCCCAGGAAGGCAGACTCACGCTAGTAAGACTCAAGCTAGTGCACTAAAAACAGCAACATGGATGTTCCAGCTCAGGCATTGAAGCCTAGGGGGTCAAGTGGGCTTCGGAGCCCGAATTTCCACCCAAGTCAGAACGTCCACACTGCTATTTTTAGTGGACTAGTTTGAGCCCAACTAGAGTAAGTCTGTCTACCTAGGTTGGGAGACTCGCTCCCAGCTGCAATATAGACCACCCTGACAGACCCAGAACTCCTGCTTGCCAAGGCTCTATACATTAGAGCCCTGCTAATGCTAGATTGGGAAACAGAGGTTCCGAAGGAAGCGACTCTCCCATCTCCTCCTCTGCTATCTGGGGCTGGGTCTCCCATGCCTCTAGTCTAGAGCGCTCACACACACACTTCAAAGACCAATGTCCCACATTTGGGCCTGAAAAGTTAAAAGCCAAGTTAACCCCTTTGACGCTGGATCCAGTAGCTGCCTCTGAAACAGTGCAAGGTAGCTGCTTTCTCTGAGGTGCCAATTCTTCTGTGATGGCTGCCATACCAGGCAAAATGCCCCTCTCTAATGCTGTCCCCACACTTCTTATGGCCCCCTGAAGTGCCAGAATTCCATAAAGTGTGGGGACCATTCTGGAAGGTTAGGGGAACTCTCTCTGGAGATCAGGGGGAGGGGCGCAGGGTGTGCGTGTCATCCTCTTTCTTTACCAGTGTGCCAACTTTATGAGCCGAGCAGTGTGGCCGAGTGGCACTGGACTGGGACTCAAGAGATATGAGTTCTAGTCCTGGCTGCCCACTGATCTGCTGGGGGACATTGAGTGAGTCACTGCACCTCTCCATGCCTCATTTTTCCATCTGTAAAACAGGGGTAGTGACACTACACTCCCTTGTAAGGCGTTTTAACATCTACTGATGGGAAGTGCGAGGTAAGAGCTGGGCATTATCATTATTTAGTGACTCATACCAAGGTTTTGGCACTGAATTCCAGCCCCCTGCTTACCCCACTGTTGCACCCACCTCAGCCTCTGTGTAGTGGTAGAAGCAGGAGTAGAATAGCGTGGTCACCAGTGGCATGTTGAGGATAGAGGCCTTTCGTGGGTATTTCCGAAATATCTCAGACTGCCCAGCGGCTTCCAGATGCCGGTCATTTGCCTAGAGAAGTAGGATGAGAGACACTGCATGGAAACCAGGCCAGCCACAGTTTGCTCACCCAGTTCTCAGAGGATGAGGGTTGTCTGGCCCATTTGCCATAGGTCAGGTCTGATTTCAACAGGACCATCTGTGACATTGATAGACCAGGTGCCAGCTCTTACCAAGGCTGTAGGCATCAGCTGAGCACTGACAAATTCATAGATGGAAACCAGACCAGCTCACCTGTTATGTTAGCATTGCTCAAGATAGGTGTTAGAGTTGTAAGGATGTGCTTAGTATTTAGACTCTATAAAATCCTTGTAAGTTGCTGCATGCATTAATCTTATTCATAATGTCTGAACCCCGTGCTATAAGGTAATATGTAAGTTTTACTTTATAACTGTAAAAATGTCTGCTCTGAACTTGTGAACTCAGGCAGGAGGACTGTTTCCCCCACCCATCAAGAAGGACTATCAAAACTAAGTGGGCCACTGCGAAACATCACAATACAAAGACTGGTTGATGGTGCTCTTACACCCATAAGTTGCTACATGCAAGAAAGCTCATCCCATCAGCCTGAATTCTGGAAGGAGGAAATAAAAGACAGCGGACATGAAAAATTCTTCATACTCTCTGCTGTTTGGACTCTCACAGGGCTGGAGTTAGGAAAAGCAGAGATCCCTAGGGTCAACCTGAGTTAGCCCTAGAAGACATTCACTGTGCTGACAGATTACTATATCTCTGTCATCTTTTGGAACCACAGACTAACTCATTTGTGTATATATGCTGCCTGCTTTAACCTGTAAATAACTCACTTCTTTTTCCTAGTTAATAAATCCTTAGTTTATTGTAGGATTGGCTACAAGCGTTGTCTTTGGTGTGAGATCTGGCATCAATGACTGGTCTCTTGGGACTGGGAGCAAACTGAATCTTTTGTGATCTTTGATGTAAGGAACCATTTATCATTTCATCCAGCTTGTCTGGGTGGCAAGACAGACTGGAGTGTCCAAGGAGACGGTCTAACTCCATGCAAGACTATTACAGTGCTGCAGGAGTTTGCACTTATTGCTGGGTGAGTAAAATCTAGTTATATAAGTTTGGGTGTCTGTCCTGAGGCTGGGATTCATGGTCGTGAGCCACTCCGGACAGCATGACACCATCTTAATGTGCTGCACAGCTCTGAAGCAAATGCCCTGCGTGTACCATCAGCACATGATGATATCGGACTCTGACAGCTTGGTGTAGTGTCTATCAGCAAAGCTTGGATATGGAGTCACATTAGATCCAGGAGGTCGCAAGCCAGTCAGCTACAGCATCTAGAAACTTCTTATTCCTCCCAGAAGGGGAACCTTGGCATTAGAACAGGCCAGTCCGAGCCAGAGGCAGATGGAGAGGTCTGTGACACCTCTATGGCCAAAGGAGAGAGGCCCTTACCTCAATGATGATCTGTCTCTCCAGGAGCGTATAATGGTCTAGAACATGAACGGCATCTTCAGATGAAAATGGCAACCTGGCCAGCAGCAAAGAGATGAGGACAGTCATTATCAGCATCTCTTCCCAGTACGCAAGGCCTGGAGGAGCTCTCTCTTCCCTACTTTACCTTACCTAAGTGTGCCCAGGGGATGCACTCCCCATGTTCTTGCTCCCTATATTCATGGTGATTCAGAATGGCACCCCTCTTTGGCCTCACCCACCCAAATGCTCTGGGAGTGGCAGTGAGTTCTCAAGCTCTCACCTTCCCAGATCACTGCCTGCTCTCTCAGATGGAGGCCATCTACGAAGAGAGCCCAATCAGAGGGGGAAATCTCTCACCTACCGCTCCTTGAAATCCAGAAGAAGGGAGCTCAGAACAATGCTAGTGATACCCACCAGAGACTAACATTTCACCTTGGCACCCCCGGTCTCATCCCCACCCACGGGGTCAGTGATCAGAAACTCCCCAAGGTGTCTTTGCCCTCCAACCAGCAGAAAATATTTCAGGGTACTGATCACCACAGGCTGTTCATAATCACCCTGTGTTGTTCCTCAAACCCCCGCTCAGTGATGAAAGAAAGACCACTGGTCCCTTTAATCCTGTGCATCACAACACTCTACTGCAGAGGTAGTCAATAGGCGGACCAAGGGCCAAATCCGGACCACCAGACACTTTTGAACAGACCCAAAAAAAAATTACTTTTTTTTAATTATTATTTTCTCTGGAGTCTGGACCTTGACTACACCTTGATCAAGAAATTTGGACCTTGACAAAAAGTAGACTACCCTTGCTCTACTGGTTCCAGCAGGCTGCACTTCTTATTCCACTCTCCAGGAGGTACTCACACCCCACCTTCCCTGCTCACCTGATGCAGCCTTTAAGAAATTCTCTTCGTTTCTCTGCATCCTGGATACTCAAGTGCTCCCGGTACTGGGACAGCTGGAGGGGGCAGAAAGAAAACAGGAGCTGTTCAAAAGGGAATGGGCTCAGGAGATCTGGAATGTCACCTTCCAACAAAACATGAACTTAAGCCCTGCCCACTGACCACACCTGCCTAATGGCTACCCACTCCCAGTCCCCAGGCTCTTGTCACAACAGCATCCTTTGTTGGAAGGAGGAGGGGGATGTGTGAGGGGTCTGATCGCAGCATCTCTGAGGGGTCTCCCTCACCTCGTAAAAGCTACACAAGAGAAGGACCTGCCACAATTGGGAATACTCACAGCAACCTCCTCGGTCCTGTCCAGGAATCTGCAAAGGGAAACAAAGCATTACCCCTGCTCAGTACCCTCCACTCTGGGTCCAACCACAGGCAGTCTGTTCAGCCCAGCCATGATGCCGGGTGGGGAGCCTCACCTGAGCAGGTCCAGGAGTAGCTTCTGCTCCCCTGTCTCTTTGAGGAAATGGATTAGATGGCGCAAGGCCACCTGTCGCACCTCCAGCTCCTGGAACAGGATCTCTAGGTGGGGGGAAACAGGCAGCCTATCAGCACTGAGGAGCCATGAGAAGGTGTGAGCTGGCCAGCCTGGGCTGTTCCAGCATGGATGGCGCTGCTAGCTTCTGGAAGAAAACTAAAGGATTCTGCAAACCCCCCTCTCCAGAGCACAGTCCAACTTCTAGGGACCAGGGGTTAGGAAAGGAACCCAATTCCACCTGTTTAATGGCCAAGTACTCTGTGGCGCATGGTCATAACCCACACAGGTTCATTCTCATTCATCCCCACCCCAACCTCTGCCCTCTCCTAACAGGGTCCCAGGTACTCATACAGTCTCTCTGGGTCTTCATAGCCAGCACCACCCCGTCCCTTTACGCTCACTGGATCCAAAGTGCATCTCTCTCAAGGAGACACCTAGTTCGGTTAAGCAGCACCTAAAAAGAGTGATCCCAGCCCTTCTCTCCCTTTAGCTTGCAGCAAGTGAGAGAATCTGGCCACACTCCCCTTAACTGAGAAACACAATCCTGCACAGACGCCACTGGCCCTAGCCACCTCCCAGCCACATTTACCTCTCTTCAGCGTCCTCTTCAAGAATATTAGAATCTGCAAGCAGAAGAGACATCCCTCAGATGAGCAGATGAACCCTCACTAGCATCTGGACAGGCAGAGACACCAGGGGAGGCCCACTCCGCCACAGACATCTCAGCTCCAGCCTTCACGCAAGGCTTGATCAGTGTTTTGTATTGAGCAATGCTGGTGTCTTCCATACTGTTAGGCCAAACACAGGCCTGAGGGAGACTGCAAGCGGATTTGCAAGCCTGCAAGCTGACACTCACTGGTTTGGAGAGAAGGTCTGCTGGCTTTTCTGTAGCTTAGATAAGTGATGCTTCAATTCTACAACTAGGGCATTTCCCTTGTGTCCCTTCTGACGGGCCCCAAAGAGCTTTCCTAGCAGCATACATACAGGGATCACCTCACCCACCTCGCTGGAGTGAGAGGGATCACACCATCCAGCACATGGCTCATTTGCTGCACAATGCTCAGGGAGGCCAAGAGCCCAGGACAAACCTCTCCCCTTATGAGCAGCTTCCTGGAATATTCAGTGCAGTGCGCAGGGACCTGAGCTTTCCACATCTCACCCCAAAGCCCTGCACAAAGGCAGCGACCGGGAACCTGATCCATTGGGCAAAGGAGGTGGAGAAGGAGCTGATTGCTGGGATTCCAATCAGAGGTTCCAGAGAAGCATGTGACTTTCAACCGGAGGCTGAGAACATGGAGTTTCCCAGACCTCAGACTTGGCCCTTTTAGGTAACACGCTGATTTTAATTCAAAGCACCAGCAGCGTTCAGGGGCTAAATGGCTGTGCAGATACACAGACCCTTTAAGGAACCATCCTGGCCACCACCCACCCAACCAACCTTATACTGCCAGAGGAGGACTCACAGCTGTAATGACATTCCCATCATGCACCGCAACAGCTTCATCCAGGAGCATCAGCTTCTCCCGCAGGGAACGGAACCTCTCCAGTGAGCAGATCTGGGACATCATTGGAGACAAGGAAACACTGCATCAGCCAGGTGCCTGGAATCCAACCAAGATACAGGGAGCTAACCCTCCCTCTAATCTTGAATGATTCAGCAACATGAATCACTCCTCTTCAGAAAATTTCTCATTCTTTCTGAGCCCAGGGCTGTAAGCAGGTCCCCCACTGAAGGGGTTTTGCAGGATCAGGCCCTTTAACTATACAGCCTGGGGACAGCACGGTACATGCACTTCTCCCCAAAACACCCTGCAACCTGCAAACCACCAGAACTCATCAGAGCAGAAGGGCCCTGGTCTCTGGGATCCTCTGAAGCCGATCAGCAGACTGGAACTGGAAGAATCTGCCTCTTACTTGACTCCCTTTAGCCCAGAGCTGCTCTTCCCCCACCACTCCTTAGCCTTGGAGCTACCGTTTCCCTCAGTGGAGATGGAAGCAAAGCCCTTCACCAACTGGTAAGAAGGGATAGTTACAACCTTAGCGAAGGGGCAGCAGCAGTTGGGTGGTTACTTCTGCATCCACCACCTTTTCCTCCACAAGACTCATCTGCTCATCACCAAGGTCCCAACCCCACTGCACCAAGGACAACTCCCACTTTCCCTGCCCCTACCTCTGATTGCCACCAACTATGAAGGGAGCCAGAGCCCTAAAGTTGACCCCACGGGTGCTTTTTCATAACACCAGTTCCAGAAGGGTCAGCAGCACTGCAGATGACCTCATGCCATGGGAGAAGCCTCCAGGGTCTAACAGACACAAAGGCTCTAGCAGTAGCCCAATGATTGCCACCTGTCACCTATTCCTCACTCTAATGGTATCTCAGTGCTTCCCTTCTGCTTTTGCTCCTCCACTTGGCAAAGCCATAGGTGGGCAAAGAGCTTTGGACATTTGTGCCCGCTATGGCTATGCAATCAATTAATGGGGCTGCCCAGTTCCCCTACCCAGTCCCACAATACAGAGGTGCAAGCAGGAGGCTGCCTGAGAGCACCAATATGACACTCTATACCTTGGGGGAGCACCCTGTAACCCCCATATTCCTCATTTATATATAATTGTGATATTGCATATAAAGCATGCCATGTGAGGTATCAGGGGAAAGGTTATGATCTGCCAAAAGCAGTTGTTCTAGCTAAATATGTATACCTCGGGGGAATGCCCTGTAACTCCCATATTCCTCATTATATATAATTGTGATATTGCATATTGTGAAGATGCGATAAATCGGCCACCGAGCACTCTCCCGTCGACTCCGGTACTCCACCAGAATGAGAAGCGTACGCGGAGTCAACAGGGGAGTGTCAGCAGTCGACCTACCACAGTGAAGACACCACAGTAAGTAGCTTTAAGTACAGCGACTTCAGCTACGCTATTTTCGTAGCCGAAGTTGCGTAACTTAGACCGATTGGCTCGCCGCTCGCCCCCAACCAGTGTAGACCAGGCCTCAGTAATGCCCACCAGACATGCCTCCAAGCACATGGACAAAGGATATAAAACAGAACACAGTGGCCTCAGGCTTGGCCTTTACTCCTTCCCCCACCTGTGCTGCAAGCAACAAGGACACTCAGAAGACTGAAGACTCCAATAGAGGAGACTGGCCCAGGTTTCAAGGGTGAAACCTGTGTGTACTATGAACTGCAATATACAGTGCTTAGTCTAGACGTTGCCCAGTCTAATAGGATTGAGAGTTTAGATAGTGTGCTTGTATTTTAGTTTATTTTGGTAACTAACTCTGACTTTTTGTCTATCACTTAAAATCTATCTTTTGTAGTCAATAAACTTGCTTTACTGTTTATCTTTACCAGTGAATTTGCCTGAAGCATTTGGTCAATCTGCTCAGGTTTGCAAAGGCTGGTGTATATCCACTTTCCATTGATGAAGTGGTGAACCAATTAATAAACTTGCACTGCTCGTCTTGAGCAGTGCAAGACGGTATATTCCTGACGTACAAGGCTGGGAGCTTGAGACTACTGGGCTGGTGCCTGTCTCTGTGTGATTCATGAGTGGCTCTGGGAACATTCATACAATCTAGCTGGGTGTAGGGTTGCACATGCGGTTGTGCTGAGTGATGATAGCACCTGGAGGGGTTTTCTGCTTGTCACTAGCAAAGCAGAGACAGCCCAGGCTGGAGAGTTAAGGGGGCACAGTGGTCCCACGGTCCCAGGCTGCACCTCGGGGATTCCGTCACAACCAAAGCTCCCCTCTTGCAAGCAGATGGAAGAGGAAGGTCTTTACCTTGCCCCTCTGCATTCGTCTGACTGTATCCTTGGGACTCCAGTCGCTGGTGTAATCCTGCAACAGAAGACAGAAGCAGCTTATCAACTTCCCAAGATGCTGAGGGGCCAAGCTATCCCAGTGTTTGCTGTGCAGCTCCTCCCACCTCCCACTCAAAGCTGGGACTGATGAAATAACTTGTCACACAGTTCACAGCAGCTAGAAGGGTTTCCCAGTAGGCTTTGCAACGAACGAGAGCAGTAGAGTTCTGATGTGACTGAATTGGCCTGAGTAAGGAGGTTCCAGAGTCTTGTCACTTTCCTAGAACCTTTATGGGGGAGGAGCCAGGTTGATCTGTTTACTGGCTGATACCACTGATGCCAGCGCAATCCAAGAGACCCTGAAGTTCAGTGCCCAGAATGCCACCAGGCTACCATTTATGTGCAAACTTTTACTGCTGGTGAAAGGGGTTAATCACACCTGCAGAGACAGAGGTCTCTTGTTTATCCACACAATAGCTACAGCCCAGGTACTGTGCAGGAGAGTTTGCTCTCACACTATCCTAACATGCCTGACCCCTAACCTCATAATGCTCCCTCAAAAGCCCACAGCAGGGTTCAGTCTCCATGGCCCATTCAGTCCTTAGCTCCTCTGCTGAAATTACCTAAGAAGGTGACAGCTGGAGTGGTTTTGGGGATAGGACACATTCCCACAGAGCCTCAGGTGGCAATGACTTTTGCTCAGGCTATACTTACGGCAGACTGGATAGAGCCAGAGGCCAAAAGGAGAACAGGGAGTCTATTTATTTCCTTGGACAAAGACTATCACTGCATCCACATGGGAGGTGCATCTTAGAATGGACTCCCACCCCAGGGACCCAAGTGTTGGGGGGAGCAGTTTGCTCCCATAAACAGGGCCGGCTCCAGGCACCAGGCACCCAAGCACATGCTTGGGGCGGCACCTGGTAAGGGGCGGTGGGGGGAGCGCGGCGCGGCATTCTGCGGGGGTGGGCGCTCCGGCGGCGCTCGGCGGGGGGGCGGGCTCCGGGGGGGGGGCAGCGCGGGGCTCGGCGCTGGGGGGGAGGGGGGGTCCGGCAGCGCTCGGCACAGCGGGGGGGCAGGCTCCAGCACGTGGCACTCGGCGGGGGGGGGGGCGGCACTCTGGGGGGGGTTCCAGCGGCGCGGCGCTCGGTTGGGAGGCTCGGGGGGCGGCGCTTTTTTTTGCTGCTTGGGGCAGCAAAAAAGCTAGAGCCGGCCCTGCCCATAAAGACAACCGATTTGAGAGACCGTGAATTGGCAGGGTAAGGATTCGTTACATCTTCCCATTCCCATTCCACCCTCAGACAGGCTTCTTCAGGTGAGCCTTCCCCGGCACCACAGGGCACCCAAAGCCAACAGCCTCAGGTTAGTGCCTGGGGACAGGCAAAGGAAAGGAACTCAAATGAGGAGGTAAAAGGGACCAGGCTAGTGTCACTCCCCCATCCTGAGAGGCAGTGACTGAACAACGGGCAGCAATGGGGAAAAGTACATGGGATTTTAAAATTCCCTGACGTCTCATCAAATCATACAGGCCAGAGAAGGAAGTGCCTTTTAGGTTCCACCTGGCCCCTCCCTCTAATATGCCAATGCAGGACTGGGTCCTGCTGTACTGTTCTAGGGCCTTGCACAGTCTATGGTAAATGTCCCAAGCATCAGGGTTTCCACTGAGACAGCTCCTCCACCTGATCCAGATCACTGTCCAGAAGTTGGTCCTGGAAATCAGAAGAAACTTTCCCTACCTTTGTTTCATCCCATAGCTATTATTTCCCCCTTTATTATGCTAGATTATTCCTCCCCCACCTACTTAATGATCTCTGTGGGGGGCAGTGACAGAGAAGGAAGGGACACTTTCCATACAGAATGTTTATCTCAGCAGCATCCCTTAAGGAAGTGTGTGTGTAAACAAAAGCAGCGTATTCAGGAGGAGAACAGCACCACCATGGGGCAGGGTGTTATTCCTGAGTGAGGTGTCCTGGGGCTCAAAGTAGCACTCTTGATTGGGAGTTAAAAGGCTGTCAGTTCCAGTCTCACAGCAGGAATGAAGCCATTGCCAATGCTGGGGCTGCACTGTTGGTGGGGAAGAGGCTTTCTAGCAAAGCATTAACAAGCGTTCCCATCTTTGCAGGGCTACTCAGTAGGAAGAGGGAGAACTCCCAAGTCTCCACCAACACGTTCACCGTTAGTGGAAAAAGATGTGATGTCTGAGGCTCTACGTGAGTTATTGCTGAAGAGACTCCTGCAGGCTGGAACCGGGATTGTACATCTCACCTTCACCATCTTAGTTCCTGCACTGCTCTCTGCTAGCTAAAACGGGGACTAGTCACTCACCCCCTCCACCCCATGTGACCCTGGGATTGTGAATGTGAGCCACCCACCTTGTATTCCGCCTTTGGTCTGCGCAGCTCTGGAGCGTAGCTTTTAACTCCTGTGTCAGAGAGAGCTGTGAAGGGGAAGGCAACACACTGAGTAGCACGTCTGAGATCCTGATTCATATCAACCTTCCCATATTTCCCCTGGTCTAAGCTTCCCCCCAGCACAGGTTTCTTTGTTAAAAGAACAGACTGAGTAGCAAACCCTGGGCCAGCCCCATGGACTGAGAGGAGCCCATATGTCCAAGGACTGGGCACAGAGCTGCAGTGAACCAGAATGTGAGAAAGTCTGGCTAGAGGCCCCTTCCAACCCACAGGAGGCTCTATTCAGGGAGGTTATTTTCTATCAAAGAGGCAGCATATTTAGCGATTAGAGTGTGGGAATAAGTTAGGAGATACTAGTCTATTTCGGACCCTTCTACTGATTTGCTGGGGGACTTTGGGCAAGTCTGTGCCTTAGTTTCCTCATCTGTAACACAGACAAGATATAGTGACCCAACTTTCCAAAGGGCTTTGAATTTGGGGTGAAAATCCCCTACACAAGTGTCAAGTCTTATCCACCCCTTCCCCCACCCTGCTCAGAAAGGAATAAAACCGCTCTCTTACCATCTGAAAGGGACTGAAAACTCCCAAGTTTGTTTCTTCCTAAAAGAATCAAACAGGCAACAGTGAGAGATTTTCAACTGGCTTTCCCCAGGCAGCACCTCTCACCGAAGGAACAGAGAACTACACTCCAAGTGGGCATTGCAGGCTAACCATTAGACAGGGCCAGCCTATGGGAAATGAATGGGGAGGTCTCAGACCATTTCCTACTGGACATCTGTCCATATCACACAACAAAACTGGCACTGACTCCTTGCTGCCACAGGGGCCAACGGCTGAGAGAGTTATGGAGCTTGAACTCCTTCTCATCCCTGGAGGGGTCCACTACAGATCACTGAGCCACTCTGGGGGTACAGTGTTGTGAGGGGAGGGAGACGGCATTGGCATCTGTATCTACACTGGAACCATACAGAAGTCTTCAGTCTCCAGGGCTAGGGTTTCGGCACCTTTCACCAGAACTAAATCAGTTAATGTATAAGAACAGGGGCAGTCAAAAAACATGCCAGGCAGGGAGAGGACATTCAGAGGAAATTCAGCTTTGGAATCAGGTTTGTTTCCAGGCTGGAGCGACAACAGCACTGAGCCACATGACTCTCCCTCAGCCAACTGGACTATGTCTGGCAATGCCGAGGTGAAGTCACTAGCTCCATCCCCACATGCAACAGTAGACGCTCTCTCAGCTCCAGGGGAAGGGTATTTGCCTGCTGACTTTGCGGCAGAGAGGACCAAGCGCAGCCCACCTGGGCCAAACACAGTCCCAAATCGCCTGCTTTCATCTACAGTACAGATGGGTGACTGCTGGAGGCTACAGCTCCCGGCATGCCATGCTCCACCTTGGTCCAAGCAGCTTTGTTACTCCACAGAGCATAGCATGCTGAAAGATATAGTCTACATGGCCTGCCCCTCTATACTAAAAGAGACCTCAGTCAATCCCCACCCCCCACATGTTGCCTCTGCTCTCCCCACTTTATAAAAGTCAGACGTGATCACTGACACCTGTCAAGTGGCTGATAAAGCCTGTGGCTGGGCAGAGATGGGGCACTTCCTGGTCTGGGAAACGCACAAAGAAACTGCAAAAAGAACAGGAGTACTTGTGGCACCTTAGAGACTAACAAATTTATTTGAGCATAAGCTTTGGTGGGCTACAGCCCACTTCTTCTATGCATCTGAAGAAGTGGGCTGGAGCCCACGAAAGCTTATGCTCAAATAAATTTGTTAGTCTCTAAGGTGCCACAAGTACTCCTGTTCTTTTTGCGGATACAGACTAACACGGCTGGTACTCTGAAACCTGACAAAGAAACTGGATTCCTCCCTTATGCTCTTGTGGGAAGATCCATCTGCCCCAGCCAAGTAGGGGACTTTACCTTTAAAGAAACTGCTGATGGAGTAAGAGGAGGCTTGCTTGGGGAGAGCTGGATGGGAAGAAGAGCCCTTCTGTAGGCCTGAGTCTCTCCCTTCAGGAGCATTAGAGCTGCTGGAGGCAGTCTCTTTGATGGACCAGGAAATACCTATGGAGAGAGAACAACCCTTGTAACTCAACGAGAAGACACAAAACTAGGGTTACCATACGTCCGGATTTTCCCGGACATGTCCGGCTTTTGGGGGCTCAAATCCCCGTCCGGGGGGAAATCCCCAAAAGCCGGGCATGTCCGGGAAAATCGGGAGGCTCGGCCGGGGCCTCTTTGTCCGGGGCTGGGGGCATGGTGCCGGGCCGGGCTGGGCGTGGGGCCGGGCCCGCGGGGCCGGGAGCCGGGGAGTGAGCCGGGGGGTGCGCCGGGCCGGGAGCCGGGGTCGGGGAGTGAGCCGGGGGGTGCGCCGGGCCGGGAGCCGGGGTCGGGGAGTGAGCCGGGCCGGGAGCCGGGGTCGGGGGGTGCGCCGGGGTCGGGGGGCGCGCCGGGGTCGGGGGGCGCGCCGGGGTCGGGGGGCGCGCCGGGGTCGGGGGGCGGGCCCGTGGGGCTGGGAGCCGGGCCCGTGGGGCTGGGAGCCGGGCCCGCGGGGGGTGGTCGGTCGGGGCCGGCACCCCAGGGCCCGAGCCGACCCAGGCTGGAGCCGCCGGGGGGGGCCAGCCTGGGCCGCGCCTCCTCCCCCCCGCTCCCCTTACCTGCTTCAGGCTTCCCGCGAATCAAATGTTCGCGGGAAGCAGGGGAGGGGGCGGAGACTTTGGGAGGGGGCGGAGTTGGGGCGGGGGCATGGGCGGGGCTGGGCGCGGGGCCCCGGGGAGTGTCCTCCATTTGGAGGCACAAAATATGGTAACCCTACACAAAACCAAAGACTTTAATGAAAAATTTTAGAGTGGAAGAAGCCTATTAACTCTTGTGTCCTCATCAATTTTAGTTTGGGAACATTCTGCACATTGTCCCTCCGTATTTACCTCCCTGTATCAACTGGATACAGTACTCAGCGCATAGCTTCCTAAACTTGAACTTGTGTAGTGCTAAAGTTTAAGCAACTGCCTGTTCCCCCTCAGAAATGGCTGCATTTCAGTGGTGTTTATGGCTACAGCTTGTATAAATATTACAGAAGATCACTTATACGACACAGTACATTTAAATGGTGCTGTATGAGGTGTGCCACATTCTCTGCTCCAAAGAGCTTACAATGGAAAATACAAAACTAGATACCGGATCCTTTGGTTTCTCTGGACTAGGCACTACAGCAGGCCTGCACAACTCGTAAAGCGGCGAGGGCCATATTACTCCAAAGAAAACAGCTGAGGGCCGAAATCCCCTGGCCCCGCTGAACCCCACCCCCAGCACCGCCCAGCCCCCCCGAAACACAACACCACCACCCCAGCGCTGCCTGCCCCATGGAACACCCCCAACTCGCCTACTCACTGCCCGCCCGCTCGCCTCCTCAGCCCCCCTCCCTCACCCGTCACTTGCCTACTCACCCCCCGCGGGCCGCACAGTGAGCCCACGTGGGCCGCATGCGGCCCCCGGGCCACATGTTGTGCAGGCTTGCACTACAGCACTGAGATAACTTTGATGTCTGCAGAGGACCGGCATGTAGTGTGACAAACCATAGATGGGGGCGATAACTTGCTCAGCTTTGCTCCCTGTTGCTCTAGGCACAGCAGGCAATCTCTCTCTCTCCACACAGCCGCACCCTAGCCCCACCACAAACACAAGCTTTTGAACAACTGGCACAGCAGAAGAACAGTGAGCCAGACTCTGATAGTGAGTGGTGGGGTGAAGAGGCTGACTGGGAAGGTGAACAGGAGACACAAGCAAGAAGAGCAGCTGCGGTGCAAGATGAGGAGTGCTGACTCAGTGAAAAGAACTAGCTGCAGTGTGGTGGGAGCACGGCAACCCTTTGATCTCTCAGGTAATAAGAATAAGGCAGGGGGATCCATGCACAACGTTTAAGTTCACTGGGTTTGTCCAAACCTGAGGACACGGCTATATCCAAGCTTCTTCTTAACAGGAACCGGTGCTCCTACGCCCCCCACCTTGCAGAGCTCCCACCCCTGCCCATAGCTTGGCAGGGACTAAACTGTTACTGTAGTGACCTTTAGGGTATACGGACCTTGCTTCCCCACAACCCTGCCTCACCTCATCCCTTTTCTGTTCTCAGAAGAATGAAATCTCTTCTTTCCCAGGCATGTTGCTAGCCATTCCTGCCAGCCTCCTTTATCGAAGATGCCACAGCACCTAGCATCGTAGGTTTGGGAAGTTTTTAATTATTACACTTCAACTGTCTGCGCAGTGCCACGAGTGTGTTGATCTGGTGGATGAGGGGACGGGACACAGGGAGCAGATTATACTAAAATTATCAATATTAACTAGGGTTGCGCATTTTAATGGTCCAAAAAATTGGTCAATTGACCAATCAAATATTGGCTCAATATTGCCAAATAATGTCAAAAATGGTCAAACATTTTAAAGCACTAATTTATCAGAACAGTAACAAAACAGTAAAACTTTATGGTCTCCAACAGGTTTAGCTTTAAATAGATAATTATGCCAAATTACAAAAAACAAGTTGCTTAACGGAGTTATTTTAACTCAGAAAAACACAATCTAATGAAATTCTAAGAAATGAAAGAATGGCACCATTATGCAATCAAAAAGATAGGTTACCACCTACACTAGGGCATTTTTAGTGGAAATTTGACCATGGTCGAATAATAGTCAATTGACATTATTTGATCAGTCAATTGACCGGCTTGCCATGCCTGATATTAACTATCCAAGAAGAGGACTCTCAGCATTAAGGAATCTGACAACCTCAAAATACTGTAGGATTATCCCCAGGACTGCTCCAAGGAGCAAGTTTTGTCTGCACTTCGATCTCTGCTATTCCCTATAACAATCCAGGAGTCATGACCCCCAAAGGATGTGGACAGCAGCTGTCAGAGGGTCATAACCCAGCTCCCATTCAGTCTCCAACTGTTCACCTGAAATGGACTGGTTCAGCTGCTTGCAGCTGAAACTTGTACCTCAGACACCCCATCAGCCCATCAATCATCACGCTGAAGCTTGTAGCATCTCCGACAAAGTCCTGCAGGAACTGGCATGAAAGATTTTTGGAGAAACGGGTTTCAAGTGTGGGAGAGCGTAATAGGTTGTCAGTCACACTTCTGGCAGTTCCTTCACCTAAGCTTGGTGGATGCCAGGAATGGATAAAGTCTATGATGGCCTGTGCTGAATATTGGGAGAGGGGGAATGGAACTCCCTCCACTTGTATAAATGGAAAGAGTACAAAAGGAGACATCTGGGGACCTCATCTCATTCTCCTTCTAATGGGCCCAGGCAGATACAAGTTTACATGAAAGAATCGGAAGCGGGAGGATTAGACTCTGAGATCCCAGCATTCCTGGGGAAGGGATCTGACTCTGGAGTAAGAAAAATAGCTGCACAGCTCAAGTCCAGAAAGGAATGTTTTAATACGCTTTCCCTACCCAACATAACTTTCAGATACCCCTGCACTTACTGCCCACGGGCTCTCCACTCCAGCTGAACTTCTCAAGGTCGTCATCATCATCTACAATGTCTCGAAGGCTGTTCACTGCCCGCTTGGACTCCTTTAGCTATGGACAAACACAAGGCTAGCAATGAAGACCATCTCTGTTCCACTCAGGTAGCCTGAGGCTTTCCTGGACCCACTCCCATCCAAACAAACCTTTTGCACATGCCTTCCCCAGCCCACACAGAGCTGAAAGACCAGTGGAAGATGATCCACACTTCTGCACAAGGCAATTGGCCAACAATCAGCCCCTTTTCACCCAGTATATGGAATTTGAGGACTATGAACATCTGAGTGATCAGTTATAAATACCTCAAACTAGTAGGAGATGCAGGTGGGGAATCATTGGAAAGGTCATTTACCCTCAATTTATTATGAGGTTTCAGATTTGCCCTACAGACCTGATGCCAAGAGACCTTAAGGATATCCACACAGATAATTAGAAGATAAAGATCAAGAATTATCTGTCTTATCTCTTATTTGCCCAGCAAGACTAAGTCAGTGAGTAGAGCTCATTAAAAGGTTAATTCTGAAATTTTCAATTAATATAGTAGTGCAAAGCACAGGTGCCTGCTTGATAGTTCTGAAGACCTCTGTTTATCCTCAGGAACTCTAGGGCAAGAGGGAATTCAGTTTCCCTGATCCAGTTTGCGAAAATAGCCATGAAGGGGACCAAATCTACTACGAGTCTACTCGCACAACAACAGACACAAATCTACTAGACAAGTGAACTGAGGTCCAACAACTCCCTTGGTTATTTTTAAAAAGAAAAATATACCGTATTTTTTGGTGTTTTCTACTTATTTCCCCTCCCAGGAACATTACACAGATCCTCCAAGATTTATAGAGAAATTGAGGAAGAATGCAGGAACCAACATTTTATGCCCTTCAGACTCCCTGTTCCTTCTCATGGGTCTTCTGCAGCTTCTTTCAAGCAGAGGGGGGAAAGGAGTTAACTGTATGCAGGGGAGCCCTTAAGCAGCTGGATTTCTCCATTCTCCAATCTTTTGGAAAAAAGAGATGAGTCTCTGAGGTTTTTATCAATCCATGCAGTCTGAAGATTATACCTGGGAGAGCTCATCATCTTCATCATCAAATGTGAAGGCTTTACACGTGGAGCTGTGCCAATACTCCTCCTCGTCAACTTTCATCCTGTTCATCTGGAAAAGCAGCCAAAGAGAAACATACGTGCTAAGCGACAGGCAAATCTCCCCAGGCTGGATCAGAACCAGCACTTCAGGGCCTAGGCCCTACAAGGGAGGGCCCTTGGGTCACTCCACTTCAGGGCTTTCAGGGGACTGCAGCGCCTGACCAGGGAAAGAGGGTGGCCCCACAGGGCCGGCCAGAGGAGAAGGGAATCGTGGTAAGCGAGGCTGTGGCGGATCAGATCAGCCCCTGGCCCGGCAGGTCAATAACCCGACTGGCACGGGGGGACCGGCTGCGCCAGAGGGCAGATACCGGGGCCCCTGCTCGGCCGGCCGTGCCGGGCTGTCTCGGCCCTCCAAGGCCGGGGCAACGGCACCAGCGGGGCCCGGAGCAGCCGCGTAGTGACTGTGAGCGGCAGGGCCAAGCAGGCCCCACCCGGCACAGAGGGAAGGGGCTCGGGGCCGCCCCAGGACACAGGTGCTCACCGCCCCTCCAGCCAGCCCGACTGCCCTGAGAGTGCCGCCCTCCGACCCGGCCCGGGATTGGGGGGGACTGTTAGCTCCGCAAAGCACCATGGGATGTGTAGTTTCCGCCTTCCCGTCTCATCCACGCCGCCCTCTGCCTTGTTCCCGGGGCCTCGGTCCGCGGAGATTTGGACTATGAGACCCAACAGGCCTCGCGAGAAACGGGGTTGGCTTTGACATCCCGCTACGCATCGGCGGCGGAGCTAAAATTATTCCGCCACAATTGGCGGAAGCCGCAGAGCTCTGAGGGCGGGGGCTCGCTCGCAGCGGGGGACGCTGTGACCATAGCGACACGGCCAGACGCAGCGGGAGGGAGAACTCTCCGCGCGCCCCGACCGAGCCGGAACCAAAGTGTCGGGGCCCCGCCCCGGTCGGACCGTGTCGCGGACCGGAAGGAGTGTGTGCCGGCGGCGGAAGCCGGGAGGCGGCTGCCGGCGGTTCTAGTAGGTTCCAGAGGCGGGCGGTGCGGAGGAGCCGGGCTCGGCGGCGGCGCGTCCGGAGGCTCCGATGGCCAAGTGGGGGGAGGGCGACCCGCGCTGGATCGTGGAGCAGCGAGCGGACGCCACCAATGTGAACAACTGGCACTGGTGAGCGGCGGGCGCGGGGCGCGGGCCTGGCTACATCGGGCCGGGCGCAGGAGGCTGCTCCATCTCGGCAGCGAGCGCTGCCTGAGGACGCGACAACGGGCCAGTCCGTGCGGGGGGAGCTGCTCCCGAGCGTGGGGAGCCTGCCTGGGGGCAGCCCCGCACCTGCCCCTCCGCGTGCACGGCACTTGCGGCCCCACAAGGCCCCTGCTCAGGGGAGCCCAATGCCTCGGACCCGGCCAGTGTTTGGGGGCACGACAAGGCTCGTCCCTGAGAGCGGCCTGACCCCTCGGTCACGGGGTGTGAGCATCTTGTCCCGACCCCTTCCCCCGTGCATCCGTCCTAATGTTGGGAGAGTCGGGTGGGTCCGTGGCCGGGTGGGAGAAGGGAAGGGACCAGATCTCCGCAGCAGCAGGCTAAGTGAAGGGAGCACGGGATGATGCGTCGGACATCGCATCAGAGACCGTTCTCGGTGTAGGAAGGATAACGTGGAAAGAGATTGGGTGGGGAGCGCAAAAGCAATATTTCAGAAATACTAATTGTGTTCAAGCAGCGACACACCAAAAGCCAGTTATTAGCCATTGTTGCAGTCCATTTTCCAAAGTACTCTTACACCACTTTGATCTTTACAGGACTGAACGGGATGCTTCTAATTGGTCTACAGAGAAGCTGAAAGGTCTGTTTCTGGAGGTGAGAGTAGAGAATGAGGAGGGGGCCTGTGAAGTGACAGAAGTGAGTAAACTGGATGGAGAAGCATCCATCAACAACCGCAAAGGGAAGCTAATATTTTTCTACGAGTGGAATATCAAGCTCTCATGGACAGGTGAGTTATAGTCTCTGTTTTCTCTCAGGGCAAGGGTCTAGCACAGGGTTATGGACAGTGTTTTCCAAGGCTTTCCCAAAAGGGGGTCAGCGGAAAGTCACTTTTCTGAGAAATGATATAAGGTTGCCCCTCTGCAGCAGTCAGAGCAAGGAAAGCTGAACCGAACAAGCCTTTTTAATCAGAGTATAATTGCTCTCTACAGGCACCTCAAAGTCGGGAGTGAAGTATAAGGGGCATGTGGAGATTCCCAACCTCTCGGATGAAAATGATGTTGATGAAGTTGAGGTAAGCACAGTTATGGCTAATACTGCTGACTGTGCCACTTCATTATCAAAGGGTCTCAAAGCACAAAATATTCCCAGCTTAACTCTCTAAAGCAGCCGTATAAGGATGTAGCCCATCATTGTTCTTTGGTAGACCACCTGGGTTTATCCTGCACCTCTACCAGATAAGCAGCATATGTTTTAGCTTAAAGGGATCTGGTTTTCAATGCTGATTTTGGTCAGAAGTGGAGCCATAGCAGCTATAGACATTTGAATAGGTGCGGAAGTTACTGTGAACTGGTAGCACATGAGGCAACGAGTTATAACAAAGGTATTAAAGCTTCTTCATAACTTCCTCTGGAAATGCTTTCCAGGCTGAAGCATTAGTTATGATGCTAAATCCCATCTTAAAAGGACCATGTGACTGTGGTTTTGTTCACCAGGCCTTTGTCTGTTTTGCTTAGATCTCCATCAGCCTTGCCAAAGATGAGCCTGACACCAACTTAATGGTCTTGATGAAGCAAGAGGGCATGAAAAAGATCAGGAATGCAATGAGCACTTACATCAGCACGCTCAAAACAGGTACATAACGGTGAGGGAGAAACCCCCGTTGCAGCTGCTAAATAGCAGCTGAGGTGGAAGCAACTCTCCCCATAGTTCTTCAGTGGGAGAAGTGGGAAGCTACAGCAATAGTTACCTTTTCATTGCTGCACTGGAATCAGATGACCCAGGGCAGGAGGTTTTTTTGAAGTCTTTGCAGTAAACTGAGCTCCAAGCTCTCTAGCTTACCTTAGTAACTGTATCCACTTCTACCTCCATTAGCCTGGGGGGGATAAACAGACTGGGTGTTCCATGGCACCCTGTCAAGCTAAGCATATCCATAACTGAGTTGAAGCCCAGCTTTTGAGAAGATTATGATGACAGTACAATTGTTCATGTGTAGGTGATAGAGGAGAGAGACTCTGAGGCAACAGTGACTGACATTACTGTGGTATGATGGAGTCTGGCCCTCTGTTTTTTCAACTTGTCAAAGAAATATGTGGTGTCTCCTTTTCCATGTATAATTGTCATTGACTCTTCTGGGGCACTAGCGGTCTGCCACGTGCTCCTCTTTTCCAAGATACTAACAATACATAGAGACTGTATCTGGCTCTAGCTGGATTTGAGGTGAACTGACAACTTGAGATTTTTGCAGCAGTTTTGTTGATGTAAACCAATAATCTTTTTTGACAGTCTGAACACACTTCTTATACACAGAATTCAAATCTCCCTGAAATGGGTGGCCCTGCACCCTCAAGGGATTTGTTGCACCCTTCTCCCAGTTCACATTAGGGACTCAAGTTCTGTTCAGTACATACTTTCCAGTCATGACCTTAATCCTGGGTCAGGCTTTTGCAGCCTTGTGTGTCCTACAGCATGTTGAGCAGCTAAAACGTTGACGTGATCTTTGCTGGGTTCATTGCATATTTCTGTCTTTTCAGAGTTCACCCAAGGCATGATTTTACCTACAGTAAATGGGGAGCAAACAGAGCCAGCTCCTCAGTTGGCAGCTAAAGCAGAAGAGCACAAGGTAAATAAAACCTCCCATAGATGTTCTTGAAGTCCTGGGGAAAGGAGCAGCATGTTAGGTGCATCTGATGTATGTGATAGGTCAGGCTGCCTACTTAGACTCTACAGTATCTTCAGCAGTGGATGCAGTCTGTGATTGCTGGCCTGGGTATTTGAATTTGCAATGTGGGATGTTCCCTAACTCAAATCTAGTATAGTCAGTAACAAGGCTTAGTGTTAAAACTTCTTGTATTCCATGAAGCATAGTAGCTCCTAAATAAATTTTCCAAGATCCTCATTCCTTTTCTTTAAGTGTGTTATCAACTGCATTTATTTGAGGGTTCTGGGAAATAAGATGTTTATAAAGTGCTGTGTAAGCACTAAGCATATAATTCAACATTGTGCTTCTTAATGTTTCCTTAGACCACTGCTAGTACTGTCACTGCAGCGCCTGAGTCAAAACCCATAGGCGTCAAGATTCCCACCTGTAAGATCAGTTTGAAGGACATTTTCTTAACATCTCCTGAGGAGCTCTACAGAGTGTTCACTACACAGGAGGTAAACCAGCATGGTCGGGGAGATGGGCCCAGGAGAGTTGGGAGTAGTACACTTCTGTGTGTAGAACAGCTTAGACTCAAGCTGCTCAGGAGTGATTTGGCAGCAGATGCCTCCTCTGGGGAAGAGAGACCTCCCCATCCACAAACCACTTGGTGTTGACTCTCTTGCCAGGTCAGGAGTAGAGGGGGCAGTGTCCTGGCCTCCTGAAAGTAATCATCAAGTACATAGTCTGTTGTGGTGGGGAGGAATGGCATACTAGACAAGAGACTGTACTATAGGGCTGGTCTTAACTGTCTCTAAACAACTTTCCTATGTTGGCTGCCGTAGATGAGTTAAACCACAGGAACTGCCAATTTATAAGTGTTCACTCTCCCTGCATGGTTTACAAGGCTGTTGATGCCAGCCTACCTCCAGTCCTCTCTCTGCAGGGAAGCAGCCCTAGCGGTGGCATTGCCTATGGCAATAAGCGTGTGGGGTCTCTGTAGGACCCAGTAGCCGGTTCTGTTTCTGGAAAATCACATCCCGCTCCCTGAGAGCCAGGCTTTAATTGGGGATCACCAGTTCACATGAGAGTGTCTTGGGGAATAATGTTACAGGCACATAGGAGAAACTGGTAGAAAGGGCATAATGAGAGCTAGGGGCCCTCTATAGATCTGGCATGTCCCCTGTCCTGTGAAAACCAGGCAAAACACGTCAATGGAGTGCTGGCATTACATGCCTCAGAGCACAAATCCTGCTTTCCTGCCTCTGAGGGAGCTTTTCCTCGGTCCGCATCCCCATGGAGCTCTTCAGAAATGGGCTAGAAAGTGGAGACGCTGCTCCGTCCCCCATCCTCAAAATGCAGACCCTAAGCTTTCAGCCAAGCGCTTATTCCAGAGAGCCCAGTGCTCTTGTGCTGGGGTGGGAGGCATTAAGCAGCAGCAACTCCCCTGCCAGCAGGTTTCAGAACAGCTGGTGCAGGTTATAGGGAGAAGGTTGTGGTGCTTCTAGTAACATGAGTCCTGCAATGTCACAAGGCCTGTCTCTCTGCAGCTGGTCCAAGCTTTCACCCACGCGCCGGCAATCATAGAGGCTGATAAAGGAGGGAAGTTCCACTTGCTAGATGGCAGTGTCAGCGGCAAGTTCATTGATCTAGTGAGTACCAGCTGCTGCAGCTGTATCTTGTTCAGAAGGAGCCTTGGTAGCCAAGTCACACCTTCCCTGCAGTCTTTTATCCGTCTGCTCTGTACCTCATATCTAGAGCCCTGCGCAGATACAAAAATTTGGATCCGCATCCAATCCGCAAAGATGGTAAACAATACAACCGCATCCACAGATGCAGCTATCAGTGGATTTGCAGGGCTCTATTCATCTCCCTGATTGAAACTCCTTCCCTCATGACTGCCATTCTCCTACAGTCACCCTTGTTAATTAAGGTCTTCTTCATTTCTGGGAGCTGAGAGATCTGGCTTCTATTCCTAGCTCTGTGACCTTGGATAAGTTCAAGTCATTCTACCTCTGTCTCTCCTCCCACTCGTTGTCTGTCTTGTCTATGTAGATTGCAAGCTCTTTATGGCAGGGACTCTGTCTCATTATGTTACTACAGCTCCCAGCATAATGGGTCTCAGATCTTAGGGCCTCATTATAGTAACACCTAGTATATAAATAGATGTGGAGCATTCAGAACTCAATCCCCATAAGGATTGTATATGGGGGAGATAATACTTTGATTCAGTGTTGTGGCAGCAATAGTATCTCTCCTCCCCTCAGTGCTTCAGCCTAACGGGACCCAGCATTCACATAACAGGATACAGAGACTCTAAGAGTCCCTCTCCCTCTAGTTTTGCTTTCTGAGAGTCTCTGAAGTGAGTCTGAAGCTTTGGGTCATGCTCAGTTCTGAGCATTGACTAACATGGTATGGAGCGGGATTGGGAGGGCAAACGGCTCCCATTCATTCCTTTCTCTTTACCTAGGTCCCTGAGAAGCAGATTGTTATGAAGTGGAGATTTAAATCTTGGCCATCTGGTAGGTACCCTGAAGAACCAGACTGCAGAGTTCCAGCCCTTGCCTGTAACTGAATGAATCCTGCCATGGCTGCACACTGGCTGGTTTGACTGGGGGTGGTTCTCTAGGTTGCACTATCTGCTTGGTGATCATAACACCACAGTAACCCTGGGCCGTATTGCTTCCTGGGCAAATGGATGGACTGGAAACACTGCAGAAGCACCATGCTCTGCCTCAGTGCTGTCTGCCACAACCCCTTTGGCAGTTTTGCAAGCAGTGTTGAGGGGGACACTCTCCCTCCTCCTCTGCGTGGAAGGAAAGCAACTGTCGTGCAAGACATGAGGGAAGGGGTTGTGCACCAGGGAAAGGTTTTGGGAGGGGTTCTGAGCCCTCTGGTGATGGGACGGGCATGCTGATCTCTCCAGCCATGTTGGGTGAGGATGTGGCTGTGCTGTCCAGGGCTTGTGCCTTATTGCCCGGTGCTGATGTGGGGATTTCCTTCGGCTTTTCTAGGGCACTTTGCAACTGTTACCCTGAACTTCACTGATAAAGGCGGCGAGACAGAAGTGCGCTTGGAGGGGAAGGGCATCCCTTCCAGTGAGGAGGAGAGAACAAAGCAAGGGTGGCAGCGCTACTACTTTGAGGGCATTAAACAGACGTTTGGCTACGGTGCCCGCTTGTTTTAACATCGGCTGCTGGGGAGAGTCTCTGTCCGAAGATTCTGCTGTGTGGACTGATTGCTTCTCGTCTGTTCCTTTCATTTTTGGTGCCGCTGCTGTGAAGAGCGGGATGAGGAAGGCAACTGAGCAGCACTGCTTGTAGCCCCTTACTGCTTTGTGCATGTCTCTTGCCACAAGGGAGTCAATGGGGGGGTTCTCTTACATGTACATACTTTTATTGCTAAATAAACGTAATTTAAAAAAACAAAGGGAGATTCTTTCAATTGAGTGTGAGACTAGAGAGTTTGGGGCCAGACTGGCAGGGATGTATCTGGAAAGGTGCTGCTCATGGAGATGAGCACCAACCTCAGCAGGAGTTACTTGTTCATGCTTTAGGAATGGGGACCAACCCCACAGCAAGTGTACAGTATTAGCTCAAGGCAGCAAACTTCAGCGAGTACAGTGATCCTCTAGGCCTGCTACTGGTAAACAGCAATGGACCAAATGCCAGGGAGGGAGTGTTTAAAACCCCCTCCTGTTTCCTCTTCAGGAAGCCCCTCCCTGCACACAGTCCCAGGCTAGTCTCACCTACTCACTAGTCTGGCCTGATTCATGAGAATGGACATCACTTAGTGTCCAAGAAAATCAGTAACTCTCCAGCTCTTCCAAACTACAGCTAGGAAAACTCCCCCCTCAAAGAGGGCGGGGAATGGGTGTGGAGCTTGGGCCAAAGCAAACTGCTGGCTCTAGCACTGGTGCTTGGGGAGCAGTGGAGGAACAGCAGTGGGGTAGGGCCTGTTCCCAAGAGGATACCACAACGGGGCAATGCCCCAGGCTTGAACTGCACTAGCTCTGCTAATTCTAGGGGTGGGGAAGAGAGAACTACCTGGGGGTTTTAACTCTGGCATCAGTCAGGAAACTGAAGGTCTCTTTTTGCCTCAGAACAGGGTGAGCTTCTCCCATATATCTCTCTACTGCCAACGCTACTCCCCCCAGTGTCCTGGAAGGAAGAGAGCCCTACTACATCCCCCCTGAGCTCTGGCAGAGATGTAACCAATGGCCCCATGCAGAGAGTCATGCAATATTAGAAGGGGGTAGGAGGGGACTTTTTATTCTGCTGGAGGCTGTTTGTACTTCTGTGGTAGTCGGTACTGAGACTGCCCCCTCTAGATATTATTCCTACAATAATTAGTGTCTTCCTCTGATCATTTCTGCTACTCCCTTTGTCCTGGACATGCAAGCACAAAATTCAAGGGGAGGTTGTGCCACTGATCTGTATCATGCACTGATCCCTTTGTGCAGCCTTGTCTGTCTTGTTCAAAAACAACATATGTAAATGGGTGACTTTTGTTTTCCAAGACAGCACTGCTGATAATAGACTGCAATAGGCTAACATTAGCAGATCCCTCCAACAGCAATGGGAAAACTCACAGGCAGAACCTGTGATGGGAGGAAAGTGATGCTGATTGTTGTAGCATCAAGTTGACTCAGTCTGAACATATCCTCACTAGGGGTGTGGTAGCTATACACCCAGCTGACCACGGGGTGGCAGCACTGCCCCCCAATAAAGTAGGATTTGATCATAACAGCTGGATATGGAGCACCACAAGGCCGGCTGCTCTAATCACCTGCCACTGCAGGGTTAGGAAGTGGGGGAGAAGAGGGCAGCAGCTGGAGTGGAATTTTAATTGCTCTCGTCTTCACAAACCCCAGTTTGCTTTGGGAATCCTGCTACTGCCATAACAGAATGGCCTATAGACAACTCCTGTGGGACAGGCAGCCCACAAGCACAAAGACCGTGGAAGCAGCGTGTCTTGCTCAGAGGCTGCTAAGAAAGACTAAGTTAGTGCACAGCTGCAAAGTTTCCTGCCTGGGCACAGTCTGATTGATTGCACTCAGCAAAGCAACACAATTGTTCATTTAAAACACTGGAACATTGCCACAGCTGGAGCAGTGCAGGTGCCAGTGATGAACCCCAGGCCCTGCCAAGGGATATGAAAGGAGCCTAAGTCACTGAATGAATTATTGCTGTGAATGGCATGAGGTCAAATCTGCATCCTCCCATTTGCAGATGCTGTCATTCTCTGTGAGGCTTTTCCCCAGCATACTAGGTCATATTAAACCCTACCACAACAAAACAGTCCGTGTAACCCCAATGCTCAAAACCTGCCCATGGGGCAGACCCTCAGCCTACATACAAAAAAAAAAAAACAAGGACAATGATTTGACATAAATCAACATCAGGGATTAAAAGGTAACAGGACCCTTATTTCAGCTCAGCATAGGAGGGTTGGGATATTTCAGAGATGGCTTGCCATTAATTATGGAAAAGCCCAGTGGCCTGGCTGGTCCAGGGCCAAGTCTTACATCTTATCTTTCTATGTGGATGTTTGTTATTGCCATCCTCTGTGATGCCTCCTGGGATGCAGTCCACACTCCTTAGGGGCACAATGAAGGCTGATTGCTCTGCCTGAGGCTTGCATAGCCCTCAAGTTTATTTCCTTTCAGTGATTAAAGCTCCTCTTGGGAAGTCACCATTCCACAAAGGCCAGGGGCCTTCCCACAAGTACCCTTGAAGAATTGTAAGCTCAGTGCCCCAGCCCTGGAGTGCTGTTTAGGTGGAGGTGAATGCTGCCACAGTTGCTTTAAGCAATTCAGAGATGGCATATTGGAGATTAGCCTAAAGGAAAATTAAGGGAGTTTCTCCACCCTCTCAGCCTGAATTTTTTACCCTGCCAGGCTTACACACTCAGACTCAAGTCTAGCTAGCAGGGTTTAGGTACAGCCCCAAGCATGCTCATTTAACTCCATTCAGTGCTGTACTAACCACCCTTTCAGAGCGATGGAGGGCATGGTTGTGCTGCAGAGGATTGGGACTCTCACCTCCCCGGGGCTCTCAGTTCTGGCTCCATGGATGTAGGCTCAGGCATTTCACTCCTAGGGAGGAGAGCCTGGAGAGGCTCTAGCCATACATTCTCCACCTTGGTAGGCAACAGCGATGCTCTTTCCTGAGGAAAACACTCCCCACCTCCAGCCCGCCACACTCACCCCTGCCAGCAGCTGTGCCTCATAGCAATAGTAGTAGGGGTAGGTGAGTGCCTAGAGTCAGACTGCAGCCTCTGCCTGTGGGGAGTGAGAGCATGCAGCTCCCCCTGGGGCAGGTGAGTGCTGGGCTGAGGCCTGGGTTTCCGGGTGGGTGGGGAGAGGCAGGATCTTGGCTCCCTTCCAGACCAGTACTAACTCTTCAAACCCAGGCTGGATGCCTGTGGGGAGCACCAGAAATCCACTCAGCGCAGCAGCAACTCAGCGCCCCCTCCTGGTGTGCTGCAGGAGCAGCAGGCAGGGGTGTGTCCCCTCCTCTCGCCTAGCAGCACAGGGGGCACAGAAAGCCAGTTCAGCGGCTGCTGCAATGCTGAGATGCACACGGCAGGGGCAGGGCACCTGCCCAAGTGAACAGCACCCGGCTCAGTGAGGCTGGAGCAAGCTGTGCCAGCATTAACACTTTGGGGTAGGCTTGAGCAGCTCCCCCCCACCCTATTCCCCCCATGTAACCAATTCCTCGCAAGAGAGCCTTGGTTCCGGGATGCCTGGGCTGGGCTGAGGCTAGAGGGGAGGGCTTGAACCTCTGCGCCGCACTCCAAAAGCTCCACTCATTCACTATGGGCCAGACCCAGGGATCGGAAGCACTCTCCCGCTACTGGTTCCTTTCACCTGGCTCAGTTACATCTTCAAGGCTCCTGGCAAGGAAAAGGGCTTGAGCCTTGGGAGGGGGGTTCCCCCTTCCAGCTCCTCAGGGCTCTCTGCCTGCAGCGAAGTAACAGCTGAGAAGCCCCCCAGCAACCTATCGCTGCCGTCCCCAGGTGCCTTGCAGAAAGAAACCCTTCTCCCCGCGTTGCTGAAGTTTAAAGCCACGTGGCGTAGAGCAACTTGCCTGAGGCTTGGAAGCTGCAGCCCCGAGCTGCTGCCGCTCGCCCCACTGACATGCAGCCCGCGCGGCTTCCTGTCACTCCCAGCACCCGCGGGCCCTGCCTCTCTGCAGCAGAGCCTCACCCGGCCCTGCCGGGCATGCTCAGGCATGGGAACGAGGGGATGCCGTGCAGCTGCGCATGGCTCCTACACCTGGCTGCGGCAGTGCTGACACACACAGGCGGGTCTCAGAGCAACTGCACGACAGTCAGTCAAGGGCGCCGCCATGCAGTTACTGGTGTGGGGAGGAGAAGGTGCTTGTGCCGCTGGTTGGTGTTGGGAGTGGGGTTCCTCAAATGGCTGCAGGAACAAGAGAAGACACGGGGTCTAGCTAGAAGGGGCCCATTGGAGCAGAAAGCCCTTTATCCCTGAGGCTTCATTCACACAGCTGTTCATCCAGACGAGCTGTAGCTGCATTTACCACAGAGCCTGGCTACGGCTGAAGATATGAAGAAGCACCTGGCATTGGCCACTGTCAATTACAGGATAGTGGGCTAGGGAGACCATTGGTCTGACCCAGCATGACTGTTCTTATAAGGCTGACTATGAGCCAACAATGTGATGCGGCTCTGAAAAAGGCTAATGCAAGCCTAGGATGCATCAGGCGAGGTATTTCCAGTAGAGACAGGGAAGTGTTAGTACCATTGTACAGGCACTGGTGAGACCTCATCTGTAATGCTGTGTGCAGTGCTGGTCTCCCACGTTTAAGAAAGGTTAATTCAGATTCAGAGAAGGGCTACTAGCTGACCCGAGGAATGGAAAATCTACCTTATGAGAGGAGACTCAAAGAGCTTGACTTATTTAGCCTAACCTAAAGAAGGATGAGGGGAGATATAAATACATTCAGAGGGAATACCAGGGAGGGAGAGGAGTTATTTAAGTTAAGCACCGATGTGGACACAAGAACAAATGGATATAAACTGGCCATCAACAAGTTTAGGCTCGAAATCAGGAGAAGGTTTCTAACCATTAGAGGAGTGACGTTTTGGAGCAGTCCTTCAAGGGGAGCAATGGGGGCAAAAAACCTAACTGGCTTCAAGACTGAGCTTGATAAGTTTATGGGGGGGATGGTATGACAGGACTGCCTATGATGGCATGTGGCCCATAGGCAACTGCCAGTAGCAAAAATCCCCAATGTCTGGAGATGGGACACTAGATGGGGAAGGCTCTGAGTTTCTACAGAGAATTCTTTCCCAGGTATCTGCCTGGTGGGTCTTGCCCACACGCTCAGGGTCTGATTGCCATATTTGGGGTCAGGAAGGAATTTTCCTCTGGGTCAAATTGGCAGAGACCCTGGAGGGGTTTCGCCTTCCTCTGCAGCATGGGACATGTGTCAGTTGCAGGTTTAAACTAATGTAAATGGTGGATTCTCTGTAACTTGAAGTCTTTAAACCATGATTAGAGGACTTCAGTAACTCAGTCAGAGATTGTGGGTCTATTACAGGAGTGGGAGGGTAAGGTTCTGTGGCCTGCAATGTGCAGGAGGTCAGAATAGATTATCACGATGGTCTCTTCTGACAAAGTCTATGAGGCTATAGTTAGCTGCCATGAGATCCTGCAAATACATTTATGTGAGGGGAAATGGAGCGTTTCTGCTCAAGGTCACTGGTTTGAACCCAGCCCGGGGCACCCATGTCTGCCGGCCCCTATGGAAAACAATTTGGGAGGGTTCTCACACAATCCCACCCCCATCAAAACTGCTACTCCCTGCAGCAAGGCCACGGGCTGTATGCACCCTAGAGCCCGGGGGGGTCCCTTCAGGGCGAGGCTGGGCCACACTGACAGGGCTGGGAGTGCGGCCCTCACTGTACCTGTTCCTGTAGCCACTGGCTAATTTAAAACAAACATGGATTATTGCTTCTGGCCTTGCAAGCCTGAGGTGAGGCCCTGCAGCAGGAGAGGGGCAGCTGCCAGAGCTGTACCTGCTCTGGGGAGGAGGTTCGGGCTGCTCAGCCTGTCATCAGCTGCTTCACCAGCAGTCTATTACTTAAAAAAAAACATTCCCAGCAGCTGTATCTTGCTTTGTAGCTTCACTCAGAGCCTTGAAATCTGATGCTGGTTCCTGGCCCCTGGCTGGCGTCCCTGGGCTGCTCCCGCTGGCGAGGGCTGCGCATTTTTACCTGAAGGGGAACCGCGTGGCTGAGTGCCTCTTGCTGACAGATTTGCTTTGGACGTGCCTCCAGCCCACGGCTGTCCTGGCTCTGCCACTGAGCTGTGCGGGGGCTGTTGTGAGGCCGGGATTCCCGCTGCTGTGTTACAGCGTGGCGAGAAAAGAATAGCTGAGATGCTTTCAGGGGTCTGGAATGGAGCAGGGCATGGGGCCCAACCAGCCGGGCTCTCTGCACACAGTTCCAAGGGGCAGCTGTCTGCTGCTCTGTGGGGGTGGGAGGGGGAGAAAGATTCCACTTCCCGCTGCAGCCGTGGAGCTGGCAGGCTGGTGCACGTTTCCCTCTAGGCACTGGGCCCAAAGCATGGCCTGCAGGCCTGTTGGGCAGGGTTACACAGCGTGACCTCTGATGTCACTCCCCCACAGCTGCAGCTCAGCTCCCCGAGGAGCCGATGGCCATGGGGGAAGTGAGGGCTTGCTGAAAGGGGGCCAGATGGACGGCAGCCAGATGGAAAGTGGGGCTGGGCAGAAAGGAGAGAATGTGAGCAGAGGAGGGTAGTGAGGAGCTGCATGTTGCTACGGACGGGGTGGGGTTATCACTAGGCAATCAAACCAAGTCACTGGCTCCCCATACTCCAGCATCAGCAAGACTATGCCCAACAAGCCCGTTGCTAGAAAGTCATGGATGATGTAACCTTTACATGTAAAAATCGACTGCTGGATGAGAATCCCACCACTGCCAGCCCTGGGGGAGCTGCCATGACCTGCCAAGTGAAAACACGGGGTCTCTGATGGCCAAGAAGGAATTGCCCCTGAATTTGGCCTGGAACTAGCAAATTTCAGCCTAATCTTTAACCCGCCCTAGGTGCAACACTAGGCCAAGGAACCTGCTGAGCATCTCTCACCCTTTGTCCCTTCCAGGCTCGGGTGCCAGGCCTTCTGGTTCACTCAACTTTGTGCACTTTGGCCACACTTTTCTGGCCTATTGTCCTTTCCCTTCTGTTGACAGAGCATCTGGGACAATGGGCCCCACTATGTTTTATTTCTTGTGTTTTCTTGTCCTTGGGGTGGGAACTGTGGGAATAATTAGCAGGGTCCTGCTGCTGTAAATACAGTCTAATAAAAACACACATTCCTTCACCGGCCTCTTTGTTGCACTAGCCCTCTTTGGCCCCACAGCAGATGCCCACACAAGGCTTTCCTCTGAAAACTTCACTAGCAGACCCAGACCTATAGCATTGCCCCCTGCCCACTCCCCACCCATTTTGAAGGGTGAAGGAAAGTCACACATGCAAGCACATGCTGAGACCATTGTGCCCATCAAAATCTGGGCACTGCAGTCTGTGCAAGTCAAGGTCCTTACACATGTGAATTAATGGGCAAATCCAGCCCCAGGCATCAGAGATGAGGAGCCCAGAGTGAAATGATAAAGCAGAGATCTATGAACTCCTGGAAAGCAGGGTAAATCGGGATGGGACAAATCAACCAGGGACAAATCTACACCTTGAGGGAGAATGGTCTTGTGGTTAAGGCAATGGACTGGAACTCAGATCTGGATCCATTTTCTGCTCTGCCATAGCCTTGCTATGTGACTGTAGGTAAATCATTTATTTAGTCTCTCTGTGCCTCCATTCTCCAGCTGTAAAATGGGGATAAGAGTACTCCCTGCCTCCCACCCTTTGTCTATTTAAACTGTACACTTCCTGGGGCAGTGGCTCTCCTACTACATCTAGCACAAGGAGGCCACTAGACATGACCATAAATCATAAATAGTGATAACTCCTGGCTGCTACACTGCAGTGAGAGTAATTTCTCTCCAAGGCTCTTTTTCTGCACAGCTGGGATCCAGCCCCCTGCTCTGAGCTCCATGTACTTCATGTTGCAGTAAAACAGTGGGGCGCTCTGAACTACGCAACATCATGTATTGACAGAGGCCGCCTGCTCCTCCTCAGTCTGGGGTCAGCCGTGGCGCCAAGCAGATGTGGAGTGGAGCCACGTGTTGGAAAACCAGATAAACCTTGACAGATGTGCAGCCAGCAAAAAGAAAAGGGGTGGGGGGGAGAGAGAGAAAACAGCTGGAAATAGCTAGGCCTTGGAAACGGTCAGAACGGATGCTTATTAATAATAAAAAGCATTGCAATTGCTGGAAGGCTTGGCAAAGCCTCTGGCTTTGCTGGGTTTTGGCTGTGGAGCTGCATCCAGAAAACTCTTTTCAAAGGTAGTCTCCCAGTTGGGGGTGGAGCTCTCCATGTTCAACACCTGCTCCAAGCAACCCTCGGTAATGCTCTCAGACACCGCTAGGCTAGGTATGGTAAAGAAGCGTCCACAGCCAGAAACACATGACCTTGGAAGGTGGAGTTCAGAGGTCTCACTGCTACATCATTTCCAAGCCTTCTCACAAACTGACCCTGATGGTCCCCTCTTAGGGGGGGATAGTTCCTCCATAGTGGGGGGCCTGGATGGCCTCTCTTTCTGACAGCAGGCTGTGGCTTCTGATATCTCGTGTACCACTTTGTTAATGGTAATGATCCTGGGAGAGCATATTTCATCCACAGCTCTTTCCAGATGGCACACAACAGTCACGTCACCCACCTCCCACCCCAGCCCCGTGGGATGGCAGCAGCTCATGTCGTTCTTGTTGTTAGTTGTATTACAGCAGAGCCAGGAACAGAATCTAGGTCGTCTTACCCCCACAGTCTTACCCAGTCTGGTGCCCTATCTACTGGGCCATACTGACTCTGCTCAGTCCACGTTCTCCATCCAGCTCTCCTAGGGCCTTGGGAGGGATTAGAAGGGGAAATGGGGGATTTCTGAGGGACACCCTCCAAAAACCAGTTCCAAAATCCAGTTTTAAAACCAGAGTGGGTATTCCCAATTAAGCCAGGATCCAGCTCAGGACAAGTGAGACTGCAGTCCCATAGTCAGGAGCCCAAAGAAATCAAATCCCTTTGCACTCCTGGGCTCTCCACCATCAAAGACCAAGCTAACGAGCTTGCCGTGTAATAACAATACATTTTATTGGTAAGAGACGTCTGCACTATCTCTTCTCTTTCGGTAAAGCCTCTGCGCTCAGTTCAGATACACAACACAGCTCCACAGAGCAGCCCCATTCACCAGCATTACTTTCCCGTTTCTTAAGCGACTGCGACCACCACAAACAATAAATACTGTACAAGGGAGAGACCAAACATTACCATGCTAGGGATGGACGAACCGGCTCAAAGGAAAACCTGCCTTGATCCTTCCTCCCCTGCCCCACAAGCCTTTGAGTTTTGAAAATTCCAGTCGTATTTGGAAAGCAACTAAAGGCATCCTGGCTTCTATACCCCCTTCTTCTCTCCCGTTTCTGCTGGGCACAGGAGTGCCAAAAATGCCACAGGAAAGGCTGCTGTGGGCTTCCTCCAGGAGAGGGTGAGCACCTGGAATTTGCAGCCTGCAAGGTGCACAGCAGCATCTGAACCATGTGGTTGTATCTTGGCTCTGAGCTATTTGAGGTTCGCCCGTCCCTATCAAACACAAACAATAGAGAGAGAAGAAGTCAGCACATTTGTCTGGCTCCTTACGATCCAGCTACGAACAGGGACCCAAACTACGCAGCATTCAACACCATTTCTGTTTAAAATGTAACTAACCCACCCAGCAATATACAACTGAACAATAGCGGTAACGACACATACATTTTAAATAAAGTGCTTTATTGCAAGTCAGAATGCAGGAGAATCTCCCTTTATGCAATTTGGTAGGAGTAAAAGATATATATATATATATTATATATATAAACAATATAATTAGGGGAGGTGGAGACAAAGAACTCTAATAATTGTGGCTTGACAGAATCTGTTTATTGGGATATAAAAATAAACCTTTGCCCAAACATCTGCTCTTCCTAGCGCAGCTCAATAAAGCTTCCTGGGTAGGTAAGGTGCTTGTGTGAGGAGCAGCACTGCTTCTTGCCCCTCATATTTCCATTCATGTCTATGTTTCCTGAATTCCCCAACCAGGGAGGCAGAATAGCCACTCAGCATCCCAGGAGGTTTCAACAGCAATTCCTTGCTGTGAAAGTTCCCACCAGCCCCCTGATAGGAACTGAATGTGTTACAGGAATTATAGCATCATTTCTGGGATTATGCAGGTTGATAAATTCAGACTAACCATGAATAAGGATGTTATTAACATGCAACGGACCTTACTATAAGGAGGTCACTTACTCAGTGGCATCTTAGCCTAGGGAAGAAGCTGAATAACATCCTGAAGCCCTCATCTCAGAAGGGATGTATGTGAAGACCCCGCCTAGGAGGGTGTGTACCTTTTTGAAAGGTAGCAAGGTTTAAAAGGACATTTTTGAAAGAAGCATATAGACTGTGTACTGACGCTAAAGAGATTCCTCCAATTACATTAGATCAAGAGTCCTCTGAAGTGGGCCAATGGCATCTGATGTGCAAGAGGCAATAAGAGAGACTGGTAAATGACAAGGGATTACATGCTTCTCCTTCCACCAGTGATTGACAACCTCACCTGCCCATTCATCTGCTTCACATACAAATGTCTCCAAGATGCTGGCCCTTACACATAGAATGCTCTCCCAGAACTGATCCATCGACCACTGCCCTCACTTTCTTACGACCCATTTCTGTCACAAAGTTGATAATAGTCCAGCCAACAAGTGATGGTTTAAAGGACAGGGGGAATATAGCTGGCCCTTAGTTTATCTACCATTAATGTCTTTTTGTCTCTAGCTCTCGTCCCACCTTTTATGTGTCACTTGTCAGCGTAGACTGTAAGTTCTCTGGGGCAGGTCTGGATATACGTCTGCAGTGTGCTCATCACAATGGGGCTCCCGTGCTAATTGGGGTCTGTGGGTATCAAGGAACTATAATTATTAAACAATAATAATCCAATATGTGGCAGCTTGGCAAATGCACTGGTTTGTGTTTCACTAGTGACAGCGTCCCAGATGGTGACTGATGACCTGAACACAATGGTCCAGAAGTGAAAGGTTCAACAATTACAAGAAGGGTCAGAAAGAGAGAGAGAGCTGACAGACTGGGTGCTCCTTGACCCTGGAGAATGATACTGGGACACTGACAGAAACAATGCACAGTGATCAGCTACACAGACCTTCTGCCAAGGAAGGGTTTTATCCTGTCTGATCGATATTCTGCAGCAAAGTCTGATTAACCAGTTGTGCTTGTTGGAATCTTAGTGTAGCCATGATCCTATTCTTTGTCATATTCTCTTGATTTTCTCTTTATTTCCTCTGCCAGATAAATGTTGCTTTATTCAGGATGATCTGAACTGCTGCCTGTTAGGTTAAGCTGCTGGGTGCTCAGAAATAAAGACCCTGAGGAAGGCAGCAGAAGAGACATTTGAGTCTAGGCTCCTGGTCAAAACCATGGGAATGTTGGGGTCATCCCCAAAAGGTGCTGGAAGCTACCATAGGCCAACGTGGACCTGGGGAGAACTGGAAAATCAGGGCAAGGCACCACGCCACGTGAGTAGGCATTGTGGAGACACCTAAGATAACCACTAGGATGGCACCCATGCAATGGTGGTCAATGAGTAGCAGCAGACTCTATGAGCTAAAGAAACAGTTATTATTCTGTGCATTTCCTCCTACTTTGTATCCATTTTGCATTAGTTAAATCCCAGTTCTCCCTGACCTGCAGCCAGCTGAATTTAGACAAGCCAGCTCTGCCTCCTTGTACTTCCATCTTGCTGTCTGATTGCCACCACTGGAAATGACACCGCTCTGGATGTAGGACAAGTAATTACCCTGCACTCCAACAGGATAGACTCTCTGTGACAGCTTTAGGGTCAGGAAAACAGAGTTGCTTCAATTCTCGGCAGTGGGGGTATGATGGATGGAGAAAACAAGGTACTGAGCATTTGGAAGTCATTCCTCCTGAACTACTTGGGTCTGATTTGGGGATTAAATCACTTGACACTGTTCCTTTGTCATAGGAGATGAACATCTCACTTTGTCCCTGATAGATTCCAGAGTGGTAGCCGTGTTAGTCTGTATCAGCAAAAAGAACGAGGAGTCCTTGTGGCACCTTAGAGACTAACAAATTCATTTGAGCATAAGCTTTCGTGGGCTAAAACCCACTTCATCGGATGCATGCAGTGGAAAATACAGTAGGAAGATATATATACACAGAGAACATGAAAAAAATGGGTGTCGCTATACCAATTGTAACGAGAGTATTCAATTAAGCAGGAGAAAAAAAAAACGTTTGTAGTGATAATCAGGATGATCTTGCAATAATTTTTCTCCTGCTGATAATAGCCCATCTTAATTGATTACTCTCGTTATAGTTAGTATGGCAACACCCATTTTTTCATGTTCTGTGTATATATATCTTCCTACTGTATTTTCCACTGCATGCATCTGATGAAGTGGGCTGTAGCCCACAAAAGCTTATGCTCAAATAAATTTGTTAGTCTCTAAGGTGCCACAAGTACTCCTGTTTTTTTTGTCCCTGATGTTACTTTGTACAATTTGTGTCAGTGTATTTTTTATATAGTTTTAAGGAGGTGGGTGGCACAGTTCTTGGGACCTACCAGCATGTGGTTCACCCCACTAGACTCACTCCTACAGTAGATCCTGGGCAGGAATGGATTGAAACAGGACTCACAAGCCCCAGGGCTCATGGACAGAGCAGTGAGCCTGAAGCAGAGGGACAGACCTGCTGGTTCCCTAATGAGGTGGGGCTGGGCTGCCTCATTTCAGGGGGTTGGGCAGAAGATACCGTTTGGGAAGGAAGTGACATTTCTGCCCCACAGTGGTGAGTGGTTTATTCCCATCACCTATTTGGACCCTACACCCGTCGTAAGATGCTGGGTCTGGGGCCCTCCCTAGGAATGACATTTGCCATTTCCCTAGGTGGCCATTAGATGTCGCTATTGCCACACTGTGATCCAGCACACCATGCACTTGTCAGTCAGAAGCGGACAAAGCACAAGAACCTTAAGGGGATGAGTCATACCTCAGCTCCCTCAAATAATCCACAGGAACTGGCCCCAGGATGGGCTTCAGCCACAAGAGAACATCCCCAGCAGCAGACAGGTCCATGAGAGACTTGTGGGCCCTGGTCGGGGAGTTCTTAATCGAGGTGACAGGAGGATGAAGCATGCACCTTTGGCTAGGTCCTGTGTTGCTTCTCACCCCAGTAGGATGGGAGCCTTGGATTGGAGTCAATGACCATACCCCAAGAGCCTGGAAATGAAGACATGCTGAGGGCAAGGGAGGGGAGTGACTATTCAGGACACCAGCGCCTCCCACTCAGCAGCTGCTGCTCTTCCAGACACTCTCCACTCCCTATTGCTACTAGACAAGAGGGATAAAGCTAGGGAGATGGCTGGGCAGGCAGGAATGCAGGGGACTGGACTAGTAGAATACTGGGGACAGTGGAGAGAGAGGAAGAGGGGACCTGCCCTTGAAGGTGCCCAGAGACAAACAGAGCAGACGCCAATCTGCTCTTTCTAACCGGATGCCAAGCTGCAGGGAGTGGCCTAATCCATCACACTCGCTCTCCCCTAGTGGTGGCGGGGGGCACAATGGAGATGCATTAGCTATGGCCACAGCCTCTCAAAGGGCAAAACCCAGCAATGGTGCAAGCATCCACATGTGGGAGTCTAGCTCCCGTCCCCACGTGGTCTTACAGTGTCAAAACCACTGGCCAGTCCCAGGGGAAAAAGCCCTGGTCACAGCTGGTCACCCTGGCAGAGTCTGGGATTGCAGAGAGATTCCTCTGACTTGGGTGCTTTCTGCACATCGTTGTGAGGACACAAACAGCAGGGCTGCCTCCCTCACTCTGCAAAGCCAGGGAAAGGCTGTGGGAAGAGAGTGGGTGGGAACTGCTGATCTATCTTATGAAAGGACACTCCTCAACACTGCAACACTGGCCTGCCAGGGAGAGCCAGGTGTACATATGGGCTGCTGATGTGACTTCTACCAATCCCCCCATCCCATTCCCTTTGAAGTGAGGACAGGGTGTTAAACACAGATATTGGATCATTTCCTTTTCCTTCCCCTCTGGGTGGAGATCAGATCTTGTTTGTCCCTATTTGCCCCTGGCCCTGGCAGCAGGTGTGCCTTATTATTCTTAATAACTCTGTGAAGAGGGCATGTTTTCGCATCACTACCCCATCCCCCAGCCACAAGAGCCCAGGGAACACCATGTGGGTCTTTCCCAGTCTCTTTCTTTCCAAGTCTGAAATGTAAGATCCAGGGGAGACCCCACCCCATACTCATCACTAGGAGCACTCTCCTGGGAGGATCAATCCCCAGGTTTTAGAGGAGACCCAGTACCTGCTGAGGCAGGCGTTTATACAGTTGCCTGGTTGGATGTCTCTGACAAAGCTGCTAACTCTTTGCCTTAACAGCAAGTCTTGGTGGTGTATTAAACTCCACCAGCACAGCTGCAACATGAAGCAAATAGAAGCCAAGAACGTTTCACCATAAGCCCCTGAGCTCCTTGTGAGATTGCAATTAACACTTCATAGAAAAGTAACAGGAGCTGCACTCTTTCCCTTTATACACCCCCACCCTCAGAGGCCGTTGCCTTCCATTGCCTCTAGCTGTCACCCGCATGGATCCTGTGCTATCCACAGAGAAGTAGCTGGGGTGAGAACAGCACCCCTGGGGCCAATCATGCAGCAAGGATCACCTGGGCCCCTTGGAAACTGGAAAGGAACTGGGATGCCTCTGTGAAAAGACAGATTTAAAACCAATCCCTGTGGTTGGCACCGACAGGGAACTTGCGTGTAGGGCCAAGGGCTCCGCCTCTCCCCCGGACTGCTTGTTTCCAAGGGAGTGACAAGCAGGGGACGACTCCAGAGCCTCTGTGGCCTGCGTGCCCTCATTGCGGTGGAGAGAGAGACAGGCCCCCTGGTGCTCCTGGGGTGTTACGTGGTGGACCTGCCACATCCTGCTCCCCCATCACTCGGCCGAGCTCTGCTAGTACTCCTTGGCCTCCTGCAGCTGGGAGAGGTACTCCTCCTCAGTGGGGTTATCAGCGCACTGCTGCCCATTGTTGGGGGGCCGAACAGCATGGTACCGGCTCCAGTCCCCCTTGCACAGAATCCAAGGCAGCATGTCCACCTTGTAGTGCAGCTCCGGGGAGAACTCCGTGCTGATGAGGTTGGGGGCGCCGGCCCCCTTGCCTCGGGTGATGAGCTTTGTGTGCTCGTCGTAGCAGCAGTGCTGGGCGGCCAGCGTGGTGCTGTCCAAGGAGAGCATGGACCGCAGGCAGAAGCGGGCTGTAGGCTTGTAGATGTCCAGCCGCTCCTTGGGCCCGCTGGCATCCCGCCAGCGGAAGTTCTTGCCCTGGCGCTCGTCCCGCAGATTCACAGCACTGTAAACAGCCTCCAATGGGTAGGAGCAGGGGCAGCTGGGCAAATCCGTCAGCACCTTGCTCAGATACTTGGTGAGGAAGTCGCTCTTGCAGTTTAGCCATTTCTCACAGCTGTCCACATCTGGAGGAGAGAAACATGGGCGGGGGGGGGGGGGCATGAGCAACCTCCGGACCCCACCCAGTGGGCACCTCTCTGAGGTCCAGCCACAGTCCTGGGAATGGAGTTATACCACAACAGCTGGGCTAACAATCACCATAGCCTCCATGGAGGAGCTGGTACCAGGGGAGGAGATTGCCAGAGACAACAGCCCCTGTGGCTTGAGGGCAACAGCTGATCAAGAGATGGGGGTCAGAAAATAATCTCTCTCCATGGGATAGTGTTGCACAGCAAGGTGCTTAATGAGGGCTCTGCACAATCTCTAAGCATCCAGCACCAGCCACTGTTGGAGAGAGGCTACCAGAGCGGCTGCGCCATTGGTCTGTTTCAGGAGGGCACATGGCAGAGTGAAATCACCAACAGGAACATGATGCAGTCATGGATCGTGTCCATACCACTACAGCCAGTGCAGATGGGACCTTACCCATGCCTAAAATCTGTGCTAAAGCATCACACTGCCTCAAAGTTCAACGTGGCTCAGGGACTTGGGTTAGGTTCTGTCTACACTGCATAATGGAACCAGACTGTAACCAGGCTGTGAAACCACTGTGCTGTAACTGGGCTTCCCAACATGAGTGTAGCTGTAGCATGGACAAGGGCCATAGACTCATATGACTGTGAAAACACCTACATGCGTGGGGCACCAAATCTCTCTCTTGCTTCAGGGTGGGACTTCCACTGGGGCATTTCTACCCTTCCAATTATGAAGCCACCCTTGAGTGGAATGCCTAGCCCATGCCAGCACCCTCTGTCAAATCATGGTGCCTGGCACATGCTAATGCCTAGGTCCCTACATGGAGAGAGATGACAGACATTTCATGCCTGTGTGGATATTTCACTGAAGTCCACCAGAACCTGGCCCCCTTGGCAGAACACTCCCATCCAGGTAGCACCATCTCCTCCTTGGGGTGCTGCACCACGAAATCCCTTATGAGCTCCCAGGGCCCTATTGTACAGAGGAGAAACGTGCTAACCTGAGTTGAACATCTCCGTGGTGTTCTCACCCTCAAATGGCGTCTCATCAGTGGTGAAGACCATCTCCCCATCTGCTCCTTTGGAGATAAAACATACAAGCAGAGGTAATGAATCCCTTTCCAGGGATGGGCCAGAGGTCCTGGCTAGGGTTGGGCACCAGACCCTTGTATTTCCTCCTGCCCCCTTCCCACCTTCATGGAGACCTACCCCTACGCACAGAAGACCAACGGGATGGTACCGCAAGGAGGATAACACTAAGGGAGTGTAAGATCACTGGTTGCGCTGGATCCTGATGGTTAGAGCCAGCTCTCAATAAACTTCCAGTGAGGATTTCAGGCTTCATATGTAACAGAGTTTTGATGTTAGGCAGCAGATCTATGATCCATGGGCTACTTACAGCTGATTATGGAATGACAAGCCACACCTTCTCTTCATGATGGAAAGAACCAGCCATTTTTACTGGCCCAGATCAAAAAATTAAAAACCATTAACCCTTCAAGCACTAGCCAGTATCCAAACAGAGGAAAAGAAAGCTGAGTGTTTTAAGTGTTTAGGAGGCAGGCCAAGGACCACAGAGGGATTTGGCCTATGGGTTTATTTTCTGGAGTGAGTCCCACTTAGATCCCTTCATCATGTTAGAAAGAGATAAAGTTCTCCCTGCCCTGTGGAGATGGAAAATTCCTCAGGTGACCCTCTTGCCCCCAGCTGGGAATTCATCCCTCCCGCCCTAGCAGAAACAGGATCTTGCTGTGGGCAGGGCCCACTGGGTGGATGAGTTTGAGAAAGGGCCCCCTAAGGTGTTAGGGGAGGCAGAAAAGTGGCTCTGTCTAGAGCATGAGGAGTACAATAGGCTCACCAGGGCAGCGATGCAGGTCGCAGGTTCTCGACTCGGTGGCTGTGCAGGCGTAGCCACAGGACCGGGTTCTCTTCTGGTTCCCGCTACCACAGGTCACACTGCAGGGGGACCAAGAGCTCCACTCCTCTTCATCTTCATAGTCTGGGGATGGCAAGAGAAGGACAAAGCATGAAAGTCCTTGTGCAAAGCCCAGATGGGAATGAAGCCTGGACTTCCCTGCTGGCTTCCCTCTGCCTACATTACCCTGCTCTTACCTCCCCGTCCTGCCCTCCTGAGCTATCTCCAAAGGGGAGCTGGCTAGAGCTCAGGAGAGCACTGATCAGATTCATAGATTTTTAAAGTTGAAGTCATCTAGTTTGATCTCCTGTATATCAGCAGCCATAGAACTTCACCCAGTTATCCCTGCATTGAGCCCAATAAGAAACGTAAGAACGGCCATACTGGGTCAGACCAAAGATCCATTTACCCTATTATCCTGTCTTCCGACGGTGGCCAATGCCAGGTGCCCCAGAGGGAATGACTAGAACTGGTAATCATTAAGTGATCCATCCCCATTGCCCATTCCCAGCTTCTGGCAAACAGAAGCTAGGGACACCATCCCTGCGCATCCTGGCTAATAGCCATTGATGGATCTATCCTCCATGAATTTATCTAGTTTTTTTTTTGAACTCTGGTATAATCTTGGTTTTGGCCAAGCACAATAGTTTGTGCTTGGCCAAAGCATATCTTTCAAAGAGTTATCCAGTCTTGATCTGAAGATTCCAAGAAATGGAGAATCCATCAATTCCCTGGGTAGTTTGTTCCATGGGTAATCACTCTCACTGTTAAAAATTTGTGCCTTGTTTCTACATGGAATTTATTTAGTTTCAACTTCCAGTCATCGGTTCATGTGATGTCTTTCTCTGCTAGACTGAAGACCTCTTAAGGACCTGGTATTTCCTCCTTGTGAAGAGACTTCTACCCTGTAATCAAGTCACTTCAATATTCTTTTTGATGAGCTAACGTGATCAAGCTCTTTAATCACTCACTATAAGGCATTTTCTGCAGTCCTCAAATCACTTTTATGACACTTTTCTGCACCCTCTCCAATGTATCAATATCCTTTTCAAAAATCTTCCATTCAGAACAGGATGCAGTATTCCAGTTCTGGTCTCACCAATGCTGTACACAGAAGTAAAATCACCCGTCCCACTCCTACATACTACTGCTCTGTTTATACAGTCCAGGGTCTCGTTAGTCCTTTTCACCACAGCATGACACTGGGAGCTCACGGGAAGTTGCCTGCCCACTATGACCCATAAATCCACTTCAGAGTCAATTCTTTCCAGGATACAGTCCCCCATTCTGTAGGTACGCCCTGCATTCCTTGAGCCTAGATGTATGACTTTGCACTTGGCTGTATTAAAAGGCATTTTGTTTGAATGGGCCCAGCCTACCAGGCGATCCAGATGGCTCTGTGTGACTGCCAAGTCCTCATCATTATTTACCCTCTGCCAAGCTTTGTGTCATTGGCAAAGTACATCAGCAATGATTTTATATTTGCTTCCAGACCATTGATGAAAATGTTGAATAGTGCGTAGAACTGATCCCTGCAGAACCACTGGAAACACTTCCATTCAGTGATGATTTCCCATTGGCCCAATGTGAGAGGGCGAGAGCACATGCATATGGTAAGTACCTTATGGAACTGCTGACACCACAGCCGCGCCCCCTAGAGAGGCTGGAGGTGGGCACATCCAATTCCTCTCAGTGCCCCACTCTGGCCAGCTCTGGGAACCACATTGGCTAGTTCTGGAGGGAGCTGCATCCAGTCCCCACCACTGTGACACGGGGAGTGGGGGAGAAGTGGGAACACCAGGGGACCTGAACCATCCCTGAAGTGCCCCCTTCTGCCCCTTTTCTAATTGCTCAGAGTTTTTCATGGATGCCCCTCCTGACAAACCTGAAAGTCCAGGCACTCTGCCAGGTCAGGGCAGCAGCAGGTGGCCGCACCTGCCCTCGTTGGCACCCTTCTCAGGATGTGCTTCCTGGGAACAGAATGCAGGCGTCCCGACTCCCAGTCTTAGCCACTAGACCAGTGGTTCTCAGACTTTTGTACTGGTGACCCCTTTCTCTTAGCAAGCCTGAGTGTGACCCCCCCTTATATTTAACACCATTATAAATGCTGGATGCAAAGCAGGGTTTGGGGTGGAGGCTGACAGCTCATGATCCCCCATGTAATAACCTTGCAACCTCCTCAGAAGTCCCGACCTCCAGTTTGAGAACCTCTGCACTAGACCATTCTCCTTCCCAGAGCCAGGAACAGAACCAGAGCCCTAATTCCCACCTTGGCACGCTCTCTCTCAGAGCTAAGAGCAGAACCCTGGAGTCATGGCGCCCAGTCTCCTTGCGCTAACCACTACACCAGGGCTCAAATTCATTCAGTGGGGAGGGATGAATTCCATGCTTATTGATGGTCCATGGGCTGGATATACATTTAGGACTGCACAGTCCTCTATCCACAACCACCTCCCACTGATGGCAGTGGAGGTTTGCACAGGATCAAGGTTAGAATACAGCCTTGCTTTAGTAACTCAACTTTTAGGTCATTTATTATTTGTTCAGTACCTTAATGCCACATTCAGTCTCACTCACTTCACTCTCCCCCTCTGCCCCATTTTATCTGCCAGAGCCATGAGCCATAAGATAGTTAATGCTGACACTGAAAGATCATAGAGTTACAGCTGTTAAGTCCAGAAGGGGCCATTATCATCTTGTTTGACCTGCATAACACAGGCCAGAGAACTTCACCCCCTTCATTTCTGCCTGGAGCCCATAACTGCTGTTTGATCTACAGCATATCTTCTGGAAAGGCAGCCAGTCTTCATTTATAGCCTTCAAATGCGGAGAACCTGCCACATCCCTAGGTAAGTTGTTCCAATGGCTAATTACCTGCACGGTTAAAAATCTGTATCTTATTTCTAGTCTGAATGTATGTACTCATTAGGCTTTAGCGTTAGCAATCCAATCAGCTGGGAATTCAATTCACACCTCTGAGTTATTTATCTAGGCTGTCTACAGACTCAGGCAGACTTCACTGTTTTGGTTCCATTTGGGGCACATTTGGAAAGTTTCCTTCACAGCCATAGGGACTAGAAACTTCTTTTTTTTTTTACACACAAAAACTGAGATTTATGCAAATCCATCAAGCTGCCATGTGTCTGACATCCCTGCACTAGAACAGGCTGCCCTGTGGATGCCCCCAATGCCTTTAACAGCAATCCAGCCCCCAGTGGGCAGGGAGGTGGCCACTGCAGAATTTCAGGGGGCATCTGCTGAGGGGCAGGGGATAACTCACCATAATTATATTTTTCCTTGAAGATCCAGTTCTTCTGACTCGGCCACCTCTGGTCCCAGTTGCCTCCCACTCCACTCAGCACTGTCTCCTCCTCTTCCTCATACTCTGCTGTATAATCTTCCTCCTCCTCCCCTCTGTCCAGGCTGTCATCCTCGTCCTCCTCCTCTTCCTCAGTGGGATCCGTGTACTCCCAGAAGAGGGGCCAGAAAAGGTCCTTGTGCGACAACCACTCGGAGGAGGTCAGGGACCAGTCATTGCTGGTCTCCTTCAGCAAATCCATCTCTATCTCAGCCTGGGGATCATCCACCACCTCGATGGTTACCTGGGAAGCCAGACACAAGGCAGGGCAATAAGGGAGGTGCCAGCACTGAAGCCAGGGCTTCTGGCTGACTCAGCTGCCGGGGACTCCCTTAACGGGCAACAAAGGATTTTCCTGTTGGTCCAATAGCTCCCCACTCAGGATCTAGACATTCCAACTAGTTTCCCTCTTTGGCCGGGTTGTGCTATGCTGCAGGACACAGTGCCAGGCCCTGCTAGAATCCTCCCACGGCTGATGGCTCCAGTCACTTTGTCCAGGCTTTAATGCAGGGATCTCAAACTCAAATCACCACGAGGTCCACATGCGGACTAGTACATTGGCCCGAGGGCCACATCACTAACACCTTTTCATATAAAAATGCAAAAGGCCCCCGCTCTGCCCCTGGCCCCGCCCCCACTCCACCCTTTCCATGAGACCCCATCCCTACCCTGCCTCTTCCCACCCCTTCCCCGCCCCCATTCCAACCCCTTCCCCAAATCCCCACCCCAGCCCTGCCTCCTCCCCTGAGCGTGCGGCTCCCCGCTCCTCCCACCTCCCTCCTGGAAAGCGCCACACGCCACCAAACAGCTGTTTGGCGGCGGGAAGCACCTGGAGGTAGGCAGAGGAGTGGGGACGTGGTATGGTGGGGGGGGCAGCGGGTGAGGGGAGCTTGGCAGCTGCAGGAAATAACTCCGGGGGGGCGGGGAGCTTGGCGGGCTGCAGCAAATAACTCCGCGGGCCAACTGTTTGAAACCCCTGCTTTAATGTGTCATTGAAAAAACCTGACATCCCAGAGTCTGGAGGCAGCGAGAGGCACATTGCATAAAACAACAACAACCCAGAAGACCTGGGGAGATTCAGGTTTGGTAAACAGTTTGTGAAGCACGCTGAGGTGCCCGAGACAGGCAAGTGGTCGGTCAAGCAACATAATCCTCCAGGAATAGAAACAGCCCCGCACACCGAGAGAGGAGGCAGTTTAGTAATGGGATAGGTGCTACAAAGTAAGATGTCCCTGGGGGTTAGCTGGGCCCTTGCTCTGGGAATGGAAAGCAGCAGGACCAGCACTGAGGTGATCGCGTGGGCTGAAACTCCAGCCACACTCCTAGAGAGGCCAAGATTATTTTCTGGCTTGAATCACTAGAGCAGTGAGTTTGGTGGATCTCAGCCTAATTGCAAGCAGACCTTCCTCCACAGTACAAAACTCAGCCTGGCACAGCTGGTAGGAGGGACCCAGGACTGGAATAGCAGGTGTTGCTGCAAGAAAGGATTGAGGTACATTGGCAGAGGTGTGTGTGGGTAGGCCAGGGCTAGACTAGCGGGGGGTGTTGCAGGTCAGTCAGGAGACATGTTTTGGGGTTGGCTAGCCCAGCCAGGCAGGGTTGGGGAAAATCTCTCCTGACTGCAGAGGGCCAGTGCATAGGCTAGAACTCTTAGAAATTCAGTGCTCGTATCCCTTTAGGAAACTGTCCATGAACCCATCCTTGCTCTTTAAAGGGAGGAGTTCTAGAAAGAAGCGAGAGGGTCCAGGAGTACAGAGAATCCTGACTGAGCCGATCTGGTTATACAGCATTCATTCCCTTGTGCAAGGAATTTATATGCCAGCATCTCCTGTCCTAAATGGGTGTGGCTTATATGTGCCTGAGGATTATTTGCCAAAATATATGGTATCAGCCTTGCAGAGTCTAGGAAATGGGGCCCCCACACAAAAGGTTTCCAATTAGGAGATCAAACAAGGCCAGAGAGAAAACATCTGGTTAATTGACCCCACCCTGCAGTCTGTCTGTAGCACTCCCCAGGCCTGGGTCCAGTTCCAGTCTGCCACAGCGCCCTCCCCCTGACAGTCTCCACACCCCGCACACATGCTGACGGCCAGGGCCCAGCTAAGGCAGCAATCAGGCCCTTTAGGGATGAAGAGGAAATGGAGATCAGAGCAATTCTGGATACTGAGCTGGAGGTATTACCCCTCTGCCCAACCAAGTCCTGCAGCACATCGAGGGAGTGTTCCTGATCAGATCCTTCCCCAATGGATTTTGTGCCGGCTCTATACAGGCAGGGTGAGGGTTAAGGGACTTTGTCAATAGGCTCCCCACAATACAAGGTTAACCATGGCAGTGGTTTGCTTCCCATTGCTCCTATGTGCTGGGAGTTTATTTTGGCCTCTCTTCCCCAAGACTCTGGGAAAAATGAATCACCCCAGCCCCTTATATTGCCCAGTTTCAGTAAATTGGTGACTTGGATTGGGCAACGTAAGAGCCGACCCAAATGGAACCTTTGTTCAGTTTCACCCTGGAGTCAGGTCCCTTCTCTCATCCATTCCAGACCCACCCACCTCTCCACTTGGATTCCTTCCCACCCATAACAATGGGGAGCTGTAGCAGATCTCAGTGTCTCCCCGCTGGAACTTGGGTGTAACAGTCACTAAAAATCTGCCACTACTTCCCCATTAGTTTGGCCCAAAATGTACAGTGAGCCCATGAGCACAAGCTTCTTAGAGCGAGGGAGTTCCTGTCAGATGTGGCAATACTGCCCCAGGAAGTGCCACCACCCTGGCACACAGTCACTCCCCACTGGCCTCTGCAAGGCACTTTACCCTAAAAACTGCTGGCGACAGAGCAAGCTGTGGTGGAATCAACAGCACTGGCAATAATCCAGGCTGAGACCAGCTGTCTGGGATGGTGTACAGATAATGAAATCAGTCCTATCATGGTGCAGAGGAAGGAGTTTGGGGGCCCTTCTGGTCCCTACCGCACGGCAGATGGACAGGTCGTCCCCAATCAGGTCGTCCCCAATCAGGTCGTCCCCCGGCCCCTCAAGTGATTCTACGCTTGCATAATCCAGCCACATTACTTTTTTGCTCCTGCCCAAAGTGTCCGTGTCCAGCCAGTGACAGAGACTTGTGCTCCTACCTGTATGTTTGGGTTCTGGGCACTCAGGTCAACGTTGGCCAACCCTGGCAGGTTCTGTAAGTCCAGCACGAAGGGTGTGCTCTCCTCCTTGCTAGCGCCGCCAGGCCAGAGTGGCACTGGCTGGTTCCTCACAGCCCGTTGGGACGACCATCGGCGTTTGTGCCGGCGAGGCCCAGCCTGCCCACTTCGCCTCAGGCTCCGAACCTTGTTGGACTGTGGCATCTCCTCTTCCTGAGTCAAACGGGTGTCAGATGAAGTGGAGACCTGGCAATGAAAGAGGCAGCCATGGCAGTTCCAACCCCACTCTGACCATCTCCACAGCTACCATTCAGGACTCCCTCCACTACATCCTCACACCAGGGACAGGGCAGGAGAGCAGGCACTATGGCGGTGAGCAGCTGCCTGCAAATGCCGAGGAACGGGTCCCTGAAACACACCTACTAAGAACAAACGCAAGGTTTATTGACCCACCATCTCCCTATTCCTCCAAGTGTGGTCTGAGACAGCAAACAGGCCATACAAGCAAAGAGCATATTGACTGCAACACTAGATCTGGCCACCGACTTATCTATTCCACTATCCTCACCCCCCCCCCCCACAGCACCCAAGCGGAGCAATTGCCCATCTAGTCCAATATCCCTGCCACTCTGGAGCAGAGCAATGGCTCTATTACGTCTGGCATTTCCCTGCTTTCTGCCACATCAGAAACCAGTCCAGTATTTGCACCTCTCTGCTATAACACTGTCCCATCTAATCTGGCATTTTGATTTCCCTGCCCATACCAGACCAGTCTGCTAGTCCACCTTGTTTGGGATCTTCACTTCTGACAATATCCGAGACCAAATTCTTTGGAGGAAGGACAAAAATCTATAATGCACCTGCCCAGCTGTTCAATATTTTACATGGAGGAAAAATTCCAAAACGCCCCCCACCGTGATCAGCCCCTGCAAACTATCAATTGTCACCCTGAGGCACGAGATTTGATAACTTCTAGCTGGAAAATGATAAATGCAAAGATTATTAATGGTCACAAAGTCACCCAGCCCGACACTCATACGTGGTGAATTAATCTGAGGTGGAACTTTCCCAAGATAACCCAGCCATGTAAAAACTAGTTATTAGTATCAGAGAAAACAACTTATTTGAAGTTAGTCCAGTAAAAGATATTACCTCACCCGCTTTGTCTCTAGGAACCTCTTGAACGAATCGTCTACTAAAGATCAATAGGAAAAGAAACTGCTAAAGATGAATGGCTGCATTTTACATTGTAGGAAACAGATAATGGCTGGTTAAAGCCCCCTTGTATAACAGACTATGAAGCAACATAACTTATTTGTAAATGGTACCCGTGACTCAAGCTGTGTGTTAGCTGACCTGCTCTCACTCTGCTGACATTTTTATCCATTCTGAGGCACATTGTGCTCACCTCTGCATTCCCACTCTGGTCTGGGAGCTGCAGCAAGAAACAGTCTCGTGCTGATGCCATCTTCCAGGAAGCCTGATTCTCAAGAGGCTTCCAGACCAGGATGGGTTAAGGGTGGATTTGGAAAGAAGCAGGATTAACTCCTACAAATGAAATCACTTGAACCAGGTCCCCACGTCACTAACCTCTGCGCTCGACACACACTGGGATTAAAGGGTGCAAGTCAAAGGGGCTGCAAGCTTCAGTGCATCAGAGAAATTGGAGATGGGAACAACCTGTCAAGCTCTCTACACCCCAGTCCTCGCTCAACCAATGCAGGCTTCCCTACAGAAGGTTCTTCAGTGGTCTAGGATTTAACTTTCCAACCTATGTGCCTTCCACCCTGCCTGATTCCCCAGCTTAGTGCATCTCGCAGGTAGCAGGTATTTCCTGATGCCCAGCCTAAATCCGCCTTTGTTCCTAGCTCTCTTCCCTGGCACCACCAAACCCTCCTTCCCCTTCATGAGCCCAGACTGTAGCTGCAGGATTAACAAAGAGGGAGAAGCTCCCCTCCCCACCAGGGAGACAGAACAGCACTTTTACCTGCAATTAGGGCCAGATGGTTTGGGGAGGGACTCCCCCTCCCTTTCATCCTGATCACTGGAGCACTTCAAAGAGAGCTGGAGCCGGGCCAGGCTCACATGAGCACACATACAGCATGTCAGCCAGGCCTGTTCCTGCACATCAAAGGCCTGGTGCCTGTCTCCCCCCGCCCCCAGAGAAAGGAAGGAGCAGCGGGGACACTGCTGGTCCCTTTGCTGTTTATCAGAGTGGAGCTGGCTGTGGCAGAGACTGCGACAGCTTTGTCCAGATGGGCCCCTGCGTACAGGTTGGAGGGGGGTTCTGGGTGAATATTCCATGTGCAGGGAGAGTCGCTGCTCTGTCCTGGAGGAATGATCAGGGAGGATGGATATTATGCCCAGAGCTTTGTTTGAATTGATCTAGCTCTGATGCCACTGCCCTAGACAAGCAATGGCTCCAATCTAAGACATCCATGGCCCCAGGGTTTTGTTTGGGGTCTGTCCGTCCCTCTGATTTGACATTCCGTTGTGGGAAAGGGGAGACAAAGGCAGGATAGGAGTTTTTTATATTCGCCAAGTAGATGTGGCAACTCAATTAACTCTCCCACGTCAGCTAGGGCTGTGCAGCAGCAGGGCATGGTGGGTCCTACTGCCAAGGATTATGGGGACATTTTAATGGGTTCTGGTCAGGGTGGGGTTAACATTCTGAGGTTTGGGTTCAAAACACAAAGAACATTCAGTTCCAACCACTCTTGAGAACCTCAAAGCCCAGCCCATGGATTGCCTCTCTCCTCCAACTCCCAGCCCCAGACAGCTTTCACCCACAAAACCTTGGCCCCTGGAATGCTGCTACCCCCAGCCCCTACCAAATGCAACAAGCCAGCCCCTGGATCGCCACCACCACCACCCACTCCACAGTGGGCCAGAGCCAGGAGTTAGTTGAGAGCAGGCACCACAAAGAGGTGCTGTATAGATTTCACAAGATTCACCACACACCCGTGAGCTGAAACAGCTCAGAGGAAAGGCCAAGTCCAACCAGACATGAAGTGCAGTCGGTATTTCCAAGGTTTCTCCCCAGTGCGGCTTGCTCTGGAATTCAAGCCCTTCTGTTTCTGGATCCTGACTTGCGTCACGCTAAGCCATTTCGACCTTGGGATTCCCTACTAGGTGGCTCAAGATATTGGGAATAAGTCACTACTAATCCACCGCAGCGTCTGAGTGCTTTTCACTCCTTCACCCTCTGAGGGCTATTTGCTACCTGCAATATCTCAGTCCAGCTCTGAGTGAGAAAAGCATCCACATCATGAAGGTCAGCATCACAGTTAGCCCTTCTCAACAGAAAGGCTGAGGATGAAGCACCAACAGAGGGTAATGTGACGGAAAATGAACCTGTTCTGTGGATAAAGAGACTCTTGTTGCTAGGTCTGTCCATAGGACATCTTTTACAAGCACTACATTTTCACCAAACTGTACATTAAACCTTGTATTACAGTAACATACAGCACTGCAAGAAAGTCACGTCAATAAAACACTGGTGACACATAGCCCTTTTATAGGGCTTTTCAACTGTAGGCCTCAAAGTGCTTAACAAAGGCAAGTAGGCATCATCATCCCCACTTTACACATGTGGAAACTGAGGCACAATGCAGGGAAGTGTCCGTCACACAAGAAGTCACAGTGATAGAGGCTGGAGAAGACGCGGCTCTCCTGACTCCCACTCTTCTGCCCTATCACTGGCCAATACTGCCTGGTTCAGATTTTACACCCTCACCAACTCAGGAAATTCAGATTCTGGTTCCCACAGGGGTAACATAATCCTGCTGAAGGAGACCTGGAAAGAGCTGATAGGCTGAAAGACTGCCAGATTTAAGAAACCCCTCACCCATTTACCAAGCATAAAGTCCTCTGGAATCACTAGTTCCCTTTGCTATTCTACCAGCATCCCCTGCCTCAATTCCAAGCCACAACACACACCCGACGTCCCCACCGTCCCTATCTTGCACACAGTGGCCACTGAGCTCCTGGCAATACCAATGTGCCCAGACCCTAATATTTTAAGGACTGAAATAGGCCCTCAGACATAATTTTTTAATTTGCCAGTCACTTATTAATATTCATCAAATTGCCCAGCACCATCTCCCCAACAACTCAGTGATCTTCTCAAACACTCAGGGGATGAGTGGGTGTCTCTCTGAAATCAAAAAAGGTTTGTATATATCAGAAGCAATCCCTACTGGCCAAGTTTCAGCACAATATCCCACGCAAAGGCAGAGGCAACACGTAACTGTTGATAATGGGGGTGGGGGGCATGATTTTGAACTCTGTGAGCTGGGTGGATGTCAGTATGAAAATGTGCATCTTTCATGTCAAAAGCCGAGTCCTCTAATGAGGGAACTATTGATGCCAAGGATATCATGTGGAATTTTAGCTTTCAAATGAACTAGTTGAACTGTCACAGATCAAGAATTGGTCTCCATCCCCCATTCTTCTTGGGGATTAGGAAGTAGAATCCCTTCCCTTGATATTGAGGTGGAAACCTTTCTATGGCTCCCCTGAGGAGAAGAGAGTTCACCTCTTGTCGTAGAATCTCGTGAGAGTGGTCCCTTAAAAGGAACTGAGAAGGGTGTTTGTGAATAGGAGATACCAGAAACACCATCAGATAACCCCATCATGAATAATCTCTAATACCCATTTATCTGTAGGTAAGGCCCTCCAGTTTTTCTGCAAATTTCATAAGGTGGCCTCCAAATATTAGGGGAGAGGAATAAAATGGCATCAGTAAGGGGATGTGGATCTCAGCAGTCCTGCTCATGTATTCTCTTAGGGGCAGGGCTGTAAAAGCCCAGTGAGCGAAGCATTGACCTTTAGTCTTTAAGGGAGTGGAGAGACTCCACCATCTTCTCATAAAAGAGGCTGATAATATCAAAGGGCAGATTTGGGATGGTACTCCACAACTCTCTAGGGAAACCTGAGAATTGCAACCATGAGTTCCTCCTCATAACTATGGCTGTAGCCATCCTCCTAGAAGCAGAATCTGCTACTTCCAGTGTGGCTTGGGGGGGGGGGAATTTTGGCCACCAGCCCTCTTTCACCCACTAAGCCCTGGAAGCAGGCCCTATCATCCTTAGGGAGCTTGTCCTTGAATTCCAAACACTTATTATAGTTGGTAAAATCATATTTGGCCAAAAGGACCTGGAAATTTGAGATCCTGAACAGGAGGGAGGTGGAAGAGAAGACCTTTCTTCCTAGTAAGTTGAGTCACTTATGTCCCTTATTAGAGAGAGTAGATTTTGGATGCTGTTGCTTGGACTATTCTGTAGCCATCTGCATCACCAAAGAGTTAGACACTGGGCGAGATAAATCTCTCCCACCCCGGACGGAACAAAGTAGCATTTCTCAGGCCTCATAGGGGTGGGTGGACAAGAAGCAGGGATGTGCCAAACCACCTTTGCTGGGTGCACAATGGCCTCACTGATGTGGAGGGCCAGTTGGCTGGGACTGGAAGGCTGCAGAATGTCCAGTAAACTGTGCTGAGGCTCCTAGACATCCTCCAGCTGAAACTGTAGCTCCGCTGCCACATTGTACATGAGCCTCTGGTATTGTTTAAAGTCGTCTGGTGGAGACAGAGAAGATGGAGCACCCGCCTCCTCTGGTGAAGATGACAAGATCGCTCCCGGAACCATTGGAATAGTCGGATCTGGATCACCTTCCCCTTCTGACAGTGCTGGTTGTGCGTAGTGGGCAATGGCAAACAGGGCTCCTGCACTGATCCCAGATGTCTCTGGTAGGGCTCCCAGGGTTCCCAACATTGCCAGTAGGATGGATCAAATGATGGAGGAGAACCCCATGCCATCGGCTACCGCCTGTCCCTTGGCCAATCATCTCTGGTCGGGGGTCAGAACCCTGATCATTTGGGGCTCGTGGCTCATGCTCCCTCTGTCTGACACCACAGAGGCTCCTACAGAGGCTCAGACTCATCCGACAAGAAAGCCAGAAGCCTGATCTCCGGAAGAACCAATGGTACCTATGTTTGCACTCCAAGGCTGGCAGGGAGGATGGGGACTCTGCCTTGCAAGAACAGTCTCTTCCTCTGATATATCCACGTCGTGGAATAGAGACAGTTCTGGTAGGAGGGGTGAATGCGGGCAGGGAAGAAGAGGTCCTCTGGGGAGCCATAGGTGTCAGAATGTTCTGGGTTACCAGCAGAGTCCATCAGCAGAGCCATTGGAACCAGACTGGTCACTGTGGCAGGCAGCTTCCTCTGGAGCCGTGTTGCTTCCAGGTGCCACATCGGCTCTAAAAGTAGATGGGAGTGCCAGGAGCCATTTATCACAGGTCTTCACCATAGTCACTGATGTCCATACCTTTGCACGCCTCCTTCTCCTGTTGAGAAGATTTACTCAGACCTAAGTCCTTAGTGTCCATGCACGCAGCTCCCCCACTTTGATGGGGTCAGGAAGTGATCCTTTCTCTTCAGGAACTTGTCCTTATGTGTAGGAAAATGCCCCTTATTCTCATGTGAAGCCATCTCTTTAGGCTTAACAGTTTTAGCCTCCATTCCCAAGCTCATGCCTGCTTGTTGAGACTGATGTATGGGTGGGTTCCCCTGCCAGGATCTGAGTGGGGTTTCATTGCCTTCTCCATAAAATGTTTTCTGAGACTCACGAGACTGGGGAGGAAAAGAGCAGCAGATGCTGCACTTGGCAGAATTATGAACCTCATCCAGGCAGTAGGCAGAGTTGATATTCGTAGCTCACTGAAAAGGAGCGAGGGCAGAAAATACAGTTTTTGAACCCTGGGACTCTGGGCATAATCCCAGACTTCTCAGGGGGAAAAGGGTCCTGGGTGGGTGTAACAGGGTGCCAATCAACACTGCGGCGCCTTCTGATGGGCTGCCCTGGGGATTAGCTCTATGCCCTCTTCTGGTGGTGTCTCACCTGCCGTCACCTCTGGTCCTGGACCCGTGTCGCTACAAGGACCGCGGCGTCCTCTTCAGGACACAGCCCTCTGGCCGTGCCGCACTCTGTGTTCCCCTATTCCGGAGGAATGTACCTCAGTGCGACGGTCCAGTCACTTACTCAGTGGCGAGTGCGGGTGAGGGGGGAATCGGGGCCCGCCCACTTCTCCGGGTCCTGGCCCAGGGACCCTGTAGATGGCAGCCACGTGGTTCGTCCCCTTGAACCTCTCAGTCTATTTCCCTGGGCTACTCCCCTGCTAGGGTGACCAGACAGCAAGTGTGAAAAATCGAGACAGGGGTGGGGGGTAATAGGAGCCTATACAAGAGAGAGACCCAAAAATCGGGACTGTCCCTATAAAATCAGGACATCTGGTCACCCTATCCCCTGCAGACCCAGCATACCTCCTCCCTTATCTCAGGGCCTCAGCATGCCAGCAGTCAGCCGGGAGCTCGCTCACTCCTCTGATCCTGCCCTACACTGCTTTGTCCAAGATGCTAGTGTTCTTCTTCCTGCAAGGCAGGCAGTCCTCCCTTCTCGAGCTCCAGGGAGCAACTGAACCTGCTCTGCCCTGCAGCTCTTCTTATATGGGCCAGCCCGGCCCTGACTGGCTGCTCCTCACAGCCCCTCTCTAATTGGATGTCTCCTGAGCAGCCTCCCTGTCTCTCAACCCATTTATAGGTCAGTATGGGGTGGATGCCCCATCACAGTGGGGAAGAAAGAGGGAAAACCACTATCCAACTATGCTGTGTGAAACACACTATGCTATAAAAATTACTAAAGCTGCTCAGAACTAACTATATACAGTGTCTTACAGCAATGATGCAGTAAAAACCGAGCGGAGGACACCGAAGATTCCGACTCAGATCATGTGGCGCTAAGAAGGAACTGGCAAGGCATTGGCCTGCACCACCTTTTATGCCCTTGGTGCGGTGCACGAGGAAAGCATGTGTGAGCCAATGGACACTGCTTACAAAAAATCCCGGACTCAGGCACAGAGTGCGCATGTGTACCCCATGTGTGGAATACACACAGGTACCATCACCTGAAGATATCAGTAAGTCAGTCCTTCCCACTGTGCCCTAGCAAAACAGCCAGCAACACAAAGTGCCTCATTACCACCAAAAATAAAGTGACTTTCCACTTCAGTTTACAAGTAGTTATTGAAGAGACTTTTGAATATTGTCAATGTCTTGCGGTTTTATAAATCTGAACTAAAAAAAGTGATGACCGCCATTCTCTTTGGTGACTCTCACTCTAACTATGCATGTTAAATTGCATTCCATATAATCATTAGCAGTACATTTGCTACAGACCTGCATAGGCCTGTCTGGTATATATCAGTTACTAGTGTTGTTTTTAAAAAGTTTTGGTTGTTTAATTACTTTTGATAAAGTTATTTTTGTTTGTTTAAAAAAGGTTTTGAAATTCTAAATAAAAAATATGAGAAAAAACAAGAAGGAAACAAAATCAACTTTATTATTTCGGCCTACTCACACAAGATAAATGCTTCTTTCTGGTCATTTTTCCCAAGCTCTCTCTACTGTTCTCAAGTATGTATTGCACCTAACTCACCTCTGCTGTGAACAATTAACATTTCATACAACACATGTCAAGCAGCTGCAAACAAACCCATGCATGAATTATTGAAGGGGAAATAAAAGGGGTCTGTGCTATTTTTTTAAGCAGAATACTTTTTTTTCCACCTATATCCACCTCATTAAAAACCAACTGTATAGATTTTGATCAAATGTTCCAAATAAGTTTACCTTTGAACTGAAACCAAGCATGAGAAATTTTCAGCCCAAGAGGAACATTTTTTGAGAAAGTTATAAAACTGCTGAACACAGGGGTTTTAGAACCAAACTCACTGTGATTCCTTTACAGAACAGGTCCTGAACAATTCCCACTGCCAGTGAGTGGCAGAAAGGGGAGGGGTGCAATCTATTACAACATTGTTAAGATTCTTAAAATACAAGAAATCCCCAAATAACTTTAACAGTATTTTAGCCAACGAGAATAACATTTTATTCATAGATTCCAGGGCCAGAAGGGACCATTGTGATCATCTGGTCTGACCTCCTGTCTAGCACAGGCCAGAGACCTTCCCCAAAATAATTCCTAGAGTATCTTTCAGAAAAACATCCAATCTTGATTGTAAAACTGCCAGTGATGGAGAATCTACCATGACCCTTGGTAAATTGTTCCACTGATTAATTACCCTCACTGTTTAAAAATGATGTCTTATTTCCAATCTGAATTTGTTTAGTTTCAACTTCCAGCCACCGGATCACGTTATACCTTTCTCTGCTACACTGATGAGGCCATTATCAAATATCCGTTCCCCATGTAGGTACTTAGACTGTATTCAAGTCACCCCTTCATTTTCTTTGTTTAGCTAAATATAGTTATAGACTCAGGAAGTTCAAGCTATGGCATGTTTTTCTAGTCCTTTAATCATTGTAAGGGCTCTTCTCTAAACCCTCTCACATTTATTAACATCCTTCTTGAATTGTGGACTCCTGAACTGGACACAGCATTCTAGCAGCACTCAGACCAGTGCCAAGTACAGAAGTAAAAGAACTTCTCCACTTGTTTATATTGGTCTAGTTCTTCAATCAAAAGCTGTAGTGTGGTTGTGACAATTGAATTTCTCAGCAAAACACTGTCTCCCACTGAACAGAATTATTCTGTAATAGAAAAGGAATGTTTGGGCTGTACAACATAGATCCTACCTGTTTAATTGAGGCATTCAGGGTGTTAATAGACCATTCAAGTCACCATTATTATGGCTCCATAGAACAAAAGGAACCAGCTCCACATTGCTATGTTGGAGCATAGCTTGGCAGGAATTTATAGAAATTAAACATATTGAGGGGTTGGAGAACAAAATAGCTGATGTCCTATCCACAGAAGAGGGAGCAAAGGTGAAGCTTATGTCATATCCAATTGCCAAAACTCCAGCATGGGACTCACAAGGGAGGTGTGACAATCAGGGTATGGCACCTTAAGGGGAGAACAGAAGGTTTAAACCCCCAAAATGAGCAGTTAAACCATTAGGTATTATTGTACTATAAAAGTATATTGAGTAAGGTCTTTTATGAAAGCTTGTAATGTTCTGAATTTGATGGTCATTATGAACTATATAGAGACTGTGGTTATGAATCTAAGTATTTATATAGAGAGAAAACGGTGCTCATATTCTGTGGTGAAATTTTAGCTACGCCTCACATCAGGGAGGTGAGCAGTCAAGTGGGAGAGGTACCTCCCAAGCTAGGTGTTTACAAGAAACCAGCTTCAGGCAACCATCTATTGTCCAGCTCAAAAAAGGACAATGGTGGACCATTGAAGTTAATGGAAAAACATTCAGACAACTGGGAATTTCCCCACTTTGAATATCTATATTGACTGAAGAAAAAAACTGTAAAATGGAAGGGGTTTGAAATCCATCCAGAAACTGAGGGATAGCCTCCAAGTGGAAAGCTGTCTCTAAACGCAGAATCCCCCCTCTAGCTAGAGGTACAATGGGAAACTGTTCAAAGGTAATTGGTAATTTGCATTAGAAAGGTGATTTTATGTAATATGGAAATGTAAAGCCTGTGGGTGCATCTTTATGTTTATGATTATCTGTGTAACTTGTATGTGTTTGCTTTCCCTTTTTATTTAATCTTTGACTCCATGATTTTTAGCAATTAAATATATTGTATGTTTATATTTAAGCAGGTCTCTGGTGTGAAAACTGTGGGGAGTGGGGGACCACAGTGGACTGATAACTGGGAACTGGTTTCACGCTCTCGGCAGTGACGAACCAGAAGGATCGGTCCAAATGTCTGGTAATTAAGAATTTGGGGAAGATGGATTTGGGGAGACCCAGGACTGGAAGTGCTGTTGGGGTCACCCTGCAAGGAGTAACTAGGCTGGTGAGAGCCAGGGTGAGACCTTGTGCTAGCACCAATGCACCCTGAAGTTACAGGGCAGACCCCATTGATCCTCTGGGTGATCCCCAAGAGGTCACAGTGGTACCAAGTCAAATGCCTTACAGAAATCTAAGTATATTACATCAACACTATTACCATTATCAAACTTGTAATCTCATCCAAAAAAGATATCAAGTTAGTTTGACAGGATCTACTTTCCATAAACCCATGTTAATTGGCATTAATTATATTATCGACCTTTAATTCTTTATTAACAGAGTCCTGTATTAACCACTCTATTATCTTGCCTGGGACTGATGTCACACTGACACGACTAGAATTACCAAAATTATCCCACTTACCCTTTTTAAACATTGACTTGCTTCTAGTCTTCTGGACCTTCCCTAGCACCCCATGAGTTATTGAAAATTAATCATAGTAGTCCAGTTAGCTCCTCAGCCAGTTCTTGTAAAATTCTTGGATGTACGTTATCTGGACATGCTGATTTTATAATGTCTAAATTCAGTAGCTGCAGTTTAAAATCCTTCTGAGATACTAATGGAATGGAAAAGGCGTTATCATATGTTATGACTAAATCGTCTGTTTTTTTCCAAATACAGAACAGAAATATTTATTGAACACTTCTGCCTTTTCTGCATTATTATTGATAATTCTAACATTTCTATCTAGTAATGGATCAATACCGTTATTGGGATTCTTTTTATTCCTATTATACTTAAAATACTCCTTCTTACTGTCTTTAATTCTACTGGCAATAGATTTCTCCTTGTGACCCTTTGCTTCCCTTGTCAATTTTCTACAATTCTTAGTTTCTGATTTACATTTATTACTATTAATATTTTATAGCTGCCTTCACTTTTCCTCTAAACTAGGTCAGTTTTTTAACCAATATAGCCTTCTGCCTCAATTGTAGCTTTTTGGGCATCTAGTAAATGTTCATGTAACTCTAACCCATTCAGTGTAGCACTTTGTCCCCCTTTAGTGGTGGCTGGGCCACAAACAGAGGTTGATGGCCTTGATACAGCTTTGGCTAACAGACCTGGGTCTTTAGACAAGGCAGTAGACGATCATGCTTTAAGGTCCAGAGGCCCCAGGATCCATACCGCTGCTGACCCTTTAGGGGTAAGATGTTGCATTCAGATGAAAAGTCAACTGTATACCAATTTTACTTGTGACGGTCACCTGGCCATTGTCACCACCTACTTCGCAGATTGTTCAGATCTGCACTGAAATTATTATTTCTAGAGACACAAAAGCATGGTAGGTATTGTGACGTTTCACTCCATATTCTTTATGAAAACATACTTATGATATGAATATGACATAACTGAGATGTACTTTATGCAAGGTGGGTCTTGTAAGATATCATTGGAAAGGTTATAATTTACTGAATGTGATTATCCAATTTGTATGCCTGTATCATTTCTGTATCTGAAGTTAGGAATATTGACTATGTATCTGGATTTCAACTATGCTACTTTGGGTGACGCCCCCTGCTAACACCTCAGGTACAACAATGGAAAAGCCAGACAGGGCGGATGACCCATCAGTGAGGACAATGGACTGTGAAAGGCTTGGCCTTCCTGTGGATGCTCCATACTGCCACTGACTCATGGACGCTGTGATACTACAGAGTCAGGTGGTCTTGTCACCTGATACTAAACATTACCTGGGACTTCTTGTAACTTTCCACTGGAAGGGAAGGGGGGGGTCAAGTTTGGGAAACAAAGGATTCCTGCCTTATGTAAATCCTATTTACGGGTGGGGAGGAAGGCAAATGGAGCTCCTCCTCTCTATGGCCTGTCTGCCCAAGAAGAAAGACTGCTAAAGCCACCTGAAGGGAAGGCGGGGGTGGAGGGGGCAGTCTGAAAAGAAATATAACTGGAACGCTGAACCACAGAAACTTTGCAACCTGCCTACAATAACATTTAGGGTGAGAATTTACATTGGGTAACCTGTTTCTTAAGTATACTGAGTTTAATTTGTGCATTTTGTTTTATTTGCTCAGTAATCTGCTTTGTTCTATCTCTTATATTCACTTAAAATTCATCTTTTGTAGTTAATAAACTTATTTCTTGTTTATAATATAACCCAGTTTATGTAATTTCTAATTGGGGGTGGGGGCAAGAAGTTGTGCATATCTCCCTCCACACTGAGGGAGGGGGCAAATTTCATAAAACATTTGGGTTTGTACCACTTAGAGGGAATGGGCACCGGAGCGGATCTCTGTCTCTCTGTGCAGCTGGGTGTGGCCTTGCCTGTGTGCTTGGCTGGAAGAGGCTTGTGAGCCTAGCCCAGCAAGGGAAGGTAAAGGGGACCCAGGATGGCAGAATAGGCTGACTCAGTGCCATCCCAGCACATCAGGTGACACCCCAAAGGGCCCAAACCCATCACAGGTATGTAATGGAAAAATGTGACAACAATGTTCCGGCCCCTAAAAGCTTGCAAATGAAATGTCATTAAACTAAATTTAATGGGCAGTTATTGCCAGAGCAGCTTTGCTACAACATCAGAATTAGCATTTTTTGAATTGCAAACAGAGCCAGTCTAATCAGCAAGACAATAAATACAGAGAACATCTTTATTGTAACTGCTTCAGGGTAGGAACCATGTGTTTGTAAAGTGGCCTGCACAATGGAGCCCCGTTTCTGATTGGTGCCCTTGGGAGCTACTGTAATGTGTTAAAAAATAATGTTATTTTTTAAAGTAATTTTTCAGAGGAGAATCTGGTATTAACCATGTAGGTGTAAATTCTCCAGCAGGCCTATGCAAACATGTGCATGCACCCAGCTTAGCTGTACAAATGCCCTGCTGCCCTGCACATCGGGGAAGAGAAGGGGAAGAGGATGTGCATACCTACATTAGGCGCACACACTTTTAGACACACCATTTTGAAAATGTGGGCTCTAAAGTTTTTCTCCTGTGATTCTCTAAGAGAAACTTACAAAAGGTACACGGGGAAGTGAGGCATATTTTGTGGGGCAAATTAAAACTTATTTGTCTTATTACAGACCTTGCAATAGTTTTTGATATAAAACAACATAGGCAAAGAGTAAGAAGAGCTGACGTGAGCCTCAGGGATCTGATGGCACAAGCTTCCCCATTCTAGCTATTACAAAGTCATCAAAACCGTATCATGTGGGCATGTATTGCATCGTTTCAGAGATCAGTCGTAGGCATACTATTTTCTCACTGTCTCTTTCCTTTCCTCTGAACAGGGCAGTGTGAGCACAGGACAGGAGGTCAAGGCTGTGACCCTGGGCAAGTTATATTTGCTCTCCAGGGCTCAGCTGCCCTATCTATACAATGAAGTGGGGATCCTGCCTTTCTTCACAGTTATATTGCAAGGATATCGTTAAAGGTGAACTTTGAAGTAAAATTTAAAGAAATGTGTTGTATGCCCTCTAGATCTCCACTGTGATGGATTTACTCCTGAGGGCATTCTGTGCCAAAAAATTAAAAATTCTGTGCACAATCCTTTCAAATTCTGAAAAGTTTATTTGTCAAATAAATGTGGAGGCTCCAGCATGGCATTGGGGAGCACAGGCCACTGGCTACACAGAGGTGGGAGATCACTGTGCAGCCCCCCCCCCCACCCCAGGAACATGAACTCAGTGGTAAGACTGCACCCAACCCTGACACAGCGCAAGGACCGAGCCTGCCCCAGAAACACTGCAGGCTCTGCCCCTCCATGCCAGGTGCACCAGGTGTGGGCAGGCAGGCTTAGCAAGGCAGGATCCAAGTGTGTAGGGGCTTAGTTGAGGGGATCCAGGTGTAGGTTGAAAGGGTTCTGTGTGGGGCAATCTGGGTGTGGGCGGCTTAGTGGTGGATCTGGATGCACAGGGACTTGTTGCGAGGTTCTGGGTGCAATGGTAATTGGACTCTGCAGGGGGGTCCAGGTGAAGATGGTTGCAGCTCAGCGGGGCAGGGTCTGGGTGTGAGGAGTACAGGGCTCGGCAGAGGGATCTGGGTGTGGGGGGCTCGACAGGGGATGCAGATGCTGGGGGGGTGGGGATCCAGGTGCAGCTGGTTGGGGCTCAGTAGGGTGGGGATCCAGGGCACGTGGCTTGTCGGGGAAGTCCAGGTGCAGGGGGAGTGGGGCTCATTGGGGGGTTCTGAGTGCGGGGGGTCTGGGTATGAGGGGGTCAGGGTGGACAGGGGTTGGGCAGATAAGAAAGCAGCTCTCTGTACAGTGATCCCTCCCCCTGCAGCTGAGGAGCGATAGGTGCAGGAAGCACAGGGGGGAGGGAGAGTTTGTAGAGCTTCCTACAGTCAGGGGAGAAATCTGGGGTAGGTCTAACACGGCTCCGGATGCCATGCAGGGGAAGAGGAAGTCCCATCCTCTCCAGCCCAGCCGGGACTAGCAGCTGAGAGCCTGCTGCAGGGTCGGAGCCACCAGCCACGTCTTCCCACTCCCACACCCTGCCCCACAGTGATTTACCTCTCTGTTGGCTTCCCTAGGCACCCAAAACATATTACTGGGGGTGGGGGGGTGTTGCAGGACCGCTCTTGTGGCTTCCCTTTGCTTCCCCATCAGAAAGTCACTGTTCTGCAGGGAAGCAAAGAAATCTGCGGGGGGACATAAATTTTACCCATGTGCAGTGGCACAGAATTCCCCCAGGAGTAAATGGATGAAAACACAGAGCCTCAGACTAGAAACACCAGATGATCTTTCCTCTTTACAAAGAAACCACAAAGGGCACAAGCTTCTCATTTCCTTTTTGCTTTGCAGCTCACCTGTAATGATTGAAAAATGCTCTGAGGATGAAACACACTGATTTCCAGAATTTCGCCTGCTGGGTTGGCTGGGGCAGTGTTTCAACAGCATCCTCATAGGAACCACTGATAAATTATTATTATTATTTGTATTGCAGTAGTGCCAAGGAACCCCAGTCGTGGACCATGATCCCATTGCGCTAGGTGCTGTATAACCACAAAACAAAAAGACAGTGCCTGCCCCAAAGAACTTGCTGTAGCCTCAAATTTCATTTAAACAACAGTTCTCACAAAATTCCCAGGACCAGCTAGTTAGGAACTGAGGGACTTGGTGCTCTGATGGTTTACGCATGACATGCTTGGGACGTCAGAGCCAAGAACCGGAACATTCCTTGAGCATGAGAAGAAACTTGATATCCTCCCCCCAGCCAGTGTTTACTGATGGGGCCCTTAGAACAAAAGTGTACAAAAGGTGGTTGAAGTTGTGTGTCACATGCTAGTTTAGCTCGGTTGGGGGTACTTGGTGAGTGACTGCAGGGACGGAGCAAAGCAGTACAGGGGAACTCTTAGTCAAGATCAGTTTGCAGAGTAATGGCGCAGCCCGAGCCTGGTGCTGGAGCTCAGTGCGACGAGCAGGCAGCTGGAGCTCTACTAAAATAACCATATTAACCCTGTACCCCGTGCACACCTGGCATGACTTCCACCACAGAGTGCAGCCAGCACCAACCTGTTCCAGAAACAACTTGCAGTTTGCTCTCAAATCCTCCACCTAAAGCAGTGCTCAAGAGAGCAGATGAGGCACAAGAACCCTTTGTTTACATGAAGGACCTACATTAAGTAACACTTTTTCTGGTAATTTTTCGGTGGTGGGTTCACTATGTTTACAATAGAAATACCAGGATTTACTCCAGAGAGTCTGGCCTGTCATAGACCTTGGCACAAAAAACAAACAACACTTCCCTACCACAAGGAGTGGGGCTAGCACAGCCCCCAAAGTGGGCAGCGCATGGTTCGGGTAGGTGAGGAGTATGGCGATTCCATGCATCGTCCGAATAACCTCCACTGGAGGAGCCTATGGAGTCCCAGACCTTGGGAGCCCCAGTACAAGTGCCTGCCCTCCCTTATGGCGAATCCCTTCACATGTAGATGACCAGGCTGTAAAAAGGAGGTGAATCCTTCCTCGGGGCAATGAGTGACTTGGCCAAAGTGACACAGAGAATCAGATTACAGTTAAGAACAGAACTCAGATCACTTGACTCCCCAGCCCGTGCTTTAACCACTAGCTTACCCTCCCTAAGAAGGATCACATTACACATGCAATTTGTTTTTGACTAAGGACCTGAGCAAGCCCCTTTAACCTGATCCTGGAGATCCTGTAACTCATTCCAGAACAAATCAGTTACTCAGATACAATGCTGGAGTTATAAGAGCCTGGATATAACAGACCAACAGAAGCGAGCAACAATCTACAGGATTGTGTGGCCTACTATTATATTTTAACACTTGCAGTCCTAGGTTTATCAAGACATCCTGGATAACATGGCGTCGTTCTCTCCTCTTAATATTATTTGATCTGCCTTGAAATGGGAGCTACAGGTATTGGGATCAGTGGATTCATCTTATTTCACATTCACAAAGCCTTTCACCCCAAAGTACTTCCCAACGCCTGTATGCACAACACCTTTGACATGCAGCTGCAACTGGGATGGAGGACAACAGCCAGCACAAAGCAACACTGCACAAAATTAGGTGAGGAGAGGAATTTTGGCTATAGAGACCAAAGCCAACCCACTTCTCACACCAAATGTGCCCTGGGATCTTTAATATCCAAGCAAAGCCAGACAGGAGCAGATTTTTAAAATCTCTCTCTGCACTGATCTAGCGCTCATCACGGTAGTATCCAAGTGCCTCACAACCATTAGCAGATTTTACTTTCACAAAACCCCAGTAAGGTAGTGAAGCACTAGTCCCATTTTAGAGATGGGAAAGTCAGGCTCAGGGTAGATTGGGTGGCTTGTGCAAGGTCACATAGGAAATCTGTGGTTGAGTCAGGAATTGAATCTCGATCTCCCGAGTCCAAATCCAATGACTTACCCAACCAGCCTAAGATCCCATCCAAAAGTTTCAGTGAAGTGTTCTAATGGTGGCTTACACCAGTAAAAAGAACAGGAGTCCTTGTGGCACCTTAGAGACTAACACATTTATTTGAGCATAAGCTTTCGTGGGCTACAGCCCACTTCTTCGGATGCCCACGAAAGCTTATGCTCTAATAAATGTGTTAGTCTCTAAGGTGCCACAAGGACTCCTGTTCTTTTTGCGGATACAGACTAACACGGCTGCTACTCTGAAACTTACACCAGTGTGACTCCCAATAAAGATTCCTCCACTTCCCACATAAATACAGCACAAAACAGAGCAAGGGGGACGACTTCTTCAGCAGCTGAAGCAAAAAACTGTCCCAAGAGGCTTCTTCAGAGTTACTGGCACTTTTTGTCCTGACACCGATAGGTTTTGCATAAATGTCACAGTTCAAGGGAAAATCCATTGGAAACTGGAGTCTAACAAGACAGTTGGTGCCCACTGCAGGCAGCCCCACACCACTGCTGCTGTAGTTTTACTGCCCTCATGCTACTAGGACAGAAAGACACTCAGAATATGCATCAGAGTACACAGTACAGGCTGCATGTAGCCAGATCTAGATCAGAGACAGAAACAGTTGGACACACAGAGACACACCCACACAGACAGGCAAATTCTAGTGTTAGGGCACATGTTTTCTGTTAACATAGTTGAACTGTAATACACATAAGCTCTTAATGCATGGGACTGAGTTGCTGTTAACTTGTTCCAGCTATAAAACCCATGTGCTTTAGTAACCATTAACTTGTTCCAGTTAATGATAGACATTTGTTAGCTTGCACATGGTACCCCATCAATGGCTCCAGCTGCTGCTTCCTTAGCTTTTCAGCTTATGCAAAGCTGTGAAAGAAAGAAAAGAAGCCAAACAAGAGCCCTCATCCCACACATGCCCCATCCGAATAACACTGGATAGTTCATGGCTCCCACCAAGGTGTCTGGATGGACTTTTTAGGCTGAAATCAAGGAGAGCAGATCAAAGACAACCTCCCTGGCTGCCCTCATCTGTGGCAATGCGTTGCAATGGGAATCAGGAGGGGATGGCACACCAGGCAATAGAACGTAAGGCATGTCTATTTCCCTACCCCAAAGGGATGGCTTTGGATGCACTGGGGGAAACCGGCAGTGGAGCCAAGCCGCAGACTCATCCCTCAGTAGCAGCAATGAGTGATGTAACCCCAGCCGCCCAAGAGCTGCCAGCAAACATCACAAGCTACAAACCACAGACACTTCCCAGCGGGATCAAAACCCACAACAAGCAGAAGCTGGGAACTCAGCTCTGGCTGGAAATCCAGCCTGCTCCTCCCCTGCTTACACACTCTGGCCTTCCGGAGCCAGGTTTGGGGGCTGCTGAGAGGATGCAGCAGGAGGTGGAGCACAAGGCTAAGGGATTAGGTTGCCCACAGAGCCATCACTATCGCAGCTGTGGGTCTGACGCCTCTTGTGGGGAAACTGAAAACAAATAAAAACAGTTACTATGTAAATCCATCATTAAGCACTTTAAATCAAAAGCGTTTCAGGAAACTGATTGCTTGAGCTGGCTCCATTCATAGCAATTACGTACCCTGGATATGGAAGGATCCATAGAGGGGCACCTAGGACCTCCCTGCCTTGTAATGGGGCATGGAGCTGTCACCAGGGCACCTGATCCTTTCCCCACTTGGGCCCATTTAATTCCAGTACAATCATCCTCCGCAGCTGGATGGCTCAGCTGCATCTTCCCAGCAACAGGGACTCCTCCTCCCAGCCCCTTGACAGCTTGTCCCACTCCCATGTGGCTGGAAGCAGCTTGTCCCTTCCTACCCGCACAGTGTGGAAAGGCAGCTAACACCTTCAGGCTGCTGCTGGCCACCGACATAACTGAGCCGTCTCATGTCCCCCAGCTACAGCACGGGCAGGAAGCGGTTAAGCCCTAAGGACACGTTGTGCACCAGGGCCCAGGGAACCCGGCCAGAGAGGTGGCTCCGCAGGGGAGGGTGCCTAGGGGACAGAGTACCCCCGCGCTCCTGGGGATAAGACCCAGGGCGGGGGGGCAGGGGCAGGTGAAGAGGATGCTAAGTCCCTTCCCCGGGAGCTGCTTTGGAGTCTGCAGGTCTGGGGAGTGAACAGGCTTGAAACTGCTCCCCCCACACACACTCCCGGGCTTAGCTGAGGGGTGGAGAGACTGTGCCAGCGCTGTGCGGGATTTTGGCACATGCAGAGCTCGGCTCCTCCTGGTCAGTGCCCCAGGCCGGAGGGTCTTGGGCTTTACCAGGGCACTGGCCCAGCCAGAGGCAGTGGGGGAAGGAAGGACCCTGCCAGCCAGGCTGTTGGTGAGCTGAGCGCTCCGACCTGGGGCTGGTTCTCTGCACAGCGCTGGAAGCAGGATACGCCCCGGTGGGGGGGATATGGAGGAGAAGCGGGGCTGAGGGCGGGGGGCTGGTGAAGGGGCAAAGCATGGGGAGGACAGCGAGAGGGGGAGCACATAAAGGGCCGATGGGTGGGCAGTAGAGGCGACACGTAACCGGCTGCCACCTGGCACCTGCCCACACTCACCAGCCACCGCAGTGTGCAGCCAACGCTGGCTGGAAACAGGATGGGGGGGTGGGGCCCTACTGGCTGAGAGCTGGCATGCAACGGAGGCTGTGCTGATGGACCAGCATGGGGGAGCAGCCGGCACCGCGCGCTGCAGCTTTGCCCTGCCACCAGCCTTACACACCCACCCCCATCGTCGGCCACTGGACCCCCCCCACTCACCACTGGTGGGCTAGCGATCGGGGATCCAGCCAGCAGCAGGACCCACCAGGACCGATGGTGGTGAGACAGAAAATATGGGACAATCTGCCCGTTTTTAAGAAAAAGTCAGGACACCTGCAGGAGGGCTTAAATACGAGCCTGTCCCTTTAAAAACGGGACATCTGGTCACCCTAGGCATGCCCCCTATGCTGGGGCTTGACAGCAGACCTATGGCTGTCTTGAGCAGTGCCTGTGCCAGGGGGACTCTCCCCTGGCCAAAGACAGGGCTTCTATATAGTGTTGCCAACTGTCTAATCACACAAACCCAAAAAACATTGCCCCGTCCCCTGCCGTGCCCTGCCCTTTCCCCAAGGCCCCTCCCTGCTCACTCCATCCCCCTCCCTCTGTCGCTTGCTTTCCCTCACCCTCATTCACTTTCACCAGGCTGAGGCAGGGGGTTGGGGTGCAGGATGGGGTGCGGGTTCTGGGCTGGGGCCAAGGGGTTCGGAGTGTGGGAGGGGGCTCCGGGCTGAGCCTGGGGCAGGAGGTTGGGATGCAGGAGGGGGTATGGGGTACAAACTCTGGAAGTGAGTTTATGTGCTGGAGGGGATCTCGGGGCTGGGCAGGGGGTTGGGGTGCAGGAAGGGGTGAGGGGTGCGGGCTCCGACCTGGCGGCGCTTACCTCGGGTGGCTCCCGGTTGGTGGCACAGCAGGGCTAAGGCAGGCTCCCTGCCTGCCCCATCCCTGTGCTGCTCCCGGAAGCGGCGCAGCACACCCCTGCAGCTCCTGGGCGGTGGGGCAGGGGGCTCCATGTGCTGCCCCTGCCTGCAGGCAACACCCCCACAGCTCCCATTGGCTGCAGTTCCTGGCCAACGGGAGCTGCGGAGTCGGCGCTCGGGGTGGGGGCAGTACGCGGAGACCCCTGCACTCCCCCAGGGGCTGCAGGGACGTGCCGGCTGCTTCTGGGAGCAACGCGGAGTCAGGGCTGGCAGGAAGCCTGCCTTAGCCCTGCTGCACCGCCGGACTTTTAGCAGCCTACAATCTACCGGTTTGGCTTCAGTAGCCTCCAGGAGATGGGCTCTATCTCCTGGAATTGGGCTCTGATTCCGGGAGACTCCCGGCAAAACCAGTAGGGTTGGCAACCCTACAACTTCTATAACCCCTGTATATCTGCACAGTGCTGTGCAGTGGCCACAGAGGGAGAAAAAATCTTCTCTTAGAATCTAGTCTATTCTATTTAAACACATTTAATTTATTCATAGGCTATTTGATGACATTCTTCCCCAGTGTCTGAGTGCCTCACAAAAAGGAATTCATTTATCTTCACCAGCCACTTCACAGACAGGTAGCTGAGGTTCAGGGGGTCAAGTGACATGCCCAAGGTCTCCCAGGAAATATGTGGCAGAGTCAGGAATAGAAGCCAGATCCCCTGATTCCCTAATTCCAGCTCTGTCACTACCTCCTCTGTCACCTTTCCTCTCGGAGTCTTATTGGTAAAATGGAGATAGTGATATTGAGCCACTTTGCAGAGTGGTGGAGAGGCTAAATTACTGTTTCCAAACTCATAAACAACAAAAACACCACCCCTCACAGAAAGCCTTTTCATTGATGGTTTTAACATTGGCATTTAAATTACATCCACGGTGTGCTGGATGCTTCACAGCCCAAAGCCCTGTTTTGGGGTACATGGCCCCATACACAGGCTTTGTCAGCATGCAAGTACCATAAAACTGGTGCAAACAGCCACTTGGGAATTCCTCTGACCTCAGGGGCTTCCCCAGGTTAGGTAGCGCTGGCAGAGCAGACCGCAGCCTCTGGCACAGGGGTTTGCCAGGAATTACAACAGGGTGTGGCTGGAGTGCACTATGCTGGTCTGGACAGCTGTATATTAGAGCAGCCCTTGGGGCTGCTTTAATTTATGCCAGAGACTGGAACGCACAGACTCCAGGGGAGCCAGCATGCTCCCTCCATTCACCACCCCGCTCCCCTGCTGCTGGAGCCAGCTCAGGACCAGAGGATTGGGGCGTCATGAGAAATTTCAGATTTTGACTTTAGACTCTTGCTTACTGGCTCTTTTGCTACATTTTCAAACAACACGCTGAAGTCATTTCTGTTCATAGCCAGTTTTGCAAAAACCCTTTCAAAATAGCAACACACACATGTTAGCCCTACACAACTCTGTCTAGCCCTCAAAATGCTATTTACAGGTGTGAAGAAAACTAAGAGGAGGGGAGAGTGCAAAGGGGCATTTACAGAGAGGTCGTTGGGGCGACTGACGTTGTCCATAGATCCCATTTCCCCCATAACACTCACGGCCTTCCCTCTCTGGAGGAGTTTCCCTTTATAGGAATGTACTAGATATAGGACAGGATCATCTGGGGGTTCTGGCCTGTAGTGGCCTCTCCCCCAACACTTTGCTAGTTAGTGTATTATCATTTTCTGAATGTAGAGGGACCTAGAAAAGAAAGTTCAAGATTCCCCAGTGCCCATTGCACACCCATGTTTGTTACCGTGAGCCCCACTCACTGCTGCAGAGGAAGGAAAAACCCTCCTGAGAGCCCTGTGCAATCAACTGATGAAGTACAACTGCAAATAACATGCCCCTCATACCCTAGTTCCAGCAGTGCAGTGCACCCAGTGCTTCATTTGTGTCAGGGCTGAGCCCTGGCACTTCTAGGCTTGGCAGTTCGTAGCCTCGGCATCTCTGTCACTGCAAATTAAGCACTGAGTGCATCCCCACATCACATTCCACCCAGGAATCCCCTGGGACACCCCCACTCACACATCCTGGGAGAGACTCTTGGTTGCCTCCTCCCCTGAGCGAGGAGTCAGCTTAGCTATGTAATGCAGCCACAGCCTCTCTGGGAAGCAGAAGGGTGTTGGGGGTGGGGGTGGGAGAGCAGATGTGAGCTTAAGACATCTGTACAAAATCTCATCTCGCTGAAGACATTGCACAGCGCTCCGCACCTGGAGTCCTCTGGGTTATTAGCGAGGAGGCTGCCTGCGCCCTGGGAACATGCAGCTAAAAATAGAGAGGAGGATTTTAGCAACATATTAAAGGGAAACCAAGCAGGGAGAAGCCGACCTTGGGCTCCACCACAATGAGGGAGAGCTGGGTAATGACTTGGCATTTGAGGAAAAGGGAAAGGCAAGGCTGTGGGGTAATTTAATCGTGGGGGTCATCAGGAATGACTGAAATACTCCTCTCCACAGGGCAGCCTTCTGTCCCGCCCCCTCTCTCCCCTTCTCTCCCCACGCTCACACATTTATACAGATTAGCTGGCTGTAGGGTGACCAGACGCAAATGTGAAAAATCGGGACAGGAGATGGGGGGGTAATAGGAGCCTATATAAGAAAAAGACCCTAAAAATTGGGACTGCATAAAATCAGGACATCTGGTAATCCTAGCTGGCTGCTCCACAAACATTTGCACTTTATCTCATAGCTCCCTGCCAGGCTTCAACACAACCAGCTAAGTGTTAAACGTCTCCACTGCCTTGTCTACACTAGAGTTCTAGAAGGTGTTAAACCTGTCGAGGCTAGGTGTGAGCATATGACAGCTAACACATGCTATCTATCATGTTTGAAAAGTTTAGGGTAGGCAAGGCAGTGTAGACTTCTGACGTATGCCATACTGGTCAACCTAAAGCCTAGGCTCCCCCTATGTAGCATGTGCTAAAGCCGGGTGTATACTAGACTTTCAAATGGGTGCATTAGCATACGAACACAGGCTAAATCAGATCTTAAATCCTAGTCTAGACTAGGCCTTAGGTATGTCTACACTGCCATTGGAGACGCGTTTGCAGCTTGTGTAGCCATGACAGAGCTAGCCTTGATTTAATGAGCATGGCTAAAAATAGCAGTCAAGACTCAACAGCGTGGACCCTGGTGCAGGCTAGGAACACAAGTATGTCCCACAGTTCCAGGCGGGTTTGTACAGTCCATGCTGAAGTCCATACCACCGCAACTTCACTGCTAATTTTAGCTTCACTAGCTAGATTAAAGCTAGCGCAGGTCCACGCTGCAATTACACCTCTGATTGCAGTGCAGACATGCCCTTAGCTAGAATGTGTCAGCTAACACCTTGTAACCCTAGTCAAGATCACGGCTCCCTTCCTCTTCCCAACACACACTAACTCCATCCAGCCTTTCTGTTGCCCTCTTGCTGTCTCAGTGCCGGGGGAGTCCGCCAATAAGCAAGAGGAAATTTACAACATTTTGTTCCCTTTAAACTTTATTCTTCCCCTGGAGACTAAATAAAACAACCAATAGCCCAGGAAATATTGCTTCCCTTCACACCATGAGCCACCTGGGACGGGGAGGCAAATAGACCACCATATCTCTGGACTCCTAGCCCCAGAAGTCACAAACATCCTCTCAGCTTCTCAGTAAAGCCCAGGAAGTTACTAGAGACACCTGGAGCAGACAAGAACTGAACAACGGCAAACAAGTCACTAAAACGGATTCTGACAGCTGGTCCTTAAAAGGTATCCTGTAATCCATTAAGAGTTTTTTTCCCTGTGAAAAATTTTCAACAAAACCCAAAAGGTTTTCATCAAAAACTGAAAAATTGTCAGTTCTTTAAACAAAAAAGTTGCAGAAAACATCTTTTTCACCTTTGTTTAACCCCAACATTTTCAATTAAGAGAAAAAAATTTGGGTGAAAATGTCTGTTGTGTCAGTGAGCCATTGTTCACCCAAAAAATATTGGAGGAAAACTTCCTAACTAGCTCTAGTAACCAAACACGTCCCACATGTTAATGCAACAGCCTGATTTCACACTGCACCAGCTACAACCCAGCTGCACAACCACTACCACCCCCACATCTCAAGACTAGCCATAAGTCTGCTCCCAGCAGGCGCTGGTGCTACTTTGGCAGTACATGGGTCTCTCTAACTGTTTTTAGTGATGGTGAATGATACCAATTGACTCCACGGCAGACAGGAAACCTCTAATCCCCAGAAAAGGTCCAGCCTGGGCAGCAACAGGGCAGGTTTTCCATGCTCTAACACGCACACATGCCACCCTGATCATATGCCTCAACCTACTTTGGAGAGACTGTATTTTGAGGGGAGGCCAGTCTCCATAGGCCAGCCTTTGGCAAACTATGGGAAAGTCTGGCAAGATACAGACACCCCTCCATTAGGAACCAAACTGAGGTATGTCATCCCTCCCACTCTGCCCCCACCCCCAACACATTCTACAATGGCTATGTGCCATTGCTGACCTGGAGCTGGATTTGAACCAGCAAACTAGAAGTGCAGAGAGTCATTGCTAAAGGGTACACAAGCACCTAGCTCATGAAAATGGCTCCTCCCTGCATAGCAATTCATGCCTAAGCCATTCCCTTTACATGTGCCTTTTACAGGCACCCCTTTAATTTCTGCAATCGAAGCTCAACAGACCTATTTGTTCCGCGAAAAGGGAAGAAGCCTCCTGATCCAGTAACTTCCCTACAGCCGGCTCCTCATTGTTTCTGCTCCTGATTCAGCCCCAGGGCGGAAGGGTTTTCACTTTGTTGACTAAGATAATTTGGCACGTCTCAAAAGGAAATTTGCTACAAAGGGTAAAGTACCTTCCTGTGCACAAAGAGCCCCTTTCAGAGCGGAACGATGCTTCAGTGCACGTTTTATACCCACAAATCCGACCCCGGACAAGGACAAAGCCGGAGACAAGAACACTTAATTGCTGAAGAAATGAAAAGGTAAAAAGCACATCCGCAGGCAAAATGACTCTGCCACTGACACAGCCTGCAGCAGCTGTGGGGAGCTCACTGCACACACAGCCTGCTCAGATCTTGCATCACGTGTCCTTGGGTTCTCTTCCCCTGGGTTACCATGGAAGACAGAGGAGCTGTTCCCTTGTCACCCCCGCAACTCCCTACCTGAAGCCATCCTGCACCGTCTCTGGCAGCACAATTAGCTACTCCCGAGATGTCAATAAGAGAGAGTATTGGGCATCAGCAGTAGGAGCAGATGGGTTCTGAGGAAAGTAAGATCCGGTTTTTATTCAACCATCCCTGGTCACAAGAACGAGGGAAGAAAAAACACATAGGGCTATTCAGAGCAAAAGTGATGCTAAAAGGAATGTTTTCCAGAAGGCACTAGCAGCTTCACTGCAGAGATGAAGCTAGGGGAACCCATCTGATCCATCCATCCGGAGATCAATGAGAGATTGTTCCTTACACTGTGCTCTCCAGGGCTTGCTCTGATCCATGTTTAAATGTCCCAGCGATGGGGCTTCTGCTATTTCCACTTTTCCTGAAACTTGGGAAATTTTCCCTCATGCTCGGCCTATATTTTCTTTTGCTGCTTTTAATTCCATTAAACCTTGTTATACCACTTTGGAGCACCCTAAATAACCCCTTGCTCCTCCTCTAGGTAGGCGCCAGTTAGTGATACAAATTTGACTTTGAATTCATCCTCACAACTCAATCACTCCACCTATTTGCTCACAGCCTGGATTGACTAAATCACAGATTTTAATCATGATTTAAATTAACAATCAGGAAACCTTGATTTAAATTTTTGTTTTTAATCCTGCTTTACATGTGAACTTTTTAGTTATTTTCCTAAAGAAAAGCTATATAATGAAAATTAACCTAATATATATTTATTCAGTCTTAATTTTTACTTTTTTATTATGATAGAAAATGGCAAATGCCACATTTCTTATTTACTAGATGATCATTTTTTGCTCATGGTTTGTGTCAAGCTGTATTTGCATGGAAATTGGAATTCAATTAAAAATGCACAAAACGGCATTTTAAAATTGTTTATTATCAGTAAATAAAATAACCTTAAATGTGCTGGGTACATAGGGAAAAAAGTTGATCAAAACACGTTTTGCAATTAAAACTAACTGATTTATTAAACAAAAGATGTTCTAACTGGCATTAGGGAACTGACAGCTTGTTTCTGGTTACCATGGGCCAGATTTTCAAAAGGTATTTAGGAACCTTGTGGGATTTCAACGGGAGTTAGGTGCCTAAATTCCTTAAAAACCGCATATGGACGAGGCACCTATCAGCATCTTTAGGCATCTAAATACACCTTTGAAAATCTGGTCCCATATCCTTCAGGTTTTTAGCATCAGTAGATCTCATTTTCTTCTAGCTGGGTTTTATTCATCGATTGGAAGAGCAAGACAAGCTTTTCTGCTTTTTCAACTCCTAGTTGGTTTCTCAACTTAGAATGAACCAGCCCAAATTAAATAAATATTCTCTCTCCCTCTGCTTGCTAAAATGAAACCAAAAGGAACAAAGGCCAAAGTTTTTGTGCACAACAGAAACTAAAAGTACTTACATTAGGAAAAATGTAAAAACCAGCATTCACTCTGGAAAGACTGAAAATAGCACAGATGCTTACACGACATTTTAGAGACTAACAAATTTATTAGAGCATAAGCTTTCGTGGGCTACAGCCCTCTTCTTCGGATGCATAGAATGGAACACAAATATATGTTCCATTCTATGCATCCGAAGAAGTAGGCTGTAGCCCACGAAAGCTTATGCTCTAATAAATTTGTTAGTCTCTAAGGTGCCACAAGTACTCCTGTTCTTTTTGCGGATACAGACTAACACGGCTGCTACTCTGAAACCTGTCATTACACGACATTGTCACGTATTTATAAAGCTTGAGTTGACCTCAAAAGTTAACGTTTTCTGACTGATTCTGTATATTCTTAAAGAAGCATCACCCTTCAACTCATTACAATGTGAGCAGGACTCATTGATGAAGCATATTTTATTTATTTCAAGAAGTTTACTACTATTAAAGTACGTTTATGCCTTAACATAGGTTATCAATTTCATATTTAATTGAAAATAGGTTTTTCAAAAAGAACAACGTATTCAACTAAAAAATATTAGATTTTTTATCCACCTTGATTGATCATTTATGTTGTTCTTCTCTCTACCTCTGCCCTCTCCTCCAATCTATCCATATCTCTAGGGCTTTACCCAAAAGTAACCAATATTCCAGATGTGGTCACACTGGTGCCATCGAGATAGGGACTGTCAACTCTGTGACATGAACCATCTGTGTATACAACCCAAAAATCACACTGGTATTTTTGCTACCCTGTTGCTTTACAAGCTGATAAACCAAATCTACTGTTCCCTCTCATTGGCAGAAGTCTCCCAGCATTATCCGCTTTCTACATCTCTCACACCGCATTCAGCAGCTTCCAAGAATAACTATATACATCCAATTTAGAATTATTTTCTAAGTGTCAACAACCTTCCCTCTGCTGCACAAAACACAAATGAAGAAAGTCCCTGCCCCAAAGACCTTACAGCCTACAAGGCACACACAGACATGATGAGAAGCACTGGTAGACCCCTAGAAAGACTGTGTCTCCATCTTATCTCTTGCCTATACATCTAACTCTCAAGTCCTTTTGTATAAATATGATATAAAACTTCAGTAGAACCCAGAGGTCTCAAGTTGAGACCTGTTGCACTAAGGACTCTACAAAGACATACGGAGACATGGTCTCTGGGCATTCATGCAAACTCCCTAATTCAGAATCATTCACAAATTTGTGCTGATTTATTCCTCCCCCTTTGCTAGCTGATTAGTAAAACTGGGCTTAACATAGATCTCTGGGGTTCTCCACTGGACACCGCCCTCAACTTCATACGTTGCCATTTTATCATTATCCTTTGATTACGGCCTGCAAGTTTGCCTTTTCAGTTAAGATTTCATAAAATACCATATCCCATGCTTTACTAGATACCATGGCCTTTCTGCAAGAGTTTGGGTGATAACCACAGTCTCCTGGCTGAAGAGCAGCTCAGGTAATTACATTATGCGTGCCTAGAATTCCAACTCTTGTGTTGCTGCGTGCTGTTACACAGCCATGTTCCACCAAGAGGTGGCTGCATTTCTGTAGTGAGCAAACCGATACAGGTATATATGTTTGCAGAATTTCCCAGGAAAGGCACAATATAAATGTAAGATTATTGTCTAGATATAACATTTCGAGCAATCCCCCTTCATTCACTCATTTGTAATTCAATCAAATCCATTTGGCATGATTTAGGCAAAGAAAACCAAGCTCTCTGGTGCTTGTGGTTCAATTATCTTCCACTGGCTTTCAGATTCACTCTCAACATTTATCCCATTATTTTACTATGGAGTGAAGTTCAACTGATCAGCCAGAAATAGTCAGGATCACTCTTTTTAGACTATCAGTGCCACGTTTTAGTAATAAATAACAATAAGGTACATCCCCATTTCTCTGTAACATTTCAAAAAGAGCTGCCAGTCATTCAGTAAACTCATCAGCCAACCCCTCTGACATGCTGGGATTAAAATCTATCCACCAAGCTTCTTATACTGATGCCTACCACTGATGAATATCTGGGCTGCTATTACCCAGAGCTACTAATTCATATACAGTCAGTTTTTCCACATATTCCTTTTACCTGTTTTTTATCAGTAGCTTTGGTCACAAGGTGAATTTTTAATTTTTTTTCCTTATTATCTAACTCCCTTTTCATTTTCCTGCTAAGAGACCAATTTAAAAGGCAGTTGTTTGGTTCACCCATACAGAAATCACTGTGTTTCCCCTCCTTGTTTGTTAAAGGGCCTTTTTTCTCTAGGATTGCTATAGATTTGCTCCCATTCCACTGATCTCTCCCCCGCTCAAACACACAGTGGGTTTCCATGCATTTTGATCCCATGTCCTGTAAGCCCACTAGTCACCACTGTCTTGAAGCCCCAGGGGCAGAGTCAAGTTTCCTTCCATTTATCTTAGCTGTTCTAAATCCTTTGCAAGACACCACACAGGTCTGACCAACAAGAAGAGGCAAAATTCAGCCCCTGGAATACAATGCCGCCCCTGGCCACCCCCACCTTTCACAGAAAGCAGGGGTGGATGTAGCCTCCCAATTCAATGGGTGCACTAGAGGGAGGAGATGGGGGAGTGTCAGGGCTCAGCCCTGACAGGTTGCTGCCCTTTCTGCGGGAGTAGGTGGATTCTGCCCTGCCTGAGGCTGGGGGGACACTCCTGGTCCCACCTCTCCTTGAGCTCCAGCCCTGCTACCAGTCGGAGCAGTGTCCCTGACCCTCCCTCTGGGCTCTCCGCCTGACAGGTCGCCTCAGGCCTGGTGTGATAATGCCAGCAGTAGCAACAGGTGTGATCAGGGTCCAGTCATGGTGGACAAGTTGCTCCCCACGCTATTGATGGCAGGCACAAACCTTAATGGTGGTGTGACCCTGTGTGCCAGGTTGCAATGTCACTTACTCAAATGTGGCCTGGCCGCCCCTCTGTCATCATGGAGGGGCAGCTGGGCCAAACCTGAAATGCAGGCCCTTGCGCCCACAGAAATCATTGCATATTGGTTGATCTGGGCCTGATTTCTGTGGGTGCAGTTGAACCCATGAACCCACGCTAAAGTCTATCCTACTTGAGTGGTGCAGCAGCATATGGAAATACAGATGCCAGCATGCCATGCTCCTTCCTATGCAAGCACAGGCCGTTGAATCAAGAAGGAGCGTGACGTTCTGGAACCTGTAGCCGCCATGGTCTCCACCTCCAGGGGCAAGGTTGCTGTAATCTGCTGTATTTAATGCCAATGTGGTGAAACATTTGTGCTCCTGACAAGCTGCAAACCCCGCCCTGGTCTTTGACTCACCTCTCCTGTGACAGATATTGTCCTTTGGAGGCAACATACCTTCCTGCGCATTGAATTATTAAACTTAGCCTCAGTCTTGAGGCATCTGAAACCACATCGCCTGCTCCCATCCCATGGAAGGCTGAGATCTCAGGCGATCGTACACCTTGGGGTAGTGGGGAAGGAGCTCTGTCCTTTCTGGGCAAAAAAACAACCAACCAAGCCAAGGAGGAAACTAAAAACCTGTCTCTCTCAAGTGGCAGCTGTTACCCATTGTGTCATTCAGAGCTCTCGGTAGGACCAGGTGTGGACGGGATATACAGATGCATTTTTATTACCTTGGATGTGACCAACTCCAAGGGGGTGCTCACAGACTTAGCAGGAAGGGCCCTCACTTCTATACAAGGGCATGCTGTCCCCTTCCTCATGCACAGAGATGCTGGAGAAGAGCTCCCGAGGGTGGGTGGCATTGCCATATGCTGAGACGATAAAAGCCCAGCTGCAGCTAGTTAAGAAAAATCATGTACCTAGAACAAAACGGGACCCCATAGGGTCCTACCTTACCCAGCCGCTCCCAGGGCAGATACTGGATTTTCTAGAGCTCTGTCCAGGCGACTTTTTAAATGTCTCAGAGGGCGACGGGCTTCCACCACATGTGCCATCTCTTTAGAAGCCCTTCATGTGCCATGTTGGGGGTGGTTCATCTGAACACCCCCCAGGTTACACTCCTGTTCTGTTCTTCCGCATCTACGCCCCCACCCCCAACAATATCCAGAGTAAGAACTAGACACTGGGCCTCACTTCTGCTCTCACAGCAGCGAGCAGCCAGTTGCCTTACCTCCATCAGCTTGTGACCTCGCTCCCTGGGGCTGCTGGTGCGTTGTTTCCTCAGGGGAAGCCCTCTCGCCACCGCCAGAAGAGTTGTCAGAAAGACGAAGCCTAGGATAAGCACAACTTTCCCTCTGATCCCAGACATCTCTTCCTCCGCCCTCCCCACTAACCCACCTCTCCACAAGGCAAGCAGCCAGCCTCCCCCCCTCCCACTAATCCAGCCTGCTAATATTACAAAATCAGTCCCTGAAGGAATAGGAGAGGGAGGATCAAAAAGTGCAGATGAAAACTGCAATCCTCTTTCCAGCCTTCTGCTCCTGTATTGTTATGTCCCTGGCAGAGCCCAGAGCTGCTCAGAGTGTGGGAGAAAGATTACTGACAGTGCCCTGAGCCCTGGCTTCCCGGGGACTCTCCTCTGGCGGGGGGGTGTCTGGCCCTCTGATCTCTCTTGCAGTTTGCTGATCACGTTTGGATTTAGCTGCCCTTCCTGGGCTCCAGTGCCTGGGCCACTGATGCTGAAGGATAACTCTGAAAAGATTTGCAGGGGGAAAGAAGAAAGGAGAGGGCTTCACCTCCCCCACCCCCTTTTCTAATCCTTTTTGCAATCTGATTTCTTTCCCTCCTCTTCCCCCCACCCCTCTGAGTCACTTGGGCTGGTGATTTTCCTCAGGCAGTTCCAGAGCCCGGTGCTCGTTTATCCCAAGGCAGAGGCTCCCCCTTTTTTTCTTTAGCTGGGAAAATGCTCCTTGTGCATCGGGACAAATAAAGTCCCTCCTCGCAGATCAAAGTGGCGCAGCATCAGACGGCTCCACGCGCTCGGGCTCGCGCTGCGGCCGCGGCCCCCCCAGCCCCAAACTGGAGGCGGCGGCTTCTGACAATACAAAACTTTCCTCTGTTTCCCTCCAAATGTTTCCACCTCTTGGGCTCAGCCAGTCGCTTCTCTCCACCCGGATGCTGCATGTCCCAGGCTACCTCTGCTGCAAACCTCTCCCCTCTGGTCCCTTGCAGGGCTCCCGCTTGCCTCTCATGCGGGGGGAGGCTGGGCTCGCTCCCCCGGCTTTGCAAACGAGGATGACCCGCTCTTTGTTCTGCAAACTCTTTGATCTTCTCTCCTTTGCAAAGCTTCCCCCAGCCGGCGGAGGTTTCGCCTCCTCGAGGCTGAGCTCGCGGCAGGCTCCTTTTTTCTTCTCCTCCGTGGCAGTGACTTCCCCTTTGCAGCTCCCTCCTTGAGGACCCTTGTCTTTAGAGCTGGGATCCTAGCGCTCGTTCTTCCCATTCACATTTCCTCCTTGCTTCCCTGATCGAGTCCCTCCAGTGTAATCCCCCAGCTGCCGGCCTCTCCCGCCTCCTCTCCCCTCAGGAGCCTGGGAGCGCCGCTCTGAGTTTGGCTTTGCAGCGTGTCTGCAGTTCCCCCCTTGGCTCGCAGCATCGGGGCTGCTCCGCTCTCCGGTGACTCTTCAACCAGCCCCCAGCTGCTCTGACGTTGGAGAAGGAGGGTCCCCACATGCACAGAGTGAGTGAATGAATGAATGACTACGTGAATGAATCAATCCGTGAATCCGAGGCCATGGACAGAACAGAGCAGGGGAGAGAGGGAGAAATCCCACACAAGGGTTAAAAATATGGTCAGACACAACCGAGGTTTCAAGCCCGCGAGCTCAGCATTTTACACTGGCAGCTCCTAGGAGGCAGAGCCTTTTCGCAGAGCTGGGGCTGCTGTGGACAGATGTACAATCGGGCACGTTGCTTGCGGGGTGCTGAACTTCGCTTTGCATTAGCTGGCCATGTTCCATGTGATGGCATTCTCGCTGTGCATGACACAGGGCCATGGGAGGTAGGGATTAGCAAATCAGCCTGGCTGCAAGGAGAGATTTGGACTCATCCTCAGGACTCGCCCTGTCTAAACTAGGCTTGCTTGCCACAAATAAACAAACAGTCCGCTGGTGCAGCACCACCAGCACCACACAGGGGATCTCACATAGCCAAAGTGCTGGTGCTTTAAGGAGTGCCACATGGATCTGTTGTGAGCAGAGATGGATGGCAGCTACACAGGGATTAGAACACCAGCAGCTGCCGAAAGCCCCATCTACACCAGCGTTCCTACATTGCAGTGGACATTTTTTGTTATACATGTTATTGTGCCTGTTATTTGTATGAAGATAGTGCCAAAGAGGCCCTCAACCAAGATTAGGGCCCCATTGTGCTACCCATGGTACAAATAATAGCGAGGGACAGTTCCTACTCAAAGAAAGCTGACAATCTAAACAGACAAGGCAGGGAGATGGGGGCAGCAGGCACAGAAAGGTGACAGCAGAATAGTGCCAGTCTCCTGCCTCCCAGTTCAGGGCCCTGTCCATTAGCTCTCTCCCCATATTTTTTTAGGGGGGAAAAAGCCAATGTAGCCACCCTCTGTGACGGAAGCATGCAGGAGGGAGGCCAAGTGGTAAAGGGGGCAGATTCAATGAAAATCTAGTAAGACATCTTTGTAACACAAGTGTGGCAAAAGCTAGAGCTCTGAGCCCACTGAGCTACTGAGTGTACATGGTAGTGAGAGCATCTTCCATCACCCAGACAGATTAGCGTCAGAGTGGTTGACCACCTGTACCTGCAAGGGTATCAGGAAGATGGATGTTCCGCAGCATTTGAAGGCAGTTAGGTCCAGAGATGAGATATAACTAATGCTGCCCCACTCCATCATCCAAGAATAGGAGACTGTTCAGGGCAGGTTTTTAATTGTTAGTGTAGAAATAGCCAAGCCAGCATTACCACCATAGAGGTGTGGTATTATTACTGCCAATAATTCATTCATACAGCACTGCACACATGGGTGGCACTTAACCAGCCAGAATAAGATGTGCTCCCTGCCCAAAAGACCTTAGACCTCAGATTTCTCTTTAAAACTTGTCCTTTTCTGTTTGGATTTTCCTCACCATCCATTTTATTGTAACCATTTTCTCTTCCATTTGTAACTACCCCTTCATAATCTCGTGTCTCCATTTCTCCACACCCCTCTTAAGTGCTCTCCTGGATAGAAGCTGGATCATAGTGTTACCCACACAAATTTCTCTGTTATTCACACACTCTAGGGGCACCGACCTTTACCCAGTTCCTAGGGCTCAAGGTGTAACCCTCTTAATTTAGGCACCCACCCTTACCCGCTCAGGGCGTAACCTTACACTTTGTGGGTTTGTTGGGTCTTGGACCAGTGAAAGAGCCCTACTCAGTAATCTCCTACTTAACGTTTATTAACAATCCTCCAAACAGAATGCACTTGCTAAACATGTAATGCTCACTACTCCCAATAAGGCAGATTAACTTTTCTTGATGGCCAATCAGATCATCTGGGAGACTCCCATTTCTGCATGGTGTGATTGGCAGGGTGTTGAAGTCTGGCAGCTCTGATCTTCGGGGCTGTGTCCTGGAGTTGGTTCCCAAGAACTTCCTTTTGGACCCCAGTTTATATAGTGAAACTTGAGTCTTGCTTAGCTGCACCTTAACCAATAATTTTACTAAAATATTACTAAACAATTTTCTAACCAATCCTAACATATTGTAAAACAATCCTTTAACCGATTATACCCCACCACCATAGTTGATTTACACCTAGTAAGATTCATTATGCAACAGACAGAAACAATCAAAGAACCGACAGAGACCATACAGATAAACAATAGAGAAGTGGGGACAAAACAGTAGAAGTATAGATTTTACAATCACAGCTATTGATAAATGATTTCTTGCCAGACAGAATGATATCAAACTAAGTTTTCTTTAACCATCTTAAAATCTGTTCCTTTATCTGGTGATGGTGGGTGCTATTAGGACAGGATTGCCTTAACAGTCTGCTATTACATTGTTTTAATGTAATTTAGATGGAATGTGAGGATGTGACTTTCTGCTTCTTGGCACATGGCTGCTTCTCTCCTAATATGGCTGCAGAGAAAGGCCTCAGACCTTTCAGTAGGTCGTGCTCACCTGCCAATGCTCTGATCCAATTAGTGGAACAGTTTGTTTTTCCAAAGAGCATCAGCTTGAGCCGCACTGCCTGCTGATCCTGACCCCAACCCCATTGCTACCATGGCCTCTCCCAAGTGAGAGCCTGCATTATCATCAATAGTACATCTCCCATACAATGCCAGTGTTAAGACTCACCATAGAGCCCCAGGAGAGAAATACATGCAGAACACCATCCAGTCCTGTGCCTGGGACTGCCTCCGCCCCCCAATCTGTGTTCCCATGACCTCTTCTTCAACTATCTCCTTCCTTTCTGAAATTCATGTCCTGGTCTCTATAGACCCTCATGCATGTGTGTGCAGGGGTCTCTGGAATAACAGAGGGCCTAGTGGATTGTTTAGGCCCAAAACTGGCCTCCAGCTCTCAAGCATCCAAGGGTCTGACTATGGACCCACTGGCCCAGAGCAGATTAAGGTTTCTTGAGACCCCACCTGGGCCAGAGCAAGTGGAGGGCCCCTCCCCACCCCCTTCCACCTGCAGCCCTACCCACAGCCCCACCCCTTTCTGCCCCTTCCCTAGGGCCCACCCCTGTTCCACCCAGAGTTCCCCCATTCTTCCACCTCATTGCAGCACCAAGACCGGAGAAGCTCTGGCCCCGAGGCCACAGCAGGGAGTGAGAGCTCCTCCAGTCCCAGGACTGCAATAGGGGGTCAGGGTGCTGAGGCATCCACTGCCACGCCCCAGGCTTCTGCAGGGCACCAGGATCACGGCGCTGGGGCTTCTCCTGCCCCTCCTGGCATTTCTGCCAGAGAGCATGTTGGGTGCAGGGGCTTGCCCTGCCACCCCATGGCTTCTGGTGGGGACAGGGGCCGCTGTGGGAGGGGCTTCCTCTGTCCTGCGGCTTCGGCTGGGGATAGGGTTAGGAGCGCTTCCCCTGTCCTGCCCACCCACTGCTGCTGCTGGGGAGCAGGTTCGGGGCACTGGGGCTGCCCCTTCCCCACCTGGGCTTCTGCTGCCCAGTGGCAGATTTTTTTCTGGGGCCCCTGGGCACAGGCCCTGTTGGCCCAGTGGCTAATCCACCACTGTACTGGCCTTTATAAAGAGTGACAGACATCTAAGGAACCAGAGTCCTATCCAGCCCATTCAGAGGAAAATGCGAGAGGTGGGAGAAAAAAAAAAAAAAAAAACACCGAGAAGTATTCATTATCATAGCATATCCCAAAGGGACGTAGCCTCCTTGCAGATCAAGCACAGAAATGTTTGTGTTTCCTTCAGACAACAGAATGAGAAAAAGCTAACAGGAAGTCCCAATCCTGCCTCATTTGCGTGCTCAAATCAGTATTCAATCACCTACAGGCCAGTTTGAGCACCTGTGTTGGAATACCAGACCCAGCTGTTCTCAATTTCAAAGACTTGACATCTCTGATTTACAGATGGCTGAATTTAGATCTGAAATGAGCCATGCATTTCCGGGCAGAGATGTAAGTTGAGTCTCAAAGCTGGAACAGACTAAGAGACTCTCCTAGAGGCTTCACTGCCATCAGGACAGTGCTGCAAACGTATTGTGAGTAGGGACTAGACCAGAGCTGAGGGGCATCTCCACAACTCCTTCTAAAGCAGCCCATTTACATCCTGCATAGCACAGGCCCATAGAATTTTACCCAGCAATTCCAACAGCCAGCCTAACAGCTTGTGCTTCTTGACCCACTTACAGGGCAGAAATCTTGTCAACATTTGTAAAAAGCAAACACACCCCCAAGGCCTTTTCTGAATTCTTTATTATGTAGAACAGATTACATTTGAACAATTTTTTCCAAGCAGTTTTTCTCCAGTGTTTTTAACATGCATTGTTACCCTTTTTATAGTCAATGTACCATCTGCTTCTCTTCTCCCTCCCTGCCCACACAGTACCCAGCTTCATGTTAATTCTCAACAGTGTAAAAAAAATTAGATATCTGGCATAAAATATTCTGGGGAAGCCCATTAAAAATGTCATTTAAAATGTTTCATATTTACAAAAGATCCAATATATATGTACATTATAGCAATGCAGAGGCAAAGGAACACAGTGCAATGTAAGACTTCAAAAGCTGTGACTGGGGGGTGATTCAACCCTGGGATTATGGAAATATGGGCCACCATTAGCTTTGGGGCAGCTAGCCTAAAGCCTCAGGCTCCATGGTAGTTATTTTGCTCTCTCACAAACCTTTATTAGCCCCCTTCTGGAGTGACATTGAAAAAACTGGAAATGCCTTTAGCTTAATACACCTTAGGGGACTGCAGAAATACTGTCTGAACAGGGTGTGGTTTGGCAAACAGTGGATGCATACAGTGTCTGTATGGTTTACAGCATGCTTCATTTGGTCAGTGATATCTATCTGCATCGACCCCTGGCCCATTCCTGCTGCTCCATTGACACACATGCCTGGCTACAGGTGAAGAAATGATTAAGTTGCTAGCTGCCACAGCTTCCTGCATCCTAAAACCTCTCTCCCCCAGCCTCCCGCTAATCCTTCCTCTCTTCCAGCAGCCCAGGGGCAGATCACCAAACCTTGCCAAGCAGTAGCATGGATGCAGAACTGTAATGACTGCACTTGACCCTTGTGTACAGATACCTCTTCTGCTTATTAAACAAACCTTGCTGATAGGCAGGGCTGAACACAAAGCAAACCCAACTCTCCCACCCCCAAGAAACTACATTCTATATTGCTTAATTATGAGCACAGAATATCTGCGGGTTAAAATCCATGGTATTCTTTCGAGTCAGTTTATTAATTCTTCATATCAAAAAATCACAGTTTAAGGCCTTTTAATAATACGCACTGTACAGTCCAGTCATCCCTCCTCCCCCACCCAACCCTTTTTTTGGGACACAGACGGAACAGAAGAGCTCTAAGCTCAGTACAAAACACTTTAACATGAGGTAAACCCCAAAGTACTTCCCCTAGGCAGACACACTTACTATGTGTGCAAGCCCAGCACACAAAACCTTTGAACAGGAATACAACTTGCAAGACTGGGAACCTTCGCAGGAGTACAAGTCACCACAATTACACTTAGTTTAAAAAATGGTTTCAAATTAAATGGACCACACCTGACTGCTTCTCTCACCTGATGGTGGTCACTTCAGTTCCAGCTCTAGTCCTGGGACAGTCACGTTAGTGATTTACCGGTACCCTGAGGCTGAACTTACGTTAAAATGGAACAGTCTGCAGCTGCCTTACTCTTCAATATACAGGTGCAACTGATATGTAGGTTCCAGCATGCAATGTTCTCAAAAGCTGAGCATAACTATAGTGGTTGAGATGGAGCACTGCATTCTGGGACACGTCTCCACAGGCCGTATTGTCTGCATAGAGAGAAAGGTGGCCATGGTAGCAGTTTAGAACTCTGCAGGACACCCTCTTATGTGTGATCAGATTCCCCATGTCTGTTCTCCCACCCTCTCCTCTGCTTCACTTGAATGGTCTGTTAACTAACCTCACTAATAGACGTATGAGCCTAGGCTGGAAATACCTGGAGGCCAAAAAACCTCTACTCTTGCCCCATTTAGGATACAAGCCAAACACTTTTCCAAAGGGGGAAGGGACATAAAGTGGCAGGCAGATGAGAAGGAGCATTTCCATTTATATGGAGCTTCAGGAGGTCTGGAGCAGGCAAGGCTCAGACCCTTCAACCAGTGGGAGCTGCACTCCTACTTTCAGGATCACTGGTCTAAAGCATGAGGAAAAGCCTTCCATACAGCAGAGAGGAGAAAGCGATGGTAATACTAAAACCTTTTCTTTGTTCACTGTCCACTGTTGGATCAGGAAGTCAGATTTCCCTTGCATGAATGGCACTGGGCTGCATTAGTTTCACTGGAACACTTCCCGTGCCTGCTTTCAGCAGGAAGGTGCAATTATGACAAGGGTGGAGGGTATTTCTGTTCTGTAGGTGTACAAGAGGAAAATGCTGCAATTCCCTTGCTGAAAGATTCTACCGATCCCTGATAACTGACTGCAACAGGCAATAAGGGAGGGTGCAGAAAGTGCTTTCACCCCCACAAGGAATTGGACCTGCTCATTCCCAGGAGCTCTGGATTAGAGCAAAGTGTGCTTTACCAGTAACCACAGGGACCCTGAGTGGAAAAAACCTCTCAAGTTGCTCCTCAGATGTAAAAAGACATGTGCACATCAGAGATACAGAAATCAAACAGTGTTAAAAAAAATAGTGTGCACGTAGAGACATTGTACAAATGCTTGTCCCCTAGGGTACAAACCAAATCCTGGATATTTTGATACCAAAAAAATAAACAGTCCCCTCTCTCCCACAGGAACGAAAAGAAATAGAATGGTGACTACAGATCATGAGAACTTCATGTGCCTCCTTAACTCTAGAAAAAGATCTCCCAGTGGGGGAAGGCTAGTCCCCAGCAGGATGCAAGGACCACATCCTTCACTAGTTCACAGTGGCCTCCCTTTACTAAAGCTGAGTGTAAGACTGTGGACAACCCTTTAGGTTTAATAAAACAGACCTCAGCACTAGCACTGTGTGTTTTAAAGTCCTCTCCAGCTCAGGAAGTAAGCTTTCCCCTCTCTTCCTTAACTCCATTCTCCAGATATGCTGTCACACAACACGGGTCAAAATTCAGTGAAGGAACAGTACAAAGAGAAACCCTCTGCACAAGGCCAGCCTTAATTCTGTCTTGGAGCTATGCATCTCTTTATATAACGGGGGGAAAAACAGAGTAATTTTCAATTAAAGCTGCTCATAAAAGTTGGCAGAGCCTGAGGTCTGCATCCTAAGCAGCCTCTCTCCTCCTCCTTTCGCTCTAAGAGCGTCTTTCATTTACTATTTCTGCAAGGACAAAAAAGGCATGAATTTTACTTCTGGTGAAAGCTTTGCAACTGTTGAGTCGGCAATCCCCCCACCCCCGGGTACAATGGCATCCCATTTCCACATGAAGGCAAGCATAGTCCAATGCAGCAGGGACCTGCTCTTTCATTTCTGGGGATGACATTTTCAATGGCTCTTGAAAGATTTCGCTAGCTTTTAAGACGTGACTAACTGAACACAATGTGCCAAAGCTCAAGCTCTTAATATGCTTTTAGAAGCAATTTATCTAGTTATCAGATTTTGGCCAAACACGTCCTCCTGAACATAGTCCACCTGAACCAGAAAAAAAAAAAAAAATCCCACTTCCCATACAGGATGCAGCACAGACCCCAGGGCGATCCAAGACTGAAATTTAATCAAGTGGTTTCCCAATGTTAGCTGGGCAGAGTGTGATTGAGCCAAGGCTTAGGAATGGATACAGTATTTAATATGATGGTGTACCATGACGTAATGGTTATTGCCACCGGTCATCCCAAACAAATGTCATAGAACCCAATCGCATATTAACTGTTTTGAGACTTTTTAAAAAAAACAGCAAACCTATTTTAGAAATACTTTAAAGGAGTTTAATGAAGTAATTTATTAGTATTTTTCATTACCCTCTGTCTACAAAGCCAGACTGCCTTAGCATCGAGAGACCAAATGCACAGGAAGAAGGAAAGAAATTAGGCCTAACATTTTTAGAATTTGAAATAAGTTTTCTGGGAGTTAGCATGTCACAATTTTAAAGGGCCATGAGGTTGATCACATGGGGTCAGATACAAGTGCCCTGTACAGCCCTGAGAAGCCTCAAAATCCCAGGTCCCCACTGACCTACAGCCCTGTATTTCTGGCTCTGATAGCTTTAAGGACTGATTTCATACAAGCTATCACTTGACCAGCCTGGAGTGTCTTCAGGCCTGGAGCTTTGATCAGGAATTCTTGGGATGATCTTATCCAGGTTCCTGCCACATTTAGCAGAGGGGAAAAAAAACAGCAGCTATTTGAGCTACTCATAGGTTTGGAATGTTACAAGCAGTCCTGGCTGAGAAGACTTAATGGGCAGAGTGCAGGTGAAGAGGGTCAAAGGGGCGAAATAAACTCAGATCATTCCAGGACTTTGCAGTTTATTCCATGACTGAAGAAATAAAGGAAACTATTCTATGGTTATCATGACCACATGTGAGGTTTGGACATATTGCATGGATAGATCAATTCCAGCAAACAAAACATCTTCAGTGGAGTGGAGATACGGGAGAACTTATCCGTGGCTATTTCAATTCATAATTTCAACTTACATTTTTATAACTTCTGATTTTGTACTACTGCACTTCAAATCAACAAAAATGATTGTTTTTAGACATGAGACAATTTGCTTCTGAGGGTTAGTTATACAGCATGGGGCAAGATGCGTAAGTCAAGGTCTGTAGTGTAGACATAGACCTAACAGCAGCACAGCTGCAGCTGCACCGCTCTAAGGTCTCCCATGTAGCCGCTCTATGCTGACAGGAGAGAGCTCTCCCGTGAGTATAATTAAAACCACCCCCCACAAGCGGTGTTTTTTCCACACCCCTGACCGACATAGTGTAGTGTAGACATAGCCTAGATTATAAAATGAAGTTTCTATAAAACAGAAAGTGATACTGCTTTAATCCACCATGTCGTATCTGCAGATCTGCTTGGCTTTAAGTGATCAAGGAGTGCCACTTCTGTCAGTGGCACAGAATGAAAGTTACAGAACTACAATTACACCTAAAACGTTATCTTTTGCTTTGCTGCACCAGACAGATGGACTTGATCCACACTGTGCTTCCATTTGAAAATTGAGAATCTCATTCTAAAGGTCACTGCCACCTGCACAGAGCATCATGACCAGACCAACTTTAAGAGCGACCCCCACACCAAATTGTAGATCTTGACTTTGCAGTCTCATTCAGTGCTTTGTTTAAGACACGAATCTGAAAGCAATTTCACAAAATATATTGAGAGTCTCAGACAAACAAATCTGAACACGCTACATTGGAGTTAACTGCATGCTATGCACTAAGATTTCTTTTGCAGAACTGCCCCAAATAAATGTAGCTGCTCATTATACCCTTCTTACCATGCAATTTTGGTTCTGATAGCAAATGGGAGCTTTCTCCAGTAGAAGAGAAAGGTTTGTGGGTTTTAGTTATAATTCTGCATATAATTTTTATAACCTATCAATCATCTGATCATCTTTTTACAGACCTGGACAGTTCTGAAGCTTGAGCAAAGGAAAGTCACTTGTACATGAGGAAGTGAGACACTAAACTCGCTTTTGGAAATGGAGGCCTGGCTATGCCATGAGTTAGAGCTATGAGGAAAGTAACAGTGGCAAGATCTTTCCTATTCAGAAAGGCTCTCCATCACTCCCTTTAACGAGACAATACTTGGCATCAAACCAGGAAACAATGGGGTAGCCAGACTGGGGGAAAAGGATGAAGTCCAGGGAGGTCTCTTGCTTGTGGCTGGTGGAACTAGCCAACATTTTGGAACAGTGTTTCTGTCAGTGACATGTCAGCAACAGGTTTATTATTTAAAAAAAGACAACTCAGCTTTTAGACATAAGTAAATGCAAAAGGAAAAGCAGCTTTGGTTGATTATCGATCTTGTTAAAAGAATAAACAAGTTATCAACAGTTTCTCTAGGAGGTCTTCATTGAACAAGCTGGCCAGCCCATCACTCCCTGGCAAAGTTAGATGCCTAACAGTGAAATTGGAAGTACTGCCACAACAGTGCCGTGCTGCAGACACGACATTTCAGCTGGCACTCCTGAGACTAGTAGTGTATATGGGGCATCTGTGCCAACTAGGGTCACTGTGATTTCACGGTGACAAATAAATAATTAAAAAAGCAACAAGAAAAAAAAGTCAAGCATCTCTCTAGGGTCCTACCCTAAAGAGACAAGAATCAAAGCTGTTTTACTATTTACAAAATGCCATTTAGAGATGATGTGGCTACTTCAGCATTGTGAAAAAATGTCCTTTTTATGCTAAGCAGTCAGAAGTGTGTGGTTCAAGGACCGCGTGGCCTGTGCGCCACAGAGTATCTCGTGGGAGTGCCCCAAGGCATGTGGAGGGAGTTCAGTCTTCTGTTTCTTCATATGTAGTCTCATCAAAAGGCCGGTCCAAGAGAGGCACCAACCGGTGACGAGAATACTTCAGTTGCAAGAGGTCCGCAACTTCATCTAATTCCTTTAAAACCTGGGAGAGGGAAAAGACCACGACACATCAGCAGAGAGAATCAGGATATGAAACACCTAATAGTACAGCTACCTCTGCATCCCTGACATACACTAAGTGCACAGAATACGTTGAAAGCAACCCTATAATTGAGCAAGGTTTTGCCATGCTGCCCCTTGTCACAAATTAAAGACAATACAGGCCTGTCTCATCTTACGCTGGGGTTACGTTCCGCAGTCAGCACCTAAAGCGCTTTTCTCAGGTGACATGGACAGAATCAGGGTAAGTGATGAAGACGTTGCTGGCCAATCAAGCCAATGGTTCCAAGGACTTTGAATTAAGGGTAAAAACGTCAGTCGGGGGAGGGAGAATCAAAAATCAGTCTCAAATTTTAGAATTGGACTAAGATTTTGTTTTTTTGCTTCAAAGACTTAACATGGCATTACAACGTGCAACTCCGCAGCAAAGAATGTTTACAAGACTAACGAACAGACAGCACCCGGGGTCTAAAGACTAAATCATCAAAACACATCTACGTTAACTTGCTCAGGCAGCCAAATAGGACAACCTTTTCATAGCAGACATAACAGCTCAGTGGAATAGATAACTGGTCTGCTGCTATGACAGACTGAAGCTCTCAAGTAAAAATAGATATTTACTTCAGGCTTTACATTCAAGTTTATTTTTATTATTTGTGCAGCATGAGTGGAGTGCGTGGCTCATTAGAGGAATCATTCTTTATTAGCCACATGCCCAGATCATGCCTCTGCCACTGAAAGATGACAAAGTGGACCTCACCTGAAATATTCCTGGGAAAGCCACGCTAGTCTAACAGCAAGAGTCAAGGCTGGGCGCTGGCATCTTGCATATAATTGGGCCTTTTGGAATGCATGAATGGTTGAACTTGAACGGTTCCCAAACAAACAGCTAGGTCCTCAGGTCATGGCCTCATCATTGGAAGGGTAAGTTCCCCTACAGATTTGTAATACGGTCTCAGATCACACCTATGCCTTCAAGGTAACACAATGCCACCAGCTCTTGCAAGAAATGTGATTTTTGGCCCCAGGAAGAGCTCCTGCCTTCACATGATTTTGGGGAAGAAGTGTGTGCATTCATGCGCCCACCTAACTCTCACTCACATTGCTACACTGCCTTTCAGAAGGAACGTGCCAAATGAGGCACTTATGTAACCCACACTAACCGGGGCTCGGTGTTACCCACTGGTGGTCAGACCAAATGGAGAGATTTATGCCTCTGCTACGGCTTTCATGCTTTGAGACCTGGTGCTCGAGGGCACAGGCTCTTGCTTTTTATATCAAGAGGTCTATGTCCAATCTCCAGACAACCCAAGCAGTAGTGCTGTTACACTTGGCTATGCTCTGTAACACCTAAACAGTGGTTCTTAACCTGGGGTGCGCGCACCCCCTGGGGGTGTAAGAAGCCTTTTCTGGGGGTGCGAGACATGCCAGATTTTTTTAGAAGGTAAATCATTGAAAACACAAATTAAGCACAGGCACGTAAGTACAACTACTTTATTTCATCAAACCTATTTATTAACATTATACAAAAGCAACAGCAGAAGAGTCACTGAGCCGGTAAACTTAAAAAAAGTGTGTAATTTTTCATGTATTCTTAATTTTACTGCAAAATTAAAATATATAATTCTCATTCTTTCATTCTATAGTTATGCTATATCTAGGTTTAAAGAACTGACCCCTTCAACGATTTTTGATAAGGGTTGCAAGAACATATTTTGAGACCAAAGTAGTGCAGGCTGCAGTAAAGGTTAAGAACCACTGTCCTAGACCATAGTCTACTTCCAGAGCAGGAACAGAACCTAGGAATCCTGATGCCCAACGTTCCACTACTGTCTCATATACAGTTGTGTAATCCTGTATGGGCTGGTCCACAGAGAAGAGTATGCTTCCCTCCACCAGTTATTGCTGTGGCTGATGTGGAAGAGGTCTGTGTAGAGGGTCTGCAGATTCAAGCTCTGTTAGTGCCCCATGAGGAGGTGAAAAATACAAAAGTATAAATATTTAAGTGTATGGACCCTAGAATAGGTACTGGGAATTGTTTTATATTAAAAACAAATATTTAGAAGTGAATTTGCATGTTGTGCTAATGTTTTACTGATGCATTCTTATTTATATTATCGTAGCGCACATGAGCCCCAGTCATGGACCCCATTGTGCTAGGTGCTGTACAAACAGAACAAAAAGACAGTCCATGTCCCAAAGACCTTACAACCGAAGTATTAAAAGGACCAGAAGATTGAGACAGGCAAGTTAGCAATGAGCTGTCCCTTTAAGAGCACAGTGTGGCAGATTTTGCTTGTGTGTCCTGAATAGACAACACTGCTTGTGTAAGCTCCAAAGTGATCAAAACTTGATTTAATAAACGTATCTTTCCAGAAAGCAAGCCTCATTCTCCAAGATGTAATATTAGTGCTATGGGGGACTGGACACCTTAGGGCATTGGAAATGAGCTACCTAGCTTTTCACCTGCAGGTCGCTACTGAACCCTCGCCTGCTCAGCAGGGATTGAAGTTATTCCCATCTAATGGGAATAGGACAGTCCCTATATGAGAGGAGTTTGATGAGTCCCAATTCCAGAAATCATGTCAAACTCACCACCATGCTTTGCATTAGACTGATCTCTTTGGGGGAGGGACTGCCTTTCTACACGTTTTTACATTGCCTTGCACAATGGGGCCCTGATCTCAGTGGGGTCCTCTACCAAGGAGTTCTGTAGCAGGAGCCAAAGCCACCTTACTGTAGGTTTTCAAGAGTAAGCAATGATAATTGTCTCATACGTACTGGGGGATGGGCAGAGTTCAAAAGTTAGAAGAAAAACCAAAAAACCTGGTCTTTTAAAGTAAGTCATGATTTCTGGGCCACGCTCATGGTTTCTGAACTTCTGGGGGTTAATATTACTGTACATAATGGTGCTTGAAGCTTAAGCTTGTTTATACAGATATACTCAACCATTTCATGAGAGATCACTAATTCCATATGTAGGATTAATATTCTAATTGTGAGATGGTCTAGTCCAAATCTGCTCTTGAGGATGGTGTTAGCAAGAGGGGTTAATGTATTTCTACATGATTTACCTTCCTGGATCAATATTTCAAGTTTTTGTTTCTTTAAACAATGGCCCCCTCATGCTTGTTATATCTGGCAGCAAGAGACTATCCGCTCCAAAATTTGGGGGAATGACAAGCCTGGAAGAAGCCGGACTTCAGTATAATAGTGGGCATGTTTTACTAGAGCTTTAACGAAAGGCCCCATATGGAAACAATTTAAAGTTGAATTTCTGTTGAAAGAACTGTTAACTGTTATTCTTGAACTCAGATTTAGGATTTTATTAATTTTAAACAAAAAGAATCATGTGACTAGCAAAAACTACAAAGGAAACAGCACTGGTGAACTCTGACTTCAGGAAAGTGTAATATATTTTTCATCACCGAAAAGAAAGCACCAGCCCATGGGGATACAGGTTAGGAGGGACTTCGCTCTAATCCAGAGCCAAATATTTTCAGGCAAGGAAATTTTATTTACATAAAACAATTACAAATTGTAACAGGGAACTGCTGCCCATTGTGTGGGTTTCTTTAATAAGAAAAGGGAAGCATTACAAATACAATCATTTATAAGTAAAGCCTCCCTCCTCCATGCTTCCAACATTAAGTGAAATTTGTTTAGGAAAGTGTCAGGATAATAGAACTTGTTAGCTCCAGGCACCTAAGTGTAGACTTTACCCAATTTCTCTCTCCAGCCTCTGCTCTGACAAGCCCCCTGCTAGCCCTCCCCTATTCTATCACAGCTTCAATATTTCTTTGGTGTTTTTGCGATCAGTTAGAGAGGGATCAGATCGGGTGGCCAGTGCTTAATCACTGATGGCTGTTTGCAACCGAACTCCCCCTCTACATCAGAAGACACAATAAGACTAAATTTCCTCTAAAATGAAGCACGTGATTATTTTTGGAGAAGTTCTATATAAAGCGTTATTACGGTCATTGGCTATATTGTAGTTAAAAATACACATGAGAAAATAAGACTTGGAACATTCTTTGGGCAGTTGAAATTGCGACTAGTGAACAGGATGGTAGAAGAAAGGTACGCTTACTACAGAGGAGCATGATTTTGTTTTGAATGGAAGGGGTACAGTACTATTTATTCATTTATAATAGCATCATAAGCATACTTGATGAAACTAGTAGATGGACCTAAATCCAAAGTGCTTACTCTAAATTGAAACAACAGGAGGAGCCGACAGATAGTGTAGAGTTGAGAGAGATAGTAAGGGCTTGTCTACACTTGAAACACTTCAATGCTTCAGTACAGATGCTACCTAAGCCAACAGGAGGGGTTCTCCTGTAGACTTACAATGGTTTTCAACCTCGGGTTCACAGACTGTCTAAGATTTCTAAAGGGGTCCGCACCACCATTGGAAAATTTTGTAGGGGTCCACAAATGAAAAAAGGTTGAAAACCATTGGCCTAGGTAATCCATCTCCCTGAGAGATGGTAGATAGGTCAATGGAAGAATTCTTCTGTCAACCTAACGCTGTGTACACTGAGGGTTAGGTTGGCTTAACTACGATGCTCAGGGATGTGGATTTTTGCACACCTTTAAGTGACGTAGCTATGCCAATGTAAGTTCTCAGTGTAGTCCAGCTGTAAGGACTTGTCTACACTTACCGGGGGATCGACCGCAGATTGCTCTCCCATCGACATTGCGTAGCGTGGACCCCACGGTAAGTAGATCTAAGCTACGTCGAATTGAGTTACGCTATTCACTTAACTCAAATTGCGTAGTTTGGATCGAATTTCCCCTGTAGTGTAGACAAGGCCTAAGAGTCTGTGGTCAGTTGGGTGAACTGTATGCATGTCATCCTGTTTGCCTAGTTGATTAAATAATTGTAAGGGGACGAGTCTGATCAGTGAGGCATAGTTCAATAAATCCTTTATTGAATAAGTAACTGTGGTGAGGAAAGATGATAAGCTTGCTATAAAATTGCACATGCATTTATGTATTGTGTGTACACAAGTGCATCCATCACACTGAGGAAATTTAAACTTAAATCCCTGGAAATATTCATTTTTAGGAGAGGGTTCATGAGATTTCACAATTTAGTGAAAGGGGTTCACGGGCTGTTAAAGTTTGGGAACCACTGATGTAACTTCAGCAGCACAGCGCCTCCTAGAGCCATACTGAGGTACTGGGTTCAGTACCATGGGAAAAGCATCACTTGAGTTATCACTTTATGAAGCTCTCAGAAAGCTTTAATGGAACCACACCATGAAGCAGGGAGTCTGCAAACATGGGGAGCTTTGACATGGCCTCCAACTGGGTTACATACAGTATGCCTGTACTTCAAAGACAACAAGCTTGAACAACTATCTGTTGAAATTAATTTAGTCACCAGAATAGGTGCAACGGAGCAGTCCTCCATCACCTGCCAACGTGCAGGTGGACAGTGTTCTGAGGACAGCGTTCAACCCTTCACCTCTGAGGCTTTAGCAAGGGTGACAGTTCCAACTCCACTTAGTCCTCAGGGAATTCTGCAATATTTTAAAATTCTACAAAATTCTGAAAATTTTATTTGTCAATAAATAAATGTGAAGGCTCCAGCATGGCAGTGGGGAGCACAAGCATGGAGGTGGGAGATCACCCTGCAGCCCCCCAGGAAACAGACTCAGTGGTGAGGCTGCATCTGACACTGCGCAAGGGCCGGGTCTGGCCTACCCCAGAAACACCCCGGGGCCCTGCCCCTCTGTGACAGGTACAGTCTGGCAGGCTCCAAGTGTGGAGGGGCTTAGTGTGGGGGGGATCCAAGTGTGGTGTGAGGGAGTTCTGTGTTGGGCAATCTGGTTGCGTGTGTGTGTGTGTGTGAGTGTGAGAGAGAGAGAGAGAGAGAGAGGGGAAGAGATCTGGATGCACAGGGCTCACTGGGGGGTGTTCTGGGTGCGGGGGCAATGGGACTCTGCAGAGGGGTCAAGGTGAAAGTGGTTGCGGCAGTGTGGAGGGATGGGTCTGCGTGCGGGAGGCTCAGTGGGGGGAGAGTCCAGGTGCTGGAGGAGTGGGTCTTGGGGGTGGGGATTCAGGTACAGCTAGTTGGGGCTCAGTGAGATGGGGGTCCAGGTGTGGTGGGCCCGTTGGGGTGGTGCAAGGATTGGCAGGGGGGTCCAGGTGCAGGAGAGGTGGGGCTCCATAGGGGGGAGGGGGCCCCTGGGTGCAGGGGGTGAGGCTCAGCCGGGTGGGGGTTTGGGCAGAGAGGGGGCTTGGTAGGAGGATTTGGATGTGGGGTCTGGCTGCACGGGGTTGGGAGGATGGGGGAGCAGCTCCTAATACAATGACCCCTTCCCCCACAGTTGAGGAACTATGGGGGCAGGAAACTGGTGGGGAGGGGGGAAGTGGATGACTTCCTACAGCTGGGGGAGGTTTCTAGGGGGTGGGTCTGACCCAGCCTCAGCTGCTGCTTGCAGGGGAAGAGCAAGTCCTGTCCTTCCCCAACCCCATCCCATCTGGGACTAGCAGATAAGCCTGGCACAGGATAGGAGCTACCAGCTGGGGTGGCCCCAGCCCTGTCCCCCTGCAGTGATTCACCTCTTCACCAGCTGCTCCAGGCACCTGAAATGATTTGCCCGAGCTGCTGGGGACGGATGTGTGACCACTTTTGTGGCTTCCCTTTAACTTCCCTGTCAGAAAAAAAAAATTCTGCAGGGAAGCAAAGTAGTCTCCTGGGGGACATGAATTCTGTGCACGCACCGTGGTGCAGGATTCCCTCCAGGAGTATCTAATGGTAAGTAATGTCCTGAGGTCAACAACACTGCACTGGCTCCTGGGTCCTGATTAGCTAATCCGTCTTTTCCAGCTCTAACTTCCAAGTCTAAGGGTAGCAGGAACTAGCACTTGCCCTTCAGAAAGGCTTGTGTTCTTAACTATCCATAACACACAAATTACAGCCTTTTCAGAATGGAAGGGAAGTGATAGACAGACTGTTAGTTGGCTCATTTAAAAATGTACTGAGGAAAGCCCTGGAATATGTACCACAGACAACCATATATTGTCCAGAGGGGAATCTTTTTCCATCTCTAGTTTCTATGATGCTATGAATACTTGTTTGGCTTGTGTGCTGAACACAGAACCAGCCTGCAAAACCAACAGCCAAATGCTATCTCTGTTTAGGGAAGGCACAGACATGGATGAAAGAAAGACAAGATCAGACACTTACAATATCAAGTATCTCTTTGGTATGAGCTGCAGACACACAGAATCTGGCTCTGGATTCGATGATTGGGGTGGCAGGGAAACCCACAACCACGACACCAATGTTTCGCTTCAGCATCTCTCGCCCAAATGCACTGCAAGAGAAAGCAATGAGAAATGTTTAGAGTGATAATGAAGAAGCAGAGAGAGAGCAGGAGCATAAAGGTCTCAGTACACTAAGCCACACAGGCCTTTGGTGAAGTGTGCCTGCGAGGCTGCAGTTCTGACTTTCCACTGCCTTCTCTTAGAGGTAGAATGCCTGCTCACAAAGGCTTCTTTTGTTCAGTCCAGAGGTGGTCTTCCTCGAAAGGTTTCACTGTATTAAGTTCTAACAAAGCTGAAAGATTATATTTGGCAGGAGCCGGTCTTTTAGTGGGCTGCTTCTAAATGGATTTGTAACCTAAGCTTGAAAATCTTTCTGATGGAAAACAGGGACTTACACTCCAGAGTCTGACTATAAGAGGAATTCCCCCCTGCTGCCTACCCCCCGAAGCAGAAGCCTCCGCAGTTTCAAAAAGGATTGTTTTCATCAGTGTAATGCAATTAAGGTACATTGTGGCATCTGCTCAAAAGTTCTCATAAGAACCTAGCAATTGCCATTCTTGACAAGGTAGCAGACAAGATGGACCATTGACAGTATGCCATAGAGGGTCCAGAACTAGACTCTTCAGAAGAAAGGAGCAAGAATCTCCATAATGGACAGCCAGTGAATACCGTCCTATAAGGAAAGTTCTTTCCTAATCCTTGTCAGTTAGTGGCTGTTTTATACCCCAGAGGCATGAGGGTTTATAATCCTAATGTAACTGAAAGTTTCCACAATCCATATAAAATATCTAACCCTATTTTGTACTGTACTAAGCTCTTGGCTGTAGCAACTCGCAATGAGTTTCATGGACTTATCGTGCACTGTGTAAGATGTACTTCCTTTTAAGTGATTTTAAATTTGCTGCCCTTCAATTTCATGGAATTCCCCTTTGTTCTTGAATTAGGAGAATGGGGATGTTCCTGTTTACCCATTCACACCTTCTTCGTTCCATTTGTTATTCTGTGTACATCTCTGATACCCTCTTATTCATATCCTCTCTAATGTAAACATTCCCAGCACAAGGCACTGAAAAAATAAAGAACAACCTAGACAGCTATAAATCGAGGGACAATCAGTTTGAGACCAAAAGAACTTCAGAACCTGGTACCTCCCATGTGGTTCTGTGGCCATCACACCACCCCCAGTAGTGGCTTCCATTTCTACCAGATCTCACCTCATCTCTTAGCTACATGTACCCCTCAGTCCCATATCTGAACCCAAGAGCAAAAAGCAAGACCAATTCTTGCCTACAGTTTGGAGTTTACTCCTCTCCCTTTTGCTCAAAGGCCAAAAATCCCCTTTAAACATCACTCTCTCAAATGCTTCTTTCCAAGTTTAAACCCAGATGAAGAGAGCTTCCTGAGCACTTGTAAAAATGGCAATACTCTACATGCAGTAGGCACAGAGACCAGGAAAAAAAGCCAGCTTCCTAACAAGTCTGGGTCAAGTGGATGGATGGGGAATTCTCCCCACTGAACCTACCCAATTTTCGCTGGCATGTACAGCATCAAAGGAACAACCGGGGAATCTTCGTTTCCATAGATGATAAAGCCCATCTCCTTCAGCCGCCTCCTGAAATACCTGGTGTTCTCTGCCAACTGCTGCACACATTCCTTGCCTGGAAAAAAAAATGAAGGAAAAACCATGAGCAAAACGACCACCATAGATCACATGTACCACATAACTGTAGTTAGTCTTGTATCATCTGTATTATGAACATAGTTGGACTAGTTTTGTATGTTAAAGTGTTAACTAAACTGCAAAGTTATTTAAAATTTAAACTGCAACTGGCAATTGTTTGCAGTATCTCCTTTCTCAGAGTTCCCTTTAACACAGCCAAGATTACTCTTCATTTTCTGGCCACACTGCTGCAGAATGGACAACAACAGATGACACTTTCATGATCCTCAAGAGTTTAATTGATTCCTTAATTCTTCCATAATAATTGGTTTGTACTGAGATTGTCTGGAAGATGGGTAATCACACACTCCTATAAAAGATTCATGCCAGGAGACCATGGCTCACTGCAAATCCACAACAAAGCAGAGAGTTAGTGATCTTGTGAAAGAGAATTTAGTAAAGAAACTGATCAACTGAGAAGATATTGCTACCCTTTGCCAATATGCTGAAGTTAAAGTGGCACAAGGTAAAAAGACAGCTATAAACCAAGATTTAAGCTTGTTTAAGGTTTCTATTTTCTGAACACACCATTACAGCAGAACAAACTGGAAGTTCAACCTCTGACTTGAAATGCAGAGTTGCAGATGGATTAGGATTTGAAAATCCAAAGCCATGCTTACAGCTGAATACTTTCAAGCTTCTGTCAGATGTATCCATAGCATGAGCAAGTTCAGCTCTTGAAACCTGACACAAGGCTTTTGAAGACTGCTTCAGATATTTTTTTCCTCCATTCTTGCTGCACATTGTGAGCATGCTGTTACATTACTCCAGCTCCTGTACTCTGTAGTTCCATCTGCACATATCCTGGTCTCTCAAACAGATACATATGCATGCCTACACATTGAAATGATCAGACCTTTTACTCCAAAGCTCACTACTCCTCCCCTCTTCCCACATATCACAAGTCTCCCACACAAAAAAAATACATCAAATCTCTCTGCTACACAATTTCTTTAAAAGGATCAATGTCTTCAGAATGCCATGGTCTAAATAATACCCCTATTTTATATTGATATCATAAAGTTACCTAAGACTGCATACGACCTTTCTGGTTCCTGAAACGTTTTCCACCAACAATCCCAAATGAGGATGTCAATTTAAAATTAGAATTATATTCCTAGAGACCCTTTCCAAAAAAGTCACAAAGCCAGGGCAACTGCCTTTCCCACAATAGTTAGGGCTATACCAAATTCATGGACCATTTTGGTCAATTTCATGGTCAGAGGATTTTAAAAATCATAAATTTCATGATTTCAGCTATTTAAAATCTGAAATGTCACAGTGTTGTAATTATAGGGGTCCTGACCCAAAAAGGAGTTGTGTGTGTGTGTGTGGGGGGGGGTGGGGGGTGGGGTGGGGGGGGTGTCGCAAGGTTATTGTAGGCGGGGTTGCGGTACTGCTACCCTTACTTCTGCACTGTTTTCAGAGCTGGGTAGCTGGAGAGCAGTGACTGTTGGCCGGGAGCCCAGCTCTGAAGGCAGAGCCACCAGCAGCACAGAAATAAAGGATGGCATGGTATGGTATTGCCACCCTTACTTCTGCACTGTTGCTGGTGGCAGCTCTGAAAGCAGCCCAGAAGTAAGGGTGGCAATACCGCAACCCCCTAAAATAACCTTGTGACCACCCTGCAACTCCCTTTGGGTCAGGATCCCCAAATTGAGAAATGCTGGTCTCCCCTGTGAAATCTGTATAGTATAGGGTAAAAGCAGACAAAAGACCAGATTTCACGGTCCATGATGTGTTTTTCCATGGCCATGAATTTGGCAGGGGCCTACCAATAGTATACTGGTCAGACTTCTTACTTAAGGTTTTCCTGCAAGAGAATATAATAAAAGATCATGATGGCAGAGTTCTTATTGAAAGTGATATCATCAAATGCAGGTAGAGAGATTACTGTGCCAATATGTATGCCTCAGAACCACTTACAATACAGGACAATAGGAAAAAGTACAGAGCTGGAGCCATCAACCCTGTGAGAGGCAGTGGTGCCAGCTATTATGGAAATGAAGCCTGGGAAAGCACGATGGCTAGATAATGTACCAGCACAATTGCTGAAAGGTAATTGGTGATCATGGTATTGATCTCATGTGGAAAATTTGCATTAATGTATGGATGACTAGAAACTGGCCAGATGACTGGATGAAAGGAATCTTTCTGCCCTTACCAAAGGAAGTTACTGCATGCTGTTCTATTCCCTTCAGTACCATCTCCCGGATATCGCACATGAATTAAGTGCTGCTCAACATAATTCAGGATCACAAAGAATGATAGAAGCAGAACTACCACCAGAAGCTGGTTTCAGAGAGGGACAAGGCCAATGTAATAAAATAGCAAATATCGTTTTTAACATTGAAAGATGCAGGGAGCATAATAACCCACTGATAATGTGTTTCATTGACTACTCCAACGCATTTGAGACTGTCTGACATGACAGTCTCTGGAGGTTACTGGCAGACAGGTAGATTCGAAAGCATCCAATTGAAGTCATCACCAGTCGCATCGGTCAACAGACCATGGTACAAACACTGAGCAACAGCAAGTGGTTTTCCATTGCGCAGGCTGAGAGACAAGGATGTATTTCTGTCCCCAACCGTCTTCAATATGTACAGAGAATTTATTACGAGACAAGCCCTGGAAGGTTTCGATAAAGTGGAAGGAGCTCAGATTTCCATTGGTGGACACTTCTTAAAACTGACCTCAGATATGCTGATACAACACTCTTACTGCAACCACTGATGCAATGCAACCAACGTTAGTAGTCTGTAAAAACAGTTATCGAGGAACATGAACTATTCCTGAATGTAGGGAATATGAAATGCACCTTCGTTGACATAATCAATAAAAGGAGGCAAGCGGATATCACGATTAACACAGTCAAGCTGTAGAGGCAGTAGATGAATTTAGTTATCTGGGTTCAAACACATCCAGCCAAGAAGGCTGCTTCAAAGAACTCCGAGGAATAGGGAGGACTCCCACAGCCATGGCCTCCTTTATGAAACTGTGGCATCTTGAAACATATGAATGTTAGATTGGAGAAAAGCTTAATTTTTTTCCATAGCAACATATGGATGTGAATCCTGGGACACTAATGCTGCTAACAAGAAGAAAACCGAAGCATTTGAGATGTGGGGTTTGAAGACTCTTGCGTATCTCCTGGATAGAAAAGATGAATGTGTTTTATAGAAATATAAAAATATTGGACAGGAGTGGACCCCTGCTCTCAGAAATCAACAAGCACAAACTTACATATCTCGATTACATCAGGCACAGAGGTGGAATAACCTGAGAAAGTTATAATGGAAGGAATGGTTCATCGTTTTAGGGGACAACCAGTTGATAGATCGATGGTGTGCGGCAGATCACTGGGAGGTTGGCTACTGAGTGTACAAAGGTAATAATGGATTGAGAAGTCTTCTGAAAATTCTGCTATCACCAATACTCAGATATGACTAAATGGACTTTACTTACAATCCTATATATTTTTCCTTCATTCACCACCACGTGTAGGAGAAAAATTTGTCTATGGGGAATATTATTTACAACAGTTATGTTATTAGTGGTACTCAGAACAGCATTCTGGTAAATTTTAGCACACTGCCTGCCCATGAGAATAGGGCAGAAAGGTTCAGTAGAGGGGCACACGCTACATTTGTTCAAGTACCAAGGTTGCCAACCCTCCAGGATTGCCCTGGAGTCTCCAGGAATTAAAACAAATTTAATTAAAGATTATGTCATGTGATGAAACCTACAGTAATATGTCCAACCAAAAATGGCAACCCTAACACGTACCTGCCCTCTACCACATTTTGGTAGGTCCAATTTTTCCCCAACCAGCCACAACTGTGTTTTAAAGGTTACACGACAGCTCTTGTCCATACCAAGCCACTGGAGCCCAGAGCTTATAGTCTCCAGGTACAACTTGGAAACGTGAAGGCAAACTCTCACTCACATATGTATCTGGCTTCAATCGCTCCTTACAAGTTACCATATATACAACCAATTCTGTGCTGAGGCATTTGCTGCATAAGGTACAACCAGCGCAGTGGCGTAGCTAGGGGGAAGCAGGGGGAGCGGCTGCTCCTCCTGAGCACATTCCCCCAAAGTGGCGCCTTTTTAACTCACTCACAAAAAAATGCGCCACCTGCTGTGGCGTGGTCTTCAGCGGCAGGTCCTTCAGCGCTGCCGAAGACACCCGGAGCTAGTGAAGGGCCCACCGCCGGAGACCCGGAGTGCTGCCCTGTCAGTAAAAGCGCCGCCGGGTGAGTAAAAGCGCCACAGCGAGTGGCATTTTTTGTGAGTAAGTTAAAAAGGCGCCACCCACTGCAACGCTTTTACTCACCCGACGGCGCTTTTACTGACGGGGCGGCACTCCTCGTCTTCGGCGACGGGCCCTTCACTAGCTCCAGGTGTCTTCAGCAGCGCTGAAGGACCCGCCGCCGAAATGCTGCTGAAGCCCCGCAGAGCGAGTGAAGGTCCCGCCGCAGAGGTACCACTGAAGACCCGGGTGAGTACAAGCACCGCAGCGGGTGGCGTCTTTTTCTGATTGCTCTCCCCGTTCCCTCCACCTGGCTACGCCACTGTGCATGCCGAAAACATGTCTGTATAGGCAGTCTAGACTAAACATCAGTCTATTCGACAGCAACACATAAGGATGCCTATTTGAAATTAAAGTACTAACAATTATAGAGTATAATATATATTTAAGTTTGCCTACAGAAAGTTTCACTCACTCACCTAACAAGACAGTTGCCATGGCCTTGGAGGACAAGTTGATGCTTTTATTTGTTTAGCATGAGAAGGTATCAAGGCAGTGATAAGACCAGGATAGTAAGATTTACTGTGGTCTATCCTGGATAAATTGCAGATCAGTGTCTTTCAGAGTTCTTGGAGAAGTGATCCCATAGCTTTGTCTCTACTGACTGGACATTTCATCTGCTGAAACAGCAAGTGTAGCAGCAGTATCCACTGTATACCACGTTGACGGGTTGACTGGCTGGGCACTGCTTACTTTTCTAGCAACCAGTGTTCTGTAGTAGCTGGAAGAGGAGGCATCCAAGGGGAACATCTCAGGCCAAGAAGAGAAAACATTTCATTTAATGTGACCTGGAGTGCCATGGGTTTAAGACCTTATGTAGTTCAAAGCCCAAAATAGGCCAAATACTTCATACACAACCACACAATCAAAAACCAAGCATAAAAATAAAGGATGAAACATCAGTGTGTTTTACATCCCAACTCCTCCTTAGATGAAAGGCAAGCTTCAGAGTTTTTAACTACAGTCATCACTACCTGCTAAGAACAATGTCTTCACCTCCCTTCCACGATAACATTTCTTTTCAAGACACACCCTCCAGAGTTTCAGCTTTGTAAGTGTATAGCTCCCTCTACCCTTTCCCACTCATCTCCTGTAGAACAGGGACAGAACTTCACACTCAGAGCCTATCATGTAATTAGATCTCAAGTCCAATCAGATCTCCTAAACACAGAATCTCTAAGCTGTCTCAAGCCTGAATGCTAGTAACTTGATTATTTCTGTTAACAGTGACTGCACAGTAAGGTCTGAATGAGCAGATCTACTACAACAGTGGAAGGTTAGTGTTCCTGACAGAGGGTGAGAGTTAATCCATATATTTCTAATACTACTCTATGCAATAAAAGTTAAGGTTCTCCAGGGACAGTTTGAAAGAGCAAGTTACAGTGAAGATGAAGGCTATGCTGGGACCTTCTCACAGAAAGCTGCAGTGGTCCCTGTCCCTATATAATATTGCACAGCCGCACACCTTTGGGCAAAATTTTTAGTATGTATACTAAAAAAACCCTCAAATATCAATTCTCACTACTATGAATAAGGAACAAGATAACTTATGCCCACACCACCTCTCTAATCACTGGAGGCCTCATGGGCTAAAGCTTAACCTGAAATCTCAGTCCTAATTTATAGTCCGTAACTGCTTTGCTATTTTCTTCTCTGGACTCTTTCAAGGATCTCATGATGTTAAAAGTTAATGCTTATACTATGCTTTCAAGCCTCAAAGCGTTTTACCGATACCCAGTAGTCTCTTCCCACCACTGCTGTGGAGCAATTCTTTGCCATTTTATAAATGAAGAAAATGGAGGGAGGAAGAGTGAAGTTAAATGTCTAACCCAAGATTAGTCATCAGACAAACAAGGATTAAAACCCTGGAGCTCCTGTCCCCCTAGTCCTTTTACATCCAAAGTTCCATGTATCATAGAATCACAGAATATTAGGGTTGGAAGAGACCTCAGGAGCTCATTTAGTCCAATCCCCTGCTCAAAGCAGGACCAACCCCAACTAAATCATCCCAGTCAGGGCTTTTCTATCTCCCCCAGCATAAGATATTTGGTATCTTGACTCTACCTTAAAATACTCCATTGCTTTCAAGGGCAATGGAGGTGCACTACTGGAGTACTATGTACAAGGTTAAGAGAAAACACACCCAACTCTGGCTTTGTCAACAGTAAATGCTGGTTTAACTACACTGGCATTAGCAACATTGGGAGCACTAGTGGTTGGGCTGCCAGCTGCTACCACCATTTTAATCATGGAGTCCTTTAACCATGCTCTGAGCAGGTATAAATTAACATAGTGCTGACGACTGGCAGGAGCCAGCACATTTCTCGCTGCTAGCGCTCCCAATGCTGCTAACTTCAATGGAACCAAACCAGCATAAACAATGGTACACCTAGATCCTAGGTCTACACTGCAATGTAAGCTCAGCATTCAAATTCAGGCTCAAGCCTAACTGCACTTCCGTCTACACACAAGTCGTGCTAACCCAGGGCTCAGATCCAGGGTCCCAGGATCCCATGAGTGGGGGGTCTGAGCCTAACTCAAGCCGGGACTCAAGATTCAAGTCCTATTACTTTGTAGAGTAGACACAGCCCCCCTGGACTCATGCTCTCAGTCTACCAAAAGTATCCCACAATCCCATGGGTTGACTTTCTTTGTCCTCTGAAGACTCAAGTTTTCCCACACTGCACCTGAACACAGGGCTAGAGTGGCCATGTTTTGGGTGGGCGCTAGGGAATCGGAGATATGGGTGGTGGGACTAGGCCCCACATAATGTAGTGTAGATGCTAGATCTGCAGGTTGGGACGTAGGGTTCAACAATTCCTAACCTGAGGTTACAAAGGAGTGTAGATGCTCAAGTCCTAGGTTAACAAACCCAGGGCCTGCTAACTCAAATTCTACTCCCCCTGCAGTGTAAATATACCCAGTGTTACTCTGCTATGTACATAACAGTCAGACATGCCTTTCTAGTCTGACACTAACTTGTGGAGCTCAGACTTCTGTCTGTATCTGCTCAACTACAGGTCTAGGAAGATACTGGGATGGCAGCAACTCTCCAGCAGCTGTAATTCTTGGCGAAGGTTAACTTCATTTCTCAGACAGCTCAAATCAGAGCTGCTGAGACACTGCCCTGCCAATTGTCTGCACACACACAGGAGTTGTGTAACAGTTATGTTAACATCCTTTAATCTGGTGAACTGGAATGCAGTGACTTTCAGGGGGCAATGTAACTGAATTCTTCAAAGGACTAGAAAAGAAAACTAGGAGCCCCTTATCAGGGCATCTGATATGAAACCACATGGGGACTGTAAATGTATTAAATTAGCTACTGACAGATCTACTTTGGGATTCAAGTCACAACCATCTTGTCTCTTTGGTGTCCTGAAGTTAACAATCAACTCCTCTTTTGCCTCTGTTACCTTCTACAACTCATTTCACTCAAAGAAATTCCTTCACAATTCAGTGAAACTAGCCCGTGCTTCTAACAATCGGAATATTATCATGTAGTGTAAAGTCCACATCTTCAAAGGGCTGGGCTGCCAAGATATCTCATAAGTAAAGGTCACATGCTATTTAAAGGGTATGTTCTCTTTATATCCAGCCTTCAACTCTTACAGAGCTGGGGTAGTATTGGTTTTGTGGATCCAGCAGAGATAAGAAACAAGAACAAGGCTGTAAGAGAATGAAAATAAACGCATGTTTGGAGAGCTAAGATGTGCTAAGTGTGTCTAGATAGCAGTTAGAGGGGAAAACACCCATGTCCTTGATTGTAATAACCTTTCATGAGCCCTGGATGACAAGGTACATCACTTTAAATCGCCATCACTCTGGCTGACAGATGCCACATGACACCGTTAGCGCAGAAGTGGTACTCAAGCATGAAGTAGCAGCTCTCCTACCCCAGGCTACCACCATAACAGCAGCTTCAGTGGCTGAGCAGTTAAGAGCCTCTCTCAAACCCATTCTTTATAGAACTGTCAGTATAAGGTAGCTTCTATCCACCCTACAGGAACATTTCAGGCCTGGGAATGCCAGATAAGTGTTCTGACCTTTATAAGCACTGTGGTGAGCAACATAACTCTCTACATTGTGCACCGGATCTGATCTTGCTTTAGGCCTGCACAGCTTTGCACTTGTACTAGAGTGCTACTAGGTGCCATAGATGAAATGATGGTAGGGATCAGGGCAAGACATTCTTTGTTCCAATGCACCTCTTCCAGTACTTAGTGCTTATATTTCGCTTTTAATGCTAATGTTACAAACTTCTGTTTATGCCTCAAATGATGACTTGTACAGGCGGGGAGGGAGAATGGGTTTTTACTCTTCTGATATTTTAAGACATATAAAGACACAGATGATGGCTGGATAAGAAAGATCATGTAAACAAACAGGAAGCAGCAAGCTTGAAACAGTGAGCTCAACACCCCTCTGAAATCCTGAACACCTCAAAGCCTTCCCACGAGAATCCATTTAGTATCTTGAATATAACGTTTGAAGCAGCATGAGAAATTATACATCTCCAGCACCGCTGGCACACAATAAATCAGCATTATTTGGTGGCCAGTTTCTCCTGCGCTGAGAAATAAGGATATGTCACAGAATAATTTTCACGTATCCACCTACCCCTCAGAAGCTCTCATTCCTAAAGTTAGAGGACAAATAAAGGATGCACAGAGATGGGCAGCACTAAACAGGCTGAGAGTGATCATGACAGGGTTGATCAATGAAACTGGTATACAAAAGAGCTTCCATCTATTTAGCTGTCATTGTGCTTCAAAACACCAAAGCTCTTGCTTAAAAACTAATAGTCCAAACTTTGTGTGTAGCATTGCCAGGAGCCTAAGGCTATGGCTACACTACAAAGATAAGTTGACCTATGTTAGGTCGACTTACAGCCACTGCATTAATTACTGCGGTGGCAGATGTCCCCACTACCCTCCTCCTGTCGCTGGTGCGCATCCTCACGAGGAGCACTCCTACCAACTGAAGAGGGGCAGTGTGGGGGACTGAGAGCCAGGGCTCTCCGCTCCACAGCAGTTCCCCACCATGAGCCCAGCTACTTCCACCCCTGGGCTTCTTGCTTCCATACTCCCAGCTGGGTGCAGCCTTCTGGGGCGCCTCACCTCCAAAGTCCAGTTGGCTGCTATGCTCCGGGTGGGGAGCAAGGACTCCTGAGGGAAGCAGGGCTCCCAGTGGGGAGCCTGGGCAGCAGCCCAAGCTGGGAGCCTAGGTGGCAGCTCCCCTTGGAAGCAGAGACTGGGCAGCAGTCCAGGAGCTGGCTTCCCTGTCAATTTCACAGCTCTGTGAAATTGACAAGAATGACCCATGTAAGGAACACAGTGTCTACACACACAGTGTTGCCCTAACTACACCGATATAAGCCCTATGCCTCTCGCTGAGGGGTTTTATGTCCTCATAGCAAGGGAGTTACATCGGCAGGAGGAGCATTGTAGAGCTTTGTTGACAAAACTGTATAGTGTAGACAAGGCCTAAGACAACTACTCCCTCTATTTGCCACAAGGTGGTTTTTAAGTAAATCCTGCGTGTCCAGGATGGGCATATTGTTAGAGCAGGACGTTGATCCTAAGGCTAGCACAGACACCACTCCAGGTACTTCTGCAACTAACAAGGGAAAAAGCAGACACTTTTCAATGAAGTCAGGAGTCTGAGTTTTACTTCTTCCCATTCTGTTATAAAAAGTCATCCCTATAAACCCAAAGAACCAGATTTTATTGCAGAAGGCGTTCTCTGCTACAAAGGGTCTCATCTGGAATGTCCCAACCAGCTGCTATAACGGCTGATGAACTAATTGTGAGGGGTGTTAACAAACACAACCTTTAGTTCAATCCAGACATATTTGTTTTTGCCTCCTGCAGTTTCAGCACTGTTACTGGGGAATAATCACAAATTCTGCCCTTCTAAACAATGTGACACTTCATCATCCAGGCTTCTGGAGGAATCAGAGGCATGCTGTGTTGTATACAAACAGATCATTGACAAATGTTGCACTCAGGGAGGGGGGTAAACCAACTCTAGCTGGGCAAAGGAACACAGGCAGAGATTTATTTTCATGCTACAGTAGTGACCATTTCTGCCTGGATCTAAATGAAAGACTTTCTGTGCAACACAAATACCCTTAAGTTCCTTTACATTTTTGGTTAATTCTTCAAGAGATTTCAAAGCAGCATTTCAGGATATATCTTTATTAAAATCCCTTGCACAGTACAGACAGAACTGTGTGCTGGGGTTGCAGTAGAGGTCATGTGAATAAAATATTAGTCAAAGGGAAAACATTTTTCTATGAGGTATTTGTTAAACAAATTCCTATTTTAGCTAGGAATGATGAAGTTGCTCCTTATCTTGATTATCCTTTGAAATGCTCCTGCCCTGGGCCCCTCCCTCATCTCTCTCAATGCTCCCATTTGGATTACTAATCCTGAAATTCTTAGTTCTTTTTAATAAAAAAGTTGTGTCGTCATAACTTATGCCATTTGTGTTTTGCAGTTTTGTATGAACAATGAAGCTGGATTGGTGAGTTTCATGCTCATTCCCAAGTGCTATTATAATATTCCTCTTTTTGTTTTTGTTTTTGTTTCTTTTGTTTTTTAATACTGCCTGGGAATTTTTAAACAGTTTAAAACCTAGTGGAAATTCAGACATGGCAACTGCTATTCACAATAGGCAAAATCATTCCATTCACCTGATCTATATTTGGTGCCTAAAAATACTTAACTGTGTCCCTCTAAGAATAGCTGCTGCCCATCATAACTTCATAGCTGGAAGTAAGGGCGTGTAAACCCTACCATTAAGTTTTGAGAGTGACATCGTAATTTTAACATTTATTAGCAGAGATTTTTAACTGAAATCTTTGAGAAGTTGTGGAGCATCACATTAGTCCATCTCATAAAAAACACAGCTGGCTCTGATAGGACTGTCATCTAAAAAAGTTGGTGCCTGTTGATAAGAAGCCAATTTGGCTAGAAAAAATCTACTGCAGCAGATTAAAGACCATTTTTTCTGTACCTCTGTAAAGAAAGGTGGAGAGATCAGAGCAAAGATTTAATTTAATGCCACATCGATAATATACTGTACTGTGAGATCTAAGCATCCTGGGAATTCTCTTCAATTCACTCCGTTCTCTTTCAATCTAAAGGGTAATTCCTATTCCTCACTTAGTTTCTAAGGCCAGGTCTACACTACAGACCTTCTGCCAGCACAGCTGTCACTCCTGGGTGCAATCCCTGACCAATGTAGCTGTGTCAGCAAAATCTGCTAGTGTAAAGCTACCCTTTTACCAGTATAGTTTATTCTGCTTGGGGGTGGAGGGGCTGGAATGAGCTATGTCGGCTTATGTGCAGTTTTGCCATATCACTTCACCAGTATAATATACCCACAAAGCTATACCAGCAAAGCGTTCCTACTGTAGACATGGCCTAAGGCTTTGTCTACATGGGGAAGCTGCTTCTGTATTACCTGCAATGTTAATTTAAGCAAATGTAGTTATAATGGTATAACCTGTGAGAACACTCATTCTGGCACCCGAGATTTTTTTGGTTTAATTTAGGTCAGACTGCCAGGTAATTCCCTGTTGCACAAGTCCTACTCCAAAGAGACTTCCTGGCTGAGCATTTTGGCCCCACACAAGACTGCAGACTTTACACTTAAAGAGATTGGTGCAAAGTAACTAGGAAAGCATAACTATTTAGGTCTCTCCTTTCCAAGAAGCTCAAGGTGATTTGAGAGATCCTAATGTCACCAAAAGAGTTTGGAGGACTCTTAACAGACCACAACAGTTCAAACTATCTTTTCCAGAAGGTGGAGATAAAACACTGCTTTTCTGTTAGTTTGGATCAGCATGGTGCTGTTGTCTGACTTTAATCTCCACAATGCTGCCGCTAATGAATAAAATGGGAAACAACAGTGTGTTATGATCTGTACTTGATTTTCTAGTTACTCCAAGAGTCTATCTTCGGACATTTAGAAGTGTTCTCTTTCTATTTCAGAAACTCAACTGGCAATGAAATCTTGGTTGTATAAAATAATTCTCCACAAATTTTTTCTCCAAGTCTGACTGATGCTGTAATATAGCCAAGCATGTAAGCTTTTCCACATAAAATACTGTTTTTTGTTTTTTTGCAAGGGTTTAAACCACCATTCTGATTATTATTTTTAACATTTTGTCTTTTTGGTTGGCTGTGCCTGTAAGAGATAAAGTGTGCAGTTTGCTCTGGAAAGAAACATCTTAAGACCTAAAAAGGGACCCCAGTATTCCTCTGCCTTTGCTAACAGTAAAGTCTCCACTGAACTTTTAGAGATTTGATGATCTCCTTAAGGTTTCTTACAAAACTGTCTGCAATGTTAATAGAATAATTAATCATTTAATCACAAGCTCTGCTAGTTTATAGCACTTAACTATTTCATCTTTCCAAAAGATCTCACTAGCCAATTCCTTCACCTTTTAATTAGATAGAAGGGTGACAGGCCAGTTTTCATTGCCAATGTAAAGTTTCTTCACATAGGATATAGCGAATTCTCTCTTCCATGCCTCTCCCCCACAGAATGGAAGCCATAACCTCTACTCTGCAGTTTTTTAAGGCAGTTTTAGGTTGGCTAAGCGGCAGCAAGTCTGAGTATGATAAGGATATCTGACTGTAAATAAAAACTATGGACACTAAAAATTAGACAAGATAGTTTTTATTCAAGGGCAGTTTCAAATAAAAACTGATAATTGAGGCTAAACTTAGTGGAGGTATTTTAATGCTCTGAAATGGAACCCTCGGGATTCAGTTTGAGACACTTCTATTCAAAGCAATAGGAGTCATTTTAATACAAATATAAAACTGTTAAACATAGAAAGATCTGGAACAATGAACAGCAAAATTCCACTTTGAAAATATTGGTATGCTAGTGCTAAATATTATTCTATAGTGTTTCCCCCCTGTTTAGAACAATACCTATTTCTAGATAAATGTTAAGTCATAAGGACTGGGGAGAAAATTGCTACATCCATGTAAAAAAGAACTCCTCAGAACATGGGCAGACAGACCAGAGAAAGAGGTGTGATTCAGGATTTTAAATTAGTAAGCATTGTGGAGATTTAGGGGAACCGCAACCAGAAACTTACCACCTCTACACAAAGGCCCAACATGGAAAGAATGATCAGCATTATCTCAGCAGCGTGTTTGCTAACGTAAGGAACCACCTTTTCAATACTACACAGCTACACAAAAGATTTCTCCCTTGATTCAAGAAGTCAGATTCCAAAGTATTTAGCATCCAGTGTTTTTTGGGATTAGTATTTTGAGCCAGTTACACACGAGTTAGAAAGAGAGAGAGTGATTGGTTGGTTACTTAGAGATGGTGTAGTCAGTGAGGATCCTAGTGTAGGTGCCCCTGCACTTTGGATGTTTTTTTAAACTATCTGTCTGTGAGAGTCATGCAAGCAGTGCGTGTCTCCATGTGCTGGTGTAAATGGCAGGGCAGCCATGACCCTCCATCAGTTCCCTGGATTCTCGAGTGCATTTTCTCTGGGTCTAACAACACCTTAGTGAACTGTTGCAGAAGGTGGAGTTTCAGCCCTGCATCTCAACATTCGAGTCCTTGTGGAGAACAATAATTATACTGAGAATCTGCTTGGAACTGACAATTCCCGAAGGCAAAAGACCATGCCCGCCTTTCAAGGGGATTAATCCATTGCAGGATGGACAGGGCTTGAAGCCCACAGGTTTCAAATCCATCATTAAAAAAACCCTGTACAGGGGAGTCTGACTAACAAAGTTCAATCCAGAAGAAAGGTGATCAGTTCACAGCAGTTGAAACAGAAGATAAGAAGTGGAGAATATTTGAGAAGTTTAGCCAGAGTTAAGGAACTAGCAGATCTGATGCTTCCCAGTTTTTGTCTTGCTACCATGGGCAGTCAGAGGAAACTGAGGGAGGATCGCAGTCTCCCAACCCTTTGTGCTCTCATATAGGAGCATGAAGTGGCACAGGACACATTCACAGCCCCAACAGTCACAGCTAGTCCAAATAAATAAATAAATAAATAAATAAATAAATTCTGGTTTCTAAGCACATGAGGTGCACGAGTACCTACATGGGGATCCATACAGACACATACTTAAAGGTAATTTTAGATGGTAAATTTGCCAACTCCATAGCCAGACTCAAGACAGTGGGCAAAATGGAAGGAATTCAAGAGTGGTCTACATGGATGCTGCTGCTGCTGCTGCTAAAGGGATGCACATGTTTATGTGCTTATGCAGAGCAGCGAGGTCATTTCTTAGAGAAATCTGTTTTGAGTTTTTCAAACTTCAACCAGTTTAAGTGATTTATACCATCTCACAAAAAAGGTTGGGATTTCTTTTAAAAGAAAAGTTTCAAGCCATTTCAATGGAGACTAGGTATATTGTAAAAGAATTAAAAGGTGCAGGCATCTGAAGGTATGAAACCAACATACGGTGTTAGTCTTTATTACTTATAGATTCTAAATGTTGAGGACAAGGAGACTCGTTAAGCACCAAAGCTGTATTCATACTTAAACAGTTCAATAACAGATCTTAATATTTAAAAGTGAATATTTTACATCCTCAATTTTAGAAGCTGCCTGTCTGCAGATTTCCATTCTGGATCTGGAGAACTGCATTTTATGACAGGCCATAATATAATCTGGGATGCTATGAATAGTTAGGTGTGTGTATTTATAAACACACAGATTAAATGCTGCATTCCAACAATTTCCCATCAGGAAGAATCAATTCCCATGTGCACACACATGCTCCAAGAAGTTCTGTCAAAAGGAAAACCTAAAAATGTAATTAGAGTTAAAACTGTTCTTTAATGTTCAACGCCAAGTTCTTTTGATGCTGCCAGATATTTAACTGCCTCATCCAAAAAAAATCTACTGCTTAAGCAAATTAGTCAGGATAAGGAAGCAACTAATTGGAATTAACAGCTTCCCTGGCTGTTGGTTTAAAACAGACCTGGAAAGTTATCTGAACACTTGTGCTTTTTCGTGGCAGCAGTTTGAGGCCTGTGGAAAACTTGCTGGTGATCTGTGGAGAGCTGGCAAGGGCACAAGGTGCTGCTTCCTCCTCGTTTCTAGCTGCTTCTACGGGCCTTCAGGAGGAGAAATAAGCACAGCTACTTCCACTAGGGGCCACTGCTACATAAGCAGCGGAAACTGGAACCATGCTCAGGAACCGGAGTTGGCAGCAGGACTAAAGCTGCCAGCCAACACCACTAGGAGAGGATTATCTAGGGGAGAAGGGCAGCAGTAGGAACAGGGACAGTAAAGGTGGTGAGGAAAAGGCACTCTCCTCACCTGCACACAACTCCCATTTCTTCAGCTAGAGCACAGTGCAAATCAATGTTTGATTTGTGGCTAAACTGGCGTCTAAACTTGTCTGGCTTGTATTGACTGAATCAAACTGTTATAACCATTCTTTAGCCCGGTCTCCACTTGTTTTTAAATCTGGTTATGATGGTTTGACTCTGTCCACACTCTGCCATAACCTAGGCCACACCATGCTAGGACCCTGTTCAGCCACAAGAGGAATTAATCATTTTTTGAACAGCTGGTTTGGTTGCAAAGCCTGGCCCTATGTTAGTTTACTCTTTGCAGTGTCCAAAATACGCATGAACAGTCCCTGGGTTACAGCTCATAGTCCAGAAGACGCACAGCAAATGACGCACTGGGAAACCAAGAGGAACGTGCTCCTTACACACATACACAAAGCGGGTTAAGAGAGCAATGGATTGAAGAGAGTGGGTGTTTGTAGGCCACTTGGAAGAAATGTAAGCAATGATTTAATTCAGGAGAGGGGGACCTGGTTCACTGGCAATACAAGAGTTGCTCCCTGTCTATGGGCTGCAGAAAAACAAGACAGGCTATAGGGGAATGATACAAAGGAAGCAGGGAAGACGCTATATCCTTGGTGAAGTGGCATAAGAGAAGGCATCCAAGATGTAGGCTGGAGTAGAGCTGTGCAGGACCTTCAAGGTGAGGACCAAACTTAAATTTGAAACAGTTGGCAAGAGTGAGCCAATGGAGGGACTTAGGACTAGAGTGGGGAGAATTATGGCAGATGTTCCTGGGACTGACAACTGCCCCCCATAATACTCTTACGTATCCATCATGGCCATTAGATAAACTAAATCAGTTGCACTGGAGTCTAAAGCCAGGCCAAGGAACAGCTGGGTGAGTGTACACTGTGTATTCACTGAGTTTATACACAATGGTGAAACTGAAGCCTTGGGCTTGTTCTGAAACCCAGGGGAATATATTTATGTTTGCATTTTCTGGTTTTATTTGACTATACCAGCTGCAGTTTGAAAACTCCATCCAAGTCAGTCATTAGCAAAAAACCACCTGGATGTGGCTGAAAAGACTATATGATTTCCATTAAAGAGCACTTTACAATACAAAAGCTAAAGTTTTAAAAGAAATCTACCTGCATGTGTATATAGGAACCCCTCCCTGCCTACCACATTTTGCAATGATTTGAGTACATGTTTGAAACACCCCCAAGTAACACACCCACTGCAGTTTTTATTGCTCTATTTTTAGAGATACACAACAGTTAGGAGAAAGGGCTATTGCCCACCCACAGTAGCTGATAGTAGGACAGTTATTTTGAGGAAAGGGAAAGTAACAACAAAAAAAACAACAGTGTAGCTTACTGTGTGAGACAGAACAAGAAACATTTAGTTTTAAACAAGAATTATTTTTCAGTTGTTTTAGGAGCGCCAAAAATACGGTAAATAGTTTTTAAAAGCTACTAGAATTTAACAAATCAATATTCAAAAAACTGCTCTAGGCTGAGCCCATGGTTTTCAAGCTGAAGACGGAAGAGAGCTTTTACAGCCAAATTCATGTTATAAACCCCATGAAAATATGGGTTTCAAATAGAACTTTTGATAGGCTCAGCTACAACAATGCTACTGGGTGCCATGATAATTAATCCACAAAAAACTAAATTAAAGTAAGATTAACCTATAGATCAACAACAGCTAACTGTCTGTGGGGGCTGAAAGCTTGTTAGCTGCCAGAATCCAGCATTTTACTAAATTCTTGCATAAGCACATCATACAAAAGCAAAGCTGCCAATACATAAATATAAAGCTTGGAAATTATATTTTGAAAAGTTTCTTGTTATGTAATGGTGATACTTAGCCTGTGCCATTCGTCATTAAAATGAGATTACAAATTTTGCACTTTTTGCCCAGCCTCGAAACGGCATGTGTACACAAATGGATATCTAAGAAAGAAACATCTGAAAGTGGAGACTCAGGGATAGAAAGGCAGTAAGGGGAAAATGTTTCCAGCTATAATGCTCTGTTCTACCAGTTTCTGAGAAGCAGTACATTCTGGAAGATTTCACAGGGCCATTGGTGCACTGTGGAACAGTAGTGGGAAGACTAGTTGAACCATTTCAGCAAGTCTGTGTCCACACAGGGATTAAGCCATTCAGGCTGAAATTTTTAGGACAAAACTGGTATTTAGCCCCAGGAGGGGGTGAAAGTCTACACAGAATGGCTAACAATGCTGTTAAGCCAGTTGGAGCATGCGTGTGCAGATGCAGAGCGCATAACAAAAACATGCTAGAATAACTCACTGGTGAGCATATGCTGTATTTCCCCCAATCTACAGAGGATGGGTGTGTTACAGCCCCCCAGCTACAGAGCCTAGCTCTTTAGCTTAAGCTGTAAAGACTGATGCATTCAGCTCTTGAGGTTTCCAGTTCATTCCATGGTGTTGAGCAAGATGGTGGTCACCAAAAAGGAGGTTACAATGGTTCTCACTGTAGGATATTCTCTAATACAGACAATGCCTCAAGGATAGTAGTCTTTCCATACAGTTTAGTCAAGACCAAACTAAAGGTTAAATATGAATGAAAATCTAATAGTAAAGCCAATTCTAGGTCATGATAATTTGTTACACTGACTATCTCAGGTTAGGGGAAAAAAACAAACAAAAAAAAAACATGCTTTTTGCCATTGGTCCTGCTTCAATGTTGGAACTCAGAACTTTCAGTGGACTCAATTCAACTCTGCTTTAAGTGAGAAGTATGTAAATCCCAACTGTATACAATTTAAGAAATGTAAAAGGAAAAAAACGGAACAGAAGAAATTCACACAGATACGATCCCATGATCCCAATGCTAGAGGCATAAAAACCTGTTTTGAGTATTTTGAATGAACTTGGTTTTTTTACCCATGGATACATTAGAAGTAAACAATTCCATACAGAAGACAAAATTAAGAAAATTGAAGTTGCATAGTTAAGCACTCAAAAGTGAGAAATATCAATGTTAAGGATGCACAACCTTACCTCTGTCCTTGTGTGTGCACACTTCCTTACAATACAGTCTAATTATAGGATCACATATTATTGCTCAAATACAAAATACAGCAGATTCTTCTGCACAATGTAGCACTTTGTAATAATTTTGTTCATTCTTAAACTCACTAATTTAATTGCCCTAATGGTCCAATCTCCACTTTTTTCCTCACTAGATACTTCAATAGTTTTGTCAGCATGTATGCCATTATAGTTCCTTCTGAGCCAGCAGCTCAGTTCTCTTTAAATGCAGTTCAAGGGATGAGAGAGTTCAACAAGCTGCAAACATAGATGGCCTACATATGCCAGTACATTTTCACTATAACTGTTGTATACTCAGGCCTGGTCTACACTACGACTTTAATTCGGATTTATCAGCTTTAATTCGAATTTACCCTGTAACCGTCCACACAACGACGCTATTTATTTCGATGTAAATGGCCCTTTAAATCGATTTCTGTACTCCACCCCGACGAGCGGAGTAGCGCCAAAATCGATTTTAACATTTCGAATTAGGGATAGTGTGGCCGCAATTCGATGGTATTGGCCTCCGGGAGCTATCCCACAGTGCATCATTGTGACCGCTCTGGACAGCAATCTAAACTCGGATGCACTGGCCAGGTAGACAGGAAAAGCCCCGCGAACATTTGAATTTCATTTCCTGTTTGCCCAGCGTGAAGAGCACAGGTGACCACAGATAGCTCATCAGCACAGGTAACCATGCAGGCTGATAATCGAAAAAGAGCACCAGCATGGACCGTGAGGGAGGTACTGGATCTGATCGCTGTATGGGGAGAGGATTCAGTGCTTGCAGAACTTCGTTCTAAAAGACGAAATGAAAAAACTTTTGAAAAAATCTCCAAGGGCATGATGGAGAGAGGCCACAATAGGGACTCTGAGCAGTGCCGCGTGAAAGTCAAGGAGCTCAGACAAGCCTATCAAAAAACAAAGGAGGCAAACGGTCGCTCCGGGTCAGAGCCGCGGACATGCCGCTTCTACGCCGAGCTGCATGCAATTCTAGGGGGGGCTGCCACCACTACCCCACCTGTGATCGTGGATTCTGGGTCGGGGATAGTCTCATCAGCGACGCCTGAGGATTCTGCCGATGGGGGAGAGGAGGAGGAGGAGGAGGATGAGGATGAGCTTGCAGAGAGCACACAGCACTCCGTTCTCCCCAACAGCCAGGATCTTTTTCTCACCCTGACTGAAGTACCCTCCCAAGCCAGTACCCAAGACTCTGACCCCATGGAAGGGACCTCAGGTGAGTTTACCTTTTAAAATATAAAACTTGTTGTAAAAGCAAACGGTTTTTAATGATTACTTTGCCCTGAGGACTTGGGATGCATTCGCGGTCAGTTCAGCTACTGGAAAAGTCTGTTAACGTGTCTGGGGATGGAGCGGAAATCCTCCAGGGACATCTCCATGAAGCTCTCCTGGAGGTACTCCGAAAGCCTTGCCAGAAGGTTTCTGGGCAGTGCATCCTTATTCCCTCCTCCATGGTAGGACACTTGACCACGCCATGCTTGCAGCAAGTAATCTGGTATCATTGCCTGACAAAGCCTGGCAGCGTATGGTCCCGGTGTTTGCTGGCATTCAAGCAACATCCGTTCTTTATCTTGTTGTGTAATCCTCAGGAGAGTGATATCACTCCTGGTAACCTGGTTGAAATACGGGAACTTAATTAAGGGGACAGAGGTGGCCGTTCCTACTGGGCTGTTTGCCTGTGGCAGAAAATAAATCCTTCCCTGCAGTTAGCCAAGCGCAGATGGGAAATTGGCCCTGAGTTTTTCGCGTTTGGCTAGCAGGGATCTTCCCTGTTACCAGCCACGCGGAGGGGGGGAGGGGTACAGCGATCATCCCAGAGAATTCATGGCGGGAGGGGGGCGGCGGCGGGGGGGGATGGTTAGTTTGGTGCCTGCAGGGATCTTCCCTGATACCAGCCACGCGGTGGGGGGGGAGGGGTACAGCGATCATCCCAGAGAATTCATGGCGAGAGGGGGGGTGGTTAGTTTGTTTTCTGCTGCTGCTGCTGAATGTTAACAGAAAAACCGCAGCACTCTACAGGCTATGCTTGGTATGTGGGAAAGGAGGGCGCAGAAGCTGTAAGACAATGGCTTACCATGGCCGCATGCAAGCCGAATTCTGTTGCCCAGACCTGTGATCTCTAGCAGCAAAGCCACAGGCACTCAGCATTAAGAGGCAAAATGCGACCTTGCACAGAAATCACATGTGCTATGTAATGTGAATAGTGTTGGTCACCGTGAAAGAGTATAAGCATTGTTCTGCAAAATGTAGCTTTTTAAACAATTCTCTCTTTTTTCCCCTCCCTACAGCAGCTGCAAATTCCTCAAGCCTCCCTCCTCCATCCCGAAGGTTATCACAGATAAGGCGTCGTAAGAAGAGAACGCGAGACGAGATGTTTTCTGAAATTATGGAATCCAGCCGCAGTGACAGAGCTCATCTGAATGAGTGGAAGGAAACAGTTTCAAAGTATAGGAAAGAAGCCAGTGAACGTGAGGACAGGAGGGACCAACGTGAGGACAGGAGGGACGCTCGAGATGAGAGGTGGTGGCAGGAAGACCAGAGGAGCAAGGATGCAACGCTGGGGCTGCTGCGTGAGCAAACAGACATGCTCCGGGGTCTGGTGGAGCTTCAGGAACGGCTGCTGGAAAACAGACTGCCGCTTCAGCCCCTGTTCCACCCTCCCCCCTCCCCATGTTCCGTATCCTCCTCACCCAGACGTGTAAGAACACGGGGGGGGGAGGCTCTGTACACCTTCCCATTCCACCCCAGTAGACAGCCCAAGCAAAAGGCTGTCATTTTTTTAACCTTTTCTTTGTGGCTTTTTCCTTCCCAGCAATCCTCCTCCCAAATACCACCCGGGTTCCCTCCCTCTTTTTCTAATCTATTAATAAAGAATAAATGATTTTTAAATGATAGTGACTTTATTTGGTTTGAAAGAAAGCTGGGGGAAGGGGGAGGGTGGGTTCCTTACAGAAAATGAGTCAATAAAGGGGGCGGGTTTTCATGAAGGAGAAACAAACAGATATTTCACACTGTAACCTGGCCAGTCATGAAACTGGTTTTTAAAGCTTCTCTGATGCACAGCGCTTCCTGGTGTGATCTTCTAATCGCCCTGGTATCTGGCTGCGCGTAATCAGCAGCCAGGCGATTTGCCTCAGCCTCCCACCCCGCCATAAAGGTCTCCCCCTTACTTTCACAGAGATTGTGGAGCACACAGCAAGCAGAAATAACAATGGGGAGATTTCTTTGGCTGAGGTCAGAGCGAGTCAATAATGATCGCCAGCGACCTTTTAAACGGCCAAATGCACATTCTACCACCATTCTGCACTTGCTTAGCCTGTAGTTAAACAGCTCCTGACTCCTGTCCAGGCTGCCTGTGTACGGCTTCATGAGCCATGGCATTAAGGGGTAGGCTGGGTCCCCAAGAATAACTATTGGCATTTCAACATCCCCAACGGTTATTTTCTGGTCCGGAAAGTAAGTCCCTTGCTGCAGCCCTTTAAACAGAGTAGTGTTCCTGAAAACGCGAGCGTCATGAACCCTTCCTGCCCAGCCCGCGTTGATGTTAGTGAAACGTCCCTTGTGATCCACAAGTGCTTGCAGCACCATTGAAAAGTACCCCTTGCGGTTTATGTACTCGGTGGCTTGGTGCTCCGGTGCCAAGATAGGGATATGGGTTCCGTCTATTGCCCCACCACAGTTAGGGAATCCCATTGCAGCAAAACCATCCACTATAGCCTGCACATTTCCCAGAGTCACTAACTTTCGTAGCAGCACCTGAGTGATTGCTTTGGCTACTTGCATCACAGCAGCCCCCACAGTAGATTTGCCCACTCCAAATTGATTCCCGACTGACCAGTAGCTGTCTGGCGTTGCAAGCTTCCACAGGGCTATCGCCACGCGCTTCTCAACTGTGAGGGCTGCTCTCATCTTGGTATTCTGGCGTTTCAGGGCAGGGGACAGCAAGTCACAAAGTTCCATGAAAGTGCCCTTACGCATGCGAAAGTTCCGCAGCCACTGGGAATCATCCCAGACCTGCAACACTATGCGGTCCCACCAGTCTGTGCTTGTTTCCCTTGCCCAGAATCGGCGTTCCATGGATAGAATCTGCCCCATTAACAACATGATCTCCAAAGCACCGGGGCCCGTGGTTTCACAGAATTCTGTATCCGTGTCCGTGTCCATGTCCTCATCATGCTTGTCGCTGCGTTGCCGCCGCCGCTGCCTCCTCGCCTCATTTTTCTGGTCCTGGCTGAGCATAAACTCCACGAGAACGCGCGAGGTGTTTACAACGTTCATGACTGCTGTCTTGAGCTCAGCGGGCTCCATGCTTGCCGTGGTATGGAGTCTGCAGTGTTCACTCACCCAGGAAAAAAGGCGCGAAAATGGTTGTCTGCCGTCCGTTGCTTTCATGCAGGGAGGGAGGAGGGAGGGAGTAGGTGAGGCTGTACCCAGAACCACCTGCGACAATGTTTTTTGTCCCATCAGGCACTGGGATCTCAACCCAGAATTCCAATGGGCGCGGGAGACTGCGGGAACTATGGGATAGCTATGGGATAGCTACCCACAGTGCAACGGTGCAGAAATCGACGCTAGCCCCGGTACTTGGACGCACACCACCGAATTAATGTGCTTAGTGTGGCCGCATACATTTCGACTTTATACAACCTGTTTTTCAAATCCGAATTATATAAATTCGGATTAATCCCGTAGTGTAGACATACCCTCATTCTTTATTATGTGGTTTCCTGTGTGCTTTCATATAAATTAATGACTTGTGGATTAGCAGACACCGCAGTCCACAGTGCTAGTAGAAGCTAGAGTACATTTAAGGTTGTGGAAAATATTAAGTTGATATTGCAAACCTTTTCTTTTCTTTTTTTTGTTAAGTCACCTTTCAAAGCTAGCACCCATTTTCCTCATTTGGCAGAGAAACTAGGTCAGGGATGGTCAACCTGCGCCTGAGAAGGAGCCAGAATTTACCTATGTACATTGCCAAAGAGCCACAGTAATACATCAGCAGTGCCCCCCACCCCCCAACCTGCCAGCAGCCCTGCTGATCAGCGCCTCCCCGGTCTTCCCCATGCCTTCTGCAGCATATAGAAGGCTTTGGGAGGAGGAGGGGGAGCGAGGGTGTGGCAGGCTTAGGGAACGGGACAGGAAGGAGCGGGGGCCTTGGTGGAAGGGGTGAAGTAGGGGCAGAGCCTGTGGCAGAATCAGGGGTGAGCAGTGAGTACGCCCTGGCACATTGGAAAGTTGGTGCCTCTAGCTCCAGCCCTGGAGTTGGTGCCTATGCGAGGAGCCGCATATTAACTTCTGAAGAGCCGCATGCAGCTCTGGAGCCACAGGTTGGCCAGCTCTGGACCAGGTTAACTTCCTAAATGCCTCATCTCCAACGGTGACTATTTATCAGGTAGGGTATCTGTGTCATTAGTAAAGGTATTAATTCCTTTCAGAGCCATTTGACCTTAACTTTGAATTACAGCATTCTAGATTGCAGGATTTAAGGAGATTGTCCCCAGACCTTCCAGGAGTATTTGCATGCTTAGAAAACTAGTCAGCCCTCTGGAGAGTCGTTTATTCCCTTAACTTCCATATATGGAGGTGCTTCAATTAAGCATGCTGCATGCATATTGTTAGTTAACTGTTCAACTCAAGCAACATAATAGTAAAAAGAGTCCCAATTCAATCTGATAACTTTTTCATAGTGGCTCCACTATCACATCAGAGGGTGCGGATAAAACAGAATCCTCTCTCCACCTACAGAACATAGTTTTCCCAATGCACTCCACTTCTTTAGAGCAGTGGTCTCCAAACTTTTTTGATCGCGCACCCCTATCGGTAAAAAAAATTTTGAGCACGCACCCCCTGCCGTGCCGAAACAACAACAAAAAAACTGCTCTTCCTGCCGTGCACCCCCAAGGATCCTCTTGCACACCCTCTAGGGTGTGCGCATCCCACTTTGGAGACCACTGCTTTAGAGTACACTAGCAGGTTAGTTTAACTACTGTGGCTTAATCATTAAAGCAAGGGGATGATCAGGACTCCTGGATTATTTTCACAATTCTTCCACTGACTTGTTGGGCCCTATCTAACCTATCTGTGAAATAGATCTTACACTTACTGCCGCTACAAGGTGAGACTTACTGATGCTAAGCAATTGCTTATTGCTTTTCTCCCCGGCTGATGAGAAAATAGATGGTGTGGTCTGGGGACTGTATAATTTATTGATTTCAGTCATTTACATTCTTGCTGTTTGAGGTGATTGGCAGAATCGATGGGTCTGTTCATTTTAGTGTATTTTTAAAAATTTTCCCAAGGGCAGGATGCTGTCATTCCACTGTTTCAATCTAAATTAAAATAAATAAACTCAAATTGTAAAGCACGTCGAGATGCTCCGATGAAAGATGCTGCGAGTTTGCCAAGTATTACTTTTTCAAGCTTTCTGAATTTCCCACTTACTTTTAGATGGACAATTTCTTAACCACTTTATCCTTTATTAAGGATAATCTCCCAAGCCGCTATCTAAAACCTTTACCTACTGGATAAGGGAACGGAAAGCAGCCAAGTGGCCTGTATTACAACACAGTTTCTCTCCACTGCGCTCCGTCAAGTGAAGAGTAGAATTTCAAGTTTTAAGTTAGTTATTTTTAGGGTAGTTTGCTCATTGAAACATCTTGCACACAAGATGTGATATGTCTGGCCCAAGCTGCTGGAAGCTGCTGAGTTGTTTTGCCCACATGAAAAGTTAAGAAACAGCTGCCAAACCCCAAAACAATATACATTCACTTCCACTGTGTGCCCTGGCAGCCAAAGAAAGAGTGAGTCATACTTGCCTGGGCAACCTTTCTCATTATACATAAAATCATCTGCTGAATTTTAGTAACAACTCAACACAGTGTCAGAATTATTTTAACCTGTGGCCAATCCCCAGGTGTACATCCAAACTGCCTACCCACAGAAATAACAAGCAGAGCCAAGCCAAATTCAAAGTCATTTCTCTTTATACTTGAGATTTATAAACTAAATTGTATGTTATTCATACCACACTGTGCAAAAGTAACAGACAGTGGGGTCTCCCGTTCCAAAAACAGGACTGGTGAGGACTAGGGGAAGGGAAGTGAGGGAGTCTGTGGTGTGTGTGTGTGTGTGTGTGTGTGTGTGTGTGTGTGTGTGTGTGTGTGTGAGAGAGAGAGAGAGAGAGAGAGACAGAGACAGAGACCCAGATGGTTTGGGCAGTTAACTGAGCAGTATTTTCCTCCTTCAATGGGTGCACCAGTCCCAGAGACTGGCACCAGAGGACGCATTAGACTTTACAGTAGGGATAACTGGTTGCTTTCCACAGTCTCACTGCTAAACAGAAACAAATTTCCATTGGTAAAAATATGCAAGTGTCAGATGTGGAAAAATAGCTTCTGAAACCTGGAGGGAAACACTGCACAATAAGAAGCAGCTTTAGAACAATGTTCTGAAATCAGAAAAATCAGGAAGTGGAATTCAGTCAATACTGTAAACAGATCAGATGCTACAATCACCAGAATGCAGTTATTGAGTCTTGTGTTCAGTACAGTCTCACTCACAGGCTAGTCTACTTCAAAGACTTAAAGGCACAAAGCAACTTGAAAGCTAGCCCTTTTAGAACTGAGTTACAAGTAGCTTTACATATTATACTTGCCCTCACAAGTCTCCTTCCAATTTTTGTAGTTTTACAGTCATATTGTCCCTAAATTTGATATTTTTTCCACTTCCTTGTTACTGTGGGAAAAAAAAACACACAAACAAGGGACAGTGAAAAATTGAGGGCACACAGAAGTGCTGATAAGCACACAAAGCAAACACACTGAAAAAAGAAAGACTTAATCTTGTCTGGTTCTAGGAACCTGTGGTGTGTCTTGTACTAACGGGGTGAAACGTTTTCAGGCAGTTTAGGTTGAATTGCTGCAGGAGTGGGCCCTAAATTGGTAAGAACAAAATACAATAAACCCAAACAAAACATCAGCCCTTATACCTGAAATACACAAGATTAATTGATAACTATGTAGTGTCTTCCTCAACTATCCTTTAAGTAGATCACTGGAAATAAACCTGCAATGCAAGCTGGTTATTCATGAATCCCATGTATCGCTCCTCTTTATCTGAAGATTTCATTTAGAGCTACTCCACACAGCTGTAAAAGGAGACAAACAGCTATTACCCTGTGAACACAAGGATAGGTAACCATGTGGATATCAAAGAGAATATACAATCAGGACATAAAGGCATCTATTAGTCATCCATTGCTATCAGAAAACTGCCACCTTGCCAGGGCTAGATGATTTATCACAACCAGATGGTGCACTGTCAATAAGGGGGCAGCTATCATTCCAAGACAGAATAATTACCTTCCCCTTTGAACTGGGAACAATGTTTTCAATAAACAGCTAGAGCTGCCTAATGCACCTTCCTATGTGTCAGGCTCCTACTGTGTAGATACTGATCCCCCAGTGCTCTCCAGAGTGAAGGAGGCCATTTGTTAAGAGATAGCGAAGGTCTCTTGTAAAAGGAACAGACAATGTATGTGTGATTTCAGGAATAAAAGTGCTGGGAATCTAGAAATCCTGACACGCCCCTAATGGAGATAATTGAAGCAATTCAGAATATGAAAGTGGGGAAAGACCATGGGCCAGATGGCTTCCCTGCTGAACTCTACAGACATTTCCTTGACCATCTGTCTGACAAGATGGTTAAAATGTTTATAAGGGCACCCTTCCCGGTATGTGAGGGAAGCCTTAACATCAATTATTCTTAAACCACAAAGAGACGCCTCACTATGTTCTAATTATAGGCCAATTTCACTTGTTAATAGTGATGTCAAAAGATTGGCACGTGTTCTGGTGAGGAGATTGGAGAAGATTTTGGGATCTATCATGCATGCAAATCAAGACTGGTTTATCAAAAGCCGACAGGGCAACTTATTGATATTCTAGCAGTGAAATATGATGACCCCGAACCACAAGCCATATTAACTTTAAATGCAGAAAAGGCTTTTGACAGAGTGGGCTGGAGGTACATGTTTTATATCCTATAAAAATCTGGATTTGGACCTGTATTTAAATTCGTGGATCCAACTGTTATAGTCTCACCCAAACTCTCACATCACAACCAGCAATGTGACCTTGGATACTTTCAGACTCTTCTCGGACTACTAGGCAAAGACGCCCGTTGTCCATTACTTTTTGATTTGGCTCTTGAACCCCTGGCAACAGATATATGGACATGTGTAGATACCAGAGGCAAACAAATTGGGTCCATGGAGTATAAATTGATGTTTATGCAGACAATGCCCTTTTGTACATAACCAACCAGAAACCACTATTCCAGCTCTCCTATCACCAATTCAAAAATTCAGAGCAATATCTGGCTACAAAATAAATTGGGAAAAATCTGAACTGTTGGAAATCTCCCAGTTGACATGTAGCAGGGATTTTTCTCAATGGAATTTCCACTGACAAAGTGATATAACTAAGTAGTATCTAGGAATAAAAGTACCAAGAAATATTAAACTAGTGAAGATAAATGTAGATCCTGTATTCTTCCAAATAACTAATGATACAAATAGGTGACATGCTCTCTCCCTGAGCCTGTGGGGAAGGTTAATACAATAAAAATGAATATTCTGCCTAGGGTCCCTTTATATTCTCAGCAGTCCACCTGCATATATCCTTCCATCTTATTTTAGAAAATCTAACAGAGCCTTTCTGTGGGGCCCTGGTCAACACCCATGATGATCCCTTAAAAAACTCCAGCTCCTTATAGCCAAACGGGGCTCTGGGCTCCCAGACCTATAGCCAAAGGGGGCTCTGGGCTCCCAGACCTACAAAGTTACTATTATGCTTTTATCACATCAGGGATATGACATTAGTTCCAGCATACTAACACCCTTAAATCCATGTCGATGGAAACTTAACTGGTATTAATGCATCTGTGCAGTTCCTGTTTGTCCAATGGAGAAAAATACGGTGCCTACAGAGGTTTCTGTTCAAAGATCTAGGTTATCGTAGCTAAGTACCACCAATTTCATCCATGCAACAGCACCTATATGGGATATCTCAAACTTGCAAATTGGGGGAGAAAACCCTGTAATTTTGACGAACTGGCTGAGCAAGAGCATCATATGGATTTCCCAGTTAGTCAAGGATGAGGGCTTTGTCTCTTTTCTAACTTCAGAGAGCTTGGAGTTCTTATTTGATAAGGTACTAGATTACTATGGTCCAGATGCCCTGGAACTGCCAGAGGCCCAAGAGTTACTGTGAACCTTGGAAATGCTTCTTAAACTCCCCAGGCCCATGTCCAATATGTATGCTTTATTTATGAAGAGGATCTCCATTGGTTTGGACGTCTTTGTGAAAGTGTGGGAAGTGGAGTTATTGCAGCCCTTACAAAAAACCAATGGCAGAGTAGAATATAAAACGTTAAGCATGCTTCTCTAGATCTCAGACTATGCTTGATACTCAAAAGATTCTATTCAAATTGGACACCACAGAGGTTGTACAAGATGGGGGCCATGTCCTCTGATGTTTGCTGGCACTGTAATAAAAAAGGAACCCTGATGCATATGCTATGGGACTGTTCAACAGCCAGGCAGCTATGGAAAGAGGTGGACAAAAGAGTGAAACAGTGTTTGACTTCAGCAACTAAATCTCAGCTGAAAATTATATCCTAGGTAATGTACCTACTATGCTGAGTTTAGCCCTAGCACAGAGACTTTGGTTCTTGAGGGCCACAATGATTACCCAGCACATGATTTTACAAAAATGGAGGAGCATGTTGTGGTAACTGGAACTGTCTTGAGTTTGCAGTGAAAGAAAAAAAAAATAGTTGATCAACGCAGAGAGCAAATATATGAATTCAAAGAAATTTGGACCCCGTTTCTTGATACACTTGGATAAAGAATGCTGAGGTTGCTCAAATAATGCCAGACTTCCATTCCACCTAACCTCTCTGCTTTTTCCCCTCTCCCTCTTCCCGCCCCCCTCCTTTCCTTTTTTGGTCTATTTGTGCAAGTCTTTTCTTTTTATTGCTATCCCCTCCCTAACACTTACATCTGTGTAATACTGTCAAACTGCAAGATGAGAATACAAAATCAGACAAGTTGTAAAGTTCTATAATTGCAGAATTTTATTTGGTATCCTGTGAAACGTGCAGGACTTAGTAACTTATATAAGCTATGTCATTTATCTTTTCATAAAGAAATCAATAATAATAAATACAATTAACCACAATAATAATACTAGGAGAATCTGTTCTTTAAAGCAGTCTCTACACTAACCTTTTTTAATAAAAATTTCACACTGAAGGTGGTTCTAGTGTAACAAAAGCTCAAGAAAGCTACAGGAATTTTACCATGCCATCTACATCAGTTTAGAGGAATTCTACACGACACTGTGGTAATTGATATCGCCTGGATCTCAGTTACTGCATCTGGAAAATGGGAGTAATTATATTTGTTCTTAGTGGGAGTGGATGTAAGGCTTCTCTAAGTAAGGGTTGTGAAGTGCAGGGAATTAAGGCCAGCAAGTGGAAGAGGTATGAACAGAACTGAATGCCTCCTAGCTCTGATTCCTCTTAGTGAAATGGGCATTAGCCTGATATTCCTCTGACACATTTGGAAATGGATCTTGGCTAGGATGGAATAATTCAGGGAAGTAGAGCTTGCAGTATAGTTAAGGAAATTTTGCAAGCATGCATAGTGCAACCAACTGGTACCTTCACTCTGAATGGTGCTAAAAACAGGGCAATTGTACTGCACATAGTATATAGTTTTCAGAGATTCATAGCTTGATCAAATCAAAGCAATCATCACTTGAACATTCAAAGGTGTTTCCTAGGGAGGGCTATTTCCAGGACAAATTTTAACACTCAGGTCCCATTCATTTCAGAATGAAGACTGTGTACAAAAAAGGTTCCAAAATTTTATGAAGTGGTAAATCACGCACCTCCCCCCAGTCACTTTTGCTCAAGCTTTCCAACATAGCTCACTCTTGGGCAAAGATCAAGGCTGGATTTCAAGGTGAATGTTTCCGAAAGTTATACATCACTGAAAATGGGGTTAGAATAGAAACACTCGTGCAGTCTTAACTATAGGTGGAGCAATGCACTGAATCAACTGCAAGTGCTTGTTAGGGATGGCTTAGCACAACTCACTGTGGAGTGACTCTACCCAGAATAAAGAGGTATAGTTTCTACACATGGAGTATTTGACAGACTTGATACTCAAGTGCTATTTAAAGCTCTAAATTTAAATTAATTTGAATTAAGATGGTATAAGAATAAAAGTTGAAAAATACGTGATCTACTTGTAGTGTAACAGAGAAATTAAAATCTCAGTCATTTGTTGAGATTTGTGAATAAAATCATGTTTCTGCTTGCTGGCTCCAATTTGCCTGCTCGCAATACTTCCCTAGCCACTCACACAGCAAGCCTATGAGAAGACTGTACCCTAATGAAGGAGGGCAAGAGATAAAGCAAAGGCTCTCTCAATTACATCGCCCTCTAGTGCAATACAACTGCATACATGTGCAAAAGGAAAATGCACCTAGTGACAAATAAGTAGTTATTTCCTTCCTGCCCTACCATTAAACGGATTACAGTATCCAGATTAGAGACCAATGGAAGATCTGTCATGAGCATGTCTGGGTGACAAGCTACACTAAATACTATATTGTATGAATCCAGAAAGAAAAGTCATAAGAGTCTATTCAGGACTGAAACATCCATGATATCACTTGCCCTCGTGCAAAGAAAGTGATCCCTGACAGAACCATGAACAGGCAATTCCAGGTAAGAACCACCAATTCTACAGTCTGCAAAATGGTATAACAGAGCCAATCTGCTATGGGCATACAACACTTCAGGTCAGAATCAAAACCTGTTGCATATACAGTGCCATCCTGTTTTGAGAAAGCTATTCCTGCTGTATTTGAAGCAAGCAATAGACTATCCATTTAAACCAGAAATTCATTTCAACTTACAGCATATGACTGTGCTAATGACAATGTCTGGATAACTTCACTGTAGCTCTTAACATGGCTCATCCTTGTGCGCTTTCATTCTGAACTTTTAATTTCCCAAATAACTCTCAACTTTGTACAGCCAGTGACCATTAATACCAGCTCAGAAAGCGATAAAAATACAATTTGTATCCTTTTACAATACTAGTGATTTGGTACCCCAGGTTTGGGTCTCATTAAATGGATCAAGTTAAACCGAGTTAACTAAATGAAGACACTAACTATTCATTTTGCTGTGCTTTATACATGGAAACTTCAAACAGGGGGTGCACAAAACGGCTCCTTTAAAAACATGCATCATGATGTTGGAAAGTATTTCATGAATAAACCAATAAAACCGATCAACAAAATTAGCAAAAACATCCCTTCAAATCCTCTTTTTGTTTAAATTACAGCTACCAATGCCGGGCCATGTGTGACCCTCCCGTACAGCAGATTGGACTGTTTGTAATTTAATATGGGAACATCTCAGCTGTCATAACATCATGATGATTACTAAAAGAATCTGGCATTCGAGACATGCCATATATTTATCGCTACAGATTGTGCATTGTTGCTTCCCCTTTTATGTTGAGTTCAACAGTTGATGCTCTGTTCATAAACATAATCCTCCCCACCCCCACACTTGCTCTCAAACTACATGATAGATTCTTGGCACTTTGAGACTAGCAGCTTTTTAACATTTTCTCAGATCACCTCCTTGCTCTACCAAAAGGCAGTATTTCTTCACAAGTCCACAGTTAAAGAGACAGCCTATTCTAGCCCAAAGTCTAATTTAACTGAAAAGGCACAGTTTGATCAAGGGTGCCTACCATGTGCTTAAGTCCTATAGAAAAAAAAAATTTTAAAGCCACTTTTTGTAGACTGACCCAAGATATACTGCATGTGCTGCTTCAGTTCTTCTGCAGCCTTTTAAGCTACACTTTACTACAGAAAGTGTTAAGAAAAGACAGCAGTTAACTAGCATGTTCCTGGATTCTCTTAATGCTAATGCACAAAGTGGTATTGACTGCTTGGCAAGTCACTACCTCTATGCCTCAGTTTCCCATCCCTACAATGGGGATACAACATAATACTTTTTGTTGGGAGACATCCCACAAACCTTTCAATAGTAAGGGAAGACCACTTGCAGACTACATGTAGGCTCTGAAGTCTACTTGGGGCACACTGAAGTCTGCTGGGCTAGCTCCTCCAAGTTATTGACAGCCAACTTCCGCTAGGCCAGCCTCCTCAACAGGTTTCTTTCTGCAGTCCAGAAGCTCTGCTGGACTGATTCTTCCATCAAATCCTGGGGAATGTATCTGTCAAGATGCATAGTTCTGACTAAATACTAACCTTGAAGGTTTAATGTTTGCAAAGTACTCGCACTTTTTTAGCGAAGAATCTGACAAAATGTAGCTATTTTAGCTTCTGTAATAAAAATACTTTCAGAATGAATGAGTCTGTCACAGAACATTTTCAAGCTTCCAAGAGGATTACAAACAGATGGATTTAGGAAAGTTGATAGTTGTTATTCCCTTTAAAAAGCTACATCAGAATTCTCATTCAGACGAAAACAGATGTCCAACGTGGGCCAAAAAGTGCATAATCTAAAATAAATTGGTCACATCCTTCTTCACTCTCATTGATCAACTGCTTTCATGATATAGACTGCCAAGCGGTAGATCTAATCCTGCATAGATAACCCAAGAATTAAACAAGAGAGAACTGGGAGTACAGAGTTAACCTAATTATAATAGATTGATGCACACTGTAGAAAAGAAGTCCATGCATCCAGAAGTAGTACCAAAACCTTGCAATCTGTTCCAAGAGGTCAGACACCAGCATTAATATGGAAGAGCATGCCAGGGACATGAGTACACTAGGCAATCCAGTCTGTATCAAAAATTCCTTTTGAAGACCCAGTCCACACCATTTGTACCACAGTTCTCTACCTGGTCAGAGACCCACTCTATTAGACATCCAAAGTCACAGTCCTTGCCTCAAAGATCTTACAATGGACAAAACCATGCCCGTAACTTCTATGTTCACAAATTGCTCTTTGGGTGAATGTCCATGGCCAACCACACTCAGAAAACCTGGTAGATTTTAACATCTCGATTTTATTAGAGGACTGAGTCCTGGTCTAAAATACAAGAAACGACCCATTGTCACCCACATACAACCATCATTCTCCCTCAACTGGAATGGAAAACAGTGTCTTGTCTGATGTTAGTTAAGGTTAGTCAAAAATTTCCCATCAGAACAATTGACAGAAAATTGTGTTTCCATTTAAATTAAATTCTTCAGCTGCACCACAATCAAGGACTCTTATGATGCAACACCATCGCCCCTTTCCAAGAAGGAGGAGCATGGTGCATCATGGGAAACATCCAACCAGGGAGCCTGGCCTATGGAAGAAGGCGGCATCTGAACTACAACTCTCAAGAGACATCGTAGTAGCATTACCAAATTGAATGCTTTTGGTTTTTCAGCTGAGATGTCAATGATCGAATTTTTGTTGGGAAAAAAATTAAAGTTTTCTGAAGAAAAGACAATTTTTGTCCCACTCTATTGCTAGTGAAGACAGGACCTAAACAGTTTTCTGCACCATTAAAGGAAGCGTGATCAAGGTCTACACTAGCAGTTAAACTTTTTTTGCACTATTGGTTGAGGGACCTGCTGTGAACAGCCATTATCAGCAACTAATAGTTTCCTGCAATAGATGGGCCCAGAGAGTCTTATACCACTTTTGACGTACAATTTATACAAACAGTTAATATTTTAAAAAAAGTGATTAACTGCTTAGTTACTTCCTGTTCGCTGGTATTGGATATTCTTGTCATATCGCTAGAATATTACTGTACTGAACCCATGTGTCTATTTTTGCAGTAATTTGTATTGCGAAGTTGAATGTGAAAAGCCACTGGCTTGACTGGGGCATTAAACTTAATCCACTTTTAAAGATTTAATTCTGGAACAGAGAAATTAAGTTATGTGCTGCCCCTGTTCCTCTCATTGCCTATTACTTTACACTGGATTCATAAGAGGGCACTAGCAGTATTTACTTATCAGTGAGTTGTATATTATCGCAAGTGCCTAGTCACAGAGATGGCACATTCATCAGCTCATTACACAGGAAGCTGTAAACAACTGGGTTGACAGCAAATCTCATGCTGTGCTAAGAGGAGGTGCAGAAGGAGGAAGCATTGGCCAGACTATTCTTTTAACTAGTCCTGGGTGCCTCCTGAATATCTATCAGTAATAGACAAATAAAAAAGAGTTAAACCCAGGTCTCAAAGCCTAAATGTTGCCTGTTGGTGAGGGTGCGAGTAAGAGAAAGGGGAAAGCTATCTAAAATCCTGCCAAATTCATACTGAAGCTTTCTTCTGTTTTGCATTAAAAAGATACTTCAGAGACTGAAAGCTTATGCTCAAATAAATTTGTTAGTCTCTAAGGTGCCACAAGTACTCCTGTTCTTTTATTGAAAGAAACAAGGACATCTTTAGAAAAATAAAATCTTAAATGTAGTGTTCTCTCACAAAATGTAGATGTGACAAGCAAGAAGGAAATAGTAGGAAACTGGCTCTCCTTAAGCCTTTGTATACATATAAACAGGCTGGTGTGTCTTTGTGGCTAACTCTTGCTAAAGTCACAGGGAGCAGGAACATCAGGAACACGTACAAACATCACATTTCTTTATAAGCCAAAGAATTTGTGGGCTTCAGCAAAACGTGTTCTAAAAGGGATGTTTATAATGGACTTGCATGGAGACAGTTCAGTAGCTTTTGTGACATAGGAGCAATGAGTGTGAACTATATTTACCATCTGCCTTGTGCAGGCCCAATTTTCCTATACTGGAGGCCAATGTCAAAGCAAACTACTTATTTGGATTTCAAATTGCGAAACATCAAAGCAAAGCCATGGTGCTTGCTTATATTACAAACAGATGACTGAGAAGATAAAACCTTTTCTTCATTCTTAAATCAGACAGTACTGTGAGTAACTTATTGGTATCTTGGTTTCACCAGCAGGCATTGCTGACAAACATGGCTGTTGCTACACACATACAAAAGCTGATAGAATGGCAAATTAAGGCATGTATGTACTGTAAGATGCATTAAAATATTTAAGAAATGTTCTCCGATACTAGAGAGGGCCTATCACCTTCAGACTGAAACTGGCATAAAGACAGTAAGGCCTGGTCGACACTAACCCCCCACTTCGAACTAAGGTACCAAATTCAGCTACGTTAATAACGTAGCTGAATTCGAAGTACCTTAGTCTGAACTTACCGCGGGTCCAGACATAGCAGGCAGGCTCCCCCGTCGATGCCGCGTACTCCTCTCGCCGAGCTGGAGTACTGGCGTCGACGGCGAGCACTTCCGGGATCGATCCCAGAAGATCGATTGCCTGCTGCCGAACCAGGAAGTAAGTGTAGACCTGCCCTAAGTCAGCCCCTATAAATTTTAAGGGAGCTGCAGGCTGTCTGCAGTTTCTACAACAGCATCCTGGGGGGAGAGGGGGGGAAGAAGTGGGGGGGAGAGGGGGGGAAGAAGTGGGGGGCAGATGTTTAAAACAGGTTAAAATCAATATCAAATGTAAGTGATGAAAAGTGCTAGAATGGCAGTCCTGAAGACTGCATGAATACCCTTTTTCTCCCACAAAGAATGGGTACAGTAGCAGTGTACGCTTCCTCTACATGCGGTCCTCTGCAGAGAGAGAAAGAGGACCCACTGTGGTCAATACTTTGTGTGATGGGGATAACTGCCCACAAGAAAAAAGTGGGCTCAGACCCATCAAACAATTTCACGTCATTGAACAGCCAGATGTCAGTAACAAGTGAAGTAGAAGATTTGGAAAAGGAAAGGCATCAAGCCATTCACAGACCCTACAGAGGTTAAACACTTTTTAAAAATCCATATCAGTATAGATTGTTATTGATCACATTCAGTACCCAGTCACTAGAATATTTTGGGTACCTTCTGGCCAGTTACCAACAACCCTGCAGTTCTAAGAGGATATGGCCCAGGTTACTAAAATACTGTTCATATTGTATAACAAACTGACCTAATTCATAACTAATACCCTCCTACCGTTCCATATGGGATCTTTGAGCACAGACTGCCAGTTGGACCAAAAATTACATGGTATGAAGAGAAACCATATGGACAATGATAAAACCACTAGTCAATGTTGCAAGCCAATACTTCACAGGATGTGGGTAGTACCTTACCCTGACCTCACTAAAACAACTGTTCCATGCTATTTGGTAATCAGACCTTGATATGTAGCAAGTTCTCACTCTCATATTTACAGATTTCATTTAAAGATTGTGTACACATCAGTTCCATCTACATACACATCATCAAGACTAGGAGAAACTCCAAGTGGGTTGAAAAAACTGTTGGATACAGCAATTTAACCCCCAAGGACTAAGGCACCTTTTCACTGAAAATTTTAAGTGGATGTGCAGTGTTACATTAAGACTCCAACAAAGAGAAACAAAACTTATGCATGGCTTGATTTGGCTTTTAAGTATTCAGCTGAGAATGTGCTGTGTGTTACAGGGACCAAGTTTGTGGCACAGGACCCTTAGCAGCAGAGTCTGCTGCTATTCACAATCTTTTCATCACATCTCAAGCAATTTACAGTGCAAGTGCTATTTAAGAGCTAGGTATTTGGCACAGTTTTGTTCGAACTTCATGATAAGGACAACAACAAGACAACTTCTGGCTAGAAGTATGGCAGCATCAACTGTGGCAAGAGTCTTAATATAATGATCAGAAACAGTTCTGGAGAGATGCTGAGAGCAGCTAGAACAGACTGACGGACAAGAAACAGGGATGAAGAAGCCTTCAGTTTTTTTTTTTAAAGGAGGTAGAAAGTGGCAAATAAGGCTGCAGGGAAGGGATGGGAGTAGAACTCAAGATGCCTTTGCTCCTTGTAGCAGGAGCGAGAGTAGCTGCTGAAGACGCTGTAGAACATAAGACTGTTGAGTTATTGTTTTGGATGAGTGGGAAAAGATGAGAATTAAAGCCAAAACACAAGATCTGGAAGCTCAGTCTGAAGTATCCAAACTGAGCTGGCCACAGGTTCCTGACTGGGAACAGATTCAGTGCATATTGTTTTGATATTTTTTTGTACACAGATGATTTGGATCAAGATGTGAAACAAAAGCACATGAATTCACCCAGTTAAGTAATTTTGAGATGAGACAAATGGCTATTTAATTAAAGATGTTGAATTGCATAAAGAGAATTTTCCTTGTAGGAAAGTATGTTCCCTAAAAAAGAAGGTAAACAGAGCTCGCTGTTTCTTCCTTTCCCCAAAGGAATGAACCCAATGTTCTGTTTATGCATTGCACTAAGAAACACAGAACGTTGCTTAAACAGATGACATCTGTTCAAAAGTGATACCGCAGGAAATGCATCCCAATAGCCTGCTTCAAATGAGAACAAGGGTATACTGGTTGAAACTATAGAAAAGAACAGAATTATCAGATACATTGGGGAAGAGCCAACACTGCTTTTGTAAAGGGAAATCATGCCTCACCAATATATTAGAATTCTTTGAATGGTGTCAAACATGTGGACAAATGTGATCCAGTTGATGTAGTGTACCTGGACTTCAGAAAGCTTTTGACAAGGTTCCTCACCAAAGGCTCGTAAGCAAAGTATGCAGTCATGGGATGAGAGGGAAGGTCCTCTCACGGATTGGTAACTGGTTAAAAAATAGGAAACGAAGTGTAGGAATTTACCAGTTTTCACAGTGGAGAAAGGTAAATTAGCAGGGTCCCCCAAGGATCTGTACTGGGACCAGTGCTGTTCAACATTCATAAATGATGTGGAAAAGGGAGTAAACAGTGAGATGGCAAAGTTTGCAGAGGATATAAAATTACTCAAGACAGTTAAGTCCAAAGCAGACTGCAAAGAGTTACAAACTGGGTGACTGGGCAACAAAACGGCAGATGAAATTCAAGGTTGATGAATGCAAATTAATGCACATTGGAAAACAATCCCAACAGTACATACAAAATGATGGGGTCTAAATTAGCTGTTACCTCTAAAAAAGATCTTGGAGTCATTGTGGATAGTTCTCTGAAAACATCTGCTCAATGTGCAGCGGTAATTAAAAAAAGCTTACAGGATGTTAGGAACCATTAGGAAAGGGATAGATAAGACAAAATTTAATGTAATATGCCCACACCTCGAATACTGTGTGCAGTTCTAGTCACCCCATCTCAAAAAGACATTAGAATAGGAAAAAATATAGAGAAGGGCAACAAAAATTATTAGAGGTATAGAACAGCTTCCATATGAAGAGAGATTAAAAAGACTGGGATTGTTCAGCTTGGAAAAGAGATAACTGAGGGGCGATATGACAGACGTCTATAAAATCATGAATGGTGTGGAGACCGTGAGTAAGGAAGTGCTATTTAGCCCCTCATATAATACACAAACCAGGGGTGTCTCAATGAAATTAATAGGTAGCAGGTTTAAAACAAACAAAAGGAAGTACTTCACACAAAGCACAGTCAATCTGTGAAACTCATTGACAGGGGATGTTGTGAAGGGCAAAACTATAACTGAGTTAAAAAGAAATTAGATAAGTTCATGGAGGATAGGATCCGTCAATGTCTATTAACCAAGATGGTCAGGGATGCAACCCCATGCTCTGAGTGTCCTAAACCTCTGACTACCAGAAGGTGAGATTGGATGACAGGATGGATCACTCAATCAATTGTCTTTCTGTTTGCTTCCTCTGAACTATCTGGCATCAGCCAGTGCCAGAAGACAGGATACTGTGCTAGACGGACCATCGATTTGACCCAGTTTGGCCATTTTTAATATTATGTTCTTGAGGAGAGACAACTCAAAGAATTCTATTAGCATCTGTATTACAGAGTGGGCAGTGGGCAGAAAGAAAGGACACGAACTGCTGTGCTGACTGATTTTATTTGTGGGGCAGGATAGCTGGATTTTCTTCAAGGATACTAGGGAAACAGTGACGGTGAAGGCTAACTGTTCTGCTGGGCATATACCAATGTAAGACAATATGCCTTTTAAAAGATTAAACGACCAGGACCTGGATAAGGAATGTGTGTTTAGAAAATGGACACAGCAAAGGCCTTCAGGAGGCCGTGTGACGGAACGAATACAGAAACTCTAAAAGAATCTCTGCAAGCCATGCAAGAGCAGCTGGATGTACTGGATAAAATAATTAGCAGTGAAAAAGTTAGTTTCCTGATCAACTTTTTATGCTTCAGTTGCAACTGTAACACTAGGAAAAACCCAGGAAAGTTAAAGATAAAAGACTTGACTGTTTGAAAGTATGGAACTAAGATAAATGCACATCCATCACCCTTGCAATAATACATTCTCCAACAGAAACAGACACGGTTACTGGAATGTCTAATATTAATTACCATCTAAGACATAGTTAACAAGGAACATCGTATTTCAGTTTGAGTTATAGAAACCGTAAAAGACAACACTAGTTTTGACAAAGAATATACATACACAGTAACTAACTATTTTAAACTACATAAACAATACCCTTCAAGGTCTATAATACACAATACCACAAAAACTACACTTGCATCATTCATAATCTTATAAGAGTTGACTTTCTTTAACACAACTACACAAAACATTACACAAATCAAAGTAAGGGGTCAAAGTTAAGGTTATGACTGGAATATTTAATGCTGATTTTCATAACATTATAGCTAAGCTTGTGCAAGAGAATGTATAAACAGCAAGTGTATTCAAATCTTTATGTATGTTATTTCTGTATTTTTTAAGGTTAGGGTTTTGACAACTGGAATTTTTCTAATGCTTAGCTTACTTACTGTAGCAGCCTTAACTTTATTAACCAAGTTTTCTGACCGGGAATTTCCTTCATATTTCTAGAGAAGGAATAATTTGAGCATAAATTAGGCTCCTGTATGACTGGCAAGATCTCCAGACACCTGTTAATGTTGAGCAGCAGCACACAAAACTGTTTATGAGTTCGAGTTCTCCCCTCCCTCCAGGTTCTCAGCTGCAGTTTTGTCTACACTCCCTCTCAGCAGGCCCCGTCCAAGTGATGGTCCTAGTCTGTAATGGGACGGAGCGTGGTAGCTCACCAGCTCCAGTCCTTGTGAGCTGTGGAACAAGCACCAGAAATTTGATTTCAGCTGGAAGAGTCAGTGGCAAGTGAGAAAGAACACTGGACATTATTCAGCTTTTGAATTTATTTAGCTATTTGGGGCACATCTTTACAGTATAAGGTGATTAAAACTTTACACTATATGCCAAATTATTTTCAGCACAAAGATTTAGACAAATAACCCTAATTGTGATGAAATAAATACAACCCATAAGTTATTATGAATTTCTTAAGACGAATTGTCCTGGCCCCCCTCTCACTCACAAGCTGGCATAGGCCTCCCATCTTGGGTTACCATACGTCCTCTTTTTCCCTGGACACGTGCGGCTTTTCGGCACTCAAATCCCCGTCCGGGGGGAATTGCCAAAAAGCCGAACATGTCCGGGAAAATGGCGGCTCTGCTCCTCCCCTGACTCTTCAGCTCTGTTTAAGAGCCGAGCTGCCCGAGCGCTATGGGCTTCAGGCAGCCCCCTTGCCTCCGGACCCTGCGCCCCCGGCCGGGCACTTCCCCTCCCAGGCTCCAGCGGCGCAGGGTCGGAGGCATGGGGACTGCCCGAAGCCGGTAGCACTCGGGCAGCCCGGCTCTTAAACAGAGCCGAAGAGTCAGGGGAGGAGCAGAGCCTCCAGTCGCGGCGGCTCTGCTCCTCCCCGACTCTTCGGCTCTGTTTAAGAGCCGAGCGCTATGGGCTTTGGGCAGCCCCCATACCTCCGGACCCTGCGCTGCCAGAGCCCGGGAGGGGAAGTGCCCGGCCGGGGGCGCAGGGTCCGGAGGCAAGGGGGCTGCCCGAAGCCGGTAGCGCTCAGGCAGCTCGGCTCTTAAACAGAGCCGAAGAGTCAGGGGAGGAGCAGAGCCTCCAGCCGCGGCGGCTCTGCTCCTTCCCGACTCTTTGGCTCTGTTTAAGAGCCGAGCACTACGGGCTTTGGGCAGCCCCCATGCCTACGGACCCTGCGCCGCCGGAGCCCGGGAGGGGAAGTGCCCGGCTGGGGGCGCAGGGTCCGGAGGCAAGGGGGCTGCCCGAAACCCAAGCACTACCGGCTTCACGGTTTGCCGGGCAGCCTCCAGACCCTGCGCCCCCGGCTGGGCGCTTCCCCTCCCGGGCTCCAGCTGCGCTGGGGAAGTGCCGGCCGGGGGCGCAGGGTCTGGGGGCTGCCCGGCAAACCGTGAAGCCAGTAGCGCTCAGGCAGCCCTTTCCACGTGGCTGGGAGTGGGAGGGAGGAGGGGGTGGAGTTGGGGCGGGGGTGGGGAAATGGGTGGGGCCAGGGCCCGTGGAGGGTCCTCTTTTTTTATTTGCTAGATATGGTAACCCTACTCCCATCAAAACATGTGAGGTCACAGGTACACATTGCTTCCCAGCTGCTATAGTTCATGTATTGCTTGTAAGCATCTCAGACTGACACTGAGCTTGGGAATACCTCAGACTGCTTCTGCTGAGCTTAGTGCTGTAACTGTTGTGGGTCTGAGAAGCATCCCACAGATGGGAGGAAGAGAAAGAACTGAAGGAAGAGTTCTAACTGTCCAAATGCATGCATATTTCTGTGCTGAAGTGTAATGTCTGTAGAATTCAACTCACAAAAACTGTTCCCTTCACAAACAAGCTGCCAAGGAAAGTTTTCCACACTGGAGTACTGTATTTGAAACTCTTCCATGCTGGCTTCAGTGACAGCAATAGACACATGACTATGAATGCGATTAATTTTTTTCTATGATTCTTTAATAACTATCCTGTGCATGAAGGTCTCTCCACAGCTACTCGCATGCCAGTGTGGAAATTTTTGTAAATGAGAGAGGGCCAAGAAATACTAGAGAGTTTTCAACTGGGCAAAAGAGCTAATTTTTGACAAGTTGTATCTTCAAAACTACTTCATGAAATTACTTTAGATTGAAAGGGGGGGGGGGTTTGGAAGGAGGACATTGTGCTCCATTCTAAGAGGAATAATATTTTGAGGCAACTTTTTTCCTGTCTTGCCTTTGGTAGGGTGAGGTTTGTGAGAATGTCAAGCTCAGAATGGAGCCCTGGTTGCAACCTTAACTATGGACAGACTACTGTCAATTTATAACACTGACAAACTCTCATTAAGCTTAGAGAATTTACATCTCAAAATTAGCATGCCATGATATCTGCAGAGACTGAAATGTATCAAGTCTGGTCACATACAGAACACTCACTTACCCTACTGTAACTGTGTCACTGAGATGTAGTCAGCATATGTGTGCATGAGTCTCATGCAAGCAAGACAGGAATATTTTGAATAGTAGTGTCCATTGAGGCCATTCCTGCACCCTATTCTTTCTTGTGCTCCCGTGCGAGAGCACAGTGGAGTGGCCACAGCCCTTCCTCAGTTCCCTTGCAAGCCAAAGCCTGTGTTACTGAGGGACTCAAAGTCAGGGATGTTGGGCCAGTCAGGGGATTCACATGGAGAACATCTCAAAGATTATCACAGTTACTGTAGAGTAATAGTTCTCTTTTCAATTGCATGTCAGTATGGATCTCATTATGGGTCACTGGAGAGCAGCATTCCCTCAGGATGGTGGGAGCAAGGAGTTTCAACTGTACAAGCTGAACAGGACTGTAGCATTCCTCTCCCAGAGTTGGGATCTGACCTAGCACCAAAAGCCAAGATGTGACAAATACGACAATCTCCTGGATAAACCTGACCAAAGTAGGTTTAAATACCTTTGGGGGCTATGGTATTAAAAATGCAATGGTCCATGTATTATTGTAGAATTGTGTGTAACCTACTTTAGGAGATGACTAAAGTAAATGTTGGGAAGAGTTAGGAACTTCAAAGGACTTTTCAAAACCACGTGAACTTTTAAAATTAAATGGGTTTCCCAGGAAGTCTCTAGGAAGGGGTATGCCAACATAACCCCTCCAGTTAGTCAAGAACTCAGCCACATGAAACTTTACACTGGGGAACAGACTCCTTGTCTGGCTGGTTACCTAGTCACAGTCTCTTCAATGACCCCAAACTGGATAAAGGGCTCACTCAGATTCAGGAGGCTTCTTGTTCTGAAGAAAGGGTGTTATGAACTTGAAACCACAGGGAAACCCCTGGGTGGGATTTGAAGGACTGCTCACCTGCCAAAGCCCATGGTGGAATCTTGGTGATCTCTGGTAAGCTTATTAGCATGTGTGTAGGTTCTTTTACTGCTTCTCTGTATTGCTTTTACCTTAAGAATAAAACATTCTTGCTTAGAAACAGCTGTTGGTAGATTAACTGTGGTAATTAACTGTTAGCCGTCTCTGAAGAGAAGGCAAAATAAGGCTGCTTAAATAGCATGCCTTTTTCTGGGGCAGTGTAGTGAGGGAACTGTTCAGCCTTGAAATATCCTGATCATAAGGGAGGGAGAAGCCTAGAGTGGGTGCCCTTGCGGGACCATAAAGGGGGAATACAAGTGCAGTTGCCCTGAACTGTGACACAATGCATAGTGTAACAGCGGTCAGTGGGTTAACTCCATGTTGCTGCCTTACAAATTAAGGAACAGCCTTTTGAAAAACTTCATTACTAGGGTGAGAAAGACTGAGCATGACCACACACTCAGATAGCAAGCTGAGATTGCGGCAGGACTGCCACATGGGTCAATGCTAAAGATTGGAACTTTTTGCTCCAGAGAGGGTTTGAGTGCAGAATCATTGCTAGACACCGTCCTCCTGCAGGAGAACAGAAGCCTGCTTTATGTCTTTCCACTGAATCCCAGGATCAAGAGCCATGATCATTCTCATAGCTCCAAGGCCAAGACAGTTCTGACTGACAGACTTATTACAGATAGTCATTCAGCTGCCGATCCAGTTCTCAGACACCTGGACCTGATCTCACAGATACTCCATCGAGAGCCAAAGTGTCTGCACCAGACATGTGGCTGCTGGCTTGTTGTGTACCATGGACAGGGATGGCTCCTTACAGGTCCAGGAAATCCTGGTACAGAGCAGGAAGATGTCTACCATGAAAATGTATTCTACAAAGGTTCTCTATCTGGGCAGCCATGTACAGTCTAGACCCTATCCAGGCCTTGATACCACAGACTACTTACTGCACTTAAAACAGATCACATTTCATTCATCTACAGTGGGATCCACACCAGCATACTCTAAGCAGTAGAAATATTTTCTTTGTACCCACAAGGGATCAAATAATCTTAAGTACCAGTCTTTAAAAACTGATGAGATTGAAGAAGTGCTCATGTTAGGCACTGTCTCAGTCAGACCTCTGAATACTTTCTCCTGGCATATTTGACCACAGGCATTATTGTCTTGGTAGAACACCACACGGGAGACATAGTTCAGAGACTTCTGTAATACCCAACATTATTTCTTGGGCTCAAGGTCAAATTTCTTACCTATAATGCCTGGGATTGGTGGACCCCTTTGCCTCAGATTTTTCCCAACCAAATCAAGGCCTTGGCTACACTTAAGGTTGGTGGCATATGTAGGTTGCTTAGGGATGTGGGAAAAAAAAAAAAATCAAATCACATCCCAACCAACAGAGCTATGCTGACAAAAGCCCTAGTGTAGATGCTGGTATACCAGCAAGACTTAACTTGCCAGCATAATTTAGGCCTTGGTCTGCACTTCAAAATTAGATCAACGTAGCTATGTCAATCAGGACTGTGAAAAATTCACATCCTGACTGCTATAGTTAGGTTGACCTAACCCCCACTGTAGATGCAGCTAACGGAAGAATTTTTCTGTCAACCTTGCTCTCGCCTCAAAGGGGTGGATTAACTACATCAACAAAAAACAATTCCATCAATTTAGGAGTGTCTACACTACAAGCACTGCAGCTATGCCACGGTAATGTAGATATAGCCTTATTTCATTCGGGGAGCTGGGATAAACTATGATGGCAAAAGCACTTTTACTTGCATACGTTACATCCCCACTAGGAGGATTAGCCAGTATAGCTATACCAGCAAATCCCTTCTAGTCAGACAGTTAGTATTACAAATAGGAATGAGATGGTAAGGGCAAGAGAAACAGATGGGAGGAAGAGAAAGAACTGAAGGAAGAGTTTTAACTGTCCAAATGCATGCATATTTCTGTGCTGAAGTGTAATGTCTGTAGGATTCAACTATTTTAACTTTGTGTTCTACAGGCACTACCTTTATGATAGTTAAAAAAAAAAATTAAGATATATTGGCAAGATTAGAAAACTGCTTGGTTCTGTTAACAGTGTATTTTTCCAATGAGGAATGGCACTTATGCACAAGGTCACATACTAAATATTACAGCTTTAAAAGACAGAAAAAGTAGCTGCTGTGCATGCTTAAAAAAGCTCTCTGCTTCCCCCAAGCACACGCATGATTTAAGGAACAGTGTTTTCTTTTAAAAAAAATGTCTTTAAACATTCGGGTTCCAGTCATGAGAGATTTTCAGCCTTGTCCACACTGGGGAGTTTCACACAGGTGTAGCTGTACCAATGTAAAGAGTGACTTGCACCAGGGTGGTTTACACTAGTGCCTGTCACCGTTTACATTAGTTTTGTCAGAACAAGTACAAAAACCTTAGTGCAAAGGTTGGTATTTGGTCACATGGAGCTGGCTTTCCTTGTTTCCAGCTGCCAACGGCAGCTAGAACTACTATTTAGATTGTAAGCACTCTGAGGCCAGGAGCACCCTTTACTATGTGCCCGTACCATTTAGGAAAGTATTAACTACTTGTATCGCAATAGTGCCTAATACTATTTCTGAGTGTAAATAACTGCTGTAGTTGCCACAGGGATACTGTTTGATGGAGAAAGATCACGTCCATGAGACTATTCATGCCCTACCTCCAATCAACCCATCATGCCAGCCTTTATCACCCACTAATTAAATTGTCTCATCGTTTTCTTGTACTTCCCCATATCTCTGTAACCATCTGTTGCCTCTCTTGTACTTTGATTGTAAACTCTCTGGGGCAGGAACATTCCTTTTGTTCTGTATTTGTACAGCACCTAGCACAAGGGGTCCTGGTCCAGAACAGATTCCTAGCCTCTACGATAATACAAATAAAATTAAATGAGACGTTTGAGGCTCTCTGATCTAGTAACTCTTACTCCAGTGCTTAAGCTAAGAACTCCCAAGTTCCACATTGCCCCACCCCGGCTTAGAACCTCTCTTCTCTGCCATCTTATCTGCTAGCAGCCAGTCATTCCTGTTCAAATGCTTCACCTCACAAACCCCAAATCAAATCAACAGTATTAAAAAAAAAAAAAAAAAAAAATTGGAGCTAGTAAGACGTGCTGTTTCACAACATGAATATTACCTCCCTCCCAAATTTGAGGATTAGTGTTCTAGAAGCACTCTGTGGCTAGAGAGTGCTATACATGTACTATTTATTGAGAGAGAAAAAGGATCTAGTAATTTTATGTGATCTCTAAATTGATGAAGACCGACAAATAAGCCATTTAAACAAAGCTAGTTTAAGATTCAGATTTCCTAGCTGCTGTCCCTGTATGTACATAGGTTTTGTAGCTATGTAGACCTAAGACAACATAGAAATAGCAGGAGTTGCTATGCTATAGGAACAAGGAGAGTGTACACACAGATCTCACCTGAAACCTGAAGTGGTGCATTAGAAAAATTTTAAACAGCTGCTACACAAACACCACATTGTTGATTAAAAGTCCAAAAGGCGAGAGAAACATACTGGAGAGTGCTGACACCCCAACCCAATAAACACAGCATCAAAGAAGAGATAACAATACAAGTTCTGTCAGCATTTGTAAACAAACATTCCTCACAGGACCAAAACTAGAAAGACACCCCCCCCCACCTCCCTAGGTTAAAACGGTTTTCCTGGAGTCGGACCATGCTCCATGGGAGGGAGATAGGGATGCAGCAGCTCGCTGGATTTAAAAGACCCCCTGCTGGAGGCACAAACACAGTGAGTGATGTTTATAGCTGTCAGTCCCCTGGGGAGAAGCAGGAAACTCTTTATGACCCCCAAAGTATTTGTTTCTCCATCAGTTCCCCAGCCCAGCTTGGGATTCTCAAGGGCAGCAACAAAAAATGTTTCACTTTGCTCAAATTAGTTTTGACTGGTCCCTGGGTTCCTAAGGTGATAAATTAACACCTCATTAACAAGTCCATTATTAGGGGAAATTCAAATAAGCTGAATTTAATGCTAATTGAATGTTTTCAAATTCAGCCTGCACAAGGACTTTTTATTCCCCTTTCAACTGCAATAGCAGCCACTGCTTCCGTTTGAACTATATAGAAATTGCCCAAGTCTTGACGTTGCAAACAAGGTACAAATAGAGATTACAAACATGGGGCTGGAAGCCACTTACATTCAGTGCCAAGTATCGCTTTCGGGGCTGCTCCTTTGGTGTAATAATGCAAAGTACAACCTGTGTGTGCACATGTAGGTCTCACCTCTGCTAAGAAAAATTTGCTCTTTTTTAAATTAAAGAGACAGCTATCTTGTAAAAACCTAATGGAGACCAGGCACAGGGTAATTTTATCTTGATTTAGTTAGTCTGAGGCTACTTCTTCACTGCAAAAAAGGGTACAATTTTACAGCGAGATAGTTTACTCAAGATAGCTGTGTCATGTAAACTGCTGATGGAAACAAGGCACTGTGGCTTCTACATTGACGTAGGTAGGTGAGGTCAACTTAAAGTAGGCGGTATAGGGTTGACCTTGACTAGGTACACTGGGATAAAGGCTACCTGTGCCCTGCCTTCATTAGAATTTTAGAGGTCAGACTCCTCAAGTTTGTTTCTGAGTTTCATTTTCCTGTTCTAATGCAACTAGCTCAAGACTGCTGCGTTTGGGCTCAGGAACAGAGGAAGGATTAAATTAAAACTGTTTACACAGATTTCTATTTATGATTGATCTTAAATACAGGGTCTAATATTGGTTGAACTTTCCAGTTAAGATGGCTCTTGAGATGGGACTTGTCCACCACATCAACTTTCGCAATATCTTTATTTTGATCATGAGCTCTTGAAGAGGGAGAGTCTTACTACACATATGTACAGTGCACAGCACAATGGAAACCATCCATAAATTAAATGTCAGGATGCTTCCATAATACAAACGAACTCAGAAAGGAAAATAAGTGGCAGCCTTGAACAAGCTCACCCCACAATCTAAGCTCCACCCAAAGCATGATGCCATTTAGATTATATCGATCTTCAGAGTATCATCTGCATGCTTTGAACAGCAATGAAATAGTTACCAGTGTTGACTTTAACTGTGCAATCTAAGCATACCAGTGTAACACCCACTGAGATGTAAGGGACCAGTTGACACTCTGAGGGTTACTACTGTACCAATTTACTCTTGGTTCATATTCAAGACATTCCTCACAATCACCAGGGAAGAAACTTGGTTCTTTTTTGAAAAAAGACTAACCTAACATTCTGCTCAATGACAGGGCAGACAACAGAAGAAGGTTTAGTTCACCCAACTGTCCTGATTCAACCCCTCCTTAACACTGTCCACAAAAGTGATCACACTTCTGTGAAATAAGAAGGGGCTGAGTGAGATTTGCTCCCCGCATGCCTCAAGTCAGTCCTGCTTACTGACAACCACTCCCTTCACTCCTGTCAGCCCTGTGAAGACAACACTGCTGGGGTAAACAAGCTGAATTCTACTCTGCCTGCGCATCATCAGCACTAGCCAAATTCCAAATGCCCTTTCTATATTGCTGGCTCTTATGCAAGAGGCAGAACGGACCCAGCTGGATTCTCAGATCCCGGAGTAAATTTGTAGCACCGACAAACTTTTGACTCTGAAACTGAGCCAACTGGTTCTGCAAAAGTTACAGAGGGTAAATACTTATTAATTTATTAGATTATCATCATGGACAACAAAAGAGCACCCATTCAATACTCTGGTAGCCCTTGACAATAACAAACACCCTAAACCGACCCATCAAATCCCTAGATCAATTCAAAGAACCCAGACACAGCATAAACAAGAATTAACCAGTCCCACACAATCCCCAGTCCCATATGACTATGATCCATCCCCAGTCCCATATCATGACAGTCCATCCCTACTCAATCCCCATCTCATTGTGGCTGAGTGGGAGGATCTTTAAGGGTCCATCCTTCTGAATGGCGCTACTGCTGCCAGTAGTCAGACCAGGAGCCCAGAGTTAATGCTTATCCCAAATCCCTCTCCTCACCCTTAGTACAGAACTCACCATGTTAATTTTCAACCCTAACCTAGTCTTTGAAAAGAAAGCATTTACTATTTCTGAGCACAGAGCACAGGAAAGAGCAACAGCCATCAAATCTAGAGAGGGCATCACCAAGTCAAGCAGATGCATCCGAGTTCGGAACTACTGAAGCATGCCCACTGGGAGGAAACCAAATCCTGAAGTGACCATCTTACTGATTTCTCTTCTTGACTCTCCACTCTCACTTGACTGAATAAAAGAAAAATATCAGCAGTTAAATAGCAACAGTCAGAGCTTTTGCAAAGATTTTTAAAAATTTACTATTAAAAGTTTGTTTTGTTTTGTTTTTAAAGAGGGGCAGGGTGTCTCTCTGGGATTTCCATTTCTAGTAATATTTTGTATCTATATATGACAAGTATTTGGGCAGACTTGCTTCATGCCCATTTAATACACATTCTCAGTTTGTAAACTAGCTCTCTTGCTAACGGAAATTCTCGCTGGTTTTCCCTATACTTTGATTCTATCACCATTCAGTTGAGATCTGTTTGTAAAGCTCTTCACTGCAGAATCACAAGATCCAGGAATTGCCTGCTCCGTCATCCAGCTTAGCATGAATATTACACAGGCCCTTCACTACACCATTGCCATGAATATCTTTTGTATCCTGTATTTGCAACTTTAAAAGGACAGAACCTCAATTTCCTCCCACAAAGCCTTTTCTATTTCCTAAATATCTTTGAGAAGATGTTTTCCCTTAATATCTACCTTAAACTTCTCCTCCCATAGCTTCATTTCACTGCTCTTTGCTAGGTTCTTTATGGTTACGATCTAGGCAGTCATTCACAACTAGTTTCAGCAGACTTGAATTTAACAAGGCTCAGTGAATTATTTCATATATTGGAGCCTCATATTATCTGGAAAAACAAAGATTCACACATTGTTCAGCCCCAAAGATTGCAAAAATCACAATTTGTACCAGACTTCATTTATAGGGACCATTTCACATTACACAGAAAGGCAGGCTCTTACGAGTTGTGAATTCAACAGACATTCTATGCTAATGACACTGAATGTTATTAATCCTCTGTTTTAGAATACTAACATTCAGTGGAGACTGCAAGAGCAATGGAAAAAGGTAGTGCACACAGCTATCCTGCAGGAATCTAGCCAGGATTAGCCTCCTTACTATTGCAAAGATGCCACTGGATGCTTAAGGGCCAAGGGTCTGTTTTATGTCTAATCTGAAGGACACTTCTGGTAGCACAATGCCCTCTAGCACAGGCACTGGAATACTTACTGACTCAGGGTGAAGAGAGTCCCTAGCACCACACTACAGCACTAGGGTCAGTAACGAAGGAAGAGCACCTCTAATGAGTTATCCACACCACTTTCTACAGTACCTAGGTTTTTCTGCAAGCTGCCACATCCAATTAGTGAGCATTCACAACACTGCTGAGCACCAGGATCAGACACTATCAGAGTCCACATGAAAGCTAACCAAGTGGATTGCTTTACTGATTAACATGAGCAAACTGAGAATCCTTAATCTACATGTCAAATTTTTTTTTGGTGGGACAAGGCAGCTTGCGACAGCTGGACAATTTTTACTATAGAAACTATCCCACAACACACCCTCCAATCACTTTCAAAATCTCCCCTCCTGGATTTCACAACTACACCTCTACCCAGATATAACATGACCCGATATAACACGAATTCGGATAGAACGCGGTAAAGCAGTGCTCCGGGGGGACGGGGCTGCACACTCCAGCGGATCAAAGCAAGTTCGATATAGCGCGGTTTCACCTATAATCTGGTAAGATTTTTTGGCTCCCGAGGACAGCATTCTGTCGGGGTAGAGGTGTACTTGTTCCACCCTATCTCTATTCACTCCTGTAAGGCTGGCCTCCTTCCAGTCCTCTGAAGTTAGCAGTCCTTTCATTTGTGCAGCAACAATTTGTCAGCCTTGCAAAGTTTGTCACCCTAGGCACATTGTCTACTCTCCCATTCCTACCATGGTGATGAAGGATGACAAAAGCTAGAGGTTTATACTGAAAATTCTACTTGTCCAGGGCAATAATTTTTAACTCACCTCCCCTGAAGCCACTCAACTGCTTCCTCTATGTCCTACCCTAAAGCTTGGCTTCACTAGCCTCAGATCAACACACTATAGAAAGCATTTTGTCATCTTTCATAACCAGGAGGCTCCTTAAAAATATGGGGAAGTTCATGTTTTACAGAAATTAAATTTCAAATGCAAAAATGTTTAATTTCCTTTATCTGAGGTCTTCAGAACCATGCAGAAAGACACGGCTAGACAGATGTCCGTTTTTCTTTTGGGGAGGGACCCTCAAAGAGGGAGAAAAAGACAGGAGGATGTTGAACTGTTAAAACATGCTTACATCTGCAGCACTCGCCATTTATGCTTCCTCCGATGGGGATTTTGAATTTAGAAACCATCTCATTCCCCCTTCACTTTTTTATAATCATACAGCCGAATACCACAAGAGAATGGATGCCCATACAAGCTGCAGTTAGAAGCTCTGTTCCTAGAAGATGGCATGTCCCACATATTTCAGATGTTCCCTTCTTAGTTCCTGTTACTTTTGTGGAAACATTCAAAGGCTCCAGAAAGCAAACTCGTATGATCCATTTCAAGACTACAAGACTGTTGCTTTAGTTACAAGTAAAGTAAATAGAAGTGGTGGACTCTCAGGTTTGCAGGATAGGGACCCAAGACTGCATTGCTACAGAGAAGGACTTTGAGGAGCACCTACTAAGAGCAGCAATAGAAATGGCAGCAGCTGCCCAAGGACAGAAACATGGCTCAGCCATCACTTAGACCAGGCTTTCTCTCTCTGAGGCCCCCCTCGACATGCTATAAAAACTCCAGGGCCCAGCCCAGGGAGGGGGGCACGCCCTCGGGGGAGGGGCCTTGGGCATAGGTGCAGTTTGACTTCTGTTTTGGGGGATGGGAAAGGGCCAGCAAGGCTCAAGCTACCTCTGCATGGTGGGGTCCAGGGAGGGAGTGCCACCTCCACCCCCTGACTCACCTCAGCAGGCCACCCAGCCTGTGAGGGGGAGGGGAAGAGGGGAAAACCAAAACCAAAAATTATAACTCAAAGGTGGGGGGCTTAGCTCAAAAAGTCTGAAAACAGCTTAGGGTGCAGGGAGGGGGGTGGCTAGGGACTGTGCGGGCAGGAGGGGTAGCTCAGGTGCAGGAAGGGGGTTAGCTAGGGCTGTGCACAGGCAGGAGGGTGATTAGGGGCAGTGTGCAGGCAGGGGGGTAGCTCAGGGTGCAGGCAGGGGGGTATTAGGGGCTGTGTGCTGGGAGGGCTCTGCCAACCACAGAGCCAGGTCTCCCCAACCGTATGGCTCTTACCAGTAACCTCTGCTAGTGAAGAGATGGTTGGGAGCTGAGGAGCAGCTTCAACCCGGAGAGGAGGGAACGCTGTGGCTGCCTGCTCCATGGCACCAGCCAGAGCAGCAGCTACTCAGCACTGCCCTGCCCACCTCTGGCTTCCCGCCTCTGATCTGGCCTGGGGGCAGGTAGAGGAGATGGGTGGGGGAGGGAGGTGTGGAGCTGCCCCTGGGACTGCTGTGCTCTTGTGCTGCAGTTTGGTGGCGGTGGGGAAAAGGAATGCCCTCCGTGTGCCCAACTCTGCCCATGGGCTCAGGGCTTCTGCCCCACAGGGAGCACCAGGGCTTGGGGATTCAGCCCATGCCGTCTGGCTTCAGTTCCATGCGGGGTGCTAGGGCTCAGGCTCTAGGTTTCAGCCGCAGCCCCCTTGAAAGGGTTCACGGACCCCCATTTGAGAACTGCTGACTTAGACAGCTGGAATGGCCATGTTTTCTAGTCTACCCCTCCAGGACACAGTCACTTCCACTGGCGCATGATGTTTTTAAAGCCATATGGGCTGGTTTGGACAGCACCATGTGGGCACCTATTATGAATGTCAGCAGATAATAGCCAGCACTGACAGATTAGTTTAAACAGACAATGAGAAGTAAAAAGTAAAGCTGCTATCCTAATCTAGGCTGCATATTCATGTGCTGTCACCTAACTAAATCTATTCAGCCTGCATTCGCCTCCTGCTTGAGCTCTGCAAATGGCCATGCTGGTTTCCATGTGTATTTTATCTAGGCTGCCTGCTTACTAACATCCTGTTAGCTAGTGACAGCCTGCTGGAAAGACCTCAAAGGGAACATTTACTCCAACTGCACAACTGACTTTAGATTGTAGTAGCAGCAATATATTGTGTTGCAAGTTTGGAGACCTCTGCCTCCCCCCCGGGCTGATACCTCATGAAATTGAGAAATACTTTTGTGAAGAAAATTCTGCTTCTTTCTTAGCTATCTCCTCCCATTCTATCCAGCAGGGAATAATCCATAAAAATGACAGACTTTATGTTGCTCAGAGCCCAGAGCCAAGAACAAGGAAATCCAACTATCAGTTCCTTCTATGGCTTTGGTGAGGCCATTGCCTGCCTCAGTTTTGCCCATCTGTAAATAAATCTTAATTAGCTGCCTACAGAATGGTCAGAGAATGTTCATATAGCACGATGTATTACTGTTGGTTTCAGAGATGTTCAACAGCACCCCAGTACAGTCCTTAAGCTATCTACCTGTTTCCCTTCCACAGTTCATAGACTCATAGACTTTTAAGGTCAGAAGGGACCAGTATGATCATCTAGTCTGACCTCCCGCATGATGCAGGCCACAAAAGCTGACCCACCCCCTTTCCCTTGACTCAGCTGTTGAAGTCCCCAAATCTTGTGATTTAAGGACTTCAAGTCGCAGAGAATCCTCCAGCTAGCGACCCCCGCCCCATGTTGCGAAGGAAGGCGAAAAACCTCCAGGGCCTCTGCTAATCTACCCTGGAGGAAAATTCCTTCCCGACCCCAAATATGGCGATCAGTAGAACCCCGAGCATGCAGGCAAGATTCTCCAGCCAGACCCTCATTGACCATTGATACTATTTACCTGCGATGGCACGCTGTTGATTGATTGACTAAAATCACGTTATCCCATCAAACCATTCCCTCCATAAACTTATCAAGCTTAATCTTAAAGCCAGAGAGGTCTTTTGCCCCCACTGTTTCCCTCAGAAGGCTGTTCCAAAATTTCACCCCTCTGATGGTTAGAAACCTTCGTCTAATTTCAAGCCTAAACTTCCCCACCGCCACTCATTAGTGCCATTATCCCTGTATCTTACATAATTTTACTTCCCAAACATTGAACATTATTATCCTGTCCTTAGTCCTTGTGTTCCCAGTGATAATCAAAAACAGGACAAGATTCCTTAAATTTAACTGAGCAGCAACTCAGTCTGCACAAAGGAGTTTTAACCAGCTTTCTCCAGGCATTTACTGCAAAGCAGCAGTGACTTAAAAACAATATATAAAGAAATGCTAATTTCGATCTCGAACTATAGAGTGATTGGCAATTGATACTGCACTGAAAATGAATTGAAAAAGGACCATTTCAAGTACTGTAGTAATCATCCCAGCAAGGATCACCCTGATGTAGTCAAATTGAAATTTTTTTTAACAACTTAATGATATTCTTCCAGGAAAGATGAGCCTGCAGTGATCAATTTACCCGAGTGTGGATAAAAAGAAAACTTCAGCTTTCCAGGCCGTCAAATCCAGCACCTTTGAATAGCACTAAAATTCACATTAAAGTCTGCCACAATATGACATTTCTTTGAAACCACATACCAAGCTCTCAAAGGCTTAAAACTTTTCTCTGGCAATACAGAAAAGTTACTAAAAATGCCATTGCTCCTAAAAGCCACCTTCAAAAACTGGTAACGTGTGCTCGTCTTAACCATTTATGTGGAACTTCCAATTAGTTACACATTCTTCAGTCCTCACTTGCTTAAACACAGCAGACATTGGAAGTGACCCAACAGAAGCAGTGCCTGAGGTGATCAGTTTGAAATGTTGGCGAATCATAGAATATTAGGGTTGGAAGGGACCTCAGGAGGTCATCTAGTCCAACCCCCTGCTCAAAGCAGGACCAATCCCCAGACCAACGATCAGCCAAAGTAGCTCTGATAGTGTCACCTTTAGGAAAGGATGCATGACTCATCTCTTTGCCATAGTTGTATCCATCAATAACCGACCGTGTGGTAAATGCCTGTTCTTGGCGAGCTAGAGAGGATTCTAGTGCAGGATACCAGTACTCAAACATGGGCTCCAGCCCAAACCCAAACCATCTACCCTGCTATTTTTAGCCCTGCAGCTCAAGCCCCGGGAACATGAGTCAATTGACCCACACCTCCGAGCCTTGGAACTGCAGGCTTTTCTTTGCAGTGTACCCTTAAAAGCACTCAGATGTGACCACAGGTAACATTGCCTTGGTGACTAGCTACTTTTGCTCCCAGAGCTACCACCACAGCAACAATCAACAGCATTAATTTTACTTTAATATAGTATAAACAAGTTAGATTATTCCCGATTTAAGACAAGGAGAAAAGTTACCTTGAGTTGTGTTCAACATTCTTTTACTACAGGAGTTCTGTCAAGTAAACTAGTCTGATGGCCTTAATGTTACAGTGTTATTTGCAGTGTCATTGTGGCCTTGTTGGTCCCAGGATTTGAGACAGACAGGTGGGTGCAGTAATATATTTTATTGGACTAACTTCTGTTGGTGAAAGACAAGCTTTCAAGCTCATCTTGTCTCTTTCACCAACAGAGGTTGTTCCATTAAAGATATTATCTCACCCACCTTTCTCTCACTGTTACAGAGCAAATACAATTCTTCAGTGCATACTACCACCTTGTGGCCAAAAGCTCAAAATACTATGAATCCAATACATTTGTATTAGTTTTAGAATTAAAAAAAAAAAGGTGTTTGGACTGCAAATGATATGTATTCTGAATGAAATAGTGACACTCATCAACTTTTAAAAAAGGCTGATGCACAATGAGCATGCTATATTATAAAAAAACTGCTAGACCAAGCCTCAAGTTCGTTTCGAAACAAGGTCTCAATTTGGGATGATGCAAATTTTAAATACTGTAGTTAACTGGAAATATTTAGCAGCAAACACTGAAAAACTCAACCACTACACCTTCCTCTGAGTGATCCTAGGATCCTAGCAGATCACTCAGAGTAGGGAGATACGATGTGTTTAAGTTTGCATTTTCTTTTTTTGAGAGACAGAGACAGACAGACACAGGTAAATCAATACAGAAAAGAAAATTCAGTACTGTACAAAATGTCAGTTTGCCTTTTAGGTAATATTAACCTGTCCTACCTTTTGCTGAAATTACCTTGCTAAATTACTAGCAGAACAGCATTAGAAAGTAGGGATGTTACAACTAATTAGTGAATAACTATCTTATTGCTTCAGGAATTAGGTTTAACAAAAATGCATGCTAACATATCTGGCAGCAAGCACAGTTACCAGTGCCACTGTTATAAAAAGGTTCAAGTTCCAGGATTGAAAGCATTTACCAAATAGAAAAGACTTACCAAAAGTTGTGCCATCTTCACCCATAATGCACTTCATGGAGGTGAGGATTTGCTCCATAACAGGTGGTGACAGTGACGTGGCATACACTGCACTATGAGAATGGGTACGGAGGTAGTCAATCAGCTCCTGACAAAATGAACACAGGAGGCTTTCAGATACCACCCTCAGTCAGAGCTTAAAGAAATAGGCTCCAGTGGCACCGTGACCACCCTACAAATGGGTAGCACCACACGTTTCACACACATTCTCCACAAGTCACCTAGAAAAGGCTGGGAAGCTCGTAAAAAGCTGCTTACGCCATTTGTAATTAACACCTACAACTGTAGGGGATGAAACATTCCTGTGCACTATACTTTGTATCCCAAGGCAGGATGATGGTCGATCAAAAAAAAAAAAAAAAAAATTTGCTAACAAACTTAGATTCGTTCTGCCGATGGTCACAGAATTGGGTTTCACAACAAGATGTCTGGAATTATTCAAGCTGTGCACAGGTTGTGTTTAGAGAGCAATCATTCTGTCACGGGAAAATGCAAATCAATCCTCTCATTCTTGTGTGGTGGTGAGTAGGCTCTGCAGATGGCTATGTATCATGTTTGATACAAATCATTGCTAAGCATGTCACTGAACAAGGCATATAAAGGTCACAAGGGATTTCTGCTAAGTGCACTATAGATAAAGGCAGCAGGTGTAACTTAAGAATTAGCAAGAACTTCAGAGAGCCACTCCCTTTCTATTACCCACTCCTCCCTTCTGTACTTGAATATAGCTTTTGCTACAGGATGGAAGCAAGCCATGTGGATGACAAGGGGCACCACACCCTGGAATAGTTACTTATCACTCATTGTATAATAAAACTATTCCACAACCCCCAGAAATGAGAAGCACTACAGTAAAACACCACAGCACATGGTGGGACAAATTCTGGCCTCCGCTATGAAAAAAGCAATAGGACTGCACAATGGTAAACAGGCGCAGAAATTTCTCTCAACATATATTACTCAAGTTCTATTACAACGATGCTGTTTTTGTCCCCTCGTAGCACCAGAGGACTTTAGAGCAGTGATTCTCAACCTGAGGTCCATAGACGCCTGGGGGTCTGCAGACTATATCTAAGGGGTCTGCGAAAGGCTGTCATTCCCATAGAACAGTGGTTTTCAACCTGTGGTTACAGCCCTGCAAATCTGCGGATATCTGCTTTATAGCCATGGACCAATATTTTGAGCATCAGATGCAGATACAAATTTTGTATCAACGCAGGGCCCTTGGAAGTCTGCACACAACATTTAAGATTTCCAAAGGGGTCTGGCACCTCCATTCTACATTTTTTAGGGGTCCACAAACAAAAAAAAGGTTGAGAACCACTGATCTAGAGCAGGGCTTCCCAAGAGGTGTTAGACGTCCCCCGGGAGGGCTATCTGGCATATAGCAGAGAGAGAAAGGACTATGGAAAGAAAAAAGATGCCTGAGAGCAGATGACATAGCATACAGTGTTGCGCCATAGAACTTAATTAGGAGCTAGGAAACCCTTGCCTTCAGAGTTCTCACTGCTAGCTTCATTAACAGGTAGCAATTAAAAAATCCCTACCTTAAAGCACTGAGTAGTTATTAACAGAAGAATTGCACAACCTCTCCTCCCGCAGTCTCAGCAGCTTTAACTTATCACTCCTTCTAGGGAATTAGGAGTTCTTAGGGGAACTTTTTCCTGGATTCAACTCATCCACATTGGACAGAATTCCACATAACTGAACTGCACATCAAAGTTTAGTTCCTAGTGTACCAGGTGAACTCAAGAAACAAGCTAACTCTGAAATTAGCAAGGCCTCTACCAATGTATCCTGGTACAGAACCTGGTAAGGCCCTAACTATCTGCTACCCAAATAATAGTTTCCACTTTTTAATCTTCAGAAGCCCAAATGAACAGCTTGCTTCCTCCCATGTCTCCCCACCACCTCTTTACCTTCTTGCCTCCGATGTATCCTCCAGCAGCTCCAAAGCTCTTGGTGAACGTTCCCATCATAACATCCACATCCTCAGGGTTAAGTCCAAAATACTCCACCACACCCCGGCCAGTGAGACCCAGGGCACCTATACTGTGAGCCTCGTCCAGGTACAGGTATGACTTGTACTTCTTCTTGAGAGCAATCACTTCAGGCAGGCGGACTATGGAACCCTCCATGCTGTAGAAATAAAACAGAGATCAAATCATGTTAGATTCAGCTTTAAGGGGTTTTTATAGTTGGGGTTCTGCCTGGCGATTCTAAACTGGCTTCTGTGACACTATAAGTGTAATATAATATTTCATTGGAAGGTGACAGGGCAAGAAAGAGTTAATTAACTCAGAATGACCTGGGCCATGTCCGAACTTTAGAGACTGGTTAGGAAGATATGTAAATGAATAGAGCTTTGAAATGCAGGGTAGGTGTTTTCTCAGGTCTTGTGATGTAAGCAAACAAATCTTGTCTATTGCTATAGCTTTGATTCAAAGATCAAAAAAGGAATATTAACATTTAGGACTGGGGTCGGCAACCTACGGCACACGTGCCAAACACGGCACGTGAGCCGATTTTGAGTGGCACGCAGCTCCCTGCCATGGTCCTGGCCCCCAGCCCCACTCAGCACCCCCACCCACCACTCTCCCCTGCGGGGGCAGGAGGCAGAAGCTTGGTTCTGCGGCAGCCAAGCTTTCCCCCTCCCACGCTTCTTCCCCCAGCATGGTGCTTTCCTGCCCCTCCTCCTCTCCGTCCCTGTGCCAATCAGCTGATGGCCCTAGCGAGGGTGAGGGGGAAGAGCGGCAGTGTGCACACAGCTCCGTAGAGGAGGCGGAGAGAGGTAGGGATGGAGCCTGGGGGAAGGGGGTGGAATAGGGCATATCCCTTCCAGCCCCCTGCCATGAGCCGCTCAGCACCCCCATGAGCCGAGCACCCCATCCCTCTGCCCTGACCCCCCCAACACACACCCAGCCTTCTGCCCTGCACCCCCACAGCCCCATCCCTCTGCCCTGAACCCCCCCACCCCAACACACACCCAGCCTTCTGTCCTACACCCCCCCACACACACCCCAGCCTTCTGCCCTGCACCCCCCCCCCCCCAGCCCTCTGCCCTGACCCCTGAAACACCCTCCCCCAGGTCTGGGGTCCCAGCCGCAGGCCCTACTCAGCCCACTGCAGGCTTAGGTGAATAGAACCCCAGGCTGGCAGCAAGCTGAGCAGGCTGGTGGCGTAAGATCAGCATTTTAATTTAATTTTAAATGACACTTCTTAAACATTTTGAAAACCTTGTTTACTTTACACAGAATACAATATAGACTTATAGAAAGAGACCTTCTAAAATGTTAAAATGTATTATCGGCACGCGAAACCTTAAATTAGAGTCAATAAATGAAGACTCGGCACACTACTTCTGAAAGGTTGCCTACCCCTGATTTAGGAAGATACTTGAGTGAAATAGTATTATTGTCTATATGTCTCTTTGAATGTTGTGGTAACCTGTATCTGAAGTGTTTAATGGATAAATTACCCTGTGCTAATTGCCAGGATGTTTGGGAGAAGGAGAGTTAAGCCTATTGTTTTCTCAGGCCAAAAGGCTGCTGGAAATGTATAAGAACCCTGGGACATGATCCTGCTTCATCTCAGATCTGCTTTGGGTTTCAAGAGGGGGAAACCTTAAGCCACAAGGATTGAGATCCCCAGTCATTGACTGGAGCCACCCTGAATATGGACATTTGACTATAACCTATGGACTATTTCTAAAAGGACTTCTGGCAACTACAAGCTCACCTCTGCTGTGTATCTGAACCTCAAGAATTGAATTCAAGTCTATGTATATTGATCTTTTAACCAACACACTCTTTTTTCTTTTTTAATAAATTTTAGTTTAGTTAATAAAAATTAACTTTAAGTGTGTATTTTGGGTAAGATCTAAGTGATAATTGGACCTGGGTATGTGGCTGATCCTTTGGGATTGGAAGAACCTTTTCTTTTATATGATGAGATAAGATTTTCAGTAATCATCATCATATCTGACAGGTGTGTCTGGATGGAGGCCTGAGGCTGGGTACTTTAAGGGAACTGCGTTGTTTGGACTTCTGAGTAACCAGTGAGGTACTATAGAAGCTGTTTTGTGCTGGCTTGAAAAATTTAAGTATTGAAATATCCACCAGCCTTTGGGGTTTGTCTGCCCCGTTTTGTTTGCAGTTCACCTTGATTGAGTGACCTTAGCTGGCTCCCACAGACAGCACTGTCACAGCTTCCTACTCTCCTTCTCTTTACTTTCTTTTAGCAGTTACATAACTATCATGGAAGCATTATCTACAGACCATAATACCTCTATGGAAAGATTTCTTTTACAAGTGTTTATGTTTAAAAAACAAGATTTGTTGCATTCAGTGTCCAAATTTCCTTATTCTGAAAGTCAGCATCACAAATTAAACAGATTAAGTTGCAGCAAGAATGACAGAGCAATCCAATGCATTCTGTAATGCGTTTCCATCTACAACAGATACTGCTTCTCTGCCTCACAAACCTCAGTGTCCTATGCTGCTACCAGCTAACTTGACATGGTTGGTCTCCTAAATGACACCAACTGGCCTGAGCCATGCCTTCCAACAGCAGCTCAAGACCACCTGATCCTTAAGTCATGAACCAGGTGCAAGGACAACTGATCTCCCATTTATATCTCTTACACAACCTCAGAGAAGTCATGAGATCTGCACATATTGCCATCTATTCCCATTAACATGATCAATAACAGACCACTAGAGAAGGGAATTGGACTAGAGGGTAATAAACACAGTCTAAAACCTCAGCTCTAGAGCTTAGCAAGTTTGATGTAAATAATTTGTTTACATTAGTTAGCATTTGTGCTGTATTTAGGAGATGGGAAGCTTTCCATCAGTACCAGCTGTTATTTTATTACAGTAGGCTACGTGGGCTGAGCTTATAGATCAATCTTGGGCTTGGTCTACACTAAACCCCCAAATCGAACTAAGGTACGCAACTTCAGCTACGTGAATAACGTAGCTGAAGTCGACATACCTTAGTTCGAACTTACCGCCGTCCAGACGCGGCAGGCAGGCTCCCCCGTCGACTCCGCGTACTCCTCGCGGCGAGCAGGATTACCGGAGTCGACGGGGAGCACTTCTGAGTTCGATTTATCGCGTCCAGACTAGACGCGATAAATCGAACCCAGAAGTTCGATTGCCTGCCGCCGAACCAGCGCGGTAAGTATAGACAAGCCCTAGGTCTAAAACAAATGGTCTCTCATCAAGAGCAACAGCTAAGAAGCATGCTCATATTAACCAGCTCTACTGCTTGGTCCAGCAATGGAACCCAAACCCTGACAGCTGGATCTTGTGAAGAGTGTAAGCAAGGTAGAGAATAACTTGTACCTGTAAATTCCCTCCACCAGAATGAGGATTTTTTTCCAGGGCCTGCGGGTGCGAGGTTGCCCATGTACAATGGCATCTCTGAGCAGTTTCTCCAGGCTCTGCATATCTGCACAGGGAAAAAAAAAAAAAGTAGCGCGATTCCACCAAACAGCCTTTAGTACTATTTCCCCATTAGCACGACACAATTAAATGCAGGAGCACACAAATGAGGTCACAGCTACAAGTCACAGCCATCCTCTGATATGAAGAGTGGCCCACAGAGACTAATACCTGTGAAATCTATAGAATCATAGAATCCCAGGGTTGGAAAGAAACCTCAGGAGGTCATCTAGTCCAACCCCCTGCTCAAATCAGGACCAATCCCCAAACAGATTTTTGTCCCAGATACCTAAATGGCCCCCTCAAGGATTGAGCTCATAACCCTGGGTTTAGCAGGCCAATGTGCAAACTACTGAGCTATCCCTCCCCCTAAACTCTATCATGATCCCAAGTTTGGCCACATTGCATTTGAAGCCACATCTCCCCCAAGCCACATCTCATGTTAAAGGTGACTGTGGCTGTGTGGTATAGCACTGACACTGATTTCCACTATAGGCCAGGATTTGGTCATCCCTGGTTAAGAGTACAACAGTACAGAGATTAAGACATCAGAAAGAGACAGACTTGGAAATAAAAGGGAAAAGAGAAATGGGTTGGTAAATGGCAGGTGGAGACGAGTGAAGGCATTTGATGTTTGGGAAAAACAAGAGCAGGCTTAGTGGTTGGAAAAGGAGCCAGAGAGAAGAGAATGAGTTCAAGGAGGATGGGCCTGAGGCAGACAGCTGGCGATTGGGCAAAGGAGGATAGATGAAGAAGCAAGTTCTCCCCTAATGTCATTTCTGTCTTTAAATAAACTGAACGAGATGGTGGGTGGAGAAAAGACAAGCGTTAATAAGGAAGAAAATCTGATGAGACCTGATGGGGTTGGAGGTGTGGAAAGACAAAGCTAATACACAAGGAACAAAGCAGAGTAAAATAAGCAAAGGACAGTGAGTGAAAGAAGTTGGGGTAGTTACAGGCCTTTGCCCTCTAGAAACACTGCACTTGGAGCAGAGACCAGAGGCAAGGCGAATGCACAGGAGAGGGCAGAATTCATACCACACCGTAACAGTAAAGTGGAGGACTGTGAGCAGCAGCATACTCCAAGACATCAGTAGCCTGAATTGAGTGACAGTGCAGATGAAATTATGCAGGGAGGAGCGAGGGAGAGATTGATGTTGAATGACAAGACCAGAGTGCATTTGAGTGATGAGAAGAGCACACCACATAGCACTTGGAGATCCAGTTAATGGAATGGCTAATGTGAATAAATCATGAAGGATTCAGTCCAGACTAAGAGCCCAAAGGAAAGAAAGACATTACAGATGGAGTGAACAACATGGAAGTTGAAGTGACACAGGATGAAGACAGGGAGGCAGAGGAGAGAGCCAGGCAAGGAAAACAAATTATGGGGATGCTGGTGGGGAGCATAGACAATCACAAAAAAGAGGAAAGTGTGATTTTGAAAAGTGGCAGTGGGAGGAGCTGAAAGAACCTTTTCTTTATGGTTTCAGAGTCCAGGTACAGGAGACTGTGCCAAAGCATGGTTGCCAGGCATGGGTAGGGGTACTTAATTTTAATGTTTTTGTCCATAGGATGGACAATGATTACAGAACCATGTTAGGGAATCTTATTGCAGCCTAGATCCTGACCTTGGAAACTAAGCAATGACCTAAGAAACCATACGACAACCTAGATCTATCTAGGTTCTTACATGACTTTCACCACTTTAGCATCTGACATGGATTGTAATAAGATTCTGTACGTGTGCTGACCCATACGTGATACAAACTGAAAGGTGTGAACACCAGAAGTCCCCCTGCATATGCCAGACAGCCATGCACTGGCTTTATATTAGGGATGTAAATATCGTTTAAAAAGTTAATCGCTTAAACTATTAAAATTATATTGTTTAACTGATTAAAGGGAGAGGTCCTGGGGGCTCCACTCCAACTGGGCCCAGGGCTGGGAGTTAACAGTAAGACCAATGCTTACTGGTTAACCGTTTAATATTTTACATCCCTACTTTACATATGAAAAGCTATAAGGGGACCCAGAAATGCAACACCATAAAGTGCTACTGATTGGAGCAGAGGAGTACTGGCAGAGCTGGGAAGGGAGAGAAGAGAAAGCCTACATGACATCTGCCTCCAATGTCTAGATTTAATCAGATATGCACATTTGCATAAGCACTAAATTCACTCACCCAGTTTAAGAAATCTCTTCCATAAGTGTTCTTTCAACAACCTTAAAAAAACCTGTATTTAAATGGCTAATTTGCAGAGAATAGAGCTTACAATCCAGGGTTTGCAACACTATTAACTCCAAGGTGCTAGCAGCCCCTAAGGGCTTCTAATTACTGGAAATGGGTTTCCCAGTTGGACATTCAGATTTACAGCAACAAGAGGCAGGGTTCTCAGAAAAGAGTGTGACGTGTCTGAGCTACAAGAGGAAGTGCCCCTGCAACTGGGTACTCACTGTTGTGCTTGAAGATTCGAATAGTTGCTCCTGACAGTCTTGCTCCAAGCACTAATGATGCATGATTCAGCTCATCGCTCAGTATCAGACAGCCCTGCACAAGGGGAAAAAAATGAGGCAAAAAGGCTGAATAGACTGAGGTTAACAGCAGAGCAGTGTGATAAGACCACTCTTATTTGCCTTTAGTCAGAGTACTCTTCAAAGGGCTGTGTTTGTATTAGACGAGACAGCTCTGCCTTTAACTATCACTAGTAATGCACATCCCAATATCCTGCCATGAAGTCAAGATCAGCGATTCACCATATGAATCCCGGAGGAGGATAAGTGAAAGCCATACCTTACTAGGAAGTGCTGTGTGCTATACATGGCATCTACACACAGCTGGTCATAGTGTCAGTTTGTGAAAGCCGATTATGTCTGAAAACAATTTAATCCATTCTCTCAGGGAGAAGATAAGATTCCCTAATGTCGTTGAACTAGCACCTACTAGTCCTGTGATCAGCCTTATATTAAAAGAAGGCACGGGTTTTGCTATTAAGCAATTACAAGGAGGTTTGTTAAAATCAGTGTTCACACAAAACGGAGAACAGGAAATGTAGCACAAAACAGGAAGTTTCCAATGCAGCCTGACGCACCCTCAGGAGGTCTGCATATTTCTGACCGCACAACCTTTATGGATTTCACACCATCCCCAGCTTTCCAACCCCAGACTATCTTTGGCTCTGTCTACTAGGAACTTGACCGGCTGCTGCTAATGATTGTCAGCAATGTGCCCATCCCCTCCAGAACCTGGTGCTGAAAACTGTAGAAAGGACACAACTGTTCTCAATCATGTTTTGCCAGTGTTGAAAAACTGACCATGTCCTACCTGCATTACAGTTATGCAGTTTTCAGCATCAGTTCAGGGTGTCTTGTTGCTGACAGCCCATGGGGAGCAACATATCAATTACCTCGTGCAGATGGAGCCTATGAGTCCCTCTTGCTGGCTATGCTGACTAGACACTATTGGGGCAAGGTTAGGTTCTATTATTGTGCTCTCAATCCCCTCACTGATGACAACAGTAGAATGGAGATTAAGTAGTAACTGAGGATGGCACTAAAGCTTTTGAAGAAGAGAGAAATAAAATACTCAAGCAGTTCATTTGTGACCAGCACAGCTGTGGTGACTTCTATTTTAGGCTTATCAAGTGTGATGTAAATGTCTAGTTACAGTGCTAGTCTTCCTGATTAGCTAATGGGATACCTCTGGACAGCTGAGGTTGCAATTGCTGGTCACTACTCCTACTACACCCAAGGAGGTGCTAAGTGCCTCACAGATATTATAGCCTGGTTCATATTTGAGAATCTTGAGTCTACAGTTTAAGCAGGATAGGCGACAAGGAGCTCAAACAAGCGGAGAAGGAGAAGTTTCACCAAAAAGTGGAGACAATATGCATTAGTGAGGACTTTTCCTACTAAATTTAAATGTAAAGTTATCCAAAACAGAGCCAATTGATAAAATAGCCTGTGCACAAGTGGGGACTGGGAGACACCAACCAAATTCCCTTTGAGTTTTGGTTGCCTTCTCCATGTTCCTATTAGTGCATCAAGCTATTTATGCTTCTATGAGAGGCCTGTGACTGGAATAGCTGGCGGTGCCACAGGTCAGGATTGAGAGTTGTGTGGATCAAGAAAGGTTAGTCATTCATTTTCAGTGTCATAAGGAGTTGAGAAAAGACCGTTACCTTTTCCGTAACTGGTGTTCTTCAAGACGTGTTGCTCATGTCTATTCCACAATAGGTGTGTGCGCTCGCCACATGCACTGCTGCCGGAAGTTTTTCTTCTAGCAGTACCTGCAGGGGAGCGCCCTAGCGACACCTGGAGTGGCACCTCCATGGTGCAGCATAAGGGGCACTGCGCGCTCCCCCCACCCTCAGTTCCTTCTTGCCAGACAACTCCGACAGAAGGGAAGGAGGGCAGGATGTGGAATAGACAGGAGCAACATCTCAAAGAACACCAGTTACGGAAAAGTTAACCGTCTTTTCTTCTTTTCCGAGTAATTGCTCATGTGTATTCTACAATAGGTGATTCCAAGCAGCATCTGTTGGAGGTGGGAAGGAGTTCAAACTCTCGGGATGGAGCACGGCCCTGCTGAACCTGGCGTCCAACGAGGCCTGCGCCTTAGTTGAGTGCACCTTCACAATTGGTGGCAGAGGGATTCCCGCCAGGTCATAACAGGTATGGATGCACGAGGTGATCCAGTTGAAGAGCCGTTGAGTGGAGATCAGCCGACTTTTCATGCGCTCGCCAAGGTGATGAACAGTTGCAAGGACTTTCTGAATAGCTTAGTCCACTCCAGGTAAAAAGCCAGAGCATGTCTCACATCCAGCGTGTGGAGGCAGCACTCCTCACTGGACGCATGGGGCTTGGGGCAGAGGATTGGCAGAAAAATGTCCTGACCCATGTGATAGGTGGAGATCACTTCCGGGAGGAACGAAGGATGTAGGCGGAGCTGGACCATGCCCCAGCCCAGGCGCTCTAGCTAAACTAAACCAACTAACTAACTACAGGTACCATACACTGACGTTTTGGGGACAAGCTCCAGCAAAGCTGGAGCAGAGCAGTTCTGAAGCACCTTCACTGGCGACAAGAAGGAACTGAGGGTGGGGAGAGCACACAGTGCCCTTCATACCGCATCATGGAGGCACCACCCAGGGGTCGCTAGGGTGCTCCCCTACTGGTACTGCTAGGGGAAAAACTTCTGGCACCGGTACACGTGGTGAGCATGCACACTTATTGTGGAATACACATGAGCAATCACTCGAAGAAGAAATACACATTTGACAGCCAGAGGAGACCTTATGAAATGTTCAGAACAGCAGAACAATCAGTTTGACAGTGGCACTCCGAAGGAAAGAGGCTATCTTCTTGGGTTTAATAATTATTGAACACAGCAACAACCATGATGCTTAATTATCGCGCATATCCTGTAACATTGCTATTACTGTAAGGGACGGAAAATGTTACAACTTTTAAGTTGATACAATCAACAAGAGGCAAGAATATCATCTATTAGGGTACATCTATACTTCAATAAAACATTCACAGCGCAGCCGCTGTGCATCAGCTGACTCGGGCTCAGCCTGCAGGACTAAAAACAGCAGTGTAGACATTCGGGCTTGGTCTGGACCCTGGGCTCTGAAAACCTCCCGCCTCATAGGATCTCAGAACCAGAATCCAGCCCAAAGCCAAACATCTTCACTGCCATTTTTAGCCCTGTGAGCCTGAGTCAATTGACCCGGCTCAGATTTCATGCCAGGTTTTTTTTTTTTATTGCAGTGCAAACGCATGTCACCCAGCATCCCTCAATGTGCCCCTCCTATCTAAGTATATTTACATGGCCTTCATCACCATAATAGCCGAGTATTACCTAATTAGGTTTTAAAAAACCTAATCATCTGCAGACTGGGAAAGAAAAGAAAAGTCTTGGGCCTTGACATTTTAGCATTTGTGTTCCTTCAGAAGATCCAGAAATGCTGGTTTACCTCACTCACCACCTCTGAGGCTTCTTCTAAAGAGATACTGATGGTATATTAAATAAATCTATATTGGATCTATATCGATGAAATAAATACTCGCCTGTTACACTGTACTCATGGAGGATTTCAGTTACCTACAATAGATATCTGTTGGGTAATGGATAACCAGAATCAAGTATACACAAAAGAAGAGCCTATGCCACACAGAAGACAAGTTTAGGATCCAGGAAGTTTGCAGAGAAACCTGTATCAACACCATTTCACTGAGGGACAGGAAGTAGTGAAAAACCATGTGGAAAAGTTGTCACTGGCTATTTAAATCACCCATAGTAAAGCCTGTGGGATTCACACAACATGGCATTTCAAAGATATTAGGTTTCGGGAAAGCTAGATTTTGAGCACTTAATACTTTTACATAAGATGCAATCGGAGGAAGTATTAATATCTATCAGTGTGGAAAACAGCTAGTAAATTTCAAGAACACACATAATTAAGGCTAAAGAGACCATGTATCTTCCAAAACAAAATGCAAAGGGCATGAAGTAGTTGCTTCACCAGGGACATGCTCCACAGTCTTAGAAGAGGAGACGGGACACAACCACACGACAACAGAGGGTCAGGTGAGACTTGTAGAAGACAGACAAGGACATCCAAAAAAGCAGAATTATCTAATCTTAGACAAAAATGAATGGGGACTTTATAATTATTAGGCAAAATGAAAAAGAAAGCAGGCTTATTACTAAAAGGAATGAAAATAGGTGAAAATTACTCTTATGCATACAATTGACAAAAGGAAGATTAACCCTATTAACTTTAATCTTCAAACTATATCAGATGCAATCAATGCAAAGTGTCTAACTTAAGTAAGAATGTTTAAAAAAAAATTCTAAATTTCCATTGCTGCATCAGAGAGATGCATTCTCTGGTCAGCAAGTTAAATTATCCTTGCAGCTGACACTAGCTTTTTTTGAATTTTCATTCCCTCCCCATAGTCTCTACGAGCTCTTGAACTTTTCTCTCAAACCTGCTACTGTTTCTAGCATCTATTCCATTCTTATTGTTATTAATGATATATAACAGGGTTCTAGAATGTCTGGAGAAAATAATATGAATACTTCAAATTTTGATGTACTATCTCAAATCTGGTCATTTTAATTTCTATTACTGGATTGAGATGAAACACCTTCTGAAGACCCTTCTTCATCACACACCCCTAGAAATCATCTCAAAGCACAAATGTAAAACAATTAAGATCCTTGGATGAGAATAACTATATAAATGGTAAGTAACTGAAATTTATCAAATACTTGATTAATCGGTCACAAAAATCTTACTCATTATTTCTGATTGTCTTAAATACAAAAACAAGGCATCTTGAGAAAAAACAGGAAACCTAGGACTCGAAAGACTTTACCATGGTAAATGTTCTCACACAGGGATAGAAAGTTATGGCAGCAGCTAAGTCAGCAGTATCTGGAAAATTTAAGCTATCATTTAACGTAAGTGCTAGTTTCTATAGTTGTGGAAATAACTTTACCATACAAACAAAGTGATCCTCTTCAATCTTCAGACAGCTACTGCAACCCTGGAAGCTGATCAGAGTTACCCAGGTGTCAGCACAGTGAAATTGAGCAAAGCTTTCAGTTTCACTGATGCCCACAAGATTCTGAATAGCTTCAGGGAAACTGCCCAGAATCATGTCAATTTCACTTCTGCTGCTTGGGAAAATTGTAAGCAGTGTCAGAGGCAGGCACTGTAGGTATTCAAGAAAAGGACTAAACACAGAAAAAGGTAGGAGATGAGATGAAGCAACAGAAATTTGAAAGGTTCAAACACCATAGGAGGAACTCAGAGGAGTCCAAGGGGGAATAATTAGGAACAACAGGATGAAATTAAAAATGGGAAGATTTAAATTGTACCAAGAAAAAATCCTGTGCGAGAAAGATGTGCGAGGCGCTAGAATCATCTCCAAAGGGAAGGAGAAGTCCCATCAGATTATATTTAAACCTGAACAGGAGACAGCAATAGAACATATATTGTACTATACCACCAGAGGCAGACGGATTAAATGGAGTTGAACAGGTCTTCTCCATCTCAATCTCCTGTGATTAGGTAACACCATTTAGTGATGCAAAAGATTCAGGCTGAGTTCTGTGCTGTCAGGCAGCAGACCTATTATTTTGCAGGCCTGGAAGATCATTGTATTCATTAATGCAGCACTATTTGGTGAGCAAAATGTTTGTTCTTTTATGGGTTTATTACATCAAACGAAATTTTTCTTCCCTAGTAATTACTGTCTGTATAAGAGATTATAGGTTTCCAAGTTTATGACTGGGATGCCCAACTTGGCTCAATTTTATGCCAGTTAGGAGGGGCATTCAATCTCCCAGCAAGCTGTCAGAACAGTCTGTGGTTGGGCAGTTTACTGAAGTAATCACCATCTTTAATATCACGGTGCAGACTGCAGAAACTAGAAGTCCCACAAGGTTGTGCTCTCTCCGAATACAAGAGCCATTCTGGAGCATTACAGGTTCTAGCACAGTGTCCCCAAAAGACCCTTGGGTTGAGATACAGTATAAGAACATTTGCAGTGACTTCTTTGGGGGAAAAAAAAAAAAAGTGAGCAACCCCTAAAGAGTCCATAAGCAGAAATTTCGTGCCAGACACCCTGTTATCCATTCTCTCTGAAGCCATACCTTGCCAACTAAAGCAGGAATGTTCATTGAGTTGGTTGAAAACCCCATCCCATACGTCATTGCAGCCTCCACACCCAGGAACCTGGCCACTAGTTTTTCCAGCTCCTCATGCTTGTCCAGATTTCCTGCATGTAAAATAGCAAAAGAGAAGTCCAAAATAGACCAGATGAACCTGGGGCCAAATCTGTGCCACAAGAGGTTTTTCAACAGCTATGATCCAGAAAGGTGGGGGGGGAGGGGAGGGGAGGTCCAGTGGAAAAATCTGACAACATATTAATGGAAGACTGTTGTGGCTGTGTAAACTAAGCATGCCAGAACAGAAAAGGACAGAATTTATCTTCATTCTGTAGTTGTGATTTCTTTACTGCTTCATCTGAGGTTCAAAAACTGGAACCATACAATGTTTTGTAGAGACTAATGAACAGATTATGATTTAAGTATACACTTTGAAAACACCTGCCCCCCACCCAAACTTACCCATTTCCTGCCTAGTGCTGCATACCCCAGCTCCATACTGTGTCAGTACTTTAGCTGCTGCTTCTTTGCAAATTCCAGTGTTCTGAGCAAATCCAAGATAGTTGTAGGAACCCATGTTAATAACGTCTTTTATCACTCTCCCTGTGTACCTGTATTTCAATAACATCACATGTTAAGACACTGACAAACAAACCCAAGATCCAACTACACAAGAATACACTAGCTACCATCAGCCTGCTAGGAAATGCATGGAACTAGGAGAGACCAACAGCCTGCGGCCAGAAAGTTTACATGTATACGGTCCTTGTTTTCAAAACTGAAATAATTAACTGAACAAGGATGCTCTTTCATTGCTGGGGTCTCTAATTCAAGTTAGATGTATTAAAGGTATATAAGCCATTTTTAACAAATATCTGATTTCTCATCTTTTTTATGCTTATATATTTTAAAAAATTTAAATGAAGGCTAGAAGCTAGTAGATGTTCTTTGGAATATTGTCTTAAATTTTTAAAAGAATGTTGAAGGTTTTTCCAATCATTCGTTAGCTGTGTCCTTCCTTCCCCTCCAGCCTCCCACCAGCAAATTTCAAGCCTTTTCTTTCCATTTTAAAAATGAATTCTTTAGACTAATTAGGTTGGCACTACCCCCAACAGGATATCCCCCCAGCACAAAGGAAATGCATCTGGAAATCAGCACTGGTGTGTTGCAATACAGGGCAAGAACAAACTGTAGTGGAAAAAAGTTGCATTGACTATAATACTCTTGAAAGCCAAGGACAGGCATCATAAGTTACACTGTGTGTTGGGCTGTACAGGTTTCTCACATACAGCCTCTGTCAAGGAACCTCAACTTTGATCTGTAGCAACCCTTGCTATTCCACTTCTGGTCTCCACCCCTCAGCTCTGCCAGTTTATTTCAGTCTTGACACAGAGCACTCTTGCTAAACTCAGCCTCAGCCAATCATGTGGTGTTTGTGTGATGTGTACTGTTGTGACAATCGAGCCCACAAATTTACCCTAATTGCATGCTCAGCTGTGAGAAATGAGTGAAAGTTAATGGAATGTCACAATATCCTGTAACAAATGTTGATAAGGAAAGATACAAAAGCAAGACAAAGACTGAATTAGTATAAAGAGGCCTACTGATATAATTCAAGGAATGTGTTAAGATCATGCCTGGTTAAACAAAAACAGCGTGGGATCAGAAATCAGTGAACCAAAATTGGCATGTAGGAAGTTCAGTCTAATTGATGGACAAAGTAATGAGATGGGGTATTCCACTCATCACTCCTTTTTGGAGTTCTTAGAGACTTTAGGGAAGAAGAAAAAACTTTTTATCATCACTGCAGGACTGGTGGAAGAATTGGTGCCGTGACACTAGACTTTGATACTCCAGTGATAGCACGGGACCATTATCGCTGAACCAGCAAGGACCCTAACTTGATAAATGTGAGATCCTGCTGTATTCCCCTCCCTCATATACTTCTTTCTGGCCCTTATATCTTCCTCCTGCTCTCTCCCTCCCAGCTTTTCATGTGATCCTGAAGTCAACCATATTGCATGGCACCAGCGTGACAGAATGAGAACGCCCATCCAGCTCTGTTTGGCCTGAGAAGGACCAGTGAAGGAGAGGGACCTGCTCAGACCAACCAGATGATATTCATGGTGAGTTGGAGTCCAGAACAGCTGTTGTGGCCCACCTGTCAGCCCAAAGCATCCATCTACAACTGACCAGCCGCTCTGCATCCTGAGAAAATCAACAAAAGCGGTTTCCCCCATCTTTCCTGCTTTAGACAAGACAGATATAGAAAGAATAGTAAAGTGACTCATTCCCAACTCAGAACTGAACAACAGAACTCACCCATTACTTCGCCACCAAAGACTGTTTGGCTGAATAAAAAATTAACTAATATTCAGTGTTTCCAAAAAAGGACTTTGATTATCCAAAACAAAGTTAACCTATCAATTTCAGTTTCAATACTCTCTACCTCATTTTGAGTATTTTCCTTTTGTGTGTTTCAGTCAAACTACTAACCTTTTGCATTAATTTTATAGTATACTTTCCATGGTTCTAAGCAGGCCGAGGTCTCTGAATACCAAACCCCAAACCTTGTTTAAAACTATTTAATGTTGGACAGCGACTGGGTTAACTCCTTTGGCCTACACATTCAATCTCAATTAACACAATGGTACGCCCCAGGAGCCAGAATACCAAACTCTCACCATGTCAGAATAAAGTCACCAGAAGTGAGACAGGCTAAGCAGCATACGCAGAAAATGCTCTCACAAAGGTATTGGCCTGATTTTAACCACTGGCTTCCTGCTATTATGTGAACTCTTCCATACAAAGATACAAAACACTTCTAATCACTGTGTTTACAGATACAAGTATAAACTATTACACATGAGTCATAACCCCAGTGAAGAGGAATTGGCATCTCAAACTCTGAAGTTCGTTGGTTCAAATTTTGGCACTTCTACGAACATCAGAATGGCCATACTGGGCCAGACCAATGATTCATCTAGCCCAGTATCTTGTCTTCGACAGTGGCCAATGCCAGATGCTTCAAAGGAAATGAACAGAACAGGGCAATCCATCCCCTGCCCTCCAGTCCAGCTTCTAGTAATCACAGGTTTAAAGAGTCTCAGAGCCCATTATGGGATTGGTCCCTGACCATCTTGGCTAATAGCCATTGATGGATATCCCCTCCAGGAACTTCTGATACTATTTTGAACCCAGTTATAGTTTTGGCCTTCCTATGGCAACAAGTTCCACTGGTTGATTGTGAGTTGTGCGAAGAACTTATGTTTGTTTTAAACCTGCTGCCTATTAATTTCATTAGGTGACCCCCTGATTCTTGTGTTATGTGAAGGGGTAAATAGCACTTCCTTATTCACTCTCTCTACAACATTCATGATTTTATAGACCGCTACCATATTCCCCTCCTCCCCCCCCTCCCCCGCCATCACCTCTTTTCCAAGTTGAACAGTCCCAGTCTTCTTAATCTCTCCTCATGTGGAAGCTACTCTATACCCTAATCAGTTTTGCTGCTCTTCTCTCTACTTGTTCCAATTCAAATAGGTCTTTTTTGAAATGGGGAGACCAGAACTGCATGCAGTATTCATGGTGTGGGTGGACTATGGATTTATCTAGGGGCACTGATATTTTCTGTCAGTATATCTATCCCTTTCCTAATGGTTCCTAACATTCTGTTAGCTTTTTTAGACTGCTACTGCACATCGAGCAGATGTTTTCAGTGCACTATCCACAATGGCTCCACAACCTTTTTCTTGCATAACAGCTAATTTAGACGCCATCATTTTTCATAATAGTTGGGATTTGTTTTCCATTGTGCATTACTCTGCATTTGTCAAAAACAGGAGTACTTCTGGCTCCTTAGAGACTAACAAATTTATTTGAGCATAAGCTTTCGTGGGCTACAGCCCACTTCATCAGATGCATAGAATGGCTGTAGCCCACAAAAGCTTATGCTCAAATAAATTTGTTAGTCTCTAAGGTGCTACAAGTACTCCTGTTCTTTTTGCGGATACAGACTAACACGGCTGCTACTCTGAGATCTGCACTTATCAACATTGAGTTTCATCTTCCATTTTGTTGTCCAGTCACCCCATTTTGAGAGAGAGAGAGAGAGAGAGAGAGAGAGAGACAGACAGACAGACAGACAGACAGACAGACAGACAGACACTCTTCACAGTCTGCTTTGGACTTTACTATCTTGAGTAATTTTGTATGATCTGCCACCAGACTGTTTACCGTTTTTCCAGATCATTTACAACTATGTTGAACAGCACTGGTCCCAGTACAGACCCCTTAGGGACCCTGCTAATTTACCTTTCTCCACTGTGAAAACTCACAGTTGATCCCTACCCTCTGTTTCTTATGTTTTAACCAATTATTGATCCATGAGAAGACCTTCCTTCTTATCCACTAGTCTGTGCAGGACCTGCTGCTCCTTCAAAGACTGTTTGGTCGCCCTCAGGCATTCTCCACTCAAGACTAATTGTTGGGAATCTTTCCTCAAGCTTTAACTCACGTAAATGTCCAATTGTAGTCATGGGAAAGTCTCTCCATCATGTCCACTTTGGCCCCAGGCACACTGCAGATTGGTCTGTTCCAGCTGTCTCGAATGCGCATGTAGAGGTTCCTTGTGTAGAAATTTTCGAAGTCCTGATACAATGGGACAAAGTCCTGCAAAAGATACATTAAGGACATTCAAACAAGAGAAAAGATCATATGCCTAGTCTGTTGCGATACAAGGAGAACCAGTTTTCTGCATCAGTTTGGGATGCACTTTTAAGTGCACTCAAGAAAAGTGCAATATATGACACTGAACACTTTTCAGCCACTGATTTTAAAGAACTTCACTGAGGTCATTCCCTACATACATCACTGCTAGAAAGCTAAGGCACAGGGAAAGCCACTTGCCCAACTCCACATAGCAGCAGAACCTAAACCTCCCAATTCCTAGGGCAGTGCCCTTAGCTACTAGATCATATTTCAATCCCAGGAGATGAGTAAAATTTCCTCAGTTGTTTACATCGCACTGTAGAGAGGAGATGGAGAAGAGGTGGCCACCGCTGGGGCCCACTTTCCCACCTCCTCCTCTTCCAGTGCAGCAGTTCCTGTTCAGTGTGTGTTCAGCTGCAACTGAGAGCAAGGAAATCTTATGTATGAAAGTACCCTTTGTACAGTTCATTTTCAGAACAACATACTTTATCGCAATTAATACAGCAGCATTAGAATTCCTGTGGAAATTAACTTCTAAATTTCCCAAACTTGTATTCAGAATCCCAATTGTAAAGTTGCATTCTGACAAACTTCTCTATAGTTTGCATTATCACTTATATCCCACAAAGTCTGTTTGCACAAATGTTTCCTGAACTCCAGCTTCCCTTCCAACGTATCTCTCAGGAAAACCAAATGTATGTCTTAAATGGATAACAAGGAAGAACTTCAAGCTGACTGACATCACTGACACCTCTGAGTACATGGTAATCTATTCCCTTGGCCCACTTCAAAAGCTTGAAAGGATAACACAATTTCTTTATTTACTGTTCAATTAAAAGGAAGTTAGACATCAGAAGACCAGTGACACTATGGAGAATACACTATTCACCTGATGCACCAGTGCAAGAAAAGCATCTTTCAGTGAAAATGACCTACACAGGGCGAAAAGCTGGAGTTTATGATAGAGGAAGACAGACAGGAAGAAAATCCATGCAAGCTGTTTTTCATATTAGAAATTCAGGACTCATCTGGGAAATTATTAGCTAAGTAGGAAAAGATGGGGATCAATATGAAAATTGAAAGGTGGATAAGGAACTGGTTAAAGGGGAGATTACAATGGGTCGTACTGAAAGGTGAACTGTCAGGCTGGAAGGAGGTTACTAGTGGAGTTCCTCAGGGATCGGTTTTGGGACCAATCTTAATCTTTTTATTACTGACCTTGGCACAAAAAGTGGGAATGTGCTAATAAAGTCTGTGGATGACACAAAGCTGGGAGGTATTGCTAATACAGAGAAGGACCAGGATATCATACAGGAAGATCTGGATGACCTTGTAAACTGGAGTAATAGGATGAAATTTAATAGTGAAAAGTGTAAGGTCATGCATTTAGGGATTAACAACAAGAATTTTGGTTATAAATTGGGGACATCAGTTGGAAGTAACAGAGGAGGAGAAGGACCCTCGGAGTATTGGTTGATCACAGGATGACTATGAGCCGCCAATGTGATATGGCCGTTAAAAAAGCTAATGCGGTCTTGTGATGCATCAGGCGAGGTATTTTCAGTAAAGATAAGGAGGTGTTATAGTACTGTTATACAAGACACTGGTGAGACCTCATCTGGAATATTGTGTGCAGTTCTGGTCTCCCATGTTTAAGAAGGATGAATTCAAACTGGAACAGGTACAGAGAAGGGCTACTGGGATGATCCGAGGAATGGAAAACCTGTCTTATGAAAGGAGACTCAAAGAGCTTGGCTTGTTTAGCCTAACCAAAAGAAGGCTGAGGGGAGATATGATTGCTCTTTATAAATATATCAGAGGGATAAATATCAGGGAGGGAGAGGAATTATTTAAGCTTAGTACCAATATGGACACAAGAACAAATAAATATAAACTGGACATTAGGAAGTTTAGACTTGAAATTAGACGAAGGTTTCTAACCATCAGAGGAGTGAAGTTCCGGAACAGTCTTCCAAAGGGAGTAGTGGGGGCAAAAGACATATCTGGCTTCAAGACTAAACTTGATAAGTTTATGGAGGGGATGGTATGATGGGATAGCCTAATTTTGGCAATTAATTGATCTTTGATTATTAGCAGGTAAATATGCCCAATGGTCTGTGATGGGATGTTAGATACTACAGAGAATTCTTTCCTGGGTGCTGGCTGGTGAGTCTTGCCCACATGCTCAGGGTTTAACTGATCACCATATTTGGGATCAGGAAGGAATTTTCCTCCAAGGCAGATTGACAAAGGCCCTGGAGGTTTTTCGCCTTCCTCTGCAGCGTGGGGCACGGGTCACTTGCTGGAGGATTCTCTGCACCTTGAGGTCTTTAAACCACGATTTGAGGACTTCAGTAACTCAGACATAGGTTAGGGGTTTGTTACAGGAGTGGGTGGGTGAGATTCTGTGGCCTGCATTGTGCAGGAGGTCAGACTAGATGATCATAATGGTCCCTTCTGACCTTAAAGTCTATGAGTCTGGCCTGTTTTGTTGTGGAGCTCATATGAATGAATGAAGAATTAATGTTTTGACATTAAATATAAGTAGAACCTCAGAGTTACAAACTGACCACTCAACCACACACGTCATATGGTACTGGAAGTACAGAATCAGGCAGCAGCAGAGACCAAAAAAAGCAAATACAGTATAATACTGTGTTAAATGTAAACTACTAAAAATATAGGGAAAGTTTAAAAAAAAGATTCCACAAGGTAAGGTAACTGTTTCTGTGCTTGTTTCATTTAAATTAATACAGTTAAAAGCAGCATTTTTCTACTGTATAGTAAACTTTCAAAGATGTATTAAGTCAATGTTCAGTTGTAAACTTTTGAAAGAACAACCATAATGTCTAGTTCAGAGTTCTGAACATTTCAGAATTACAAACAATCTCCATTCCCGAGGTGTTCATAACTGAGGTTCTACTGTACCATGGAAGTAAATCTTGATTGAGAGGAAAGTAATATTGATTCAGACTTCTTTCAAAGCTTTTAATTAGGTACTGACAGACCAAATAACTCCAACTCCTGTTACACATCTGGAAGAAAAACATTTTTGTCAATGATTTAACCATCTCCCTCCTTTAGTTAGCATGGTACCTCATCCACTGCTCTGGATCCCCAAGGAAAACCACAAACAAAAAGAGTAAAGACAAGTGTTGTACAGCTGTGGCTCAGAGCCCTGACATTAGCAGCATGCTCACAGCACAAAAGCATCCAGGGTTACAGGGCAGGCAGTGACTGAAGGCCCTGCAGATCTGAGGGAAACCCAAAGTGTCACAAGATGCAACAGTCCTGATATTTCTAAAAGTGAGCAAGTAGAATTGTTTTTTTAAAAGCCCTTCTAGGCCACCTTTATACAGCAGAGCAGCAAAAAAATAAACAAACCTATTTATTCCTCCACAGGTAATTTAAATTACATAAGGGTAAACCAAATCCAGCCACACACTGGACCTCCCAGGTAGACCGGGGATCTCAGATGTGACCTTTCCTACCTAAGGAGAATTAAAGTTTTTAGAACTTCAAGGTGAAGTGAGTTTGATAGATAACAATATCCTGGACAAACCTTATGGAATTAAGTTAAACCTTCCTGAATTAAGTTTAAATATTTTGGGAGTAGTTTATGCACCATCTATAGAGCTTCTTTAGGAGAAAGACATTTAGGACAGGGGTGAGCAAACTACAGCCCATGGGCCACATCCAGCCTGCCAGCTGATTTAATTCAGCCTTCGAGCTCCTGCTGGGGTTCAGGATCTCAGGCTTGCCCTGCTCCCACACTCCAGCCAGGGAGCTCCATGCGTGCATGCCATGGCTCTGTGCAGCTCCCAAAAGCAGTGGCATGTCCCGCCACCAGCTCCTAAGCGTAGGGGCAGCCAGGGGTCCACACACTGCTCCTGCCTCCAAGTGCCACTCCAGTGGCTCCCATTGGCCGTGAACTGTGCCAATTGGAGCTGTAGGGGCAGCGCCTACAGACAGGGCAGCGTGCAGAGCCACCTGGCCGCGCCTCCGGGTAGGAGGCGGAGGAGGGACAGGTCGCTGCTTCCGGGAGCTGCTGAAGGTAAGCACCACCTGGAGCCTTCAACAGAGCCCCTCCCGCACCCCAATCCCCTGCCCCAGCCCTGATCCCCGTCCTGCCCTCTAAAACCCTCGATCCCAGCCCAGAGCACCCTCCTGCATCCCAAACCCTTCATCCCCAGCCCCATCCCGAAGCCTGCACACTCAGCTGGAGCCTTCACCCCCCCCCCATGCCCCAATCCCCTGCCCCAGCCTGGAGCCCCCTCCCACACTCCAAACCCCTCAGTTCCAGCCTAGAGCACCCACCTACACCCCAAACCCCTCATCCCCATCCACACCCCAGAGCCCGCACCTCTAGCTGAAGCCCACCCACCCCGCCCCGCTGCCTGGAGACCCCTCCCACACCCTCAACTCCCCATTTCTGGCCCCACCCCAGAGCCCACACCCCCAGCCAGAACCCTCACCCCCTCCTGCACCCCTCTTTGTGAGCATTCGTGGCCCGCCATACAATTTCCATACCCAGATGTGGCCCTCGGGCCAAAAAGTTTGCCCACTGCTGGTTTAGGAACGTCAAAGGACTTTTTGGGACAATACATGTGGAGTGGATTTCCTAGGAAATACTTGGGAGTGTAGGGAATGCAAATGACCTACTTCAAATTAGGCCTGTCGATTAATCGCAGTTAACTCGCGAGTAACTAAAAAAAAATTTATCATGCTTAATCGCAGTTTTAAAAATTGCACTGTTAAACAATAGAATACCAATTGAAATGTATTATATATTTTGGATGTAGAAAAACATTTTCATATATATTGTATTCTGTGTTGTAATTGAAATCAAAGTGTATAAATTACAAATATTAGCACTGTAAAAACGATACACAAAATAGGATTTTACAATTCATCTCATACAAGTACTGTAGTGCAATCTTTGTCATGAAAGTGCAACTTACAAATGTAGATTTTTTTTGTTACATAACTGCACTCATGAACAAAACAATGTACAACTTCAGAACCTACAAGTCCACTTAGTCCTACTTCTTGTTCATCCAATCACTAAGAGAAACAGGTTTGTTTACATTTACAGGAGATAATGCTGCACTCCTCTTATTTACTATGTGACCAGAAAGTGAGAACAGGCATTTGCATGGCACTTTTGTAGCCGGCATTGCAAGGTATTTTCATGCCAGATATGCTAAACATTCATATGCCCCTTCATGCTTCCATGCTGATAGCGCTCATTAAAAATAATGCATTAATTAAATCTGTGACTGAACTCCTTGGGAGAGAATTGTACGTCCCTATCTCTGTTTTACCTACATTCTGCCACATATTTCATGTTATAGCCGTCTCAGATGATGACCCAGCACATGTTGTTCATTTTAAGAACACTTTCACAGCAAATTTGACAAAACGCAAAGAAGATACCAATGTGAGATTTCTAAAGATAGTTACAGTACTTGATCCAAGGCCTGAGAACCTGAAATGCCATCCAAAATCTGAGAGGGACAAGTTGTGAAGCATGCTTTCAGAAGTCTTAAAAGAGCAAAAGACTGATGCAGAAACTACAGAACCCAAACCACCAAAAGTGAAAAATCAACCTTCTGCAGGTGGCATCTTACTCGGATAATGAAAATGAATATGTGTCAGTCCGCACTGCTTTGGGTTGTTATCAAGCTGCACTTCGAGAAGAGATCCATTGTCTGGAGGATTACCTATACAAGGTCTCTTCAAAAAGCCAGACTGGATAAATGAGTGATTCAGAGTCATGGGTTTTTCTTGTTCAGAGCAAAGGGTGTGATGAACTCAAAACCACAGTAAAGGCCCTGGTAGAGTCTGAAGGCTGCCTCTTCCAGAGCCCATTTTGCAGCTGGAGTGATCCCTGGTAAGCTTATTAGCATGCATGGAGGTTCTTTTATTATTTTAAAATTATTTCCTCTGTATTGCTTTGACCTTAAGAATGAAATAGGTTTGCTTAGAATGAAGGGTGTGGTAGCTTGTAACTGTAGCAATTACAGGCAGTGTACTTGTCTTGGAGGGAAGCAAAGCATATCTCCTTAGGTGGATTGTCTTTTGCTGGGATTAAGGCAGAGAAGGCAGGGAAGTGGTTTACATGTAAATACCCAGTCAGAAGGGAAAGAGATGCAGGTCTCCATCCAAGAAAACCAATGGCTTAAAATCCAGAAGCGCAAGAGTTGGTGCCCTTGTAGACCACAGAGAAGGAATGCAGGCACAGTTGCCCTGAACTGTGACAGTGGGAACAAGGATTTCCACGAGCTCAGATTCAGCCATTGCTTCTTCCACCACAGTATTTTAAATCTGACCACATAATGCATAGTGACAATTAAAACTTAACGATAGCCTGGCATTGATCTCTATGCATCTGTGTGCCAAGCCCTTTCTCAACAAACTCATCTTGTCAAGGAGGCTTAGCATAACTTAGTTCTATTCAGCCAGAAAACTTTGTAAGCCTCTAATCATGTGCAATAGCCTCCCAAGTGCACACAGAGTCCTATCCTTCTATGTCGTCACCCCAAAGCTGTAGTCTCATAATTCTTAAATAAGGAGCAGAATGCTGCACTTGCCAACCCCTTTGTAGGATCAGGGCCTTAGATTATAAACTCTTTGGCCCAGTGACACCTCTCTACTGTAAAGCACTACAGCACTTCTAGGGCGCACACACACAGTTTAGGATTTATTTACACATTCAGGAGCCGAGCACACCTGGGATATGATATGCTGTATGCTACATGGACATGTCCATCCACACAAAATGTACTGCATCTATTAAAGCTTTTTGTTCTTTGCCTGAATGATTAAAGCAACAGCTGCTCCCTAAAGGTAAACAGCAAAAGAAAAAAGATGTTTGTGTGATCCTTCTGCTTTTTATATTATTTAAGGAATATCTGAACAGTTTTTTCTAAAAAAGTGTTCTCTCGGTTTGTTTGGGGGTTTTTTTTTGGAACTTTAGGAATGTCAAGTTGTGTTCTCCCTGTTTTTGCTGGAGGTCACCTTGGGAGGACCCAGAAAAGTAAACTGGAAGCTGTCAGACTTTAAATGAAAGGGCAGAGGTGCTGAGTCTTTAACAAAGGGACATTTCTTCCCAACTGTCTGGGGTTGAGTTAAATAGTAACAAAACCAGAATTTAAACGGTCTGAATAAGAATCACTTTCCTCCTCAACTAATTAGCTTTTGCTTGCTTTGTATTTAATGTCATGATTTGAACCGACCAGTCTGCCACATACTCTTCCCTGAAAGACTGTGTAGCTAAGACATGAATCTCTAGTGTACAAAAACCCAAAAGACTTTTCAGAGAACTTCAGGTCTTTATGGGTCATCATAAAGCTGTAAAAGGGCACAAATGTCATTTTCTCTAGGTGCCTTAGGCCTTGGCTACACTAGCAGCTGTACAGCACTGTGAGGTAAACCTGTCTTCGTACAGCTGAGTAGGGAAAAGCGCTGCAGACTGTCCACACTGACAGCTGCCAGCGCAGTGGTGTGGCCACACTTGCAACATTTGCAGCTGTGTTGGGAGCAGTGCATTATGGGCAGCTATCCCAGCATTCATGTGCCTGCAACATGCTTTTCAAGACGGGGGGGTGGGGTGGATTGTGACAGGGAGTGTGGGGGGGAGAGAGAGTGCTTTTTGGAGCATGCCAGCTGTCTATTTTGCAAGTTCCGAACTCCTGGCCTCCTGCTCATTCACTCACTCACTCAGGCCTTGGCTACACTTGAGAATTCACAGCGCTGCAAGTACTCCACCTCTCCGAGGGGAGTAGCTTACAGCACTGCAGTGCTGATTACACTGGCGCTTTACAGCGTTGCACTCACTGCGCTCGGGGGAGGGTGCGTTTTCACACCCCCGAGCGCAGCAAGTTGCAGCGCTGTACAGCGCCAGTGTAGCCAAGGCCTCAAAGCCAGCTGCAAACTGTTTGCTTTTCTCTGTGGTATGAGCTTTGAAACCAGCACTTCTGCATTCCTGCAGCGGGTCACAACAATGGAGAGGATTGGCCACTTGACAAGGTGATCAGTACAGCGCTGCAAGCATTTACACTCACACCCGTGAGTCGTAGCTGTGACGGGTAGGATCACAGAAACCCCCTTGGGAGCTGCCACCCAATGTACCAAGACTACCCCTGTTCCTGTTTTCCCTGCCAGCTCAGGAGTCCAGCACCCTGTCTTGTTGAGCCAGACACTCCCGTCTGGTTCCAACACAGACCCAGGGTCTGAATCACTTGTCCCAAAGCTGCAAGTTTACCTGAAAACAGCTCACAGTAGTGTGCTTGTCTTTAGCACTCAGATGCCCAACTCCCAATGGGGTCTAAACCCAGATAAATCCATTTTGCCCTGCATAAAGCTTATGCAGGGCAAACTCATAGATTGTTTGCCCTCTATAACACTGATAGAGAGATATGTACAGCTGTTTGCTCCCCCAGGTATTAATACATACTCTGAGTGAATTACTAAATAGAAAGTGATTTTATTAAATACAGACAGTAGGATTTAAGTAGTCCCAAGTAGTAACAGACAGAACAAAGTAAGTCATCAAGCAAAATAAAATAAAATGCACAAATCTATGCCTAATCAAACTGAATACAGATAATCTCACCCTCAGAGATGCTTCAGTAAGTTTTTTCCTCAGACTGGACACCTTCCAGGCCTGGGCACAATTCTGGGCACCAGGTTAAAGATGGATTCCAGTTCAGGTGACATGATCACATGTCACTGCAAGACTTCATTACTCATTTGCCAGCACACACACATACAGGAAGACTCACAGGTAAATACAGCCATCTGCAGACAATGGGAGTCATCAAGATTCCAAACCATCCTTAATGGCCCACACTTTACATAATTACAATAGGCCCTCAGATATATTTCATATTTCTAGTTTTAGATACAAGAGTGGTACATTTATACAAATAGCATGATTACACTCAGTAGATTATAAACTTTGTAATGATACCTAACAAGAGACCTTTTGCATGAAGCATATTCCAGTTACATTATATTCACTTATCATATTTTTATAAAACCATATAGACTGCACAACGTCACAGTAGCCACTCCGCTGCAGCTGTTATTCCTCTCGGAGATGTGGAGTACCTGCAGCAGTGTACCCAGGGAGATACAGTGCTGTAAGTGCCCTGCCAGTGTGGACGGGGAGTGAGTTATAGCGCTGGGGGAGGCTTTACAGCGCTGTAACTTGCAAGTGTAGCCAAGGCCTTAGAGCAGAGGTTGGCAACCTTTCAGTGCTGTGCCGAGTCTTCATTTATTCACTCTAATTTAAGGTTTCGCATGCCAGTCATACATTTTAACGTTTTTAGAAGGTCTCTTTCTATAAGTCTATAATATATAACTAAACTATTGTTGTATGTGAAGTAAATAAGGTTTTTAAGATGTTTAAGAAGCTTCAATTAAATTAAAATGCAGAGCCCCCCGGACCAGTGGCCAGGACCCGGGCAGTGTGAGTGCCACTGAAAATAGGCTCGCGTGCGCCTTCAGCACACGTGCCATAGGTTGCCTACCCCTGCCTTAGAGTTTAATGTATGTGAATTGAGGGCCATAAACTCAGGACTTGTTTACACAAGAGATTTTTCCAATTATAAAGACATGCCCTCAGACGTTGTGAAGGGCATAGAAGCAGAAAGACACACAGGAGCATTAAAAATATAGGAGAATTTTATTTTTAGTTTTAGGTTCCATAGGAACTGAAGTTACTTAACTTACCAAATTCCCATAGCAGCTTCATAAGAATATAGCTCCCAGATAAAGTAAAAAACCCAGTCAGAACAAACCCTTGGCCTGGTTTACATGGGAAAAATTATACCAGTACGAAGTAGTGTATGAATTTAAACTTAGTTATACCAGCATAAACTTCCCATGAGGGCATCTCTATTTCAGGATCAGAGTGCCTTTTTCCACATTAGCTTATGTTGCTTTGAAAACAGTTTAAGCTAAGCCAAAAAAGCCACTCTTCTGGAATAAGCGTCTCCACTTGGGGAGGTTGCACTGGTATATCCATAGTAATTTAACTAGACAGAAAAACTGGAAAAATCTCTTGTGTAGACAAGCCCTTTGTCTAGACAAGCCCTTTGTCTAACCTGAACAAGTGAGCCCTGTCAACCTGACTCAAAATGGAGTCTCCCAACTAACAAACATTGCCACTTCCCTCACCTCTAGGAGAGCTATCTCCAGTACAGCTCTCCCAGTGTAAACCTATTAGCTCAGAGGGAAGGACAGACCAACCCTGCAGAGCATACCCTGCAGCTGGTTTCTATCACCACCCTTCCCTTGGAGCTTAAAGGAAATGAATACCAATTACCTGTTTAGCTTTGCACCAACCACCACCATAGGTCTTCCCATTCCCAGGGATACAGTAGTCAGTCACATACAGATCACTTTTAAATGGGAGTAACATTCAATCCTACCTATCAAGTGCAATATGGGTTTTCCAGATTTAACTTACACAGTTACTGGGCAGGTTTGCTGTAAGCTCCAAAGGTATGTGCTTACTGCATGTTAGACATGGACAGGCTTCCTTCAAGCTGATAAAGGCTAACAAAAATTCTCAATAGTTTAAATGCCCTAGAACAAGCTGCTAATTGTCCTCAGAGGATGTGTTTCATAACAGCAGTTACCAGGGAAATGTCAGTTGGATATATTTTAAAGGAAGCTAGAAACAAAATTTTTCTAGGAATCGGTACAAGCACAATCTGTCCCACTTCCTCCTTTTGTGAGCTGTATATAAGCAGCAGTGAGAGGATATCAGGCTTATCTGGAATGTTATTAACTCCCCCTGCAATAAATCTAAGGATACTATAGGCAAGCCAAAGGATACTGTCAAACTAAAAAAACATGTTTGAAAATCCAAATTAATCTAGTCCCTTTCACTTTCTGGTTCTGTGCAGAACCACAAAGCTGAAATGTTAGGTGGCAAAGAGGACATATTTACTTTGGGGATTAAACTGATTTTTTTCCAGGTGAAAAGTTATTTCTATTAATACTAGTTTATTTTTTTCAAAACTATTACATTTTGGACCTAATTCTAGCCCATGCCTCTATAAACTACAATGAACTAGGAAATACCCTATTACACAGCCACTTTGAAGTAAACCCATGATTTCCAGTATAAGTTTGTTCTATCTTCTATTAAATGGCCAACTGTATTAAGCAACTTTTTTTGCTCACCCCTTGGGTGGTTGTTTAAGATAGGGTTTACCGTATAAAGCATGGCAAACATGTATGACTAATAACTACATATAATAAACTCATTGCCCGTTGGTCACCTAGACAGCAGGATCTTCCAAACACTTCCTATCCCCATATGTTGTGCTGTTCATCTCCCAGGTAACTTACAAACATTAACGAAGTATTACTTCAGAAATCTAAATTCAATGCTTTTGTTCAATCTGCCAGTCACTTGTATCTGCATGAGGAGAATAAAAAGATTCTTATTTCCATACTGTTAGAGACATCAAGGCTGGGATAGACTATTTTAGGCCAACTGCCTCTATCAAGCACTGATTTACTTGCATTATGATACAAGTTTCAAATTATAAAATAAGAGTCACTTCCTCTCTACACAAGGAAGTCCGTTCTTTGCCACTGGGGTCAACTGGGCAACTAGTCAGGACCCTGAAAGATTAAATATTTGAAACTTCTTAAAGGGACACTGCTTCAAAATGACAGGTTTCAGAGTAGCAGCCGTGTTAGTCTGTATCTGCAAAAAGAATAGGAGTACTTGTGGCACCTTAGAGACTAACAAATTTATTAGAGCATAAGCTTTCGTGGACAACAGCCCACTTCTTCGGATGCATATAGAGTGGAATATATATTCTGGAGATATATATACACACATACAGAGAGCATGAACAGGTGGGAGTTGTCTTACCAACTCTGAGAGGCCAATTAAGTAAGAGGAAAAAAACTTTTGAAGTGACAATCAAGATAGCCCAGTACAGACAGTTTGATAAGAAGTGTGAGAATACTTACAAGGGGAGATAGATTCAATGTTTGTAATGGCTCAGCCATTACAAACAATGCTTCAAAATGGTGTTCAATAACTTTAAAAAACTACCTTAACCCACAAAGTGAAACTGGTTTCTACATCAGGTTCATTACAGCTTGCTCTCCCAAACTTCTAGGCAGATTGAGGGAGCCTGATGCACAGTCTAGTACTTGCAGCTCACAACTTGTTCCAGAAGTCACGTGCACTCGACTAAATTCACCTTATAGTAGGAGCAGCTACTCCAATCTAGACATGAATGTGAGGAAGTGCACCAGGTCGGCATTTCATCATCACTGCTAACATTTTTTTAAAGGGAGTTTCCTGTTTTTAGTGTATTGCACCACATCCCCTGATCCTCCCCTCATAACCAACCACAAATTGATTCCTCTTTTAAATTAAAAAAAGCCTTATCTGCAACTCATGACCCAACACAAGATCCATATCCACCATGTTGAGGAATGGCTCCCAAGGCCATCCTCCACATACATGCTCCCAAAGGGTTTCAAGTCACCAGTTATCTCCCAAAACAAATGCATTTCAGGGAAACATTAAGAATTTAGGCTGAAGGACTACTCAGGACAGAAATTCTAAATATACATTACGTCTGAAGTAAGGGAATCCTAATTCAGTATCTCTTTAGCTAATAGATATTCAGGATAATCCCCCTGTATTGTGCACTAGCATTCACTGAGTAACCAACCTCAATGCTGTAACCCCAATCCTTCCAACCTCAGCTCCTACCTACAGATTGGGTATCCCCTTTATTTAGTCATGCATGACACTGCATTCCACATTCTGCAGGACAGCAACCATATGTGACGTTATTGATATAATCTGGGACCATATAGATCATTGTTGCAACCAAGGTCCTGTGGTGGCACCCAAATCTGGTATAAAGGGGGTCAAATTGGGTGTCTAGGACAAGGTTATGGTTTACTGGTTATGATTATGCTGTCTATATGTGTGTATCAGTTTTGTAGTTGAAGTTATGAATATTGGCTCTATACTGTCTGTATGGCAAACTTATGCTATGCTTCTGGGTGACATCCCAGACAAGCTGAGATTAGCTCTGCATAGCCTGCTTGATGGCCCATTAAGGACCATCAGCTATACAATGGACCCATTGAGAGAAGGCAGATACGCCTTGTAACTCAGCAAAGTATGCAGGGACTGGCCCATGTGACTCCAGACTCCATCTTGCTGTAATTTTCCACAGTAAGAACAAAGGTGTTCTTACACCTGGAAAAGACTATATAAGGCTGATGCCTCATCTCCATCTGGTCTTCAATCCTGCTTCATACCTCTGGAGGAACTTTGCTACAAGCTGAAGCTTTGAACAAAGGACTGAGGACCCATCCCAGCGGGGGATGTATTCCAGAGACTTGATTTGAACCTGCAGTTTATTCCATCGCTGCTGCAAGCCTGAACCAAGAACTTTGCCATTACTGTATGTAATTGATTCCATTTAACCAATCCTAACTCTCATCTCTACCTTTTTCCTTTTACGAATAAACCTTTAGATTTTAGATTCTAAAGGATTGGCAACAGCGTGATTTGTGGATAAGATCTGATTTGTATATTGACCTGGGTCTGGGGCTTGGTCCTTTGGGATCGGGAGAACCTTTTTCTTTTACTGGGGTATTGGTATTCATAACCATTTGTCCCCATAACGAGTGGCACTGGTGGTAATACTGGGAAACTGGGGTGTCTAAGGAGATTGCTTGTGAGACTTGCGGTTAGCCAGGGGGTGAGACCGAAGTCCTCCTAGTCTGGCTGGTTTGGTTTGCCTTAGAGGTGGAAAAAACCCCAGCCTTGGGCTGTAACTGCCCTGTTTGAGCAATTTGTCCTGAGTTGGCACTCTCAGTTGGGTTCCACCAGAACCGCATTGTCACACCATATTTCATGTGCATTGTCAGGTGGTGCATTTTGTGATTGGGGATAGTAACTTAATAAAGTACATTTAAACGGGGGAGTGGGGGGGAATGAAAAGAGAGAGAAGAGGACACAGACATTTTATTCATCCTTCCTGGCAGGAAGCATACTGAGTTTATGTAATGTTACTCCCCAGAAAAGCATCTTAAACTCCACTGTTGCACAAAACAAAGGAGCTTGTAGCAGCCCCCATTTTAACAGAGATGAGACACAGGGAGACTATAGAACCTAGCATGCAATGAAGCACGTTGATGAGAACATCCAGCGAAGAATACAGAGTGTGATTCATGACCAATAAATCTATACTGAAGGTTAGAGCAGCTATGGGCCACATTTGCCCATGCACTTTAGCTACCCTACTCTAATCCTCACTTGAAGAAAATAAATCACACTGAACACTAACTCAAAAGCAATATTTGACCCCCTAAATCTAGAGCCTTTTCTTGGAAAAAAATTATTTCCTCAGTAATTTGACAGTTCTATGCTTTCTCCCTGTATTGCTTTTTGTTTACTACAGACACAAATACAGGGCCAGATCCTCAGTGGCATAAATCAGTGCAGCTTCACTGAAGTCAATGAAGCTATGCCAGTTTACACTAGCTGAGGGTATATCTTATAATCTTATTTGGGCAGCAAAAAAGTGTTCAATGATCCCAACATTTATTTCCACATTTCAGAGGTCATGTTTTGGGACAGAAAAGGAAAGTGAGGATATTCAAGCTCTATCTTCAATCTCAGAGGAACTGGATATTTCTGTTAACATGGTTGACAACGAAACAATTACCAGTGTGGACATTAAAATGGTCATCAGTGAGCCTCAGAGTTAACACTTCATTGAGATTATGAGGTAATTAATTAGCACCTCGGTGCTATTGTTTCAAACTGTCTGCAGATTACTCCAACCAGCTGTGCAAAGGCTCATATTTGGCAGGTTCTTTTTGCACCCATTTGGACTAGAAATAGAAACATTTTAAATTGGTACTGCTGGCTGACATGCCACTGCGCACCAGCTCAATCCCACCCGCCTGTCCAGCAACTACCTTCTGTTCCTCTCTCTCTGATGCATGGTTACACTTCTCGATCTTCCACTGTCGCAGAAAGTCTCGCAGATATCCAAAAAGGGTGAGGACACCGTAACCCACGTACGTCAGCACAGCAACCAGCATTGGTGTTTCCTCAAAAGCTTCATTAAAGGGTCTTTTATATAATCCTCCATTGTGGGCAATGTGATGAATCTAGAATAGAAGGTTAAAACTGGAATTAGAAGTTACTAGAATGGGGGGAGAAAAATCTGTTTTCAGAGAGTGCTGCTAAGTTACAGATGTCCAGTGGTACTGGGGCAAGATTTTTACTCAGTTCAAAGAACCAAGCATTTTCAGCCTGGCTCAAGCATTACTGACAACCAACCACTCTTGATAAACGGCACTATCCCCAACTATTAGCCTCAGCTTCATCTTCTCTCTTGCTTCCAGCATGTCCAAGGTTATTGCTGCCAAGTTTTGTGCAACTCAGTGTGACATTTTATACAATTTATGTAAATTAGCAAATAAATATTTGCATATAACCATCAATGTCATCTCAGATGTGTTGATTTAGTCCCAGTTGAAAGAGTGACTGCCAGATTGAAAACCCTGGTGAATGACATCTATCTATAATATAGGGCAGCACCAGGGCAAGCTTCCCACACACACTGCCCTGCCAGCATAGTTCAGCCTTGATGAAGGTGAAGGAGAACGACGACTTCTGCTGGTGAAAGAGATAATGTTAGTTAAGTCCTTACGACTCAAACAGTTCTTTGACAAGTCTGTCCACTAGTACAAATAATGGTGGTGAACTTGTGATGTCGGAGCTGGAACCAAGACCCAAACTCATCCCAATGTAGGAATCAGCCAATATCCATTTTAGGTGGGAACAGCTTTCTGTCCCTGCTGAAGGGGACTGGGTTCAAACTGGTGACCTATAGGTAAAACGCTCTGTAGCTCACTTGCAATACTTTAAGACACCTGTCCATCAATAAGTGCTACTTAGGAGGTCTTTCGCACATAAAAACCTGTGTTAGACATCACACATTAGGAAATTTCAGCACTGATGTTACCCATGCTATCTTAATTTGGCCCCTTTCTGGGTATACGGTCTTTAATTACAAACTATTTTTCCCCACATGGCCACGAGCAAAGTTTAAACCCTGGACTTTAGATGGAAAACTATTTTTTTTCCTCCATATTAGCATGTTTGAACGTTGTAAGACTAGAAAGAGACTGATTAAAAATATCCCATACACATTTTAACAAGCATATGATGAATGCATGTAAATAAATACAATTTAGAATTGCCCTTAGAAAGGAAGTTTGTAGTCTAAGTTTAGATACAAAGCATTCATGGAAAACAAATGGGCCTCTGCATCTGTACAACCAACCTCCAAATAAAAATGTGTGCGTCTTCAGCTCTAAGCCAACTGCACACAAGCAGCATATTCCTTTTGAGAGTCTAAGAGAGAAAGGCTGGCATGTGGTCAAGAGGCCTAATTTGCCATACTGAAATCAATGAGAATGTTGCCACTGACTTTAGAGTGCGTAGGACTGGGACCTGATCTGTTGAAACCATAGGCACTATACACAATGCAATGAAAACCACGTTTTTGTAATCAGGATATACTCATCTGGTCCCATTATACATGGCTGTGCGGTGTCCATTCAGGAAAACTGTGTGCCACCCAAGTTTGTGTCCACTCCCTCCACTTCATCTAGTCATGTCTGTGTCAGTGCATTCAGGGGAAAGTGTGACCTACTAACACTGCCCAGAGGAGCACCACTATTCTGGGAAGTCCTACTGCTCAGAGAGCTGGGAGGAGGGGTGACCAGCCAACTTGATTACAAAACCATGGTTGGAGTCCCATCAATAAGCAAAAATAACAGCATTACAAGCTGTTTACAGGAAGGCAACTACATGCTGGCCTACACTGTGAGCAAGTGTGGAACATTAGCAACTATGATAATAACCTCATGGTGTACAGACAAGCCACATTTAGAGCTAATACTTTCACTAGCTAGTTACAAACAACTGGAAGTTAGGTCCTGCTTACACCACAAATACAGGGATCCTAATTACAACTTTGTTGTTCCCTAACCTGGTTCCAAACACAACTCCAGTTTGTAGGACAGCTGGGAGCAGTCTGGTCCTTTACAAAACATGATTAAAGCCCTAGTCCATACCACAAACTCACCAGACTCCCTGACGTGGTTGCATTTGTAATGTAGGTTGGGTCTTGCATACATGTAGCCTGAAGTTCTCACAATATTGCTGAACACAATATTAGTGTTTTAAAGAACAGTTTCTCTTTCAAATAATGTCAGGTTTTACTTGTGAATTTATAATGCTTAAAAAAAAAAAATCAGTCAGCTATTAGCAGGACTAAGACCTCAGAGATCTACATAGGCAGAAAGTTAATTCCTCCTAACTTTAGATGCTCAAATCCTTCCTGCCCTCAATTATACCCCAGACCCTGCCCCATCTGCAATTATTTTCAGTTACTCCATAAGACTGTAGGGATCTTGTATGGTCTGTATGAGAGATTCTTATCCAAAAAGAAATGGTCTCTGCTCTTATCAACATCCCCACTCCAGCCCCCATTCATTCAAGACACCAACCTAACAGGCCCCTTAGCAGCCTCCAGCTAACCTCTGGGCTTCAATGCAGCTCCTTGCAATTCTTGGTATTTAGTGGCTTCATGGAAAACTCCCCTTCACTGCAGTGTTCATTAAGTTAACAAAAATGCAATCCATGAAACCAACATTAACAATAACTTTACTGTTGGTTACATTCCTCCCCACTTTCCTCCCTCTGAGTTTGTACGCAGTCTCTGGGAAGGGTCAACTGTCTTTACAGGACCACATTTTGGCACTAAATTACCACATGTAGTTAAAATTAACACATTTTTCCAGACACATTTGTTTAGTGACAATGTGCTCAATGCTGTACAGTAACAAACAAAGGCTGTCTTGCCCTGAAGAGCTTTCAGTCTAGAAGAGAGACAGAAGAGGGGCTGCACAGGGAAATCTAGAAGTTGGGATAACTTAGGGCATGGCTACACTTGCTGATGTAGAGCACTTTGAGTTAAACCAGCCTTCACAGAGAGCAGTAGGGAAAGCGCTGCAATCTGTCCACACTGATAGCTTCAAGCACACTGGTGTGGCCACATTTGCAGCGGCATTGGGAGTGATGCATTATGGGCAGCTATCCCAGCATGCAAGTGAGGGGTGGGGTAGAGTGTGACGGGAATGTGTTATGTGTATGTGGGGGGAGAGAGAGTAGGTTTTTGGGGGGCTGAGAACATGTCAGCATGCGGTCTTGTAAGTTCAGACAGCAGCAGACCTCCCCCCCCCCGCGCGCCTCTCTCTCTCTCTCTCAGCATTCCACAGTAACGGCTTGCATGCCGGCTGTCAGAAACAGAGCTTTAGAAGGGCATCTCCGCATTCCTACAGGAGTTCAAAACAATGACAAGAGTGGCCACTTAAGGGGATTATGGGACATTTCCGGAGGCCGATCAGAGCGCAGTAACGCAACACGTCGTTCACACTGATGCCCAGGCGTTGTAGCCAAGGCGCAGCAAACGTTATTCCTCTCGCCGAGGTGGAGTACCAGCAGCGCTGTAGCCACGGAGTCAGAGCACTCTACATGCCTTGCCAGTGTGAACGGGTAGTGAGCTAGTGTGCCCGAGGCTCCTTTATTGCACTATAACTCTCAAGTGTAGCCAAGTTCTTAGAATAGGGGTTCTGAAACTGGGGCTGGGACCCCACAAGGGGTCGCGAGCTGTCAGCCTCCAGCCCAAACCCCACTTTGCCTCCAGCATTTATAATGATGTTAAATATATTAAAAATTGATTTTAATTTATAAGGGGGGGTCACACTCAGAGGCTTGCTATGTGAAAGGGGTCACCAGTACAAAAGTTTGAGAACCACTGACTTAACAGTTTTTTTTTTAATTATAACATCACTTCTTGAGGGCATTGTGAAAGAAATAGGATATATAAGGATTTGAATAAGATGCTAATACTCAGCTTGGATAGGAAGGTCTTTCCTTGCACTTGACAACATGGAAGATGGGCAGGAGCTTAATCTGGGAAAGAAATGGTAGGATTTGGGTACAGCCAACATGCAAAGGAAGGGCAGGGAGAAGTCAAACAATCCCAGACTGACTGGGATGTCAGTGGTGTCAACAGCTATGGAGAAGTGAAGAGAAGAGGCTTTAGTTTAGGAAGCAACAAGCTGTGATTGAACCATGTAAAACTCGAGGTGTCAGTGAGACATATAGGAGGAAGCATCCGAAACAGGCGGAAACTGGACCAAAGGGAACAGGACAGAAATAGAGAAGAACATTTGAGAGGTGTCAGCAGAGAAATGACTGTTGAATTTGTACGAGGATAAGCCCTGCCAAGGATGAAGTATAGAAGGAGATGAGGAAGGAACCAAGAACTGAATCATGTGGAACCACCAAAGAAAGCGAGAGGCGCTGAAGAAGCAGTTTGAAGTAGGTGACAACGCCACTAAATGCAAGGAGGTTGGACAGGATGTTGAGGAGGGAGTGATCCGCAGTATCAAAAGCAGAGAGACTGTAGATCATGAGAGTGGAATACGGACCGGGCCAGGATGACTTTCAGGACCTTAGCAATAGCAGATTCAGTAGACTAGAGAACCTAGAAGCCAGACTGGATTGGATCCAGGATGGAACTGAGGAGAATCACCCGAACCACCAGTTTTAAGCTCTTTGAGCAAGAGGTGTGGAAGAAGAGGGGAACAGACGATGGCTGGTGACAAAACAAGCAAGTTTTTGGAAAGGTTTAAATGGTGTGCGGAAAACTACTGCATGCTTGTATTTGGAGAGGAAGAGGCCAAATGACAAGAGGTGGACAATGGAGGTCAGTAGCCAGGAGTATTTGGAGCCAAGATGTCACACAAAGGTGTTGAAAGAGGAGCGTATCAGGAGATTTAAATAAAGGTTTTTGAGGACACGAAAGATGTAGAACAATTCAGCATTGAACCTAATCTTGTAGTAGGGCTGGGCTTTCCCCTCCACTGCCCTCAAAGCAAGGCACAATAAAGTGCTGCAGTTATACTAACTACTGCTGCCCAAGACACACCACATAATCACTTTTAGCATTAAAGAGATGGTTTCACCCTTTCTGCTGGCAGGAATAGGAATAGGCTGAAAACGGCAGATTCAATTTAAATGCCCCCACCCACAGGATCATTTCTGCTGAAACAGTCTCTTTCCTTCATTCTTATTAAAATGTATTAGCTTCTCACTACCACACATACTGCAAAGATCTCACTAAGAGCCTGGCAATTTTCTTTTTAGCTGCATTATATGAAGGGTTTTCTGCATTCAAAATATTTGTATAGACAGAAGAGTTCCTGACATGCAGAACTCAGAGGAGTGCATTGGGGAGGGGGCACTCCAGGTCTACAAGACAATCACTTGCTAAAAAGCCAGTCAAGTGAGCCAGTCCCAAGAGGAATTGCAATATTAAATGGCAATTCTCACTGAACAGCACCCCAAAGCCAATACCTCCTGCAGTATTTTGTGTTTACTTCATCAGTCAACTCCATCCCTAGCTTCTGGACCTATCTATTCAGCGAGACTTCAAATACGAAAGCATTTAATGCAAAAAAAAAAAAAAAAAACCCAGTACGTTTGCCACCAAAATGTTCTCTCCTCATTTGCACAAACCCGAACTGAACCATGTCCAGGCCTGCCTACACAGAGTTGTACTGATATAACTGAAGGTGTTATTTTTATACCAATTCAGTTATATCTGTACCACTTTGTGGACACATCTGTTTAAATCTAGCATGTAGTCTTAGCTGGTTTCTGTAAACTTTAATGTGCATACTAAACACTTTTTTCAGCAATCATAGAATATCAAGGTTGGAAGGGACCTCAGGAGGTCATCTGCTCAAAGCAGGACCTATCCCCAGAAAGATTTTTGCCCCAGATTCCTAAGTGGCCCTTTCAAGGATTGAACTCACAACCCTGGGTTTAGCAGGCATATGCTCAAACCACTGAGCTATCCCTCTGCCACAATAAAACTGTACTGTAGGCTGCTCTAATAAATTTGTTAGTCTCTAAGGTGCCACAAGTACTCCTGTTCTTTTTGCGGATACAGACTAACACGGCTGCTACTCTGAAACCAATTTAAGTATGCCTTTTTAAAAAAAAAAACACATGTTAATTAGATTGCCAGAAAACTTTGCCAAGACACTTGTCTTCAAATAAGCAATTCCCCCCTCAAAGAGAGCTGGTCTTTTTTGCAAGGAAGTCACACACTAAGCAATAATGATCTCAATGAGACCTTTTGAAAGACAGCTTATCAATTAAAATAGTATGTTCAAAGGACAGTGTAGCCTACAATACGTCAAACCAACCTTCTCCGACTTGTCTTAGTTTGAGTACGTTTTTTGCTTCAATATCAAGATGTCACAATCTGACAAGAGCTAGAAAGGAATTGTTCTAATAATCCATGTGCCATGTACACATCAGACTATAATGCACGTGCTACAAACTTCAGACACCCTGACAAAGATACTCTGAAAGGGCCAGACCCTAAAGTCCTTATCTGGGCAAAAGTCCATTGAAGTCAATGGGATTTCTAGCTATGTAAGGAATGAGCTAATCCCAACGCCCTCTTTATGCATTGAGGTTTTTTTTTTTTTTTTTTAATTTCCAGCTGTATTTGCATTTTGTACCTCTATACAAATTTGAAAAAAAAAAAAAAAAAACTAATTGTGTCTTCAAAGCCTTCTTTATAGACCAATGGGCTGTGAAAAGGCTGTTTTTAATAATCGATTTGTTCTTAATTGCTACCTCTTAGGTTTTTATCCCAAATAAGTCTAAGTCTGCTTTACACAGCTGCTGTGGTTAACTTGGTACCCTGAAAAAGATTTCCACTGCCAGCTTTACTGTTAAATTTTCATGAAGATGTGGCTCCCAAAGAAGCATTTCTCAGCAAACTCCTTTTAGGAGATGTCTCTGCAGAAACAAAATCAGCATATTCATTGCTGTCTGAAACAGCAATTAAGTGAAAGCTTTCCTGAAAAAACAAACACCCGCCCCACAGAACACCACATAGCAGCAAGACCTGCAGGCAAATTTTTAAAATGCTGACACCCTGACTTTCAGAAATACTGCCCTGCCCCATTTCAACAGCTACATATATTAGAGCTGTCAAGCAATTCAAAAAATTAAATGTGATTAATTGAGCAATTAAAAAAATCACGATTAATTGCACTGTTAATGAAATACCATTTTTTTAAATATTTTTGGATGTTTTCTACATTTTCAAATATATTGATTTCAATTACACCACAGAATACAAAGTGTACAGTGCTCATTTTATATTTATTTGATTACAAGTATTTGCATTGTAAAAAACAAATACACCGCTACCACGATATAACGCGACCCGATATAACACAAATTCGGATACAACGTGGTAAAGCAGCGCTCCGGGGCGGGGGGAGGGGGGGGGGAGCGGAGGGCGAGGCTGCACACTCCGATGGATCAAAGCAAGTTCAATATAACGCGATTTCACCTATAACGCGGTAAGATTTTTTGGCTCCCGAGCACAGCGTTATATCGAGGTAGAGGTGTAGTATTTTTCAATTCACCTAATACAAGTACTGTAGTGCCATCTCTATCATGAAAGTTGAACTTACAAATGTAGAATTATGTATTAAATAACTCCATTCAAAAATTAAATAACGTAAAATTTTAGGGCCCGCAAGCCCACTCAGTCCTATTTCTTGTTCAGGCAATCACTCAAACAAGTTTATTTACATTTGCAGAAGATAACGCTGCCTGCTTCTTGTTTACAATGTCACCTGAAAATGAGAACAGGCATTCTCATAGCACAGTTGTAGCTAGCATTGAAAGATATTTACGCACCAGATGTGCTAAAGATTCATATGTCCCTTCATGCTTCAACCATCCTTCCAGGACACGTGTCCATGCTGATGACAGGTTCTGCTCTATAACAATCCAAAGCAGTGCAGACTGACGCATGCTAATTTTCATTATCTGAGGCAGATGCCACCAGCAGAGGGTTGATTTTCTCTTTTGGTGGTTCGGGTTCAGTAGTTTCCGCATCCGATATCTGATATCAAGTTTTTTTAAGACTTCTGAAAGCATGCCTCACACCTTGTCCCTTTCAGATTTTGGAAGGCACTTCAGATTCTTAAAGCTTGGGTCGAGTAATGTAGCTATCTTTAGAAATCTCAAATTCGTACCTTCTTTGTGTTTTGTCACATCTGCAGTGAAAGTGTTCTTAAAATGAAGAACATGTGCTGGGTCATCATCCGAGACTGCTATAACATGAAATATATGGTAGAATGCAAGTAAAACAGAGCTGGGGGCATACAATTCTCCCACAAGGAGTTCAGTCAAATTTAATTAACACTTTTTTTTTTTTTTTTTTTAAATGAGCATCATCAGCATGGAAACATGTCCTCTGGAATGTGGTCAAAGTATGAAGGAGAATATGAATGTTCAGCGTACCTGGCATGTAAATACTTTTCAATACCGGCTACAAAAGTGCCATGCCAATGCCTGTTCTCACTTTCTGGTGACATTGTAAATAAGAGAGCAATATTATCGCTCATAAATGTAAACAAACTTGTCTGTGTTAGCGATTGGCTGAACAAGAAGTAGGACTAAGTGGACTTCTAGGCTCTGAAGTTTTACATTGTTTTCTTTGAAAGTGCAGTTATGCAACAACAACAACATCTACATTTGTAAATTGCACTTTCACGACAGATTGCACTACAGTACTTGTATGAGGTGAACTGAAAAATACTATTTCTTTTGTTTATCATTTTACAGTGCATATATTAGTAATAAAAAACAATAGACTTTGATTTCAATTACAACATATATGAAAATGTAGAAAAACATCCAAAATATTTAATACATTTCAATTAGTAGTCTATTGTTTAACAGTGTGATTAAAACTGTGATTAATCGCAATTAATTTTGTTTAGTTAATCGCATGAGTTAACTGCCCATATTAATAGATATATATAAAAAAAGATTTAACAGGTCAAACTCCTTAGAGACAAAAGCAAGCTCCATGGTTCATGTACAGCTTTCCTCACAACTATGTATTCTCTTGCTAAGGGAATAAATGATGAGTTCTGCTTTGCTAGGGATATAGGTAATAAAAACTGTCTGGAGATTGCTGCCGTGGAATCTCTGAAGTCCCTCCTGTCAACCTCAGCAGGACGCTATAGACAGATCGCCAACATTTGAGAAGTGACTAAAGATCTTAGGTGCCCGACTTGGGACACTTCTGAAAAGTCAGGCAGCTCAGGTTGGTTACCTAAATCATTAGTCATCTCTGAAAATCTTGGTCCATGTGTACTATTAAAATATAATTACTCTTTAAAGCTAAAAAAAACTTTTGGCAACACTTGATTCAACTGTTTTTAGCATTAGTATTGGCATTGTTATATTGGCAGTATTAGCATTGTTTTAGTGCAAACAAAAGAATACAACAATAGTGTCAAACATGCTTAGTGGTGGAACAGGCTGTAACAAAGTGGGAATTTTCTTAATGTTTTGCATGAATACTGTGCGTGCCTCAGTTTCCCCAGTATTGCACAAGTATCTAGGTGGTGGGACATGGGTGTGTGATCATTGCTGAGACCCCTAGTGGACAGGTGTGAGTGCCTCTAGCTGCCTGCGGCCAGACACTCTGTATCATGGCAACTGATGGCTGGGGCCCTTTGCAAAAGCCAGCAGGCTGCAACTGAGTTGAAGAAAAAGAGGGAGACGCAGGCCAGGTGTCCTTTTTGCCCAGGAAAGAGACCAAGGACAGAGGAGGGAAACTGGATGTGACAAAGGGTGGGCCCCTGGAAGCTAGTCAGTCTCCTGGTTTGGGACTTGGGAGGGGGAGAGCCTAGGGCTCTGGATTCTCCCCAAGATGGACTTTGCTGAATGTTCCTGCTTCCTGTGCTAATAAGAACTGTTCTATGCTATGTTCCAGACAACTAATAAATCCTTCTGCTTTATAAGGTTGGCTGAGAGTCACTGATGACTGCAAAGAAGGGGGTGCTATCCCCTCTCTTGCCAGAAATGCTATCTTTAATTACCTGAAGTTATCTGAACCCTTTTTATATCGTACTCTTTCCTATAACCACTGCTTAGTACTATTCAAAGGGACGAGCATGCCCTAAGAATTAGTAACACCACTTCTTGCAGAATCTTGTACTTTCCTTGGAGGCCCCAAATCCATATTCTGACCAGGCCCAGCTTTGCTTAGCTTATAAAATCACTCCTTAATAGATTATCAAAAACATGGCAACAGGGGCAGGTCTAAAGTGAAAGGCTGTATGCACGCACTTTGAGCTGCAGCATTACTGAAAATATTTGTTCATAAGAATAATCTCACTTCAGTGAAGAAACTATCAGATTCCAACAAATTACCATGAAAGACTGAGTAAAGGCATCTTGGCCTATTAAGATGTACTATCATTGCCACCCCATTTTTCTCATATTTTGAACAGTAGGATGACTGTTTGAATAGGTTCCCAGAGCAGCACTAGACTCTTTCTTTACCATTTAGAGAAAAGCAGAGTGACAATGAACAAGTTGCAAAGGCAAAATATGCTCCAGTTTAGGCCGTTTTGCCATTGGAAAGGCAATTTCCCATGCTGACTCTAGACCTGGGAACATCCCCGTTGATCCCCTATGTCGTACAACTACCCTCCCTCTCGCCTAACACTTCCTCCAAAACCCACTTTTAACAATCCCTCCAACAGCAACCCATGCTCACACCAGATATCAGAAAAAAGAGTAGCAGTGTGATGAACATTTCACAGCGACTCCTCCACTTTCCCTTGGTGGTGATCATCTGTCCACCTGTTGTGCCATATGCATTCTTCAGAATAAACTCCTTTAGTTCTGAAAAATGCAGGCCTTTATTTTCTCTAACACTATGATGCTATACTCAGGTACTAAATAGAGTAATCTGCAATAAGCATGAATGAGATCAGATCCTCCATACACACTCTCTTTGCTCTATTACAAATCAGAAATATTCAATTTTTTAATTCATTCATTTTTCTTCCACCCATCAGAATTCCTTAACTGCAATACGGTCCTTCAACTCATTTTCAGAAACACACCTCTCCTGAGATCTACACACACAGAGACACAACTAGGGATCTATGAGGAGATTTAACTGTTACCAGGGACACACAAACCTAAACACAGAACTTGGCAGAGATGCAAAGGTAGGGTTACCATCCGTCCGGGTTTCCCCGGACATGTCCGGCTTTTGAGTCTTTAAATAGCCGTCTGGGGGGAATTTGTAAAAAGCTAAAAATGTCCGGGATTTCCCCCTGGATGGCTATTTAAAGACCCAAAAGCGGCTGACAGGGCAGCCGCACCGGATTGAGCCGCTCACTTGCGGCCTCTCTGGCAACAAAAGCCCCTCCCCTGCAGCTTCTGCATGCCGGCAGCACTGTGCGGGGCATAGGCACCGACTTTTTTAGCCGGCGCCGGTGGGTGCTCGCACCCCCCCTGCTCCGCCGCTTCCCCACCCCATTCCAACCCCTTCCCCAAATCCCAGGCCCCGCCTCCTCCCCCGGGCACGCCGCTTTTCCCGTCTACCCCCCTCCCTCCCAGACTTTTGTGCAGCAAGCCTGGGAGGCGGAGGGAGAAGCAGAGCGCTCAGGTGAGCTGGGGCAGGGAGGACTGTCTGCAGCAGTTAACCGGGGGCGGGGGGGCGCAGGGGAACCGCTCCCCGCCCCAGCTCACTTCCGCTCCGCCTCTGCCTGCTGCCTTGAGCGCGCAGCCGCACCGCTCCACTTCTCGCCCCCTCCGTCCCAGGCTTGCCGTGCGAACAGCTGATTCGAGGCAAGCCTGTGAGGGGAGCGGAGAAGCGGGGCAACTGCGCGCTCAGGGGAGTAGGCACAGGCAGAGCCGGAGCAGAGGTGAGCTGGGGTGGGGTAGGGTGGGATGGGGTGGGGCAGGGAGCGCAGTGAGTCAAGGAACAGGGAGCAGGGGGGTTGAATGGGGCAGGGGTTCGGGGGGGGGGACACACCTGTCAGGGGGCGGGGGTGTGGAGAGGGATTGGTGCAGTCAAGGGACAGGGAGGGTTAGATGGATTGGGGGTTCGGGGGGGCAGTCAGGGGGCAGGAAGTGGGAGGGAGTGGCTAGGGGGCGGGGCTACCCCCTCCCGGTGTGTCCTCTTTTTTGAAAGTTCAAATATGGTAGCCCTAGCAAAGGATGAGAGGAACTGTTATTCAGATAGTGTTAGATATGAATAAAAAGGCTTTTCTACCTTCCAAGACCCTATTTAAAAAGATTGTTACTTCTCTAGCAACTCCTTATGCCCTCATTAATCCTCAAGGCAGTATGAGGTCGACTCCCTGCCCAGCCATTGTGAGCAGTGATGGCATCCATTGTTGCGAGGGGATACAAAATGGGGAGTTCAGTCCTTGAGGGGAAGAACTGATTTTTGAGTAGTTTGTTCTAAGATGAACACTTCCACCTCCCACCTTTAACTCACCCTGGAGTAACACCAAAAAGAGTCTGTGTGGCATTTCTTTAAACTGTCTGTCCCTCCCACTTGGCAGGAAATTGAGAGAATAATTTGAGCTCATCTGTCTGGCCTCAAGGGTCGCCCCCTCACTATACTCTAAGGAAAACCTTCACCATAAGAATTAACCAATCACACATATAGATATAATTCCCTGGGCTCCCCCCCTCCTGCAAGTAGGGACCTGCATCTTTATTCAATGATGCCATAAAGAGTGCTGAAGGGAGTCCCTGTCTACAACAGCATACAGGCTTGAGACAAGCTCTTTCACAAGATTCTACAGGAACCATGCCTGCTTTTCAAGCATTCGTCAAGTTTTCAGTGATTGCAAAACTTCTGCCAGCCCTTCAGCACTCTGTGGGTTTCTCTGGGCTTTGCCAGTGTGAATACGCTGAGATTAGCTAGGTCCCTCTCCTGCACTCCTTGATTTCTCTAGACATGCTGCTATTGATTACACTCTTGCAAAAGGGAAGCAGGGTAAGTTTACATTTTTCAACCTTCATCTGCTTTTTGCTCTTACCATGTTAAGTAGCCCAGAAGGAAGTGAATTAAAAGTGTGATGAAGTGCATCATCAGTACAGTAGAACCCCATTTATCTGAGTCTCCATTATCCATCTTAACTGAACCAAGTGCTGCCCCCGGGGGCTGACAGCCTGAGCCCCGCCCATTCTCCTGACTACCCAAATTTTTTGATTATCCCCCAATCCTAATCAGATCAGATAAACAGGGTTCCACTGTGCTTAGAACTCCCAAGGGGCTTTTCATCCGTAGATTTCAAAGTGCTATTCGGGGATGAGTAAGCATTACCACTCCCACTTTATAGACAGTGAATCCAAAGCTCAGAGAGGTGAAGGCCAACACTTGCAAATATGAGTACCCAAACCTAAACACCTTAATCCACATTCAGAGACTTTAAAGTTACTTGATTTCCAGAGCTAATAAGCACCCACAGCTGCAACTGAAGTCAATGCAAGCTGTAGGTTCTCAGCACCTCAGAAAATCAGCCCCTTTATTGAGGTGCCTAAATGAGGATGTTCTGTTTCAAGCATTCAAGTTTTAAGTTAGTTACTTGCCCAAAATCAGGAGAGAAGATGGGAACAGAAGGCAAGTTTCCCAATTCCAAAGCCCGTGTGACTCACTGTATTAAGACAGCTGTCTAGAAACTTTGCCAATACTAGGTTTGGCTTTTGATTTCTGTCACATTGCACTCCCAGTCAGTATCCACCAGTGACGCTAATGATCCAAACCAGAGGACCAAATTCTCTGATGAATCCTGGTCACTGCCACCTGAGGCACGTTGTGCATATGCTAAGAGAAGCCCTGCAAAATCAGTCTCCTTTCCCTTCTACAAGTAGCCATGCCCAACACAGCCAAACACCCTGGGGACTCACAAAACAAGCCCAGGATTTACAACACACAATTTGATTGCAGGAAGATAATGTCTTGAGAATTCAATAAGTTATTAAATAAGGTCAATTAAGGGCAGTATTTATCTTAGATTTCATGCTGCACCTATCATTATGCTATGCACACTGCACAGAGTTACACAGCATAAAATCCCAGAGCAAAAAGCTTCTTCCCTCTTTGCCTTGAAAGAACAGAAAGAGTGTGATTGCGTAAGACCTTTCCTTTCCTTAACAGCAATGATGCGCTCACTGAGGGAAGCTTTATTGAATAGGGAGTTGTGGAGAGCAGCACACCATCATGCTTGGTCTCAATCTGATCTTCATGGAAAGGAGTTTTACTGTTAGGGTGCCACTCTGAAAACTGTCTGGAATGCCATTTTTAGTTTCTGATAGACATAACCTGGGCCTATCAAGTTGCATCATTCCTGTGGAGTATAGCCATCTTGAAAGATTGAAGGTAAAGAGGTCTCTGACCTAGCTAGTTCCCAGTCCATTAAGTGCCTTGTATTTTAGGACTAAGATTTTGAATTCTGTTTTAATGCAAATGGGCTTTTCAAAGAACAGCTATAACACACTTGCACTGTGAATTGTTAATGAAGCAAGATGCCAAATGCTGCATCAGCCTCAAAGTCCTTTTAGGAGGAGTTGTGTACAACTCCAGCCATAGCAAATTACAACAGGATAACCAGAAGGGGATGAAAGGATGAATCATACAAAACGCTACAATTTCCGGACCACAAAACGAAAGCTTTTTCTTGAAAATAAAAATAAAATTCACTGCCGTTTCACTTCTCTTTTTAAAAAAAATTTTAGTAGCAAAAGCACAACATAGTATTGTTGAGAGGAGTTCCTGTCTGCATCCTGTAAAACTTGCCCATACTGGTATTGCCCTGGCCTCTTCTTTTGTCATTCAGTGTTGCACGCATTCTAAAACAATATGCATTTCCTCACCTTTTGGGAGCGAAGCCAGACTTTGAGGCACCTGCTCCCCTACTTGGTGTAAACTTTGCTTGTGCCAATCAGAAATGAACACAAACAGGTTTTGGGACCCGTCCCCAAGACACTTCTATGATGTCATAGTTGGTACTTTATGGGCCTGCGTGCAGGCAGGGAGAGGAGAAAGAAAAACGAATCCTGTGTATCCTGTGTACACCCGTAACCGAGCCTGATCACCTCGAAGCCTCTCTCTCAGCTCACGTGTTTCAAACAGTTTCTACGTTTGCCGGTCGTTATGCGTTGGTTTGTATTTGTAAGTATCAGTTATTACTAAATGCTGCATCTTTGTTTATAAATATTGTTAGTAGATATTTTAGTGATTGTGTGTTTTAAGTTTATTAACTCTATTAGCTAATCAAACGCTGCTCCCTTACCCCTTGTAATTATCCCCAATAAAACTTTACATTGATTAATGTGTGTGTGTGTGTACGTGTGTACAGTTTGCATCGTGACCCATACTCTCTTTGCATCCCTTACCAATATAGTCTATTGCCACGTGCAGCCTGGTAAATAACAGGCCTGCATTTTCTTTCACCCCTGCGTACCCGTGGCAATCCACAAGTATGAGGTTTAAATTTCAAGCTGCATCACCAACTCAATTAAAAGCCTAGGAAAAAAGTAATGGTTCGAGATTCAGCTAAAGCCCACTGGTTTCAGAAATTTCACAGCCTTGCAAAATACTACTAGCCCAGCCACCCACATAGGGCAGGAGAGTTTTGCTTTTGCCTTTTGGGGAGGGGGGGGCAGAAGAGAGAAAAAAGGTGAGTAAGATCTGTGGGGCTTTTTCCAGTCATGGTAAACAGTAAGCAAGCAGATTTTGTGCTTAGGTTGGCAAATTGTGCAAGAAAACACTAAACTGATTTAACAAAAAACAGAGCACCACAGAGTAACTCAAGTATTCCAACTATAATTACCCAGCCTCCTAATTATTTCATTCCAACCTGTAATAATTTCAGTGGTCATAATGAATAAACTGATTATACCAAGTAACTTAACATTTTCTCTGTTTCAGCATAATATCGAGTGATGGCATGTTAAGTCAACAGGGCTGCATGCCTTTGGCAAACACCAGAAGGAATCACAGGGCATTATTGTTCAGCTGCTGTGCTTCTTTGTGTCTTGCTATTAACAGATGTCTAGAGTCACCCTTACACAATGAAACCTATGCAATTCTGATACTGCATTAAGATTCTTTACGGATTAAAACATTTTGGAAATGAAAATCTGAAATGTTTTACTTCCTCCAGCACAGTCAATTTTGGGGTATGCCTTGGGCAGCAGCTTCTGCTATAATCTATTTAACTGAACTAAAAGTGAAATGTCTCTCCCTGCCCCATCACACTAACTTCAGGCCATGAATTCCCTTCCAAATGCACCAGCCAAAAATAAAACCTGTCCCATCACTAAAAATCCTTTGAAAAAACAGCAAAAAGTGAAGTGACTGAATGGGATTAATAAGCATCATAAACATTAGTAGTCAGTCATTTTAACTTCACATAATATCTACTATTTGTACTGAGGTACCATCTACAGGCCACAAGACATCGGAGATGGAGGCGCTACTGTACCAGGTGCTGTATTTATAAAACAATTTATAATCGAAAGGACAAAAACAGATAGGGGATGTATGGGACAAGAAAGCTACAACATTTAGGCAAAATGCCTGCCATCACCATGATGAATTGTCATGTTAGCTCCACATTCCTTCCCTCCCCTCACACACATTTAAAAGGAAAATGTAGTTATTCACCCAAGCATACACATTCGTAGACAGTACTAAAAATTTTGGTTACACTTTATCCCCAAGCAAGCCTCTATACACAAACCATATTTCAGTTTCTACAGCTGGCACACCACAAAGAGACTGAACTATTTTTAGCCATTTTATCTAGTTTGTCCTATCATCCTCTTTATTACCACAAGCCTAACTCCACCAATAATACACTTTAAATCAGCAACTTCAGTAGCTAAGGTACTCCTTATTTTCTGCTTTAAATTGCTGTATATTAAACAACTACTGTGTCGTCCTCCCCAATCCCCCTACCGCCTCAGACATGGCTGTATTTTTGGCAATGAAGTAGTTGCTGTGCGTATAGCTGAACAAGAGTTTTAGGATAAAAGATGCCGATTACTTCAGGATAGGAAAGTATTCATAGTTCTCATCCTGGTTGCTACCTGTCAATGTAACATCCACCAATTTCCTTTGCTAAATACATTACTGTGAAGTACATTACCTTCCTTCCTTAACAGATAGGGTTGCCAGGTGTCCTGTTTTTGACAGGAAGGCCCAGAAGAAAAGGGACCCTGGCAGCTCGGACCATAAAAATCCAGTTGGCAGAGCAGAAGGACTAAGGCAGGCTCTGTGCTGGCCTTGGCTCTGCACGGCTCCCAGAAGCAGCAGCATGTCTCCCCCTCTGGCTCCTAGACATAGGGGTAACCAGGGGGCTCCACGCACTCTCCCTGCTTCAAGCACCAGCTCCCATTGGCTGGGAACCATGGCCAATGGAAGCTGCAGGGTTGGTGCCTGCAGACGGGGCAGCATGCCAAGCCGCCTAGTTGTGCCTCCACGTAGAAACCGGAGGGGGGACATGCCGCTGCTTCCAGGAGCTGCTTGAGGTAAGTGCAATCCAGAGCCTGTAACCCTGGCCCCCTCCCATGCCCCAGCCCCGATCCCCCTCCTGCCCTCCAAACTCCTCGATCCCAGCCCAAAGCACGTTCCTGCATCCCAAACCACTCATCCCCAGCCTCACCCCAGAGCCCGCAAGTCCAGCTGGAGCACTCACCTCCCCCCGCACCCCTACCCCAGCCCGAAGCCCTCTCCTACACCCCAAACCCCTCATCCCTGGCCCTACCCCAGAGCCCACACACCCCCATGCCCCAACCACTGCCCCAACCCTGATCCCCCTCCTGCCTTCCAAACCCCTCGGTGCCAGCCTGGAGCACCTTCCTACACCCAAACCCCTAGCCCCACCCCAGAACCTGCACCCCCAGCCTGAACCCTCATCCCTGCCCGCATCAACCCCCTGCTGTAGCCTGGAGCCCCCTTCTGCAGCCCGGAGCCCCCTTCTGCAGCCCAAACCCTTCATCCCCAGCCCCACCCCAGAGCCCACACCCCCTCCTACACCCCAACCCCCTGAGCCAGTCTGGTGAAAATGAGCAAGTGAGCAGAGGTGTTCCGCTTTGTGTGAGGATAAAGTTGGTAACCCTATTACCAGATGGCAAAAAGCATCAGATCTGTCACACAAAGCACCCTGATCTATCCTCTCATTTCTTCCGTGCAGAGGACAGCAACCTCAAACTGGCTAAAAAACCAGCTCTCCTTTTATTCTCATCATATATTAGTCCAATTCTCTGTCTACTCATCCTGTCACATTAAGCATCAAAATTCCAAGCACAGTTATATACTAGCTTGAAGTTTTCACTAAAGTTAAAAGTTCCCAAAAATTGAAAAATCTCATTCCAGCCAAATACTGAGTATGTAGTTAGTTTTAAGGCTGCCACAAGGCCCTGCATAGAGAACCACTGATTTTATTGAATAACCCAGGCTAAGTGGGTAGTACTGGCTATGTAGAAATTTTAGGTCCCATCTTAGGTCCATGTAATTAGGTAGACAGCCAGCACAGGGAATATATTAAGGGATACAGAGCTTTTCCTTTCCATCTCACTGGTCTAAAGACAGACTAGGTAAATAATGAGCAGGAGTTGGCCCAACAGCTGAATAGTTACATGTGATATTTACTAATTCTGATTTTTCTGTTTTAATTTATAAGATACATCCAATTCCACATCCATCCACCTAAACTCAGGTGTACAATAAAACCCATCTGTTTTTCCTGTAAGATCAACAAATTCCAGCTCTGACAGATCAATGCAGAAGTACATTCCAGAATCTAGGGCCCTTCACTGAGAAGATCTATCCAAACCCAATATATTGATCTGCAGACTTAGCTCCAGAGCTCAACTGTCACCGCAGCATACAGCAATAGAAGCATCATACTAATAGCCAGGACTCAAGTCATCAGACCTTAGGGATCAAAGTCAGTGCCTTGAATAGCCCCCTGAAGCAAGTACAGATGACCAAAAAAGTGGTATATGTTCCTTTCAGCTAATGTTGTCAGCTTGCCAACCTGCCTGTATGCTGCACCACTGGAAAATTTGGAGTGATTTTCAACTGTAACCCCTTGCAAAGTGTACTGCAGTAACCCAGTCTGGAGGTGACAAAAGCAGAGTAGTAAGGTCTAGAAGACCTGAGAGAAAGAGCCACAAACATCTAGCCAGAGACCGATGGAAAGATGCACTTTTAAATGCTAATGCCACCAAAGATGCCAGAAGCAGATTGGGGATTAAAAAAAAAAAAAAAAAGCACCTTTCTCCCAAAACAGAAACCTCTAGGACAGAAACCATCCTCAGTGCACCCCAAAAATCTTACCACACTCCAACACCACTACCGTAGACACATCATCCAGTTAAGCTTCTTTTAACTAAATTTAACATCCTTGTCAGGAAAAAATACCAAAGAAACCCACCACTCTAGCATTTAACTTCAAAAAGGGGAACTACACAAAAAACATAAAAAGGAACAGTCACAAGAGTGAAATGCTTGCAAGTTGAATGGAAACTTTTAAAAAACACTAAAAAAAAAAAAATAGAGGCTCAAACTATAGATACACTTAAAATAAATAAAAAAAAAAAAACCAGCAGGACCACCAAAATAACGCCACCATGGCTAAGCAGAGCAGAAGAGGCAGTTAGAGACAAAAAACTGCTTCTAAAAACTGGAAAGGAACATAAATTGTGACAAGTTCAAGTGTATAAGTATAATTAGGCAGGCCAAAAAATAATTGAAGATCAACTAGCAAAAGACAATTTTTTAAGTACACCAAAGCAGGAAGCCTGCCAAACAATCAGTGGGGGTCACTGGACAATCAAAGTGCTAAAGGCACACTCAAGGAAGACAAGGCCATTCGGGAGAAGCTAAATGAATTCTTTGCATCGGTCTTCACTGCAGAGGAAGATTCCCACTTGTGAGCCTTAATTTTTAGATATCATATCTGAGGAACAGTCCCACACGGAGATCTAAATAGAGGAGGTTTGGGGGAAGATTGATAAATTAACATTAATAAGTCACCAGGACCAGATGGTATTCACCCAAGAGCCCTGAAGTAACTCAAATATGAAACAGAACAACTAACTGTGATATGTAACCTATTGCCTAAATCAGCCTCTGTACCAGATGACTGGAGGGTAGATAATGTAATGCTGATTTTTAAAAAGGCTCCAGAGGCGATCCTCGCAATTACAGGCCAGTAAGCCTAACTGCAGTCCCAGGCAAGTTGGTTGAAACTATAGTAAAGCACAAAATTATAGACATATAGATGATCATGATATGTTGGGGAAAGAGTCAACAGGGCTTTTTAAAAAAGAGAAATCACACCACACCAATCTTTTAGAATTCTTTGAAGGGCTCAACAAACATAGACAAGGGTGATCCAGTGTACCTGGATTTTCAGAAAGACTTTAACAAGATCCCCCACCAAAGGCTCCTAAGCAAAACAGGCAGTCGTGGGATGAGAGGACCTTCCCTCTTATGGATTGGTAACTAATTAAAAGATAGGAAACAAAGGACAGAAATAAACGGTCAGTTTTCACAGAGAGGTAGATAGCAAGGTCCCTCAAGGATTTGCACTGGGACTAGAGACGTTCAACAGATTCATAAATGAGCTAGAAATAGGAGTAAAAAGTGAGACGGCAAAGTCTGCAGATGATACAAATTACTCCAAAGCAGACTGAAGAGTTACAAAGGGATCTCACAACTGGGTGACTGGGCAAGAAAATGGCAGATGAAATTCAATGTTGATAAATGCAAAGTAACGTCCATTGGAAAGCATAATCCCAACTATACATACAAAAGTATGTGGTAGAAATTAGTTGTTACCACTCAAGAAAGATCTTGGAATCATCACAGATAGTTCTGTGAAAAGATCTGCTCAATGTGCAGCAGCGGGCAAAAAAAAGCTAACAGTGTTAGGAATCATTAGGAAAGGGATAGATACTAAGACAAAATATAACACCACTACATAAATCTATAGTACATCCACACCTTGAATACTGAGTGCAACTCTGGTCCCACCATCTGAAAAGAGATGTATTTGAATTGGAAAAATTACAGAGAAGGGAAACAAAAGTGATTAGAGACTGTTCAGCTTAGAAAAGACAACTAAGGGAGGATATGACAGATCTATAAAATCAAGAATGGTGTGGAGAAAGTAAGTAAGGAAGTGTAACACGTAAACCAGGGATCACCCAATTAAATAAATAAGCAGCAGTTTTAAAACAAAGAAAAGAAAAGGAATTACTTCTTCACACAAAGCACAATCGACTTCTGGAGCTCATTGCCAGGGGATGGCATGAAGGCCAAAAGTACAACTGGGTTCAAAAAAAGAAATAGGTAAATTCCTGGAAAATAGATCCCTCAATGGGTTTTAGCCAAGACGGTCAAGGACACAACCCCATGAAGGACTCTTACTGTACTTAAACCTCTTACTGCCTGAAGCTGGGACTGGAGGGCAGGGGATGGATCACCTGATAATTGCCCTGTTGTGTTCATTCCTTTTGAAGGGCCTGCCACTGGTAAGTCAGGACACCGGGCTAGATGGACCATTGGTCTGACCCGGTGGGCCTTTCTGACGCTCTGCCAGCTCTCTCCTCCCCAGCCAGCCCTAGAAAAGCAGACACTTTGCAGCACAGCCCCCTCCTGCGGTCAGGGGTGGGCAGCCTCACGCACACGGCCAACAGGAGCGCGACAGGAGAACCAGGAGGTTCCCCAGAGCCGCAGTGAGGACCCGTGCGCCGGCCCCCCCGCCCTGCCTGGCGGCCCCTCCACTCGTGCCAGGGCCCGGGGGGGCACCCAGCGCCTCAGGCCAGTTCCCATCTGCGCCTCCACACCTGGCCCCAGCATCTCCGCAAGGCCGAGTCTCGCTCAGGCCAAAGAGCGGGGCTGCCTGCCACCCTGCGGGGTCCCCACTCTGCCAGGCGGGTCCGAAGCGGCACCACTCGCTGCGAAGCCCGCGGGCGGCGAAGCCGGGACGGGCGCGTCCCGTTTTCCCGATTACGGCGCAGGAAGCCCCAAGCCGGGCCAGGCTCCGCGCCGCCACGCTGGCCCCTGGCCACCCCATGCAGGGACCGGTCCCAGCCCCACGCCTCCCCTCGGGCAGCCGAGCTCGGACCCCCGCGCCCGCCTCCCGGTGTGGAGCCCCGGGCCGGCGGCCCCTCCGTTCCGCGCCCGGCTTTCCCGGCCCCACACCTCGGTCTCGGTCTCGGGCAGGCCCCGCACGTATCCGTTCCGTAGCGCCCCGTATCCCGTCAGGCTGCAGCCGTTGGCGCGGGGGTGGGAGTCCGGTTCCCCGAGGCCCTGCTCCGGCCGCTCCATCCTACCGGCTCCCTCCGGCCGCTTGGGGTCCGCCACCACCCCCGCCCGGCAGCGGAAACCCAGCCCGACCCGACTGCCAATCACACGTGTTCGCGTCATCCAGGGGCGGGGCCCGCGCTCAAATACATCTGCGATTCCGTGAGACAGGGGGCGAGGGCCAAGGGAGAGGGGGCGTGGCCAAAGGGAACACGACCCAACGACAGGCCCGCGTACCAACGGGGGGAATCAGGGAAGAGGGGCGGGTCCACCGAGAGGCCATACCCTATCACAGGGCAAAAAAAATCCAGGCGAGGCGCGGCGCGGCGCAGGGGGCGAGCTGACCAATTTCCCGGCATAGCTCCACAGAGGCCGAAGGGAAGAGCATGAGCTACCCAATCGCAGGACAGAGAATCGGGGGTGGGCGGGATCAAAAGGTAGGCGTTGGCCAATGACAGGATAGAAGAGCTGGTCTGGGGATGGGCTCTAGCCAGTGCTGCGGGGTGGGTTCGATGAAGGAGAGCCGAGGAGAGCCCTGGAGGGGGGGTGCCAGCGCCTCTGGTGTGTTCCTGTCTGCGGCCCCTCATGGCCGGCCCCTGTGTGACTCCACAGCTGGCTCCTATGTGGGCTTGATGGTAGGGTGACCAATCGGAACAATCCCGATTTTTGGGTCTTTTTCTTATATAGGCTCCTATTGCCCACCCCCTCCATTTGCTTTCTGGTCACCCTACTTGATGGAGAAATTACTGGGTAAAATTCTCTGGCCTGTATTGTGCAGGGGTCAGGGTAAGATGAGCCTAATGGTCCCTTCTAACCTTAAAATCTATGAATTATTTAGGGGGGCTGGAGCTTATTCTGCAGGAGGTATAACTCAGCCCCCACCCAGCTGGAGGAAGGACTCCGTGTGTGAGAACCCCTGCAAACAGCAACCCAGCAGAAATTAAGTCAGTTGGATTTAAAACTGTACATAAAGTTATGCGTGTGCTTAAATTCTTTGCTGAATTGGTGCCCATATCAGGCATGGATGATAACTTGTTGAAACCTGGCTGTAGACCTGTTTGAAAACAGTTTCAGCTCTACAAGCTCGAACATAAACAAGACCTTATGGTTGAAGGTAAGATAGATAAATAGATATGGTAGGGTTACCATACGTCCTCTTTTTCCCAGACATGTCCGGCTTTTCGGCAGTCAAACCCCCGTCCGGGGGGAATTGCCAAAAAGCCGAACATGTCCGGGAAAATGGGGGCTCTGCTCCTCCCGGACTCTTCGGCTCTATTTAAGAGCCGGGCTGCCCAAGCGCTACCGGCTTCGGGCAGCCCCGTGCCTCCGGACCCTGCGCCGCCGGAGCCTGGGAGGGGAAGTGCCCAGCTGGGGGCGCAGGGTCCGGAGGCATAGGGGCTGCCCAAAGCCCGAGCGCTTCCGGCTTCACAGTTTGCCGGGCAGCCTCCAGACCCTGCGCCCCCGGCTGGGCGCTTCCCCTCCCGGGCTCCAGCTGCGCTGGGGAAGCGCCGGCTGGGGGCGCAGGGTCTGGGGGCTGCCCGGCAAACCCTGAAGCTGGTAGCACTGGGGCAGCCCTTTCCCCCTGGCTGGGAGTGGAAGGGAGGAGGGGGCGGAGTTAGGGTGGGGAAGGGGTGGTGTTGGGGCGGGGCTAGGGGGTGGGGAAATGGGCGGGGCCAGGGCCCGTGGAGGATCCTCTTTTTTTATTTATGAGATATGGTAACCCTAAGATATGGCAAATTAAAGAGTACAGGAAATACAGTATTTATTCTGGGAATAAATCTAATCATCCAATTAGAAGTTGGGTCACCAATCCTCATATAAGAATTACTCCATAGAAAAGGTGATCTGCAAGAAGTCAGCATTTGTGCTCACCCTTTATTGCTTGATGCATAATGAAAACATGAAAAGGGGTGTCCAAAGTTTGTGGAGTGTCTCTTGGGTTTTTTTTATTTGTTTGATTTTACATTAGGGTTTGACTTTTCAGTTTTTGCTGAGGACACACTGGAGAATGTGTGGGAAAATGGTATCTTAATAGGCTAAAACCTGAGCTGTGACTTTCATGTCCTTAGTTAAGAGCGGAAGGCACATGCTGTTTAACAATGTTTAGGCCAGATTCTGCTCTCAGTCATGGTGGCGAAAATCTAGACTAACACCATGGAAGGCAATCAAGTTATTCCAAGTTTACACAAATAGATTCTGCTGTCAAATATGTCTCCTTGGTATTTTCTTTAAGTTGTTTGTGTTGTAGCCAGAGGCTACTCTGCCTTAGTTTCCCTTCTTGGACTCATTACTCCACATCATGATCCAAAAGATAATTAAAACATTGCCCTTCTGGGACCCACTTTATTTAGTCCTTTCACACATTGGCCCTCCAGCCTCCCAACTAGTGCAGTCTCTCTTCCCAGAGCTGGGTCATTGTTCAATCTCTCTCCCTCTCTTTTCAAGTGGGAGTTTGGCCCTCCAAGTCCCAACCCTAGGTCAGTGTCTCTCTCCTCTTAAGTAGAGTGTCCCCTAGCCTTCCTTCCTAGAGCGAGGTCACCGTTCCTTTACTCTGCAGGCACTTCCCTATAAGAAGGTTGATTAGGTCACCTGACCCGCTAGTCACATAACCTTCATTTTCTCCACTGGCGAGGTGACTGACACTTGTCATAGTTGGACTGAGGTCCAGCTCTCCTTAAGAAGCACCACACAGTGACATTAATAATAATTCATTTAATTCATATATTTATTTGCACTACCAGAGTGCCTAAGAGCCCCACTCATGGACCAGGCCCCTTTGTCATAGGTGTTGTACAAACACAAAACAAAAGTTTAATTCAAACTCTGGACAAATTGGGGGGAGGGAACCTCCTTCTGTGAAAGATCCAACATTTTCAGCCCTCAAGGGTGGACTGGGAAAGCTACAGACCCAGTTTTAGCCTATTTGTGATGTTGTGATCCCATGCCATTTCTCCGGTGTGTATCCTAAGCAGATAGGGAACTGGGGCCTTTGGACTGGATATTTCTGGGTCAGACACCTTTTGCTGTAAAAAACAGCATTAGGGTCCTTGAACCAGTTTACATTAGTCTGGGGGGCAGGGATAGCTCAGTGATTTGAGCATTAGCCTGCTAAACCCCAGGTTGTGAGCTCAATCCTTGAGGGGGCCATTTAGGGATCTGGGGCAAAAATCTGTCAGGGACAGTACTTGGGTCCCACTCAGTAGCGTAGCTAGCAGGGTGCAGGGGAAGCAGCCGCTTCCCCCGCCTTTCCAAAAGCGGGAGGGGGGGTGCAGGCTGGCGGACGGCAGCCATGGGGGGGGCGGCGAGCACGGCTGGAGGAGTGGGTGGGTGCGGACGGAGGAGCAGGGGGTGTAGCATGCAGCTGGAGGAGCAAGGGGGGGTGCAGGCTGGTGGCCTGCAGCACGGCCGGCAGCCATGGGGGGGCAGCAGGTGCGGCTGGAGGAGCGGGAGGGCGCAGCATGGCAGCGGCAGCTGTGGCCAGAGGAGCGGGGGGGGGGGTGCAATGGGGGTGGCACGACAGGGCCAGAGGAGCCATGGGGGTACGGAGCGGCTGGAGGAGGAGCCAAAGGGAGCGTGGCCAGAGGAGGAGCCAAGAGAAGGTGCCTTTTTTATGTTTGATCCCCCTCTTCTTAGAAGCTGGCTACGCCACTGGTCCTGCTGTGAAGGCAGGGGACTGGACTCAATGACCTTTCAAGTTCTATGAGATAGGTATATCTCCACATATATATATATTTAGTAATGTTGTTCCAGCTGCTTCAAAGTGGCTGCAGTGTGAACAGGGTGGGTAGGCATTTACCAATATGTGATCTGCAAAATGGCAAGTTAGCTTTAACATGGTCTTTGTCTGTGATTTCTGTCACTCTTCTCTTTGCAGGGTGGAGCCTTCTGTGAACCATTACATTAGGGTGCCACCATGGAATCTTCAATTACCCACCCCCTCCTTGATGTTTATAGTTACAAACTATATGTTCTGTGCATTAAATAAAACTTGCAGGCATTGCAAGTGTGACTTCTTCATACCCCCTAACCATAAAGCATCCCCACTGCCCTATACTGTTTGGTAAATGGTTGGTGTAACTGCAGGCTCATGAGCAGCTAAAAATCCTTGCTGCGTGGAGCCCAGCTCGCTGTTGAGCTCCCTCCCAAACCCCAACTGTCTACCACTAAAGCCTGTATGAAGCAGCCTGGGAAAGGCTCTGACCGCACCTAGTTTCTATACGCAGTGAGAATGTGCCTTAGGCTAAGGTGGGGTGGATTGCTGTGTGTCACCTCCCTCCCTTTACCTGGGCAGAAAGCCAAACAAGGAGATTGATGATATGGCAAGGAAGAAGACCACAGTCGCAAATTTGCTCAGCAACTGGCCCCCACCTGGAGGCTTTGTTTGGATAAGGACCTGGAAAGTTGCTCAGAATGCAGGGAGGGGAGAGAATACAGCCTCCTTCTCAGCCACTCTCCAGAGAAGGAGAGTCCAACCAAGGCAGAGGAGCTAAAAAGGAAATGAATGGGAAGTTGAATGAAGAAGAAAATAAGGAGAGTCACTCACAGTGTATGTGACTGAGGGTATGTCTGCACTGCAATAAGACACCCATGAGCCAGAGTCAGCTGAGATGGGCCAGCACAGGTGTTTCATTTCACTGAAGTGGTGACAGACTCTGAGTGAGACAGTGTGTGGGAGACAGGGTCTCTGTGTGTACTTGTACTCTGGCTAGAGAAGCATGACAAGATATAGCTCTGTGGGCTGTCCACAGTATAATAAGAAAACCACTAAATAGGTAGAAGACTGTCATGAAACTACCACTAAAACTATTTGACAGCATAAACCTACCCATTCTACTCTATGGGAGCAAAGTCAGGTGTTACTTCCACAGCATCAGTGATGACAAATCCCTACACCTTAGTTTGCAAACAGGGCCAGTTCCAGGCACCAGCGAAGGAAGCAGGTGCTTGGGGCGGACGATGGAAAGGGGCGGCACGTCCGGGTCTTCGGCGGCGGGTCCCTCAGTCCCTCTCTTCCTCTTTGAGCTGCTGCCGAAGAGGAAGAGAGGGAGTGAAGGCCCCACCGCTGAATTGCCGCAGAAGAATGAAGCGACACGATTGAACTGCCACCGAAGTGACGCCGATCGGCTTTATTTGTTTATTTATTTCCCCACTTTGCTGCTTGGGGTGGCAAAAAAGCTGGCACCGGCCCTGTTTGCAAACAACTGTAACAGGATACAAGAAATGGACAAACAACAGCTATAGTGCAGAACTAAGATACTTCACCCTCCTCATCAACATACATAAAAGAATACTAGACTTCCAGGGACATTTCAGCCTAAGTAGTATATGCCCACCTTGTTCACTGCAAAACTTTAGAGGAACAGAATTAATCCAAAACAAAATCCAGTGCTATCTAGCAGGCCTTCCAGGCCTCAACAATACTAACCTCCTGATCAGTGGAGCAAACAGTTTTACCCCTAACTGAATGATGCTCAAGACACTAGACCCACACCTAGAAAACCAATATGAGTCAACAGGAAGAACAGACCATAAGTAACAAACTAGACTGTTACAGATCCCTGTGCAGAACTGTCATGCCAGCAGATATCTCAGCACAATGATTTGTGCAAAATTATTGAAGGCTTTTCTCAAATACAGAATCAGAGACCACAAAGTAGAGAGAGAAGATTGGGAGACAAAGCATAGAGCAAGGGAGGACCAATTGTGCATCCAATGGGACAGAGGAGAGATTGTAGCAGACTTTGTTTCAGGATCCAAAATACACAGGGCTGTGAGAAAGATATGTCCTCAAATTATAAAGATTGACCAAAGACTTTCACCAAGGAGGATGAGGAAAAGAAATCTTTTTGATGGGAAAAAGGAGAGTGATGGTAGAGATGGCATTGTGCTAGGTATGGACACAAAATGAAATTCCAAAGACACTGTGAATCTCCCAGGGCAAAGTGCATGATCTACCTCTGACAGATACCTGAGGATCTGCCTCTTCCTTACATTTTGGCAACACTTGCATAGCTTGTTATACTATTAAGAATTAGAGAGAGCATACATCAGAGAGTGAGTGCTGGCCCCAGCCATCCCCTATGGAGTAAAAACAAAACAACGGAAAAGATGCTGCAAATTTCAAGAAAGTATAAACTGCACTCTTGCATCCCATCAAATCCACCTGAATCTACCAGATGAGCAACAACGTGTGGGTGTGATGGTTTCAGATAGGATAGTAATTCAAATACCACGGTGATGGGCACATGCTGGAGGAGGTAGATACACCTTATTAAACAATACCCAGATTCTTTCTTGGTGGTTTAGTAGTAAACTTCGTAACAGAAAACAGCTGTGTTTCTGCTCCTCATGAGGCAGATCCCCACCCCCAGACAGAGAAGGGCTAAAGAGCTCCTCTGGGCACAATCAGCCTCAACTCTGTGTGCCTGTGAGCTTGTCAAGCCTAGAGATGGGTGGGTCTTTAAAAGGGAGGATAAGGCTCCCTACTTAATGTAGGATGGTACTTTGAAGGGATAGGACTGCTAGTCAGATCTCCTTGGCCCCAGGGTTTGCTGACTGGGGAAATGACTAGAGGCCTTTTTTGTTGTTGTTGTTGTTTGGTTGGTTTTCTAAAGGCCTAGGATGCTGCTTTTTGTTGGCTATGGAAGTAAACTTTTTGTTTTGACTCCTTTAACTGGCCCCCCACAAGGGAGCAAATGCCTTGAACAGCACTGCTGGAGGGCTGTGCCCTGGATTCCCAGACTGGAGCAGCATACACCCTCTCCCTGTGAGGGGCTGAGGGGTATAGCTTATGATACTGCTTCAGAGCAGACCTTCTGCTTCCTCTGCTGTTTTTCTCTACAGTGAGCACTCCAGGCCTCTGCCAGACTCCAAGCAACTTTTATTTCAGTGGGTCTATGAAAAATGTTATGCTGAAAATAACTATGAGGCTATAAAGACACTGATCTGACCCCAATTTTCATCTCTTCACTCACAATGAAGCCATGTGTGTCTCCTGGGAGGGGCATGCTCAATTTTAATGGCTCTTGGTAGGCAAAACCTTTTGGAGCCAGAATTTGTGAACACAATGGAGTGTTCACCTTCTCCACCTGACTCAAAAAAAAAATCAGCTAGGCTCCCTCAGAAGACTTATGTGTGTGTATGGGGGGGGGGGGTTGTGATTAGAGGAACAGGGAGCCTAGGGGGTATAGTGGGTGCTGACTTGTGTTTATGTACTGGTCTGATGGCGTTTTGCAATATTTCTCAATGACTGGTCCATGGACCAGTGCTGGTCCTGGAGATCTCCTGACACACTTCACAGAGGCAGCAAGCCACTCTCTGGTATCAAAAAGGGTGAGAAATACTGTGTTAGAGCAGTAGTTCTCAATGAGGGGTACACAGACCCCCTGGGGATATGTCAACTCATCTAGAGCAGTTGTTCTCAACTAGGGTGTCAACCCCCAGAAGTCACAGGACAGGTTTAGGGGGTTGCTAGTGCAAGGCTGGTGTTAAGGCACGGCAAGCAGGGCAATTGCCAGGGGGCCCTCATGAAGTTAAGTTACATGCTTCAGCCCTGGAAGGCAGGATTCTGGCTTCAGACTCCTGAAAGGGGTACAGTGTCTGGAAAGGATAAGAACCACAGTGTTGGAGGATACAGGTTTTGGGGACTGATCTATGCTGCAGTGCCCCCTGCTGGGCAGCAGAGGCAGTAGCATTGCCTAACCCATAGCATCTGTCAAAAGCAACAGAGGGTCCTGTGGCACCTTTAAGGCTAAGGGAAGTATTGGGAGCATAAGCTTTTGTGGGTAAGAACCTCACTTCTTCTGTTAGTCTTAAAGGTGCCACAGGACCCTCTGTTGCTTTTTACAGATTCAGACTAACACAGCTACCCCTCTGATACTTGATGCCATAGCATCTGTTCTCCTAGAAATGTTTTGAAGCATATACATGCTTCAGGATCATGCAAGAAACCCTCTTCTCCAGCTGGTTTTATTAACTCAAATCAAAAACAGTTCCTTCCTAACCCCCCTGATAAACTCAGTCCTTTCCCAGCCTCTCTGCCTGGGCAAACAACGTGTTCCTGAAGTCTTCATAAAGCCTCCTCTGTTGGGTCTTAAATTAAGAAGACAAGGTACAGCTGCAGATCAATTTTCTGAAGGCTTACCAGCCTGCTTTCTTCATCCAGCAGGATCACACAAGATTCCTTAAGCCCTCTCTGCAGAATTTCCTCCCCACCACTGGAAGCTATCTTGCTCCTATGGTTGTCTCAGTCTAGCCCAGGCATTCTCACAACACATTTTTTGGTGGTCTCAGCATGCAGCCACCAACTCTTGCTGGTTGCTGCTCTGACAATTTTTCCTAAGATATTTAACTCTAGGAAAAACAAATACATATGCACATATACACATCCAAATGACAACCCTGTTCCTGTCTTCCATGGCCCTTCAACAAGAACCTACCTTGGGGAAGGTGGGTTGGGAACTCACCGGCCACCTACAGAGTCCTAGCTCTCTGTGCCCTGGCTGGCTGGGAACGGGAGTACCCCAGTGACCAAATACCACAACCACCTCCACTGCCTCCAGTGCTGTGCACACAAGCCCCACACTGTCCAGAGCCCCTGAGGAGGCTACAGCCCTAAACACACTCCCTTCCCCCTAGAAAGTAACTGCAGACTACTTCCCTGCAGTCTCCTTTCTGCTAGCAGCTCCCGAGCTTTATAGAAGCCCCACCTTCTCCTACACAGGTGAGCTTCCCCTAATTAGGGCTTTTCTCTCAACCTTAATTTTCCCAACTTGCAACCCATTAGATTAATTGTCTATTCTGGCCTACATTAACCCCTTCAGAGTGAGTGTGGGGAACACACGCCATCACATCTACATTTAAAACTTTTGCTGAGAAACCTATGCTAGTATAGCTATGCTGGCAAAACCCCCCGAGCGAAGACACAGTTTATACTGGCAAAACCACTTTTATGTCAGCATAACTGCATCTATGCTGGGGCTTTAGCTAGTATAGAAATGTTGCAGAAAATCTGTCCCTTCCTCCCCAACCCAAATGATGTTGCTATACAGGCAAAAGTTTCTTGGGTATACCTGACCTAACTTCATTAATGTCTGCTTTGATCTCCTCTGACGGAAGGCACAGGAGACTGGCAGAAGGTTCTTAATGTGCTCAGTTCACAAGTCAGAAGATGTTTTTTCTTATTGCTGGTGCCACCAACTTCCACTGGGAGTGGTGCGTCCAGCTGGGTCCTTTCTGCCTTTGTCGGTGTTGTTAGTGATATATGAGACAGCACAATCCCCTGCTTACTTGTCAGTTCCTGCATGAGTAATGGGAGTAAAACCTCCTGGGTGTCAGCAAAACTCGCAGGTGTGACTCAGAAGCATGCAAGGGAAGGAAGGGGTTATTTTATAGTCACTTTGCCAACTATACCTGCTCTGTAGGACCATTACCAAATGGCACTCACATCTCTACATGCCATAGCTCCTCCACCTCTTGTGTACATGGGAGTTGGGGAGAGTCATTGTCCCTCTTTCTGGGGTCTTATGTATTTTCATGGCCTGGGTCCCTAAACAGGGCCCTTGTTTGACCTCTGTGGGCCTCCCTAGTCCACAAAAGTCTCTCTGTTATTAAGACTGGCATTATGTAGCTCTTTTCAGCATGGAGAGCCCTGGGACTGTAGTGTGTTTCTTGGCATTCAGGGAAACAACGTGTAACCTTCAGCATGCTGGGAAAGGCACCTGGAAGTGGCTAACCTCTTGACATTCATTTCCATGCCCTACCTTGGGGGAAATAAACTCGGACTGTTCACCCAACCCATTGAGTTCAATGGCTGCCAAACTAATTGCAGTCGATAAGGAGAACAATCAGAGGCTGGCAGGATTATCAGCTGTCATGCGGCTTCCAGTTTAATTAGACATTCTGGCAGGGAGCTTAATCTGCTTTTTGGATCTCATTTGCATAACAAACTAGGTTGACAACAAGCACTAACCAGCCCAGTGACTTCTGGGGTGGGAGCTGAGGTGGGGGCATCCTGTTTTCTGCATGGAGGGACATGATATGCATAGCCCTGATACCACACAATTTAAACAATTTGCTTGGGTACCCCTTCTTTTTCATACAACTCCTCAAGCCACTAGAGACATGTGACACATGGGGGCCTAGCACTCTGCAGAGAACAGGTGCCCACAAATGGAACATACAGTAGCATCTTAGTAGCCCAAGTACCTGGGAAGCTGAAGCATCTGGCTGCGGGAAAGGAGGATGCAGGCTGAAGCATTTTCACTCTTGTGGCCACAGAGTAAAAAAAAAACAGACACGTTGAATTTTCCATTCCTGTCTGGTGAAAGCCACTGGGTAAGTACTGGGTTTGTTACTGGTGGAGACTGTCAGTTCCAGAGAGAGTGCCAGTTTCTCTTATGGAAACTGTTGTGTGGATTTCACTCAGCAAACCAACATTTGATTCTAACATTTTGGTTCATTCCATTTCTGGATAAGATTATGGTAAGACAACTCTCTGACTACCTCGTTGTGTCAGATCTCCTTGCTCATCTGCATACCGACCTGGGTATGAGACAGAAGCGGCACTGACAGCAATGGTAGATGATTTCCTCTTGATAATGGATGAAGATCAAGTATGCATGCTGATATTGCTTAATCGATCAGCAGCCTTTTATGATACCATTGACCATGAGCTGTCAAAAGGAGGAGATGGTACAGATCCTGGGTGGCTCCATTCTTGCCTTGTGGAGCACTCCCAGAGAAAGCTGTGGGGCAATTGATCCACCTCCTAAAGGACACTGTCATGTGGCATTTTGCAGGGTTCCATTTTGTTTCCAGTCCTGTTCAACACATCTATGAGGCTTACGTAGGTCTACACTTACCTCCGGGTCCGGCGGTAAGCAATCGATCTTCTGGGATCGATCCCAGAAGTGCTCGCCGTCGACGCCGGTACTCCAGCTCGGCGAGAGGAGTATGCGGCATCGACGGGGGAGCCTGCCTGCCGCGTCTGGACCAGCTATTAACGTAGCTGAATTTGCGTACCTTAGTTCGAAATGGGGGGTTAGTGTGGACCAGGAGAGCATGACTTAAGCGGCTTTCAATATGCTAATTATGTGTCCCCAGGCTGCAGTTGGGATTATGATTTCTCAACTGGGTGTGTGCTAGTTAATAGAATATGGACACTTTCACTTCTAGATCACCAGTTCCCAGCCAGCCATAGATCTGGGAAGGTGACCTGATTCAGAGGCATCTGGGAATGGGATACTGAGACTTTCATCTCTAGGACACGAACTCCAATACAGCCCACCGTTGGGGGGGGGACTGGATGGATCAAGGAAGCACTAGGAGAAAAGATTCCTTGGTTCTGTTTCTGACATTGATACCTTAACACTACTTAATTAAAAACAGGTTAGCTAACATGTTTTACCTCTCCATCCCACCTCTTTTCTTACTCTAGATATTTCTAGAAAAGGGCAAGGGACTATCATGTTCTCAGTCACTAAGAGGATGGGGGCCATTAACAATATCCTCACTATTTCTCCTTTAGGTTCTCAGTTCAAAGCCAGCCCAGGTCAGTAGTGGCTGAACCTCATTACCATTTGGTAGTTGCCTGGTGTCTCTGCTCTGTGAAAGGTGTTTGGTGGATCTCAGGTCACTTCTAATGATCAGATAACCACATTTGGTCCATTGTCAGAAAGACCAATGGGCCATTGGACTGAACTCCTCTCTCATCCTTAGCAGGGGCTGTCCATCCAGGTCAGGACTTAGGCACATTGGCAAAGACTACTGTGACGTAAGAGATGAAGAAAATGATATTTCATCATCTCATGTAATTTGTGGATTCAGACTATGAAAAGTTCGCCTCTGTCTTATGAAATGCCCACTGGAGGAGATAAACATAGAAACTCCTAGACTTTCTTTTCATTTACAGTAGGGTAAATCAGAATTAATTCAACTGCAGTAATTGGTGTAAAACTGGTGGAAGTAAGAGGAGAATCAGGATTTTTATCCTCACAGCCACACATAGGCCCTGCAAAGGGTGTGGCTCAGAGCCACCTAAAGAACTAGGTACACATAGCTTGGCTAAAAGACAACTAAAGCCCACTTAATACATTTTCAAACAAGCACCTTTATGCTTTTTCTCATGCTGCCTGTGACGCATTGCTAGAAAGTGTTAAACATCCTGCAAAATAAATTACCCTCAAAAGACATGTGGGGAGATAATGTTTGTGTTTTTGTGTATTTACATATGTATGAGTAGGGTCTACAATGTTATCAACAGTCCCTGTCTATGCTGAATCCTGATAATTCAGAGGTCAAAAGAATATCCTATCATTTAAATTAATTGTAAACACAGGATATCTCTGTGTTCATCTCTCTTTGATATGTATAGCAAATAATCTGTGATTGGTGGAGGAACAAGCAAATTACCTTATGTTAATTCTATAGCTAAGTACCAGTGATGGACCTACTTCAAAGTCATGCTAATTACCTGTTGAACTCACAGCTTGTCAAAAGACATGAAATTGTATAAAAGATCCTTGGGTCCTGAGTCTGTCATCTCAGATCTGCTTAGGCTTCATCAGGGGAACTTTGAGTCGCAAGACTAAGGTCCCAGTTATGCTGGTACGCCCTGAATATGAGATTTGGACATTGGACAATAACCTATGAACTATTTCTGAAAGAACTCTTTGCAACTAGAAAGCTCGCCGTCTATGCTATGAATCTGAACCTCAATGAATTGAACTCATGTCTGTATGTATATTGATCTTTTAACCATACTCTCTCTCTGTTGTTTTTTAATACATTTTAGTTTAGTTAATAAGAATTGGCTGTAGCGTGTATTTGGGTAAGATCTGAAACATTCATTAACCAGGGAGGTAATGTGTCTGAGCCTTGGGACTGGTAGAACCTTTTCTTTTATATGAAATAAGATTTACAGAAATTTTCATCATATCTGATGTGGGTACCTGGATGGAGGCCTGAGGGTGGATCACTTTAAGGGAACTGTGTTGTTTGGACTTCTGAGTAACCAGTAAGGTAATAAAGAAGCTGTTTTATACTGGCTTGGTAAATCTAAGTAGTGGAATATCCACCAGCTTGATGGGGATTGTCTGCCCTATTCTTTGCAGTCACCTTAATTGAGTGATCATAAATGGCCCCTATTGGGACCCTGGTTACACTGCCCCTCACACTTGGGAGAAGCTCCCTGAAAATGCCCACAAAACTAACTCATTAGCCACCTCCAAGTTCCTCCTTAAAACTCTACTTTGCTGTGATCACTACAAATAACATGACAACTATTAGGCACCTGGTGTGCTGAGACGACAGTCTATCATGTTGACCATTATTGTCTTCTTACACTGCCACATCAATCTGTCAGTATCCGTCTGATACTTAGATTGTACACTCTGGGGGCAGGGACACTTTCTGTTCTGTGTTCATACAGTGCCACTGTCAGGACGCTGGTCTCAAGCACCAGTCTCAAACCCAGGCCCACTAGGTTTTTAGGAAGCAGCCTCACCTGTTGCACCATAGATGCAATAGAGAGCACTAGGAAATTCATGAATGTGGATGGGCCTGCAGCTTCCAGGGTTCCACAAACTGCTTCCTGATTGGCCACATGGTCTTGACCCTTATTGACTGGTGGCTATACATATAAATTTCCTGTTTCCTTTCTGGCCTTGTCTGAGAAACACGCCACTACCTGATAGTTGTTACTTGGACCTTCTTCACCCTGCTTAGCTGCCTTGCTGTACTTTTCCCCTTGGGTTGGATCTCCTAGCGATTGGACCCCTTGTGTGAACTTTAACCACTGATCTTTGACCTGCTTGACTCCTGGGCATTACAGCTTAGCACAATGGGCTCCTGATCAATGACTGGGGCTCCTAGGAACTACTGTAATACAAATAATAATTAAAAAAAAAGATGCACGTCTGCAATCATCGAGGAAGGGAGAGGAATTTTTCTAGGTGGTTCATGGAAATGTAACCAGCAATCATAGGATGGCCATAGACTGCATGTCAAATGCTTTCCAGGATTCTGAGGCACCTTGCCACCACCCACCCTTAGTGTGACAAAATCTTATCTGTGCCTGCTGTGGTTCAGCTCTCTCAAGCCACTAGCCTCTGGCAACACAAGAACTGCCTTCAGGCCTCTACAGGCCTTACTCTCTCTGTTTAGGTTAGCAGTATGGTGCACACCAACTCCCAAGTTCTCCAAGCATCCCTCTAGGGTGCTCAGCCCCTACTCCGCTGAATGCTCACAAACTCCTTGATTAGAGGTTCTCAAACTGGGGTGTGTGGAATGTATTTTGTGGGGAGGCATGAAAAGATTTAAGAAAAAAAAAACCTTACAGCACACATTCAGAGCTGGGCAGCCAGAGAGCAGCGGCTGCTGGCTGGGCGGGCATGCAGCTCTGAAGGCAATGGTAGGAATGGTACCCTTACTTCTGAGCTGCTGCTCACCGCGGCGCTGCCTTCAGAGCTGAATGCCTGGCCAGCACCCACTGCTCTCTGCTCTGCCTTCAGAGCTGGGTGACTGGAGAGCGGTGGCTCCTGTGTGTGTGTGTGTAAACTACTACAGACACAAAGAAGGGGGGCATGATCAAATAAGTTTGAGAATCACTGTCCTAGATCCACTATTTCCAAAGGAATAGTACGCAGCAGCTTGTGAAGATCTCTATTTAACATGCTGCACTTATAGTGAAAGCATTGATTCAAGTGATAGCAAGTAAGAATATTGGAAACATAATATGCTTTCTAGAGCCTAAATTTAATTAACAAGGTACCCCCATCTCCTGCAAGATAGCTTGACCCAAGTCCTTTTTGCAGTCTTTTCACCCAGTTTGGCTGAAATCTCATAAGATCAAGCCCAGCGGTGGCTTGTTTTCACAGATTAAGGAATGAGGGTATACCTCTGTACCCCTTCGTTATACCCCTAACAGTTTATTGTCCTTACTTGTAAACAGAGCTCTCTCCTGCTGGTTCACTTCTTCCTGTACATTTCCCCTCTTTGAAGATTTTAAAATTAGCAGTCAGCTCAGATTCTAAATGGACCACATTGTGGACCACACAATACTTAATTTACATGTAAACAGATAGATAGATAAACATTTCTTGCCTGAAAGAAAACCTGCTTTTCACCTTTCTGGTAACCAGTGCCTACTCACAGACCTGAAGAACATGATTTTGGTATATATACATAACTCCTTACTCACCATCTGTACGTATGTTTTGCAATGATTATGAAGACCAGTGTGACAGCATTCATTAGACAACCTACATCATGACATTCTTTTGGTGAACCTAGGGGATCTGTGTGGACCTATGCACTCCTGTGTCCTCTGCTGGTTGTCATCCAGAGGTTCCTGGGTCACAGGATGTCCTTGGCATAAGATCCATTAGAATGTGAAATAGTCTCCTAAGAAAGATGATAGCTCCCAGTCACCTGACTCATTACAAGCAGAAAAGGACAACGTGTATTTTGAACTATAATACAGAGAACAAAAGCAAGCTCATGCTACCACATTTGGGCCTGGGTCTGCGTGACCAAGCAGGATTGCTCTGGATAACTATCACTGTAACAGAAACCTCACTACAGGGAAACGTACAATACTAGAACAATTCTCACCAGCTTCAGAAAAAGAGACCATAAACTAGAGGCGGAAAACGAGAATATCAAAACATAGCGCAAATCCAAAGAAGAGCAACTGCCTAATCATTGTATCTGAACTGGACAGAGACTTTCTCCAGCAATGTGTGAGATATAAGGAAGTGCAAAGAAGAGTTTTTATCAAGTCATCAGAAACAAAGATTTTCCACTCAGAATCAGTGAGTAAAAAAATCATACCAAAGGCTTGGGGAAAGGAGAGAGGTGTCAGAGACAGCATCCTGCTATAGAGTAATCTGCCACCAGGCCAGGAACAGACACATGGGATCAGACCCCAGACACAGTGTGAAGCCCCATGCTGGGCAGATCATACTCAGCTCTGACAGATACAGGAGTCTGCGACCTACACACTTGGGCAACACTCATGAAGCTTTTCTTGCCTCTAAAGCATTACTGAACTGAACTAAATAGTATGGCTCACTCCTTGCATGCAACAGGAAGTGACACATATATCCAAGTGCAGGAGAAGAACCTTTGTGTCTGGAATGTTTGGGACCCTCCTGTGGAAAACGTGTTAATATTCCCCTGAAATCCATAGCCCGTCTTGCCTACTGAAACCAGCAAGATGTCTGGCTGCTGTACCGGGACTGGTCACAAGAGGACGGTATGTGCCTATCAATATGCTTTCCTGCAGGCTGCAGCGGCCCTGAGGAGCTCACAGATCAAGTCTGTGTGATCCAGAATCATTAGCGACAGTAACACAACTGCACACATGCTACATATATACCAGGGGTTCTCAAACCGGGGGTCGGGACCTCTCGGGGGTCACAAGGTTATTACATGGGGGGTCACAAGCTGTCAACCTCCACCCCAAACCCCGCTTTGCCCCCAGCATTTATAATGGTGTTAAATATATAAAAAAGTGTTTTTATTTGATGGGGGGGGTCACACTCAGAGGCTTGCTATGCGAAAGGGGTCACCAGTAAAAAAGTTTGAGAACCACTGAGAGAGGGCAGCGTCCTTGATTCTCTGCTACGTGGAACTGGCCATGGCTATGTACCACAGTCAGGCATACAGGGGAGGGGGAGGAGAGAGACTGCCACTTTCCGGAGCAGTAGAAGCAAGGATTGAGAATCCAAATTGTCACCTTTAGGAGCAGCGGGGGGATAGATACTGCCACATTCACAACCACTAAGGGAATCAAACTGCCTCTTGCAGAAGCACTGTGAAGGGTGGGGAAAACAGAAACTGCCACATTCAGGAGTTGAGTGCAATAGAAACTACCACAACCAGAAGCAATGAGGAAACAGAAACTCACATTCAAGCACTGCAGGTGTGAGGTGACAAAATTGCCATATTCAGGAACACTATGTGGAGAACAGAAATAGCAGCAGAAGAATAGAAACTATCCTTTTCAGCTGCTTACCTGAGAGTGAATAATAATAATTATTTAATGGAGATATCCCATCTCCTAGAACTGGAAGGGACCTTGAAAGGTCATCAAGTCCAGCCCCCTGCCTTCACTAGCAGGACCAAGTACTGATTTTTGCCCCAGATCCCCAAGTGGCCCCCTCAAGGATTGAACTCACAACCCTGGCTTTAGCAGGCCAATGCTCAAACCACTGAGCTATCCCTCCCCCCATGAAGGACTGCCACAATAGGAATTCATTCTCTCTCTCTCTCTCTGCCCATCGAGGGCAATTGGAATGGTGGTTATGGATGGGCTGAGGGTAGTGGCGTAAGAGTTGAGCTAGTGGGGACTGTATTGTATAAACGATTCTCAGAAAGGAAAAATCTCTGCTCCTTTGTGACACAGAGTTTTTTTAATCCAATTAAATAAGATGATTTGGCTCTTTTAAGCCTTTCCCTACTAAAATCGCTGTTGTGTCTGAGCTGGATTCACTTTGATCCTGGCAGTGAGACAAGTTGAGCTCACTCCTCTTTGACTCAGCTGGCTCTGAGGCAACAGAGTGGAGCTTTGTTTTCCTCCCACTTTGCTAGTATTGGGAACCCCAGTTCAAAAGCTTGTTGTGACCATTCAATGATAACTGGTGTGTATGTGTGGGGGGGATGTGTGGGGAGCTCCAGATGATGCTCTGACATGGTGTCAGATGTAGCATCGCTGTCACTCACAGGGAGACCATGCTGACATTCTCGGGTGACAAGAAAAGTGCTAGATTATAAAGACTAGAAAAGTCAGAAAGCTAGTGAGCACACAATAACTCCTGGGGTAACAAACCAGCTTCCCACTCACTCATCCTCATAAATGCTCTGGTGCAGTGAGTGTAAAATGGCAGCACTGATGGCAAATTTCCAGGGAAGCAAATGTGAGGGAGGCTAAGATAACTTCACTGCCTCCCCTAGTTGTGGCTCCCTATAAAAACTCCACCACTTCCTCCACTAGCTCCCTGTCCTGCTCTCAGGCAGTGCTAACCTGTATGTGCATCATCAAACTGTAACTTGCAGCTTGCGAGCCATAGCTGAAAACCCAGCTTACTTTGTTCAGGGTCAGAGCCTAGGGTTATTAATTAGAGAGGTGGGTATTTTGAGGGGTGGGGTGGGGTGAGAGATGGCTGAGGGACCATTTATGGGGGGAGGACTAAGAGGGCTTAGATAGAGGAAACCAATTAAAGGAGGTTTATTGGCTGAGCCAGCTGTTAGAGATGACACCAATTTTTTATGGGACACATCACCACTGTCACAACCGATTCTGCCTGCAATAAATGGGACTCAGTCCTCACTTACCCCTAGAACACCCACAGGTAAGTGCCACCATCGTTGGAGAACCCTCCCCTGACAATGTACCGAAGCAGTTTCATGTGTGACATGAAGGTGCATTTCAGCTGATTGAGGGGGATCCCTACCTGACTGAATTTCTCAAGTGTAGCCAAGGCCCTTGTCTTTACTGAGATTTGTGGAAGTCTCCTATCATCACACTAGAGCCAATGCAGCTCCACCAGTGGGACCTGTAGCATAGGGAGGGCTCAGATGTTCTCACCCTTGGGTCATCTAGTCTTGCAGCAGTCTACTTGCTGCAGTGGTAAAAACACCTCAGCCCTGTCTGCACTGTGGTACCCACTGGTGGGGCTACACTAGAGATGGGGTGATTGTGGGAGAGTGTAAATTAAAAGCTCAGCAGAGCTAGCCATTATAAACAGATGGCTGTTTGGCAGCTTATGTAAAAAGCAATTGTTGGTCTATTTCTTAGTGGGCAAATGCTTGGTCTGGTGCTTAGCTTAGGGGTCAGGCAGTTAGGACTCCTAGGTTCTAGGATCAGCCTTGTCACGGACTCACTGTGTGACCTTGGACAAGTCCTTTCCCTGCCTCAGTTTCCCCCTGCTGTCCTAGCAGGATCATGGCACTGACTATCCTCCTCTAGGGGTTATAAGGGTTAATCTGTTGGTGCATGTACAGTCCTTTGCAGAGAAATGTGACTGATATTCTTCCCCATAGCCATCACCAAGGAAATGAGAGTGGCAGGGGTGTGCTGGGTCACAGCTGCAGCACAAACTGCCCACAAAAGGCTAGGCTCTGCTAATCGGCACAGTGTTAGATGAACATGCTGCAGGAAGGGCCAGAGAAATGGGGTTATGTGCAGTACTGCTTTTCTTTCCAGGGTCTTGCTTGTGAGGGACAGTTTCCTTCAAAGGCATAATGAAGACCAGCAAGATGGAGCTGGGTTTGTTCCAATCTTGGCTCCATGCCCCATTGTCAGAGAGAGAAGGATTAAGGAACAGACAGAACTGGGATGTGGACTCAGTGTGTTGTGCATGTGTATTGTGTGCACAGTGTAAGTAGTGTGTTGCAAGTGTTGTACCTGGGGAGTGTTTTGTGCATAGTGTGTGTTGTGCATTGTGTTGTGTGTGGCATGCTGTACATTGGACATGGGGCATATGCGCTGGAAATGGCTGTACGTAACAAAACAAGAGGCTATTTTGTGGTTAAATGAGGCAAATCATCACCATGGTAACTGCACTCTCCTTTCCAGATGCCAGGCTGCTAAAGGATGCTTGTGTGTCTGAAAGCCCCAAACTCACCTCACATCTTCAAAGGGGCCTGAGCTGCCATACAGTCTCCAGGCTGCAGGGGGCATGCTGTACTCCAGGCCGTGGGGGGAGAGGGGGCAGGGACTCCCCACAATCCATGCTCTTAGTGGGAGTGGGCACTGTGGTCTCCAGGGTGGGGTCCACACGGTGTGTTCTCTGGACCTGGAAGTCCCATGCTGTACTCTATGGGGTGGAGGGCCAGCTCTCTCAGGGTATGTCTACACTGCAGTTAGACACCATGGTTGACCCATGCCAGATAGGGTTGCCAACTTTCTAATCACACAAAACCGAACACCCTAGTCCCATCCCTTCCCCGAGACCCCGCCCCTACTCACTACATTCCCCCTCCCTTGGTGGTTCACTCTCCCTGACCCTCATTCAGTTTCACTGGGCTGGGGCAGTGGTTGAGGTGCGGGGGAGGTGAGGGGTCCAGCTGGGGGTGCAGGCTGTGGGGTGGGGCCAGGGATGAGGGGTTTGGGGTGCAGGAGGGGGCTCCAGGTTTGGGGGGGCTCAGAGCTGGGGCCTGCTCTGGATTGGGGTGTAAGTTACCTCGGGCGGCTCCTAATCAGCAGCGCAGGGGGGCTATGGCCAGGGGCGGCTCTATGTTTTTTGCCACCCCAAGCTCGGCAGTCAGGCAGCTTTTGGCAGCAGTCCGCTGGTCATGCCGATTCGGCAGCATGCCTGTGGGAGATCCGCCGGTGCCACGCCTTCGGCGTCCCCGCCACCGAATTGCCACCGAATCCGCGGGACCAATGGACCTCCCGTAGGCGTGCCACCGAAGGCAGCCTGACCGCCGCCCTCACGGCAACCAGCAGGCCGCCCCCCGCAGCTTGCCGCCCCAGGCATGCGCTTGCTGCGCTGGTGCCTGGAGCCGCCCCTAGCTATGGCAGGTTAATCCCTAACTGTCCTGGCATCGCTCTGCACCCTGGAAGCGGCCAGCAGGTCCAGTTCCTAGGTGTGGGGGGGTGGTTCCTGGCCAATGGGAGTGTAGAGCCAGTGCTCGTGGTGGGGGCAGCGTGCGGAGCCCCGTGGGCCCCCCCCCTGCAGGAGCCAGACCTGCTGGCCGCTTCTGGGGTGCAGCGCGGTGCCAGGACAGGTAGGATTAGCCTGCCTTAGACCCGCAGCACTGCTGACCAGACTTTTAACAGCCCGGCCGGCGGTGCTGACTGGAGCCACCAGGGTCCCTTTTCAACCAGGCATTCCGGTCGAAAACTGGACGCCTGGCAACCTAATGCCAGATAACTCAGGCTTCGAGGGCTGGGGCTTAGGAGCTGTTTAACTGCAGTGTAGAGTTCAGGCTCAGGCTGGAGCCCAAGCTCTGGGACCTTCCAACCTCATGGGATCCTAGAGCCTGGGCTGCAGCCCAAGTGTGTAAACCACAATTAAATAGTCCCTACACCTGAGTCAGCTGGCACGGGCCAGCCAGGTTTTTAATTGCAGTGCAGATATACCCTCAGAGGCTGCATTTTCTTGGGGCAAACGTGGTCATATCGTGCTCTCCAAAGAGCACTTACTCCATTGCATTCTCCACTCACATCCTGCACTCAGGAATCCATGCTCGAAGGCCAGAAAGAATAATGAACTGAAGAACTGACATGCTGGTCCCACAGCAGGGCTGTCTTATGAGGCCAAGGTATCACTGTAGACTGATGATCTAGCTACTGCCTACTCTCAAGTCACTGCCTCTGTGCTAGGGCAGAATTGGACCCACTGTTCAGCATGGCTAGAGGGGAAGACTCAGTGTTCCTACTTTCCACCTGACCTGCCCATTTCAGCATCTTTTCCTGGGGCCACATTCTTTCTTGATTTACTAGGGGTGTTTTTAAAAGGTGATGTGAGGACCTGCCTCCTTCTCCCAATTTCCTAGTCCCAGAGCAAACTTCATCACGGTCTACTGGTAGGCTTGTGGCAATAAAAGAGAAGCACCTAGCCATTTCAGAGTGCCGACTCATCACTTTCAATCTCCCTGTCAGAGAAGTGGAAAAACCAGAGACTCATGGTCCTTAAAGAGCCCGTGGTACCATTTTTGTATGAGAGTCAGGGTGTTGACCCCAATCCTCCTCCCTAAAATCTTCTTGTTGAATTAATATAGATTATTTTCACAAGCATGCTGGACATTTTACAGGACAAAGGAAACCAAGTTCTGTTGTCTTAAGGAGCAAGTTGAAAAAGATAGTGGCTTGGGGATTTTCCTTTGCTTCCTGCCTAAACAATTTGGCTTTACTGCACAGCTGTTAAACAATTTTCTCATTCCACCCCACAGGTGGCTGCATTTCAGGGGTGATGCAGTGGTCCCTTCATACAGTAGTTTCACTAAATCACATTGGCATGGAGACCTGTTGTAAATAATTAAAAAAAATAATAATAAAAAAAAAAAAGAGCAAGGGAAAAACATCACTAAATAGCCTTTATTAATTTATTTTGGCAACTATAATTGAAATTATTTACAATGATGCTCAATAACATACCAGAACATAAACCATAGCGCATCTCATAACAATAATAAAGTCTTAGTAACAGAAGACCTCACTCTGCTACTTAATAAGAGCTGAGCAGTGGCCTGGGCACTAGACCTCAGCTAGATGAATCCACTGGACAATGTTTTTCTCTCTCCTCCTTGCTTCTTTTATGGTACATAGCAGAAAATTTTTTTGGAGATAACTTGGACTCTGCTACGCATTTATATATTTAATCTATTTTAAGTCTAAAAACATAAGAACGGCCATACTGGGTCAGACTGGAGGCCCATCTAGCCAAGTATTCTGTCTTCCGACAGTGGCCAATGCCAGATGTTTCAGAGGGAATGAACAAAGCAAATAATCAACAAGTGATCCATCCCCTGTTGCCCATTCCCAGCTTCTGGCAAACAGAGGCTAGGGACACCATCCCTGTCCATCCTGGCTAATAGCCATTAATGGACCTATCCTCCATGAATTTATCTAGTTCTTTTTTGAACCCTGTTATAGTCTTAGCCTTTATAACAAGAGTTCTACAGGTTGACTGTGTACTGTGTGAAGAAATACTTCCTTTTGTTTGTTTTAAACCTGCTGCCTATTAATTTCATTTGGTGACCTCTAGTTCTTGGGTTATGAGAAGTAAATAACACTTCCATATTTACTTTCTCCACACCAGTCATGATTTTATAGACCTCTGTCATATCCCCACTTAGTTGTCTCCTTTCCAAGCTGAAAAGTCCCAGTCTTATTAATCTCTCCTCAGATGGAAGCTGTTCCAGACCCCTAATCATTTCTTATTTTTAATATTTCTTGTATGAATTTCAGGGTTTCGGGGGTAAAATGGAAACCTAGTTGCTACTTTAACTATGAAGCAGCACCTGATAATACTAAAGCTGTCACAATTTCTATCCCACCGTTGTAGCACATCCCCTCATCCTGCACCATAGCTGAGGTCTTGGGTTCTTGGGGGCATCAGAGAGGCTATGCCTGCACCTCTGATAGGTTATACCTCCTTTCTCTTAGGCCTTGTCTACACAGCCCAGGGTCCCCTCCCACACTGCAAACCCCTTGGCCCCAACCCAGAGCCCGCACCCCCTCCTGAACCCCAACTCCCTACCCCAGCCTGGTGAAAGTGAGTGAGGGTGGGGGACAGTGAGTGACAGAGAGGAGGGGGATGGAGTGAGTGGGGCAGTGTTTTGGGGAAGGGGCGAGGCCTTGGGGAAGGGTAGATCCTGGGTTGCCCTTAGATTTAAAAAGTGATCTTGGGCAAAAGGTTGGAGACCACTGGTGTAGACACTGTGTTTGTTAGGTCACCATAATTGGCTTCCTGGAGGTATCTCACAATGCCCATCATGACCACTCTACTCACTATTTTGAACTTTGCTGCCCTGTATCCAGCTACACAGGGATGCACCTCTCCCCTTTCAAAGCCCTAGGAAGATTCAAAACTGCTCAGCGTGCAGAGCTCACAGAGCTAGTGCCCAGCTGAGCATGCCGGCTCCTGGCAGCAAACGCGCTCCTGCCTGGACTACAGGGGAAGGGGGTCGATTTCCTTGGTCTGTGGGGAGAGGAGGCTGTGGGAGAACTTGGAGGGAATCACAGAATCAAAACATTAACATGGAATCCTGCTCTTCCCGGCACTAGGACCACAGTGGCAGTCAGTCAGAGATGGCTGGGTTGCAGGTTAAGAGGGTAGTTGAAAAGCAGCTGGCAATCTAGTGGGATGCCCATAGAATGATGGGATTGAGAAACTGTCATCATGTGACACTGTACCTGCTCCCATGAGGCATTGCAAACCCTTCCCAAAGCACCCTGTCGCCAGCTGCACTGTGGGATAGCTACCCACAATGCACTGCTCTCTGTGTTGATGCAAGAGCTGCTATTGTGGATGCACTCAACCGACACAAGGAGCATAGTATGGACATGCAACAGCGGTTTAATTACAGTGGTGGCTGTATGTCGGCATAACTTATGTTGACAACATTCTGTAGTATAGACAAGGACTTAATCTGCCCTCATCTTCTCTACCTAAGCCCTACTAGTACAGAGCTGACTGGTGGTCTCAGACAGCAGTACAGTCCATAATCCAACACAGAACATAACTGAATGCTGTGTAAACCTGGAGACCCCTGTATTCAGAGCCCACATCCTCACCACATACACAATTTTGGTTCCAGCTCTGTCTCGAATGCTATAGGATCAGACCATAGCACTCGGGGAGAGAATGTGGCTTTGTACAATCTCAGCATGATTTTCCATAATGTTGAAGAAGACAGATAGGTCTCGGGGAATCACACCTCCTGCTGCTGCCTTTGCCCCACTTCCTCCTTCTCAGGCCCCAAGACAGAGAAAGGCAAGAAGAAAGAAGCACACTGAGCCTTTGTTTCTCTTCTGAGTGGTATGAGCATGAGAGAAACTGGAAAGCCAGAGACTCCATCAGTGTAGCACCCACAGAGGAGGAGAAGCTACTAGCACAGCAAAGGCTGTAGCAGTTTGACTTGGTACAGTACTATTGGTCTGATGAGCATCAGACAGTACCTTATCTATAGCTGCATTTGATATGCATCTCTGGCTGTCAGCTGCAGGAAGAGGCAGACACCATGACACACCACAGCCTGTTGTGAGTGCAGTGTTCTGCTGCTAGTGGAAAAAGATGGGGAAGGTAGTCCTCTCCCTGCCAGCAAGGACCTGTGCTGCAGGAGACAGAGACTTTCTTGGGATTCATTCATCAAGGGGTTTCACTATAGCAGGGTGCATGGCAGCATTTTAGCTGCTGATAGGGAGGGGGCTGCAGAGAAATTAGAAACCTGAAAGCATGACTACAGCACCAAGCTTTGAAGCTGGGGAAAGAGTAATAAATACTGAGCAAGGAAAGTGAACCCAGATGAAAGAAGCAATAGCACCTTTTTCAAACTGCTAGCCCCACAGGAGACAGAAGAGATACAGAGGTAACGTCATTCCCAGCTTCATGACTCCATAGAGCAAGATCAATGTCAAGAATAGAAGCCAGGCCTCTTGGATGGGAGAAAATAGCACTGCTCATATTGCCATGGGGATGGAGCCTGCAGCAAGCCCAACTCTTCCTGGTCTGTGGAGTAAGCAAGCAGGCCACAGAACAAGAATTAGGTCTATTGCAGCATTCAGCCAGGGCATAAGGTTGCCACAAGTTATTTACTTGCTGTGGCAGGGCCATCATGACCTCCCATCACCATCATCCCCCTTTTATGAAGCTAGGTCTGTGATGGCCATAAAGGAGTTAAGACAAACTCAAATTGATCACAGATCAACACAGCTGACCTGGAATTTTCTCAGACTCTTGAGGTTCTGGGCAGATGCTACTTGGGTCAGACTAAAGGGCAACTCTAGTCTTGTAGAAATTCCAGATAGACAACCGGAAGGCAGGGCCTATTTATGGCCAAGGGATTAGAGAAACCCACACCTAGGACTGCTCTTAGACATGGGAGCAGGGTAAGTCAGAGCCTGGCTAGAATTTTCAATCATACAAATGATGGGTCCCAGAACACAGAAACTGGAGATGAGAACACCGATTAGCACTAAAATAATCCATTCCCATGGCAGTGCAGGGTTATTCCCTCTTGTCTATTCTGCTGGGCTTTGAGCAATGGGGCTTCCACCCCTTTCTTTGGTGGAACTTTTTCACTGTCTGATCCATTCTCACCAATGTCACGGTTAGTGTTTCCTGATATTCAGCCCAAGATTTGTTCAGGTCCAGCCCATGATTCCTAGTTCCATATCTTTGAGATCTGCCCAAATGCCTGAATTCTGATGAGTCTATCCAAGCTTAAATCTTCCCCTCAAATGTAAACACCCACATACCACCACCAAACAACCCCTTCCCCAGGGCTGATTATCTGTAAACAAGAAGCATGACATGAAACATGAGTCTTCCTTCTATGGTCTGAGCTCTGCTGCAGCTCCTCCACCTTTTAAAAATCAATAGCCATCTCTGATTCTCCCCCTTCAGCTCATCTCTGCCTCATTATAGTTCTAATTTGCCACAGCAAAATTGCACTCACCATTTCCCCGCCCACCTTAATCAGTGGGACTTTCCATTAAGGAGGAAAAAAAAGTTTTTATCTCAGCCACTAGAAAGAAAAACAGACAAATGATTGGTGTGATGATCAGCACTGGAAAGCCAAGGCCTTTATTGATTCTCTGTCCAGGGCAGCAACCCTCCAGCCTTCTATAGTAAATGCAGGTTGGGAAGGAGTTCCAGGTTCTTTTTAGGTAAATTTAAATGCTAGTATAAGTTGCTGACTTGACAATACTGGTGAATGAAGTTGCTGAAGAGAAGCAGTGTGTCTACTGGTTAGAGCACGATTGGGAGTCAGGAGATTTGAGTTCAATTTAAAGTTTTGGACAATGGTTCTTTATGCCTCATTTCATCGGTGTCATTTTTCCTATCTGTAGCAAGGGGATAATGATACTGATCCACCTTTGTGATGTACTTTGAGATTTCCTGCCTGAAAGACATCTCAGAAAAGCCTTATGACCTATTACATAGGAACATGTACAGCACGGGCAGCAGGTGTGAGAACTTCCTTGTGCTATCCCATCAGCAGTGCTCAGTCCTGATCTCAAGGAATCAGTTTGAGGGCTGAGGGGGGAGCTCAGTCTCCACATGGCCCATTCAACACAGGTGACAATGAAGCTGTTGGAGTTTAGAATGTGAATACTTTCTCACTGGGAACAAGTCTGAAGCCAAACTCATTTCACTCATTTTCACTCATATTTAACATGAATCTGCTTGGAGAAGCAAAGAGATTGGGAATGTCTGCATTTGGTGTGACCTGTTCAGAGACAAGGCAATGCTTCTTTATTTGGAAGAAAAAGCTACTGCAGACAATAAACATTCTCCTTCTCCTAGCAAGCGGTGGAGGCAGCAGCTACTATTTCCAATGTCTCTCTGTGCACAGGCCCTGGATTTCAATGAGAATATAAAATCCGGCTCCCTGCCAACCCGCAAGTACTTACTTATCTCAGGGAGATAAGAATTTAGCTGATTAATCTGTTCAGAGTGGTGTGCTCACATTCAAATCCTCTTGGGGCAGGATGTACCTTTAAAATAGTAGGAACCAGGAAAACGGGGAGAGAGAGCTTGCTTATACTAAACTTACCCATGATGCTCCAGAAGTTCCTCTTCCCGCACTGGGACCCCAGGAGCAATGCAGCTCTGAGTAGACTTGCTGCTGGCCTAGTCTGCATTAAAGGTGCAAAGGAGATTCTGTGTTTGGTTTTATTATGGTATACTGTATATAGGGGAGCAGAAGGGTTCTTTCAAAAAATTTCTGCCTAGGAAAATCCTAGGACCTACCACACCAGATCAGACTAATGGTCCTTCTAGTCCAGTGTCCTGTCTCTGACAATAGCCAGTACCAGATCGATCAGAGGAAGGTTCAAGAAAATACCATGAATATATGAAGATATCTGCCCAAAGGAAAGTTTCACTTAATCCCTGTTAGTTAGTGGTTGGTTTGTACCCTGAAACAGAAAGGTTTGTAGCCCTTCTAATAATTTTTGTTGATATTATCTAATGTAACTGTGGCTGTTCTCATTATCCGTATAAGTTTCTGATCCTATTTTGAATCCTGCTGAATTCAGCATCAAGAATATCATGGGGCACTGAGTTTCACAGATTAAATTGCCATTATGTTAAAATCATTTTCTGTCATGGGTTTTAAATTTATTGCCTTTCACTGAATGTCTCATTGTTTATGTATTATGAGAAAGCAAAAATACAGCATCTGGTTTACCTTCTCGAGACTATTCATTATTTTCAGTACACCTATCATATCCCCTTCTGATTTGCTTCTCTCTAAACAGTCCCAGTCTTTTCAAGCTCTCCTCATATAGAGGTCTTTCCAGGTCTCCCATAATTTTTTGCCATCTATCTCTGGAGCCCTTCTGTTTCTGCTGTATCTTTTTGAGATAGCATGTGATCAGAAATGGAGCATAGGATGCTCTCCCTCTAGTGGACTAAGGTATATACAGTGTGCTTTCCATAACAGGGTCTTGGTCCTCTCTATACAAGCAGTTAAACTGTTTTCAATCCCCGTTAAAGGGAAGTCATGGGAAGGAGTCCCTGGTAGCAACATGGCACTTTGCTAAAGCAGACTCACCTAAGACTTCCACTGCAAGAATACACCCTATATAGAATACAGGAATGAGAATTTCAACTAATTCCCCCAACAGAGGGAAACTGATCAAGACCAGAGCCACTTGGGGGGGAGCGTGAGTACACACAATTCTGGAGCCAGTTCTCCCAGTACATTACTGATCAGACTAGCAAGAAACATGTCTTCAGCAAAGCTTCCCAGAGACACTGGCTGCCAGACTTCTCCAGAAGGCATCATGCTGGGAGAAGTCAAGAATGAGGTCGGTTTTCTTTCCACCGGAAAGGAAATATTGCATGCACCTGCTTGGAGGCTGACTTCTGAGATTGCAATTCCCTCTTCTCCCTCCAGTTCAAGTCCCCTATTCTAATTATACAGCCCACGCTGTAGCTTGGTCACTATTTAGGGGACTTGCAGATTTCATTTTACATGCTGTCCACACTGGAACTTTCAACCCATCTGTTGTACAGCTGATTTGTGTCCATTATCACACACATAGTAGAGGCATAGTGCAGGGGTGGCCAAACTTGCTGGCTCTCCAAGCCGCATATGTCAATCTTTAGAAGTTCAAGAGCTGGGGTGCACCTGCCAGGGCTTTGAGCTTCAGCCCCATGGGAGGCGACTGTCAGGGGTCAGGGCTTCAGTACTATGTGTGTGTGTGTGTGTGTATGGGGGGGGAGGGGGGCGGGTCTCAGAGCTTCAGCTCTGCAGGAGGCGCCTGCTGGGGCTCGGGGCTTCAGCCCGGCTCCTGCTAAGCCCCGAGCCCCAGCAGGAACACACTGCAGGGCTGAAGCCCCGCGACTCCCCTCCCTGCTGGACAGAAGCCAGAGGTGATGCATGGGAGGATGGGGGGGTTACATGCCTCCCCCCTCCAATTTTTGCCAGGGTTTGTTGGCCCCACTTGGTCACATGGTGCGATCAGGCCCCCTCCCAGTACAGCAGCTGCTGGAGCTGGCAAGCTGGGAGCTGAGGCCATGGGTGAGAGGCAGTGGAAAACAGCTGAGAGTTGCCGGGAGAGCTACTGCTTCTCTCCCATGAGCTAAAGCAACAGCTCCTACCTGCAGATGTCAGCTGTTTGCTACGGTCTCTCCATGGGGACCCAACATCTGGGAGGTGCAGGGAGGGGCTGCTGAAGGTAAAAGGGGGGACATGCCGGGGGGTGACTCAAGTGGTATGTGTGGGGTGAACCTTTAAATTGTGCCCCTCACTCTCAGCAGGCAGCAGTCATCTCTGGCAGAAGCCCCCAGCCCTACCACTCTGCTGCAGGGCAGAAGCCCAGAGCTCCCTCTGCAGTGTGGTAGGCAGAGAATGGGGGGAGTAGGCGGGAGTTCTATGAGCTGCACTTTAACTGTAAAAGAGCCACATGTGGCTCACTAGCCGTGGTTTGGTCACCCCTGGCATAGCATGTTGGTAACCAGCATGTTTCACTTACCAATGGCCTAGGGTTGGCACATACTTGTCTTCCCGTAACCAGCTCATAACACTAAGTTTACAGCATAGATAGACCCTCTAAGTCTGACCCATCCTTCCTCCCACTCTATTTAATGGGACAACCCAGAGAGCTTTGCTTCCCATGCTGCTGTTGCCACTTTGTATTTATGAACCCTGGATGTTGTCCTCTGAGGCACTAGGGTATAGCTGTCTAGATTTTCCCAGAATGCACCAATAAACATGGTTAGATAGTGTGGTAGGTATGGATGCATAAACTTGGGTTATACTATGAAAGAGCTGCTGTGTGGATATAACCCTCTGTTGTAATCAGGTCAGATGAAAGTTTCACATCCGGGTAGTCTTGTAGTGTGGATGGGCCTTAGTTCAGAATATTCTCACTCTATTTGCTGCCCTTCATATGCGCATATTTATTCGTGCTTCTGTTTTGCTGTTTTCCAAGTTCTGACATCTAGATACAGAGGTGGTTATGGATCTCACCTATTGGATGGTTCAGCACATAGCTAATATAATTATTAATCTTTAGTCACTGGATGTCATCGCAGTCAGCACACACTATTATTACTGATTACAAACTGTTACTCCTTCCAAACATAACCAACGTATTCCTAGCTTGTCTGTCAGGCAATCCAAGCACATGGCGTCAATGACCTCCCCATCTCTAATGGCCATCAGCCTGCTTACATTGATTGCAATTGCAGACATCTCAAGCTTTCTGCAGGGGGTTAAAATTCAACAAGTCTTCCAGTTTCTGACGCTCAGGGAGAGCTGAACCTTGTTTCATTGCAATCCCTTATTTGGAACAACAGCAGGATCTATTAATCACTTGGCCCTTGGTTTCTAGGGAATCTCAGAAATCAGAGATGCAAAAGGCTGACTTAATTCCCATACTGTCCATCCCGTGGAAGGGGTCACAGTAGGTTGGTTCACTGTTGTCTAACCATTAGGGCTTTGTCTTATCTAGTTTTCAATGTTTGCTAAGCAGATGGACCGTTGCTGCTCTCCTTGCAGACATCTTGGATTTAAACCTATGTTGGAGATGTTTAAAAATAGAATGTCTCCCCTTTCACCCAGAGGGGACAGAGGTTATTATCTGCATCTTGAGCCTATCAACCTGGGGGTAGTCCCTTAAAAAAAATCTGTGGTAACATTCACCTTCTAAACTTGGACAGAGCTGATTTTAGACACTTTTCCAGTTGCTAATGGGGATATTATGACTGGAATGCTCAAGACTGAAGCAAAGATCTGGAATAATGCAGTTCAAAGCACGTAGTGAATTCATTATGAATTCTCAGCCCTCAATGATCTCAACTTAGCCCTTAACAAACCAGAGCAAGAATTTTGCCCTTTAGATGCTGCTAATGTGCTCTCTGATATTTTCTGGGGCTTATTCAAATGCCAGACCTTTAGTTTGCATGCAGCCACACTAGGGCATTTATTCATGAGAGCCTCTGCTCCCCCAAGACTTACCTATGAGGAAAATGTTAAGTACAGTAAGGACTAAGATAATTGGGGAACATTTTTGGTGCAGAACCACAAAGGTCAGAGATGGAAAAGCCCCATCTAATTCCCTTATCCATCCATTTGCAGGAGCCCACCAATATTATGTATTGGTATTGTGCAAGGCACTGTCCACACACAAAGAAAGCCAGTCCCTGGTCTGAAGAGTTCGTTCTGTAATTAATAAATAGATCAGATGTCGTTCCCCAACAGGAAGAGATATCAAGTCCATGCTGGAGTTGAACTTAGCCAAGAGGCATTGAAGCTAGCACCTCTCTCATACAGCCCAACTAAAAAACAAGCACCATATAAACCAAGTGGCCCTGAAGCCCTATGCAGGGTTCCTTTTACACAGCTGTTGGATGGCACAGTTAGCACATCCAACAGAACCCTGAAGGAAACAGCAAGAGGGATGCAGCAGCATTAACAATACAGAAAAATAACAAAATGGGACAAAAGAAAAGAAAAAACTCTCCAAGAGAGATAGAAATCTTTAATTTAAAAACAGAGTAAGTGTATTCATGAGGAAAGCATGACAAAATACCCCTGGGATAGAGCGTTGCCCTCAAACAATTAAAATTGCATTAAAAAGCAGATAGGAAGGTCTGAGTTCTAAAGAAGATGGGCACAGAAGCCAGTGTTTTCCTTATTTTGTTTAAATACAATTACCTTTTGGGCAATAGCGATAGTCACTGATTAATTTCTTTTTTGGGTACTTAATTTACAACTTCATTGTTCCTGCTTGTAAGCCATTCTCCTCATGCTGCTCCTTAAAGGAGCCAAGCAGGGACTGCAGAGACCACATTCTGCAGACAACTAGAGGGATCGATTCTGAAGAATGGGGTCTAGGGCTCAGTCACACAAGGGGCATGGGGAGGAGGCCTGAACAGAAATCAGTAGGTATTCCAGGGAAGCCTGGCCCTAATTATTGTGCTCTAAAACCTGAGGTATTTAAAGAGCCCAGTCCTACTCATGAGAGAAGTCTCTGCTGCAGGTTGTGGGGTGTAAACAGCCAGCCAGAGGGCAGGACTCCAGCTAATACAGCAAGCCTTCTGCAGAGCATGTTTAGGGTAGCCTCTGGCTTCTGAGAGCTGAGTCAGTATGAGCTGCAGATATGGCCCCATATTAAAAGCGCTGTAAGCAGATGCTCATTCAGACACATGTTGCCATTCAAACTTGTGCTTGCTCAGCAGTGCACTTCAACTGCGCTTTGTAAATCAAATAATTTACTTTAACATAAGAACAACCACACCCTTCCCTTTGCTAGCACCTCCTATCCAAGAATCTCAAAGTGCTTTAGCAAGCTTTAATGAATTGAGCCTCAAAATCCCTGTGATGGGGGTATTTTACAGATGGGGAAACTAAGGTCCAGAGAGGAAGTTATTTGCCCAATGTCACACAGTAATTTTATGACAAAGCTGGAAACAGAAGCAAGTCCCAGCCCTATGCTTTGGCCACATGAGCATCCTTCCTCCCCTTCAGTCCCACCTCTTGTTCCCACCACCGCCATCTTACCACTAAAGATCACAACTATTCTGCTGGAGTCCCCTATTCCCTCCACAACTGGATGGGGCTCCATGTGGTCACCTGAACCATCTGCCCCACCTGGGAGTTACCGGCCCAGTCCAAGCCAAAGGCCCAAGAGTGTTCTCCAGATCTCAGCTGTCTGTATTCAGTTTGTGCCGCTTGATTTCACCATCTTCCTGGTGGTAACAGCTTTCAGAGGTTGCATCCCGTTCTCTCTCTCTCCTGGACTCATCTGGAAAGCTCTGACCTACAGCCAGCACCTGTCTGATGGTCATGTTAATGCGGGAAGTCTGCAAATACTTGGTACAGATCTGCCAGTCCTCTTCAGAGCAGTGCTCAATGACTGAGCAGTCAGGAAAGTCTGAGGGGAATGCCTGCTCCAGGCACAAAGGCAAAGCTGTCCCCTCAGGGTTGGGGAGGACCCGTGGGACAGCATGGTACAGCAGGCGGCTGAACCCGGACATTACCATGATGTCCCCACTGTGCATGAACATGGCTGTCGGGGCTTCATCACGCTTCAGGCCCCCCAACAAAAATATGGAGGATTGTCCAAAACTGGGAAGCATGAGAGGTTGTGGGTGGGAGAGAGAAAACACACACAGAAGGGAAAGCTCAGTTAGTGAAATAATAATGTGCAGAAACAGGAGGATTTTAATCAGCTAAATTCCTCTTTATAGGCCCGATGGACCCTCTGTTACCATTTCAAGTTTAGTGCACATAAAACAGGTTAACTGTGCACTGGTTTAAGTTGGGCAGGAGCTCTGCTGATGGATTTCATTCCTGCCCTTCAGCACTCCCCTACCATTCAGCTACTCCAGTCTTGGGTCTCCAACTCTGCTGATGTGCCCCCAATCCTGAGGAGCAGCAGCCACTGTAATTCAAATCCTGTGCCCTTTCCCTGCACAGCTCTGCTTATGCACCTCACTCCTGACTTACAGCATCCCTGCTCTTCAAGTCTCCAGAGGTGAAAGGTTACAAACAGACAATTTGCCACTAAGTTTCATGGGTCTCCTGTAACCTTAAGTTAGTTTACAAAAACATGCATTCAGTAGAAGATAAATGATGTGCCGCCCCTCCACAGTACACAAGCCCTTTCCCCGGCTCACCTGAATGATAAGAGAGGCTGAGAATGGTCCAGCTCAGATTCATCCACATGAATTCCCAGCGAAGAATCAAAGTGATAGTAGTTCAGGATCCCTGCCTCAGCTTGGAAGCCCTGGAACCCACACGCAGCAGCCACTTGCTCTGACAAAAAAGCAAGGTCTGAAGGGAAAGGAGTGTAGTGATCTGCTGAGTACTTCTGGAAAAGGGAGGGCATAGAGAAGAGAAATGCTCAGGAAAAACGGAACCCAAGAGCAGTAAAATCAATTTTTAAAAACATTTAGTGAGAACTCAGGGGCTTGTTTTACAGTTTATTGCATGCTAGAGCAAGGTTAACAGCTGGAGAGTGACATCTTATATTATCCCAGAATGGTCACACATGGGCAGCAGCAAGGCAAACGTCCCTCACATCCTGCTCTGGATGAACACCCTTGGAGGGAACGAAATAAATTCAGGCTCAGTGGCCCATTCAATTCTGGGTCTGTGCTGAGACTGCCATTAGACATGCATGCTAATTACTGCCGTGTGATGTGGCGGTTTCGGTGGTAGACCTGAGGCCACTAGGAACTGCACGGAGACACAACAGTTTATATGGGCTACTGAGCAGCTGTCAGAGATGACCTACTTAGTCATTACTTCAGGTTGACAAACCTAGAGGTGAAAGGCTCTGTGTATCCCATCACCAAAGCCCAGAGCCAACTAGCTCTGCCTCCAAGTTGGGAAGAGAAAAAAAAAAAAATCAAACAGAGAACTGCAACCCCACCACTTCCACTTTTCCATTCCCCACTGAATATCTCCGACTGGGGAGACTGGGAGGGAGCAGATGCATTTTCATTAAGGCTGTTCAGTAATAGGCTCACTCTGTACAGATAAGGCTGCAGGTAATTTGGCTAAGTGTGTCTGCAGCGCGCTGATAGACTGTGCTCTTGCTCTGTTCTCCATTCCTCTCCCAGCCTCCCTCAGATTGAGAGTCTGATTAGAAAGGCCATTTTTGTCTCCGAGATCTTCAACAGCCACATGATTCCTGCTGGCTGGCGAGGCTTTGCTATTGCTTCAGGCTTGAAGTTCACAGCCACCCCAGCAACAATCTCCTCTACCCTTTACCAAGAGGTAATGTTTTTTTACGGCTAGCCTACACTAGAAGTGCTACATCGGCACAGCGTGAAGAGGCTCTATGTCAACAGGAGAGAGCTCTCCCATTGGGATAATTACTCCACCTCTGTGGGAGGCAGAAGCTATATTGGCGGGAGAGCATCTCCCCCACCGACATAGCGCCGGTGTGGACACTGCTTAGGTCACTGTAACTTGTGTCGTTCAGGGGGTGGCTTTTTCACACCCCTAAGCGACGTAAGTTATATCGACTTAAGCTGTAGTGTAGACCTGCCCTCAGAAATAGCCCACCTTCACATACCCAAGATCAGGAGATATGCCCCACCCTTATGTCCAATTACCAAGTTATAATGTTTCAAAGGCCACCTCCTTTCAGTGAGGAAGAGATACTCTGAACAGAGGCTCAGGCCTGCAGGCCAGATGTGCCCCACTGCACTACCTTCCAAAGGAAATGACACATGGCAACACACATCTGCCATTAAACCCCCAACACCCAAGCATAGGATTTAAACTCCCATGAAATCAAGCTTTGGCTCAAGGCCCTTCTTGAGACAGAGCCTTGTGGGGCTATACGGATTTCCCTGCCATTGCATTTTGGGATGTCCTTCTCCCCTCCCTTTCTGACAGAGCTGCACCCTCCATTCAGAGCATGCAGTAAAAAGGAGAGACAAAAGAGTGATTCCCCTCAAATACCTTGGTATCCCAATTATAATGGTAACCTAAGGTCACCCAGCGCAGCTTCTCCAGTAAACTTCTGGGCTCCCGTTTGCTGGAACCTTTGCTCCTAAAAGACAAAAATGTAAAGAGATAATAGAATGGACATTTATTTCCTTCCTTGACATTCTCTGACATTGCTGCATGTAGAAATGGGAGACATTCACCCGTACAACAGCACATTAAACATCTCACAGTGGATCTTTCACTTACAGTGCCCAAATCTTTTCCTTGGCACAGTTGCTCTGAAAGTTCAGTTTATGACATTTGTACAAAATCTAGGGGCCTGGAACAAACTGCCATCACTTCACTTTCAATATAGAAGCTACTGGAGTTATCATGGGAGCAACAGAGGTGATCAGTGGACTGAAGGAGTAACTTCAAAAGGTATGGAAAAAACTAAATATGTAGTGCTTGGCTAAACCACAGCTAATGTGGGGAGGGAATCTCTCAGCCTATGAACATCTGAAGGGTGTAAACAAAAAAGAGGAGGAAGAATTATGTAGGGCAACACATGGGGTATAACTAGAAAAAAGGGATGAAATTAAGAAAGGTAATATTTAGGCTGAACTAGAGGACAGTGAGTTAGATGGGTCAGGCTGTGTAACAGTCACCAGAGAGAAGGGATAGATTCTCTGTTGGTTGGTGCATTTACAGAAAGTGTTGATGACAGACTGACCAGAAGACGTCATGAAAGGAGTAATACCGCATTGGCTGTGGGATATATGATGGATGAATTAACAAGTCTGCTCCGTCTTGTAATACCTATAATTCTAGAATACTGCTGACAACCATCCAGACTCGCATGCAGGACAAAAAGAGAGTCCCCCAAAGTATTCTTAAGGAAGACAGTCACATGACAGCATGTCAGTGGCAAATATGGTGGGGGCTGCATGCAGATGAAACACCTCCAAATCATTTATCCCAGCATCTGCAGCTCCTCTATTATTTTATTACTGTTCGCTCTGCTGTGCAAAAGGATCTGTATCCAAGCATTTTGATAAATAATAGTGCCAGGGAGGTTGGCTTTCAACTATAAGGCTTGTTAACCCAATTACACACCTTCTCTCTCAGCAAACAAGAAGCATGCTGTTTGTGCTGCCACTGCCAAGTCTGACCCAAACTTCAATGTTTGGCTGTTGCCTTTCCACTTTTTTTGCCCTCTAAATGGCAGGTCTGTAGATGGTAGCACAGCTTCTAGTCTACACCATGGACAGGCCTTTAAAGGCCAACTTCCACAGCTCCCGTTCCAGTTTCCTTCTTCAAGGTACAATACAGGGAACTGCAGTTACTGTAATGCAGCAATACAGTAACTTTCAAATATCTGTTGGACTGAGTAACCTGTGGAGCCTAGAGCCACACGGCACTGCACTTAAAGGATGGAGAACCCACGATTCCCGCGCACTTCAAGGAGAACTTAATGTGTGCAATTAAAAAACAATTCTACCAGTACCTCCATTTTCAATGTTTCTCTTCACCTGTTTTTTGTTACAATGCTAGAGGTATTTCTTTGACACCAGGATCTCCACTTCTTACATGTTCAACAGCTTATTTGCCCTGAGGCCTTAATACTTTATGTGTAATTTCACAAGTGGTTGCTGTGGAAAGGAAGGTGATGTTTCATACTCTTGGAAATGATAAATTCCTAGGACTGGAATAGCCAGGGGTGCTGCAGGTATTGAGGGGTATCAGTAGAGCAGAGCTGTGTATGTGGAAGGGGAACAAAATTGAAATAGCAGGGAGCCTACAGATTAAAACTGAAATGCATTAGCAGAACTGTGCGGGGTGCCCAGTTAATTAATAGCAGGGGGAACTGCAGAGCATGCATGAGATGCATCAGAGCAGAGCTCTGGGAGTGGGAGTTGCTCAGGACTGGAAAAGGAGAGGGCTGTGGGTCAGGAATGAGATGCATTGGCAAAGATATGCATGAACAGAACCTGCTTGGAATATATGGGGCTCTAATTCTTCTCTTTCAATAGCACTAAATTCACTCATATTTTAAAAGCCTCACCGTTGCATGTGCTAAAAGGCTTTTGATGGCTCTTCTGGGGAGGCAATGGAGTTTCAAGGTTTTTGGTTTATTTACTCTTATATAATGTATTATGCTGCAAAGCCCAAGTCTTCCTGCTGGCATCAGCTTCCTCCTCAATCCCCTGGTAGCAATTGCCACTATAACACCTTTTCTCCCTCAGCAAGATGGCGGAGGAATGCACTAAGCCCTCTGGAACTGCTAGCAGTTCCCAATATTAGGGAGGAAACCCAACTTCCTTTCTATTAGTGATGAGTGCTTGACAGGTGCCTTCAGGGAGTGGGAATTCCAAGATTCCTCTGGAGCATGGAGCTACAGCAAGTCTCTCTGCACCCCAAAAAGCCCTTGCCTCAAGACGACAGATGAGCTGGCTGGGTCACTCGCTCTCCCCTAGCAAAAGTGCCCATGCATCAGTTTGCTTGCTCGTTCTCTCAAGCGAGTGCTTACTAAAAGTGCTAACGTTTCTCCCAGCCATCACACTCTTGCAGTGCTGATTTCAGCTGAAACAGCACCAGCTGAAAATTAACCTCCATGTGATTGCTCTCTCTGCATGCAGAGGATGCTCCTAGGAAAGTCCTGCCAAGTCACTGTGGCACCCCAGTTCTCTCACCTGATGGGTTGGGGGGCACTACTGACCAGATTTTAACAAGCAACGTTCATACTAGATTGAATGCAGAAATGTAAAAGCCAAGACTTCAGAAACAAAAAGCCTGGAATACTTCACTTACCCTCAGATCAGCAACAGCACGGGTAGCAGCAAGACAAGTTTCTGTTTACAGCACTCTGTAAAGGTGCCTTAAGAGGGCTCACCTCTCAGGGCAAAAGGGGAATTGCATTACAATAGAAAAGTTCTAGACTGCAGCGACTTCCTCCTGCTGAACCCCAGGAGACGAGAGAAAGCAATTTCCCAAGGTAGTTTTGAAGGAATGAGGGGAAAGCATTTTGCTTTCATAATGGGGCTACAGTGGCTCTCCACCTCTTCAATACAGCAGGGCATTTTTGCTCCCTTGATAAAATGTTAAGTGCATCTTCTGGAAGGGAGAGGGAATGGGCAGGTTTGTGGGCAACGAGGAACATAAAGGGAAACTGGTTATAGGAAGTGTCTCATGGTTACGGAGCCTTTGGAATCAAAACAAGATTAGAAGATGAGACAAGACTGGCTGGCTCAAGCACTTCTGGGAATGGGCTGTGGAGCCTTTCACCTATAGGACACCCATTGCCAGATTGGAAGTGTGAGGTGGGCTGTCTGGCAGACTCAAAGAGTTTGGAAAGAGGCTTTTCACCTCTAGAGCACTGTCTCCAATCTAAGGCTTAGAGAGACCTCACAATGGGGGGAGGGATAGCTCAGTGGTTTGAGCATTGGCCTGCTAAACCCAGGGTTGTGAGTTCAATCCTTGAGGGGGCCACTTGGGGATCTGGGGCAAAAATCAGTACTTGGTCCTGCTAGTGAAGGCAGGGGGCTGGACTTGATGACCTTTCAAGGTCCCTTCCAGTTCTAGGAGATGGGATATCCCTGCTGCCTGGGCTCACTATAGTACAGTCCCTGATCTCTAGGGTGAGAATGAAGAGAGACAATGGTTATCCTACTTATGCTTTTGTCACCATTTAATGGATTCATAGCAACTGGAGGGTCCTGTTCCCTCGGCTGGAAGGAGGCGGCTTAGCAAAGGTGCACACCAAGCAGTGCAAAGACCTAACTTGAATTTAAGATGTTCAAGTCCATAATACTGTGTGAAACCCTTCTTCCTGCGCAATATTCTGCCAGGTCCATCCCCTGCAAATATACTAGACTCAGACTGCAAGGCCAGAAGGGACAATCATGATAATCTAATCTGACCTCCTGCACATTGCAGGCCACAGAACCTTGCCCACACACTCCTGTAATGGACTTCTATCCTCTGGTTGAAGTCCTCAAATCACAATTTTCAGACTTCATGTTACATAGAATCTGCTATTTACTCTATTTTAAACCTGCAAATGACCCATGCCTCATGCTGCAAAGGAAGGTGAAAAACCCCCACAGTCTCTGCCAATCTGACCTGTGGGAAAATTCCACTAGCTAGGTGCCAAATCCTTCTGGTTTTATTTGATAATCTGAGGTTATTCTGACAGTCAGGACTCACCTCAGGTGCTCCTGGCTCTGCCCCCACAGATCAATGGTCTCCTCAGCAGCCATGTGCATGTCCAGATTGCACACATTGGGTTTTTGGGGGTACAGCTTGAGACACTGCTTCACCCAATGCCGCTGGCAGCCCGGAAGAAAGGGGTTTGAGATGAAAATAAACCCTGGCCATGCAGTCAAAAAGAAAAAAGAAAGAATATGGTTAGGTGTCCATCCATTTTTCTAAACCCTTAGCATTGGAGGGACACTGAGAAACTCTCTTATGTACTCCAGCACTGACTCTACGCATAGGCAGGTGAAGTCTGTTACCAAAGTACCCAAGAGACAAACTAATCCCATACCCAGTGGGTTTATTCTGCCCAAAGTAAAGGATTGTTGGCAATAAGGCTTCTGGGAGAAAGAGCTAGCAGTGGAGACAGTGATTAGCTTTGGTGTGAGGAAAAAGTGATGACAGGAGAAGAAACAGTGTTCCAGGCTAACCACTAGCTACAAGTGGCTGGAGTGGGCAGGTAAATATTCCTCACATCCTTCTTTTCTCTGGGCTGATTAAGATTTAGTTCTTAGAATGTTCCCTCATAATTAATCCCTGAAACCAGAGAAGGGGTCCCTGCCAGGTCAGGGTTGAGGCAAACTGGTGGGTGCAAGGTGCACAGGGGATGCTTTCCCTTTTACTAGTCCATATTATATCTGTCATGTGGCTCTAGAATCTCTCTCTCCAGGACTATCAATATGGTAAATTTCACCATCACAAAATTCACATTAAAAAAAAAAAAAAAGATGTATGGAGGGAAAAAGAAAGCAAAATAAGTTTCCAGGATTTGTTCAGCTGGGTTCTTTTGAACTCTGAAGATACATAAGGTTAAACAGAGACAAAATCAGAAACAGATGAAGACAAGCAGCAAGGTTTAAAGTCTCAGTGGGATACAAACTTACGTTGAAGCTTTATGAAAGAGGTAATAAACAGAAAAAACCTCCTGCCAGCAAATCTTATAGGCCTTTCAACAGTAAATTAACTATCTTAGAAAAAGTGCTCTCAAGTTATTAGTATACTATTGCTCATTCCACTCAATCCCCCACACCCTCCAGATCATGGGGCTGCCTTCTGACAGCTTTGGTTACAAGACATTCCCTCACCAGAAGTATTAAATTTACTCTGTTGGCATCTGTATGGAACAGAATAATAATACTGCTTTGCCCTTTGATAGATTTATACCTGGTGTTCTCAAAGCGCTCTACAACATACATGAATTACACTGCACTAAATGGGGATTATCCTAGGTCACACAGCAAAGCTTGGAATAGAACCCACATGTCATGGGAGCTGGCCCTTTCAGGGGAGTCAGGACTAGTCTACCTGTGACAGGCACAGCTAGAGAATGAGCAGGACCTGTTGCCACCTGCAGAGGGCCAGGAACCTGAAGGGCCAGTCTGTATTTCACTCTGGTTTCATGGCCTGCCGGTGACATTAGTTAGTGGTATTTCCATGGAGCCGTAAACCTACGCACGTATTTGGTGCAGTTCACGGAATCTGGCGATGCCTGTCCCTTCTGAAATGGGAGCTTGGGGCACGTCTACATAGACTGTGTCAAGTTGCAGCCCCTCTTCTGGCTCCTCCAAAACCTCTTACTGAGGTTCTGGCTGCACTTTTCCCCACATCTCCTCACACCCCATCCATAGCCCAAAAAGTCACAAGACCTCCTTATCAACATCCTTATGGTGCTGGCTAAGATGGCCATCCATCAAACTAGGAGGAGGAAGCTTGGTATGGGGAGGGAGGGAGGAGTGTGCTCTGCGGCTGTGAGGCCTATTTCCAGTCCCTTGTTAAATCGCACCTCTGAGCAGAATTCCTATGGGCAGTGTCCATTAACTCCTTAGACACCTCTGAGGAGCAGTGGTCGCTGTTGGGGGTCCCTGTTCAGTGTCCCCTTTTGGTTCCCTGATTTTACACCTTTGACCCTCCTGTCCCTGTTTTGTCATTTGTTGTCCCCATAATTCATCTGTGACCTGAGTTCAGTGGTTCCTCCCCCACAACTGACATGGCAGACTGAGTTCTGGGTGGTCCTAAACCCACCCATCCCAGTACCCACAATAGGCAAGGAGAATGAGCCAACCCAGATCCATCTGTGAGTAGTTCATTACGTAGATGACTGGGTGGCAGTTAAGTAGCTTAATGGACACCTGGTCCTTATAAGAGGGCTGAGAGAACTCAGTCTGGCAGTTGGAACCACAGGCAGTAAGTTCCTACAGAAGGCTCTGAGCCAGTTTGCACAGGAAATGGTACTCCAAGGGAAGCAGCCTGGGACCATTGCCATAGCCCAGAGCAGAGAAAGAGACTCTCAAAGGTAGCCCAGAGAGTGGCTGGGAATGGGGCCCAGAAGCATGTTGAAAGAGACACCCCAAATGACGGAAGAACCTTTTGTTTGTTTGGACTTTTCAGTTTGGACTTCGTGTTTTGTGACTTGGCTGGAGGGTTCAAACACTTCTCCAGAACTAACTGGTGTGTGTAGAGCAAAGGAGACCCACTTTGGGGAGGAAAACAGACAGGGAGCACTGCAGTGCAACAGTAGACTGACAGGGGGTGCTATGGGGCGGCCATGACAGCAGGCACATGTGGAGGCAGTGACTGAATGTATGGTTGGTAAATTGAACCAAAGTTAACAAGATAGAGAGGTGAAGGGGTCTCACCTATGAATATTAAATTTCCAGTAGGTTACCTAAGCCAGATGGTTCCTGGGGCAATCTCAATTTCAAAAATGGCAAGCTGGCTCCAGAGCAGAGAAGTCAGTAAACCTGGAATTCTAGTTTTCAAGAACAGCAACTGTTGTTACATTCAAAGGGTGGCTTATAGAGCACATACCCAACAGAAATGCCAGAAGAAACCTTTTTTACTGGGATCTGCAGTCTCTTAGTCTCCATTTAACTCCTGGAAAAGTCTGTCTCTCTAAATTCCCCTGACAGCTTCAAATGGATATGGGATTCCCTTTCTCTTACTCTGCTCAACTGTTGTGCAGTGTTGCTGTGCATGGTTGAACATTAGTGACATTTCATCCCACAGGTGACTGCATTTCAGTGATGGGTGAAATTATTCCTGTAGCATTTGAAATTTGAGATGGAAGGTACTATGGAAATGTAAGATCATCATCACAGGGTGCGTGAATGGATTTCCATTCTCAAGATGGAAGGTGGAGTTGGTACAGCTCAAAAAACTCAGTTTATTCTTCTGTTTCCCTCTTCATGCATACCAACCTTCAAAGCTCTAAATCAGTTCCTCTTCCTCCTGCACTTGGGCTACAACTTATATCATGCACAGACAAACCTATATCAATTCCTCAGCCAGAGCAGCGTAATGCCACAGAGTACAGGGTGGGTAGAACAAGAGAGGGAGACAACTAAATCAGAGGTGGCAAGGCCATGTTTTGTCTTGCTTGAAGTCAGATGGACTTACCTGGGTAGCCATCCAGGCCATAGGCTTTCCACTGGCTAACTGGCCGCAGTCCTGCTCTGTAGGCATCTTGATCGCTGACTGAAGAAATGCTTAAGTCAGAGCTGACCACCTGGCAGGAGAGAAGCAGAAGTCAGGCAACTGAACATGGCAAAAATTTGACATCCCTTCAAATACAGACAGATGGAGTTTATCCGATTTATATTCAACTACGTTAAAATAGGAGCATGGGAGTCTTTCCTGCTATGTGTGTAAGTCAGGAAGGAGTGGGGCTATGCTGTAGTGTATCAGTGTCTCAGGGACTCTAGTGATAGGAATGCTCCCAGAGAACTATTCCCTTAGTGAACTTGCAGGAGCAAAATCAAATTGTTAAACTGGCATGAATATATGACAAATCAAACAGAAGCTAGAGCCTTTATCATACATCATAGGTCAGAAGGAAAACCCCTCATTCTTAAAGGAGTAGGGGCAGCAGGGAAAAATTACATGTGGCCAGAAAGAATGCTACTGTATTCACCTATTCGCAGATTGCAACCTCATGCTGGTGTTGACAGATTCATCAAGCTGAACTAGATAGTAATCACTTCCCACCATCAACACACTTTCCACCTTCAGAGCACTTTCCAAACATTCATCATCTACAGCCAAGTGCTGAGGTATAACCGCATTTGCTCCAACCCCTCAGACAGAGACCAACATCTACAAGATCTTCACCAAGCATTCTCAAAACTACGATACCCGCATGAGGAAATAAGGAAACAAATCAACAGAGCCAGACATGTACCCAGAAGCCTCCTGTTACAAGACAAGCCCAAGAAAGAAACCAACAGAACTCCACTGGCCATCACCTACAGTCCTCAGCTTAAACCTCTCTAAAGCATCATCAGTGATCTACAACCCATCCTGGACAATGATCCCTCGCTTTCACAGACCTTGAGAGGCAGGCCAGTCCTCGCCCACAGACAACCCGCCAACCTTAAGCATATTCTCACCAGCAACCACGCACCACACCATAACAACTCTTACTCAGGAACCAATCCATGCAACAAACCTCGATACCAACTCTGCCCACATATCTACACCAGCGACACCATCACAAGACCTAACCAGATCAGCAACATCATCACCTGTTCATTCACCTGCACGTTCACCAATGTTATATATGCCATCATGTGCCAGCAATGCCCCTCTGCTATGTACTTCGGCCAAACTGGACAGTCCCTACGTAAAAGGATAAATGGACACAAGTCAGATATTAGGAATGGCAATATACAAAAACCTGTAGGAGAACACTTCAACCTCCCTGGCCACACAATAGCAGATTTAAAGGTAGCCATCTTACAGCAAAAAGAACTTCAGGACCAGACTTCAAAGAGAAACTGCTGAGCTTCAGTTCATTTGCAAATTTTTAATCAGATCAGGATTAAACAAAGACTGTGAATGGCTAGCCAACTACAAAAGCAGTTTCTCCTCCCTTGGTGTTCACACCTCAACTGCTAGAAGAGGGCCTCATTCTCCCTGATTGAACTAACCTCATTATCTCCAGACTGATTCTTGCCTGCATATTTATACCTGCCTCTGGACATTTCTATTACATGCATCTGACGAAGTGGGTATTCACCCACGAAAGCTTATGCTCCAATACATCTGTTAGTCTTTAAGGTGCCACAGGACTCTTTTTACAGATCCAGGCTAACACGGCTACCCCTCTGATACTTTCCAAACATTTGTCACTCATCACAATCCCTTTGGAGGTAGGTGAGGATTATCTGTATTCTACAGAAAAGGAAACTATGATATATAAAATGACTTGGCCAAGGCTACACGAGTCAGAGCCAGAACTGATAGTAGAATTGTTCCCTATCCTGTGCTCAGACCACACAGTTCTCTTTTTCTTGTATCAGAATCAGCAGCTACAGGATTAAGTGTTATTCTTTGTACCTCACTTGGATTGTTTCACTGATCATGTTCTCTCTCAGCCTATGTCTACACTACCCCCCCAAATCAACGTTCCAGGGATCAATGCACTGGAGTTGATTTAGTGAGTCTAGTGAAGTCCCGCCAAATCAACCGCAGATCGCTCTCCAGTAAACCCCGGTACTCTATCCCGAATGAGAAGAGCAAAGTAAGTCGACAGGCAAGAGAACGTCTCCCATTGACCCAGCACAGTGTGGACCCTGTGGTAAGTCGACTTACCACGGTAGCATAGACATAGCCTTAGTTCAACTACTCAGACTCCACAATGAATGCAGTATAAATGCCTAGGCAGAGCTTCAGTTTCTCTGCACACTCAAAGCTGACAGGGCCTCAGTTTACAGTCTTCTGAATCAAAGGACAAATATCTATCTATATTTATAGATAAACATTTTGTTTTAGTGACATCTTAAATTCTTTAGAAAACAGCTAGATCTGAGTGAAATGTGTCAGGTGACGCTAAATCCTTAGCATTTAGGAGTTTCCTGTACCTAATCATTTTTACTGGTTTGCTCATCTCTCAACAAAAAGGAGCTTTATTACTGCAAACCACGAACAGTCATTAACTCAGAGACTCCTGTCCGTGGAATGTTCCTGAGAAGATTCTTTCCTCAGTCAGGGATGCCATCACAAACTCCCCAGTTCCTGCCTCTAAAAGCTGCTAATACACCAACTGCGGCCCTTTCTTCAGAATAATGGAAACTGCTCCTGTGCCAAAGATCTACATGCATTGAAACAGGTAAATAAACCTCAGAGCAAGACAGCTAGGAGACATCTCACATCATCAGAGAACTCAGCTGCTTGAAGAAGTTTATTGGAGAACAAAAGGAATAATATCTGGCCCAGTCTGTCTGGCTTTACACTCACTCCTCACTGAAGAGAAGATCCACACGTTTTTAGCCCATGGGGGGAAAATAAATAAATCCATTGCCAAATATCGAGTCACCTCTGATGGTGGTAGGGACAGAACAGAGACATATAAATGGATCAGACACCGCTGATGCTTTCAATACTTAGGGTATGTCCAGACTACCCGTTGAATTGGCGGGTAATAATCAATCCCTGAACGCGCTCCCGTCGACTCTGGAACTTCACCAGGGCGAGCGGCGGTAGCGGAGTCGACGGGGGAGCTGCGGCTGTCGATCCCGCGCCGTGAGGACCCGAGGTAAGTCGAAATAAGATACGTTAACTTCAACTATGCTACTCCCGTAGCTGAAGTTGCGTATCTTACATCGACCCCGCCCCAGTGTAGACCAGCCCTTAGAAGTGCTTAAAATTTCCCAAAGGGGCTGCAGCTAAGTTCCCTCTGCCCCAGCCCTGAGCTCCCTCATGCACCCCAAACCCCTCATCCCCAGCCTCACCCCAGAGCCTGTGTCAGGGTTGGGAGCAGCCTCACTGCTGAGTCGATGTCCCAGGGAGGCAGAGGGGGTGTGGGAGCTGCATGGTGATCTCCCACCTCCGTGCTGCCAGTAGACTATGCTCCCCAATGCCATGCTGGAGCCTCCACATTTATTTGACAAATAAAAATATTGTGCACAGAATTTTTATTTTTTTGGTGCAGAATGCCCTCAGGAGAAAACATTGGACCATTGCCTAAGAAGAACTGCTAGACCAAAAACCACTTATGTTTTTAAAGTCAGCTATCTTGAAAAATCCCAGGCTTATGAGCATATGACGTATGTGGAATCTCAGCTTCTTTTAAAGGCATAGTGCATTTGTTTCTAGCCCTGATGGATTTTGAGATATCACACATTAAAACCACCAGGGCTGCCTTGGTCTCGCAGTGCTTCTGGACACATTTGTTCCTAGAGATGGCAGGTTGTAAGATAATGGACCTTAAAAAAAAAAATAAAAATCACATCATTCTAAGTAATAGCTTGGTTTTGTCCATACAATAATACAGTAATTAAGATGTAATGGTCACTCTACAAGAGCTACTAGAACTAGAAACCACAATGTTTTATAGTATGTGACAGACTGGAATCAGAGTTTTCAAATGATATAAAGCATTAATCTCTAACTAGCAGGTCATGCAATCTTAGGACTTCATATTGGAAACGAAGTTGGGGGAAGTAAGAGAGCAATAAAATGATTTGATTTTATGACCAGTTGTCTTACAGCCTACCAGGTGTAGAAACACTTTGACAGGACTTCTATATAGACATTACACACAAACACAAACCATATTAAGAGTATTATTAAGGTTGCATAAGCAAGCTCTCAAAAGTTAGGAAATGCCAGAATGAAGGTTGCCTGTGCAACCTTAATTTGGTCCTTCTGTATGAATGTATTACAAAACTGTCTTTAATTACCTAATCATTATCATTACCTACTATTTTTTCCACAGGACCCCTGCCTCATTCAGTGCACAGTACAGACCACTTCTAGGAGCGAATCAGGGTAGTAAGTGGAAGAGGCTGTTGTCTGCAGTGCCCCTACCTCATTTTTTGCAGAAGTTGGAAGGAGTACAATATCTGAAGTACTGGGGATGAGTGGCTGTAGGCCTGCCCAAAACTAAAGGCCCTCCCCCTCAATTAAGAGGGAGGAACCACTCGACCCAAGCATCATTTGCTTATAGTGCACAACAAATGAAAAAACAGGAGCGAGGGTGAGGTCAGAGATAAAGAAGCAGGGATCCTGAGGGGAACACCAAGCAGAGAACTTCCAATAGAGCCCATTGCTCCTCAAAGGCATCTAAGAAGTCAGTGGATGCTGCCCAGAGGAACTCTGTCTAGAGACATGACTGGATGAGGGAACAGAAATAGGCCCCACAGTTGTGGCGTAACCTCCCCCTCACTCCCCCGCATCCAGCTTCCTTCTCCTGGTATGATGGATGGCCCAGACAATTTTAAATCTGGCATTTTCTAACTTAAATTGCTTGACTTTGCAACCTAAATATAATTTTTAATGTAGTATTTTTAAAGTGTAATTTCCTAGGCTTTTTTTAAAGAAAAAGATAAAATATATAAGTAAAACTGCAACAATCCCCACATCATGACTCATTAGCAGAGCTTGAACCTTGCAGCTTCAACACATACTTCTAACACTTAAAACAGTGGCTCTCAAACTTCTGTACTGGTGGCCCCTTTCACACAGCAAGCCTCTGAGTGCGACCCCCCCCCCCTTATAAATTAAAAAACTTTTTTGTATATTTAACACCATTATAAATGCTGGAGGCAAAGTGGGGTTTGGGATGGAGGCTGACAGCTCACAACCCCCTATGTAATAACCTCATGACCCCCTGAGGGGTCGCAACGCCATTTGAGAACCCCGGATAAACCGAACTAACTACATTAGTTGGCAGCAGAAAAATGCTATCCAAGAAGGGTGGATGGGCTGCTGGTGCCACATGCTGGGTCTGGGAGCCCAACCTGGCTTTTTCTCTTGGTCCCCCCAGAGACAGATGGATTTTGTTCCCCATGTTATGTCCCTAAAGCAAGGCAAGGATAGCTGGGGCTTTGTGGTAGGTCTGAAGAACAGTCACGGAGTGTCATCATGGGACTCTCTTCTCCTTCCCACCCAGGAAGTTGGGGGAAGCAGAGCCACCACCAAAAAGGGGATAAGTTGCTGGGGTAATGTGTCTCCTCTCAGGAGGGATATTGTGGTGGTGGTAGAGAGTGAGGCTGGCTCTTTGACCCCTGAAAGCTGCTCCAGAAGCCCCTGTTCCCAGATAAATGCATGATGCTGTTTTAGCCAATGTATAGGCCTGGCCTTAAAAATATTCATGTTTAGATGTTTTGGCATTCTGCCAACATTCTCCTGTGCGGTGAAAGTCACGGTGGTTAATTTTTTTTTTTTTTTTTTTTAAAAACAGTTTCTCTCTGAAACTTCCACCAGTATTTCATGGAGAAAAGAAAAGGCACTTCTGTAGCCTGAGGGTTTCATTCCTGCTGAATTTCAAAGGATTACAGCAGGGGTAGTCAATTATTTTTTGTCAAGATCCAAATTTCTTGGTCAAGGTATAGTCAAGGTACAGACTCCAGAGAAAATAATAATAAAAAAAATCCAGTGATGATGATAAAAAAATAGATTTCATGGTCCGTTCAAAAGTATCTGGCAGTCTGGATTTGGCCCAGGGTCCGCCTACTGACTACTCCTGGACTACAACAATCAATCATAGAATCATAGCACTGGAAGGGACCCTCTCAGTCTGCTCTGCTCCAGACTAAACAAACCCAATTTTTTCAACCTTCCCTCATAGGTCATGTTTTCTAGACCTTTAATCATTTTTGTTTCTCTTCTCTGGACTTTTTCCAATTTCTTTGTATCTTTCCTGAAATACGGCGCCTAGACCTGGACACAATAATCCAGTTGAGGCCTAATCAGTGCAGAGTAGAGCGCGAGAATTACTTCTCGTGTCTTGCTTACAATACTCCTGCTATAGATCCCAGAATGTTTGCTTTTTTTTGCAACAGTGTTACACTGTGACTTATATTTAGCTTTTGATCCACTATGAACCCCAGATCTCTTTCTGCAGTACTCCTTCCTAGGTAGTCATTTCCCATTTTGTATGTGTGCAACTGATTGTTCCTTCCTAAGTGGAGTACTTTGCATTTGTCCTTATTGAATTTCATCCTATTTACTTCAGACCATTTTCCCAGTTTGTCCAGATCATTTTGAATTTTAATCCTATCCTCCAAAGCAGGTGTTAAAGCTTTTTTAAAAAGGGTTGCAAGAATTTATTATAGTACAAAGTGTTAGGCAACCTAAATTTGGAGGTTATTACTAGCTCCTACTACGATCAGAATGTGCTCATCACAACGTTATTGGAGGACCACTAAACTTGTCCAAGTTTGTGGATAGAAATTGTTGATCCTTGGTCATATGCAGCGTGTTTCTCTTACATAGTTGAAAAGGACTATGTGTTATTTTAGAGAGAGCGCTTATTTGCCTCTTCTGTTTATTACTCCCCTGAAGTTGTTATCCTCTATTCTTAATGTGTTTTCTCTACATCAGCTAATTTAGGGTTTAGGTAGGAAATAAGCAGCAGATAGATTGACTCTTAAGGAAACAGCTTCCTTTCTGAAATAGTCCTAATAATATACAATTAAAAAAAACAACAACAAGAGGAATACGATCATATTAACAGATTAGGTATAGCTAGTATGGTGCTTTAGAAATGCAGAGAGATTAACAGGTCATGGAAAAGCATTTCTAGCTGGGTGCGTTTCAAAGTTTTCCATGAGGTTCCAGCCCATCACACTGAACACAACTGCCATGTTAAGAATAAATACCCATAAATCTGCTGTTGCAGATGGGAAAAATGCTAGTCACAGACATTGTGATCAACTACTGTTAGTGAAAGATTGTATGAACGTGAGGAGCCAGTGTTGGCTTGTTTACATGGAGGAGGCAGCCACTTTAAAGGTATCATTGTCTATACTATAAATATTCAAGACAAGTATTTGCAGCAAGGAAAGAGGAATATTAACATACATATATAAGGAAAGGAGAAAACTCCAGCCTCTCTGAATACTCTGTAAGCAAACCTGATGGGCTCTTCTAAAAGGCTTTCATGCCAACCTCTAGAGATGCCAATTCTCAGAGTGGTAGCTGTGTTAGTTGTATCAGCAAAAAGAACAAGGAGTATTTGTGGCACCTTAGAGACTAACATATATGAGCATATATTTAGCCCACGAAAGCTTATGCTCAAATAAATTTGTTAGTCTCTAAGGTGCCACAAGTAATTCTCAGAGTGTAGCGCTAGTTACATGGCACCCTACGATTTCCCTAGCGCCCAGCTCCTACACTCAGGCCCTCAGGAGAATTTCCACCTTCCTTGAGCACACAGGTTCCTAGCCCGCGTGCTTGCAGCAGGGAAAAGTTGACAACGCGATGAGGACTCACAACCCAGGAAGCCAAGACAAACCCCCAGCGTCTTTAGCACCTCACGGTTTTGAGCTCATCTCATGATTTTGAGAGGAACCAAACTGACGATTTCCTTAAAGGTGGGCAGCGCAGTGAATAGCCCGGGCCGAGTTGACGCTCCTGTTCCTCCCAGAGCACTTAATGCCCGAGTAGGAGACCTGCGGCTCAGCCGGAATGGAGAACGGAGGGCGTGGGGGGACTTGAGGGCGAGAGCGGCGGCTGGTGACCAGGAGCGGAGAACAGCGGACGCCGGCATCTCCCCACAGTTACCTGGTCCCCCGCAGCGGAGAAATCAATTACGCCCCGCAAGTCAGGCCCGCCCCGCAGGTCCCGCCGCCGGTAGAAACGAAAGAGGCGGCGGAAGGCGTCTTCCCGACCCTCCCGCGCCAGGGCCGCGGCCACCGCCGCCATCTTGGCCATAACAACCTCTCCCTCCCCTCCCCCCCAGACCCGCGGGAGCAAAAGCCGACGGACGGCTCGAATCTGATTGGCTGAGCGGGAAGAGGTCGGAGGTCAGCATTCGCTCTTCTCCTTTCAAGATGGCGATGATGCGCGTTCCCTCCCAGCGACTGTTCGAGCTCTATATTGCGCGGGTCCCTTGGACTCTGGCCACCAGTGAGTCCGGGTGGCGGGGCTGCCCCTTCCCCGTGCCGGCCCCGGGTCTTGGTCTCCAGTCACGGGGCGGTGTGAGGAGCGGGCCCGATCCCCAAGGCCGCAGAGCCCCTTGTCCGGCCCGCAGAGGGGAGTAGGAGCCGGTCCCCGCCCGGCAGTAGCTGTCTCCTGTCCGGGACTCCAACGGCCGGGGCGGCTCCATAGCTCCCCCCCGCCACGCCATTGTCCGCTCCAGCAGAGAGGCCAACCTCGTGGGTGGAGCGGGGCGGGTATCGCGGGGAAGCCTGTGCTGCCCTTGAAGGGGCGTGCGTGTGATGGAGGGATGGGCACGTCTCACAGCGGTAGGGCCTTAGGCACAGGCCCACTGTTGTGGACTTCGTTGTGACTGTACATTTTTCTCCCACAGAGGACCTTAAAGACTATTTTGCTCAGTTTGGGACTATAAGAAAATGCTTGTTGCCATTTGTGAGTATCTGCCTTTCTTTCGCTAATTCTCCCTTTATCTAAAGTAAATTAACACTGCTATTCATGTTATTTATCATATAAGCAACGGGAGCTGGAAAGTATCTATGAATTCATATTGTCCAACTTTCCCCACTAACTTGGGGTTGTTCCCTATGAACAAATGCTTAATTAGTTTAGTCCCCAGTGAGACTTCCACTACTCCTCTTGAGAATTTTTTCCATGGCTTTGTCTATCACTGTTACGGAGCCTTTTCTTGTATTCTGATCAAATTTTCCTCAATTTCGTCTCCTTACTATATTTCCTTGGGTCACCCTAAATAACTCATATACCACTTGTGGTTGATGCTTTCAGATTCTTATAAGCAGTTATAGCTAATATTTGGAAACCTCTTCAGAATGTTAGAAGTGGGAGTCTGGACTTTTGGTTACTATTACCAGTGTGCCTGCTGATGTACTTAGTGAGCTTGGCCACATAACCTTTTGGAGCCTTACTTTACCCATCAGCAAAGTGGGCATCATAATCTCCTATATTCGTTGAACTCCTGTGGTGCAAGATGTTAGTGCAAGTAGGTGCCTTACTTGGTGTTAACCTGGCTTAACTGGATATATGGTATTTGATTCTGTGTGTTAAATAATCTGAAAAGTGATTTTGCTGCTTCACAGCAGCTCCTTGGTAGGCAATGAAGGGGCCAAATGGTGTGGCTGAAAAAAAAAAAAAATCCTTTATTCTGCTTAAGCTGGGAAGATGGTTGTGGATGCTTCACAGATATGGGAAGACACCCATTGTTAGGAAAAATGGCAGCTGGCTGATGCATGGTGGTTCATCTAAACAATGCTTCTGCTGCCTCACTTTTCTCAGTTGTCTTACGTAAAAATATTCTGACTGAATGGTGGTGAATAAATTCCATTTTGAAGGTATAGCAGATACATCTGTGCCTTTACTTTAATTCTATGTAAGTTTAAAATATTTCTCTAAAGCTGTCTTAACTAGTAGGACACTGATTACCAGTCCAGTGTCTCAAAAATTAATATTTCAACACAAGTCTCTTGTCCCCTCACTGATAACCCCAATGTTAGTAAGCTACAGCTAGACAACAAAACAAGCAACCCCCTGAAATTTCTTGTTGTGAACTGATCATTTTACGTAAGAGTAGGTTTAATAAGAATTGGAGACCACTTGGGAAGTGCATGAAATTATTGGGCACTGCAAGGAATCATCTTATTTCCAGAAATAAAACTGATGTCTTTATCACCACTCTTTACGGGACACTACAAATCTCACACTATGACAAGGCTAATGTCTAGACAGAAGATTCAGCATAAGTTAGAAGTGGTGCTGCTGGTCATGATTGAAATTCAGTGGCAGAAATGTGTAGTAGACCCAGGCCTAACTAGCTGTAGCTCAGGCCTGAGGTACTTTGGCAGATTTGGCTATTGTAGCTGGCTTTCCTCTTCGTGGATAGCAATGCGTTTTTAAAGTGGTAAGTCAATTAAAAGGAATTTAGGAAGTCATGGCTTTTTTTTTTTCCCTATGCATCTTGCTTGTCTTCCTAGGAAAGCAGATTGCAATAGTCTCAGACTACTGCTGTAATCCTGTTCCTTCACTTTCCAAGGCTCAGGCTTGTGATTTAGGCCTTGGCTACACTTGCAAGTTACAGCGCTGTAGGGTGACCAGATCACCCAAGTCAAATATCGGGACACGGGGTGGGGTGGGGTGGTCAAAAAACAAAACAAAAAACCCTTCCTCCACAAGCGCTGGAGGGAGGGCCAGGAGACGCAGGGGAAGCGCAGGGCCAGGGTGAGTGACAGTCTGGCCTGGCCCCGAGCAGGCAGGACGGAGAGGAGGGGGGCAGCCCGCGGGGCCAGGCGGCGGCTGTTCTCCCCCCCTGGGCAGCGGGACTCGGGAGCAGCCGCTGCTGCAGCTCCCACTGGTGCGGGGGGAGGAAGCGGACGATGGCCAAGCTCAGCGGCTGTGGCTCTGGCGCCCGGGCCCGAACCCCCCGAGCCTGGGCCTGCTGCGGGGACCCAGCAGCACGCACGCTGCGCCCAGCCACTGGCCAGACACGTCTGGGCTGCTGCCCAGCTGGTGCTATCCCGCGGCGGCCCCTGAGTGGGGGCAGCAGGCTCCAGCCCCCCGTCCCACTCGGGTCCCGCAGGGGAACCAACGGGGCTGGGCTGCCGATGCCTCCGCCCTGGGGCTGCCGCGGGATAGCACCAGCTAGGCAGTAGCCTAGACGCGAGTGGCCAGGGGCTGGGCGCAGCGTGCGTGCTGCTGGGTCCCCGCAGCAGGCCCGGGCGCCAGAGCCACAGCCGTAGCCGCCGAGCTTGGCCATCAGTTGCTTCCTCCCCCCACGGCAGTGGGAGCTGCAGCAGCGGCTGCTCCCAGTCCCGCTGCCCGGGGAGGAGAACAGCCCCTGCCTGGCCTCGCGGGCCGCCCACCTACTGCCCGACTGAGTCCTGCCTGCACTGGGGCCACTCCGGCCCCGTGCTCCCCGTGTCTCTGGGGCCTCCCTCCAGAGCTTGTGGAGGGAGGAGGAATGGTGGGAATCGGGTGGGGGGGGGGGGGGAGAGGGGACGGACGTGAGCACTTCCGGGGCTCCGGAGCATTTCCTTGTTTGTCTAGTGTCCCGACCGCATATTGGTTGGGACGTGGGACAAACAAGGAAATATTGGGACAGTCCCGATAAAATAGGGATGGCTGGTCACCCTACAGCGCTGTAAAGCCTCCCCCAGCGCTGTAGCTCACTCCCCCTCCATACTGGCAGGGCACGTGCAGTGCTGTATCTCCCTGGGTACACCGCTGCAGGTACTCCACATTTCCGAGAGGAATAACAGCGCAGTGGAGTGGCTACAACTCACAGGTGTGAGTGTAAATGCTTGTAGTGCTGCGCTGATCACCTTCTCAAGTGGGCAGTCCTCTCCATTGTTGTGACCAGGCTGCAGGAATGCGGAAGTGCCAGTTTCAAAGCTCATACCTCAGAGAAAAGCAGCTTGCTTTGAGTGAGTAAATGAATGAGCAGGGGGCCAGGAGTTCAGAACTTGCAAAATAGAGAGCTGACGTGCTCCAAAAAGCACACTCTCTCCCCCACACTCCCTGTCACAATCCACCCCCTCCCCGTTTTGAAAAGCACGTCGCAGCCACATGAATGCTGGGATAGCTGCCCATAATGCACTGCTCCCAACACAGCTGCAAATATTGCAAGTGTGGCCACACCACTGCGCTGGCAGCTGTCAGTGTGGACAGACTGCAGCGCTTTTCCCTACTCAGCTGTACGAATACAGGTTTACCTCACAGTGCTGTACAGCTGTAAGTGTAGCCAAGGCCTTAGATCAACCTCCATTTAAATGCTGCCACTTGTGGTAGATAATAGATAATGCCTTCAGTCTTGAACAAATAACCACCCTGTGCTATCCAGCCTTTTAAACTAATGTTGAAAAGACAACGTTTTTGGCTGCTGGCCTCAAGTTGTTGGAGGGGAGGTAGTATCCAGTTAAATTCAAGTTCACAAGGCAGTTGGGCACAAGTATTCTGGAAACGGTATGATGGGCTCCTGAAAAAAAGTATTTAATTTTCTCTAGTGAACTAAGGATCTTTACCATGAAAAACTTTAAGAGGGTGTTGTAACAATGTATATGTAGTACTTTGTCAGTCTATTGAGCTACATTTTATTTTGTATTTGGTGGCTAGGATAAAGAAACAGGATTTCATAAAGGCGTTTGCTGGATTGGATACTCTTCAGAAGAAGGCCTTCGCAATGTATTACAGAAGGAATCCCACATCCTAGAAGGTGTCAAGGTAACAGCTTGTTTTAAATGAACATTTTATTTTATAAAAGAAACTGAACTCTTACCTTCTTTTGAGTAGCCCAGGGTTGTTGAGGTGTGTTCCGTGTGCCTCACCCAACCCAAGTTGGATGAACCATCTAAACACTACAATAGAAGTAATGTAAAATTGACAACTGTAACACTCCAACCTATAACTACTGAGAACTTTCTCTGATGTTATCCCAAACCTCTTTTTCAGATAGCGTGACTAAGTAGATTCTGCAGTGTCTCTTGAAAATTAAACTTCCCTCATGTTAGACTAAAAGGAAGAAAAATTCAGGAGTAGAGGGCTGTCCAAGACAGCCTTGAATGTAGCCCACAGCTATATAAACTTAGGGACAGTCTATATAAGTGGTCCCCAAACTTTTGATGGTTGCGGCCCCCCCTTACCCTGTCTGTGAGCTGGGCTGTGCCTCAGGGGGCGGGGGGAAGAAAGATGTGGACAGGGGTAGAGGGGCTGGGCCTGTGGCCAGGTGTGGCTCTACTCCTGGCCCCAATCCCAGCCCTGGGCTGGGAACAGGGTCAGGCATGGGGCTGGGAGCCCTGGCACAGGTGTCATTCATATAACCACAACTAAAGAGTGGCCTTAAAGGATGGGGATGGACACGCGCACACACACACACACACACACACACGACTTTGAGTGTGCAGGGCTTGGGCTACATAGCTGTTTAACGGCTGTGTAGATGCTTGGACTGGAGTTCAGGCTCTGGGATCGTTTCCCCTGGTAGGGTCCTAGAACCCAAGCTCTAGTACAAACGTTTACACTGCAGTTAAACAGCTCTGTAGACAGAACCCAGAGTCAGCTGGCATAAGCTAGCTGCAGGTGTTTAATTGTAGTGTAGCCATACCTGAAGTAGTCTCATGTAAAGCATATTGCACACATTTATACTGACGGTCAAAGATCTGGATGACACTCCCCATCAATCAAGGCCTTTCCAGCCAATACAGAAGGGCTAGAAGGTGGTGGTTTGGGCCACTAAGGCTATCTGGAAATCCAGCACATGAGGATTCAGAAGAAGCCTGAGGTTTTGTGTCAAAGGGCAGGCATACTCCCTCACCTGAATTTTTCATTTCTTGCTTGTGCAATTCAGTATATTACCTCATGTCCACATTGAATGTATTGTCTCAATGCCCCAAAACTTGTGTGGATAATGCTAGAGTCAGACAACTGAGTTGTCCAGGTTTGATGCAACAACTTTAGAGCAAAGTATCAGAAAAGTGATGACAGTAGAGCCCAACCACTTGCTGTCTCTTTTAGTGGCCTCAGTCACAGGAATAACAAGACACTGGCTCCTGAAGTCAGTGATTGCTCCCAACTACTCCATCCTCTCGGGGGGGGGGGGGGGGGGGGAGGGAGGAGGGGGACTTATTTCCTTACAGAACAAGGCCTTTTGTCAGTATTGTTTGGGACCCTTTCCCTCCTGTGACCATTTTTCCTCCCTGTAGAAGACTATGCATAGGCAGTTTATCCCATTTAATCCTAGACAGTTACTTTCCACTAGTTTTACATGTAGTTCTGGGGAAGCTATTAAGATTTTTCTCCCACAGGGCAGCAATTTCTAACTTTCTTGTTGGGAACCTAGTATCTATACTTATGGCTCCTGAAACTGCAAGTGTAGCAGAGCAAAATACCTTCTGAGAGCATCTGTCCCAGAAGGAGATCAGTGGGGAGGGAGGATATTATGTCAGTTATCTCCTGTTGAAGTTGAATAGAAGTTTCAATTGTGGTTTAAATAGCTGCTTTCACTATTTCAGCTCCAGGTTCAAGAGCACAAACCCAGAAGTTTTCGAAGACGGTATGCAAATGAAGGAGCAGCTGACATGAGTTAGCAGCAGCAGGAGACTTTATTTCACCAACATGTAAAGAAAGTCTAAAATAAACATTACTGATGGGAAGGGTGAGAGTATTTGACTTTAAAACAGAATCCAGCTGTTTCTTCCTGCTGCGGCTGTGAATCATAAGAACTCTATCCTACAAGCTCCCCCAAATTCCATTTATTACAGCTTAAGCAGAGAGTTAGCTATATACAGAAGGAGAACTATCATATTAAGTAAAAGCTTTGCTAGTTTAAACAAAACAACAAAAAACTAAAGCTCCAGGCAAGGATATCTTACCCTGAGAGGCTGGGACAGAGTTCTTGTGAGTGCTGATGGGAGAGAGGGGAGTAGCATAGCTAAAGCCCTGCATAAAGATAATATGCCCCTGAATGGTTCAAAACAATCTTCCCCCTCCCCTGTTCTCCATGGGTGGTTGTCCTGGTTAGAACTTAAAAGAATCATTATGCACATCTGTCTATACTGCACAGAACTGCTAAATTGCTTCATGTATGACCATCCACTGTACACTCCTGCTGATAGATTAAAAATGTCATGAGCATGAAGTCCTAGTTTATAGTCCATTTTTAGTACTCAATTAGGTCAGTCTATTCACTCCTTCCTCCTCTTCTTGCCCTCATGCTCATGTTCTTTAGGGCGGCTACTGTCAGAGGGCCTCTTAGAACCCCCATGCTGTTTAGCTTCCTCCAAGAACTTGTCCAGACCGAAGGGATCTTCCTCAAATTGAACGGGTCCCTCTCTGCCCCTCTGTCTACGGTCTGAGCCAGAAAATTCCTTATCTGGAACAAACCTGCAGCAGAAGAGAGATAATGTTCAATCCAGATTGTTTTAAATGGCACAGGAAGAGACTGAGTTTCTCCTGTTTTCTTACCTATTAGTCTTTATTCGAGCCTCTAAGTCATCTCCATACATGTCTTTGTCCACATTTTTACTAGGTCTGTAGATGTTCTGGGCCATGTCTTTACCGCTTCTCCACGGCTGGTCATAGACATTGTAAATTTCATCCTCTCCTCCAGCAAATCCGCTGTCCATACCCTGAAAAGGAGAAGAGAATGGATAATGTGTGAGGTACTAATCAGAGTAGGATATGAGTGTTTTCAAAAGCTCAGTGAGGTAACATTAAGCTGGTGAATTACAGGGTGGTACAATATATAATGTCTACTGATCATGAACTCTCAGTGCTACAAACATCTGCTGTGTAAATTTTTCTTCTTCCTGGGTCTTTCACAAGAAGTGAGAACAAATAGGAAAAATTATTTTAAAGTCACTTGACAGGAGAACAAAGGGGCACGTGCAGTTCTTTGAATTAACTAGACTTCAGTGATAGTGTTGATTTCAAAGTACAGTTGGGACCTAGTTAAATAAAACTTACTGCAAGTGACAATTGTTTGAGAAGCATTTTCAATATGAGCAGTAAAACATGGAGTTGCAATCTGCCACTTTCCAGCTACTATTAACTTCCTGTTCTAAATCTACGTCTTTACCATATGCCTCCTTGTCTCAGTAGCACATTTCCCTTATTTCTTTATGGATTTGGTGAAAAGTGTTTCAAATGAAGTTCCTTCATTCCCCTCACAGAGGGTCATCATCCATCTACGTATTTAGAGAGTATCCAATCACTTTAGTATCGCAGCACTAAATGAAAGGGAATCAGAACAGCTAGCTGAAGTGGCTCCTGCTCAGTCTTACAACATGTCTGTCTGCCTTCAAAGCTTTCCTCTGTACATCCAGCAGAAAGGGGTCACTAATTCCCTGCACTGGACTGTCCCTACAAAGGGATGAGTTGGCCCAACATTCATGTTTTAGAAATAAACACAAGTGTGAAGGGGTCTCATTTCTTTACCTTGCTCTGGTTGAAAAGTCTCTGGTCATACTGGACCTCATTGGATGTCCGAGGATTGGGAACACCCAGGGCAATAACTTCACTGATATCTCTGTTCTCATTTCTCTGCAGCTTTGACCTGAGTTAAAAACGTAACAAAATTAACATTCTTCACTTGGAAGATAACTTTAATAATTTTGATTAAGATTAAAAATCATGACCTGCTGTTGGAGCTATGACTAAGACAGTTTCCATCAGAAGCTGGATTTTGACCCCACAACTTCCCTTTTTAGGCTGAAGGTTAACGTGGTCTCTTGGCACAGGAGACATTTTGGGGAAGTCATGCTTTAGTTGGGGAAGGCCTTTGAGTTTGCTTTTCCACTGTTTAACATCACATCAAACTGGTTTGGGTTTAGAAACCTCTGTATTTGCTTTCAATAAGAACCAGTACAGAAGACAATCTTAGGATGTTGGGTGGTTAATTTCAGAGCCGATCACCACAAAAATTTCAAAAGTGCAAGCCCTGGGAGCTTAAAAGTTGGTCTGGGCAAACACACAGGCTTAGCAGGTGTAGCCTAAAGAGTTCAAACTTATTTAATTCAAGCAAAATGGTTCAATGAACTGGAACCACATACCGGGGTGAAATCCTGGCCTTACTGAAGTCAACAGCAGGTTTCAAGTTGACCTCAGGTCAGAATTTCATCCCAACTGAGACTTTACATGTTTCCTAGGCTCTGTATCACTAAAACTTTGGTTCACAACTAAATTCCTCAAAATGCTTGCAGAAGTTATAAATGCCTTCAGACAAATGGTTCTGGTTCAGGGTATATACATAAGTTTGAGAGCTCTGAGTTAAATAGCTTCTGATCAAGAAAACTAGCTCCCCAGGGGCTAAGTGCCATACTAACTACTACAAATCTTTCATTAATTGCAGGTATGTCTACACTACAACTAAAAGCCCACAGCTGGTCCATCCCAGCTGACTCAGGCTCCCAGGGCTGCAGGACTGTAGATTTCTGGGCTCAGGCTACAGCCTGAGCACTCGGACCCTCCCACGTCACAGGGTCCTAGAGCCTGGGCTCAAGCTCAAGACTAGACATCTACACTGCAATTAAATAGCCCCTAAGCCCAAATCAGCTGGTACAGGCCAAATGCGGGTTTTTAGTGTTAGTTCCTTACGATCAAAGTGCACATCCTATAAACTCAGTTTCCATAAAGTTAAATGCTTTGCAGACATCCTGTGAAACTTGAGTTTCGTGATCTAGATATTTACTCCAGGAACTTACGCACACTACTGGCAATGCTGATAAAACTTTTAAAATCCTGTAACAGAAAGTGAGGGAGGAATACCAGTGAATACCCTCTCACCAATACAGGTCACCCAAACTTGGCCATGGGTGGAAACTTCTTTACTGTTATTTCCACTGCCTAGGAAGGGAGTTGCATGAATACAGCAATTAGATAAGCTGCTCTTCCTGACTCACCTTTTGTCAGGGGCTGCTCTAGAAAGATTCCTGTCATGCTGTCTCTCTTTGCGACGGTCATGTCTGATTTCATCCCTTTCTCTAGCTTCTCCATCCTCTGTACAAACACATTTAAGATTATCAAATAAGTAAAATCAGAGTTAAACCAGTCACCACTGCAGTAACTGAAATCAGTGTTGATTTGCAGAAGATGAAGGGCTCTACCACTTTTTAAATTAGATGTTTAACAAACTGAAAAAGCAGAATTAAAACATCCCTTTCTAATGACTTTGAAAGCATTTCTCTAACACCTGGGCTTGACAAGACAGATGGAGGATGCAGTCTGTCTGACCCACGTTTTCTTGGCTTTCAGGGGTTTAAGTTAAATCCTCAAGGGATACTTTTCTCTCTGCAATGCCTGGGGATTAACACTTGGCAACTCCCATGGAAGTTAAAGGGTGTCACAGGGATAGGTCCCCATGTACTACAGAAGAGTTATGCTTTGAAGTGTTATTCAAATTAGGTTTTAGTATCCAAAGAACAAGCCCTGGCATGCATGCACTTCCAGCTGTAGAGAAGAACATCCAATAATTGAGTGGATTTATCACCAGATAGTATGTTTGCTCTTTGTAGCTGGTACCTAGATCTTTGACATAATATTTCAATCCAGAGCATACAGCTATTCCAGTACTTGGGATTCATAGTTTAGTAGCTAACAAATCTAGTGTTCAGTGTGAACTAAAGACTGCAGAGTTTTGTTTAAAACAAGCCCAGTTACAGGGATGCAAAAAAATTCCTGTTTGACATCCTCTAAGACTTAAAGAAAAAAAAAAAAAGCTCATTTATGTTTTGTAAAGTCAGATTTGTTCTTGGCCTGTGACTGTCTTATTGTGGGTTGGCATAAAATATGTAACTCAGTTATAGTCGCGTGAAAAGAATCAGAATGGAAATATCGGCACACTCTCGACAACAGAAGTGAATTAGTTTGTTCCCCCCAATCTCTCGCTGCCTTAGCCCCTCCTTTAAGTCAAGGGTAACCTCTACAAATCCATAAAAGCTGCTCCTTGTTGTGGTCAGAGTGCATCTCTAGTTTTCTGAAGAACCTCCTCTGCAGCATTCACTGACACGGGAGCTTGGGGCTCAAAATCAAACTGCACTCCCACTAACCAGCTGAGTTGACTCTAGGTCACTCAAGCTACGAGAAGCATTTGCTGTACTTAGCAATCGCAGTCTGAGTTTAGTTAACATAGGCTCTCATATTCTTCCAACTAGTTTAAAGGGTTCAAACTAACATGAAAGCAACTTTAATATCCTGACAAGATTTCTTGCAGAGAAGGAGAGGATGGATGTACCTTTCTCAGCATGGGTTTTGATTCCAGCTCTCCTCTCTCGGGCTTTCTGGGCCATTTCTCTGAGCTTTTCCTCATGCTTTTCCTTTTCTTTCTGTGCCATCTTTCTCTCCACCTGGGCACGCATCTCCACAGCCTCACGAGCCTGCATGAGATTAAGCACACTTGTTAATATGCTGGTAGGGCAAGGGATGCAAGGAGAGCAACAGCTATGAAGCTGCCCACTAAACAGACTTTGTTTTCAATAGGAACCAGATTGTTAACATGGAAAAAAAAAAAACAGGTAGCCACGTAGCCTAGCAGCTAAGACTAAGGGCATGTCTACACTTACCTCCAGAGCGATCAATCCAGCGGGGGTCGATTTATCGCGTCTAGTGAAGACGCGATTAACTCGACCGCCAAGCGCTCTCCCGTTGACTCCAGTACTCCACCAGAGTGAGAAGCGTACGTGGAATTGACGGGGGAGTGTTAGCAGTCAACCTACCGCAGTGAAGACACCATGGTGAGTAGCTCTAAGTACATCGACTTCAGCTATGCTATTTTCGTAGCTGAAGTTGCGTAACTTAGACCGACTTAGCTTCTTCCCTCCTCCCCCCAAAGTGTAGAGATGGGGTAAGAAGAGAGCCACAAGCTCCCTGGAGACCAGTCCATGCTGAGCTGTTGATTCAAATATCTTGACGATACAACTTATATGTCTCATGTCAGCCCAAGAGGAAGATGGGAGTAGAAAGCTACAACATCACTCAGTTGATTTTTCCCAAGGAAATAAAAATACACAGAAGAAAATAATTAAACCAACCATAACAACACTGAGATTAAACAACAGCCTGACCTTTCTGTCAGCAATGTAGAGAGCCTCAGCCAGCTTGGCAAAGTTTTCATTAATATGAACAGTCTGCAGTCCTCTGCCATCTGCAGCCAGACGCTTGTCTAATGGAATAGTGTAACCCTAGAGTGAAAACAGACAGACACTTCATCACCAGAAAGAAATGTGGAATACTGAACAAGGAAATCAAAACCTTTACCCGTCGTTAATATGCTTCATTGGACTTTCTTTTCATGCATTTGCATAATTATGCTGGAGAATACAAACCTTGTCTCCAGTCTCCTTTTTTCCACAAGGATCATCTATTTTTTCAACTAGCATCTTTTACTGGGATGCGAGTGATCATCTGCAATTGATACATCTCAGCTCTTGACTTTGTGTTAAAAACTAGTGACGCACTGTTTCTGGTGGTAGCCAGTTTTAAAATCTGTGTTTAAAACCTGATTTCTCTGAATTGTTTTTAATACATATAAAACACTAGTCACTTCAGGACTCTGTGTCCCCAGGAGACAAGGCTCCCACCTCAAAAATGCAAGTCTATGAATACTGCAGGTATTTTGGGAGATATTTAAGACAGATTTCTATGATGTTTTTGCTTAGCTAGGGTTTAAGCAGTTTAAAACTCGAGCCTCTAATCACTGTCAAGCACAGTTAAACAGTTGCATTTGGGTAGGAAAAAGTACCACAGCATGTTGCTTTTCCTGCCTCCTTCGTTTGGAATTTCTGCACAGCAGCAACTTTGAGAGAATGGTCAGAATAGTCACTGAAATTTTATTATTAGTATCGCTTGCAAACGCTGATCTACTGACAGAAGCAGTGGGACCCCCTATTGTTCTTGCTGAAGGCACAACACATATGTCCCTAGTTAAATTGGAGATGGAAAATGCACTAGTTTTAGAAGGAATAATTGAGAACTATCTGGAGAGTCTGAGTGCGTGTAAAGAAATGCACTCTGTCCTCTGATGCCGCTTTCCCCTTTGATCAGTTTAATTGACTTTCACAAAGAACTCAGAGGTTTTGGTTTCAAGCTCCACATACTGCAATATTATGGGGATTTTATTAAATACCATTTCTTCTCTCAACACATATAATCTCTTCCATGAAGTAATATATTCCCCATCAGCTCTGTGCTCCTGTCATCTTGACACTCATAATAAATAGGAGAGAGAAAAACTGAGCTCTACAACTGTTCTCCATTCTGAAAGCAGACACTTTACTGAGCTCTAGAGGTTTAAAGCCAGTATTATTCAGGCTGCAGATCATTCACAGAAGTCTCTCAGCAGGATGCAATATTAAAGGCTGAGTTTATTACAACTTAATTACCTTTGCATTTTTCCAGTTTGAAATGCATGGAGGAATTTTCCACTCTTGTTGCTCTTTCACGGTCATCTGAATTGAGAGAAAGGACAAGGGAGGGGGGTTGGGGGGAGAAGAGAAAAGACTTTTTAGATTTATACCAGTAAGGAAAATTCTCCACTTCCTCTCTCTCAAAAAGACAGCTAGGGAAGTATTGGGACAAGTCAGAAAGAAAAGGTTCTTTGTAAAGGAATAGCAAGATGCCAGGTCATGGTTCCATGATGAGCTATAGCCAACATCCTGGAATCCATGATTGGACAAGAGTGTCCCTTGGGGAGAAGCAGAGAAGTCACTGAGCCCTACAAACGATGCCAAACATCAACACAACACCCCAAGTTGTATCCTACTCTCTTCCTCTCTGGACTGGCTATCCAAAGGAAGGGTGGTAAAAGACAACAACACCAACTGAGCCAATCATGCAGTACAACTAAGAGAGAAGAGACCAACCCTCCTCCTCACATGCGAATGTGCTTAAATTACATCGCATCATCACCAAAGACACCGGTTAATATCAGTTTAGATCCAAACTAAGACAATCATGTGAGCTAAAGGTTTTAGGAAGGTGTGAAAATCCTTCTCTAAAGCAATTTGAGGATGCTCAAATCACTCCAATGCTCACTAGTTTCTGTGTGGGTGTATGCGTGTCTCTCTATGAATTACTAACTGTTCTCCAAAGTAGACACCAAACCTCTAAAGGGAGTTATTGAAAAAGAAAAAGATCTCTGGGTTAAACCAATATTGTTCCAAAGTTCCTATAAGTCTGGGATTTTATAAATCATTCTGTGTCTGTGCCAGACTGCCAGAAAGATACAGGCATTGTGTTAAAGTGGGGAGGGGAATGTATTAAACAAACCAAGCTTAACAAAAATTTTTAAACAGTGAAGGTTAATGGGAGAAAAAGCCAAAAGGGAATCTATGGAAAATTATTTTAAGAGCTCTATTTCCCTAAAACCAAGACAGGCAATAGCCTTTGCCTCTTAGCAGACATTGATCTAAACTGCTCAAGTCAAAAGGAATGTCTCCCCTTAACCTTCCTGTAAAACTTTAAGAAGCTTGTTTTCCTTAACTTGCTCATAATTAAATTACTAAATGTAGTAACTGACTAGCCAGATAAATTGAACCATTGACTTGTACCCATAATTTGACCATTGTATTATACCTTTATAAAAATTATAAATTAACTGGTGACATATTTCACTTGAACTTGTTTGTTTGTAACTGCTTGCTCAATCTTTTAAGAAATTTATAAGAGATACATTGAACTGGTTTATTTCTCAAAACTTCAGCACAGACTAAGTAACTTGCATATGAAAAAGGTAAAATTGTTAATCAGTCCTGAGCCCATATTATATTTTAATTACTTAAAATAATGCCCTGTTAGTCCTACACACTGCAAGAAACAAATACAGGAGGTTGGTCAAAGAGCAGTACTGATATCCTAGGTCTAAAGCCTCACCAACCCTCCAAGCTGAGAAGAGTCACAGCAATGTGAGCTTTTGTAAAACAAGTGGGGAATTTAAATCAACCTTTGTGAAGGTATATAGGAAAATATACCTTCAATACTGCCCAGGCACAGAATTTTACATTTCACACTAAATTAATCACCTAGCAACACACCATAAAGCAGAGGAAAGGAGAAAAAGCACCACAGGTACCAGCTAGATCTCAATAGAGTGGGGTTTGAGAACACACACTAGAAGCCAGACCAGAAAATAGCAACTACATTCAATACCTTTCTGCTAGGGGAGTGCATTACAGGAGCAGGAGGAGAAGGTGGCCCACGAGGAATTTTCTTGTTAATCCTGAAGGATAAATCACAGTGTGATCAATAGGCAGTAAGAAAATGTGTTTATAAAATCCTCTACTTGCTATGAAAAATTCCAGGTACTCACTTGAATCTTGGAGGTTCCATGGGGTCCTTCTGCATCTCCACCATTCGAATAACCCTCTGTTTTGCTCCAGAGTTGAAGGCCACACCCTGCTGAGATGGTGTGTATCTGAAGAAAGCAGTTGAGATACATTCAGTTCTCTATACACTGCCAGCCTCATCCTTCCTCATTTAACTACTCTGCATTTCAGTTTTGTTCACACCAATTTTTTAAAATGCTCTTCAACATCAGAATGCACGATGTAACTTGACATTAATTCAGCATTTGAACTGCCCCTTTTCAGGCTACAGTGTTATAGAGTCCTGTTTCTGCAACAGGACAGAGTAGAACCTTTAAATTACAAACTAGAAGGACGAGAAGAGTCTTATCTAGTCAGATGCCACAGTACATGCTCATAGACATCGTTGGACTACGCACCCTGCTATGGCCCAGAAAAGCCCTTAATATACTTGCAGAAGTATGCTCTGAAGTGACCGAAACCCTGGTTTGGAAGTTTCTTGTGGCCACCGCTGAGATTCCTTCTAAATAAAGACTAATCTTGTAGTTCAGAATTGCTTTAGAGTTGGTCACACTATGTAAAGGGAGAGCCTGCTTATAAAGACCTCATTTTGCGTGGAAACACACACATCATGGTCAGTTTCCCCAGCACACTGTGCCCTCTGTAACGGGACTAATATCATATTCCATTAAAAAGCAATAACCTTTTAAAATGTTTTAACTTCTGGTGTGAAGACAATCAACATGCTTCAAACTAACTTGTCATTAATAATGAAGTCTATATTTCTTGAATTAAGTTTCACACTGCAGCCTCCTGCAAAGGAGTAAGCTTCAAAAGAGAGGACCCTCCTCCCAAAAATCAAGGCATGCTCTTACTAACCAATTCTACACAAAAGGATTATATACTTTAACTAAGTCCATACCGGATGTACTGAGCAGGAGCTAGTTTGTCGGCTGCTCGGACTGGCATGGCTGCCGCAACTTTCTGGGAGACAGATTTCTCCAAGGCTGCTCTCGTCTTTTCAGTTAGCTGTAATTAGGAATATAATGTTGAGTACCATAACAAAAATACAAAAAATAAAATGTAGCGTTAATAGCTATGTGCATCAATGCATATAGTACCTCTTTCACTGCTTCCTCATCAGGTCTTTGCAGGTCAGGGTCATCCACATTCATAACCTCTTTAGGTACCAGATCTGTATATTTGCTGTAAATTACCTGAAACACATTATAATTGATCAGTGTTGTGGAACAGGAATACATGGAAATGCACCATTCCGCAAGGAGATATTTCAGAAGACAGATTATCCTTTTGATAATATCTAGCATTTATATAGCAATCATTCAGCTTCCAGGTGCACCACAGTAATCAGGATTTCTCAAAAAACATCTGTGAAATAGGGAAGTAGTATAACCCCCATTTTACAGATGGAAAAACTTGAGGCAAAGAAGTGACCTGCCCCAAGTCACATAGCAAACTGCCATTAGAGCTGGGATTAGAATTAATGAATTCCTGGCTCCCAGTCCCTCTCCTTTTTTGGGATCCCCCAGCAAAGCTAGAAAACCCAGATTTATATATCAGTTTTCAAGAACTAGGGAAACTTCATTCAAACGGCTATCCTGCTTTTATACCTTACATCATCATCTTCCCTACCTCCTTGAAATTGCTAAATATTTGAGAAATCTCATGTTTTTCCTAGCATGAATAATTCAGTCCTCCCACACAATTATTAAATTGTAAGCCCCAATAATAATAATAATATAGGGAAGGAGTGTTACTGAAAGGTTCATACAGAAAAAAAACCCCATTGCACCTAGAATTAGGATTTTACATCTGTCTCAATAAGTAACACCAGAAAATCCTGGTTCAAAGGGTTAAAATCTCTCAATAGCTATTCTTGCAAGTAGGAAGGTGGAATAAACTGCTACTAATAGTGTATGCCTAACTATAAAACTGACCTGTAGCCTCACTGTTAAATTAGCACACAAGAGCCATTTACTGCTTCTTATCCACATACTCCAAAATTAATAATCCCTTAAATGAGCAACACTATTCCAGCATCTCACAAAGCTGAGTGAAGGACATCTGAAGAACAGTATTCCTCTATAGTAATTAACTATAAAACCCAAGAGCCTCACTGCACGAAGGACCAAGCAATCGAAGGAGCTCAGAATATTCTCAGAGACAAGAGAAGGCTAAAGGAGTTATCTCAAAATTACAATATACCTCTGTCAGGTGATTGGAGCACAAATGAGCTTTGTGAACTAAATCCACAACTCATTACCCACTAAACAGGCATTCTACTTGTGTGCAAAGTGACAGTAAAGTGGATGCAATGTGGAGATTAGTCTGACATTAGTGGTGATAACCAATATTCCTACCTCCTTCAAAAACAAAAAAAGGTACAAGTATCTTATAAATTTTAATTGGACCACTTTTTTGATGATGAGGACGAAGGAAAGTCAGGTAAGAGAGATTCATCACTATTGGACTTTAGCATTTCATTTTGAAATTATTCCAATGTGGAGTGATCAGAAATCAACTTATTGGTCCCACTGAAAGATTCCTTTTGCAGGTTGGGGCAGTCATAACAGGCAAAGACTAAATGTTTGTGTGCTATGGTGCTATCAGAAGAGATTGCTCTCTGATATTTCTATATCTGAAGGCACTTCACCTAGTAGTAGAATCTGATCATACATGCTTAGAATTCTATAAGAACAGGCTTATATGGAGAACTTTCTTGCCTAAAACTTGTCACATTGTAACTGTTTCAATATTTTTTCAACAATATGTTTGATTCTGTATATTCAAAGTGGCTCTAAACAGAGCTTTATCAACTACATATGTAAAGTAAGGATCACTTGCCTGCCTGAAATGCAGCCATCTACAGGATGGAATGTGGTAACCCCGAACGCTGCAAAACAGATTTTTCCATTTTGGTCTATGGCAAAAGTGACTAACTTCAAAATTCTCCCCTGCACTTCAACTGGAGAAGGCACCATCTATTTATCCAAACTGGAATTCAGGTCACTCCACAAAGACCCAGGATTAACCCCACTTCTCAAGGAAAGTTCTATCAAAAGAGATGGATACTACTCCGATATGAGTAATGAACCATTTCACAAATTATTAGGTCTATTCTATTCATGTTCTCATACTATAGCCATCACTGTGATATCCGAGTTCTTTTATCAACAGGATTAGCATTGCTGACAAGTGGTTCTCTCTCTCCCCCTTTCCCCCCCACTCCCTCAGGAGACAATTATATGTAGCTTTATTTTAAATGTATGTTGTGTTATGTGTTTCCATTAGTGAAAGCAAGAATTAAGAAGAGTGCCTTCTACTTCAAACGGAAGACGGTGAGGTTTGTGGTGGTTCTTACATCACATGAGAGTTTGTTCCACAGTGTTGGCCCAGCCCTCGAGAAAGCTCCATCTCCTGCAGACTAGCTTTATCCTTGCAGTAGATAGTTCCACTGTGTCCAAGGAGTGCAGTTGTCAAATGCGGTCCTTGTCCTGGAGTTTGAAGTATCCTAGGTCCTGATCGTTAAGTGTTGTAAAGCCAAAGACCAAGACCTTGAATGTGATGCAATATTCTAGGGAGCCAGTTTAAAGTAGATGACGGGCTTGTGATGCTCGTAATAGCCAATGTTGACGAGACGTATCACTGCATTTTATACTAGTTGTAGTTTCTTGAGGTCCGACAGTTTGAGCTACAATAGTGCAATCTACTTGGGCATTAATCAGGAGATAACATCCAGGCTAGGTCATCATCTGCCAAGACAGTCTCCTAGACAGCTGAAGGATGCAGAGGAGTTACTCACAGATGCTGCTATGTGGGAGTTTAGCATCAGAGAAGTATGCAGGAACTCGCTTGGGCTATAAAATTTGACCAGTTCAGGTCAGTTAAGGGAGACTGCAGCATAGTTGCAAACTTCTCCAAATACTTTCCTCTCTCTATCAGCATGACCTCCATCTTTTTGAGGTACAACTTCAACAAACTGTTCTTCATCTATGAGCTGATTTTTGTCAAACATTGGGCTAACTTAGCAACAGTGATGTGGTTATATGTTGTGACGGATAGACAGAGCCATGACATTTGCTCCCTTGCTACAAGGCATGAAGAAGAGAAGCATGCGAGTTCCATAAAAGTGGCCTTTGAAAAGCAATGTCAGTAAAAGGCAGCTAAGTAGTATCACTTCCAACTCCACATACTGTCACCAGCTCCTCCACACACAGCCACTGTACTGGAAAGAGGCTAATTCTGCCATGGTCAGGATGGACTTTGGGGACAGCTACCCTATACGGTAAGTTCCCCTAACATGGAAGCATAACATTATCCTCAACAAGACAGGTAAGTCAGTGATGCTCCAAGAGGCATTAACTTATGCTGTGTGCCATCTAAATTCCATCACAAGCCACATGGGAAAAGCTGGTATTGGAATAAGCTCTGGCAATAAAGGAGCCAGGTGTGCTATTGTGGATCATAAACCAGATATCCATAAAGTCAGGTCTGGATTTATCTGTAGATGCCTGGCATTTATCAGGCTGCTTCTGCCATCCTCAAGAAGCAGAGGTGATGTATCAGATCTTCAAGTACCCACAAGCCCAAAGTTTTTCTATGGAAGTTCTTTGTACTCGTGTTTTTTATATGGAAAGGAAACATTGGAGGCAAACAGCGGAAGTGATGTAAGTTGCTGGTAAGCCACCTAGATATAAGGGTTGTAGTGATAAAACTGTTCAGCAGCGACAGTCTCCTTCACAGAAAGGCGAACTATTTAATTCAAATTTGAGAAAATCCATAGGCTGTGGCGAAAGCAAAATAACGTCTGTTCTTAGCCCAGACAAATAAGCAGCTCATGAAGCAATCCCAGTTAGATCCAGAACACCTGGTGGGCCTATTTATAAACATCTGCTCTTCTTCAGTCATAGGTACTGAGATTTGAAGAATATTTGAATGATATGTATAGTACAGGCTATTAAAGATTCTGTAGTCAATCTTATTCATATTGTGTAATCACAAAAGTTAGATCTGTAAAATCCACTTTAGGTCACCCAATTCACAGCAGGCCAATGAAGAATCATTTCACATACCATACTTTCTAATGCTTTCTCATGTCTCCTTTAAAACATCTAGCAATGGGGCTTGTCACTTCCATAGTAGACTATTCCACAATGTCATTCATTTTCCTGAGACAGAATCTAAGTTTTCCTTTTCTTTATTTCACCTCTTAGTCCTAGTTATGTCCCATTGTACCACCATAAATAATTCCTCTCTTCCCCAAGTGTTTACATTCAAATATCTGTAGGTGGAGTCAGCATGGTCCAGGATTCAGACCATAGGACTGGGATCCAGGAATTTCTGCATTCTAATCCTGGCTCTGCCACTAACACACTGCCTAGCCTCAGGCAAGTTACTTATCCACTCTCTAGCTCCACATACTCATTTTTAGCTAGGAACAACACTTACCTTCCTCCCTGGAGGCTGTGTGGATAAAGTTAAAGTTGGCACAAATCTTTTAAGATTTAAAGTGTTTAGTATTTTCCCCTTGCCTCCACTAGTCACTGCTTAGCCATGCTATACTTCGTTGTATTATAAATCTCTAGCCCTATTTAACAGCTACTTTCAAATTCTTGTGGCAGCCCCATGGAAGTCTTGTTCAAAACTAAACATATTTCCATTACGTACTTTTATTCCTTCCAATCAATTTCAGTTCACATGAGAGTTCAGAGCAAAACTGATTTTAGCCCATGTTTCAAATATGCTGTAGTAGAGTGCTTATGTCATGAAGATACACAATACCTAGCATTTATTCAACATACATAACTGACTGGATTTTCTATGTATTTAAATGACTGCAATAGTTTGTCTGAAGCATCACACAGAGTTGCATAATAAACTTCAGAAAAGTGTAAAAGTAAAAAAAACTAATCTGAGTTTTTAAAAAGTAAATGATTTTTAACCATCCTAGTGTTCTGATTAAGGAAATTTTCACCCCTCAAAGTTTGAGTCACCATCGCATTCATTGGGCACTTGATACTTTTAGAAAGCTACATGCCTTCCCCATCTACCTTGGGGTTTTGAACAGCACTCATCCCTGTAAAAAGTAAGTGCTCTTCCTAGTGCTTAAATTTTCATGGGGATATCCATCAATCCAGGAAGAATCTTGAGTTCCTGAACAATTATCCATATCAACATCTCAATGATTTTAAATTAAAAAGCCCTTTGTGTTCAGCTCTTTCTTTTCAGATTTCCTTTAGGTTACTCTGGAGAGAGATGGATAATAGTTACTGTGGCAAGGAAATGGTCAAACATCTGATCTAGTCAAACCTCACTAATTCTCCTGCCCCCACACCTGTTTAAGGAAAATTAAAGCTTTGATGTAGTCTATGATCCAATCCACCCTCTCTGAAATATGGGCTCCTCATAGTGGGCTTGGGAGTTTTCATAATGGTCTTCTAAATGTCAATTAAGACACCACAATACCCAATTTAACCATTTCCTTTTAGGAATCACTACTACAGATATAGGAGCCAAATCTGTCCTCATTGAAGTCAATGGGAGTTTTGTCACGGACTTCAGTGGGAGCAGTTCTGGGCTCAGAACGTCTTACAGTATGGCAATTTTAAGTCAGCAACATTGCTCACCCCATACTGCAATGCAATGGAAGTTGCAATAACAAAATAAGACTCCAATCCAAAAGAGTTAAAACATGAAGAGCATCAAAAAAAAGGTAAATGTTACTGTGACACTGGCCCCAGGCCTCACCGAACATGTACAAATGCATAGCTGGAAACCACTCTTGGCTACTTGTGCGTTAGCATTAGCAAATAAATATTCGATGTTAAGTTGTGTTTAATGTTTTATAAAATGCCTGTAGCATGCTGCATGTATTGTTCTCATGCAACTATACCCCACGTTATAAAGTGATAGCAAGCATTTGCATTGTAAACCTCTATGTAACTCAACAAACCAGGAAAGAGACTTGTGCAATACATTTGTTGTACATGTTGATGGTCTCTAACAAGATGTTAAATCCTGTTAATTAAAGGCAAATGAGCCATTGTATGATATCAAGGACTCTGAAGTGCATTCCTCCTCCTTTTCCTCCCTCCCCCCACATGACGAAGGGACTTCTGTGGGAACTCTATCAGCTTGATTTCTGAGGGAAGAAGATATTAAAATGCCTCACAAGGAAAAATGATAATCTCTTTGCCGTTTGAACTCTCACAGGGCCAGAGACTCCAAAATGAAGCAAGAGATCCCCCAGGGTTGTCCCTGGATTTGCCCTGAAAGATTATTTTGAATTAAAAGATCACTACAACTCTGTTACTCTTAGGATTTAGATTGCAACTCATTTGTGTTATATGCTTGCTTGCTTTAACCTGTAAATAACTCTTACTTCTTTTTCCAAGTTAATAAATCTTTAGTTAGTTTATTACAGAATTGGCTACAGGCATTATCATTGGTGAGAGATATACAGTACAAATTGATCTGAGGTAAGTGACTGGTCTCAACCTGAATATGTTTTGATTTTGGTGTAAGTGACCATTTATCACTAAGTCCAGCTTGCCTGAGTGGCAAGATAGACTAGAGAGCCTAAGGGGACAGTCTGTGCCTCACAGAAAGACTGTATAGTGATACAGGAGTTCACATCTGATACTGGGTTGGTGAAATCTAATTACAAAACATTCCACCAGTTTGGGGTGTCTGTCCTATTTTTGACAATCTGCCCTGAGGTAGATACTCATGGTCATGAGTCACTCCAGATAGCATGACAGTTACAATAAAAGCACATAGGGTCCATTTTTCTGGAAGTTGTGCTTGTGCTATTTTACTGCCTGCATTTCATAGTCAAAAAGAGACCCCTAATTTGATCATGAATTACAGAAGTCTGATGGAAGGCTGACTCTGACAAGCTGACCCTCATGCCTTGCTTTCTTTAGAATGCCCCATGATGGTCAAACTCCAGTATGATACTCGCCATCAATAGACAACTTTTGAGTAGGCACTTTCACCCACATTACCTAACCTCTGTAAGATCAAAGTTATTATCACAGTTTCAAAATAGAAAGACGCAAGTAGCTCTGGGTCACCTTATCCTCACAATCATGCCACTCATATCTGACTGATCTTACCTCACCTCCTAATCTTTTAACAAAAAACGTCAATGCTTAAAAGTGACCATCTAGATTTCCAATGTCAAAATGGTGACAGTTTGTTAGAACAAACATGTTTAACCCAATTTGTTTAAGGCTTCCAGACACATGCACACCTATTGTAAGAGTGTATTACCTTGTCCTTTGACTGTCCCTGTCGAGCTATAGCGTCGTATTTTATTTTTCCTTCTGCATCCACTTGAACGGCCAAAGCATTGGACATTTTCTTCTTTCGGCCCATATCCAATGGGTATTGGGCCACATGGATTTCTGGGAAAGCACCTCCATCTCCAAAATCCTGCACAGAAAGGAAATAGAAGTGAGCAATAAATGAAACCTGGCATGAAACCAAGCATGAGATTTGCCAGTATTTTTCAGCAAGGAATGGGAGCAGGGAGTGCTTTGGTTCCAGCACAATGGCCTTGTTCCCAGAGTGCAACAACCAGACTATACCACAGTGTATTCTTTCAGTGGGCAGCAGAATTCAGAATTCTTAAAATAGAAGAGAGATGCATTCGTTTTCCTTCGGTCAATGTCCAGAATTATTTGTTGCACCAAACAAGGGCTCCTATCCCTGACTGGAATATGTCAGACACTACCACAATACAAATAATAATCACAGAATTAGATTCATACATGAATCAAGGAGTTTGAACTTCAAGTATTTTACTATTACAATAAAGCAACTGCAAACTACTAATGTTACAAGAGTGACAGTTTTCTGCTGCTAAGCTATATTTGGTATTTGTCACTTTTCACAGCACAATTAGCAGTGGACATTTTTTAGCAGCTTATTTGTTGCTTTAACGATGGAACATTCTTTTCACAAAACCTGTAGCTCACACATTCAAAATGGTAGGTATGCTAGACTCCAACACGCTGGCACTTGGATAGGAATTCCAGGCCCCCATGCTTCAAGAGTTCTTACCTGCCCTTTCACTCAGTATTTAATGAGCTGAAGGAGACAGGCCTCTCAAACCAGACCATTTTGAATCCGTAACAGTTGAGATACATCTAGGATTAGTGCTCCATACACGCTAAGAACAATCTGATTTGAGTTACCAAGGCTCTTTCATTCAAGTGTCACATTCCAAGATCCTAGTTACAGAATTAAATAGTCTTCATACCCTAACCAGACCAAAAGCTAGTCATTGGTCAATAAACCCAAATGAGATTCCTTTTCATAGTACTCTTGTTATGTTAGAGACTGATTTTTAAACTTCGTTTTTGTTCTCTGGGCCAAGATCATGCTTGGAACAGTTTACTGCTCTTAAAGACATTTGTACTGATCTACCAACTGGACAGATACTTGTAACAGTCCTTCCCACATACTTATCAGCTCATGTACTGCTCGTGTTTGGAAGTGAGGCTGGATGCTATTTGAAAGCCATGACACCCAATTTTAAAAAGACATTAAGTATTGATTTCTATCTTTAGCAGTTTGAGGCAGTGACTACTAAAATATTAATTTCGCTAATTAAAATGCAGTAGGGAGAAGAATTAATGAAAATGTGGACATTTTAAGATCTGATATCTCATCAGACATTGAAACTAAAAAAGAATATTGTATATTAGTGGAAAGCAGGAATTGATATATAAGATATCCTTTTCTAGTCCTGGTGGTTTGCAAAATATTAACACTTCAGTAGAGTCACTGGTCCCTTGTCCCAGAAGTGTTGTTGTTGTTAACACTGGTTTAGGACTAACCACACCAAGTCTCAGACCTCATGCCAAATGTAATTTTAAATCACTGCAAGGAATTTCTGGGTCAAAATACAAAGTGTCTTGGTGCAATTTCTCAAAAACACTTGTTTCTCACTCCCAACTTGTCAGCATTTGCAGCTGAAATGAGATTAACCAAGTTCAGGGTCAAGACTAAGAACACGCATCATTATCTCAAGTTGCTTTTGGCAGTTATATATTTAACACTGAATGTCTGACAAATGCCAATGCTTTCTACAACCACAGGAGAGTAAGATAATCTGTCACTTAGGAAAACACTGTAACCATGAGTTTGTTCTCTGATGCAACTGTTTTTAGCTGTCCAACTGTAATCATGCGTAGAAAACTTTAATCTGAACTGTGTATTTAACAAATCAGGAAAATGAAAATAGGCATGTGTTCAGAAGGCCATGATCTCAAGGGATGCTTGCTTTCACTTTATAATATTCTCAACAGGGAAGGTAATGTACAATATAGCTAGAAAGTTTCTATGGTAAATAGTAATACTGTAAAACAAAAACAAACCCAGAATATTTCCACCTGGACTGGTGGACATAACCAGTCAATTTCTCATATGGTGGGGCGCTACACAATTTTCTGTGCTATATTCAAGTGCTCAGATTTAATCTATCCTTTTAAAAATAAAAAATACATCAATAATAAATGAGAGCTATCACCAGAGTGTGAATTCAAATATTTACCTCTAGCATTCGTGGTATCCATCCTTTCCGATAACCATATGGGGGAGGTTCCCTGCGCGATGACACCAGTGCAGTCTGTCTTGACCTCTGAGATCTTGCCCTTTCTTCTAACTCTAGCTGGTCCTGAGACAGCTGAGTTGGGGCTGGTAAAAAACTGTACAACAAAAAGAAAAGGATGTTAACTTTGACAGCCTCACCCACTCAACACAACTGAGATCAAATGCAATATTTGAGTCTGTTATTAGACTATTTCAAGGGACTGTTAACCTTTGCCACTGATCTGTGTTGGATCAGAAATGATTTATAACATTTAACAGTTGAGTGCAGGACGTTTCCACTGGGCCACAGCTACTACTGAGTTGAAATGTTGAAGGTGGCACTCTTTCTCCACCTCTCTAGACTGGACAGAATTAATTAATACGCATTTCCAACCCCTGTTTGAACCAAAGCACAGCAGGAGCCAGGTCTGCCTTTTCTTTCACAACAGAGCAGTATGACTCTTACAGAACAGAGCGCAGATCTCTCCAAGTAAGTATGTTTTCTACCATTCTGTCAAAGTGAATAAGAAAATTTCCTCCAATTCTTAGTGACTGTCTCACAAACATACCTCATTCTCACTAAGATTTGGACTAAGTACCCAAGCTATACAAGATGTTCCTTTCTCCGGGTAGGGGCTCTGGAGAAAGTGTGCACCTCTTGTTCCCACTGGCCAAGAACAAAGGACTCAGTTAAAATTCCAAACTTTTAGCTTCCCACGTTTCAGCTCACTCTGCACCCCCTCCTGAGTACCAGGCTGCCCCTCTTTACATGTCCTTAAGGAAACGTTTGGCTGCCAAAAGGTTTATATGTCAGAGTAAACACAAAAAGAGATATGCCTTAAGCTAGAGAGAGAAATGACACTTGATCTTTCAACTTCCCTAAGGCTGGGTCTACACTACCTGCCTGAATCGGCGGGTAGAAATCGACCTCTCGGGGATCGATTTATCGCGTCCCATTGGGACGCGACAATCGATCCCCGAATCGACGCTCTTACTCCACCAGCGGAGGTGGGAGTAAGCGCCGTCGACGGGAAGCCGCAGAGGTCGATTTTGCCGCCGTCCCTACAGCGGGGTAAGTTGGCTGCGATACGTCGAATTCAGCTACACTATTCGCGTAGCTGAATTTACGTATCTTAAATCAGCCCCCCCCCCCGTAGTGTAGATGTATCCTAAGTAGCCTGCTCTAGGACCTAGATGGAGCTGTGCACGCGATAGCAATCTATCATCCCAGCCCATGGGTGTCTGCCTATATCCAGAGCGTTATGTGCAACCCCCGTGCACAGGGATGTTCTGGACAACGCTGCATTAGACCTCAGGCTCCCTATGCCCCGGTCTCCACGCAGGAGTGGCTGCGTAGCCCCTCGGAGAAGGCATCACACCCTAGGGATCCGCTATCTCCACACGGGGGGTGAGAAGGGGAAATTAACTCTTTCAGCTCCAGAGAGCTCGCTGCACATTCTGGAAGAAGGGTCCCGTCCTTAACTCCCTCTCCAGGGCCCCTCTACGGGGCCCCCGTTGTACAGGCCCGAAGGGTGGCCACAGACCTCCCGACCCGGGGTGCACACTGCCTCCCGCAGCGCCGCCCTGCGAGCTGGCAGCTCCTACCCTCCCCCAGCCCCAATGCTCAGCCGCTGGCCGATCCGGGACGCAGGCCGGTGGGACGTGTCCGGTCCCCGCACCCCGCCCCGTCTCTCCGGCCCTGTCCCCCTGGCGGCGGGGCCCGCGGCGGGGCGTTCGGGAAAGGCCCCGGCTCGGTGCGGCCTAGGCGCCGCCAGCGCGGTTTGTCCCTCGGCGGGGGCGGGGACAGGAGCCACCTCGCACCCGGAACAGGGCTCGCCAGGATCCGGACCCTGCGGGGTGTAAGTGGATTGGGCCGTGAGCAGGACGGAGGGAATCCGACCCCAAGCGGAGACCAGCCCCACCAACCTGGTGAGCGCCATCTTCCTCTTCTCACTCGGATCGGGCCTCGGGAGCCCTGGCCAGGGGCCGCACGGAGGGAGATCGCAAGTGCGCAAGCGCGGACATCAAAAGCATCTGGGAGTTGTAGTCTCTCTCTTATCGTTTCTCAGCGGGAAGGTCACATGCTACACTACGCAGACGTCTGACCGAGATGTCTTATGGGAGTTGTAGTCTTCCTCACAAGCCTGCCTCGAGACTAGGTGAACAACGAGGAGTCTGGTGGCACCTTAAAGACTAACAGATTTATTTGGGCATAGGCTTTCATAGGTAAAAAACCCACTTCTTCAACATGTTTCTAATGCACATGAGCAGGCTGAACGCTTGTGGGAGTTGTAGTCTCTCTCTTCTCCAGGCCATAGGAGGGCTGGGAGTTATCTGTGTTCCAAAGGAGTCTGGAATGGTGGCCGAAGCATGAAGGGGCATACAAATGTTTAGTATATCTGGCACATAAATACCTTGCAACGCTGGCTACAAAAGTGCCATGCAAACATCTGTTCTCACTTTCAGGTGACATTGTAAATAAGAAGCAGGCAGCATTATCTCCTGTAAATGTAAACAAACTTTTTGTCTTAGTGATTGGCTGGCTGAACAAGAAGTAGGACTGTGTGGATTTGTACGCTCTAAAGTTTTACATTGTTTTGTTTTTGAGTGAAGTTATGTAACAAAAAAAAATCTACATTTGTAAATTACACTTTCACAATAAAGAGATTGCACTACATTACTTGTATGAGGTGAATTGAAAAATACCATTTTGTTTATAATTTTTACAGTTGCATAGGGTTACTATATTGAGTGTTCAAAAAGAGGACACTCCACGGGGCCCCAGCCCCGCCCCCACCCCAACTCCACCCCTTCCCCAAAGTCCCGGCCCCAACTCCGCCCCCTCCCCTGCTTCCCGTGAACATTTGATTTGCGGGAAGCCTGAAGTAGGCAGCAGGTAAGCTGGGGGGGGGGGGAAGGAGAGGAGGCATGGCCCAGTCTGGCCACCGCAACCCAGCGGCTCCCTCCGGCCCCCGCGTCTCCAGCCTGGCTCGGCTCGGGCCCTGGGGTGCCGGGCCCGGGCCAGCCCCCGGCCGAGCACCCCCAGCCCGCCCAGCACTGCCAGCCCAGCCCAGCCCTGCCGGCCCAGTCCCGGCCCCGGCCCTGCACCGCCGGCCCCGCCCCGACTGCCGGCCCGGCCCCGGCCCCCGGACCAGCACCGCTGGCCCCCGGCCCAGCGCTCCCGGCCCAGCACCACCGGCCCCCAGCCCGGCCCCGGCCCCTGGCCCAGCACCGCTGGCCCTGACTCGACCCCCGGCCCCGCATGTCCCTATTTTCCCGGACATGTTCGGCTTTTTGGGATTTCCCCCCGGATGGGGATTTGAGGCCCAAAAAGCCGGACTTGTCTGGGAAAATCCGGACGTATGGTAACCCTACAGTTGCAAATATTTGTAATACAAATAATAATATAAAGTGAGCACTGTACACTTTGTATTCTATGTTGTAATAGAAATCAATATATTTGAAAATGTAGAAAAACATCCAAAATATTTAATACATTTCAATTGGTGTTCTATTGTTTAACAGTGCAATTAATCATGATTAATTTTTTTTTAGTTAATTGTGTGAGTTAACTGCGATTAATTGACAGCCCTGATTTCTATAGATACTATTTAGCAGCTGGAGGTGTCTTTTCCCTATACATCCTTATTCCCACAGACTTGGCAGCACCAGCATTAAAGAAATACAGTCCAGTACTCGATCACATGAAGTTCCTAAGTACAAGTCATTCGTAGGTTAAAAACCAACATCCTGGGCCTTAGAATTCAGACACACTCTTTGCTAATATTGTAAAAGATTCTGGGGGGTAGTTAATATGCAAATGAATTTAATATACAAGAAAAAAGGGTTAATATTTACTACCAGGTACTAACTAACAGGAGCTGAGCATATGGCAAGCAAGGGCTGTGCATGTTTTCTCAAGACTATATTGCACTGAAGATGCACCTTAAACATGGTCTTTAGCCTGCTACAATTCCAATCCTGGGCTTCTCCCCCCACCAGAGCTCAGTCTGTTCAGTTTACCAAAAAGAAGATTCAGAGGTGACTTTATTACAGTATATAAGTAACCTTCAACGGGAGAAAAGAGCAGGTTCTAAAGAGCTCTTTAATCTAGCAGTGAAAGGCATAATATGAACCAATAGCTGGAAGCTGAAGCCAGACAAATTCAAATTAGAAATTAGGCACACAGTTTTAACCGTGAGGGTGGCTAATCATTGGAACAAACCACAAGTTCTACCATGTAGTTTAAACCAGACCTACTGCCCCTCCTGTTATTTTGGTCCAGGGCTCCCCATGACATTCTGATTTAAAAAATCAGCACAATATCAATAAAGTAAACATGAGATGGACTAAGGACTGACTGACTGAAAGATTTCAGAAAGTAGTTGTTAAAGGGCAGCCTTCATCAAATGTGGGTATTTCTACTGGGGTCCTGCAGGGATCAGTTCTACGCCTGATGCAATTCAACATTTTAATCAATGATCTGGAAGTAAATGTAAAATCAGTGCTGATAAAATTTTCAGATGACAGAAAGATTGTCAGAGTGGTAAATACTGATGAGGACAGGGCAGTGATACAGAATGATCTAGCTCACATGGTAAGCTGGACCCATTTAAACAAAGGCACTTTAATACAGCCAAATGCAAAGTTATACATCTAGGAACAAGGAATGCAGGCCATACTTACAGAATGGGGGAAAGCAGCAACTCTGAAAATAATGTAGGGTAGGGTTACCATACGTCCGGATTTTCCCGGACATGTCCGGCTTTTGGGGGCTCAAATCCCCGTCCGGGGGGAAATCCCCAAAAGCCGGGCATGTCCGGGAAAATCGGGAGGGAGGGCTCGGCCGGGGCCTCTTTGGCCGGGGCCGGTGCGGGGCCGGGGTCGCGGGGCCGGGGGCATGGTGCCGGGCCGGGCGCGCGGTGCCGGGCTGGGCGCGGGGCCGGGCGGGGAGCCGGGGGCGCGGGGCCGGGAGCCGGGGGGTCGGGCCGGGAGCCGGGGGGTCGGGCCGGGAGCCGGGCCGGGGTCGCGGGGCCAGGGGGTGCGCTGGGTCGCGGGGCCGGGGGGTGCGCTGGGCCGGGGGGTGCGCTGGGCCGCGGGGCTAGGGGGTGCGCTGGGCTGGGGGGTGCGGTGGGCCGTGGGGCCGGGCCGCCGGGGGGTGCGCTGGGCCGGGAGCCGGAGGGTGCGCTGGGCCGGGAGCCGGTCCGGGGTCGCGGGGCCGGGGGGTGCGCTGGGTCGCGGGGCCGGGGGGTGCGCTGGGCCGCGGGGCCAGGAGCCGGGGTCGCGGGGCCGGGCCGCCGGCAGTGCTGGGTGGGCCCGGGGTGGTCGGCCGGGGCCGGTACCCCAGGGCCCGAGCCGACCCAGGCTGGAGCCGCCGGGGGGCCAGCCTGGGCCGCGCCTCCTCCCCCCACACCCCCCCTTACCTGCTTCAGGCTTCCCGCGAATTAAATGTTCGCGGGAAGCAGGGGAGGAGGCGGAGACTTTGGGGAGGGGGCGGAGTTGGGGAGGGGGCATGGGCGGGGCTGGGGGCGGGGCCCCGTGGAGTGTCCTCCTTTCGGAGGCACAAAATATGGTAACCCTAATGTAGGGCGTCGTAGAGGACAAGCAGCTCAACATGAGCTCCCGTGCAAAGCTGTGGTAAAAAGGGATAAGGTGGTTCTTCGATGTATAAACAGGGGAATAGTGAGTAGGCAGGGGGGTGATTTTACCTCTGTATATAGCATTGGTGAGACTGATCCTGGAACACTGTGTATTGTTCTGGTGGCTACATTTTAAAAAGGATATTGAAAAATTGAAGAAGGTGTAAAAAAGAGCCAAAGAATCATTTGAAGGCTGGAAAAAACATCTCACAGTGACAGACTTAAAGAGCTCAGTCTGTTCAGTTTACCAAAAAGAAGATTCAGAGGTGACTTTATTACAGTATATAAGTAACCTTCAATGGGAGAAAAGAGCAGGTTCTAAAGAGCTCTTTAATCTAGCAGTGAAAGGCATAATATGAACCAATAGCTGGAAGCTGAAGCCAGACAAATTCAAATTAGAAATTAGGCACACAGTTTTAACCGTGAGGGTGGCTAATCATTGGAACAGACCACAAACAGAAGTGGTAGTTTCCCCGTCTCGTGATGTTTTCAAATACAGACTGGATGCCGTGCTGGAAGATATGCTTTAGTCAGACATGAGTTATAAGTTTTCCCTTGCAAATTGAAACATATGTAAACCTACTTCCATCAAGATAAAAGGTGGAATCCACAGTGTCACCTTGCCCATGTCCTGATTTTTTTGACATAATGGAATAGCAGCACCACAAGCTTCACCTATATCCCAAAGTAACCCTCTCTAGGCTGTTCGATTTCTGTAGACTGTCCCTGGCTGCTTTGTCGTGGCTGCCAAGAAAGGACAATCCGTACCAATTATTCTGGTGGTTTCTGTGGTGCGGACACCAGAACAGGATTGTGATACACCTTTTCCTTGGTAGACAACTTCCTGTCTCACAAAACAGTTGTATGGAGTCCTTTGGGGTATATCAGAGCTGTTAAATTACAGACACTCTAGACGAGACGCGATAAATCGATCCCTGATACATCGAACACTACCTGCCGATCCGGCAGGTAGTATAGAAGTACCCTTAGTCTCTGCTTCAGTACTCTTCACATCTTGGAAATGCAGAATGTGAGTGTCTCATTAAATATCTTGTAACAAATGAAGATTACAACATAATGCAATGTAATAAGTTATTGCTGATATCAGATATCTGTATTCTTAGCAGTCACCCTGCTAAGTAGCATCAAAATGATCAAAATAAATTACAATACTCAGGTCAGGGGATAAATTATTTCATAGATAAACTGCCAAATAGAAAAATAAAAAAAGAAGGCTTATCTCAGGCAGAAAGTTTCAGCCACATTGGCAACCCTTGTCTTTACATTTTTCCAAAGGTTACAGGCAGCATTCAAAAGAAATAATTACATCTGGGGAAAAATAGGGTCACAGGGCCCATTAGTGCTTTTGTCAAAGTCTCTAATTCTTTGAGCTGCATCTGTATTATCTGGGATGATTGAAAAGGAGGCTGGTTTAATTTCTGTAATTTGTAGGGTGACCAGATGTCCCGATTTTATAGGGACAGTCCCGATATTTGGGACTTTAACTTATATAGGTGCCTATTACCCCCACCCCCGTCCCGATTTTTCACACTTGGTGTCTGGTCACTCTAGTAATTTGTTACACTTCGGAGGAAAGTGAAAACATTCAGGAAAGCAATAATAATCTCATGCATTTCTATAGTGCCTTCCAGGATTCCAGAGTGCTTTGCAAAGTAGATGCTGGTAGCATTTCACCCACTGCCAATATGAAGCCTCCTCAAAAGTGAAACGCGATGGCTTAGCAACAGCATGGAACAGCCTAGAACAGGAAGTGAAGGAGAATCCCTTAACCAATTGAAATTATCAGGGAATTTATGGAGATGGGACATAATTACCCAAGCTGGAATTTAGCTAGGACATAGGGTCAAACTCTTTGACTGTTATGAAAAGTGTCAGAAGCTATTCAAAGACCACAAGATTGGTTTTACATCTCATTGAAAACATAGCAACTCAAGGAGCACAGTAGCTCTAGTGCCACACTCAGGTATTGGGTTACTACTAACTCAATGGGAAGATCAACTCTGACTGAATTACGAAATGCAGCAGGTAGGTTTTCTTTGGCGGTACCCCCTCCAGTATTGATGTAGTCTAGCCCTAGTAGTGACAAGATCCCAGTGGATATGGGATGGCTGCCATTACACAGCTATGTGCTTTCTATTAGCCGTGTAAAGATGACACATTTGAGACTTTTATTTAAAGTTGGACCAGATGAACCTAATATCTCCTTTTGTGTCTTTGCCCCACAATTTGCATGAGTTTGACCCAGTGAAAGCCCTCTGAAGGCATGTTAACCTGTACTATGGAACAATATCCAGATGGTCTTGTTCCATGTTACCCATCTTGGTGTGTCCACTCATCAGTCTTGCAACCATGCAATGCTATAATATTACAGATGTTGTAATATGATTTTATCTGGTGACCCGAATTAACAGAGCATGGAAATATTTCTGAAACAGGTTTCTAGTAACCCTGGGCTCGAGGGGCCAGATCATTAGCTGGTGTCAATTGGCATAGCTCCACTGACTTCAACAGAGCTACAATCATTTATACAAGCAGAGGATCTGGCTCAATATTTACCTCACTAGCCACCCACAGCAGATCATGACAGATCACAGACATTAGGAAGGGCTGCCTGGATCATCCAATCCTTCCCACTGTGCTATTTGCAAAGCCATCATCTACCCCAGAATGCTCTCTGGTTAGAGTTCAGACTATTCCTCTAGGACCCCAGGGTCACAGGATCACCTGTTTTGTGAGTTCGTTTTGATCTTTCCTCTCCCTGTACTCCAGGGAGGGCTTGTACCAAAGAGTCCTTTCAAATTTCTTTAGCTATCTCTTTAATCAAAAGGAATTTATGAGAGAGAGAGAAAAGTGGATAAGGCTGATTTGTTGCAGGGAAGGCCAAAATGCCCTGCCATCCTCTCTTCAAACAATCTGACTGAACTCTTCCCACTGTGGCTCTGGGGCAGCAAGGCTGTGAGCACTGTGGGTGTGTTTCAACATCTCAGACTTGTTGCTTTATTCACACTAGGGATGCATATTTACCAAAAATCAAAGTCAATGTTTTTTTCCTATTTCTTGGCCATTTGGGATACTCTGAGATTTATTTTATTCACTAGTTGAAAGGAAAATGGAATCAAAGATTATTCTATGCCAAGCTCTTTCTTGTGTACCCCAGCGTAGGCTCACACAAAAGAGCTCTGACCACTCTAACTAGGTGCTTATTCTAAATATAGAATGGTTTAGCTTTGGTTGCATAATTACCTAGTGCACTTGGGCACATGACATTATGGTACAAAAGTCTTGTTCTTTCTCCCTCACAGTCCCAGCTTCAGGCTGTTTAACTGGGTGCTGTAAGAATAGGATTATTTTGAAGTAATATCACCTAGTTTCTGGAGGGAAGACCAATAGAAATCAGATGCTGACATGCCCCACCCCTTCTGATGGGAACAGTGCCAAGGCTACTGATCTAACGATTAGAGCGAAAGATTGGTAGTCAGGGCTGCTACTGTTTAGCATCTTGTATAGCAGCAGGGAGTTGTGACGGGAGGGTGATGGAGGATAGGGAGTTGCCTTCTTTACTGCAGCACTAGGCTGGTAGCATTAATGATTTCCCAGTTGTTACCCCCAAAATCTATTCCTGATCAATGATCTGGAATGAGCTCAGTTGAGGTCATGATCTTGTTTGCACTAAAACCAATGGCAAAACTCCCAGTCACTAATAGCAGTAGTAGCAGACCTTTAGCTCATATTCGCTGGATTGTCTCCTATTGTGACGCTGACTAATTATTTTACATTTGGTCTGCACTAATTTCCCTCCTATTTTCACAGTTACCTACATGATCCAAATCTCTCTTCTCATTGTTTGCTCTGTGTCCCATATTAACACCACTTGCCAACTTGCGGGGCTCACCTTTGTCAACATTGTTATAAATATAATGAAGAGAGAGGCTAGGCTAACACCATGCTGGGATGCCTCACTCACTCCCCTTTCAGCTCAAAAACTGCCCTCTGTACTCACACCAATCAGAGCAATCAACCTTAACTCTGCCATTCCTGACTGTGGTGTTTAATTTCTCAGGGACAATGTTCCACCATTAATCCTCACTGCACTCACGTATTTATTTGTGTGTGTGTGTGTGTGTGTGTATGTGTGTGTGGGGGTAGACGTGGACACTGAGAAAGAGATTGGGACTGAGCGTAACAGGAGTCCAAGAATCAAGATATAGTCTTGATCATATTTTGAACATTAAGGAAAATGAACAGTATATTGTCTGTTGTCCACCAGGCAGGAGCGGCGCCAGGGTTTTTGCAGCCCTAGGCGGCAGCGCTCCTCCTCTGAGAATTCGGCAGCGGGGGTCCTTCCGCTCCGCGTCTTCGGGGCACTTTGGTGGCGGGTCCCGGAGCGAGTGAAGGACCTGCCGCCGAATTTCCGCCGAAGACCCTGAGCGGAAGGACCCCCCGGCCGCCGAATTTCTGCCAAGGGTGGCAAAATGCCGCCCCCCAAATCCTGCCACCCTAGGCAACCGCCTAGGGTCGCCTAGTGGAAGCGCCGGCCCTGCCACCAGGGATCCCAAGAGGAAGGTTTTCTGGGCCACCTGCTTGACAGTTGCTCACAGAAGCTTAGAGAAAATGACATTCACCCTGAGAATAACATATCTAGGAAAGAAGATGGCCAGCGGGAATCTTACTTGGGTATAGGAGTTGAATTGGGCTAGTTTGCTTCAGTATGGTTTTTCGGGAGGCTGAGACTTTGTGCTTCAGAATCTAAGATTTCATGTAAGAAAAAGTTTCTACTTCTCTTAGCTGCAAAAGAAACCTTGAAAATATGATCTGAGTACAGCCAATGTAGTGATGTTTGCCTGAATCTGCACACAGCCTGAAACAATATCTCTGAGAGATGTTGACTGTATTATCAAGGCCTCTTTTGTCTCATTCTGCTTTTTTACATCTTTGCTTGACATTGATTTGTCACCTTTGTTTTTGGTAGGATCAGTTCTAAATGCTGTCTCCTCAACTTCATCCTGAATACTTGTATTTCCCACTATGGATTACACAGCTGTTATTGAAGTCCATCTTATCTTCATTACAGGGACACTGGTTGGAAAATGGAATTGATTATCACTGGTTTCCAATTAAAAAATATTTTATTGGAGAATGATATCTATTAAATGTTTCAGTGGGTGGTTATCTATCTAGATATTTATACCATAGCATCTGAATGCCTCACAGTAATTGTGCTAACTCATCAAGATTTTAACATTCTCTTCTTTGGTTCTCTGTTCCCAAGCATGTATTTAGGCTATTTTGTTTTTCTGTTTATCATCATCATCATTGTTCTGGGAAGGCTTTGGTGAAGAGTTTAGTTTTACATTTACTCTTGAATATGGTAAGATTTGTCATCATTCTTATTTCTCACAATAAGGAAATTGCTAGCTGAAGGCCAGCTGCAGAGAAAGCTTTTCCCCTCACTCCTGATAATCTTTCCCTTGTTGTTAACAGTTTCATTGTTATTGATGAGCATTTTTCTCCTGGTGGAATTCTGTGCCACTGTGCATGCGCAGAATTAATGTCCCCCACATATTTCTTCTGTCTGTAGAAAATAGGCTCTGGTGGAGAGGCACTGAAATTACACCTTTCATCCACCAGGGGCTGATGTGGCATCAGAAGAGAGGGCAGCTAGCTGGCAGAGAGGGAGGGGGAAGAGACTGTGTTCCTCAAAGTGGGGCCATGTGAGGAGGCATGGGATGGACAGAGCAGGGCACACAGGGCTGCTGGGGTGTGTGTGTGTGTCACAGAGTAAGGTTCAGAAGGGCTTGTGGGGGGCACAGTCTCAGGAGCTAGTGGAGTGACAGCATTGAGCCAAGGCTGAATGGGAGTGGGGATGCAGGGCCACATGGGGACAGGGGTAGATGTGCCTGACTGAATGGGAGAAGCTAGGTGTCAGACAGGGTCTGCATGAGGGAGGCACCCCAACTCCTTAACAATCCCCCCCACAACCCTGTTCCATACTTCTCCCACACACACTCAACAACCCTCTAGGTTCACTCCCAGGCTCCTTCCCTCTCCCTCAGCTCCTCCGTTATCCCTGACTCCCCTAAGCCTTTGGACTGCTTCTGAGGGGTGGGGGAAATATGTTTCTGTATTGTAGTTTAAATGAATTACCGGTACTCAAAGTTCTGTATTAATATGCCTAGTAAGGAATCCATGTAAACAAAACAAAAAATCAAAAACAACCCCAAAAACATTTCCTGAATCTTTTGTGTGTGTGTTGTTACAGACATACTTGCTGACAAGCATTTTAAAATAAATTACCAAAATAATTGAAACTGGCATGATTATATTGTGCTATTTTGACAGATAAAATATGCAGAATTTTTAAATATTGTACACAGAAATTTTAGTTTTTTGGCACAGAAGTCCCGAAGAAGTAAATGGTGCACATATACATTTCAGATAGATACTAGCACTGAAATTGAGGATCATTCCCATCTATCTATGGCAGGGATCAGCAACCTTTGGCATGGGTGGGCCAAGGGATGTGTTGGCCGCCGCTTCCCGCAGGCCCCATTGGCCTGGAACGCGAACCGTGGTCAGTGGGAGCTGCGATCGGTCAAATTTCCACTGCTCATAGTTTATTGCTCCTGAACATATTCAGAATCTGGTCCATACAGAATCCAGGCTGACGAACAAGTGCTCGAGCCGGCCTCGCTCAGCAACAGTGCCCACGTGACAACTCTCCCCCCCCCCCCATCTCTTCAGTGAACTCGCCTAGGGCCCAACGCTTGTAGTTCTCTAGAGCTCTCCCCATCCTGGGGCCTACGGGGTTGTGACTAGCACAGGACTACAAGTTCCAGCATGCCGTGCGGGGGCGAGGCCGTACCATATGCGGGGAGGAGGTCTCTGTTTTCTCCGGGTAAAAGCATCGAGGTGCCGGGAAGCCGGTAAGTACGTGGACTGGCCCCCTTTAGCTGCTGCGGGGAGGATGGTCCCTGGAGCGAGAGAGGGGAAGGCCCCCTCACTGTCACCCGGAGAAGGGCGGGGAGGGGCTGCGCCTCGTGGAATTTAGAGTGTTGTGTAACTAATCAGGAGCCGGCCGGTTCGGAGGTGCCGGGCTGGGGCTAACACCCCCGAAACGCACAGTCGCCGGGCGGCGCGAGTCCGGCCCTGACTCCAACCCCCGATTCTCAGTCCCCCTGGCTCAGCCTCTGCCGCCATCTCCCCAGTGCCCTTGGCCCAGCCGCCTGCCCCCTTCGGACAGCCTCTACCCCCCACCCCTCCCGGACAGCCTCTACCCCAGCCTAGTTCTCCCGGTCATCTCCCGGTCCTCCACTCACACCCGCCCCGCGTGCCCCTCTCGGCACGGCCAACTTCCCTAAGCAGCCCCGCCTTCTCTCCGCCCCCAGCCCCACCACACTAGTTCCCACATCTACCAACCTCTGCTCTCCCCCCGTCCCCGCCTGATCGGCTCAGTTATCGTCTCCTCCCTGGCACTTGTTTGGAAGCAGGCGCCCTCATTGTAGGGTCGGTCTCAGAGCCTCTGTCTCATGTGTTTCACTGGGTCGCCCACCGTGTTACTCGCTGGAAAAAATGTAGTCTTCGGCCGTCCTGCTAAAAGCCAGACAAGAAGCGCAGGTGGCACAGAGACCCTGACCCCTGCAGCAGACTGCGAATAGGGGTTACCTCACAGCACGGCGCTTACCATTTTAATTACTGCCGGGTTGCCTGAGTTCTCCTTCCCTGGTAGTGTAGGGCACCGGAGAAGTTTATAATTCTCTGGACTCTTTCTTTTCACTGCTGTGAGGGTAACTGCTGGAGCTGTGATTGTGGCTGGAAGATCTAGGGGTCCTCATAAAGTGCCAGCCTCTGGTTTTCATTTCTGCATGTTGCTTATCTAAAAGCTGTGCCCTCCCACAGAGTTTAATTGAGTTGAGATTACAAATCAATGGCTGGATTTTCAGAAGTGTTCAGCACCTCAAGACTCATTGGCTTCATAGGCAGCTGCAGGTGCTCAGGACCTCTTGAAAGTCCAGTCACAAATAAACAATTTAAACCATATATAAGTTTAACATTTAGTCCTTTCGCTCATATTATTGCAAACACTGAAATGGTGTGAATAAACACTAGGTCCCCAGTCTGCATCTTGTTGAGGTCCGTAGTGACTGAAAGTCGTCGTCATCTGGTGGTTGTTTAATGGCCCATATGAAAATTGTCACAGGATGATGGGTGTCCGTCTAATTCTGAGGGGTTTCCACAAAACAAAACTCACCAGCGTCATTGGCTTTTTTGTTGCCTATCTCAGATGAGAGACCAAGGATTGCAGGGGTCAGAGACTTAATTCCCCCTTCATGTGTAGAAGTGATGTCTCTCTGGGGCAAGGCTCAGACACTTTGGTGAATAAACATGCCTTTGCTGCCTGTGCAGTATCTGTGTGCTGACTAATTGGAGACTGTCAGTCTCCAAGTCAATCCAGCAACTTTCACTAGTATGAAATTCAATGAAAAGAAAATGAACACAAAACAAAATGCGAAGATGCTAAATATTTTATTATTTATTTAGTTAGTTTATTATTGCAAGCAGGCTCATAGTTATTTCACACATACAATGCAGGATCTATAGTTACACAAGTCAAATGATTGAATATGGGAGTTCGGGTCAGTCTGGTTGTAAGTGACACACATGGTACTTAAGCTGCATCATGGACTAAGTCAAGTGAAAGTCAAAGAAGCCAGTTCATGTCTACAGAGGAAGAGCAGCAGGTGATTCATTAGCAAAGATCTTAATAATGAAAGGCAGTTACGTTGAGAGGCATATTTCACAGCTGACAGTGTCTTTAAGATACCCCTAGGGATTTTGCAATAGCTCATTTACATGGTAAAGACTCACTGACACATTATGGAAAACCTTGATTTACAATTGAGTCTGCCAATTCTATTTCTATATCTTACATTGGAGTTATTTTAGTCCCCTCTTTTTTATTACTAAGAGATATTAGCATGAAAACAGGATCTTTGTTGTTTAAGAGCTCAGCTGCTCCTGCTGTTTATTTCCCACCTAAAGTTGCCATCCTCTGCTTGTGACGTTCCAATTAGTGGGTATGGAAATAGCAGTGATGTCACAAACTGCAGAATATGGCTTCAGGTGGGAATAAGATGTGGGAACAGATGGACCTACATCCCTGTCTTCAGATAAATGTTCTTAATAATAAAAAAGGTAAGAAAACAAAACAGACAGAAGTGGTTTTTTTCTTTGTTAAAAGGAGACACTACCAAGTAATGTAGGCTTCAAATTTACCAAAAAATAGGACCAGAAATGTTATTAATTAAAACTATTTCATAAAATATTTTGGAAGTTGTGGAGAGCATGGGGCATTTCTATAATATTTCTATGAAAAGTGTATATGTCTCAGTTTATCTGTTTGATATTATTCTGCTTGACTGCAATAAGTTAAATCAAAGGAGATTGTTTTAAGGAGAAGCAAACAGGTGATGAAACAATGGCAGAGATAAAGATGCTTCTAAAGAGAATACCAAGGGTCCTTAAGGGAATCCTGGGGGAATCATTAATTGGGAAATGCCCACCTGCTTGGCTCCAACCAGGCTTGCAAGTTTATTTTTACCTGGCCTGAACCTACGATCAAAGGTACACTGGATGGGCTTTGATAAGGAAATGCTGAGAGAATGTGAGGGCCTGTCTTCAAGGGCATATTGGCTGGGTGGCAGTTACCTAAAACTTGCAAAGAAGGAAGGTTAAGTAAGATTCATGCCGTGTAGGCCTTTATTGTTTTAACCCGTTTCTGTTGACCGATAATGCTTTGTATTGAAAAGGATGAAGTGTTCCCTGCTATTTACAAAGACCCCAATATACAAAGGGATTTAGGCACCTAAATCCCAGATTTAGGTATTTAAATCCCAGTTTAGGCTCCACTGTAATCCACAAAACTCCTGTGAAATGCTATAGGTGTTGTCACCTAAGTTTTCAGGGTGAAAGTTCCCTAGGCACCTAAGTTGCTGTCTCTGAGCATGTACACTGCTGCCTCCCTCTAGGCAGCCTGATGCCTATCTCCTGCCTAAGCCCCAGAATGGTCCACAAATTGGGGGAAGATAGGCAGATGAATGCCTAACTCATGTGCGGGGCTTGATCTAGGAGGCATGCTTAAAGGTAGCCTATCGGATCTGGTCCCATGCAAAATCTGGCCCTGGGTGGAGGTCCTGGGCAAGATAATGGCGTGGCCGCTATGGAGCTCGATTAATAAAGAATTAAAGGAGGATAGTGTAATGAATGCCAAGCCACGTGCATTTATGGAAAATAGATCCTGTTAAACTAACTTGATATCTTTTATTTTTGAGGGTGTTATAAATTTGGTTGATAAAGGTAATAGTATATTACATCAACACTAAGACTTCCATAAGGTGTTTGATATGGTACCGTGCAGCATTTTGATTAAAAAACTAGAACAATGTAAAATTAGCATGACACACATTAAATGGATTAAAAACTGGCTAGCTGATATGTCTCAAAATGTAATTGTAAATGGGAAACCATCATTGAGTGGGTGGTCCTGCAGAGATCTGTTCTTGGCCTTGTACTGTTTAACATTTTTACCTGGAAGAAAGCATAAGATCATCATTGATAAAGTTTGCGGATGACGCAAAAATTGAGGGAGTGATAAATAATGAAGAGGACAGGTGGTTGTCTTTTTTTGTATGGCTTGGGTAGGTAGCAATGACTACAAATTTATATCTAGATTTGATAGCCAGCACATTGCCCTGGTGAATGTCCTTTAGGCCCCCAGCAAAAGGACGAAGGGGACACTTAGATATGATGTGCTCCATTGTTTGTGCCTGGTGACCACAGTTGCATACTTTGGTGAGAACAAGTCACTAATACAGAGTGATTTGGATCGCTTGGTAAGCTCAGTGCAAACAAACAATATGCATTTTAATATAGCTAAATGTGTATATATATACATCTAGGGACAAAGAATGTAGGCCATACTTACAGAATGGGGGACTCTATCCTGAGAAGCAGTGACTGTGAAAAAGATTTGGGTGTGGTGGTGGATAATCAGCTGAACATGAGGTCCCAATGCTATGCTGTGGCCAAAAGGGCTGATACAATCCTTGGATGCATAAACAGGGGAAGCTTGAGTAGGAGTGGAGAGTTGTTTTACCTCTGTATGTGGTGCTGGCATGGCTGCTGCTGGAATACTGTGTCCAGTTCTGGTGTCCACAATTGAAGAAGAATGTTGATAAATTGGAGATGGTTCAGAGATGAACCACCAGAAGGATGAAAGGATTAGAAAACATGACTCAAGAACTCAGTCTGTTTAGTGGAACAAAGAGAAGGTTAAGGGGATAACTTGATTACAGTCTGTAAGTTACTGCATGGGGAAGAAATATTTAATAATGAGCCGAGAAAGGTGTCACACAATCCAATGGCTGGAAGTTGAAGCTAGGGAAATTCAGTTTGGAGATAGGGCATAAATCTTTAACAGTGGGTACGTCTATACTTACCTCCGGGTTCGGCAGTAAGCAATCGCTCTTCTGAGATCGATTTATCGCATCTTGTCTAGATGCGATAAATCGATCCCGGAAGTGCTCGCCGTCGACACCGGTACTCCTGCTCCGCGAGAGGAGTACGCGGAATTGACGGGGACGCCTGCCTGCCGCATGTGGACCCGCGGTAAGTACCTTGTAGTTCGAATTAAGATACTTCGACTTCAGCTATGTTATTCACGTATCTTAGTTCGAACTGGGGGGTTAGTGTGGACCAGCCCAGTGAGAGTAATTAACCAATGGAACAATTTACCAAGCACTCAGCTGGGATTTGATTTCCCCCCTCTGTCTTTCTCTGTCTTCCCCTGCCACCTCCTTTGGCTGTTCTGTGTGGAGCAAGGAAGGTGCCTAACTCATCCCTCAAGAAACCATTTAGGTGCCTAACCACCTGTCTCCAGGTTCATGGATCACAGAGATAAGTGCCTAACTGTGTGAGAGGAACAGGGCTTAGCACACACCTCCGTTGTCAGCATCTCCCATTGGCTAGTTCAGATGGCTCCCCGCCTAGCATGCTTGCTTTTATGAATTTAATTCTAAGGCATCTAACTTTCTCCATTCATTATACAGGAAGCCTACATGCCTAACTCGGGCTTTGTGGATTGCAGGGTTGTTCTGTGACTTTTTTCTAGGTACCTGAAAGTTAGGCTCTGTGATGTTCAACATTGCAACTCCTAGATTGCTTTGTGTATCCAGGCCAAAGTTTCCAAGTTCCCGATTCATGCGGGAACCAAGCTAAACTGACTCTTCTGAAGGAGCTCCTCTGTGAAACAGGGATGCTGAAGTCTGGGATCCAGTCTAAGAGTGATAGTCATAGGACTCCCCTTCGAGTGAAGTAGAGCCCCAAGGCCTGCTATTAGGAAGAGCGCACTCACAAGCGATTGTAACTAGGTGCAAGGATCTGTGACAGAAGTAAAAAAGAAATGTGGATAATTTCTTTCATTTAATTGCTGGATATCTAAACCAGCAGCCTTAGGCTTTCTTAACTGGAGTGAAATTGATTAGAAACAGAAAATGAAACTGACCCTCCTAATTCCATTGCCAAAGATAAATGAAATATAAAAAGAAAAACTTCATCAATGGAATGAGGGGAAAAAAGTAAAGTGGATTTGTAAACACTTTCCAGGTTTGAATAATCAAAAGTGACATTTAATAAAGCAGGGAAGGACCATGTTAGAGGTAAGAGAGAATGTTAAAGAGTTTCTAACATATCATGAAATCCTTTGGGGAGGGGGAGGAAATCTAGTTAGAGCCTAGCATTAAAACAAAACTGAAATGCCTCAATTAATAATAATAGCACTTATACAGTACATGTTCAAAGCACTTTACAAACATAAGTAGTTAATACAGCCCTTTAAAGTAGGGAAACAGGTATATTATTGTTTCCCCCATTTTATAGGGAAACCGAGAGGGAGAAGTTAAGAGGTTTGCCCAAGATCATACGTTGAGCTAAAGGCAAAACGAGGACTAGGACTCTGGTATCACGACTACCAGTCTCATATTCTAACTATTGGACCATACTGCCTCAGGCGGGATCATAAATGATGAGAAGGCAGGTATCTTCCTGGCTTGTCGCTTTGACCAGGTCACCCCCTTCTTTGCCTCCTTCCACTGGCTCCCCTTTTCCACGGCATTAAGCACAAACTACTTGTTTTGACTTTAAGGCACTTCATGGCATGTCTCTACCCTACCATCTGTTAAGACATTGACCTCCACCCCTCCACGCAATCAATAATGACAGCCTTGCCTGTCCATTTGGAACATTTTCCAACAGGCATCTTTGTGCTTCCTACCATGGGAGGAGCTCCCTGTAAAAATCTGTAACTATCCTCCTTTAAATCCCCTTTTAAAACCTACTAAAGCCTACAAAACTCATGATAATGGCTAGGCAGCTGGTGTGCTGTGACTGCTGCTTATTACACTAATCATAACTGACTCACTGTTACCTTGTGCTCCTGCTGTTTGTTTTATGCTCCCGTTGTCTCTTGTTTTATACTTAGATTGTAAACCCTTTAGGGCTAGGGACGATCTTTTCATTATGTGTATGTACAGTGTCTAGCACAATGGAGCCCTGATCTTTGATTTGTGGCCTCTAGGCACTAGACAACTATTGTAATATAATAACGAGCTTGGAACGGAGCTCCTGGTGCACCTGCCTACTGATCACTATGAAACTAAAGTACAGCATTAGTGTTGAGTCAGTGGCAGAGCAGGGATTAAAACTTGGAAGATTTGTTTCCCACGGCCCCTGCTCTAAGCACTACACCACACTCTCTTCTCATAGCAAGAGATAGAAACCATGAGGCCTGTTCTAATAGAGTCCTCTGCTCTAACAGACCTTCACATGCTCACTTGACAGCTGATCAACCGAAAAATGAGTTCTGGAAGGAAGCACTTGGATGACTTTGAATTTTGGGCCAAGGCTGGCCTGAATTGTTCCTCATGTACTCCCTTCTTCCACTCAAGTGGTGATGGTTCCTGTTTTGTATCTCTGCAGTGGTCGCCAGCATGGCCAGAAGGGCCTTGAAATTTGTCTCTCTGGCAGCAGCCAGCTCTGGTTTCTACCTATACAGCAGCAAGTACCTGGATCCCAATGATTTTGGAGCTGTTCGGGTGGGCAGAGCCATTGCCACAGTAAGTTTCACCCTAGCAGGTTGTGTGAGGGTAGGGTGAGAGATTTACTGCCTGGGTTAGAAGGATCCTCAAGAAGGAACTGGAGTTCACAAGAGCTTGGTCCTGGCGCTGAGTTTACTGTATTGATATGTTTCAAATGCACGGTTGGCTCTGAGCTCCAGGAATTTGGGTTTTTCTCTGTTTTGTTATTTGTGTGGAGAAAAGAGGTTAAACATGTAGAAGGGCTAGAGGGTAATTTACAGTGAAGAGGGAGAGAGATTGTGACAATGAGTGAAAGTATAGCTTACTGGGGAATCTATCTGGACAGCCCTGTGGGGCCTACACCCACTTTGTTATGTCTCTTTACCCCACATCCCCTTCACCCACTTCTTATCCAGAACTCAGTCCTGGGCATCACCCCACTGCTTTTTCCAGTCATTTTGCGTTGAAGCTGCTCACCGCATCCTTGATGGTGGCTCCTTTTCTCCTACAGCAACCGCTCATTGAAAGGACCATGTTGTTGAATGAATACTGTGTTGGGACCCTGCCTGTAAACTTTGTCTTGGGGTCTTTAGTGGGAGGAATTTGGGGAGGGGAAGGTGTCTGAATGTGTTTGGGGGGGGATTATTGTCAGGGAAAGGGTAAAGTGGGAGAGGTGAGGCAGGAGATGCACGTGGGGGCAGCACACACACTGTTTCTAAAATAAATGCCGAAGAGCCCCACTAGTCCTGGATGAGTGTTACCTTCATTTCACCACAGATGTTGATCACAGCATTCAAAAACATGAGCATGGCAGCTGACAGCTAGACAGGTTGTAACCCCCTCCATGAGAGCCTTCACTGGAGAATCCTTTGGCAGCCCGATTTACAAGGTAGAGCAGAAACTGTGTAGGAGATCAGTCTGTCCTGCCCCTCTGTTGTGCCATACGTTTGTCGCTTCAGGCCAGGAGCTCCATCACTTACAAGCCCCTGGTGCTAAGCAGCTGTCAGCCTGCATCTTCTGCACTTTTTAAATGCTTCATTAGTGAGAATTACAAGGAGCGCCTCCTGAGTGCAGGACTGCAAGAAGCAGGTTCTGTAGCTGATCTCAGAATCCATTACCCTTTACACACGCAGGCTGGAAAAGTGCCTAGGCCAGAGCAGAAAGTGATGTGAGGAATGTCTGGGACCTGAGAGGGTGTTTGTTTTGAAAGTGTATGACAGAAACATAAACTGCCACCATCTTATTAAAAATAATACAAAGTATAGTACTTGGCACTTTATCATTTCAGTGTCCCAGACTAAGGAGTCAGTAGAGGAGGCTTTGGAACAAACTGATCAATTAAACAGTACTAAGTCACCAGGGCCAGATGGTATCCACCCAAGAGTTATGAAGGAACTCAAATATGAAATTGCAGAACTACTAAAGGTGGTATGTAACCTATCACTTAAATCAGGTTCTGTACTAGATGACTGGAGGATAGCTAATGTGACGCTGATTTTTAAAAAAGACTCCAGAGGTGATCTGGCAATTACAGGCTGGTAAGCCTAACTTCAGTACCAGGCAAATTGGTTGAAATTCTGTTCTTTACTATAGTTAGCAGACATATAGATGAACATGATTTGTTAGGGAAGAGTCAACATGGCTTTTATAAAGGAAAACAATATGTGGTCAAGGGTAATCCTGTGGATACAGTGTACTTGGAGTTTAGAAAGCCTTTGACAAGGTCCATCACCAGAGCTCTTAAGCAAAGTAAGCAGTCATAGGATAAGAGGGAAGGTCCTCTCATGGCTCAGTAACTGGTTAAAAGATAGGAAACAAAGGGTAGGAATAAATGTCAGTTTTCAGAATGTAGAGAGGTAAATGTGGTATCCCCCAGGGAAATGTACTGGCACCAGTGCTGTTCAACTTATTCATAAATGACCTGGAAAAAAGGGAGGTTGCAAAATTTGCAGATGACACAAAATTACTCATGATAGTTAAATCCAAAGCAGACTCTGAAGAGTTACAAAGGGATCTCACAAAATTGGATGACTGGGCAAAAAAATGGCAGATGAAATTCAGTGTTGATATATGCAGAGTAACGTGCATTGGAAAACATAATCCCAACTACACATACAAAATGATGGGGTCTAAATTAGCTGTTACCATTCAAGAAAGTGATCTTGGATTCACTGTCTGAAAATATCTGCTCAGTGTGCAGTGGCAGTCAAAAAAACTAACAGGATGTTAGGAACCATTAGGAAAAGGATAGATAACAAGATAGAAAATACCATAATGCCACTATATAAATCTATGGTATGCCCACACCTTGAATACTGCGTGCAGTTCTGGCCACCCCATCTCAAAAAAGGTATCTTAGAAATGGAAAAGGTACAGAGAAGGGCAACAAAAATGATTAAGGGTACGGAACAGCTTCTTTGTAAAGAGAGATTTAAAAGACTGGGACTTTTCAGCTTGGAAAAGAGACGGCTAAGGGGGGATATGACAGAGGTCTAAAAAATCATGAATGGTGTGGAGAAAGTGAATAAGGAAATGTTGTTACTCCTTCACATAACACAAGAACTAGGGGACACTCAATGAAATTAATAGGCAGCAGATTTAAAACAAACAACAGGAAGTTCTTCACACAACGCACAGTCAACTTGTAGAACTTGCCAGGGGATGTTGTGAAGGCCAAAAGTATAACTGGGTTAAAAAGAGAATTAGATAAGTTAATGAAAGCTAGGTCTATCAATGGCTATTAGCTAAGATGCTCTGGGATGCAATCCCATGTGCTGGGTGTCCGTAGCCTCTGATTGCGGGAAGCTGGGAGTGGATCAGCCTGTTTTGTTCATTCCCTTCAAAGCACCTGTCATTGGCCACTGTGGGAAGACAGGATACTGGGTTAGATAGACTATTGGTCTGACCCAATATGGCCGTTCTTATGTTCACTGTACAAACACCACTGACCAGCTGTACACCCCAGGGGAAACTGAGGTATAGAGAGGTGAAGTGACTTGCCTATGGCCACAGAGGGTGTCAGTGGCAGAGCTGTTAGAACTCAGCAGTCCATTGGTCTCAGGCTCAATCCACTACTAGACCATGTTGCCTCCACATATTACAGGGTTTTACAGCAGCAGCCGCAAACAATATCCCACAGAAAAATCTGCTGGTGGTCTCTAGCCCCTGTAAGTACTGGAGTACTCTTTTTTTAAAATATGGGGAATACTTTTTAAAATGGTTTATTTCTTCTAACATACACAAGGCCCCATATGGTCAGGTTGCTCCAGTGTGAGCTTCTGCCATGCTGTTGCACTAATAACCTCTGCCTTCCCAGCCCTAGCGACCTGCTCTTTATCAGGGTAAAAAGGGTTAACTTCTTCGTTTTCAAGTGTTTCTCCCCAACCATGAGGGATGGAGACTTCTTTAAAATGAGGGCTTAGATTCTATTGCAAACACGTGTCTCTGGGAGTGGGGGACCTCAATGTGGACTTATAATGCCTATCCCTTAATCCAGCCTGGGCAGACCCCTACTTAGCAGGTCAGTGGGCTCCCATAATTGTTTGTGATTTGGAGGGGAGGGGGGCTTCACTCATGGTAGTTGAACTTCAAAATGTTCAAAAGTTATATTCAGAGAAGTAACCAAAAGTCTGGATGCTTAACTCAAACTCTTGGGCCAAAGCCAGGCTGCAGCTAGGGGCACTGTCTCCAGGGACATATGCAGGCCAAATTCAGCAGCAACAGCTGTAAACATGAAAAAAAGACGTGGAGAGGGAAGACAACAAATCTGACCTGCCACTATATTCTCAAACCTCTGGCGAGTTTAAGTTTTGCTAGAGGTTTGCATCAGTTCTTAATTTATCCATGTGTATTCATCTGTCCTTGTTAAACTTCCTTGCTTATGTGGTTTGGGGGAAAACTCTTGCCTGAGCTCAGGTTTGGGGAATCGGGTTTTGCTCATGCTTGGTCAGTCTCTGAGGGCCCAGCAGAGAGAAAACACAGAGAGGCAGAAACACTGAGTGGGGACCTCCTCCCAGGAGGTGGGGAGATCAGTTGATAACTTGAGGGGAGTGGGAAGCCAGCAGCTGGATGACTCAAAGTGGAAGCTCCATCTTCTGAGAATTTTAAAACTAGACTCAACAAAAGGCTGGGAAATGCACTATGGGCACCAATCCTGCATTGTCATCAAGAGGGATTGGATGATCTCATAGGTCGTCTTATATCTATGAAGATCAGTTCCTGTGGAGCACAGAGTGCAAAGAACTAGTCTTTGATGAAAGTGGGGTGCTCTTAGGGGCCTGGATAGCAGCAAGTCAAAAAAACCCTCAAGTATCAGGGGGTAGCCGTGTTAGTCTGTATCTACAAAAACAACAAGGAGTCTGGTGGCACCTTAAAGACTAACAGATTTATTTGGGCATAAGCTTTCGTGGGTGAAAACCTCACTTCTTCAGATGCATCTGAGGTTTTCACCCATGAAAGCTTATGCCCAAATAAATCTATTAGTCTTTAAGGTGCCACCAGACTCCTTGTTGTTTTTAAAGAAAACCTCTGCATTCTGGATAGCATTAGAAATCTGACGTAGCTGCTTTGTTTGCCCTCTGCCTCTTTCAGGGTCTAACACTGGCTCTGCCTTTTCAGAAAGCATCAAGTTAACATCCTATGTCTTAGCTGAAGTGCATCTCAGACACTTTTGGGGATTTAGCAATGTCAGAGTTGCCGATCAGAATCATCGTAATACTAATTTGTTGTTCAAGATTACGATGTAATTAGTAACTGCTTAATTAAATTTCCTCTTCCTCGGTAATGCAGGGCAATCTGTTAGCTGGTTCTTTTCAAGTCGGAAGTGATAATTACCATCATGGACAAGAGATAACATACGAACCAACCCAAACCTTCACCCAAAGCTGATCCAAAGGTCCCCCTGTTCCAAAGCTATTTTTTGATGTTGGAAAATGCTTGGTAAAGTCTTTCTCCAAATAGTTCTTCATGTATCTCTGCAGCTCCTGGCTTCAGCAGGGACAGGAAGGGCTGAAAAATCACAAGAAAAGGCTTCTCCTAACAGGTTTCTAACTTCAAAACCGGGAAATATCAGAAACCTCTGTCCAAAAAGAAAAGAGCAAAACCCTTGTTTGTATCTGATTCCCCACCTCACCCCAGAGCACAGAGCTTTGGACAGAGGTTTGTCTGAATCCTCCACAGTTTGCCCATTGCTCATTTCTAGTGACTCTCTTTCTAACGCAGAAATGCCATTGTCTCCTTTGTCTCCAGAGAGTTGGGCTTGTGGACATGTTAGCTGTACTTTGTGTAAAGGGGCCCATCAAGTTTTACACTGGTGCTGGGCATTCATCCCACCACAGAATCAAATGCCCCGTAAGTTTTGAGATGTTTGGAAATCTGATTCCAGATCTGTTTTTTTTGCAAATGGCTCCTGTCATTACAAAGGGTGGTAGTGGGGATTGAAATCCAGATGGGAATTTTTATCACAAATGCTACAATTAGACTCATAGATTTTAAGACCAGAAGGGAACGTGATGATCATCTAGTCTGATCTGCACATCGCAGGCCACAGAACCTCATGCACCCACTCCTGTAATAGACACACAACCTCTGGCTGAGTTATTGAAATCCTCAAATCATGAGTAAAAGACTTCCAGTTACAGAGAATCTGCTATTAACTGGTTCATAACAGCAAGTGACCCATGCTCAATGCTGTAAAAACTTCGTGAAATTGTTCTGAATATTTCCATCTCCATTCCTGCCCTTCCTGACTGTGGAGAGAGAGAGAAACTTTAGGCCTAGGATAAAATTTTCAAAAGCATCTAAGTCCCATTTCCAAACGTGAACTAGGCTCTTCAGAGCCTAACTCCCCATTGGTTTTAATGAAACTTAGGCACTGAGGAGTGTAAGTCTGTCTTGGACTTAGGCCCATCAGTCACTTAGGCACTTGAAAAGGGTTACCTTGTCTACATTACAACTTTTAACCTAGTGTATAACCAGTTGCCTGGTCAACTCCAAACATGGTTTGTATCCACTCACTCACATTGTTAACAGGGTTAATAACTAGGATAGCTAAGAGTGTTTCACCCTTGCCAGTAGCTTGGCTACATGGTTGTCTTCCTTAACCAGGTCAGAACATTGTTCGTTTGCATGTAGTTGGATCCCCATGTTATATCTTTGTAACCAGGTTGTCTGGTTCTCTCTGTGCACTGGACATCCCAGAAAGCATTGCCCCTTGCGCTGCTCTGCATGCATATCTTTTGGCCACTCTCTCCCCAGCTGAGGCCAGGAGGAAGGGCTAGCTGCCCAGGTTTTCCCAGCACTCATTGATATGAATATGGATGGGCAGTGTAGTAGGTGTGAGTACAATGGTAGAAAAGCTGCTACCTGGATACAAACTGAATTGTGTGATTTGTAACCAGTGAAGGTGACTGTAAATGCTAATCGGTTACCAAACCACAGGAGTAGTTGTGATGTGGATGGGTGTTAGTCTGACCTCTACTGTACCATCCCTTGAGTAATAGCTTAGACATCACAATTTGACACCATGGCAGCTATTCTGACATTGCCAATCCTGGATTTGGCTGCAGGGATTGGGTAGGAGGAAAAGGGAAAGACTCCCGTTCACATGCAAGCCTCAGGCTGTTTCTAGTTAGTTTCACATTCTGCTCGTCATATATGGTGGGCCTGGCTTGCGGATAAGGCACATGATTGGGTATCAAGGCTTCTTTCAGTTCTGTTCCCGGCTCTGCAATTGACTCGCTGTGTGACACTGGGCAAGTCACTTCCCTACTATGTCCTTTTGATTTTCCCCATCTGGACAATGGACATTATCCTGACCTATCTCCCAGGGGGGTTGGGATATTTAATTAATTCATTAATACCTGTAAAGTGCTTTGATGGCCTGGAATAGAAGGTGCTCTAGAAGTACAGAGTCTTACTTATTTTTAATAGCGCCATGTTACTGAGTTTCCTGCCCTGCAGGGAAGTTTTCCATAAGTGTAAACCACTGATTTTCATTGACATGAATATTTTTATTTGTATTACTTTTTGTTCCTTGTGACCCTTTTATTTTAAACTAAAATTAAATTTAGGGCCTAAAGCTAAATCGAAAGAGTCCCTTTAATAAAAGCTTTGTTGGCTTGATCAGAGATTATTGCAGAGTCTTCATACTGTTTCTGGCTTGGTTTTCAGACAGCTGTTATCACCTATGACTACCTCACTGCTCTCCGGAGTGTCCCGTATGGATCACAGGAGTATGCCTACCTCAAATCACAGGTAACATCACCATAGCACAGGGCTCTGTCCCCCAGAGGCTTGGCAAGCAAAGAGAGCTCTACCAAAGGCAATGCACTCCACCAAGCTACTTCCTTAGTCAGTCAGCCACTGGGATGAAAGCAGGTTCGATTCCCACTTCAGGCTCCTTGCTGCTTAGACTGAAGTGGAGCACCACTGAGCTGCTGGGGGAGTGGGAAGGCAGGTGGCCTTGTGTTGCTTAGCAACAGCAAGACAGTCTTGTCTCTGTCCTGCTTGGCCAGTTAGTTGGTGGGGGCTGTAACACAAGGTTTGAGTGAATTGAAATGGGGCAGATATGGTGGATGAGTGGTGAATCCTCTGGGATCAGTCAGGGCTGCAGAGCATCCCTGAAGAAATAGAGAAGTAATTGGGCAATCTAAGGGACTCTTCGCTGCCAGGCTTTCTGTCACTGTGTTCTGATGTAACTAATTAATATGAATAAAAATAGCATCTGTAGTGACAGGAACGAAGATTATAAATTACAACATCTCTGCCAAGGCCTTTCAAACTTGCCCTGCAGATCTCTTGTTTTTCAGTTCTGGGCCCTCCCCACCTGCACTGCCAGTGTCCTTCAATCCTGACCCACAGATCCTTGTTTTTCAGTTCTGTCCCTGCCCTGCAGCCCCTCTGCTGTACTAGTCCTGGGGCCTCTTCAGAGTAGAGAATATGGATTGTGCTGATCTATGCCATATTAGGCAGTAATTTTGCAATAGGACTACCAAGGCTGTTTAATTTTTCACCTAACACATCTAGGAGTTAGACTCCGGTGTCCTGAGGTGAAGAACTAGTGGATTGGGCCACCCATCCCCCTACTGCCACCACCAGTGCACCACACAGCCCTTCTTAGTATTTAGTAACATATACTTGGCTTTAATTAATGCAAAGTGCTTAGAAGTGTCTTGCAGAGCAGCCTGCCTAGGGTTGCTCTCACCTTCCCCTTCGACTAAAGAAATAGTGTTGTAGCTCTTCTAATCACAGGTGGGTGTCACTGATGCACTTGAAGAAACTGGTGGTAGATGCCAAAGTGACAAACTTGGGAGTTTGGAGCTTTCTCTCTCCGTCTGCCCGTGTCTCTCCCATCTCCATAACTCTCCAGTAGCCCTGAGGACTATGGCTTTCACTCTTGGATGCTGGGTCCAATCCAGCACTGGTTGATAGTGAGTGAAAATCACGACCTTCTGGTAGCTGTCCATTAGTCTATGTGAATAGAGGTGGTGGGTTCTCAGTCCAGTTCCTAGTGGACAGGTGTGCACAGCACATGACCTGCCATCATAATCAACTGCCCCCCGCATTGGCAACTTCAGAGTAGTGGCCAAGGACTGAGTGGGAGACTGAACTCTCCTAGAGTTGATCAGGCCTGTGAGCAGTGTGGTGGGAGGAAACTTGCTCTGCCGCTGCCTAAGTTGTAGCTGTTGGCTCAGAAGCCTCCAGATTCCAGGCTTGTCAATTTGGCACCTTCCCCAGCATTAGAAGTGTTTTAAAAAGACTGTACCTTTGAAACCTGAGTCTGCAGAAGGGCTGAGTTGTAGCTGCTCTAAGAGAAGCTGAGGTGGTGGAGTTGCCGATGCTGCAGACTGCTTGTAGTTTGACAGCTGTTCCCAGCAGCCCTTGCAAAACTCCGACCTTTTGCCGTGTGTCTCCATGGCCTCATTAACCTCTGTCATGCTGCTTCTGATGGTTTGCCGATTTGTGCTCTGGGCATCAGAAAAGGGCCCTGTTCACTAGAGCTGTGCTGTGCTCTCCCCACTTGGCAGCCAAGACTAGCTGAGTCGGCACTTGTGCCTTGGCAGAGCGAGTCAGTGCGATGCAAGAGGGCTTAGCACCATGGCCTGCATTTTCTTCAAGTCTTAGGCTGCTGAGAGGGGAAAGCCAGGGATATGGAGGCTGTGAAGCAAATTCAGCCATAGCATGAGCAGGTGAAACTCCTTCAGTGAGCGTAGTATCCTGGCTTGTCTTGCTGTTGGGGGAGTATTATGGAGAGGAGCGTTTTAGCTGAAAATAACTAGGAATGTGGCCTTCTAGCAACGCTCTTGGGATGGCTGAGCTAGCAAAGTGTCAGATATGCAGAAGACAATGACCCTGCAGTGGGACTGGGGAATGGCATACAGAGCCCTTTGTTTTTAGGGCACTGGTCCCAGTCCAGCCCCAGGTGGGTAGTAACTGAAAGCCTTTACTACCTGAAAGCTATTCAGTGGTCTCTGTGGGCTGTGTTTGTTGGGTTTCTGTCTGGTGCCTCATGGATAAGTCATCAGAAAATCCACCATCAGACCTGGCACTAATTGGTCCCTTGTTGGCCATCAGCAGTGGCCAAGAGAGACTGCATTGCCCTCTCAGCCTGAGGGTGAGTCCCTCCAGGTCAGGGGCATGGTGCACTGGCAGGTGGCAGTATGTGTTTGAGGGACACCAGCCCTGGGGGTTGCCCATGTTACACCTGTTCGGTGGATAAACAGAGGTCTTCAGGGCTCTCAATCTGGCACCGACATCTCCTATCTTGTCAGCCTCCCCACCCCACCTTTTACTCCAGCAGTGATGCCAGCCTCAACCCCCTGTTTCTGTGCTGCTCCCGTGACTATTTTTGTGTTTCATCATCCAGGCCTGGCCTGATCTAAACGGCCATTACCACCTTCTGCCTCCCATCCCTCATCAAGGCCCACATCAGCTAACAAAGCTACAAGAAACTAGCCAACTTACAACGGCCCAATAGAGAGTGACTTGGGAATAGCTGGCATTTATTTTAAAATATTGTGTATATATTCTGACTGGCTGTTTTCTCCCATGTCTTCTGCCCTTTGTATGCTGCTCACTCGCTTAGCCTGCCAACTCCATGGGGCAGGGACTGTGTCTGCTTGCGAGTGTAGACTGTATACAGCACTTTGTGGGTGCTACTGGAATACAAAGAACACGATGCTCGCTCTGTAATAATAATTTCTATTAAGCAGCTAAACAGGAGACCCTGAATAACCCATTGTTTCAGTCGAGAGATAGGAAACCTCAGTGGCAGCACCAGTTCCTGAGCCTGTTGGGGCCAAACAGGGACATAGTCATTAGGAAACAATTAAATACAAAGCAGATTAAGAAAGAAACAGGTTCCCTGGGGACTCATAGCGAGGTTCTCACTTAGCTCCAAGGAAACCTCTTCAATCTCACTCTCTTTTTCTGTCCCTCATGGGCCACTTTTGATGCTAATGTTCTCAGCCAGGCAGTTCTCAGCACCTCTTTATGATCAGCAAATTGGGGGAGTATTTACTACTTCCTGTGAGACAACAGTGTGAGCTGGGATGTAGCCACGTCTCTCTGAGATCTGTAAACCTCAGCTTGATGCTCTCACTTTTCTTTCCCTTTCCCCTCCCTTGTTCCAGCCAGGAGGTGTGGGGAGCTACTTCTCTGCTAGTACTCCATGTCCTTTCCCAGCAACCAAGTGAGATAAGAGCCCTATCCTTGCCACTCCTTCTGCTGATACTTATAGCTGTCAGTATCAGGAGTGAAACTGGCATAAGCCCTGTAAGTTTCACACCTGCCAGAGCAACCTTTCCAATCTATATTGGTGGCTTGGCAAGCAGGGTAACCCTAATCTTCAGTTTGCAGGGAGGAATCTCATGGCACTCTTGGCACTTTCTTCAGTTGCTGCTAATGCCAGTAAGTGCTGATCCAGTCATGTTGCAGTCATCTGTGGCCATGTTTAGCTCTGGAGACACTGGATACTTAGTAGGATGTATATGTATGTCCAGTGTCAGGAGCATCCCAGGAGATCAGTACTTTCACAGGTTTATGATATGGTCCTGATCATTCCTGCTAGTTGCTTAACTTGTTGTTGGTGGGACACATGCTAAGGTGGGCATTGCCTCTTGCTCATGCCCTCATGTGTAATTCAGATCACAGGAGAGATGAGGGATGTCAGCTCAGCCACCTTTGTCAGGTTGGAGATTTCTTACCTGATGTCTTCCTTCCTTCTCTGAATTGTGACATTTCTTCAGGTTCCCTCTCCTTCTGGGAAAACACAGCCTCTCCTTCTGGGAAAACACAGCCTCTCCGTAATGTCCCTGTCTCTCTAATCTCTCTTTTACCTACCCTGGGGCATTTTGAACGTGCTTATCACAATAGCATCTGGGTGCCACTGTTGACACTTCATAAATGGATGTTGTTGTCTTTCTGAAGGTGTCACAAAGCACAAAGTTTGTTTCATGGCTGCATCATAGTGTGGTGGTGGTAGCAATTAGGTGTGTGCCATCTTGCCCATTGGTACAGAAATGCTGCATGCTCGATGTGACACCCTGGCACCTCCTTATTCACAACAGTCATGTAATTAGGATATGTTTTGTACCAAGTGTGCCTTGGGAAGTATCATTCTAAAAGTCTTGATCTGCTAGACATTAATATCTCATTGGTGTGTATGTACTATTGTTGTATGTGAAGTTATGAAGTTTGGCTATGTATGTGTTACTGAAACATGTTGTGAGGTTGAAAACACCACAAGCAGCCTTTCAGGTACAACAGTAAAAAGGCCGAACAATGTTAATGGCTTATTGAGGAAATGCACACAAGCACAAGGATTACCCCAGGAACTGTGTACAGTAAAAACCTCTCACTGCACAATGGGAACTGTTTGACTCAGGTCACAGCAAAAGAGCTTTCCAGCAAGTGGGAAGAAGATATAAAAGGGGGAAATGACATCTTGATGGTACCTCACTCTCCCTACAACAAAACACCTGGAAACACCTGAGGAAAAAAGACTGAACTGGGGAAGTGATGGTCCCAGGCGAAAGGGATTTCTCGCCTATGTATGAAAACCTGGGAAACCCCAGCTGCAAAGCAAAGGCAGCTTGTGCCTTAAGAATCTGCCAGCCTGCTTATCATTCAGGGTGAGAATTTGCTAATTCATATCTTACCTATCTCGTATGTTAAGATCAGTTTGCGTTTTTTGTTTATTTTCTAGGTAATCTGCTTTGATCTGTTTGCTATCACTTATAATCACTTAAAATCTATCTTTTTGTAGTTAATAAACTTATTTTATGTTTTAATCCAAACCAGCACACGTTTGACTAAGGTGTCTGAGGAAATCTCAGCTTCGTTATCACAAGTGTGCATGTCCTCTTCACATTGAGGGAGTGGCGGACTGAGTATTAAACCCATATACTGGCCAGATTTGATCAGGGCAGGATGGTACTGCTCTGGGGTCCTATGTTGTGAGGCTAGTGGTTAGAGAGCCTGCATGTAACCGCAGCTGGGTGTGTCTCTACCTGTGTGAATGCTGGTGAAAGTGCAAGCTTGGAGGGCTTTGCAGCTTGTCACAGCAGCACAGTGTGAAAGGGAGCCCAGGCTGGTGGGTCAGAGGGCTTAGTGGTACCCCAGTTCCAGGTGGCACCCCAGCGAGAACCCATCACAGTCAACAGGCTTAAATAGGACAAAAATTGCATGATGCATCAGTTTAGTGTAAAATGTAGGTCCTGAGGACATGGATGTCATCATATGTTAATAGGGAGGTAGTGGAAGATGAGGAGGGAAGGAATCTGCACTAAGGAAGTCTCCGGACATATTTAGAATCTGTCCATGAATTAACTTTGTTGGCTTCAGAATTGCTTTGTCAGGGAAAAATCATTCGGGAAGGTTAATTACCTTTGAGAGCAGAATTGGGATGATCTCCTCAGTCAAGCTGCTGGTTATTGGACCTGGGCAATTAGTTGGAAGCTTCCACCTTCTGCTGCCACTATATGAAATACAGAGCTCTTGCTCTTGGGAGGCTATTCCTGGAAGCTGTAGTATTTGTCTCTTAAATGAGTGAGGCATTTATAAAGAGGACATTGGCATTTGATGTAGTGGCCAGATTTCCGGAGCCTCCTGTCTCTGGAAGGAAGAGGGAAGTGTGTGTAAAGATGGCTTAAGACTTGCAGATGATTCAGGCTGGAGAAGGAGCCTATGTCTATGCTAATTTCTCGTGATTCTATATATAACAGTTTGAAGTTTAAAGACTGAAGCTTTGCTTGCACCTGCTAAGGGACGTTCCAAGGAGCTCTCCATGGTGCTGCTCCAGAACAGCTCTGTTAGGGAATATATGATGCACCATCCCCTCGCAGCTTCATGAGCATAAGATCCTCCCACAGATATCCCCTGCCGGTGTGTCTCCTCTATGAGCTGAAGGTACCCTCTCTATGGTGTGAGGTGAGCTGAGTCTCTGTGGCCCATGTCAGCTGATGAGAAGGGAGTTGGTGTGGCCATGTGAGAACATTACAAAAAAACCCTCTGTTTGTGGTGAACTGATCTGCGAACCTCAAATTAATTTCCCATGAGACCAAACTGCCTTTAGATGGTGAACTGGCTTGTAACCAGTGACAGAGAGGGCAAAAAGCATCATGTCCCATCCCCAACATCCTAAGCCAGCCAGTTGCCATATTTTGTGCTCCCTATTATGTCTCTTCTTCATCATCAGTGAGTGCTGTCTCATGGCCAGCTCCTATGTAGAATGGCCAGGTGGTGGTTTGGGGACTGTGTGGGTGTGAGTGCTACAGTCTAGTGAACCACCTGTCAACGTGGGAAACATTAAAACTGAAAATGTAACAGATAAAATAAATCCTATAATAAGATACTCCTCCCCTGCTTTCAGTCCCATCAATGGACTTGCCCATTTGTGAGTGTTACTTTGGTCTTGAACTCTGAAGCGCTAGAGATATTAAGCCAATCAGGTTGTGGGCTTAGCTGAACGTTGTTACCCACTTCAAGGTGTTTTGTTCAGAGAAAAGGTCTGTTCCATTGTCACTTCCTGGGAGGAGAGGAGGAAGGTGAGAGGCAGTAAATGACACCTCATTTAGTCTCAACTTGACTTCCTGCACCTTCATGTCTGAAATGGTCACTGGACATCTGTTCCAGCAGTAGGAACCTAGCAGCAAGTTGTGAACATGTCACTCACACACTGGATCATTCCGCCAGCTGAAACTGTCTGATTTGTTGATTATCTGCAGGCTCCTTTGTGATTGTGTCTCTCTCTTTCCCCTATACCCTCATGGTAACAAAAAGGCTGTGTCTCACATGCGTTCTTGCTTCTTGCCTCCAGGTGGGGCTGTTCCTTCACTGTTCAGTTACAGACTGTTGGTAGCTTTGTTTCCTTACAGCTTCTTAAAGGTAAAAAATAGCCAGAGGAAATTTGAGGAACATCTAGCCAAATGTAGGAATGGAAGCACTAAGACATTCTTAAAGCACAAGCTGCAGAAAGTCTGTAGGTGAGTCCATGAACCTTTTGTAACTCCTGCATGTAAAGGGAGCAATCAGAGTGAAGAAAGAGGTGTTTATTATTACTGTTGTTTTTGTATTTTGACAGCACCTAGAGACCTCATCTGAGATAAGGATCCCATTGTACTAGGTGATGTACACACATTGAGAGATGGTTCCTGCCTAAATGCCTGAAAAAGACCACAGTTGAGATTTGTTTCTTTACCTTGTTTTTTACCCCAGAGGAGGAGGGTGCAAATACATATTCTGGTTTATTCAAGGAGTGACTGTCAAAGATAGGGGCATCAAAAACAAGACAGATGATGGAACTACCTGAGAAATTAAATTGCAGTCAGTGACTAAGGGCCTGTTCCACTGACATCTGTGGGCTTTGGATAAGGCCCCAGGAACAGATGGCATCCATCTGAGGACCCAAATGGCTGAACTCCTGGCAGCTTGTGTGGCTTATTTGAAAGCAGTTATTAAAACAAAAGACCCAGAGGGTGGCCAGTGGTATATCCATCTATTGGTGTATTTGGTCTTTGCAGCTACCTGCTGGGCCCTCTACTGTCCTATGACACCCTTCTCCATGAAGCAGCAAGCTCTGAGGAAAAGAGCAGCAAACATGGGTCCTCCAAGCATACCTAGAGTGGACTTTCCAGAGCAGCCATTTTGGAAACCAGAGCCCCGGTTGTCCAAAGGCTAGAAGCGTTAGCAACGGTCAATCATGGCCCTGCTGGCTCAGGTAAAAAGATCTGCCTGGCCTTAGCAGGTCAGTTCCTGCCTGGGAGCAGAGGAGTGAAAATGGGTGGTGCTCTCAGGCCAAAGGAGCCTGGCAGGTAGCCAGAGTTTATGGCTAACTGAACTTACACTGAGATTGAAAAGGGAGAAGGGCCTGAGGATGTTGGTCTGTGGAGGGGCTAGAGACAAAAGGGTCCATCAGGAAGAGGCCCAGTGAGTTAGCAGCAAAGGATTGAGGTGAGCAGCATGTGGCTGCTGTTTATAGGGTCCTTGGGTTGGAACCCGGAGTAGTGAGTGGGTCTGGGTTCCCCCACCATCACAGGAAAAGTGGCATAAACTGGAAAAGGGAGCAGGCCTTATTTGGAAGCCCAAACAAAGGGCTGAATTTAAAGGGCCCAGAGCTGAGGCTGAAGACCCTACCAAGGGCAAAGGGACTGTTTGTATTGGACTCTTTAGACCCCTGGTAGGGGTTCACTTTGACCTCTGTGACTTGGCCTGAAGGCCAAGCCACTGAAGACCCACCAAAGTCAGCTGGCAACCTGCAGGAGCACTGGGGGGGAGAAAAGGACTGTGGTACTGCATGCCGTTGCTCAGAGGCGCTCAGGAGGTGAGGGCCCATTTACACCATCTTAAAACTAGAAACTAAAGTTGGCTTGAGAATTGTAAACCCAAGAGTTTTACTTCAGGCTGAGAACAATAGCTAAGAGAATCATAAAGATTGCTGGGGCAAATCAGTGCTGGTAAGGATAAGTCATGCTTCTCAAGCCTGTTTTCTTTTTTTATCTTGAGTTCATAAAAATGTACCTGTCCTGAACTCAGTGTATGCTCCAAATGCTACCAATGTCAGCTTGCAATAATAACTCTCCACTAAAATCTGTAGACCCCACTTCCAACACCCCTCCACCCAAAGAAAAGCTTGAGAAGACAGATAGGCCTTGGAACATACCCTGATGGTCAGCAAAGTTGAGATTTGTCAGAGTAATAGGGGAAACAACTTACAGATTCAAGGGTCCTGAATTGAGACCACCCACCTGCTCCTGACATTGAAACCTAGAGACTGTTGCCTTGAATGTTCCAGCTGACCTGAAGCACAAAGAGAAAGGTGGGTCTCTTAGCTGTGCAGGACCCAAACCTTAAAAGACTCCATCAGCTACATCCAGCACCTTGAGTTGCAAAGCAAAAGTCAGTCTCCTTGTCAGCTGAGGATGAAGGAGAACCCTGCTGGTCAGTGCTGTTCTCTGGATGTCCTGAAGCGGCAGAGGATGAAAAAAATCTCCTATGATTGTGTGACTTATTAACAAGGGTGGGTGAGCCTTCTCAGATATCCCTTCTGCCTACCCACAGCATCTCCTCCAGAGGTGAGCATCTTTGAAAGAGTTAAAGGGGAACCAATGGCCCTCATTCCTTTAGATTTTCTAAAGGCTTTTGATAAATGTGCCACTGCTCAATATATTTAATAACCATCTGGAAAAGGAGGCAAAGTGACAAAATGATTTACCTTAGTCAGGACTAGGGAGGCCTATGAAGACTTAAAGACAATGAGGGAATTGATCAACCTGATGCCAGGTTAAAATCACTGTAGATAAGAGACAGGTTGTGCACATTGGAAAGGTCCAGTTAAGCTGTTTGTGCACACATTGGGCTCTCAGGAAAAAGCACTGACTACCCAAATGCCACTAAGAAGGTGGGAGTGGCCAGAAAAACAGGGAGGAGAGGTAAATTATGCTGGATGTCAGAGGCTTTTGATAATGACTATGGTTGATGGTGACGTGGCAGGCACCATGTAGTGAAGTTTCCAGATCTGGCTCAATCTTGCAGATCCAAGAATCTCTAGGACAGCCCTTGATTGGTGCCAGGTAAGGCCAGAGTATGTACCCCTTTGTGTGTCCATGGAGAGTTTGAGAGCATGGTGTGCTGAGGTGTTTTTGTCCATCCTGGGGACGAGGCTTACAAACATTCAGTGCTACCTTTGAATATAATGTGTGATTGAAGGAAGGCCAGACCTCTGTGAGACTGGCATTGCACACAAAGTCAAACCACTCTGTGCTCAGGATTTGGCACTGAGATGATGTCCCCTGGATAATGGGGATGTATAAATGCTGGAGAAAAGGCTGGCATTGGATATTGGGGATATTCTGAGTACCAGGGTCCAGGCTAGCATTGGATATCAGGGATAAATGCTGTAGACTTGCTGTGCTAAACCAGTGACCTTATCAGATTCTCCCCAAAGTGCGTATGATAAAGGAATATGCTGGAGGGTAACACACAATTATCTTACCTGTCAAACCAGTGTCTTCATTTAGCCTGTTATGTCAGTGCCCAGGGAATAGCTGTAATGGGCAGTGACTTACAGACACTTCTCCGAGGTTGGCATGAATGTTGAAGGCGTCTTAGTGGGTCCTAGACAGGCGCTGGGGGCTAATGTGGGAGCCACGTTGTTTGCACACTTGAGCGAAAGGCCTGTCCCGAGAGAAATCATCTTCATTTCCATCCATTGAGCACCACGGGGTGGGGAGGGATTTTGTCTGTGCCAGGCAGAGTGAGACGGGGGCTAGGATGAAGGAATCTGTGCTTCTCTGAGCTACAGCAGCTGCTGACTTAGTTCAGGGACAAAACAAAATGGAGCGTTCACGACCAGCTGTGGTGACCCCTTTTAATGAATAAGGGAATTGTTTGGGTGACCGGTCTAGAAAGGTGTTGGTGTAAGTAAGTGTGTGCGCATGTGAGCATCTGGACAAATGCTTGTGTATCTTTGTACACGTCTCTGTGGGCATCTGTGTGTGTGTTCATACGTGGGTCTGTATGTTCCTGTTGAAATAGCCATTTATAATCAGAATCCCAGCTGCCAAAGTGGCCACGGGGAGATCCTTTCTCAGTAGGCGTGAATCCAAGATGGCAGCCAGCTTCCTTGGAACCCTCATGTTGCTGCAGCCCTTTGACAGCCCTGTCTCTGTGGCTGCAAATTCTGCTGATGGAAGTTGCTCTGCCTGCTGCACGGGCTCCCACCTCCACAGCTGTATCGCCCAGACAGGGCTGACACCAGTAACAACTTGTTTTTGTCAGTACGCTGAGCTGATGTGACTTGGAAATGACCCCTGGGGAGCAGATAAACACAGAAACAAGAGTCATCTCTACAGAGGCCCTGCGCTGGTCATAGCCACATTTTAATGATGGACTTGCACACCCAGAGAGCTTTCTGAATTATCCCCCTTACCACAGATCCATTTACTGTCTTGCCAGCTTTGCTGAATTTCAAAGTGCATTGAAAGGGGTCACTGACAAAGGTATCTTAAAAAATAATGGTAAAGTAACTTTTCTTTATAATTACTGCCCCAGGGGCTTGAATTTGAAAGCTGATTTATTGTTGTGGGGTTGCACAGGAATAGCTGTATGTGCTGGTTTGTTATTGTATGCTCCAGGGCATCAAGCTCCACAGGCTGGTTTGTTTATTGTAGGGTGCTGGGCTCCACACACAGCTTCTATTGTAGGTTTGCTGGCATGTACCCACTGTTATTATCATTGAGCTCCATGCTCTGCAGGCTGGATGTTTATTGTAGGGTTGCATTGGGCTTTCCAAACTTGTTTGTGATTGTGGGTTGCTCTGAGAGGAGAAGTTTGGGAGCTGTCATTTCACTGCTGGAGTATGTCCACCATGCCCGCTTCAAGGCAACAGGGATTTCCACAGCCCAACAAGAGGTGACTTGCGTGCCCACTGCCCATCTCCCTCCCTATTCTTCTGTCTCCCCTCTCCTTCCCATGTTCAGTGCAGCCTCCTCACTCCTGGTTCTTGCATTGGCCTTGGCTTCGGCTTGGCAGAGTCTGCTTCGAGAGTTATGTGCTGTCAGAGCAGGAAGCAGTGATCCCTGACCAAGGGACAACACTAATGAAACCTGGCTTTGGAATTGGGGGAGCTGAGAAAGGGGTCTGAGCTGTCTCCTCACACACTGCAGGGTTCCCATAGCTTGGTCTCCAGCCCAAGCTCAAATGTCTACACAGCAATTTTACAGCCTGAGTTAGCTGTAATTGATGAATTGCTGTGTAGATGTACTGTCTGAGACCAGTGTCAATCAGATTAATCCATGGATTTCTTTGTTCTTTGGCGACTTCTCTGAGAGGGGACTAGTCTGGACCAGGAGGAGAGGTGAGGTGTTTTTTTTTTTTTTAATTTGGTGCTTAGGAAAGTAAGAAGCTAGCAATATTGGCTAGACCCAAACACTATGCAGGCTTCCTGCATACAGCTCTGTTGGTGCCCCTCAATTTTGACCTGCACTCCTCCAATTCCAGCCCAGCCTGCTTCCCAGCTGTGCTGATACATCTCCCCATCCTATTTCAGTGCTGCTGCCCCTGAATCCTGCCCTGTACCCCTTTCATTTTAGCCCTGACCCTAGTTCTGCTAATGTCCCTCAATCCTGACATGTCCTATGTACCCCCATCCTATTCCATCCCTATCCCCAACTCTGCACCTCAGTCTGGACCTGCAGCACACCCTGCAGTGTCAGTGTTCCCAGCCCAGAGACAGCCAATTGTACAGTGGTTTTTCCCAATGCGGTCATTAGGAACTAGGCTACGACCCACCAAATTCTTTATTTTCACTTGGGATCTGAGTCCATGTGTCCTGAGGTGGCAGGTAAATTCACCACCTGTTCATCTGGAGCTGCCCTCCTACTCTCCCTCACTGAGTGTTAGTCTCCCAGGCTACAGTTTATTATGCTCACAGCACGTGTCCAAGCTGACAGATCAAAGCTCCTTTTCTTTAGCAGAATTCCTAGCATTGCCTGTATCAGTACTAATCCTAAGGGAAGATTTCAGAGTAGCAGCCGTGTTAATCTGTATCCGCAAAAAGAACAGGAGTACTTGTAGCACCTTAGAGACTAACAAATTTATTTGAGCATAAGCTTTCGTGGGCTACAGCCCACTTCATCAGATGCATAGAATGGAACATATAGTAAGAAGATATATATACATACAGAGAACATGAAAAAGTGGGAGTAGCCATACCAACTGTAAGAGGCTAATTGATTAAGATGAGGTATTATTAGCAGGAGAAAAAAAACGTTTGTAGTGATAATCAAGATGGCCCATTTTAGACAGTTGACGAGAAGGTGTGAGGATACTTAACATGGGAAAATAGATTCAATATGTGTAATGACCCAGCCACTCCCAGTCTCTATTCAAACCCAAGTTAATGGTATCTAGTTTGCATATTAATTCAAGCTCAACAGTTTCTTGTTGGAGTCTGTTTTTGAAGCTTTTCTGTTGCAAAATTGCCACCTTTAAGTCTGTTACTGAGAGGTTGAAGTGTTCTACTGGTTTTTAAATGTTATGATTCCTGATCTTAGATTTGTGTTCATTTATTCTTTTGCGTAGAGACTGTCCAGTTTGGCCACCTATTGTATCACCAGCACCACTCTCTGCAGCATCCTGGGTTCTCCTTAGGGTCTCTCATCTGAGAACTGACCGACCTCAGCTTGTTTAGCATGGTGAAATCTGATGAAGTCACGGCCCAAGAAACTGATTTTTTTTAAACCACCCTGGAAGCCCATTATATTTCTTATTATTATTATTTAAGTCTATTATTTACAAAAATCACAACACACTCTCCTTTTGTGGTGAGACTTTTTCATTTACTTAAAAATATATATAATTGTGGGACATATGTGCAGTTAATGAAAGAAAGTTCCTTAAATATATAAATACACTGTTGACTGCTTATAATTGTGGGACATATGTGCAGATAATTAAAGAAGAAGCAGTACATAGACTAGGCCATTCCCCACACAACCGCCACCCTTATGACAGGTGCCCACTGCCACCCCTTCCCCACCCGCATTGCTCAACAAATTTCATCTGAAGTTGGAAAATGAATTCTCAGTCACAACATGCCTAGTAATTAACTGCACTGTAGTTCCAATGTGCAGTGCTGTCACCCACCATCGGGAGGGGTGGGGAAGGCGTTGGTATTTTGTTGATGCTTGAACATTTATTTTCTTCATCATTTTGACACCAGAGGTAATTGCTATTCCTGATATATTCTCTTGCTACCATTACAAAGCACCTGTTAGGGACAAATTAATTATGAAGACTCTCGTTATGGCAGATTAATAGGTCTATGGAGGAGATTTCTTTCCTTTCCTTCTTCTTTTGGGCAACTGGATACTAACATCTAACAGCTCCCAGATATCCGTTAATGGCATGTGTTGTCTGTATGAGCCAACAAAATGTTGTTGCAGATGGGGATTTACAAAAATGAAAGCAAATGTAATGGGGTTCCAGGGTTGTGTTTACTGATTAGTTCTTTGTTTGGGTTATTTTTGTTTTTTTTTCTTTTTTGTGCTGTGTTCCTTTCAGATCTCGTATGCTAAGCAGGTTCAGGTCTGGTCATGTCATCTGGGTGGGCAGTGCCCAAAGAAATCCCAGGGTCTGCAGTAAGCCATAGAGATGATTCAATGTTTTCTGAGTCATTACTGACTGTAGGTCCCAGAGTGGTGCTAGGGAGTGCTGTGCTTCTGGAGTTGCTGTTTCTTTACATGAGATGTAAAGCCCAGTCCTGACTACTTTATGACCATACAGGTTTCATGCAAGATTAATTAGGAGTGTTGGATCTTGTGTCATGGTCAAATTTTTAATCTGGGCTAATTATATGCCATCTCCTTACCTTCCTCCTCAAGTTTCAAATTTTCACTTTTTGGTCCAAACTATTGTTAGTGTGTTTTGCTAAGCAACTGTTGCATACTACTCCAGAAGTAACTGCATTCCTCTTGTGGAAGTGACTTCTGTGTGTGTGTGTGTGTGTATGTATGTATATATATATATATATATACACATACACACACACACACACACAAATGTGCGATTCTGTCTCCATGTCGCTGTTGTGTTTAATAAAACATCTCTGAGGGTGAGATTTACCTGCATTTAGTTTCCTACTGTATTAGGCTTAGACTTGCATGTTTTTGTTTTATTTTGCTTGGTAATTTACTTTGTTCTGTCTGTTATTACTTGGAACCACTTAAATCCTACTTTTTATACTTAATACAATCACTTATTTCTTATTGACCCAGAGTACGTAATTAATACCTAGGGGAGCAAACAGCTGTGCATATCTCTCTATCAGTATTATAGAGGGCGAACAATTTATGAGCTTACCCTGTATAAGTTTTATACAGAGTAAAACGGTTTTATTTGGGGTTTGGATCCCATTAGGAACTCGGGGTCTGGTAGCTAGAGACAGGAGCACTTCTTAAGCTGTTTTCAGTTAAGCCTGCAGCTTGTGGGGCACGTGGGTCAGACCTGGGTCTGTGTTTGTAGCAGGCTAGCATGTCTGGCTCAACAAGACAGGGTACTGAAGTCCCAAGCTGCCAGGGAAAACAGGCTCAGAGGTAGTCTCAGCACATCAGGTGGCAATCCAAAGGGGATTTCTGTGACCCAACCAGTCACATCCCCTTACCAATCTTGTGAGCTTGCTGAGTTCCCCAGACATTGGTGTTTTCTCAGAAGACAGCCCCCTGCCTCAGAAGCAGAACAAGTAATGACGATGGGTCTGCCATGTATAGAGACAACCAATCTTCTTGAGGTCAGAACTGGACAAGACATCTGATAGCTTTACTGACTAGTGAATTTGAAGCTTCTGTAGTGTGTTTGGCATTTACAAATGCAGCAGGCCTAGATCTTGGAGGTTCATTCACCTCAAACATGCTGTGGGTGAAAAAAGTCAACACTTGGCAATTGAAAGGGCAAAATGGTTAATCCATAAAGATATGCAAGGAGAATATAAATTCCATCTCCTTCATGGTTCAGCTGAACCAAGTCAAAGAGCAGCGAAAGTAAGCTTGATCTGGTTCATTGTGGTCACATTAGTGATAGGGCAGTGGGAAGATAGTATTGCTATGTGATCGTTTCTATGTGGTGCTGGGTGGGGGAAGTGAAAACATATCAGCACCACAATGGAAGCAATGTGGTCTACTCTGCAAAGTGACTGGAGCACGACCTCTATCCCCACCCCCCACATGCTACTTCAATCATCCAGGTCAAATATTCTTAGAAGTAAAATGATTTATCGGTAGCTGCTATCTCTGACTCAACCTAAGATCTGAAATCATGCTGGGTTCTCTGTGGCTTCTGCAGCACCATCTCTGATAAAGATTGTGCATGGCAAATGCTGCCCTCAGTGACACTGGGTAACCCTGCTGTCTCCAGATTCTCCTTTCGTTTACACCTGGGCAACCCTCATGTCTTCAGTGGGAATGCAAAGGTGTAACTGAGGGTGGAATCTCATCTTGTAACTGCAATGTAATGATTCTGTTAATGATGTGTAAGTCAGAATAGACATCAGCTAACTCTCTGGTAGCTATCTCATCTCTATGGGGCTAAGAATAGAGATCGCTCCCTCTCCCTTAGCTGTGTGGCCTCTGCAGGGCTAATAGACTCCAGCTTCCTTTCCCGTTGCTGGGCTGGCTCTGCAGAGCTAGCAGAAGCAAGAAGCTGGGGAAACTTTCTTTTGTCTTTGAAGTCAGCAACTCTGATGCTGGGCAGGGAACAGCTCTGCTTTTAAAAGTAGGACTGTACTTTAGTGGTCACTACTTTCTTACTGCCACTGGTACCAGTGCCACTGTCTCACCACTAAGACACAATGCTATAGCTACAATTTTGTAAAATGACAGTTTGATCCCATTGTTGTCTCTCCAGGCCCCCTACTTAATCTAATTTAATCTGACTGTGGCATTTCTAACATACTCATCTCTGTAGTATTAGGGCACCCTGGTAACTAATGTATCCAAAGCAGAAGATGGGGAACAGGATGCTATTTTTGAAAAATTCAGAAAGCTCAGAGATTCCCCTAAGGAGGAGGCAATAATAGGGGAAAGGAATTTGTTCCCCCCTCCAGTTTGGTAAATGAGCATTTCATTGGGACATTGAGAGCTCCAGCATGACCACTCTGGAAGCCTTAGGTTGGCCTTTCTTCTGGCTTTCAGCTGCTGAGGCTGTGGCAGGTGTGCTGAATGCCATCACCACGGCTGGGCGGCTGTAGCTGTTGGAGCCTGTTTGTTGCATTAGTCTCACTGATGGAGTTACTTGCTGGGAGGGGGATGTTGCATAAAAGAGAGAGCTGCCTTTGAAGGCCTAATTGTCTGACAGTGACTCTGATTTATTGGAGGTCAGTCATGAGGGAAGGTTCTCCCATGGCTTCGTAACTGGTTAAAAGATCGGAAACAAAGGGTAGGAATAAATGGTCGGTTTTCACAATGGGGAGAGGTAAATAGTGGATCCCCAAGGATCTGTACTGGGACTTAGGCTGTTCGTCGTATTCATAAATGATCTGGAAAAAGGGGTGGGGGTAAACAGTGGGGTGGCAAAGGTTACAGATGATACAAAATTGACTCAGGATAGTTAAGTCCAAAGCAGACTCTGAAGAGTTACAAAGACATCTCACAAAACTGGGTGACGGGGCAAGAAAATGGCAGATGAAATTCAGTGTTGATAAATGCAAAGTAATGTACATTGGAATACATAATCCCAACTACACATACAAAATGATGGGGACTAAATTAGCCATTACCACTCAAGAAAGAGATGTTGAAGTCATCATGAATAGTTCTCTGAAAACATCTGCTCGATGTGCAGCAGCAATTCAAAAGGCTAACAGAATGTTAGGAACCATTAGGAATGGGGTAGATAATAAGATCTAAAATATCCTAATGCCACTATATCAATCCATGGTACACCCACACCTTGAAGACTGTGTGATGTTTTGGTCTCCCCAACTCAAAAAAGATACATTGGAATTGGAAAAGGTGCAGAGAAGGGTAACAGAAATGATTAGGGGTATGAAAAAGCTTCCGCATGAGTGGAGATTAAAAAGACTATGACTGTTCAGCTTGGAAAAGAGATGACTGAGGGGGCATATGATTGAGGCCTATAAAATCATGAATGGTGTGGAGAAAGTGAATAAAGAAATGTTATTTACACCTTCACGTAACACACAAACTAGGAATCACCCAGCGATATTAATAGGCTGCGGGTTTAAAACAAACATAAGGAAGTACTTCACACAATGTACACTTAACCTGTGGACCCTGTTGCTGAGGATGTTGTGGAGGCCAGAAGTACAACTGGATTCAAGAAAGAATTAGATAAATTCCTAGAGGCTAGGTCTATCAATGCCTGTTAGCTGAGACAATCAGGGACGCAACCCTATGCTCTGGGTGTCCCTAAACCTCTGACTGCTAGAAGCTGGAACTGGATGACAGGAGATGGATCACTTGATAAATTGCCCTGTTCTGTTCACTCCCTCTGAAGCACCCGGCACTGGCCACTATCGGAAGACAGAATACTGGGCTAGATGGACCATTGGTCTGACTAGTATGACCGTTCTTATGACAGATAGCTAGTAGGGTGGAATTAGACTGATGGGAAGGTAAGAAAGGTGATGATGTCAGCCTGGATTCTTCTGTGCAGGTGAAATTGATGTGACAGTTCCTTCCCTCCAGCAGCAGCACCTGAGTAGGCGGTTTCCCTGATCACCATGCTCACATGCTAATGGGGACAGAGCATTGGCCACCTTTGGTCCAGACCTTGCTCCCACCACATCACAAGAACCTTTAGATCCTCCCCTTCTCACAAGCAAATATGCATTTTTGTCCCCTCCTCTAGAGGATGGTTGGAGAAAGTTCCTGACTTCACACTGGTGCATCAAGCTGTAGTGTCCTTGAGCATGTATGTTTCAGCAGTGCTGCCACCCTTTTCCTTGGTGTTTTTAAGGCTGCAGAGAGACAGGACACTGGAGAAGTGTTTGGTGAAAGGTTTTCACCTAATCCTAGTGCAGTGGAAGGTTGGGGAGCCTCCCATTTTAAGGCAAAACGTCCATTGACTTCATTGATAACAGGAGCAAGCTTGTAATGCTCACAGTTGGTGTATTCTTACTGCCCCATGTTAGTATGGCTGCCTGTGTAGTAAGATTGTTTCCTACACACTAGAAAGGCATGGGTTTGTGTCCCATGCCAGAGCTTGTGCCCATCCCAGATGCTGACTGCTTTGCAATGCTAGGAAGGTGCCATTCTGCAGAGGAGATGTTAAACTTACTAGTCTTCTCTATGAATCTCTGGGGTATGGTTGTCCAAGTGGAAATTAACAATCCCCCACAATCCCCCTCTCTCTCAAAAAGAAAAGAGTGTAGGGGGTAAGCGATTTGGGATATCTGGAGTGTGAAAAGCATTGTATAAAGCTCCACTGTGTTCTCTCCCACCTCAGCAGCATGCATGATCGATATAGATAAAGGAATATCAATATAGATTACTGGCTAGCTGGATTGGGGGAAAGTCAATGGGACCTGGGCTCCTAAGTGTCTCAGTCACTTTTGAAAATGGGACTTCAGGTCCTAACTCATTAGGGACTCTTGAAGATGTTACCTGAAGTCACAGGTGCTGTCAGAGGGCAGTCTCAGATATCATTGTAAGGCAGATATACAGTGGTGTGGTAAATGTTAAATAGACACAGCGGTTGCTATTGAATATCTGTCCACCTTCTTACAGCAGGTTTAGCTCAGTCTGTATTATAAAACCATTTGAGTACGTTTTCATAGAGTTGTCAGTTTGGGCATCTGGGTGTGACTGTGGATACAGTGTTGAGCAGGTGCCAAGAGGTTCTCACACTTTCATCATATCAGCTGAGCTCATGTTGATCAGGGACAAAGTTGCATGTCAGCAAAGGAGTGTTCTGAGCCCTTTTACTTCCAAGGTGGCAGCATTGCAGTCCCTACAGAGGCCCCGAAGAAGCCAGTTGTCAGCTATTAAATGTGCTGTAATCCATCCCATTCCAACCACTTTCTTTATTAGCATATTCAGTGCCATCAAAAGATACTTAAAAATACTGACAAATTGGAGGGGTTTCAGAGAAGAGCAACCAATTGATCAGAAGGCTGGAGGGACTGATTTACAAGGAGGATTAAAAAAAACGTGTGTAACACAGTTGAGCAGTGATTAAGTGGGGAACATGATGATTTATTTACACATCATCATAAATGTGCGTGGTGCTTAGCAGACAAATAGAATACAATGCCTCTACCCTGAAGAGCTTACAGTCAAAGGGCTTAATCTTGAGCTCCTTATTCATCTTTTACTCAGTCTTTTCTCCCATTGACTTCAGTGAGAATATTGTCAGCGTGAGGATTTTGGAGATTGAGCCTAAATTAACACATAACCTATCTTAATGTGTGAAGATAACAGATCCTGGGGTGAGGAGTAAAGGGAAGGGGGAGGGTTACAGTAGTAAGAGCTGATGGTCACTTTGATACAACTCTGAAGGATGTATACACCAAGGAGAGAGGAACTATATAGGGTGGTAACTAGGAGCAATGGGATGAAAGTGAGAAAGGGGAAATGCAAGCAGAATATCTCAGTATGGTTTGATCAATCTGTGGAATTGTCTCCTAAGGCAAGTGGTGGAAACCCAATCACTTGAAAAAAGAAGAACAGGAGTACTTGTGGCACCTTAGAGACTAACAAATTTTTTTTTTTTTGCGGATACAGACTAACACGGCTGTTACTCTGAAACCAATCACTTGAGTGATGTTAAGTATCAGAGGGGTAGCCGTATTAGTCTGAATCTGTAAAAAGCAACAGAGGGTCCTGTGGCACCTTTAAGACTAACAGAAGTATTGGGAGCATAAGCTTTCGTGGGTAAGAGCCTCACTTCTTGCATCTGAAGGAGTGAGGTTCTTACCCACGAAAGCTTATGCTCCCAATACTTCTGTTAGTCTTAAAGGTGCCACAGGACCCTCTGTTGGTTTTTTGAGTGATGTTATTCATCCAAAGCCTTGAAGAATAGATTGGAGGGAACAATCCTACCTTGGTCCCTGAGGGATGGACTAGATGAGAATTAATAGGAATTTTTCCATCTCTTAATTTCTTTGATTCTATGAAAGTATTGAGTAAAGAAACATCTGTCTCCAGATGGTGGCTTGTGAGCTCTTGGCTCTCTTCCCTATGGAAAGTCTTATTTTATATTCTGTTGTTGTCTCATTATTAGCTTCAGCCTTGCTCTTCCCTTCTGTTCATGTGATACCTGGGTTTGCATCTTCTTCCATTCGTTCTATGAGCCCTCTGAACTCTGACCTGTCTGCCTATCTTGAATCTTTTAGCTCCTGGTTACATTAGGACCTCCAGCTGTTGTAGGCTTCTCAGAGTGAAATCCTCTGAAGAAACTCCATACCTCACATCTTGGACTCCACTCTCACCCTCCTTCACATTGCTCCCAGGGTCAGGAATCTTCAGCACTGAGAAGATTTTCTTGATATTTAACCTAAAGTTTCCTGTACTTTAATTTCATCCCTCCCCTCCTTCCTAGATCTCTATACCAGCCTATACAATCCCTCTCCCTCCTTGGTGTCTAGACTCTTCAGGCATCTAGAGGCTGTTATTAAGTCCCACTCTAATCTTCAGCTGGGTCAGGTGTCATATTTAGTGTAAATCCTGAAGCCCTTCCTCAATTTTTAATCCATCCTGGCTCACACAGTACTCCCCCTGGCTTCTGATTTGCCTGCTAGCGCTTTTATCCTTTGTCCTATCTGTCACTCCAGCTCTTTCATTCTTTTTGTTGTCTCAGTCCTCTCCAGCTTGTCTACATCTCCCTGGGACTGAGGGGCTCTTTCCAGTAGAAAGAATGTCCCCAATGCTTTTCTACCCTATGACGTGTATACAGCCATGTATACAGCCACAAACTATAGGCTGGTTTGGCAGCCATCTCCCACTGCAACTCATGTCTAATGGTCTCCCCCGTAACAACCCAACACTAGCTCTCCTTTAGCATTCTTCTGCTTTCCCCGTGTCTCCCCACCTTTAAATATCCATGTTTGGGGCAATTTCCCCTCAGATCCATTTGCTACATGTGTCCAGTTTGTTATTTCCAGGTTCTCTTGTTGTTTTCTGACCTTTCCAGGTCCCACTGTTATTTCTGCAGGCACTAGCAGCACCTCCCAATTTAGGAGCATCTGTGAATTTAATTAATTTTCTGATTAGCCCCTTTCTTCCATATTATCATTAAAGATGGCAAATGATAATGATAACACTGATCTCTGGGGCACCCCTCCAGATAGCTGACCCCCGCTCAATACAAGGCTGTTTCCTGTGCCCCTTTGTTTACAGTCTTTCCGCCTGTTTCTATTCCCATCCTCCTGCTCTTATCCAAGCCAAGTTGAATTAATTTTGCTAGGAAGATTTTGAGAGATGCTGTGTCAAATTCATTTTAGTTTCACCTGCCTTGGAACGGGAGCCACAGGCGCTGCGATCAATGGATCGAAACACGTGTCTGATTTCATTGCAGCTTCTGTGAATGCCCCTGTGTCCTCTACAGTCATGCTGTTGTGTTACTTCTTATAGGGATAGTCCACAGGGAATCATGAAACAGATCTCCAGGCACCCCAGTCCCACCATGACTAAAGGGCACTAGAGGCACAATTGGAAGCACACCAGTGTTGCAAATGGCTGTGCTACACCAAGCCTCTAGACTTGCATGTGCTTGTACCAATAGGCCCGGCACTGTCATCTGCTGGTCTGGTTTGAGCTCATCCTAATGTGGAAATCCCATTGCTATCCATGCACATGGATAGGGCCCTTGCACAACACTGTGAGATTCTGATGTATCTTCGGAGGTAGGTGGGGGTGCTCAGCACCTTGCAGGATTGGATCATTTATGCACAGGGCCTAGTGTAAAGGACCCCAGTGCATAATCCTAGGAACTGAAGTGATCAAATGTCCTTCTCTCTCATTCTTTTCTGAGAGGACTCCCCTTGAGGCTGAAATCAGCTTTAGGGAGCAAAGGCAGTAACTTGGTGTCTGTGCCTTTAAAAGACAGTTATTGGAACAGATTGGCCCTTTCACCTGTGTGCCCGTACCCTCCTCTCCCCCGTAAGCTGAAAAAGAAGCTGAAAGGAATGTTGATGATGATGAGCCAAATTCTGCTCTCACTTGAGGCCTGTCGTGCAAGGTGCTCCGTTTCCTGGGTGATGAAGGCACCCAACAGCTTGCAGAACTGGGCTCTCCTATCACTCTGTTCCCAACGATTTTGGTGTGTTACACTGACGGGAGAGCAGAATTTGGCAGTTTATTTCCCTGTGTTAAAATAAGCCCCTGGGTTACAAAAACTAAATGAAATGTAAAAAATCTCATTTGCTTTTACTTTTTGCATCTGTCTCCGCTTGGGGCATGGAAGCTATCCTGGTCAGTTTCACTTCATTTTCCTAGTCAAGTTCCTTTCTAGGTTCCTGTGTAGTAGCTCAAGGCTGTTGGGTGTGGGTTCCCCAGGCTGCAGGAGAAGATTTACATTTTAATAACACAATACTGTTTTGTAAATTTCTCTCCCTTTAACCAAATCTATAATTTCTTCACTTAATGTAGGCTGTGGTGGGTCAAGCTGTATTATTGACAGTAAATCGTGTGGTGGAATATAAAACAAGGGTCATTTTAACCATAGAATCATAAAAGTTAGAAACAAATCTCCTATGAGATGATTCTGGCTGATGCAGGATGGTCCTTTATTGTACAATTCTTGGTCTTTTGTTTAGCCAAGCGAGGTGAGAGTGAGATGGTGGTGATTTAGAAGATAAAGCACCAGACTAGGAAACAGGGGATTTGAGTTCTAGTCCCAGTTCTGCCATTAACTCGCACAAGGTCACACATGGTAAGTCCCTTCCCTCCTCTGTACCCTAGTTTCCCCCTCAGTAAAATAAGAGAAAGGACCCCTCTTTGTATAGTGTTTTGAGATCTACAGATGAAACATGCTATAGAAGTGCCAAGTATTTTTATTGCTAAGTGTCCCAAATGATGGGGCTTCCACTGCTTTCTTTGGAAGTCTCCTCCACAGACTGATAGACTGTAGCAGCCAGGGGGTCTCTCCAAACTTGGAGGAGAGGTCATCAGCCTTTGATTGTTTGCTGTGCTGCAGTTTCAGCTGATAAGAGATGCACCTTGTGGCTTCCTATACGTTGAATGAACATGCATTTAAAGATTTCCTTGAGCTTGAGTCTGTGTGGGCAGAAGGTTTAGCATCTTCTTCCTCCCCATATTGCTTCCCTGTATGTGTCTGAGTCAGATCTGCTAACTCTATTGATCAGAATTTTTACTCCTGTCAGCCATATAGGAACCAATGTGGCTGTGGGCTAGTGAGCTGGTTACTGTTCTGCCTTGTGTTGTCAGCTACTTTTGGCAGTTAATGCGCCAATCCTGCTGAGTGCCCTCAGCTACCACTGAAGATAAGCTCATGTCTCACAGGGCTGTGTAATATACTAGGTATGCGTGTAGGAGTGAGTGATTAATGTAGCCTGCTAGTAGCTGGGCTGTGCAGCGTATAAGGGACCTTCTGCTAGTGCTGGCTAAAGAAGTTCTTCTTTACTTCATGTGGTAGAGGCCTAAATTTCTGGAAATGACCAAACATGGTTCTAGTCTCAGATCCTGCAGGGGATGTGTGAATTATCTAGTAGTTGTGTCTGTTTGTAGCACCAAACTCATTTCATTTGGGCCATGAGTTTCTACTGGAGAATCCTCATTATTGGGGATGATGTGATGCAGAAAGGACCCAGCTTGACTCTCAGATCCCAGATTTGATTTGTGGTGCTTGAATTTGAAAAGCTCTTCTTTGATTTGGAAACAGAGCCAGTTTGATCTGGAATCATTATCAGGAGAGAGTAAATATGGAATCCACTGCCTCACTGTGCTTTGGTATCCAGCCTTTCTAAGGAGGCCTGAAAGGAAGAGTCCATTGCATTTTGTAGGTGGTTAAAGGGGAAACAGCTGCTCCCCTCACTTTGATCCTCCCCCTTAACAGCCCAATTGATAACTAATAGCAATGCAGCTGCTTGTATTAGCTATTTACCCAAAATTGAGCTGGCTAATGAAAATGTTTCTAATTAATATGAGGCAGATGAAAACTCATTACAACAAGGTCATTGGTAATGAGAGATTATCAGAGCGCAAATGACCAAGCTTGGAGCAAAATGAAGATGGAGCATGAGCCAGGGAATCTGTACCAGCTGTACATGCATCCAACTGCAAGGAAGGGATGGAGTCCAGCAAGGTGGCTGGTGGTTATGTGAGAGCTTTGCTGCAGTTACCATCAAGTGCCACTTCCCCCCCACCTCTCCTAGCTCTGCAGAGGATTCGATTAGCTGGAGAGGTGGGCCTGACCTGCAAAGTTGGGATTCCCAGGACCAGTGCAAATGTCTCCAGGATCCAATGTCATTCAGAACTGGGGGGGTTAGGTCAGGCCCCTCTCTAGTCAGTGATGTTGGTTGTTACAGATTTGCGAGTTTCAGGGGTGGTGTGAATCTGGGTGTCAGTGTCGTGTGAGGCTGAGTGCATGTACCATAGGTGTCAGTTCTAGTGTCTGCATGTTCATGTGAGTTCAGGGCTCGGTTTGTGTGCATGTGAGTTTGAGTGTTGACGTGCATTTGTATGTGTGTGAGTTTGGGCCTATATGGGAAAAATCCTCTCAGAGTAGATTTTTGCTTGCCCTTGTTTCAGCTGCATGTGGGCTATGTATTGTATTGGTGATAAAATGATCCAGCCCCAGCACCAGTTTTTGACTGTTTTGGCAGTAAGTTCCACAGGGTGATTATGTGCTGTCTGAAGAAAATAGATCCTTTAATTTGCTGTAAATTCACAGGTCATTCTGCTTTAATTGACTCCTGTCATGTATATAAATTGAACAAATTTGTGAGCATCCATTCTCTGAATCTTTTTAATCTCTGCTAGGGCTTCTTTAAGTTAATGCAGTCCTAACAGGACACCAGATGCAGGTGTCTCATTGCTCAGTGTTGTCATTGTAATAGGTCCTATGTTTTCTATCCCTTGTTTTGAATGCACCCAAATACCTTATTTTACCCTAATTGCAGCTGTATCTTAAGCAAACATCTTTATTGATCTGAATTCCATCTGCCACTGCACTGCCTAATCTCCCTTTGTATTTGAATCCACCTGAACTTACTCACAACCTTCTGTAATTTGTACTCCCCCAGACTACACAGGACTGTTATGTGGCTTTACCAGCCATCTGCATTGTGTAGTCCCATCACCAGCTTCCTGACTCTAAGAGGTGAGGAAGAAAAAGGGATCAGGGCCAGACCACTTCCACACCACCTTTGGAATGGCTAATGCTGCTAGTGTCACTGACTCCTCCACACCTTGGGCTCATGACACAGGGATTCCGTCTGCCCCCTGCAAAGGTGGGAGGGCTTTCTAGGCTATCTCCTGCCCATCCCTGCATAGTAGCAGCTGGGATCTGGTTCTTGGCATCATCATCAGACTTCACCACCTGGGTGCCAAAGTTCTGTATCTAATTAGTGGCCTCTATTACTATAGAGCATTTCACAAAAATTAATGAATTTAAGCTTCACAACCTCCCTGTGAAGTAAGTTAGCAGGATTAGCCCCATTTTATACACACACAAACTGAGGCCTAGAGAGATCAATAAATCATTGACCCAACGTTGCGCAGTAAGTCCGTAGCAGAGACAGGAACAGAACTGAGATCTCTTGAATCCCACTTCAGTGTCTTAGCCATAAAACCTTCCTTCCTCCTCTTATTTCTCCTCTTCCAAATAATTCAGAAACACATGAAATGGAGCACAGGAGCTGCCAGAGTGGATCAGACCACAGCCTAGTCTGCTGTCCTGTCAACAAGCGTGGCCAGTACCAGATGTTTCAGAGGAAGCTGTAAAGCCTCTTCGTGGATAATTATGCAATAATGTGCCAATAGGGGGAAGTTTTTCTTGATCCCATTGAGTTAGAAGTTGGCTTATCCCCTGATAAATAAAGATTAAAGCAATTTATTCATTTTTATCCTCTCTAATATAAGTGCAGATGTTCTTGTGACTGTGGGGCTAATGATATGGACTGCCTTTGTAAAGTGCTTTGAGATCTGCAGATGAAAAACAATATAAGACCTAGGTATTATTAATTTTCAAATTGAAAAAATATATGGAGTCATCTTAATCTTGCTAAACTCTTGGCCTTGATAGCCTGTGGCAGGGAATTGTATAGTTTAAGTATGTATTGTGGGTTTTTTTCCTTAAAAAAAAAAAACTTTAAATTTTTTGCCTTTCTATTTTATTGAATGCCCCTTTGTTTATTGTATCATGAGGAAAAATAGAAGTGATGGATTTACCTTTTCTACACCGTTCGTTATTTTATATAACTCCTTCCTGTCCACTCTTGTGCATCTCCTCTCCTCTAAACGAAACTGTTTTTGTACAGAAGTTTTCCCTAGGCCTTTGTGACAAGGTAGGGACTCACCACCACGGCGCCTCCTACTAGTTGTCTCGGGGAATTGGTTCGAGCCAGTAGAGGGCCCCCTTCTGGTGGCATCCCATCCGTCTTGCCTTTGGTTGGCATGTGGACCCACATTGCTCCCAACGCACGGTGTCCTCTTCTGGAACACTGTCCTCCAACAGTGTCCCTTGGTCCATTCACACCCCCTTCCAGGGGCTGGATGACCCACAGTCCTATACCTCCAAATCCAATCCCTACAGTCCAGGATCTGGTGTAGTTTCGTCTGGCTGCTCCCTGCAGCCTATGGCTGGGTATACTGCCAAGGGGAACAAAAAGGGAGCGGGGGGGGGGGGGGGCAGGCCCACCCACTACTCTGAGTCCCGGCCCAGAGGCCCTCTAGCAACAGCCTCGCTGTCCTCCTTCTCCTTCCTCCTCTGTCTGTTCCTCTGGACCGCTTCCCCGATGGCCCTTCTTGCCGCTAGGCCCTTTCCTTCAAGGCCTGCCGCCTGGCAGGCTACAGAGTAGGACCTTCTCCCACTCTCCAAGGCTGGCCCACACTGCGCTGTCCGTGGTGCTGGCCTCCCAACTCTGGCAACAGACCTTCCCCTCTGAAGGCCTGGGACCAACTGACTACTTGCTCCCTGAGCAGTCTTTTATATGGCTGAGCTTGGCCCTGATTGGCTGTCCCCAATCTGGCCTCTGATTGGCTCGCAAGAAGCCCTTCTCTTATTGGCTGCTGGGATGCCCAGGCACCTGGGCCTGCCGCAGTCCACACTCTCTGGGCGTGGGGTAGCCGCCCCACCACAGCCTTCAATAATTTTTGCTGCCCTTCTCTGGACCTTTTTCTGTTTCTGCTCTATCTTTTTTGAAATGGGATGACCCGCACTGAACACATTAGTCAAGGTGAGGATGTATCTAATGGCATGATATTTTTAGTATTATTCTCTATCCCTTTCTTAATACAACCTAACAAGTCGTTTGCTTTTTTTCTGCCACTGCACATTGAGCAGATGTTTTCATTGAGCTCGCCACAACGATGCATAGGTCTTTAGTGGTTAAAGTTAATTTAGAACCCATCACTGCATATGAGTAGTACAAATTGTTCTTTCCATCATGCATAACCTTGCACTTGTCTACACTGAATTTCATCTGCCACCATGTTGCTCATTCACCTGGCTTTGTTAGGTACTTCTGGAATTCCTGACAGTTTTTTCTGTTCTTGAATAACCCTGGTAATGTCGTATCAGCCAGAAATGTTACCACCACACTGTTCATCCCTGTGCCAGTTCATTGATAAATACAATGAACACCAGCATTAGTGTGCACTTAGTGGGGTAGGTACTCTGCTGTTAAGCTTTGGCAATGCTGTACATTGACCATTTATTTCTATGCTTTTTTCTGTCTCTTAGGTATGTCTGCACTGCAAAAAGAAGAGGTGTTAGCATTAGCTAATTTGGATTAAAATAGCAGTGAAGATACAGCAGCTCGGGTTAGCAGTTTGTGTGTAAGCCTTTAGGCCAGTCTGGTGTTGAACTTGTGTTGTTAATCAGAGTTACGAGCCAAGTTTCTGTGTCTTCACTGCTCTTTTAACCCTAGTTAGCTAGTGCTAACACTTTTTTGCAATATAGACATACTGTTAGGCTGTGTCTATGCTAGTCTCTCCTCCCCAAATCTTCCAGTGTTGTTACCACTGATTCAGCTTCAGTGGGGCAGCAACAGTGGAAGTGCTAGTGTAGACAGGGCTCCTGTGGTCATTGGTATTTACATTGCCACGTTGTCTGACTCTGCTCAGTGCAGGTTTAAAATGAGAGCGTTAAAAACACCAATAGCTGCGGGAACCTTGTCTCAACTAGAGATCCCACCTTTGTAACCATTGGTAGAGTTGAATTGGGGTGTAGAAAAGCTGAGAATTTTTGGGAGGATGGGGAATAGGTTAATGCAGACAAGGTAATAGCCAGTTTCTGATCCATTACAATATTTTTTTTTGTTTCTTACCAGTAACTACTTGTTTTTTGTAATAGCTGTTTGTGAAGGACTTCATTGAAGGCTATTTGAAAGTTCAAATAGATATCTCCCCTTTCTTCTTTATTTACTTTTGTGTTAACAGGCTCAGAGAATTCTAGTATGTGGCGATTGGAGAAGAATGATTTTTTCCTTCCCCAAATCTATGCCGGTTTGTCTCAATCATATCACATTCAGCTAGATGATTTATATAGCTCACTCTGTAAATATTGTTTCAACTAATTTACCTGGTACAGAAGTAAGGTTAACTGGGCTATAATTTCCAGGATCACTCTTGGATCCTTTTTTAGAGACAGGTGCAACATTTGTTATCTTCCAGTTGTTGAGTAAAAGAGCTGATTTTAATGAGAGCTGGTGTATTTTGTTAGCAGCTCATCCACTTTTAAAATTCCTTCACAATTCTTGGTGCCATACACAATGGAAATGCTGCAGTTGTTCCAGCAACCTCCTCTTTTGGCACCTCACTTTGTGCCAGTGCCTTATCTTTATTATCTGAAAAGAGTCATTCTGGGGTAGTTCTCTCCCCAACATCCTCCCTCCACTTTTGGTTGCCCAGTGGACCCACCAATTTGCTCACAGGCTTCCAGTTTCTGATACTGTTATTTAAACATTAGTATCTATACTAGTGCCTAGAGGTGCAAGTCAGGATCAGGAATTTCTGGTGACTTGTATTTGTCTTCGGCTATTTGTTCTTCAGATTCCCCCATAACTCTCCTAATCCCCATCACTCATTTTTGCCAGCTATGGTTTATGCATCTTCCTATGGTTTTTATTTGGGCTGGATTACCCTTTTTAAAGAATCCTTGTTTTATTTGAGGACTTTCCCTGAAACTTGCCATTTAACCCTGCTACTTTTTCTTGTCTTTCCTTGCTTCCTTTTGTGTTCAGGGGGATGCAGACCTGGGATTCTGCCTAGATGATCTAATGGTCCCCCCGGCCAGAAACACCATGAAATCAAGTTTGTGTTGAAGTATTTTAATTTCCTGATGTGACCTTTTAGTTCTTTCTTACTCAATTCCTTGCCTTTAAAAGTTAACTAGCACTGGTCCCATTTCAGACATCTCACTGTTAGCTTTTGTGTGATCTGAGGAGCTGCTGTTCACTAAGACTCTCTGGGTAATTTTTTTCAAAAGAGCTTAAGTGATTTAAGAGCATAAGTCTCCCTGAAACTCAGTGGGTCATGTAAGTACTTTTGAAAATGTTACCTTCTCTCTCCACTTGCTGAGTCTAGTGCTTAAGCCATGAGGAGCTTCCTCTCAACACTGTGGGGTTATTTCTTTTCTTTCAGCCTTTTATGAAGGGCCATATTAAAATCTCGTTGAAAATCCAAGTCAGTTCACTTTACCCAGCATTAGGGCCAACCCATGTGTGTCTGATGCGGGCACTATGGGGAACATGGACAACTCGTCCTGCTGAATCTGAGGGAGGGAGAGACAGAGAGAGACTCAGAGATGAGAGTGCAGAGAAAGAAAAACACACACACATGCACATATGCAGGGAGACATTTGTACTGAAGCAGTGTCCAAATGAGGTTTAATCTTGGTGATTCTCAGCATTTGAAATGCATAATTTCCCTGCTAACTGCCTACTGTTCTTTTGTGTGTCTGCACACACCCCTGTCTAGCCACCTGCCCCTTTCCCAAATCTTCCCCCTCCTGCCAAGCCAACTGGGAAGCTCTTCTGTATTAGGCCAACTCTGTTCTCTGTGGAGCACATCACAACCACCTCTTCCCTTACAGCCAGCAAAATGCTATCTGCTTTATCAAACCCACCCAGACCACTGAGCGTAGGTTCAGAGGCAGGACTGGCACCAATGTCCTGTTGCTGATGGGTTTGGTGACCCTTCTGGAGGACTTTAGCCACATGTTACTCTAAAAGGGATATCTCTCAAGTCATCTTCTCTCACAAGCTAAGTTGTTGTGGGTTGGCTTACTGAGGGGAAGCTGAGCTGAAGTGAGGAGCTCTGCATTCAGTTCTGAATATGATGAGGATGGTGCTCATTTTTATGCCTTGTGGTAGTGAGTCCCATAGTGTGGGCCCAGCTCCTGGGAAAGTTCTGTCTCCTGCAGTCACAGGCCTGCCCCCTTGGTCGACAGCGTCACTGTTCTAGAGGAACGTTGCTGTTGTAGGAGGTGATGCTTGCAGAGGAACAGAAGAATTCTCAGGTAGTGAGGGCCAGTCCCATGGATGTCTTTGAGTATTGGACAGAGACTTTGAACTAGACTCTGCATTTAGGGCCTGAAGTCAATGGAAAAGCTCCCATCAACTTTCGTGTTGCAGGAGTAGGGGTGTAATTGGGTGCCAGTGCAGAACCTCCACGCTATTTTAATGTTTGTGGCAATCTGTGTTTCTGAGTAGGCCTGAGGTCCTGAACATATGGGTCAAGCTGACCTGGCCTGTGTCTGATAGGATCAGAAATAATCTTCTGGCTGCTGGCAGATATACGTGGGCATTTTATGCCACTTTGGTTATTTGAACATACAATAGCATTGAGGAGTCCAAAAGTGCCCTTGATAGTGGGGATGTTGTAGAGGAAGCAGATTCTTAGCAGTGTTTCCCTGTTCCTGCCAACAACATCTCATTCTTACCTGGGATTCAGCTTTAGTCAGCTTCAATCAGGTGCTGGTTTGGGCAGGCACTGAGAGAGCTGGCGGGCGGTGCTGCTCGTGTTTGATGTAAAGGAGAGGTGCAGCTCAGTGCTGTCTGTGTTCTGCTGGCATTTCAGCCCATGTCTCACCAGCTGTCCCAAAGGCTACAGGTAGATATTCACTGATATTAGAAAGGGAGAGGATTGAGCCAAGGGGGCTCTGCAGGTGAGGGCTTTGGAGAGGCAGTTGCCCATGACAACCCTCTAGGTTGGGTCTTGGAGGAAGTACCTGTGCCATTTCAGGACATTTCTATTTAAATCCTGTAGCTTCTTAGAGGTGGAGCAGAAGTATCTTGTGATCAGTGGTATCAAATGCTGCAGAGGGGTCTAGCAGGATGTGTGTGATGCTCTTCCCTTGTCTGTAATCAGGAGGAGATCATCCACCGGAGGAACAAGTGCCTTCTATGTCCCATACTCTGATTTGAAGCCTGACTGGCAGCAATCCAGGATCCTGGCAGCTAACAGTGGGTACTGGAGACCATTTTTTGCCAGCTTTTTCATTAGGTCACTAAGAAAAGGGAAGTTAGATACTGGATGGTGGGTTTGTGAAGTCTCTACATCGAACTGGTCCCGTTAGCACTGATTGGACTATTGCCCTATGTTTTAGGGCTAATGGTAGATTCCCCTCATCATCAGTGTGTTAGTGAGGGCCCCAGACATGCTCTAATTTCTTTCACCACCCTGGAAAAGCAAAGCCAGAGACCCAGACGGTGGCCCTGGGAGCCAACAGTGCTTCCATCAGTACTTCCAGCATAAATGGGTCAAATTTGTGGAAGGAGGAGAGCATTGTTCTGTTTTTGTTTTTCTGCTGCTGCTCTTGCTGTCCTGAGAGCCCCTCCTAGATGTGGGTGCCTTTCTCTGAGCAGTAGGATGATAACTCCTCACAGTGCAAGGTGGTGTGTGCTGGAGGTATTTGGAGTTTCCTAAGGGGTGGCAAAGTTCCGCAGGGCATGCCTTTGCTGTCTCTGGGGCAGAGGAGAGGTGGGCTGTCTTTGCCTCCACAGCAGGGACCCTGGTGATGTGTAAGAGAGGGGGCTTTGGGGCTAGAACATCAGTCAGGAACAGATTCTCCTGTTCTTTTGCCTCTGGGCTGGGGAGCTTTCTGTGAGTAAATGACTCCCAGCCTCAGTCCTGTGCTTCCTGTGCCAGCCTAGGGCTAGTTCCCTGTCCTGCTACACAGAAGACTTGGATTCCATTCGCAGCGCCAATCCCTCACCCCGCTGGACCTGCCTAGTGCTTAGTGATGGTGAAGAGACGAGAGCCCTGCCTTGCTATACAAGAGACTAGGGTTCAGTCCCTAGCTCCAGTCTCTCCCTTTCCAGACCAGCCTGATACATGATGCTCTGCAGTGCCATGCAGGAGACCTGGGTTTGATGTCTAGTGCCTTGTGTCAGTCCCTGGAGCCTCCCGATGCTTAGTGCTCTGCAGTAAGCCACGCGGGAAACTTTGGTTTGGCTCTCTCGCCTGGCAGGGACTACGAGCTGTGTGGGGGCAGCATATTCCTGGTTCCCATTTTGTCTCTGGGAGCTCACAGGGCTCTGGCCTGACCTTCTTCCCACATCAGAGATCCTAGAACACAAGTGGGGCTGGCCGTGTTTAATTTAAACCAGCTACCCCCAGCCTGTCCTTCCTCTCCCCTGGAATACAGGCAAACTCTGGGGAGCTATAGACAGCAGTTGCCTCCTGCTGCCTTCACTGGCTGCTGGATTTTTTTCTCCTCTGCTGGAGACAGTGTGTTGAGGACAATTATCCAAGCTGCATAAAAGCTGTTTTCCTATAATGGGCTGAACTCCGTGTACTGTGACAAACTGCCCAGCTGCTCTGGCTCCCTCCTGGCCCCTTTCTCTTTCATCCCTATTACTCCCTCTCTCCCGCTTTTGCTGTTTCTTTCTCTTTCATTCCTTCCGTTCCTCACTCCCTTTCTCTGCCTGTCTCCCCCATCTCTCCCCATACATATACACACAAGGCAGAGGCAGGGGGAACTGCCAGGTCAAGAACCTAGTTGCCACAACAAAATAATCAAAGGAGTCCAATAAAATGCAGCACACTCTTACCTGTGACTGCAGCCCAGACAACCTGAAGGCAGCATTTTGTGTATGTAAATCTGAGTGCACTTTTGAGCTGTGGCAGGTGTGTGCACTTTTGTAGTATGGATTACACTCGCAGAGGTGTGTGCGTCTGCGTGTGCACATATAAGCTTGTGTGTGTGTGTTGACACATCTATCTACCTGTCTGATCTGTTTTGGGTTTTCTGGAATGCCCAACACCTTAGTATCTATGTGATTCATAGGTCAATGAGGTCTGCATACGATATCCCCTCATGTATCTCCTGAGTTTTCTGCTCTGCTCCATTCCCCTTCTTTTAAGGTATTGTTGTTTATAGTGAGAAATGCTTTGTCATAGAAGAGGGTTTTGTAGGGTGACCTGAAAGGGGTCAGACTCTGGATTGGTTTGACCTCCTCTAGCAGCTCGTTTCACAGCTGAATCCCCTTGATTGAGAGAGATTTGTCTCTGACTCCTGCATGCTTCTTCTGGCCTTGGTGAGGTGCATTGTCCCAAAGGAGAGATGCTATCACTGATGTAGCTGCTTGAGTGCTGGGAAGATCAGGACCAGGTGTTGAACTGGTACGGGAAGTGGACTGGACACCAGTGGAGGGATTGGAGCTCAGGGACAAAGCATTAACAGCATTCCATCCTGTTGAGGGTGTCTGTGTGTGAGCGCATGCTAGTTATTTTCAGAGAGTGGAAATTCATTTTGCCAAAATGCTGCCTGCACTGATCTGTCCTGGGGTGTTAAATGGTTGATTTCCTCTACTGCAGCCTCCCCCAAGGATGTTTAACTTCTTGAGCCCCCTCCAGGCATACTTTTGTCAGAGTCCCCTCACCTGCTGGCAAGGAGCTGGAGGATGTACCCTGCTTTGTCTAAAGGGACTCTAGTGCTCTTTCAGGATACTGAGAAGTTAGGCTCCAAATTTGTATACCCTGAGTGAGACACTGGACCCAGTTTTCAAGCTTGACTTGTTTGGAGTTGGCATTGAGGGGCTCTTAGGATCACAGGGAGGTCTCCCTGTTCCACTATTCTGTTCTACACAGGTTCTTATACCGCAATAATTACCATAGCTTCGGAGCGCTTTCCAGTAGCACATTAAGCAACACGACTAACCTCTGTCATTCATAGATGCATAGATTCTAGGACTGGAAGGGACCTCGAGAGGTCATCGAGTCCAGTCCCCTGCCCGCATGGCAGGACCAAATACTGTCTAGACCATCCCTGATAGACATTTATCTAACCTATTCTTAAATATCTCCAGAGACGGAGATTCCACAACCTCCCTAGGCAATTTGTTCCAGTGTTTAACCACCCTGACAGTTAGGAACTTTTTCCTAATGTCCAACCTAGACCTCCCTTGCTGCAGTTTAAACCCATTGTTTCTGGTTCTATCCTTAGAGGCTAAGGTGAACAAGTTCTCTCCCTCCTCCTTATGACACCCTTTTAGATACCTGAAAACTGCTATCATGTCCCCTCTCAGTCTTCTCTTTTCCAAACTAAACAAACCCAATTCTTTCAGCCTTCCTTCATAGGTCATGTTCTCAAGACCTTTAATCATTCTTGTTGCTCTTCTTTGGACCCTTTCCAATTTCTCCACATCTTTTTTAAAATGCGGCGCCCAGAACTGGACACAATACTCCAGCTGAGGCCTAACCAGAGCAGAGTAGAGCGGAAGAATGACTTCTTGTGTCTTGGGCCTGGTCTACACTACGACTTTAATTCGGATTTATCAGCTTTAATTCGAATTAACCCTGTAACCGTCCACACAACGACGCCATTTAATTCGATGTAAAGGGCCCTTTAAATCGATTTCTGTACTCCACCCCAACGAGCGGAGTAGCGCCAAAATCGATTTTAGCAATTCGAATTAGGGTTAGTGTGGCCGCAATTCGATGGTATTGGCCTCCAGGAGCTATCCCACAGTGCATCATTGTGACCGCTCTGGACAGCAATCCGAACTCGGATGCACTGGCCAGGTAGACAGGAAAAGCCCCGCGAACATTTGAACTTCATTTCCTGTTTGCCCAGCGTGGAGAGCACAGGTGACCACAGATACCTCATCAGCACAGGTAACCATGCAGGCTGATAATCGAAAAAGAGCACCAGCATGGACCGTGAGGGAGGTACTGGATCTGATCGCTGTATGGGGAGAGGATTCAGTGCTTGCAGAACTTCGTTCTAAAAGACGAAATGCAAAAACTTTTGAAAAAATTTCCAAGGGCATGATGGAGAGAGGCCACAATAGGGACTCTGAGCAGTGCCGCGTGAAGGTCAAGGAGCTCAGACAAGCCTATCAAAAAACAAAGGAGGCAAACGGTCGCTCCGGGTCAGAGCCGCGGACATGCCACTACTACGCCGAGCTGCATGCAATTCTAGGGGGGGCTGCCACCACTACCCCACCTTTGTTCGTGGATTCTGGGTCGGGGATAGTCTCGACGCCTGAGGATTCTGCCGATGGGGTAGAGGAGGAGGAGGAGGAGGAGAATGAGCTTGCAGAGAGCACACAGCACTCCATTCTCCCCAACAGCCAGGATCTTTTTATCACCCTGACTGAAGTACCCTCCCAAGCCAGTACCCAAGACTCTGACCCCATGGAAGGGACCTCAGGTGAGTTTACCTTTTAAAATATAAAACTTGTTTTAAAAGCAAACGGTTTTTAATGATTACTTTGCCTGACTTTGCATTCGCGGTCAGTTCAGCTACTGGAAAAGTCTGTAGCTACTGGAAAAGTCTGTTAACGTGTCTGGGGATGGAGCGGAAATCCTCCAGGGACATCTCCATGAAGCTCTCCTGGAGGTACTCCGAAAGCCTTGCCAGAAGGTTTCTGGGCAGTGCATCCTTATTCCCTCCTCCATGGTAGGACACTTGACCACGCCATGCTTGCAGCAAGTAATCTGGTATCATTGCCTGACAAAGCCTGGCAGCGTATGGTCCCGGTGTTTGCTGGCATTCAAGCAACATCCGTTCTTTATCTTGTTGTGTAATCCTCAGGAGAGTGATATCACTCCTGGTAACCTGGTTGAAATACGGGAACTTAATTAAGGGGACAGAGGTGGCCGTTCCTACTGGGCTGTTTGCCTGTGGCGGAAAATAAATCCTTCCCTGCAGTTAGCCAAGCGCAGATGGGAAATTGGCCCTGAAGTTTTCCGCGTTTGGCTAGCAGGGATCTTCCCTGTTACCAGCCACGCGGTGGGGGGAGGGTACCGTGATCATCCCAGAGAATTCATGGCGAGGGGGGGGGTCGGCGGCGGGGGGGGGTAGTTTGGTGCCTGCAGGGATCTTCCCTGATACCAGCCATGAGGTGGGGGGAGGGGTACCGTGATCATCCCAGAGAATTCATGGCGAGGGGGGGGGTCAGCGGCGGGGGGGGGGGTAGTTTGGTGCCTGCAGGGATCTTCCCTGATACCAGCCATGCGGTGGGGGGAGGGGCACCGTGATCATCCCAGAGAATTCATGGCGGGGGGGGGGGGGTTAGTTTGTTTTCTGGTGCTGCTGAATGTTAACAGAAAAACCGCAGCACTCTACTTGCCTGAAGGGGCCCAGACAAGCCCCCCCACACTGCCCCCCCCCCCAACTGGCTGAGATTGGCCAGGCTTCTGCAGCACTCTACAGGCTATGCTTGGTATGTGGGAAAGGAGGGTGCAGAAGCTGTAAAACAATGGCTTACCATGGCCGCATGCAAGCCGAATTCTGTTGCCCAGACCTGTGATCTCTAGCAGCAAAGCCACAAGCACTCAGCATTAAGAGGCAAAATGCGACCTTGCACAGAAATCACATGTGCTATGTAATGTGAACAGTGTTGGTCACCGTGAAAGAGTATAAGCATTGTTCTGCAAAATGTAGCTTTTAAAACAATTCTCTCTTTTTTCCCCTCCCTACAGCAGCTGCAAATTCCTCAAGCCTCCCTCCTCCATCCCGAAGGTTATCACAGATAAGGCGTCGTAAGAAGAAGACGCGGGAGGACATGTTTTCTGAAATTATGCAATCCAGCAGGAGTGACAGAGCTCATCTGAATGAGTGGAAGGAAACAGTTTCAAAGTATAGGAAAGAAGTCAGTGAACGTGAGGAGAGGAGGGACCAACGTGAGGAGAGGAGGGACCAACGTGAGGAGAGGAGAGACGATCGAGATGAGAGATGGCGGCAGGAAGACCAGAGGATGAAGGATGCAACGCTGGGGCTGCTCCGGCGTCTGGTGGAGGTTCAGGAACGGCTGCTGGAAAACAGACTGCCGCTTCAGCCCCTGTTCCACCCTCCCCCCTCCCCATGTTCCGTATCCTCCTCACCCAGACATGTAAGAACGCGGGGGGGGAGGCTCCGTACACCTTCCCATTCCACCCCAGTAGACAGCCCAAGCAAAAGGCTGTCATTTTTTTAACCTTTTCTTTGTGGCTTTCTCCTTCCCAGCAATCCTCCTCCCAAATACCACCCGGGTTCCCTCCCTCTTTTTCTAATCTATTAATAAAGAATAAATGATTTTTAAATGATAGTGACTTTATTTGGTTTGAAAGAAAGCTGGGGGAAGGGGCAGGGTGGGTTCCTTACAGAAAATCAGTCAGTAAAGGGGGAGGGTTTTCATGAAGGAGAAACAAACAGATATTTCACACGGTAGCCTGGCCAGCCATGAAACTGGTTTTCAAAGCTTCTCTGATGCACAGCGCTTCATGGTGTGATCTTCTAATCGCCCTGGTGTCTGGCTGCGCGTAATCAGCAGCCAGGCGATTTGCCTCAGCCTCCCACCCCGCCATAAAGGTCTCCCCCTTACTTTCACAGAGATTGTGGAGCACACAGCAAGCAGAAATAACAATGGGGAGATTTCTTTGGCTGAGGTCAGAGCGAGTCAATAATGAACGCCAGCGACCTTTTAAACGGCCAAATGCACATTCTACCACCATTCTGCACTTGCTTAGCCTGTAGTTAAACAGCTCCTGACTCCTGTCCAGGCTGCCTGTGTATGGCTTCATAAGCCATGGCATTAAGGGGTAGGCTGGGTCCCCAAGAATAACTATGGGCATTTCAACATCCCCAACGGTTATTTTCTGGTCCGGAAAGTAAGTCCCTTGCTGCAGCCCTTTAAACAGAGTAGTGTTCCTGAAGACGCGAGCGTCATGAACCCTTCCCGCCCAGCCCGCGTTGATGTTGGTGAAACGTCCCTTGTGATCCACAAGTGCTTGCAGCACCATTGAAAAGTACCCCTTGCGGTTTATGTACTCGGTGGCTTGGTGCTCCGGTGCCAAGATAGGGATATGGGTTCCGTCTATTGCCCCACCACAGTTAGGGAATCCCATTGCAGCAAAACCATCCACTATAGCCTGCACATTTCCCAGAGTCACTAACTTTCGTAGCAGCACCTGAGTGATTGCTTTGGCTACTTGCATCACAGCAGCCCCCACAGTAGATTTGCCCACTCCAAATTGATTCCCGACTGACCGGTAGCTGTCTGGCGTTGCAAGCTTCCACAGGGCTATCGCCACGCGCTTCTCAACTGTGAGGGCTGCTCTCATCTTGGTATTCTGGCGTTTCAGGGCAGGAGACAGCAAGTCACAAAGTTCCATGAAAGTGCCCTTACGCATGCGAAAGTTCCGCAGCCACTGGGAATCGTCCCAGACCTGCAACACTATGCGGTCCCACCAGTCTGTGCTTGTTTCCCTTGCCCAGAATCGGCGTTCCATGGATAGAATCTGCCCCATTAACAACATGATCTCCAAAGCACCGGGGCCTGTGGTTTCACTGAATTCTGTGTCCGTGTCCATGTCCTCATCATGCTTGTCGCTGCGCTGCCGCCGCCGCTGCCTCCTCGCCTCGTTTTTCTGGTCCTGGCTGAGCATAAACTCCACGAGAACGCGCGAGGTGTTTGCAATATTCATGAGTGCTGTCTTGACCTCAGCGGGCTCCATGCTTGCCGTGGTATGGAGTCTGCAGTGTTCACCCACCCAGGAAAAAAGGCGCGAAAATGGTTGTCTGCCGTCCGTTGCTTTCATGCAGGGAGGGAGGGAGGGAGGGAGGAAGTGAGGCTGTACCCAGAACCACCTGCGACGATGTTTTTTGTCCCATCAGGCACTGGGATCTTAACCCACAATCCCAATGGGCGCGGGAGACTGCGGGAACTATGGGATAGCTATGGAATTGCTACCCACAGTGCAACGGTGCAGAAATCGACGCTAGCCCCGGTACTTGGACGCACACCACCGAATTACTGTGCTAGTGTGGCCGCACTCATTTCGACTTTATACAACCTGTTTCTCAAATCCGAATTATCTAAATTCGGATTAATCCCGTAGTGTAGACATACCCTTGCTCACAACACACCTGTTAATACATCCCAGAATCATGTTTGCTTTTTTTGCAACAGCATCTGTTGACTCATATTTAGCATGTGGTCCACTATAACCCCCTAGATCCCTTTCTGCCGTACTCCTTCCTACACAGTCTTTTCCCATTCTGTGTGTGTGAAATTGATTTTTCCTTCCTAAGTGGAGCACTTTGCATTTGTCTTTGTTAAACTTCATCCTGTTTAACTCAGACCATTTCTCCAATTTGTCCAGATCATTTTGAATTATGACCCTGTCCTCCAAAGTAGTTGCAATCCCTCCCAGTTTGGTATCATCCGCAAACTTAATAAGCGTACTTTCTATGCCAATATCTAAGTCGTTGATGAAGATATTGAACAGAGCCGGTCCCAAAACAGACCCCTGCGGTACCCCACTCGTTACGCCTTTCCAGCAGGATTGGGAACCATTAATAACAACTCTCTGAGTACGGTTATCCAGCCAGTTATGCACCCACCTTATAGTAGCCCCATCTAAATTGTATTTGCCTAGTTTATCGATAAGAATATCATGCGAGACCGTATCAAATGCCTTACTAAAGTCTAGGTATACCACATCCACCGCTTCACCCTTATCCACAAGGCTCGTTATCCTATCAAAGAAAGCTATCAGATTGGTTTGACATGATTTGTTCTTCACAAATCCATGCTGGCTGTTCCCTATCACCTTACCACCTTCCAAGTGTTTGCAGATGATTTCCTTAATTACTTGCTCCATTATCTTCCCTGGCACAGAAGTTAAACTAACTGGTCTGTAGTTTCCTGGGTTGTTTTTATTTCCCTTTTTATAGATGGGCACTATATTTGCCCTTTTCCAGTCTTCTGGAATCTCTCCCGTCTCCCATGACTTTCCAAAGATAATAGCTAGAGGCTCAGATACCTCCTCTATTAGCTCCTTGAGTATTCTAGGATGCATTTCATCAGGCCCGGGTGACTTGCAGGCATCTAACTTTTCTAAGTGATTTTTAACTTGTTCTTTTTTTATTTTATCCGCTAAACCTACCCCCTTCCCATTAGTATTCACTATGTTAGGCATTCCTTCAGACTTCTCGGTGAAGACCGAAACAAAGAAGTCATTAAGCATCTCTGCCATTTCCAAGTTTCCTGTTACTGTTTCTCCCTCTTCACTAAGCAGTGGGCCTACCCTGTCTTTGGTCTTCCTCTTGCTTCTAATGTATTGATAAAAAGTCTTCTTGTTTCCTTTTATTCCCGTAGCTAGTTTGAGCTCATTTTGTGCCTTTGCCTTTCTAATCTTGACCCTGCATTCCTGTGTTGTTTGCCTATATTCATCCTTTGTAATCTGTCCCAGTTTCCATTTTTTATATGACTCCTTTTTATTTTTTAGATCGTGCAAGATCTCGTGGTTAAGCCAAGGTGGTCTTTTGCCACATTTTCTATCTTTCCTAACCAGCGGAATAGCTTGCTTTTGGGCCCTTAATAGTGTCCCTTTGAAAAACTGCCAACTCTCCTCAGTTGTTTTTCCCCTCAGTCTTGATTCCCATGGGACCTTACCTATCAGCTCTCTGAGCTTCCCAGAATCTGCCTTCCTGAAATCCATTGTCTCTATTTTGCTGTTCTCCCTTCTACTCTTCCTTAGAATTGCAAACTCTATGATTTCATGATCACTTTCACCCAGGCTGCCTTCTACTTTCACATTCTCAACGAGTTCCTCCCTATTTGTTAAAATCAAGTCTAGAACAGCTTCCCCCCTAGTAGCTTTTTCAACCTTCTGAAATAAAAAGTTGTCTCCAATGCAGTCCAAGAATTTGTTGGATAGTCTGTGCCCCGCTGTGTTATTTTCCTAACATATATCCGGATAGTTGAAGTCCCCCATCACCACCAAATCTTGGGCTTTGGATGATTTTGTTAGTTGCTTGAAAAAAGCCTCATCCACCTCTTCCACCTGGTTAGGTGGCCTGTAGTAGACTCCTAGCATGACATCTCCCTTGTTTTTTGCCCCTTTTAGCCTAACTCAGAGACTCTCAACACTTCCGTCTCCTATGTCCATCTCTACCTCAGTCCAAGTGTGTACATTTTTAATATATAAGGCAATACCTCCTCCCTTTTCCCCCTGTCTATCCTTCCTGAGCAAGCTGTACCCATCCACACCAACATTCCAATCATGTGTATTATCCCACCAAGTTTCAGTGATGCCAACAATGTCATAGTTGTATTTATTTATTAGCACTTCCAGTTCTTCCTGCTTATTCCCCATACTTCTCGCATTTGTATATAGGCATCTAAGATACTGGTTTGATCTTTCCTCCCAGTTTTGTCCTGACTCTCCTTTCTCTCTGCCAATATAGCCCACACTGCCTCTCGTTTCCGACCCATCTCCCCGGTCTCCATGTTCCCCACTTACCTGTGGGCTTTGCTCACCTGTCCCCGTCGAACCTAGTTTAAAGCCCTCCTCACTAGGTTAGCCAGTCTGTGTCCGAATAGGGTCTTTCCTTTCCTCGAAAGGTGAACGCCATCTCTGCCTAGCAGTCCTTCCTCGAATAGCATCCCGTGGTCTAGGAAGCCAAAGCCCTCCTGGCGACACCATCTTCGCAGCCAGGCATTCATCTCCATGATGCATCTGTCTCTGCCCGGGCCCCTACCTTTGACAGGAAGAATTGAAGAGAATACCACCTGCGCTCCAAACTCCTTCACCCGTACTCCCAGAGCCCTGTAGTCACTCTTGATCCGCTCAGTGTCACACCGCGCAGTCTCATTTGTGCCCACATGGATGAGTAGCATGGGGTAGTAGTCAGAGGGCTGGATAATCCTCGACAATGCCTCCGTAACGTCTCGGATACGGGCCCCCGGCAGGCAGCATACCTCCCGAGATGAAATGTCAGGGCGACAGATGGGCGCCTCCGTCCCCCTCAGCAGAGAGTCTCCGACCACCACTACCCTACGTTTCCTATTCGCAGTGGTGGCAGCAGACTTTCCAGCCTTAGGGGTACGAGGCTTCTCCTCCTTTACTGTAGGGAGTGATTCCTTCTTTCCTGTATCAAGAAGAGCATAACGGTTACCTATAACCACGGCAGGAGGGTTCGGAGCAAGGGTGGAGCACTGCCTGCTGCCAGAAGTAACCAGCTGCTAGTGTCCACCCTGAGCCATCTCCTCCTCCACCAGTGGTGTATCAGCAGTCCTGTGTACTGGGACAGCTACCTCAGCTGTCTCCACATGGACACTGTCGAGGAATTGCTCGTGGATTCGGATGCTCCTCAACCTAGCCACCTCCTCCTGTAGCTCTCCCACCTGCTGCCTGAGAGATTCCACCAGCAGGCACCTCTCACATTGGATGGTCCCCGCAGCCTGGATATCAGTAAGTGGAAATTGCAAGTTACAGTCTTTGCAAAACCACACCAGGATCTGGGTAGAGGCATCCATGCTCAGGCGCTCTGTCTGGCTACAGGCACAGGTGGAGGAGACAGCAGCAGTGCTGGCACAGGTGTTGCGGGTCTTCCTAACCATCGTAAGCCTCCTTCTGTCAAACTCCCGTCTGCAGCCCCCTGTCAGCTGAAAGGGTTGTTTAAGCAAAAAGTTATGAATGTAGTTGCTTTATAGGTATTAAGGGGAATCAAGAGAAAACAGATGGAACTGGCAAGGGACCCTCGCCCCCTTCCTGCTCCCCTTCCAAACTCCCTTGCGAAACTCCCTGTTAGCAGCCCCTGGTCGCTTGTGCGCTGCTTTATAAAGCCCTGGCCTGTATGAATGCCCCGCCCACTGATGAAGGCTCAGCCACGTACCAGAGGCTTCTAGCTTTCAAACCTTCCTTTGAAGCTCACAGCTTCCAACTGCCAGCCACAGCACACGGTCCTTCAAACAACCAAAACAAACAAACAGACTGACAAACACAAGCTCAGCACACAGCAAGTAACCCTCAAACACAAACAAACACACACTACAGACAGTCACTTACCCCAAAAGGGTGCTGTATTGCTCCTCCTTCACCTGGAGAACTCCCTTGCGAAACTCCCTGTTAGCAGCCCCTGTTCGCAAAGCTCTGCCACTGCACAGGTTGTAGCTATTCTGTTGGTAAATAGGATCCTGTTGCCGAGGAGCTGCCCATCAGCACCATTTACCCCTGCTAAATTGACAGAAAATACTTTTTGTTTTTGTTTTGCTGTGTCTTTAAATAGAATGTCTTCCCCCGAGGAAGTTTCTGTGCTGATACCCTCAGGATGGCATCTGTCTTCCTTCTCCTCCCTCCCCCACTTTACTCCACTGCATGTGTGTTTTAAACGGGAGCAATGGTCCTGACTTTTGCTTTATGCTGTGGCACGCCTCCTGCGGCTCTGTGTCAGTTCGTGTTCATCAACAAAACACATTCCCGGAGTTTAGCTGACAATAGGTGATGCAGGTGCACCTCCAAGGAAGAAAAGAAAAGAAAAAAAAAAAAAAAAAAAAGCAGCTGCATTTGAAACCTAAGGGAGTAAAAGTGTGTGTGCGTGCGTGGGGGGGAGGGGGAAGAAAGGTGGAGGGAGGAATAAGGAGTAAAGAGTTGGAGAAAGGGGCTTGGCTGATGTTTTGATCTCTCTGCAGGTGCATCTGCGCTCTGCGGAACGCCTCCGGGACCTGTGCTGTGCCAACAGAGGCACCTTCATCAAAGTGGGACAGCATCTGGGGGCACTCGACTACCTTCTGCCTGAGGAGTACACTCGCACCCTGAAGGTACTACACAGCCAGGCCCCTCAGAGCAGCATGCAGGAGATTGAACAAGTGATCCGTGAGGACCTGGGCAAAGAGGTAGGAGACACTGCAGCCCTCACTGGCCTGCCAGGCAAACCAGCTGCAGCATGGCAGCTCTGGGCAGCTAGCCAGAGGGAAACAGGAGCAATGAGCTGCTTGGTGATTTTCCTTCATAGATGGAAACATGACAAGGGAGTTCAGGACACTGGCCTTGTGCTTTGGAAGACTTAGATTACAAGAGAGACAGCTGTGGGAGTCATCTTATCCTAGCTCTGGGGCAAGTGTGGTATTTCCCACACATTGCTGGGCATGGCTGGCAAAGTCTTGTGAGAATTACAGGGGAGGGGGAGAGGGTTGCCGGGCAGGAATGAGGGACATCAGCAGAACTGTATGCGCAAGGGCCTGGGAGGGGAATAGCAGGGGTGCTAGAGGTCAGGATTGAGGGCCATGAGCAGAGCTATGGGGTTCCCCAGGATTGGAATGCGGGGGTGTTGCAGTTGAGGAGCGAGGTGCATTGGCAGATCTGTGTGTGGGCAGATAGCACTGCCTCTGGCTGTTCTCTACTATGTGTAGCTGGCACTGACAGCCCTTTACTTTCACAAGCCCCTAATTAACCCCAGATGAAAAAAATAAATAAGTCCCTTTAATAACAGCATAAATCGCTTTTGCTGCTGACACTAAGGCAACAGAGTAGCAAAGGAGGCTGCGCCATTAACCCTTGGGGTCTGGGAGTGAAGTAAGTGTGATATCCTGCGGCTTTTCAACTCATCCCTCATGGTGACAGCTCTACCCCCAGGCTGAGGAGCGCCTCGGATGTAGGGAGTAGGCCGTAGGGAGTGTGGGTATGAAGCGGAGCAGTGGGGGCGGGAGTGGTATGTGTGGAGGAGGGGCAGCTTTATGCCTGGTAATGGTAGGTAGGGAATGTTGGTGGGGGTAAATGGGTCAGGGTTGCTGGGGGAGGGTTGGGTAGTGTGGGAGCAAGGGGTGCATGTCAGGTACTTTATGTTATGGCTACGTGTCTGGGAATGTATTGGGGAGAGTGTGCCTGGCGGTGTGGGTAGTATGGCTAGGTATGTGTACCTGGGAGTCTGTAGGGGGGGTGTTCTGGGTGGATATGTAGGGGTTGGGATGGGTCTGGCTCTGTGTAAGTTGTAGGGGTGGCTATTCATCAATGACATGAGGGATTGGATAAGGGGGTTGGATATTCATGAATGACAGTGAGCATTTCCTCATAGTTCAATTGCAGAGTTAATGTCACCTTATGACCAGCCTTCATATTGCCTGTGTGTGAGACCAACACCCCCCCGCCCCCAGCTTCATCGCATGGTTAGTACCAGCTGGATTCATAGCACAGCAAATAGATGGAGGGAGAGAAACAGGCCAGTGTAACCACTCCCTGCAGTACCCATCCTCCAGCTTCTCCCCAGAGTAGAGGTTCAGCCAGCCTTCCCCTGTGGTGGGTGGAGAGGGAAGCTGGGCTGGGATTAGACAGTATTAAAACACAAAAGCAGCCGCCTCTGGCTCGGCACGCGCTGCTTCTCTCTGTAGCTGAATGGGGCGCTCGGTGACGGGGCCTTTTCTTCTCTCTTAAATGCATTTTCAGCTGCCACTGATCCGCCCTGGTTTCTTTCAGCATTTCAGGAGTTAGATGAGCTTTCCATGCCTCATTGATTCCCAGCGAGGCAGCTAGAATCCCCCTCTCAGCAGCAGCCTTTCCTCTTAGCATTCACTTCACTCACATGGGCAGTGTCGGGGTGATCTTTAATTTTAAAGAGACAGAGGAAGCAAATAGGAATGCTAAAGAGAGAGAGAAAAGGGTATTAAAAGAGACAGAGAAGAAAGAATCAGATAGAGATAAGGGAAGAAAAATGGGGAAAAAGAAAGGCGCTGGTAAGGGTGGATCATAATGAGGTCAGAGGTAGTTGCTTGAGTCCATTAGTTATAGGCAACTGAGTCAAGGTAGTTAAAAACAAAAAGGGTTTTGAGAAGCCTAATCTGCTGAAGGCCTCCTTGCTGGAACCTGTGGAAGGCCGTGGGCTTACACCACGGATGAAGTTAGTCCATGCGTAGAAATATGTTCACCACATTTTAAAAACAAAACATTGAATTGAAAATTGGGATTTTGGTAAGAGGGTGGGAGTCGGAGATGGAATATTGAAATATTACCTTGGTGGGCAGGAACCCAGAGACAACAGCATGATGCCTGGAAACCTGCAGCTAAAATGGACTCGAAGCAGATAATGAACCTGAACTCCGGAGAGATTCAAAGAAATGATCCAAACGGACCTAGGGCCCAATCTTGCTGCTGTAGAATTCATTTGCAGAACTGTCATGGGTGGGAGCAGGGGCAGAAAGTAACGAAATGAGGTTCAACCTGGATCAATACAGATTTGGGAGGGAAAACCCACCAAAAAAAGTGATATTGCAGGGAGAAATCTGACAAACAACAAAGGCTAAAGAGATTAAGGGTGAGAGTGGCCAGCAAATTAGACAGGAGTTTGCAATGGGATGTGGTAGGGAGGGGAAAAAAAACAGTAATACTGAGTTGAATATGCAGCCGCATCATGTCATGGTGCAGGGAGGGAGTAGTCCTTCTCTAGGTGGCCTTAATGTGACCCCACCTAGAATAGCTTCTTAAAGCCCCATGCATCCGAGAAACAGAAATAAACAGGGTTCTCAAAGAGCAGCACAAATGATCAGGAGGCTGATGGGCCTGATTTATGAGCAACAATTAAAAGAGCTCAATACGCATACAGTGGACAGCACTTCCTGTAGTAGGAGATTGTGGGGATGTAAGAACTCCTATCATGGGCCAATAAGTTGTGTTGGAACCCAGGACCTTCAGCACTGCAGCGTGGAGCGCTCCCTCTTGAGCTACAGGACTAAATCCGTTAGCTTGGAGCAGTAGAAGATGACTGTTTTCTGCTGATCAGACCTAGAAGGAGAATCATAATACATGCCAATCAGTGGATCACACTGTCTTCTCCTATTCTAAATATATGGGAATACTGCAACAGCTCAGATCTGTGTGTATTTGGACAGTGCCTAGTGCTAGATATGAGCTATTGGAATAAAAATAATAAATAATCGCCAATGTCCCATTGTGAGCACTGTCAGCAAATGCTGTGTTTTTAATGTCCGTCATAGTAGGTTGCTTAAATGACCATGTCAAAAGTGACAACTGTCAAAGAATATGTAAAGAGGGGTGGAGGAGAGGAAAACCTTGGGAATGAGGCTTTCCAGGAGAGTATGAATAGGAGCAATGGGATGACACTGAGCAAAGGAAATTTCACTAAATTTCAGGAAACACTCAAGGGTGGGAGCCAATGTTCCCTCTAATTTTTTCCACCCATGTGCGGAATTAATTTTGTTATGTGAACCAAAGTAATGTGCAGATGTGCGCCACCAGTGGAAGCAAAAAACCTAGATATAATATATATTTTTAAAAAGTTATCAATAGGGATAATTACTCCAGCCAGGACAAGTTAGGCATTTTAGAACTCACTACTCAAAGAATTAAATTTAAGTGTAAGAGAGAAATAAAAATTATGAAATGCATAGACCAGTCAAAAAACTCAAATAACAACACTTTGAAAGAATAAAATGACAGAGAATATATGTGCTTTGCAGGAAGTACCAAGAACAACAACAACAGTGTTGGGAGGTGTGTGACACAGAGAGAGAGAGAGAGAGAGAGAGAGAGTGTGTGTGTGTGTGGGCTGCTGGGGAAGTTTCTGAGAGACGTCCGTCCGCTGTATATTTAAGGCACTCCCTGAAAGCTCTCCTCCTCCTGATCCATGTCCCCCCTCCTCTGCTCTGCGGAGATGGGACACGTGGGCAGGGAGGAGGGGGAGAGACGGTGTGTGTGTGTGTGTGTGTGGGGGGGGGCTGCTGGGGAAGTCTCTGAGAGACTGTGCGCCGTCTCTTTAAGGCACTCACTCACCCGAAGGCTTGTTCAAACCTCAGAGCTGCTGTGAGTCCTAAACCTTTTCCCCTCCTCTCTACCTTGCTCTGTGGAGATAGGGTACAGAAGCTGGGGGAGGGGAACACCATGACATCAGCACCCTCCTTCCTCCTCCCCTCTCCCGCACAGCTAGCAGGAGGGTCCCGGGAGCAGCTGCAGAAGCAAGGTGGCTGCAAAGCAGCCTGTGGGAGGGGCACCTGAACACACACTGCAGGCTGGATGTGTGTGGCTCTGCTAATCGACTGCACAGCACTTGAATCTCTCCTGGGCAGCCACCCAACCACGCAGCTTACAGGGAACACAAGTGGGAGCTGTTAGCGCCAGAGGGAAGGAAAGTTTATTAAACTCTGATTTGTATCTGTTCTTTTAACCTAACTTGACAAGGCATGTGTCCCATCCCCAAAGTTTTCCTCTCCTCCACCCCTCTTTACATATATTTTTGGAATGTAGCCAAACTACTTTCAGTGGAACTTGAGATCAGACAAAAGGTTGAAGGATTTATGAGGAGCTCTAGAAAGTAAATATTTTCTGGTCGTACCAAATCAGTAAACTTTAAAACTAGCTCTTTTAAAATCAAATCAAATAATGGACTTTAGAAACAGGGGGAGGAACTGGCTGGCATTTCCAGAGCATCCTTCACCACAGTACCCAGGTCTCCCTCCTGGATGGGGACCAATTCAGCAACCTGTGCAACAACTCCTTTCCTCCATGGGTTCTTGATATCTGTCTCCTCTGTTTGGCTCCAATGCTGGCCATCCCACCCCCAAATATGACTCTCTGTTGCCTGATCTGTTGATTATATAGTAATTCCAAGTTCGCATTCTGTGGTTTGACAAGATTCTCATGATCAGACCCAGAAATATAGTTATTACAAGAACCCCGGTGTGCACCAACGAGACAAGTTAGTAATATTTTTATTAGCACTGTTAGCAAAATCACAAACACTCCAACCCAGCAAAATAGATAATACAAGATGGCCAAAACACCCTGCATCTGAGCATCAGTATATTCACACCTTCCCTTTTAGAAAAGCCTGAAGTGTTAGTCATCCTCCTCAGCAGCCGCAGCAGCGGTGTTATCATCTTGGCATCTCCCGAGGCATGCAGGTTGCAATAGAACTTTTATAATGTGTTATGCTGATGCCCGCTGTGCCTCGTGCATATTCGGTATGGTAGCGGTTTCCCCCCCTTTTCCTTATCTGTATTTCCTCACCCTTCTAATGTTGGGGTGCCCTTCCTCCATAGCTTACTGGGCCTTTTACCTCAAGCTCATTAACAAACACGTCAATTAGTTACCATGGCATTCTTGTGGTTGGACATCTGCTGATATTCCTAACTTAAAATAGCTAGAGCTGGTATAAATTAGCATTTTGAGTTACCTGTCAACAGTTTAGTCATACTTGTTTATTACAGCGTTTTATCCTGTATGATAGAGGGTTACTCCTGGTTAGCTGCTTATGCTAAGGCTTTTGGGGCCTTATGCCTGGATTAGTTTAGCTAATCTATTGTTTTACAGGCCTTGAGGCTTGTAGGCTTGTTGCATTACTGCCTCAACTTATACCTGTGCCTTTCCTAGCAAATATCAATACCTGTGGGCTACACCTCAGGGACAGTCCTCTGGTTTCCAGTGCACTGCGAAGTGGCTTAGACTCCCTGACATCTCTCCTTTCCAGCCACACTGCATGTTCTGACTCATTGTCCTACCTCTGTCTGGTCCCAATGCACCTCCCAGTGCAACTGCCTATCTGGCTCTCCTGCACACCCCAACAAGGCTGAGCTTGCCCTCTCCCATCCAGCCCCACAACGGTCCCCGTCCTGCCCAGATTGAAATACTCACACAGCTCAGTTCTGGTCAACTCTCCAGCCCATCCTCACCCACAGACCCTTTTTAATCAGTCTGAGTCTCACCTTCCAGCCTTTCCCGCAGACCCCGTAGTCCCCTCCTTTGACAGACATAAATCTAGGTGTCTGTCCAGCTCACTTTTATCCACAGCATCTGACTCCTCCCCTGATCACTTCACTTATCCCAGATGTTTTTTTCCCTTTGTGGAGAGTCATTGTGCCCAAATGCCCTCTCTACTCCCAGCTTCCTCACGTAGATCATGTCCCCCGGTTTTCAAACCGGGTCTTTCTGGACTTTCCTGATCCCTGCAGAAGTTTCTGTCAGTTCCTCTCAATCTCCTTTGGTAGGTTCGAGTGAGCCCAGACCTCTGATTCCCTGTTCCTGGAGCCTGCCGGGGGGAGCTCTAATAAAGCTGGGTTCTGAGCCAGGATGGAGTTTAACTTATCCTCCAAACAGAACCACCAAACAGGCATATTAGAAATCAAAGCTGGAGACTTTCCAAACCCTGCCACCTACCCAAGTGCAGACAAAGGAGGCTGCCTCTCCCGGGTACCGGGCCTGCTCCTGCCCAGCTGTTCTAAGAGTTCTGCTCCCAATGACCAGTAGATGGCAGACCAGCCCTGGCCTACTGGAGAGCGCCTTGTTATAGAAGAGGCAGCTGAAGGCCTTGCAGGGACTTGGGCGGAACTCCTTGTCTGGCACTGGGGTGTGCGAAGAAGGATTCTGGCACTTCCTCCTTCCCTGCAGTCTCATCATAGATTTTTCTAGCCCCAGCCCCACATTAATAATAGGTAAAGCGCCTAATGAATTTTACACTCTTATTGCTGGCAGGGTTGAATGTGATCGCCAGGGATGGGATGATTTCTGATCAGTGCTCTTCACTTAGGGTGACCAAAGAGCAAGTGTGAAAAATCAGGACACTTTTTTTTGGGGAGGGGCGGGCGGCAGGGAGAGTGATATTGTTGCATATCTAAGACAAATCCCCTAATATTGGGATGGTCCTGACAATATTGAGACGTCTGGTGACTCTATCTTCACTGAACGTGGGACCCCAGTGAAAATGACAGCCTTCAGCCCCCGCACCGCTCTATGCACACAGGCACATCTGGGTTGATTTGCACAACTATGGTGTGTGTGTGTGTGTGTCCATCCCCTCTTCCCCGAGAACACCCCTGCCTCTGATGTTTAAACCTGGGGACTATTACCTCAGGTGCTGTGTCCGATCTCAGCTAATGGGGAAGCGTGTGAGGAGTAAGGCTTGTCTCTCGTGAAGCCAGACCCAAACCATAGCCGGCTTGATAGCTTAAGGGCCCAGCTTTGAAAGGGGCCTCCACCCAGTTCCACCTTGTGGGAGTAGGTGGGGGAACACAGCTGTCTCACTGCCTGGTGCGTGAATGCTGTCAGGGAGCCCATCATTTTTGCCTACAATTACTTGCAGATTCTCCCTGCTGCCTAAGGACTGCTTTGCTGTGAAATGAGCCAGCTCACGTGCTGAGCAGAGCAGGTCATGGGGAAGGGTGCCAGGCCCCCCTCTTTGCCAATGGAGAGGGTATGACAGAAGCACATCTTGTGCTGTAGCTCAGGTGGGCTGGCTTTGTAGAGACAGCTGTAGTTCAGGGGTCCCCATGCCCTGGGCAAGGGCCCTGCTCTTGTCATATTCCTAACTTATGTACCTGTCATGGCCCTGAGGCTGTGATGTGAAGTGAAATACTCCTCACCAGATAGATTGCCTTCCCTACTGGCGGAGATGTGGCCTGGGAGGACAGGGAACTACATTCCTGTAGCTTCTTTTGCGCCTAAGGACCCCAAGGTGCTTTCCAGATCATATGTACCAGGATCATTCACCCAGCAGTGAAATGCATCCATATCTCTGGTGGAACATAGTTGCTGTTGAACACTGCACAGAGCCGTTTGATAGGAAGTGACAAAGAATCCCACAGCTATTTGAAGCTGCTGGGAGATGGGGGCAGAGGCTAGGGAGAATTGGAATGGGGCTAGGACAATGGGACTAACACCCTGACACTTGCCATGTGACCTTTAATGTCCGCATGTACCCATGATCCGGGATGACACCTTGGTTTTTGCCATGAGAGCTCTAATAACTCTACATGATGTGGACCTTGTTTTTGTGTCTCCTCTGGCTTTGCATGACTCTTGCAGAATTGGTTTACAGAAAGGGTCAAACAGTCTCATGGGTGAGTGCGTGTGTGTGTGTGTGTCTCATAAGCTGATGCAGGCTGGAGCAGAGAAAAAAGTACATAGACTTTCTGGGCTCCTATTCAGCTCTTCTCTTCTTTCCTACCACATTCTGTGCTCCACATCACGGCAGCCTTTGCTGTGGCTGAGAAAGATGGGAGGAAGGACTCTCATCCCTCTGAAGCCCATCAGCAGAGTGTCAAGCTTTAGAGGGGTTTTTCTTTCTCCTGAGCTACAGAGCTGCTGACACACTGTACATCCCCCTAGGGGAGCAATTGAGCCTTCAGATGGCCTGAGGGGACTGCATTGCATGTCCTATAATGTCATGTTGTCCCCGAGGGTATATGCTCCACATTCTGCAGCTGGCCCTGTAATGCTACCCTTAGGGAGGGAGCCACATGCCCTGCTGGATCACATGGTCCCTAGGGCAGGCTGCTGCAAATTCTGCGGTGGGCCCCAGGAGTGCATTGCATGTCTGGCAGTGTTGCACAGCCCTCGGGGAGTATGGCTGATTCTGCAGTGGGGCCAGTCTGCAATCCCAGGGGATTTGTCACAGCTCCTGTACTATTGCACAGTCCTGTGGCAGTGGGTCTCATACCCTGCAGTACTGTCATTTGGCCTGAGGGAATACCGGGTCACTCACACGTTTCTAGGAGGTGCATCGTTGCATCCCCTGCATCGCTGTGTGACCCTGGGGATTGTGCTGTGTATTCTGTGCTACAATTACCATAATACCTCCAGGCCAAAAGCTCAGTTTCTTTTAAGTTCTGTTTCAGAACTGCTCTGCTGGGCCTCTATTAACATCGTCTTAATGGTGTGTGACCCTCGCATCAGGGAAATGCTGGGGTGAGGCTGACCCCAGAAAGCTGCTGCTTCTCCCCCCCCGCCCCCATGCATGTTATTCACTGACACTGGGAGCTGTAATAAGGTTGATGAGTCTGAGTTCTGTTTGCATTTCATCTCCTGCTCCCCATCACAGGATTCTCCTCATTGTGGATGACAGTCTGACTCCATCACTCATCTGTCTTGAAGATGGGATCTCAGAGCTATTGTCCTGATGGCTGGAGGTGATGAAGATGAGGATGATGGGGAAATGGGAGGGGAGGTTGTGCCCATCCCAGCACCCCCCCACCCTCTGCACAAGCCTTCCAAGCAGCTATCGATAAAAAACACATTTATATTAAAACTATAATGAGGAATAAAAAACCTCACTTTTTTCAATAACCCAGCATATAAAAAGATTTTTATCAATTATGAAAAAGACTTTGGCCATAAAACAGTAATTTAAAGAGTCTGAGATAGATGGCAAGAAGCATTAATGTCACCCAGAACAAATGGGCCTGCATTAGTCAACTGAAAGGCAGTGGAGACTGGTTGTGCTGGTGCGGCAGCTACCTCTGCTCTCACCAGCTTGGTTGCTCGCCTGTCAGGAAAGTGATGCCCATTGATGGCAATCCTCAAAGAAGCCACCTGCAGCAGTGGCTGGGCCCTCACACAGATGAGTAACCACTCTGGTGGCACAGGAGGTATGGCGTGTGTCTTACAGCAGGGCACTGAGCATATGAGGACAGCCATGCTGCCTGCCAGGACTTTGACTCTTGTTGGACTCACAAATTTGTCCCTTTATGTCATCTCTGCTCACTTTGTAGCAGCCACTGCTACTGACATTCCCTCCAACATGGTACTTGACACCCCCACAATCACTGTTCCTCGAAGCCATGCAATCCCAGTTGTCATTGTTATCCTTTGAACAAGAGCACCCCTAGTTACAAGTTCTGGCAGCATTGCCCGGGGAGACTCATTCTTTTGGCTCTTGGCTACTGTGTGAGGATCTTACTGAGTGCAGCTAACATCAGTCACTTGCTGGAGACTCCATTCCCATCACCCAAGTTAAGGATGGCTTTGGTGAACTGTCTGGGAGATAATCTCCTTTGGTTTTCTTCTACCTGCCTGTCTATAGCTTAACGCTTGGGATGTTGGTAATGAATTAAGCAGTGAGTTGTTTTTCTGAGTTTGGCCTTCTTATCTCCCAAGGGCAAGGGCGAAAGCCCCATCTCTTGGCACATTTGGAATCAGATCAGAAAAAGTCCTGGGTAATATCCTATAGGGAGTAATCCTGCCCTGGCTCCTTGGGGGATGCACTAGGCCTTTCCTTCTTTAATTTACAATTTTATTAGGTGTTCACGTTGTAGCATATAATAATCTTGATGGACTTTGACAGCTACTGTCCCCTCGTGAAGTCTCAGGTGTGGAGGATGGGTTTTCCAAAGAGTTCTCCTTAACTTGTGATTGCTCAGGATCTTGATGACGTGTCATCATTGTGCCACATCTTGTCTGCTGATATGCATTACAGCCATGCTAAAACTCTTCTCCTGGTTTCCATGTCCCTTGGGGCTCTGGAATGACAGATCAGGCATTGATTAGAGGGCATATGCTGTAGATTAATGGCTAAGTCTGGGTCTTTAACAGGGCGACTGTGAAACCTGCCTCAGCACATGGGTAACCCTTTTTGTCCCCAATGTTAACAGGAACTAGCTGTGTTCAGCTGGGGCTAACATTCCTCATGTGGTGGCACCATGCTACTTTCATCTGATCAGGCTCACAAGGGAACATTTCACCTGTCCAGGAACCTGGATATCTGTTTAATACACAAAGGGACGGAGTTTGTGATCAGGGCAGGGACAGCAGTACTCTAGACTACCGCACTGGAGGTATTGTGTTTCCAAGCATGCTGCAGACACACTCTGAAAGGAGTCTCACCTGGTCCTCCAACTTGGAGATTGGCTAGACCCAGACCTCCTGATTTCCTCCTGCCTGTATACTCAGATCTCCCATTTGCCCCCCATGGATTCTTCCCTTCAAGATGGTAATCTCCACCTGTGTACCTAGCTCTCCCAATTGGATTCATTGACACATCTGCAGAGTGTGTGTGTGTCTTCTGATAGAACTTCCAACAGAAGGATGCTTGTGTCATTAAGATGAAATAAGGGAATTGTGGGCTCCAACCCTGGCATGTTTGGGTCTCCTTGTGAAGCCAAATGGATGAAGTGAGGTTTTTTGTTAGTTTATAAAGTGAATCAGTGGTCTAATTAGTGCTGCTGTATGGCCCATCCTGAGAGGCAGACCCTAGTTCCAAAGGAGACTGCTGAACCATATAAAGGACGTGAAGCTTGCCAGCAGCTGCTCCTCACTGCTCACAAGCTGCTGTGGGTAGGAATGATAGAAGCCCTTGGCTGGGTGCACTGTTCAGATGAAGAGTAAAGCTGAGGACATGACCTTTTGTGGTTGAGAATTGTAAGGAGTTACCCAAAGATTTCAAAGCACTTTCCAGACAGTGATTGAAGCCTCCCAACCCCCTGGATGTAGGTCAGAATTAGTCAGGGAGGAAGAGTGCCCAACATCATCCATCAATATTCGGTCACATTTTAAAGCCAATTATGTGGATGTTGTATTCATGTCTTGTGAACATTGGAGTTATCTGGTTTTTCGGGCAGGAAGGTTCACCAGACACACGTTTCAGAGTCACACCTGAGCATTTGGAGCAAGCGGAATGATAAACGTTCACAGAGGGAGCGTGTGCATGCACCTCCAATCAGGGAACCAAAACAATACCACATGATTTATTTTACCAATCACAACCAGCCAGCTGTGCTCGAATAGTGAATTCTTGCCAAGGGCTGTTCACCATCCTCCCCTCTAAGGTTAAAATAATTAGCAAGAAAATTAAAAAAAAAAAAAAAATGAACTGGCTAATTTCAGATAGTGAATAATTTTTGAGGAAATATCAGCTGTGAACAGGAAAATAAGCGACACTCTTCAGAGACAGTAATGGATGTGACTTACTGGCTCATGTGCAGCAGCACAAGCTTCCTCCACTCTATGTGGCCCCTACTGCCTTTAGCAAGGAGGGACCTCCAAGGGGGAGCTCAGTCTCTGGGTCCCTTTCAGTGCTTGGCCGCTCTGCTGAGACACCCCACAAGGGTGCATTGTTCAGCTGCGATGCAGCTTTTGAGATGCAGACACCTGCCGTGCTAAGAACTGGACAAAGACCCAACCATCTCTGTTCATGTCACCCACGAGATGGTAATGACTGGTCAGTACTGATCCAGATTGGATTGCAGCCAGTGGCCTGCAGGCCCCTCCCCTGCTCCCCCCAGCAAATATTTTTCTGCTGTATCAGCCATGGGGGAGTAGGAGGATTGGATATTGGTCCTTAGATATGATGGTTCTGGGTACAATAGAAATCTAGGTAGATAGTTGGAGATTAATCTCCCACCTCCTTCTTCTTAGCCCAGCTTTGCTCCTTGAAATGGATTCCAGCAGCACACCTTGCAAGGGGAAACTCATTTCTGGGGGGTAAGAGAAATGCACCATTCCCTACCAGATCTCCCCAGCCCGGGAGCCCTTCCCTTGCAGAGTATGTTGCCCTGCCACCATTGCAGCAGCGGCAGCAGCGCTGGGCCCATAAGTGCAGTTGATTTATGTTAACTGTTGAAACGATAATGTTTAATCTGTAAAGTGCTAATCTATTTTTTATGTTGATTATGAATAGGCCAGCTGTGCCTACTTTCCTATTCATAGAGTTGAGTGAACAAGCCCATTTTACAGGCCGGGCTCAGAGGGTGATTTACATGCGAGCAAACACTGCTTTAAGGCGAGTAAATCAGTTGAGTTACGCCACTGAACCAGAGCCCTGGCAGCTCAACAAGGAGACCGAGAGGAAGGGGGGTGGGAGGGAAAGAATGGAAGGAAGAGGGAGAAGGGAGAGAGATCAAGAGAGCTGTGGAGGGAGAGAAGGGAATAGAGACAGAAAAGGGAGGAAGATATGGGAGAGGGGGTTAGCTCAGTTCTTGAAAGGGAGATCACCATAGAAAATACAGGTGCTGCAGGGAGTGGAGTGGCTGACTCAACAGGAGACTTTCTCTTCTGAGTCAGTATTGACCTCAGCATGCTGCTAGCACAGGGGTTCTCAAACTGGGGGTCGGGACCCCTCAGGGGGTCGCAAGGTTATTGCACGGGGGGTCGCGAGCTGTCAGCCTCCATCCCAAACCTCGCTTTGCCTCCAGCATTTATAATGGTGTTAAATATGTTAAGTGTTTTTAATGTATAAGGGGGGTCACACTCAGAGGCTTGCAGTGTGAAAGGGGTCACCAGTACAAAAGTCTGAGAACCCTTGTGCTAGAAGGTGCTGTGCTTCAGGGAGTGGTGTGGTTGGCTTAGTAGGGAGCCAGTACAGTACTGACCCCATTCTCCAGAGCGGTGCTAAGGGAGGCTGTGTTATAGGGAGTGGGGTGAGTGATTCAACTGAGGGTGCTTTCCCTTCTGTAATTTTTATAGATCTCAGAACATTTTTCCTATGAGTAGGTCACATGGGTTATTAACCCAAGTGTCTTGGCCAGATTCCATTGTGAGACATTCCATTCTGCCTCCCTAAATTCCATTTGATTCTTCTGCACTTCCTATCCTGACCTGTTGTGAAGTGTACTGTACAGCTGTGCATTCTTTGCTCTGTCACATCCATAAACAGAGGTTTCAAGATCCTGTCGATGCCTACTCATCTTCGGTAACTTGCTTAGAAAATCTGAATTAGCTGTGAGGCCACAGGTCTTTGGTAACAGCTCTATCCCACCCACATCCCCACGCATGCACTCTACATGACCCGCACAACCCAGTACATCTCCATATACACCACGAACCTCCACACCCATACTCCTGTATCCCAAGCAATTCAAGAAGACTTTGTCAATGTAATAATCCATATAATTATTGTGAAAATGTAAAGAAGGAACAGAGGTAGGTACAATCTGCTTGGGATAGGGCTTCACACTCTTTTGGGTTTCTGTCTGTTCCCGATCCAGTGATAGGCTGCTGCATAGTGTGATGCCGTCTCTGCTGTTCCTCTACTTTTTTTCCCCAGGGTCAGGCATGTTTTTGACTCATTGCTTTCTGATGAAAGGCCTGTAAACATTCCTGATCACTTGAAGAAATATCTTTCTCACACATTCCCTTGTATATTGGACACTAAAAGGTGCCTCTATGTCTCAATCTCTGCGAACTACCAAACATCTATTGCACCATCCTACCAGGCATACATAAATCCCAACCCACACAACGCTCCTCCCCGCCGCGCTCCCAAACGTATACAGCGCCATCCCACCAGCCACGAATACATCCCACCCCACACACTGCTCCTCCCCACTGTGCTCCCAAACACGTACAGCACCATCCTGCTAGCCACTAATACAGGGGTCGGCAACCTTTCAGAAGCGGTGTGCCGAGTCTTCATTTATTCACTCTAATTTAAGGTTTCGCGTGGCAGTAATACATTTTAACGTTTTTAGAAGGTCTCTTTCTATAAGTCTATAATATAGAACTAAACTATTGTTGTATGTAAAGTAAATAAGGTTCCTAAAATGTTTAAGAAGCTTCACTTAAAATTAAATTAAAATGCAGAGCTCCCCAGACCGGTGGCCAGGAGCCACGCAGTGTGAGTGCCACTGAAAATCAGCTCGCGTGCCATCTTTGGCACATGTGCCATAGGTTGCCTACCGCTGCACTAATACATCTCACCCCACACACCGCTCCTACCCCCTGTGCTCCCAAACATGTACAGCGCCATCCTGCCAGCCACTAATACATCCCACCTGACACAACACTCCTTGCCCTCAAACTCCAAAATACCTACAGCGCCAGCCTGCCAGCCACGAATAGAGGCCACCCGATACACCACTCTTCCCTGTGCGCACCCAAATGGGTACAGTGCTATCCCGCCAGACACAAATGCATCCCACCCCACACACCGCTCCTCCCCGTGCACTCCCAAATGCGTACAGCACCATCCCGCCATTCACAAATACATCCCACTGCACACACCACTCCTCCCCATGCGCCCCCAAATGTAGACAGCACCATCCCACCATTAACGAATACATCCCACACCACGCACCACTCCTCCCCTTGTGCTCCCAAATGCATATAGTGCCATCCTGCCACCCAGGACTACATCCCACCCCACACTCCTCTCCTCTCCTTGTGCTACCAAATGCATACAGCACCATCCCACCATCCACGAATAGATCCCACCCCATACACCGCTCCTCCCCGTGCGCTCCCAAATGCATACAATGCCATCCCTCCACCCAGGACTACATCCCATCCCACACTTCGCTCCTTCCCTTGCGCTCCCAAATGCGTACAGCACCATCCCGCCAGCTACGAATAGATCCCACCACCCCACTGCTCCCAAAAATGTACTGTCCATCCTGCCAGCCATGAATACATCCTACCCCAAACACCGCTCCTCCTCATGTGCTCCCAAATGCATGTAGCGCCATCCCACCAGCCACAAATACCTGCCACTCCACATATTGCTCCTCCCCCCTGTGCTCCAAACGCATATAGTGCTGTCCCGCTAGACAATACATCCCACCCAAGCACGATACAGCTTGCTCAGCATTCATCTATGTATTCCACACACATGGATGCACCCCCTGACCCGTACATGCCCATTACACCCACCTAACTCTCCTGTTCAACCCAAATGCACAGAGTACCAGTTCACACACCCCTTCTTGCCCACCAAATGGGTACATCCACTCCAACCCGCAGATACCCATGACTACTGCCCCACACCACATAAACCCACTCCCACACACTGCCCCACCCCCTCTTACACTTCCCAAAGCTCCCAATCTTTAGAAGTTGAAGCAGGATTTCAGAGGAGGCTCAGGTGATTTCTGTTCCCCACGGTGCCTGTATCCTCAGGTGCTGGCAGCTGGTTCTTTCTCACAGGACAGTGTCTGTTGATGCTGCTGAAGCATACTGCTGATGGGACCCTCGGGCAGCTCTGCAGACAGACACAGAGCCTCTCTCTCCCTAGCTGAGATTAACTCTGCGCCTACCCTCACCCCTCTATCAGCCTTTCCCAGCTTCCAGAGTTTGTGGAATCACCTGCAGGATGGGGCATAGTGCGCATGGAGAGATGGGGTTAGGTACCCAGTTGCTCCTGGCTCCCATTTCCCCTAGTCCTCACCCTCCTGCTCAATGCCCCATCCAGTCCCCTGTCTGTGTCACTACCTTCCCGCAAAGGTTCTTCCATCTCTTTGCAGTGCACAAGCAGAATCCTTTGTGACGATGCATCAAAAGGTCTTCCATAGTAATTGGCTCAAAGGATTGTGGGTACCTGTGATATCCCCAGGTGCCCACTGTGGGTGGCTGACCAAGAATGAGACCCCCTGTTTGTGGTGGGGGGATGATTATTATTGTAGCACTAGGAGTCCTATTCATGGAACAGGACCCCGTTGTGCTGGGCACTGTACAGGCAGAACACAAAGATAGTCTCCGCCCCAAGGAGCTTACACTCTAAGTATAAGACAAGAGACTAGCGATGGATGCAGACACACATATGAGGGAGTACAAGGAAACAATGGGACAATATTGGTCAGTGTGATATGCAGTAGTCTCAGCATGCCAGAAACTTAACCATTATTAAGTGTTTTGTAGGCATCACAGCAAAGGAGAGTTTTAAGGAGGGACTTGAAAGTGGACAATGAGGTAGCTTTGTGGATGTTTACAGGGAGCTCCTCCCAAGCATGAGGGACAGCATGGGAGAAAGCACAAAGGTGCTTTTTTGAAAATTTAAGAAGTGGATGATGGAGGCTAGTATCGTGGGAGTTGAGTTGACATCTCTAGCAAATGAGAGATGATAGGTAGTGTGGGGAAAGGTCATGCATGGCTGTAAGGAGGTTGCACCTGTCCCCCCCACCCCATCCATTGGGGAGGGTGGCCACGCCCCCTCGCTACCATGCCCCTCTAGCAACTCAGTTCAGAGGGGAATTAGCCAACAGTTGGTAGGCTCAAATCTGGAGTCCAGGCTAGGCAGCAATTGAGTCTGTAAGCCCCAGCCCTCATACAGGGCAGGGCAGCCAACAGACAAGGGCTCTGTCCTGCCATCCAGCAGAGCAGAGCAGCAACAGCAGTAGAATGTCTATAGCCCCTGGGTCCTCAGTCAGGGCCGGGCGGCAAACAATTAAGGACTCTGTTGGCCTGCAGTCAGGCAGAGCTCAAGTGAGTCTATAGGCTTGGGGCCCTCAGTCCAGGCAGGGCAGCAACAGTTAATGGCTCTGGCCTGCAGTCAGGCAGAGCAGTAGTGAGTCTAGGGGGCCCAGGCCCACAAGCAGGGTGGGGCACCAACAGCTAAGGGGCTCTGGCCTTCAGTCAGGGCAGAGCAACATAGCAGTCTAGGGCAGTAGTTCTCAACCAGGGGCCAGGGGCCCGGGGCCCCTTCAGGGACCATGAGCAGGTTTCAGGGGGCCACCATGCATGGCTGGTATTAGACTCGCTAGGACCCAGAGCAGCAAGCCAAAGCCCCGCTGCGCATGACTGCAACCCGGGGCCCCAAGCCCCACCACCCGCGGGTAAAGTCGAAGCCTGAGCAAGTTAGCTTCGTAATGCCCCTGTGGCATGGGGCCCTGAGCAGTTGACCTGCTTACTTCCCCCTAATGCTGATCCTGGCTTTTATATGCAGAAAACCACTGTTGTGGCACAGCTGGTCCATGGAGTTTTTACAGCATGTTGCAGGGTGCGGTCTCAGAAAGGAAAAGGTTGAGAACCCCTGGTCTAGAGGGATCAGTTCTCTCGCTGGGCAGACAGCAAAACCATCTGGCATCCTAGCTTGGGTGGATGACAGACCAACACAGGCCTCTTGACCTAAAGGTGGGGAGGCTGCCATCCCCAGGGCCGGGGTGGCAGGGGGACGCAGGCCCACCTGACTTCACTGCATCCCAGGCCAGGGCCGTAACAGTGGCGGAATGTTCTGCCACTGGATCAGCGAGGAATCCAGCTGCAACACGCTGACTGGCTGGAAGTCCCTAATGCAGCCGACACCTATTCGGCATGGGTTCCTTCCTACACTCCCATTCGGGGGTACCTGTGTTTCAGGGTCGTCATTCGTCTCGCCGGGGTAAACGACTAGTGACATCCCCAACAGCTTCTCAATGTCTCCAATATCTGGCAGCTTGGACAGTCTCTCTGGGTCTCTGGCACTGTAGCAGCCTCAGTTGGGTCTGAGCTCCAGCAGCAGATGGGAGATGTCCTACTCCTCCAGCAGCTCTCCTCCAACTGAGCTGGAGGGCCTGCCTTTTATACTTCCGGGTCCTGTCCTGCCCCTCTGCTTCTGGCGGGGCGGTCGTGGGTGTCCCAGCTCTGCCTGCCAGGGGATGGTCTCAGCTGTCTCCATCCGGGAGGGAGGCCCCGACCCCTCGCTACAATAACTTTGAAAGTGAAGACAAGTAGCTCATGTTTGATGTGATAGAGAAGAGGGAGCTAGTGCAGGGATGACTTGAAAGAGACAGGCTAGGAAATTATCTTTGCAGCAGCAGCATTCTGAATGGTTATGAGCAAGGCAAGATTGCATTTGTCAAGGCCAGAGAATAGGAAGTGCAGTAATCAAGATGTGAGATATGGATGAGAGTTTTAGTTATGTGGATGGGTAGGAAAGGCCTTATCATAGAGAGGTTATGCAAAAAGAATCTGCAAGATTTAGGCCTAACCTGGGTTTGAGGACTGAGAGAGCAGTCTGAGTCAGTGATGACATCCAGGTTACAGGCCTGAGTGAGTCGGGATAGCGGTGTTGCCCACAGTGTTTGAGAAAAGAGATGGGAGGGGTGGATTGGTGGGGAGGAGTCGGAGCTCTGTTTTAGTCATGTTGAGTTTGAGTGAACAGCTAGACATCCATGTGGCGGTATCAGAGAGAGGCTGAGATTTGAGTTTGGACAGAAGGAGACTGGTTTGGAGTCGAGAGGTAGATCTATGAGTCAACAGCATAGAGAAGGTAGTTGAATTTGTATTGGTGTGGATGAGTTACCAGAGGTAAGGTGTAGAGGGACAAGAGACGGTGACCAAGGACAGAATCCAGTGGAACCACCACAGAAAGTTGGAGTGGGGATGAGGAGCATTCTCTAGAGCAGGGGTCGGCAACCTTTCAGGAGTGCTGTGCTGAGTCTTCGTTTATTCACTCTAATTTACGGTTCCGCGTGCCAGTCATACATTTTAACGATTTTAGAAGGTCTCTTTCTATAAGTCTATAATATAGAACTAAACTATTGTTGTATGTAAAGTAAATAAGGTTTTAAAAATGTTTAAGAAGCTTTATTTAAAATTAAATTAAAATGCAGAGCCCCCCGGACCAGTGGCCAGGACCCGGGCAGTGCGAGTGCCACTGAAAATCAGCTCGCATGCCGCCTTCGGCACACATGCCATAGGTTGCCTACCCCTGCTCTAGAGGATGCACTGAAGGAGCAATTAGAGAGGTAGGAGGACTCCTAGGAGAGGACAGTCATGGAAGTCACGGGAGGACAACATTTCAAGAAGAGGAGCATGGTCAACATTGCCAAAGGTGGCTGTCACAGATACAGAGGTCAGGAGGATGAGGATGGAGTACTGGTTCTGAGATTTGGCTAAGAAGAGGTTGTTAGAGGCTTTGGCAAGAGCAGTTTCAGTTGAGTACGAAGAGCAGAAGCCAGGTTGGAGAGGGTCTCAAATGTAATTGGAGGAGATTAATTCCAGATAGTGATTGTAAACAGTGGGCTCAGTGAGTTTGAAGATGAAAGGGAGATGGGGCAGTAGTTGGAGAGGCAAGTGGGGTAAAGGGTGGAGGTTTTTATGATGGAAGAGACAAAAGCATGTTTATATTGTGAGGGGAAAGAGCCAGAGGAGAGTGAGAGGTTAAGGAGAAGAGTAAAGAAGGGGAAGAGAGTGGGTGCAAGGGAGGTCAGGAGATGGGATGAGGTCGCTGGGACAAGTGGAGGGGTTAGAGGAGGAGAGCAGAGGAGAAACCTCTGTATCTGTGACAGGGATGAAGGAGGAGAGGGTTGGGAGGGGAGGGGAGGTGAACTGAGGGGAGGGGCAAGGTCATATTGCATTTTGTCAGTTTTTTACATCACAACTGTGGAGAGATTTGGGTCTGGCCTGCTAACAGGTGACAGTGACAGGCCCAGTACCATTCAGGCTTCTAAGGGTCTGACTATACTACCTGCCGGATCGGAGGGCAGCGATCGATCCAGTGGGGGTTGATTTATCGCGTCTAGCCTAGATGCAATAAATCGACCCCTGAGCGCTCTCCCGTCGACTCCTATACTCCAGCTTGGCAAGAGGCTCAGGCAGAGTCGACGGGGGAGCGGCAGTAGTGGACTCACCGCAGTGAAGACACCACAGTAAGTTGATCTAAGTACATCGACTTCAGCTACGTTATTCACGTAGCTGAAGTTGCGTAACTTAGATCGTTCCCTCCGCCTCCCCCACCACCCCAGTGTAGACCAGGCCTAAGACACGGCCCATACATTGCTGGAACGTAAGGCTTCTCCTTATTCCCCATCAGCAAGGCAGAATCTTAATCTCCCCTAATTTTCCACCAGGAAACCTTTGACTGTTTCCGGCTCTTGTCCCTCATTGCTCACACTGTGTGTCTGTCTGTCTGTCTGTCTGTCTGTCTGTCTGTCTCTCTCTCTCTGTCTCTTGCTCTGTTTGTATGTGTCTCTTTGTCTTTCACTCCCTGTGTGGGTCCTGGGGACCTGATCAGCCTGGTCTTTCTCTATAACATTGCTGGGCTGGACACTTATCAGGTTACTCTGTAGCTGGGAAGTGTCTGAGTGGTGCCTATGACTCTTCCCAGTGCTCTGATCCTCACACCTGGTGGGAGCCACTGGAGAAGCCAGCGGGGCTCTCTGGCTTCCTCTCCTTCTGCTTCTAGCCATGGCTTCCGCTGCTGCTTAAGGTGGTGCCTCCCCTCAGTTGCGCCTGCGTGACCCTGAGGGATTATGAGCTAGTTTGTAGGAGGTCTGCTCTTTCTGATAGACTGCAGGGACATTCCTGGTATGCTTGTGCCTTCAGTCGTGGGGCATGAGAGCTGTGGTGCTGCAAGGAGCCTGCTGGAGCTCCAGACCAGAAGAATCTCAATGTGGACTGTGCAGTCTGCTCCCTCCCATGGGCTCTGGAACAGGGCAATCCCAGTGCAGAGCTGGGCAGATGCTAGAATTGTGCTAGAGGTGAAAGAGGCTGTTGGCAGAAGGAAGCAGAGGGAGAGTGTGATCCCGGTCCTGCTTGCCCCCAGAGACATGAGGTTGGGGATCTGCATTTAGAAGCAGGGAGAGTCCTTCAAATTAAAAATTAAAAGAATTGGCTGAAGTTGGGGAAGTTGTACTCTCTCAAAGGGCCACAATTCCGATCCATCTCTGAGATTGACAGACACAGCTCTGTCCTGACAGGCGGAGATAGGGAGAAGCAGACAAGGTAATATTTCTTCAAAAAGAAAGAGAAGGCAGCAGATTTAATGAGCATCGTTCAATTCAAGTGGGAGACAGCTCAAGATAAAAGAGCAAATTAGAAAAAAGGTAAGTGTGTTTGGGGAGCCCAGAGGGAGAGCCCATGGCAGCTTGGAGCTTCTGTGTCTGTGCTTGCTGGGGAGGGCAGTGTTAAAAGGAACAGGGCACTGGCCCTTTGGTATGGGTGTGATGGGGATATGTTCACCCCTACTGGTGTTGCATAAAGAGGCTCCTTTTTTATTTTGTTTGTAAACCTGCATGAATGTTGAATAGGGTAAAAAGCTTATAGGACTCAAAACAGCATTGAATACACTTTATATGGGGCATTGATCTTCAGGCTTCAAGGCATCTGCTGACTACCAGCTGTGGTCAGGAAGGAATTTTTTTCTCCCCCACAAGCCATTGCTTAATTATTGTTTAATCATCTAATAATGGCTGTTGTTGGAGATGGGTTACAGGATGGATCATTGGCTTGATCCAGTGCAGAAGCAAGTGGGACCAAAAATCTGTTCTGGCGTGGCAAGAAGCGAGATCCTGAACTAGGTGGATCATTGATCTGGTATGGCAGGAAGTAGGAGAACTACCTTAATGAACCATTGGCCTGATCTAGTGTGGCAGATTGTGGGATACTGGGTGAGATGGACCATTGGTCTGTTATGGTGCAGCAATAGGTAGGATATATCCACTGACTCCACTGACCCAAAGGTTTCCCTTCTGCCAGCTCTGCAGAGCCAGAATAGCTATGGTAGATTCACTTGGATTCTTTTCCTGCTTATGCATCGTAGCAAAACGATCAACTAAGTTCCAGCAACCGAATCTTGCTTACTGGTGTCTCCATATGAGGCAGAAAGAGTCCAGCTGGATTTCTGAATCTGATCCTGAACTTGGGGTGCTTGCATTGAAGAAAACCATCTATAATATTTTAAGTGGTACTGGTTTGATCTGGACTGATGACCATATTTCTTCTCTAGGCCTCCCCATTTTTATGTGCAGAGTGGGCACTGATATAGCTGACTTTGTGAGCACAAGTGTGGAGATTTTGCATGCACAAAATTGTGGGTCCAGTTCAGAGGTTGGTTCTGAAACATCACAGATCAGCTGTTACTTGTCCCTCACCTATTTTAACTGTTTATGCTACAGGATGTGTTGTGCTGGACATAAAGTAATTTCTAGACCCTTTCATGTCCACTGCCCAGCTGCACATCTGCTTTATGTCAAAGGTTCACTGTACCGCTGCCCAGCTTTTGTGATGCCTTGCAAAGATCAGCATCTGGTTGAAGAGCAGTTGGCTGAAGCAGGATTAGACCAAGGTGATGCTAATTGGAAGAGGGCTGTGTTTTAATGAAGTCTCCTCCTCCGTAATAATCCCATCCATTGAAAGCACCTGCCCCTAAAATAGCTAAACCTGTCTGTAGTCTTAGAGGTCTTCAACTCTCTACTGCACTTGGACACCCAAATAGCTACAGTGGCCAAGGACACCCACTTCCATCTGCAGTGGCCAGATGACGCCTGGCCCTATCAGACTTAGATCTGGCTATGGCAATCCACAGTTTCAGATAATCTGGGAATAAAACTCCATGCTCTGTGAAAGCTCCAGCTAATTCGGAATGCAGTGGTCCAGCTGCTCAGCAACATGTGTTGCTGGGATCTCACAGCCCAATTTGCCACTCTCTGCATTGGTTTCCCATTGAGCCCAGTTCAGTTCAAGGTTGCTGTCAAGGCTGAATCCCCACTCTGGCACTTCAAATGCAGAAGGTGGGGGCCCACAAGGATTTTAAAAATTAATACTTGCCAGGCCAGGCTTGTATTAAACTCCCAAGGTTATAGCTTTTCTCTGACCTTGGCTTGGTAAATGCTGCTACCATCCAAATGCAAAAACCCCCCTTGGACCCAGGAAGGAGCACTTGGGAATTCCTCCTTGTGTGGTACCCTCAAGCTCTTTCACCCACCCTCCGGGGAAGAGCTGAGAAAGAAAACAAAGGCAATCAGCTGTTGCTACCAGCTAATCAAACAACATATGCACAAACCTCTTAGGACACCAAAAATTCAACCCTGTTCTTAAAAAAGGTACATTTTATTAAAAACAAAAAGAAAGAAAATACATCTGGAACTTAGGCTTTTGCCAAATTTTAAAAGAGTAATTCCAAAAATTAAGCACCCAAAATAGCTTTCTTGGAGGTTCATCTTAAAAGTTATAAGCAAACAAAAGTATCTGGGGTTAGCACAGAGGAGATCCACAAGCTGAAATAAACCTGATTGCGTTTATCTAAACATTCCTTACATATCTGGGGGGTTTCAAATAAGTAATTCTAAGTATGAGTTGATGATTTCCCATACCTGGCTTAAAGCTTTACACAGCATTCCTGTTGCCCTCTGTTTCCCTCTTTCCCGGAGAGAGACAACAGACACAAAGGGAAAGCTTCTTTTCCAATTTTAAAAAGTTCTAGCCTTCCCATTGGCTCTTTTGGTCAGGTGCCCACTCCTTTTCTTTTACCTGTGGGCTTGTTAACCCTTTGCACATAAAGCAAGCAGAGAACCGACACCAAGAGGGATTTTACCGTTAACTGCCTGGCTGGGTGTCCATAAAAGGGAGCTACCTGCTCGCTTCATTTATCACAGTTGCTGTCCTAATTTCCATCCCCAGCATGGGATTAGTCCTTACTAACCTAGGGACTTCCCAAGACTGCTCCCTTCTACAGAAGCGGAGGAACTGTTGACCAACACAGGGAGATGGACTCGTGACTGTGAGAGACAGAGCCTTCATGGGAACTGGGTCTAGACCATGAAACTTCTTGCTGATGAATGACCACTAACTTCTTACAGCTACATGCAAAGCCCACATCTCTGCCCAGGCTTTATGGCCATAGTGCATTTACTCCCCAAAACGCTCATGCTCTGTTATTCTTTAACAACAACAATAGTAGTATAAAGAACAGTCCAATCCTCAACCTGCCATTTGCCATCAGGGAAGAAAAAGAGATAGGTCATAAGAATGGCCATACTGGGTCAGAACAATGGTCCATCTAGCCCAGTGTCCTGTCTTCCAACAGTGGCCACTGACAGATGCTTCAAAGGGAATGACCAGATCAGGACAATTAGCGAGTGATCCATCCCCATTGTCCAGTCCCAGCTTCTGTCAGTCAGAGGTTTAGGGACACGTGGAGCATGGGATTGTGGCCCTGCCCATCTTGGCTAACATTCTTGGGCTTATCCTCCACAAACTTATCTAAATTTTTTAACCTCAATTATACGTCATTTTTCTTAATCTTGAGTTTCATTGATATCAAGGGACTGGGCCCCAGCATAAGAACCTAGATAGATTCTAGCTAGGCCTGCAGGGTAGGGTGGGATTGTCTGGTTTGAATGGCACACAAGCTATGGGTTCAGGTCAGTCTCTTGGGAAGTGAGGGAGCGGGCTATAGGCAACATGCATTGGTGCTGTCTGCTCATTGCTGTCCCCACCTCTTGCCCTTGCAAATGCCACATGTGGATCTTGGTTTTTAATCCAGGATTAGTAATTTTCTCAGGTAGTGTTGTCTTGTCTTAAACATCTGACTTTAATCAGGAAAATAAATGAAGGTGCCATGTGTTTGCCTGAGCACAGATGTTAAGCAGCAGTAAACAGGGATGGAATAAAAGGTACTTTTCCCCAAAGCACTGGTCCGTAGAAATTAGAAAATACTGACTCAGGATAAAAACTGATGCTGATTGCCGTATGGCTCAGCAAACTGCAGACTGAGAAGGGGCAGGGGGACTTGCTGCACACAGGCTTTCCCACCAGGCTCTCTCTGGCAAGGTGAGACCAGAAGAAAAGGGTGACAGGAGAGGGAAGGGCAGTTGAATAGAGACTAGGCAGAATCTGGACAATGGACTTTAGGGGAACAATTCTGCATTGGTCTCCAGGAGGTGAAGTTTGTTCCTTCTCTTGTGACGATGACTGTGTGATTAGGAAGCATCATTGATGGAATCCCAAGTGGTCTTCTTCAGCTGTGCAGAGCAGTACAAGGGAATGGGGTACAGAGCTCCAGCAGGGTCACAGGAGAGAAAAGAAGAAGCCATTGGCTTGATTCATACTGATTGGTGCAGAGGGGTCCACATTGCTCAAACCCTGACTAGGCAGGTAAGGATTCCCCCCAGAGTAGGATGCATGACATTTGCACTGTTGCCCTCCCCAGGGTTTCCACTGTGAGGTGGCCTTATCTTGTGACTGGATCTGCAACACCAATATGCTGAATTGACATTTCCTAGGTGCCCTGGTCACACCCTCTTCTGGTTATCACCACCCACTTCTGGGGTTGCATCAGCTGGTTATGGGTCCCACGATGGAATGGGAACGTTATGAGCATCTAGCACCATGGTGATCCTCATGTGGGAGGACATCATGCTGCCTGGGGGCCTGTGCCAGGGTCTGCACTAGCTTCTCTGGGTGAATCAAACCTTGTATCTTCATGGTAACCCTGGCTTCAATAAGTGACACTGAGGAAGAGGTGAAGGACAAGTCATGCCACCTGTTTGAAGACACCATCCAAGGTGGTGATGCCTTTTGTAATATGTCAGGGATGGGGAATTGGCACTGTAGCACAGATGTGAGCTGAGGGCATAGATGAGACTTCTAGCAATCGAGATGAGCAACAGTTTGTGTCTAGTGGGAAGAGCAGGGCAAAGGAAAAGGCGTTCACCTGTATTCCCTCAGATGATGAGAGAAAACAGGATGTTCCCCATCTTAGCTAAGGAGAAGGATCTGCGAGTGATTTACAGTGATGTGGAAATTACACCTGTGAGTGTTCAGAAGCAGATAGGACTGGGACATGTATGTACAGTAGAAGATGGTAAGTCCAGAACATAGCTGTAGCATAAGTAGGGGAGGGTAAGGAATATCTTCAGGGTGGTGAACAAGTGTGGTGATAAAGAAGCTAAGAAGCCATCCTGGGTCAGCTATGCACCAGCAGCCATTTCATCTTGTGTTGTGATCGCCTCAGATCATATACACTAAGGAGGGTTTGTCCTGGTAAGTATTTAGTAGCAGATCCTTACTCGTGCAAATTGAAGTGCAAATAATACTTAGTCCTGCCATGAATAATACTTAGTCCTGCCATGAGTGCAAGGGACTGGACTAGATGACCTCTCGAGGTCCCTTCCAGTCCTATGATTCTATGAAGTCATCCATGTCCTTTGTCTGGGAGACCTCTCTGGAGCACTACGGTGTTACAGGAAATGCTGCTACTGATTCAATGCTATTCCCTTTGAGTCACTACCCAACCCCCCAGCATGTTGCCAAGGGATGCTGTGGTGCTGGAGGTGCCATCTTTCAGATGAGACTTTAAAATGGAGGCTCTGATTCTTTATTGTAATTAAAGAACTCTTTGCACCTAGTGCAAGAGTTGGGATGTTGGTCCCAGTATAGTGGCCAGAGTCTGCCTCCCTGTAATTTGAACTGATACACTACAGTATTCTTCTTCACTTCCTTTATGTAATATTGCTGCACATTATTAAACAATTGCCATGCTTATACCCAAGAGGTAGATGCATTTCAGTACTGGGTGAAGTTACATGCATGTGTATGAATGTTTGCAGTCTTAATACTCTTTTAGCATAGTGCTTTGTATGTTGTGTATATACAAAGTCAAGTACTCACCATTTAGGAAATGTTATATTTATGGCTGCCTGAGCAATCTTAATTCCGCTCCCTTGTGGGTATGCAGTTATGATACAGACTTGCCTAATGTAACATGGGAAATCTATAGTAGAATCAAGATTAGAATCCATCTTTCTTGAATCCCAGTCTAGTGCCTTAAACACAAGAGATCATCCTTTCTCCTCTTGAAATCTGCCTCATTCACTGGTCATCCTGTGCACTTAGTGAGACAGAAGTCCTGTAGAACAAACTCTGTGTGATTGTCATTAAAGACTGTCATAATGAATACATCCAAGGGGGATGAAATGTATATGAGTGCTTCAGGGTTAGTTGAGATGAAAGCCACTCTACTGTAGATATATAAGATATTATAAAAAATAGAGTTAATAAATACACACTGTCGACAGCTGAGTTTGGGTCCCATCAATTAGGCTTGGTATTCATTAGTGGGGGAGAAGTACAGTCAGATTTCACTGACTCAACCAGGCCTTCTATAAATTGTGGTCTGTTTGCTCTGACATTTGATGAATTATTCTTCATAATCCACTGTCTGCTGCAATAAATCTAATCTTTCAATTTTTGGTGTCTTAATAACTCCTTGAGTAACACTGAGACATTTTGCTTCTGGGTGGGGAACACAACTAGCTGGGATGGAAGAGGGCAGACACGACAGATAAAAGTAATGGTTTGGAGTCTGGGAAGTGAGGGTCTCTGCCCTGGAATGACATGTTCTTGCCCCATCAGCCTTGGTCCTGTAGACGTGCAGGAGCGAGTAGCCCATAGTGCCATGCCACTGATGGCCAAGTATTTTTGAAAAGGTGGCAGGAGCAGAATGAGCCTTGACATATCCTGGACCTACTCCAGCAAGGGAACATCAGGTTTTGAGTTCAGAGAAAATGCTAGTCTCAAAAGTGAAAACTCCAAAAGTGCCTGTCTCCAAGAGGCTTTAGAAATACGGTAGCAGACCCTCGCAGTCTGCAGAATGAGATGAGTTGGTGGCTCTCAGTTTGTTTCCAAGTGAGCAGGCATCCACTTCACAAAATCCACTCTCACATTTGCCACTAATAGGACCCCTCAGTGGCTGTCTCATGTGAGAGACCAAGAACTGACCAGTCTATGAACTCCCTTTACTCCTGGAGGGCTCCTGCAACATGAGCTCACTGACCTCCGCTGCCCTTTAAAAACCAATTTACTTGCGTGCTCTTGAAGCTGTGAAGCTTTTTTGCATTTTGCTCTGCTTGAAACAGGGAACTACCTGGTTATTTGCACATTGTGTTTCTTAGTCACTGGTTGGTGCTATTGAGTTTGGGGTTGTGACATTGCAAAGGGGAAGTTTAAATGGGAACAACCAACAATCCTATTGTCAATAAAAATGTTAAAAATTGTGGAGAGCTATTAATATTAATACACCTCACTCAGTCTTTGCTCAGGCAAAACTCCTGTTGACTTCAGTGGGAATTTGCCTTCGCATGAGCAGGATCTGGCTCTCTACAGTTTGTAAATCTCTGTTTAAAAAGAAACCCCCATATCTTGGGTCTAAAAGACTATAGAATGTTATTTTCATTCCCCACAGTGTTTTTGAATCTGTTTAGTGCCCAGTCCTCCTAGGTTCCTCTCCCCTTGAATTCCAGGACTAGCTGCTCCAAGAAGCAGTCATTAATGGTGTTCAGAAATTTTCTCTCTCCATCCTGTCCTGAGATGACATGTTCCTAGTCAATACGGGGATAGGTGTAATCCCCTATCATTAGGTTTTCTGTTTTTGTAGACTCTCTACTGTCCCTGAGCATTTCACCATCCTGGTCAAGTGGTCAGCAGTATATTCCTACTGCTATACTCTTATTATTCAAGCATGGAATTTCTATCCATAGAAATTCTATGGTACAGTTTGAGTCATTTAAGATTTTTACTATAGCTGACTAGGCTTTCTTTCACATACAGTGTTTCTCCCCCACCAGCACAAAAAACTCTGTCATTCTTATATATTTGTACCCTGGTATTACTGTGTCCCATTGATTATCATTGTTCCACCAAGTTTCTGAGATGTCTATTATATCAATATCCTTATTTAGTACCTGGTGCTTACCTTCACCTCTCTTAGTATTTAGACTAATAGCGTGTGTCTAAAGCACTTACAGAATCCATGTTCCTCTGAGTTCCCCAACGCTTCCAGACCTTCACTCTGCCTGCAGAAATTGGAGGGGAGGTGTTATGCCTCCCTCTACTAGAATTGATGGATTAACATTGAGTGCGGGGGCGGTCTCAGTAGGGAGGAAGGAATGGGGCCTACTTGAATGCTTGACCACATACCCTAAACCGGTGTCAGTACTAGGTGGATCCACTGAAGGTAGCTGATGTACTAAGCTCCTGCATTTCCCAAGTGCCTGTCAGGCACAAGAACTATGTCGTACTTTTAACCCATTTTAGATCTGCTGAGCAAAGGGAAGCCCTAATTTCAGTTCAATTTCATTCCTCTGTCTGGCTGTGTGTAGCATGATAACTTGAGAAAATTGCATCAAATCCATTCCCAAATTTCAGGGAATGTTCTTGACAGCGATTGGCAGAACCCTGCTGATTTTTGTGGAAATTGGAAAACTGTCAAAGCGTGATTTCCACTAAAATCGCCAGTTCATCCCTCAGTATACAGAGCCGAAGTGGTGACTGCACAGAGGCCAGTAGGAGGAGAGCAGAGTCTGGATACAGGAGTTAGGCAGTAATCTCAGGGTTCAGGTGTAGGGTTCAGGTTGGGTTAGAGTTAGTGGGTCTCTCACCCCACTCAGGCTAGCTCCCCCTCACCCCAGCCTCTTCCCCTACCTCACGATCAGAACCCTATTGATTATGGTGCAAATTGGAAAACCAGAAATGCCTGATTTTAGTGGAAATCAGGATTTTCCAGTGGATTTTGGTGAAAACAGAATTCTGACTGGGGGCAGAGGGGTGAGGGTCCCAGCTATAGGGAGGATGAAGGCCGGGCTGGGTATACAACCGACTAGTAACCTGCCTTGGATCCTGCCCCCAATTATGGATGCATAGTTGTGTTTGGCACCTGATCTTTCATGTGTCCCCCTGAAATCCAGATAGCCACTCCCAGAGCTGTGATTTGAGGTGAGTGTGTTAGTGCTCTCTGTTTCAGGAGTGAAACATTAGCACAGCCATTCTGTCAGCCCAACCGCGATGTCAAGGAACTCCTGGTGCTGGGGGACAAACCATAGGAGATAGCTTTCATACAAACATAAGGTAAATTTATTCCAACTCCCTCCCCCATCACTTTCTCACTGTATGGTCTTCCATGGTCTCATCATTCTCAATGCATGATTGCTTGTTGTCTCATCCCCCTCATTGCATGATGCCCCACTTCTTGAATGACTTTACCCAAGCTTCCCCAGACTCATTTGGCTATGCTACTGTCTGGGACCAAAAGGAGACAGGTAGCAGCCACTGGTCATCCTGTGCATCTGTCACGGAGTCCCCGGGCGATGCTTTGGAACTGCTCCCCACAAAGCCAGTCAGGACTTTGGGGAGTCTCCTCTCCCTTGGAGCAGACTGTCTTCAGAGCAAGAAGCTCACACGGCTTCACCTTCCTGGGTCTCTCCTTGGAACATTTAGCATATGCCTCTCCGTGCGCTTCCCACAGTGAGTCCGCCCAGGCAGGGTCCTGGAGAAGCCAGAGGGTCCTGCACGCACCCCCACTTCGCAGTCAGACGTGACTCTTAGCCAGCCAGTAAAACAGAGGTTTATTAGATGACAGGAACACGGTCTAAAACAGAGCTTGTAGGTACAGAGAACAGGACCTCTCAGCTGGGTCCATTCTGGGGCCCAGCGAGGCAGACAACCCCGTCTACCCTCACTTCCTGTCCCCAGCCAGCTCCAAACTGAAACCCCCTCCAGCCCCTCTTTTCTGGCCTTTGTCTCTTTCCCGGGCCAGGAGGTCACCTGATCTCTTTGTTCACCTTTAGCTATTCCCTTGCAAGGGGGAAGGGCCCCAGCCATTTGTTGCCAGGATACAGAGTGTCGGCCATTTATGCACACTGGAGACTTAAGAAATGCATAGGGGAAACTGAGGCACCCACACAATATTCAGAGGAAACATTAAGAACAGTCCCACTTCGTTACAGCATCATCATCTGGGATGACTGTGCCAGAGACACGAGGCTCCCAGTGACTCCTAAGCTGCCCAGCCAGCCCCCTTTTGAATTCCAGGCCATTTCACAGGTTACAATTTTCAGAAATGCATAAATCAAGAGCTACAATAGATAGGAGTCAGGAGCAAGGATTTTTAACGAATCTGTAAACTCAGGGGTCATACCCTATGACTGGAGAATTGGTAATATAGTACCTATTTTTAAGAAAAGGACGTGATCTGGGAAACTACAGGCCTGTTAGTTTCACCTCAATTGTATGCAAGGTCTTAGAACAAATTTTGAAAGAGAAAGTAGTTAAAGACATAGAGGTAAATGGTAATTGGGATAAAATACAACACGGTTGTACAAAAGGTAGATTGTGCCAGCCCAACCTGATCTCCTTCTTTGAGAAGATAACTAATTTTTTAGTCAAAGGAAATGCAGTAGATCTAATCTACCTGGATTCCAGTAAGGCATTTGATATAGTTCCACATGGGAAATTATTAATTAAATTGGAGAAGATGGGGATTGATATGAGAATTGAAAGGTGGGTAAAGAACTGGTTAAAGTGGAGACTACAGTGGGTCATAGTGAAATATGAACTGTCAGGCTGAAGGAAAGTTACTAATGGAGTTCCTCAGGGATCGGTCTTGGGACCAATTTTATTTAACATTTTAATTAATAACCTTGGCACAAAAAGTGGATGTGTGCTAATAAAATTTGTGGATGACACAAAGTTGGGAGGTATTGCCAGTATGGAGGAGGACCAGAATATCATACAAGAAGATCTGGATGACCTTGAAAACTGGAGTAATAAGAAATGGGATGACATTTAATAGTGCAAAGTGTAAGGTCATGCACTTAGGGATTAACAACAAGAATTTTTGCTATAAGTTGGGGACATATCAGTTGGAAGTGACAGTGGAGGAGAAAGACCTCAGTGTATTGCTTGATCACAGGATGACTATGAGCTGCCAGTGTGATGCAGCAGTGAAAAAGGCTAATGCAATCCTAGGATGCATCAGGCGAGATATTTCCAGTAGAGACAGGGAAGTGTTAGTACCATTATCCAGGCACTGGTGAGACCTCATCTGGAATAAAGAGTGCAATTCTGATCTTGCATGTTTAAGAAAGATGAATTCAAACTGGAACAGGTGCAGAGAAGGCCTACTAGGATATTCAGAGGAATGGAGAACCTACCTTATGAGAGGAGACTTAAAGGGCTTGGTTTGTTTAGCTTAACCTAATGAAGGCTTAGGGGAGATATGATTGCCCTCTATAAATACATCAGAGGGATAAATACCTGGGAGGGAGAGGAGTTATTTAAGTTAAGCACCAATGTTGACACAAGAATAAATGGCTATAAACTGGCCATCAACAAGTTTAGGCTTGAAATTAGGTGAAGGTTTCTAACTACCAGAGGAGTGAAGTTCTAGCCTTCCAAGGGGAGTACTGAAGGCAAAAAAAACCTAACTGGCTTCAAGACTGAGCTTGATAAGTTTATGGAGGGGATGGTCTGATGTGACTGCCTATAATGGCATATAGCTGATCTGCGACTGCTAGTAGCAAATATCTCCAGTGGCCGGTGATGGGACACTAGATGGGGAGGGCTCTGAGTTACTACAGAGAATTCTTTCCCAGGTGTCTGGCTGTTTGGGACTTGCCGAAATGCTCAGGGTCCAACTGATGGCCATATTTGGGGTTGGAAGGAATTTTCCTCTGGGTCAGGTTGGCAGAGACCTTGGGGTTTTTTTCACCTTTCTTTGCAGCATGGGTCACTTGCATCTTTAAACTACATAGTGTAAACGGTGGATTATCTGTAGCCTGAAGTCTTTAAACCGTAACTCAGCCAGAGGCCATGGGTCTATTACAGGAGCAGGTGGTTGAGGTTCTGTGGCCTGCAAAGTGCAGGTCAGACTAGATGATCAGGATGGTACCTTCTGGCCTTAAATTCTGAGAGACTCCAGGGTTTTATTCCTGGCTCTGCCACTGTCTCGCGGTTGGGCTCTGCGTGAGTCACTTCTCTGTGCATGTCGGTTTTCCTATCTGTAAAATGGGAATAACACTGAACCCTCGCTCCCCCTTTATTAAAGTTTTGAGCTCCAGTGAAGTAACGAGGCTCTGGAACATGGCAGAGTGTTAGTAAATGGCACAGCTCTCATGCCCCTATGAGCTGATGCTGCTCAGTCCTTGCTGCTCCCTAAACCCTGCAAGGGGGTGAAATGTTCCCCAGGCCCCATGTTGGGCACTCTCAGAGCCTTCCACTAGTTTCCCCTCCATTCTGAACCCCTATTTTTAAGCATTTACACATTTTTTGGAAACAGAAGCGACTCTTTGGTCCCAGCTATGAGTGGTCAATAAAGCTCCAGTCGCCCTGTTTGCATGGCCAGGGCACCAGCGTGAGTAACTGAGTCAAGTCTCAGCTCTGTGGTTTCATTCAGTTCCCGCTGCATTCTCAGGTGAAGACAGGATTCGTTATTTCCTGTCCTACCAAGCAGCTGCTGTGTCCCAGGCCAGTGTTTTGGTGAAGTGATCCTTTATATTCCAATCCCCACTTCGAAAGGGGTTGTGAGACAGAATGAATGAACGGTGAGGAAGAAGAGTGCATAGAAATCCTTGGGGGCAGGAGGTTCAAAGGCCCTCTGCACTGGGAAATTGAGGCTTTGACATTGTTTTCATTTCAATGAGAGTTAGATGCCTAAGTGCTTAGGTCACTTTTGGAAAGGGGACTTAGGCTCCTGAATCACTGAGACACTTTTGAAAATGTTCCCTTTAATCTCTCTCTGCCTCTATTCCACATCTGTAAAATGGGAATAATGATACTTCTTGTCTGTCTATTTTGATTATGAGTTCTTTGGGACCAGGACTGTTTTTTACTATGTGTTTGTATAGCACAATGGGGCTCTAGTCTTAATTGGGGCCTCTAGGCACAACCACAATACAAATAATAATAATAAATAGCAATTAATAAGTACCTGGATAGATAGTGGAAGAGCCTTTATAGCTGCTCCCTGCGGCTTGAATACTAATGTAGTAATCATGAAAAGATCTTGCATGTTTAAAATTAAACAAGCCTAGTTTTTAAGGATTAAACATTCAGTGCTGCATTTTCAGGCCAGTTAAGTGCAATGGCACGTGCAGTTGCCAGGAGAGCATGTGCCGAATGGGTAACTGCACATGCAGATGGCTAATTAGAGACCCCGGCACGTGCAGGTATCCCATTCACCTGTCTGGCTGCAGTAGCTACTCATGCAGTTGGGCACCTGACTGGTTTGACGATGTGGCCCTGAGGTTCCCCTTCTCAGGTTAAACCTGCTTAGAAACTGTTTTCCCACCTCGATCTACCCAGTTTCCACGCCTGCTGCTAGGGTCACAAATGGCATCAGCCAGCTTGTCTTGTCTTCATGAGACCTGGTGTAGTCCCAGGTAAACCTGGGAGCCCTTTAGGTATCCTACAGGATAGAGTGCCCCAGGACCTTCCCTCACTATTCTGCTGGCTTGGGCAGGACGTAGAGACTGGATGCATGACATAGGTGCTCCCTCCTGCCATCCCCTGAGGATATTACTGAGCATGCTGCCTCCACTGCTACAGCCACACCCTTTTGCCTTTGTGGAGTGGCTGAGACCCTGTGCTGGAGGGAGAGAGGAAGCAGGGACTGGCCTCCTGTTCCCCACCTGTCAGTGCTGGGAGCATGACTGGCTTTGTCTCTGAGCTAGCAAAGTGCTATGGACTCTCATTGGCTGTAGTGGGAGGGGGATGTCAGAGGGAATGCCAACACCTGGTCACACACTCTCTCACTTGTCTGGGACATACAATAGCTGAGTGGCCTGCAGCAGAGGCAAGAGCGGCTGCCCTCTGTGATAGCACTGGACGGGGAAAGGACGTTTTCATGATGAATGAGGGAAGTTTGTTGAGCAGGGGGCCTGTGGCCCAGAGCTAATTGTGCTGCCACTTTATCTCATCCTCACACCTGCTCACGTGATGGCCCCGCTGCCAGTACATCTCTTCTCCCCACAGATCCTGGAGAGGTCATCAATCCTCTTTCTATGCCTGAGCTCTTCCCTGTGCTGCCCTAGCATGGAGTGTGCACGCATGCATGTGTGTGTGTATATCTGTGGTTTTCCGCCTGGACAAGCTCAGCTGGCCACTGTGGCTAGCCTGGATCTCCCTGTGCTGGGTGGTCACAGCAATTCAGGCTATTTATAAAAAGAGACCCTTCTGTCTGAGAGATTCCAGGGGAGCAGCTGTCTGTGCACCGTATTTAGTGGGAAACCACAAGCTCAGCGGGGGATATGTGCCTCACACCAGCCATTACTGCTGAGAGGAGCCTGTGCTGGTATTTTTATTTTCAGAGTGTATTCAATTCTGGCAAAAGTGGCTGGGCTGACAGCCCAGGGGACTAAAGAACTCTAAAACCACAGGACAGGCACCATCCAGGCAGGGCCAGTACAAATTTATCCCACGAACTGTCCTCCCAAATGTGCCTCAACACCAAATTCAGGCCACTTGACCCCCATCCTGTGTTTTAATGACTTGACCATGTTGCTTCAGTAATCAGACAGACCACTGATCTTGTCTGGTATGGCTGGAAGTATGATACTGGACCACTTTGCTTCCCAGAGCTATCCGGTCCCCCTCACAAGGGGTTAGTTCTTTAAAATAATCTGAAGTCAGAAACCCCAAATCCAGTGAATTATTGGGAAGTAAGAAAGGAAAAGAAAAAAAGAAACCTGATTATTTTCATCTGGAGAGAGGAATTTTGATAAGTCTGAATTGTGGACCCACTGTAATTAAAAAATACACAACTACTCATTTTTAAATGCAGTTGTTTTACTTTATCGGTTTTGCCGCCAGGACCAAAAGGAATAAAATAAATTAAAAAAAGGTGCCTTCCCAGTGAGGTGGCTGAAGCTCCCTTTGAATCCAATTGAAACCAGTAGTTTTAGTGGAAGATGCTGCGGGGAATGGAAGGGGGTTGCTATTCTCAGCAGCTGCATCAGGGAACCAGCCACTCCTGGGATAGTGGTTTTATCCCCCTTCTCCATCAGCATAAAGAATTTCTGTTTAACATGTTGCACGAAGGCCTGTTTAGAAGGGCTTTATTCATATTTAATTGGCAGCTTGCTGCAGTTCCCATCTTTAATTACTTTTTAAAAAGCAGGTTATAAAAATGTACGGGCACTCAGTTTTCACCTCCCACCCCCCAAATTATGTGCTCGTCCAATGTTCATATTAGTGCGAGCCAAGGACAGTGGAAAAAGAGGTTCGGCAAGTATCCCCCACCCAGCTCTGCTGATGCATCTCTGTCCTAAACTGAGACACCATCCCAGTACTGTTCCAAACCTGGTCTCCCTATACCCACAGACTTGATCAAATTCACTCCTGACCCACAGCTCATCTGGCTATTCCAATGCTGGGCCTCTCACGCATAGTGCTGCTAGACACGTCTCATCTGCCCCACCACATGCCCTGCTATCCTGTCTTGGGCCTTTCCTGAGACTGTCAGTCATTTGAATTTGGTGACTGAGAAAATGACCCTTGAAGAACTACCTGTGAGCTAAAAATATTTGAAATCCAGATCTATGGAAGTGCAAACAGTAGTTCAGTAACCCAACAGCCAAGCTAGCCGCCAGCCACAAATTAATAATGCATGGTGACATAGCTGGCTTTAACAAAGCACATGATAGTCTTCTGATATCCCTTCTATAATGTAAGCAGCACAGCACATGTGCTGCCAAGATATTCAGGATCTTATGATGTGCCATGTAGTGTAATGTTAAATAAAAATATAGAATTCTGTGTAAAAGGACAGATAGTTTGGCCCCTCACCCAGCATAACCAACTCCTGCCTGGTGCCCACTGTAATCACCCCACTCTGCACACAAACAGCTTGGGGTGACTGAAAGTCGTTGCCACCTGCTGCCTGTTCAATGTCTTGTGTGAAGGAACTGCTGGGTCACTGTCCAGTGCCTAGTGACACAGGTGTCCAGCTCACAATTGGCAGCATCACAATCGCAGCCCCCACTTTCTTGTTGGCAGTCTCCACAACGGTGTCAAGTACTGACTGGGCTCTAGAGGGACCCCATCAGGTCAGGGATGAGGCACGGGGTGGAATGGAAGGGATAAATGTGCAGAGCCACTACCCATGCTGTACCTGGTCTGTGGATCTAGGGTTTCAGTCTAGGAGGATTCCATATGGGACTGGCTCTGTGAATCCTTGCAAGCGTGCTCACTTCTCTTCCTCTTCTCCTGGCAGATCAAAGAGCTCTTTGTGAGTTTTGAGGACACTCCCCTGGGAGCAGCATCCCTGGCCCAGGTCCACAAGGCAGTGCTGCAGGATGGGAGGACAGTGGCAGTGAAAGTCCAGCACCCGAAGGTTCAGGCTCAGTGCTCCAAGGACATTTTGTTGATAGAGGTAAGCCAGAGCACCTTCCGTGCAAACATGCTGGGCCAGATTCACCCAGGTGGCAGACCAGCACTGATCTCTATGGGGGTATGAGCATAGTGGCCTGGGCCCTGTATCCCAAAATACTCTACAAAGATAAATGATGTGGTTAGAGGCTTACAAAAATAAAACACAAAATCAATGAGGGCTGCACTGTCAGGGATGAGATTGTGTAGATGGAGAGATTGGAGTCTAGTGCTGGATGGGCAGACAGGGGAGAAAGGGAGCTGGGGGGGAGGGGAAAAGGAAGAGAGCGAGGAAGTCTGTGAGAAAGACCTGAGTAAGTCCATGGAGGTTTCAGAAACAAGAGGCCAAGTTCTGAAATCCTTACACTGGCCCAACTCCAGTTAACTTAGGGATCTGGCCCAAAGAGGGCATTTTCACCCTGGATTCTGAAATGCATGAGGAGTAACTAGAGTTGTCTGATCATGGGGTTGAAGAGGTTGTGTTCTCCTGTGCATGTGAGAAGATGGGCAGTGGCATCCTGCACATGTAGGAGGCCAGAGAGCAGGACCTGGGCAGGCTGAGGAGCAGAGAGTTGCAATAGCCAAGGTGAGAAGAGGAGGAGGTAAGTGCCCCTGGCATGGTCAGACCTGCTCAGCCTGCAGGTTTCCTTGCAGTCAGGGCTGTAAAATTTACAATGAAAAAATCATTCCCTGTGACTGATTGCACCGTATTTCTGATTGCATCAGTCACTCGATGAGATCTCTTCTGCACTTTGCATGCAAGTTGCATAGAGGCTACCAGGATGATCATGGCATGCTTCGCTTAAGCCCAGGACCACATGGAAGAGGCTGAGTAGAGTCAGGGCAAGAGGAAGAACAAGAAAGATGACAAAGTGTGAGATTGGGACAAGAGGAAATTGTGCGTGAAGGATCCACGGTCTAGACCCATAAGTAGGTCTACACAGCCCATGGGAGCGAGTCTCCCAGCTTGGGTTGACAGACTTGGGTTAGAGGGGCTCACACTAGGGCTCTAAAAATAGCTGTGTAGACAGTGCTTTGAAGTTGCGGCTCCGGCTCTGAAGCCTGGGCCAGCGGGCTGTGTAGATATACCCAGCGGCACATTCTCTCCATTAACATAGGCTGTTACCAGCACATTCCCCAGTGTGTAGCTGTGAAGCGTTGGATTGGATTTCTTTTTGCTTGTTGTACTATTAGGAGACATTTAAATAAATACATTTACAATGATTCTTTCTTCTCTATTTTTAGAATAATCCCCTTGGGAAGCTTGAAACTAAAAAATCTATTTCCTTCCTGAAATTTATTATTCTCCTTCCTGTTCACATACTCTGGTTTGTCCTAGTAGGGATGCCAGCAAGCATCTGTTATGTATGCACTTACGTTATTGTAGGGTCACTTGTGAGTGCTAGGCTGCATGCACTTGTTACTGTACAGTTGCTCATGAATGCTCCCTGCATATATTGTCTTGTTTTTGAAAGGTCTTCGGTAAGTGCTGGTCTGCACACATTGGCTTGTTATTATTGTAGGGTCCTTTGTGTGTGCAGGGCCTTTGCACTGGTTTTTTTCAGACTCTATTTAGAGCCATGCTGATTTACATCCTCTGAGGATCTGGCCATTTAAGAATTACACAGACTTTGCAACTAGATAGGAGGTCGCATTTAGGACCGTTTAAATACTGATTGATACAGTCTTCTACGGAGAGTGATGAGAGAGAATCAGAAAAGCTAGATAGAAAATTTACGATTTAACTGCCTTTATTTGCAGGTTTCATAGCATCATTGCTGACTCTTTAAAAATCAGGACAGCACCTGATAAATCCAGAGGGAGATACCAATCAACTCTCTCTACGTCAGTAGTTCTCAAACTGGGGCCGCCGCTTGTGTAGGGAAAGCTCCTGGTGGGCCGGGCCGGTTTGTTTGCCTGCTGGGTCCACAGGTTCGGCCGATCGCGGCTCCCACTGTCTGCTCCGGGCCAATGGGGGCTGTGGGAAGCGCCAGCCAGCAAACCCCTTGTCCCGCGCCGCTTCCCGCAGCCCCCATTGGCCTGGAGCAGTGAACCACGGCCAGTGGGAGCCGCGATCGGCCGAACCTGTGGACCCGGCAGGTAAACAAACCGGCTCAGCCCGCCAGGGGCTTTCCCTACACAAGTGGCAGCCCCAGTTTGAGAATCACTGCCCTACATCCACCCTGTGATGGGTTGGGTCACAGAAATCCCCTTGGGACTGCCACCTGATGTGCTGAGACTACCTCTGAGCCCGTTTTTCCTGGCAGCTTGGGACTTCAGTACCCTGTCTTGCTGAGCCAGACACGCGAGCCTGCTGCAAACACAGACCCAGGTCTGAACCACATCCCCCAGAAGCTGCAGACATAACTGAAAACGGCTTAGAAAGTGCTCCTGTCTCTAGCACGCAGACACCCAGCTCCCAACGGGATCCAAGCCCCAAATGAATCTGTTTTACTCATTATATAGCTTATACGGAGTAAACTCATAAATTGTTTGCCCTCTATAACGCTGATTGATAGAGAGAAATGCACATTTGTTTGCTCCCCCAGGTGGTATTTACTTGTTCTGGGTTATTTAATAAAAGTGATTTTATTAAGTATAATAAGTAGGATTTAAGTGGTTCCAAGTAATAACAGACAGAACAAAGTAAATTACCAAGCAAAATAAAACAAAAACACGCAAGTCTAAGCCTAATACAGTAGGAAACTGAATACAGGTAAATCTCACCCTCAGAGATGTTCCAATAAGCATCTTTCACAGCCTAGACTCCTTTCTAGTCTGGGCCCAATCCTTTTCCCTGGTAAAGTCTTTGTTCCAGCTCAGATGTGGCTAGGGGATTTCTCATGACTCCCCTCTTTGTTCTGTTCCACCCCCTTATATACCTTTGGCACAAGGCAGGAATCTTTTGTCTCGTTGGGTCCCCACCCCTCCTAAATGGAAAAGCACCAGGTTTAAGATGGATTCCAGCACCAGGTGACATGGTGTCCTGTGAGACCCCAAGCCTTCATTCTTCCCAGCCTGACTCACAGGAAGGCTTGCAAGTAAACAGCCATCTACAGTCAATAGTCCTAGTTGATGGGAGCCATCAAGATTCTAAACTACCATTAATGGCCCACACTTTACATAACTACAGTAGGACCTCAGAGTTATATTTTATATTCCTAGTTTCAGATACAAGAATGATGCATTCATACAAATAGGATGACCACATGCAGCAGATTATAAGCTTTGTAATGATACCTTACAAGAGATCTTTTGCACGAAGCCTATTCCAGTTACATTATATTCACACTCATTAGTATATTTTCATAAAATGATATGGAGTGCAACGTCACACACCCTTATTCCAGGACTGTATTCTAGACAGCTCTTGAAAAGGGCCAGACAAATTGCTATTAAGTATGTCCCTGTTAATTTTAAAGTCATTAAATAGATTTGAATCATTATTTTAAAATGCAGAAAACAGCGTATAAATGTTCTGATCACAAGCATCAGTGCAGTAATCCTGCAGCCCTGGAAAGTTTTTGTGCACATGTACATGGAGATCACTGGTTACATTTCATTTGGGTGACATAAATTTGAGAGGATTTATGCCCCCAGACATAATGGGAGAAAATCATTCAATAAGATCTGAAACCCAGTGATTACATTTTTAAAAGGACACCGTGGACTGAGTTTAGGACTGACATTTAGATAAGAGAAGTTGGAGGGGGATGTGAATAAATGGTTTCACACAGCTGAACAGGAGCAGAAATGGTTTATAAATTTATTTTTGTTTTACATTTCAATGGTAGTTGCCTTTCTATGTGCATTGCAAACATTCCCACTGCAGTGCAGGAAACCCTAACTCACAATGTTGAGCCAGGAAGTGAAACAGTCTAGATTCACCCACAGACGGGTCTATTTTCATTTTCCTGGCTTAGTGAAGAACAAAACAGATGGTATAAACCATGCAAAATGAATTACTTTTTAAAAAGTCTTTCCGTTTTAGGACTCTCAGGTGGCTTGAATAACAAACTGAATGATTTTTTTTTTTTTTTTTTTTAAGATATGGGTCCAGAGCCTCAGCTGCTGTCAGCTGGCCACTGAAATCAGTAGAGCTGCAGCAATTTACACAGCTTTACTTGAGTTTTATGCTGACTGTGTCCCTTAACTGAACACAGGAATTTTTTGTGAGAACATTTTATAACTAGGATTATGCCACCAAATGCAGTCTCATGTATTTGAAGAACCATCTTGCTGGGCCATCCTCTATTTCCTGTAGGAAGGACTGTCCATCATTTGCCCCCCTAGATTTCCTCTTTCTGATCTTGCACTTTATTAAGTATTTCTGTAAACAGAAATGTCCATTAAATATTTAAGTTAAGATTTGCAAAGTCACCTAAGAAGTCCGACTGCCCAGAAAACTATTCATTTTAATGGGAACTGGGTATCCAGATCCCTTAGGCAGCATTGCCAATTTCAGTCTGAAAGGTTAATAAGTCAAAACCCCAGGACAGCTGAGGGTGGGCCCTGACCCTCGTAAAGAGTGTTTTTTGCAAGGGCTGCAGCCTTCTATCTGTAAAGAAAATTGGCCTTCATTTCTGAACTGCCCAGTGGCATTTTCCTGTGTCAGCGAAGTTCTTGCTTAGCAGCGTAAGGAGTAACGTAAAGGTGACAGGCCTTATTTTAGATGTTCCTATTTCACATTAGCTGAAGGCCATTAAATGAAACTGAACAGTGACTCATCTAATCACAGGAATCAGACATTCAAAAAAGACCTTGCGGGTCACTTAGTCTGACCCCTTCAGGGGCCAGCATGATCACACCATACAGCCTATCCTCCAGGGCTTTGCCTTGTCTAGTTTTAAATGCACCATGCAGTGGGGCTCCTACTGCTTCCCTTGGGTGGCTTTTTCTACTATTTAACAGCTCAGCAGGCATGTTGGTCACAGCTAGTGGGGGTGCAGCAGACCAGACCTTGTCTTCCAGGAGAAGGCAATTGCATTGCCCTGTTGCACCATGACAGTGCATTAGCCCCAAAGATATTTGGAGAGGTTTGGTTTTTTTGGTCCTCAGGCAATGTGGGACAAAGCAAGTTTGCCCTGTGACAACAGTAGGGTTACCATATTTTGAGTGTCCAAAAAGAGGACACTCCATGGGGTCCTGCCCCCAGCCCCGCCCACACTCCCGCCCCAACTCCACCCCTTCCCCTGCTTCCCGCGCACATTTGATTTGCGGGAAGCCTGAAGCAGGCAGCAGGTAAGCTGTGGGGGTAGGAGGCACGGCCCAGTCTGGCCCCCCCAACCGAGCGGCTTCCTCCGGCGGCCGGCCCCGGCCCCAGCCCCAGCGTCTCTAGCCTGGCTTGGCTCGGGCCCTGGGGTGCCGGCCCCGGGCCAGCCCCCGGCCGAGCACCCCCAGGCCAGCACTGCCAGCCCCCAGCCCCCGTCCCGGCACCCCCGTCCCGGCACCCCTGGCCCAGCACCCCCGGCCCGGGCCCCCGGCCCAGCATTGCCGGCCCCAGGCCAGCACCCCCGGCGCCCGGCCCCGGGTCCCGGCCCAGCACCCCTGGCCCGGCCCCGGGCCCCAGCCCAGCACCCCCGGCCCCACACCACCAGCCCTGGCCCCGGGCCCAGCACTCCCGGCCCAGCACTCCCGGCCCGGGCCGGCCCAGCACTCCCGGCCCGGGCCGGCCCAGCACTCCCGGCCCGGGCCGGCCCAGCATTGCCGGCCCCGGCCCAGCCCCGGCCCCCAGGCCAGAGCCCCCGGGCCAGCACCCCCGGCGCCCGGCCTGGCCCCGCACCCCCAGGCCCGGCCCGGCCCCGCACCCCCGGGCCCCAGGCCAGCCCCCGGCCAAGCACCCCTGGCCCGGCCCCCAGCCCAGCACCTAGCGGCGCCGGCCCCTCTCTATTTTCCCGGACATGTTCGGCTTTTTGGGATTTCCCCCTGGATGGGGATTTGAGGCCCAAAAAGCCGGACATGTCCGGGAAAATCCGGATGTATGGTAACCCTAGACAACCGAGGTGGGTAGGGGAGAGCCATTCCGTAGTGAATACACCTGCAGCTAGTGTGTGGGAGAGATGTGAGTGTATTTCTGTGACTCGTTCTTTCCCTTGCCAGGTTCGGAGCACTGAAGGTGGGAGCTGTATTCAGCCTCAGTTAAGAGCAAGGGGCTCCTGACTGTAGAGAAAAGAGGCCAGGCGCAGCTCCGGGTGCAGGGGGCTGTGCATTGCTGCCTGGTCCTGTAATGCTGCTTGTTGAGCAGCTCGGGAGCAGTGGTGCAGCTGATCCATCACTTTCTTGATTTCAGATTCTCCTGCTGACCGTGAAGCAGATCTTCCCAGACTTTGAGTTCATGTGGCTGGTGGATGAAGCTAAGAAGAATTTGCCCCTGGAGTTGGACTTCCTCAATGAGGGGAGGAATGCAGAAAAGGTGGCCCACATGCTCAAGGACTTTGACTTCCTGAAGGTAGGTGAGTGCGTGCATGTCACACGTGTGTGTGCGCTAATTTATGTGCATGCACAGGCAGGAGTCAGGAATGGCACATCAGCTCAGTGCGGGAGGACAATGATGTATAGCAACAATCTTCTGTTTTGAAGTGAATGTAATGCTGGTGATGGTGCTGGATCACCAGTGCTGGAGACTGATGGCCTGATCAGGCCCATCAATGTGGAGGAACTAGGTGGAGTGAGGGGAGTTCAGTCCTCATGGCCCATTCAATGCTGGGCTTCTCGCTGAGACTGGCTAGGAATTGAGCTGAGACTCTCCAACTCATTTTCATACTGCAAGCCACTGAACACCTGGCAGATGGTAACAGCTTTCTGTCACTACCGCTCTGGGCTGGTTCAAAATTTGGACTTGGGGATGAAAGTCCCTGTACCCTGTGACTCATCGTCTCTGAGCCATCCAGCCCTGCCCTCATCTGGGTTAGATTGTCTCCTCCTGGGCCAGGGAGATTGATTCCATCAGGTCTTCGCCTTGTCGTGAGCACTGTGAATTTGCGATTAGCTGCTGGGCCATCCGATGGCACCTTTCCTGGGTTTCCTCTGAAGCAAGGGCTAGAAATGGAGTTCAAACAGAAGAGCTGGGCTGTAACTAATGAAGTCGGGGGTGGGGCAGGTATGTTGAGCGAGAGAGCCCATGCATATTGCAGTGGGAGGAAGGACACTTCCCCCTCAATCCACCCCCACTGCACACAGACACCCTCCTCACCCAGTGCGCATACACAACCCCTCTCCATGTGTGCACATCCATAGCCAAACACACAGCTCCCCTATGCATACACTCTGCCCACCCTATGTACTGATGCACAGCTACAGCGACACACACATCTGTCTCCTCAAAAACCAACACACTCATCTGCCCACATGCATACCTACATAGTCCTCTCATGCTCATCACCATATAGACAGCCATGTGAGTATGTGCATACGCCCACAGGTCCCCGACTGAAATGCTCAGGAGTGTGCACAAATTCACCCCACATACACACACTGAAACTTGCATGCACAACGCCCATCCTCATGCTTCCACATGTGCATATAAACACACCTAGGCATATGCACACTCAGAAACTGGCATGCAAATCCGTTTGCACACACACAAAGACGTACGAACAAATGCACTCACATGACACAAGCACGTATGCATCAACACAATTCTTTCCCTTTGCCTTTCACTTCCTGGTGAAAGTGACAGATGCCCAAGACCATGTGAGTTTTCATCAGGTTTTGCAGGGTGTTGCTTCCCTTGTCCCTCCTGCCTGTCCTGTGATTTCTCATATCCTGACAGTGGGCATGGAATGATCCTTTTGGAGCTCAGTGGCACCATATGACTGCCTTTCCCTAAGCACAGTTACAACCCAGTGGGACGTTGGGGTGGCAGGAGGCCAAGGACCAACAATTCTGCTGAGGAGATGCTTATCAAAAGTGATGCATCTTGGAGAGCTGTGTCCGCGCTGTTGTAAGTAGGATATTATGGAATAAATCCCCATGGAGATAGCCAATCAGGTCCTCGTGGTTTAAAGAGCTGTCAGGATGCTTACACAGGTAACAATAACAAATGGCTGCGAGATGGCTAAATAATGGATCCTCCCATCTGACCTGCCGATTCTGAGAAGTGTTCATCAACACGTAGGCAACAGGAGATTTGGGCTCCTGTATCATTAATTTTCCTAAACACACAACTAAGCTAGGGAGTGGATTTTTTGCTGAGAACCCAGCTGAGCTTTTAAAGCCAGAGATAAATTGTTTCCATGCACTGGCATTACAGCCAAACATCTGTGAGTAATTCAAGAATCACCAAAGACTTTGCCTCGCATCTCCAAATGCTTGTATGGGGCTTAGTAACCCTCCTAACCCTCCACTGTAAATCTCAAGATAGGGATGAGTGTCAGCTTGGAATTGAAATCCTCTAAAGCCATTGGGATCAGTGTGTTTAGGAGCTAGTGCTCCAGGTAACTGCAGGAGCTGGGGAACCTGTTAATTTTGGAGTCTGTGTTCAGTGGCTGTGGGGCTTTTAACTTCCTGACAAGTTTCAAAATAATAAAAGTCCAGATGGGATGGATCTAGGGGAGACCTTGGGTAAGTGCACTTGCCTTTCATGTTGGACATATGGCCGCAAATCACAGGCAGCTAATACATGAAGGTTGTAGGGAGCATTGCCCAGCATGACTGTGGGGCCCTGGAAGAGTTGGGTGTAAGGGACCCGGGCTAGAATAGCAGGGGCTGCTAGGGGACAGGATTGAGGTGTGATAGGCATAGGACTGGAATAGCAGGGCAGGCTGCAGGTCAGGAGTGAGGGGCATTCATGGAGCTGTGAGGAGAACAAGAACTGGAGTTCTGGAGGGCAGCAGGTGAGGTTGAAGGCACTGTCACTAACCACAGCCCCTCAGAACTGAAGTTATAAAACAAATGCAGCCAGCTTAGGGGTTGTGATGAGCTACAGTGGCCTGGCTGGTTCCCCTGGCCTCATTCATATGAGGTGGGCAACACTGCTTCCCTCTCCCAGGCTTGCCTCAGGGTCACAGACCCTTGCTGTGGGATTAGTGAGCCCACTCCGTAGCATAGCACATTCGCTGAGCTAAGGTGGCTCTAGCTTAGCCCTGCTAACAGAGGGTGCCATGAGGTGAAGCTCTGTCTAGTGGGAGCATTAGCAATCTGGCTCACTTGTCAACAGCAGGAGTCTCAGCCTGCACTGAATGTGGTAGGAGGTGCAAGCTGGTGCTTATGAAAAAGGAGCCAAGTTTGTTTAGGACTCCGGTTTTGCTGAGTCTCTGTGCAACACTGGGGCCAGTTACTCCACCTCTTCGTACCTCACTCAGTCCAATTTACTGCAGCTTGAGCAGAAAGCGCTGTGATATTTTGTGGTTGTGTGACAGTGTCACATTTGCAATGAGATGCCTACAGGTCTCCCAGGGTTTCCGTGACAAATCCCTTATTTGTGAGGCTTAATTTTTCTCCCATTTCAATTGCTGACAGCTTGAAGTGCATGGGGCTTGTCTGCCTGGGTCCACTGGTGTTCCAAAGGGCACCTTCGAGATACCAATGATGATTACTTATCATTTATAGAGCTCTGTGCACAGTGCACAACAAATACGAACCAGGGTTCTTGCCTGGAGGAACCGACAATGTGACTCAGATGCATGCAACAGGTAATAGTTAGAAGCCTGACCCTGAGAAGGGCTGAGCGTCTAACAACACCCACGGACACCAGTGGATGTCACAAGTGCTCAGTGCCTTGGAGAGTCAGGCCTTAAATGTGGACAGGAGGTGGAGTTGCTGAGACCATTGTGCTGTGGGGAGAGGCCTGTGGTCTCCAGTGCTTTTCACCAGGATTAAATGCAGTTAAAGTAACCAAAGAAAAGCATACATGTGGGTGGATGTGGTGGCATCCCTTCTTGCAAATAGGGAGAGAACATGGGTTCTTTTCACCTCCACTATAAAGTTCCTTTCTTCCTTCCCCTTTTCCTCACTGGTGCATGACTCCCTTGCTGTTGCTGTCCCATGATTTGGCCTAACGCTCCATCATCCCATTCCAGGTCCCTAGGATCTACTGGGAGCTGTCAACCAGGCGCGTCCTTCTCATGGAGTTTGTGGAAGGCGGGCAGGTGAATGACAGGGCCTATATGGAGAGGAACAGCATCGACGTCAATGAGGTAAATTGTCACCCATCTCTGAGGTCGGACACTGAGGGTGTTGCATAGAGATAGAAATGGTGATGTTATTAGACGTGGTATCACTGAGACTGATTGTCCATGAAGGACCAAAAAGGGAGGACACGCACATAAATAGAACAGCATCTGTAGTGATACATCTGAGAGAGAACTCTCAATTCTTGTGCTTCAGGGCGTAAGAGATGACCACTTGCTGGGATCAGAAAGGTCCTCCCTGCAACCCATCTACCCTGTAGGATTGCAGAGTTGTATGGATTGACTAGAGGGAGTTCACATCTTTCTCTGCAGCCTGTGCTGTGGTTTGTTGTAGGAGACAGGACACTGGGTATCTTGCTCATATAATAAGTGGACTGTTGGTTTGTTCCATGATGGCAATTCATGTTATCCTAGGAAACAGGGTCACCTTCTGACACAGCATCCTTCCTCTTCTGCATTTTGGCAGAACTTTAACCTTCTTTAAAGTGGGGTGCTGGTAGAACTTTCGCCTTTAAGTTGCAACATTGTTGGAATTTAGCTTACATCCCTAATAATTTTTAAGGGTCTCTGCTTGGCTTCAGATAGCATCTTTTGAAAGAGCCATACAACCGAGGTCATAGCAGATCATGGTTATTAAAGAGTTTGCAAGAGTCACAGTGTTAACCTTGGTGTGCTGCCCAGATTTCAATTGGTCATTATATTCTGCTTCCCTAAATCTCCTTCTCTAGTTCCCTCTGTGGTTGAAACTGAGTACAGTTTTCCTCTTCACTTCCTGTCCTAAACAGTTGTATAATGTTGCTATACACTATTAAACAGTTGCCGTGTTTCATCCCAGAGGTGGCAGCATTTCAGTGATGGGTGAAGTGTTTTCTGTGTATAGCATGAAGTTGATAAAGCATTTTGGGTTCCTTGACATGAAAGGGACTGGAGAAAAGCAAGATATTATCTCCTGAAAGGGCTGAGAACAGGCCTGGGGGAAGGTTTTTGAGCCATTGAACGATGTTTCAACCCTCCCTTCCCAATCTGTGAGTGTTGATTGAGTCAGTGCTGCCAGCCTTTTCCCCTGTGCGCTATTGATGAGCCTCAAAGCACCACTTGGTTGACTAGCTATCAAAGAGCTACAGCATAAAATCAATTGTACTTAATCTGTCCCTCCGCTCGGCTCTGAAATCTGGACGCCTCATCCCTCCCCTCCCTTTTTATCCGTGGCAGAGTTCACTCACCGTCAATTAAGGATGTTCCAAAGAACAGCTGGGGGAAGGGAACTGTGTGTGTGGTAGCCCCTTCCAGGCTAGCAAGTTGTCTGTGTTCCCTCAACTGTCCCCAGAAGGCATCAGACACCTCCCTGACTACCTAGGCACACAGAGTTGTCAGGGAAGCATTGGGCAGGTGGGGACCAGGACTAGTGTCTCCCTACCCCTCCCAGCTGATCTGCATTTCACCTGTTCCTTTACATTATAGCAAGCTGAGCCAATGAGAGGCAACAGTCTCTTGCCCAATAAAGGGAGGCAGCTGCCTTCTGAAACATGTCTGCTGGGGAGTTCAGTTGGGAAAGCACGAGGAACAAAACAAGGTAACCTTGATGCTGAATTGGAGAGGAGGCACGCCCCTCCCAGCCCTAGGCTTCTTGTCATGTCGGACAAGCCAAGGTCAAGTGCAGAGTACTTTGTATTTTCCCTGCAAAATGCTGGTCAGGCCCCCGTTTTTATTCAGAGAGCTTCCTCACCTAGCTCACCCTGGCAGCTGACGGCGTAGTCTCTCACTCACTTACACACAGGTTCTTTGCATGGCACATGCAACTGGCTGAGACAGTGGAGCCTCTCTAATAGCACTTGCTCCCAAGCGCAGGGCTCCCCTGTGGGAGCTGCAGTTCAGGCCCTTAGTCTTGCCATGCACGTTTGCATCCCTAGGCTGTGTCACGGGGTTCACTCACCATAGGTGCATCTCCTTGTGGCCAGGCGTGGTGTAGCGGCTGTCTCTCCTATGGCACCCACTGCCAACGGTCGCTCCGTCGGTGAGTTGGTCTCTCTTCCTGCAGCTTGGCCTTCCAGCCAGGTAGTGGTTTAGTCCACCCCTTCCAGGATAACAGAGTCCAATCAAACTATAGTCCAATGACCTTATAGTATGTATTCCCTCTGTCTCTGGGCTCTGTGGTCCTTACTCTCTGGGGGGTTCCCTCTACTCTTGGTTCCTGCCAAGAAACCCGGTAGTTGACAGCAAGGTCTACTCTCTCAGACTTCTTGCTGCCTCCCTGGATGGCTTCTTACTTCTTCTATCCCCCCAAGAGTGAGTGGAGACCCTCTCCTGGCAGCCCCTTTCTATTACAAACTTCTCGGCTTTATAATCACCACTCAGCCCCTCCCCAGCTGGCCTTCATTATCAGTTCAACCTAGCTTTCTCTGTCCCTCTCTCTTGCAAGTGCTGCCAGATATGTTAATTGGCCTCTCATGTCCACGTTAACCCCTTCTGGGCCTGTGTGGGGTACGTGCCCCATCACAGGCTGGTTGAGGCCTGTATCCCAACCCTACAGCATGGGGATGTCTCATCAGCAGTGGGCACAGCACACACATTGCCTTTCTTGTGTAGGCTTTGCTACAGGGAAGTTGTCTTGTGTTTACCAAGCTAAATGCATCTGTGACTAGCTCTGTGATATGTCTGGTCTGTGAAGAGCCGTCCCAGTGTGATTCACAAGGTGCTGATGGTTCACTGACTTTGCAGTCAAGGGAGACTAACAGAGCCCGGTCCCCAGCAGATCCCCCACCCACCTCCATTCACCTTAACCCAGTGGGGACTTTGCAGCCTTGCTTTGATCAACCACATAATCAGGCTAGTTCAACAGTTTGTTCCAGACAGGAGCAGCCAGCTCTAGTCACGGAAACATAATTAGGAAACATCTCAGCATGGTTAACCCTGAGATCCAGCCTTGCCTGTTGGGCTGATCTCTGTGGTGGGTGCCTGTTCCTCAGCTCCCAAGCCGCTCTGTGAGAGAAACTCCTTTCAGAGTGAGCTCAATGCTGGTGAGTGGTGCCAAATTGACATCCTAGATTGAAGGCCTCTTTGCCCCCCTTGGGCAAGTGCAGCATGGGTAGCAGGAGGGAAAGCGGCTTCCACTGCTCTGAAGCAACTCCTAGGGAGGAGCAGGGAGTTCACGTTCCATGACCAGTTCAGTGTTTGGCCTCACTGCTGAGGCTAGTAACTTAGAGAGCCAATGCCTGACTTGAACTGGCAAACTGGCAACCTAGAGGTCTGGCACTTAAAAACAGTAGTGAAAGGTACTTTAAAAACACCATAGACCGAGAGAGAGTGGACAGCTCCATATCCTATTATCCCTTGACCCCTCTGATCCGCCCTACTCCTTGCCTTTGCCCTGAGGCTGTACTGGAATTGGTAACCTAGAAGAACAAGGGTCTATATTTCATGCCCAGCCCCCTGAAGCAGCCACTTGGTGACTTTTCTGAAAGTCTGGGGTCAACCCTCTCCCTCCCTGCCTGCTGCTGGAGCCCCCATATCTTGTATTCTCAGGGTCTGGCCAGCATAGAAGAGCTCCTGCTGCAGAAGAGTGAGTCAACAAGGAGCTCTATTGACATTTTGGAGGTGGAGATTGTCATGACACAAGTAGGGGTAACCTTTAGAAAGATGTGACCAACTACTAGCTGGATTTTGGCCTGCTCCCAGACAAGGCCTAGCCAGTCATTCAGAGGTGCCTTCTCCCATCCTTTGAGGAGATGTGTCTTATGCAGCTCTCTTCCCCCTGAGATAAAGTCCTTGCACAAAGCCTGGTGATAGGAGAATGTCAGAAGCAGAGATGAGTCTGATCCACAGCATTCTGATCTAGATCGTAACATTCCCCAAATCTTGAGGCGTTTGGATCTGGAGTTTGGCTTTGACCCATTAGAAATAGGGGCCCAGAGCAACATTTGGATCCACATTTGGAAGCTTCTCCGAGTTTTACGGAGGTGGGTCCTCCTCAGCTCTGGAAGCCTGGAGAGTCAGTGCAAGTTGAGCCCCCTAAAGTCCATCTGCTTATCTGACTTCCATCATAGAATATCAAGGTTGGAAGGGATCTCAGGAGGTCATCTAGTCCAACCCCCTGCTCAAAGCAGGACCAATCCCCAGACAGATTTTTGCCCACAATCCCTAAATGGCCCGCTCAAGGATTTAACTCACAACCCTGGGTTTAGCAGGCCAATGCTCAAACCACTGAGCTATCCTTCCCCCCCTAACAGCTTGGGGCTGCAAAGTTGTCTGGGAAAGCCCTGGGGAGGGGAGTGGAGCAGGCATTCTTGTCAGCTTTCTAGGGTTTCCTGCTCCCGATCAGACTGGAATCTCCACAAGCATAGCCTTTCTCTGGGGCATTTTGGTGTCCGGATGTGACAGAATAATGTAAAGACTAAGCTAACTGCACGTTTTCCAATTCACAAAAGCTTTCGGTGGTATGGAGGGGTTCATTCGGAGCCTTGTTGGAAATTCGAGCTGGCTCTTATTCCAGCTATCGTATTTACGCCATTGGGAAAGCTGCGTTACCACATCTCAGTGCGCTGGTGCCATGTTGAGATGAAACCTCCCAGCATGCTGGCTTTGTGCCAGCCCCAAAGATATTGTCGTAATGTTTCCAGTGGTTGGTTTTAAAAAAGGTCTGCTCTGCGGGGTGCAAAAACCTTTGGGCTATTGTCTGCCTGGTCAGTCTGTGCAGTTACTGCAGCTCTGTGCTTGGATGGGGTATTTACGCAGGCCGTCTCGGTTCCCGTAGACACCACTTAGCTGCTCACTTACACACGTGCAGTTTTAAAAAAACGATTAACTCTTTTATTAATTGTCAACAAAACAACAGTACGGAGCTGCGGGTAAAATCTCTCTCTCAGGCACGCTTCTTCCCTACCGTTTTTAACTGGGTGGGGGGAGAGGAGCCCTCAGCAAGCAGGATTTCTCTCATGCGGTAACGCAGACTTGAAGAGCAAGCTGAGCCTCTCTCCTCTAAATGGAAAGGATCCCTGAGGTGAAAGCTCCCTTCAAACCAGGTTACTGACATTTACTTAATGCCGTCTGTAGCGGGATTATCATTAAAGCTGCCCAAAAGCACATTAATCTCTCTGGAGCCGTCCGAGCGCTGGACTGTAATGGCATTTAATCAGAGAAGGCTTTGATTTCTAAAGACAAGTGCAAACACTGAAATATCTGCCTGTGGAACAGTTACCTATTCATGTGCAAGCACAGCCGAGGAGGAGAACGCAGCTGGGATATTAACAGTGGGAGGGGAGCGTGGGTCTCAGAGAAATTAGTTGGCTGTAATCTAGAGGCAAGGAAGGGTGTGTGGGGATAAGACCTGGATCTTTTTGGAAATGGACTCTCTCTGTTTCAGGAGATCAGAGCATTTGTGGGCCAGGACGGGGGAGAGCAAACAGGGATCCAGGATCTTATGGCATGTTTGCTGCAGGAAAGTAAAGAAGAATGAGGCTGTTCAGAGTACATCCTTCTAAAGAACCCCTTCCCTGATGGAACAGGTGCCACCATGCTGAACCCACTCAAACATGAATTGACTCACTTAAAGAGACTTGTCCCCATAAAACTCACAGTCCTTCTTATTCGAACCTTTCTGTTCGGGCTTCTCCTGTTTATCCCAACGGAGGTTCTGTCACCTGTCTCACCCAGAGAGCCCTTGGTCGGCAGATTGTGCAAGCTGTGTGTGTTGTAAATGAACATACATCTCACAGGTTGAGCTGTAGCTGGTGTATCTAACTAGCACAGCTCAACTGTCCAATTGTAGATTCCACTGAGAGATTCACAACTTGTAGTTTGTGCTGTGTCGATTAGTTACACAAGCCATCCAGTCGGGGAACAGAAATGGTACTGTGTGCCTCCTGCCTGGAGACTGCGAATGTTACAAATAACATTCAGTCGATATATTTTATATTAATCAAAAGTAAAATCAAACCACCAAGGGACCTAAGCTGAGTAACTGCAGGCACCTGTTGCTATAATCCTTGTTCTTTGCCGCTGCATCCCCTTCTTGTTGTTTGCTATCTCCACTCACTGAACCATCTGAAATGGTAAGCTCTTCAGGGGTGGGACCGGGTCTTCCTCTTTGTTTTGTAAAGTGTCTGGCACTCTCTGAGTGCTGAGAAATACGTACTGTGAAACATTCTCTTGAGGTGGGATACCTCACTGTACACAGTACCAATGTAAGGCCTATGCATCGCTTATATGCAAGTTGGATTTCTGTGGTGCACTTGGCTAGCCCCCTGCATAGAAGTGGAGCCCTCCGTTGTGTATACCAAAGCTGGAACCTCTCATTTCTCGAGCATTTGTGCTCATAATGCTGGAGTGTTTGCAGAAAGGGAGCACAGAAAAGAATGCTGAAGAGATCAGCTGCTCTTGCTGCTTATACCTCACCCTTCAGTTTGGGGAGCAGTTTCCTTAGAGATGGTTTTAATTTGCCCCTGTTAAAGCTTAGTGCAAAAAGTGCCAGACACTAGTAAGGAGAGATCGAGAGAGCTGCTACTGGCAATACAGGCTCCTGAGTAGTACAAAGACACGCAGCAAATGGTTAAAACAGAGATGAGGGCTGTTCAGACTGTAAGTCAATCTCAAGCATCAACATCAATCAGTTCCCAAGGAGTCTTGGAGACGCATTTTACATTAAATCCAAAGAAATATACTCCATATACTCACTTTCCATATAGGGGAAAGCGAGCCCTGACTCCATTTCAGATGTTACAAAGTTACAACACAAATGTATACAATAAATAAATAACACTTCTGTGCCCTTCCGTACCCACTCCATAGCACTTTGCAGATTCTAATAAGTTTAATCTTGCAACTCCCCGGGGAGGTGATTAATATCATTCTCCCCATTATTCTGATGGGGAAACTGAGGCACGGAGAGGGAAAATGATTTTCTCACAACCACACAGTGAGGCAGAGCTGGGAATAGAACCCAGGAGTCCTGAATACATCTATATCTTAACTGCGTCCTTCTTCCCTAAATGTTATCTCAGCATGACACAGTGTGCAATGATAATGTTGTACTACACAAAGATGCTGTGTCTTGATTTTAACAGTTCAGTGTTGGAGAGGAAAGCTCAAGACCTATGGCCTCTCATTCCAAACCCTCACTGAGGACCATTTCAGAGCCATAAGTGCTTTACGTCTCCAATGCCCTTCCCTAATTTCACACCCGTTTAACTGGGTCTCTGCAATGGCAGGATTTTTTTAAAAAATGACCAAAAAAGCAACACACTCACAAATCCAATTAACCTTCGATTAAGGTTCCAGAATCGATGCTATTCTTTTGGCCTGAGGAGGTAATATTGAGCCCTGAGAAATGAGCTGCACAACGACCTTTACTTTTAATGAGATCAATAGAAGTTAGTGTCGCCATCTCTTAAAATAATTAGCAAATATTACAGATGAATTAGGGCAAACAGCTAGTATCCGCTCCTGATCTAAAGAGACAGGAACAAATGGAGGAGAGATAGGAAAGGACACTGCCCTATCAGCCAGCACCCCCGGGATCCTTCTGTGACAGCAATGAGTTCAGCTCACCAATGCACACATCACAGGTTCTATAAGCATGTCCGGATCTGTACTCAAGTCACGGCAGGATGGAAGGATGCAGTAAGAATCAGCACTCACTTGAATCTTCAGCTGATTCCTAAGACAGGGAGAGTGAAAGTAATCTGGTTCTCTGGATCTTGTTGATTTCCCCCAGTGTTACTGTAGGGCGACACATGAGCAATGCAACTGTGCAAGCTGGCTTGCTAATGTAGAGTTGCTCTGAAACTCAGAGTGCACATGCTGTTTTATTATTGACAGGTTTCTTACGAACATTAGACTGTGCACAATGGTATGCTATTCCAGGAACCTCACTTAGGATGGGCTATGCATTTTTTTGTTTTTATAGAGTTTTTTTCTGATGAAGGCTCAGCTGGACACACTGGCTTGTTATTGCAGGGTTGCACATGACTCATAGAATCATAGACTTTAAGGTCAGAAGGGACCATTATGATTGTCTAGTCTGACCTCCTACACAACGCAGGCCACAGACTCTCACCCACCCACTCCTGTATCAAACCTGTAACCTATGTCTGAGTTACTGAAGTCCTCAAATCGTGGTTTAAAGACTTTAAGGTGCAGAGAATCCTCCACTAAGTGACCCGTGCCCCATGCTGCAGAGGAAGGTGACAAACCCCCAGGGCCTCTGCCAATGTGCCCTGGAGGAAAATTCCTTCCCGACCCCAAATATGGCGATCAGCTAAACCCTGAGCATGTGGGCAAGACTCACCAGCCAGCACCCAGGAAAGAATTCTCTGTAGTAACTCAGATCCCACCCCATCTAACATCCCATCACAGGCCATTGGGCATATTTACTGATAATAGTCAAAGATCAATTAATTGCCAAAATTAGGCTATCCCATCATACCATCCCCTCCATAAACTTATCAAGCTTAATCTTGAAGCCAGATATATCTTTTACCTCCTGCCGCTCCCCTTGGAAGGCTGTGCCCAGCTGTTGTTGTAGGGTAGCTCGGGACTTCTAGGAAGGGTGATTTGTTATTGTGTGTTTGCTCATGTGTTCTAGGGTCATCGCCATATCATATATGCTGAGAGAAGTTCATAAACTTAGCAAATGCAAGGGGGTAAAAGTCAAAGTCTGGCATGTATCTATTGCTAGAGTGTGTCACAGCCTGCAACAGCATGTTCCTCCATGATGCGCTTAACAGCAGGCTCTACAGATCTGGTTCCTTCCCCTTCTCCACCTCCTATCTGCTGATCTCTTCAGCTAGACTCTTCCCAGTGACTCACCCCTCTCCCCCGTGAAGTGGCAAGGTCGTGTTGAAACTGTGTTCTTTGCACAGCATGGGGCTGTAGTGATGTCACATATTATTGTGGTGGCATCGTGCTGTTTGTGTTGTGCCGTGGTGATGCTACGCTACCACTTGTTGGCTACTGCCAGCGTGTTCCAATGCAACATGGGCACCTGAATTGAATTGGATTTATTCAGTAACACATCCTGCAAATGTCTCTTGAACAGCACAGGGCAAAGCCATTGGGATAGGGGCAAATCTTGCACCCTTCTGATTTATCAGACCCAGCTCCCTCTGCTGACAAGCATATGAATTTTCCCCTTATATTTATCCAGACTAGGCCCTTTCTTAGTTACACCCCATTCCTCCTAGTTACACCCCTTGTTCCCCCTGAGGCTCTGCTTACAGTACGACTTTTGTTGGTATAACTTATGTCGCTTGGGGGTGTGAGGAAAATAGCCTCCGGATCGCCATAAGTTACACCAAGAGAAGCGCCGGTGTGGGCAGTGTTATGTCGGCAGGAGAGCTTCACCCGCCGACATAGTTACTGCCACTCGTTGGGGGTGGTTTAATTATGTCAATGGGAGAAATCTCTCCGATCGGCATAGAGTGGCTACACGAGAGATCTTACAGCAGTGCAGCTGCATTGGTACAGCTGTGCCGCTGTAAGCTCGCTAGGGTAGACCTGGCCTCAGTAGCTCTTCTCCCTCCTCAGTGTTCACACCCATCAGATGTTTGTAGACTGTTATCGTATCCCTTCTCTTTCATCCCTTAGCCAAGCTAAACATCGTTAGCTCTGTTAATCTTTCCTCCAAAGTGTATCCCTCCTGCCCCCTAATCATTTACCCTGCTGTTCTCTGAATTCCTTCCAGTTTGTCTACATCTTTCGGTTAATAAGGTGCCCAGAAGTGAATGCAGGATTCCAGGCATGGCCACATTATTATTATTTATTATTGTATTATTGTATCACAGCAACATCTAAAGACCCTGGTGCTGATTGGGGTCTCACTATGCTGGATGCTGTGACCTCTCTGTGTCATGATGCCATGCCTGGGCTGTGCTTCCATAGATCATGGCAAACTCCTATCTAATTTGTTGTCCACCATTACCCCTATGGTTGGACTCTCTCAGCCTCGCTACTTGCCAGATTTCTCCCTCCCAGTGAGTAGCAGGTTCTCAGGGGCTATTTTCCCATATCTGTTAGCTGCCTTCTTCCAAGGTGAATCTCATTTTATTCCCTGTTATTTACCTGGCTGCTGGGTCAGTGTGGAAGGGATAAGGTCAGCAGTGATAAGGGTGGGACACCTTAGCCAGGGCTGGCAGCACTGGAGTGTCTGAGGGGGTAGGTTGCAGCTTCCTCCAATTGATTTTTCAAGTGGTGGTTTTTTGTTTTATTTTTTAAAGAATTATATGCAGTGAATTGATCATGAATATTCCAGAATCAGGCTCTGTTGCATACTGGTGATTGGTCAGGTAAATACTATGCTGTTATTTGTGTTCCCTGAGTGGATGAGCGTTCAAGCACTCGGCACAGACTGTGATGCTCTGGGACTCCCTTTCTGTGAATGATCGATCGTGCCAGTAAAGGTTGGTCATGGGGATGTTAGTGGAAAGTGAGGAAAAAAGAGGCAACTGTGGCCAAACAAGTGAATTCCCTTTGAAATTCCAGCCACATTCACTGGAAGTAGTTTGCATTAATAGTCACAGACTCACAGTCATGTACGTATGCTTATTGAACAACACACACACGGACATGCAGCGCATGCTCCCCGTGACGCACATGCGCACGCACACAGACACATTACATACATCCTATCACTTGCTCCAGAGCCCATGGAGATTCCAGTTCTAGGGCCTAGCTGCAGCAAGGCCTCCATGCAACTAGCTGGGTGGCCTGAGGCCCAGGTGCTTGAGCGTGCAGGGCAGGAAGAGGGGTGACGTGCTATGCAGTTGCCAGCTCAGCTGGTCTCACACTCCAGCTTGACACTCTGTCAGGGCAAAGGCTTCTCTAGAGCAGGCTCAGGGAACGGCTCTGATGCGCCACATTGGCTGCCCAGGGCTGCACTGAGGGGAGAAGGTAGAGTTGAGAGTTACAGGGACAGGAGGAGGGTCAGGGGATCTCCTTATGGAATCCTAGTCTACTCACATAGTAGGTCCTCACAGCACTTGAAGAGGAAGGCAGAGCATAGGACATGGGTGTTCAGGATGGGAATTCACATGAGGGCAGCAGTCGGTTGGGGCTCCTGCCCTTCTCACTTACACCCTTTTTCTGTCTCACTCCCTGCATTGTACTAGCACTTGGGTGGGAATTTGAGCCCTGGGCCCTGACCTATAGGGCTACCCAACTATTCCAGCTCTGGGCCCTCATGCACAGCTTTGCCGATGCCTGTCAATCCTGACCTGCAGTAACCCTGGCTATTCCAAACCTCCAAAATCTACAAAGTTTGGTCTGAGACAGCGAAATTCAGTTCACTTTGGACCCAAGACAGAATTTGAACCCAGCTATCCTGAATTGAAAAGCTGATTCTGTAATCTAGGTGAAGCCGGATCCATTCCAGCTGGTCTGTGAACCCAGTGTAGGTTCTTTCCCATCATCTAAACTAATTAACAGATTAAGAAGGACCTTCTGTGCTGCCTTTCCCTGATCTTTGTGCAGTTATTAGCGGGCTCTTTTAACACACCACAGCACGTTGTACTTTGATCCCACCAGCTTTTATAAGCTAAACAGGTTTGATCTGGATCAGTGCTTGGATCACTCTAAGTATCACCTAGTTGTTGCTGTGGGTTGTGTTGGTGATTCAGGTGGTGCTCTCTTCCTTCAATCAATACTTGTAATAATGCCCCATGTGTAGTTAGGGGTCAGTACTGGCTCCACTTCCTTACCATGGTGATAGGGGAGCTGTGCTGCTGAAGATGTTGTCGATTCCTGACCACTGGGAGTCATTCAGGCACTTTCCATAGGAATTAGGGTCTTAATGAATTCCAAATTCCAGTTTGGGTAGCATTCTGATCCTCCAATGTCATCCTGCAGAGTCAACAAAATATGGGGATCTTTGTTTCTTGTCCTAATGTAACACTGCACAGCGTAGCTCTGAGGCTGGCAGACAGCTGCCTCGTCCCATCCCAGAGGCGGATGCATTTCAGTGGTTGGCAAAGTGATCCCTGCAAAGCACTGTGTGATGTTTATTTGCGCAGAGGTGTTTGGCATTTGAATCCCTGTTGCTCCTTTGTTGGGATCCCTTTCCCCTTTCAGTGAGGCTGCCTGCGGAGAGAGGGTTTAGCATGCTGGTTACACTGCATTGAGCAGGGGGAGCGGTAGGAATCATTTATAATTATTTTCTTTTAATTGCCTGTTTGGTGCCCTGCTGGGGGGTTCTTTGGAACTTTCCGGGGGGGGGGGCGGGGAGAGCAGCTGTGAGGCTGGGGTTGGGGTATGTGTTACTGAGGGCTGCGCGAGTGCACGGGGCGGAGGGGCGGCTGGCGCTGCTCCTGCCCCAGCGAGACACTGGGCTTGGGGGCTGTTTACTTACTCCCAGGAGGCTTTGAACTGTGATACAATCACCCTGCGATAAGGCAGCCACGGCATGGGGGGGACATGGCCGTGACAGGATGATTTAAACAGCCTCTTGCTGTCGCTTCATCTTCCCAGACATCATAAATCAGATTAGCACTGGATTGAGGAGGGGGTGGGAGGAGGATTGAGCAATGTAGGGAGGGAGACACTCCCTTTATAGAAACCAGCCACAGTCTCTCCCAGGCAGACCCCATCCAGAGCGACAGATACTGCCCTGTCTGCCTCAGATGTGCACCCTGGATCTGCCCCATCCATCCCCAGACAGATGCTCCTCCCCTGTATCTGTCCCTTGATGCCCACTTCTGCCCTGACAGATGCCCCAGTCAGACACCTTCACCATGGCTGCTCCAACATATACCCCCTTATCTGCCCCTGTGTCTTTCCTCTCCACTAATGGGTGCCCCTGTTTCTACCCAGATGGATGCCAGCCTTTGTGCCAATTCCCTCCAGTTATGCCATAGACGAACACTTTACACCTGTCCCCACAACCCCCTCCATGTTTGCCCCGTGGATGGACACTCCCATATTTCTGAATGCCCCAGGCCATCAGACCCCAGGGTATGTGCCAGCACCTCCTCTCCCTGTAATCATCAGACCCCAGGGTACATGCCAGGAGCTGGCTCCTCACTGTTCCCTGTAGTCATCAGTCCCTGGCATACATGATGCGGGCAGACTCTCCTCTCCCTGTAGTTGATAGACCGTGGAGTAGTTGGTAGCCCCGTCCCGTGCTGTGACTGCCTCCTGTCTCCTTTCAGATCTCTCGCAATCTGGGGAAGATGTACAGTGAAATGATCTTTGTGAACGGCTTCGTACACTGTGACCCGCACCCGGGCAACGTGCTCGTGAGGAAGTGCCCAGCCACTGGCAAGGCCCACATTATATTGCTGGACCATGGGCTCTACCAGGTATGTGAGTATGGAGGGTGCTGGGAGCCATCAGGCTGATGCTGTGCACTGTCTCTGGGGAGGTGTCACTCATGCCTGTGTGCTTCAGGCCAGAATTGAGCTGAGAGCCTCCTATCTCATCCAGCCAGTCATAGCCCTGGTGAATTAAAGAGGCACCCCAGGCTTGCAGATCCCCCCTGTGGATTTTTCCTATAGCACTTACCACCCTTCAATGGGATTTTATGCCTGGAAGCTTGAAATATCAGACATGGAGGTGGTTAAAGGCGCCTGCTGGTTGGGATAGGTTTTCCCCCTCCCTGCCCTGGTGCTGTTGATTGATTTCCTTTGGGGAACATGGCCCTCTCTCCCCAGGTCCTGACAGAGAAGTTCCGCTTGGACTATTGCCGGCTCTGGCAGTCCCTGATCAAGGCTGATATGAAGAGGGTGCAGAAGTACAGCCGACGGCTAGGGGCAGGTGACCTGTACCCACTCTTCGCATGCATGCTCACTGCCAGGTCCTGGGACTCTGTCAACAGGGGCATCGACCGGTCACCGGTCACAGCCAATGAGGTACGGCCTGTTTGCGCTCCGTGTTCCTGTGGTGTCTTTCTCCATTATAATCACCTAGTTCATTGACATTAATATTAATGGCTGCCCTGGCAGGCCTATCGAGAGGCTGCATTGAGAGATGGACTAAAGGTGGTCTGGAATCCCTTTGCTATACACTTTTAACTGCTGAATTTAGTCTCCTCGTCTCTCACACGCACTCATCACAGGTCAGTTAAATTTCCCATAAGATTTTCTTGGTTAAATAAATTACCAGCTCTGGTAGAGGAAACCTTTGTAAATTTTCCTGAGTGCAGCTGTGCAGGGAGCACACTGAGCTGGGTAAGGGGCAGAGGAGACATCGGAGCTCAGTGGGGGAGGATAATACATATTAGTGTTAATTGCTAGTCATGTGAATGACCATCAGCACTGATGCATGCTCATCAAAAATCCTTGGAAATGACAGAGGTTGTTTAGTACAGGAGGTAAGTCAAGGTTGCTTAAGTGCAAATCCCATCAACCCAATCATGAAAAATCTAGAAAATCACCAGTTAAATTCTTCCTCATCCTACTGTCCATGTGTCACGAGTCCTTCTATACCCATGTACATCTGTCTACCACTCACAGCACCCACCTTCATCACACTAATGAACAAATGGGCAACCATGTTGTTTGTAGAGGTAAGCAGGCAGGGGTATGGCAGTAACAGGTGGGCCAGTGTTTGTGGGGGGAAGCATGTCTCACATGGCTTATTTTAATGTGGGTGTAAGAAGTTTGTGTTATTGTAGTGACAAAGTGTGTGGGGAGGGCAGGGGTAAAGGACAAAATGAGTTGGCTTTGTATTGCTTGGTAAATGGTGTCTGTGCAGATGTAATATGCAGATAAGAATTCATAAAGAAGGGTTAAAATGGGCTGTTGTGAAATTATGTGGTGGAAATTCCTCACTCTTTGTGGGTTGGTGCTTGATTTTTGTGGCCAGAGTTAAGGTTTGCTCTGATGGGTCACAAATATCATACAGCTCCCCTCTGGCATCGGCAGGTGAGTTTACATTTAAGGGGAAGGTAGCTCCTTTCTTTTGGTTTTGGGGTGAAACTGAGAGGTTAATAGCAGCAGCGAGAACCAGACATTGTGGCGGTAGGTACCATGTAACATACAGCTCTGATGATGCTTCTAAATCCTGTCTTGCAGCACCCTCTGCTTCTCCAGATCTGCTGGCACACCAGAGGCCTTATCTTGTGCACCATCTGCTATTCCAGACTTTGTCCTTGTCAGAAAACACCAGCTTGATGACATAATGTGGTTGTTTTGTGATGGGGACAAATACCCTTACTTAGCACTAGACTGAGATGTATCAGACTTATTTAATTGTGATCTGTGTGGGATCCACATCCAGGGGGATTGACAATGTAGTAAGCATGCTGGGGGAAGGGAGAATGAATAGTACTTATCCTGTGAAATGTGTGCCCATTCCCACACCGGCTTCTTCCATTGAGCAGCGGTACTCAACCCCCACTCAGCCCCAGGCCCTGCCACACTCCACCCCTTCCCCCAAGGCCCCACCCCAGCCCTGCCTCTTCCCACCCCTGCTCCGCCCCGCCCCTCCTCTTCTTACCCAGTCCGACCTCCTCTCCCGAGCACGCCACGTCCCTGCTTCTCCCCCTCCCCCCAGCTCCTCCTGCACGCCGTGGAACAGCTGATCACGGTGGGCCGGAGGTGCTGGCAAGGAGGGGGAGGAGTTGATCAGAGGGCCACCGGAAGGTGGGAGGTGCTGGGGGAGAAGCGGGGAGCTGGCTGCCAGTGGGTGCTAAGCACCCACAAATTTTTTTCCATGGGCGCTCCAGTCCTGGAGCACCCACGAAGTTGGCGCCTATGCCCACCGTTCCACCAAATCAAACGTGGGAATTGCTCACCACCATGCCCCAAAACACCCATGTTTCTATCCAGGCTCTGAAGAGATGACATTACCCTATTTCGAGGTTCAAGATTCCACTTGCCATTTTAACTTGTTGCTAGGAAACCCAATGAATATCCCGGTCCATGCTCAAATCCCCAGATTTCCCTGGAAGCAAAAGTTAAAAATACAATTGTAATAATCTCATATACAATTATGTGATCTTTGAATTTCTGCTCTCTCTGGAACTGCCATCTCCTGAGGTGTTGAGTCCTACAGATTGTCAACTGGCATAAGCACATGCCCTTATTGAATATGTTTCAAATTATCCAGTAACATTAAGCCTAAAAGGAAGGGTTTTTTTGCAGTATAGTTAACCTGTGGAACTACTTGCTACATAATATAAACTAGGCAAATACAACTTAGATGGAGCTACTATAAGGTGGGTGCATAACTGGCTGGTTATTAATGGTTCCCAATTCTGCTGGAAAAGTATAACAAGTGAGGTTCCACAGGGGTCTGTTTTGGGACCGGCTCTGTTCAATATCTTCATCAATGACTTAGATATTGGCATAGAAAGTACGCTTATTAAGTTTGCAGATGATACCAAACTGGGAGGGATTGCAACTGCTTTGGAAGATAGGGTCATAATTCAAAATTATCTGGACATATTGGAGAAATGGTCTGAGGTAAACAGGATGAAGTTTAATAAAGACAAATGCAAAGTGCTCCACTTAGGAAGGAACAATCAGTTTCACACATACAGAATGGGAAGAGACTGTCTAGGAAGGAGTATGGCAGAAAGGGATCTACGGGTTATAGTGGACCACAAGCTAAATATGAGTCAATAGTGTGATGCTGTTGCAAAAAAAGCAAACATGATTCTGGGATGCATTAACAGGTGTGTAGTGAGCAAGACACGAGAAGTCATTCTTCCGCTCTACTCTGCGCTGGTTAGGCCTCAACTGGAGTATTGTGTCCAGTTCTGGGCACCGCATTTCAAGAAAGATGTGGAGAAATTGGAGAGGGTCCAGAGAAAAGCAACAAGAATGATTAAAGATCTAGAGAACATGACCTATGAAGGAAGGCTGAAATAATTAGGTTTGTTTAGTTTGGAAAAGAGAAGACTGAGAGGGGACATGATAGCAGTTTTCAGGTATCTAAAAGGGTATCATAAGGAGGAGGGAGAAAACTTGTTCATCTTAGCCTCTAAGGATAGAACAAGAAGCAATGGGCTTAAATTGCAGCAAGGGAGGTTTAGGTTGGACATTAGGAAAAAGTTCCAAACTGTCGGGGTGGTAAAACACTGGAATAAACTGCCTAGGGAGGTTGTGGAATCTCCATCTCTGGAAATATTTAAGAGTAGGTTAGATAAATGTCTATCCAGGATGGTCTAGACAGTATTTGGTCCTGCCATGAGGGCAGGGGACTGGACTCGATGACCTCTCAAGGTCCCTTCCAGTCCTAGAATCTATGAATCTATGAGGCAAAGATGTTAAGAATAACAAACAAACAAAAAAGGATTAGATATTTTGTATAAGAGGGAATATCCTCTTCAGTGATGGTAGCTGGGATAAATTGATGAGGAACCTTATGCTTCAGGGCATAAGTTGGGGTCAGGAAGGAATTTCACCCCAGGGGATAATGTTAAACATTTAGGTGCACTGAGAGTTATTAAGCTGCCTTCTGAAGTATTTGGCATTGGTCACTGTCAGAGACAGGACACCAGATTAGATGGATCATTGTCTGAACAAAGCAGCAGCAGATAAGGTACTGGATGAAGTACACAACTGGTCTGATTGTTGGAGGTGCACACCAGACTTATGTGAACCATAGGCCTATTATGGTTCTGCAGGTCTTATGTGCACGATAAAAGGGTCTCAAAACCAGTACAGGGAAAATGTACAGCCCCAGTCAAACCCACTGTGGAGGAGAAATTCTTTTATAACTGTCCGTTTCCCCTTCCCCCTCCAACCATAATCCTGATTCTATATAAGAATCTGTTTCTGGTGCATTCTGCATGTGACATTCTGGATTCTGAACCCTTCAAATGCTCCACTGACCTTTTTCTGGATCTTCTGGTTCATGCCACAGCTGCTGGAGGATGCAGGGAAAGTCCATGTGTGTGATGATCCATTACACCGCCCTAGATTCATTGGGATTCTTGTTGAGTAGGACTGACAGCTCTAGCAAGAGCCAGGAGAGTGTGGGCAGGCAGTGGACAAGCTTCACCCCCAACGGCTCAGACATGCATCTCATTTCTGATCTGCAGCACCTCCTGCAACTCCAGTCCTAAGCTCCCACACATGCAGCTCTGCCAGTGCACCTCTAGGCTCACCCTGCTATCTCAGTCCAGGCCCCGCTTTTCCAAGGAGGGAATATTCAGATGAGGTTGATCCCTGTTATGGGGTTGGTTTGTTTTTGGAGGGAGATCCCATCTCTGGTAGCTCAGAACTCCCCCAAAGAGTTTGGCTGTAGGCGAACACCAGGATTCATCGCAAGGCTTCTCTTTCCCAGGACGTTCCTCATATGACTGTCAGAGACATCAGGGACAGTTGCCTCTTGGGCAGGGTGTTTGGGCTGGAGTCAGGAACACTGGGAGCCCTTTTCTCATGCCAGGCGTTGGGCACCATCTGTTCAGTACTAGAGCCAGACAGGACTCAGTTTTCCTGTACTGCAAAAAGAATTCAAAACTTCTTCCTGTTCCGCATTGAGACAGAGCCCTTTAGTGAAAAAAGCACACGCAGAGAACAGCAGCCAATTGCCCAGTGGTTAGGGCACTCATTGGAGATGTGGGAAACCCAACTTCCAATTCCTGCTCTTTCTGACTGGAACCCAGCTCTCCTGCCTCCAAGGTGAGTGCTCTAAGCCTCAGGCGTGTGGCTGTCCTGGGGTGGGGTTGTCTATCTCTCTCTCTGCCCAGAGAGTCCCTCCCAGACACGAGAACCTGTCTCAACTCAAGTTAGTGAAAACTGGCCCTTTCCTGTGGAAAAAAAAGAAAAAGGTCCATTGAAAAATTCCTGACCAGCACAATTCAGAACCCTGTTATTACTTAGCCAGTACATCACAAATTCCTAGCTAGAGCAGGAAGGTAAAATGCTGGGCTGGGCGGCCACCTGACATATTTTGCAGGTGTGGGGAATCTTCCCCAAACACCCACTTAAGTCCTGCTTGGTGCCTGCAGCACTCTCCCGCTGCAGGCAGTGTTTTTGGCTGTGGGCAGGTGTGGTGAAGCTTGGGTTGAAGTCAGCAGGGGCCATGATGAACGGCCATGATGAACTATATACAGGCCTGGGTGCTCTAGGGTCCAAGAGGAGAGACACTTCTGATGGTAGCAAGTCCCTTTGGCCTTGGCTACACTTGCAGCTGTACAGCGCTGTGAGGTAAACCTGTATTCGTACAGCTGAGTAGGGAAAAGCGCTGCAGTCTCTCCACACTGACAACTGCCAGCGCAGTGACGTGGCCACACTTGCAACATTTGCAGCTGTGTTGGGAGCGGTGCATTATGGGCAGCTATCCCAGCATTCATGTGGCTGCAACGCGCTTTTCAAAACGGGGGGGGGGGGGGTGTGGATTGTGACAGGGAGTGTTGGGGGAGAGAGAGTGCTTTCTGGAGCGTGTCAGCTCTCTATTTTGCAAGTTCCGAACTCCTGGCCCCCTGCTCATTCATTTACTCACTCAAAGCAAGCTGCAAACTGTTTGCTTTTCTCTGTGGTATGAACTTTGAAACCGGCACTTCCGCATTCCTGCAGCCGGTCACAACAATGGAGAGGATTGGCCACTTGACAAGGTTATCAGCACAGCGCTGCAAGCGTTTACACTCACACCCGTGAGTTGTAGCCACTCCGCTGCAGCTGTTATTCCTCTCGGAGATGTGGAGTACCTGCAGCAGTGTACCCAGGGAGATACAGCGCTGAAAGTGCCCTGCCAGTGTGGATGGGGAGTGAGTTACAGCGCTGGGGGAGGCTTTACAGCGCTGTAACTCGCAAGTGTAGCCAAGGCCTTTGACTCTGAAAGGCTCCTAACCCCGTATGGGGAAATCTCCGTATCACGATGTGACTCGCTGTGCAGACGGGGGTGGGAGTGGGGAATAGAGCATTGAGAACCCTGCAGCAGCAACTTGCCCAGCTGCTGGGGCACAGAGTCACTGAGCAACCCCCTATGGCTGACCCGGGAGCTCCAGCCAGCTGCAGGCTGGGAAGCTGCTTGAAGGCAGCAAATGGGAGTGAATTGCGAAGTCGGTCAGGACAGACTCAGTCAGGCTCTCGTGGGTGAGATTGGCTCCCCACCTGTTCTGTTTGCTCTGCCCCAGTCGCCTATGCAGACAGGGCCCATTAGCTGCTGGAACAGAGACGCAATCTCCTCAGCAGCCGCTTCCTGCAGTCTGCCCTGCAGAAGCAGCAGGACATAGACTCCGAGGCCTCTGTTAACATCTCTCTCCTCTCTCCCCACCATTCCCCTCTGCTCTGATGGTGCTCAGGACGTGGAGATCCGGACCAATGCTGCTGCTTACCTACCTCAGATCAACAAGCTCCTCAACAATGTGCCCCGCCAGATGCTGCTGCTGCTGAAGACCAATGATCTGCTAAGGGGGATTGAGTCAGCCCTACACACACGGGCCAGTGCCAGCTCCTTCCTCAACATGTCTCGCTGCTGCATTAGAGCCGTCGCCACGTGAGTCCCTGTGTCTCTGAGACAGGAGCCCCAACCCCCACTGGGCTCCTCCTGTCTCTTGTCCCCTAGTCAGAGTCTGCAGAGATGGTGGCTCTGGAACTTCTAAAACTGCCCTGTCTTACCTGAACCTTTCCCCTCATTAGCATGTCTGTCAAGGCCCTGCCCCCTTTTTTCTTTCTCAATCTCATCTTCTTTCTCCCCCATCCTACCCCAGCCCCTCACCCCCGGGTCTCCATAGGGAATAAGCTCTCAGCAGGAACTTGGAGCCAGACAGAACTGGGAACAGGGTGGGAGCTGGGAACAGTGGGGATTTTGTACTAAATTTTTGATTCTGGGATCATAATTTCCCCCAGATCTGATTAATGTCCCCACCAGAAACAGCTGATGGAAAAAGAACCCAAACTTCACAGCTGCCTGTCTCACAGCATGGCCTTGTGGTTAGGGGGTGTGGCTCCTAGGTTCTATCCCTGGTTCTGACTTTGACTTGCTCTTTGATTGGCGGCCAGTCACCTCATTTTTCTGTGCCTCAGTTTCCTCATCTGTCCAGTAGGGATAACAATTCTGTGTCTGCCTCATGAGGGCATCGTGAGGCTCCATTAACTTGTGTAACTGGAGAGAGGCCCAGTACTATGTTTACAAGAGCCAGGAGAGTCAGGAATGCCCAGTTCTATTCCTGGCCCTGCCACTGACCTATTGTGTGACTTCAGGCAAATTGCTTAACTTCTCAGTGCTGCATGTTCCCCAGCACTGTTGAGAGCCTTAGATGAGAGGTCCTGGAGCAGTGCAGTGTTAGCAGTGATGGTTCTCTATAAGGACCAGTCGAATGTTGTGTTGTTTAGGGATCTGATTACATAAACACAAACCATGTGGTGAGTGCTTATCATTAACTATTATTATTGATAATTATAGTTAGCACCTGGATAGCCCCCTGCAATGTCAAACACTCTGACTAATGGAATAATGTCCCTGGGAGGGGGGAAGGGAAGTGCTATCGCCCCACTGTCCAGATGGGTAGATTGAGGCATAGAACAGGGAAGGCCAAGACAAGTCAGCACCAGCTGTGGAAGCAGAAACCTGAAGTTCTGAACTCCTGATCTCAAGCTCATTGAACTTGCACAGCCTTTCTCCTCTCTCCCATTTTTGCTGGGCGGGACCGTTCCTCTCTGGGGAACATTTAATCCAGGAAACCCTGACCTACCAGCCAACTGGGATCCCTCAGAGGTGGGGATCCTGACTGATAATTGGCACCTGAGGGTGGGGGGTAGGGGGACTCCTGGTCTTCAAGATCTAAGATCCAAGATTTACCCTGCTGCTGGGCTGTGTCCTGGGAGATTAATGCAGCTGTTTCTCTCCCTTGCCCAGGTATCAGAGGAGCAAGTCTCACTCCCTGTACAGAAAGGCCAAGATCTCTCTCTTAGAAGCTCTGAGCCTGTGGCAGATCAACTTATATGAACTCTTCCTGCGGCTGAAGGGGTCCCGGCTGGGGAACTGGGTCATTGCTTTCCTGAGCCGGATGCACCATTCTCCGTACTGACAGGAACTGGTGGGAGAAGCCTGGGCAATTATTGCTCGCCTCCATTCTCCGCAGCACACTTGCCTTCCTGACCATTCCTGTCCGTACTCCACAAAGGCTATTGAGACGCTTTTCTTGTAACGCATGGTGCCGGCCTTGGCTGTCAGAGCATAAGCTTCTCTATAGCAGAGAGGGAGGGGAGAGCAGGGGCTCTGGGAGTCAGGACTCCTGAGTTCTATTTTAGCAATGAGAGAGGTGGGAGTATGATCTAGTGGGCAGGGCAGGTGGCCTGGGAGTCTCTCTGTTCCCAACTCTGGGAAGTACCATTATGGAAACATCCTGTAGACTTGAATAGGAAAGGAGAACTTTTTCTAGCCCCTACCCCTTTTAAACCATCCTATGGCATTTAAGAGAAATGCATCCCTGCCTTAGAATTCTCCAGGATGGTTCAAACCCCCTAGAGAGGAAATCATTCCTTATGGAATCCAATAGGGTTTTCAGTAGTTTGTACAAAATCCTATTGGTTTAATGCCTGTGAAATCGACAGGAATTTTCTCTAAGGGGAGAATGATCTAGTAGCAGGGGACTGTGAGCCAGGACTCCTGGGTACTATTCCCAGCTCTGAGAGGGAATGGAAACTAATGGTGAGAGCAAGGGTCTGGAAGCCAGGATTTTTCTGGGTTCTGTTCCCAGCTCTGCTATGGAGTCACTGTGTCATTCTGGGCAAGTGCTTTCCTTTCCTCAGTTTCCCCATGTGTAACATGGAGGTAATGCTACAAACCCTCCTGAACGGCTCAGGGAGCAGGTGCTGTGGAATCTCATCTGAGAACTCACATCTTGTGGCTGGTGATGTATGTGCACTGTACTGTACTGTCACACAGGAAAATAAATAGGGTGTCATGTTGGAGTCCTGCACGGGAGAAGTGCATGGCTACCCACCCCTTTCACCCCAGCCCCAGTTTTAGTTTTCCCCTTCCCTGAGCATGACTTGTCACTCTGTGCTGTTAGTCCCTTACAAACCCAATCAACCGCTGCTCCGTTCTCTCCACGACCTCTCCCCCGTCTGACGGATGTGGTCCAGCTCAAGGTCAGCTGCTGTTGAGTCAGGCATGCGTTGCCGTGGGGGTGATGGCGCCTGCCTGGATGACTCACCACTCTTACCCCACACATTCACACACAGCTAGTTCCCCCTCCGGCCCCCCAGCCACGGGAACATGCTGCCAGAGCCAGCACTGCCATAGCATTAAACGTGGAGCGGCTCGGCTCAGAACTGCTTGTGATGTTGTGCAGCTCCTGGCTCAAATGGAAACCTGTCACTTGCTCGGTGTATGGGCCTGATCGCTCTGAGCCCACAACCAGGACACAAGCCCCAGAAAGCCTTGTGCAGAAGCCTCACTTCTGCCACGTGTCGCCAGGCTCTCCTCCCACATGTCTGCTCTCTGTGGAGCTTCCTGAAAACAGAAGTGATGGACAGAGGCTCAGTGTGGTCAGACTTGTGGGGTCCTCCCCATACTGTGAGCACAGGCTGAAGAGGGGATGCTGGGAAACAAACTGCACATGGGGTCATGGAAAGGGATGGGCCTGTCAGGCCACCCCATGGACCATCTCTGCAAGGGGTGCCTACCCCACTGGGCACAAAGGGGTGTGTTTCAGAAGCTTGCACTGTCAACAGGTTTGACTGAGAGAGGTTCTTGTCAGCACGGGAGAGCAAGGCCTGGGGAGGGGCTGCTTGTGAAAGAGAATGGCTTCCTGGTTGGTATCACTCTGAAAGCCCAGCCATGGAGCATGTTTGTACACATGAGAGGGAATGCGTGTATGACTGCTGGGGAGTGTCAACCTGTGACACAGGGCGTGTGGAAATCTGTCACTGGGTGAGGGAGAGAACGTATGCAAGTCGAAAGCATACCCAGGGAGTGCGTGTGATTGTGTCTGTGATTGTGAAAGTATCTGTGAATATTGTGCATGTGCATCTGGCTGGTTACTACAAAGATGTTTGTTAGATGCAGTGTGTCTGGTAGGTTAAATTGCAAATGCTGGAGAGAGAGAGAGAGTGTGTGTGTGTTTCTTACCAACTGCAATCTTAATCTCAACCCATCCCTCACATCCAGGCCAACCCCCCTGCCTGTTCTCATTAGCCTGTCAGGTGGTAACTAGGTTGCCTAGGGTCATAGCTGACGGGAGGAGCAGGAACAAGATGCTGAGCTCACCCTACGTGTGTAAGGAGAACCAGTTAGAGCAAGAAGCCTTGTCAAACCTTTCCCCACCATTCTAGCCCAGTTCAGAGATGCACCCAGGCCAAACCTCTGAAAGGTCTGGGTTTCACTGTCACTTGAATTCTCCTGCAAACTAGCCTATGATAATTTTAGTGATGGGAGCCTGAGTCAGCAAGGAACTATGGAAGCCCTTGGCAATCGATCCTGCAGCCCTTACGTGAGAGAGTCTTGCTCACGCAAATAGTCTCACTGAGGTCCATGCAATTACTTATGTGATTGCAGCTTGTTGGACAGACCAGCTGGGTTATGAAGAAATAGCTGTGGGCCTATCCTACTCCCTTCCCTTGCAAGGAACTGAAAATCACACAGTGAAGTCTAGTGAAACCTGTGCTTGTGGTGACCTATTGAACAGGGCATGTTCTAGTAGCCCCTGCAGCTCCTTCACACTAACCGTTCTAAACACACCCATCTCAGTAACGTCTGGGCTCCACCTGTGAGGTGTAGGTCAGCTTCAGTCCCCCCATTTTCCAGAAGGCGAGCGGATTCTGTGAGATGGTAAAACTTCCCCAAAGTCATAGCTGACATTTGTAGCAGAAGATGGGACCACACCCCATGCTCTACATATACCAATCCTGTGCCTTCACCACACCAGTATCCATCCTCTCCGCTGCTAATGGCATGCCTGAGCAGCCCCTGCTATAAAGGCCAAAGAGAACCAGCAGCCCTTTCAGGTGTCGTTACTGACAGGTTGTGGTCAGCAAAGAGCAGGTTCTGTTTCATGGAGCTTTGCCTATTGCCACCCCTCCCTACTGAGCAGGGAGAGTAGCTGCTTTTTAGCAAGGGTTGTAGGGCAAGGCCTCAGCAGCGTGGTTTTCATCCAGCCCTTCTCATCAAACTGAAGGAGAGCTTTGCCAGAGAAGGGTGTGAACCGAAAGCTCAGGGGCCAGCCCTGTGATGTTCCTCTGCTGTCTGTGTCTCTGCTTAAAGCTCTCACACCTAAACCTGCAAAAATGGCTTTCAAAGGGGCCTCCTTCTTGTTGTCCTGATTTGTGGCTGTTGGGTGGTGGCAGCTCTGCCTCCCCTTTCTGTGGTCTGGAATGATCTCTTATCCTCCCCAGAAAAAACAGCCTCCCTCCCCGCAGCAGGCCTCCATGCAGTTTCCCTCTCTGGGTTATATTTCAAGGGAACCGACATTTCTTTTTGATAGTTCCTTATTTCTGTCCTAGCTCCCTCTGCTGGCTCTATGGCAGCACAACACAACCCAAGGCCAGAGGCAATGTATGCACCCGGCTAGGGTCCTGTGTGCTGCAGGGACTAACCTATGCCTGGAAGTGGACTCCAGAGTCTGGTACTACTTTATAGGGACGCTTACTGGGGCACTGAAGTTTGATCTGGAGCCAAACAGGAGCAATGTGACTGTGATGGGTCTGTCCCACCTCCTATAATATTAAATGCCGTCCTATATTTCTATAGGACCTCCTATCTTAGTGATTATCAAAGCCCTTTACAAACTGCATGCTGTAGCGACAGGCAGGCAGCGGCAGCACCAGCACACCAAGCACGTGCCTGGGGCGGTAAGCCACGGGGGGCGCCCTGCTGGTCTCTGCGAGGGAGGCTGTCAGGCAGTCTTTGGCAGCTTGCCTGCGGGAGGTCTGCCGATCCTGCGGATTCGGCGGCAATTCGGCGGTGGGTACGAAGGCAGCCTGCCTGCCGTGTTTGGGGTGGCAAAACAGCTAGAACCGCCCCTGGCGATAGGAATCATTTCATCCACACTGAAATCTAGCCACCTCTGGGGTGGAGTGAGGCAGCTGTTTAACAACTCCACCACACAGCCTGAGAGTATAGGACATGAAGTGAAACAGAATCCCATATCCAGCTGAAATAGCACAGAGAATCCAGGAAGGAAGAAAAACATTTATGGAGAGAGAATTTAGCCAAGTTTTAACCAAGTGTTCCGTGTAGCACAACTGCCCCAGCACCATGAGGGAGGCGGGGGTATTGGGGTCAGTGCTCTTTCAGCCCTCATCACCACCTCAGGCCACTCCCAGCAATGGAACCACTCAATAGCACCAATCCCCCCCAATATCACCAACCCCCCCACCCTCAAACAGAACCCCCAATATCAGTGCACCCCATCATCGTCCCCCCAAAATCAATTATTGCCATCTCCCTTCCCATCTCTTGGGAGGGCTCTTCTGCTGCTGCACCTGTACCTTTGCCAGCCCTGGAAGGGGCAGTGGGCAGGGCTGCTGGGCTCCAGGAGGTAAATGGGAGGGGGGTTCAGACCTGGGCCAAAGGAGAGAGGCTGCACGGTCTGGGCTCCCCTCATTCTCCATGGTGAGTCTGCACCAGGGAGAGTGACAGCCAGGGGAGCCCAGACCAGAGCTCCCACCAGGGCAGCCACCTCCTCCTACCCTCTGCTCCCTGGATGGAGGGCACCCCCGATCCTGCTCCAGCTCCTTGCTGCAGCCAGGTAGCAGAGACTGTGTAGGGCTGCCCCAAACATGAAAGGGGGCCTTCTGTGGGTCAGCCCACCAGCCGGGGACTGAATAGGACACCAAGTGCAGTCACACCTGCCCTGCCCTAGGACCAGTTCTGGACCAAGTAATGTTCACATGGGGCGATGGAGGGAAGTCCAGCTACTTGTCTCCATGTCCAAAGGCAAAGACAGAACACACACAAACGGCACAGCAGTGATGCACATGAATGTGCGGGCGGGGGGGGCGGGGGCGGGGGGAGAGCCATGCTCTGTATGGATGGGATTACTTTGCCCTGCTGGACATACCACACCAGTGGCAGCGCTGCTCTGCCTCAGCTGCAAGCTGTACCCAGCCCTATGAGCCATCCAGATGCAATGTGGTTACCAAGTTTGAGTCACTCTCCTGGGCAAATCTGTGTCTAATGGGGGCTCCAGAGCCTGCAGCATCCTGACCTAACCAAGTGGTGACGGGAAGTAGGAGCAGGCAGAGGGACCGTAATCTGAGCAGACAGAGCTGGCTTCATCCCCAGGGGCCAGTACGGGACTGTGAGTATGGGCAACAGGCTGGCTTTAGATCTCGTAAACAGGGAAGCATCCACCCCAAAGAGCCAGGTCCTCCCCTGGCTCCCGTAGGCCTAGCCTCTGGGCACTATTGCTTTAGGAGCACAGAGGCGCTTCTCCAGGAGTCCTGCAAAATCCATCACGCTGCCTTTCTGAAAGCTCTGTGATGTACTTTCAGCATCCTCCAGGCAATGCTTGCAATTGTAGCCCAACTGGCGTTATCCTGCAGATCACTGTCAGACAGCCCACTGCCTTAAAGAAGCTGCAACGTCTCTGTCGGAGCTGGATGTTAGTGCTTCAGCACAGTTCAGAAGGGGATTTGGTCCTTGTTGTGGGGTGCTGGCCTCCAGCATACCACCTTGTGGCCCTGTGGGTGCATTGCACACAGAATCTCTCCCCCTCCCACCCACCCCCAGTTCTTCCAGTCCCTTACTCCAACTCGTCTGGTTCAAAACAGGTACTCTTGTCATGGCATCTGATTTGTGTCTTTCTGTAATACGTAACCTGCTCTGTCCTTAATGCAGGTGCCCAGCCCTCCTCCTGGAGCTGGGTAATTCAGGCAGTTATTACTGCCCTCCTTCAGCCAGGAGTCCCCAGCTCCTCTCCATGGAGCTGGGTTGTAATTTAGCCTGCTGTAGGGCCTTACCCAGCTTCTCTCTCAGCTGGCCCCTTTTCCCCAATTCATCCTCAGGCTCAGCGAGTTCAGCAGGCAGCCTTCTACTGGCATCTCACCTGCTATGAGGAGGAGGCAGGATATATACTGGTTCCCCTCTTTACAGCTCATCCTACTTGGTTGGGTGAGAGGCGAGCCTTGCCCTGCCCAAGTCTCCTGCCCCAGAGTCCTTAAAGAATCAGTGATGGGATTTCCTCCCTAACCATCCCAGGACTGCTTCCTCTCTGTCAGTATCACCTAGGTCCTTGTATGAAAACATCAGACCTTTCAAAAGACCACGGTGGGCTGAACCCTATGTATACTATCCTTATGGGACATACTATCCCGTCACACTCCTCTGTGTGAGTGAACATGGGTGGGGTGGTGGAGCTGGCTCTGGTGAAATGTGCTGCTGTGGTAGAGCTTGACAGGAACAGTTTAGGCAGCAATGGGAAAGCCCCTCCCACACTGTCCCACCAATATGTCTTTAGTCTTTCTGTTAACACTTTTAACAGAAGAGCTAATTGGTGCCTGTTGTCACGTGGCCTGAGAAATTAAAAGGAACAGTCAGAAAGGTGAAATGCCTGCAAACTACATGGAGACTATTTAAAAAAGCCATAATAGAGACTCAAACTAAATGTCTACCCCCAAAATAAAAAAAAAGTAATGAGGACCAAAAAAATGCCACTATGGCTAAACACTAGAGTAAAAGAGATGGTTAGTGACAAAAAGGCATCCTTTAAAAATTGGAAGTCAAAGCCTACTGCGGAAAACAGAAAGGCGCATACCTCTGTCAAGTCAAGTGTAAAAGTATAATGAGGCTGGCCAAAAATCAGAATTTGAAGAGCAACTAGCTAAGGAGACAAAAACTAACAGCAGAACTTTTTAAAAGTACAGCAGAAGCAGGAAACCTGCCAGTCAGTGGGGCCACTGGATGATCAAGGTGCTAAAGGAGCACACCAGGAAGATGAGGCCATTGTGGAGAAGCTGAATGAATTCTTTGAATCGGTCTTCACTGCAGAGGCTATGGGAGAGATCCTCGCGTATTGCTTTTAGGTGACAAATTGGAGGAACTATCCCAGACAGAGGTGTCAATAAAGGAGGTTTTGGAACAAATTGATAATTGAAACAGCAATAAGTCACTAAGGCCAGATGGTTTTCACCCAAGAGTTCTGAAGGAACTCAGATATGAAGTTGCAGAGCTACTGACTCTGGTATGTAAACTACTGCTTAAATCTGCCTCTGAACCAGAGGGCTAATGTAACACTGATTTAAAAAAAAAAAGGCTTCAGAGGCGATCGTGGCAAATCCAAGCCGGTAGGCTTAACTTCAGTGTCAGGCAAATTGGTTGAAACTATAGTAAAAGAACAGAATTATCAGACACACAGATGAACATGTTACATCGGGGAAGAGTCAACACATCTTTTGTAAAGGGAAATTTTGCCTCACCAATCTATTAGGATTCTTTGAGGCTGTCGACAAGCATGTGGACAAGGTGGATATAGTGTACTTGGGCTTTCAGAAAGGCTTTGACATGTTCCCACACCAAAGGCTCTTAAGCAAAGTAAGGGGTCATGGGATAAAAGGGGAAGGTCTTGTGGATCAGTAAGGGGTTAAAAGATAGAAAACAAAGGATAGTAATAAATGGTCAGTTTTCACAATGGAGAGAGGTAAATAGCGGGGTCCCCAAGAATGTGTACTGGGACCTATGCTGTGCAACATATTTATAAATGATCTGCAAGAGAGGGGTAAACAGTGAGGTGGCAAAATTACTCAAGATAGTGAAGTCCAAAGCAGACTGAGAAAAGTTACAAAGGAATATCACAATAGTGGATGACTGGGTGATGAAATGACAGATGAAATTCAATGTTGATAAATGCAAAGTAATGTACATTGGAAAACATAATCCCAATTGTACATACAAAATAATGGGGGTCTAAATTAGCTGTTACCACTCAAGAAAGCGATCTTAGAGTCATGTTCAATGCACAACAGCAGTCAAAAAAGTTAACAATGTTAGAAACTATTAGGAAAGGGAGAGATAAAACAGAAAATATCATAAAACCATTATATAAATTCATGGTTCGCCCGCATTTTGACTATTGGGTGAAGTTTTGGTCACCCAAACTCATAAAAGACATACTAGAATAGGAAAAGGTGCAGAGAAGGGCAATGAAAATGATGGATATGGAACAGCTTCCATATGAGGAGAGATTAAAAAAATGGATTGTTCAGATTGAAAGAGATGACGAAGGGGGCATATGATAGAGGTCTATATAATCGTGAATGATGTGGAGAAAGTGAATAGGGAAGTGTTATTTACCCCTTCACATAACACAGGAACCAGGGGGTCACCCAATGAAATTAATAACCAGCAGGTCTAAAACAAACAAAAGGAAGTACTTCTTCACACAGTGCACAGTCAACTTGTGGACCTTGTTGCTATGGGATGTTGTAAAGGCCAAAAGTACAACTGGGTTAAAAAAAGATTTAGATCATGGAGGCTATTAGCCAGGGATGCAACCCCATGATCTGGGTGTCCCTAAGCCTCCAAATGCCAGAAGCTGGGACTGGACGGCAGTGGATGGATCGCTTAAAAATATCTTGTTTTGTTGATTCACTCTGAAGTATCTGGCACTGGTTACTGTCAGAGAGAAGCTACTAGGCTAGAGGGGCCATTGCTCTGACCTGTATGGCCATTCTTATAAGAATTTACCACTTATCTCACACAAGTAATTGAGCAGATGATAAAATCAGTCTTCAGTGACCTCATCTGGATTCAATGCAACAACCTAGAGATGAAAGACTCTGTCATCTCACTGCCACGCCCCTGAGCTGCCCCAGTGACTGCTGGGAAACAATTCAATGCTGAGGCTTTACAGGCCAGCTTGCCTGCTGCACTCCTTTGTATACAGGGTGCTGCGGCCAGTTCACATGAATCGTCTTGCATTGTGCTAGATGAAGTAAACCTGAAAGGGCCAAATGCTTTTTGCTCCATCTAATCCCTAATCCTTTTGCATTAGCTGCTCAAGGTGGTAATTACCATTCTGCCCCTGTCCGCGGCAAGGGGAATTAGCCTTGGCTGATTTGCTGCAATGTTGTACTGTCCGAACCAATAATAACTTTGTTGACATTCCAAACATGAAGCGAAATCTATTTGAAAAGCAGCACGAGGACTTGCAGGCTCTACGCTTTGGCTGATATTAATTTTCCAACACGGGGGCGGGGGGCAGCGCTGGAAAAGAACAACCCTTCCGAGGAGTAAATACCAAACAGCATGCCGCTAAATTGATTTACACATGTTAAAATGTTTCCGCCTCTGGATTTATCTGACTGCTCTTTGACTGGCTATGAAAGAGGTAAACCTAGATCTTGTATCAGACAAGACGACAGCCGGGGGGACCATGAAAAGGGTTGCCCTTGTAGCTAACGTGCCTTGTGAACATAGTTGTGCCTTTGCGTGTTATTTTCTGAGACTCTTCGCCGCTCTGGAATTTCAAAGCCTCTTTGCTGTGTTTCTCTGGAGCTTTCATGTGGTTGCTCTCCCATCCCCCCTTCTGTGCGAGTAGTCGTAGGTCTTTCAATTTTTTTAACCAGTCAGCAGCAGCTGCCACTCTACCCAGAATGATGAGCTGTCAACTGCAGAGTGACCTGGTTACACAAGCTAGAGAAGCAGAGAGGAATAACCATGTCTGACTCGGCTTCCCAGCTTCTCTGAAACAAGGAAATCTTCCAGGGCTGAGGTAATCCTGGTGCTGCTGGGATGCACAGCTCATCTGCCAGGCATGTATAATCAAGGTCAAGGAGACTGCCTTTCTGCAACTCACTCCTCTTTAGCACGTGTATATGTCTGGGGTGCGGGAGGCTAAGGTGTGCATAGGATAACGATAACCCACTTGTGTGCAGTGTGTCTGCTATCGGTACTGGGCTCCTCTCTTGAGCTGCTCTCTTTAATGGGAGGTGACTAAGTGGGTCATATGCAGATATACAAGTAGGCGTGCAACATACTCTGCATGGCTGTTTGTCACAACTTGTTGTGTTGGGCTCCTCCGAGCTATGCTCCTATCTCATCAGATTCCACTTCACCAAGGCAAGCGGTGCAGTTCCAAGGTAGAATCCCACACAAGGCATTTCATTTAAATAGACAACTCTTAACCGCGCCCCCTACAGGGCACCATTCATCCCGCTCTCTCCTTAATTCAAACACCCAGGAAGATACATGGGGGAAGGGATCTCTTGGCATTTTTCCAGCCTGTGAAGTGCCTACCACACCTATGGCCATGTACAAATTAATAATTATTAATAATACATTTCTGTTTTCCTTGCAGAGAAGTCTTTTATACGATGCATGCTTTATGCTTACAGATACTATGTCCCCAATTAAACCAGAGGGTTTCATGATCTTCCTGTGAAAATAACAACACTTGGCCCGTTCAAAGCAAGTACAAATATTATTTAATTAAATCTCACTACTCCCCCACTGCGAAGTGTCACTGTCACCATTTGCAGATGGGGAAACCGAGGCACAGAGAGGTGGCGGTCTAGCTCCTCAAAGGTAGTTAGACATTAAGATTGGGACCACCACCCTGGTTTGCCAGTCCAGAGGTACTGCACCCGCCTTCCATGCAACATTGAAGAGGCATGTTATCCACGAGACCCCAACATTGTCCAGTGATTTCAACGTCTCGCGTCCACTCCTGCTGCCTTACTACTACAAAGGCACTTTACCACTGTAATGACCTCAACAACAGAACTAGAACCGATCTCACCGGAGGTTTCCGGTACTGCCTCCTGAAGGGAGGGCATATCCCTCCTCAGTTGAGGACAGCGTTTCACCACCCTTGCTGAGAACAGCTTGGGCAATGTCCCTCCGATCCCTCCTAAGGCGTCAAATGTTTTGCCAGAACACCTTTGAGGCCGTCCGGTAGTCATTCTCCATGGTCTTTCCAAACTCCTCCCAAGCCCGGGCTTTTGCTTCAACGACTGCCACAGCCACAGTCCTCTTCACCAGCCGGTACCTCTCAGCTGTATCAGGAGTCGGTTTCATGAGCATTTCTTGGAAGGCCTCCTTCTTCGCCTTGACAGCTCCCCTCACCACTGGTGTCCACCAGCGGGTCCTAGGGTTGCCACCATGACAGGCACCGAACGTAAAGTGGCAAAAGAGAATCAGGCCCAGGGTAGTAGGGCAGATTTATTTATGAAACACATTTTAAATGTTGCTTGCTTATGTGTCTGGAGTTTTGAGCTCAACATCAATTTAAAGAAAGAAAGAAATGGGTTTATTTGGAGAGTGGCTGCCCAGTGGAGCTGTCTGCTGCGAGGCACTTGGCTCCAGGAAGCCGTGAGCCTCCTGTCAGCTGACTCCTTAATAGCGCCTCTAACTTTAATAAAACGAAGATGGAAGAGATTGCTAAATGGCGGCTAATAAATAAAGCGATGCGAAGGGAGCCTAGTAATATAATATTGCTCTTAAAGGAAATATGAAAAATAGTAATCATGGCCATTGTTATTACTATCTTGTCCTTCAATGTGCCTAAACTATCCATCACACTGATAAGGCTGAAAGAAATACCCAGCGTTTAGCAATACAAGATGCATACTTCACAGCGCGGTTGGTCACAGCAAGCATGTGGCTGCCTTTTCCGCATCCATTCTGTGCCGGAACCTCTTTCACTTTGCTGCCTCCTATGGGTGTCAGATAAATCAACAGTACCGAAGCAGAAAGATCCCACCAGCGTAGCCACCTGCAGGGAAATAGTCATCCTTCATCAGAACAAATGGAACCCTGAGTAGGACAGTAACAAGGCAACGTGGGCGGGGGATTTATTTTGCTGTATCCACATATCTAAAATACACTGCAGTCAGCCATCAGAGCCTGTTGGGGGTGGTGGTGGTGGTAGCCTGTCCTAGTTGAGCCTTGAGTGGGGGAAAGTCCATTGAAAGCATCTTGCCACTGCTAGCTTTGCACAAGATGTTGACGCTCAGTAGTAGAATTTTATGTTGCTTAACTTACTATTTTTCAATTATGTTTTTAGATGATGAGCATTAATAAGCACAGAATAATATGAATTAGGGACTGGCAAGATAATCTTAGGTCAACTACTTCAAGCCTCGGCCTTGTAGTTTTGCTCCCCATAGTGTATTCTCCAGGCCTATGCCCAGTCCAGTTTACATGATTCATGCAAAGGAATTTCCACCACTTTCGTGAAGAGACTACTCCACTGACCTGCTGTTAGGAATAATATTCCAGGTATTCAGTTTACAGTCAGTGTCTTCTCATGCCTGCTAGTAAGAGCCCCTGGCAAACCCACCCCCACTCCCACGCAGCTCCTCTTTTTCTATTAAGGTCAACTAGGCATCAGCCACTGAGCCAGGAATTCCTAAATTCTAATCCTGGGCCTACCACCACCAATTAGTGTGGCCTTGGGTGAGTCCCTCAACCTCGCTGTCTGTAAAAGGGGGATAATAATATTTTTTTTACCATAGTGACCTAACCTGGGTGATGTGAAAGTTTATTATTAAATGTGTGCAAAGCCGATGGGAGATCACAATTGCTGAGTATTATTGTTGGCATTTACCCCCTTCAAATATTTAAGAGGCTACAGACCCTGAAACTCAAGCATCCAAATGAAATATTGTTAAACATGAAACATAAATCACACTCATGCACTGGCATGCTGAGTGAAGGCTGCCGCTCGGGTTTTAACTCAGCCTCATTATGCAGGCACTGTAGCAAGGCTGGTCTTCTACCCAAGGACCCCACAACACTAGGTCATGTTATATGTCCCAGATGGTTCCTTACAAATAAATTGTACAGTAACTGCAGAGGCTGCTGAGCAAAGAGACAAAGAGACTGAGCAAAGGGAGGGGGCTCCGGGCTGAGGAGTCTGGTGCTGGGGAGGGAGGGGGCTGAGGGCTCAGACTGGGGGTGCGAGCTCTGGGGTGGGGCTGGGAATGATGGATTTGGGGTGCAAGAGGGCAGGAGGGGGATCAGGGCTGGGGCAGAGGTTGGGGTATGGAGAGAGGCTTAGGGGTGCAGGCTCTGAGTGGCACTTACTTCAAGCAGCTCCCAGAAGCAGCGGCATGTCCCTTCTCCGGCTTCTATGTAAGGCGCGGCCTGACAGCTCTGCATGCTGCCCCATCCGCAGGCACCGCCCCTGCAGCCCCCATTGGCTTTGGTTCCCGGACAATGGGAGCTGCAGGGGTGGTGCTTGGGGCAGAGGCAGTGTACAGCTATGCCACCGCTTCCAGGAGCCGTGTGGTGCGGCCCACGACCCTGCTCCCCGTCTGGAGTGCCAAAGTGCTGGAGCAGGGCAAGCCACAGACCCTGCTCCCCAGTGGGAGCTCGAGGGTTGGATTAAAATGGCTGGCAGGCTGGAGCTGGCCTTTGGGACGTAGTTTGCCCACCCCTGGTCTATACAGCTGCCCAGATACCCCTCCTCTAAGGAGGAGTAGGGGTGCTTACTGGGAGGTGAAGAAGACTGGCATGGGTCTGTCGCACTGGTAAAATAAATATTTTCTTAGTGACATATGAATTGCTGAAGCGACAACCCAGGGCAAACTCCTGCATCATGTTGTCTCATCACTCACTGCACAGTGCTATAGCAATGGCATTGTGTCAAGCCAAAATAAGTTTGAGGAATGCTTTATTGGTACCTGTGATGGAGTGTTCAGCCCACCCCACTCCTGAAGGGGTTAAGGTGGCCCAGAAGAGGCCAATTAACCTTCATAGTTGCACCTGGAGGTAAGCACAGGGCTGTATAAATTACTAACTGCTGCTGATGCCCAGCTGGAAGAGAAGCTGGGTAAGGAATATAAAGAGAGGAAGTTTGTAGTAGCAGAGGGCTGTAAGGGGAGGGTCTGCTGTCATTTGCTAGTAGCGGAGGGTAGAGAAGGAGAACTAGCCCTAGGGTCAATCCCAGATGAATTTGAAGAAAGAAAGTCTGAAGTTAGGAGGAAGCCCAGGGAAACAGCAGCAAGAGGGAGACTGTGCAGACCATGGCTGCTGGTTATAGGGTCCCTGGGCTGGAACCCAGTGTAGAGGAAGAGCCTGGGTTCTCCTACAGTCACTGGGAAGTGGTGCAGGACTGTTGGAGACAGCTGGTCTGGTGAGACTTTGATACCCCAGAAGGGGAGACCATATGTTGACCTAGCTGGAGGAATGAATCACAAATGGGGAACTGTGAACTACAGGAAGAGTGACCACTACAGCGAAGGAGTGACCATTGGCAGGGGGTGCCATAGGGGAAGAAAGCTGCTATGCCACACGCAGTCAGAAGGGGGCACTCTTGTGGTGAATGGAAACTCATTACAGTCCCCTCAAAATTAGGACCACCCTCATCTTAATCCAAGTCCCAGCGGGACGAGCATCCACATCAGAAAAATCATCAGTGCCACTGGTGTGAAATGGTCCCTCTCTGACTGTCTCAACAGGAAGGTCAAGTACTGAGTAGGTTATGGAGACTGAACTCCCCTCTCATACCTGGAGGAAGGTCCTTCCAGGGAGGACTAAGGAGCATTGGTCATTCAAAGGCATAGATAACCAAGCTGCCTTCTGACTTCCAAATTCATGCACTAGTGCAGGGTAGTGCAAGTGTGTGTGTGAATTTAGCACTAGTGCTGCTGCTCAGACTGTCCTTGCTGTGTGTTTAAATAGGACCGACGTCTGCCCACCTCCAGGGCTGTGTATCTGGCATCCCTCGCCAGCAGGAAACATTCACAAAAAATGAAAAGCATGACAAAGTTTGGGAATATCCCAGAAAAAGTGGGCCAGGATATTTCCCCACAATCCTCACATCCCCTCTTTCCACTGCCATAAACTGTCATAGGAAAGCAGAGGCTAGCTGCTCATCAGTTGAACAAATCTGGACAACTGTACAAAGGCTCTCTGCTGACAGCTAATGAGCACCATCCACTCCCACTGATCTGGCACCATTTGGACATGGTGAAAGGTCACCTGGCAGCTGAGAACTTCCAACTCATTCCACAAAACTTCCCCCAGTGCCACCAATCGTTTGGCCTCCATCCCAGCTGGCTCCCCAGGACTACTCAGCCTGTCCCCCTCAGACAGTGACAGCGAACTGCAAAGGCAATTACCTAGCCGCCAAGTTAAATTAGCACCGTTGAGCTCTCTCTCTTTTTTCTCTCTCTCACACACTGAAGCACTTACCTGAAATTAGCAGCGGTCGACGCTTTGCAGAGGTGAATACGATTGTGATTATGAATGCACTTCTTGTTTGTCTTTTCAGTGCCGAAATCCTGTCAGCGAGGAGAAGCGATAATAACATGCTATTAAGTTCTTTCTGGATAATGTAATTCAGGAGTCAGGAGGCAGTTTGGTCATTTATGCCTATGTAAAGCTTAGAATAATTTTTCAGTGTCATTATCTTCCATTTCAAAGAGCCCATTCCAAATATCAATATACAGACCCTTCTCTGAACCACCTCCTCCTTGTTTTTATGGGCTTCTCCCACCTTTTATTCTTGTCAGCTCTGAATTTTCAGGGATTTTATTTTTGTTTCCAGCAGTCGTTCACTCCCCCGCACCTCTCTCCCTCCCTTTCCCTTTAGAGTGAATTTAGGAATTTACTAATATTTATTTAGCATCTATAAATTGAGACCAGCTCCTCACAGATGCTGAGCGCCTGGGAAATGGCTGCCTGTGATAGCAAAGGAGATCAATTCAGATCTCAATACTGGCAGAGTGCAGTACATTCTTTCAAAACAAAGAGAGAACAGCCAGGCCTGTGATATTTAACAGTAAGCACATTCCCCCAGTGCCATTTGGTAAATATCTAAATACACTGTAGAGTATTCAGTGATATTCCTGTTCTGTTATTTATCGGGAGCAGAACTGCTGCAAGGGCCCAGGAGGGCTAGTGGGTTAATAGAGTCACTGCTCAGTTCTGGAGAGTGGGAATCAAATCCACTGAGATCATATGTGCAATGAATTTAGTTGCCTCAGCCTAGCCCCCAGGGAACATTTGTCCATATTGCCAAATTACCATGAAATTCAACTCAATAGCAGGCTGTGCTTTGTCAGGCCCAGGATGGGAAAAGCAGGCAGTGCTGAGGAATATTAGCAGAGCTGTGGGGGGGCTCAGACCTGTAATAGCAGGGGGAGTTTCAAGTCAGAGATGAGGAGCATCAGTAGAGCTGCGCAGGGAGCTTTCACTTTGCCTGTCTGCTCTACAATTGATTGTAGGTAGCACTATTGGGCCCTCGACTTCATGTGCCCAAATACATCCATAGCATGTAAGGGCTCTCCTGTCACAAGGAGATGGCAGGCTTCTGGAAGCACTGACCTCCCTTCTGACCCTTCAATGCATCTGACCAACCTTTGCATTTGGGTGAGATTCACTCTCCCCCCAGGGCCAAGTAAAATCCAATCAGAGTCTCTTCCCGCACTGGTGTCTCGCCCAGAGCCCCTGCTGGGCAACTCAGCTGATCTCTGCCAAAACCCAGAGCAGGAACAAGTCTCATAGTCTGTCAGCAGAGAAAGAATCTTGGCCACGTCCAGCACAGGCTGGCCAAGCACAAGGAGCTGAGAAACTTCAGGTGTGGAATGGTAGAATCTCTCCTGGCTACAAGCATTATCTATGGCCATCTCAAGAATGCAGCTTGCATGGGGAATATTGAGATCCTTCTCAGAGGTGCCTTCAGTTTCTGATGCTGCTAACTGCAGAGAATGTGCCCTCCCTCATGCCAAATGTCAGGTCCAGGAGCTGTCACCATGTATGGTGTCCTGGAAATGGCCCTCAATTTTTCAGATTCAAGGCTTGTTTCAGCTTCATAGTAGACTTCCTTGGACCAACGTACCTCTACTACTCTCCACCTCAGATTGTTGCCTGAAGACTCTAGTATTCCTCCTTCCTTTCCTTTCATGGCCTAATCAGCCCATGGGGTGCTCATTCTCCAGGATTGCACCGTGCTATCCCAGAGCCACATGGAGCTTTGTGCTGAAGTAGCTCAGGTCTATAGTGTAACACAGTTATTTGTGCGAGGTACAGGCTGCGACATGCTGACTTGTGCGCATGTGAGTAGTCGTGGCCACTGTTGCTGTCCTTTGAAGACACACACCTGAGCAGGTCTGGGAATGTATCAGTTCCTTCTCTGGTTTGTGTGCATAGACACCACTGCCTCCTACTAGACTTCAGAAATACTTATTAATTATTATCAACTCTCTCAGCTGCTCTCTATTGGCCTCTTGTTAACTGGCTAATTTTTCATAGGCATCACAGCAGTAGGATAGTGGCCTTGCAGTCTAGTTCAGGGCACGTGTTCCATATGTTCAGACTGGCATGGAAAGAAACCCATGCACATTTGCAAGAGACACAGTCAAATGGGGAACGGGTTCCCTCTCCTGAAAGAGCTTCTCCGTCAGCCCTGCTGAGTGAGTCCTTTGTTCTCGGAACCAAAGATCATGAGCTCAATGCTCTGGCAGGCAGCACCCCAGTACGTGTGACTGCGTGGTATGTGGTCATGAATCGCTAGAATACTCCCTTCTCAGGAGCAGAGCCAGAGGAGGCATGTGCCACGCATTAGTAGCAGCAGCAGCTAGCCTGTTCCGGATGGGTTCTTGCTCCCTCTCCCTGGGCACAGCCTCTCCACATGAGTTATATGCTGAGCTTGATGCATCATTATGTTCTTTGCTCACGCTTTTGTCGAGTGGGTGCTTCAGCGTATGCAGTTAATGGATATTTTCGCCCTGAAATAGCCCCCAGGAAAGAAAGCACAGAGGCTCCTTAACAGATGCAACTTCAACACCAGCCTACACTACAGGCATGAAAACAGACAGATGTCTCTGAGTGAATGCAGCAAAAATTACCATCCAGAACTGGGGCTGGAAAACAATCAGGCTCCTCTTCTGCATGCATAGGACACAACTGAAGAGGAGACTTTTATTTCATTAAGTTAATTGGCAACAGTCTCTGAATTGCCAGACGTGGACTTAACTTTGCCTCTGGGTCCTGGAAAACGCTCTCTGCCATGTTTAAAAAATATAAAGGCAAAGGCATAAAACTCCTTCTGTTTCCTGCATGCTGTCTCTGTCATTGCTTTGGAGCTGATGGAAGGGGAAATGTTCTTCCTTTCGCCCCTTGTTTTTCCCAGGGAGGGACACAGGCTTTCCCCTGCTGAGGAGAGAAAGTTTGTAGGATGCAAATAAGACTCAGCCCCACTCTGTATAGTGGAAGGAGCTAACAGCTTCTAAAAGGAGATGATTGAGACTCAAGTGCCAGCCAAACCAGAGGGAGGAGCCAGGATGTTAGCACGCATGGTCTCATTTGCATAGAAGGTATAGTATAATCTGCACGAAGTGCAGACCCCTTTGTCTATCAGTGCCTAGAAGATGCAGGCTCATTAGCATAGTGCAGTGGTTCTCAACCTATTTACCATGGTGGGTTGCTTATGCAGCTCTCTGTGTTATGTGGGCTGCATCCACACACTATATATACTATCTATATGGCCCTTAGGATGTCACATGGGCCGCAGCTGTGTGCTGATTGGGCCGTGAGTTGAGAACCACTGGCATAGTGGCATGGCCTCGTTGCCATATATGGAATGACATAAGTAGCATACAGGACTTGAGGCTGTGGCTCTATTTACATAGCAGATGTGGCTTTATACATCTGGGCAATGAAGGCCTATCTGTGTTGGGGTGTGGCCCCACTTGCACAGGGGCTTAGATTGATTGCATAAAGGCTGTGGGTGCAGTGACTTGCAGCTGATGCTAGCTATGGTAAGGTCACACCTGCGTGGCTCTCCCTGCTGAAGCTGTGCACAGTGTCAAACTGCGATCTGCTACAAGGGAAAAAGGAGTAACAGGAAAACAGGATTGGACGTTCCAAGGGCTGTGTCCTGTGCCGCATCCATGGTTTAAAGGAGCAAGGCCCAGCTGCCTGCTCAGAGTGCAACCGGCCTGGTCTGCCCAGCCCAAGCCCATGGCTGCCCTCCTCCTGCCTGTCTGCTCTCCCCATGCACAGGCAGCTTGCAAAGCCCAGTTTCTCTCCCTCTCATCCCATCTGCAATAAACCTTCTCAGCCTCCCTCCTTCTTATCTTTAGCTGCTCCCCCAGCCCAGATCCCCTCTTCTTCCCACGTGGGGACAGCCCTCTCAGCCTGACTCCCCTCTCCCTCTTTGCATGTGGCCAGCCAATCCAGCTCTGCTTCAGGCTCAATGGGTTGTGATGTCATAATTCCATGATGCTCTGCCATTCCTTAGCACCTTCCGTACAAGGATCTGAAAGCCTTTAGCAAACAGGAAATGAATTTAGCCTCACCAATCTCTGGGAGTTGGGAAAGATTATTCTCCCCATTGTACAGATAAGGAAACTGAGGAACGGAGCAGAAGAATGACTTGCCCAAGGACAGTGTCTACAGCAAGACTGGGAATGAAGTCCAGTCTCCCTCTTCCCTAGTTCTGTGCTTTCACCACTAGACGATACTTTCTCCTTTCCTGTCCTAACTTTATGAAGCTGATCTGGATGAATCCCCTACCATGGTAGTTTGGGATGAGGAGTCTGTTCCTTCCACCAGCAGTCTGGACAAAGTGACATTTGAATTTGGCAGCAGAGTGGCTGGGCAAGATAAGGGCCTATCTGGTATGTACTAGTCCTCAGCCTCAGCTGGGGATTCAAGATTAACGTGCTGCTGTATCTGTGATATAGAAGGGGGTTATCATCTGTTTTAGGTCACTCCTGAAAATAAGATTATTGGGTTTCCAGCGCCGGCACAGCTGAGAACTATCACACTGTGGGACAGATAGCTAGGCCTGGAGTAGCAGACCAGGACTGAGCTGCACCAGCTGAGCAGTGTAGAGAGCCTATGCCTGGAATGGCTGGGGATGCTGCAGGTAAAGCCTGCAGCAGCCCCATACTTGATAAGAACGTTCCCTCGGGTACAAGTGCAGAAGCTCTATTAGCCACGGTTAAACTATCAAGCCAGTAGCAAGAGTAATGTTGTCTGCCCCAGCCACTAGGGGGTAACTATTACAGCTGCTCACATACCGCCCACAATATGAGCATGCATGATGCAGTTCACGTGCACGGCTTTTTTCCCAGCCATCTGCTGATCGTTTTTTTGTTTTTTTGTCTGATTGTTGTTTTAAAACCCTATTTCACAGTGGAAATAAGTAAATCCACCCTCACTCCCTGCTCACTGCGTCTTCAGCCAATCAAGCTGCAGGAGCCAGAGAACTTCCCAATGCGCAGGTTCCAGAGGATTGTGTCAGTCCCCTGCATGTTGATGGGCCTTTTGGTTGATGGGATTATCCATTCAGAAAATGAGGAGACAATCTTCAGAGGAACAGACTAGGAGGAAGTGACAGAGTTAATCTCACTGTTCAAGGGCGACCATTGTGGAGGGAGACAGTGGGCAAGAGTCTAAGAAACAACACTCCATATGGAGGGGGAGGCACGGGGGATGGGGAATGGGACAAAAGCAAACAGACAAAGAGAAAAGTCAAGGACTCTTGCCTCCTGTGAGTGACAGGAGGGGATCTCCGCATCCCAGCAGCAAGGGACTCATAACTCACCATCCCAAGGGACCACTTCAGGTTCTCTGCCAGGAAATAGAGGTCACTGTGTTCAGAACCAGGACAAGTGCAGAGCGCAGTGTAGCGGTTAGTGTCTATATATCACCACTGCCCTCTGCTGGATGGAATCAGAATTGCTTGATCATGTGTCACATGCCCCGTATGGCTAACAGATATTTTCCTTTAGCTCAAGTGGCAGAGGGCACTCTGCTTCTGAAAAAGAATTTGAGCTCTCACCTGCCTTATAAAGGCCGTGCTGAGTAACTACAGTATGATATATAGAGATGGCTATCAACTCTTGTGTAGACACATTTCATTATGCAAAGAATTCAACCTGGGTTTTACACCAGACCTATTGCATGGGGAAGAGGGTTTCTTCACTCTCTGTGCATCTTCAGCCTGGTCAGCCATATCCAGTGAAACTTGTCAGTTCTCTACCTTATACTGAATCTTTACATGTTAATTTAAGGCTTTCACTAACCTGAGGGACACTTCCACATAGCTCCTTCTATGACAAGTGCTTTGAGATTTATGGATGAAAAGCATTGAAATTTCTAAGTGTCAGTGCCTGAGATACAAAATAAATAACCACTGGGGAAATAACAATGGCAATTAAAAACATCTGTTTTACCTTGTTATGGCAGGCATCAGCAGGTGGCACTCTTACAAATAATCTCCCAAGTTATTTTTCCTCGCATGTGAGCAAATGTTCAGTTTTGGGAAGACATGCAGTGTGGTGTTAGTCTGGGTTATGCAAGGCTCTGTGTAGAGATGGTCGATGTGAGAGAGGGAGTTGTGTGAGCAGCAGGAGAGTTTGGTCTCTGAGTCAATTCTTGAGGAGGAATTGCTGGCCATTGGGGTGAGACGATCCCTGAAAGAAGGGTGTTCCCTGCAGGCTGTTTGACCATCTCTGTTCCGGGACTGGTTTATATGTGTAAATAAAACAAGTTACACTCTGAATAAACCCAGATGCCACATCACTATTTCTCCTCCACTGGGAAGATGGCCTGCAGGGCCCTGAATGTCTGCTATCACAGAGGCAGAGGGGCAACACCAGAGCCAGAGAGGGACACTGGTGTTGGAAGGAGTAATGTTAACCTTGAGTATAATTTTGAAAACACTCTTTTGAGCATAGGAACTTCCAGAGTGGATCAGACCAGCAGCCCATCTAGGTCAGTATTCCCTCTCTACCAGGGGCCAGTACCAGTGCTTCAGAGGAAGGCACAAGAAACTCAATAGTAGACAACAAGGGGGATGCAGTGGACATAGTGTACTTAGATTTGCAGAAAGCCTTTGACAAGGTCCCTCACCAAAGGCTCTTACCTAAATTAAGCTGCCATGGGATAAAAGGGAAGGTCCTTTCATGAATTGAGAACTGGTTAAAAGACAGGGAACAAAGGGTAGGAATAAATGGTAAATTCTCAGAATGGAGAGGGGTAATTAGTGGTGTTCCCCAAGGGTCAGTCCTAGGACCAATCCTATTCAACTTATTCATAAATGATCTGGAGAAAGGGGTAAAAAGTGAGGTGGCAAAGTTTGCAGATGATACTAAACTGCTCAAGATAGTTAAGACCAAAGCAGACTGTGAAGAACTCAAAAAGATCTCACAAAACTAAGTGATTGGGCAACAAAATGGCAAATGAAATTTAATGTGGATAAATGTAAAGTAATGCACATTGGAAAAAATAACCCCAACTATACATACAACATGATGGGGGCTAATTTAGCTACAACAAATCAGGAAAAAGATCTTGGAGTCATCGTGGATAGTTCTCTGAAGATGTCCACGCAGTGTGCAGAGGCGGTCAAAAAAGCAAACAGGATGTTAGGAATCATTAAAAAGGGGATAGAGAATAAGACAGAGAATATATAATTGCCCTTATATAAATCGATGGTACGCCCACATCTTGAATACTGCGTACAGATGTGGTCTCCTTATCTCAAAAAAGATATACTGGCACTAGAAAAGGTTCAGAGAAGCGCAACTAAAATGATTAGGAGTTTGGAATGGGTCCCATATGAGGAGCGATTAAAGAGGCTAGGACTTTTCAGCTTGGAAAAGAGGAGACTAAGGGGGGATATGATAGAGGTATATAAAATCATGAGTGATGTGGAGAAAGTAGACAAGGAAAAGTTATTTACTTATTCCCATAATACAAGAACTAGGAGTCACCAAATGAAATTAATAGGTGGCAGGTTTAAAACAAACAAAAGGAAGTTCTTCTTCACACAGCGCATAGTCAACTTGTAGAACTCCTTAACTGAGGAGGTTGTGAAGGCCAGGACTATAACAGTGTTTAAAAGAGAACTGGATAAATACATGGAGGTTAAGTCCATTAATGGCTATTAGCCAGGATGGGTAAGGAATGGTGTCCCTAGACTCTATTTGTCAGAGGTGGAGATGGATGGCAGGAGAGAGATCACTTGATCATTACCTGTTAGGTTCACTCCCTCTGGAGCACCTGGCATTGGCCACTGTCGGTAGACAGGATACTGGGCTAGATGGACCTTTGGTCTGACCCAGTACAGCCATTCTTATGTTCTTATGTTATGTTCTTATGACTTGCATATAAGGGAAATTTCTTCCTACCCCTCTACCTAATCAGTGCTTGGCATAAGCCCTGAAACAGGTGTTTGTCTCTTCTGATTTAAAAAAAAAATCCTGTCTAATGTAACTGAAGTTCTCGCATTCATATTGATATAGTGCTTTACAAATACTGAATTATTGTGACAGGGTGAGCAGGCCCTTTATGAGGTTCTTGAGCTCTAGGTCCTATTTGTGGCTGGTTTTCCTCCTGGATATAGGAAGATCTGTCGGGAAGTTGGATATAAAGCACTTCCTACCACCAACGAGGGAGATGCACTCACCAGGATGTAGCAGCTGGCTGAAGTAATTCTCCAGAGACTGGGTTGTGGCTAGGGCAGGCATGGATTGCTATGGAGAAGGAGCTTGGAGGAAGGCTGTGAGGGGGTTGGCTAGAGAAGGCCAAGAGAGAGGCCCACATCCAGATAGGTGGGAAGTAGTCCTGGGAATCATGAAGTGAGGTGGTTTGGTGCCGAAGGTGGGCAACTGATCCATTGTACAGAGTTCTAGGGTCCAGGCCTGGAGGGGAGGTACACCCTGGGTCAGGGCCGTCTCCAGCATTTCTGCCGCCACAAGCAAAAAAAAAAAAAAAAAAAAAAGCCGCGATCGGCTGCGACAGTTCAGCGGCAGGTCCTTCACTCCTAGAGGGAGTGAGGGACCTGCCGCCCCCGAATTGCCACAGGTGCTGCCCCTCTCCCTTGGCCGCCCCAAGCACCTGCTTGTTAAGCTGGAGCCTGGAGCCGGCCCTGCCTGGGGTTCCCTACAATGCTACCTACTGGTGGGTTTGTAACTCCTGTGGGTTTGTAACTCTCAGCTGACAAAGTAAATTCAACAATTGTCTCCAGCTTTCCTCCAGTGACTTGGAGTAATGTGATTATCCCTAGCTCACAGATAGGGAAACTGAGGCACAGAGTGTTTACTTGACCTGTCACAAGTTCACAAAGCAAGCTAGTGGCAAAGGGAGGAATATAACCAGGAGTTCTAAGCTACTAGTTCCATGCCGAGTCCACTAAGCCAACTCTCCTTTCTTTGAGTGAATGCTCTTCCTCCACCCGTGCCCGTACATTCCTTTGCTGCCTTCAACCACAATGCAGCATTGTTGATCGTCTAACTAGTGATGGAACTTCTGAGGTTCTAGCTTCCATTCTGATAACCCCCTCTCCCAAAGTCAGACCCTTACCCCTTCACTTCCTTAATACAATGAATTTTGTGCTGGTGAAAGATACTCTCATAGCAGCACTGGACACTGACTATTGCTGACTACTCCCAGAACGGGGACAGCCCAGGCAATGGCAGGGCGAGCTTTCCGCAGGCTACCCTGTGCCCCAACCCTATGCTGGAGGGAGCATTCGGTTCCTGCGTCCCATTCAGTCTTTGTCCAATCTGCCGAGGTTGCCAGCACGAGGGATAATTTGTGCCAGCTGTAGTGATGGTGTGTGTGATATGGACTCCTGCCCACTAGAAACTGGACTAAAACTCATGAGCTCATTTCACACGCCATTTCTGATTATGAGCTTTATTTCTAAATACTCCGTCTCTTACTACACTGAGAACTTTACCACTACACCCATTGCTTGAAAGTGATTTTAAAAAACTGACTAGAATAGAATCCTGTGGGGAACATTCTCTAGGTTCTTAATGCCTGGTTTGCAGAGTTTAATTACAAATCCACCATTAAATCAAAAAGAAAAATAAGAGCCACTGCCTGGGTAGGACCTACACAAAAACACAGCTCTCACTTGCTAGATTATTAGATGTTCTCATGCCTTCTGACAAACGAGGCAATTCTGAAAGGCCAAGAACTCCTTCAAGCTGACTAATTAAGACAGACTCTTACGTCTCCTTATTCAATATATTCAGAGCAGCCTGTATCATGTATGAGGTTCCCTCATCTGCTACCCAGGATGTGGTTGGTAGTGTAGGATGCGCCAGGATACTTCTACCTGCAGCCAGAGATAAACCCATTGGTTGATCGGTAGTGACCTCACTGGGGAGTCAAATCCTCTTGCAAAGAATGGAGAGTTGAACAAAGAAATGCAAAGGCTGATTAGCCTTTGGCATTTCCCTTCTGTGGTGCTGTCAGGGGTGAGATAGACATGGGGGAAGGGAGCCTGGGTCCCTTGAGCTGGGCAGACGGAGATGCAGGGGATGTTAAAAGCTGCCCTGCCATTACAGATGGATCAAAATGGGAGGCTGGCTAGCACACACACATAATAATCAGCAACTCGTTAAGGATTCTAATCAGGCAGAAATATTTTCCCGTCAGCTCATTACAAACTGTAAGGAGGTCACAGCTCTGGGTCGTGGCTGCTTTTTCTCCTGCTGGAGATAACAAATGCATTTGTTGGAGCCTTTGGTAGCTCGTTTGTTACGATATGTGAGCAAAGGGGGAGAGGGACAATCAAGGGGGGGGGGCGCAGCAGGCAGACTACCAGAAGGAGTGAGTGTTGCTAACAGGCAATTTGAAGTCAGGGAGAGGGTGTCCTTTGGTGCCTGCAGCATCAGCATCTGATGAAGTGGGTTCTAGCCCATGAAAGCTTATGCCTAAATATATTTGTTAGTTTCTAAGGTGCCAAAAGGACTCCTTGTTGTTTTTGCTGATACAAACAGGGCTACCACTCTGAAACCTGCAGCATCACTGTCATTTCTCAGCTTCCCCTGCAATGTTTACACAGTGGGATATTGAGACAACCCCTCTCAAAAAAAGTGAGTTAAAGGGCTGTTGGGGGGGGGGGGGGGAGGGGAAACGCTGCCCGAGCCAGCAATGGGAATAATGATGCATTTGGCTGCACCTCTCACCCCACAGCTCTTCACAGACTTGACACATGGCTACACATGGACCACTTCATTCAGCCTTAGAAATAGGTTGCAGACAACGCTGGGGTGGAGTGTGGTAGCTGTCAAACAGCCCCACAGCAGTTTTGGCCAGGAACTGAAGAAGGGAGAATATAATAACCCAATTTGGCATGGGCCCTTTCAAGCGGTCTGTGTTCTACAGCGCTCTCTGGCTGTAGGTTCCTTCTTCTGATTTGCTCCAGCTGAGTTGGAAAACCTGTAGAGCAGAAGGGAGGCTGGACTAGAGGACAGTCAAGCACCCAGGGGAGGTGACAGTAGGGGGCAGCAGGGAACAACACAGCCTGGAAGTTGCAGCAGGAGTTGAGGCGGAGTGAGGAATCCATAGGCTCAGGAACTGATAGTTATTTTCAGGAGGGAAGGGGCAGGGACAGGCAGCAGACCTTTGGGGGTGGGATTGAGGGAGTGGAGGCCGAAGTGAGGAGCAGAACACTGCTCCTTTAAGAGAAGGGGAAGGAGACACAGGATGCAGCAGCTGGAGTTCTTGGTCTTTTCCGAGAATGGGAGGGGGACTAGCGAAAAGGTCACATTCAGGAGGAGCTGGGAGGCAGAGGACTTCCAGCACCTATCAGAGGACCAGTGAGTAGGCGACTGCAGCAGCAAAGGGGCCCTGCCGAGGGGCAGGAGTTGAGCAGTGGGAACTGGTTCTCCTGCATGGTAGGGAGGTTGCCAGTGAGCTCCTTGGAGCTGGATGCAGCTGCTGCAGCCATACATCTACCCACAAGAAAACAGCCAAGAGTGTAACAGTGACTAGTGATTTTGAGTGCCCAGCTCAAGACAGCTAAAAGGCTTTGACTCTCAGAGAGTGGGTGCCCAGCACTACCTGAAAGTCAGTGCCCTTTAAGGTGTCTCAGGTTGGACACCCAAACATTAAGACATGAAAATCACTAGTCATCCTTAAATCTTGTTCAGCACCTTTAGTAGCACTGTACCCAATGCAGCTCCCCCCCCCCCGAGTCACCCATGACAGTCCCTGAAGCGTAGCTCTCCCTAGCAGTGCACTGGGGGCCATATTGACTTGAAGAGAAATTGCTGAGCCACCTCCACTCCCTACAGCACAGTTCCCTTTAGCCCAGCACTGGGTACATCTACACTTCAAGTGGGAGTGTAATTCCCAGCTGGAGGAGACATACCCACACTAGCTGGGACTGAGCCAACGCACTAAAAATAGAGGGCGGCATAGTGGAGTGAGCAGCAGGAGGGAGTAGTCTCCCTGAGGACATACCTTCCCCCTCCCTGAACACTAGGCACATACTCGGGGTGACTAGCCCTTCACACTGCTGCCTCAGTTCTTAGTGCACTAACTTGATAAGAGCTAGCGTTGGGTATGTCTCTTTGAGCTGGGAATTACACCACAGCTCAAAGCGTAGACGTACCCTAAGGCTGACTCAGAACAGTGCCACCTGTTGACTCGCCAGCCCCACTGCCTCTCTCCTTGCAAAAGCCTTTTCCACTCCCCGGAGTTTTGGCTGAGTGAGGCACAACTAGGGTTACCATACGTCCGGATTTTCCCGGACATGTCCGGCTTTTGGGGGCTCAAATCCCCGTCCGGGGGGAAATCCCCAAAAGCCGGGCATGTCCGGGAAAATCGGGAGGCTCGGCCGGGGCCTCTTTGTCTGGGGCCGGGGCCGGTGCGGGGCCGGGGGCATGGTGCCGGGCCGGGAGCCGGGCCGGGTGCGCGGTGCTGGGCCGGAGGCCAGGCCGGGCCAGGGTCGCAGGGCCGGGCCGGGAGCCGGGGGTCCGGGCCCGCGGGGCCGGGAGCCGAGCCGAGCCGGGCCCGTGGGGCCGGGAGCCGAGCCGGGGTCGGGGAGCCGGGAGCTGGGCCGGGGTCGGGGAGCTGGGAGCTGGGCCGGGCCTGCGGGGTCGGGGAGCCGGGAGCTGGGCCGGGGTCGGGGAGCCGGGAGCCGGGCCGGGCCTGCGGGGTCGGGGAGCCGGGCCGGGCCCATGGGGCCGGGAGCCGGGCCGGGGAGCCGGGAGCCGGGCCGGGGTCGGGGAGCCGGGCCGGGGTCGGGCCCGCGGGGCTGGGAGCCGGGCCGGGGTCGGGGGCCGGGAGCCAGGGGGTGCGCTGGGCCGCCGGGGGTGGTCGGCCGGGGCCAGCACCCCAGGGCCCGAGCCGACCCAGGCTGGAGCCACCGGGGGGCCAGCCTGGGCCGCGCCTCCTCCCCCCCACACCCCCCTTACCTGCTTCAGGCTTCCCGCAAATTAAATGTTCGTGGGAAGCAGGGGAGGGGGCAGAGACTTTGGGAGGGGCGGAGTTGGGGCGGGGCGGGGGTGGGGCTGGGGGTGGGGCCGGGCCCCCAGGGAGTGTCCTCCATTTGGAGGCACAAAATATGGTAACCCTAGTGCGGCACAACACTTGCTAGAAAAGGCCCAGCCAGATTTAAAACGTTATCCAAGTCCACTATTTACCACAAACTATGTTGCAATAAGCAAGAATGGACACATGTGCTGATATTAGTACCAGACCCTATTGACCTGCCCTAAGCTGCTGATATTGACCAAGGGAAGCGGTCCTCAACAAAGAGATCCATCCATGGCAGGCTCTATTTGTCACTGAGGTAGCCTGTGGCCTCGCTAATCCGTCTGTGTCAGCCACTCAATAACCTCACAGAGATTCCTGTGGATCTGCACAAGCATCTGCTTGCAGAAGCAATTGCTGTCTTCCCCGCAATGTCAGCTGCAAAGGTCACCATCAAGATGGCAGCAAAGGCCTTTGATGAGACAGAGCCTGAAGTGACTGACACTTGGTGGCAAAACAGCCTCTGGATAAACTTGTTTTTCCAAACTCACCACCCACTTTGTCATCAAGAAATTAAATAACCCCCCTATGATTCATAAATTAAAAGGCCAGAAGGGACCACTGTGATCATATAGTCTGATCTCCTGTCTAACACAGGCCATAGAACTTCCCCCAAATAGTTCTCAGAGCATTTTAGAAAGTATCCAATCTTGATTTAAAAATTGCCAGTGATGGAGAATCCACCATGATCCTTGGTAAATTGCTCCAGTGATTAATTACCCTCACTGTCAAAAATGTACATCTTATTTCTGGTCTGAATTTGTTTAGCTTCAGCTTTCAGCCATTGGATCCAGTTATTCCTTTCTCTGCTAGACTGAAGAGCCCATTACTAAATATCTGTTCCCCCTGTGGGTACTTATAGCCTGTAATCAAGTCACCCCCTTAACCTTCTCTTTGTTAAGCTAAATAGATTGAGCTCTTTGAGTCTATCCCTGTAAGGCAGGTTTTCTAATCCTTTCATCATTCTTGTGGCTCTTCTCTGAACTGTCTCCAATTTATCAACATCCTTTCTGAATTGTGGGCACCAGAACTGGACACACATTCCAGCAGCAGTCACAACAGTGCCAAATATCAAGGTAAAATAATCTCTCTACTCCTACACAAGATTCGCTTGCTTATGCATCCCAGGATCGCATTAGCTCTTCTAGCCATAGCCTCACACGGGGAGCTCACATTCAGCTGATTGTCCACCATGACCCCCAAATCCTTTTCAGAGTCGCTGCTTCCCAGGACAGAGTCCCCCATCCTGTAAGTATGGCCTGCGTTCTTTGTTCCTAAATAGATACATTTACTTTTAGCTATATTAAAATGCAAAATATTGTTTGCTTACACTGCTCTACAGCCAAAATGCTTCTGAAATAAATGTAGTCAAACTTTACTAATTCTGGGTCACTGAGAACGAAAATAATGCTTAAAATTGTTGATTGGCTCTAGTTTTCAAGATATGCTATTGGGTCAGTATATACGACCCTTGACTTGGGAATGGCGGAGGATAAGTGAGTTATAAAGGAAAGGGATCTCAATTTAAACCAGAAATGACTAAAATACATCTTTGACTGGATCTATGAATAAATCTATGTCTGGGTTTGGACTGTACTTGTTTTTTAGGCAAAACAATGAATGATGCAATCTGAAGCTGGTATTGCGTCATACATGATATGAATTGCATCATGTTATTCCTCGAAGTCATGGATGATGCAATCATAACGAAGCTTACATCACTCTGCTGAACAAATTGCCCTATATCGGCTCTAGAAATCATACAGTGTCGTGCTCTCTTATTTGTCAGTGTTTGATTTTGCAAAGGGACACATTTCTGTTTAGCCAAAGTGAGCAGAGATGCCCCGTACTTGTGTGAACAGTGCAGATAACTTCTGCTATGTTTGTGGTGAAGTGACTTTTGCATCACAAAAGCGCAGTATAACCACTATGGTTAAGAAAGCCTATCACCTTTATTTTGGCTGCAAAATTGGAGATCAGGACAAGAGGTGGGCCCCACACATATGCTGCAACACCTGTGCAACAAATCTTCGCCAGTGGTTGAACAGGAAAAGGAAATCTATGCCTTTTGCAGTGCCAATGATTTGGAGAGAGCCAACAGATCATACCAGCGATTGTTACTTCTGCACGGTGCCTCCAGTTGGGAAAGGTGTGTCAAAGAAGAAAAAGTGGACTGTGCATTATCCAAACATTCCATCAGCTATACACCCAGTACCCCACAGAGAAGGACTGCCAATTCCTGATGCACCAGAATCATTCTCACTTGAGTCAGATGAGGAAGAGGAAGAGGATGAAACTTCTGGTCCTGAACCATCAATGTCACAGGACCAACATTTTCTCCCATCCTCCTCCTCTGACCCACACCTCATAACACAAGGTGAACTGAATGACCTTGTCAGGGATTTGGAACTACCCGAGAGTAAGGCAGAGCTGTTGGGCTCCAGACTACAGCAGTGGAATCTCCTGGCAGGTGATGTTAGGGTTTCCATGTTCCGTGACCGTCAAAAGGATCTTGTCCCATTCTTCTTCATGGAAGGTGATCTTGTAGCCTGCAACAACATGGATGGTGTGATGGCAGCCCTCAACATCGTTCACGATCCAGATGAGTGGAGACTGTTCATTGATTCATCGAAGACGAGTCTTAAAGCTGTTTTACTGCATTATGGCAATGTTTTGCCATGGATTCCAGTTGGTCATGCAGTCCATATGAAGGAAACCTATGACAACATGAAACAACTTTTGAGGTGCATAAACTATGACCAACATCAGTGGCAGCTTTGTGGCGATTTGAAGGTTGATGCTCTCTTGCTTGGTCTGCAGACTGGATACACAAAGTACTGCTGTTTTCTCTGCAAATGGGATAGTCATGCAAGAGATTCCCACTACATCCAGAAAGATTGGCCACTCCGACAGTCATTGGAGCCTGGGAGGAAAAGTGTTCAGCATCCACCACTTGTTGAATCAAGGAAGATTTTGTTACCACCCTTACACATCAAGCTGGGTCTGATGAAGAACTTTGTCAAGGCCATTGACAAAACACAAGCAGCTTTCAAGTACCTCCGTGGAAAATTTCCAAGGTTAAGTGAAGCTAAGATAAAGGAAGGTGTCTTTGTTGGTCCTCAGATTCGTGAACTTCTTCGAGATGATGCATTTGACCGTGCACTGCGTGGCAAGGAAAAGACGGCATGGAAAGCCTTCCAGTTAGTGGCAATAAATTTTCTCGGAAACAATAAGGCAGACAACTACAGGTTGTTGGTGGAAAACCTCCTCAAGGCATCCAAAAGCCTTGGTTGCAACATGTCACTAAAGATACATTTTTTGCACTCTCATCTAGATTTTTTTCCACCGAACTGCAGAGCAGTGAGCGATAAGCACGGCGAGCGATTTCACCGGGACATTGCAACATTGGAGAAACGCTATCAGGGCAAATGGAGCCCATCAATGCTTGCAGACTATTGCTGGACAGTGACAAGAGATGCTCCATTTAATGAATACAAGAGACAAGCCAAGAAGCGCCGAGTAGACACTAAATAGGACTAAACTATGTACATAATAGTTTTTTGCCTTTTGTTTCATAATAAATTTTATTTATATAACCCTTTTGCTGATTTTTAAAGTGTTACATAAACAGAACAGGTGAAATATTGTCATGTAAAGCAACCATAAACACATGAAAAGACCTAGGTTTACAATTTATGATTAAAACTCTACTATCTACACAATATACATAGACATAAAATGTAAAAACTTAAATATCTTAGAAACAGTAGCCAATCAGTTGTTTTAATTGTGATATTTGAATTCAGCACATCAAAATACATAATAAATAGCACATTTTATCTCTGAAACAGACGACTTCTCAAAAATTGTAGACCAGTGTTATGCCCCTTTACCAAATGATCCAGATCACTCTGAATCAGTGACCTATCCTCTTCATTATTTACCACTCTGCCAATTTTGGGTCATCTGCAAACTTTATTGATGATGATTTTACATTTTCTTGCAGATGATTGATAAAGTTAAATAGTGTAAGGCTAAGAACTGTGCCCTGCGGGCTCCCTCTGGAAACACACTTACTTGATGATGATTCCCTGTTTACAATTACATTTTGAGACTGGTCTGGACTTTATTCTGCTTGCACATTATAAATGTGATCAAGTCATGGTCATTTGCACATAAGCTACCATTATTTTTAATTCTGTGAATAATTCCTCTTATAAATAAAGAATTTCCCCATGTTGGTTGTAAGACTTTTTGAGTTAGGAAATTGTCATCTCTAATGTTTAGAAATTCCAAGGATGTTTTAGTACTAGCAGCATGAGATGTGGAGCATATGTCACTCAAATTGAAGTCCCCATGATCACACAATTTTTTCCCTACACATTATAGATAGGTACATAAGGAGGTGATCATCCTGTTCCCTAGTGTGCTTTGGTGGTCTGTAGCAGCAGGGCCGGTGCTACCATTAAGGCGAACTAGGCGGTTGCCTAGGGTGCCAAAAAGCGGTGCCCCCAATTTTTTTTACAACGTTCCTCCCCGAGTGCGCGGTCGCCGCTCTATTTCTCCCGCCTCCCAGGCTTGCAGCGCCAATCAGCTGTTTGGCACCGCAAGCCTGGGAGGAGAATTAGAGCGGGGGTGGCGTGCGTGGGGAGGAGGCAGAGCAGAGGTGAGCTGGGGTGGGGAGCTGCTGCACGGCTCCCCGGGGGCGAGCTGCCGCGGGGGGGCGCCTCAGGGCGGAGGAGCGGGTGGGGAGCTGCCGCAGGGCTGGGTGGAGGGGGGGGGGGCGCAAGGTGGAAGTTTTGCCTAGGGCGTGAAACTTCCTTGCACCGGCCCTGTGTGGCAGACACAAACTAATACCTCATTTTGTGCTTTATCTGTAAGGACATTGATTCATAAGCATTCAAGATCATTTTCTTCCAAGTTATCAGTGACTTGGAAACAGGTAATGCCATTTTTGACATAGAATGCCACTCCCCCTCCCCTTTTGCCCACTCAATCCTTGCTAAATAGGTTATAACCATTGATTTTAACATTCCAGTCATCCAAATTATCCCACCAGATTCAGTAATACCAACTAGAGCATATTTATGCTCAAAACTGAGCAATTCCAATTCCTCTTGTTTGTTATCGAGACTCCTAGCATTGTTGTATAGGGCAGTTCTAGAATTTATTCTCTTCATGTGCTTTGGTTCCTTGATTAGTTTTATTTCCAACATCATGATTTTATGCTGAGTGCTCATGTCTTCCTTCTTTTTACCCTCCTCTTTTGCTGTTAGTTTAACCCTTTCCTGACTACCTTAGTCAGCCTGGCCCAAGGAGAGTTGTCCCCCTTCTACTGAGGTGGAGGCCATCCAAACATACTGCTTCCTCTCCCTACAGAAGGTGGACCGATGTTCCACAAAACCAAAACCTTCCACCCTACACCACTTACCTAGCCAGCGGTTCACTTTCAGAATCTTCTGCCTTCTGTTTTCCTTCACTTGTGGGCAGGAAGGATCTCAGAAAAGATCACTTGGACATTCTTTTTTCAGCATGTTTTCAAGTTCCCTGAAGTTATCTACTGTCTGCGAGCTAGCCCACATTGCGATGTCATTAGTTCCTATAGGAGCCATCACCAATGGATCCTTGCCTGTTGACTTCAGAAGCCTAACCAACCTTAGAGTGACATCTTGTGTCTTGATTCTAGGGAGGCAGCACACTGTCCTGTTGTCCATCTGTCTCTTGCAGAATATTCTTTCAATTAATATAGGACTTGCAAAATAGCCATGCCTTTATATAGGTTCTACTCAAAAATGTCATCTTTGTTCCCTCAGCTGTGCTTTTGTGCATCTGTTATCTAACCTATATCTGTTCCCAAAGCTGTGCTGCTGTGGCTGGAGATGCTGCTTCACTGAGAAGGAAATGAATATGAAATTTTTTGATGTTAATTTCAAAGCCCTGTAGAACCACAAGGATTGGAAAGACATAAGCAGGGTGTGGAGATCTCTGATATTCGAGAAGCGTTTGTAAACAACCAGAAAGTGACAATTATAATTAAATTCAAGATCTCCCTTGGGCTCTTGTCATCTGCCTCCAGGGACTGAGGAAAAAAACCCAGGGGATTTCTGCCGGAGGCCTCTGGAGGGGAGAGTGCTTTGTCTCTGGCCATTGTAAATTCGTTCTCTCCCCTCCCCGAAAGAAGCGTATACACTGCAGTGGTTCTCAAACTGGGGTCGCCACTTGTGTAGGGAAAGCCCCTGGTGGGCCGGGCCGGTTTGTTTACCTGCCAGGTCCGCAGGTTCAGGGGCATCTCCAGGCACCAGCGCAGCAAGCGTGTGCCTGGGGCGGCAAGCCACAGGGCGGGGGGGTGGGGGGTGGGCAGCGTGCTGGTTGCTGTGTGGGCAGCAGTCCGGCAGCGTTTGGCGGCATGCCTGCGGGAGGTCCGCCGGTCCCACGGTTTCGGCGGCAATTCGGTGGCAGGTACGCCGAAGGCGCGGGACCAGCAGATCACCCACAGAAACGCTGCCGAATCCTTGTGACCAGCGGACCACCCGCAGGCGTGCCGCCGAAGGCCGCCTGACTGCCGTGCTTGGGGTGGCAAAAAACATAGAGCCACCCCTGCGCAGGTTCGGCCGATCATGGCTCCCACTGGCCGCGGTTCGCCGCTCCAGGCCAATGGGGGCTGTGGGAAGTGGCAGCCAGCAAATCCTTTATCCCACGCCACTTCCCGGAGCCCCCATTGGCCTGGAGTGGCGAACCGGGGTCAGTGGGAGCCATGATCGGCCAAACCTGCGGACTTGGCAGGTAAACAAACCGGCCTGGCCTGCCAGGGGCTTTCCCTACACAAGAGGTGGCCCCAGTTTCAGAACCACTCTATACAGGAGCCTTAGTAGCTGTGTCCATATAAAGGAGGGATTGTGGTGTAGCTGAGGGAATGCCCACTTTCCATGGCATTGTTTTCCTGCTGCCCACTCCCATGTGAATTCACAGTAGGACTGTGGGTGTGTCTACACAGCCCACAGCAACAAGCCTCCCAGCCTGGGGTGACAGATTTGGAGGTTCTGGTCTGTGAGTGGGGCACCTTGGTGCTACCCCAATACAAATAGTATTAGTTACAGATAATATCTTATCCCTCTGTAGCACCCGGTATCACAAAGGATGTCACACGTAAGCTCACAAGGCCTGATCTTTCCCAGCCTTTTGTTGTCATTCAAACCTGTGCTGTGTGTGTAAATTGCTAACAGATCTGAATTGTCCCCTCACTTATCCCAACTTTACACCCAGTCTGCACGGGTGTGAATGCCTCCAGCAGGCACAAGACAGGGGAGAGCTAGGCCCATACCCACTTACTAATGTGTAACTAACACCCTCTCCCTTACAATTCCATCCCGTCTGCACTGGATTTGCCTTTCAGTCCTAGTATCTCAGGTTGCCCACTTGCAGTGCTGGTAGAGAGTATTTTGTGATGGGCTGAGTGTTACCCACTGAAGTTTGGAATTATTCCTACCCTGAAGGGCCCCTGATGGGAGGGAGGCTGACGGCATAGGAGTGAAATTATTCTGCCTGGCCCTTAGCTGGTGCCCTTGTTTTGCACATGGCACAAGTGGATGGGTTTTATATGGGTCAGCAAAAATGACCAACTTAAATGACCTGGTTTCAGAAACTGGGGATCATAGATAGGTTCCGATTTTATATAACTGCAGATCTGGAGGTGCTGCTGTTTCCCCCACACAGACACCATCTCTGCTGCACTGTCCCCTTCTCTCTAGGTCTCAGGATTCTGTTACCACTTTATTTCTGCCATTTGCAGCTCTCTGTTGGGCTGTGACTGTACTGTGCCTTGAGACGTTCCTTGAGGTAACAACAAAAGCCAACTGCTTCAACTTGCTGCCTGGGACATTTCAGGTCAAAATAAACTGTGGGCTCTTCATCTGTCCTTCATTCAAGCTTGTGGGATGCAGGGTGGACCTATGACCATGGGGAAGACCCCAGAGATTTCAGGATGAGCCAGCACCCCCTTCTCCTGCAGCTGAAGAGCTCTCCAAAGGCCTGGGACCTTTGCCAGGCTTGTTCAGGTCGGGGCATCAGAAAGGCTAAGGCTAAAGAGCATTAATGGAATTTCATCTTCCCCTTTTTGTTCTATGGTTTCTCTCCCCCTCCAAAGGGTTGACTCAAATCCATGCTTGTGAGACAGAAAAACTGACCTGCTCTCTCACCTCTAGATGAGGGCCCCTCCAGGTCAGGGTTGCGGTGTACTGTTGGAGGAAGCTTACATTGCTATTGCCCATGCTCTGTGCCTAAAGATAGCCTTTAGTGTATGTCTGTGCTACAGCTGGGAGGTGTGATTGAAGCAAACACAGCCATATGTGAGCTACCCTTGATTTAGCTAGATCAAAGCTAGCTTAAGTAACAATAGTAATGAAGCCGCAGCTTCAGTTCATGCTAGCTTTGATCTAGCTACAGTAGAACCCCAGAGTTCCGAACACCTCAGGAATGGAGGTTGTTCGTAACTCTGAAATGTTCATAACTCTGAACAAAACGTTATGGTTGTTCTTTCAAAAGTTTACAACTGAACATTGACTTAATACAGCTTTGAAACTTTACTATGCAGAAGAAAAATGCTGCTTTCCCTTTATATTTTAGTAGTTTACATTTAACACAGCACAGCACTGTACTGTATTTATTTATTTTGTCTCTGCTGCTACCTGGTTGTATACTTCTGATTCCAAATGAGGTGTGGCTGACTGGTCAGTTCGTAACTCTGGTTTTTGTAATTCTCAGGTTTTTGTACATCAAAGCTAGCTTGGGTATGTCTACACATGCTGCGATCACACTTCTTGATTGCAGTGTCTCCATGGTTGTCCTCTGTCTCCATGGTTGTCAATGCAGTGAGAAAATCCACACAAAAAACATAAAGGTCCAACTACTGAGAAGTGCATGTGCAGATGCTGGGGTTTCTCACTCTGGGCATGCACTGCCCTGACTCATGCTCTATGGGCATTGCATGCACAGAAAAGTCTGCAAGCTCTTTGGCCTGCATACTAAAGAACTGGCCATCTAGCGGGCTCTAGTGTGGATTTAGCACCAGAGTCCTTTTGGCAAATGCCCATGTTGACCAGATCAAACATTTTCTTCTCTTCCTGCCTGATCTGGCTGGGCTGGCTGGGGTGGATCAGGAGTCCTTCCCTCTGAGTGGGGAGTCAAACCTGCCTCTCTCAGGAGCGATAGATAAAATACCTGGTGCCATTCAAATGCTCCTGGATTTCTGCCGAGTTGCTGCTGCAAAAACGACATGTTCTTTCCATTTTCCCTGCCTTCCCCACCCCCCTCTCTTTTAAAACACTCCACTGAATGATTAGATTTGCAAATGAGCGGGCAGGCAAATGGCAACAAAAAGGAGCTGGAGACGAGGTGCTCAGGTATAATTACTGTAATTAACTTGAGCAGCAGGGGCACAGCCAGTGTCGGGCGCATCACTGAGCGATGCCGTGGGCAAGGGATGGCGGAGGACTCCCTCACAGACAAAGGTAGACTTTGTCTAGCCACCACGAGCTTCCCTCACCGTTGCAGCCTCCCTCAGGAACGAACCTATTCTGAGAAACAGCTCCCAGGACTATGGCGCTTGGGCTGGGGGCTCCGAAGGAGGGATCGCCCAGTCTACCGGGAATGACCTCTTTCCAAACAGCATGCAGCAAAACACAGTAGGAGCTAGGCAGCAGCGTGGCTGTGAGGGCTCTGTTTATGTCTAACTCCAGCTAGAAATAACTCTCCACACCTACCTCACAGGGGGACTGAACCTGCGAGGTGGTGAGAGACCTCAACTCCCACTGACTCCAATAAGAGATGAGGGTGCCGAGCACTTTGCAGGATTGTACTCCTGCGAGATATAGGAAGGCCGAGCTAAAACAGCAGTGGAACAATCCCTTCCCCGAACCCCAGCTGCAATGCCCCATGAGGGGTGAGCGGCAGCACTGCCTTTCCTCCCTTGTCCTGGAGGGCGGGGGAGAAGCCACATCATGTCCCCGGGGGTTGACAGCCATGTGCTGACAGTGGGGATTTTGTTCAGGAACATGAAGACAACTCTGGAGCATCAGGGCCCTCACAGGACAGAGCTGGGAAAATTGGATGCAGCAGGCAGCGCCTTGTGAAGACCTTATTACTGTCAAAATAGTTAGCCTGTCTGCTAGCAGCTGGGCTGGGCTAATTGCAGAATAGGCACTAATTGTCCCACTTATTGGCGGACTGAATGGGCCGTAGAGCGTGAGCTGTCCTCTCACCCTAGATGGGGCTCACTCTAAGTCTGGGCAGCAGCACATTGGGGGGTGTGCGTGTCTCTGCCCCCATGTTAATCTCAACAATAGGAAGGGTTTCTACATATTCAATATACCATTTTCCTTCACTCAGTTCCATCCCATTTCTCCTAGTTACACCCCTTGGGTACATCTCCCTCTTTGGAGTTTACACGTCTCAAATTCATGCCTCCTCCCCGCCTAATCTGTCCTGCACTTTGGAAGCACAGCAGCACCCAGCTGAGAACACTGTGGGGTAAGGCTTTCCAAGCATGCGCTCTGCCTGCACGCACCCACTCAGCACGCTGGCACAATGGCTCGCTGCCTCCCCGCTCAACCCGACGCTTGGCAATCCCAGTTATTTGTGCAGGGAGTTCCCACGTCCTCTGCTTGCTAAACAGAACCAGAGGGGGATTGATTTAAAATAAAACTGTTACGGACATTAATTGCCATTGATCCAATGCTTTGAATCATTGAGAATGGTATTGGCTCCTGGTTTTTTATTATCTTTAAGTCTTGACATTACAGTTTATTGGACAGAAGCTTTAGATTTAAAGTACAAGCGTTTTCACGAGGCTCCCACAAAGACGGGCGTTTGTTTTTTAAATTATTATTCTCTTCACTCTTGAGCCTACACAGGCCAATGAGATTTGGAATTCAAATATTTTTCCTAGCAGGTGTTATTGGGCTGAGGATGGAGGGGTGGGGATGGGGATTGCAGGACAGCACTGGTGTAATGTACTGTAGGGCACTAGTGGCTCTGCCCACAGGAGTAAGAGAGTAATGGCCTTTGTTTTTGGAGCTGACTGGCTACAGCTCTAGTTCCTGTTCCCCAGGTGACAGCAATCAAGATTGGATGTTTTTCTAAACATTACGCTCTTGGAATTATTTTGGGGGAAGTTCTGTGGCCTGTGCTATAGAGGCAGTCAGACTAGATGCTCACAATGGTTCCTTTTGGTCTAGGAATCCATGAATCTGTGTGTGATTTATCTAGGACAGGGATCGGCAACCTCTGGCACCCGGCTTGCCAGGGTAAGCACCCTAGCGGGCCGGGCCGGTTTGTTTACCTGCCGCGTCCGCAGGTTCGCTGATCGTGGCTCCCACTGGCCGCGGTTCGCCGTTCCAGGCCAATGGGGGCGGCGGGAAGCAGCGCAGGCCGAGGGATGTGCTGGCCGCCGCTTCCCACCATCCCCATTGGCCTGGAGCGGCAAACCATGGCCAAAAGGTTGCCGATCCCTGATCTAGGAATTTAAGTGTTATAGTGGAATGGAACTGGCACATACATTTGTCACATGTGAAAATTGCAAAATTCTCACTGTTTGTGGAAACAGCATGAAGGAGGCATGTGGAGGGGTGTGTGTGGAACTAAGCCTTATATGCACAGCTTTTCTTTAGACGTATCGCCATTGATCACAAGGGACAGGCTCAAACGTCAGACTCAGGCTGTGTCTGAGAGAGCAGCTGAATGGGTACAGCTCAGCATTTTAAACCTGGTCTCATGGCACTTCACATCAGTGAATTAAACTTCTCGCTGTGAAGTAGGGAAGTGCTACTATTCCCATTTTACCAATGGACAAACAAAATCAGAGAAAGGCATAGTGACTTGTCTACTATTAGTCAGCAGTAGAGCTATGAATAGAACCCAGGAAGTCTGAGTCCATATCTCCTGTGTTAAATGCTAGACCAGATTTCCTCCCATGAATTTAATCCAGCCTGGTTGACTGGGTTCCCTGTGTTCTTCTGCAGACACAGAAATTTGAGAGCTTTACACGTTGCAGGCAACTATCAAGGAATCTCAAATTGCAATTTTCTATCTCTCTGATCACCAGGATGATAAAAGGCAGAAATGCTGATTCTCCCCCCCGCCCATGCTAAAATAAGTGCGTTTAGGTATTTTTAGTAAGTAAATGCGACAAAATGCAGAAGCTACTAAATATAGCAGGTCTGACTTTTTATTTCACATTAAATTCCATCTGCAAGAACTCTGCATCACGCATTTAGGAAGGAAATGGAGCAACTCAACAGTAATATATACATTTTTGGTAGAAAAAATGGTTCAATTCCATTAATTCACAGCTATATTCCAGCATCACGCTGGGCGGTGCTGAAGTGATGTCTGAAAAGGCTCTTTCATTTAAATCCAGGGTTTTTACCTTTTCTTTGTTTCCCAAATAGGACTGTCATAAATAAATATCATGACATTTATGAGTGGGTGAGGGTTGGGTGGAAAACATGGGATGGACAAAAAGAAAAATATACAATAAGTGTGGCCCCAACAAACCACATGATGACCTTCACCTCAGTCATTTAATTCTGTTTCTGCAACCCTGCTCCTGTCCCTTGCCTGTTCTTTTTCTACTTAAGTCTCGATGCCACATTCAAATCCCCAGAGATGGATTCTTCAGTCCTGGCAGACTTGATTACAGAACTGGGACCTTAGACTGCAAGGTTTTCAGGAATGGAATCTGAATAACTAGATGCCTGTAAAAGGCCTAGAACACTTCTGGAGTATTGCCATACATAATAAGAAAAATAAGGGCTGTCATAAGTTTGCAACACAATGGGGTGATGCATCAAATTGCATTCAAAAATGTCTGCTTGCAATGCAAGCAAGGGTTTCGTGGGTTCTCTTGGAAAGTGATTGCAGGCCCCATAAATATTCTATAAGCCACAGTGTTTGTGGGGTGTGGAATCGTCCTGACAAAACTGAGACAGTTGTTCCCAGAAACACTGGATCCGGTAGCAACCATAGTCTCTGATTCTCCTCCAGCTTATGCTGGGAGGAAATGAGAGTACCCCATTGAAACCAATGGAATTACCCTAATGTAAATGAGAATTGAGTCAGGCCCTGTATAGCTAAGACCTGCTTCTCTGTGGCTTACAACTTTCCCCTGCTGTCACCTTTCAGGCTGAAATTCAGCCTGCTCAGGACCTTTTAGGCAGGTTAGGGGAGAAGGAGGAAGATGTTTGAAGGAAAGCCCTGTCTGTTACCCTGTTTTGGAGTTATCTGAACATGGAGGAAAAACCAGAGGGGCTTTTAGTGCAAAGTGGGGGCTATAAAATGTCCAGTGATGGGAGGAGTGAGGGCTGGATGCAGAGTTTGGGAGGTGTAGCTTTATCCCTGTTTTATATTTAAAACTTAGCCCTGACTGGGCATGGCCCCGGGGGCAGAGAGCAAGAAGGGTATCGGGAAGCGCGCAGAATAGTAGAGTCCTGCACAGTGTTCGGCTCCAGAGTCATTTACACTTGCACAGAAGGCAGCACCCTGGTCAAGCCATGTCCCCTGCTGGGCTACCCCTCTATTGGCGATACATCCTGCTCTTATTGCATGACAGCACAGGAAGGGGCTCAGCAGCACTGGCAGTGCTGCACAGATTCCCTTGCTCTGGAGGGGGCAATTCACCATGGGGCACACAGCCCTGGACTGTATGAGTACACGAGCTCTGCTGGTAACAGGCCAGGTGGTACAATGATGGCTAGAAAGAGGAAGCTGTGCAGTTGGGTCTGAGTTCAGATGCCAGACAGGCACAACTCAGTCCCTGTTCTGGTGCCTCCCTTTTGAGTAGGGTTACCATATTTCAGCAAGAAAAAAAGAGGACGGGAGGAGCCCTGCCCTAGCCCCTCCCACTTCCCGCCCCCCCAGAACCCCCAACCCTCCCCCCGTTCCTTGTCCCCTGACTGCCCCCTCCTGGGACCCCTGCCCCTAACTTCCCCCCAGGACTCCACTCCCTATCTAAGCCTCCCTGCCTCTTGTCCCCTGACTGCCCCAACCCTTATCCACACCCCCACCCCCAGACAGACCCCTGGGACTCCCACGCCCCATCCAACCACTCCCCACCCCCTGACAGCCCCCCCCCAGAACTCCCAACCCATCTAAACCCCTCTGCTCCCTGTCCCCTGACTGCTCCGATCCATCTCCCCACCCCTGCCACCTGACAGCCCCCCCCAGAACTCCCAAACACTCCCCCCCCGCTCCTTGTCCCCTGACTGCCCCCTCCTGGGACCCCTGCTCCTAACTGCCCTCCAGAACCCCACCCCCTACCTAAGACTCCCTGTTCCTTGTCCCCTAACTGCCCCCTCCTAAGACCCCCCCCCAACTGCCCCCCAGGATCCTACCCCCTACCTGTACCCTGACTGCCCAAAACTTTCTCCACTCCCCCCAAAAAGCCCCCCCCCCCGTTTCTTGACTGCCACCTCCAGAACCTTCCTGCCCCCTGACCTCCTTACCCTGCTGCTCAGAACAGGGTGTTGTGCTCTGTGCAGCCGAGCCGGACACGTGGCTGAGCTCCCCAGCACAACAAAACCCGGTCCCTGGCCCTGCACAACAAAACCCGGTCTGGCCCTGCACAGTGCTGCCGGACTGGGCTGCAAGGGAGCTGCCGGCTCAGAATGCAGGGCGGATCTGGCTCCTCTACAGCTGCTCCTGAGTCCAGCCCGGGACTTCCCTGCAGCCCTCCCAGCCGCTCGCTCTGCTCTGCGGGGGGGGGAAATCCCGGACATTGTGAGTGCTTTACAAATTCCCCCCGACGCTATTTTTAGCACAAAAAGGAGGACATGTCCGGGTAAATCCGGACGAATGGTAACCCTACTTTTGAGGCCTTTACTGGCATTGTCACACACACGCCTGCTGGGGAGGGGAGGAAGGGAACACTGTTATCCCTGCATTATAGACAGGCATAAGGAGGAGAACTACAGTGAGTGTCAGGGGCACAGCCTGGAGTAGAATCCAGGAGTCTAGGGTCCTAGTTTAGCAAATGTTGATGTTTTCCCCAGGTTAGAGATTGAAATAAAGGCTGCCTGCAGCCCAAAGGCCCCACCATAACAGGGTCAGGGCTTCCTGCCAGACCCTTCCACACTGATGCTGATTATTCTTCCAAAGGGGAAGAGGTGCTTCCTGCCTCTCTGCCAAGAGCCTGTACTGCTCCATTAGGCCTTGCTGAGAGGCGGTGCCTCTCCCTGGCAGCCTTTGCAGGGGTGTCTGTCTGTATTCAGGTTTAACTCTCTGCTTGCCAGCTGCAGTGCAAGGTCCATCTACCACATGGTGCCATCACACAGGCTAGTACTGCACCCTCTCTCCCTTACTGCTTGCCCTTTTCATCCCTCTTTCTGTCACCCTGAATATCTCACTCTCTTCCCCTTTCTTACTCCTTCTCATTCCCTCTCTTGATCCCTATCTCACTCTTGTAGGCCTTGCTGGCGCCCTAAGCATGGCTAGCAGTGTGAACTGAAGCAGGACTTGTTAGGATAGCAATAGTGGGTGTCAGCTAACCAAGTGAGCACATTCCTGACCTGAGAGGATGGTATGGAAACCCACAGAGTTTTCAAGTAACTACGGAAACACCTTGAGAGATGGTACAGAAACACACTGACCCCTCATAAAGATTAGGAGGATAATGGATAAGGATGTTGTGTTTGAACTAGCAGGTGCAAGGTAGAAGGGTGGTAACTAACAACATCTGGAGTGTCATATGTAACTTATTTGTTCCAATGTCGAAAAGGAGAAATCATAGAAGGGGCAACTTTGTATTGGCTTAGGGGATGGGATAACACTGATTGAGCTGGTACCTTGTTGTGGACATACATGTGTCATGGGCGGTGTGTGAACCGCCGGCTGCGGGAGACTAGCTCCCAGCTCCACCCCTTCTGCCCGAAGCCCCGTCTCTTCTGCCCCTCACCAGAGCTGAGCCCCCCATTTTGCACCCCCGCCAGAGCCCAGAGCCACCCCACCCACCAACCCAGTCCCACAGCTAGCCCCCCAGCCCAAAGAAGTGCCAGGAGGGCAGGCAGCGTGCAGCCCCAGCCTCCCCAGCTTAGGAGCGTGGGAAGGTGGGTGGCTCCAGCCCCAGCGGAGCACTAGGGGCTGGAGCCAGAGGACTGGAGCTGCACACTGCCGCAGGGAGCGGTCATGGCAAGGGGCGGGGTCACAGCTGGCTGTTTGGGGAGGCAAAGCCTCCCCCAGCCTATGCGACCCGCCGCCCATGGTTAGTGTACTTGTAACGGTTGAGCTGGGGCACTGATACCGTACCTTGTTGACAATAAACCTTCACCACCAAATTGAGCCTGTGGTCCTTATGATTAACGTCGAGATCTGCTGAATCAGCACACTCTTCTGGTGCAGCTAACACCAGAGCTCCATGAACAGCATAGGTGCAACACACGGACAAACCCAGCAGCACTAATAACAATTCTCTCCTTCCCTCCCACAGTCACCTGTTCCTCTTTCCTTCTCTCCCTTCTCCTGGCACTCCTTCCCTCTCCTGAGAAGCCCTTGCAGAGAGCAGCAGATAGTCGTGTCCTTTCATGTCAGAGCCCATGGGCAGCCTGCCCCTCCCTACTCCCCCTGGTGCCAATAGGGGAGAATTTTCAGAGCAAAATTACAAAGCTCGCTGGCTCATGTTCTGCCTATTCTCATCCAGCAGGTGGCTGGAGGCAGGTTCCACACCACTCCCTCTCAGCTCTATTGCTGGGCATGCCAGAAAAAAATGAATATCGCTCCCATTCAGCTGCCTCCAGCCCTGGTCTGCCAGCAGGCTAGGGTGGGCGAGCAGGCTAGGGTGGGCGAGCAGGCTGGTCACCCTGGGCACCAACTTCAGGGGGCACTGTCCAATTTGCACTACTCCCCACCTTTTTTTTGACTCCCTTCCCGATTGGTTGACTGGAGTCTTTATTTATTTAATTAATTAATTATTCAAATTATTTTTTTTCTCAGCTACTGGGGTGAGGGGTTGTGTGAAAACATTTTCTACCCTGGCTGACAAAACAGCTAAGGCTCCTGGCTGCCAGAGCAGTCGTTTCTCAGGCCTTTTGGGGGTCAATCCTTTTGTGGGACTAGAAGGGGTCCCCTGGCAAAGAGCCCAGCTCCAGGTCTTGAGATAGAGACAAGAGTGTGCTCTCCCCTGGTGGAGCTAGGTAACTTGTACACCATGTAAGCTAGTTGCACCAGTGACTATTCCTCTCCTTGCTGATCAGCTGTGAACAGGACAGCTGGGGATGGATCAATTGCTATGGGACAAGCCACCTCAGTCTCTTTTAAATCTTCTGAGTCCTGCACTGGCTGGTGCTGAGAGGAACCAATCAGATGCTGGGCAAAGCCAAGCCCAAAGGTGGGGAGGAATCTGAAGGTTTTTACTCTCCTGAAAAGTGCTGGTACTGATAGAGATGCTCAGCCTTGAGCGCTAATTGAAACTGCTCAGCCTGCTCCATTCATCAGGATCTTCTCTGTATGGCTGCTGACACCTCAGTTAATGAGCAGCCCAGAGAAAGGCACAGCAGGGGATGTACATGCACAGGGTGGCCACAGAACCAGGGGAGTTTTATCTCCCCACTGCTCTTCCTCATCCTGCCTGCCTGCTCTATGCTGCCATTCTTGCACCTCCCCCAACCTATTATTAATTATTATTATTTATTATTATTTGTGTAAGCCAGGTCTGAATGAGCTTTCCCCTGACATCTAGTGATGAGCTGGGAGGAAACAGCTTCAGGACCAGACAGTATTTGCATAATCACACCTACTCTGCCTAGGTATTTAGCAGAGGGACCTGCTTTGCCAAAGTGATCAGTTTTGGCAGGTGTTGGGTTACAAGTGCAGGGGTAATGAAATGTTGTTATCCTTATTGCACAAGTAAAGGGCAGCAGAACTGTGCTCAGCCTGCCCTGATTGGGAGGGTCACCCTAAACAGAACCTAACTCACTAAGCAGGGGGTAGGGATGCCAACAGCCAGTGAAGGAGAAAAATGGGGAGGATCTTTGGGGGTGGGTCTGCCTAGCTATCACTATTGAGGGTGTTCTGTGCCTAAAAATTCTGTGCATCGTATTTAAAATTCTGCAAATTTTATGTGTCAAATACATGTGGAGGCTCTAGCATGACATTGAGGAGCACAGGTCACTGGCTGCACAGAGGTGGGAGATCACTGTGCGGCTCCCACCCGAGACGTGGACTCAGTAGTGAGGCTGTACCCAACCCTGACACAGTGCAAGGACCAGGCCCCTCCATGCCTGGTACACTAGGTGTGGGCAGGCAGGCTCAGCCCAGCAGGATCCAAGCATGGAGAGGCTTAGTGTGTGGGGACCCAGGTGCGGGTTGAGAAGGTTCTGTGTGGGGCAATCTGCATGTGGGCAGCTCAGTGGGGGATCCAGATGTGGGGAGGGAGGGGTTTGTGGATGCATAGAGGTTTGTTGGGGGGTTCTGGGTGCAACGGTAATGGGACTCTGTGGGGGGGATCCAGGTGAAGGTGGTTGGTGCTAAGCGGGGGGGTCTGGGTGGGGGGAGATAGAGCTTGGAAGGCGGGTCTGGGGGGTGCTAAGCGGGGGGCTCAGTGGGGTGTCCAGATGCTGGGGGAGTGGAGCTCAGTGGGGTGGGGATCCAGGTGCAGCTGGTTGGGGATCAGTTGGGTGGGGATCATTGGGGTGGTCCAGGTGCAGGGGGAGTGGGGCTCATTGGGGGTGGGTTCTGAGTGCAGTGAGGCTTGGCAGAGGGTCTGAGTATGAGGGGGTCTGGATGCATGGGGGTTGGATGGATGGGGGAGCATCTCCTTGTACAGGGATCCCTCCCACTGCAGCTGAAGAGGGATGAGTGCAAGAAGCGGAGGGGGAGGGAGTTTGTAGAGCTTCCTGCAGCCAGGGGAGAAATCTATGGGTGTGTGTGACCCAGCCCTGGATGCCAGGCAGGGGAAGAGGAAGTCTTGCATAATCCCCAGCCCAGCCAGGACTAGCAGCTGAGCCCAGCGCAAGGGGTAGGAGCCACCAGCCGAGTCTTCCCCAGTCCCGCCCCCTGCCCCACAGTGATTTACCTCTCTGTCGGCTGCCCTGGGCCACTGAAACATACTGCTGGGAAGGGTCGCATGACCGCTCTTGTGGCTTCCCTTTGCTTCCCTGTTAGAAAGTCTTTTTTCTGTGGGGAAGCAAATAAATTTGCAGAGGACATAAATTCTATGCATGCGTAGTGGTGCAGAATTCTCCCAGGAGTAGCCTAAGGAGGCCTAAGCAGTAACTGATCCTTCTCTGCTGTTTAAGTAGGACTGAATAAACTCAATTGAATGTCCTTGGTTTGTTCAGTGATCACTAGAGCTGTAATTACAGTGAAAGAACTGGCATTAGCAGTGAGGTTCCCCACTACCTGCTGAGAGCTAGATTAAATGGTGGAACTTCAGAATGTGACATCATAGGAGGAGGTGGTGGCAGTGGAATGGCATCTAGCTGCAGCAGAGAGGGGTAGCGGCCAACAGCAGCACCAGTGGGCAGTAATGGCAGAGTGAAGAGCAGCAACTGAGAGCCACTTGCAGCGGTGGCTGCAGTAGTTGAGGCATTGCTCGATGCCGTCCCACCCATGTATGGTAGGAGGTGAACTCACGTGAAAACACCGCTGCACTCTGAGTCTTCCCTGATGAAGAACAATAACTGTGAGTGGGGTGCAGTGGAGGGAGAGGGGTGTGGTGTGTTAAAGGAACATTTGTTTGTCACACTTTCACACTGCAAGCTGAGAACCTGAGGTAAATGACACTGCCCAACGTACTCTGGGGTGGGTGGTTGCTCATTGTCATATGCTTTCGAATCGTGGTTGTGGTGTCTTCCCAAATTAATGCTGGGTACCTTTTCCCTTTTTATTAAGTTTTCTTTGCTATACACAGACTCAGTGCTTGTGAGTATTGCCTCTTAGAAGCACCCAGGGGTGGTGTTTAATGTTTCCAGATTACTGGGTGGGAGCTTGAGCTGGGTCTGTTCTGTATTGTTAAAGGGAAACCCTAGATATTGAATCTGGTCCTTGTCGCTGTCAACTCTACTGGGCAGAAGGGTTACATTTGTATTCTGGAAATGCCTAGGGTCCCCAGTCATGGAACAGTGACTCCCCTGCGCTGGGCAGCATACAAATACATCACAAAGAGATGACCCCTGCCTCAACAAGCTTACTGCCTATCTGCTCTTCTTGGCCCTTACTGCCTGCTTCTTGCATCTCCACCATCTTTTCTGCCTCCTGCACCCCTCCCATCCAATTGCTCCCTTGCCTTGCTGCTCTTTTGCTCTTCCTGGATCTGGACTTTCCACAGCTGGTGGTGTCAGCAATCCAGGGCTCTGGTGTGGGCCCTCCTCTGTTTCGTGGGTCGCATCCATTCTGATACTGTGCAGGAAAGGACAGACTTTTCAAGGCTGCTGGATGTGGGGACTAGGACCTCAGACTCAGTACTGAGCTCCTAGGGCATGGCACATCCCTATGGCACAAAGCTCAAGCCTCATGGGTAGAGAGCTGAGGGTAAGTTCAGCTGTCCTCAGCCAGGGCCAGAGTTAGGGAGGCTGGTGTGGAAGTGAAGGGGAGGGGAAAAAGAGAGGATCCTATGTGTTCCCCAAAATGGCCTCTTCAACATATCAAACCAAAGGGGGCACAGATAGGCAGAGCTGCTTCCTGGGAGGAAAACATAGCCCAGGAATCTTTTGCTGACTATGGTGTCTGGGTGCTAATGGTGAGGAGGATGGGGCGAGCTCAAATGGGCCACATGGAGCAGTGTCAGAGGATAGCTCTGAGAGAAACCTGGATCTCTTTCACAAGGGCAATGCACCACTGGACTAAACCCTATGTCATGAAGCTGAAGAGCAGACTGAAGGGAAGGTGACCTGCTAAAGGGCAGGTCCTTTGTCAGAATAGGAGGTCAGAGCAAGACACAGCCATTTGGGTCAGATGTCACCCTGCACCCCAGGATTCCTGTTCTCTCCCATCCATGTGCATTGCACAGGGCCTGGGTTTCCCCTGCCTTGCATCTTGTGTCATTATTTACACTTGTGCAAAGTGAGGGGAGAATTCTGAGCTGGTGGCATTTTACAGCCACTTTGCCCAGGTGTAGATGACAACACAAGGTACAGGCAGGGAGAGTCAGGCCCTAGGCATTTAAAAGGAATGACAAATGTCCCATCAGCACATTGTGGTAAATTGTTTTGGAATAAAGAGGAGGAAACCATTGACCTGGATTGAATGAACACTGAATGCTGCCTGGAGCAGAAGAAGCTGGCCTAGATCTCTGTGCCCATTTAGTGCCACGGGGCATTGCCCCTCCCCTCAGAACCTTAACATTGGTGGACACCTGTTGTCTGGGTTTATCTTGCAAAATAAATATTTGATAAACAAAACCAAATATTGCTAAAGGCCATACTGAGCCATTAACTTATTCCTCTAAGCAATAGAACAAACAAAGCAACTTCATTAGCTGTAATATAATCTGAGTGCGTGCATAGAGCTCCTGCCTCTGCAAGATAGAATCTGACTTTCTTAGATAAGTGAGGGGACCTCTAGAGGGGAGAGAGATAAGACCAAACACAATTACAGCTAATGAAGACAGGTTTCAGAGTGGTAGCCGTGTTAGTCTGTATCAGCAAAAACAACGAGGAGTCCTTGTGGCACCTTAGAGACTAACACATTTATTTGGGCATACATTTTTGTGGGCTAGAACCACAAAAGCTTATGCCCAAATAAATGTGTTAGTCTCTAAGGTGCCACAAGGACTCCTCGTTGTTTTAGCTAATGAAGATTCTTCTGTAGTCCGCGGGGGCGAATGTTTGACTGGAGATTCCTGATCTACATCCCTCCGAGGACCCTGAAATCTGTGTGGGCACAAACTCCTTACACAAGGCAGAGTGGAGTCTCTATCTCCTAGCCCAGTTTAGGACTAAATTTAGTGCACCATTGCAGCAGAGAACTTCAAAACTTACAAAGTCAGGGAATTCTCAGTTCAGGGTCCAGCAACAAACTGACCTCTGACCTCTGCCTGCTTCTGCATTAAAAAAACATAATCTCACAACTATGAGAGGCAGGGGATGGTGTAAAAGTTGGCAGGAGGGACTGGGGACTGTGGTGAAAAGGGGGAGAGGTGGGATCAGAGATCAAGGTGGAAGGGAAGAGAATAGGCCCTGTACATTTGCAGAATGTGGTGCCCATTTCCTCTCAGAATAGTGCTCATCATTGCACTGTGGGTCTTGGTAAGAAATGTAATAGAAAAATAACAATACTTTGCCTTTCTCTGGGTCCTTCTGTCTGATGATCTCAAAGTGCTTTACAAACTTTCCATTAACTAAACTTCTCAACCCCCTATGTAGATCGGTCTTATTCTCATTTTACAGATGTGGAAACTAAGACACAAAGATCCCACAGCAGAGCCAAGCAAAGGACCAGTCTCTCAGGCCTATGCATTAACTACAATACTGTCCTTCCAAGTAGTTACCTGTTGCACTGCATTAGAGAGGGGAAGTGACTTGCTCAAAGACAGAGGCAGAGCCCAGACTAGAACCCTGGAGTCTGGACCCCATGGCTAGAGAACACTGCCATCTTTTACCAATACAGGTACACTCCCGGCAGGGCCGGCTTTAGGAAGTGCGGGGCCCGATTCGAACAGGTTCGACGGGGCCCCGACAGGGATGACTAAAAAAAACACGTAAAAAAACCACATGGGGCTTGTACTCACCAGGCCACGCTCCTAGTCTTTGGCAGTGGGTCCTTCACTCGCTCTGGGTCTTCGGCGGCACTGAAGGACCCGCTGCCAAAGTGCTGCCAAAGACCCGGAGCGAGTGAAGGACCCGCCGCCAAAGACCCGGAGCGCCGCCAGGTGAGTAAAAATTAAAAAGGCGCCTCTAGCCAGGGAAGGGATTCTCTGCCACTTGCCCCCCACTCTGGGTGGCCCTGCCACTGGGCGCGGGGCCCTCTTGGGCGCGGGGCCCAATTCGGGGGAATTGGTGGAATTGGCCTAAAGCCGGCCCTGACTCCCGGCCATTTTCATTCTTGGGACTGCGCCTCCTGTCCGGCTGAGTCACAGGTTCATCTAGCTAAGTCACACTGTGAGGGCATTAAGCATTTGGTTACTCTAGGTTTTGGCATTGGGCTTAGGTCAGACATCCCAAATTTTTGGTGAAGTTTGCACCTGGACAAAACCTTCCAGCCCTTCTTTAGTCCTTTTGTTTGTCTGCCATCCACCTCAACACATGCTTCCTGAGAGCACTTGGCCATCAAAACCGGCCCTGCTGGCAATGGAAAGGCATTGCAGCCTTGGCCTTTACTGATTTCCCTCCCTGAGCTATCACCCCTCAGAGGGGGAACTCAGTGCAGTGATGTCATGACGTCTGTCTCCTTTAACATCTGACATACTCTTGGTAGGTGAAAATATGGTACTGTGAGGAGGAAAAAGGTGAGGCTATGGATGGTAAATTCCCTCCCCGCCCCCACTCCTTTCCTCAAAGCAGAGGCTTCTCTGACTCTTTTCACTGGTGGATATGGCTGTCACACCATGTTAAGTCAGCCATGTCTCACAGCATGTCCCTGCCACTCCCCACGCCCCCTCTGTCTGTGAGGTGAGCGAGGGAAACACAGCTTGCTACAAAGTGGGGCTTTCTCCTGCCTCGCCCTCCAGCCAGGCCAGAGAAGGAGCAGTGGCTTTCACAGCCAAAGAAACGGTTGTTTATTTGTGTCCTTATGTGACACAAACCCCTCCTCCACTGCATTGATATGCAATCATCAGGGACTGAAAGGTACAGACTGGGGTTCCTTGCATAACGACTACATCACAGCTGTCACTAAGCTACACACCATGTCCATTTAGAATTCATGGGAGCAGCTAGGATAGAACTCAGATCTTCTTGCTCCAAAAAGCACAAGCTTGTACCATTGGAGCTAGAGGAAAATCTCTGTTAACTTTGCAGGGTCCAGGGCCGGCTCCAGGCACCAGCTTCTCAAGCAGGTGCTTGGGGCGGCCGCTTGGGAGAGGGGCGGCAGGTCCAGGTATTCGGCGGCAATTCGGCGGACGGTCCCTCACTCTGGCTCGGAGTGAAGGACCTCCCGCCGAATTGCCGCCGCAGATCGCGATTGCGATCGTGGCCGTGGCTTTTTTTTTTTTTTTTTTGGTTTTTGCTGCTTGGGGCGGCCAAAACCCTGGAGCCGGCCCTCGCAGGGTCTATGCCTCATAGTTGAGCATATGGTTGCCAACTCTGACTGAAGCAATTCTGGGAGACACCCCCCCCCACATGACATAATGTAATTTTCTTAAAATATCCTATTAAAATCTCCTGGATTGCTTTCAATAGTCACTTGGAGATCAGTGCTGATTCCAGGAGACTCCAGGCCAATCCTGGAGGCTTGGCAACACTAGTAGAGCAGCTCTGATTCCCTCCAATAGAGGACAGTGATGCACACACTAGCCAATCATTCCAGTATGTTCAATGTTAAGCAGAGGTGGATTAAGCTTTATTGGGGCCCTGGGCACAAAGACCATTTGGGCCTCCCACACCCCAGGGGCCCTGTGGCACTGGAACCGGGGGAATCAGGGGGCATGGCTCCACCACTTTTTAACAAGGGTGTAATATAGGGGTGCCAACTTCCTATTTGCAGAAAACTGAACACTCTTGCCCTGCCCCCAGCCCTGAGGCCCCACCCCTACCCCGCCCCTTCTCTGAGGCCCTGCCCCCACTCACTCCATCCCCCCTTCCTCCGTCGCTCACGCTCCCACATCCTCACTCATTCACCTATTTTCATTGGGCTGGGCCAGGGGGCTGGGGCAGGGGGTTTGGATGTGAGAGGGGGTGAGGGCTCCAGCTGTGGATGTGGGCTGTGGGGTGGGGCTGGGGATGAGGGGTTTGGGTACAGGAGGGGGTTCTGAGCTGAGGCAGGGGGTTGGGGCACAGGAGGAGGTTCGGGGTTTGGGCTCCAGGCAGCGCTCACCTCAGGCAGCTCCCAGAAAGCGGCAACATGTCCCTCCAGCTCCTAGGTGGAGGGGTTAGGGAGCTTCTGCACATTGTCCTCGCCCACAGATGCCACTCCCACAGCTCCCATTGGCCACATTCCTGGCCAATGGGAGCTGTGGAGTCAGCGCTCGGGACAGGGGCAGCGCACGGAACCTCTCTGGCCGCGCCTCTGCCTAGGAGATGGAGGGACATGTAGCCACTTCCTGGGAGTCGCCTGAGATCAGCACCGACCAGAGCCCACAGTCCGAACCTCCTCCCACGCCCCAACCCCCTGTCTCAGCTTGGCCTTCTGGAGCCTGCACCCTGAACCCCCTCCTGTGCCCCAGCCTGCCTGGGACCAAACAGACTTTTAATCGTCCAGTCTCTGGTCAGCACTGCTGCGGCCAGGGTCCCTTTTCAACCAGGCATGCCTGTCAAAAACCAGACGCCTGGCAATGCAGGCACAGAGCGGCGGTGGCATGGGCTGCTCTTCACTCCATGAAGCGTAGTCCCAGCTAGAAGTGTTAGCTTCTTTCTTGTGTGGGGCTGAGGTGGGCCTTAACCCCCCCTCACCACGGGGCCCCACCCCCTGCTCCTCTCCTCCCTGAGACCCCACCCCCTGGCCAGGCTGGAAGCTGGAGCCAGGCTGTGGTAAGAGCTGCCCAGGGAGCCCGGGCTGCTGTTGGGAGGCTGGACCATCCACCTGCCCTGTGTGGCACACCCCAGGGGGCAGAGACATGGGCCGGGGACTGCTCTTGGCCCCCCAGCCCCACCGCCCACAGTTCTGGTGCCGGTGGCCCCTCCACTTCTACACAGGTTCCAGTGCTCCAGCGGGGCCTCCCAAATTGGCCAGGGCCCCTGGGCACGGGCCCCATGGTCATGTGCATTAATCCGCCACTGGTGTTAAGGAGTAAGTCCCAGGACCAATTTAGCTCTCAATAGCCCCAAGTTGGCTGTTTGTTTGCTCTGGGTTACTGATTCTGCTTCCAAATCAAATGTTTGGTGTAGTCAGAACTGATTTCTTAGTGCCAGGGAAATGGGATGAATGTATGAATGTAAAAGGGGGAAGGGGCTGGAGTTGAGCCAGATCCCCAAGGAAGGATGGAAAGTGCTCCCACCCCCATTAAGCCTGGCTGGGCCTGTAATGACCACCTACCTGATGGCTGCTTGGTCCTTCCTGTGTGAAATGAGCTGGTGGTTCTCAGTCCAATTCCAATAGACAGGTGACTGCACTTCAGAAGCTACCATCACCACAGCTGGCACAACCTGGCCCCCTGGTAGCAAGTCTCAGAACAGAGAGCAAGCACCTGGGTGTTGGTGACTGAGCCTCCCCTTGCATTGTCAGAGGAGCGGGCCTTCAGACCACAGCGGAGCCATACTAGGGGGAGGGAGCTTCCACTGCTGCTTCTTGGGTTGTACCTGTTCTGTAGGTAAACCAAAAAGCCAAGTCTAGGTTCCGAGATCAAATACACCTGCATCAATCCAGAGTGACTCCACTAAAGTTAGTAGAGTCACTCTGGATTGACACCAGTATAATCAGGACCACAAACTGGATCTCAGTCTCAGGGCTGTCAAAACAGCACCTTCTCCAGTTCCAAATTCACTAAAGTCTCTGCCTTGGAAATGTGAACTAGATTCAGACCCTGCTGTCACACCCTCCAGCTCCCCCTCCCAAATTGGTCCTATGCCCCCAGTGCCTGTGAATGAGGCTGGAGCATGTGGCTGGAGTTCACGCTGAGTGCCACAGGGATCTAGAATAAATACCGCCATGTAATAGATTTTTATCCACTGCCTCGCTGTAATCCCCAGCTGAATCCCTTCCAAATTGCAGTCAGGCGGCTGTTTGTACAACTCAAACATTGATTCAGCTGCCTCTAGGAAGGGATGGAGGGAGCGGGAGGGAGTGCCAGCCGGGGAGCTGGGATAATGGGGTTTAGTGGTTGCACGCTGAAGGGTTAAATTCTTTTCGCAGCGCTGGATGCTCCTTCCACGCACACGACGAGGAGGTATTTATAGAAAGGATAATTGTTTAAGCAAGAAAAGTGGCACCTCAAGGAGCTCTCCTGTCGCTGTGCAGGGGGGACATGGAAAATGGGACTCCAGCAGCTCCTGGGCAGGGGTGTACTGCGTATACACGCGTCGGCAGCAGAGCCACTCCGGGGGAGGAACAGGAGCTCCGAGGGGCTGGGGAGCGTGCAGAGCACAGAAGGGAAGTGCCGGGGCTGGTGGAGTGTGGATGTTCTTCTTGGACGCTGAGCTGCAGCCACAGCCGTGCCTCAGAGCACGAGGCCCATTGCCACGCTGTGCCCTGCAGGCTGTGTGGTGATTCACCTTCACGGGTGCTTCATAAAACACAATACACTTAGCACTTTGCAACTGTACAGAAAATTAATTCGTCCTCCTCGCTCCTTGTCGTTCCCCTCCCCAACAACGGTGGTAATGTAGTGTCATTAGCCCTATGCTATAGATGAGGAAACTGAGGCACGGTTATCCTATGAGACTAGAATAGAGAGGGACCAGGGATTTGCCCGAGGCGACAGAGGAAGGGAGTGTCACAGCTACGGCTATGGACTCGGGAGTTCCTGGCTCCTGTTCTCAGGCCTTTCTCTTTAGTTTCTTGATGAAAATGTGTGTGTCAGATCCCTCCCTGCAGCTGCATTCCCCCTGCAGACCTGTGTGGCTCTCCCTAATTAATGGCTATGCCTCATCTCTTCCTCTGTTGATCACTGGTTTAGGAACAGCTCTTCTCACCTGAAGGCAGTCTGCAGGTTCTAACTAGGGTGCTGACAATACAGCTGTGATGTGGCTCTGAAATGAGGGACATCCTCATGACAGCAGGGTGTGTGGAGCAGGAAAACAGTGCCAGCACCCGCCCAGTGAATACACACGGCTTAAGAATGACAGACACTCACAGCTGCAGTACACACACACACACACACACACACACACGTCATTTACCTGTGTGTCTGGGGCTCCATTGAGGGAATTACACTCTCATTCCATGGGGTTTCTTTGTTTTCAAGTCCTGCATGTATATTTGATGATCACAAAAGTACGAGGCTGAATCTTTGAGAGCAGGGCAGAACATGAGCTGGTTTGTGCCACTGCACCTCAGCTCTGCCCTCCCTTTCCCCCAGCTATTGCATTCCCCATCCCCTTCCCAGCTCAACCAATGCTTCCTTAGTCGTGACCTGCCACAGTCCCGGGTATTCTAGCCCTGCTTAGAACATCTGACACGCTAGCCTGTGAAAATCACCAGCTACGTGCTCCATGCTGTACAAAGCACAGGGCAAGACACAGTGCCTACTTAAATCACACTCATGACTTGGCACATGGGCCACACCTTTGACCACAACTTGGTCTGAGTAATGGGGCTACTTCACATGACTCACAGTGGGTGGCGCAGGAGGAGGGTAAATTATCCTCCTTCATGCCAGGCCGCAGAATGGGAGTGGAACTACCCAGCAGGAAGCTGAAGCCCGCAGTACCCACAGGGCCGCCGGGGGGGGGACGGGGATGACAAATGGGGAAATTTGCCTCAGGCCCCGGGCCCCACAGGGGCCTCCACGAGAATATAGTATTCTACAGTATTGCAACTTTTTTTTACGTAAGGGCCCCCAGAAATTGCTTTGCCCCAGGCCCCCTGAATCCTCTGGGAGGCCCTGAGTACCCACGGTGACTGCTTCTCTCCCCCTGCACAGAGGGAATGGCTGCTGGAGCTACACAGTCATAGCTCCACCAGGCCCACACTCATTACCCCAAAGAAACAAGCCTACATGCTGGGTGCAGGCACAAGGAGCCGGCATGCAGCACACTGAGTGTGGCACCCCTGCAGGGGGTCCCCTATCCACCAGGGAACTTTTGCTGGGTCAGGACCCTCCCCGTCTGTGGCAGGCCTGGGTATAGATCCCATCTGTGTCAGTGGGACACTGGGCAGAGGGAAAACAATGCTGCTGAGAGAGCGTGGGATGGATAAGCAGAAATAAAGTAGAGCCACCTGTGGGAAGGTGTGTTGATCAGGAGAGAATCTCTAGGGGCAGAAAGCAAGCAGGGTAACATACCCAGAGTCCCACACAGCCGCTGCCTCGGAGCCCAGGCACTCTTCCATCGCCCTTCCCTTTGCACAGGTGTTCAGAGGACAGGAAAGGAATCCTGGATTAACCCCTTGTGCACTGGAGATGAGGTTGTGTCCCTGCCCCTGTGAACAGCTACAAATGAAATAGTGACTCCAGGGCGAGGGCACTGAGCGTCTGAGTTCAGTATCGACCAGCCCTTTGCATTCTCTCCAAGGAGTTTCCAGTATCATCTCTCTTTCCCCCCTTTTCTGCCTCATGCTTTTCACAGGCTAGCGTGTCAGATGTTCTAAGCAGGGCTAGAATACCCGGGACTGTGGCAGGTCACGACTAAGGAAGCATTGGTTGAGCTGGGAAGGGGATGGGGAATGCAATAGCTGGGGGAAAGGGAGGGCAGAGCTGAGGTGCAGTGGCACAAACCAGCTCATGTTCTGCCCTGCTCTCAAAGATTCAACCTCGTACTTTTGTGATCACCAAATATACATGCAGGACTTGAAAACAAAGAAACCCCATGGAATGAGAGTGTAATTCCCTCAATGGAGCCCCAGACACACAGGTCCTGTTTCCTTTCTGCTTGCGCCGTAGGGTCAGATCTGCAGCCTACAATGGTCTGACTGGCACTGGGGTAACTCCAAAGAGTCCACAGCAGATATGGCTTGGCAGAGAGCTGTGCTCAAATCCCCATGGAACATGCATGTATGGGGGAGCCGTACAAAGCTGTGGCCCCAGATAAATAGCAACCTTCAGTGTGTAGAACAGATTAGATTCCACCCCTGAAAAATACTGAGAAAAGCAGGGGGGAGGGATGCCAATTCCCTGGCTGAGAAATATTCAGCCTCGTTCTAGTGCCAGGGGATAGATAACTGGGGGTGGGGTCTCTTGGGCTGCTGTCACCTACAAATAGTCACCGAGGTGCAGTATAAGCAAAGCCACATTTGAGCAAGGTCTCAAGTTCAGCCTGCCAGGAGTGTTCATATACCAGGGAAAGGTCTGAGCAGTTCCCAGCTGGGGTACTTGGGGCCAGGGCTGATTTTCACACCTACATCAGAGAGGTGAGACTTCAGAGTGGGCTGCAGTTGCAGGAATGAGGGTTGTGTGGGGATGGTGGCAGCGTTGGAGGGGTGTGTGTGTGAAGAGGGGGGTGATGGAGGCATTTGGCTAATAGCTGGACTGACTTAGCCACAGAGACCAAGCTGAAATGTACTGAGCAAGAGGAGAGGAATGCTGACTCGGTTCCAGGAGACTCCTGGTGGAGCCAGAACTGCCAAAAATCCAGGGTCATCTCGGGAAGGGGCAGGGAAGGAATAGAGCTGTCCACTCACTGAGACAGAGAGAGGCTTAAGGCTGCTCAGTGCTGGAGAAAGTAACTGAGTCTCCTAGAGCTCAGAGCTCTGCTTGAAAATGATAGAGGCTGACAGATCTGGGATTAATCTAAAGGTTTCAGCTCTCTGAGCACCAAGTGGAAATTCGCCTGGAAACCACAGTGCACGAGCTGAGTGTGACAAAACACTGCTTGGAACAGGGGGGTCAGGGTTGGGGGGCTCTTACAATCCCCATTATCTACAGAGGCTGGAGACCTAGTCTCCTGCACTCCCGGAGACACGTTGGGCAAAACGGGATGGTATTGCATGCTATTGAGAGTGTTCCGAAATAGGCCACATTTTTTCACATTAGGCCTAAATTTTCAAACACTGCCTCCTATGTGGGCACAATTTTGCATCTCTAATTAGATGTGAATGCAAAACTGCACCCACAATTATCAGCACTCACAATTGCACATTGCTACCTGACTGCATGCTCAAAGCAGACGGGTGTGTAAACAGTTGTAACTGTGGGCACAAATGGCTGTACCCATGCTGAATCTGCATTTAATTATGGGTGCAAGGCGGCACTTGCAGTATTGGAGCATGAGTTGAAGCCTGCCTAAGAATCAGAGCCATGATACATTTATATAGACATGTATATTGCCCTACAACAAATGCTGGTAGCTTATAGTTAAGGCTGCTTGAGTATACTTCCCTGTAACACAACCCCGCAAAAGCAAAGATATAATAAATTAAGGCAACATTCACATCCAACACACTATCGATCTGTGAGCATACCCACACACAAGTACCCTCTCTAACACATTTACTTTCACATCAACACTATCACCCTCACTGCGCACATCAAAGAACTGAATATCACAGTGCAATGCACAACCATAGCTCCAATCTGTTAATTTGTTAGATTGTTATGTAACCTTCTTTGAATGTACATCCGCCGTGCACTGGTGTATGGTTTTGTTAAGGAATATGGATACTATCGTTGAGCTGATTATTTTAAAGTCACAAGGCCCCATCATTAGCTGGTGTAAATCAATGTGACTCCATTGATTTTAATGGCACTTTGCCCATTTACACCAGCTGAGGATCTAGTCCTTAATATCAATCTATAATAGATGCTTGTTTGTGTTTCTCACTAGCCAAGATATTTGGAGTACATAATCAGCTTTGCATTCTTTTCCTGGCTCCCATATGGTATAATTGTAATGTTCAGACAATAATTGTTATTAAATTATTAAATCATGTAGCAAGGAAAGGTTAGTTTAAGGTTGTGCATTGTAGTCTGATTTCCAGTTCTTTGTGGTGTGCACTGAGGGTGATAGTACTTGAATTAAAATTGGTGTGGTAGGGTGACTCCTGAGTGTGCACCGTCCACAAACTGCACATGCAAGTGGTTCTGGGAACACAGCTTCACAGAAACAAATCTTGACCATATCTGACAATGTGCCCCTCATAGTGATGGAAGCCATGAGAAGGAATTCTCACTCCCTGATCCACAGACGCAATCATTCTCACAGCCGCCACAGCAGTCTCACCCCAGTGCTCAGAAAAGCTTGAAGGACTGAATTGAAACAAAGCTACCACTAATTCTGGAAGAGGCTTCGGAGCAGGAGGGTGACACTGCAGCTGGAGTCTATTTGCCCATCTAATCTATTAATCTAGATCTATTTTTGGCTTTCTCTAGTGTGCTGTAATGAAGAGTGTGAACTCAATGCGGAATCCCTACAAGGCTAGGGTTACCATTCGTCCGGATTTACCCGGACATGTCCTCCTTTTTGTGCTAAAAATAGCGTCCGGGGGGAATTTGTAAAGCACTCACAATGTCCGGGATTTCCCCCTCCCCCGGCACAGCAGAGTGAGCGGCTGGGAGGGCTGCAGGAAAGTCCCGGGCTGGACTCCGGAGCAGCTGGAGAGGAGCTCCGCCCTGCATTCTGAGCAAGTGTCTCAGCACAAAGTGCAGCCCTCCCCTTTTGCAACTGGGAGCGGTTTCTGCCATGCAGCGTAGCAAAACGGGAGCGAGAGCACTTTGTGCTGATACAAGGGCAGCTCTCCCCTGCAACCCGGTCCGGATCTGGGACCGGGTTTTGTTGTGCAGGGCCAGGGACCGGGTTTTGTTGTGCTGGGGAGCTCAGCCACGTGTCCCGCTCGCACAGAGCCCAACACCCTGTTCTGAGCAGCAGGGTAAGGGTGGCAGGAGAAGGCGCAGGGAGGTTCTGGAGGGGGCAGTCAAGAAACGGGGGGGGGGGGCTTTTTGGGGGGAGTGGAGAAAGTTTTGGGCAGTCAGGGTACAGGTAGGGGGTAGGGTCCTGGTGGGCAGTTGGGGGGGGGGGTCTTAGGAGGGGGCAGTTAGGGGACAAGGAACAGGGAGTCTTAGGTAGGGGGTGGGGTTCTGGAGGGCAGTTAGGAGCAGGGGTCCCAGGAGGGGGCAGTCAGGGGACAAGGAGCGGGGGGGGTAGGGGGCTGGGAGTTCTGGGGGGGAGCTGTCAGGGGGCAGGAGTGGGGAGAGGGATTGGAGCAGTCAGGGGACAGGGAGCAGAGGGGTTTAGATGGGTTGGGAGTTCTGGGGGGGGCTGTCAGGGGGCAGGAGTGCGGAGAGGGATCGGAGCAGTCAGGGGACAGGGAGCAGAGGGGTTTAGATGGGTTGGGAGTTCTGGGGGGGGCTGTCAGGGGGTGGGGAGTGGTTGGATGGGGCGTGGGAGTCCCAGGGGTCTGTCTGGGGGTGGGGGTGTGGATAAAGGTTGGGGCAGTCAGGGGACAAGAGGCAGGGAGGCTTAGATAGTCCTGGGGGGCAGTTAGGGGCAGGGGTCCCAGGAGGGGGTAGTCAGGGGACAAGGAACGGGGGGAGGGTTGGGAGGTCAGGGGGGGCGGGAAGTGGGAGGGGCAGGGGCGGGGCTAGGGCGGGGCTCCTCCCGTCCTCTTTTTTGCTCGCTGAAATATGGTAACCCTATACAAGGCTGTATGGCTAGTTTGGCTGGAATACAGTGGCAGCTCTCCGACTCTTTTAACAGGGGCTGCATTTATACCCATGTAATACATTGGGTTAGTGGGTGATTGTCTCCCTCTATCAGCTGGCCCCAGTAACTGTAACACCTTGCTGCTTACAGCTAATGAATGAAGTTACTTCTACAGTTCAAATCCCTGCCTTAGGAGATAATTTCACTATTCCTAATAGAACACGGTTAGGAAGTTGTACCAGGGAGGCCTGCCCCTTTAAGGGCTAGAAGGCTTTGGGACAGTCAGCTCTGTTCCGTTAGCCCTGTCCTGCTGCACCTGTGCTGGACTTGGACTTAAGAGGAAGGAAGCCCCGCAGTAGTGAGCTGGCTGGAAAGTGGAAGGGTGTGAGGAGCCAGATGAGAGCAAAAGGCAGGCAGAGGCCTGCAAAAGACTCTTAAGCAGGAATGCCTGGGATGGGCTGCTTGGGAAAGAGCAGGGAATGACCCAAAGGAGACCAGGAGGGGCTGAGAGGAGAGATGGTAAGGAGCCCAGGAAGGGTGGAAGCTGAGCCCAGAGTGTGGGCAGTGGAATGCTTGAATTAGAGGAGAGAAGACAGACTCCATGGGAAGGAGAGAAGGGGCACAGTTTGGAACAGGGACAAAGATTTTGTGTTTTGACGTTTTTGGACTTGAGCCAGGCCATTGCTGCTAAGCGCCCCCGTATAAGAAAGGGAGCTGCCGGCGGTGCCCAGTGGGGCCAAAGTTGCTTTTCTTTGGGTGTTGTTTTCAGACTTGGATTCCCTGGGAAGGGTGCACTTTTGTTCATGACTTAGCTGAAGGATCAAGTCATTATGGCAAGTCACCTTTACAGTGGGAGTGGATGGTGATTGTTGTGGAGAAACTGAGGCAGAGCGGGTGCAGTGCTGGGTCTTTCTGTGAGAGGTTGTTTTAGGATGGCAAGTCATATAATATGCACTCTGATATCCAGCCTAGATTTTCACTGTCTTATTTTCAACCCATTCCTCCCAGTTATGCCCCCTTATACAACCCTCTCTTTGGTGTGTACTCTCTTTCAGGGCTTCTAGAGAACTGCCATTTCACTCACTCACTTGTCTTTTTATTGTGATTTAAATAATTGGTATTAATCACTATTAGTTACTATCAGGCATGTTTCTAAGGTGCCCACTCCAGCCACGCTGTAGATATAACTTGAGCTCTTTTAATTTTATCTTGTAAATCAGACCCAGACTTTCTTCATCATTTACGTTGCTTTTCTCTGAAGTCCCTCTGATGTGTCAATATCTTTCTGGGACTGAGGTACATGGAAATGCCCTTTCCAAGCTCAGCTTGGCAGTGAAGTTAGTTGCTTTGAGACCTAAGGATGGAAAGCACCGTACAAGTGAAGGAGCTTCAGAAAAGGGACTATGGACTACCATTGCGTTTTGCCTTTGTTCTCCCTCCATGACGTCCGCATTAATGCATTTCAGTTACAGATGATGACAGCTTCTCTTTGCTGTGAGCTCAGCCTGGAGGCAGGGGGTGAGTGTATGATGGAAAATGCTGTGAGTTTCACAGAGCGCTCCATTGCCTGTGCTTTGGCTTGATGTTTTAAGCATCAGAGAGAGTGACTCTGGGTACAGCCACACTGCAATCGCAGGGTTTGATTGCAGCTCACATAGACATACCTGAGCTAGCTTTGATTTAGTTCCTCGAGCAGTGAAGACATGGCAGCTCAGTCTTCAGCATGGGGTCGCTATTCTAGTCATTGTGGGGGTGAGGGCGGCTTGGGTAACTTGTACTGCAGCCTGTCCTGCTGTGACTTCACCGCTCTGCTACCCGAGCGTGCTACATTAAAGCCAGCTCGGGTACATTTGCACATGCTGCAATCACACTGTGTGACTGCAGTGTAGCTAGACTGCCTGTGACTCTGGGAAGAATTCAGGATGGGTGAATGAGCTTGGATAAAATAATAACAAACCTGACCCTTGCCCAGAACATGAAGTGACACAGTCTCCCAATTCCTGTCCTCTCCTGACTCTCTTGAAGCTTGGGAAAGCTGGAAATGTAATTACAAAACATTTTGCCTTGTCAAGTGTCTCTGCGTATCCAAACTATCTCCACACATGGGCTGGATAGTACCAGCCTAACCTACTGTGTAGTCGGGGAGGTGAATAGGGAAAAGAAGCCGTCTGCCCTCTTGTCTCGAGGCTGGGCATAATTCATGTCCTTGTGCTCCCAATATGTGGGGGGTGGGGATCTAGTGCAGACAGAGTGGCAGGTTCCCCAGAGTAGGAGGGGCAAAGCAAGGTCAGGGGACATATCCCTCTCTCCACCTGCCAGTGGAGCTAAGTGGCAGTGCATGCTGCATCCCATGTAATGGGATAGCAAGGGCCATGGGAGGTAGTGTGCTTGTCTTTAGTCCAGTGTCTCTGGGAGTATCCACCAACAAGCAATCCATCTCCCGTCCCCAGCCTACACTGTGAGCAATGGCTGGAAGCCGCTACATTGCCCTCGAGCTGGGAATTTCCCCAAACCAGATTCTCTTTGGCAAGATTCCTGGTGCTTCCTGCTCCAGCTTGGGCCATAAAGATAGCGATGGAATTTTGGTTCCTCCATTTCATGTCCCTGCCAGAACCAGGAAGCAAGAGGCAGCACTTACAAGGACGATTGGCTCAGTGATGTTTGAAGGTCTGGCAGGTTCATGAGACTTTTCTGAGCCAGTCATCCCCTCCATAGTGATTGTGGCAGAGAGACCCTGAGACCTGTGGAGTGAGTGGCAGCACTGACAAGTCATTCACAATGTTTACTGTGGTACTTAGAAGCTGGGCAGCAGTGTATCTAGGAAGTGAAAAGGCCAGTGACCACAGGTACACAGCTGGTTGGGTGCCCACCAACTAGGGCTTGGGTCAGCACTTGGTTTTGAAGGGAGGCCATCCAGCATCTGGCAAGCTGAGTTTTCAGGACATGGAAATATGAGGACTGCTGGGATGTCATCACATCAAAACATTTAGTGGTGATATCATGACTTTGCATCATCAGTGGGGCTAAGGTTCATTTCCAACAGCAGGCCAAATGTGTAAAGGTGACCATACTTCATCAACAAGCAGGTTCCCACATTGTCCCAGGGAAGATTCCACCTGAGCCCATGGGTGGTCTGCAGGCAGCATCCATCTCTGGAGAAAGAGTTGAAAACTAGCCCACTGAAAATGTCACGATAGCAGCACTCCATGCAGATGTTGAGCTAGGAATCCTCACTCATGGAAATGTCCTGGTATTTGGGGGCAAAAGTCTGTTGAGTAAAAGCTGCTAAGCAGAGATGGTCTTAGGTGAGAACCCCAATTCCAAAGCCCTCACAGGCAGGGAAGGTTTGAATCTCTATCTCTCTCTTTTGTGACCAGCTCTGGAGAAGTTTGTATTTGGATCCAAACTTTGTAGCTCAGATTATTCCCTGCTACAAAGGGAACACACTGAAGCAATCACTTTGCAATTTATCCCAGCCTCTCGCCCTCCGCACCCCACTGGACCATCACCACCTCCCCCGCCAGAGCATTGCTGGCATGAGTATGCATTCGTGGCTCTTGGTGATTGATTGGAGGTGAGATGAAATGCTCCAGCCCTAGCCGTGTGAGCACAGGAGAGCACCCAGCTGTCACCAGGTGTTCAGACAATAAATCACTTGGATTTACTCCCCATATGACTCTATAAAGCGGGAAGTGTAAACAACAGGCTGTGTCAGTGATGGAGAGTCACCCACGAACACAGACACAACAAGAGCACCATGTCCGGCATTAATTCTCCTTTAGTCAGTGCAGTAGTAAAAACGTTTTGGAGTCTTCGCATGGAAAGCCATAGACACTCTCTCTCTCTCTCTGTTTATTCCTGTACCCAGCTGTTGAGCCTCTTTTCTTCTTCTCTGCCTTGGGGAAGAAGCTCCTTCTGCACTGAAACTCCAGCCTATCCTGGATCTGAGCTTTTCCATAGTTCAAGTTTGGATCCAGTTTGGATGCATCTGCACTTGGAAGCATCAACAGATGTTGTAATGGCCCAAGCAATGCCATGTTTATGCATTTTGAGATCCTGATTTCCCTGTGGCTTCTGATATTCAAGACAATGAGCCAGGCACCATACTGCTACTAAGCGATAATAATACTTTGCGCTTTTCATCTTCAAAGCACTGTACAAATGTCATCCAAATAATCCTCCCTGGAAGAAGTAGAGAAGCAGTGCAGTCTAGTGGACAGGGCATGCATTGGGACCCCAGAGACTTGGGTTCTACTCCTGGCTCTGCCACAGACTGACTGTCTGATCTTGTGCAAGTTACTCTCCCTCTCTCGCTCTTTACATGTGTTTTGCCATCTGTCAAATGGGGATAATGAGACTTACCCACGAGAGTCCCATGGAAATGCTTTATTGTGTATGATCACTTGGGCAATAATCCAAGAGAGAAAATTCAGATAATAAATATAAAGTTAAATGAGAACAAATAAAACCCAGCCATGTGAAACTGATCAGCTCAAAAGATCTGCTGTGTAAGGAATAGCTACCCTCCTCCAACAGCTATTTTCCTATCCCTGAGTCAGAGTTCTCCCTTGTGTACTTTCAATTACACCAGGGATGAAGTTGTTCCCTTGTACATATTGATGTCTTGCCCCCCCGAACCCTCCTGACAAATCTACTGCATTCGGTTTAATTGAGATTGCAAGGAACAGGGACCTTTCCTTCTTACCCCACATGATTAACTATGGTAATATGTATATCATGAGCCTCATTTTACTGGTGGAGAAACTGAGGCACAGAGCAGGGAACCGAGTTACCTAAGACCACACAGCGAGACAGTGTCAGAGCAGGAATTTATATGTCTCAGACCACTGGACAATGCCCCTTTAACATTTTAAATCGCACACTGGTGCTGTTTCCCTCTTCTGAAAGGAAACTCAATAATATGATGAAACCAACACAGAGGACGTACAAAAGGAAAAAATACTTGGTTAACCCAATGACATCAAGGCCAAATGTTGCTGGGTCCATTATAGCATCGTTAGACTCTTACAAGAAAAAGGCCATATGATCTGAACACGTGGAATGGGTTCCTCTGTGTGGATGAATTAAGAAGTTTAGTGACCGAGATTTGAAGTCAATTGTTACAGTTAATTTCTAATCTGACAGGCAGCACTGAGAATGAAAACATCACAGAACAAAAATTGTTTGGCCACACTTGGACCTAATGTAGCCTGCAGTCTTTCGGGGCAATAGAAATGATAAAAAGCCCAGAAAGGCTTACATATCAAGAGAGATGGAAAAGATAAGGTCTGTTTGATTTGTGGGGACATGATCAAATTATATAAAATAATGATGGGAGAAGGGAAATCAGGGTTGCTTATTTACCCAAAGTCATAATACAAGAACAATAGCAGCATTGAGTGAAACAAGTTTAAAGAAAATAGAAAGAAATGTTACCAACCTGTGGAACTCACTGCCTCAAGATTTGTTATAGAGATTAATAGGATTCCAAACAGGATTATCCATTTATATGGTCCTCAATAATATTGGCAGTTACCATAGATAAGTTTAACAAGTATAGCACATTAGCTAATCATGCTTGTGATATTTTCCATAGGTAGCTTGTTACATAATTGTTCACAATGTGGGGTTTACAGCTTCCTCTGAAACATAGAATATTGGCAGCCTTCAGAGACATGATATTGGGCTGGATGGCCTGATTGGGACTGAAGAGACCTATGTTCATCGTTAATACAGAGGTGTAGCCTGCAGAGACTGCTGGTCCTTGCATGCCATGAAGCATTGCATTCTGGGAACTGTAGTCGCTGCGAGCTCCATATTAAAGATGTGAACACCTGTAGCTGGCTTCATTGTGTAGCATTAGGTGCAGCCTGAGGGCAAGTACTGGCAAGTAGTCCCTGCAGCCCTTTGTTTCAAGAATATTTGAGCAGTGCTGATTTCGGCACTAGTTTGCACCAGCTCTTTGGAGGAATATTTGCTCTGCAGTCTAGGTCTCCCCAATCATCCCTGCCTTCAGTACTCCTTTCCTGGAACCAAACCCCTATCTGTTCCCATTCCTCTTTGGTTGTTTTTCACTATTCCCAAAGCCTGTGCAGACTCAATGCTGCTGGAATGACCCACTATCGCCACCTAAGGTAGCTGACCCTGTGAGTTCTTGTTCATCCCACCCTGTAGTAGGGCACCCTGTGTGCCAGAGAGGAGAAGCTCCAGTAACAGCATCAGCTTCTCTCAGCCACGCTCGTATGGCCATGCCCTTTTCCCCATCCCTTCCCTGCTTCTGACTGCAAGGGAGCAATTATGCTCTCATCGATCCCTCATCTCCTGGAATCGCCCTGTGTGCACGAGCGCAGTGTCAGAATCAATAGAGCAGGCTTCGTACAGAGACTGTGCTGTGGCCAAAGAGGCAATTTGCTCACTGGACAGGTTACGACGAAATAATATTGTGTCAGGAGGTGAGGCAGCAGAGAGACTGGCAGTAAAGATTTTCCCCTATCACCACAGGGAGAGCAAGAGTTTGATCAGATTTAGAGGCAGGCTCAATAGCTGCTGCTTTAGATCGTGCTGGAGATAAAATGTAACAGGAGGAATGTAGGAAAGAATAATTTAAAAAATACAAAGCAATATGGATAAGTGTCCTTTAAACCCATCTGCTCAGAATTACACTGACAGAGAATCAAAGGGGAATAAAAACATCCCTGGGTCTCCATTCAGAGAGAGGGAGAGAGCGTGCCTAGTGATTAGAGCAGGGGAACAGACCCTGGACTCCTGGGTTCTATTCCCAGCTGTGCCAGGGACTCGCATTGTGTCCTCAGGAATGTCACTTAGGGCTTTATGTACAGGGTGGGATAATGCGCACCAGGGATGCCCCCAGAAATGTTTGACATGGTACAATACACACAGCTGCATCACTCTCACTTTAATTTTTCATGGCACCACTCAGGTTGTAACAGAGGGGCCGCCGGGTCAAATTTCAGGGAATGCTGTTGCAATCTGGTGCTCCAGGTTGCAGTGCCACTCAGTTGGGGGCCTGCTCAAATAGGGCCTGGGGCAAACTGACCCTTACGCCCCCTCTGGGCAGCCATGATGCGTACTGAGCATAATGTACATACGACTGCGGGCGCCATGGATGCACACTATGGGGGTGTGATTTCTAAAGCTTGCTAACATGTTGCATGTTAATTGGTCCAAGTAGACCCTGTGGATGTACGTCTAATGGTCCCTCCTGTGCTTTAACGTAGAGCTGCTTGAAACAGTCCTGTGTTAAAGTGCCCTAGGGAACACTTAACATGCACCAACAGCATCTACATGGACCAATAAAAGTGCAACACATCAGTGTGCTTTAGAAATCACAGCCCCATAGGGCACATTACCCCGCATGTTCACATGCCCTTAGACTAAAGTTTTCAAAATTGTCCACTAACTTTGGATGCCGCACTAGTGAGCTCTCAAGTGTGGAGCATCATGTCATAGGTTGGCTGGCCCTTTAAGGGAGTGAGGCTCGGTCTTGCCTATGACCTAGCAGCTATTCCTTCCCCCTCCTCCCCATGAGGACTCAGTTACAATTAGAGATCCCAGCTGTGGAAGGGTCAGGGCGAACTACATAGAGAGGGAAGCAAACTCAGTCATAGAGTAGATATAGGAGATAGAAGTTAAGAGGAGGCCCCACCTTGGGAAGGGCCAGGTGAAGTCAGGCTGGAGAGAACCACAGGGAGCAGGTTAGGCTCGTGTGGGGGACCCTGAAAGAAGGAGGGCTATTCCTGAGGGAAGCTGGTAGAGTCCCTGGGGAAGGGAAGCAGTGGGGTAATCTGTCAGGATGAAGCAGTACAGAAGAACTCTGTAGGGCCCAGGAGTAAGGGCAAAGAGCAGAGCACTCCAGTGTAGCCCTAGAGGAGCAGAATTCTTGGTTTGGATATTTACTTGGATTTACAGTTGGACTTTTCTTACCCTGGAAAGGGATTGAACTTAAGAGGTGACCTGGCTGGAGGGCTGGGCCATGTAAAGCCCAGACAGAGACAGGCCAACATAGGGCTGAAGTGATCAATGGGCAGCATTAGAGCTGCAGTCCCCTGTTATACCATGCTCTGATGATAGGAAATGCTCTGATGGTAAGTGTAACTGTTTACACACCAGGGGTATAATAGGGAGTGAGCAGGCCCAGGCCCTCCCTTGGCCCCTGACCGGGGCTGGAAGTTTGGCCTGGCCATCCGTCTGTCATGATGGAAATGTGGCTGGGCCAAATTTGCATGGTGCTGGCTGTGACCCCATGTGCCTGCTTGGGGGCCCCCATTGTTGCAGTCATTCTGGTGCTCATGAGCACTGGGCATGTCTCCTAGTGCCCAGGAGGGTGGGAGGATTTGGATCCAGGCTTGTGGTGCTTTTTCAGGAAGTGGAGATACAGCAGGAGAATGGGGCCTGGGGCTCCCAGAACTGCCTGGCTCCTGGTGGGAGTGGTGCTCTTCAGCCTGACTGCCACTCTGGTGAGAGTTTAGGGCTGGGTTTGGGGTGGGGAGACCGTGGGGCTGGGTACAGAAGGGAGAGCTTGGAACTGGGTGTGGGGGAAGTGTGCAGTGCTGGGTGTGGGGCAGGAGGAGGGGAATGGGCATAGAGCAGGGTTCAGGGGGAGTGTATGGCTCTGGGGGCAGAGGAAGAGTATGTGGGAGAGAGTATGGGGTGGGGTACAAGGCAGGGAAGGGAGAGTTCTGGGCCCCATCCTCAGGAAAACTCAGGTTGTGCCCCTATTACCCTCTCACTGAAGTCAGCTGGCTTGATTGGAATTCAGCACCTCTGTCAATCAAGCCCAACCTGTCTCAAAGTGGGCACCCTGAAATTAGCATCCACTTCTGACTTTGGTTTCAGTTTCTCCCTCTGTAAAATGGGGATAATGATACTAACAGCCCTTGCTGGGATGTTATGTTAAAGATGGTAGAAGTGTGCTTTGCTTTGCATCTTCAATCAGGTTGAGATGAGACCACCTGAAAGGAGGGTTACCAGGAGTCTCAGCTGCTGTGCTTGTGCCAACAGTAGCCAGAATCATGAGATGATGACAAGGTAAATGCACACACTGAATACTAACATACCCTCAGTGCTATCTGGGTGGGTGTGGAGGGAAAGGGGGCAGTTGCAGCTCAGGACTGAGGTACACTGATTGAGGTGTGTGGGTCTGTAGTTTATGCAGCACTTGCCCACTGTGCCTGGCTCCATGACATGCTATCAGCCAAATTTATGACTTGGTGTGACTATGTAACAGGCCTAAAGAGCACATTGGGATGGTGGTGCTGAGCATGATGGAGAGCCAGCTATGGAATTGCTCATTTTCTGCGTGCAAATGGGAAGCAGATCCTATGAGCTGGGCTGGGAAACAGCGAGTAGTGCTAGGTGGCAAATGAAAGGGAGCAATGTTTTGGATGGCCAAGGAGAAAGAAAGAGAGAGGATGGCCACTTCCCTTTCCCCCCCCCCCCGCACTGTACAGCTGCCCATCTTCACTGGTCAATGATGCTTATCTGTCACTGCTGAGAAGAAATCCCTGCCACGTACAAGCAGAATATCTGCTCCAAGAGAGGCCCAGCCCCTGCACCCCTCTGCTCTGTGTTCACTAAATCACCACATGGTGTCACCGTAGAGAGCCTGTGACAGCTGCTCAGGCCGTTCTTTGGCCCGCACTGTAGCAGAGTCAGCTGCCAGGAATCCAGCCAAGGCCTGGCGTGGCAAATAAAAATGGGATGTGTGCACCCACTTGCACAAGCGCCAGTGTTGACATCATATTATGAAAGCAAAGCAGTGTGGGTCACTATGCAAATGTGACTACAGAGAAAGGCGCTGACATCCAGCCGTGCCTGTGGGTTCCTCTAGACCAATTTTGCTCCAGCCTTTCTGGCCTGGAATCCATCCCCTGGTGTCAGGTGGAGTTGGGTGGTGGTGGAAAGCCAGGTGGCTGACACCATGCTTGATTCCAAGGCCTGATACCTTTTGCTTTGAGATTCTGAACAAGACTGCTCTATTTCGGTAGGGTAGCTCACTTCAAGAGATGCATTTAACTAAGCATTCGAGGACTCCTTCACAATTCCTTTCATCATGGTAGAGATGGGTCTGGCCCCAACCCCAGATGCAAATTGTCTCTGAGTAGCTTAGATGCTGATCCAGATCTGGTTGTGACAGCTGGGGCCCATCACCAATTTACAGCAAACCCCCTGTGGTTAAAAGCAGACCAGAATGCAGCTCTGCCTCCTACTGAAAATGCATAAGGGTGCTCTGCCTACTCAAGTCAGGGGAGAATAACACTTGTGTAGTAGAGGAGGACTGCATGCATACAGACACCATGGTCATCAGCAGGGATCCAAACTGGGACAAGCCTCTGCTGCTTGAACTGTAAACTTTCTTCACTGTAAGTTGCAGGCTGTTTTAGTCGCAGAGCTAGCCAGTAGAGGGAGACATGAGCGTACGTACACTATGCCTGCATTTTATATTTGTAACATACAATGGATCTCTATTGTATGGTAGAAATATTGAATGCACATGTAGTGTGCACAGTCGGTAATGCAAACATCATGGCTGGAGCTGGTAATGAAAGGACCTTTTTCCCCTTACAAAAGGCTTGGTTGTGGATGTTGTTGAATTTTTTTCTTCAAGAAAAATGTTTTGGCAATTTAAAAAAAAACTAATTTTTTTGGACAAAAATGGACACTTTTTTTCACAAATGTTGGCTTTGTCAAAGAAAGCCTTTTCTGACAGAAAAACGTTTTGATAGAAAATCTTCAACCAGCTCTAATCATGACACAGAACGCTATCTCCTTATCAGAGGCAATTTCTGCCCTGAAATCTCATGATCAAACATCTGGCTAAGAGACAATGAACATTTGCCACTTATAAATTCTGGCTCTTTTGTAAATACTAGTTAACAGCTGAAGTGTATTCACATTGTATGGATATTTCAAGACACACAGCCTTGTAAAGTCTAGGGTAAAGACATATTGATATATTCTGCTGAAAACTTTATTAGAGTATTGTAGTAATAGATTCCAAAGCCAGAAGGGACTACTGTGGTCCTCTGACCTCGTGTATAATACAGACTATGGAACTTCCCCCAAATAATTTTAGCTTGAAGTAGATCATATCTTAAACATCCAGTCTTGATTTAAAAATTGTTAGTAGTGGAGAATGACCCTTGGTCAATTGTTTCACTGTTAAAAAATTTACACCTTCTTCCCCATCTGAATTTGTCTAGCTTCAATATCCAGTCAGTGGATTGTGTTGTACTTTTCTCTGCTAGATTGAAGAGCCCATTGTTAAATATTTGTTCCCTATGTAGGTACTTCCAGACTGTAATCAAGTCACTCCTTAAACTGCTCTTTGTTAAGCTAAATAGACTCAAGGAGCCCAATCACTATAACACATTTTCTAATATTTTTAATCATTTGGGTGGCTTTTCTCTGAACAGTCTCCCGTTTATCAACATCCTTCTTGAATTGTGGTCACCAGAACTGGACCCAGTATTTCAGCAGTGGTCACATCAATGCCAAATCCAGAGGTACAAAATAACCTCTCTACTCCTGCTCGAGATTCCCCAGTTTATGCATCCTGGAAATACACTAGTGCTTTTGGCCATAGCATTGCATTGGGAGCTCATGTTCTGTTGATTATCATGACACCCCCCAATCTCTTTCAGAGTCAGCTTCCAGGGATAGTTTCCCATTCTGTAAGCATGGCCTACATTCTTTGGTCCTAGAAGTATGCATTTAGTGCATTAAAACACACAATTTGTGCCCAGTTTACTGAGTAATCCATGTCACTCTGTATCAGTGATCGGTCCTCTTCATTCCACATTTACCATTTCCCCCAACATCTGCATGATCTGCACACTTTATCAGTAGTGATTTTTGTTTTCTACCAGGTCATTGATAAAAATGTTAAATAGTGTAGAGGTAAGGACTGATCCTTGTGGGATCCCACTAGAAACACATCCACTCCATGATGATTCCCTATTTACAAGTCCATTTTGAGAATTAGCCAGTTTTTAATCCACTTAATATCTGACATGTTAATTTTCTATTGCTCGGGGTTTTTTACCCAAAATGTCATCTGATACCAAGTTAAATGCCATACAGAAGTCTAAAGTCTTGTCTGAATGAACCATTCGTTTGTGGTAAGCTGGAGTGTAAATCTGCCCTACATTAGTGTGCTGCACACTAAGTGTCCCATGTAGACACTGCTTCAGTGCGTTAAAAGTTCCGTAGTGCACTTTGATCTACCTCGCTTTGAAACAGGAGTAAACTTCTAGTACATGGCAGCAGGGTCCATCTGGCTGCTTAGTGTGCAGCAGGCTTGTGTGGGGTAGATTTATACCCCACCTTGCTGTGAGCTAAGTGTTCGTTTAGACAAGCCCTAAATATATTACATCAACACTATTGTAATCTCATAAAAATCAAGTTAGTTTGATAGGATCTTTTTTTTTTCTACAAGCCCCTGTTGGTTGACATTAATTATATTACCCTACCTTAATTCTTTATTAATGGGGTCTGGCCTGGGATTGATGTCAGAATGAAAGGCATAATTAGCCTGGTCATCCATTTACCCTTTTTAAATATTGGCACAACATTAGTTTTCTTCCCGTTTTCTGGAACATTCCCAGTGTTCCAAGTCGTTTTGAAATTCAGCATTAACAGTCCAGCGAGGTCCTGGGCCAGCTCTATCTCAAACTCTTGGATGCAAGTTCTCTGGATCTGCTAACTTAAAAGTGTTTTCATTATCATCATCCTATTATGACTATATCATCTGATGTCTTCCAAAATAGCAGCAGGAATATTTATTGAACACTTCCGCCTTCTCTGCATTATATTGAATCAACCATTTCCACCTAGTAATGGAACAATACCATTGTTATGATGGGTGTGTTGTGTTTTTTTTTTTTTTTTAATTTTATTTTTTTAAACTCACACTGTCCTTAACTCTGCTGGCCATAGATTTCTCCTGGCATCCCTTTGCTTTTTTTATTAACTTACTACGATCCCTAGCTTCTGATTTATATTCACTATCAATCAATTCCCCTTTTTCTTCTGTTTATTTTATTTTCTGTAGCTGCCCTCAATTTCCCTCTAAACCAGCTCAGTTTAAGACAATACGGCCTTTTCCTTTGATTTTGGGGATTGTGGCTCTTTGGGCACCAAGTAAAAGGTTTTTTAACAATTCCCTATTATCATTCACATTTTTCTGTTTACATTTTTCCTCCCAGCTGATTTGGCTCAAATGTTTTCAGTTGTTCACAACTTTGTGAAATTGGTCCTTTCTAAAGCACCAAGTACATATATGGCTAGTTGAGACTTTATTCTCTTTGTACATTACAAATGTGATCAGATGATGATCTCTTATACTTAAACTACCACTAATTTTTAGTTCTGTGACCAATTCCTCTATCTGTCAAGATGAGGTCTAATATACAATTTCCTGGTGTTGGATGCAAAACTCTTTGTTAGGAAATTGTCAGCTCTAGTACTTAGAAATTCCAAGGATGTTTTAGTACCAGAAACCTCCAGCATGTCACTCAAATTGAACACCCTCCTGATAACACAGTTGTTTTCCCTACACGTTATAGATAGGCAATAGATTAAAAATACCCAAATGGTGGAAAGCCAGGAAATTCTAAGTTAAGTTTAATTATTGTGACAGACCCAGACCAGTGGGGTACAGGAGTCTGGTAGAGGGCAAATATACTGGTCACTGGATGAGTAGTTTTCTGTTTCCCTGAGTGACCAGAGCAGGGGCTGCACTAGAATAATCAGGAACCTGCTAGAACCAGTTAAGGCAGGCAGGCTAATTAGGACACCTAGAGCCAATTAAGAAGAAGCTGCTAGAATCAATTAAGGCCCGCTAATCAGGGCACCTGGGTTTTAAAAAGGAGCTCACATCAGTTTGTGGGGGGAGTGTGAGGAGCTGGGAGCAAGAGGCGCAAGGAGCTGAGAGTGAGAGGGTGTGCTGCTGGAGGACTGAGGAGCACAAGCGTTATCAGACACCAGGAGGAAGGTCCTGTGGTGAGAATAAGGAAGGTGTTTGGAGGAGGCCATGGGAAAGTAGCCCAGGGAGTTGTAGCTGTCATGCAGCTGTTACAGGAGGCACTATAGACAGCTGCAGTCCACAGGGCCCTGGGCTGGAACCCGGAGTAGAGGGCGGGCCCGGGTTCCCCCAAACCTCCCAATTGACCTGGACTGTGGGTTCTCCCAGAGGGGAAGGTCTCTGGGCTGTTCCCCAACCCACATGGTGAATCTCTGAGGCAAGAAAATACGCCAATAAGTGCAGGACCCACCAAGATAGAGGAGGAACTTTGTCACATTATGTTAAAACAAAACAATAATGGAAAGTCTGGAAATTTAGTTAAGATCCCCCAAATAACCTTAACTCTGTCCCTTGCCTTGTCACAATGAACACTCTGCGAGGGATGTAGTGTGGCACCAATCCTGAGTTTGAGTATTCCACTTTATTTCCAGTTCTTCTTTGTCCTACGTATGCAATAGGAGAGCTCATAAGTTTGTTTTAAAACTTCTTTACAATCTTCAGAAAGCTTTGGTCGCAGCTGCTATCAAATGGAATATCCCAATAGATGGGAAGTCAGTCTCCTCACCAGCCAATCAGCACCCCTTTAATGCTTTGACAACTGCATCAGCATCACTCACATAGCCAAATAGGTAGCCACCATTCCAGAGGAAAATGCTTCCATGCTGATGATGGGTTCTGCTTGATAACTATCTAGGGTGACCAGATATCCCAATTTTATAGGGACAGTCCTGATATTTGAGGCTTTCTCTTATATAGAAGCCTATTACCCCCCCCCCACCCCCTGTCCTGATTTCTCACACTTGCTGTCTGGTCACCCTATAACTATCCAAAGTAGTGCGGACTGATGTGTGTTCATTTTCATCATCTGAGTCAGATGCCACAAACAGAAGGTAGATTTTTCTTTTTTGGTGGTTTGAGTTCTGTCGTTTTTGCAGCGGAGCGTTGCTCTAAGACTTCTGAAAGCATGTTCTACACCTCATCCCTCTCAGATTTTGGAAGACCTTCTTAAACCCTGAGTGGAGTGCTGTAGCTATCTTTAGAAATCTCAGATTGGCACCTTCTTTGCATTTTGTCAAATCAGCAGTGAAAGTGTTCTTAAATGGAACATATGCTTGGTTGTCATTCAAGACTACCATAACACAAAATATATGGCAGAATGCAGGTGAGCAGGAGTCATACAATTGTTCCCCAAGGAGTTCAGTTACAAATTAATTTAACACTCCTTTTTTTTTTAAACAAACATCATCAGAATGTCCTCTGGAATGGTGGCCAAAGCATGAAGGGGTATACGAATGTTTAGCATATCTAGCACATAAATACCTTGCAATGCCAGCTACAAAAGTATCATGCAAACACCTGTTTTCACTTTCAGGTGATATTGTAAATAAGCGGGCAGCATTATCTCCTGTAAATGTAAACAAACTTGTTTGTCTTAGTGAATGGCTGAACAAGAAGTAGGACTGAGTAGACTAACGTTTTACATTGCTTTGTTTTTGAGTGCAGTTATGTAACAAAAACAAAGCTACATTTGAAAGTGGCACTTTCACAACAAAGAGATTGCACTACAGTACTTGTATGAGAGAAATTGAAAAATACTATTTCTTTTGTTTAACTTTTTTACAGTGCAAATATTTGTAATCAAAAATAATATAAAGTGAGCACTTTATTCTGTGTTGTAATTGAAATCTATATATTTGAAAATATAGAAAAATATTTATAAATTGGTATTCTATTATTTAACAGTGCCATTAAAATTGTGATTAGTTGCAGTTTTAATCAAATTAATTACTTTTGCGTTAATCGCTTGAGTTAACTGCGATTGACAGCCCTAGTTAGAACCGAAGGTTTGAACAGTAGAGTGCAAGACATCTTGTTGATTTCTTATGAGACACAAAATGGCCAGCAACAGCATGATGGAGTCAATACTGACTCAGAGGGAAGAACACACCTTACTGAGACACTAGCAGCATATCCTGCTGTTCCTTAGAGGTCTTCTGTCTATGCCTGGATACAATCCACTGCTGCTTAGCTTGGGATTTCTAGGGAGAGTATAGCTCAAGGCAGTATGGCTGCAAGTCATACAGCTTGTTCTGTATGGGGTCCTCTATTTGAATACTTTTCCCAGTCAGGAATTGGTTGGTAAAGGAAAACCACATGTCCATGCTTCACGCACTGCAAATAGAAATTCCCCATTGCACGGCCTCCCATTGCTTTCTCATAGCTCCTGCTGTGCTTCAATCTGCAAGGCCCAGTGAACAGCTCCTGTGAGTGCTGCTCGCTGGGAACAGATGATCCCATCAGTAGTGAGCTTCCAAGGGCTTTGGTGGGGGATCAGACCCCAGCCTGACCATCAGGATCCCATGGTGGAGACAGAATAGGGGTACCCTTGTACAACTCTCTTACAGCCACAGGAAACATCCCTCTTCAGGGCCACCAGCTGTGAGCAAGTATGCCTGAATTTCAGTGTCAAAGCAGTGTGCTCAGATGGACAAGTACAGTCCTTCCTTCTGGTGCCTGTGTCTTCATGGCAGCAGCAAAAATGCACCAGAAGGGAGAGTGGAGCAAGCAAAACAGACCGGAAGACCTTGAAATATGGGCTTTTTCTTCCTGTTCCCTAAAAGGGGTCCCTGCACCCAAATCTTTCCCCCACATCCATCCAACAAAAAGTTACAGCAAATCCACACAATGGGTCTGATGCTTCACGGCCAGAGATGTTCATAGCTATGCAAGGCCAGTGACTAAGGGATCTAAGGGGACACCTGCACTGCAAAAAACAACAACAAAAACTAACCCCAAAACGCCATGGCAGTGAATCTCAGAGCCCTGGTCAACTGACTTAGGCTCGCATTATAGGGCTAAAAATAGCAGTGTAGATGGTGGGGTTTGGGCTGCAGCCCAGGCTCTGAGACTTGGGGGGAGGAGGGAGGGTCTTGGAGCCAGACTTTAGCGAGAACCTGTATGTCTACACTGCTATTTTTAGCCCCATCGCATGAGCCCCAATCGCTGGACCTGGGTTCTGAGGCTCATGGCCGTGCAGCTATTTTTGCTGTGGAGATGTGTCCTAAGGATTCATTATTAGTCTTTGTGAAGCTAAACAAGGCCCATTTAAATCCACACACTTCTTCCTTAGGTATATTCCTGGCTTTGCTGCCACCTTCCTCCAATCTGTGATCTTTGGGACAGGGCCACAGGATGGTACAGCAGCCAGTCCTGGAACTGAAGCACACATTCCTATGAGACCATTTCCCAGCCACCCTCCATAGAAACTCAAACACAACATCTCGAGGGGGTGGGGGATGCCTTTCTCTTACCCCATCAGTTTATCTACAGGGAGACCACTGGGCTCGCATCCCCACCTAGAACTACACCAGCAGAGCCATGAAAAGATGTCAACTACTCCCCACTCCAGGATTGTTTTCTCTGCTCTGTTCTGCTGGACTTCACCCAGTCTAGTATGAAGTGTCTAGACTGGGGCTCCCAGCTCTTCCCTAAGGGAGATAATTCTATGTTCTAATATGTAGAATAATTAGGAAGCATTTTACAACATCTTACATTTTCCTTTTATTACTTTCCCTCCGGGGATACCACCATGGACCCCCCTAATGGACTCCCCCTCTCCTCCTCTTCACAGAAACTCTCATTCAGGTCTGTTTGACAAATCCAGTAAACATCCTCACCTTGCAGAAGCATTTAGACAGAAAATTTAGACTAAAAGCTCCTCTAAACCAATGTGTCTTCCCCCTTCTTTGTAAATCCAGTGCACGTTAAATGAAACTCATATGCTTCTTGAAGCTGTCCGTGTTATTATTGGAACTGATGCACATTCCCTCTAACCAATCTATTTTTATTTGAAGCACTTATGCTGTATGAAACCAAGCATAATAACTACAGTCAATATAGATATATTTGTTTTTATTTAAACTCATAAGTGTGCTAAAAGCAATAAATGCTTTCCCCACTGCAAACCAATATACACATATAATAGATAGCAAGTGTATGGATCAGTCAAAACAGGAGTGTCCGCTTACCCAAAGGGCTGCTTCTAAAAACCACTGAGCGTTATTATTACAGACGGCTTCAGGGGACAATAGGGCTTCAGAAGCAACATGCTCAGCACTGGAGGGGGCGGGGGCGGGGGAACCAAGGCTGGTGTATGGATGGTAGTAGTTCTATTCAGCTGGAAGGATAATGCTACAATATTTGTGTCTGAGAGTTAGTGGGCAGCTGGGGAGTGTGGCGGGGACAGCACAGGGAGACTAGCTCTCACCCCAAATAACAAAATGGAGATTCGTTCTTACCACAACATTTAGTTATTGAAACTCTTCCAGCTTCTTCTTAGCATATACGCAACGTGCCTGAGGTGGCACATGCCCAGGATTCATCACTGAATTTGGTCCGCTATGTCCCAGTCAAGCACTAGCGGCTTTGCTTTCAAACTAAACAGCACCTCTGGATCCTGTGATTCTCTCTCCCGCTGGGCCCAGACAGAACCTGGCCAGGAGCTAGGGGAGGTAAGAGGTAGGGAGATGTAATTCTCTGTACACAGGGTGGGGGTGACTCTCCGTGGAATAAAGGCTGGGACTGGGAGATGCACCGTCTCCTCAGTGTCCCATTGTAGCTTTGCACATTCTGCCTGGCTTCCTGGTTTTTTGATTAGGAGCAAAACGAGCCTCTGCAAATTCCTCTCTCTCCTGGAATGGCCAGTTCTACTTCCGAGACCCTCAGATGGAAGGTGCTGTTTAAGTGCTAAAGATTGTAGCATGGGAGTGTGTTTGCCCTCTGTTGGACAGAAGCCAAACTACTCAAATGTGTGCCATAGGCCCTACGCTAATGGAGATTCTCCTCTAGGTTTACATGTTAGGGGTTTTGGTTTTTGGAGTGGGGCACTCTATCACTGCTGTTGCTATGAATTTCTGAGGGGTCAGTGTGTCTAGAGTATAGTGGCAGCAAGGAGGCTCCTGGATCCCACAGGTGAGCAATATTACAGGGAGGAAGGAATCATCTTTTTCACATATGCACAATGTGTCTTAGGAGGCACATGACCAGGATTCATCACCAAATTTGGTCCAGTGGTTGGATCATTAGCTTCCCAGGCCAGGTATTGATGGAGAGCATGACAAGAACACTGATCCATGCCCCCCAGGAGGAAGGAATGGGAGACTGTCTCAGAAAATGTCACACACACTAATGAGCCTGTGGAATATTCTTCGATACTGTGGTGATGAGCATCAGTATAAAGCCCTAAGGCAGACAGCCTCATAAAGGCTTCCTGTGGCAACCGTCCCCGCTTCTGGCTCACAGCTGGGCCAGGAAAGCTAAACAGAGCCTCTATGTGCTGGAGAAAGACTGTGGTTACAGATAATGGTGACATGCCACTCCACACAGGGTAACAAATCCTGCACGGCATCTCCGCTATGCCCCAGGAAAGGAAGCAATATCATTTATTAATTTCATACCCAGGTCCCACTTAGCCTCCACTCGTGTGTCCTCCCTCGCTAATGTTTTTAGTTAACCACAAGAGAGAGAATTTGTCCTTTATGCTGCCCAAGGCACATGAGTAGCATGGTAGTAGTGTAGGATGGCAGGAAGGGTGGGTGTGAACATGTAGGTCAGAGCTCACATTCCCTCATTCAGATGGTGACTCTCCCATTTCATCATTCTCAGCTCTCGCTCTTGCCTTGACTCGGAAAAGTGATCAAGTTTAGGTCAAGTTTAGCTAATATGATGACTAAGCTTGAGCTAAACTCAACCACTTTGCCGACTCAAGACAAAACCGTGGTGTAATTGTATTTTAGTGCTCTGGACTCAGGCTATTTTCCTGTGATGGCATTGGTGTGGGGAGACTTCCCCCATTGGGATATCTGAAAGATGTAGCTCTGGGTTTGTGGAAAGCTTTGGCACCATTTTGGCATGGCACATGCTTTAGTGCGGGGGAGCTCCAGGCACATGGTAACCTCCATTTAGAACCATTTCCAAGGCCAAATGAAAAACAGCTGCACGTGGCTGAGGATATTGGTTTGAAAAATGATGGCAAGAGGAGAGAGAGAGACCGGCTTGGGGCGCTGTAGTCGGATATTGAGCCTATCTGCTCTTGGTGCATGGTTCAGATCTCAGCCAGGTCAGTGCTGACTAGAAGCAGCTACCGGATGACAGTTATTTAGTAGCTTCTGCATGAAAAGTGTTGGTTGGTCTCAGAGCAGTTCCTAGTGGACAAGAGTCTAAGTCACCAGTGCTTCTCTTATGATTGGCAGTAACTAGCCACCTTGCGGGAGACACGGCGGAGGCCAAAGAGTGGGTAGATCATGGAGACTCAGCCTCTCACCCCTAGGGCTAAGGAAAATGGGCAGTGTGGGGGGCAGCTTGTCCCACTTCTGCCATTGCTGTACCTTTTTGGGGGGTTAAATAAGGGAATTCTTTCTCCAGAGCTGCCAGCCCAGCTCCTTTAATCAGCAATAACTTACCTTAGCCATACGAGAGAGAGAGAGAGAGAGAATCTCAAGAATGAAGAAAGGGATGGGGGTGTGAGGGCATCAGGGTGAGATTTTAAAAGTAAAATACCAAAAGAAGTTGTGGAAGGGACATCCTCTGGCTGCCATTGAAATCAACAGTCACCCCCAATCTCCCAGCCTGATTCTCACCTGCCTTTCTCCCTGGGTTGTCACTGACACCTGCAAGAGGAGTGCAAAAGGAGTGTCAAATGCTCTCATTTGGATCCTGGTGTGTTTGATGCTGACTTTGTGCAGGTTTAGAGGATGATGACAGCAAGTGCGGGGCATAATTTCAAGAGGAACAGAATTGGCCCTAGTTCATTACTTTGCCATGCAGTGTTTTGGAGTGAATACCCTCAACTGGCAAGGCCTGGGTGTGATGCAGAGGTTACTTACATTGCTAAGTGCAGGGGGAGCACTTGGCAATACTCTGCAGTGCCTCCCACTGGCAGGAGCATAGACCCTGGTCTATGGGCTTAACCCAGCCCATCTTGGATGGAGGAGGACAGTGAAAGTGGTGATGACAGAAGGACGAAGTCCGCTCCCTCTAATGGTAACTTCACATCATATTCAGTATTACTCTGGACGAGACTCTGATCTCAGTTGTTTTCCTGGAATAAATCCAAAGCCGGACATCAGTTTGGTTGCTTCAGATTTACACTGTCATCACAGAGCAGAATCTGGCTCGGGGGGTACTATGTGCTCAGCTTTTCATAGCAGGGCTTTGAAACAGGCTCAGCCAAATGTTCACTCCTTTGTAGCTGCGATATCTTCAGCTGCCTGCTAGGGCTAAAAGCATGCGGTTGGTTGGGAAGAGCATCTGTGTTTTCTAGCAGCCAGGTGCTAAGCAAACCATGGATGCTGATCTCTGCTGCTCTTTCCTCACCTCCTTAAAAGTCTCCTTTCCATTCCCATCACTAGTACAGAGAGAGGCTGCTTGTCTTTCCTAATGGCTCCCACAGCAGCCACTCACTTGGGTCCCACTTGCAAGGCTTGTGAAGACTTGAACTAGGAGACTCCAGCTGTGGATCAACATACCACCCCCGTGGAGTTAAAATATAGAAATCTCTGTTGCTTTAACATCTCAAGTGCTTTTATTTTAGCAAATGGCTCTGCTGCTGTCATTGCATGGCACTTGCCTCTGCTTGTTCCTTTCTTGAGGCTGCTGGTGCTCATCTCTCCGCTGCTCTGGTCACTGCCTTTATGACTACAGGCTAGTGATGGGTTGCTTCCCAACTAGAGTCCCAAGAGAGGCCTGGGCTTTAGATGCAAAAGAGGGGCTTGGTTCAGCAATTAATAGAGATGCTTCCAAGAAGGATGACCCTTCAGAAAACGGTCAGAGCTGGTGGGTCTCAGCCCAGTTTCAAACAGGCAGGTGGCAGTATCGGCAAAGACCCCTCCAGCTCCATTGCAGCTAGTGCTACATGGGCCCCTTGGCCATCTCAGCAAAGGCTGAGGACTGAATGGGCCACAGAGGGTGAGCTCCCCTCCCCAGAGCTCCCTCCTGGTCAGTGTTCAGGCACATCCCCAGGAAGGAACCCACACAGTCTTTTCCGTTGCTGCCCCTGTTCTGTGGATAAAGTTCAGTAGAAAAGTCCTGCAGGGAGGAAGTGTGGTCTAGTGATCTAAGCACCTGTCAGGGGTCTTTGATTCTATTCTTACGTGTTCTTGGGAGAGTAACTTAACCTCTCTGTTCCTCAGATTCATCAGCAGTAAAATGAGCTTGAGGACACAATAACTGGTATGGGATATATGGATAGAATGGGAATAACAACACTTGTCCACCTTGCATGGGATGTTAGGAGGCTTAATTCATGACCATAAAGTGCTTTGAAACCTTTAGATGGAAGAACATTGTTATTATTGATACTGTGGTAGCATATTAGAGTTAGGGACCAGGGCTTCACTGTACTGCTGAAACCAACTGGGCAGTGGGTGGTTAATCCTAGTGAAAGAAGTGAGAGTTCACCTACCGGTTAGAGCTGCGTCCAGGGTGGGCAGAGTCCAGGAAATGAGCCAAGGGTCAGTACTGGAGGGACAGACAATGAATGCCAGAACTAGGGGTAAACCAAAGTTGTAAGCCAGAGGCAGAGCCAGGGATCAAAACCAAAAGTCTGAAACCAGAGCAGGAGCTGGAACAAGGACAAGCATAGCTGCAGGTGTCATACGCATTTAACAGTCACTGATCGCCTGTCAGAGTCAGGCTTATAAACAGGGTTGCTAAACCAGCAGCCCACGATGGGCTGTGGCCACTGTCAGTTCCAAGGTAGTACAGTTGGGCTTGTTGGTCGCCTAGCCCAGAAGTACCTATTGAAAGCCATGAGGTGGGTGGGCACAAGCCTGCCTGCATCTGCAGGCCCCTCCCCCAGCCAAAGGGGAGGAGCTACTGGACCCGGGATTCAAATAATTACAGGGGACAAATGATGAAAAACAGGGTTGGGAATGAAGGTGATGGTTACAAAATCAGGGATCCATAGTGGGATACCGAGCAGAGAATCCCAGACAGCGCCCACTGCCCCTCAAAGGTGTCTAGGGAGCCAGTGGACACTGCCCAGAGGAACTCTGCCCAGAGACGTGAGCCAGGGGAGGAACAGAAGTAGGCTCCATAGTTGCAGAGCACCCCCTTGTCCAACATCTTCCTCCTGGTATTATAAATGGCTACTTTAGTGAATGCCAGGAAGAGGTTGACGAGGAGGTCTCACGACTTCGTGGGGCCACAGATGGGGTGTGCATAGATGAAGAGATGTGGGAAGCAATGCAGCCAGAACCTTAAAAGAAGGTTTTGGAGGAGCCTGAAAAGGGGCTGCAGCCTGGCGCACTCGAGAGAGAGGTGTGTCACGGTCTCCCTCAAGCTGCAAAAAGGACAGTGTCGGGGAGGGGGTGAATCGCGTCAAGTATATGCCTGTGCTCACAGCACCATGGAAGAGCTGCCAACCAATATCCCCAGCAGGCCGTGGAACCAAGGGGGAATACAGGTTGGCCCACCAGGGTTCCTCACTCTCAACAGATTGTAAGAGGTCCCGCCACTTAGTATCAGGGTGAGACACGAGGATGAGGAAATGAAATGTGTGGAGCACAAGCGTGTACAGAAATGAACTGGCTGCAAGTCATGCAGCTGGCTCGGGGTGTGTAGAGTGGGTGGCTGTGGGGGCTCTCAGGGCAGGGGCTCAATGAGAAAGTTCAAAGGGCCAGGGATGAGGGACAGGGAGGGAGCACCCTCATAGAATCCTAGAAGATTAGGGTTGGAAGAGACCTCAGGAGATCATCTAGTCCAACCCACTGTTTAAAGCAGGACCAACCCCAACTAAATCATCCCAGCCAGGGCTTTGTCAAGCCGGGCCTTAAAAACCTCTAAGGATGGAGATTCCACCACCTCCCTAGGTAACCAATTCCAGTGCTTCACCACCCTCCTAGTGAAATGGTGTGTCCTAATATCCACCCTAGACGTCCCCCACTGCAACTTGAGACCATTGCTTCTTGTTCTGTCATCTGCCACCACTGAGAACAGCCTAGCTCCATCCTCTTTGGAACCCCCCTTCAGGTAGTTGAAGGCTGCTACCAAATCCCCCCTCACTCTTCTCTTCTGCAGACTAAATAAGCCCAGTTCCCTTAGTCTCTCCTCGTAAGCCATGTGCCCCAGCCCCCTAATAATTTTCGTTGCCCTCTGCTGGACTCTTTCCAATTTGTTCACATCCTTTCTGTAGTGGGGGGTAGGACCTGTTCAATAATGGCCCGAGAGTCGGGCAGTAAAGCTGCCGTCACCTCCTGGATTACGCACTGGGGCGTATAAGGGGTGGAGAGCCCCATGCATGGACCAAGCACAAGGGGATCCACTCAATCCCTCCAGGTTGTAGTCCAGGAGGTGTCCGATTCTGGTGATTCCTACCAGGACCAAGCTCTGGTGCACTGAGGTGGACTCTCACCTGCACACCAAGTTGACCTAGCCCAGAAGTAAATCAGGGAGCAGACCAGTGGCTGGTCTGGTCCCTGATAGCTAAGCACAGTACACACACAAGAAAGTGACAGTCCCCGCTCCAAAGAGCTTGCAGCAGAAACATGAGACACAACAGATGAGATAAACCAACAAACAGGAGTTAGGAGAAGGTAACAGTGACGTGATCATAATTAGCGTAATAAACAGCAGTTGTGATACACCCATTCCTTAGTCTTTGCCAAGATCCTGTGTTAAGATCCTGCAGAAGAGCATAGTATTACTATGCGGTTAGGTCTCTCCCCACCTTCAACATACCGTGCCCTCTTTTGTCATCCCTATTTCCTAAGGGGATATAATTCTATCAGATACACTATTGAGAGTGCCCCAAGATCACCTGAGCGAGAATCAGACAGAAAAACTCATACCATTAGCTTTGGAAGGCAAAGCCGATTGATCCATGAGTAGTCTGTTCAGGCAGGCTTCAGCCTAGAGTACCTCCCTGGCTAATCCATTTACCATCCTGTTTGCATGTTTGCTGAGGTCTTCAGACTGGGCTTTATGAAAGGGAGGATTTCTCTGTAATGAGAGGAAACAAACAAGATAAAAAGGCAGAGATAAGCGACAAGACAGGATTTCAATCCTAACCTCCGTTTAAATTGAGTGGCTGTCAATACTAATAACATAAAACCAGCAGTGAAGTGTGGCTGACATACACTGGGCTATGGAATGCTCAGACATCTGAAAATTCGATCAGAAATTACAGCAGCAAATGAAATCAGTGAGTCTGGAATTTTTGTTTCATTCATTTCTTTTATATCTGCTGGGAGTCACGAAGAATCCTCACCATGTTTGCATAGCACATTTGGTCACTGGTGAGTCCTTTCCAAATCATCTGACCCCAAGAGGTTCTTTATAGGTGTAGCTAAGGTCTGGTGTTAAGGTAAGGTGTGTAACTGAGTATGCCTCAGAGTATGTGCCTTTAATACATCTCTACCAGTGAGCAGTATGTGGGGTATAGGAATCATTCACAGCACTGTTGATCAGGAGCGCCTGAAAAGTATGTATTTGATATGTCTCAAATGTGGGGTGCTGCAGGTCAGGATTGAGGGGCCTTGAGGGAGCTGCATGGGGAGTCAGGAGTAGAATATCAGGCAGTGCTGCTAATCCAGAATGAAGTGCCCTGAAGTCAGTGGGAGTTGGGGGTGCCCCCACAGGACCATGCCCTATATTAGATTGAACACAGTGAGGGATGACAATAAACAAAGGGTGAGGGGTAAGTATGGGAAGTCACGTGTTCAACAGGGAAAGATCAGGAGCAAAAGTTGCACCAAAATATATTCATAAACACAGCTGGAAGGCACAACTTGGATGATGAAGCAGAAAGGGAGTTCTTGGCAGTGCTGTCATGGGCCCAGGGCCGGTTCTAACTTTTTTGCTGCCCCAAGCAAAAAAAAAAGAAAAAGAAAAGGGGAACACTCCACCGTAACAACCCCCGCCCCCGAGCGCCGCCCTGTCCTGCTGAAACAACCTCCCCCCCCGAGCGCCGTGCCACCAAAACAACCCCCCCAATACCGTGCCGCTGAAACAAACAAACAAAAATCCCTCGAGCGCCACCCCGACGAATAAAAAAACACAAACAAAAAAACCCCCAAGTGCTGCCCTGCCACCCGAAGACTGGCCGCCCCTTACAAGGTGCCGCGCTAAGCATGTGCTTGGTCGGCTGGTGCCTGGAGCCGGCCCTGCATGGGCCAATCAGCTTTAGAAGCTATCTGGAAAGTAATTGCTGGTTACCCTTCTGTACTACCTCTGCTTTCCTTCTATTTCCCTTTTGCCCAAACCTAGGGCAAACTGCATCTGTCTCCTCTCTGGCCTCCCCAGCTTCCCCACTTTCTTCAGTTCTATTCAAATCTATCTTTCTCACCCACCACCCAGCCCACGTCACCCTGCCCTGTGTGTGTGCTGTAACAGCAGCCACTGGAGTAAGTGGAAACTGACCTGTCAGGATGGTTGAGTCTGCTCTATGACATCCAGTTTTATCATCTGAGGTCATCTTTTACTTTAGTTCTCAGTGCTAATAGGACTCTCTGTGGTGCATGTATTTTTGGTGGTGTTAATGATGTGCTACTGAACTCCTGTCCATTAAATCAAATCAAATTCCTTACAACTATCTTTGGCATCCTTCCTGCTCTGTACCCCTCTTACATCCCTGTTTGACCATGTGCATGTGCAGGACTGCTCTGCAACGCAAGCATGCATTGGATTTCCAGTGGCACTATTTCAAACTTTACTAAATGTTCAAGAGATGAACCGCCCCCTTCAGGAAAATGAAACCAATAAGTAACATATGGCCCACCCCTCCCATAATCCCATCCTGTGGTGTTAGTATATGTCTCTGAATTATCTGCTGTACCCCCCACTGTCTAGCCTTTTACATCTTTCCCCACCACACACACACTGTGGGAAATGCTGATGTAGTTCTTCCCAATATTTTTCCTCTCCTTGCTTACATGCTTTGAGAAGCAGTGAAATATCTGACAATGCTAACCTTTAGAGCAACTTCATTGGCATCTGAGGAGCACTAGAGCTGTGTGGGAAATGGTTGTCCTGTCTCACGAAAATTTTCAAGATTTCAAAATTTTTCCCTGTCCTGAATTGAGATGAAAAGTTGAAATCTTGAAAATTTTCATAAACCAAAAGTCTGGGGAAAAAATTGGTTTGGGTCAATCAATTTTTTTTTCAATAATTTCAGACCTTTTTTTCATTTACATTTTGACCAGGTTTAAATTTTAAAGAAAATTGTTACTCTAATTTGCTTAAATGTCAAAAGGAAATTCATTTTGATCTAGAAAACCAGATTTTTTTTTTTTTGGTTTAGAAAGTGTCAAAATGTCATGTTTCAACAATTCCAACATTTTTCAAAAAAATCTACAAATCAAGAAATTTGTTGAAAGTGATCCTTTCCTGCAAAAAGTTGGCATTTTTTGATGAAAAAATATTTTGTCAAACGATTCCTGACCAGCTCTATTAAGGGCACATTAAAACAAGTGGAGAAGTTTACCCCTCAGAACAAGTGTTTCAGGTTCTCTGCCAACTCAGGCAGGTGTCTGCATTGGGTCACATTTGCTTCACATTTTGAAGGTTTGCTTTGTAGCCATAACAGCTAGAGACTTACTACTTTTTATATGAAAGCTGTTAAAAAGTCCATTAATACCCTTGTGGCTAGTCCTTCATGCCCTGCTGCGACATACCGTACACTTTTGGAAAGATTGCTCTGCTGAGTGGTATCTGCCCTTTTCAGTCGCAGAATCATGTGAACAGCTGAACTTCATGCGTCCCTCAGGGCCTGGGCAGTGCTGGACGAAGGCAGCAGCAGGCAGCTCAGCCTTGCTGGGTTTGTTTTCATTTGAAAACAACAAAGATAATATTTCCCTCCTCACCACACTCCCTTTGTCCTTTTTTTCTTGTGCGTGTTTAGAGTCGGTGTTTCGGCTATAACTAGGTCAGGGAGCCTAAGTAGGTCATGTTGGCTTCCTAAACATGGTAAATCTGGAAGCAGAGCTCGGAAGGGAAGGGCTGACTGTGTGTAAACAAAAGGCAAGATGCTGGCCTAGTGGGAGGGGCTGTGCCTGGAGTGACACGCAAGGGCAGCATGCTGCCATCCAGAGCCTGAGAAACACCAGAGTGAACACAGAGGAGGGGAAACTGAGGGCAGGGAACAGGGTCTGGGCTGAGGGTGAGGGAAGTGTCTGAGGGGGATGAAGAGTGGGAAGGGGGCTGGAAAGACAGCAGGGTCTGAGAGGAATAGGGTGAAGGCAGAGAATAAGAGCTGTGTGTGAGAAGCGGAGAGCAAGAAGTGGGCTGAGGGCAGAAGGGCTGGGTGTGAGGGGTGGTAGAAGGCAATTGTCTAGGGGGGAACTCATCAGTCACAGTGATGGGCACCAAGAAGGCCCCAGCATGATCCATCCCTGTGTACCACCACTATTTTCTAGAGAGGGGGTCTGGAAGATGGGACAACTAGGTCAGAGGGAAAGAGGTTGTGACCATGCTGAGGCCTCTCCAATGTCCCTCATTTCAAAGGGTGTCACTCATTTTAGCTCCAAAAGTGCCCACATTCTACGCAAATTTGGTGTCCCCTCATGGTTGTTGTTGAAAGTGGTTTCCATCAGAAATACAGCACAACAAAGCCAAGGTACCTGAGCTACTGACACTAAAGGGTGGGAGGAATCCCACAGCATTTTAAGTTTCCTGAATATTTGTTGGGTCCCTAATTTTGGGTCTTTGTCTCATAATGTGTCACACATTTGGGCCTTAGCAGGGTGAGAATTATGCACACTCCCCACCCTGTGGGAGCCCTAACAAGTTTCTGCGGAAACTTGGGGATTTTCTTTTCTCATCTGTGGCTTCTCTGAGCTGTTATCACAATGGAAGGCACTTATTTGCTGCATGTCATGGGTGCAGCCCCTGGTGCAGCAATGCAGGCACATCTGCCATGCTGCTGAATGCTGGGGATACGTCCATGCACACAGGTGCACTACCTCCTGAACTGAGAAGAATGCTGGGTGGGATGGGACGGACTGCCAAGTGCCCAACTCTCAGCCAGCCGCTCCAGGTAATGCCCTAAGATTTGGTGTTAATGGACAACAGCTCCATGGGGGCCAGAAGAGTAGCAGTGAAGGGTTAAAGGGTTTGTCTTTTTGTCTTCATATTCTCAAGCCTGGCTGCAAAATTGCACTGGGGTGATGGACAATGGCTGCAGTGGGCCAGTCAGAACCCTCACTCACTTTCAGCTGTTCAGAGAGCCTCAGGCTCCAGCTCTCACCCAAGGGTCCTTCTCCCTTAGGCTCCAATTAAAGGTATTTTAGTTTTCTCCTTCCCTAGAGTGTATTCGTGCTGGCTACGGACAGCTCGGCCTATTTCTCCCCATTTGTGCTGGGAGGTGCTGTACTGAGCACCACAGTGATTTGCCTCTGGGGACGGGGATAGGGTTTGGACTCTAAGGAAGAAGGACCCAAGGAAACCTTAGTGAGGAAAGGTTTATTCATAAATGATAACCAGACTCTTTTGCCTGTGCCAGAAGCAGAGTTATTGCTGTGAGGATCGTATGCAGCTTTGATTCTAGCAGCTGAAATCCAGTGATCATCTCCAGGACACTGTTATTCTTTTCCTGTAATGCCTATGAAGTCATGCATGTAGGGGCTCTGTAAGTAAATATTATAAGCAGGAGACTTTTCTCAGTGATGCAGTGGATGGAATGGGGGTACTCTGATGTGCTGCCAATATTTTAACAAAAGGCATCAACATATATGTAATCTGTGGTAAGCCTCATGTCCCAGGTTGCAATTGCTGCAAGGCTGAGGCAGGGGAAGGGGATGGAAGTATCTATTTGTTTATTTACCTGTTTTTAAAAAAACTCACTGTTTTGAAACTACCAGCAAGAGGGAGAGGCTGCACCTTGAGACAAACACAGAGTAACAGGGTGGCTCCCCTCTCACAGGCTGGAAGTCTTGGGGCTAGGCAACCCTGACGACTAAGGAGGCACACTTGTGTTGGGTCAGGCGCTTCCACTATGACTGCAGCAGGAAGTTTGTTGTGTGGCTTTTTTTGTTTGGTTTTTGAGAGAGATCACACTGCTGAGTCTGTAAAGGAGAAAAGATGTGGCTGAAAGCTCTGGAAGAGAGACCCTTGAGGGCAGAAGTTAAGGCCTAGTGGGGCATAACAATGCTGTTGATTTGTGAAAAGGAGAAGTGAATACAAAGCTGGACAGAGGGACCTGTGAGCCTGCTCTGCTGTGGGTGTAGTTGAAGAGCCCTGAAAAATGGGGAGCTTGTTAGCAGGACACCTCAGGGGACCCTAGGCCATGCGGTGGCTCAGGGAAGCTGACAGGAGAAGGAAGCCAGAGTCAGAAGGTTGAGCTTCCGCTAGAAAAGGCCAGGAGTGATGGCTTTGTGAGAAGCAGAGTGGGAGAGAAGAAGAGCTCTGTGTGTGTTAGAAGAGCCAGAGTTGAGCATGAACTTTTTTGTGGTGGTGATGGACTCTATTCTGAGGCCCTGAGATTGTTTTGAACTGCTGCTGTCATTAAACCAGCTGCGGGTGGGGGATGCTGTTAGCCACGCAATAAACTATGTGGAGTGCTTATGGGGCCCCGCAGAGGGGAAACAGAGACAAGGCACCGCAAAACCAACTCTAGCCACAAAGTGGGGTGCTTAAGAGGCAGCTGCCCTGGTACACATACGTAGGTGAACTGCTCTTTGCTAGGAAGTTTGTGCTTGCTACTGAAATCCCGACTCTAGCGATAGTCTAGTGATATCATGGTGCAGTGTTCAGCTCGGAGTAGGGACTGGGTTGGGATCTTCTACAGCACAGTGCGAGTGTCCTACCTGGGGAAGTTGTTTGGAAAATATTAGCATAAAAGCTTTTATTACCTTTTGAAACTTATGATTGTAAGTCATTTGTGTATGTATGTTTACCTGCTTAATCTTGTAAATAACTCTCTTATTTCCTTTTCCTATTATTAAATGTTTAGATAGTTTATAATATGATTGGCTACAGGCATTGTCTTTGGTGTGAGATCTAAGGTACAGTTGACCTGGAGTGACTGGTCCTTTGGGACGAGGAGTAACCTGAATAGTGCTGTGATTCTTGGTGTAAAGGACCGTCTATCACAAAGGTAGGTTAACCTGGGTGGTGAGACAGATCGTAGTACCCAAGCAGACTGTGTGTGACTCCGTGCTCCGTGTTAAGGCTGTTCTAGTGCCTGAGAAATGTACACTTAATAATTGGTTGATGTAATCTAAGTATAGAACTCAAAACCAGTTTGGAGTTTGTGGTCTGAGGTTGGTACTTGCACTCTTTAGCCACTGCAGGGCAGTTTGACACTGGCATAGTCAGCAGGATTCACATTCCACAGGTCAATTAAGTTTATAGATCATAACCCCAGTGCTGTTAAGAGTTTGATATTGATATGGAGAGCTTTAAAAGTTAAAGAATAGACACAGGAATTGAACCCCTGTCGTATGATGCTCTTGTGAAAAAAGACCTTGAAAGTTTATGCTTGCAGAGGGGAATATCCCATAAAAAAACTGCAGTTCAGGAGCTGAGAGCATTGCTCTTAAGTTTTGACCAGGTGCCCAGGGAAGATGATGTGGTGGAGCCCAAGGACCCTCCTTCCCCAAATTTCACAGAGACCACCCTAAGGGAACGGGCCCAACTGCAACACTTGAGAGCCCAGGAGGAACACGGGCACTGGAGAGTGATGGTGGAGTTGCAGATCAGGGAGACCGAAGCAGCTGAGGCAGTTGAAGAGAGAGCTAATCACCAGAGGCTAATGGAAGCTCAGGCTATGCAGCTCAAAATACTAGTGCAGCAAAAGTAGCTTCCCCAGCAAGTGAGTACACCCCCCCCCCCCACGCACAACACAATGGAGTGGGAAAAAGTCCAATTTATAAAGAAACTATGTAGAAGAGTTCCTGTCCCCATTTGAGACACAATGTGGGGTGCACAGTAATCCAGTGGATAAACAGATGCCTATCCTCTTAACCAGATTAACTGGGAAAACCAGACAGGTTTTAATAACATGGGGGAGGGTGATGCTAAGATGTACAAAAAATTTAAAGAAAATGTCTTGAAAAGATTGAAGATTACCCTGAGACCTATCAATTGAAGTATAGAAATCTCAGAATGTTTGACAATGTCACTCGTGTGGAAAATGTGTAATTTTATGAGAACATGGATAATGGAGGGGCTGAAGGTGATTATGGAAAACTGTTTGATCTGATTGCCCAGGAGCAACTGTTATGTGTAGTTACAGAGGAGGTAAATGCAGCTATTTGTGACAAAAAACCTTGCACAGTTTGAGGCTGTAGAAATTTCTGATGATCATACCCTGCTCACACTCCACCCACAGGCCAGGCTCCCTCCTCCTGTGGTTCCCTTCCCAGAGCGCTCTGCCTTGGCTGGCCCGGGCTGGCTGGTCTGCCTCCTGCAGGGAGTCAGGATGTCTGGTGCTGGGACTGTGTCACCTGGCACCCTGGGGCCGGGAGCGCTGGCACCCGGCTCTCTGGGGCTGGCTGTGCCGCCCAGAGCACTGGGACTGGGCCCTCGCCCCCTCGCCACCCAGGCCAGGGGCCATGATGGGGGTGCTCTGGGCTCCTGCAGAGGAGGCAGAGGTAGAAGGGGGGGCAGATGGGGAGGGGCCAGGCCTTGGGCGCAAGGGGAGGGGGTGGGGGCTAGCCTCCCCCAACAGCCGGGTCACCAGCCGTCCATGTTTACTGCCCCTTTAATTGATTTGGTCAAGAAGGGTAAGGAAGAGACTCCTCTGGAGAGCATTGAGATTTGGGAGGGCTTGAGCCCAACCCACAAGCAGGAGATGTTGGTCCTCTTGAAACATCGCAGGCTGGTATTTCCAACCTGCCCGGTCTAACTAACAAAATAGTGCCTTCCATTGAAACTACAGGGCCCTGCTCTGCTCTTAGCTATGCTATGCTATGCTATAGGAGGAATGCAAAGACAGATTCAGGAGGAGGTGGGAGGTGATTCTGAAATACAAAAGCCCCTGGGTGTCTCCTATTGTGATGGTATCTAAAAGGGCTAAAACCATGATACTTTGTGTGGATTTTAGAAGGGTAAATACCATTACCCAACCTGATCCTTACCCGACACCCCAGATAGAGGATCTACTGGATCTATTGGGTGTGTGTGTAAAATGCAGAAGTACTGCTCTAGATTTGACTTGGGGGTGTTGGCAAATTCCCTTAGATGTTGATGCCCAGGGAAAGGCAGTTTTCATAGTGGAATGTGGTCTATATGAGTTTAAGGTTATGCCTTTTGGATTAATTAATGGAGGGGGTTACCTTTCAGAGGCCTGTCAATGAGGTGCTGTAGGGTTTACAGACCTTTTCCAGAGTCTGCGTAGACCTGAACCATGTGTGAATAGTATTACAGAGGCTTAGAGAAGCCAACCTCACTGTCAAGGTGTCCAAATGTAAAGTGGAGTCCACCAGGATACCTTATTTAGGACACGTAGTGGGTTTGTTTACTGTGACCCTTTACAAGTAGAAACCATTCAGAATTGGCCTGCCCGATGAACCAAGAGGCAGGTCCAATCCTTTATTGGTATAGCCAATTAGTATTGGAGGTTTGTAAAGCAGTTTAGCAACATTGTGGCTCCCATAACAAACAAGGAGAAGCCAGACCTAGTGATGAGTTCTGAGGTCTGTGAGAAAGGCGTCAAGGACAGAAAAGAGGCTTTGTCTACTGAGCCAGCTTTAGTCAGCCCCAATTTCAGCAAACCCTTTGTGCTGTGCACTGATGCTTCTAACACTGGGATGGGGCACAAGACGCACCACATGGCCTTCTTGAGAAAAAACTGATCTCCGCTGACCAGAAGTATGCTATCATTGAGAGGGGATGTTATGCCATAGTTTGGACTATTAAGAAACTTAAGCCTTATTTGTATAAACATAGGCGTCGACTTCCCCTCTGTCCGGTGGGTACTCGACCCTCCCAACCGCCCCTGCTTTGCCTCTTCCTGCCCCTGCACTGTCCTCATCCCGCCCCCATTCCACCCCCTTCCCCCAAATCCCTGCCCCTGCCCTGCCTCTTCTCCACCTCCCCCCCCCCCCCCGAGCGCACCGCAACCCCGCTCCTCCCCCTCCCTCCCGGAAAGTCCTAAGCACTGCCAAACAGCTGTGAGGTGGCGGGGGATGGGAGGTGGGAAGCACTGGGAGGGAGGGGGAAGGAGCAGGGACGCGGTGTGCTCGGGGTGGGGGAAGGAGCCGAGGAGGGAGAGCTTGGCTGCCATTGGGTGTGGAGCACCCGCTAATCTTTCCCCGTGGGTTCTCCAGCCCCGGAGCACCCATGGAGTCGGCGCCTATGTGTAGAAGAGAAAATTTTAAGGTTTTGATGGGCAACTCACAGCCAATAAGACTGCACAAGCCCTAGAGGAATATGACATGGAAATAGTCCACATCAAGGGAAAAGAAAATATAGTGGCAGATAGCTTAGCAAGAATAGGGGGATCCTGAGGCATATTCAGGAGCATCAATGACACCCCTTCCTACACCATTTTTCAGAGGGGGATGATGCTGGCAGACCAGGTGCCAGCTCATGCCAAGGTCCCCATGTCTCCACTGAATACTGACAAATATATACCTGGATCTGTCTGTTAAAATAGGTATTAGAATGATAAGAATGTGTTTAGTGTTTATGGAATGTTTGAGAGTTGCTGCATGTGGGTAATATTTGAGTGTTTGTATTGTAAGTCTCTATGACTATGTCAGTCATCAGAGAGGAGAGAGAGACTAACTAGTGTGGAGTGCTGGTCTCCAACAGAATGTGTTGCGTCCTTCCCAACAGGAAATGGTCTTGTTTCCTTTTCCTATTACTAAATGTTTAGATAGCTTATTATAGGATTGGCTACAAGTGCTGTCCTTGGTGTGAGATCTAAGGTACAATAGAACTGGACTAAGTGACTGGTCCTTTGGGACTGGGAATAACCTGAATATTGCTGTGATGCTTGATGTAAAGGACCATCTATCACAAAAGTAGATTTACCTGGGTGGTGAGGCAGATTGGCGTGCCCGGGGAGACTGTCTGTGACTCCACATAAGGCTGTTCTTGTGCCTGAGGAGTTTACACTCAATAACTGGTTGGTAAAATCTAAGTATAGAACTCACAACCAATTTGGGGTTTCTATCCTGGTTCTTAATTGTCTGCTCTGCAGTTGGTACTCATGCTCTTGAGCCGCTGCAGGACAACTTGACAGTCTGCACTAGTGTAAAATGCTGCATGACACTGTACAGGAACGGTACAGCTAACTAAGCTGTAAATCAGCTGGAAAAATGAGCTGCAATGGGCCCCATCCATGCTCCATAGTTCCATAACTCATCCCCCTCACAGCCTCAGCCTTGTCTCAGTGTGGTCCCATCAGAGGCAGTAGAATGTGGATGTTGACAAATTTAGCCTCACGTCACTCCTGTGAGGAAGGGAAGTGTTAGCTTTCCATTTGTAAAATGGCAATAATGAAGCACAGAGAGACTAAGTGACTCGCTCAAGGTCACACAGGAAGTCCGTGGCAGAGCAGAGAATCAAAGCTAGATCTCTTGAGTTCCGGTGAAGAGCCTTAACCTCAAGATTGTCCTTCCCCGCTGGTGTAACTGAGATTAGAATCTGATGCATGGATTAGAAAAAGGTACCGTGCAAAAGTATGTGTGTTGGGGGGAATGGGGCCAATTCCTTGTCTTGTGTTTTGTTCTGAGAATAAGGAAAATTTACTCTGAAATTGAGGAAATGGGAAAGCAACATAGAAGCTACTCACAAAGCTAAGAAACCCCACTTCAGCATCCTGTATATGATAAAGATGTCCCTACAGGCCTCCTCTGTTACACAATCTGCATGTCCAAAGGGAGGGTATGTCTACACAGCAGCTGGCAAGGTGCTTTCCCAGCATGGGTTGACAGACATACTAGCTCTGCTCGAGCAGCATGCTAAAAATTACAGTGTGAACACAGCAGCACAGAGAGTGGCTCAGGCTAGCTGCCCGAGAACGCGCCGAGGCAGTTGGGCAGGATTGTACTCAGATACCTAGCCCATGCCAGTGTGTCCACGCTGCTATTCTGAGATGTGGGCTAACTCTGCTCGAGCTGTCTACTTGCTTTGGAAAGGACTCTCCCTTTATTAATGCTGAGTCTTTAAATGTACAGAAGTCAGAAATTACAGATGTGTAGTTCCCTCTGCACCCATAACTTGGCCCCTGTGCGTGGATGTAAGACTTTATGTATTGCTCTAGATGGTATTACAGTAATGGTTTAATATGTACATAGCTGCATCTTCCTCTTCTTATTCTCCATGCAAACGTCACTCCTAATTGTGCACTTTTGTAAATCTGTCTCCTCTTTGCAGCTTTTTTGCTGCTCCCTGTGCATCGATCTAGTCCTGTTCTTGTGTGCTACACAATTTTTTTTGTATCCATCCTTTAAACATTTCTATTGTGAAGTTTTCCAATAAGGGTCTAACTAAGGCGTCTGTCCTACCTCACCACTGAGCCGCCCTGTGCTGTTGTACGTGTGTCTGCACTGTTTTGTTGAACTGTATGGTAAGGTTCCAGGACAGAACAAGGTCTTTAATGTTCGCACAGTACCACACACACCAGTAAAACTGTAATAATAACAGATTAAATGTGGCGGTCCTGACTCAAGCAAACTCACCTTGATTACAATGAAAGTTTTGCTTGAGTAGGGACTTTAGGACTTGGTCCATTTACAAAGGTGGCAGATCTTTTACTATCAAGCCTACTATCTGTCTGCAGTTTAAGGGATGATCAGATGGCCTGCTCCCCTGCACTGCTTCTCTAAGAGCCTTTCATTTTTGTAGCCAGTCTGAGCCAAGAACAGTGTTACAGGATGATTGGCCCCTTTAAGAGTGTGTGGTGGGGTGTCCAGTGCACCTGTGACTAGTTACCTGCTGCCCAGTTAAGTTTAAGGGAAGGCATGTAGTCCTTAAAAAGGGGGAGACACCATCTGTGGAAGCTGGTGTGAGAGCTGCTGAAAGGGTTGCTGAAGGGAGCTGCTGGAGGGGCAGCAGCTGAGAGTCCAGAAGCACAGACTGGAGGAGGAGGTGGCCTATGCAACCCCCTGACTGTAAAGGGCAGAAGTTGCAGGCTGGGAATGTAAGTGCCAAGGGACAGCTGAGGAGAGAGACTGAGCAGAGCTTGGAGGGCTGAAAATTGAGCCTGCTGGAGAGGCTTGAAGCCAGATGGACCTCAGGGAGGATGGGCTGTGCCTGGGTGTGGGGGCAAGGGATGGAAGAGACTTTGCTTTGGGTTTGACTGTACTTTGGTTTATTTGATCATAAATCAGCCCCCCAAAAAGGGTTTGCTGTTGGATATAAGCCTCTGGATCATTACGGGGAACCTGTGAAGGGGAAATCAAGGCTGGGTGCTGCAGAACCATGCTTGGCCAGCAGGGAGTGCTACAGGACAGGCACATCCTTTGACAAGTGTTCACTTCTCAAGAATGTGGAATGTAGACAACGTGGCTGTTAGTATATAGGCCTGTTTGTTAGCCTGGGATAGAATTTTGCATTTGACTTTGATATTTTTACTAATATGTGTGATCAAAGATACTGTGTGTTACATCTACCCACAAGCAGATGGGATGATAAGAGATGGAACTAAAGCATTACAGGGTATGGTGGGTGTGTAATATATGAACATACACTGAAAGGCTGCCCAGTTCTTTTCTCAACCCAAGGTTGAGCAACCAGTTAGGAAGGCCAAGGGGGGCAACAGGGGAAGCATAAGACACACTAAAAGACAAAGAAAGGCCTGGCCTTGGCAAGAGCACAACCTCACTCCTGACCTCTTCCATGGAATACAAAAGAGGTGGGACAAAGACCCTAGACTTACAACCCTCTAAAACAGAACATGACCTTAAGTTGTAAGGGATGTGACTAGGGACTTGCGCAGCAGGTATATTTGGGCCTGCTAAGGAGGAGGAGGTGGGAATGGGGAACGGGGACACAGGCAAGGCTCTTCAGTGTCAGAGCTGGGAGGGGGGACACGGGATAAATACTCTGCAATGTCAGGGAACGGAACACTGTGAAACAGACTCTGCCGGCGTGTAGAGCTATGAATATGCTTGCTTGAAACTAACCCCAATAAACATTGCATTGCCTGCACTTTCGACTTCTGGTCTTCTGCTTTCTGTGTGACAAGAACTAGGGGAGGAGGTGAAGAGAAAGCCCTCTAGCAGTGGCCAATCAGAAAAAAGGGCCAGAGGGGCTGGATTTTCTCCTGAAGGGAGGATGAGCTACACCAGTCCTCACTCTATCTGTGCTTTGCTATATATGTGTCACTCAGGCTTTTTTCTTCATGCTCCCAATTAGCTATAGCTGAAGTCCACTGCAGCAGCACTTTTTTTGCTGGAGGGTTTTCTTTCTACAAGGCAGCAATAGTCCTAGACCTCACAGGAGGCAGAAGGTACTGGAGAGTGGGTGTGATTCAGAGAGGTGGCACTAACTGTCAAGATGCTGGGATCGGATAACTAATAATTCTCTCTTGTACCCCTGTAACCAATCACTAATGGTACTAGGGTTGGTTCACTTGTCTTTCCCATGTTGACGGGAATCCTGTCTCCCAGACACACACATTACAGCTGCCCACATCGCAAACTAGTACTACGATTGGCATTTGTGTTGGCCAGTCTCAGTAAGTGATTTCCACAGTCCACACCACATATATTGCCCTTTTAGCTTTCAGGATGGGTGCTCTAAGTCAAAGGGTGGAGGCCCATTGGTTGATCTGGAAGAAACGTTGTACTGCTTCTGCCCCTGTCTGTGCTGTGGAGGATGGACTTTAAGCAGCTGTCTCACTCTGGCTCCTACCAGTGCTAAAACCACAAGTGAATGCACCCATACACAGCCAATTAATGGACAGTCATCTTGAAGCCATTTAGGATTCAAAATACCCCCTTGCAGTTGGCTTCCTTTCAGATATTAGGGGGAGAAAATAACTTCCATTCCCCTACAACAAGGTACTGCTAAACAGCCGATGGTTTGACTGTCATCCGTTCTGAGCACCCACAAGTCTCAATAAAGTCAATTGGAGCTGCTGGTTCTCAGCTCCTCTGAATAGCAGGCTACAGGAAAGCTGTTCTTGCTGTTGCTGGATGCTGCTAGATGTGTGGATGAAAAGTACTGCATCAGAACTAAACATTATTATTATTTCTGAGATAAGAAAGTGATGAGCCGCCCCTCTCCATTGCGGTAGGATGGCAGTAGATAAACATTCACAATTGCCATGAGTTGGTAAGATTTGGGGTTGAAGTATTGCTGTCCCATTGCTTGCAAAAGGTGTACTTTGTTAAAAGTATCAGCATTTATTCACTCATGTGTTCATGTCCACTGTGCTTCATCAGATAGGTCTTGGCCCTTTAGGAAGATGCTCAGGTGTCTGGCCAGGCCATCTGCACAAGATCTAAGTGAAGGACAGAAAGAAGCAGAAAATAGAGGCACTGGATGACTATCCAGTCCCTTCTTTATTATTCTAGCTATATCTAATGGCATCTCCAAACCTGAAGGGTTAAAGATTATCTCTTTTCTGCACTGACTGTTCTCTATTCACTGATGGCCTTCTAACCACCTTCTATGTTGAGGGCATCATTCCAAGCTACCAATCAGCAATGTCCCTGAAAACAAAGCAATGTCTCTTCATCTTCATCCTGGCCTCTCTGGGGCAATATTGGAGGGAAATGAAACATGTTTCCTATTAGGAGAAATAGTACTGTAAAGCGAGAAGCCAAAGTAAATGTACAATAAAGGGACATAGAAGGGTGTCCGAGAGAGACAGTTCATAGCCCTGTTAGTAGCACTAGGGGATTTCACTTTGCGTTTCTATAGGCCATTTTTGTAGCTGAGGCTTTGCTCAGCTGGTCAGGGAAGGACTGCGATGCTAAACTTCCCCTTTGAGCCCCATGTCAGAGGCTGACAAACAATCAGCATGTTAAATAAGGCAGCGCAAGGAGGTGGCTGCAGGCATGAAAGATCCAAGCCGCCAAATGGTGTTGCTACCACTGGAAGAAGAAATGGGCACTTATAAAAATGTGTTGTGTTATGTCACAGCTGATAGGCTAACAGCTCCAGCAGAGTGCCATACATCCTCCTGGAATTCATGTGTGCTCCACATAGTATACAAATGGAACAAGATCTTTCACCAAGAGATCTCAGAGCCAGGGACGAATAGTGCAGACTTCATCCCCTGCCAGTGAAAGGCAGGGTCATTGGGGTGGGATATGGCTGTTCTTTAATCGAATACCGCAAGGCTTCACAGCAGGAAGAGAAGACAAGTCACATGTTTAGTGGAAATTTCAAGGGCATTGTGATGGCCTGGAGGTCACCCAGTCACACCTCCTTTTGGTCAGGTATGGCACTGCAGGGGGGCCCTGCCTCAGTTTCCCTTCTCAGGAAGCCAATAACTCCATTTCAGGCTGTCTTAACTCAATAATTCCCTCTACAACAAGAATCCCAAATAAACAAATGGTTCTTCTGGCTTCCAGGGTTCCTCTGAAGCCCACATATGGGCTCTCTTCTTAGTCCCTTCAGGATTACCTCAGCCTCTTCTAATAGGAGCCCCCAGCCCTCCTCCTGGAGCTGGGTTGTAATTTAGCCTGCTGTAGGGCCTGAGCCAGTTTCTCTCTCAGCTGGCCCCTTCATCCCTAATTAGTGCTCAGGTTCAGCAGGCCCATCATCTCCTGCTCGTGTTTGCCCTGCTGTGAGACGTCAGGAAGCCTTTATGCTGGTCCCCTTATACCAGCTGGTCCCCAATTAGCTAAGGGGAGGGAGGTGCCTTGCCCTACCCTCTCTGCAAGGCTCCTGGCCCCAGACTCTTAAAGAAACAGTAATGGGATTTTCTCCAAAACACTTCTTTCTCCCTGACTTCTTCCTCTCTCCTAATATCTCCCAGGTTCTTGTATATATCATTAGACCTTTAAAACCCTTAAAGGTTCATTCCATGTGGTGGGGTGGGTTGGCCACAAGATACTACTGCCTTAAGGGGCAGAGTACCTCATTACAAGCATGTTGGGGAGACAGAATGCAATCCAACTTGGAACTTAGTCAACACGCTGGGTTGAACAAATATGTTGTTTATCTCTTAACCATCCTGAGGCTTTCTAAGATGGAAGGTAGGAGCTGAGAAACCGAGGTTTAATATCCTAATGTTGTTCATAAACTTTTCTATGTCGCTTGTCCCTGTGATAGCAGAGCCTCACAAACATGAATGAATTTAGCCTAACATCAACCCCATGAGGCAGGGAAGCATGTTCTCAACTGCCCTTTCATCCTTAGATGTGGTCCCTGGAAGACAAGGGTTCTCAACCTTTTTCTTTCTGAGGCCCCACCAACATGCTATAAAAACTCCACGGCCCACCTGTGCCACAAAAACTGTTTTCTGCATATAAAAGCCAGGGCCGGCATTAAGGGGTAACAGCCAAGGCAATTGCTTGGGGCCCCATGCAGGAGTGGCGCCAGAGTTTTTGCCGCCATAGGCGGCAGTGCTCCTCCTCTGAGCATTCGGCGGCGGGGGTCCTTCCGCTCCGCGTCTTCAGGGCACTTCGGCGGCGGGTCCCGGAGGGAGTGAAGGACCCGCCGCCAAATTTCCGCCAAAAACCCGGAGCGGAAGGACCCCCTGCCGCTGAATTTCCGCTGAGGGAAAATGCCATCCCCCAAATCCTGCTGCCCTAGGCGACCGCCTAGGGTCGCCAAGTGGAAGCGCGGCCTTGGCCCCATGCCACCGGGGCCTCCATGAAGCTAAGTTGCTCAGGCTTCTGCTTTGGCCCCGGGCTTTAGCCCTGTGCGGCAGGGTTTAGGCTTTCTGCCCTGGGCCCCAGCAAGTCTAAAACTGGTCCTGCTTGGCAGACCCCCTGAAACCTGCTAGCAGCCCACTAGAGGGCCCGCAACCCTTGTTGAGAACCACTGCTGTAGGAGGTGCCATGCCAGGGAAGCTAGAACTTCTCTTTGCTCTGAGAGTGGCAGATTTAGTTGCTGCTCATTTACATTTTCAACAAGGAAAGGGCAGCAATATCCAGTTTTAGAGATCCTGAGTAATTTTAGTGAGTCCCAAAGAGTGGGCTGGATCAAGTGCAATTCTTACTCCTTTCACTCTTCATGAGCATGGGGGTCACAGTGAGAGAGCGGCCAACCTTGGTCTGTCTTACAACAAAAATTATTTGTTAACAGCCATCAGCTGGTACGGTCTCTTCTCTTCCTGATCATCACTCGATGCCCTGCTGAGATAGATTCCTCCATCCTCTCAGCCTCCCCTCGGTGTATCTATAGGTTGTTCCTCCTAAGCTGTACTAAACCTAGCTCTTGTTTTGTGATGGGGAAGATACAGGTGCTTCTTTCCATGCTCCCCCACCAATCGTCTGAGGGCTGCTGCACAGCCTCTTTGGGCACGTACTGCTGACCCTGACCCTTGTGGTGATCTAGAAATCTGCCTGGTTGGGGCTTCTGCTTGAAATCAGGAAGAAAAGGCAACAGATGAGTTGGGAATCTCTGAATCCCCCAAAATTTTACTTAATTTAAAAGCATGATTGGCAATTTATTCCTCCTGTGTCTCCCTTTTATGGAAAGTGATGGTCAGTAAAGATGTGACTACAGCTGTACTTTAATGTGCACATGGCTGAAGTGTTTCACAATAGGTTTTTATATCGCAGAATCACAGAAATGTGGGGCTGGAAGGGACCTCAAGCACTCACCAATTTCAGCCCCCTGAGTTGATGCAGGACCAAGTAAACCTAGACTATCCCTGACAGGTGTTTGTCCAACCTGTTCTTAAAAACCTCCAATGATTGGGATTCCAGAATCTCCCTTGGAAGCCTATTCCAGTGCTTAACTATCCTTTATAGCTAGAAAGCTTCCTCTAATAGCTAACCTAAATCTCTCTCGCTGCAGATTAAGCCCATTACTACTTAATAATATACCTATCTCATAGAACTGGAAGGGACCCTGAAAGGTCATCAAGTCCAGCCCCCTGCCTTCACTAGCAGGACCAAGTACTGATTTTGCCCCAGATCCCTAAGTGGCCCCCTCAAGGACTGAACTCACAACCCTGGGTTTAGCAGGCCACTGCTCAAACCACTGAGCTATCCCTCCCCCACCTTCAGTGGACACGGAAAACAACTGATTACTGTCCTCTTTATAATAGCCCTTAACATATTTGAAGACGTGTCAGGTCCCCCATCAATCTTCTTTTCTCAAGATTAGACATGCCCAGTTTTTTTAACCTTTCCTCATAGGTTAAGTTTTCTAAACCCTTTATCACTTTTGTGGCTCTGCTCTGGATTCTCTCCAATTTGTCCCCATCTTTCCTAAAGTTTGATACACAGAATTGTACACAGTACTCCAGCTGAGGCCTCACCAGTGCTGAGTAGAGCAGCATACAACACTCCTGTTAATATACCTTAGAATAATATTAACCTTTTTTGCAATTGCTTCACGTTGTTGACTCATTCAGTTTGTGATCCATTGTGACCCCCAGATTCTTTTCAGCAGTACAATCACCTAGCCAGTTATTCCCCATTTTGTAGTTGTACATTTGATTTTTCCTTCTTAAGTGCAAAGTACTTCACTTGTCTTTATTTAATTTAATCTTGTTGATCTCAGACCAATTCTCCAATGTGTCAAGGTTGTTTTGAATTCTAATTCTGTCCTCCAAAGTGCTTGCAACCCCTCCTACCTTGGTGTCATCTGCACATTTTATAAACATACTTTCCACTCCATTATTCAAACCATTAACAGAAAATATTGAATAGTACCAGACCCAGGACTGACCTCTGCAGGACCCCACTAGATACACCCTTCTAGTTTGACAGTGAATCATTGATAACTACTCTTTAAGTATGGTCTTTCAACCAGCTGTGTACCCAAAAGCTTTGATCCTTAAACATGCTCTGGTATAGGATTCTCCCACCGTGAGTTAACCAGCACGGAATGAAATCTTGAGAGGTCACAGATCAATTGTCTTGATCTGTTTTTCTCACAACTAACAGGTCCACATAGTCAGTGGATCTGGGCTGGGAAGCTCTATCGAAAATAGAATCTATACTCATGGCTCAGGTCCCTCCACTGAAAGAATACAATGACACACTGCAGAGTTATTTGCAATATCTCTGCGATGCAGCCCAGACAGCATATAATGTGGAGTAAATGTTGTTTGGTTACAGAAAGAACACTGATAAATGTCTGGTCATTAAGGTCAGACCATGGAAAATGGAAACAAGAAACTGCTCTGAAGAGGGAGGGGGGGAAAGAAAAGAAAAAGCTTAAAATTCAGTACCATGGACAGAAACACTTACATTCTGTTATAATGCAGTCTGGGCAAAGAGCTTACTTCAGTGTTACATGCTGAAGCGAAATAATACACAGGTTATTTTAAGCCTATTGGCACAAAGAGTTTACCAAAGCACCAAGTGGTTGCCACACACCCACCTGTTTTGAAGTGAGTTGGAGAAAAATATTTCAAGTCCTTTACAAGAGCACTCAGCAAAATGGCAGATTTAATCATCTGCACTAACACTGACAGCACTTTTCATCCAACAGTCACAAGGCACTCTATATAACAATTAATGAAGGGAGCTTCACAATCCAATCCTCCCCCTTATGAGATAGGTAAACTTTATTCATTCTTCCCCCTTTACAGGTGGAGAAACTGAGACGCAGAGTTGCAGAGCATCAGGAACAGAACCAAGGAGTCCTGACATTCAGTAGACTTCTTTAGCTCCTAGAAAACACTCCTGCGGTTTCCACCTCCTTAATTCCACTATTGCTTTGGGACTTTTAAAAAAATTTCTTCACCTAAACAACCACCATCAGAACCACTGATGTAACTGATCTAGAGTGACAAGTTTTCGGAGGAGGATTTCGCAGCTAGTAGTAAGCCCTGCAAGGTCGAAATTCTGAGCTCTGGCCCTTCTCCCACTCATGAAATTTATATGAGAGAGTTGTTGCTCTTCTATATCAAGGCAGCTTAGTGCCTGTGTGGTGCTGGGTTTATTCCTTTTATTCTTGAAAAGTGTTATTTACAACAACTAAACCCATCGCTGCTTAAAATATATATTAATATTTTTTGCACTTTTCCACTTGATTGTCAGGCATATCCCATGTTGTTTTGTAGCTCCCCAGACAGGTGGAGACAGAGCAGTTAGGCACTGATGAGTTCTGTCTGGTAAGATGGCTGTTGATTGACTGATTAGCTTCTCTGTATAGCAAGTGTTTCTCTCTGCTCCATCATTAAAGATGCATCATAACCCCTTCCAGGAGCTTCTTTTTGAAAGAAGGAGCATTTTGAGTGCTTCACAGTTGGGAGGCTCTCATTAACACGGGCGGCATTTAGAGAGGTGAAGTATATTCAGGAGCCTGCTGAACAGCCAATGACACAACCTGGAAAGATTGGTGTGTACATATTTGTTACTTTTTAAAATCCCAATTCTGTTAACCACCCTCTAGTTTATTAATCAGATTTTTCACATACACACACCTATTTATTAGAGGTCCCCAGAACCCCTTCCCAAATGTATGTTAATTAATCCTTGAACACACCTGGGAAGCAGGTGACTATTACCCTCATTTTGCATATGGAGGAAAGGAGGCACAGAGAGGTGAAGTGTTGTACTGACAAGGTCTCACAGTGAGAGATCCTGACCAAACTGGTATTGGAACCCTGGATTCCTGGTGCTCGGTCACCTCATCTCACCACTAAACCACACTCTTCTTCCACAGCTATAGAAATAGAGCCCAGAAGTCCTGACTCCTAGTCCTCTGTCATAACTACTCACTGATGCTGCTTCCTTTTACTTATAATCCATTCCCCATCACTGCTGATTTGATTACCAAGATCTTTGTGTAAGAGCTTGCCTACATGGGAAAGTTCTATCAGCAGAAGTAGTTTTATTATAGCCATGTTGGTCTCAGGATATTAGCGAGACAAGGTGGGTGAGGTGATTTCTTTTATTGGACCCACTTCTGTTGGTGAGAGAGACACAAGTTGGTCCAAAAAAAAAAAAGATATTACCTTGCCTAACTTGTCTCTCTAACATCAGTATAAGGGAAAGTGTGAATTTAAACCGATATAGTTATACTTCGGTGTAACTCCACATGTGGACACTTATTATTCCAGCATAAGAGAAGCTTTTTTGAGTTTGTTTATGTTTCTTTGGAAGGGATTTAAGCTAACCCAAAAAAAGTCACTCTTACTCCAGAATAAGAGTGTCCACTTGGGGAGTCATATTCATATAGCTAGATTGGTTTAACTAGATTTGGTATAGTTATATTGGTATAACAGTTAAAGATTTCCCATGTAGACAAGCCCTAAAATAATCATTCCCCTGTGCAGCCAGTACACTCTCCCTGATCCTTGCCACAATTTAGTGATGCCACATCAGCTTTTGTGGTGATGGATTATGGTGCCACAGACATTGATTGTGCTATTGCTATGTGAATTGGGTAGGCGGAAAGGGACCAGGAAGGGAGAGGCTGCTGTCCATGCACCAACATCTTGGCAAGCAGCGGTGGTGGGGAAAGGGAATGCAGGAAACATACTAGCTGACTGGGGTTATGCTGGAGTCTTCTATTGTTAAGAAGCTTGCATTTGCATGGAGGGGTATGTCACAGAGAGCTTTACGTGATCACTCACTCTTTGTGAAAAGTCAGGATCAGTCTGTTCAGGACACTGCGGTTTAGCTCTGACTGACACTTGCCCAGCTGAGTGCTGGTTGTAATTGTTCCCTTGACTTAATCCTTGGAGATTCTCGCTGAGATGCCTGACTGGCTAGACAAAACTTCATTAATTAGAACCATTTGGAAGCCTTTCATTTTACCTTGAATGTTGATATAAAATATAGCAATCAGAGACCATATGGGTCTTTTGGCTCTTTTTCTGCCCCCCACTTCCCAATAGCCCAGTAATTTCCCAGAGATGATTCTGACTTTTCCCTTACAAGGAACCCATGCTGAGAGGCATCATAGCATCATTTAATTAGCTACATACTAGACACTTGTACTGTTTTGTTACCATGCACGTTCTTGATTCAAAGAGTATGGAGGTTCAGCCTTTTATAGTAGTCTTTCTAGGGATCCCATCACTGGGTTCTTTCCCCAGGGTGCCCCCTGGACCAGGCCCCATCACTCACCTAGGCTTCTGCTTTGTGGTATCTAGGTGTTCTACCACACTGGTCCAACCATAAGAGGCTGAGTCCTCCAGCTGAGCCATGGATAGTCCGCCCCTTCCAGGGTTGTCAATAAACACAAACAAATTGTCCCCAAAGTGTGGTAAAGCTCTCTTCCTTCCAAGTGCTTCTGTTGAGTTGTGGCCCGTGATGAGCTCACTGGCTAGTTGTACTTTCATCCAGTCCTTATTCTAAGAGCTGAGGACTGGAGGCCTGTTCCCACTGTTTTGCCATCAACTGTGCTGTGGTTCTCCCTTGTAAGCTCCTCTTTCCAAATTTGACATCTCATGCAGGTGTGGCAGGGTGGGGCCACCTCAGCCCACATTAGCTCATTAACCCTGTGTTTCCCAGTGTGGGGTTTATATACCCTATCAGAGATCCATATGTCATTCTGTATTGTGGGAATCTATTCTTTATAGGAATCCAAATGTCATTCTGTATGGCTGTGATGCACGTCATTCTGCATGTTGGGGATCCATTGTCTGTAGGGATCTAAGCATCATTTCATTAGGGATTTGATGTCTATAAGGGCCTATCTTTCATTCTGTTTGGAGGATATGCTCTCTCTCTCTAGAGATCCACATGCCATTATGTGTAGTGTGGATCCACTCTCTGTAGGGATCTACACATCATGATGATGTAGAGCCACTCTATAGGAATGTATGCATCATTCTTTATCATTGGGGGAGAGAGAGAAGGGGATGGGAGGAAGAGACAGTTCAGCTGATCTTAATGGTGGCTTTCTGGGCAATTCCAGATCAGAGTTGATCAGCTCCTAAGAATGTTTCATCAAGTTGCCCTCAATTAGAGGAATGTTGGCCGCAGTGTAGTATTTCGAGGTTGTATTGGTGGTGGTGTGAGATCCCTGCACTCTGCGCGTTGTGAGAAGGCCATCCCAATCCTCAGGGTATAAAATAACACAAGGAATGACTGGATGGGCTTCCTGCTGTTGAAATAACCTCTTTAACATCCACTTTCCTCCTTGAGCACTGCCCTTTGACACAACCAAAGCTCTTGCAGCCTTGCCCAAGAGTGTTCAGTGCAAAGTCTCAGCCCCTTTAGAAATTCTGTGAATGTTGTAGATCTTGCTCTCCCCTTGAGCTGCACTGGTGCGGTGCCAGCCAATTTGGAGGAGTGGAGGGTGGGGAAGCAGACCTGCTAGCTGCAGCCTTTGCTTATTTACAGTGTATTTTTATCTCCCTTTCAATCTTTTCTCTTTTTTATTTAAATATTTGATGTCAGTTCGTTTATTTTTATGACAAATGATTTTTTCATTCCAAAAACAGTAAGTGCTAGAGATGCCAGCATCACTGGGGCATCTGTTTCCTATTTTTAATTAGTCCCTTTTCCCACTTGCTTGCATCCCAAACACAGAGATGCATGACTTTTTTCTTTTAATCTACCTGTGACACCGTCCACTACAGTGTGCCAATCCTTCTGCTTTCTGGGTGCTATGCTGAGACACACACTCTGGCTTCGCTGGCCAGAGAAAGAGGCGACCTTCCCTAGCTCTAGGGCTGCGGCTGCTGGGGAGAGACCCCCCCACCTCTTTCCCAGCCCCAGCTCGGGGGCTGCCGCAGCAGGTGAGACCCCCTCCTTCCCAGCCCCAGCTCGGGGACTGCTGCGGTGGGGGAGAGAGAGAAAGACCTTCCTCCTTCCCAGTCCCAGCTCCAACTCGGGTGCTGCCATGGCAGGGGAGAGAGGGAGAGACCCCCCTCCTTCCCAACCCCAGCTCAGGGGCTGCCGCGGCAGGGGAGAGAAGGAGACACCCCCTGCCTTCCTAGCCCCAGCTATATGAGTTGTGTGCTTTTATTTGTAGAACAAAAAACGTGAATTATTATAAAGGTTTTTTTATATAGCGCTTTTATCCAAAATGCTTTACAATAATTCGTGAACGATACAAACAATGTTTGGAAAGATCATTAAGTGGTCCGCCGAGACCCTCAGCAATTTTCAAGTGGTCCGCGAAAAAAAAAGTTTGAGAACCACTGCACTAGAGAATAGTCTGAAGGGAATAATCCTGCGTTGGCCATGAGGGAGATGGGCAAGATGTGACTTAATTGATCTTTCCCATCTCAAATTACTATGGGGGTATGATCCTTTGAAGTGCTGAGCATCCTTAATACCTATTGAAGTCAATGAGAGGTAAGGGGACTGAGCCCTTTGAAACTGATTCTATATATTGTTTCCATACACTTACAAACTTTCCTTTCTCTGAAATCTTCACGTTGTCTGAATGTTTGAGTGTACCACATGCCTTGCTCCCCTCTCTCCCTGCTTTACAGAGGCTGCATTAATTCTGTCCATGGATGCTTAGAAGATGCTATGGAAATGTATCTCTCGCCTTTAGCGACAGTGTTGGTCGGCCAATCAGATTGTTCTCCCAGCCCAACGTTCTGAGACCCATGGAGCTTGTGTTTGTTGGACTGTTCCATTTGAGGGAGGGAGGGGAACACATGTTCCATATTAATCTTCATTTCAATGAAGTTGTTTTATTTCATGCTTTATTACAGCGCTTTGTAATGATGCATTTGTAACGGCAGCCCCTGGGGCAGCAATTGCATGTGGCAGGCTGAGTGCCTAAACTGCTCCTGAGACTGATTCTAGTCATACAGAATGAGGTACTCCCAGGCGCACCATCTGAATTTATAATACCAATTTATATGGTGCCCTGAAGCAAACTTTGTATTTGGTCTGGATGCAAGAGCCCAGCTGGAGATGGGGAACTGCCCTCCCTTTCTGCTGTCCTCTCCCTGACTATTTATTTAGATTTTCAACATGCCTGCCTTAACATCTAGCACAGCACAGAGAATATAAAAACACACCTTGGCTGACTACAGCAAGCATCAATAAAGTGTCACCAATACAATTTGCATCTTAACAAGACTGAGCTCTTGAAAAACCCTTCTCATCTGCCAACATGGTCTCCATCATTACCATGATCATAACCTTTCACTATTCTACCCCCACTCCAGGAAAATCCTGGCAGAGCAGATGAATTTTAAAGTGTGTCACCAAATCCACAGAAAGGTGGGTGATCTGGGAGTTCCAGATCACCCTGGTCCTAACCCCTCCTATTTATAGCATGAGTGAGTTTGTCAGCCCGAGCTCCTTGGATGATCTCTATAGTTGTCACTTGACAAGCGAGGTGGGTGTCTCATTAGATGGGATCTAGACCACTTAGAGCCAGATTTTCAATGGTAGATATGCACCTAAAGTTGCAAATAGGTGCCTAATGGGATTTTTAAAAGTGCATAAGCAGGCTAGATGCCTAACTCTCTTTGAAAATCTGGCCCTTAGTACTTTAAAGGTCAGAATCAATGACTTAAACTTCACCTGGAAATCAACTAGTGATCAGTGCAGGTTGTGGAGCACAGGGTAAAGGACTGTCTGCACAAAACACTGCTTAATAAATGGGAAACTATGTCCTGTACTTTCCATCTGGTTAATGCTGTAGCCTGTGCCAAACACCTTCCAATAACCCAATCACAAGAGTAAAAGAGGATTCTTCTTTATAACAATGAGAAGGACATTTTCATCCTCTTCCCTACTTTGAGTTCGGATAGATAGGTAGGTGAGAAATCCCAATCTATCTCATCCCTGCCTGTGGTCTTTTAGTATGAACTATGGTTCTGCAAAAAGATGGTTCTGGACTACCATACTTAAAAGGGGTTTATTCAGACTGGCTGTGAATGAGAAAACTCCCACCCATGGACAGAGGGTACCTTTAGTGTCACTGGCATATGAAAAGTGAAAATAACAAATGGTTTCATTTTGTTTTCCTTTCCCTAACCTGAATGTATGATTTTAAAATGGGACAGTCCAACCATTTGAACACTGAACAGGTGGCATAGGGTTTGTTTCCTAGCATGAGGGGTCTGCTATACACAAACTGTGATTATTTAAAGAGGTGCCAATGCCTCATGGCAAACTGTAAGGAACACCCTATTGAGAAAAAAACACTGCTAGGGTTGTTTAACACTAGTTGGCTGTACATCGGAGCCACATTCCGCCATCAGATGAACAGGCTGAAGGGCGCTGTGGTGACAGCTTGTCCCTGACGAGAAGTGGAAAGAGTATCTCTCATCTTGTCCTTCACTGACACCCTTCCTCCTGTTGCCATTGCAGGGCTCAGGAGGGATTCCTTCTTGTGTGGAAGATGGGTGAGTCTGCAATGAGGACTTTAGATTGGGTACAAAGTGGTGGATACTGGAGAACTTACCAACAATACAAACAAAGATGCCAATCAGCTTGTATAGCCCATCTTGTCTGTAAGAAGCATAGCCTAGAGGTTAGAGCAGGGGATTGAAAGCTAGGATACTTCTGTTCTGTTCCTAGCTGTGCCACTCACTTGATGTGTGACCTTGGACAAATCACTTAACCTCTGTGGCTCGGTTTCCCCATGAGTTAAAGGGGGATCATTCTACTGCCCCGTTTTTTAGTGGGGTTGTGAGGCTACATTCAGCCAAGTTTCTGAGCTGTTTTGAACTCCTCAGCTGAACAGGGATTGTGCCTGGGTGCACCAGCCTTGTGCTCTGGCTGTTCCTTAGAAAGAGACTTTTCTTTAACATGTGCTAGATCCACCATTCTTAAACACAGGCCCTTCCAGCTTTCACATGTTTTTCATGCTCTTTTTCTTCTTTGTAGTCAAAAGAGGAATTCCTTCCCCCAGCCTTGCTTCCTGTCCTCTGTTCTTCCTTGAGCCTGCTGACTTTTTGACATCACATTTGTTTCCATGGCAGCACACTGTGATGTCATCAGTGTAGGATCATGACTCTGCTGCAGGATTCAGCAAGAGGAGAAGGTAACATTCACATGGAAGGGGCTGTGTGCAGAACAGATTTTGCTCTTATAGAACTAGGGCAGGTGTCCTGCTTGTAGTCCAGCAAGTGGGGATTAATTCTCTGCTCAGCTGTCCAACGAGTGGACAAAGTGACATAGCAAAGCAGCAGTGGGGATTGACGGTCCAATCAGAGGAGAGCCAGGGAACTCTTTGGACCCCTGGTAATCAGAAATGAGAGTGAGAGCTCTGAGGAGGGAGAGATCCACCCCAAGTTAGAACTGAAACTAGGCTCTTTCTGTTTATATAGAACCTTTCGGGGTTTGAATCTGGTGGGCCTCTCAAGAATCAAACTTTGGGGAGAGAAAACTTAATGGCTAAAAAGCTTATATTTTATAACTGGCCTGTTCCACCAGCGTACAGAGCTAAGCGCTGTTCTTTCCTTCTCCTCAGACTGAAGGGTAATTGAATTACATCAGGACTATTGCTACTTTCAGTGTTTTCTGCTGCTTCTCCCTTCCCATCTGACATGGTCATCCACACACACAGGATGGTATTATCAGGTGAGAAACAAACATCAGGAACTAGCAAATCTCCAAAGATCTCATTTCCAAGACAACAAACATCCTTAGTAACAAAGCAGGATCGAGAGTTAGGTAGCGCATGTGGGGGTGACAGTTAACTCGAGCACATGGGCAAAGTCCTACTGGATTTTCCAGTAGGCATCAGTGGCTTCTCAAGAGTGGTCCTGTTTGACTGGCTGGGTGCCCTTGAGTGTGCTGAAGTCTCAGGGCAAGAGCCTGAGTTCTGGAGGAAAACAAAGTGAACAACTGTTGAGATAAAAACAACATCCAATCCATGTGCGAGCAGCTACTGTTGGGAGCATCTCCTTCAAGTGAGGCTCTGTTTAAGCCTCTCTGGGTAAGTAATGCAGTTTGAGAGTGATACTATACATCTAAAAGTGGAACCACCCAGGACAAGCCATCCCAGATACTGCAGATTCACTCTCTGGATTTGGTCCTTCTCAGCTTCAGCCATTCCATTTGCTGCTATGAGTCTGTTGAACTGTACAAGCAAAGCAGGATTGATCCTGGTAAATTTTTTATAGGGGAGCTCTAGGGAGCCCTTTGGACGTGGTTGAAGGTGGATCTCTTTTTCCCTCTGAGCCAGTGCCACAGTGTGGTGCCAGGGGATGCTAGGCTGCTGGGAGTGGCATGGGTGACTCTGTAGAGATCGGGTTTCCTTCTGAGTTGGTGCTAGGGGGCAATGTGTGTCTTTGGGTGAGATGAAAAACTGTCTTCCACATGGCAGCGGAGAGCACTAGGCCATAGTGATGACCTTCAAATATCTTTTCTTAAATTGCAAACTGTAAAAAATGTGCATTCACAACCTACATATCACAATCACACTTACTCATATAAACACACACACACAATATGCCCTCACACATACTGACATCAGTCTTATCGTTTCTGAGTCAGTCACGGATATGCTCTCTTGCGATTCGTACACCACTAATGCTTATATGCTCTTACACATTCATTCTCTTAGGCATGCAAGTTGTCTCACTCTCACATGCTCACACTTACCCACTCAAGCTCCCATGTCAGACTTATAGGCCTACATTCTCATATTCACACTGTCTCTTGCACACAGACACATATTTATGCACTTGCTCACACGCACACACACATACACACACACAAAATGTTGCATTATAAAATAGCGTCATTCATACGATGTAAGGTGTCTATATAGCTATTAAGCAAATGCACGTCCACACACTTGGAGGAGGTGGAAATGGATTGCAAATCAGGAGTTGAGATACAATCCTGTGATTTGGCCAGAATAATTTCTGAGCTTGGACCTCCTGCTGAAGTGAAAAATGACGTTTACAGGAGAAAGGCTTAGAACTAATCCCCTGAAATGATGGTAAAGTGAATTCTTTCCAGGCTCTGCTAAGATTGCTCTTTCCCTGACTCTGTTATTCCTTATTATTGTAATGAGTTCTGCTCTCCAAAGTGAGATAAGGTCACCATCCAGATAAGATCAGATCCGTTTGGCACAACTGAGAGGATTTGATCACAGTTGGGACTGCGGCTTCTAAGTTCACCTTGGATGCAGAAAAGACACTAAAAGTGCTAAGCTAGCCAATATATATATAAGAGCAAGCGTGATAAATTCCGCTGTTACCTTTGTTACACAGCCTTCTCTGCCATGGTCTCAGTGGCAACTTTCCCTTGGACCCCATCTCCATTAAACTCAGGGTAATGACCCCGTCACACAGACATTTGACTTCAGTGTCAATCTTATGTCAAAGAATCAATGGATGCCATTCAGAGAACCTAAGGGAAAAGCCCTAACATATGGTAGGGGACAATCCTGCATTCTGACCCCATAAGGGATTAGGTGGGACATGATAGATCTTCTCCATCCCTTGTTTTACATGACTACGATGTATTAAATTATTTTCTAAAGTCAGTTTCGTGCTGGTGAAAGATAACAGATCTGGAGTCTCATGCTATCTGTCCCGAGAACAGGTATAGCACAGTGACAGGCAAACTTCCTATATCCCTTCTAAGCGACACAATAGCAAATGTGGCTCATCCCTGCCCTGAAGGAACCAGCACTTGGCTAGAGGGAAGGTTCTCTCCAAGGCACAGACAATCCTGGCTGCTTTGTTTAGACAGCTAACAAAGGGCATGGTGACAATGCAGACCATTCATTACTGAAAATTAGACTAAGGACCCCAAATCATTTCAGCCAGGCCACCTAACGGCCATCAGATGAAAACAATGTTGGAACTGGCTTGGAACTAGTGCCTAGAAATGACAGGCTCTGTAGCTCATTCCCTGGTCCAGCCACTACCTCCCACCTTGGGTCAGAGTGGAACCCATTCCCTGATCCTAGGGCTTCCATGTATTGGGTATGGGTGTGGATCTCACACATTTCCTACCCCCCATTCCTGCAGACCTGTTGTACTCTCACATCCCTACTAAAGCTGCAGGGGCAGAGCTGAGCCTGCACTGCAGTGATTCCTCTGGGCCACCGGGGATTGCTGTGGTGCAGTCTCCCTTCCCCTGGTCTCAGTGCTCCCGCTGCTGGCTGAACTGCCAGCCACCATCGGGCTCACACTGGCAGAAAGGAGGTTGAGTGCACCAGGGCTGTGCAGGAAGGCAGGGGAGAGACTGCAGAGAAGTTGCTGTATTAGGCCCCCCCCTCATCCTGCCCCGCCCTCCAGCCTGCCTCAGGGCCTCCTGCCCCCAACAAACCCCAGGCTCCCCCTCCACAGGCTGTCGTGACTCCCAGGTCTGCAGGGGCTTCCTAGGGTTGCCAGGTGTCTGGTTTTCAACTGGAATGCCCGGTCGAAAAGGGACACTGGTGGCTCCGGTCAGCACCACTGACCAGGCCTTTCAAAGTCCGGTCGGCAGGCTCCCTGCCTGTCCTGGCTCCACCCAGCTCCTAGAAGCAGCGGCAGGTCCCCGCTCCGGCTCCTATGTGGGACCTGCAGCCAATGGGAGGTGCGGGGTGGCGCTTGGGGTGGGGGGCAGCATGTAGAGCCCCCTGGCTGCCCCTGCGCGTAGGAGCCAGAGGGCGGACATACCGCTGCTTCTGGAGCTGCTTGAGGTGAGTGTTGCCCGGAGCCTGCACCCCTGACCCCCTCCCACGCCCCAACCTCATGCCCCAGCACTGGTCCCCCTCCCTCTTTCCCTTCCTCCGAACCCCTTGGGCCCAGCCCGGAGCATCCTCCTACACACCAAACCCCTCAGCCCCACCCCAGAGCCCACACCCCCAGCTGGAGCCCTCATTCCCCCTGCACCCCAACCCCATGACCCAGCCCAGAGTCCCCTCCCGCACCCTGAACCCCTCATTTCTGACCCAACCGCGGAACCCACACCCGCAGGCCAGAGCCCGTACCCTCTCCCACACCCCAAACCCCTGCCTCAGCCCAGAGCCCCCTCCCATACTCCAAACCCCTCGGCTTGACCCTCCCAGCCCAGAGCCCCCTCCTGCACCCAAAGCCTCTCGTCCCTGGCCCCACCCCAGAGCCCACACCCCCTCCCACACCCCAACCCCTGAGTCAGCCCAGGGAAAATGAGCGAGTGAGTGAGTGTGGGGAGAGCAAGTGACCGGGGGAGGGGAGGGGGAGACGGAGTGAGCAGAGAAGGGGCGGGGCCTCAGAGGAGGGTGGGACAGGGGGCAAGGTAAGGTGTTTGGTTTTGTGCCAGTAAAAAGTTGGCAACCCTAGGGCTTCCCCCGGCTCCGGAAACTTCCCCCATCTCTTTGTGCAGAGTGCCAGGCTTAGAGCCCGGCCTCGCCCCGCGTCCGCCTCCCTGCCTGCAAGAGGCTCTAAGGGAGAAACCAGAGATTGTTTCTCACCCAGACAATACCACACATGGATCTGTGCCAGATTTGGCAGCTCTGCAGACCTCTTTGAGCAGGCTGGTCCCTCCAACCCAGAGTGAGCTGGAGGCTCTGCCTAGGGGTGAAGGGCCCCGTTTCCCATTCCTCAATGCCCCTGAGCCAGCTGGCCAGTCCCCCCCACCATCAACATGGGGCTGAATAGCAACGGGCCCTAGAGATGAATAGCCCCATTCCCAGCGTTGACCCAATCAGCTCCACAAAAACTTTTTTCACTGAGAAAAGTATGGGAACTGAAGTAATCCCCTCAACTGTGCCTCTGGGTGCATCTGTACAGTAGCTAGAGGTGTAATTCCCAGCTCGGGTAGGTGTACGGGTGCTAGCTGTGGTTGAGCTAGTGTGCTAAAATTAGCAATGCAGCCACAGCTACAGGGCTGTGCCTTGGGCTAGCCACCTGTATACAATACTGCTCAGTCCCTGGGTGTGTACTTGGGTAGCCAGCCGGAGCCACCAACTGGGTTGCACTGCCACAGTGCTATTTGTAGATACAGCTATCCAAGCTGGTAGTTACACATCCCAATTGCTATGTAGGCATACCCTTAATGTGTGCTCCCTGAGAACCAGACATAAGGAAGGCTGTATATTGATAACTAGCATTATTGTGGCACACCTCATGTGGTCTTTATTTCTCTACATTTGAAGTGTTGATTATTTTTCTGTCCCCACATCTCCGCTTAAAACCTGCGTCCCATGGCCCAGCCTGTGTTTCTGAATCCTAAGCTGTGCCCCTGCATTTCCAAATATACCTCTGCCTCACAAGTTGTGCTCAAGCACCCCAAGATGTGTCCCATGCTTTCGCATAGAATCCATATTTTAAGTGATGCCCATATCTCAAGCTTTACGTATGTGCTCCAAGTTGTACTTACACATCCCAAGCTGTGTCTCTGCTTCCGAAGTTGTAATTCATTGGGCTAAGTTTGACCCAAATTGACAGATGTGACCCCACATGCCAGCAATTCCCTAAGGGTATGCCTACATTGCAATTAAAAACCTGTGGCTGGTCCATGTCAGCTGGCTCAGGGTAAGGGACTGTTTAATTGTGGTATAGACGTTCAGGCTCGGGCTGCAGCCCAGGCTCTAGGACCCTGTGAGGTGGGAAGAAGGTCCCAGAGCTCGGTCTCTCTCCTGAACCTGAATGTCTACACCACAATTAAACAGCCTCTTAGCCTGAGCCCCATGAGCCTGAGTCAGCTGTCACGGGTCAGCCACAGGTGTCTAATTGCAGTGTAGACATATCCTATGGGGTTCCAGGAGCTAAGAGCTGGCATGTTGCTCACAGGAAGTAAGATTTCCAGCACTTTATGCCAACGTGAGTGGCTGACCAGTTGTTGGAGCATCAGGAGAAAGAATGAAATACAAGGTTAAAGGAAATTCATCTGGAAAGGGAGAAGGAGACATGACAAGAGAAGAGTGACTCAGTGGTCTATGCTTAGTCCTTTCTGCCGGCTTTATTTACAGGGTTTGCCACTTTACGTTTGAGATCCTGGTGGTTGAAGGGGAGAATGCAGGGGCTGTGTCAGGATGGAAGGATCCCTGGGCAGGTGAGCAGGAGTGTCTGTGTTGTTGATGAACTGGAAGGGACTTGTGTAAGTTCCCTGTTAATAAAGCCACCACTGGGCCTCACGGAAATGCATCTCAGCTTTCATTTAAAAAGAATCTTTCTTGCCCTTTTAATCATGAAGAACTTTGAAAATGTAACTGATGCCAACTGATTATTTGACAGATTTGGAGGAGGTGGACAGAGCATTTTATCAAGGGCATGTCATGTGATCTGCCCACTGAGACAGAATTTTTTGAGGGAACCCTTGTGAAAATGTTGGCAGCAAGTGGGTGCTTTGTATCGGGGAGTGTAACAACAACAGAGGAGCCTCACTAAGGAATGATCTCACCCCTTTCACATAAATGGTTTGTAAACTCCATGGCTGGTGCTGGGATTGACAGTATGAGAAGCAAGGAATTAGAGGGGAACAGGCTACGTAAAAAGCACTAGCGAAGTCAGTACAAACTAAAATTTCATACAGACAATTACTTGCTTATACTGTTGTATATGCTATACGCTGAAATGTAAGTACAATATTTATATTCCAATTAATTTATTTTATAATTGTGTAAACAGGGTCTGAATAAACTCTCTTCTGACAGCTAGTTGGGGGACAGGGAGAGACTTCAGGAGCAAACTGTATTTATATGAACACACCTACTCTGCGTAGGTATCCAACAGATAGAGCTCTGTTGCTCAAAGTGATCAACTTTGGCTGGTGTTGGGTTACAAATCACTTTAGTACTGAAAGCAGGGGTAGTGAGATGTTGTTATCAATGTTGTTGTCTTTATTGTATGAATAAAGGAGAGCAGAACTGTGCTTAACCTGTCCCAAATGAGGGGGTCACCCTCAGCTGAAAGGACCTTGTTAAGTCAGGGTTTTGAATGCCAGAGCCCTGTGAGAGTAAGAGGGGTGAGGACAGGGTGTCCCTAAGGGTCCTTGGTCTGGTTTAACCTATTCTTCCCCACTGTTCAAAGATAGAGCTAATCAGGCTTCATTAGGAGCCTTTTGTTATTTCAAGTACTCAATAAGAGCTGAAATCGCTTGTGGTGGGGCAATGTTTTTGCCCAGCCTGCTGAGAGCTAAAAATCACGAAGAGACTGACCTACAGAGGTCACAGCAGAGAGGCAGGTGGTAGCAGAAGGTAACTGATGGGTGGCCAGCAAAAGTGGCAAACAGTCGCCCAGCAGGAGTGGTTGGCAGGGCGGCCAGGCAGCGAGGAACAGCAGCTGATGGGGCGGCTGGCCAGAGCAAGTGCTCAGATGGTGGAGCAAGCAAGGTGCCTTCATCCCCGAGTGGGAGGTGAACTCACACAGATGCACCTCTGAACCCTGGGTCCTCACTGACCAAGGACAAGCACTGTGAATGGGGTATGGTGAGGGAACAGAGGGGGGAGCACAGAAAAGGAACTTTTGGTTGTAGAGCTCAAGGCTATGAGGCAGAAGACTCTGCCCCATGCACTCTGGGGTTGGTGTCCTGCTCACAATTTTATGTTTATGAATCCTGCTTGTGGCATTTCCCCTAATTAATGTTGGGTGAATTCTCTCCTTTCATTAAAAGTTGCTTTTCTACACTCAGACTCTGTGCTTGCGAGTGGGGAAGTATTGCCTCTCAGGAGGGGTGCCCAGGGTGGTGTGTAATTTTCCCAGGTTACTGGGTGGAGGTTTGAGCTGGTTCTGTGTTACATTTTTGAACCTGGCCCTGGTTGCTGCTGGCTCCACCTGGCAGAAGGTTTACAATTATATGGTCAAAATGAGAAAGTAAGCAATTTTTCAGTAATAGCGTGCTGTGGCATGTTCGTATTTTTATATTTGGTTTTATAAGCAAGTAGTTTTTGAATGAGGTGAAACCTGGAGGTATGCAAGACAAATCAGACTACTGAAAGGGGTACAGTAGTCTGGAAAGGTTGAGAGACACTGGTATAGTGAACTCTTCGATCCTTAGTGAAATTCCTTATAGGAATGAGAGATGTCAAAACCTATTAAGTATTCATGTCCATCTCCTGGGAGACGGTGGTAGGATTGTTCATTGCACTGTTTATTTTTGTATTTTATCCTGTCCAATTTTAAATGACTCAGAGAGTGGGGCTTCCACCATAGTCCACTGGAGACTGTTCCACAATCAGGTAGATCTCACTTTGTCCCTGGCTTACTAACCTGGCTTCAGATTATGAATGCTGGGTAGTTTCTTTTTCAGCTTGGGAGCGTACAGATCTGTGTCTACCAGGTTCAAGGATTTTGAGATCTTTAACAATAGGGACTTTGCTATTGCTATTAATTTTACATTGAAGGCACTCAGTTATTGGGCAGCTGGATGGCAGCATAAAACCTCTAAGATAGTGTGACCTACCGATGAGTGTGTTACAGGTACCAATCTGCAGCAGCTATGAGTTGTTACAGCCCCTATCTAGAAAGTTTTGGCTCTTTAATTCAAGCTGTAGCAGCACATGCTTTTAGCTCTGGAGGGTGTTGGTTCAATCGCTGGTGTGTTGGCCAAGAGGGTAGACGTCACAGTTGGTAGGTAGCTACATGGTGCTGGAAGTGCTGAGGTATTTGGAACTCCAAAACATTACCTCAATAGACATTTCTGGGAGGTGCTGGTTCATCAAGTCTATGAGCTAGAGAGGATAAAGAAAAGTACCATGAGACAGATTTTGTTCCAGTTATGCAAGTCTAAATCTGTAGTAACCTCACTGAAGTAAATGAAGTTACTCCTGATTTACTTCAGTGTAACTGAGACCAGAATTTGGCCCCATGCCCCCATTAGGGGACTGATAGATTGCACTGCTCTTATGTGGTCCACATAAAACAGAAGGCTGAAGGGCATCCTGTTTTTGCACAGATCTCATTGCTCTTATGCTTTCCCTATAAAGCAAAAGGCTGAAGGGCATATTGTTTTTGCACAGACTTCTTCTGGGACACAGTCTTGCTCTAAGCACTATGCTCTTGATGCAGGAAGACCATTGTCACCTTGTTGAAATTGTCTGCATCTGGCCCCCAAGACATCTGAATTTGTTAGGAGATGTGCGGAACTGTTGAAAGCTATGCAGCCATTTCACTTTCTTACATGATTAAGTCAACAGTGAAGTTCTTTTGTGTTTTCCAGAGATACCATCCCTGGGGATTCCTAATACTACTTTGGACTATTTAATGCTGCTGCGTGGCTGTTATACACCTCAGAGGCAGCTGCATTTCTGCACTGGGCAAAGTGATCAATATGCTCTGTAAGTAATAATAATTATTTATTATTTATTGAGCACTGTGAGTCGGCTCAGTGCTGTGCAAACATAGAGAAAGACAGAGGCCTTGATTCTTTTCTAGGATGTGAAAGAGAAGGAAGGGCAGGTATCTTTCCAATCTGTCCACAGGGTAAATGCATTTCTAAGTGCCTGTCCTCTAGGCACAATACACACACTGTACAGCACTCTAGGATCTGTCTAGAAGGGTTCTTAGGTTGCAAAATCTAATAGAATAAAAATGTTTGTTTTGTTTTGTTTTAAATGTCTGTGACTACTAGTGTTCTGGGCAAAAGCTTGTTTCCTTTTACTTATGCAAGTAGTCCTTGTTCACCTGGTTAATTTTGTTGAATTCAATTAATTATACATGTGGGGAGACTCTGCCCTTTAAAAAAAATTAAACATTCTCCGACAATGTTGTAAATGGAAATGTAGCAGCAGAATTAGGCTAGTTCATGAGAACCAGGAAGTGAACTGGCTAGAAAGAGAAAGTGAAACCAACCAGTCTAATTTCTCAAATTGGTGAAGGGTCAAAAATAAACAAACAACAGCAGTGGGAAAAGTTGAGACTCTTAAGTCTTTCAGTTGTTATATTCAGATACCTCAGGGCTGAGTGTGGTATGAATAAAAGATAGGTAGGCAGACAGAGGAAAAGATATGCTATTTGTAACACATACTTCTTTAGAGATATGTTGTATATCTTGACAGTATCCTTTTATAATTTTCCATGCAGTGTCGAAGATTCACATTGCTGTGAGTTTATTCCTGTCAAGGCAGTTGTGAGTTGCGGACAGAGTACCATCTGCAGTCAGTATTGCCTGCCTTTCACCGCCAGTCTTACCATCTTTAACTCTGGTGTTATTTGTAGTGACTATGAATGTAAAATATAGGCAGAGGTATATACATTCCTGAGTGTGCATGTCCCTTATAGGAAAGTCCTATAGAATTTAACAGAGTGACTATCTTTCTGTAGCCCTTTTAAGACAAACTATAGAACCCTACAGCAGGAAGAACCCAAGTAGAATAGAAATAATTCTCTGTTAAATTCAATAGGATGATTTAATAATTCTGTAGGAAGGAGATCATTCTCTATCATGTGCTGTAGGTTTGCAGAGTCATTTAAATATATCCCTGTTTAATTTCTATAGAACCCTATTAGTTTCATCCCTATTAAATTCTACAGGACTTTCCCAGGAGGGGAGCGTGTGTGTGTTATCTCCCCGTTCCAGTTTGAGTAAGAATCCTTTTCAGTGTGGGAAAGCTGGGCTCCCAAGCACCTGCCTCTTAGTCATCCAGGGCTTGAGGATGTCCCCAGATTACATCTTGTCAGCTGTTTGCAAAACAGCCCTGGGAGGAGGAGGTGAAACCCTGAGCCACACAGCCTGGCTGTCTCTTTAAATGCTGGGGTCTGTGTGCTGGAGAGGGAGGGATCGGCTCTGGAGTGCGTGAAATTCCTGGGCTCCTCTGACAGTCTCAGGCAGAGAGCTCAGCTCTACACATCTCCTCTTGCATGCAACTCACTGAGAGGGAGAGGCAAGCCAAACCTCCCCTTTCTGCCTGCATCCCAAGCCATCAAGGACCCGTTTTAGCATCTCCAGTACCCTCACCCTTCCCCACCAGTCCTTCTTAGAGAGACACCCTGGATTCTTACATCCCCAAAGAGGAAACAAACAAAGAGTTGATAAAACAGCCAAAACATCTTCTCAACTGCAAAGGTAAGACTTTGGGGGAAGGATGGATGGCAGGATGGAAGAAAGACCCAAAATGAACAGATATTTCTGTGTATCCAGTAGAAAGCCTTTCAGTTTAAAAGGTAGTGGGTGCTTTCACTTGAGAGTTCCAAGGGTGATTGGTTTTTTTTTAAATTTTTGATCACAAATATCTTGGAGATTTGTTATTTTTCGGTCTCTACCTGCGAGTTTTTACCAACCCGCCCCTGCCCTCCTTTCCTTCCCCCTCTCACCTCCCTGTTATGAAAAGTCAGAAAGATTTTTGGAAACGGCACACCTAGTGGGATGATCTGTTTTCAGGTGACAAGCACAAACTCTCCTCTCTAACCAATACTTTTATTTTTGCTTTTTTTTTTGTTCTTATTATTTTATTTTTTAAATTACTATTTTGGAGGGGCTGTTTTTTAAAAGTAGAGAATAGGGGTGTTTTTGTGAGGAGACAAGATGCTGCTACATTGAATTATAACAGGGACCTGCTTAGGAATCAAACTATTTGACTAGCGGCTGAAGGATTTCTTTTTTTCTTTTGCAAAATTTTTACTAATGAGGAAGGAAGGGGAAAAAGAAGAAAGTTTTCTTTTTTTCCTTCGTCTTTGGATCTATTACAGAAGAACCTTCCCTCCCCGCCTTCCATTTGTTTATATTAATGATTTAGTAGCCGTCTTGCCTGAAAACTTCCACTGTGAGCGACTGCTGTGCATTTTCAGGCAGCGAGTGACCTTAAAGGTTGGTTCGATCCTTTCTTCGTGCAAGATGCATGCAAAATACCCATGATTTTCTTTAAAAAAAAAAAAAATCTAACTACAGCACTTTATAAATTAAAATAAAAACATCATCCACTCCAGGGCAGTGATGTAATTCCCCTACTTATGGGCACTGACTCTGGTGCTTTGCACGTGACTTGTCTTTTGCTTACTCCCTTAATTTTATTTTAATTGCCGTATAGGTAAGAATTACTTTTATTAACCACCATTCTTTAAGGACACATTTAATTAAAATTGAAATCTCTCTTTTTAAAAAAAATTCTTTTCCATTCCACACCGCTCCCCCCCAAAAAATTAGAGAGAGAAAAGCGAAAGGATCAGAGAGGCAGAACCAAAGCTAAAAAATGGAACAATTTTTAAAAGACCACTTTCGCTGATCCAAGCCCCTGTTCCCACCTCCTCTTGGCGCAGCTATTCAAAGCTTTGTTGAAAATAGTTTTTAAAAAAGAATATTCATTTTTGTTCTTGTTTCTTTTTTGCACGTGATTGTTCTGTGTTAAGCATACAGCCCTCCTAAAGAGGTGAATATTGACATGCTCGCTCACTAACACTATATTTTGAGTGACTGTTTTTTAAGGGGGTGAACTCTTAACTAGTCTAGTGAAAAGTCAGAGAGCGATGTTGGGTGTGTGAGGAAAAAAATCGAACCGAAAAGGATTTGCCTGCTAACTGGGTGTAGTCGGTTATTAATTGTAGCGTGAGACTGAAGGGTGTTGTATTTCTAGCCAGGTAAGGTAAAGCGGGCTATAGTGTTAAGTTGGGCAAGTTTATCTAAGGGCTAGTCATGTTTATGGAGGAGGAGGTTGGGGAGGGAGCTGAGATTATTGCCCTCGGTGTTGTTGACGGACACACTGGAGGAGTTGAGGTATTATATTTTGATAATTTTATATTCCTGTTGATGTTTTTTGTTTTGGTCATTGGCAGTTTCCTAAATGTCCGTCTTTCTCCTGCAAAGCATATTGTTTTCTGGAAGGGGCGAAGGGAGTTGCATCTGGGGACACTGGAAGTTTGGGGATCACGCGAGCAACAGGGCTGTATTTATTTATTTAAAAAAAACCCCAAAGTTGGGAGGTGAAAATTCCCTTTCTGGAGTATTTGGGTACCTTCTGATGGGGTGTGTATCTGTGTGGTTTTCATTATTTATTTTATTTTTGTTCTTAAAAAAAAATAGGAAAGATAAAAGAGTTATAAGAAATTAAATAAATAAAAGCCCCGTATTCGATGTCATAATTCCAGTGATGATGGCTTCTCGGCAGAACCGATATCTGCCGATATCACCCTGTTCCATGGCTGTAGCCTGGCCTCATTTTACGCTGCGTTTCTACTGAACATGTTGATGTGCTGCTGCTTATATAAGGGAAAGAACAAATTCAAGCGGATTAGTGCTTGGGATTTTGAGATCGGTTACCCAGATTATGTTGGGGTTTTTTTCCTTTGGTGAGGGGGGAAGTTGGTGGGGGGGAAGGATGGAGAGATGTGGGAGGGGGCGAAATTGGGGAACATGGTGGGGGAGATGGAGGTGATGCGGGGAGCAGCTTGTTCGCATAATGTCTGCGCAGCGTCCTTTTTTTCTTTTTTTTTTTAAAAAGCCCATTATCTCTAAAAACACATTATTCTTCAGACCAGTATAAAAACAATGTGGGAGGGGTTATTTTAGCGAGGGGGTTTGGTCTGGGAGTCATTAGACCCACTGCTGCAAAACCAAGATACAGAAATCCATCTGCACCAACATTTCGGGGGGAGGAGGGCGTGCGGAGGGGGGAAGGGATGGATTGTCGCTTTTGGATTAGCAGCATAGGGCTTTGTATTCTTCATTTCTCCCCCCCCATTTCTGCCATTCCCCCTCACCCCACATCTGCACACCCTCTCTCCTCCTCCCAACCCCCCCGAAGGCATCTCATCTCTTGACGAGAAAATTCCGTGTTACATCCTGATGGCTCTGCGGCTTTTTTTTTTTTTAGTGCATCACAACAGTGGCACGATGACCTTTGCTTCATGCCACACAGATGCAGGCTCCTGATACGAGTGTGACCACGGCTCGCCCGCACAAACACATGCACTCATACCCAAGTTGGGCCATGATTTTAATTCATTTTCTTTTCTTTTGGGTCGGGGGCTGGGTAGACATTGTTAGGGGGGTGGGAAATGCAGCAAATGCCAAAGGCACGTCCATCCATTTCTCCGCCCCATCTTGCTGTTCGGTTTTCCAGGATGCTGTGTCGCACATCATGAGATTTGAATGTTGGGGGAGGGGGGGTTGTGTGAAGAGCAGAGGCTTGGGGGAGGGAGGGAGCATGTGTGTGTCTTTGGGGGGATGGATGAACCTGACGACGTTAATAACATTTTTTTGGTCAAACGAACGCCCGGTGATAATGATTCAGTTTAACCATCTGTGAAATACATGCTTGCAACGCACTGGAACGTTACTCCAGGGAGCTTGGGCTGAGCTTGGCGGGCTCTGGGGAGCGTGATGTCCACACTCGGGGGAGACAAACACACACATGCACCCAACAGACCCCTCCCCTCACAAAGCCCACTTGTGTATCCGAGCTAGAGGGCATTATAACATAGAGAGAGGGCGTGGGCTGTATTGGAGCCCGGACCAAACAAAGCCTTTCTTGGCTTGTCTTCCTCTGCCATCCCTCCTCTTCCTCCATGAGCCTGTCCATGCCTTTGATCAGACATCACGGGAATATCAACATTTCCATGCAGTTCTGTGCCAGAGGCTGTGTGTGTGAGACTCCAGGGTGGTGAACAAAAAGGGGAAAAATCTACTTGCCTTTCTCTGGTAGGATGCGCAGGAGAGGCACGGCTTTTCTAGTGTGAGCAGAGAGAGGGAGAAAATCCCCCCTCCCTCCCCAACCCTAGCAAGGGGAAGGACCAAGCAAGCCCTGGAGAGGTTGTGTGGGTGATTGTAGATGGATAGTGTGTGGACAGTGTGTGTGCAGGACAAGGCAGCAGTGGGGAGGTTGTTAACAGAGTGTAGAACACGGCTGGCTAGCTTGTCCATTTGGAACCCTGCCCAATGACTGGCAGAACCTGTAATCCCCCTCCTCTCCCTGGATCCAAAGTCCTCCCTACACTTCAGTGAACATTCATTGTTCAGTCATGGTCTGGCTGGTCTCTTGCAGGGCTCTGAGAGGAGCTGGCAGAGAGAAAGGATCTCTAATGGCTTCCGCCGTCTTGTCGGCCAATTCCCCTTGTCTCCTGCGTGTGGCTAAATTTCACTGCACCCTTCTAAGTCCCTGTGTTTCTGGATCTTTCTGCTTCACAAGCGATAACAAATGGGAAATAGATACATTCCGGGCCATCTTTATGTCCCTTTTGCTTTCCTCATCTCTCTTTTTTGGAGCTGACCTTCAGAAACAGCGGCAAATTATAGCCAGAGGGGTGGGGTGGAGGATTTTCAGTGGGTCAGATGCCTACTGTCTGCATGGATGATGCGCAGAAAAATGAAGGCTCCTTCATTCAGTTGCTTTGTCCTCTCAGGTTTGATCCCATTTGAGCCTCAGCTGTCCAGTTTCAATTGCAAATTGCTTCTTTTGGGCCCTATCCATCCCTTCCTCCCTCCCAAACCACTCAGTAAATGGCTGTTGCGCTGCAGCTCCAGCACCTGAGAGCCAGCCATGGCTGCCGTAGAGATGACAATGCAGTGGCTGGCTGAGCAACAGGCAGAGGGTGCTGCAGGTCCCAGATAGTTGCTCTGACCCTAAGAATGACTCTGTTTTCCTGTACGGTGAAGGTAGGCACTGATTTTATGGTTCCTTCATTCCTCTAGTGACTGAGATATTGATACATCCCAATGGCACATCCAGCGCCCACCCAAATGAGAGGGAATTTGTGTTTAATAATTAGGAAGGTGGAAAAAAAAAGATTCTTCTAGATAAACTGTAATGGTTTGAAAGTGAGTTGCGTGCAGGTGGAAAGTACTAGACCAGGGGTTGGCACGTTCGGCACGTGGCTTGCCAGAGTAAGCACCCTGGCGGGCTGGGCCAGTTTATTTACCTGCTGACGCGGCAGGTTCGGTCGATCCTGGCCCCCACTGGCCGCGGTTCGCCGTCCTGGGCCAATGGGGGCGGCGGGAAGCGGAGCGGGCCGAGGGATGTGCTGGCCGCGGCTTCCTGCCGCCCCCATTGGCCCGGGACGGCGAACCACGGCCAGTGGGGGCCACGATCGGCTGAACCTGCCGCGTCAGCAGGTAAATAAACTGGCCCGGCCTGCTAGGGTGCTTATCCTGGTGAGCTGCGTGCCGAACGTTGCCGACCCCTGTACTAGACCGACAGCCCCACAGGTTGACATTCTGTTTATTCTTAGGACAGCACAGTCCGGACAGCAGCTGGCCAAGTCTCCCTCGCCAATGTTCCGCACCCCTAACCTGGAGTGACTTCACTTCTGGGAGTGAGAGGGGAGTTCAGTCCGCACAGCCCAGGTAGTCTTTGGCCTTTCTACTGAGGGTGGGGCAGTTAGTGCCAACAGTGATGGTGAATTATATAATTTGGACACCTTTCCCACTAGGAAATGGACTGAAACCCCCACTGATTCATTTCTTATAAGCTGCCCAACAACAGTGGTCAGATGGGGATGGCGTTTAAAGTTCATCAGTGTGGACTGGATTTAAACCAGCACCCTAGAGGTAAAAGTTTCCATATTTCATTCCTGATTTCCCAAGCCACAAATGACCCTCTTGGTCTCTGGGCATTGCATTCTAGGGAAGCAAGAACCCACTCTTCCCCACCTTTTTCTCATTGCCCCAGCAGCGGCATTTCAGTGGATCTAGTGATCTCTTTGCTTCTTGTTTGTGACTCCTGCAGCCTCCTTCAGGGCTCCACAGTCCAATAGCATCTCTTCCTGTCTTCTTATCTCTTTCTGGGGAGGGGGGAAGACAGTTACTTTTCCTCCTCGATTCTTCCCCTTCTGTTCTCTGGTAAGTGACTCTGCACATCCTGCTGCACTTTGGGGTGTATTCAGGTGGAAATATGGATGCTGGCAGAGCCGTATTATGCTACAATGGGGTAAGGACAGATGGAGTCTCTGGGAATGAAGAAAGAAGGGACCAGAAACTTTGTCCTAAACTCCAGCCAAAGTCAAAGATGAACCTTCCTGGAGATTCTTGAGAAGTTTGGTTAAATTAAAAAAAAAAAAAACAATAAAAATTAACTTTATTCTCAAGCCCTCATGTGCTTAATAGATTCATCCTGGAGGAAAAGGGCACAAAACTTATTCTGGGACTATTCTCAGTGTAGCTGGATCCACAAGTCAGACACATTTCATTTAAGCCCTATATATCCCTCTCCTTATGCAAAGAACAAGTGGCATGGAGTAGGCTTTACTGGTTAGAGCATAGGCAGGCAGAACTCTTGGGTTCTAGTCACCAACACACTGTTTGACTTTGGGGTTGAGTCACTGCCTAGCTCTTTGCCTCACTTTCCCCTCATGATGACTGGAACATGAGGATTAACATGTATAAAGGGCTTTGAGCATCTTGGATTACATTTATTGGCCCCTTGACAGCAGTCTCAGCAGATAGATTGAGACACAGTAGTCAAAGGTTAGCATAGAGGAAGTATGCTCTTACCAATGTCTAGGCTGTCCCTGCTGTATTGGGAGAGGATGGCAGTCTCCAGCACTGTTGATCTTCTGGCACCTTTTGCCAGGCTTTTGGGCTGGGCTGATTTGAACTAGACTTTGCCATAGCCCCCCTGTAGGTGTGGTTGAAATGTTAAGTGGCTGGAAATGGGGTGGGAAAGCGTGGGTTGGGTTTTTTTAAGGGTAGGTGGGGGCTCTTGCTGCCCTTCTTAGAAAACACTTGCCTGTGAGAATCCATAGCAGTCTCATACCAGAGCGGTTCAGCTGTCTAACCCTTGTGGCACACGTTCCTGCAGAACCGCAAGCTGTGTGTAAGCAGCATGTCGTGGCTGTTAATTTACAGGCTGTTCTGCGCTAGGAGCAGAATGGGAAGGGTGTGGTGGACAGGGAACGGGAAGAGGCATTTACAGAGTATCTCAGGCATAGCTGAAAAATTCATTTCAGCTCATCTGAAAGAGCCTCCTCTACTGGCAGAGAGGATTAGCCATTCTTCCATCTCTCCCTCTATTGTCTCTTGGAACTCCCTCATCATCTGCCATATCCCAGTGGTAGATCAGTCTCCTTCCCCCCTACTCCCTCTGCCCACTTCTTGTCTCTTGGTGACTGGGGATAGAGACGTGGGGGGCTCTGAGAGCTTATCTGCCATGTCCCAGTGGTGGTGTGGCTCAACTCCTGTCGTTTCCAGAGCCCTTTCCTGTGCCCTTGATGATGAAGGACAGCTCATTTCGGAGCACAATCTGCCTGTGTCACTCTTGGCCCTGCTGCTGTCATCCATCATATTACAGGAACTAATTAACACCAGGAGCCTCAGATCCCAGGAATGAAGTGCTGGGGTAGTTGGATTTCTCAACTGTCCTGATTTCTTTTTTCATAACTGGCACAGTCCAATCTAGGAGATCATGGAATCAGGGGTAATCTCTCTTGACTGCTGCACCAACCCTGGGAGGTGGAGGTGCCTGTGTATTTGGCAGGGAGGGATATTTGAGGCTTAGATCATGCCTCAAAATGCCCTTGATGCTACTGCAGCATTCCCTGCACCCAAGCAACTCCCAGCAGCAGGATGAAAGCTGAAGAGTGGGCTGGAATAATAACTGATAAGGATAGAAGAGGGTGGATGATTTGAGGTGTGATTTAAGCCTTCAAAGCTGGCAGTAGCCTGCCGTCTGCCATCAGAAAGTCTAGCAACAAGTGATCCCAGCATCCATTCACTGGACTGACCCTGGGAATGTATTTTGCTCATGGTAGTGGAGAGCATCCTGTGTCTGCACCCCTTCTACTGCTGTGGTGATGGGAACCTCATCAGGTGGAACGAGGGCCATAGTGAGGATCAGGGAGTGGTAAGAATTTAGCAAAAATATGGGTGGGGGCAGAATTCCCAAGGCTGTTAGGACAGGTTCAAAGATCCCCCCCTAAGTGGAATGGGGCAGGGAGAAGATTACCCCTTGGAATGTTGCACGGCTGTACCAATGTCACATAGCATCTAGGAAACATTTGTTTCTTTCTGCAGTACTATCATGTCTTCCCTGGCCAGGTGTTTATTTCTGGGGGTGAGCATTTTGAGGAGGGGAAGAATCCGTGGCGATGGAAGAGGGGGTAACTATCTGACGGGATGAGCCTTAATGTCAGCAAAGGGAGGGCATGGGGTGGGGTGGGGAGGAACAATTCTCCAGTGGGGTAACCATCCGATGAGACCTGGTGTGTCCGCAGAGCAGGGACGTGTTGGCTTCATTTCAGTGTGTGTTACAGCCCAATTTTTTTCCAATAATGTGTTAATTAAACATTGATTTCAGGGGAAAAGGGAATCTGCATGAATTGCAAAAACCAACTGGTGTGAGGAGGAGTGGGATCTGGTAAGAGATGTGCGGAGGGACCTGCTGTCAGCTGCTTCCATGACGGATTGTGGAGGGAGAAGAGGAAAGGGCTGGGGACAAATCTGTCCACCCACTGTTTAGAGTCATTCACTCCTTCTAAAGAGGAGCCTCCCTCCTTCCAGAAAAGTGTGATCTTTGGCATGTTGCACACTGAAGAATTGCCACACAGCCACTTGAATGTCCCCAACTTTATTTTCATAGGGGGAAAAAAAAAGACTTTCAAGGAGTGATAGAGATCAAGGCAGCCTTCTGACCAGCTCAGAGCCCAATATACTCCGTACTTGCTGCCCTTGTACAAAGTGGTGTCGCAGATTAATTAAACACAGGTGCAAATTAAAACATCAGTTGTAACTGTGTGCCAGAAGAGCCAGAAACGGTAATTCACCTGGACTTCATGTGCAGGAGATGATTACTGAACATGAATATAACATTGAGTGAGACACATATTTAACATGCCCTCTCCTGGAATTCAGCATATTGGAAGGTATGATGGGATGACATGACATTCCCTCCCTCACCAACTCCAGTGCACTCTGCTCCCTACATCAGAGAGGGAGAGCCTTTTTTCTCACCTGGGGAGGAGGCATAGGGCAGGTGGTAGGAGTTCTAGGTTTATTATGGCTTCTTGCTTGGAAAAACTCCCCTCCCCCCATCTATTTATTTAAGAAATACTTTTAAGATTGAACAGCTTCTGTTTTTCCTTTTGTTTCCAATCTGGGGTAGTGCTGGGTAAATTAAAAAGAATGGGGTGAGGGAAGAATCTATCTGACTTTTTTTTTTTTTTTGAACCTCTGAAAAAGTGAGATTCAAATTCTGGGCAAAGATTTCAATTGGTTTTTACTTTATTTGAAATGGTTCCCCTCTCCTGGAGAGAACCTAACTGGCTGCTGCCTTCCTATCTGGTTCACAGGCACCAGACTAGAAGGTGCAAAAATCTGGCTGCGGTAACCTACTGCAGATTCAAGACAAACCTAAAAGGGAACTGGCTAGCCATGGAAGAGCAGTTCTTCAGGAAGATAAACACACAGTGTGCCAAATTCTGTACCTGCAGATCTCCTGTGTAACCCCACTGAAGTCAGTAAAGTTGTATGGAGGGCAAGTAGTGGAGGCAGCAAGGCCTTGTGGTTAAATAATAAGATTGGGAGGCAAGAAGAGTTTTTCACCTAAGGCTCCCCAGTTAAAATCTAGCCCAGATTTGTGTAGTGAATGACAATTACCCTGAGATTATTATTTTGTGGCCTATGTGAAATGTGGGGGTGCATGAAGGGGGTTACAAACCCTTTGGGGCCACAGAGGGGCGTTGTATCTGTTTAAGGGTTATGTAGAGGATGTTAGTCTCCCTGTGGTGTTATGTTAGAGTCTAGCATCTTCCTCTGGAGCTAAATTCATACACCCATCAAATGTAGTTGGAGCATATGGAAAGCTCGGCCTATTCAGTCCTCAAGAGATGACTTTGGTGAAATGGTCAAAGCTAGGCTGTGCTGTGATTATTTATCTATGAGGTCCCATATCATATTAAGGACTAGCCCTTCATGAACACTGCTGTAAGGTAAGGAAGGAGGCTGTGTAACCTAGAGAGATATTGAGATATAACCTGATTATTATTTATTGATATCGTGGACCAGGACCCCATTGCGCTAGGAGCCGTACAAACAGAGAACAAAAAAAAAACAGGCTCTGCCCCAAGAAGCTTACAAGACAAGAGACAACAGATGGATACAGACAGACAGGGTAGTACAAGGAGACAATGAGACAGTTTTGGTCAGCATGATCGGCAGTGGTCTCAACACACCAACAGCTGAACTGCTGTTAAGCTTTTTGTTGGCATAGTGGCAAAGGATTACAATAGAAATTCAAGCTGCAGCTCTTGCTTGAGTGTTTTGTGCATGCATCTTCCGTCTGTTTTGTTTAAATAAATTCTCTTCCATTTGATGAGATTTACTGTTTCAAAACTTCCCACTGGATCCAGCAATGAGGTGTACACTGCAGAGGTTAGAAGGGGAGTGGGGTGCTGAACACAGGGTTTTGTTATTGAGGGTTTGAGGATGTTGGGGACTGGGAAGAGAGGAGAGAGGGGTCTTAGGATCGGGAAGTGGAGGAGCGTATAAGTTAGAGTGATGTGGTGTCAGTGAGAAAAGGGTGCAGGGTGTAGTGTCTGAGAAGAAGTCTATCCATTGCCATGCATGAGTGAAAATGTTGAATGTGTTGAAACTGGTAATTCTGGGGTGCTGTCTTTTCTAAGTCAGACTGACTTCACTGTGCTGGGGGCACTGTGCTGCAGGGAATGGTGGAGGTGATTCGGTAGGGATTGTGTTTCCCTCTGTGTGAGCCACTACAGTGCCCACACATAAAGTTACATGGATGTTGTGAGGAGCGCTCTTGCATGCGACATGAAACTAAATTATCTTGGGAGACGTTATAGAGCTCTTGTCACTACAAAAATTGTTGTTACCCACAATGGAATTTAATCAGGTTAATAGTTACCCCAACCATTTAAATTAGTTGTTACAATTTTCATTTGCTGCTTTAAACTTGTTGTGTAGTGCCGTTGTGCACTGTTAAATAGCTGCCATGTTCAACCTTAGAGGTGACTGCATTTCTACAATGTGTGTGTGCATGCGCATGTGTAAAATACTTCAGGATTCCTTGGAATGAGAGGAGTTGTGTAAGTGCCAGAGTTAGCGTCTCTCTGTAATGTACTGGCTCTTTAGGAATTGCCAGACTGGATCAGACCTGAGATCCATCCAGGCAGGTATCCTCCCTCTGACAGTGGCCGGTACCACATGTTTGAGAGGAATGTGGAGAACCCCGCAGTAGGCACATGTGGGATAATCTGCTCCCTTCCCATTAAGTCTTATCCTGATCTCTAATAGTTAGAGAGTGGCTTGAGTCCTAATCTATGAAATTCAATATTCCTTTCAGAATTTTTGCTAGAATTAACTATGACAACTCTATATTCTTTGTATTCGAGTGATGTTGCCCTCTAGTGGCTGACCTTCAGGAAGGATAAAGGACTTATTACTACTATAGGGAGATCATCATCTTTAGTTCGATTGATAGAGGCCTGTGCTTTTTGGAGTTGAAGGACTTAGGATTCTACTCTGCAGCACATGAATATGTCTGGGGATAAATTGTTGTGTAATCACAACATCTGATATGATTGGGGCATGCTAGACCACTAGTCAAGGTGTCAGGAGATCATCTTGGCTAGTGCCTAGTTGGATGACATTCCAGGTGAATATTGAGTTCCTTGTAACTCAGTGAGAGAACCTGGAGTCTGTGGACGCTGCTGACCATATCAGTGCCTTTGCAGCCTGAAACACTCTCCCTCCCTTCCCAAGCCTTGGTGACAGCACCTTTTTGAAGCTGGGTCTAGAATCCACTTGCTTTTGGAAGGAAGGTCTTCATGATGGGATGGTGACTAGATTTCTGTGTTATCCACTTCATTTAATACTTGAGGTGTATTTATGTTCAGGTGCCTAAAGAATGTCTCTCCTGGGTACACATGGAACATTATTATTTCCTAAAGGATCAAATGATTTTGTAATTGTTCTGTTGGTTTCTGGTTATACTTGAACATCCCTCTCTGGGCAGTGATAGACTGTATACCGTGTTCCATGCTTATAAAATTATTTTGTCTTTTTACCTCTATCACCAATAAATTCTCTTGTTCTTCAATTGTTCTTCCGTGGGTCATTGTTGGAAAAGTGTTTTGACTGGCAATGCCAAACTTTTTGTTTATACTCCCCCCGCCACTTGTGATTCAGCTAATATCACATGGTCATGTTACCTGCCAACCACAGTCATGATAGGAAAGTGCTTGTTGTTAACCTCTATGTTACTGTTCACAGCTTTCCTTTTATTTACATGTGCTGTGCCACTGACATCTTTTAGCAGCCTAGTGGGGATTGAGGGAATGTTAAGGCGTACCTTGTATGTTCAGTAGCATGGTACCGTTTGTGTTAAAATGGTCTAAAACTTACAGCACAAGCTGTAAGATCAAGGCCCTGTTTTATGGGGCACCCATTTAGGTAATCTTTTTTGGGGAGTGGCTGTCTGGAATCCTCTACTCCAGCGGACCCCAATTAATGTAATTATCGGACCTTTAGTGCTAAAAGGGACTTAAAGGGAGGGCGCTAGAAATGGGAGTTAGGAATCTTGGGATCTAATCCTGGTTCTACCACAGACTTGTTGTGTGCCCTTGGGGACAAGTCATTAAGGGCACTTGGTATTTTTGTGGTCTTGGGCCCTTCATGTCCCTCTGAACTTCATTTGTAAAATGAAGGGGACAGATAGGTAGTGCTGCTCAGTGTTTTTTTTTTTCTCTTCTTAGTCTCTGATCTTAGCATCTACTAGGGACAATCCACTCAGAAAACCATTTCTTAGAGCTGCCTAGTGATTCTGATCTCTCCAAAGTCACACTGGGAAAATGCTTCTGTTCTTGATCTGACTTATTTACTATTTCAAGTTTGTTTGTTCTCTTTAATTTTTGTTTCTGTCCATGTTAAATCCATTATTCTGGTCTATCCATTTCCATGTAACAAGAACAACTTCTCTCTTTCTGCTTTAAAGCCTCTTTTCTCTTGTACCTGTCCAGATATTTTCATGCACTTATGTTCAAGCTTTTGTTCTTCCTGAAATCTCCATTTTTCCCCCCACTCCCAGGCGGGGCTGAGAAGGAAGGCAGTATAATCAAGTGGATAGGGAAGGAGAGACAAGCTCTTCTTCCAGCTCTGCCACTGACTTGCTGTGTGACTTGAGGCAGGTCACTAACTCAGTTTCCCCATCTCTGAAATGGGTCCCAAAATTCAGGAGAAGGGGGTTAAATTCTTCTCCTGAAGGATCATAGACATTAGACTGAATTTACTCACCTCTAATTTCTATTCTTCACTTCGGGGGTCAGTGCAAGATTGTTTCCCTACACTCTGTTTTCTAGTGCTTTATCCAATCCCGTTCTGAGTATCAGAAGCAATAGGGCTGCCACCACTTTCCTTCGGGAGACCCTGCCATAGCCTAATGCAAAGTATAAGTCAAACAGTGTAATTGTCCCAAAGCTATGGTCTTATCTGCAGAATATGGAGACAGACTCGTAAAATGAAAGAAACTCAGCACTGAGGGAGTCTGCCAGGCTCCATGGAAAAACATACTGCTTTGTAAAATGACCCGATAGAAATGTGGAGAGGAGAGGTGGCTCTAGCAACTGTCCTTAGAGCCAAGTATAGCAAACCACTTCTCCAAAACCTGCCCTCAACTGGTCCCTAGCAGAGACAGTTTTCTGTTACTGAATCCAGCCCACCCCAGAAATCCCTGCAGATACTGTATTCTGTTAGAACAGATGAGCGGGACACGGATTTGTGGGTGGACTAACAATCTGGGGTTCCAGCAGTCTTTACATGATACCCAGTTTGGTTCTGTCTCCAGAATTCAGACATGTGGGTTTTCGTTTAGGCCCATCTCTAGTTCAGAAGTGGCGCAAGCTTGGCTGTCCCTTCAGATCATGTGTATTCTGGGATGCCCGTGGTGGCAGGGGATTGTGGGGAAGGCCTCTGATTACATGAGGGTGAGATGTGAAGGCAGTGCCTGGGTGAATAGGATGCGTAGGATTCAGAGTATTGGCAAAGGGCGGCACCTGGCTTGGACCCTTCTTTCTTCATCATATACATAGGGTTGCATTTCCTGCACTGTGGCAGACTGACTAGCTGTGTTAGAGGTGCAGTAGTGGTGTATGATGGGCCCAACTGCTGTACGTCTCTAGACCAGACAGTACGTGTGCTGGAGTTCATGGGTGGGGGGGAGCAGACAGCCTTTGCTCTTCATCTCTGCTGAAGTCAACCCCTTGGTACTTATTCTAATGCCGTTTGTGTTGTGTCTAATCTAAAACGTGTGCAGACATAGGGACGGGTAAATTGATGACCTTGCTGTCTGCCCATCTTTCTCCCCTGATAACCAGATGGCTGAGAGGCACAGGCAGTGATAAAGCTGGGCCAATGCATAGAGTTCAACGTTTGGGTGGCCAGTGGTAGTTAATGCCCCGGCCTTCCTCTCTGAAGACCTAGGATCAAATCTTGGTAAAATCACAAGTGAAAGGAGTTTGAAGGTCTCAGCTTAGTCTTTAATGTGTGTTAGTCTGTGTTGCAGAAACCACCATGTAATCTAGTGCATCTGGAGCATAACTGGCTCAGGAAAAGCACATTAACATAATATTGTTGGGGAAGAGTGGGGGACTGTACGCCAGGACTGGGGGGCTTCAGCAGAGCTGTGTTGGTGTGGGGGTGTACTTGTCAGGCTAGGAATAGCAGAAGGGCTACAGATCAGGACTGAAGGGTTTTGGTAGAGCTGTGCATATGTGGCCCTGTGCATGACAAGTATGGGATCATGTTTGGAGGGACATTCGCAAAACTTTGTGGAGAAAGACAGCTCACACACTGCCCAGCTAACAACCCACATTTTCACAAGGACCAAATGAACAGACACACTGTCACATGCACACACAATCCCTAATGTTTGAACATTAGTACATACACTGGTTCTGAGTGTTCTTTTGTCCCACCTGCCAATTGGGCAGACAAAGCACCTGTTGCCTTCCTGCTCAGAGAATGTCTCCTAGCTGCTCCCTGTAACATGTGAGGCCCCTGGTAGCACTGAGGCATGTGCTGGCTGTCACTGTGTTTGCCTAAGTCTTAAACTTCTATTCTCCACCTCATTCCTTTGAACTCTGCCCACTGCTCTGTGAATACTAACACCAGCATATAAATTATCCAGCAGGGCTCTGGCACTGTAGCAGCCTGTGTTTTCAGTGGCGTGCATGCATAATCGATCCCGAAGGCTGCCTCAGCTTTTAACTCTGGCGTTCACAGAGACCTTAGGCTTTCAAAGCTCTGAACCGCAGGCCGCCTGTATGTCCTCCCCTTCCTCTTTCCCTCCACACCCTTGTGTCTGGCTGAGTAACACATCACTCTGGGAGCTTACAGTGAGATGTGGGGAGAAAAGGTCACTCAAACTTTAGTAGAAAGACATGGTCTTGTGCCAGACTCTTGATCCATCCCTCCCAGTCATATAGGAGTCTTTGTCCCTGGTGATGCACTAACTCTATGCCCAGCAAAGTACAACAGGTGCTGCTGACTTATTTCTTTTGTTTTCCCTGGGACGTGATTGCTGTGAAGGCTGCCCACGTGAGGGGTCACTTTGCCATTTACAGGATTTCCTTACACAGCATTGTCTCCTGGAAGTGCATGGGGTTCGAGATGTAAATAGCCCCTCTGTGGTTTGATTGCTGATAAAGACTGTGAGATTGGCTCTCTCTCTTCCTGGGGAAGTGAAGTGCATCCTCGCTTGGCTTCTCCAAGAAGTCTCAGCTGAATCTTTCACCCCTTACGTCATTAGTAGGGATGAGTGAACCAGTTTGCTCAAAATAACCAACTGCAACCTTTATCTAAGCCTCACACTGAGGCTACTTTGCCCACCAAAGCTTCATTCGGTTCTTCTGACTCATTCTCAGTGAGAAGGCATGTTGCTATAGGAAGGCCATAGGGTGCTGCTGCAAAAGGGAGGAGGTGGCACCCCCTATGTAAGCAGGGAGCTCTGAGTTCCAGTTGCTCTGTCTCCCTTGCAGCTGCTGCTCAATATCACCCAGCTGGCTGCCTCACAGTGTACGAGAAGAGGCCGAGTATAGATTGGAGAAAAAGTGGTTCAGATGATGGGGCACAAAATGTACTAGGGGCTCAGTGAAGGGCAGAGGAGGGAAATGAATAGGGAGTCTGGGCAGGCTGAGGATTTGCTCAAGGGCTTGAGAATTCATTGAGGAGGCTTGGGTGATGGGGTTAGATACAAGATGGATGGTTGGGGCTGAGGGTGCAGAGGATACACTGGGGCAAAGGATAGGTTGATGGGGAAAGAGACCCAAGATAGACTCTAAGAGGCAAAAAGCTGAGGGACACTGGGAAGTGTTGGGTGAGAGAACAGACTGTGGAAAGGGGTTAGGAGCAGGAGATGGAAAAAGGCCTGGAGTGAAGAGAACAACATAGAGTGAATGAGGAACAGAACAGAATAGTAGCTTCTACAGTTGTGTCCATCTGAACAGAGCTTTACAAGCTCACTTTGGGAGGTACTTTGTCACCTGGTGCTGGGTGTCTCATAAGAGTCTAGACAGGCAGCAAAGGGAAATAGGCAGTACAACATGCAAGGGTGAGGACAGAGCTAGGAGTCAGGACTTGGAGGTGAGGGCTGGAAAGGGGAGAGAAGGGAATAGTTTGCTAGGGGAGGAAGGCTTATCTATAGGGAAAAGACACATCGAATAGAGACCAAAAAGGAAAGAGTTGAGCAAAGAGTTTTTTTGAGAAGAAACCAAAAACAAAGGAGAGACCATAAGTTTCAGGTTTTTTATTAACTGTTTAACATAAAAATTAGCCTAAAATATTCTAAAACCACACAGTTATGTTTCTGGAACCTTTGTGTGAGAGGAGTGGGGGTGGGGCTGGAAGATTGAGAGCTGGTCATGGAAGTGTGAGGTTGCTGTATTAGAGAGAGTATGGAGAAGGGGGGCACCTACTTTTTTGGAAAACAAGAGGGAACACAACCAATATTGACAATGTAGAATGTGTAATATGTTTCTGTGTCTGATGGGTAATACATATGTATTTGAGGCCCAGGAATATCAGTGCATGTCTCTTGTTTTAGGGACTACCATCAGGTTCAATTTAGTCAGTTTAAAAAGAAAAAAGTTACTGCCTCTGGTTCCCATCTGCCAATTCTGTGGTTTTAAAAATATGAGAATGTGTTTTTCTCTTGTATTATATTGGTCTTATACCCAGCAAATAACAGTGAAAATGTGATAGACTACAGGGAAAATGGTGAAACTATCTATACACAAAGTTCTGTTAAATACACACAGTAAACAAGTGTGTGTGTGGGGGGGGTGGGGAAAGCATTTTCCCCCCTCTAATCTTTCAGTTCTAGTAATCGTAAGTGTTGCTTGTAACAGTGGTAGGTAATTTTTTTTCAAATAGAAGTGTGATCTTTTTTAAGTTGCCGGTTTCCCTTTAATAGAACATAATTTGCTACTGAGAACTTATTTTAGAATTCAAGACAAATAACAAGTAGGCTTCCTGGTTTGGTTTGGTTTTTAAATGTATATTTGGTGTTTTTGCTTCATGTGCCTGAAATCTTAATGTTAAGATCTGCTGAAATTCAGGAACTTGCTCTTAGTACTTCCAAACTTGCCAGGGAAGAACCCTGAGATACCACCTCTCTACTCATGATTTCATGGACTGTGTGGAAATTGTGAAATTAGCCCAATACCATGATGTTTCCAACAGTGAGGAGGTGGAAACAGGCATCCCTGGTTCTGCCTCCCTGCTGAGGCTTTGCAACTGCTCATGGGGATGGGGAGGGTTAGCAGGCTGCTCCCATCCCAGAGGTGTGGAGAGGTGGCAGGCTGGTCCTATTCTGGGGAGAGGTAGGGTGTGTGGGTGGGGATGGGCTGGGGGAGCAGGCTGGGAACCATGGCCCTGCCCAGGACCGGCTCCAGGCACCAGCTTGGCAAGCAGGTGCTTGGGGCGGCCACTCCTGAGAGGGGCGGCAGGTCCAGCTATTCGGTGGCAATTCGGCGGATGGTCCCTCACTCCCGCTCGGAGCGAAGGACCTTCCGCCGAATTGCCGCCACAGATTGCGATCGCGGCTTTTTTTTTTTTTTTGGCTGCTTGGGGCGGCCAAAACCCTGGAGTCGGCCCTGGCCCTGCCCACCCCACAGCAGCCTCTGGCAGGCCCGGGACAGATGCTGCAAGAGCTGAGACGGGAATGTGAGCAGGTGTAAGAGGGAGGCCCTGTCCCAGTGGGGAGACTGGGGTGGCAGAGATGGAGTCTGGTCTCAGCCCCTCGCCAGACCGCACTACAGTGTTGGTCCAGGCCTTCTGGGGGCTGCTGGGGGTAGGTCAGGCTGAGGCTCTTCATTGCCATGTAGTCAGTGCCGCTCTGTCTCCCTGCCATCCGGACTGGAAGCAGCAGCAGCAATGGCCTGGGCGGGAGCTGAGTGCAGGGTGTGCTGGGCCCCAATCACTGCTGCACTGGCCAGCACTATGTGGTGAGACTCTCTCCCAAGAATAGGACTGGAATGCCACCTCCTTGCCCTCCTCTGGGATGGGATTGGCCCGCTAGCCCCCATGAGCAGCCATGGCCTCAGCAGGGCGGCAGAAGCGGGGATGCCTGCTTCTGCCTCCCCGCTGTTGGAAAAATCACAGCAGTTCGGGGGGGACTCAGCGACTGTGCATAGCCCCTGAAATTCCAACTTTCAACCCTGATGCTGCTGTGAAATGTTTTTAACAAAAAATTGTGATTTCCCCCCCCCCCCCACAGGGCCTTATCTATAATAACAGACAGATTAATAATAAATGCATGGTGGGGATTGGGGCCTGAGTGATCTATGAATAGGATGTGTGCAGCATTGTAAGATGCATACGTTAGTTCTTTGTTTATTTTTGAATCACATGTTTGGTTTTTTTACCTCAAGCCTTACATGCGACAGTTGGGACTTATGGGGAAGGCAGTCTGGGGGTAAACTCTCTGACCCAGCAAACTAGAGATGTCCCTAGGGTGAAGACTGAGAGTGTTCAATCGTATCATTGAGTTCATGTGTTTGGTAAAAGCTACAGGTCAGTGCTCTGCTCTGCGCCAGGATTATCTATCCCCTTTGCTCCTCCCACCTTTTACACACTCTCGAAGCCCGGCCTTTCACAAAGGGGGAAACTGAAGTATGAAGAAGTGGAATGGCCTTACTTGTGTTACTTTGAGAGAATCATACTGGGAATAGAATCCAGGAAATTTGACTCCCAGTCCTTTGCCATGAGTACTGTACCGCTCAGCTCAGCCCAGCCCAGCCCTCCTACTTGGATAGGAGTTGTAAGGACATGGGATGAACATGCAAGTTTGTGTGCGATAAGGGAGAACATTCCTTCCTGCTGCTGATCTTCCCTCCATCTAACTGAGGGGTAGGCAACCGATGGCATGCGTGCCAAAGGCGGCACACGAGCTGATTTTCAGTGGCACTCACGCTACCCGGGTCCTGGCCACCGGTCCGGGGGGCTCTGCATTTTAATTTAATTTTAAATTAAGCTTCTTAAACATTTTAAAAACCTTATTTACTTACATACAACAATAGTTTAGTTATATATTATAGACTTATAGAAAGAGACCTTCTAAAAACATTAAAATGTATCACTGGCACGCGAAACCTTCAGTTAGAGTGAATAAATGAAGACTCAGCACACCGCTTCTGAAAGGTTGCCGACCCCTGTATTAGTGGCTAGCAGGATCTAACTTAACCGTCTAACCATTCCCTGCAATTCTAGCAGGGACCCAGCCTGCAGCAGTGGGATGGGGAGACAGAGGATGGATGCTAAGTGGTGACTTCATTGGGTCAGCCAGAAACAGAGACCAGGTTGTGTTCTTATTACTTCACTCTCTCTCCTCCTACTGTGGGGCTCTGCAGCAGGCTTCTATGGTATTTTTTTCTTCTCCCCTTGGGCTGGCTGCACGGGCTCTTCCTTCTCTCCTCCCTAGGGGAGCCATAGTCAGTGTGGGGACTCCCAATGACTCCTCTCACTACCATTCTGGATTCAAATGGCTCGTTTACCTCTTTTTAATTCTGTTTCGGAGTCCCTAATTGCTCTTAACTGGATAAGGGGGGGAGGATACCCAAAGCATTTTTTAAAATGACTAGCCTGGGGCTAGAATTTGTAATTATATGGCCACATCCTTCCTCCCTTCTCTCTGCAATGAGGGAGTAGTTCTTGCTCAGAAGAGCTTTTCTTTCTTAGTTTGATGTGACACTGGCAACTCTCTCTCACTGACTCTGCACTTGCTGCAAGTTACTAATGCATGTTGACTCTGGTGAAGAGGTGGAGATGGAGGTGGTAGAGGCGTTCTTGTTCCAGTCTGAGGCACTGGACTAGGGGTGGGAAATGAAATCTCCTTCCCAGCCTGGAATGCAGGGCAAAGAGAATCCAGACGACTGTGTGGGTTATACGTGTTGCTCTGTGCATAATTTGGACATAGGAAAAGCAAAGGGAGGAGGACTCTTTCCTTAAAAAAATACTTTAATTGTAACAGGTCTATTTAAAACTACATTGCTCTGTCCATCTGCTCTCCTCCTTATCTGAGCAGCTCAAGGGACTTTACTTACTTGAATAACTTAAACCACACAGACCTCTCTGGGGAGTTAGGTAAGTGTTGTTACACATTCAGGAAAGTGAGGCCTAGAAAGGCAAAGTGATTTGCCCAGAGGCACACGGGGAGTCAGCAGCATGGCTGGGAATAGAACTCATGAGTCCTGAGTTCGATTCTCTCCCCATCTAACCACTGGATCACATTACTGCTCATATTGCAATGCAAGACGGTTATCAGCAGACCTGAACAAAATTCAGAATTTCCATCCCTAGGGATGGATTTCAGCATTTTTTTGTCCTGAATCAGGATGAAAAGTGAAATATAAATTTTTTTTGCAGAACTAAATATTCTGAAACATTTTGATTGGAAATGTTGGAACATCTCATTTTGACATTTTTGATCAAAATGAAATATTGAAGCGTTTTTAATGGAAAGGTTTTTATTTGTTGAACTGACCCAAAATGCTTCATTTAGAGTCATTTCAACTTTAAAGTGCACTTCACTATTGTGACACAATGCCTTATGGATGTTGTAGTTTGGAAGTCTGTGCCTTCATTCTCCCCTATGAGTGAGGCTTCCTGGCTAGATTACATTTTGCATGATTAAGCGCTTCGTTTTCAGGCTAAACGAATTTTTACAGAAAATTTCCTGGGTTTTACAAAAAGTATTATTAATTTTTTTCCAATTTTCACCCTACTTTTGTATCATTCGATTATATAAAAAAAGAACTTAGTAAAATACAATATATTGCGTCAGATATATGTATTAAGATTAATCTGTGTGTATATGCAAAGCTGCCTGTTGAAGTAAGGCTATGTATTAGTCTAGAACAGTGGAGCCCAACCTTTTTTGTCTGGCGGGTGCCAGACAACGATCCACAGAGGACCATGGCGGCGGACGAGCATCGGTCAAAATGCCGCCGACAAGAGGCAACGTCAATAGGCGTTGCCGCCGACAAGCAGCGTCCTCCAGAGGTGTTGCCGCCGAAATGCCATCGAAAAATTGGCAGCATTTCAGCGGCAACGCCTCTGGATGATGCTGCTTCTTGGTGGCATGTCGGCGGATGCTCGTCCGCCGGCCAGTATGTGGGCGCACTTAGACGCCCCGGTGGGTGCCATGGCGCCCGCGGGCACTGCGTTGGGGACCCCTGGTCTAGAAGATACACACAATAAACGAACAGGCATGCACACAAACTCTGAAGTACGTGCGCATCTGAATGTACTGATGAATCTCATGCCCACCATGTACACATTTCAGGCTGTTAGCAAATAACAGTTTAAAGATTTGACACACTAAAATGGGAAGAAAATGAAAATCTGTATCAGAATGTTTCAGAACACAAGGAAGCATTCGAAAGTTAAAAAAAAAAAACAGGAGAAAAGGTTGAAGTTGAGTGTATGTGCTGGTATTAAATGTAAATATTTATAGGTGAATAGTTCTAAGTCTAAAACAGTAAACTGTTTATTCAAATGAAAAGTTTTATTTGGGGATTAGAGATATATTGTTTTCTTAAACTTAGAGGTGGCCTTCTGTTTTGATTTCTGTTTTAGTTCTGCAGCAAAACCACACTAATGAATGAAATTCAGAGCATTAATCTATGGAATACTTTCGCCCCCGGTCTTTCTATCCACCAAATAAACCCCGATATTTACACAGAAAAATTATTAATAATTTTTTGCACTGATTTTTACCCATTTTTGTTGTTGTGGTAGTAAACACTGATACATTCTCGGGAAAAATTAAGTATTGAAAAATCATTTTGATGGAAAATTCTGGCCAACTCCTTTTCAATTTTGGGGTCAGGGAATATCCTGTGGAGATCCTCATCTTCACCTCTTACCTCCTGATAGGGGTGTGACCTTCCTTCCAGCTACAAAGGATGGGGTGAGACTCCCCTTCAGGAATGCAGCTCCTCGGCACTGCTCCAGCCTCCTTGTCACACAGGGGTGTTGCGGTTGCTGCTGTTTATGAGCAGTGTTCACCTGTCTAATGCCTCACTTTTAGATGCTGAGGCTGGGAGGACGGATGCCATTTCCAATGGCTCCCATTCCAAGAGGTCTCGGTCATACATAGTGGTTTTGTTGGCTAAGTCTTGCTGGTGTGATCATGGGTGCTGAGTAGTAAGTGGGGCCACCCAGGGCACCTTTGACAATCTAGATCCATGGAGAATAGAAATGATGATTATCAACTTCTCCACTGACTTTTTTGGTTCTGTTATTTAACGGATGTGGTTTGATTTCCCTCCCTCTTCTCTTCCCCCTCTGCCTCCCACTTCCTTGTATTTCTACCCAAGCAGAAACCAGCAGGACTGTGGCAGGAATGTACTTAACATAGGAATGTGTAGGTTTCTAGCGCTCATTGCAGCTCAGCAGGGGGAGCTCACATACTGTTTTTTTAGTTGACGCATCAAGATGGCGGCTTTTTGTTTTAAATAAACATCGGACAAAAGATGGGACAAGGAGTGTATCTCCACCACCAAATCAGGTATTTGTATTTTGCTAATTGATAGTGAAGGTTGAAGTTTGGCCTCAGGTGAGTGTTTTTCTTTGTTTGAGAAGCTTTGGGAAGACTGGATTCATCTTAACTCTTCTGGATGTCCACATGGTAACATCTGCTGGCATATGGTGTGGGTTAAGACGTCTAAAGGAAGGCTGAGCTAGTAGCTTTTGGTCATGTTGTTCTTTGGTCACTGTGTTTCTCCCTTAAGCTAAATGAATTCTATATGGAGGTGCTTGTAGCACTGTCTTCTCTCCTGAGAACCCCTGACACCCCGCTCTCTAGGCATAAAGCAAAGCAAGAAGGACCCTCTGCTGCATTGAGGTTCTCTCTTCCCAGGACTCAGCCAATTGGCACTTGATGGGAGTAGAGAGATCAGGCTTCCTGGGAAGAAAACCTATGATTGTGCTTGCAGTGCCTGGAGATGCAGCATGTGGAGAGTCAAGGGGAGAAGCCAATGGTATGGTCCCAGGCATCACTACATCAGATTCCCCGCAGCTAGAGAATGCTGGTCCAAAAAAGGACACAGGAAACCCTCCAAATGCAGGGGCTTCTCCTTCTCCTGAGTGATGTTTGCAGTGCTTGATCTGTTCCAGCAGCTAAAGCCAGTTTCCTTCTGCTGATCTTTGTCATTTGGTTAAAGCTCTAAAGGACTTATTTGATTTGTGCACATGCTTGTCCCCTCTGAAGACTTGGGTTAAAGTTGAGCTGCAGTCCCAAGCAGAATAAGCGTTCTGATCTTAAGCTAGGTCCTTGTTGGCTTCCCCCCACCATCACAAGGCACCTCACCGTTTAGTTTGACTGGTGGTCTCTGCTCAGGAGAGGTGAATGGACTGGAATAGAAAGGGATGTTGTGGGTCAGGACCGAGGTGCTTTGGTGGAATTGGGTGGGGAGCCCTACAATGGAATAGAACCAGGGGACGGGGGCTGCAGATGAGGTTTGGGGTGCGTCAGTTAGCCAGGTACCTAGAGTCTCCAATCAACACAAGCAAGCCAACGTCTTATTTTGGACCAGAGAACTTGACCTTTGCATGGCTCTGCTGCTGTTTTGCTCACACAGTTCTAGCCACGTGTATACTGGTTAAGACCCCATCGCTGCTAGCATCTTTCTCCTCTTGCCCCCATCTGCTTTTGGTGGGTTTCTCTAGATTCCCAGAGCCTTTCATCTCCTGGAAGACACTCTCCTCCTCAAATTGGGGGTCCTGACCCAAAAGGAAGTTGCAGGGAGGTCACAAGGTTATTTTAGTGGGGGGGGGGTGTCATGGTATTGGCACCCTTACTTCTGTGCTGCCTTCAGAGCTGGGCATCTGGAGAGTGGCGGCTGGTGGCCAGGCGCCCAGCTCTGAAGGCAGCATCCCGCCCGCAGCAGCAGAGAAGTAAGCGTGGCAATACCATACCATGCCACCCTTATTTCTGCGTTGCTGCCTTCAGAGTTGGGTGGCCGGAGGGTGGTGGCTGACTGAGGGCCCAGCTCTGCAGGCAGCAGCACAGAAGTAAGGGTGGCAATACCATACCATGCCATCCTTACTTCTGCGCTGCTGCTGGTGGCAGCTCTGACTTCAGAGCTGGACTCCTGACCAGCAGCTGCCGCACTCCAGCTGCCCAGCTCTGACGGCAGCTGCCACCAGCAGCAGCACAGAAGTAAGGGTAGGAGTACTGCAACCTCCAACAATAACCTTGTGACCCCCTCACAACTCTTTTTTGGGTCAGGACCCCTATAGTTACAACATCATGAAATTTCAGATTTAAATAGCTGAAATCATGAAATTTACGATTTTTAAACTCCTTTGACCATGAAAGTGACCAAAATGGACCATGAATTTGGTAGGACCCTAATCATGATATTGTTGACCAGTGAGTTATTAGTTTTCAAATAGTACCTTAACAAGGCATATTTTGTACAAAGATTATTACAATGGTATGCAGGGTATGAATATAGGGGTGCATTCCATCATACTACTCCTCACTGCTTCCTTGAAACACCTCTGTTGTGTGTCCTCCTTTAATCCTTGAGCTGTAAAGATTAATGTTGCAGCTGTGTATGAGGGGAGGGGTCTCTGCCAGCACAAGAGAAGGACCATTTAATAGAAGAGTAATTATTGATCAGTGGCTCCCATCTGCCAAAGGTCTCGTATCGACCCATCTCCCATTGTGGGGAGCTATTAATAAGTTAATTCTCAGATGAATGTCTCTGCAAGGGGACTTCAGTCTGCAGATGAGAAAATAGGCAATACAGTTGGAAAAGCCTGCAAAGTTCTCATGGGAATGCTTCTCTGGATGTATCTGTGATACCTCTGGGGAAAAAGCAGCTCTTCATGATCTGAGAAACATCCTTACTATAAAAGTGCCCCCGATTAACGCTAATTGTTCCCTAAGTTTGTTATCTCTGAGAACCCAAGAACTGCATAAGTCGTGGAGACAGAACTTCCTTTTTGCCTGTATAGGAGATCCCTGTAGGGCAGAGGTCAGATACGCTGACAGGATGATATGGAGAAGATAGGGCACTTGCAAGGCTTTAATTTCTCTTTGTGCCCTATTTGGTTTGAAAGAGTAAGGAAAAATACGAGAGAAGACCCTAAATGCAATAGAAAATGCCTGTCGGGCTCTGCTCTTACTCTCCTGTCCTGGAACATAGGAGGGAGGAGGCCAAACAATGCAATGTAAAGGCACCATGTCTTAAAATGGATACATTGAAATAAAAATTCAGCATATAATCAGCTGATGGCAGCAGGATAGGGTTAGCCATCCACCAGCATTGCCAGTGTAATATCCTGTTGAAAACGCTCTGAAATGGCAAGAGGACTATGACTCCAACTAGCTGTGGTGCCCAATCAGGAGATTTTTGGCACCACCTTCTCCCTGAAAATCCTCCCCAGGTGTCAGGATGCCATTGTCTACCATTCCTGGTTGTAGATGCTCCACCTCTCTCAGGAATCTCCTCTCTTTTTACAGTATGATAACACACACAACCCATATTTATACAGCACCTTTTTATAACCATACTAAAAGTGGCATAAAACATATAGGACTTCAACTTATCCTTTGCTGAAGGTGCCATTGGATCCAATGCTCCTAATAACCCACAGGCCGAGCACATAGGCAAATTGGGTGGCTCTGAAAAGGAGGTAACCTGTAGCATGGTGTTAGCACTCTTCCCAGATAGAATGAACGGAGGGTGCAAGAGGCACAAAAACCATATGGGACTGGGCACAAATTGACAGCAGCCGGAATTGAGATGAAATTCCCCTCCACAGACTAGTATTAGAGAGCTAGCAGAATTACTGGGACTTTGTGCCTTTGTCTAAAGGAACCTGTCTGAGAAGGACATCCCCAGTTGGACAGTTGTTCTCTGCCAGCCTAGCCAGGAGGCAGGAAGGTGGACTGGATGGGTGGAAAATCTATCCTGGTATGGTAATTCTTATGCTGTTACTCTAGAATAGCACAGACAATCCAGGCACTCTGTCCATTCAAGAAAAATCTCTGCAGGATTAGTGAGGGCGTTAGAACATCTTTGAGAAATGCTAATTTGCCAGCAGAACAAGAGCTGTGTAAAATCCTCCCTTTAGGGTACAATAGTGATCTTGACTGTAAAGTACCCTCTTCTTCAGGGCATCTAATAAAAATCTAAGGTAAAATCCTGGCTCCACTAAAGTTGAAAACTCCTATTGTCTTCATTGGAGCCAGGACTTTGCCCCTTTTTCATGATTCTTTTGTCTTCTTTTACCTATCTTGTCCTCTAGCCAAGGCAGTAAATCCTCCACACGAGAACCCTGATATGTCTTTGGAGGAGGAGGATCGTTCAGGGAGACTCCACCATTCACTACAGCAAAGCCTGTGAACATCATTGCAGACTTTGGTGGAAAAACTTCTGGTTGCTGACAAAATATAAGCTGTTAAACCTAAGGCCGGCTTGCCAACTTGCGTTTCAGTGGCTAAACTGGGAAACTGGCAGCATGAGCCCCAAAGTGCCATGTAACCATCTAGAATTTCCCCAACAACTTGTCCCAGGAAAACGGCCTTTGAACTGTGTTTGAGTCAGGCCATGACTAAGTACAAGGTGGCTGGGTATTGTACACAGTTGTCTTTTATATTTTGCATTGGGTCAGGTGGGGGTCACTCTAATGGTGTGCTACTTACAATCTATTGATAATCTATCACAGTAACCAAGTCTTCAAACATCTGTTAATAGGTAGGGGTGCCTATTGTGTTTGACAAACAGACCCCAGAGTGATAGCAAGGCTATAAAGTGTGTCTCTCTCTAGGGGTTCCATCAGGAGCCGCGGGAGCTATTAATGAACAGCAGCAGGGCCTTGCAAGGAAATGTCTGTGTGGTTGCTCCAAGGCTGTGTCTAATTATACGGGACATAGAGTCACTTCTAAACATTTGACATGGAAGAAGAAAGTAGCATTGTGTTCTTGAGAGAAAATATTAACTTAAAAAAAGAACCACATGTCTTACTCCTGCGTGGGTGTCACTTCTGCTGGTATTTATAATCTGTTCTCTCCTGTGTTTCGCCCAGGACTACACTGGTAATTATGCAGTATGTATTCAGGGAGCGTGATTTTACACCAGGTCCCTCTCTAGGTATATCATTTCCACTGGTTATTGATGATCTTGTAACTCACAAATGGCAGAGTGGAGCAGAGCCCTGAGTGAGTTATGAAAGGCCATCAATAACCAGGGGAAATAATGTACCCAGACTCGGCCCAGATTATGTTCTGTTAAATGCAACGCCCATTTTTAGTCTGCATTGATGGGGATTAAAAAAAATGCAGGAATGAATATGGTCTGCTGGTTGCAGCTATGTACCATCTGTAGGGAAGGAGAAATGGGGAGAGATTTAGGAGTGGAAAAACATGGGCTACACCAGCGATTGGGGATGGGGGAAGGGAGAGAGGATAAGAATGGATGCTGTGGCACACACCCTAGTTGGGGACAGAAGCATGTACATGAAGGATTGGCCTGAGACATTTAATCTTATTTTATTACTTGCTTTTTACCTGTCATGATCCAAATCCAGGATTCTGTATCTTCCTCTGGTGACAGTAGTTGACATCCTTCCTCATAGCATCTAATGTGGGCCAAGGAGCTGTGTGCCTGAGGTTGCCTTGGCTGTTAGTGATGCCCAGGGAAATGTGGAATTCTGAATGGGGGTCTTGGCAGTTGTCTGAAGGAGGAACCAGTTGTCAACTCGTGGACAGAGTGTTGGCCTCCTAATAATTGAACAGTGTGGCCAATGTGTCCACTGGCAACTTCACTGTGTCAGTGGGGATAGAACTCAGTTCTCTAGTTTTAAAAGTGCAGGTCCCTGCCACTTGAGCTAAAGGAGAATCTCTATTTTCTGCTAGCAGTATAGGACCTACAGTACACAGTTAAGCAGTGCGGTACTTGATGGAACGAAGGCAATGGTGACATAGACCCCAGCCAGTTTATTACAAAATGTATTTGTAACCTTTAGGATGATAAATAGTGCATGCCTTCAGTAATGTAACCTAACAACATTTTTATATTTATTTCTTTTTGTTAAATTTTTTTAAGGCATGTTCATTGGCCTTTATGTCAAACTGACTGTTTTGGCACTGGTAAAAGAACTGGTAAACTGGAACTCAGGATTCCTGGATTCTGTTCCTAGCCTCTACCAATGATTCACTGTGTTGCCTTGGGCAAGTTACTGAGGGTAACATTTTCCAAGGCTTCTAAATGATTTAGGCACTTGGGTACCTAAGGCTTCTATGTCACTGTTGAAAATAGGATTTTAATTCCTAAGTCACTTAGGTGCTTTTGAAAATGTGTGCCTTAACCTCTATGTGCTTCAGTTCCCCCTCTATAAAATAGGGCTGATATTGAAATCCTGCCTTTCAGGGTGCCAGGAGACATGGGTTATGTCTACACTGCATGCTTCTTTTGGCAGTATGTAGTGTACGTACACACATAGCTGGTGTGTATAAATAGCAGTGTAGATCATGTATAAATAGCTGTGTAGACTGTGAGGAACGGCTTAGGTGAGTAAAGATGTGCCTGAAGCTTATGGGTATGTACCTGAGTCTATACCCTACATGGTTCTCTGCTTCCCCATCTACACTGCTGTTTTTAGCACTGCAGTATACTGCTGCATCCTTGCTGGTGGGCCTTTCCCTGCCACAGGAAAAGACTGGCAGTGGGGAAAGGCCCTGTTGGCTCCGTGCTCCTGGAACCTTTCGCTGCCACAGGGAGAGGTTCCAGCAGTGAGGAAAGACTCTGCCAGCTCCCCATTACTGGAGCCTTTCCCTGTAGTAAGAAAAGGCTCTGGCAGGGGGGAAGCAGCGGGGAAAGGCTGTCTTGCCCCAATGCGTCTCCCCAGCAAGAGCCTTTCATTGACCTGTGTAGCTACACACTGCAGTGTGGATGCAACCTGCTTTTTGCTGCGATGTGTAGCTACACATAAGCTACACACTGCTGCTAGTGGTGTGTTGTATAGACGTAGCCTCAATGTGTGGGTAGTGCCAGATCTTGTGGCTGTGGGTGGTTTCAAAAGGCAGCAGTAATTAATAAAGCACCTGGAGATCCTTGGATGAAAGAGGCTATAGTCACTTGGTGGCATTTCATGGGACACAAGTGGGTCTGATTGCTTCTACCTTCACCCAGTTGAGGCCTGTAATTCCTGTATCCAGGACTCTTCCTCATCTTGTAGTAAAGGGCTTCTGCATCAGAGACAGACCATGTACAAACAAGCTATGACTGACCTTTAAACCAAACAAATTTGCACGTATCCAACATGAAGAGACAGCAGACAAGCCTCTGGCTTGAGGGAGAAGATTGAGAAGAAAGGCAAAGATAAATATCAGAACAGCAGGAATAAAGAACATGGCCTTGCAATACAGAGCAGGGAGAAAAACAAACCTCTACTTGTTTTGTCAGTATGTCTGACATGTTTGTTGCAATACTCTTTGTAGCAGGTGCAACTCCTGCATGGAAGGTAGGGAAGAGACATCTCCGTGTTTTATTTATAGAATATAAATGTAGTTACTGTGGCTTTTAAATAATACCACCTAAAAGTGCCCAAAGCCTTTCCAAGATCTCTGCCTCCATTCTGATTTGCACACCTGCCTCCATTCTGATTAGCACACCTATAACAGAAATACATCTGCTGCCCTCTTTGGGGAGGGAATGTCTGAAATTCACCTGGAAGTTCTCAGAGGAGCTGCTGTGAAGGTGCTGTGAATAAGTGTATCATCTGGGTGTTTTGGCCCAGCACTTTGTGCAGTGGAGTCACTGTGTCTCTGTGATGCGGTGTTCATCCCACTCCAGCTATGAAGGGGCTGCAGTGTGGAGGTCTGCTGTCACTGTCCAGGGTCTAGTGAGGAGAGAAGGAGAAAATGCAAGGGCAGCAAAAGCCCTGGGATCCTCACCCGGAGGGAAGGGGTTTACCCAGAAGGATGGTAGAGGAGAGATCCTACAGAGGGTGGGGTAGAATGAAGCCCAGGGAAATGGCAGTAAAGAATTGAGATGGTGTAGGCCTTGGCTGCTGATTGTACTGCCACTGGGCTGGAACCCAGAGTAGTGGGCAGGCCCAGGCTCTCCTACCTGCCACTGGAAAAGTGGCATAATCTTTAATCGGAGGACTGCCTGAACTGACACCTGGACAACTGGTTCAGTGGGACTTTTATACCCCGGAAGGGGAAAACTCTTTAGTGTCCAGGCCAGAGGGCCATAGCACGAAGAGGAAGCACTGTGACTCCTAGAGAGCAAGAGGGGCTGTGGTGTGAGTGGCTGAAAGAAGAGGGGCATCAGACTGTGTAGAGCTAATCCTCAGGTGCAGTCAAAAGGGGGCACCACCTCGTTAGTCACCCACCCCACTCCAGAAGGATTATTAAGTGGAAGCTGAACAATGAATGTGGTCATGTATGTTGAGGACTCCATTACTTGCCTTCTGGGGTGCCATCACAGTGTATAAGTTTGACAAGAAGTGAAAGAGTGCATACCAACTGAATCTGCAGAGGGGACTTAACGAAACTATGTGGTTACTGGAGGCAGAATTTGGCTAGGACACAGGGTTTAATTCTCCAACTGCAGTGAAACGTGCTAGAAGTTCTTTAATTGTAAGTGGTTATGTTCTTGGCGTTTGAAGTTATCTGAAAGACTGAACCTTGAACAGCATACAGAGCCTAGCACTATCTGTATTCATGCTTCCTGAGCGTAAACTTCTTATTTACTTAGCCATGTGATAAACTGCATTTGTTTTGTACCTCTGACTTCCAATGGTGTCCATCTAATCACTAATCCAACATGACCAGGACCATATCCAATATCCCCACCATTTTAAAAAAAAGGCAAATAAAAAAACAACTGTTACACAGTTATGTCATTTTCTCCAAATCCAAATCAGGTGAAATTATGGACTGCAAATCACCCTGGTCTGAGGCCCAGGACAGGCTACATTCAGTACTGGACCAATAACATGTTCAAGATACGATTCATCTGGCAAACCGGCCAGGCTGTGAGCATAGGCTGTGGGTCAGCGGAGAGCTAAAATTCCAGGCTTTGCAGTGATACATGTAGCATTTATATCTTGCTGTAATGGTTGTGAGTGAGCTGATTTATAAATAAGGCCCTACTTGAATTGGGGGATGATTGGCAAATAATTGCGGCTGAGTTGTGGACAAGACATGGAAAATTGCAGGAAAGTAATAATGGACCTTATTAATTGCCGTAATTTGGAAAAGCCAGAGAAGGCCTATTTGTTTAAGAAAAATTTGCTGGAACAATATAAACACTCAAGTACTATGCTATGCCTGCTAATTTTTTTTTTGGTAACCAGACATTTTGCTGTAACTATATTGCAGTTATTAATGCCCGGGACTAACAGTGGGAGCCCCAGCCGCTAGCTGCCCGGGATTGACAGCAGGAGCCCAACCTTGCATGGGGCTTGCAGCGGGAGCCCTGGCCACCAGCCGCCCGGGGCTGAGAGCAAGAGCCCCGGCGGCTGGTGGCCCCGCGCATGGCAGGCTCCCGCTGTCAGCCTCTTGGCTGACAAAATTGCAGTGGAAGCCTAATATTGTGGGATCTTTAATTTCCACAATATTGCAAATTAAGTAGGGCTTTATTTATAAAATGAATAGATTTTAAGGACAGAACAGGGACCATTATGATCTAGTCTGACCTGCATAACACAGAAAATTTCATCCTGTAATTCCTGCAGAACTTCTGACTGAGCTAGAACATATTTCAATGTTACAAGAAGCTATTTCAGAGGCTTTAAACATTTTAATAGCTGTACCTGGCTCTACAAGTGGAGGGATATGGAAAATCTATTATGGTGACTGTTTCCCTCCATCACCCCCAGCTCACTCCTGAATCCTTACTTTGTCTGCCTTGTCTGTTTAAATTGTAAATTCCTCCAAGCCTGAACTGTGCCTTCCTCTGTGTTTCTACAGACCCCCCACAATCCTTGACCCACTACCATACAACTAATTATGAATACAAGTTTTTATGTTAATCCTGCCCTTCCAGCTTCAGCACAGTACTTCTGTTTTAATTGCTGCTAAGGCAAATTTTCTTTTAACTCAAGTGGTTGAGGCCTGTGCTTAAGGAGTGGAGGTTGTGAGTTTGATTTCACAGTGATTACACATGTGGGTATACTCTTCTTAGTCAGTCCTGAACTCCCAGGCTTTATGAAAAATGGGCTCTGTGAATATACCAAAGTGTACTACTTTACATAAGAGCCTGCATGTAGCTAGAAGCACAGTTTATGTTTAAATGATTAGACATAATGCATTTTTAATGTCAGATTACACATACATCCAAATTCACATTTGACTCTTCTGCTGAAATAGGCATTCATATCTGTCTCTTCTTTGGAGTCTCTCAAGAAGGGAAAAACAAGGAAATTCAGTACCAACAACTAAGTTAGTGCAACAATATGACTGAGAATTTAAATGCCCCAAAGTCAGGAAATTCAAAGTTACTGTTCCCACAGCACTGTTAACTCACCCTCCTTCTCCAAATGGTGTACATACTAACTCATAGCTGTGACAGCATCCACAACAAAACACAAAATCTTACATCTTTGCACAGGGGCCAAGTTACACTTGCAGAGGGAACTGAGAGTATGTAATTCCTGACTTTTGTACATTTAAATACTCAGTATTCTCATAGACTTTAAGGTCAGAAGGGACCATTATGATCATCTAGTCTGACCTCCCGCATGATGCAGGCCACAAAGCCGTCCCAACCCTTTCCCTTGACTCTGCTGTTGAAGTCCCCAAATCCTGTGGTTTAGAGACTTCAAGTAGCAGAGAATCCTCCAGCTAGCGACCCCTGCCCCATGCTGCGGAGGAAGGCGAAAAACCTCCAGGGCCTCTGCCAATCTACCCTGGAGGAAAATTCCTTCCCGACCCCAAATATGGCGATCAGTAGAACCCCGAGCATGCAGGCAAGATTCTCCAGCCAGACCCTCATTGGCCATTGATACTATTTACCAGTATTAATAGAGGTTCTTCCATTGGGCATGTAGTATGTATAATAGATATAATGTATAATAGTATGTATAATATAATACATTATATAATGTATAATGTCCTGTAGGGACATCTTTATCATATACAAAGGCTTGGCAAATTCTATTTTTAAATAATATTGATATATAATATTGTTTGTTTTAAGCTTTTTTAAAAAAGATTATCAATTTTAATTTTCATAGTTGCAGGAAGCTGTTGGGGGTATGAGACAACCAGGGGGATTACACAGAAATTATTTAATGTAAGTAGACACTGAGCTTCAAAAAGTTAAAGATTTATACCCTTTAAAACACAAATTGTCAACATCGCATGTCAAAATACACAAAGTAAATATCTTAAAACCACACTCTAATAAGTCCTCCAACGGTGTTTTTCTTTGACTGTCTTCTCCAAATGTTGATAATTATTAATGGAAATATTTTTTTGCTTTGTGTGTATATGGTGAAATTGACATTTACTGCTGTTTATGGGTAAAAAGTCTAATCCTTCCAAGCCTACATATACAGGATACTAAAATAGCATTTCTTATCCCTGTGAGCATCTTATATGCTACTTTTCCATTTCCTTGGTCTTGATTCTTTGATTCCTGAGTAAGTTTTGAAACTTTGTCTGGAAAACAAAGAAATAGCAAGAGACAAGAAGCTGAGCCCCTCCCCACCCACCCATGTGTACTTTTTGCATGGAGCCTTTCATCCACCGCCTGGTTCTGATCTCAGTTACATTAGAGAAAGAATGGTATTTGTGGATTAGACTCAGCAGATACGTGTTCAATGGCTGGTTTTGGCCACAGATTCCATGTGATCTTGCACTTAATCCCGCTGAGCCTCAATTCTCTATCTGTAAAATGGGGATGATACTTTCTCAAACAGGTGATGAAAATAAATTCATTAGTGTGCGGAGGGCCTCGGATGCTACAGGTGATATGGCCAGATAAGTCGCAATAGTCTCTTTTGGCCTTGATATTTATGCATATCCAATGCAGATGTAAACTCTGAGATCTGGAGTAATTAAGAATTTTTCTGCCAGGACAAAGAGGGATGGAGTTGAATAGGAACTGTGCCTTTTGACTGCATATTGGCTACTTGTTCATGTGTGGTTTTTTTGCCAGTGTCTGATTGTTTTGCACATGTAGAGGCCAAATGAGAAGAGAACCTTGGCCAACACAGCTGCTCCTTGAGGTCTTCCACTATAGAAGGGATGTGGACAAATTGGAGAGAGTCTAGTGGAGGGCAACGAAAATGAGTAGGGGGCTGGGGCACATGGCTTACGAGGAGAGGCTGAGGAAACTGGACTTGTTTAGTCTGCAGAAGAGAAGAGTTGGGGGGGGGGGATTTTATAACAGCCTTCATCTACCTGAAGGGGGGTTCCAAAGAGGATGGAGCTCGGCTGTTCTCAGTGGTGGCAGATGACACAACAAGAAGCAATGGTCTCAAGTTGCAGTGGGGGTGGTTTAGGTTGGATATTAGGAAAAACTATTTCACTAGGAGGATGGTGAAGCACTGGAATGGGTTACCTAGGGACATGATGGTATCTCCATCCTTTGAGGTTTTTAAGGCCTGGCTTGACAAAGCCCTGGCTGGGATGATTTAGTTGAGGTTGGTCCTGCTTTGAGCAGGGGGTTGGACTAGATGATGTCCTGAGGTCTCTTCCAACCCTAATCTTCTATGATTCTATGATTCTTACATAACTCAGGTGTTGGCGAGTTAAGTGATATTTGGGGGACTCCAAGTAGGCACTGAGGACAGGGAAAAAACCCTCTTTCTGGCTGTGACTTGGTTTTTCATAAGTCACCTTTTGGGGATCTCAGGGAACCTGGCAGTTCCAGCTGTACCCACTTTACTCTGCCTGTCTCCAAGAGATTCTGGCTTTCTAGTATCTCAGAAATTGGGCAACACCTCATTGTTCCATTACCCTTCTGTTGCCCTTCTTATGGGGCTAGAGCCCAAATTGGGATGAATGTCTACATGTAAGAGAAGAGGATAATGCGGTAAAACAGGCTTAATAACCTATTGCCCATTTCTCTGATCTGGAACCTACATTCCCTTTACCTCTTCCCTTGGTCTGGGTCATCTGGGTGTGGGCTCTTGCCATCTCTTACTGGTATCACTTAGATGTAGGATTCCCCTTTGTTCCCTCGCCTGCCTTCTCGATATATTGGGTAGGTTTCTTGGCCTCTTTTGCTCCTGGACAGCCCTGCTGCTACAGCTGCATTCTGTACAGCAAACCCATCCTGCAAATGCACCCCATCAGCCTTTCAAAAGCTAATCTGATAAACCCCACTCCAGAACCCATAGAACTTGCCTGTAACGGCACTTAATTAAAGTGCAGGAAGTTTGAGGAGAGAGAAAGTTAAGTCTTAATGCAATAACAAAGTGACACTATTCTACTGTCTGCTTCCTTCAAGACATTAATTACTTCCTTGTATTTGTTTGTTTGAATTTGGAAAGAATCTTTATTTTAAAAAAGAGTAGAGGAGAGGGAACGGGAGAGGAATAGATGGGGTAACGATAGAAGGAATGTGGGGCGGGGGAAGGAATGGACGGATGGAAGGGTGAGGGCATGTGCTAGCCAGTGCTTAACAGCAACCCTACAGTAACAAACCAGCATACATACTCCAGCAGCTGTGAATGGCCCACCAGCAACCATCAGTGTGTACAGAGCATGCCCCTGAGCAACTCTACAATAAAAGACTGGGACGCTATGGGGGTGTGAGCAGGTGGAGATGCTTTGGTATAAGGAACAGATTTCTTGAGGAAGTGTCCAAGTGGGGTGGTTATAAACCGTGAGCCAGACTTTTATGCTGTAATTCCTTTCCATGCACACCTGTCCTGTTTCTTATTCTGTCCACTCTGGCTGCTGCTGTTTTGTGTTTTCTACTCCAAAATAAGAATCTAAGTGTCAGTGATGTGGAATATATGGTAACTAATAACCTTTCCCCTATCTCTCTTACTTCTGCTCCTTCCTCTTCTCCCTCCCTTTTGAACCACTAGCCTTCTGCATTAAGCTCGTCCTGGAAGGCCTTCTGTTTCTTGCCAGCAGCTCCAGATAAAAGCTTTGTCTAATGATTGATAATCGTGTCGGCTTTAAGAGTAATGTCAGTAATTTTCTGACTAGATGACCGATAAAATAATATTAAAGAACACACCCTACCCCATGCTCCAAGGAAGCTTGCTTTGGCTGAAACTTGAGGGAAAGCAGCTTAGAAACTTTTAATTGGATTCTTCCAACTTACCTTTGTCTTTTCTCTTTTTTTCCCCCTTTCCTTTCCCCCCCTTTTTAACCCTCCTGTGAGTTGAGTCTGATTTCCCAAGCAAGTATAAAAGTAATTACAGTCGAACATAGCCTTTAAAAAAGAGAAGCAGCTAATTTTCTTTTCTGGGGCATTGGTATTGTGGCCAGATCTTGATAACCACACAGCACCAAGGCAGAAGTGCAAAATGGGGGTATTGGAGTCATTGAAATAACAAAACGCTTAATGGTACGATGAATAAAAGTGTGTCTTTATTTTACAAGAGACTACAATTGATCCAGGTCATAGGCCTCTTGTACACTTCTCATCTCTGGATTCCTTTTTACCACCACTCTGGCTTACCAATAATACATAAAAGCGTCTACCACTGGCTCTCCTGAGCTTCCCTGTATCCCATGGAACCTTACTTTTCCTTTCCCACTTTTTTTACCATTGCGGTTTTGTTGGGCTTTTGGGTTTTTTTGCAAATGTTCCTCCACTAATGCAAAGTGGTCCCTTTCCCCTGTGACAAAACTGCTCTGATCAAAGGAAAAACTTTAATCTTTTTAAATCTTTAATCAGAAAAAAGCCCTACTTTAGCCACCTTGAATGGCATGATGAATATTTCCTTTGATAATTGTGGAATATGTATGCACGTTCAATTACAGGTTCCTTCTCCACCCCACACTCCATCTGGCTTAGGAATGATTCACTGTAGCCTTTATACTGCGCTTGTGATTTCATGAGAGGCTCCACTGCCACAGGTTGTTATGTATTTCATTTGATAACTTTTATATCATGGGGCAGACAAATATATTGTGGAGTGAGGGCTTAGTCATGGGATGTGGGTAGAGCCTTTCACTTGTGGGTCTCTGATTCAAAGTTAACTAATAATGTTTCAAACATGAAAATTATATCCAGTTTCTCCCCTGGGGAGAAGATGGGAGAAAGACCCACATAAGAATGGCCATACTGGGTCAGACCAAAGATCCATCTAGCTCAGTATCCTGTCTTCCAACAGTGGCCAATGCCAGGTGCCCCAGAGAGAATGAATAGAACAGGTAATCAACAAGTGATCAATATCCTGTCACCCATTCCCAGCTTCTGGCAAAACAGAGGCTAGGGACACCCATCCCTGTCAATCATGACTAATAGCCATTGATGGATCTATCCTCCATGAATTTATCTAGTTCTTTTTTGAACCCTGTGATAGTCTTGGCCTTCACAACATCCTCTGTCAAGGAGTTCCACAGGTTCCCACAATGGATGGATGCTATTGGATGCTAGTCATATCACTTAATGAACTATGGGAAGGCACTTGAAGGCATCACTGTGGTGTCTGCAGGAAAAGCACTTGAACAGAAAAGAACTCGGGTTGGTAGGGATTGCAAATTGCTGCAGTCTGTGTGGTTTTTTTTTTTTCTTGAGTTATCCCCATCCATATGCAAACTATATGTGAAATCTGATATACTTGCAACCAAACATCATATGGCTATAGGTTTTACCTTGGTCATTCAGTGTGGAATCTAGCTGTGATTTTGTTGTTTGGCATGCACAGAAAGGCTGCTTGTCCTGAAAATTGCCAATGGGTTTTACTGATGCAACCCCAGGTTGCATGTGGCATTATTGATGCAATACCTGGGATAGAATCCAGACTGGAGAAGGAGAGTAAGTTCCTTGGAGAAAGCAGAAATGTGGAAAGTGTGTTTGCGTGAGAGAGAAGTAGGGTGAAAAGGCATTGACCTCGCCTGTTTTACTGACCATGGGAGACAGGATGATAGCTGCCTGCATGGGGCATTAACGCAGGAAAATTCAGCACAAGGCCAAAGGCTCTGACCACCGTAAAAAGGAGGGGACTTAAAGACCCCCTGGGATGAGACATCATAGCAGCAAATGGCAGGCTTATTTGCCCTCGAGGAATTTCAAGGCCTTGTGTTTTGAGGCTGGAGAGACTGAATTGATTAGATGCCTTGTCTGTGCAGCTAATAGCATCAGGATGTTATGGTGGCTTATGAAGAGCCTCCCAGGGTTAAGTCTTCAGGCTGGTGTTGGTAGGGTTCCTGTCCTCTGGATAGGAAATAGGTGGGTTTTGGGGGCTGAATGTATCTGGGGTGGGGGAGATTCCTAAGAAAGCTGGGACTCTGGGTATTGACTGGGACAAAGAGTAAGAAGACATTGTGGATTTCTAGTGGGTCTGGAGGTGTTTTTAGGGCAGTACCTCCTATACAGCGATTTTTCTGACACTCTCCCCATCCCTGACTTAATAGTGAGTTTCTCTGCTGTGCACCACTATTGCATGCCCCCCCCCCCATTCACAGATGTGTGCTCTTGCTTGCAATGGAGTTATTGTTCCAAACTCCAGTTTTGCCATCAGAAGCAGCCTAGACTCTTGGGGATTAGAGCCAAGCAGTTATGTGGGAGGTGACAGGCACAAGTGGATACGGTTGAAATCTTAGTCTGGCACAGTAGCAAGAAGAGTTTGTTAAGAATGGATTTTGTAGGGGATCTATTTGGAAATGTCTGTTTCTGGTAGTCTGGATGAAACATCTTTGTGATTGTGGAACTTTAGGTTCCCTGTGGGGGACATTTGATAAAGAGCCAACAGTGAGATGCAGTCCAAGACAACAGACCAGCTCTGAGCAGTATGGTAACTGTACATCTATTGCCACCATGTATTTTTCAACAGGAATCTTTTTCCTCAGCCTGCATTTGCTGGCCATTCAGAAGGCTGTGTTAGGCTGATGGTCTTTCCAAATTCTTGCCCTCTTTTTTGTCTAATGAGACTCCTGTACTAGGGATTCTCTGAATACAATTGACAATGATTACATTTCTTACCTCTATTGAGAATCACCATTTGTAACTAGAGAAGAAAGTTCTAGTTTTTGGGGTGGTGCTTACAACTCTTCACTTTCAGAATTTTGTTATAGTTAAAACCAACCAACCCAACAACAACAAAAACTGTCGTCCCCCCCATAAATGTACATCTTCTGTTACATCCCTAGGACAGAGTTTGTAGCCTTTATGTGAAAAAAAACTGGATAAATGAGTTTGTATGACTGACAGAGTGTCTCTCTGCCTTTGTTCTATGTTTTAAAAACTGATGGCTGTTCTGAAAGGAAAATTTCACTTTTTGACTGCATTTCTCAAAGGGTAGTGAACACTTGCACTTCGACTGTGTAAAAGTGACTCAAATGTTATATTTCTTCACAAGATGTGGAAATAAGTTTTATCCCTCTGTTACTAAGATTCTGCGACTTTTCTACCTCTATTTAGATTTTAGATAACTACATATGAGCACCCAAGAATATTCTCCTATTAGATGCACGAGTGAGTCTTTTTAAACGTACATTTGTTTTAACTATTTCTACCTTCTGAAAGGTGTGGGAGAATGCATGAATCTACATGGCAAGCTTAAATATTTATACATCATTGATCCTAAATGTTAGACAATAGTATATACAAGAAGCCTGTTTGGTTTCATATTTTTGCTTTTCCCTGTCAGTGTACCTGCTTTTTAGATGACCACTGAGGGGAAAATGCAGTTACATTTACCCATTATTCTTTTCCAAAACAGCTGATAGGTGGGGGCCTCTGATCCCCAAAATAATCTCTGGGGTCCCTGGAAAGGATAGGTGGAGCTTCCATTCCAATACAGAATTCTCATTAGACAAAAGGGGTGGAGATAAAGAAGACTAGTGGTCTAATATGGCCTTCTGATTGCCCAGTGTATAAGGGCTAGGGTGTCATTGGCAACCATCAATCTTACTATACTATACTATACTATGGCATAGGAATCTGTTTAAAAACAATACATGGTGGCAAAAGATATACAGCTACTCTCATTGCCATCAGAATTGGCAAAGGAATACTCACACAGTTTTATAGATGCTTCTGTCTTTGAGTTTCAGGTGAGACTGGTAATGTCCTAATGACAGATAAACTCCTTTATGGTATCTTCCCTTTTGAATTGCTTGAGCTAAAAGCACTTTACAATTACTAATTAAACTTTACTACAGCAGGTGTTGTAGTATGATCCCCATTTTACAGTCTGAAAAGCCACTTGCCTAAGGTCACACAGATAGTCAGTGAGACCTCATCTTCTGACTCTCAGACATGTATTGTAACCTCCAGATCATGTTCCATGTATGCAGTGAATGAGTACTTACCAGCAAAATATTGTAAGCAGATACTGTAGACACAAAGAGTTAAATTCATCTCTGGTGGAGTTCCATTGACTTACTTGGAGTTACACCAGGAATGAATTTGTCCCAGAATCTGGCAATTGGCAGGTTACAGAAGCCATCTGCTTCTCCAGATACTAAATACCATTTTCCATTGTTATTCCTAAGCCTCTTTTACTCAACACAATTGGGGAACAAAAGTCCTGCCTGGTTATTACAAATGCTTCAAGTATCTTCCTCCCTCGCACTCGCTTGAAAAAAGCTTTTTAAAAACAAATTTCCTCTCCTCCCCCAAAGTTATTTTTGTGCTTGTGAAAGCTACCAGATCAGAGAATTAAGTGCTCTATCTACTCACAAAATGGGTGCAGCAGCAGTGCATGCTTTCCCCACCAGTGTTTCTTAGCCTTACCTTGAAGAGAGTGCACGCTTATGTTTAAGAGGAAGTTAAGTCTTCATGGCCCATTCAATCCTTGGCCAGTGTACTGAAGTGGCTAACAACAGAACCAATTAGTATTGGATCAAGTGGTGAGATTTGCAATGTGGATGCCTAGCCTAGAAACTGGACCTAGGCCCACCAACTAATTTTTCATAGACTGCCAAACTACTGCCAGCTGGCAAAAGCTTTCAGTCACTACTCACCTGGGGGAGGCAGATTGGAATCTGTGCCCTGGAGAAGAATGGCTCCGTAGCCCATTACAAGTCTCCTGAGCTACCTACTGCCTGCTGACCTAGCATTCTTAAAACAATGTCCCAAGTAGAGTGCAGAGCTAAGAGTTGAAAAAAATCAAGTACGACCTGTAGCTAGAGATGAGCAAAATGTTTCTTGTCAAAAATGGCTTTTCAAACTAAACACTCATTTTAGTGAAACTTTTTATCATTAAAAATCTTCTGATTTCCCAATAAGAAAAAATATTTTAATTCATTTTGAATTAAAAAGTCATTTCTATTTAATTTGATTCAGAATTTAGGGAAAACGTTGTGGTTTTTATTTGTTGATTTTTTTTTTTTTTTTGCTTTCTCACTCCTCTCTTTCGCTTGTCTAGTTTTTAAAAAAAAAAGTGGGTGGGGAGGGGAAGGGAGCGAAAATCAGGGAAAAGGACATTTAAAATAGGAAAAACAAAATCTTCTCAGGTTGAATTTTTTCTTTGAAGAAAAATCAGAAAATTCAGTGAAAAATTCTGAACTACATGAAAATGGTTTTGTTTTCTTCAAAACATTTTCACAGAAAATAATTGCCATTTTTCTAACAGTAAGCACATCTGTATTAGTCTTAAAGGTGCCACAGGACCCTCTGTTGCTTTTTACAGATTCAGACGAACACGGCTACCCCTCTGATACTGGACACCATGCAAGGCACTGCATTTAGCCGTATGGAATGGAAATCTAGTCTTAAAGGTGCCACAGGACCCTCTGTTGCTTTTTACAGATTCAGACTAACACGGCTACTCCTCTGATACACATCTGTATTTGGCGTGTCAAAGCATTAAGGATATTATGTGCCACCTACACCTGGACAGAACCTGTACCCAGATGTTCAATGGGTTACTGTCACATCTGAAATTTTTACACTGAGAGGATATTTCTCTATGTAGCTGCAGTAAATCTAACACACTCTCTCTCTCTCGTCTCCCCGCCACCCCATTTAAAACATGCAAGTTTGGCTCCTGGTTTGAGCTGGCTGAGTTGGGATTTTGAATTCACAGCCCAGTCATTCAGAATGTCAATCGTCTTCCAGGGCACTGCACTGTGTCCCAGGGCTGAAAATGCTTTAAAAGATCATCTGACTTTTAAAGGGGCACTGTCAAGATAAAATCTGTCTCAGGTATTTCTAAATATATTCGAGCACCATTAATACATTAACACGTAACAAGTAATGTTTAAGTCAGGGGGAAATGTCTTCCTGTGTCGCATTACAACCCTCAATTATTAAGATTGAAATTTAAAAAATCCTACTGATTTTTTCACCAGTGGTGCTGTTTGTTTGTTTGTTTCATTGAGCTCATCTGGAAGCTGAAGCTGATCAGCTGGTTTTATTTTCTGAATCCATTGCCCTAGCACAAAGCTGTTGCATTTGGGTTTCCAACAGTGAGTCATAGAAGCTAGGGACAGAAGACTTACCGCTGTGGAGTTCCACGCACGTCATCTCCCGGCTAGTGTACAGTTATTCCCTATTACACATTTTACGAGTGCTTTTGTCCAGGTTTAGTGTTAAGTATATCAAGCCACAGGGTTTGCACCCCTTCCCCTGGGAGACTCCTCTACATTTTAACACCTTGCTGCCAGAATGGGTCTCTCAGGAACGATTACTTTTATTTAGACTCCCAACCCCTTTGTGGCACCCTAAACACTTCCTCTACTTCCTTGGTATTCGTACCCTTCACATACTTGTTGACTTGCCATATCTCCCCTGCCAGGGGAAATTTAATTACCCCACTAGCAGCTGTTTTTATTGAAATAAAATAAATTAATGACAATCTTTCTCTGCATATTAGGGGTTTTAAAATCTCATACTTTACAAAACCTGAATTTTGCTCCTATATTTCTCAGCAGTGAGTCTCTAAGGGAAAGAGATGACTAAGTGGAAAGAAATTATAGGATGATAAAAAACGAGAGGCACAGAAATGGTTTGCAGTCCAATAAAATGCATCTGGGGTAAAAGTAAGCCCTGTTTTCTTAGCTGTTGGGGTCCCATAGCTCTTAAGCTAAAATTTGTTTCATTCAACATACTGTCTTTTAAAAGAGACACTTTATACGTATCATATTTCTTCTTCCTTGTGCGGGTCCCCAGGGCTCATTAACATCCTTTTACCAAAGAGATGCACTCAGTCCCTGCTTTATATGGCCATTGTTGGTCTAGAAGAGCAGGTTGCTATGCCTATATAGCCAGCCACCAGGCAATCTAGATAGTTATCACGGCACACTTGCTGGGTCATAGGTCAGTGTGCAATGCTGTAAGCACAGGCCACGGTGGAAATGCCTCCTCACTTGTGTCATAGCATGGGCATTCTGATTGGGTAGCCACTGAAGATCCACAAAAAGGGAAGGGGGGAGTGAGCATTCAAAGTCTTTTTAAATGGAGGTGTGACATTCCCCAGGGTACAGCCTGGACTGTTGAGCAGCTGTGTCCCCTGAATTCTCCAAGCTACCGTGCCTTTTACACTGCTTCTCTGTGAGAACAGCCACTCCTGGTCTGTTCACACACAGCCTCTATCATGTAAATTACTCCGAGCTGTACTAGAGGGGTGCACTGGCCAGCCACCCACACATTATATTGCAGAGAGATACCAGCAAATTCTTAGTCCCAGACTTGTCCCCAGAAATGTGCGTCTTGTACTGCCCAGCTCTTTCCTTCTGGACAATACAAGCTCATAAAAGCTCATGTGCATATCATTTTATTCATAGAAAATGATATGCACAAACCCTGTTATTGCAAATGGAGGTTCCCAATCATTTCAGCCAAACACACTTGTTTAGATAAAACAATAAAACAAGTTATAAGCCATAAAAGTCAGAATTGGTTACAAAGAAATATAAGGTAAAACTGCAACTAGCATCTAATTTAACATGCTAAATGAATTCAAAGCAAAGGTTTGTCTCACCACATGCTTTTGCAGTCTTGCTGGCTGGGATCCTTTTTGGCCAGGACCCCACCCCCAATTCAGTTTTAAGTTCCTAATCCTTCAGGTGGTGTTGAGGCCATAAGCAGAGAGAAGTGGAGGAAGAGTACTTTTGGGGCATTTTCCTCCTCCGCTTATAGCCCCCTCTCTTGTGCAAAAGTAGGGTTACCATTCGCCCGGATTTACCCGGACATGTCCTCCTTTTCGCGCTAAAAATAGCGTCCGGGGGGAATTTGTAAAGCACTCACAATGTCCGGGATTTCCCCCTCCCCCGGCAGAGCGAGCGGCTGGGAGGGCTGCAGAAAAATCCCGGGCTGGACTCCTGAGCAGCTGTAGAGGAGCCGGAGCCGCCCTGCATTCTGAGTTGGCCTCTCCTGCAACCCGGTCCGGCAGCACTGTGCAGGGCCAGGGACCGGGTTTTGTTGTGCAGGGCCAGGGACTGGGTTTTGTTGTGCTGGGGAGCGCAGCCACGTGTCCGGCTCGGCTCGCACAGAGCCCAACACCCTGTTCTGAGCAGCAGGGTAAGGGGGACCGGGGGCAGGAAGGTTCTGGAGGTGGCAGTCAAGAAACGGGGGGGGGGCTTTTGGCGGGGGGGGGGAGAAAGTTTTGGGCAGTCAGGGTACAGGTAGGGGGTAGGGTCCTGGGGGGCAGTTGGGGGGGGTCTTAGGAGGGGGCAGTTAGGGGACAAGGAACAGGGAGGCTTAGGGGTGGGGTTCTGGAGGGCAGTTAGGAGCAGGGGTCCCAGGAAGGGGCAGTCAGGGGACAAGGAGCAGGGGGGTGGGGAGCTGGGAGTTCTGGGGGGGGCTGTCAGGGGGCAGGAGTGGGGAGAGGGATCGGAGCAGTCAGGGGACAGGGAGCAGAGAGGTTTAGATGGGTTGGGAGTTCTGGGGGGGGCTGTCAGGGGGCAGGAGTGGGGAGAGGGATCGGAGCAGTCAGGGGACAGGGAGCAGAGAGGTTTAGATGGGTTGGGAGTTCTGGGGGGGGGCTGTCAGGGGGCAGGAGTGGGGAGAGGGATCGGAGCAGTCAGGGGACAGGGAGCAGAGAGGTTTAGATGGGTTGGGAGTTCTGGGGGGGGCTGTCAAGGGGGCAGGAGTGGGGAGAGGGATCGGAGCAGTCAGGGGACAGGGAGCAGAGAGGTTTAGATGGGTTGGGAGTTCTGGGGGGGGCTGTCAAGGGGGCAGGAGTGGGGAGAGGGATCGGAGCAGTCAGGGGACAGGGAGCAGAGGGGTTTAGATGGGTTGGGAGTTCTGGGGGGGGCTGTCAGGGGGCAGGAGTGCGGAGAGGGATCGGAGCAGTCAGGGGACAGGGAGCAGAGGGGTTTAGATGGGTTGGGAGTTCGGGGGGGGGCTGTCAGGGGGTGGGGAGTGGTTGGATGGGGCGTGGGAGTCCCAGGGGTCTGTCTGGGGGTGGGGGTGTGGATAAGGGTTGGGGCAGTCAGGGGACAAGAGGCAGGGAGGCTTAGATAGGGAGTGGAGTCCTGGGGGGCAGTTAGGGGCAGGGGTCCCAGGAGGGGGCAGTCAGGGGACAAGGAACGGGGGGAGGGTTGGGGGTTCTGCGGGGGGCGGGAAGTGGGAGGGGCAGGGGCGGGGCTAGGGCGGGGCTCCTCCCGTCCTCTTTTTTGCTTGCTGAAATATGGTAACCCTAGCAAAAGTCATCTCCAGCTGCTGTTGCACAAGAACCATCTCCAGCTGGGGTTCAGTAGACAGACAGTCTGAGTGTAGGGGAACTCCCACCTGTTTCTTTGTCAAGATGCAGATTTTTGCGCACACCCTTCTTCCTGCTAAAGAATGGCTGCTCAATTAGGTGATAGTCCTCTTGATTTTGTTGGCATCTGGCTGAAGTGTCAGTTTGCCTTGGTCTCTAAGGAACTGGTTTGTACCTGTTTTTCTAAACTTGTAATATGTAATACAAGAGAATCTTATAACTTTACATAAAATGTTGCCACCCATATTTTACTAGGATAATAATCAGCGGTTTATGAGCTTTCAGGTGATACCTCACAAGCAGGAGCGCTGCCAGGTTTTCTGCCGCCCTAGGCGGCGGAAGGTCCTGCCCCGAAATGCCGCCCCCCCACAAAGGCGGCGGAAGGTCCCGCCGCGGAAATACCGCCGCGGTTGCCACCCCCCAAATCGCAGTGCCCTAGGCGACCGCCTAGGTCGCCTAATGGGTTGTGCCAGCCCTGCTCACAAGGCATATTTTGTACTAAATTTATTATAGTCTTGAAAAAATAGTGAACATAAGGATACAGACCTCACAGGAGGGAATGGGATGCAATTGTCAGTCCCAGCTAGGCTTGGATGCTCTGCGTGTAAGGTGTAAATACTATTCCCAACAAGCCAAACTTCTGTCCTCTCCTGTTTGGGGGCATCAGTAATTGGAGGGGCAGGAGGAAGCCAGGTCTGCATGAGTATTACCTCGTCCACCTCTGTTCCACAGTTTAATTGGATGTCCTGAGATTCGTACCCAGTCACTACTCAAATGCAGTGTGTGCTATTTAAGGTGCTTAGGAGCTAAACTGAAGGTTCCTGGGCCACAGTCGGCTTATCGCCATTTGCTAGGTTTGCACATTCTTGTTGTGTTTATGGGAAGCTTAGTACAAATATAGCATGAGATTATCAAGTTACGTTAAAAAATATGGAGAGATGGCTAGAAGTTACATAATGGAAAAAACCATTGCTGAGCTTCCGGTGTCAAATGACCCTTTATTTCCTTGGTAAGCAGACTCTACTTGCTTTCCTTTGAGCCAGTGGGGCCCAGACTGCATGGTGTGACCCCAAATGAGCAGCTGGCATTTTGGGAGATTGGGAGGGTGCTACCCAGCTCCTACTCTCCTTGTGCGGGTCCCCAGGGCTCATTAACATCCTTTTACCAAAGAGATGCCCTCAGTCCCTGCTTTATATGGCCATCATAGTCTGATTTGTCTTTTGTACCCCCAAGTTTCACCTCATTTAAAAACTATTTGCTTACAAAATCAGACATAAAAATACAGAAGTGTCACCGCACACTATTACTGAAACTTTGCTTACTGTCTCATTTTTACCACATAATTATAAAATAAATCAATTGGAATATAAATATTGTACTTACATTTAAGTGTATAATACATAGAGCAGTATAAACAAGTCATTGTCTGTATGAAATTTTAGTTTGTACTGACTTTGCTAGTGCTTTTTATGTAGCCTGTTGTAAAACTAGGCAAGTATCTAGATGAGTTGATGTACCCCTTGGAAGACCTCTGCGTACTCCCTGTGGTACACATACCCTTGGTTGAAAACCACTGCAATAAATGATGATATTAAAGGGTTTTTCATCTGTGGATCTCTAAGCTCGTATCATTGTCCCCATTTTAAAGATGGCTAAACTGAGATATGGAGAGGGGAAGTGACATATCTAGGTTCACAGAGTTGAGTCACCAGCAGAGCTGAAAACAGGATACAGGGATCAGGATTCCCTCTTCCTTTCTGCTGGACTGTGCTGCCTCACCACTTCCCCGAAGCAGCCAAGTAGGGTGACCATATTTCACAAAGGAAAAATGGAACACCATGTGAGGCTAGCCTGAGTCCCTGCCACTCCTACCCCTTTGTGGGGCTGCCCCAAGCCGCTTGCCAGAGCCCCCCCGCTCATCCAAGTCTTCCTCCCTGCCCAGGGCTGGCATTGCTGCTCGCTTGAGCCCTGTCTGCCCCCCATGCGAGGCTGGGGCTGGTATCACTGCTTGCTTGAGCCCTGTCTGCCCCCCTGCGAGGCTGGGGCTGGTATCACTGCTCACTCGAGCCCTGCCTGCCCCCCACCTGAGCCTTGCCTCTTCCCCCTTGCATGTGGTATTGCTGCTCACACTTTCCCCCCACCACACTTTCCTCTGCACCATGCCCCACTTTTTTGACAAAAGTGGTCATTTGTTCCATTTGCTAAAGTTGGCAAGAGCAAATGGGACAAATGCCCCTTTTACCAAAATGTCGGGACGGCCGGGAGAGGGCTTAAAAAAAGGACTGTCCTGGCCAAAACGGGACGTAGGTCACCCTAAGCCACGCTGTCTGGTTTTGCAGCATTCACAGTCCTTGTTGTCAGCAGCTTGCACCTAAGGGAGCCTGGGTTTTCCTGCGTGGCAGCACAGAGCACTAACTGTTCAGCCACTGCCAAGCCCTCCTCCAAGCTAGTTCTTGTCAGGGGAGAGTTTGTGGTAATGGGAGTAATTAACACACTGGGAATCATTTCTGTGTCCTAGAAGGGAACAGAAAGAGCCATCAGAGCAGCCCCAGGCATGATTGCTCTGCAGGGTTATTTTCTCTGTCTTTCTTCTTTCCTTTTGCCTGGGTTTTGATTTTTCTTCTTTGTGTTAAGAAAGCTGGAGAACAGAAATGGTCTGTAAATTGTATCCACGCTGAGCTAGAGCTAGGTAAGCTGGCTAAAGGTCACCCTCTTGGACTATACAGGTTATTTGGGAGGGGGTGGGGGAAGGAGAGATGCGTGGCTCCCCCCGACTCTTTTCCACCCCTCCATCCCCCATACTAGATCTGAAGAGCTCTGGTTCTGAATTGAATCTATTTAATAGTCCCAGGAGGCAAGAGCCTTGAAGGGTGATTATCTTCATTATAAAATATTAACTCTTCCAGCAGCCAGATGGCTTCCCAGCCCGCTGGTTTTGAAGTCTGTGCTGTCGTGGCCTTGTACTTGCAGTTGAACTGAGCATGTTGTCAGCTTGCTCAGACCCCATCTGAGGCCACAGGTGGCATTTTGACTCTGTGTCTGACATGAAATGAGTCTGTGTGTGCTCATGTCCCTTGTGCATAGTTACCCATTTCACATAGTGTGTAAACCCGTACGGATGAGGTAACATCTCCTCAAGTGAGATCCAGGGCTGGTTTGATAAGAAAGGGACACTCTGGCCCTATCCTTCCTTCTGTAGCAAGAAGAGGGGAACAGGGAGGCTGGTGCAGATGGGTCTTAACCTTCCTGATCACAAATTGCCTCCCCACTGCACCTGGAAACTGGCAAACTTTAATTGGTGGCTGAGGCTGACAGTGAGCGTGTGTGTGTAAATCCTGACCTGCTAGAGAGGAGGGGAACAAAAGAAGCCCAGTCTTGTTTAACAGGGCACTTGTGAACTGAGGCTTTGGCCCTACCTGAATGGAGTGCTTATATATAACCTCATCTCTTAAGGAAACCACATGGTGATGCCATTATTGATAATGTAACGACTCCACGGCCACTATGTAGAGTCCAGGAAGCATATCCAGGATGGGAGAAACCAGCCAGAGCAAGGGAGTTTGCCATTCCTGAGGGGTTGAATTGCCCCGTGGCTTCTGTATGGTAAGGTCAACAAGAGGGGCAGTGGGTTCTTCAGTCTCTCCCCTGAACTAGCTCTCAGCCCTCTCCAGCCCAGTAAGAGAGTGGTGCTGGGTTCAGAGATTATGGTTGAGACGCAGATTCTCCTGGAAGGAGAAAGAATAAAATGCACTTGAGCCACTTTCTCCAGTCTCTCTTTCTTTCTCCTGTCATCTCTGTGCAAACATCTCACTCTGTGCCCTCACCAAGGAGGCTAGTGTGTGTGGTTTTTGTTTTTTTTCCCAGTGACAGCAGCAACTCAGTTTTCATGTTTGCATTTTTCATCTGAAGGTTTTTCTTTTTCTTTCTTTTTTTTCCTTTCCATTCTTTTAGGTAGAGCTCAGTTGGGTATAGATAGATCCAGCCAGGAGGATTTGTGTTTAAGAGGAAGCTAGCTCTGTGAAGAGCCATGCAAAAGGCATGATCCAAACCGAGCCCAATACCCAGCATTGAATTAGACAAATGTAAAGAGGATAAACAAATACTATCAGCTTCTCCTACCTCTGCCCCGAGCAAACACCAGCTTTTAATATCAATTATTGATTTTGAATTTCATAGAATTATATCAGACCGCATATACTACAAGGCTGTAATGATCCCACTGCTCTGTCCTGGGCTAACTTCAGAGACACAGATTGATAGCACCCCAAATTAGGGCTGACTCCTGTTAAAATTTGTGACATAACTGCCTTTTGCTCTAGTGGGAGCAGGACTGGGTCCTTTGGGAGCTGAGAAGGAGGATGAACTATTGCACTTTCTCTTTGACTGGTAAAGATGGGGTGTTGGCTGAGGTCAGAAGTGACAGGAGTTTGTGAATCTCAGGCAGGTCACTCATGAATGATGTTGGCTCTGCATTACAGTGTATGGTATGATTAGCAGTTTCTGCTGAGGGAGATTTAGGCCTGGGCTAGCCATGGGTGCTGCAGATTAGGATTGAGATGCATTGGCCAAGCTGTGTGAGACACCCAGGACTGGAATAACAGGCTAGCTGTGTGTGGGAAGCTAGCACAGCTCCTGACTGCATAGACCTGGCTCCATCCAGTGCTGCTCTTTCTTCTGCATGTGAAATTGCTGAAAATTACACTTAAATATCCATCCCTAAGCAATTAGCAGTCAAAGAAAGAGGTAGAGAAGGGGGACGGCAAAGACGGAGAGTAGCAAGCCAGTCTGTTAAAGCCTTTCTGTGCAGTTTGGTAAATAACTTGCATGTCAGCTCTGTGCCCCGGCTTCTCTCTCTGTTTCCCTAGCAGTTGCGTTGTGAGACATTTGCAAAGATATTAACCCGGCATAAAAAGTGTGCCAGTCAGTAATTATGGAAATTAGTTGGCAATTAGATATTGTCACTCACGCTCACTCGCTCTCCGCATAGAACAGATAAGCGTTTGAGAGCCACTCCACAGCGAGGGCGGACCCCCCTCCCAGGGCTTTTAAGCAAATGACTCTCACCTCTGGCATAAATAAGCTGCCCCTTAGTCTTGGCAAGATGGCTAGTGGCCAGGCAGCACTTGATGCTGACCCCTCCCCAAGAGCAGTGTTGTAGTATTCTCCCCTCTCCATCCTTAGGATTTCTGCAGCTCTTTCATTCCTGTGAGTGGGAAGTTTGAATAGTGCAAGTAGGTGTGTTTCCTGCAGCGGGTTTTCTGTGTGCGTAATGCTGAGCCGTCTGCTCAGAGTGCAGACTATATGCTTTGTCTCCTCCTTACTGTACTGAAGTCTGAAGCACAGGGAGCACAGGTAGGTGTCAGAGTAACGTGGGGATGATCTGCTGGACAGCGGATCCTTTCAGAGCAGCAATTCTCAAACTGTGCTCTGTGGAGCGCTTGCTAGTAGGCTGTGAAGAGCTGGCCGGCCGCGTGGGGCTGGCTCTCCACCTCATTTCCTGCTGCTAAATTGCATTAAAATAAGCTCCCAATACTCGAAAAACCTTTGAAATGTTACTTTGCCATGTGAGCAACTGCTGGAATTGGTACAGGGCTGCTATGTGATTGTGCCTGGGAGGGGAGGTGTCCAACACACAACCTCTCTCTCACACTGGGATTCATGCTGGGAAAAAGTTTGAGGTCCCTGAAGAAGACACATTTTAAAAAAATACTACAGTATTCTAAAGGAAGTGCAGTATCATTCTAATGGAGCTGTATTGTGTGAGGCTGTTGCTAGAGTTCTCTTTTACAAGGGGTTGTCCGATGACCAGCTGGCCTAGGGGTCAGGCAAGGCACAGAGGGGACCCCAGCCAAGTTGTACGTGGCAGGCCGCAATCCCTCTTGAATGCTCATATTGCTCCCCTTCGAGTTCTGCCACAGCAGAGGAACAGGGTGCGAGGTAGGGGGACCCAGGTCCACCCACTCCACTGGGTCCCAACCCAGGGCCATAGAAAGTTTGTCAAAGTGTCTGGACTAGTAATTGAGCCATCCCCAAGTTACACTTTTCCCTGGGTCTCTTCCTATCAAACCAGAGCTCTGCTGTTTGGGGCGTGGTCACTGTTTCAGAAGACTCCACTTGGTCTGTTAACATCCTGTTCAAAGCAGCCTCTTGTAGGGCTCTCAGCTTCCCAGAGATGTGGGCAATCCGGATTCCCTGCTGCTAGAACATCTTTAAAGCTGTTGCCCCACTCCTGTCACAGCTCCCAGCACCAGCCTTGCTTCTTGGCACAGCCTGTAGCTCCTTCCCTACTTTTGCTGCTCTACCAGTGTCCTTTTAAACTATTCCTCTACTGGGAGCATGCCCTGCACATGTTGAGGGGTGGGACCTCCCTCACTCTGTATTACCTTATTATTGCCCTCGTTCCGTGTGGGGAGTGCAGACCCCATCACACATGTTAAGAGTGGAGTTTCATGCCATCAGTGTGTGTTAGGCATAAGTCTAAGTGTCAGTCTTTTAATCTCTAAAGGCTTGAATTCAAATCCTTCCTAATGCTAGAAAGGGACAGTAATTCTGGGTTTCCTCCCAACCCCTATTGCTCTATAGTGAGAGTGGTTTACATTGGCAGAGCTGCATCGGGCCCAGGACTGGAATACCAGGGGATGCTGCAGGTCAGGATTAAGGGGCATTGGCAGAGTTCTAGGGGCAATCTTGCACAGCCCCAGCCTGCCCTATGTCTGGATGTAGACAGTCTTCCCAAAACCAGAGTTAGAACGCATAAATATCAAGAAATAACACCTGTAATTTGTCATGGCCTGACGCAATCTTCTCTCCTTCCTCTGCCTAAATAAAGATGACCTTATCTTTGCTAGAAAATAGATTGAGGGGAATTGGTGATGGGAAAGTACATGGATTCCTTGCCTTGGTCAGCAGTCTGAACCCAGTGCAGCTACCTCTGACTAGTTTCCATTTTGTTGATTGTCTGGTGTCCTGTGGGAAACAAGTTGCTGGATCTCAGCCCATTCCTTAATGGACAGGTGCTAACATTACAGAAGTCACCACCACTGTTCATGATCCCCATTGTTGCAGCGGAGGGGCCAAATATCGAATGGGCATGAGGACTGAATTTCCCCAAGAGGGGGTTCCTGCAGTTTAGGATTGAGAGAGATTAGTAGGATGGATGTGAGAGGAGTTTGCTTTACTGTGGGCTGTACTGTGCCTGTTCTGTGGATACTTACCCGCTGTCGGCCTCAAGGGCTGTTGCTTCAGCACCTCTCACTAGCTCTGAAGGAGTTCATTTTTAGTCAGAAAGAGAGAGGGGTGCTTCTTCTCCTACTTTGCTCAAGAGAATTTAAAGCTACTGAGGGAGATGTTCCACCATGGGGTCTCTGTGGGGCTGGCTGCAATGCTGAGCTTGCCTACCTCTCCCTCTCATGTTTGTTTAAAGACTGTTTAAATCTTAACAGGGAAAAGAATTCTACTGTGGCAGTGGTAAAAGTTCTAGGGAACCTTTAGCTGCTAGGAACACTTTGCTGGCTAATTTACACACGTTATTATAGTCTTAATCCTGTCTCATCAATAATTCCAGGCCTGGGTCATCTCTTTCTCCCTCCCCCCGACCCCGGCCCAATAAATCATGGAGTATTTTATTGCAGCCACTGGGGAGCACGGAGTAGAAGGATAAACAGATGCAAGCCAGGTATCTCTGCCTGCAGTTGCTTTGCAAGGCCCACGAATAAATGACTGAACCAATGTTTCGGTTATCGGGAGGAGAAACAATTTGAACATTTGGGTCCTTTTTTCTTTACACCTCTTTTAATGCCTCCTGCTTTCTCTCCTCCCTCAGCCTGAGCCAAGCTGTTAATAATTAAAAGGAATTATCTTCCCTCTGGTTTTGACTTGATTGTATTTGCGTTTATAGCAGTTAAGCTAACGAGCTACAGTCAGGCAGCTGCAGGGAATGGGACTGACTTACATGGGACATTGAAAACTCACATTTCTCTGTTGCTTACAGGTTCTCTTGTAATTGATTCGTTTTGTGTTTCAAGTGACCTGTTTTCAGTGCTGGTTAAAGGTGCCAGATTGACAGCCTTGGAAAGGCCTCATGCCAGTCCCCTGAGCCATCCAGTCTAGCTTTGTACTTTTGCTGAACTTGACATGATAGTCTTTCCCTAGAGGCTCATGCCCAGCCCGTGTCTATGAACAAGTCTCTGCTCTTACAGTAGCCTTTGTTTTAGCCAGTATTTTCAAACACAGAACGCACCCGAGGTTCAAATTCCCTTTAATCTGAAATAACCTTCCTACTCCAGACCCAGTCACCCACCTTCCCCCAGTAAGAATTGAATTCAACACTGGTATAAATGGATGGACCTCCGTCTTGCTAAAGACAATCGGTGTTGCTCCCACTTCATCCTAGGAGTGAATTTGGCTCTTAGTGAGTAGCAAGCTCTTTGTAGAACCTTCAAGATTGAGACCATTATTTCTATATTTAAATATTTGGGAGTGCTTGGATGCGACAGTGATGGGGCATATAAGTGCCTAGACAGACCAGTATGGTGCACTTTCTACCATGTCAGCCAGAAGCAAAGGTTCCTGGTATAGCTGCTGGGCCTAGTTTTTAAGGGTCCTGGTTTGAGTCTCTGCACTGGTAACATGCAGGACATATGCAGCAAGTTCTAATGCTGAATGGAAAACCGATAACTGGATGTCTGTTCTGTCCAGCCTCCTCAACGCTGTTCTATCGGTCATGACAGGAGGCAGAGGAACAGAAAATCTGTGCAAAATGCCTTCCCTTGGCTTGTGCTGGATCTTTCTGTTCTAAGGAATTCTAGTTTTTGCACTAAGCATGTTTTGTTTAATTACTAGAGAGGCTGTAAAGCTATTCCAGTCTATAAACTTGTTGGGACAGACCCATCCATTGTCAGTGGAGTTAATGAATTTGACCTGCTTTGGGAACAGAGATTGCAGATACAAGTTCTGTTTTGAGTTACCACTTCCATCCTAGCTCCTCCCCTCCCAAAAAATCCCAGTGTAGTTCCAGCAATGCACCCTGCAAGAGCTGGGGAGCATGTCAGAGCTCAGTAAAAACCCTCTGAGTTGCAATCTCCTCAATTTAGAATGATCAAGGGATTGTGGATGAGCACAGTAGTGTGATATGTTTCTGTGTGTACCAGACTAATAATTAATGCCTAATTCTGCCCTCTTTACACCTGGGCAACATTCCTATATGTTGCATTTTATTTGTGGGGCTAGATTCTGCTCTTAGTTACACTGTTGAACATCTAGAACAACTCCACTGGGTGATAGGAGTTGCTCCAATTTTACACCAGTATAACTGAGAGCAGAATCTGACTCACAGAACCTTTGATCTCCTTGATTTGAAGGGAGGGAAGAACTTGGCCCTTTGGAAAGTTGTTAGGGTCTGCTGGTCAGTGAAGATGAAATAAACTGCCCTCTGCCAGTGTGTTAGAACTTGTAGAGGAGCCAAACTTGCTTAAAAGTTGCATGCTGTTGAAGGGGAATTTTGTGGTATTCCTGGAAACAGCATTAGTGAGTGGCCTGGTGTGGGGGTTTACCTAGCATACCTTATGTATACTATTATTACTGAGGGATGGCTTTAAACTTCTCGGAGGCAGTGTTTCTCAAGGCGAGTGGCAGGTTTTTCATTGTTCATCAGAACTTCTTAGAATATTTATTTGCTATGATAGGGCCTGATCATGACTTGAGCATCTGCATTTCTCACTCAGGCCCTGAGAGGTTTGATGGTGTAAATAGCCCTACTACTTTGGGAGGTGAGGGGATAACTGCAGGTAGGGACATACATGAAATCCTGCCCTCTAAATAAGGAAATATTGCTCCAGGAAATGCATACAAATCTCAGGTTACCAACTACACTTGAGTTCTGGTGATCTGTGGGACTGACCCCGTCTCTCTCTCTCTCTCTCTCTTTCCTTCCCCCCCCCCACCCCTTTGTCCTTACAGGTCCTGCAAGCTCTTTCAGTGCCAAGCGGGGAGTTATGGGTTGGATCACCATCAATGCACCCTGAAGACTGACTTTGGTTTTGGTCTCCCAATGATTATATCCTTTCTGAGTTCACCACCACCTCACTGCCATCACTGCCACAGTTGTCATCGCTTCTAGGAATCTGGAATTTGAGAGTTGGCCTTTACCTCTGCACTCGCTTTCTCTTCTCACAACAACTGTCACTTTTGTGTTTTCCACCAAAACGAGACCACCTTGGGTTTTCTGCCCTTCAAGAAAGTGGATCACCTGGAGAATTCTCGCCACGCACCCCCTCCTTCTGGGATAAAGGCCTCTGGATCGTAACGGATAGCTGAGATCTTTCCTTGGAGAGGTGAATTCTCCTGGCTGATCACGTGTGCGTGCTCCCTCTGTGCTTTTCTTCTCCTCCTGTGGAATTTATCAGTTACAGTGATTTTTCCTGGGGTCCTTCTCACCAGTGCTGTGGCTTTTATATTTCTCCTAGGGAAGAGCAGGTTTTTGCAACAATGGGCTTCACTCTCCACTCTGTCTGCTTCACCCTGAAGGTGAGCTTACTGCTGGGCTCTTTACTGGGCCTCTGCCTGGGCCTGGAGTTCATGGGCCTCCCCAACCAGTGGGCCCGCTACCTCCGCTGGGATGCCAGCACCAGGAGCGACCTGAGCTTTCAGTTCAAGACCAACGTCTCGGCTGGGCTGCTCCTCTACTTTGATGATGGCGGTGTCTGCGACTTCCTCTGCTTGTCCTTGGTTGATGGGCGCATCCAGCTCCGGTTCAGTGTGGACTGTGCTGAGACCACGGTTGTCACAGAAAAGCAGGTCAATGACAGCAATTGGCACTTCCTCATGGTCAGCCGCGACCGCCTCCGGACAGTGCTGGTGCTGGATGGTGAAGCCAAGCCTGGTGAAGTGCGTCCACAGCGCCAGAACATGAACATTGTCAGTGACCTCTTTGTTGGTGGCGTTCCGTCAGACATCCGCCCTGCTGCCTTGACCCTTGATGGCATCCTGAGTGAGCCTCCATTTCAGGGATTTATCCTGGACCTGAAATATGGCAACTCGGAACCGCAGCTGCTGGGCAACCAGGGAGTCCATCTGGACATGGAGGGGCTGTGTGTAGAGAACCCTTGCGAGAATGGCGGCACTTGTTTCCTTCTGGATGGTGAGCCACATTGTGACTGCTCTGCCACTGGATATGTTGGCAAATTCTGCTCGGAAGGTAAGAGATCACTTGTCTGATGGGTTAATTTTTCATTTAGCATGGCTGCAAAAGGCCTGGTGCCTCTATTAGTGGATCTCAAATGAGATAGAGTCCCCCTCCAAATCACAAGCACCTCCTCACCCATAGCAAATAGCAAAGGGGGCGGTTACATATGATGGCAGAGAGGGAATTTTGCAGATATGACACAGCATTGGGAGTGTGGGGAGAATCCTCACCACTAACTTGTTAATGGGGCTGGAGAAGGTAAGCCAATGAGTTCATGAGCACTAAGGGTTTGTAGGAGAGATGGGTCAAACCCCAAATGTTTGTTTGAATTCCCCCTCCCATTCCCATAAATCGAGGAGGGGCAGGTAAAATGGGGAGCAAACATGAATCACCGTGGTTATGGGCTTTGTGGAATCCATACTTGACCGACAAGACTTAACAAAAATAAGGCCATCTTTGGGGTAGCTTGGTAGTAGTCTGGAGAAGGCCCCTGCTCTGTCTGTGGTGCTCACACAGTAATGGCTGAGATTGTCACTTTGGTTGCTCCCAGAACCCCTGCTCAGATCGTTTTGGGGCCTGTGTGAAAGGTCTGACTGGGTTGCCTAAGCAATAAAAATGATGATTGAGTGTAACTACTAGTTTTGATTTTTTTTTCAAAATAAAACTACTGACAAACAACTAAAACTTACCACAGGATAAATACCAGGACTTGTTTCTGGGTCTTCTCTTAAATGCTGTGGTAATTGGCTCTCACCAGTGGGCCCCACTGTTTTAGGTGTCCATCAGGCAAGAGACTTGGATAAAGCTCCTTAGGTTGACAGTGAGAAATCCAAAACCTTGCTGCAATATCTTTGTGAAATAGCTTTATCCCAAGATGGAGACTTGGGATGTCTTGGTTGTAAGCTGGCCAGAAATTCCCATAGATTTTAGAGTTCAAAAAACACCCTGCTTTCCTTTCACCAACCTCAAGAAGTTTCTTCTAGATCCTGGGGTCCAGATCATCCTACGGGAGGGAATGTAGAAGTGTAGTTGGGGACATACACTAGACCAAGCATGTGATCCTGAGAGGTGCTAAATATCCCAAACTTCCCCTGACTTTTCTGCTGTGATTTGAGTGCTTGACACCACTCAGGATTGGCCTGTGAATGAGAGAGAATAATTTGCTGAGCTTGGGCCTTAGAAGTTCTGAGGCTGCTGGGGTCGTGCAGTGTGATTAAACAGTCGTGTAGTATTAGTGCTGAGTATATGGGCCTGCTCCTTGTATCCTTTGTAGACTCCCAAATCCTGCTGAAGTAAATGGAAGGTTTGTAGGATAGAGGATGGCAGGATCCACACTTGCATTTGGACTCTGAAACCTAGAGAAATAAACCTCTTCCTACTTCCTGAGCTAATGGATCTAGGCTCCACAGGGAACTACTTTAGATATCAACAGTCTGTGGCTTTCAGCATGTCTTGAAAAATGCTGTAAGCAAGCAGGGCTTCTGCCCACCTATGGGGCAGCGCTGACAGCTCTGGACAAGGCTTGAGTGATGCAATTTCCATATTTCCTTGTGGTGAGGTATGGGAAATACATCTTCTAATGGGCAAGGGATGTGTGTAGCACAGACATCAGTGAATGCAGACAGTGCTATTGTTGTGTGTGAAATCACACATCACACTGCCATTTGTTTCCTGTAGTGATGTATCATTTTCCTCCCAATGTCCTACTTAATGATGGGGGGGGAGGGAAAGAAATTTTGCCTTAGGGTGCTATTTTATGTATTTTTAACCCATAGTTAACCATGGTCTGATCCCTTAGGTATGATGCACTGTTCAGGGAACTTTCACCTCAGCTCTAACCTCAGAAATATCCTTAACAATTTCTTTAGCTGGTCTCATTTCCCCTGTTTGCTATTATGTCATGTGCATTTAATTTGTTTTAATTATTTTTATAAACAGTGTTGTTTTCTCCTTCCCTGTCCGCCTTCTCCCTCCACTTGGCCCTGCAGCAAAGCCGTGATCCTGCAAGTGTGACTTCTAAGCCCATTATCATTCGGTGTCACTAGGGTGACCAGACAGCAAGTGTGAAAAATCGGGACGGGGGTGGGGGGTAATAGGAGCCTATATAAGAAAAAGACCCAAAAATTGGGACTGTCCCTAGAAAATCAGGACATCTGGTCACCCTAGGTGTCACCCAGTCAGCGTTATGGCATCACTGCAGGTTCTGGGAAAGAGGAGAAAGGGAGATGCAAAGCTCTAGTAAGGTGAAACAAGCAAACAAAGAATTGCCAAGAAAACGGAACAGGGAAACTAGTGAAATGTACAAAGATTTTCCTTTGACTTGGAAAATCTTTTCCTATTACAAAAAGTTCTTTTTATACCCTGAATCTGGTAAAACTTCCATTGACATCAGTGGGATAAGGACTGCAGGATTGGGCCCAGAATTTCCTATCTGCTTAATCCACTGTTGACCCACCTAGTTTTTTTTATTTGTTTGTTCGTTATTGTTTCCCTCTCCCACCCCAAGAAAGTGAACTTTTTGTTGCTGGAGCTAATGTTTTCTCATTAGTTTATTTCCTTATCCTGCCCTGGGATATTTGCACAAGTGTTATTGAACATGAATAATTTATTCCTGATCTCTCTTTATTTTTAAAGGAAACACACTCCCTTTTGACTGGACACCAGCAGCGGTGGATCCTTAACCTGCTTACACAATTTGTCAACCCTTTAATTTGCATGCCTGTGTTTTCACTTGGTCGCCGATGCAGTTAGTTCATTCATTGGGAGTTGATAGGATCCAATCAATAACTTCTGTTTTAATAGCTAAATGCAATATGTACCTTTTTAATAACGAGTTCTCTTGACAGGTTTCAGGCCATTACGCAACTATTGATTGATACCTGTGTCTGCAGATGGTAAAACCACAACAAACTCATTTATCATATGGCCAGAGAAATAAATAAATAAAAATAGTCAGCGGAACCTACTGCTAGTGAACTGTGATGGAGTGAAGCTCCATTTACAGTATCGCAAATTGTTTCAGTGCAAAGCACAGTTCCAGTTATAGTGAACCTCAGCACAGAGTGTAACATTCTGTGACATGATGGAACTATAAATCCTGTGAAAACACAGGCCTTGATGTTCAGAAAGCCATGTGGGCATTTGGTGCTGAATGTGTGTGCTCAATTACCAGCATGACACACATTGTGGCAACTGCATGTGCAAATGACCAGTGGAGTACCCAACTGGTCACTGGCGTGTGCAGTTTTCATGACTGGGTGTGAAGATGTGTGCATACTTAAGAAAATCTGAGCATTCAAAATAAAATAAATAACACTTTTCAATACAACTGATTCATTGAACCTGGCAATCCTGTGTGAATGTTTTGAATAGCAATTAATATGTAACTTGCTGGGTGCTGGTGGCATGGAATACTGAAGCTGAAGTCAGAGTGACCTGTCTCCCCACCACTCCTCCAATTAGCCCCTTAATTCTTGCTGGGATTAGCTTGGTGCCAATAGGCTGAAGCTCTTGTACTATTTGAATAGCACAGAAATTACTTCTCCATAGACATTTTCTTTTGTTTTCTAAACAAAAAACAACCAAAAGATTGGTGTATCTGCCTGAATAGCCACACTTGCACACTCATATTGGTGCTCTTGCATGCTCATGATCACATTCTCTTGCATTCACTGGTACAAATCCTCTCGTTTTGCCAAGCTCATCTGTGGAGGACAGACTTGCTGATATGCATTAGCATCAGCTCAGCATCAAGTGTGTAAGAAGGAGGTCAGATACAGATCCTAGATACAGTGTAGACCTCACCCATGTTCCGGGGCTTCCTTTGGGCTCTGTGGGTGGAGGTGAACCAAAAGCATGCTTAAAAACTGTATTGACTCCCCTAATGGCTGCAGAGCCCTGAAGTGGATGCCTTCAGCAGCTTCACAAAGCAATACACCAAAGCCCTTGTGCTGCCAGCAGGGGCTGTTTCTAAACGAAGCCTGAATAGGGGCCTGATTGCGCCTCTTCCCTTGATTACAGAGCAAGATTTCCTGGGGATGCTGCCTGCTGAATGACAGAGGAGCCTGTCGCTCTGTAATTATCACTCTTTTAACTGCAGAGGGAACAGCTTTCTCTATAGCCTCTTGGTTTCATTTAAAGAGACAAGGTACCACGGGGTTTATCTTCCACCTGCTTTTTTAGAGCAGCACAACCTTCCTATTCTGGGTAGATCTAATGGGACCTGCCTGGACCTCTCCTGCAGACACATGATGCCCCTCTAGCTGCCCCAAAGTTTGTGACACTGAGGGCTGGGTTGGTACTTTGCCAGAAGCCTGATGGCTGCACTTAATTTGCATATACATTTACATACATTTTGTAATCAAAAACAAATGAACACGACCATAATATTTGCACTTACTTGCATCTTCCTTGATAGATGAATACAAATTGCTTGTTGTGTGAATTCACCAGCCGCAAACAGCTGCCTAGGCTCTGCATGGCCCTTGCCCTGCAGTTACAGGGAGAGGGCAGGCAGCTCTGGGCTACACTTTGAGCAGCCCAGATCTACACCCTCTAGTGCAACACTAAGCATAAAACAGATGGTGACTGATGGCTGTAGAATAAATGTGGGGAGAGGAGTGCTATGTGCCTGTGTATGGTGCCTCTGATAGTCGGTGTGCAACCTGTGCCCTTTGGGCTGGAGGTCAGGAGGCTTGGGATGAACACTGCCTTTGCTTTGGTTTCTGATACATTCTTCTTTCTGCTGCTCACTTCCCCCTTTCATTCTCTCTCAAGCTCGTCTTGGATTCAATTCCTTTGGCACATTATAAAATAATAATTTTCTAATCATGTTATTTTTATGTGGTTCCAGATGGGCATCAGAGAAATAAGATCTGTTAAGATCTATTAATTGAATGTTTGTAAAGTGCTGTGATGCGCCAAAGTGCAGCGTAAGCACTGTTTATTATTGCTAATAGTAAATATTAGAGATGAGCTGGAGCCACGGAGGTTCAGTTTGGATCCAACATGTCCCTAAATTCCATCTCTGATTTGTTATGAAATAGTATCCTGTCTCCTTAAAAATGGAAAGGGGCCCAAACTCTCTTACACTGGGCCCTCAATGTGGGACCCGAGGGCTATATTCAGCCCGCAGAACTGATCAGAGGAGGATGGGCAGCCAGGAAATCCGCTTTCCTACTAAAATGCAGGCAGGGTAGGGGAGCCACTTAGTGGATTTCAGGGAGGAGGTTGGGATTTTTGTTTTTGTTTTTAGAATGTTGCCCTAAAGTCACTGCCTAGTACCACCTTGTGCCGGGTACATATTCATAAATGTTCTGGAAAAGGGGATGAATGGTGAGGTGGCAAAATTTGCAGATACAAAATTATTTAAGGTAGTTAACTCTAAAGGAGACTGTGAGGAGTTACAAAAGGAATATCATTAAACTGTTTCCTATCTTTTTGGGCAACAAAATAACAGATGAAATCCAGTGTTGATAAATGCAAAGTAATGCATTTCTTGGAAAACATAATCCCAACTACTCGTACAAAATGATGGGGTCTAAATTAGCTGTACCTACTCAAGAAGTGGATCGTGGCTATTTCTCTGAAAACATCTGCTTGAGGTCAAAAAAGCTAACAATTATAGGAACCATTAGGTAAGGGATAGATAATAAAACAGAAAATGTAATAATGCCATTATAAAATTATGGTATGCCCACCCCTTGAATACTGCTTGCAGTTTTGGGTCACCCCATCTCAAAAATTAGAAAAGCTATAATTGAATTGGAAAAGTAACAGAGAAGGTCAACAAAAATGAATAAGGGTATGGAACAGTTTCCATATGAGGAGAAATTAAAAAGACTGGGACTGTTCAGCTTAGAAAAGAGATGACTGAGGGGCAATATGACAGAGGTCTATAAAATCATGAATGGTGTGGAGAAAGTGAGTAAGGAAGTATTATTTACCCCTTCATGTAACACATAAACCAGGGGGTCACCTAATGGAATTAATAGGCTGGAAAACAAACAAAAGGAAGTACTTCTTCACACAATGCACAGTCAACCTGTGGAACTTGTTGCCAGGGGGTGTTGTGAAGGCCAAAAGTATAACTGGGTTCAAAACAGAATTAGATAAGTTCCTGGAGGATAGGTCCATCAGTGGCTATTAGCCAAGATGGTCAGTGTTGCAACCCCATGCTCCAGGTGTCCCTAAATCTCTGACTCCCAGAATCTGGGACTGGATGACCGGAAGGATCACTCAATAATTTCCATGTTCTGTTCATTCCCTCCGAAGCTTCTGGCACTGGCCACTGTTGGAAGCCAGGATACTGGGCTAGATGGACCATGGGTCTGACCCAGAATTGCCATTCTTATGGTTTCCTGCTCTGTCACAGACTTCGTGTGACTTGGGCAAGTCACTGATAGACTAACACAGGGGAAGTAATGCAAGGTTGGATCACTTGAGTTAATTCTGTAGTATGCATTTCTCTGTGTCTCAGCGCTGCATCTGTAAACACCTCATAAGATGTTGTGAGGTGCTTAACCCAAGATAGGGAGTGATGATGCCTGAGAAAGAAAGTACCCAGTTTGGCTCTCAGATCCCAGGCTGAGCTTGCAATTATAAAGGAACGTATCTTGTTAACTGATCACATGTGAGCTCAGTTCTTCATCCCCTCCCCTTAGTCCACATACCGTCTTTCAGAGTTTCTCACAGGGAACCTGCAGCTCTATAAGCGGGACTCTTTCACGATTTAAGCCTCTCCCCCACTTTCCCCCCCCCCCCCAAAGCTCCTTTGTAACTAACACCTGAGATTATTAAAATGCTTTCAATTCCTTAGTAATGCCCAGTTTCCCGTTCCTTGTTGATGCTGTTTTTTTACTTTCTGCCTTTCACTTAGGTTGGAACTGTGATTTTTAGCTTGGTCACCTTCAATCTGCAGACCTGACTCACTGTTGCTCTGCACCTTGCCCTGTCAGAGAAAGCAAAGTGGGTGTAAAAATGTTACTGGATCAGAAAGAGTCTGAAATCCCTTTGTCCTAGTAAAAAGAACAGAACAGGTTTTGTTAGTCTCTAAGGTGCTGTTCTTTTTGCGGATACAGACTAACACGGCTGCTACTCTGGAACTTTGTCCTAGTGTGAATGACTATGCAAGATGCAGGGCTATGGAGATTAAAGCTGCCTAGTTAGTTTCACATGCAGTAGCCCAAGGCTGTTTGATGTTTTACATTCCTAAAACACTGCAAGGGAAAGTAAAAATTTACTTGTAATGGTTCTTTTTCTAGTAGTTCCTATGCAATTCTCCCTTCCCCTTTTGCTTCTAATCTTTGAATTTTGTGCCTTTAACTACTTCTTAATATATAATATTTATGGTTACTTGTCCACAGTGTGCTTCCTGCTGTGCAAAGAGCAGAGAAGTACCTTGCCCTCAAGGATCTTACAATCTAAGAGCCTGATCCTCTGCTCTTTACTCATGGGAGTAGCTCACTGATGCCATTTGAGTGAATAAAGTGAGTAGGGTTTGGCCCTAGGCACTTGACAACAGTCCTTTTTAAAGAATGGAGGAAGTGGTTCATCTGTGGATGTAGAAATTTGAACTGTGGGTTAAAAGCTGGCTTCAATATCTAGTGCTGTTGGCAGACCCCTGAGCTTCTTTGGCTGCTGCATTTATTCAAAAGCTTCTTTAGTCTCTCGGGTGGATTTTTATTTCTTCTGAGTTTGCCTCTGTACTTGAGAAAAATGACACTCTGTAAATTTTACAGACCTCTGGAGGTTCTCCACAGACCTACACCTGCCTCTCTCCCACCCCTTTCACCTTCTCAGCTTTGCTGTCGTGTCCAAGGTTCCTCTTGGTGCCTTTTTCATCAGGTATTTTGAAAGGAAACTTGTTTTTTTTGGGGATCCCAGGTTGAAGGTTATGGCTTGCTCGGAGTCCATGGCAGAGATAGCAAATAGAGAGAGAGGCTGGTGTCAGCACTCTGTGAATTTCATAGCTCAGTGGTATTTACAGCAACATTCAATAAGCTCCTTTCTGGATGTTTTTGAAAATGTATGGTGTCTATTCCCTGCGGAATCTAAAAAAATTGAAAGAGTATGTATGACTTATTTGCTTAATAAATTGCTTTTAAAAAAAGAGTACAAGGCTTGTGAAAAGAAAAAGAGAGAAATTGAGGAGTTGAAATCACTTGTCTGTGACCCAGGTAAAAGAAAGAGCCTGGAAGGCAGCCAGAATTTCACAGCTTTCTCTCTCTTTTGAACTTTCCCCTTTCATAAAAAGAGGCTGTGCCTCCTGTGAGGGCTGCAGTGTAATTTATGTGTTTAGGAAATAGGGGCTAGATGAAAGGAGTGGATCAGGTGGGTCCAGGGCTGGCTCTAGCCACCAGCATCCCAAGCATGTGCTTGGGGTGGCACTTTTCAAGGGGCGGCATTCCGGCCTTTTTTTTTTTTTTTGCTTCGGCGGCAGCATTCCGCCCCGCCACCCCCTCCCCCCCTTTTTTTTTTGCTTGGGGCGGCAAAAAACCTGGAGCCGGCCCTGGATGGGCCCTATGGGTCTTTTGATCTAGCTGGGAACCTGACTGATTAACTGTGCAGGTCAAGATTTTAAAAACAAAAACTTGATCAATAAATTTAACACAAGCCATGGGTTTGATATATTGCCACCTTGCAGCTGCAGCCTTGGATCTCACAAGCTAAGCAGGACACTGTTAGCAACTGGATGGAAGACCTCCAAGGAAAACACAGGCTGTTGCAGGAAGTGGTGAGGCTGATGCAGTAGATGGCACTCTTTCCTCTGAGTTCCTCCGGTGGGCCCTATGCAGTTTTTGGTTTTGTATTAAATGTGAGATTGAGACATTGTCCACTTGTAAACATTAAGGATCCCATGAACAAAACGTAACTCAGGTAAATAACTTCATTCTGCCTCCCTAAATTCCCCCTTCAGTTTTTGTTCAATAACATAATCTTTTTTACTTGAGGTAAAGTTTTGTGTAGTGATGCTGTAAGCTGTTAAACGGGTACCACGTTCCATCCCAGAGGTGACTGCATTCCGAGTCTGTTGTTGAAATTGTTTTGGGCTCTCTTGGTTGAGAGAAATTATAGAGATAGAATATATTATTTATTTTATTACAGTGTTCTTTGTTTTCAGTGGTACATGCACCTTGATGTTTGCTAGAATCACACACCTCCTGTTTGTGCATATTTATAGGCATATCTTCCCTGGCTGCACCATCAGGAGGACTGCTCAGGTGAGAGAGGCAAGATGCAATATTCTTATCTGCTAACATGCATCGCAATTGGTACATATACATTTAGTAGTATGTTTTGTTTGGTGTGTATATCAGAGAGGACTGAATTAGTCCTTTAAAATTTATAATATATTTATCATCACACTTGCTGTGTCACGAACACCCTGTAACAGCTTGATAATGGAATGTTCCAGCAGAGTGTAAGGCAGATCATTATTAGAAGACAAGGGAGTTTGGAACATTGAGGAACAGAAGGTATGGGTGGTCTGGCAGAGTGGTATGGAATGAACACACCAAAACAATGCTGCGTGCATTGTTAAAGGATGGGTAGAATGGATGGAGTGGTTGTGTTGCGGATGGGGAGAATGAGTAAATGTGGCAGAACGTGGTCCTTAATGGTTTAAACATACACTTTAAGACCTTCCAGTTATATTTACACACAAGATGCTTAAGGATCCTTGTACATATAACAATACACAATGATTAAACATTCAAATCATTGTACATATAAGTCCATTATAAAAACTATGATGACCCCCATGCTGCCATCTTTACTCAGGCAAAATTCTCATTGTTTTCAGTGAGAGGTTTGTGTCACTAAGGAATGAATAAAAATCCATCCAGACACTTAGGTTCCTGAGTCACTTTTGAAAAATTTACCTTATAGTCCCATTTTGAAAAAATGACTCAGGCATTTAAAAGTCTAAGTTTCATTGAAAGTTAATGGGGATTAGGTGTATTTGAAAATTTATCCTAATGCCTCATTTGTTCCGTGGTATCAGGATTTGTCCCAGTGGGCCTAATTCAGGGTGAGATTTCTTATCTGGATAGCTCTACCTGTAATCACTTTTAATGATCAGATATTTAAAAAACTACAAAATCATTCAGATCTTGCTTTTTTTGAAAACTTTTAAGAAAAAAGGAAATTAACTGCAAAAGAAAATACATGAATGTAGTGCTAAGGTTGAGAATTTAAGAATTAAAGGATGGGTTTTCCTACAATCAAAATGTCACACGGCATCCACTCAGTTGCCCCTGACGGGTTTGTGTACTCCAAGTGTGTGCAAGGCAAGGGACTGAAAGAGCTAAAGTATGGTCAGGTTAACAATAAATTTTATGTCTACATGGCACATTTTATCAGAGTATTTCTAAGCACCTCACAACCATTGAGAAATCAATCCGACTTCAGAACCCTCCCCATCACACTGTGAGGTGCAAGTTATTCTCATTTAATAGATGGGAAAACTGAGGAGGGGGAAGTGAATTAGTTATTCAAGGGCACGTAGTGAGATGGCGTAAAAGGTTGGATTAGAATCCAAGAGCTCTATTTCCTAATCCCTTGCTCTAAGCACTCAATTCTTTGTTTCGTGGATACTAGAAAGGCAGCACAATATTGTGGATTATAAAGAATGTGAAATTTACTTTAAATTTTAGGCTAGTAGAGGTCCTTTAAAAAAGTTAAAATCGACCAAAATAAAAACATTGCCCTTTCTTTTTTCTTTCTGATAGAATCTTCTTTGTCCATCAAATTCTAGCTGTGTGACTGCTGTCCCATAATCCCATGAATTGAAACCACCTTCAGCCAGTCAGATTGCTCCCTAACTCCTGCCCGCTTGTTATGATTTTTAGATTGCGCTTGGTGGGTTCTGTAATTTTTTGTGTGTTTAAATTATCAGCGGAGAGGGAAAAGGTTTCTAGCAGCAGAACTTCCTGCTGTTTTCCATCCTCTGTTTCCACACACACACATACACTTTCAAATCTGGAAGAAAAAATACAGTTGCTTGAATAATTCTGATATAACTTGTGGTGTTTGCACTAAAACAGCAAATTTAAAATTAATTCCATGCAATTGGACACTTTACAGAGCATTCCCTCAGGATGGAGTTTAATAACCCTGCCTTTCTCTTTGCACTAGGAATGAGTGTAGGTTTGCATTTTTTTTGTCTAACCCCAGCAAACTTCTGCCTACCCCTACCTGTGCTTCTGTAAATTGACACAGGCATCCCCTTGTGATAGGGTTGCCAATTTCCTAATTGCACAAAACCGAACACCCTAGCCCTGCCCCTTCCCTGAGGCACTGCCCCCCGCTCACTACAGTCCCCCTCCCTCAGTGGCTCGCTCTTCCCCACCCTCACTCACTTTTACTGGGCTGGGGCAGGGGTTTAGGATGCAGGAGGGGGTGAGGGCTATGACTGGAGGTGTGGACTCTGGGGTGGGGCCGGGGATGAGGCCTTTGGGGTGCAGGAGGAGGCTCCAGCCTGGGGGGTGGGGCCGAGGGATTCGGAGTGTAGGAGGGAGCTGCGGGTTGAGGCAGGGGGTTGGGGATGAGGGGTTCAGGGTGTGGGAGAGGGCTCTGAGCTGGGGCAGGGGGTTAGGATGTGGGGCATGAAGGCTCTGGGCTGGGGTATGGGCTCTGGGGTGCAGGGGGGACTCAGGGCTGGGTCAGGAGGTTGGGGTTCGGGGTTGGGGCACAGGTTTACCTTGGGCGGCTCCCGGTCAGCGGCGCAGCAGGGCTAAGGCAGGCTGCTTGCTGTCCTGGCTCCGTGTTATGCCACGGAAGCGGCCAGCAGGTCCGGCTACTAGGTCGGGGGGAGGAGAAGGCTCCATGGTGCGCGCTGCCGGAGTGCGGAGCCAGTGCTTGGGTAGCACATGGAGCCCTGTGGCCCTCCGCCCGGGAGCAGGACCTGCTGGCCACTTTTGGGGTGCAGCACGGTGCCCTAGGACGTAGGGACTAGCCTGCCTTAATTCCGCAGCACTGCCGACCAGGCTTTTAATGGCCCGGTTGGCGGTGCTGACCAGAGCTGCCAGGGTCCCTTTTTGACTGGCTGTTCTGGTCAAAACCGGACACCTGGTCACCCTATCTTGTGACAGTATTGCTTTCTACCTAGTATACAGTCAGTCTTATTGGAGAAATAGCTTCAGAGCTGTGAGACTTGAAGGGAGCATTAAAAGCAGGATTCTTTTATGTTGGGGTCCCAGCTAAGAGTTCGATCAGAATGTGTAGAAAGCTGTGAGAGAAACAAAAGAGCTTTTAATTCTCTTGTGCATTGGATTGTTGCTTCTAGGAGAGACCATTCAGAAGAAAGCATTTCCTGAAATGACTTTGGCTTCTTCCTCTGCTCTCTTTGAACAGCTGTGGGAAGAGTATTTTGGAAGAGTTTCCTCTTCTGAATCTTCTCTGTCTTGGAAGTCTCTTGCTCCAAATCAATCTACTTTAGAGGCTGGAGGTGTTTCTAGTAGGCCCCACTTCTGGCAGCTGACATTGGCCTAGGAAATCAGCATAGTTCAGCAAACAATGGACTCCTAAATAGTCAACTTGTTCAATATGGAATTAAGATAGTGCCATCTGAGGGCACACCACTCTCTTGCTTTATTTTGAAGGTGTAATGTAGCTGGATCAGGTTAGGCACCTCATGAGAGAGATCTGAACAAAGGCTTTGGTGCCCAAAGGTGCTCTTCCACCTGCTGTAGAATCACAAGATGCACTCACTTCCAATGGGCATTACATTTTACCAGGGAGAGGCTGGGAGTGTGTCTTAGTGTAACCCCTCAGCTCAGGTTGCAGTTACAGTTTCTGGTTTGGCATGTATTAGGGTTACCATATTTTGAGTGTCCAAAAGGAGGACACTCCACGGGGCCCCGCCCCAACTCCACCCCTTCCCCAAAGTCCCCGCCCCAACTCCGCCCCCTCCCCTGCTTCCTGCGAACATTTGATTTGCGGGAAGCCTGAAGCAGGTAAGAGGGGGTGGGGGGAGGAGGTGCGGCCCAGTCTGGCCCCCCCTGGCGTCTCCAGCCTGGGTCAGCTCCGGCCCTGGGGTGCCGGCCCCGGGCCAGCCCCTGGCCGAGCACCCCCGGCCCTCCCAGCACTGCCGGTCCCCGACCCCAGGCTCGGCACCGCCGGCCCCGCATGTCCCGATTTTCCCAGACATGTCCGGCTTTTTGGGATTTCCCCCCGGACGGGGATTTGGAGCCCAAAAAGCTGGACATGTCCGGGAAAATCCGGACGTATGGTAACCCTAGCATGTATTTTGGGAACTCTTAAAGTTAATTGAAACTGTACGCATCAGCCCATTTTAGTGCAGTGCATTATAGAAAACTACAAGTCCATGCTGTGAAGAGGCTCAGGACTAGAGTATCAGGAGATCTGGTGGGTCAGGATTGAGGTGCATTGGCAGTTCCATCTTGGTTCCCAGGATGTAAAAGAAGGGGGTGAGTGGCCCTTTGAACAAGTACAAGTCCTTTAGTAACTGTTTCTGGCAGCCTTTCATGAATATACAAACAGCCAAACCACCTTTAGTTAATCTGCACACATAGCACCTTTACATCTCTGTCTTTTAATTGTTTTTCTCTTGTGCAGTGCAGGAGCTGCTTTCAGGAGGAACATGCGCTTTCATTGTCTTTGTTCACCTCTTGCTGTTTCTTTTATCTTCCCTGCTGTTTCTGTTTTTGTTTGATTTTTTCAAATGATCCATCACATTTTTATCATTTTCTAGGAATCTTAAGAGTTCACCCTGCCCTACCCTGGGGCTTTGCCATGTATTCAGCATTTTTGTTGCTGCTGCTGCTGCGCACTCTGAAGTTTGTTTGCACATAGCAGAGGCTGCTCCAGGATATTGTCTGTCTACCTCATGTAACTTCACAGATTTTTTTTTTTCCTGTTGGCCTAATAGCCACAGTAATGATCCTTCTTTCCCCTCCCAGTGTCTTTACCTCAACACCCTCCCCCGCCTCGCAAACCCACTCTGTTGCGGAAAACAGAAGGAGAATAGATGAACCTTGTTGGGTGCCCTGAAACTTGGCAAACTCTGACTCTGTTTGACAACTTATTTTGGAGGGGAAGGGTGCTTTCCTCTCACCCCGAGACCTAGCCAGGGCTCTCCGGGGGCTCTGCCCTGGAGTTTATGGTAAGTGGTGTTTTGTAGCTCCTTAAGGAGCTAGTGCTCTCTACTACCCTCCCCTCAGCTTACCTGTCCCATTCTGACACGACCCAGGCTCTGATTCACCACTGTAGTAGGGAGCAGGGGGGGAGTGCGCTCATCCTAATGTGGCAGGATGGGAGGCTGATCTCAGGGAAGGGACTGGGGATGGGGGGGCAGGGAGGGGGGAAGATGACAGGATAATGTGACGAGAAAGCAGAACTGTCAGAGCAATCTCAGTTGGCAGAGGGAAGAGTGTCGTCGTTGTGACTGGCGAGGCTGGCTTTCCTGTGCTGGCGTTGGCAGGCAAAACTGTCTCTTTGAAGCAGAGCTTCAGGAGCCGGGGGAAGGGGAGCTGGACTAAGCAAACAAAAATAAGAACAAAACCAAACCAAAAAAAGAAAATGGGTGAGAGAGCACCTGTCCTCTGATTGCTGCTTGTCTGAAGTGGGAAGGCCACATTGCCATGGCAAATTGACCATTAATGCACCAGCTCAGAAGGCATAGCAATACCCTCTTTGTATTTATGTCTTCAGCTACTGAAAGTTTTCAGCTACTTGGAGTGTTGTAAGGAAGACACGAGAAGTAATTCTACTGCTCTACTCCGTGCGGATTAGGCCTCAACTTGAGTATTGTGTCCAGTTCTGGGTGCCGCATTTCAGGAAGGATGTGGACAAATTGGAGACAGTCCAGAGAAGAGCAACAAAAATGATTCAGGATCTAGAAAACATGTCTTATGAGGGAAGGATTGAAAAAATTGGGTTTGTTTAGTCTGGAGAAGAGAAGACTGAGAGGGGACATAACAGTTTCAAGTACATAAAAGCTTGTTACAAGGGGGAGGGAGGAAAAATTATTCTTCTTAACCTCTGAGAGCAGGACAAGAAGCAATGGGCTTAAATTGCAGCAAGGGCGGTTTAGGTTGGCCATTAGGAAAAACTTGCGAACTGTCAGGGTGGTTAAGTACTGGAATACATTGCCCAGGGAGGTTGCAGAATTTCCATCATTGGAGACATAGGCGCCGACTTTCTAATGTGCTGGGGGATGCTCGACGCCCGGCTCTGCCCCAGGCTCTGTCCCCACTCCACCCCTTCCTCCAAGGCCCCACCCTACCCCGCCTCATCCCACCATGCCTCTTCCCCCCCCCCCGTTCCACCCCTTCCCCCCAGTGCACCATGCCCTCGCTCCTCCCCCTTCCTCCCAAAGCCTCCTGCACACTGTGAAACAGCTGATCATGGCGGGCAGGAGGTGCGGGGAGGGAGGGGGAGGCGCTGATCCGTGGGGCCTGCGGGCAGGCATCAAACAGTGAGGGGGTGGGGGGAACTGTTAGGGGAGCTGATGGTGGGTGCTCAGCACCTACCATTTTTTCCCTGGGGATGCTCCAGCCCCAGAGCACCCACGGAGTCAGCACCTAGGATTGGAGATTTTTAATAGCACGTTAGACCTGTCAGGGATGGTCTAGAATAATACTTAGTCCTGCCCTGAGTGAAGGGGACTGGATTAGATGATCTCTCAAGGTCCCTTCCAGTCTTACGATTCTACGACTCTGTGATTAGCAGCAAACAGGGTTCTGTTGCAGGGACATCCACTGGCAAAGCTGTGAGCTCTGATTTTTTTTAATCCTTCATTGGAATTGGTCATTAGGCTTTCAGGAGGACCCTCCCACCATATGTCCCAGCAACTTTCTTAGAAATAAGAGCAACTCCCCTTTAATACATGTTAATCTCCTGCCAAATTATTTCCCTCTTTTCCCCTCTTGGAGTTGGCTTGGGTGTGAAGTCCTCTGTTCTTGCCTGAGTATATGTCAGTGTGGATCCTACTGTAGGTGCACATGCACCTCGTGCGAGTGACTGGAGTTTCTTTGGATACCAGTGTCCATTACTTCTGATCTTTTTGTATCGAGTGTTGTGAACTCTTTCTATCTGTCTGAACTGAACTCTACTGGTCAGACCCCTCCCAATACCGAACGTCTTGTACGTTCCCTCCACTCCTATATGCCTCCTCCCCATAAAGGCCCCTAAACATGGAAAATGCAAAACCTGCAGGCTTTAAGCCTTCTATCCTGTGATTGACTAATCCCCCTGAAAGATGGACGGATACAGAGGGTGTGTCTTCTGTTGGAGGAGTTTCAGATACCAGGCAGATCCTTGGTCTGTTTCTCATTCTGTGTGAGAACAAATAAGTGGCAAGGGAGGTTTTTTTCCCTCCTTCTTCTGAAACATCAAGGATGGTCACAGATAAAGATAGGACATTGAGTGGGGTGGGCCAGGGCTCTGAGATGGCACCGAGCATTCTCTCTCAGGTGCTTGGCTGGCTGCTTCTTGCTTACGTGCTCAGGATCTATTTGATTGACAAATGTGTGGTTGAGAAGGAACTTGGCGGGAGGGTGTCACCTTCCACTGCAGTGTGTATGCGCGTGGGTCACTTGCCAGGATTATCTGGGTATATCTCCCCTTATCATTTTCCTGCATGGGGGGAGGGGGGCCTTGAGCACTGCTTCACCTCCTATTCTCTGCCTGTGACACATAACATTCCAGTCTCCTGTGGGCTGTAATACTTTTGTCTAATTTTGGTTGTTGGGTTTAGCGTGCAGGTGCTGGGTGGTGATCATGGTCTGTGATGTACAGGAGGACTGACTAGATGATCTGGTGGTCTCTTCTGGCCTTTGACTCTGTGGCACAAGGCTAAAGTTCTATCTTCTGGATCAGTCTCTGAAGATCTCATCAGACCCTGAGGATGCAATCTACAGAGTGCTGCTGGCAGACGAGCCAACTTCATCCAGTACCCTATCTAGCAGACAAGCAACACCAAAAATGAGTGACTGTTCAACCCCACCATGGTGTCTAGGGCAGGCACTGGCCATGACAATGCCCACTGCAAAACGAGTAAAGAACTGGTGCCAGATACCTACCACAGGTTTTGAGTACTTCTCCGTCCACCCCAACCTGTGACACTCTTGCTTATGTGATGACTGGCTGATCAGAGGCAAATCTCAACAGGAGATTGTAACAGCCCTAGAGTATGCCCTTGCTCCGTTTTCTCAAAATCATCGCACACAGCATCTCAGACTATAGAGTTCATAGAAACTATGATCAACTCCAGATTGGGAAGAGTCGACCTCCCATAGGATGGGTTCCTGTCTCTCCAGAAAACGACCCAAGGTTAAATCCCACAATGAGAATACGAATGCATCTGGGACTCTTAGGCCATATATTGGTGTGGCATGCCAGACTTTGCCTATGGCATTTACAGTTATGGCTGAGGTCTGTGTACTCCTTATCGAGGTGTTGTCATTTGTTGGCTGCATGTGCCTGTGTGTTCTTTCTGGGGGCTGTCCCAGCTCTGGCCAGGTAGCTGGCTCAGCAGACCTCAATTGAACTACCCTAAAAGACCACAGACTTCAATGGTGAAGGCACTTGGCCAGGTTTATTACTTGACAAAGCCCAGTTCTAGCACCCCATAGACTCTACAGGGACACTAATATATGTATGCTTGTGACAATGGACAAACTCAGTCAGTGGCAGGACTTTCTATTGCCCCTTAGGCCAGACAAAGACATCCCTTCTTTAACCTCTCTTTTATGCACTGATACAAACAAGTTACATATTACCCGTCTGATGTGGTTAGTTACCACCCTGCACCTTGTACCTGATGTTTCAAACAAAACTTCTCCATCCATTATCCTGTGATCCCAACCTTATCTTTAGGAGGGATCAATGTGTTCCAGGATCTGAATGTGATGCCTTCAGTGTGGGATAACTCCACAAGCTGAACATCTCCCATGGGTCAGCAATGACCCAGCAGACTTCCTGAGTGCACGCACAGTAACAAATAATGAATGGTCACTGCAGAAATCCATCATAGTGCTGATATTACATCAATGGGGGACTCCCATGATTGTTATTTGTGCCACAAAGGACAACCCCAAACGTTCAAAGTTCTGATCCCAGGGAGCGTGAGCCCTGGGCTCATTGTCCCACTTTTCTCCTATATGCTTTTCTACTGATTCCCTTGATCTCCAGGATAATATCCAAGATCAGATGGGACAAGGCAACAAACATCCAGATGGCCCCTTATTGGCTGAGGAAATGTTGGTGGTCAAACCTCTTACAGATATCCAGGCTGCCTTTCATATGCCTCCTTATCTGCCTGGACATAATATTGCAGAACCAAGGTCAGATATTGCACACCAACCCACAGTCATTGCACCTGGCAGCTTAGATGTTGGCTGGCTGAGCACTATTGACAGAGGCTTCTACCTATGGGTTCAGGAGATTTTCATACAAAGCAGGAAATCTTCCACTCAGAAGACTTACTCTTCGAAATGGAAAATATTGTCCATATGGTCAGCTCAAAACAATATAGACCCAGTGCAGGCCCTGATACTGAAGATCCTTAACTGTATGCTGCTTCTGAAACATGCAGGGCTAGCATTTCACTCTCTCAATTTTTACTTTGCAGCAAAATCACTGTGTCATGCTCTAGTACAGTCATAGAAACAAAAGAACGGCCAAACTGGGTCATACGAAAGGTCCATCTAGCTTAATAAACTGTTGTAGCGGGGTGGTTACCCGCTCTGATAGGCTAGAAGCCAGCCCTGGGAGAGGGCTCAGGACTAGGAGAAAAAGCCCAAGCTGATTGGGGAAGGAGCTACACCTGGGCCATGCCCCAATCAGGGCAGCTGGGCCTTATAAGAAGGCCAGGGCAGCCAGAAGCTGAGAAGAGTCTCTCCTCTAGCTATGGAGAAAGACCGGCCTGGCTGCAGGGGAATAAGAGGGTACCTAGGAGTGAAGCAGGGCTGGGGAAGAGCCAGAGGAGCAGGGGAGCTCCAGCCTGGTGACTCCCCAGGCTGCAGGGCCTGGTTCCAGGCCCATAGAGGTACTGGCTGATAGAAGAAGGCAGCAGGTCAAACTCCCTTGCCTGTGATGAGTGGCTTTTATACTGCAGTCTGCCCCAGTGAACGGGCTAGGTGAGGACTGGCAGTAGCCCAGACTCAGGCGAGGTGGGGGGGTACTGGGTGGGGGTACTGGGTGGGGGAGGGGAGACCCACAGAGATTGTTGAGGTATTGCCAGGCGGCAGCACCTCAAAGAGCACGGGCACCGGGGTCTGGGAGGGACACGGGGGCCAGCTGTGGCGGATCACCAGCCTGCAGAAGGTGCTCCGGGCTGGAAATCGAGCTAATTCCCTGAGAGACCAGCAGGAGGCGCCACAGGGGTGAGTCTACACGCTTAAACCTGTCTTCCGAGAGTGGCCAATGCAAGGTTCCCCAGAGGGAATGAACAAAACAGGCCTATTCTCAGCTTCTAGCAAACAGAGGCTAGGGACACTATCCCTGTCAATCCTGGCTAATAGTCATTGATGGACCTATCCTCTATGAACTTTAGTTCTTTTTTGAACCTTATTATAGTCTTGGCCTTCACAACATCCTCTGGCATAGAGTTCCACAGGTTGACTGTCCATTGTGTGGAAAAAATACTTCCTTTTGTTTGTTTTAAACCTGCTGCCTATTAATTTAATTTGGTGACCCTAGTTCATATGTTATGAGAAGGAGTAAATAACACTTCCTTATTTACTTTCTCCACACCAGTCTTGATTTTATAGACCTCTATCATATTCCCCCTTAGTTGTCTCTTTTCCAAGCTGAAAAGTCCCAGTCTTATTAATCTCTCCTCATACGGAAGACGTTCCATACCCCTAATAATTTTTGTTGCCCTTCGCTGAACCTTTTCAATTCCAATATATCTTTTCTGAGATGGGGCGACCATATCTTCACACAGTATTCAAGATGTGGGCATACCATGGATTTATATAAGATATTGTCTGTCTTATTATCTAACCCTTTCTTAATGATTCCCAACATTCTGTTCACTTTTTTGACTGCTGCTGCACATTGAGTGGATGTTTTCAAAGAACTATCCACAATGACTCCAAGATCTCTTTCTTGAGTGGTAACAGCTAATTTAGATCCCATATTCTGTCTTATCACATTGTACAGTATCAGATTTCTTCAAGGGCCTCCTCTATACTTGCTCTCCTGACTCCCTCATGGGGCTTCAATGTCATTCTTCTAAAGCTCATCGAGCCTCCTGTGAATGACTGTCAGAGTGCTCAGCCTTATCATCAAGACAATCTTTCTCATGGCTTTCAGTGAGAGGGCAATTAGTGCAAATGTTTAGAGTGCAAGCTCTGTAGGGTAGAGACCATAGCACTGTACAAATACAGAAGCTCAGCACCTTGTGGGTGCTACTGGAATCAAATTATAGTGATGATGGATATTCTTGTTGCAGATATCAGTCTGCTAGGTTGTGGATTGCGAATCCACCAATTTATTTCACCCAGATTCCTGAACAACTGTCAAATGGTAATGACTTTCAGTCATTATTGACTTTGAGTGGATTTGAACTGGGTGGCCTAGAGGTGGAAGAGTCCATATTCCATCAAGAGTCTCCTTTACATAGTAGATTCTTAGCAAATCTGCAGTTAGTTTTCACTGCACCCTGTGAGATCTTTGAGAAGAGAAACCATGGCTCCAAACTTGAAATCATTCTGTCATAAAGTAAAGCTCACAGCTATTTTTCTCCACATCTTTTTTTGCTGTTTCCCCTGTTCTAAGTATGGGCTTGTTCATATTAGTAGTATTTATTATTTATTATATTAATATTTTTACAATGACCAAAATGTGTTGGGTGTTTTTACAGAAAAGAGAGACAAGTTCCCTGCTCCAAAGAGCTGACCGCCTAAGGGCCTAATCCAAACCCAGTGAAGTCCGTGGAGAAACCCCCATTGATTTAGAGAGCATTGGATCGTGTCCTAAGCATGCAATTACATCTGCACTTGAATGGATCCAATTGCAGAATCTAGGCCTAAACTTAGATATCCACATAAGAAAATTCAGAGTTTTCAAAGTAGCAAAATTCAGCTGCTTCCCATCATATTCCCTATGTTTGATTAAGTCAGCAGTTCTTTTCAAAGCAGCAACAGCTAAACAGAGCAAACACTTCCAGTATAATCGCTCGATAATTCCTGTTTAATTTGAATCTGTATTTGTGCCTACAGATGTAGTAATTACTGCAAGTAAGTAACATATATACTGGAAAAGCATGAGAGTGGGAAGGGGAAGGAGAAGATGCATTTATTATGATTATTCATACTGTACTCAGTGTGTGTGCTGCAAGTGTGTATTTTTCATACATAACAAATAGATTGAGTTCCTTGCTTTAAGTGCAAAATGGAACTCAACCCTAACTATAGAGTTGCAGCCAGTGCCTCCATAATAAGTTGCTATTCATTTGTTCTGAGCCCAGAGGCATACTAGGTGCATTGTCAATACCTTGTCAATTCCAGGATCCTGGTCTCTATTTTTAAAGCAGTAAATGGTGCTGGATTGGGTTTTGGTTTGTAAGGTTGAGTAACAGAGTATTTGTATCAGGGCTCTCCTCAGTGCCATTCGCCAGAGATCAGTGAGTCTGAGTCTCACCATCTTTAGGGCATACTAGTCTCTTCCAATGAGTCTTTCCCTTAGAGCTGAGGTACAGAATGGCCCAGGCTGAGTCCTCTAGGAAACAAACTGCTTAGATTTGTTTCCTTGTCAGTAAATGGCTATAATCAGTGTACAGGGTGGAGGTAGGGATTTTCTTCCTTCTTTCTTGAGGGAATTGATGACTTAAATTTATGTCATGACGCCAGACACTGCAGGGATGGTGGGAGCCTGAGGTATAGGTATAACAATGCTAATATTAATCAGAGGAGATGATAATGCTTGGCAGAATTTCTGGGTAACAGGGTAATAAAATGACTCTCTGTAAGTTACTGTATCTGACTTTTTAGCCTACATCCAGTGTAGTATCCTTTTAATGTCAAATATGCCTCCTTTCTCTGGGGATGATTTGCCACCCTGCAGTTAGATGGACTTGTGGATGCTTCTGTCTCTAATTGTTATGATTCTATAGAGGAGGAATGTTTGCATAAGGAAATGGAAAGCCCCAGGGTAAATGGATGAGGGAGCACCCCCTACCTTCGCACACAGTATGGCCAACCTCGGGTACAGCCCCTTCAGCTTTATTGCTTAAGCAATATCAGGTGGTACCTTGTGGGATGAGACCTTCCTCCCCACCTTGGTTCATAATCCTGGATGTTTCCTGAGGTGAAAAGTGCTCAAGTGGCATAGTTCATAAAGCAGCAGAATGAAATCTCTCTCTGTCTCTCTCTCCCCCAACCCCTGCCATGCAAAATTAGGACAGCAGCAGAGATGGGTGTGGGGAGGTTTCAACCTTGCGTCCTTTCCCATCATCCTGCTGCTTCATCCTGTCCAGTCTGGTCTGGAGAGGAGCAGACAGCACTGACAGGCAGAGTCTGGTAGGATTGAAGGGTCCCATCCCCGCCTTCCTTTCCCAAGCTAGCCTTAGCTCTAGCTGTGCTTCTCCAGATTACTCTGAGGGGAATATTAGCATCCTCTAATAACTCTGTCAGACTTACCCAGGGATTTGTTGTATTCAGTTGAAGGCTGGGTACAGCAAATAAATTAGAGCCCTGGCTGATTCACATACTTTACCAGTCCTTTCTTTGCTTAATCATCATCACTTCTTCCTTCTCTCTAACTTTTCCTGTGTCAACTCCTTGTTCTGCTGTTTGTATTGCTATTTACCAAGTGTCCCCAGCATGCATAGAGAAGACACATACAGCTGCTCACTCTCACAGGAACTAAGAACCACTTCAGAACTCACCACTTCCGTACTTTTGTGTGGTAGGCGTGCTCCTCCAGCCTGGCCATTACAGATTAAAAGTGCATAGCACATCATCACAACAGTAACAAATTCCATCCATAACTTTTCCCTGGGGAGAAGAGTGAAATGGAGAAGACATCATATATGACAGATGTCAGTCAGGTTGCTTAATGCATCTCTGAAAGGTGCTCAGATACCACTGTGATGGGTATGGTATAAGAACATGGATAGGATAGTCCCTGACCTAAAAAATATATGCTCTCAGTGCTCAATCCTGCAGGGTCAAGAGACAGTCAAGATGCTTAGCACCCCACAGGACCAGCCCCTAAATAGGAGCGCCCATACCATTCAGGCACATGGAGTATGCTGGATGAAGACCCAGTCTTTCAATCGGTTTATCAGTATTGCAGATAATACTGGTAATAGATGAAACCCCATGGGCCATATTTCTTTTTTACTCTGTTTCAGCTGGACACAGAAGAGAGGAAGGGGCATCCATGGTGGAACCAGCTTTCATAGAATCATAGACTATCAGGGTTGGAAGGGACCTCAGGAGGTCATCTAGTCCAACCCCCTGCTCAAAGCAGGACCAATCCCCAACAAAATCATCCCAGCCATGGCTTTGTCAAGCCAGGCCTTAAAAACCTCTGAGGAAGGAGATTCCACCACCTCCCTAGGTAACCCATTCCAGTGCTTCACCACCCTCCTAGTGAAAATGTTTTTCCTAATATCCAACCTAAACCTTCCCCACTGCAACTTGAGACCATTACTCCTTATTCTGTCATCTGCTACCACTGAGAACAGCCTATATCCATCCTCTTTGGAACCCCCTTTCAGGTAGTTGAAAGCAGCTATCAAATCCCCCTTTGTTCTTCTCTTCTGCAGACTAAATAATCCCAGTTCCCTCAGCCTCTCCTCATAAGTCATATGCTCCAGCCCCCTAATCATTTTTGTTGCCCTCCACTGGACTCTTTCCAGTTTTTCCACATCCTCCTTGTAGTGTGGGGCCCAAAACTGGACACAGTACTCCAGATGAGGCCTCACCAATGCCAAATAGAGGGGAATGATCACGTCCCTCGATCTGCTGGCAGTGCTCCTACTTATACAGTCCAAAATGTCATTAGCATTTTTGGCAACAAGGGCACACTGTTGACTCATATCCAGCTTCTTGTCCACTGTAACCCCTAGGTCCTTTTCTGCAGAACTGCTGCCTAGCTAATCGGTCCCTTGTCTGTAGCAGTGCATGAGATTCTTCCATCCTAAGTGCAGGACTCTGCACTTGTCCTTGTTGAACCTCATCAGATTGATTTTGGTCCAACCCTCTACTTTGTCTAGGTCCTTCTGTATCCTATCCCTAGCTCCAGCATATCTACCACTCCTCCCAGTTTAGTGTTATCTGCAAACTTGATGAGGGTGCAATCCACACTATCCTCCAGATCTCTAGTGACGATATTGAACAAAACCGGTCCCAGGACTGACCCTTGGAGCTTTAGCTCCTCCATCCTGGAGCTGGGTCTAGCCAGCCCTGGTTTACTTTAGAGCATATGCCAAATGGCAGTGGCCACCAAGGGAAAGTACCATAGTTGTGGATCACCAGGATCACTCTAGCCACTAGCTGAGATCACCAGCAAAACTCTAGCAGGTAGCTTGGGATCCCCAGGAGCTCTTCAGTGCTTCTAGCCCCAGTATGCTCTTAGCACATTCCCTATGCCAGGGTTAAGAGGAGGCAGTGAGTCTGTGGAAGGGGCTGGTGACAACAACTAAGGACTCCCTCGCTCGGGGGAAATTTTCATCTTGGAGATTCATCCAGGTTCTGCCTCTTTTGAGCCAATGGAATGGTGCGAAGCGGCCAGATCTAAGTTCTGTTGTGAGGTTTACCTCAAGCTTACAATAACAGTTCTACCCTGTGATGATGTAGAGGCATTGAAATGTCATGCCAGTTGATTTTATTTTAGCGTTAGGACTTAGGAAAAAATTGGATTTATAATGGGAAAGCCAGGTTCAGCTGTAGTAGTGACACATAGTGGAATAGTGACACAGCTTTTTGTAAGAATCTACAATCAATTTATGATTATTTACTGAAGGGCTGTGTGGAAGATTGCATCTCGGAGAGAAGTCTGAGTAAGGGGCAGGAGAGAGGATGGAGTTCCAGACAGAAGAGGTTGCATGGAAGAAGGTGCAAAGATGAGTGAGAGAGGTTACACAAGGGGCATAAAGGAGGGAGGGGAGTATAGGCCACAGAAAGTTTTAGAAGGCTGTAGTGTCCGGTTCCAACCAAATTGAGATGCATTGGGAGGGAAGTCAAGAATGTTTCTTGACCTCCTCACTAGGATCATTTATTAAAACCCAAAGATAACTTCTTTCTTGGCAGCCCCTTCTCCTCCCACAAAAGATGAAAGAACATTAGAGTATTCTGTAGCAGTGGTACCACATGCTGCAGCTCACAGAAGTGTGTGTGTGTGTGTGTGTGTGTGTTACTACAATTGAGATATTGCAGTAGAATAATGTAGTCCTTTATTTTGGGTAAAGTGGCCCCTGGAATGCGAGAGGGTATGTTATTTCTAGCAAGTGTGATGAACATAATGTTCCTGTTGGTTAGAGATGTTTGTTTGCATGCAGTATTGAATGACAGATAGCAGTATATATGGGAGGGACTTACTCTGCCTAGTCGAGAGACAAGGTGGGTGAGGAAATATCTTTTGTTGGACCCACTTCTGTTGGAGAGAAAGAGACCAGCTTTTGAGCTTACATAGAGCTCTTCTTCAAGTCTCTGGGTAAGCTCAAAAGCTTCTCTCTCTCTCTATCTTTCTCTCCAACAGAAGTGGGTCCAACGAAAGATATTACTTCACCCTCCTCGTTTCTCTAATATCCTGGGACCAACATGGCTAAAAAAAGCACAGTTTACTCTGTTTATGGCATTTCTGCGGCACCCACCACCATAGTATCTAAGCCCTTCTGTGACTTATGCCTCTCGTCTAGTGATATAGCACCTGGGGTGTTTAAAGTGTTCCTGTTTCATAGGGGCTAGAGCTCTGTGTTGACAATGGATTCAGGGCAGCCAATGACCCTTTGGAGGTTTCGGAGAAGAGGAATCTGACTCCACAGCTGAACCCAAGCAAGGGACAGGAGAGGATTCAAGCCAGGGGCACTAATAGGTTGATTTATCCAAAGACAGTCTCAAATTTGTCCCAGTTTCTTTTTTGGCCAGGGTGAGTTGGGTTGTACTGAAGGATACACTACTGTGTGTGGACCTGTGCTTAAATATCCTGGGTACACAGACTCACCAGCACAGCTGACCTGAGGCCAAGACTGAAAGCTGGCCTCTGCTGCAGTCTCCATAAATACTACTGAATGACAGCTGCACACCATGCTGTTGTGTGGAAGGAGTGCAGTTAGAACTAGTCAGATGCCTTTCCCCACTGCAGTCTGGGGGGCACAGCTGGCTGAGCAGGAATACAGGGAGGAACAGAGCATAGTGGCAGGAGAGCACATCGTCCTTTTCTTCTGCCATCCAATGGCATCTAAAAAGAAGTAGAAGCCAGCTTCATCCCGGGGTTGCTGGCATTGGTCAGTCAGTGCTTCCAGGGGGGTTAAGTGCAGCTTAACAGCTTGTGTAGAGGGCACTAAGTAATTAAATTTCACTTGTTCAGACTGGATTTTTGCATCTTGTGGGCTGCAAGACAGTCAGGTTTTTCCCAGCCACTGTGACTAGAGTCTCGGAGTGTGTATTTACGTCAGGGTGAGCTGGGATGGTGATAATTCCACTGGAGTCCCCTTAAAAAGCCATTAAATCAGTGAGCGGCTTTATCTAATAATGGTGACGATAGAGAGTTAATTAAAGAGATTATTGTAAATTCACTTTCTCTAAGGTTTTTTCATTCTACTGTTACTTGTTAAGTGGCTCTACACGTTGGTTCTGTAAAGCAGTAGGTGTAGATAATCCCTTTAAGCCAAGTTTTGTGAAAGCTCTCTTTTAAAGGTCCGGGCAGTTGTAATGTCACAGTCGCAGGTTGTAGCGTATGCCATGCCCAAGTGGATGATTTGATTTAAGATAGGGACAAAGCTCGGGCTCCTACCACTCAAGGTGAAAGAAAATGAATCTGTTTTCTGTGATTTATAGCCTTTAAACAGGCCACTAGGGGGTGACACCTAACAGTGCCCAATGGAGGGTACGATGGTGACGCATTCAGGCATCTCAGTGCATGTGCAGCAAATCAATGTTATTCATTCAGATGAGATGTAAAACCAAGGTCCTGGTCACCTGTGGTTGTTAAAAAATCATGTTGAGCTTTTAGCAAAGGCTGCCTGCATTTTAGTACTGCATGAATGATTCCTATATTCACACAGTTAATAAAGTGCTTTGGGATCCTATTTATTAATTATGTACGCAGTGCTGTAGAACACGTCAAGTGAGTATCTGCTCCTGAGAGTTTAAAGCCTAAGATATCCTCCAGAATGAAAGGCAACATAGCAGTGTAACTTACTGTGAGAGACCGCTGCTTCCTCCTGGATAGAATCAGAACTACTCCATGTTGACAAAGGAAATGAAAATTCTCCAGTAGCACAAATTGTAGGGACCTGTGCTTTGGAAGTGGGAGAATGAGTCCTGTACCTGCTGCCCCATGAAGTTCTTCTTTGAGTGCTGGTCCCTATGTTTATTCCACTCTGGTGTACACATGTACTCCAAGCACCGAGACCGGAAGATTCTTGCTAGCAGTGTCCATTGGCTGTCCCTGTGCCCTTTCTTTTCTGGATCTCCAAACCGAGGGTATAAGGGGCAGGGCAGCCTCTCCATTTCCTTTCTACCATGGCATGTTCTGAGGCAGAACCCTTCAGTGTGCAAGGAGCCCATCCTTTGCTAATTTGTAAATATAAAGTTTTGTTACCTGCTAGTTACTAGTGTTAGTTAGTATTTAGAAATTTCCTGCCCCCCACCCATATGTGACATAGATTATACCCAGGATTCTGAGCTTCTGGAGTTCTATCTCCTGCCCCTGGGCTTTCACAGTCAGTGATGACCATCAGAGGAGCCTGTACTGACTCAGAGAAGTGCACTTAGCAGAGATGTGCACTATCAGCCACTCCTTTCCCAGCCGAACCCTGCAAGTGTGGGAATGTAGACATAAGAAACATCTGATGGAGTGTGCAATGAAACCACAGTCTGATTTGGGCTGGGCAGTCCCATCCCATCCCCCCATATGCTGGTCCAAGACATCTAGGACCATGTCTACGTTTACTGGTAGATTGGCACTGCTGCGATCGATGCAGCCGTGTCGATTTAGTGGGTCTGTTGAAGACCTGCTAAGTCGATGGCAGAGTGCTCTCCTGTCGACTCCTCCAGCTTCCTGAGAAGAGTAAGGTAAGTCGGCGGGAGAGTGTCTCCCGTTGACACAGTGCGGTGTAGACACCATTGTAAGTCGACCTATTCACATAACTGAAGTAGCGTAACTTAGGTTGACTTACTGCAGTAGTGTAGACAAGGCCTACAAGTGCACCTCCTAGCACTGTGACTTTCAATGCAGGAGTGACCATGGGTAGGGAGAGTAGGATGCACTGTCGAGTACCAGAGAGAAATCCCCATCCAAATCCATCTCTGAGGAGGAGGACTTATTCCCTGACATTCTCTGTGTCAGGTGACGCTTCATGCCCTGTTCTGGGAGGCTGAGGAGCCCTTAAGAGTCATGGTGCTGATCCACAGGCTCCAAGGAGCAAAGTGCCTCTATTCTGGCACTGTCCACAGGAGCAGGTCTGTGATTGGTGCTGAACAAGGAGAAACTGTCACAGTTCAGAGCAACCTGTATTCACCCTCTGTGAACACACAATTTTAGGTTTTTGGCTCCCCAGCTGTCACCTCTCTTGGGCAGAGACCCTTATCTGTCTCCCTTCTGACTGGAATTTTTCTAAGCTGCAACGTTCCCTGCCTACACTGTGTTGTTCCCCAGCAAGTCAGAGCATCTAAACAGGCCTGCAACTGCGCTTTGCTTGCTCCTCAGAGGCTATAAACAGCATAATTGCTCCTAGTTGTATGTTACCATACAGCTCTTTCTAAGCAATCACATTTATTCTTAAGATAAAACCGTTATGGAAAAAACGTATTCAAACAATAAAAGAATCTACACACATGGTAAAAGCTTTCTAGAAGTCACTCATCAGTTGTATGGGGACTCTGTAGGCCAAAGTCCTTCCAAATATTCTCAGGAAGGATTGGGGCCGCCTTTGGACAGAAGGTCCTGTCGGTTTGCTGGATTAGAAAGAAGACTCCAAGTCAGTTTAAACTCAGGCTATTTATCCAAAAGTCCTTTCTTTGTCTGTTGGTCTCTGGAGAATCCAGTTTGAACCAGTATATGTGAGCTTCTCCAGGTGGTGGTACTTCTCTGGATGTGTTGCAACCTGAGTGAGTTTGCCTAATCACCCCCCACTGTTGTTATTTCCTGGAGGAGCTGTGGTCACCCTTCTCCATGGAATTACATACAATCCCTGGCCCACAATGGTACATAGACTTAATATAGTAAGATTTCCCCAAGATATTGTGATGCTGGCAGATCAGGTGCCAGCTCATGCCAAGGTCCCCATGTCTTCACTGAACACTGACAAATGCATAGCAAACCAGTCTGGCTCACCCATCTGCTAGTAGTATTAAAATAGGCATTAGAATTATCAGAATGTATAATGTTTAGACTTTATTGAATGCTTGTGAGTTGCTGCATGCATTGATCTTACTCATAACCTCTGTATCCCATAGTGCAAGGTAGCCTTTCCATTGTAAGCCTTTCTAACTGTGTAAATCACCAGACAGGAAAGAAACACTAGCATTGTGAAATGCTAGTTTCCAACTGAAGGTGTTTTATCCTGCCCCACAAGGAAGGCCCATTGATACCAGATGGACTAGAGGGGAACGTTAAAAGGGGCCAAAGATTGTGTTGTTTACTCTTCTCCCCCCAGTGCCCCCAAAGAAGAGATTTGAAGTGAAGACTTTAATCTTTCACTCTAGTAAACAACAAAGGGGGCAAAAGAGTGTTGTTTGCTTCCCCCAGTGAAGATGAGTCTTGCAAGTGAATTCCTCCCATCAGCTGAGTTTGCAACTCGAAACAGAAGTGGTGGGGGGAAAGGAATAAAAGCCCTCAACAAGGTCCCCATGTCTTCACTGAACAAGGAGGAACTAGTTCTGTATGCTGCTTGGATTCAGGGTGAGGGACAAGGATTACTAGGCATAAGCAAAAGATCCCTAATGCTTAGCCTGGGGACCATGGACTCCACACATGCAATATCCTGGATCAGTATGGTCCTATCGAGAGTCCATCCTCCTCCCCCAGATACCAGCCTGAGCTCCTTCAGGAGTCCATGGAGGAAGAAGAGCCAAATCCAGCAGTACTGCCGGTCCTGTGAGGAATATAGTCATCATATTCTGATAAGGTGGTTGCCCCAGCCTCACCATCTCTGCCAGATAACCACAAACTTCCAGGACCCATTAAGGAGGGTTGCTAACATGGTCCAGATTCCTCTGGGGAAGGTCCAGGAGCCACCTCACAAATTCCTTGACATTTTACAGAGTACAGGTTCTAGGAGGGTGGCGCTCCTCATAAACTAGGCCATGCTAGAGCCTGCCAAAGTCATGTGGCATACTTTGGCAACATGTACCTACCCCTAAGAAGGCAGAAAAGAAGTACTTTGTCTCAGCCAAGGGAGCAGAATTTTTATTCATGCATCCTGCCCAGAACAATTTGGTTGTTCAGGTTGCCACTGAAAGGAGTAGGCAACAACACTTGAGGTCATCTTCCTCTGATAAGGAGGCTAAATGTTTGGACATCCTTGGAAGGAAGGTATTTGTCAACCAGTCTGCAATTCCAAATTGCCAATTATCAGGAGTTAGTTTCAAACCTTTATTAATGAAGGTGGACTAGTTGCAAGAGCAGCCCTCCAAGCCTCAGTAGAAGCAGCTGATACAGCCTTGTGGTTGATGGCAACTGCATTCATAATGTGTCCAGAGTCCTGGCTTTACTCCTTGGGATTCCCCAGAGAAGTTCAGTCTACAGTGGAATATTTGCCCTTCAACGGGAACAACTTATTTAATCGAAAGATGGATGAGTCATTACACTCATTAAAGGACCCTCTGTTCCCTAGGTTTTTATACTACAGCACCAAAGAGGAATTATCACAGACAACCTTACATACTTAGAGCAGCACCAAAACCCTTCAACCGCCAGTAAGGATGGGATCTGCCATGAAAGTAACAGAGGATTCAGCAAAACAAACACAACACTTCTGCTTCCAACCTCCTGACAACAAATTCCTTTGTAAGGACCTCCGAGAGCTGTGAACCAACCCAGATGCCATGTCCTCCGACCTCCAAAATCCAAATTGGTGGTTACCAAGCTTTTTTTCTTTTGGGCATATATGGCAAATAACAGACAAATGGGTTCTCAATCTCATTTATTGCAGCCGCACCATGAGTTTCTCTCCCCTTCCCTGCCAAAAGCCCTTTCCCTGTTCCTTTTCAGGGACCACTCTCACAAGAAGATAACTCATTCAGGAGGTAGATTCTCTACTTCAGCAGGAAGCCCTAGAGCTGGTACCCCTCAACATTGAGGAAAGGGCTTTTATTCCAAATACATTGTAATTCCTAATAAAAAGGGAGGATGGAGACCCATCTTAGACTACTGGCAACTCAATGTCTGTATCTGCAGATTGAGATTCAGGATGGTCACCCTGGAATCGATAATTCCATTCTTAAACAGAGATGAGTGATGCATGGCTCTTGACATGAATGATGCCTATTTTCATATAGACATCCACCCTTTCCTACTAGATTGAAGAGCCCATGAATATTTGTTCCCCATGTAGGTAGGTATAGACTGTGATCAAGTCATCCTTAACCTTCTCTTTCTTAAGTGAAATAGATAGAGTTCCTTGAATCTATCACTGTAAGGCAGGTTTTCTAATCCTTTCATCATTCTGGTGGCTCTTCTCTGAACCCTCTCCAATTTATCAACATCCTTGTTGAACTGTGGACACAGGAACTGGACACAGTATTCTAGCAGCAGTTGTACCAGTGCCAAATCCAGAGGTAAAATAACCTCTCTACTCATACTCAAGATTTCCCTATTTATGCATCGCAGAATTGCATTTGCTCTTTTGACTACAGCGTCACACTGAGAGCTTATGTTCAGCTGATTAAAACATTTTGGGGTCATGGTAGATATAGTCACTTCTTCCTGGGATAGAAAGGTTAGCATGGACTAGCATTGTTCCCAGAAAGAATGGATGTGTGTGGGAGTCCCCTTCACTCTATCCTCTTCTCAGGAATGATTACAGATGCCTCCCTCTTAGGATGGGGTGCCCATCTGGATGAACACACAGCACAAAGAACATGGACGTCTTGTGAGTCCAGGATGTACGTAAAACTCCTGAAAGTGAGAGCTGTCTGAGAGGTCTGCAAACAATTCTTACCATTCACCAGATTATCCTATCAGCAGTATACCTCCCAAGAATACACAGTACACTGGAGAACAGCCTCAGCAGTCACTTTTCGATCAACCACAAATGGGAGTTACACATTTCCATGGTGAGGACCATATTCAGACACTAGGGAGACCTGTTGTGGGACCTGGTTGTATCACAAGAAAACAAGAAATGCAAGATGTACTGCTTCAGAGGGGCATGAGGTTAGGACTCCAAGGGAGATGACTTTCTATCCCTATGTGTGGGACACTTAAGGTATGCCTTCCCTCCCATCTCACTCTTATCTTGAGTTCTCAGGAGGATTCAGCAGGATAGGGTGGTGATCATCTTCATGATCCCAGGTGGCCCAAACAGTTTTGGTTCCCCAAACTTCTCCATCTATTAGCCCATCCATTCATTAGTATCCAATATTTCCCACACTTCTTGACACAGGACAAGATAAGGCATGCCAGCCTGGACTCCCTATCCCTCATGGCTTGGTATTTAGAGAGGCACTGAGCTAGAGCAGACATGTTTGGTAGCTGTTCAAGCCATCCTTAAAAAGAGCAGGAAGTAATGCATCAGAAAGTGCTACATAGCTAAGTGGAAGTTATTTTCTATTTTGAGCTCAATATCAATAGATCGTCCCTCAAAAATTGGAGATTCACACTATTTTAGACTGGCTGCTCAGCTTGAAACCCTTAGGACTTTCCCATAGTTCCTTATGAGTAGAAGTGGCAGCAATTAGCTCCTGCCACCATCCAGTTGACTGCCACTCCATTTTCACCCATCCAGTGACTGTATGTTTCCTAAAGGATCTAGTCAGAACTTTCCCTCCAGTAACTAAGCCTGCTTCAACATGGGATCTTAGCTTGGGCCTCTTGATGTTAACCAAGGCACTTTTTGAACCATTAGTGATGTGCTTGCTGTCCCTCTTATCTGTGAAAGTCACCTTTTTAGTAGCCATCACTTCGGATTGAAGGGTAAGGGCCCTTAAGGCTGATATACCATATACAATATTCAATAAGGATAAGATTTTGTTGAGACTGCACCCAAAATTAACCCCCAGAGTAATCTTGGACTTTCACCTAAATGAGACAATTTGCTTAGCTGTCTTTTTTTCCAAAGCCACATACCACCAATGAAGACAGGGGTCTCCATTACCTGGCTGTGTACTGGGTATTGGCATTCTGCATACATGGAATAAAATCGTTTAATAAATTGCTTGGATTGTTCATTTCATTGGTGGAATGGATAAAGTGACAAACAATCTCTTCTCAGAGGCTTTCTAAGTGGATTTCAGGATGTCTCCTGCTCTGTTACCAGTTAGCTGATACCCCTGTTCAGCAAGGGCTGCTCTGTTAGAGCTAAGGCAGCTTCCATAACCTCGCTTCATGAAGTGCCACTCGTTCACATCTGTAAAGCAGCAACATGCAGTTCTAGCCATACGTTCACATGAAATTGTGCCCTAGTGCAAGCCTCTGCCGCTGATGCATACTTTGGCTTGGTGGTCCTTCAGTCATCAATACCTCATATGCCCACGCTTCAGTGAGTGTGAGTACTGCTTGTCATTCACCAACAGTGGAATACACATACGGACTAGCTGTCAGGTCTGGGTTCTAGGTGGTCAGGTCTGATGGTTGGAGCGGTGGTTGAGAATGAGTACCAAGGGTCAAAGCCAGATGTAGAGTCGAGACTGGGCCAAGAGCAGCACTGAAACCAGGGTCTAGAGACAGGCTGTGGTAAGAATTGGGGTCAGAGTCTGTAGACAAGCTAAGTCAGGATTGTTGTCAGAGACTGGAGGCCAGCTGAAGGTCGAAGCCAGGTTGGAGTCAGTCCAAGTATCTGGAGGTCAGGAGGCAGGAACAGGATTGGAATAGGACACGGACAAAGCTGAAGCAGCCTGGAACAAGAGTTGGGCAAGGGTGGGGCAGGAAAATGGACAGGATTGAATGCAGCCAGGAAGCTTAGGGAGTCTGTAACACTACAAGGCAGCAGAAGGGTTCCTAGTGGAGTGGTGCTGTTGAACAGAGTAACTTGCAGCTCTGGTGGTGAGAGTGAAATACCTGTGCCTGGGGAGTCATCTGACTCCGGCCCTGCCCAGAGAGAGGCTGCTGCAGTATGCCTGAGGGCTGAGTTATGGCAGGCCCTGCTAGAGGGATTTGTCGTTGTAGCTGAGTGAGCAGCCCTGGTCCAGTTGCGAGTTTGCCTCACACCAGCGCTCAAAAGAAGGAGAAAAAATTACTCCACCAGTACTTCAAGATATGCGGCCCCTGTCTGTATTCCACTACCCACTCTCCTATGCCCACTTTTTGCCCTACCACAGGGACTCTTCTTGATTGGATGTCACCCTCTACAAAAAGTCTCCTCTTTCTTCCCACAAACTCTCCACTCCTCTCTCCCCTTCCCCCCCGGGCCTAATATTTGAATTGCTCCCCACTCATTCCACTGAGCTATCCCTCCCCACTCATTGTAATTCAAACTGGGAGTAACCTGAGAGCCACATAGGTGTACTCTGGAGAGATGAGGTGGATTAGTAACAGGAGATAGAACCATTCACTTCCCATTCAGCCCAGAGAGGGTCTTTTCAGCCTGAGACAGGGCCGATATGTATGGGGAAATCTTTCCTTGCTGTGGCTTATGCTGTACCCGTCCTTCAGCTGAACAGAGGCCTTTGCTCTCCAGGGCTCCCATGCTGGCACCGCTCAGTACTAAAATTCACACAAAAAATCTCAGACATACTTGTTACAGGCACGGCTATGATCTGAGCTCTAATATTATCCGCTTTGTTCCTCTCCATCCCCTTCATCCTCCTCTTTCCTTTTCCACCCCATCCAGGTGGCTGGGGCTGCACCTGACAAAGGCAGCAACCCTGCTGATCCTTCTTTCAACTGAGCTATTAGCATCAAAGAACAAAAGCAAACAGCACTGGCTTGCAGCTCAGTCCTCTACAAAGAGGCAATAAATGGGCCCTTGTGTATAGGATAAAGCAAACCCTGCCTTGCCTTTTGTTGAGAGACAAACCTTCCTGTGTTTGAAGTGCTCTGAGCCAGAGGAAGTGGATAAACCTCCAACCACACGAAACGGAGCCCCCTGTTCATTGGGCTTTTCATTAGCTGTGGGTTGTGTGTGTTCCAAGTTTAACAGGCAAGTCCTTTACCACCTCCCCCCCTACTGGTAGGAGAGAGGGGAGGAAGGTGGGCTGGTGCTGAGGAAGAAGAGAGAGAGAGTGGGAAGCTGTTTGATACAGTCCTTTTAAAAACATACTAGAAAACCTAGCCTTAAGGTTCTGAGCTTATGGGGAGAAAGAATATTTCAGGTTAGCAAAGATTTGGGGGGTGGGAAGAGGGCAAAAAGAATCAATTCCCAAAATCCAACTAGGCTGGGTGTAATGTCACCTGCACCCTCCTTTCTCACTTTGTAGGGATACTCCTAGACACAGAGCTGTGCCTACTGTATTCTTATTATAGAGCCCTCTTGTGAAAGCTTGAGCTGTGCCCTGGCCATTTGAGCTGAGGCGCACACGTGTTGGTATATTATTGTAAGGTATTACTGAGAGGGCTTGCAGGCGGTGTGCTCTTTTCTTTATATTGAAACAAAAAAGCAACTCTCACAAGCGTTTGTTTTAAAATAAAATGCAAGCAGTCTCACTGTGAAAGTCGGCATTTGCCAACAGATGCCACACGGGGGGGTGTCTGAGATGCAACAATCTTTCTTTATACTTAGAATAGCAAATAACTCTGTGGCAGCGTGGTGCTACCAATGTAAATACTGCAAAGGTGTTGCAGTGGTGCAAATATTGACCTTTTAATGGCAATTCTTGTATCTGGAGCAACAAGAGCTTTCCAAAAGAATATAAGAGAGCGAGGGGAGAATTTTGTTCAGATTTGGGGGCTTGTGTTTTTGGGGACACCCCTGAGATGAGCAGTACTGGAAAAGGGAAGTGTAACTTATGCTTTATAAACCAAGGCCCCTGTGCTGACTGTTCACCCTGATTACATTTGGAACTTGATGCATTGGAAGCCACGTTTTGGTGGCTGTCTGTGTAGCGAGTAGCAGTCAGATGATAAACGCATGAGCATCCTCATGATCTTTTTAATTAACAGACAATTTAATGAGTGTTATTCCAAAAAGTCCATCAGTTACTGCCCCTCTTCCATTGTTTGTTTAATGTGCCCTCCACCCCCAGCTGTCTTTGGTTTATTCTTTTCTTTGCCCTTCTCTTCTTCTGCTCCATCTCCCTCCCCAGGCTCTCCAGAAAACTCTTCATGGGGCTCAGCGGTACTAAGTAGGCCCATACACAGAATTTACTAACATCAGACACAGTGGTTCAGTCCAGAACTAAGCTCATAGATGCAATGCTATGGGACAGTGTAATGTGGGCTGTAACTAAGCCAATGTCTACACAACAAAGTTAAGTCAACTTCATGTAAGTCATCATTGAGCCTGTGATTAAAGCAAGTTGATCTTGTGTGTCCATAGTATCATTGTGTCGGCGGACTGCATGCTCACTATCAGGGCTTGCATGGACGCATGGCGCACTGCACTGTGGGTAGCTATCCCACAGTGCATATAGCTGAGTGGAATTTTGGGTTGGGCTTGCAGTGCCTTATGGGACCAAAACAATGGCGCGGATGGTTATGGGAACATGGCGTTTGCCTCCCATAATGCACTTACCTCTCTCCCTCCCTGAAATCAGCGGCAAATAAACCAAGCTTGCTTCACATCTTTTTTTATAAGCCTGGGTTACCCGTGTGGACGCCATAGCATGGTAAGCATGGACCCCACTCAGCTGTACACTGTTGGTGCGAGCATTACAAACACCTCGTGCCATATCCTGCAATATTTACCCAGCCAATATAGGATCCGCCGCATGGAACCATGTGATGCCACACAAGTTGTCCTGTTGGAAGACATAAAGCGGAGCAATTTGCAGTTGCTGGTGACAGTCATGCATCACCTTGACACGGTTGAGCGCCATTTCGGGGCCCAGGAAACAAGCACTGACTGGTGGGACCGCATCATTATGCAGCTATGGGATGACGAGCAGCGGCCGCAGAACTGTTGAATGTGTAAGTCCACTTTCCAGAAACTGTGTGAAGAGCTTTCCCCAGCCCTGAAGTGCATACTAAAATGAGAGCTACTCTAACAGTGGAGAAGCAAGTGGTGATAGCTCTGTGGAAGCTTGCAATGCCAGACTGCTCTGGTCAGTGGGGCATCAATTTGGAGTGGGTAAATCTACCATGGGATCTATTGCGATCCAAGTTTGCAGGGCCATAAACAGACTTCTGCTAAGAAGGGTAGAGACTCTGGGCAACATGCAGGACACAGTGGATGGTTTTGCCGTGATGGGGTTCCCTAATTGTGGTGGGGCGATAGATGGAATGCTATCCCTCTATTGGCACCAGACCACCTTGCCAAAGAGTACATAAACCTAAAGCGCTTGTGGATCACAGGGGCCATTTCACTGACATCAGTGTGGGATGGTCGGGAAAGGTGGATGACGCCCATCTTTAGGAACACAGGTCTGTTCAGAAAGCTGCAATCAGGGATTTTCTTTCCAGACTGCAAAATAACTATTGGTGATGTTGAAATGCTAATCATGATCCTGGGAGACCCAGCCTACCCCTTACTCCCATGGCTCATGAAGCCATACACAGGCAGCCTGGACAGCAGTAAGGACCCGTTTAACCACAGGCTGAACAAGTGCAGAATGGTGGTGGAATGTGCCTTTGGACATTTAAAAGGTCGCTGGCGTTGTTTGTGTACAAGGTTAGACCTCAGTAAAAGCAATATCCCCATTGTTATTGTTGCCTACTGTGTGCTCCATAATATCTGTGAAACAAAGGGAGAAAAGTTTCCACTGGGGTGGGGGTTTGATGCAGATTCCCTGGCAGCCAATTTTGAGTAGCCAGACACCAGGGCAATAAGAAGAGCACATTGTGGGGCTCTGCGTCTCCGTGAGGCTTTGAAAACCAATTTCAGCATTGAGTCAGAGTAATGTGACACTTATCTGTGTTGTTCCTTACCAAACTGTCCCCTCCTCCATTTCATTTTCTCCCCTGTAAACTCCACCCCCGCCAGCCACAATGTGTTGAATGAATAAAGAGCCTTTTCTCCTCAATCTGTTAAGTTTCATTATGCACACAAACACACAGAGACAGTAAAGAAAAGTAAGATAATGTGAGGCACTGCTGCATGTCCCTGGGGTAGCCCTTCTCCCCTGTGCAATCTTGGCATAGATATCAGCATTTCTTCTGCTGGATCGGAGCTCTTCCTGCACAGACTCTTCTCCCCACAAAGCATGAGATCCACCACCTCCTGTATATTCCATGCTGGAGCGCGTTTGTGGCCTTAAGTCCCCATGATCAGCTGTGCTGGCGAGCTCTCCACTCTGATCAAACAGGAAATGAAAATTCAAAAGTTCCCGGGGCTGTTCTCCGTGTACCTGGCTGATGTGCAGTGGAGTTGAAATTATTCTCCAGAGCGGTTACAGCGGAGCACTGTGGGACACTTCCTGGAAACCAATTCATTCGAATTACACAACAGTGTCTACACTATCCCCATGTCGACCTGTGGATGTTGAATCAAGCGCTACGCCTCTCGCGGAAGTGGAGTACAGAAGTTGACTTTACAGGCCACTTAGGTCAGCGGAAGGGACTCAGTAGTGTAGACATATACATGATTAGATCGATTTAACGTGGCTTATGTCGACCTAAGTTTCTAGTGTAGACCAGGCCTAAGTCTGGTTTCATGTCGACTGGTTCCTCTTTCTGTTTATTCATTTGAACACTAAGCTTGGGGTGAAGTCCCCGAGAGGAGGAGAACTTAATACTGGATTTCTGTGCATGCCTGGAATGGATTCTTGATGCAGCTGCTGAATTATCAATAATTGTGATATCTCATCCTTCTCTATCCTCTTTCTCTCTGAATGCTACCATCTCCCTAGCCTGCCATTCTGATCCCCTCGCAACCTCCCAGCATAAATCCCTCCAGTGGTTTCCAATCTACTTCTGCATCAAGTTCACACTCCTCCACACTCATGTTCAAGGTTCATCTCCGCTCTATATCTCTCCCCTTCTCTCATGCCATTTCCCATTCCCACTGCACACTCTACTCCTTGCACCTTGAATATCCTCCCTGCACTTAAAAACTAGCTTCTTCCAGCCAGTCTTTCAGTGCCAGCTGTCCTTTCCTGTTCCCTTGCCAGCTCCCTAAAATATCAAACACGATTATGTTAAAAAGTACACATAAAAATAAAATAAAACCTCCTGGACCCAGCAAGCATGCATAGCCTAAGCAATCTAGATGAAATGACCTGGTGCTGCATTCCTCTCTTAGTCTGTATGTTGTCTTCTGTGGATTATTAACTCCTCAGGCAAGGACTGTGTTTAATATATCTATAAAGTGCCATGTATACCTACTCCTGTGTACCTATTCTCAAAAGATCCCAAAGTCACTTAGAAAGTAACATACAACGGGCAATATGAACAGGGCTCACTTGCTCACCACTGAAATGCAGCCACTGCTGGGGTGGAACGTGGCGACTGTGTCATAGTATTCTACAATATCACAACAGTTTAGGACAGAGAGTAGAGAATCTAATATCAAACTAAAACTGGACAGGGGATCCAGAGAGGAAGAATTATATTATTCAAAGCTGGTATTAGGCCAAGTCACCCAGCATAGTACATTCCTAGTCTTGTGGGAAAAGTACCATGGGAACTTTAGTGACCCCAGGTGATTAATATATCTTATCTAAAAGATGATACCTCCAGCAGCACAGCACCTCCATCACCACACTTGGGCATTGGTTAGATACTTAGAGGGAAGAGTGCCACCTTTTGAATCAGAAGCACTGCTTCCTGCTGCACTGTGAGTTTTTCCTTGGAGGATTCCACTCCTGTTCAAATACTGACCTAGCTAGATCCTGCATAGCTTGTGAGATCTCAGAGGCTCACCCCACAGGGGTTATGACAAGTATAAGTGCATGGAACGAGACTAAATTGATGATGGTGGAAAGAGAAGCAGGAATTTATTTTGCTTCATTCACTGTAGTTGATGGACTATGCATTGAAACTGACACCATAGCTCCTAAGATGTACCTAACCCATGATTGATATGGCCACTTACAAGTTCCTGCTTCTCTCCTTTTTAATGGACTTATTTATTCCAGGATTAATTTGATTGATTGGAAAAGGGATCTTGTGTCAGACGAGGGGAAAACATATTGAACAGTTCTTGGTTTGAATCCAGAGTCTTGGGAAGAGACAACATGTGCAAACCTCTGACGCACAAACCCCGCTGTCTGCAGTGAAGGATGGTCACCTGGAATGGTGGGCAGGAGGAATTAAAAGGAGAGGCTTTCTCTTTGGGACTGTGTTCAGAGCCCCGCAAGAGGTCATAAATTCAAATGACCCCTCTTAAAGGGGGAGCAGTTTCCTTTCCCCTTTCTGAAAACTTGCTTGAATTTATGTGAAGTACAAAACTTGCTGTGGGCCAGTGAGTTTTTTGTTTGTTTGCATTTGTGCATGAAGTGCCATAGAATATTCTAACTGATATTCTTGCAGGAACAGGCCTGACTTGGGTATGTCTGATTCCAGAAGCGCACTTTCTCCAGACAGATATGATGGAAGATTCATTTTTACATGCACAGCGGAGAGGGAGCCAACCCCTTTTCCCTTGCATGGGTGGGCGTTTGGCTGCAGACGGGTGGCCTTCCAACAAACCTAATTACTTCTGGGTTTGCATGAAATTGATTTCCATGCAAGGATACTGAGCTGCTGTGTGTGTGTGTGTGTGTCTCTAATGCTTTTCTCTCTTCTCTCTCTTTCTCTTTCCACATCTCCCTTCTGCTTCCCCTGAAAACGTCTTGACAGATGTCAATCATATTCCAGGTGAGTGTTATGTTCACTGAGCTGGAAGATTATTCTTGGGGGGTGGGTGGGGTAGGGAATGAGAGTGGGTAGAAATCTCACCATGCTGGCTATGAGTGTTCAGAGCGAATGTTGTGCTGGGCACTGTGGGGGTTGGATTACAAGGTCTTTGTATAGAGGTTCTCTATCTAGAGGTTCCCTTGTAAAATTTCTCTTTTGGCACAAAACTAAATAGACCAGTTATAGGGATGCTGTCAAGATAAAAATCAGGTTTTGTAAAAAATTGTTCTCCATGTTGCTATTAACCTGAGAGTGATTATTGCATTTGAATAGCTGAAACATACGTTTCATCATTTTATAGTTCAGTTTTTTTTGAATTGTCACTCAGCTTGGGATGCTGAAACTTGCTTAGTCAGTTTCACTTTCCAGTTATAGTCTGTTCCATTTTCTGGCTCCAGTGCCAAAAGTTGCTGTGTTTGGGTCTCCACCAACACAAATACAGAGGGGGTTTTTGTTAGTTTTTTTGCTTAGTAAAAAGTGGTGAAAATATTTCCTGTCGCACTGGGGTTTGTAAACTCTTCATTTGGGGTCTTGACAGTTTCCTTTCTATAGCATGTGAATAAATCAGATATGAGAGAGAAAATGCAATCAAACTGGAGTTTATTTTCAGGATCTACCACCATGGAATTGTTCTTTCATAGAGAACTCCAGCAGCTAGTCCCCATACCACTCTCATCACTGAGGGGGGATGAATCCCTCATCTTCAGCTGGGAAAGCCTTTAACTGAGAGTGCTTGCTCCATGGTCCCCATTCTGCTGCCATTGAAACCAGTGGGCCTGATTCTAACCTCACCTCCAGGCAGCTCCACTGGGCGCCTGATTTAGACTCCGAATGAAGGCTCAGTGGGAGTTTGGCCTTCGGCTTGAATGGGAGCAGGACTATGGGTGACTTTAAGTGGGTCGATCCTTCCCTTCTAAGCCATATGCATAACTTGCCAACTCATGGTGTAACCCACACACCTCCTGGGTATGGTGTTCTGCCCATTTAGTTGCACCGAGACCACTTAGAGAGATTAATGAGTCTGCTCTACAGCCTTAGCTAACAGCCATTTGGCTTTTAGCTCATGCAGTAGAGGCTCATGCATTTAGCCCTAGAGGTCGTAGGTTTGATCCTGCCTGCCAATGATCGGGGTCTGTCGGCATTACAGTGGCACCAGAATTGAACCTGAAAATACTTCTGCATTCCATTTTTTGCTTTTCTACCATTGAACAATCAGATTTTTCAGCCCTGTTAGTTTCATCCATAGAATCTGTGTGGACAAATGGTCTGGGTAAATCTCACTCCCCCAGCCCTTCTCAGCCCCTTAGTTGGGGCCCCTTACTCATTATAGTTACTTTGTATTCTGTGCATGAATATCCAAGGAGGGGGTGTCACTGCATACCCAAAGTGCAGATAATAGGGAAGAAAAAAATGGCCCCTTGAGATGCTGCAGAAAGAGAGACTCCACCACCAGGACTCCTGCAAACAAGGACCACTGGCTCTATCAGCCCCAGTCTGGGGAGTCAAGGAGTTTTTCCCTCTCAGCAGGTCAGATACTTGTCTCTGTTGCATGGAGAGGAAAGGCAATGCCAGTGGCTAGAGGTGTGTCCGGAGATGATGTGGAAGGGTTGTGGGCTAACACTGTGTGCACTGGAGCTGCTTCTGTCCCCGTGGCTTGGGTGGAAGGTGGAGTCAGGCTGACAATGGCTCACTGTAGCTTGGCCCCTTCTCGGCTCAGTGGAATGGATGATATTTTGTGCTGCTGTCTTGTACATCAAAAATACTCCCTGTGTGGCTTGAATAGGCTGCAGAGGGTATATGAGCAGCCAGATGGGGTGGGCCCAGCCAGTGGTAAACAGGGCAGAGATGAAAATGATGCTGTCATTGCTCTGGGTGGCCTGGAGAGGGAGAGCAGATGTACCGAAATCCGGTCAGAGTTTTGTTAACCTTGCGGCTCTCCATCTAGTGTGTGAATGGGCTGCACTGCCCTGCCCCCCATTCTCAGATGTTCTCACAAGCGTTCGCACACCTGGACACACAGTGTTTATTTCCCCACACTCCCATGCATTCAGGCTCAGGATTTCTTGCATGCTTTTTCACATTCTTATTGTCATGTTCAGACACTTTTTCATGTGCTACCACACTCATTTTCACATGTTCTCAATTTGATGCTTGCCTGTACCTTATTTTTTGAACTGATACAGGTCTAGTCCAAGAAGGTCCTACATTGCCCCATCCTGTCGCGTCCTTTCTTCTCCCTGCAGACTGCACTTGTGTTCCTGCACAGGACTGGGCTATTTATGTAGAACACAGCCAGGTGTTCTCTGCATTTTCTCTGTCCATGCCTGGGGCTTGCTCACCACCTTGTGTGCTAGCCAATCTTAAGCCAGAGAGTGGAGCCCAGGGCCCCTGCCAAGCAACCATTTTAACTGTTCACCGTTTGCAAGACAAATTGGGGAATTTTATGAGCTAATGTAACTATTTACCCACAGGCAGCAGAAGGGCTGTAAAGGGCCCATTGATTAATTGATTAATTTTACTTGTTGAATAGACTGGCTAGAACTAATTCCCCAGGAAAACAAGCTCCTGTGAACAGCCTGGTGCTGGCTTCAGCAAAGCACATGCTACAAAGGCTTTTCTTAGGCCAAGCCCCTGCCAGGTGCAGGGAAATGGATCTTATTCAAAGCAAATAGTCACTTTACTTTTAGCCTGAGCTCTCAGCCTGTGAGGTCTCTTTGCTGTTAAGAGGGGTCCCCTGGGAACTATGGCTAGCAGCTGGCGTGCCCCTCTCCCCTTGAGAACGAGCTTCAGATCCTGCTTGGCTCACTTCACAAATGAAATGAGTTCATCAGGTGTCAATCTACCCCCTAAGTGGGGGCGTTGTCCATTCACACAAGCATCACACAGAAAGCAGTGACATCCAGAGGTTAGAGTGGGACACTGGGAGTCAGGACTCTTGGAGTCTGTGCTCAGCTGGGTCACTTGACAAGCTGTGTGGCCTCGAGGGCAAGTCATTTCCCCTCTTGGTGCTTCAGATTTCCTGTCTGTAAATTCGGGATTACAGATCCTGGCTCACCTTCATAAAGTGCCCAGAGCTCTGTGCATTGATATTTTTATCATTGTTAAGTATCAGTTCACGCCATTGAGACCCAATAAAAGTGGGATGAGGATGCACAGCTGTCGTGTGAGAGTAAAGCTCTCTTCTTTCTCTTCCCCTGTGGTGTTCATTACTTCCCCTGCTCCTCCTGTTCTTTCCCATTGGTCCAGAGGCCTGGGGTGAACAGTAATTTGTTGAGAATAGACCAGTAGAACAGAGGATATGCCTCTATCTTGTGAGGTGCCTCTATCTTGCTGCTTATGGGGAGAGGGGGCATTTAAAGGGGTAGGGGTTTGGTGCTCTGATATTAGGGTAATTGGCTCTGATACCTATGAGAGACTGATGTCTAAGGGCTTGTCTACACTACCGCATAAGTTGATGTGATTTACATTGCTCAGGGGTGTGAAAAAGCATCTCCTGCCAACATAGCTTCTGCCTCTCGTTGAGGTGGAGTAATTACATTGACAGGAAAGCACTCTCCTGTCGACATAATGCGTCTTCACCAGATGTGCTACATTGGCTCAGTTACATCAGTGCGGCTGCACCGATGTACTGTGGCAGTGAAGACAAGGCCTAAGTTAGCACTGCACCCACTTGCGTCACCTTCCGCCCCCACCTCTGGGATGGGAGACGTGCTTGGGCCTCCCCAGGACAGTGATATGGGCCTGATTACTGTACCCGGTATCAGACCTGCCGAAGGGGATCATTTCTTATGGCTCTGGCTGCTATTAGAATTTGTATTTAAAGAAATAAGTGTGGCCTTGTGGAGATGCCCTAGTTACTCTGGATCCTGAGAAGGATTGTGTCCTCGCCTGCATGCAGGGGGTAACCAACTCTGTTGTAAGCACAGAGGCCCCGAGGGGACAGCCATTTTACTGGCTTTTTGAGGCAGAAAAGTCCAGGCCATTTGATCTTGTTCCTTTTCAAGCCTTCATTCCTTTACCTCCTTTTCTTATCTTCATCTGTCCCCAGGGCTTCATTCATTCTCAGATGCTCCCACTTGCACACCCATTCACTATGTATGCAGTCCCTTTTGCACACTCATACACACTTATTCTCATGCTCTTGCAAACACTTGCATAGGCATAAGCCTCTTATCTGAATGGTTCTGCCAGGAACGTGCTGTCTCCAATATCGATTAAACGGGGATCAACTAATTCTGCCAAAAAGGAGAGGATGGTTTATAACGTGAGTGCTGCCTCTACTGCCCCCTTTCTTTGTCTCCTATCCCCTTGCCTTCTCCCTCAGGATGGCACCCTTTCAAGGTGCCACTCAGCTTGACTCTGCCTCTCAACTTGCTGCCCCTGACAGCCACAAAGTCTAGTCCCGGCACTGGGACAGAGGAGAGGAATCGCACAGCTGTTGTGTGTAATTGGATTGGAAGTGGGCCTCAGGCTACAATAACCATGTTCAGCTCCTGGCTGGCCGTACTGCTGGGGCCTATAAGGAGCCTCTTAGCTGCTAGGCATACCACTGATGAATCCAACAAGAAAGGCTGTTCCCCAGCCTGGGCTGTAGCTCTGCCTGGCTACGAAAAATGGGCACCATGTGTGCCAGAGGCCAAGAGCTCAGCTCATCATCTGTGCAGAGCTGGCCTGTCCAGCAGAAAGCCAGACCTGAGAGGAATATTTTATACTTCACCACATCTCCTTCCAGATGGGAGGCAGGGGCTGAGGTAGAGGGGTTCTCCCCCATCACCATCCCATTCCTCTGCCTTGCTCAGCGTGCTGGGTCTGGGATAAGTGTGCTTACCAGGCATCTTTTCTTTTGGGGAAGTCCCAAAGTCCTGTGTGGGCTGTCTTGCTGTTTAGGTCTGAAGAGTTCCCAAATCACAAGGGGTGTGGGGGGGAGTCTAGTTCAGAAGGTAGGGAAACTTGTTGCTACTTCTCCCTAAAAGGAAAGGGTTGCAGAGGGAACTGGGGTGGGAGGATGAGGCAGGGAGTTGGTCCCCTCAGAAGTGTGTGCAAGGTGTTTGGGAAAGGAAAGGTAGGGAAATAGACCCCTCGCTCACTGAAGCACACTTTTCCTGCAGGAGCTGCAACTCTTTTATTAGGGTCCCTGGTTTATGTGAGCTCTACTTAGAGCCAGTAACAGCTATTGAAACATCCTGGAGCAGAGGGGCTTCCGAAAACATAACACCCCTGCCTCATAACATTACCATTGCCCTCTTGTCGGTTGAATGGGCCATAGAAAGTGAAGTCCTGTCTCCCTCCTGGGGAGCGTGAGGTGGGGGTGGGCTTGATGGACACTTGTCGTGCTGCTGCCTATGCTGTATTTCTCTTATATATATATATATATATAGTGCTTCTGACTGACTCTGGGGCTGTCAGTCTGGCACTAGCATTAAAAGGTAAAAATTGAGGCCCCTGGCCTTAATGCAGCAATTCCCCCAGATCCCTGTTAACGGTCTCTTTGTTCCAGCCAATATAAAGGAATCAACTTCCCCCTTCCCCACCCTCCCTTAACCCCGGCCCCACAGCACTGGCCCAGTAAAACAGGACAAGCTATAATTAACTAGAACAAAAGGACTCCATCTTCTTTTGCTGCATCAATCAGTTGTCACTTTACTCTGGGTTTTATACCCTTCCCCCACCTCTTTATGTTTAGTGGCTTTAATTCCCCCTGTCTTGAGTGTTAAGAACCCAAGTGTAATTTTAAAAAAAAAATCTATAGTGCCAAGGTTTTCCGTGTAACCCCCTTGCAAAGTGCCCCTAATAAGTCTTCAAACACGAGGGCCATTGTTTAATTACATTGCTCTTTCATGTAATTGCACTGTGAAGCTACTTTAAAAAATGTCCTTATGGCTTCATAAGAATCCAGTGTCGGCCCTTGGCACTTTGTGCAATTAGCACCACTTAATTTCTCGACTTTGATATGGAAAGCGGAACAGTGCACTCATTTAAAAAAAAACATTTTAATTCATAAAAATGTTACTTTGAGATCTAGCCAGATAAAAATAACCTTTTAAACCGTAACTGACTCTGTAACTGGTTTTAACCCCCATCCCCATTCCCAGCCCAAACAGGAACCAATAGTAAAGACAGGCACTGATCATGGCTAAGATAACAGCAGCTCAGTTTAGGCCCATCTGTCCTAGACCACAGTGACATTGTTGCAATATCAAACGCTGCTCCAAG